>NC_057834.1:36510536-39010536 GCF_910594005.1 Cervus elaphus
TCGCAGATGTTCAAGCTTGTTTTAGAAAAGGCAGAGGAACCAGAGATCAAATTGCCAATATCTGCTGGATCATTGGAAAAGCAAGAGACTTCCAGAAAAACATCTATTTCTGCTTTATTGACTATGCCAAAGCCTTTGACTGTGTGGATCACAATAAACTGTGGAAAATTCTGAAAGAGATGGGAATACCAGACCACCTGACCTGCCTTTTGAGAAACATATATGCAGGTCAAGAAGCAACAGTTAGAACTGGACATGGAACAATTGACTGGTTCCAAATAGGAAAAGGAGTACATCAAAGCTGTATACTGTCACCCTGCTTATTTAACTTCTATGCAGACTACTTCATGAGAAATGCTGGGCTGGAAGAAGCACAAGCTGTAATCAAGATTGCCAGGAGAAATATCAATAACCTCATATATGAAGATGACACCACCCTTATGGCAGAAGGCGAAGAGGAACTAAAAAGCCTCTTGATGAAAGCAAAGGAGGAGAGTGAAAAATTGGCTTAAAGCTCAACATTCTGAAAACTAAGATCATGGCATCTGGTCCCATCACTTCATGGGAAATAGATGGGGAAACAGTGGAAACAATGTCAAACTTTTTTTTTTTTTTCGCTCCAAAATCAGTGCAGATGGTGATTGCAGCCATGAAATTAAAAGACACTTACTCCTTGGAAGGAAAGTTCTGACCAACCTAGATAGCATATTTAAAAGCAGAGACATTACTCTTACAACAAAGGTCCATCTAGTCAAGGCTATGGTTTTTCCAGTGGTCATGTATGGATGTGAGAGTTAGATGATGAAGAAAGCTGAGTGCCGAAGAATTGATGCTTTTGGACTGTGGCATTGGAGAAGACACTTGAGAGTGCCTTGGACTGCAAGGAGATCCAACCAGTCCATCCTAAAGGAGATCAGTCCTGGCTGTTCATTGAAAGGACTGATGCTAAAGCTGAAACTCCAATGCTTTGGTCACCTCATGCAGAGTTGACTCACTGGAAAAGACCCTGATGCTGGGAAGGATTGGGGGCAGGAGGAGAAAGGGATGACAGAGGATGAGATGGCTGGATGGCATCACTGTCTCAATGGACATGGGTTGGGTAGACTCCAGGAGTTGGTGATGGACAGGCAGGCCTGGCGTGCTGCGATTCATGGGGTCGCAAAGAGTCGGACACGACTGAGTGACTGAACTGAACTTATGAGGGTTCCAATTTCTCCACATTCTTGCCAAGAGCTGTTACTGTTAGACTTTTTGATTCTAGTCATCCTAGCAGGTGTGAAATTGTATCTCAATATAGATTTGATTTTCATTTCCTAATGATTAATGTTGTGCACCAATATGTTTGTTTACTGGACCTTTATATATACACTTTGGAGAATTGTATATTCAACTCCTTCATCCATCTAAAAAAATATTTGTCTTTTGTTACTGAAGTAGAAGAACTCTTCATATAATAGTGACACTAGACTTATCAAATATGTAACTTGCAAATATTTTGTCCCATTCTCTGGGATGTTGTCTCAGTCTGTTCATGCTTGCACAACAAAAATGTTGTAGACTGGATGACTTAAACAACAAACATTTGTTTATGTTCTAGAGACTAGGATTTCCAAGATCAAGGTACCAGAAGATTCAAGGTCTGATAAACCAGGCCTGCATCATAATTTATAGATAGAAATCTTCTCTCTGTGTCCTGAATGGTGGAAAGGGTGACAGAGCTTAATAATTGGGCCACCTGATGTGAAGAGTTGACTCTTTAGAAGAAATGGACAAATTCTTAGAAAAGTATAACTTTCCAAACCAGAACCAGGAAGAAATACAAAATCTTAACAGATCCATCACAAGCACAAGAATCAAAACCAAAATCAGAAATCTTCCAACAAACAATCCCAGGACCAGATGGGTTCACAGCTGAATTATACCAAAAATTTATAGAAGAGCTAGCACCTATCCTACTCAAACTTTTCCAGAAAATTGCAGAGGAAGGTAAACTTCCAAACTCATTCTATGAGGCCACCATCACCCTAATATCAAAACCAAGCAAAGATGTCACACAAAAAAAGAAAACTACAAGCCAATATAATTAATGAATATAGATACAAAAATCCTTAACAAAATTCTAGCAAACAGAATCCAACAATATATTAAAAATATCATACATCATGACCAAGTGGGCTTTATCCCAGGGATGCAAAGATTCTTCAATATTCACAAATCAATCAATGTGATACACCACATTAACAAATTAAAAGATAAAAACTGTATGATTATCTCAATAGATGCAGAGAAAGCCTTTGACAAAATTCAACATCCATTTATGATTTAAAAAAAAAACAACCTCCAGAAAGCAGGCATAGAAGGAACATACCTCAACATAATAAAAGCCATATATGATAAACCCACAGCAAACATTATCCTCAATGGTGAAAAATTGAAAGCATTTTCCCTAAAGTCAGGAAGAAGACAAGGATGCCCACTCTCACCACTACTATTCAACATAGTGTTGGAAGTTTTGACCACAGCAACCAGAGCAGAAAAAGAAATAAAAGGAATCTAGATTGGGGAAAAAAGAATTAAAACTCTCACTGTTTGCAGATGACATGATCCTCTACATAGAAAACCCTAAAGACTCCACCCGATAATTGCTAGAACTAATTAATGAATTTAGTAAAGTTGCAGGATATAAAATTAACACACATAAATCCCTTGCATTCCTATACACTAACAATGAGAAAACAGAAAGAGAAATTAAGGAAACAATACCATTCACCATTGCAACGAAAAGAATAAAATACTTAGGAATAAATCTACCTAAAGAAACAAAAGACCTATATATATAAAACTATAAAACACTGATGAAAGAAATCAAAGAGGACACAAATAAATGGAGAAATATACCATGTTCATGAATCAGAAGAATCAATATAGTGAAAATGAGAATACCACCCAAAGGAATCTATAGATTCAATGCAATCCCTATCAAGCTACCAATGGTATTTTTCAGAGAATTAGAACAAATAATTTCACAATTTGTATGGAATTACAAAAAATTTTGAATAGCCAAAGCAACCTTGAGAAAGAAGAATGGAACTGGAGGAATCAACCTGCCTGACTTCAGGCTATACTACATAGCAACAATCATCAAGACAGTATGGTACTGGCACAAAGACAGAAATATAGGTCAGTGGAACAAAATAGAAAGCCCAGAGATAAAGCCATGAACCTATGGACACCTTCTCTTTGACAAAGGAGGCAAGAATATACAGTGGAGAAAAGACAATCTCTTTAACAAGTGGTGCTGGGAAAACTGGTCAACCACTTGTAAAAGAATGAAACTAGAACACTTTCTAACACAATACACAAAAATGAATTCAAAATGGATTAAAGATCTAAATGTAAGACCAGAAACCATAAAACTCCTAGAGGAAAACATAGGCAAAACACTCTCCGACATAAATCACAGCAGGATCCTCTATGACCCACCTCCCAGAGTAATGGAAATAAAAGCAAAAATAAACAATTGGACCTAATTAAACTTAAATGCTTTTGCACAACAAAGGAAACTATAAGCAAGGTGAAAAGACAGTCTTCAGAATGGGAGAAAATAATAGCAAATGAGAAACTGACAAAGAATTAACCTCAAAAATATACAAGCAGCTCCTGCAGCTCAATTCCAGAAAAATAAGCAACCCAATCAAAATATGGGTCAAAGAACTAAACAGACATTTCTCCAAAGAAGACAAATGGCTAACAAACACAAGAAAAGATGCTCAACATCACTCATTATTAGAGAAATGCAAATCAAAACCACAATGAGGTACCATTTCACGCCAGTTAGAATGGCTGCAATCCAAAAGTCCACAAACAATAAATGCTGGAGAGGGTGTGGAGAAAAGGGAACCCTCTTACACTGTTGGTGGGAATGCAAACTAGTACAGCCACTATGGAGAACAGTGTGGAGATTACTTTAAAAACTGGAAATAGAACTGTCATATGACCCAGAAATCCCACTGCTGGTCATACACACTGAGGAAACCAGAATAGGAAGAGACACGTGTACCCCAATGTTCATCACAGCACTGTTTACAATAGCCAGGACATGGAAGCAACCTAGATATCCATCGGCAGACAAATGGATAAGAAAGCTGTGGTACATATACACAATGGAATATTACTCAGCTATTAAAAAGAATGCATTTGAATCAGTTTTAATGAGGTGGATGAAACTGGAGCCTATTATACAGAGCAAAGTAAGTCAGAAAGAAAAACACCAGTACAGCATATTAATGCATATATATTAAATTTATAAAGATTTTAACAATGACCCTATATGCGAGACAACAAAAGAGACACAGATGTAAAGAACACTGTTGGACTCTGTGGGCGAAGGCAAGGATGGGATGATTTGAGAGAATAGCATTGAAACATGTATATTATCATATGTGAAATAGATCGCCAGTCCAGGTTCAGTGCATGAGGCAGGGTGCTAAGGGCTGATGCACTGGGATGACCCTGAGGGATGGGATGGAGAGGGAGGTGGGAGGGAGGGTCAGGATGGGGAACACATGTACACCCATGGCTGATTCATTTGGATGTATTGTATTGTGGTGGTTTTTTGCCATACATCCACATGAATCAGCCATGGGTGTACATGTGTTCCCCATCCTGACCCTCCCTCCCACCTCCTTGTAAAGTAATTAGCCTCCAATTAAAATTTTTTTAAATAATATCAAAAAATATAAATAAACTCAAAAGAAAAAAAAAAAAAAAAAAGGAAAAGAAAAGACCCTGATGCTGGCATAGACTGAAGGCACAGGAGAAGAGGGCAGTAGAGGATGAGATGGTTAAATAGCGTCACTGACTCACTGGACACCAATTTGAGCAAACTCCAGGAAATAGTGAAAGGCAGGGGAACCTGGCATGCTGCAGCCCATGGGGTCACAAAGAGTCAGACATGACAGCGTCTGAACAACAACAAGGCAGAGAGAAAGTCGCAAAGATAACACCATTTGATTAGTCTTAATGCTTCTGGTCAGAAGTGGTAGTTGTGCTTCTGCTCACATTCTGTTGATCAAAGCAAATCACCTGGATAAGTCCAACATCAGTAGTGCAGAGAGGTACCACCCTCACATAGGAAGGGCAGTTATTATTTGGGAACAATAATAAATAAATTTTATTCTTTATGTTACTTGTCTGGCTAGAATCTATAGCATAATGCTGAATACAAGTGGGGAGAACAGACTCTTTTTTCTGATCTTAGGTGGAAAACTTCCCAGTCTTTCACTACTAAGTATGAGGTTAGCTATGAATTTTCATAGATACCCTTTATCAGTTAAGGAATTTCTCCTCAATTCCTACATCATTTAATGAAATGATGTTGTATTTTGTCAAATACTATCTTGTTGTCTACTGAGTTTGACTATTGTGTTTTCCCTTTAACCTACTAGTATAGTATTTTGCTTTGATTGATTGTCACATGTTCAATCACCCTTGAATTCCTAAGAAAAATCTCACTTGGTCATGCTATATAATCCTTTTAAAGTGTTGGTGGATTTTGTTTTCTTAATTTTTGAAGACTTTTTAACTTTTATTAATGAAAGGTACCAGTCTATAGTTTTCCTTTGATATTTTTGTCTGGTTTTGGATCAGAGTAATTCTGACATCATAGAATTAGTTGGGAGTGTCAGAGGTAAAGTTACTCTGTGAATTGCTTTAGACTCTAAGGGTTGCCATAACACAATACTAAGACAAGTTGGCTCAAACAACAGCCATTTACTTTCTCACAGTCCTAGATGCTGAAAGTCGAAGTTCAAGATGTTGGCAGGTTTGATTTCTCTTGTGGTCTTGCTCCCTGGCTTGCATAAGGCCCCTTCTTTATGTGTCTTCACATGGGCTTTCTCTGTGTGTGCACATAACTCATCACCTAAGGAGCCCAGTGATTCAGATGTAGTGCCCTGCCTTTAGGACTTTTTTAACCTAACTGCCTCCTTAAAGACCGTTATCTCCAAATACAGTCACATTAAGAGTTAGGACTTCAAAATTTGAAAATAAGGAACAAGCGGATGGGTTATAATTCAGCTCACAACTGGAGTGTTTTGAATAATTATTCAATCTCATTGTTTGTTATAGATCTGTCCAGATTTTCTATTTCTTCCTCAGTTCATTTTGATACTTTGTGTATTTCTTGGAGTTTCTCTATTATCTAGGTTATCAAATCCGGCCATACAATTATTCATACTATTTCCTCATAACATTTTTTATTTCTGGGCATTGTTAATTAACATCCTAATTTATACAAGTTTGTTCAGATTAACACCAACTAAGTTCAATGGGCTTCCCAGGTGGCACTAGTGGTAAAGAAACTGCCTGCCAATGCAGGAGACAGAGATGCAGCTTCAATCCCTGGGTTGGGAAGATTCCCCTGGAGGAGGGCATGACAATTCACTCTGATATTCTTGCCTGGAGAATCCATGGACAGAGGAGCCTGTGGGGCTACAATCCATAGGGTTGCAAAGCGTTGGACACAGCAACTTAGCATGCATGCAGTATACAAAAGCTTTGATCTTACGAACCTGTTTCTCCTTCATTTTCGCTGCTACTGTTGTACTAAGTTTATCTTTTATCTAGTGTGCCCATAACACATTTTTATTTTAATTACTTTCTGCAAATTGTCTTTTAAATAAGAGGAAAAAAAACTGTGATAAACAACCACAAAAAAATTACATTGCTTTTAATATTTACCTTTTTTGTTTCCTCTACTGGTACTCTTCCTTAATTTATATGATTTTATTTATTGTACATTGTCTTCTATTTTAGCCTGATAAAGCAGATCTGCAAGTAAAATTTAGTTTTTGTTTATCTGAGTGTGTCTTAACTGATACTTAAAGAATAGCTTGCTGTTATTGAGATCTTGGTTGACGTTTTTCTCTCGACACCTGCATTTGTCATCCCTGGGTCTTCTCCACTCCGTGGTTTCTGAAATAAACTGTTAATCTTATTGGGTAATCCCTTGTAATATGATGAGTCACTTTTTGTTTCTACTTTCAAGATTCTCTGTCTTTTGGTAACTTGGTTATGAAATGCCTATGTGTAGACCTCTTTGAATTTATTCTATTTTGATATATTGAGCTTTTTTTGGGGGGGGGGGGGATTTATCACTTTGAATCTTCTGTGTGGTCCTTTTATTTTCTCTTCTCTCTTTATGAGAATCCATTATGTGTGTGCTGATACCATCCCTCAGTTTATTGCTGATGGTGTCCCTCAGTTCTCTGATAACCTGTTGATTTTTTGTTTTTTTCTTTCTTTCCATTCTTAAGGCTGGATTATCTAAATTCTGATATTTTTTATTTGTTAAGGTTTTTTTCTGCCTGTTCATAAATGTTATTGAGTTCCTCTAGTGATTTTTCTACAAGTTATCATATTTTTAAACTCCAGAATTTCTACTTGGTCCTTTATCTTAATTTCTATATCATTGATGACACTTACTATTGATGATACTTTGATCTTATGTTTTCCTTCTGTTCTTCATATTTGATTTCCTTCAGTTCTTTGAACTTATTTAAACAGCTAACCTAGAATTTTGCCAAGTAAGTTCCATATTTGGTTTTCCTCAGGGATATTTTCTATTGATTGTTTTTTTCTATGTGTATGGATCATATATTCTTGCTTCCTTGTCTTGTATGTTTTATTGGAAATTATACATTTAAAATAATAAAATGTAACAACTCTGGAGATCAGAATCTCCTCCCTAAAAAGACTTTTTAAAATTGAGATATAATTAACATGTAAAATTGTGTAATTTTAAAATGTACAATATGTTGAGTCAGTAGTGAGTGCAATATAATTACTATGACAGCATTAGCTAACACTTCTATCATAATATGATTCTAATTGCTTTGTTGTTGCTACTGTTACTGCTTGTAAATTTTTGTAATTTTTATTTAAAAGTTAACTTTTTATTTGACTTTTCTGAAAATATTCTGAATTTTGTTGTGTGTATTCAGTGGAGTTTCTGATTGGTTGGCTTAATAGGCAACTAGTGTTGAAAGGAAATCTCCTTAAATGTCTGGAACTAATGCATCTTTTAGTCTTTGGTGAAGATCTTTGTTTGAATTTTGGTCTTGTCTTCAATACTCATTCATACAATTCACAGCTCTGCCATAGGCTTCAGTTCCTACTTGTGATGATCTCCAAGGTCAGCTGCAAATCAAGGAATAGGACCATCTCAGGCTTTTTCTGAAAATGTACATAGCTGTATGCATTTTCTTTACTTATAGAGCCCATAGAATATGTCAGAACTTTTCAAAGCATCTATGAACATATCATTACCAAGATTTTCCTGCTAAGATATTAGTTAGTGTCTTGTTTGCATTTCCAGTTATCCAACTCCTCAGGTATCCACAAAATGGAAAAATTGCTCATAATTGCTTTGATGAATGCCACTGGGTAAAATAATTTCACAGTGGAAGAGCTCTGAGTTAGGTTAAATACAGACTTCCTTGCAAACGAAGTCTTCCAAATTACCAGCAAATACTTGATATCATGACAATTTATTAGCAATGATTCTGTCTTTTTAAAGCTCCTTGTTTGTCTTTGTCACCTTGAGATACTATAACAAAATACCATAGAATGGGTAATTTAACAAGACAGTTTTTTTCTCACAGTTATGGGACTGGTTAAAAATCAAAGTGCTGACTGAATCAGTTCTTGGTGAGGGCCTCTTCTTGGCTTGCAGATGGCCAGTTCTTGCTCTATCTCACAAGGACGAGACAGAAAGAGCTCTCAAGTATCCTTTCTTGTAAAGACAATAATCTCATCATGAGGGCCCCACCTTGTTGACCTCATCCAATTCCAGTTACCTCCCAAATGCCCTATGTCCAGATAACATCATATTGGAGGTTACTGATTCAACATAAAACTTTTGGGAGAAAACAAACATTTGGTTCATAATACTGTTCTGAATGTGATTCAGCCTTTTTTTTTTTTTTTTTTTACTAGACGCTTCTCCAGTTGCCACAAACCATTGGATACTTTCTAGCATTTTGAAAAAGATCTCCAAAAGTGTAGTTGATTTTCTCACACTTCTTAAGAAGAAGAGAATTTTGTATGATCCTAAATTTTCTACCTTCCACATTTTAATACATATGTTAAATTATTCATTGTTTTCTAATCACATCTAAAGTTTTTCAATGTGTGCTATGTGTGTTATGTCTTTAGTTGCTAAGTCATGTCTGACTCTTTACAACCCCGTGGAATGCAGCATACCAGGCTCCTCTGTCTTCCACTATCTCCCAGACTTTGCTCAAATTCGTGTCCATTGAGTTCGTGATGTTATCTAACCATCTTATCTTCTGCCATCCCCTTCCCCTTTTGCCTTCAGTCTTTCCTAGCATCAGGATCTTTCCTGAGTCAGCTCTTCACATCAGGTTGCCAAAGTATTAGAGCTTCAGCTTGAGCATCAGTGCTTCCAATGAATATCCAGGATTGATTTCCTGTAGGATTGACTGGTTTAATCTCCTTGCAGTCCAAGGGACTCTCAAGAGTCTTCTCAAGCACCACAATTTGAAGGCATTCAATTTGTCAGTGCTCAACCTTCTTTATGGTCCAACTCTTACATCCACACATGACTACTGGAAAAACCATAGTTTTGACTTTACGGGCCTTTGTCAGTAAAGTGATGTCTCTGCTTTTTAATACGCTGTCTAGATTTGTCATAGCATTTCTTCCAAGGAGCAAGCACATTTTAATTTCATGGTTGTGTCACAGTCCACAGTGATTTTGGAGCCCAAGAAAATAAAATCAGTCACTGCTTCTACTTTTTATACATCTATTTGCATGAAGTTATTGGACCAGATGCCATGATCTTAGTTTTTTGAATGTTCAGTTTCAAGCCAGCTTTTTAACTCTCCTCTTTCACACTCATCAAGAGACTCCTTTAGTTCCTCTTCACTTCCCACCACAAGGGTGGTGTCATCTGCATATCTGAGCTTGTTGATATTTCGTCCAGCAATGTTCGTTCCAGCTTGTGATTCATCTGTTCCAGCATTTCTCATAATGTACTCTGCATATAAGTTAAATAAGCAGGGTGACAATATATGGCCTTGTCATACTCCTTTCCCAATTTGGAACCAGTCTGTTGTTCCAAGTCCAGTTCTAACTGTTGCTTCTTGACCTGCATACAAGTTTCTCAGGAGACAGGTAAGGAAGTCTGGTACTCCCATAAGTTGAAGAATTTTCCAGTTTGTTGTGATCCACACAGTCAAAGGCTTTAGTGTAGTCAATGAAGCAGAAGTAGATGTTTTTCTGGAACTCCCTTGCTTTCTCCATGATCCAATGAATCTTTGGCTCATTGAAACCATCCTTCATCCTGTTTATAATTTTTTATTATAATTTTTATTGATGTATAGTTGATACACAGTGTTTTGTTAGTTTCAGGTGTACAGCATAGTGACTCAGTATGTTGATAACTTATACTCCATTAAAAGTTATTACAGGACTTCCCTGTTAATCCAGTGGTTAGGACTCTGCCTGCCAGCGCAGGGGTCATGAGTTCCATTTCTGGTCTGGTAAGATTCCACGTGCTGCAGGGCAATTAAACCAATGTGCAACAAACTACAGAAGCCTGCACACTCTACAGCCCATGCTCTGCAACAAAAGAATTGAGAAGCCTCCACACCACAACTAAAGAGTAGGCCCCACTCACCACAACTAGAGAAAAAGCCCATGCACAGCCAAAACAAAAATGTTTTTGCAAAATAAAGGCTATAATTTCCTGTGCTGTGCAATATATCCTTGCTGCTTATCTATTTTATATAGTAGTTTGTACCTCAGTCCCATTCCGCCATTTTGCCCCTCCCCCCTTCCCTCTCCCCACTGGTAATCAATTGTTTTCTGTATCTGTGAGTCTGTTTCTGCTTTGCTATATATTTTCATTGCTTTTATCTGATAACTTTTAACACCAAATAGATACCTGATTATAGAGCAGGAGGTAAGGAGGAGAAAATGGACAATGAAGGCAAGTTGTCACCCTGCAACTGCTGCCATCTGTTCCCCTCCCCAGCCTAGCTATGAAATGCCCTGGTGCTCTGCTGCAAATGGTGCAGGCTGGAGTGGTGACTTGTCTCTCTCAGGCCAGCCAGAATGGTCAGGGAGAAGATCATAACTCAGATCGTCTCTACCAACATCTTTTATCTAAGCACCTAGCCCTTCTTACTCCTGGGGCTGAAGTTTCCTTCTACATCAGGAAGCAACCATCCTTTCTATACTGAGGTCCTTTCTCTCTCAGTTAAAACTTGAGTTTCTCAAAATCTACTGTCTTCTCTCCCTCCTGGTCAAGTCCATGGCTCAACTGATGTCAACAGTGCATGAACACCTTGTTGCTTACTTAAAATATAACTTTGGACAAGTTATTTAATCTCTTTGGACACTCTGGACACTCTTCTACAGGGTGTATGTGATGATTAGATAATAGAGTTTCTTTGAGGATTTGATTCAGCAAATAATGTCAATTAACTGAAAAGATATGTATAGATCTTCTGGTAGAGTGCAGGTATTGAATCAAAATTTTGACCACCTGATGTGAAGAACTGACTCATTAGAAAAGACCCTGATGCTGGGAAAGATTGAGGGAAGGAAGAGAAGCAGACAACAGAGGACGAGATGGTTAGATGGCATCACTGACTCAAAGGAGAGGAGGACATGAGTTTGAGCAAACTCTAGGAGACACTGAAGGTCAAGGAAGCGTGGTGTGCTGCTGTCCATGGGGTCACAAAGAGTTGGATATGACTTAGTGACTGAACAGCCACAAATTCTTCATGTAATTCAGTCCTTAAGTGGGGTGTCCTGTTCTGTTCAATTCAAATAAGATAGACATCATCACTCATGTTTTCTAGAAGTCCAGAGCCTTCCTATAATTTCTGTCATTTCCCAGAAATTTTGACTCTTATTGTCATTTCTCTGACTGGTTTTCCTGGGCTCCCCATCTCATTCAGCTCTACATTTCTTTCTTATCCTATACCCCATACATACACATGTATATACTTGGCTGCAACAGATTCAAGCATGCCTTCCTTTAATTCCCCAAAACATTACCAGTACCAGGTAGTTCCATGCAATAAATTCTTACCAAAGGTTCGGTAAGGCAATGTGTGCATGTGTATGTGCTATGCCTTAGCACAGGAAGTCTGGGATGCCAAAAATGAAATAAGACCTCTGGATATTTTTTAAAGTCCCTGACATTTTACCAGCATGGATTAACTGTTGCCTGACTCTTCTCCCAGTGTCCCTGGTCTCCATTGACATTACTGGTTTCCCCTCTCCAGGGTCCTCCTTCCCACTGCCCATCACCCACATGGTTTTCATAACTAAAATGTTCTCACACTAGGATTTCTCTCATGACAGTTGTGAGGACCAATTGGAGGAGGGGATTGTGACTTGCTCTCCAATGCCCTAAAGGCAACCAGTGAATGAGCAGCCAGTATTTTAATTCAATACAAATAGTTTCTGATCACAGGATGCACAAACCACATTTATGCTGATTCATCTGATATTAGGTGGTGTACGGAGAAAATAAAACTAGTTTGAATACTCTCTTGTCTGGGATATTGCAGAAAAGATTTTGGAAGGAGTACAGACTAGGCTTCAGAAGATATCCTTGAAGCCACTAAGATGGACAGAGAAAGGGGCTGTGATTGGGGGGGATGTGTCATCAGCTTGCTGTCAAGAGTCCAGGTATTGCCCATTGTTTAGCTCTGTGACCTTTTACAGGTTAAAAAAAAAAAATCCCTCTTGGAGGAGGATTTTACATACATAAGATTTCATGTGAAGTACCTGACTACCTTAAGTGCATAGTCATGGGGCCAGTCCTGTGGACCCAGCTTTGGGGCTTTCTGCCTGAGCAGCTAAGGGAGAAGTTTCAATGGGAAGGAGAAGGAGGTACTTTAGGAGGATGGTGCTGCTCCTCCAGAATATGAGAGGTGAGAGTCTCAGATAATGTGGGGTATCCAGCATGGGGAGAAGAAGCCAGGGCCTGACCTTCAGCCAGTTGTGTGGATTTGGAAGCAGCTGAGGCTGTGCTCAGGAGGAGTGTGTAGATGTCTATCTCTTCCCCTCTGTGAGAGCAAGAATTCACCTAAAGGTGGAGACTAAAGGGAAATGCTGGGCTGTGGCACAATTTCTATGAAGGGGTATGGCTTTGCCTTGTGTATATAGGGAGCCCTGGTGACAGCTGGGAAGGCCATACAGATGCAAGCAACAAGTAAATGCCAATATTTGTGTTGGGATGTGGGAAGTTCACACTTCCCCTAAAGAATTTTGTTCCCTGACACACCTTCCTACATAGGCAAATGAGAGTTGAAGTTTCTGAAAAATTAGAAAATTTGACTTGATAAATGGAAAAGAGAGCAGCCACAAAGCCAAGATGGGGCTTTGTTGTTGTTTAGTCTCTAAATTGTGTCTAACTCTTTTGCAACTCCATGGACTGTAACCTGCCAGCCTCCTCTCTCCGTGGAATTTTCCAGGCAAGAATACTGAGTGGCCTGCCATTTGCTTCTCCAGGGGATCTTTCCAACCTGAGAATTGAACTTGCATCTCCTACATTTCCTGTGTTGGTGGGCGGATTTTTTACCACTGAGCACCTGGGAAGCCCAAGATGGGGCATAGTCTAGCCTTTTTGAGGAGCATGACTTCTATGCTTGACCATAGCCTGCTGGCACTGCTGAGCTGAGCTGCCTGAGGCAGAGCTGTTACCCCAGGGAATCACGGAAGAGTATATGAGAACTCCAAGCAGTCTGTGACTTCACTGAGTGGAGTCTGTCCAACAGTATGCCAGGCACATCACAGAGTGAGATTATTTATACATTCATTTTAAAATTACTTATTGAGTGTGTACTGTATATGCTGGGGATAAGATTAAAGGAGTTTCTCTAGACTGACAGAGCTCAGGCTTCCCAGGTGGCGCTAGTGGTAAAGAACCCGCCTGCCAATGCAGGAGACATAGACTGACAGAGAACTAACATGCTGGCCAGTGGTCAACTAGAAACAAATTTGTTAGCTCCACCCTGAGGGTGGGAAGCTGGGGCCCAAGCTTTTCTCTTCTCTTGCAGCTACATTCGTCAATATTTCCTCTACAGCTGAACTGGTTGGCACGCAACCTGCAATGAGGCTCTGCTCAGAAGACCCCCACCTCTGCTGGACCTCCTGGCTCCTGGGATTCATCAGTCTCCTTCTCAGTGAGTGGCCTGGGCTCCTGGGGAGGGAGGGATATTGGATAAAACCAGCAAAGCAGGACCCTACCACTTGGAGTGCTCTCTAGGTTTTAACATCTTCGTTGAACAAAAAGGGAAAACAACTCTGTTATAAGTTTTCAAATGCAGTGTACTTGGTTTAGAGCCCCAGAGTGCAAGGAAAGAATAATATGGCCTTTTTGGTTGTGGCAAGTCTGGGATCCATGAGTTCAGATAGCCTGTCTGCATTAAGAGAACCATTTCCAAGGAGGTGAGGTTGCTTCTGCTGCAGTAACAGGGAAGCCAAGAGAGCCTGCCCAGGGTCCTGGGGAGAGGGAGGGAGACAAAGAACATGGCTCCTTAGGGCAGAGGGCAAGGGACTGAGGTTCTCCTGGTCTAGACTCAGAGGGCCCTGGAAGCTTATACAAGACATCGTGGAGGAGGAGGCCAACAAGAGCCCCAGGTCTGGGCCAGAGGGAGCAACTCTAGTGAGGCTCCTTGGGCTTCTCTACTAGAAAAGATAGTGAACACACACTCTCCACCAGGGTTTGGGGTGCAGATCCTAGCAGATCTTCACAAAGGAGAGGGTCCTCGCTGCCTCCAGTTTATCTCAAAAGAGTTTATAAATTTTGCATTCTACCTCAGTGTTAGTTTTCATTTTCAAAAGTTGAAAAATTACCTCCCAGTAAAACAAGTTCTCTGGGAGGTTGCCCTCTATAATATGAAGCACTGTTTTAGGGCAAAGTCCTAGAAACAATTGATCTTTACATCAATTTGGTAATGATTGAACAAGACGGGAAGTTTCTGTACAGTGGAATATTATTAATCCTTAAAAATAAAAAAACAGTCTACCAAACGGCTGGGAGGTATTTCTAATTTTTGACAGTGTCAGATACATGGATTTCCATCAGTAAGATGCAGAAAACTGTATATAATAAAATTCTAATCATGTAAATAAAACA
This sequence comes from Cervus elaphus, assembly GCF_910594005.1. Taxonomy (NCBI): domain Eukaryota; kingdom Metazoa; phylum Chordata; class Mammalia; order Artiodactyla; family Cervidae; genus Cervus; species Cervus elaphus. The sequence continues at coordinate 36,525,721 of NC_057834.1, forward strand.
GTAATATTTGATATTTAAAATCATCTATACACCCATGTATTTATGAGAATAGGAGAAAATTCTGGAGAAAATGTAACAGATGACTAACAGAGGATTAAAATGGGGGAAAAGTTTGGAGGTGGGAGAAGAAAAAGTGGAGAGAATAAGGAGTTGAGCAAAAAAGAGGAACTGAAAGAAAAAGAGAACGTCCTAAAGAAGGTTGCATACCAAGCAATTATTCTTCAATAAAAAATAAATAAATTTGGAAAATACACAGAAAGAGTGTGAATACATCTATAAATTTATGAAAGATTAGACTTTTGTACATATAAAAATTAAATACAAGTGAATGAAGAAAAGAAGAAAATATAGTGGATTGTAAATTCTGGATAAACTTAAACAAATTAGAGAGTATTGGTAAAAACAGGCCAATTTATATTAATAAAGGGCATTGAAACAAGGACTATATCCATTTAACTAGATTGCTTCTGCCTACAGTAAAATGTAGATTTTCTTCACTTTTCCAGTGTTCAGTTCAGTTCAGTCACTCAGTCATGTCCGACTCTTTGCGACCCCATGAACCACAGCACACAAGGCCTCCCTGTCCATCACCAACTCCTGGAGTCCACCCAAACCCATGTCCATTGAGTCGGTGATGCCATCCAACCACCTCATCCTCTGCCATCCTCTTCTCCTCCTGACCCCAATCCCTCCCAGCATAAGGGTTTTTCAAATGACTCAGCTCTTCACATAAGGTGGCCAAAGTATTGGAGTTTCAGCTTCAGCATCAGTCCTTCCAATGAACACCCAGGACTGATCTCCTTTAGGATGGACTGGTTGGATCTCCTTGCAGTCCAAGGGACTCTCAAGAGTCTTCTCCAACACCACAGTTCAAAAGCATCAATTCTTCAGCATTCAGCTTTCTTTATAGTCCAACTCTCACCTCCATACATGACCACTAGAAAAACTATAGCCTTGACTAGATGGACCTCTGTTGACAAAGTTATGTCTCTGCTTTTTAATATGCTGTCTAGGTTGGTCATACCTTTCCTTCCAAGGAGTAAGCATCTTTTAATTTCATGGCTGCAATCACCATCTACAGTGATTTTGGAGCCCAGAAAAATTAAGTCAGCCACTTGTTTCCACTGTTTCCCCTGCCATACTGTAAATATATGTTCAAGATTATAGTTTTATCCAAAGTCTGGGGCTAGAAATTCACAAATAAAAAATAAAGAGATGGAGACAAAGTGAGATAAAAGTAGAAAAAGAAGAGAGAGAAATGGTTTGAATTCCTCAAGTTAGAGATGAGATGATCTATACACAGAGAAGGAAAATTACTTTCTCAGGGTTCCCCAGGATCTGGGAAGGAGTGGAATTTGTTACCCACTTAGCACAAACCTCCATGGCACTGAATGAGATGGACACTTCCCAGTGAAGGTTGGGCACCCTGGGTGAAATGGAAGAGGTGTCATTGGAAGGAACATTAAATTGCTCTACACATTTGGAGGGGTGGGTGGCAAGGAGTGATGCTGTGGGTGAAGTATCTTTTTCTTTATCATTCTTAACATCTTTAACCCTTTTCTGGACATGAGTTCAGAAGTAGTGGGAAAGGAAGCTTGAAGGTGACTTCAGTTTGCACTGGAATTTCCCAGAGACGCAGAAGCGTCTCTACCTACTGGTAGGTCCTGGGAAGATGCACTCACCAGAGCAATGCCCTTCCTTCATGCCCTCAGAGTGTCCCTGTGTCTACCTGCAGAACACAAAGAAGAAAGTGTCCCTACCATCACTGACATCTAGAGAGAGTCATGGAGATGGAGGAGACAGTGCAAAGGTACAGGTGGGTTTGATTATGAGTTGAGAGAAAACGGCTATTGATTTCCTGGTGTGATGACGAAGGAAGGGTCAGAAACATGAACAAAATTTTATGTTGATTTTTGTTTGTTTGTTTTACAAATTTTAATTCCATTTATTCTTTTCTCAATCATGCATGGCAGTGGTATTCACTGTTGTTCTTTTGAATGGGTAGACATATCATTTAAATAAACTTCACTCTCTTGTTTATAACCACAGCCTTTCTGGCTTAATTTTCTTCTTCAGAATTAAACCTTTTGTAGTTCACAATGCTCTTACTGTCTGCCTACTTTTTCTATGTCTTCTTTCATCTTCCTCACAGCTGGTGCGCACCGCCAGCTTCTGAGTCCATCCTCCCTGCAGCCTGAGGGCTGAGCCTCCTCTCTCCCTGGTTCCCTCATTTCCAGCAAGTGTAGGGTCTGGTAGGTCTGCCGTTTAACTCTCCACTTGCCAGAAGTCCCTGCTCTGCTGTGTGTGCATGCTAAGTGGCTTCAGTCAGGTCTGACTCTTCAACTCCAAGGACTGTAGCCCATCAGGCTCCCTTGTCCATGAGATTCTCCAGGCAAGAATACCAGAGTGGGTTGCCATGCCCTCTTCCATGGAATCTTCCTGATCCTGGGATCAAACCTGCATCTTTTATGTCTCCTGCACTGAACAACATGTTCTTTATAACTAGTGCCACTTGAAAAGCTACCCACTGCCCTGCTCAGTTCAGTTCACTTCAATCGCTCAGTTGTGTCCAACTCTTTGCGACCCCATGAATCACAGCACTCCAGGCCTCCCTGTCCATCACCAACTCCCAGAGTTCACACAAACTCATGTGCATCGAGTCAGTGATGCCATCCAGCCATCTCATCCTCAGTCATCCCCTTCTCCTCCTGCCCCCAATCCCTCCCAGCATCAGGGTCTTTTCAAATGAGCCAACTCTTCGCATGAGGTGACCAAAGTATTGGAGTTTCAGCCCCAGCATCAGTCCTTCCATTGAACACCCAGTACTGGTCCCCTTTAGGATGGACTGGTTGGATCTCCTTGCAGTCCAAGGGACTCTCAAGAGTCTTCTCCAACACCACAGTTCAAAAGCATCAATTCTTTGGTGCTCAGCTTTCTTCACAGTCCAACTCTCACCTCCATACATGACCACTGGAAAAACCATAGCCTTGACTAGATGGACCTTTGTTAGCAAAGTAATGTCTCTCCTTTTTAATATGCTATCTAGGTTGGTCATAACTTTCCTTCCAAGGAGCGAGCATCTTTTAATTTCATGGCTGAAATCACCATCTGCAGTGATTTTGGAGCCCAAAAAAAATAAAATCTGACACTGTGTCCACTGTTTCCCCATCTATTTCCCATGAAGTGATGTGACCAGATGTCATGATCTTAGTTTTCTGAATGTTGAGCTTTAAGCCAACTTTTTCACTCTCCTCTTTCAGTTTCATCCACAGGCTTTTTAGTTCCTCTTCACCTTCTGCCATAAGGGTGGTGCCATCTGCATATCTGAGGTTATTGATATTTCTCCCAGCAATCTTGATTCCAGCTTGTGCATCTTCCAGCCCAGTGTTTCTCATGATGTACTCTGCATATAAGTTAAGTAAGCAGGGTGACAATATACAGCCTTGACATACTCCTTTTCCTATTTGGAACCAGTCTGTTGTTCCATGTCCAGTTCTAACTGTTGCTTCCTGACCTGCATACAGGTTTCTCAAAAGGCAGGTCAGGTGGTCTGGTATTCCCATCTCTTTCAGAATTTTCCACAGTTTATTGTGAACCACACAGTCAAAGGCTTTGGCATAGTCAATAAAGCAGAAATAGATGTTTTTCTGGAACTATCTTGCTTTTTCAATGATCCATCGGATGTTGGCAATTTGATCTCTGGTTCCTCTGTCTTTTCTAAAACCAGCTTGAACATCTGGAAGTTCATGTTTCACATATTGCTGAAGCCTGGCTTGGAGAATTTTGAGCATTACTTTACTAGCATGTGAGATCTGCTAAACCCCTGTAATTACTTGCTTCCCCTTTCCCAGGAGAGAAAGTTGGAGGATGAGTCTCCAGGAACTGCTCAGATCCTGGTGATAAGACAGCAGTGCTGGGAGAGAAGCCCCTGGGAAGGGCAGGGACAGGGTGGGGACCCGATGGGAGTGCCTTCAGGGGAGCAGCACTGGGCTGGGAGAGGGGAGCCCTGGTGCCAGGAGTGGCTCTGCCCTGTGTGACCAAGGACAGGTTCACCCCCTGGGGGGCCTTCCTCTGTGACAGGAGGGGCCTGGGCAGATGCCTCCCTAAGGACCTCCCCAGCTTAACTTTCTGTCCCCAGAGAGGACTCTCCTGTGTGTCCGTCAAGGCTCTGCTGTCTCCTCATCCCATGTATCCTAGTCCTGTGTCACGACAAGGACTGACAGCAGTGAGCCTGTTCAGGGTACATTCAAGAGGAGACCCCCGACCATTACTGTGGTCACTTCTCAGCCCTGCATGGAATGAGGGATGCTCTTCTTCATGGATCCCCTGGGGAATCCAGGCTGGCCCTCTGTTTTCTCTGCCTCTGCTCCGGAGAGGGGCGTTTAGACCACCTCCTGAAAGACATCATCTTTCACAGTCTATGGAAACTTTGTTTGCACATCATGCTCTGGAAATATAGTAAAGCAATATTAGGCCTAATGTAAGGCGCCAGGCCTGTGAGGGGAGCTGAAGGGACGGGGATGAAGGCCTGACCCCAAGGAGATGCCTAATTCTGTGAACAAGTGATTAAATACACACAAAGAAATATCTGAAATACACATATATATGAATACTGGCCTGAGTCACTCTCTAAATGGGTATAAGTACAATAGAGGAAGGCAGGCTTGATATGAGGAGAACTTACTCATTTGGAGAGAGAACTTTTTTCCCTGGCAGGCAGAGGCCAACCCAGGTGGATCATGACCCCCTGGGAAAAGCAAATTATTGTTCCCTTCAGGATAAGGCTGTTCTGCATTACTTTCCCTGGTCCTGTTCTGTCCTACCCTGTTCCTAAAAAGGGCAGACGGTATATGGCCCCCGGGGCCTGTGTCTGACGAGGGAGGGTGGGCTCAGGATGGGGTGGCCCTGAGGGGAATGTGCCCACTGGTCTCAGCTCTGCAGGAAAGTGATCGAGGAAGGCCCACTGCAACCTCTCGGGGACTGGCTAGGGAAGTGCTGACTCGATGGCAGGGGCAGCAGAGCTCACTAAATGATCACTTGCTCACTCTCATATTCTAGTCTCTGGCAGTTAGCCACGGCCTTGTGACCAGTGCTGTCCAGAAAGCAAGAGCCGAGAGCACACTACTTCTGGACAGAAGTGTGATTCTCCCGTTTCCCCTCCCTGCTGTGGGGCTGGGAGCCTGTGAGGACCCTGTGGGCTCCATGGAGGTGGTGGAGCCTCCACTCCGTGTGATGGGGTCCCTCCCTCGCTCCCTCATGGGGACTGTGGTGGGGGATATAAACTCCTCTTGTTCTAACACCTTGAGGTATTTTAACTGCTTCTTACACAGCACAGCCTAGCGTATCCTAACTACCAAACTGCTTAGAAGCAAAAAGGAGAACAGCATTCATATTTGTACTAGGTATTTACTGTTGTGTAACCTGTCACCCCAAAAGTTAATGCCTTAAATACCATCAAGTATAGTGTCACATTTTCTCTAGATCAGGGCCCAGGGGTGGGTCAGCTGGGTCCTCTGGCTCAGGGTCTCTCAGACTGAAATCAAGGTCTTGACTGAGGCTACATCAGCTCAGGGTCATCTGGGAAAGATCTGCTAGCAGGAAGCTTCTGTTGAACTGAGGGCCTCAGCTCCTCCTTGGATGTTGCCCAGCGGCTCCCTCTGTTCCTTGTTACATGGGTCTCCCCAGTAGGGCAACTGACAGCATGGCAGCTGGATTCCTCAGGGCAAGCAAGGGAGAGAGTGAAAGAGAGAGAGTGTGTGAGAGTGTAAGCAAGAGGGAAGTCACAGTCCTGTGTACTCTAAAACCACTGAGTGACATCCACCGTGTCTGCTGCGGTCCATTCCTGAGAGCAAGTCACTAGGTGCAGTCCACACTCCAGGGAAAGGGGTTAAACAAATGTGCAAACACAAGGAGGCAGGGGTGTAAGGAGACATTTTAGAAGTGCCTTCTACAGTTATGCACCTAATTTGTGCCTGAAAATATGCTGGGTGCTTTTCACTTATGAAGTCATTTAACTTATACTGACCTTATGAGGTTGGTAAGGAAATGTCAGGTTAGCAAATTTATGTAACCTATTCAATGTTAAACTTCATTAGAAAGAGGACTTGATTCCAAAAGTTATTTTTTTAAGTGGTATTTGACTTTATTTTTTTTCCATTTATTTTTATTAGTTGGAGGCTAATTACTTTACAATATTGTAGTGGTTTTTGCCATACATTGACACGAATCAGCCACAGATTTACATGTGTTCCCCATCCCAATCCCCCCTCCCACCTCCCTCTCCATCCCATCCCTGTGGGTCTCCCCAGTGCACCAGCCCTGAGCACTTGTCTCATGCATCCAACCTGAGCTGGTGATCTGTTTCTCCCTTGATAGTATAGTTGTTTCAATGCTGTTCTCTCTGAATATCCCACCCTCGCCTTCTCCCACAGAGTCTAAAAAATGCTGGAGAGGGTGTGGAGAAAAGGGAACCCTCTTACACTGTTTGGGAATGCAAACTAGTACAGCCACTATGGAGAACAGTGTGGATATTCCTTAAAAAACTGGAAAGAGAACTGCCATATGACCCAGCAATCCCACTCCAGGGCATACATACCAAGGAAACCAGATCTGAAAGAGACACGTACCCCAATGTTCATCACAGCACTGTCTATAAAAACCAGGACATGGAAGCAACCTAGATGCCCATCATCAGACGAATGGATAAGGAAGCTGTGGTACATATACACTATGGAATATTACTCAGCCAATAAAAAGAATTCATTTGACTCAGTTCTAATGAGATGGATGAAACTGGAGCCCATTATACAGAGCGAAGTAAGCCAGAAAGATAAAGACCAATATAGTATACTAATGCATACATATGGAATTTTAAAAGATGGTAACAATAACCCTATATGTAAAATAGAAAAAGAAACACATCTGTACAAAAGTTATTTCAATTAATTGTACTTGACTCTTTTACTAGAATTATGGAATTATCCTGGGTGGCTTTCTTTACAAAGAGGTTTGTGTGGGTTCTTTCCTTTATTATTGATGAAAAATATATATTTCCAATTTCCAACCCTTTAGGCATCTGCAGCACTGGGGCCAAGAGTCCTGGTGCACGTGGTTCTGAAATTCAGGATTCTGGAGCCCATGATCCCCTGCAGGGGATCCGAGGAGGTTCTGTATTGTTTCATGTGATCAAGAAGCAAGAAGCTGAACCAGAGGAGGTCTCATGGGCCTTTGGCCCTGAGTCAAACTACAGTGTCCTGCTGCAAGTCCATCGTGGGGCAGACACTCCAACCTGGGTCAGCCTCCAGGACAAGTACCAGCAGAGGGTCCATGTGTTCAACAACTTGTCCCTGAAGATTGAGAACCTGACCTGTGAGGACAGTGGACACTACCGGGCTCGAGTCAGCTTCCCTGGAGGATTAGAACTTACCCAGGTTTTCCTCCTCACGGTCTATGGTAAGTGACATCTCCTCACCATGGCTTCCCTCCTTCTTTTGTCCTAGGAGGGTCACATAGACCCCCATTTTATAAGATTTTATTTAGACCCCAACCTTCAGACTCTGTCTTCTCACCCAGTAATAAGGTGTGCATGTTAGCCATAAAAGGAGAGCAGACTTGAGAGTCACCAAAGGGAGAAATCACTTCAGTATTTTGAAGGAGGAAAATGGGAATTTATACGGTAACATTAATTGTTCTTTCTAAAACTAAATTGCTTAATTTCACTACTTGTTTTCTGTTACTACTGTAACAAACTACCAGAAAAACTTATAGCCTTCAGTTCAGTTCAGTTCAGTTCAGTTCAGTTCAGTTGCTCAGTCGTGTCCGACTCTTTGTGACCCCATGAATCACAGCACCCCAGGCCTCCCTGTCCATCACAAACTCCCAGAGTTTACTCAAACTTATGTGCATCGAGTCGGTGATGCCATCCAGCCATCTCATCCTCTATCGTCCCCTTCTCCTCCTGCCCCCAATCCCTCCCAGCATCAGGGTCTTTTCCAAGGAGTCAACTCTTCGCATGAGGTGGCCAATGTATTGGAGTTTCAGTTCAGCGTCAGTCCTTCCAATGAACACCCAGGACTTATCTCCTTTAAGATGGACTGATTGGATCTCCTTGCAGCCCAAGGGGCACTCAAGAGCCTTCTCCAACACCATAGTTCAAAAGCATCAATTTTTCAGCGCTCAGCTTTCTTCACAGTCCAACTCTCACCTCCATAAATGACCACTGGAAAAACCATAGCTTTGACTAGACGGACCTTTGTTGGCAAAGTAATGTCTCTGCTTTTAAATATGCTATCTAGGTTGGCCATAACTTTCCTTCCAAGGAGTAAGCATCTTTTAATTTCATGGCTGCAATCACCATCTGCGATGATTTCGGAGCCCAAAAAAATAGTCTGACACTGTTTCCACTGTCTCCCCATCTTATGGCCTTAAAACCTCTCAATTTGATTACCTTATCATTTTTTAGGTCATAAGTCAGACTTGGGTCTCATGGGGCAAAATCAAGGTGTTGGCAGGCCTGTACTCCTACCTGGTGACTCAGGGGAGAATCCATTTCTTGCCTTTCCCACCTTCAAGTGGATACCTGATTTCCTTGGCTGGTGTCCCCGCTTCATTCATCTTCAAATCATCAAATTCATCTCCCATTGCATCCATCTGATCTGTTCTGCCTGTCTTTTTCACTTTTTTTTTTTTATGAGAAGTTGTTTTTTTTTTTTTTAAGTATGCCTTTTACTGTGATCTGTGACAAATAAACTAGATTCAGCCTTGTAGTTAACAATGACACAATAACAGCAGCTTGATAGCAGCAAGCAAATTTTTTATTTAAAAAAATTAATAAGTCCTTGAATATTTGCATTTGCCAAAATACAGATACAAAATACACAGATATATCAGATGGGCTCTTAAATTATAAAAAAGTTTATATTAACTATATAGTATTATTTTTCAAAAGAACTATAGGTAATTTTCATATATATGTGTGTGTGTGTGTGTATGTGTGTGTACAGACTTCCCCAGAGGCTCAGCAGTAAAAAAAAAATCCACCTGCAGTACAAGAGTCACAGAAGACATGGGTTCTATCCCTGGGTTAGGAAGATCCCCTGGAGGAGGGCATGGTAACCCACTTCAATATTCTTACCTGGAGAATCCCATGGACAGAGGAGCCTGGCGGGCTGTGGTCTAAGGAGTTATGAAGAGTTAGACATGACTGAAGAAACTGAGCATGCACATATACTAGTGAAACTGTCACCATAACTTATGCCAAAACATCAGATTCATCCTCTCCAAATGCTTCCTCCTGCCTTTATTTGACTGTTGCTGTTGTTGCTTGTGTAACTGCTCACAATTTAAGTGTAGTCTACAGTGTTATATGTTATAATTACTTTACATATATTATGTAGTATTGTTAACTTTAGGCACTATTCCATACAGTAGGTCTCTAAGATTTATTCATCTTGTGTAACTGAACCTTTGTACCTTTTGACCAATACCTACTCATTTCACCCTCTTCCCAGATCTGTGCAAGAACACTGTCACTCTTCACTTCTATAAGACTGATAATATTAGGCTCATCATATAAGTGGTTTCATGTAGTATTTATTTGTTCTTTTTTCTCTGGCTTACTTTACTTAGAGTAATGTCTTACTGCTTCATCTATGTTTGTCACAAAAGGCAAAATTTCCTTCCTCTGTAAGTTTGAATAATATTCTTCTAGATGAAAGTGAAAAAGGAGAGTGAAAAAGCTGGCTTAAAACTCAATATTCAAAAAACTTAGCTCATGGCATCTGGTTCCATCACTTCATCGCAAGTGAATGGGGGAAAAGTGGAAATAGTGAGAGATTCTATTTTGGGGGATCCCAAAATCACTGCAGAGAATGACTGCAGCCATGAAATTAAAAGATGCTTGCTCCTTGAAGAAAAACTATGACAAACCTAGACAGCATATTGAAAAGCAGAGACATCACTTTGCAAACAAACGTCCATCTATTCAAAGCCATTGTTTTCACAGTAGTTGTGTACAGATGTGAGAGTTGGACCATAAAGAATGCTGAACATCAAAGAACTGATGCTTTCAAATAATGTTACTGGAGAAAAGTCTTGAAAGTCCCTTGGACAGTGAGGAGATCAAACTAGTCAATCCTAAAGGAAATCAACACTGAATAGCCATTGGAAGGACTGATGCTGAAGTTGAAGCTCTAACACTTTGGCCACCTGATGCAAAGAACCAGTTCTTTGGAAATGATCTGATGCTGGGAAAGATTGAGGGCAGGAAGAGAAGGGGGAGACAGAGGATGAGATTGTTGGATGTCATCACCAACTCAATGAACATGAGTTTGAGCAAACTCCAGGAGACAGTGAAGGACAGGGAAGCCTTCAGTTCAGTTCAGTTCAGTCGCTTAGCCTTGTCCAACTCTTTGTGACCCCAGGAATCACAACACGCCAGGCCTCCCTGTCCATCACCAACTCCCGGAGTTTACTCAAACTCATGTCCATCGAGTCGGTGTTGCCATCCAGCCATCTCATCCTCTGCCATCCCCTTCTCCTCCTGCCCCCAATCCCTCCCAGCATCAGGGTCTTTTCCAATGAGTCAACTCTTCGCTGACTTCACCTTCACTGCAGTGGCCCAAGTATTGGAGTTTCAGCTTCAGCATCAGTCCTTCCAATGAACAGCCAGGACTAATCTCCTTTAGAATTGACTGGTTGGATCTCCTTGCAGTCCAAGGGACTCTCAAGAGTCTTCTCCAACACCACAGTTGGAAGCCTGGCATGCTGCAAATCCAGGGGTTGCAAAGAGTTGGACATGACTAAGTGACTGACCAACAACAATATTCCTTTGTATGTGGCTTAGAAGGTAAAGCGTCTGCCTACAATGCAGGAGACCCAGGTTCAATCCCTGGGTCGGGAAGATCTCTTGGAGAAGGACATGGCAACCCACTCCAGTATTCTTGCCTGGAAAATCCCACGGACAAGGAGCCTGGTAGGCTACAGTCCATGGGGTCGCAAAGAGTCAGACACGACTGAGTGACTTCACTTTCACTTTCACCATGTTTATCATCTCACCTGGCAACAGATATTTAGGTTGCTTCCATGTCTTGTATATTGTAAAAATGTTTCAGTGAACATGAAAGTGCAGATATATTTTTGAAATCCTGATTTCATTTCCTTTAAATATATACCCAAAGTATAATTCCTGAATCATAGAGTAGTTATAAGTCATCGTCAAAGTTACGGTTTTTCCAGTAGTCAGGTATGGATGTCGGGCATGGAATAGTAGTCAGATATGGCAGGTCGGTCCATAAAGAAGGCTGAGCATTGAAGAATTGATGCTTTTGAACTATGGTGTTGGAGAAGACTCTTGAGAGTCCCTGAGACTGCAAGGTGATCAAGCCAGTCAATCCTAAAGGGAATCAGTGCTGAAAATTCACTGGAAGAACTGATGTCAAAGCTGAAACTCCAGTACTTTGGGACCTGATGTGAAGAACTGACTCATTGAAAAAGACCCTGATGCTGGGAAAGATTGAAGGCAGAAGGAGAAGGGGACAACAGAGGATGAGACAGTTGGATGGCATTACTGACTTGATGGACATGAGTTTGAGCAAGCTCGGGGAGTTGGTGATGGACAGGGAAGCCTGGCGTGCTGCAATCCATGGGGTCACAAAGAGTCAGACACAACTGATTGACTGAACAACAGCCAGTTATATTTTTAGTTTTTGAGAATCTCTATACTATTTTCCAAAATGGCTGCACCAATTTACAATCCCACCAACAGTGTATGAGTATCCCTTTTTCTCTACCCCATCATCAACACATCTTTTTTTTCTTTTTGATAGTAACCTTTACAACTTGTATACTCACTGTGGTTTTAGGCTTCCCCTGTGGTTCAGCAGCAGAGAATCTGTCTGCATTGAAGGAAACACAGGAGATGCCTGTTTCAGGAATATCCCCTGGATGAGGAAATGACACCCTGTTTCAGGATTCTTGCACACATTATGGTTTTGATTTTCACTTTCCTGGTGATTAATAATGTTGAGTGATTTTTCATATACCTGTTGGCCATTTTTATATCTTCTGTTGACAAATGTCTATTCAATTCATTTCCCCATTTTTAACTAGATTATTTAGGTTTTTTCCTATTGAGTTGTATGAGTTCCCTTATAAAATTGAGTATTGAGTAAAATAAAATTATGTAAAGTAAAAATAAAATTATGTGTTGAGTTCCCTTATAAAATTTGGATACTAACCATTTATCAGATTTATAGTTTGCAGCTATTTTCTTCCATTTTTTAGGCTTCCTTTTCACTCTGTTGATGTTTCCCATGCTGTGCAAAACCTTTTCAGTTTAATATAATCCCATTTGCTATTTTTGCTTTATTGCCTAACAAAATGTTGTCATATTCAAGCAATTATTGTCAAGGCCAGTGTCAGGAAGATTTTTTCCCTTTGCTTTCTTATAAGAGTTTTACAATCTCCAGTATTACTTTTAGGTCGTTAATCCATGTTTAGTTTATTTTGTGTATAGTGTAAGGGTTTAATTTCATGCTTTTTCATGTGGATATCCTGTTTCCCCAGCACTATTTACTGAGAAGACTTCCCTTTCCCCATTGTGTTTTCCTGGTTTCCTTGTCAAAGATCAGTTGGCCATATATGCATGGGTTTATTTCTGGGATTTTTATTCTGTTTCATTGGTTTATATGTCTGTTTTTATGTCTGTACCATACTGCTTTAAAAGCATTGTGATATACTTTGAAATAAGGAAATGTGATGCCCCCAGTTCAGTACCTCATGCTCTAAGTTGCTTCTGCTATTTGGGATCTTTTGTGGTTCCATATGAACTTTAAGATTTTTTTTTCTGTTTTTGTAAAAACTCCCTAATTATATTCACACAGTTTGGATAGAATCTATGTTGCTTTGGTACTGTGAACATTTCAACAATATTAATTCCTCAGATTCATGAACATGTAATGTCTTTCTATATATTTGTGTGTTTGCAAATTTCTATCATCAGTGTTCATAGTTTCTGGTGCACAGATCTTTCAATCCTTAGTTAAGATTATTCCTAGGTATTTTATTCTTTTTTACTATAATGTAAGTGGGATTGTTTTCTTGTTTCCCTTTTCAGATAGTTCATTGTTAGTGTATAGAAGTGCAAAAGATTTTCATATGTTGATTTTGTGTTCTGCAATTTTGTTGAAATCACTTATTAGTCTTAAAAGGATTTTTCTGTGGAATCTTTAGATTTCTCTACATACAAGATCATGTCGTTTGCAATAAAAATAATTTTACTTCTTCCTTTCCAATTTGGATGCCTTTTATTTCTTTCGCTTGTCTGATTGCTGTTGCTAGAACTTCCAGTCCCAAATTGAATAGAAACAGCAAACAGACACAGTTGCCTTGTTCCTAATGTTAGAGGAAAAGCTTTTAATCATTCACCATTGAGTTTGATGTTAGCTGTGGATTTTATATATCGCCTTTATTGTGTTAAAATAACTTCCTTCAATTCTTAATTTGAGAGTTTTTAATCATGAAAGCATATTGGTTTTTTGTCATATGATTTTTCCACATCTATTGGATTACTGTGTGATTTTTATCCTTCATTGATTTAACGTGGTATATCACATTATTGATTTGCATATGCTGAAACATCCTTGCATCTTTAGATTAAACCCCAATTGATCATGGTGTTTGATCCTTTTAATATTTTGTTGAATTCCATTTGCTAGTATTTTTGTGGAGATTTTGCATTTTTGTTCATCAGGGTTATCGGCCTATAAGTTTTTGTGTGGTGTGTTAGTTTGGCTTAGGATATACCAGCATCTTTAAATGTGTTCCCTATACTACTATTTTTTTTTTTTTTTTTGGAAGAGTTTAAGAAGGATTAGATTAATTCTTTGGTATGTGATTTGATAAAATTCACCTGTGACTCCATTCAATCTTGGAATTTTCTTTGTTTGAAAGTTTTCAATTGCTGATTAAAACTAATTATTGTTATTATTAATCTTTTTGAGTTCTGTATTTCTTCTTTTGTGTGTGTGTGTGTGTGTGTGTGTGTGTGTGTATTTCTTCTGGATTCAAGCTTTATAGGATGTATGTTTCTCAGAATTTATCCATTTTTTTGAGGATTGTCCAACTTGATGGTATATAATTATTCATAAGAGTTTCTTATGATCTCTTTATTTCTGTGCACCAGTAATCTCATTTTCTGTATTAATTGATTCTTCCTTCTTTTTTTCTGGTCTTGCTAAGGGCTAGCCAATATTGCTTATCTTTCCAACACACTCTTAGGTTCACTGAATTTTTTATTTTCTTTCTAGTCTCTATTTCATTCACTTCTGCTGTAATCCTTACCACTTCCTTACTTCTGCTAACTTCTGACTTAGGTTTTTCTTTGTTTTCTAGTTCCTTGAGATGTAAACTTAAGTAGTTTGAGAACTTTCTTATTATTTATTGTGTTTATCACTGTAACATTCTTTCTTAGTTCTGCTTTTTTAAATTTATTTTTTAATTGAAGGATAATTGCTTTACAATGTTGTGTTGGTTTCTGCCTTACAACAATGTGAATCCATCATAAGTATACATATGTTCCCTCGTTGATCCTCCCTCCACCTCCAGCTAGCCCACCCCTCTAGGTCATCACAGAATTCCAGGCTGAGCCTGCTGTGTTAACTTCCTACTAGCTACCTATTTTGCACATAATTATGTATATATTGTAAAGCTATTCTCTTAATTCATCCCACCCTCTTCTTCCCTGACTGTGTCCACAAGTTTGTTCTCTACTTCTGCATCTCTATTCCTCCCTGTAATTAGGTTCATCAGTACCATTTTTCTAGATTCCATATATGTGTGTTAATATGCAGTATTTGTTTTTCTCCTTCCGACTTACTTCATTCTGTATAACAGGCTCTAGGTTCATCCACTTCACTACAGCTGACTCAAATTTGTTCCTTTTTATGGTTTAGTAATATTCCATTGTATATGTAACAATTTATCCATTCATCTGCTGATAGACATCCAGGTTGCTTCCCTGTCCTGGATATTGTAAATAGTGCTGCAGGGAATATTGGGGTACATGTGTCTTTTTGAATTATGCTTTTCTCCAGGTATATGCCCGGTAGTGGGATTGCTGGGTCATATGGTAGCTTTTGAGAAAGGAATACGACAGGACTGCCTGCTGTCACCCTGTTTGTTCAGCCTATACACTGAACACATCATGAGACACGCTCGGCTGGATGAGTTACAAGATGGAATCAAAATAGGCAGGAGAAATATCAACAACCTCAGATATGCAGATGATACCACTCTAATGGCAGAAAGTGAAGAGGAACTAAAGAGCCTCTTGATGAGGGTAAAGGAGGAGAGTGAGAGAGTCGGCTTAAAACTAAACATTTAAAAATTAAAATCTATTGCTGATTCATGTCAATGTATGACAAAACCCACTGAAAAAATAAATAAATAAATTTTTAAAAAAATTAAGATCATGACATCCAGCCCAATTACTTCATGGCAAATAGAAGGGGGAAAGGTAGAAGTAGTGACAGATTTCCTCTTCTTGGGCTCTAAAGTCACTGTGGATGGTGACTGCAGCCATGAAATCAGAAGACAATTGCTTCTTGGCAGGAAAGCTATGACAAACCTAGACAGTGTGTTGAAAAGCAGAGACATTACTCTGCCGACAAAAGTCCATATAGTCAAGGCAGTGGTCACAAATGGTTATGAGAGCTGGACCATAAAGAAGGAAGAATGCCAAATAACTGATGCCTTTGAGCTGTGGTGCTAGCGAAGACTCCTGAAAGTCCCTTGGACAGCAAGGAGATCAAACCAATCAATCTTCACGGAAATCAATCTTGAATACTTATTAGAAGGACTGATGCTGAAGCTGAAGCTCCAGTGTTTTGGTCATCTGATGTGAACAGCTGACTCATTGGAAAAGTCCCTGATTCTGGGAAAGATTGAGGGCAGAAGGAGAAGAAGGCATCAGAGGGTGAGATGGTTGGATGGCATCACCAATGCAATGGATATGAATATGGGCAAACTTTGGGAAATGGTGAGGGACAGGGAGGCCTGGCATGAGGCAGTCCATGAGATCACAAAGAGGTGGATTCAACTGGGTGACTGAACAACAACCTGGTAGTTTTATTTCTAGTTTTTTAAGGAATCTCCAGTGTTCTCCATAGTGATTTTATCAGTTTGCATTCCTGTCTACGGCCATACCACCCTGAACGCGCCCGATCTTGTCTGATTTTATCAGTTTGCATTCCTGTCAACAGTGCAAGAGATATATCTTTTCTTCACACCCTCTCCAGCATTTATTGCCTGTAGATTTTTTGATGACAGCCATTCTGACCTGTGAGGTGATACCTCATTGTAGTTTTGATTTGCATTGCTCTAATAATGAGCAATTTTTAGCATCTTTTCACGTGTTTGTTGGCTTAGTACTGCTTTTGCTTCCTTCTGTGTTTTATATTTTTTTCCTTTTCTTTTACTCAAGATATTTTCTTATTCCCTTATGATTTCTTCCTTGACCCAATGGTTGTTTAAAAAAAAGTGTGTTGGTAATTTTCATGTATTTGTACATTTTCCCATTTTCCTTCATTTATTGTCTTCTAATTTCATTCCATTGTGATTGGAAAAGATATTTTATATAATTTCTTAAATCTTAAGTATTGTTTCATGGCCTAACATATGATGTATCCTGGAGATTATTCTGTGTGCATTTGAGAAAAATATGAATTTTACTGCTGCTGGGTATAATATTCTGTTTGTTAGGTCCATAAGGTCCAATAATATATGCTTGTTAGGTCCAATTGGTCTATAGTATTGTTCAAGTCTGCTGTTTCCTTCTTGATGTCCTGTCTGAATTTTCTATCCACTCCTAAAAGCAAGGTATTCAAGTACATGATCATGCTATTGCTATTTCTTCTGTCACTGTTTGCTCTATATATCATAGGTGTTCTGATGTTGAGTGCATGAATATTTATCATTGTTATATCTTCCTATTGAACTGACCCTCCTTCATTATGTAATGACTTTCTTTGTCTTCATGGCAGCTTTTGATCTAACGTCTATTTTGTCTGCTATAAGTGTAGCCACCCACACTCCCTTTTGATTCCCATTTGCATGGAATATCTTTTCCCATCCCTCACATTTAGCTTGTGTGTGCCCTTAAAACTAAAGTGTGTCTCTTGTAGATATCATATATATATATACATATATATATATGTAAAATATATCTAGTTGAATCATGTTTTATTAATTCAGTCACTCTATGTCTTTTATTGGGGAGTTTAATCTATTTATATTTAATGTAAATGTTAATTGTAAGAATTTATAATTTCATTTTTGGTCTGGGGGTATATTTTTTTACTGGAGTATAGTTGCTTTACAATGTTGTGCTGGTTTCTGCCATACAATGTGAATCAGGTATAAGTATACACATATCCCCTCCCTCTTGATCCTCCCTCCCACCCCACCCCTATCCCAGCCCTCTAGGTCATCACAGAACAACAAGCTGAGTTCCCTGTGTTCTACAGCTGCTTCTCACTAGCTAGCTATTTTACACATGGCAGTGTATATATGTCAATGCTACTCTCTCAGTTCATCCCACCCTCTCATTCCCCTACTGTGTCCACAAGTTCATTCTTTACATCTGCATCTCTAGCCCTGCCCTGCAAATAAGTTCACAAGTACCATTTTTCTAGATTGCACATATATGAGTTAATATACAATCTTTGTTTTTCTCTTCCTGGCTTATTTCACTCTGTATAACAGTTTCAAGGTTCATCCACCTCACTACAACTGACTCAGGTTCATTGCTTTTTAGGGCTGAATAGTATTCTGTTGTATATATGCATAACTTCTTTATCCATTCATCTGTTGATGAACAGCTAGATTGCTTCCACATCCGGGCTATTGTAAATATTGCTGCTATGAACATTGAGGTGTGTGTGTCTTTTTTAAAGTTTAATTATTTTTTAATGTTTGGAGTGGCTTTATTCATAATCACTCCAAATGAGCAACAGCCAAGATGTTTTGCTAAAAGACAGCTATCAAAAACAAGCACATTTTTTAAAAGTTATATCTATACAATGGAATTCTAGTTGGCAATAAAAGTAACATACTTGATGCATGCAACAGGTGGATGAATCCTAAGTGTATTTTTAAAGTGAAAAAAGCCACATCCAAAAGACATGGGTCTTTTTAAATTATGGTTTTCTCAGGTGTGTGCCCAGTAGTGGAATTCTGGGTCATATGATAATTGTATTTTTAGTTTTTAAGGAACCTCCAAACTGTTCTCAATAGTGGTTGTGTCAATTTACATTGCCATGAACCGTGCAAGTTCTCCACACCCTCTCTAGCATTTATTGTCTTTAGATTTTTTGTTGATGGCCATTCTGACCTGTGTGAGGTGATACCTCATTATAGTTTTGAGTTGCATTTCTCTAGTAGTGAGCGATGTTGAGCATCTTTTCATGTGTTTGTTGGTCATGTGTGTGTCTTTTTTTGAGAAACATCCCTTTAGGTATTCTGCCTGTTTTTTTAATTTTTTTAATTGAGCTGCGTGAGCTGCTTGTATATTTTGAAGATTAACCTTTTATCGTTTCACTTGCAAATATTTTCTCCCATTCTGAGGGTTGTCTTTTCATCTTGTTTATGGATTCCTTTGCTGTGAAAAAGTTTTTAAGTTTAATTAGGTCACATTTGTTTATTTATAAATGTCATCTTGTTTAATTATTTTCTGTTTTATAGTACATTTGTTCCATTCTTTATCCCTTACTGTCTTCCCTTGTGACTTGATGATTTTCCTGTATTAACGTGCTTTGGTTTTGTCCTCTTTACTTGCATGTATCTTTTTTAGGTCTACTCTTTGTGGTTACCATGCAGCTTAGATAAAACATACTTATAACATCCTGTTTTGAACAACTAATTTAATTTCAGTCACATACAAAAACTCTACACTTTTACTTCTACCCACACAAATACATTTTATGTTATTAAGTCACAATTTAAATTTTTTATATTTTGTACTAATTAGCATATGTTTCTATTATAGTTATTCTGAATACTTTTGACTTTAACTGTCATTTCAAAGTTTAAAAGTGGTTTATGCACCACAATTACAGTATTATTGCAATATTGCATATTATATTTATCTATATTGTCAGTGAGATTTATATTTTCATATGATTTTGTATATTTTTAGCATCTTTTTATTTCAACTTTAAGGGCTCCCTTTGGCATAGCTTATAAGGCAGTTTTAATGAGGAAAAACTTTCTCAGTTTTTGCTTGTATGGAGAGTTTTTATCTCTGCTTATTTTTTAAAGAACATTCTTACCAGGTGTAATAACCTTGGACCCAGTGGGGTTTTTTCAGTACCTTGAATATATCATTCCATTCTCTCTTGATCTATGAGGTTTCTGCTGAGAAACCTGATGATATTCTTAATAGAGATTCCCTTGAATATGATGCTCTTCTCTTGCTATTTTCAAAAGTCTGTCTTTGTCTTTGAATTTTGAATATTCAATTATTACATGTCTTGATTCATACTTCTTTGATCCTGGGACCTTTGGGCTTCATGGATCTGAAAGTCCATTTACTTTCCCAGACTTGGGAATATTTCAGCTATAATTTCTTTAAATAAATTTTCAACATTTTTTCTTTGTATTGTCTTTCAGTTCAGTTCAGTTAAGTCACTCAGTCGTGTCCGACTCTCTGCGACCCCATGAATCGCAGCATGCGAGGCCTCCCTGCCCATCACCGGCTCCCAGAGTCTACCCAAACTCATGTCCATCGAGTCAGTGATGCCACCCAGCCATCTCATCCTCTGTCGTCCCCTTCTCCTCCTGCCCCCAATCCCTCCCAGCATCAGGGTCTTTTCCAATGAGTCAACTCTTCGCATGAGGTGGCCCAAGTATTGGAGTTTCAGCTTCAGCATCAGTCCTTCCAATGAACACCCAGGACTGGTCTCCTTTAGGATGGACTGGTTGGATCTCCTTGCAGTCCAAGGCACTCTCAAGTGTCTTCTCCAACACCACAGTTCAAAAGCATCAATTCTTCAGTGCTCAGCTTTCTTCACAGTCCAACTCTCACATCCATACATGACCACTGGAAAAACCATAGCCTTGACTAGACGGACCTTATTGGCAAAATAATGCCTCTGCTTTTTAATATGCTATCTAGGTTGGTCATAACTTTCCTTCCAAGGAGTAAGCATCTTTTAATTTCATGGCTGAAGTCACCATCTG
The DNA here is from genome assembly GCF_910594005.1 of Cervus elaphus. NCBI lineage: Eukaryota > Metazoa > Chordata > Mammalia > Artiodactyla > Cervidae > Cervus > Cervus elaphus. The sequence goes on from NC_057834.1 coordinate 36,545,956, forward strand.
AAGTGATTTTGGAGCCCAAAAAAATAAAATCTGACATGGTGTCCACTGTTTCCCCATCTATTTCCCATGAGGTGGTGGGACCAGATGCCATGATCTTAGTTTTCAGAATGTTGAGCTTTAAGCCAACTTTTTCACTCTCCTCTTTTACTTTCATCAAGACGCTCTTTAGTTCTTCTTCACTTTCTGCCATAATGGTGGTGTCATCTGCATATCTGAGGTTATTGATATTTCTCCGGGCAATCTTGATTCCATCTTGTGCTTCTTCCAGCCCAGCGTTTCTCATGATGTAGTATGCATAGAAGTTAAATAAGCAGGGTGACAGTATACAGCCTTGATGTACTCCTTTTCCTATTTGGAACCAGTCTGTTGTTCCATGTCCAGTTCTAACTGTATTGTCTTTGGAACTCCCATAATGTGTGTATTGATTTTCCTATAGTATCCCATAGACATTTTTCATTCTTTTTCCTTTTCCTACTCTAAGTAGATAATTTCAAATGCTCTATCTTTGAGTTTGTTGTTTGTTTCTTCTGTTTGATCAGCTCTGTTGATGAGACACTTTATTCAATTTTAATGCAGTCTTTGTGCTTAAAGCTTAACATTCAGAAAACTAAGATCATGGCATCTGGTCCCATCACTTCATGGGAAATAGATGGGGAAACAGTGGAAACGGTGTCAGACTTTATTTTTCTGGGCTCCAAAATCACTGCAGATGGTGACTGCAGCCATGAAGTTAAAAGACCCTTACTCCTTGGAAGGAAAGTTATGACCAACCTAGATAGCATATTGAAAAACAGAGACATTGCTTTGCCAACAAAGGTCCATCTGGTCAAGGCTATGGTTTTTCCAGTGGTCATGTATGGATGTGAGAGTTGGACTGTGAAGAAAGCTGAGCACTGAAGAATTGATGCTTTTGAACTGTGGCATTAGAGAAGACTCTTGAGACTCCCTTGGGCTGCAAGGAGATCCAACCAGTCCATCCTAAAGGAGATCAGTCCTGGCTGTTCATTGGAAGGACTGATGCTGAAGCTGAAACTCCAATAATTTGGCCACCTCATGCGAAGAGTTGACTTATTGTAAAAGACCCTGATGGTCTTTTGGGATTGGGGGCAGGAGGAGAAGGGGACGACAGAGGATGAGATGGCTGGATGGCATCACCGACTCGATGGGCATGAGTTTGAGTAAACTCCGGGAGTTTGTGATGGGCATGGAGGCCTGGCGTGCTGCGGTTCATGGGGTAGCAAAGAGTCAGACTGAACTGAGCAACTGAGCGACTGAACTGAACGGAGCTGAACTGTGTTTTTAGAACCAGAATTTCTGTTTGGTTCTTCTGAATGTTTTCTATCTCTGTGTTTAACTTCTCATTTTGGTCACAAATTGTTTTCCAAATTTTGCTTAGTCATCTGTCTGTGTTCTTTTGTAGTTTGCAGAGATTATTTAATATGACAATATTGAATTCTTTATTAGGCAATTCATAGATCTCTATTTCTTTCTGATTGGTTATTGGAGTTAATTTTGTTCCTTTGGTATTGTCATGTTTCCCTGATCCTCCATCCTTGTAGCCTTGCATTGGTGTCTGTGTATTTGAATAAGCAGTCTTTTCTTCCAGCCTTATAGGGCTGGCTCTAAGGGGAAAAAAGACAGTCACTGTAAAGCTCAACAAAGTTTGAGGCTTCAGCTGTAGAGGCATGTGGGATGCTGGCTGCAGGGGTATATGGGGTTCTGGGTGTAGGGTTGCATTGACCACCGTCTGTGGGTATATGTGAGAAATGGTTTTCAGGGCCATGTGGCCCAGTTGCTGTGATCTCATTCCACTTATATCTGTTTGGAAAAGAACTCACTTGCCAATGCAGGAGACATAAGAGATGCAGGTTCGACCCCTGGGTTTGGAAGATCCCCTGAAGAAGGACATGGCAGTCCATTCCAGTATTCTTTCCTGGAGAATCGGATGGACAGAGGAGCCTGGTGGGATACAGTCCATAGATTTACAAAGAGCTGGACATGACTGAAGTGATTTAGCATGCATGTACGCTCAAACAATGTCCTTACTGTTCTGGGTGCACTGAGACAGAAGCCAACTTCCCAGGCATTGCCTCACAAATTATGGGGAAGCTAGACTGTCACTTCATTCCCTCTTTCTCCTGTGGGAAAAGTCACAGTATAGAGGCATCTCTCTCAGCACTGAGTCATCCTGGGGTGGGATCAAGGTGATGAGGTAAAGCAAAACTGTTCTTCCTACACTTTCCCTGTGAATGACCTAGGATTTTTGGTCCATCAAAGTGCTGGAATCCCCCAACAGAACTCTGAAGATCTCTTAGAGGTATTTCTGACCATGGATAGTTGTTAAAAATCACATAGCCTGGTGTCTTGCTGGCACCAGTGACTTCTTTCTCTTTTAAGGAAACTTATGATTGCGTTTTGCCCATCCAGATAGTCCAGAATAATATCACTATTGTAAGGTCAACTTATTAGCGGCTTTCATTCTATCTGCTACCTTAATTCACCTTTTCATGTAATATGACATATCCACAGATTCCAAGGATTAAGACATGGACATCATTGAGGGTCCATTATTCTACCATGATTTGGACATCCAAGTGTAGTTAGTACCCAGTGAACACTGTCTTCTCACTCAGAGCCAATCTGTTAATGGTCTCACTCAGAAAAGACACCACAATTTAGTTCTTAAATGCTACATGAGCATAGGAGAAAGTTTATACTGCAATGCTTATTAAGGAACCCGTTTAGCAAACACTGTCTTTCCCTAAAGATCCTCCCTGCATAGGGAAGTATCCTTCTATGGAGAAGACAACTCATAAGTCCCCATGGGATTTCAAGGCAGCTTGAAAATCTGTCACTTTTCTTCCTGTGTATACCACATGTATACACGTATACACTTTTCTTCCATGTGTATACCATGTTCAGTGGCATGCTCTAACCACACTTGGAATTGTCATTCCTAGTTGTAACAACTGCATCTCCCACAAATGTCTCTACTTTAGGAAGTTAGTGCCTTTCTCTGGCCTCCCAAAACTAACCAGACGTCCTTCCCCATAAGCGTCGTGCTGTCCCAAGCTTCACCTCAGCTGGAGACACAGGGTAAGGGCCATGAACCAGGACAAGCCCTTCTGTCCCAAACTTCTTTCTCTTCTGGGAAAAATCCAAATTTTTAAAAAAATAATAGACCCTAAGAAAATGAAATTTAAATTTTATATCCTTGTGGATGATTTTTAAGCCTGGTGAAATCTATTGACGTTGCATAGGGCCTAATCCAATGGCCCCATTCCAAGCTCTTGGTGAATATTTAGCTTTAGGAAAATTATGTTTTAAGTATAAAATGCACCCACTTTCTTTATAGGAGAAGGAAATGGCAACCCACTCCAATGTTCTTGCCTGGAAAATTCCATGGACAGAGGTGACTGGCAGGCTACAGTCCATGGGATCACAGAGAGTCAGACATGACTGAGCAACTATCACTCGCTCACTCACTTTCTTTATAAGGCTTCCTTACACACCTTGGCTACAATGAGGTAAAAGACATTAAACTGTGGCATGTAATGTTTTCCACATCTGTGAAGTTTTATTCTTTTGTTGCCTCCTACCGCAGAGCCTGTGCCCTTTCCCCAGATTCTGATGGGGTCAGCATCCATCACACCAGACCGGTGCAACATCACCCTGGAGTGCAGAGCCTCTGGGGCCACAGAAGACCTGAATGTGACCTGGGAGAACAAGGGCCTCCCCAAAGAATGGGAGCAGAAGAGGACATTAGAACCAGCCTCCAACTCACGCATCCTGGCTGTCAGCTTGCCTAGAGGCCAGCCGCATGCCAGCCTCGTCTGTGTGGTCAGCAACCCGATGGGAAATAAAACTGCCTCCTTCGACCTTGGGAGAGTCTGCGTCCATGGTGAGTGCAATCTGCCAGAGGGGAGGAGCACTCTCAGACCTCAGATAGCACTGAGGTCTGGGGGTTCAGAGCTTTCCTTCCCACCATTTTGTTAGCACTGCTTTCTATCTGGCCGCTTCATACAGGAGTCTAGGAAAAACAGCCAACTTAGTTTTGCTTTTCAGTGTGTCACACACCCATGACCTACTCTAAACTGCTTGCCCCTGCTAGTCCAGGTAGTAGTTTTGAGTACCTCTCTCCACCACTATCCAACATTCACTGTGCATTCAGCATGGTCTTTAGGAATGTAATCATACTGGGTCATTTGTGGCTTTTCTTCAAGTTTGACCTCCATGACTCCCTGCGGGATATCATGGAGGGGCTCAGAGGCTCCTCTGTCCACATTTCTGATCTTATTTATACACTTACCACTGAATTTCTTGTTTGTCATTCCAGAATGTGCCTTGCTTTTATAAGTTTTTGTACCTCTGGACATGTTGTTTCCTTGACCATCAGCCCTTATTCACCCTGTGTCCTTGACTTCCTGTCTTATTCTTCATGGAGGATTCTCCTCAGCCACTGCATATATGTGGGCATGTGAAAATGCATTCACACATGGCCCTGCCCTAAGATAGGCCCCATGATTTGTCTAAAAATCTGCCTATTTGTCTAAAATTCTACTGATGTCTTAAATTTTTCATAATTTTTTTCAATTTTCATAATTTTTTAACAAGGAGCCTGCCTTTTCATTTTGCACAGAGCCCTGAAATAATGTAGCCATCCTGCCTTCAGACATCGACTCCCTCTGGGTGTCTGTGGCCACCCCCATACTGAGTGGTGATTATCTGTTTATGGATTTGTCTCCTGCATGGACAGGAATACTATGAAGGCAGGAGCCACGTTTTGTTCTCCTTTGAATCCCTGTGCAAGCACAAGCTTCTGGCCAAAGTTTATGTAATCAAAGTTGCATTGAATGAATGAATAACCTTATCCTGTGTGTGGTCTCACCCTCTGTAAACCATCCTCTATAAGATGCAAAGGGGTCTGAAATGCCAGGATCACTTAAAACATCTGTTAATTGGACCTCTCTACTCCAAGGCTAGAGTATCAGGTAATTTTCAATACTCAGCATTACCCACAAACCCTCATTATTCCCCCTTTCCTACATCTGGTTCCCTGCCCAGTCCTGCTTGCTGCAATAAGGTGCTGGCAACTCCCAGGGGCTGACTTTAGACACTACCATTTCCCAAATGTGGCATCCCTCCTTCCTGGAATGCTGTGCCCACCCTGAATATCTGGGAAACTGCTGCTCATCCATCAAGGTCAGTTTATGCATCACCTCCTCTTGGAGACCCTCACTGAGGACCTCTCTGCAAGAGGTAAAGCTCTGTTTTACTGCAATCCCTCTGGTTAGCAGACTTTGATATTTTCTCAGTCCTCTCCACTGGGTGACTTCATCATACTCATCTCAGTACCCTTGGCACCAAGCAGAAGTTCAGGACCTGGTTGAATGAATGATACTACAAAGTTCCTCGCTCTTCAGCCTCTGAACCAGGACTCTTTCAACTTCTCCACCTCCTGTCTATCTTCATTTGGTAGTGGGTATCTCAAGTTCTCTCTTGACTTTAACTTATTTGCTCTCTGTGTTCGAGGAAAACAGATTCAGCCAACCAGGTCAATGCTGATCTCCTATCTGGCATTTGTGGGGCAGTCGCAGCTGTGTTATTGATCCTCGGAGGTGGACTGTGCCTTTGGAAAATCCATGGGAAGAAGATGAAGACTGGAAGAGGCAGGTTGCCCTTCTCCTTCCATGCCCACATACCTCTCTTTCTTCACTGGATTCTTAACATCCTTTCTCTTACAATTTGTTGCCTGGAAATGTCCCTGCAGAGGGGTTAGTGGGTGTGGCCATGGTCTGTGTCCATAGCAATGGAGGAGGGTACAGATTTCCAAGGCTCAGATTCAAGCCACTCTGCCTATCTCTCAGGTGCAAATCACAAGAGGATGATGATGACGCAGCCAGCAGGAATCTCTAGAAAGCATGAACAAGGTAAGACCTGGGCACTGTGCTTTTCCAGGTCTCTCACTGCCTAGCCTGGGTTTGTCAAATCTAGTCACTGATGTTTCTTTTCCTACTTCCTCTTTAACACTTTCCAGGCCATCAACAGTGTTAACTAAGAAAATTTACATTTGGGAAGAATATATCTCTGGGCACTTAGGGGAATTCATAAGTATTACATGTCAATAGCATTGATTCTTTTCTGGTCCTTCTAGGACTCCTCTATCCCTCAGCTGTTTCAGGAACCCTTTGTCGTGCATTTCCAGGTTATCAGGGAACAGCATCTGAAAGAAAAGGGACCTCTCACTACTATCATCAGTGAGGTCTGTAAGCCAGGTCATGCCATGAAGATAATTTAATTGGAGGAAACAGAAGAATTGGCCCTCCTAGGACACCTCCACCAGGAGCTTGATCCCTGAAGACACCCGCCTATTCCACCTCTAGTCCAGTTCCAACTGCCTTTTGTCTGTTACCTGGGCCTATGTGGTCTTATTGCTTCCTCTGACACCTCTCCAAACTGCCCTCCTATTCAGGATCCTCACAGTTGCAGGATGAGCACTCCTCCTCTGCCATTGGCTCAACTCTTGACCCCTCACCTTCTGAAGCTTTCCAAAGAAGACTTTTCTGACTGTGTTAATCCCCACAGCCTCTGCTCTGTGGCTGCTGTGTGTCTTTCCTTGAGAACATGAGCCCAGGCATGGGGACTGTGTGGAGATGGTCCATGCCACAGAGGAGGGAGTTATGACCTTGATGTTGAATGCTGAGTTGGGGGTCAATGGAAGCAGCATGGGTAGGTATGAATCCTTAAAAGACTGGCCTGAGGATTCCTTTGCACCTTACATAGAGCAAAGTGTGTGTCAAGCAGTACACTTGTACTGGGAAGAATGTCTAGTGTATCTTATAATCTTCTTCTTGGTTACTTGTGTTAACCTGGACTTTGGCCTCAACTTGGCCCATGGGCCCCAAACCCACCTTCCTGTAAGGTGGGAAGAAGAATTTGTAAGTCCTCACCCCCTTCCAGGACTTAATTTTCTCAGAAAATAATCCTAGAACCTATAAGTCAGGAATTGCATTCTTAGGAAAATAGTTTCAGCCTGTCCCTTCCTGGGATAGGGGTACTTGGTCATGATGATGAATGTGCAGTATCCTCTGACCATCCTTGATGAGGCTTCCAAGGGATAGGAAGAGTGAAGTTTGTAGGAAGATCTGCACCAGCCCTCTCTGGTCTTTTCTATTGAAGAGTCTTGCTGGCCTCCGTCTAAAGGTCAGCCTCCTCTTTGCTCACTCACATCCCTTTGTCCAGAAAGATGGCTCCCTTTCCCTACTCCTTGCTCCCACCCCTGCCTACTGGAATCTTATCATTCTGCCCAAAGTCCTCTTCCAAACCACAGGTTCCATGAAGCCTATCTGGTTCCCAAAGGTTTAGAGATGGTCTTTCCTATATCTGACCGTTTCAAACACCTTGGAGGCCCTGACACAGTCTGCCCTGGATTGGTCATGAGTCTTCCCTGCTGGACTCACCTGGGGCTCCCTCAGGAGGGTGTTGGAGCCACAAGAAGCCAGCGCCAAGGAGACAAGCACCTCTGTCTGTGAAAGATCTGGGCAACCCTTTTTTTCCAACTCCCGGGGGACTCAGCAGACTGAGACCAAGAGCAGAGGCTGCTGAAGGTTTTTGTGGCAGTGAGTCCACATGGAAGCAAAGATGGATGTGATGACCTCCAGCAAGCCCACCTGTCCCAGAAGTTGGAGATGGGGATATCTTCACACCACCTCCAGCCTCACATGGCCCGAAGACCTGTTTCAGCTGCACTATGGTGTGTGAGAGCTTCTCCTTTCTCTGGGAGTCCTCACCTCCTGGAAGCCCCTGCTTCCTGCCTTGGGTCCCAGCTCTTGTGTAAGAAGTGGGCTCACTCTAGCAGTGAGCTGCTGTGGTTTCTCAACTGACCCAGATTCTTGAGTCATGTGGTTCTCCTCCTTGCTCAGCTCAACTCAGCTGCTTCATATCTGCTTTCAGACTGTCTAAACATGGTTCCCGCTGAGGGCTTGAGCATCATGAAGCAATGCTATGAGCCTACTGGATGGTAAACAGGTGAGAGGGGGAGGTGGGGATCTGCAAAAAGTCACCTTTTCTGATTTCCTGTCCCTCAGGTGGAGCAAAAACTTGAGGGAGAGATAGGCACCATCTCCTCACAGACTTCCCATGTAACTGGTCTTTCTGGGCATCAGTGCCCATAAGCCCAAGAGCACTGTAAGATGGGGCCACCCAGTAGCCATTCCCACCCCACCAAAAGTAGAAAAAAATAAAATGAAGGGACCTGGGTTTTTCCAAACCTATAGTGAACCAGGGTTTGTCCCATGCACTTTGGAAATATTATTCTTCTAATCTTTATAAGGAACCTCTAAGGTAGGTATAGTTATTCTCATTTGAGTAACAGAAAATTGATATCTCAGACTAGTTCAGTGGTAGAGCAAAACCTTAATCTAACAAAGTTCACAGCTTACCCCTTCACCATTAATCACTGAAGATCTTGGAATTCTAGAGTATTCAGATGGGAATAGCCAATTTTTCCTCTCCCAAGGATCTTGGACTCTGACTGAGGTGCCTCAATATCCTAATTGATATGGAGCAGCTGGTGGTTAGAAAGGATTACTCCTGAAGTAATCCCCTGAAGTGGACAATGCGGCCTTCATGGGTGGGAAACCATAGAATGAGAGATCTTGACTTCTGATGCAGATGAGACATTTTAAGAGATGTTTCCACCTCTTGCCTCTCTTTCCATGCAAGGTGTGTGTGGATGTCATCACTTCATCTTCAAACCAGTTTCCCCTTTGCAATGTTATTCATAAAATCATTCAACATTCAATAAACTTTCTGTAAGTCTCTCATTTATGCCTTTAACAATACTGTGAGCAAAGATCTCTATCATACAGATGAAGATATATAATCCACACATATTAAGTTCTTCCACAAAGTCTCCTGAGTGTAAATGATTTGCGTCAAAGGGAATCATAATTTCATTCATTTTGGCTCCTTCTTCTCCCTCATCCCAGACACCCAACCAATCACCGTGTGCCATTGAGATAATCCTCATTAAGTTTCTTGCATTCCATTCTCTTATTCTTTTAACCCCATTGTCTACCTAAAAGATCTACTACTTACATGACATCTTCATTTGGATATCTAGCATGTCTAAATTTGAACTCCCTAAACATGCTTTCCATATACATACATTAAATAAATGTTACCTCTGTCCTTCTTTTTGTTCTGGCTACCAAACCTTGGTGTCATCCTTAACCTTATTCTTTTTTTATACTCCATACTCTCTCAGCAAATACTGATTATCTTTTCATTTTATATATATAAACACATACACATAATATAACTACCTGTCACTACCTATTTGATCCAATATGACCAACATCTCTCATCTGGACTACTGCAATAGTCTCACAGTCTTTCTATTTCTGCTCTTGGTCTCTTAAAAACTGTTCACAAAATAGCATCAAAAGTGATTCCTTCAAACATGTTTCATTTCGTTACTCCTTAGCTGAGTATTCTTCCTTCACTCCCACTTTTCCTGCAAGGCCCTACACCACCTGACCCCACACTCCCTTCTTCCCTTAGTCCACTCTAGGACACGGGGGCTTTTTGCTATACCTTTAACATAGCAGTCATGCTCCTGCCTCAGAGTCTTTGTTTCTGCCTAGAATACTCTTATTCCAGGCACTTGTATGTCTCATTCCCTTACCTTTTTCAGGTCATTGCACAAATTTTATCTTCTTCACTCCCCTATTTAATACTGCACCCTTCTTCTGGCACCTCCTCACTCCTCCCTGATCTGTTTTATGTATAGCACTCATAATAAGGATGTACTTAATCTAGAATGTCCTCTAAGACAAATATGCAAATCAGCTCTCAAAGAGTAACCTGCAAATGCTAGTATACAAATATCATTATTATTTCCAGGAAATTGAAACACTGATAAGTTAATGAACTTGCTCTAGGTCACACAGCTAATAAGTTGGCAGAGCTATGATTTAAATGTTTGAGTCAAATCAAGTCCCTGATCTTGACTACTAATTATATTTATTAAATAAATTATATGAAGGGATGCTATTTAGGATTAAAAATAGTGAAATACATCTTTATATATTTAAACTGCAAAGTGTCTGTGAATAGTAAATATTCCAATCTATTGTTGATTCCTTATAGTGCAGTTTTTCTTTTTATTTTTTTAAGTTATTTATTGATTTTACTTTACAATATTGTACTGGTTTTGCCATACATTGACTTGAAGTTTTTAGTTCAGAAGAAAAAATGCATGAACACAGTGAGATGTTGAACAAACATTTTTTTTTTAAATAGGACCAAACAGAACTGAGAAATACAATAACTGAACTAAAAATTACACTACAAGGAGTTAATAATAGATTAGATGCTACAAAAAAAAAGAAGAAGAAGAAGAAAAAGATCAGCAAACTGGAAAACATAAGAGTGGAAATCACTCAAGCTTAGCAGACAAAAGAAAAAAATTTTAATTAAGACCATTTAAGAGATTTTTAAGACAACATCAAGCATACTAGCATTCACAGTACAGGGGGTCCCAAAAGAATAAAAGAAAGAGAAAGGGGTATAGAACATATTTGAAGACATAATAGCTGAAAAGTCCCCTAATCTGAAAAAGGACACAAGCATTCAGCTCCAGAAAGAACAGAGTCCCAAGGATGATCAGCCCAAAGAGAATTACACCAAGACACACTATAATTAAAATCAGAAAAATTAAAGATAAAGAGAAAATATTAAAAGCAACAAGGAAAAGGAAACAAGTTATGTGCAGAGAAAAATTACATAAGACTATCAGCTGATTTTTCAGCAGAAACTGTAGGTCAGGGCGGGTGGCATGATAAAGTGATGAAAAGGAAAAGCCTACAACCGAGAGGCTACCTGGCAAGGCTCTCACTCAGATTTGAAGGAAAAATCAAAGTTTTACAGGCAGGAAAATTCTAAAAGAGTTCAGCACCAACAAACCAGCTTTATAACAAATGTTAAAGGAACTTCTCTAAGCAAAAAAAGAAAAGACCACAACTAGAAATATAAAAACTATAAAAGGAAAAAGCTAATAGTAAAGGCAGATGTAAAGATAAGAAATCATCCATACACAAAGCTAGGAAGAAGGTTAAAAGAGAAAAGTAGTAAAAATTATCTACATTCACAATAACCAGTTAAGGGATACACAAACCATATGTAAAATATGATATCAAAAACAGTAATAATGAGGGGAGAAGAGTACATGCAGGATTGTTAAAATGCATTTAAACTTGAGAGCGGTAACTTTATATTATATGTGTGTGTGTGTGTGTGTGTATACAAATGCCAATATATATGCCTCATATACATTTAAGCCTCATAGTAGTCACAAGACAAAATCTATAACAGATTCACACACAGAAAGAGAAAAGAATCCAATCATAATACAAAAGATAGTCATCAAGCCACAAGAGAGCTAAAGAACAAAAAATAAATTAAAAAAGAACTGTAAAAACAACCAAAAAAACAATTAACAAAATGACAATAAGTACATAACTATCAATAATTGCTGTAAATTTAAATGGACTAAGTGCACCAATCAAAAGACATAGAGTGACTAGAAGAATATCCCCCCAAAAAAGGATCCATATGTATGATGTCTGCAAGAGGCTCACTTCAGTTCTAAATACACACTGAATCAAAATGAGGAGAAGGGAAAAGGTATTCCATGAAAACAGGAACAAAAATAAGCTAAGGAAGCTATACTTACATATGAAAAAATATACTTTAAAATAAAGACTATAACAAGAGACAAAGAAGGACATTATATAATGATAAAAGCATCAATTTCAGGAAGAGACATAACAATTGTATTAATAACTGTATTTCTCCCAAAACAAGAGAACCCAAAGCAAATATTAACACAAATGAAAGTAGAAACTGATGGTAAAACAATAATAGTATTATTATTGTTTATCTATATCTATCTATATAGATCTGTTATATATAGATAGATATATAGATAATAGTATATATATATATATACATACTATTAGATAATAGTATGTGTGTGTGTGTATATATATATATAACACCACAATAGGAAAGTTATGACCAACCTAGACAGCATATTAAAAAGCAGAGATACTACTTTGCCAACAAGGTCCGTCTAGTCACAGCTATGGTTTTTCCAGTGGTCATGTATGGATGTGAGAGTTAGACTGTGAAGAAAGCTGAGCACCGAAGAATTGATGCTTTTGAACTGTGGTGTTGGAGAAGACTCTTGAGACTCCCTTGGGCTGCAAGGAGATCCAACCAATCCATCCTAAAGGAGATCAGTCCTGGGTGTTCATTGGAAGGACTGATGCTGAAGCTGAAACTCCAATACTTTGGCCACCTCATGCGAAGAGTTGACTCATTGGAAAAGACCCTGATGCTGGGAGGGATTGGAGACAGGGGGAGAAGGGGACAACAGAGGATGAGATGGCTGGATGGCATCACCGACTCGATGGACATGAGTTTGAGTAAACTCCGGGAGTTGGTGATGGACAGGGAGGCCTAGCGTGCTGTGATTCATGGGGTCGCAAAGAGTCGGACACGACTGAGCAACTGAACTGAACTGAACACCACACTTAGAACAATGGAAAAATCATCCAGATGGAAAATCAATAAGGATACATTGACCTTAAATGACACATTAGATCAGATGGACTTATAGATCTACATAGAACATTCCATCCCAAATTAGAAGAATACATATTTTTTTCAACTGTGCATGGAGCATTCTCCTAGACAGATCATATTCCAGCTACAAAACAGGTCTCAGTAAATTTAAGAAAACTGAAATCATATTAAGCATCTTTTCTGACCACAATGCTTTGAGACTACTATGCTCATAGTATGATGCTCATATTATGATGCTCATGGTATTCTGACTACAATGCTATGAAAACAACTACAAAAAAGAAAAACCCACAAACATGTGGAGACTCTTATCCTTAAGCCTCTTATCCTTCTCCAACAAATGGCAGACAGACTGAAAAACCACAATCACAGAAAACTAACCAATCTGATCACATGGACCACATCCTTGTCTAACTCAATGACATTATGAGCCATACCATATATGGCCACCCAAGATGGATGGGTCATGGTGGAAAGTTCTGACAAAATGTGGTCCTCTGGAGAAGGGAATAGCAGACCACTTCAGTATTCTTGCCTTGAGAACTCCATGAACAGTATGAAAAGGCAAAAAGATAGAACACTGAAAGATGAACACCCCAGGTAGGTAGGTGCCCAATATTCTACTGGAGATCAGTGAAGAAATAACTCCAGAAAGAATGAAGAGACCGAGCCAAAGCAAAAAGACCCGGTTGTGAATGTGACTGGTGATAGAAGCAAAGTCCAATTCTGTAAAGAGCAATATTGCACAGGAACCTGAAACGTTAGGTTCATGAATCAAGGCAAATTAGAAGTGATCAAACAGCAGATGGCAATAGTGAAATTCAATATTTTAGGAATCAGAGAACTAAAATGGACTGGAATGGGTGAATTTAACTCAGATGACTGGAGTAGCCATCATAGTCAACAAAAGAGTCCAAAATGCAGTACTTGGGTGCAATATCAAAAATGACAGAATGATCTCTGTTCATTTCCAAGGCAAACCATTCAATATCATAGTAATCAAAGTCTATGACCTGACCAGTAATGCTGAAGAAGCTGAAATTAAATGTTTCTATGAAGACCTACAAGATCTTCTAGAACTAACACCCAAAAAAAATGTCTTTTTCATTATAGGGGACTGAAATGCAAAAGTAGAAGTCAAGAAACACCTAAAGTAACAGACAAGTTTTGCCTTGGAGTACAGAATGAAGCAGTGCAAAGGCTAATAGAGTTTTGCCAAGAGAATGCACTGGTCATAGCAAACACTTTCTTCCAACAACATAAGAGAAGACTCTACACATGGACATCACCAGATGGTTTACACCAAAATCAGATGGATTATACTCTTTGCAGCTGAAGATGGAGAAGCTTTAAACACTCAGCAAAAACAAGATCAGGAAATGATTGTGGCTCAGATCATGAACTCCTTATTGCCAAATTCAGACTTGAATTGAAGAAAGTAGTGGAAGTCACTAGACCATTCAGGTATGACCTAAATCAAATCTCTTATGATTATACAGTGGAAGTGGCAAATACATTTAAGGGACTAGATATGATAGACAGAGTGCCTGAAGAACTACAGATGGAGGTTTGTGACATTGTACAGAAGACAATGATCAAGACAATCCCCAAGAAAAAGAAATGCAAAAAAGCAAAATGGCTGTCTGAGGAGGCCTTACAAATAGCTGTGAAAACAAGAGAAGCCAAAAGCAAAGGAGAAAAGGAAAAATATACCCATCTGAATGCAGAGTTCCATAGAATAGCCAGGAGAGATAAGAAATCCCTCCTCAGTGATCAGTGCAAAGAAATAGAGGAAAACAATAGAATGGGAAAGACTAGAGATCTTTTTAAGAAAATCAGAGATAAGGGAACATTTCATGTAAAGATGGGCACAATAAAGGACAGAAATGGTATGGACCTAACAAAAGCCGAAGATATTAAGAAGAGGTAACAAAGCTACACAGAAGAACTATACAAGAAAGATCTTCACGACCTAGATAATCATGATGGTGTGTGTGATCACTCACCTAGAGCCAGACATCTTGGAATGTGAAGTCAAGTGGGCCTTAGGAAGCATCACTACGAACAGCTAGAAGAGGTGATGGAATGACAGTTGAGCTATGTCAAATCCTAAAAGCTGATGCTGTGAAAGTGCTGAACTCAATGTGCCAGCAAATTAGGAAAACTCAGCAGTGGCCACGGGACTGGAAAAGGTCAGTTTTCATTCCAATCCCAAAGAATGCTCAAACTACTGCACAATTGCACTCATCGCTCATAAAATAATGCTCAAAATTCTCCAAGCCAGTGTTCAACAGTACATAAACCTGGAACTTCCAGATGCTCAAGCTGGATTTAGGAAAGGCAGAGGAATCAGAGATCAAATTGCCAACATCCACTGGATCATTGAAAAAGCAAGAGAGTTCCAGAAAAAATGTCTTTCTGCTTTATTGACTATGCCAAAGCCTTTGACTGTGTGGATCACAATAAACTGTGGAAAGTTCTGAAAGAGATGGGAATACCAGACCACGACCTGCCTCTTGAGAAATCTGTATGCTGGTAAGGAAGCAGCAGTTAGAACTGGACATAAAACAACAGACTGGTTCCAAATAGGAAAAGGAGTACATCAAGGCTGTGTATTGTCATCCTGCTTATTTAACTTATATGCAGAGTACATCATGAGAAACGCTGGGCTGGATGAAGCACAAGATGGAATCAAGATTGCCGGGAGAAATATCAATAACCTCAGATATGCAGATGACACCACCCTTATGGCAGAGAGTGAAGAGGAACTGAAAAGCCTCTTGATGAAAGTGAAAGAGGAGAGTGAAAAATTGGCTTAAAGCTCAACATTCAGAAAACTAAGATCATGGCATCTGGTCCCATCACTTCATGGTAAATAGTTGGGGAAACAATGGAAACAGTGGCTGGCTTTACTTTTCTGGGCTCCAAAATCACTGCAGATGGTGGCTGCAGCCATGAAATTAAAAGACACTTACTCCTTGGAAGAAAAGTTATGACCACCCCAGACAGCATATTAAAAAGCAGAGACATTACTTAGCCAACAAAGGTCTGTCTAGTCAATGCTATGGTTTTTCCGGTAGCCATGTATAGATGTGAGAGTTGACTATAAAGAAAGCTGAGCAGTTAGGAATTGATGCCTTTGAACTGTGGTGTTGGAGAAGACTCTTGAGAGTCCCTTGAACTGCAAGGAGATCCAACCAGTCAATCCTAAAGAAAATCAGTCCTGAATATTCATTGGAAAGACTGATGCTGAAGCTGAAACTTGGCCATCTGATGTGTGAAGAACTGACTCATTTGAAAAGATCTTGATGCTGGGAAAGATTAAAGGCAGGAGGAGAAGGGGACGACAGAGGGTGAGATGGTTGGATGGCATCACCATCTCAATAGACGTGAGTCTGAGTAAACTCTAGGAGTTAGTGATGGATGGGCGGCCTGGAATGCTACAGTCCATGGGGTCTCAAAGAGTCGTACACAACTGAGCAACTCAACTGAACTGAACTGATGTGGAGACTAAACAGTATGCTACTAATCAATAAGAGTTACTGAAGTAATTAAAAAAGAAATCAAAAACTACTTGGAGACAAATGAAAATACATGATTCATATTTTATGGGGTGCAGCAATACCAGTTCTAAGAAGAAAGTTTATAGCAATACAAGTCTACTACAAGAAATAAGAAAAAGCTCAAATAAACAACCAAACTTTATAACTAAAGGAACTAAAATAAAAAAGACCATACCAAATCCAAAATTAGTAGAATGAAAGAATAATAAAGATCAGAGCAGAAAATAGAGACTAAAAAGACAATATAAAAGATCAATGAAACTACGAGCTTGTTCTTTGAAAAGGCAAGCAAAGTTGGTAAAATTTTGGCCAGATTCATCAAGAGAAAAAAAGACAGATAAATAAACTAAGAAATATTTTTAAAGTTATAACTGACACCACAGAAATAGAAAGGATCATAAAGTGTAATGCAAATAACTTTGCACCAATAGAATGGACAGTCTAGAAGAAATGATCAAATTCCTACAAATGTACAATCTCCCAAGACTGAATCAGGAAGAAATAGAAAGTATGAACAGACCAATTACCAGTAATAAAATTGTATCAGTAATGAAACAAAAACTCCCAGAAAGCAAAAGTCCAAGACCAAAAAACTTCACAAGTAACTTCTACCAAACATTTAAAGATATTCTTCTCAAACTATTCCAAAAAATCAAAGAGTGAGAAAAACTTCTGAACTCATTCTACAAAGTAAACATCACCCTGACATCAAAACCATACAAAGATATTACAGTGAGTCAATATCACTGATGAACACAGATGCATAAATCCTCAACAAAATATTAGCAAACTGAATTCAACAAGACATTAAAAGTAGGATTTGTCCAGTAAGATTTATCCCAATGTTTCAAGGATGGTTCAATATTCACAAATCAATGTGATATACCACTTTACCAAATTGAATAATAATAATAATATTTATAGGATCAACTCAATAGATACAGAGGAAGTTTTTGATAAAAGTTATATTCATTTATGATTTTTAAAACTCTTAACAAATTACATAGAGATGGAATGTACCTCAACATAATAAAGGCCATATATATATGACAAGCCCACAGCTAACATTACACTTAACAGTGAAAAGCTTAAAACTTTCAGTCTAAAATCAAGAAAAAAAACAAGGGTGCCCACTCTCATCACTTTTATTCAACATAGTATTGGGAGTTCTGGCTAGAGCTGTTGAGAAATAAAAAGAAGTAAAAGTCATCAAAAGTAGAAAAGAAGAAGTAAAAATGTCACTATTTGTAGAAGACTGAATATTATATATAGAAAACTTTAAAGATTCCATCAAGAAACCACTACAGTATTGTAAAGTAATTAGCCTCCAACTAATAGAAATAAATGGAAAAAAATAAAAAATAAAAGAAACTGTTTGAATTAATAAATTCAGTAAAGTTGCAGGATTAAAAATCAATACACAAAAATGTTGTATGTGTATGCATTAATAACACTTATCAAAGAGAAATTAAGAAAATAATCCCACATACAACTTCATCAAAAAGAATAAAACACCTAGGGATAAATTTAATAGAGGTGAAAAAACCTGTATATCGCAAACTATAAGATATTGAAGAAAGAAATTGAAGATGACACAAATAAAAGAATAATATTCAGTGCTCACATATTGGAAGAATCAATATTGCTAAAATGTCTAGACTACCCAAAGCAATCTATAGATTCAATGCAATCCCTACCAAAATACCTGTGATATTTTTCAAAGAAATAGAACAGATAATCCTAAAATTTAGGGAAACACACACACGCCCAAAGGGCAAAACCAATATTGAAAAAGAAGAACAAACTGGGAGGCATCACATTGCCTGATTTCATAATGTATTACAAAACTATAAGAATTAAAACAGTATGGTGTTGACATAAAGACAAACACATATCAATAATCAGAACTGAGAGCCAAAAAATAAACTCATGCATATGCAATTGTTAACAAGGGACCCAAGAATATATAATGGGGAAAGGACAGTTTCTTCAATAAATGGTGTTGGGAAAACTGCACAACCATATGTCAAAAAATGAAATGACTGTTATTTCACACTACACACAAAAATTAACTCAAAATGAGTTAAAAACTTAAACATAAAACCTGAAATCATAAAACTTCTAGAAGAAAACATAGGCACAATCACCTTGGACCAGGTCTTGGAGATGATTTCTTTAATCTGACTCTAAAAGCAATAAAGGAAAAAATAAATAAGTGGGACCACATAACACCTAAAATGGTGTGCTCAACAAAGGAGATCACCAACAAAATGAAAATAAAACCTACTGAATGGTATTGATTTTTTTAAAATTCAAAACATATATCTGATAAAGGGTTAATATACAACCTTTATAAATAACTCATACAACTCAATGGGGAAAAAGCTAACAATACAATTAAAAATAGGTGTAATATCTGAATAAACATTTTTACAAAGAAGACATAAATATGACCCTCACACCTGTTAGAATGGCTATTATCAAAAAGACAAAAGACAGCAAACATTGATAAGGTTATAGCTATAGAAAAAAAGGGAACCATTATGAAAAGTTGGTAAAAAATAAATTGGTAAGTTCAGTTCAGTTCAGTTCAGTTGCTCAGTCGTGTCCGACTCTTTGCGACCCCATGAATCGCAGCACTCCAGGCCTCCCTATCCATCACCAACTCCCGGAGTCCACTCAAACTCATGTCCATCGAGTCGGTGATGCCATCCAGCCATCTCATCCTCTGTTGTCCCCTTCTCCTCCTGCCCCCAATCCCTCCCAGCATCAGGGTCTTTTTCAATGAGTCAACTCTTCGCACGAGGTGGCCAAAGTACTGGAGTTTCAGCTTCAGCATCAGTCCTTCCAATGAACACCCAGGACTGATCTCCTTTAGGATGGACTGGTTGGATCTCCTTGCAGCCCAAGGGAGTCACAAGAACCTTCTCCAACATCACAGATCAAAAACATAGATTGCATTCAAGTACTGAATTTTGGACTCTTTTGTTGACCATGATGGCTATTCCATTTCTTCTAAGGGATTCCTCCCCACAGTAGTAGATATAATGGTCTTCTGAGTTAAATTCACCCATTCCTGTCCATTTTAGTTTGCTGATTCCTAGAATGTCAACATTCACTCTTGCCATCTCGTGTTTGACCACTTCTAGTTTGCCTTGATTCATGGACCTAACATTCCAGGTTCCTATGCAATATTGCTCTTTACAGCATCAGACCTTGCTTCTATCACCAGTCACATCCACAACAGGGTATTGCTTTTGCTTTGGCTCCATCCCTTCATTCTTTCTGAAGTTATTTCTCCACTGATCTCCAGTAGCATATTGGGCACCTACTGAACAGTATGAACAGTATGAAATTGGTAAAGCCACTATGAAAAACTATGAATGTTCCTCAAGGAAATAAATAAGTAAATAAAACTACCACATGCTAACTTGCTTCAGTGTGTGCAACTGTTTGCAAACCTATGGACTATAGCCCTCCAGTCTCCTCTGTCCATAGGATTCTCCAGGCAAGAATACTGGAGTGGGATGACACGCCCTTCTCCAGGGGATCTTCCCAGCCCAAGGATCATACCTGTGTCTCTTACATCTCATATACTGGCAGGTGGGTTCTTTACCACTAGCACCACCTGGAAAGACATAAAACTACCACATGATCTATCAAACGCATTTCTGGGTATATATCCAAAGGAAGTGATATCACTACCTGGAGGAGATATCCAGCTCTCATGTTCACTGCAGCATTATTTGCAGTAGCCACAAGAAGGAAATGTAAATATCAATCAATAGAACAAAGGACGAAGAAAAACACAGCATATATATAAAAAGAAATGTTGTTCAGCCGTAAATAAGAAGAAAATCCTGCTGTTTGTGGCAAGATAGATGGACCTTGAAGACATTAAACTAGTAACAGAGAAAAACAGATACTATATGCCAGGTAGTTTGGAAACAGTATGCTTGGTTTTTTAGGAAACTGCAATATGGCCTTCCAAGGTTGCTGTGCCATTTTGCATACTCACCAGTGGCGGATGATACTTCCTATTGTATCGCATCTTGTTAGTGTTCTGGATTTGGCCACTTTGATTGGTGCAAAGAGATGTCTTATTGTTGTTTTGATTCACATTTCCCTGATGACACATCGTGTGAAGCATTTTTTTTCACGTGTTTATTTGTCATCTGTGTATATTCTTTGGTGAAGTGTCTGTTGGAGTCTTTGGCCTATTTTTTTATTGTTTCATTTGTTTTCTTATTCTTGAGTTTTTAGCATTTCTCTTATATTTGGATAAAAGTCCTTTGTCCAATGTGTCTTTTATATTTTCTCCCAGCATATAATTTGACTTCTTATTCTTTTGTCGTTGTCTTTCACAGAGTGATTTTTTTTTTAATTTTAATAAAGTCCAACACATCAATGATTTCTTTTGTGGATTATGTCTTTGGTGTATTTAAAAGTCACCACCATACCCAAGGTCATCTCGGTTTTCTCCCATTATATCTTCTGGAAGTATCATTTTATTTTTTTAATGGAGCATAATTACTTTACAACGTTGTGTTAGTACCTGTACAACAATGTGAATCAGCCAAATTGTTGTTCAGCTGCTCAGTCATGTTGACTCTTTGCAACCCCTTGGACTGCAGCATGCCAGGCTTCCCTGTCCTTCAAGATCTCCTGAAGTTTGCTTAAAATTGTGTCTATTGAGTCGGCAATGCTATCTAAACATCTCATCCTCTGTCATATCCTTCTTCTCTTGCCCTCAATCTTTCCCAGCATCAGGGTCTTTTCCAATGAATCAGCTATATGTATATATATATTCCCTCCCTCTTGAGCCTTCCTCCCACTCCCACATCCCACCCCTCTAGGTCATCCAGAAGTTGTACAGTGCTGTATTTTAGGTATAGGTTTATGGTCCGTTTTGAATTAAGCTTTATGAAGGGTGTAAATTTTGTGTCCAGATTCATTTTTTGTATGTATGTGTACAATTGTTCTGGTACTGTTTGTGGAGAAGATTGTCATTGCTCTACTGTGTTACCTTTGCTGCTTTATCAAAGATACCCTGACTATTTCTGGGCTCTCTAGTCTATTTTCATTGATACGTTTGTGTATTGCTTTGTCATTGCTGTGCTGTCTGGATTACTATAGCTTTGTGTAAGTCATGAAGTTGAGTAGTGTTAGTCCTTCACCTTTGCTCACTTTCAGTATTGTGTTAGTTATTCTGGGTTTTTATCTCTCCAAATAAACTTTAGAATTTGTTTATCAATATTCACAAAGTATTTTTCTGGGATTTTTATTGGAATTGCAATGAATTTATAGATCGAGCTGTGAAGAACTGACATCCTGAGGTGTTGAATCCTATCCATGAACATGGGATATGTATTTATGTATTTATCAGATATGTATTTTTCAGATTTCTATAATTTCTATAATTCTGATTTCATCAGATTTCTATAATTTTCCTCATATAGATCTTATACCTAGTTTGTTAGGTTTATACCTACGTTTTTGATCTTTCAAGGGTACTAAAGTAAATTAGATGGAAATGAGGCCTTAAAGCTTGTGCTAATTCAATATGACTGTGTACTTATAAGAAGAGGAAACTTGGACACCCAAAGAGACATCAGGTATATATGCCCACAAGACCATGTGAGAACTTAGCAAGAAGTTGACAATCTATAAGCCAAGAGGAGAGTTCTCATAAGAAACCAAACCTGCCAACATCATGATGTTGAACTTCTAACCTCCAGAACTATGAAAAATAGTGTTGCAGGGCTCCTCCTTGAAAGTGAAAGTCATTCAGTCATGTCCAACTCTTCGAAACCCCATGGACTGTAGCCTGCCAGGATCCTCTGTCCATGAAAACTAAATCTCTGTTAAGTTATCCCAAAAAAATGCCCTTTAGATCATCAAGGAAGGAGAGACTTTTTATAGTTCTTTCTGCAGCAGTTGATTCCCCGCTTAGACCCTTATGTTCCAAATCAGCTTCATTTTTGGTGAGTAACAGAACAGGCCATTCCAGCCCTCAGAATAGGAAAATCACCATTAAACTTCAAAAAGCAAATGTTTGTCCTGCTCTACCCAGCTACTGCAGCTGCCATCTTAAGTTCTTGTTGTTTTTCAGTCTTAAGAGTGGTGTCTTATCTTCCTGTTTCCTGTTTCTTGGGAGTAGCATCCACAACCTGAGGCCCTTCTCTCCACCCACTATTTACCCCTCAACCTCCTTCCTTCTTCTACTCCCAGACTGAGAAGAACATGCGGGGTGAGTGTGAGGCTAGAACAACCCTCCATTGCTCCATCATTCAGAAACAGCTGACTTATAGCGCCATCTGCAGACACAGGAGAGAAGGCTCACTGGGATCCCTGCGGCCTGTGGATTGAAACCTCTGTGGTTTCAAGCTGTTTACACACTCTCTATGGAGGGAGGCTGGTATACTGCAGATGCTGCCCCATGTGAAACGGGCTTCAACATGGTGACCCTGTCCTGCCCTTGTCCCCAGAATTTACTTATGGTGGAAAGAAGGACTGAACTCTGCAGTCAGATACTGGATCTCAATTTCTGGATCTCCCATTATTGGCTAGAAAATCCTGGGCAACTCGTATATATGCTAAACAACTGGCTTTACCTCTCTGAGCTTCAGATGGCTCTCCTAATAAATGTTAATGATTTCTGAGGAAGAACTGACTCTTTTAGAAGTTTCCACAATGTTCACTATTGTAGAGGAGGTGGAAGGGGTTAGGGAACATAGGAAAGTGTGTAATCTGTGTGTTACTTGTTGGGACCAGCCCAACAATGAATCGTCCTGAAGGAGCAGTGCCACAGAAGAATAAGGAAAAAACAAGACTCAGAAATATGGTGAGATAAAATTGACAAACCATTAGCCACACTCATCAAGAAACAAAGGGAGAAAAATCAAATCAACAGAATTAGAAATGAAAATGGAGAGATCACAACAGACAACACAGAAGTACAAAGGATCATAAGAGACTACTATCAGCGACTATATTCCAATAAAATGGACAACTTGGAAGAAATGGACAAATTCTTAGAAAAGTATAACCTTCCAAAACTGAACCAGGAAGAAGTGGAAAATCTTAACAGACCCATCACAAGCATGGAAAGCGAAACTGTAATCATAAATCTTCCAGCAAACAAAAGCCCAGGACCAGATGGCTTCACAGCTGAATTCTACCAAAAATTTAGAGAAGAGCTAACACCTATCCTACTCAAACTCTTTCAGAAAATTTCAGAGGAAGGTAAACTTCCAAACTCATTCTATGAGGCCACCATCACCCTAATATCAAAATCAGACAAAGATGCCACACACACAAAAAAGAAAACTACAGGCCAATATCACTGATGAACATAGATGCAAAAATCCTTAACAAAATTCTAGCAAACAGAATCCAACAACATATTAAAAAGATCATACATCATGACCAAGTGGGCTTTATCCCAGGGATGCAAGGATTGTTCAATATCCACAAATCAATCACTGTAATATACCACATTAACAAATTGAAAAATAAAAATCATGATTATCTCAATAGATGCAGGAAAGGCCTTTGAAAAAATTCAACATCCATTTATGACAAAAACACTCCAGAAAGCAGGAATAGAAGGAACATACTTCAACATAATAAAAAGCTATATATGACAAACCCACAGCAAACATTATACTCAATGATGAAAAATTGAAAGCATTTTCCCTAAAGTCAGTAACAAGACAAGTGTGCCCACTCTCACCACTATTATTCAACATAGTTTTGGAAGTTTTGGCCACAGCAACCAGAGCAGAAAAAGAAATAAAAGGAATCCAGTTTGGAGAAAAAAGAATTAAAACTCTCACTGTTTGCAGATGACATGATCCTCTACATAGAAAACCCTATTTAAAGACTCCACCAGAAAATCACTAGAGCTAGTTAATGAATATAGTAAAGTTGCAAGATATAAAGTCAACACACAGAAATCCCTTGCATTCCTATATAATGAGAAAACAGAAAGAGAAATTAAGGAAAGTGTTCCATTCACCATTGCACTGAAAAGAATAAAATACTTAGGAATAAATCTACCCAAAGAAGCAAAAGACCTATATATAGAAAACTATAAAACACCAGTGAAAGAACTCAAAGAGGACACAAATAAATGGAGAAATATACCGTGTTCATGAATCAGAAGAATCAATGTAGTGAAAATGAGTATACCATCCAAAGCAATCTATAGATTCAATGCACTCCCTATCAGGCTACCAATGGTATTTTTCAGAGAATTAGAACAAATAATTTCACAATTTGTATGGAAATACAAAAAAACCTCGAATAGTCAAAGCAATCTTGAGAAAGAAGAATGGAACTGGAGGAATCAACTTGCCTGACTTCAGGCTCTACTACAAAGCCACAGTCATCAAGACAGTATGGTACTGGCACAAAGACAGAAATATAGATCAATGGGACAAAATAGAAAGCCCAGAGATAAATCCATGCACCTGTGGACACCTTCTCTTTGACAAAGGAGGCAAGAATATACAATGGAGAAAAGACAATCTCTTTAACAAGTGGTGCTAGGAAAACTGGTCAACCACTTGTAAAAGAATGAAACTAGAACACTTTCTAACACCATACACAAAAATAAACTCAAAATGAATTAAAGATCTAAACATAAGACCAGAAATTATAAAATTCCTAGAGGAAAACATAAGGAAAACATTCTCCGATATAAATCATAGCAGGATCCTCTATGATCCACCACCCAGAGTTTTGGAAATAAAAGCAAAACTAAACAAATGGGACCTAATTAAACTTAAAAGCTTTTGCACAACAAAGGAAACTTTAAGCAAGGTGAAAAGACAGCCTTCAGAATGGGAGAAAATAATAGCAAATGAAGCAACTGACAAAGAATTAATCTGAAAAATATACAAGCAATTCCTGCAGTTCATTTCCAGAAAAATAAATGACCCAATCAAAAAATGGGCCAGAGAACTAAACAGACATTTCTCCAAAGAAGACATACAGATGGCTAAGAAACACATGAAAAGATGCTCAACATCACTCATTATCAGAGAAATGCAAATCAAAACCACTATGAGGTACCATCTCATGCCAGTCAGAATGACTGCTATCCAAAAGTCTACAAGCAATAAATGCTGGAGAGGGTGTGGAGAAAAGGGAACCCTCTTACACTGTTGGTGGGAATGCAAACTAATACAGCCACTATGGAGAACAGTGTGGAGATTCCTTTAAAAACTGGAAATAGAACTGCCATATGACCCAGCAATCCCACCGCTGGGCATACACACCAAGAAAACCAGAATTGAAAGAGACATGTGTACCCCCAATGTTCATTGCAGCACTGTTTATAACAACCAGGACATGGAAGCAACCTAGATGCCCATCAGCAGATGAATGGATAAAGAAGCTGTGGTACATATACACAATGGAATATTACTCAGCCATTAAAAACAATACATTTCAATCAGTTCTAATGAGGTGGATGAAACTGGAGCCTCTTATACCGAGTGAAGTAAGCCAGAAAGAAAAACACCAATACAGTATACTAATGCATATATATGGAATTTAGAAAGATGGTAACGATAACCCTGTATGCGAGACAGTGAAAGAGACACAGATATATAGAACTGTCTTTTGGACTCTGTTGGAGAGGGCAAGGGCAGGATGATATGGGAGAATGGCATTGAAACATGTGTATTATCATATGTGAAACGGATCACCAGTCCATGTTCGATGAATGAGACAGGGTGCTCAGGGCTGATGCACTGGGATGACCCAGAGGGATGGGATGGGGAGAGAGGTGGGAGGGGGGTTCAGGATGGGGAAGACATGTATACCTGTGGCAGATTCATGTCAATGTATGGCAAAACCAATACAATATTGTAAAATAATTAGCCTCCAAAAATAAAAATTTATTTTTTTTTTTTTAAGAAATATGGTGAGGATCAGGGCTGATGCCATTTGCAGGCAAAAGCCCAGATTCTAATCCTTGCCTTTTATTATTAACTTCTACTTCCTTGTTCATGCTCTAGAGATATCTGTTCTTTACAATCTCAGATCAGGGATAAAGACATACAATGTACATCCTCAACGTCAAACCTTCAGGCTTTTAATGACTTTGTTTAGCCCTTCGACTAGTGACACCCTTTCTCAGCAACTCCCTCAAGGCTCTAGTTACGGGAACAGTCACTAATGGTTTTCTATCAGTCACATCAGTACTTCAACATCTTGTTTTCCACTATGTACTTTTTACTTCTCCCAGCCCTTCGCCTGGAGGCATTGAGAAAGTCATTCTTATTTTTCAAAGAAGCCCTGTTAATTATAGTACAGGCATGTGCATAGCATATTACCTATATATCCCCCTTTTTTATTTTTTGAAGCTTATTTTTGGTGATTATTGGCTATCATAGAAGCTAAAGCGATAGTCGTTAATTGCTGCCGTTGTCCATCGACTTTCCTGGTGATTCACCACCAGACTATGTAGAAACAGAAAAAAAGACATATAACAATTAACATAAAACCAGCCATTGATCCTCCGATAGCTTTCAAGTGAGGGATGGGCTTTAACTGAGAAATCCCATCTGCTGCTGCATCCAGCAGATTAGATCCTTGCAAAACTGTTGCTTCTGAGAGAAAGTTTCCATAATCTCTTATTTTAAGTTATTTATATCCAGAGATAGATTACCTTGATTTAAGAGGTGTTGTTTAACTTTGTCCCAGTGAAATGAAGATTCATTATATTTGTGAAAAAAAAGAAGCACTATTCCAATCACACTTAAGATGAATCTATTTCTGAAGACTATTTACTTGATCACCTAGTAGCATAAAAACGTATTGTAAATCAGCCATTTGTGCAGCTAATTTTTCATCTATTTGTCTCTGGATAGACCAAAGAACATCAGAGTCTTTATGCCATTCTTGCACAAACTGCACAGTCTGTACACTCTCATGTAACGCCACTCCTGCTACAGCTGCAGTAGTAGCTACAGCAGTAATTCCTAAAATGGCAGCAATTAACAGTCCAATAAACCATTTAGTGCATTTTAACACTTTCTTAAGGATTTCTTCTACAATATAGACTGTAGGGCTATCCTGCTGAAAGTTTGTTGCTAACACATGAAAAGACGCTGGAATTCTTGGCCTCTGGAAGAGAAGAATTCAATCCAGGGCCAGAGACGAGGCTTGATAGGTCAGAGCTTTTGTGCAATAGAGTTTTATTAAGTATAAAAGGGACAGAGAAAGCTTCTGACATAGACATCAGAAGAGGGCAGAAAGAGTACCCCCTTGCTAGTGTTAGCAATGGAGTTACATAACTTTTAATTAGTTATTACAATGAATCAAAAGAATGTCTCAAGTTTGTGAAAATTCTACCAGACCTACTCCCACAATTTACATTTTAAGACAACAAGGTTTGAATTTAACAATAGAAAGATCCTCCAGACCCACTCCCATAATATACATTCTAAAATATCAGGATTAGTCAGAAGGTTTTCAGGAAGGAAAAACTGTCCTCCAGCCAGATACATTGTTGTTGTGTAATCCCTAGTACAGAGTTTAAACTGAGTTGTGTAATTGACTGAGTCTTAGGAATGCAGAGGGGAAAAAAAAAAGTTTGCCCTTTTCTCCTCCTTGAGAATTCCAGGCCCCCAATCTCCACTTCGAGAGCCACAGACCCCTTTCTCCTCCTTGGGGACCCTGAACTTCTTATCAATCTGCCTAGGAGTTGACTCTGTCACTGCCTTGGTCTATTTATTTTTACAGGAAGCCATACTCCAGATCTGGTTTTTAGAATATATAGAGAATAGTCATTTTGAAATTGGGCAGAAGAATTGATACAAGTGTAAAAAGAACAATTTTGACAAGTAAGTAGCCCAGAAGAGGCATTATAAAAAGTAGGTCCTATCAAAAATACAAAAGGTAAATGAACACACGCTTTAATCCAGCGGGTTGAATTTTTATCAAAATGTAAGGAATGACCGGATACTGTAGAATTAAATTGCCTCTTTCATGCTGTTATGGGTTGGAAAGCAACTGATATTTTCCACAATTCTGACTATAAAGGCATATAAGGTAACTGAGGTAGGGGAGGGGAGAAATTCCTTCCATGCCAATATATAGAGCTATTAACAATGTTATTCATGGAGTCTATAGTATCGTTTAACAATATAGGCAAATCCAAATTATCATTTTTATCCAGAGGATCTCCTCTGGGGACTCCAATCAATAATTTCTCCATCAGAATTATTGGCTATAATATGTCCAGTATTAGCTTTATATAATGTCCATTGTACCCAATGTTCTATTCCAGATTTAATATAAATAATACAATTAGGTATGTGGGGTGGAAACATAGTAGTGTTTTCTCCTGTGACATTAAAGGAAAATGCTTCTAATAAGAAAAAATGAATTTTGTTCCCTTGAGGTTCTTTAACTATAGATAGCCAACTTTGTAATCCTCTTTTAAGACAAAGAGTTTATGCTCCCATACATATAGGGGTAAGATCTGTTCCCACAGTGTAATTAACACTAACATTTGAAAGTTGTTGGCCCTCTTCTTCTGGTTTTAAAGGAAGACTCGGGTCGAAAGTTCCGGGTAACCAAGAAGAGTCATTTATGAAAACTAGAACAGAAGAATCCTCCCACGTAATTGGTTTTAATAGGAGAGGATTGGGCACACGTGCCCGATAAGTATGATTCGCACCTACTGTGGTAGTTACCACAGATAACACAGCCAAGAACAGGGTAGCCAAGGTCAAAGACTGTCCCTGTTCTTTGACTAGTTTTTCCTCTTCATTGGTCAATTTCTTAAATTGACCCCAAGTGGGCGGTTTGGCTTTGTTGGTCCTTGGAGCCAGTTTGGGGTGATTGCTGATTGTCACTCTTGTTATCCCCATCACTGGCGACTCTCCGGGAAGATCGATGTTGAACCATGTCCTCTTATTTCTTTTCTTTGACATACCTTCCTGGTATCCAATGGTGTTATCCATCATCTGAAATGACAAGAGCATAACGTCATCCTTTCCTAAGTCTAAGGCCCTTACACCAATTGTTCATAGCATGTTTCCACCATACAGGAGTATTATCTGAGATCCTTGGACCAGGAGTATAATTTTCACGAAGAATGCTGTTCTGAAAATGCAACGTTACAGCTGACTTTGTATGATCCAGTCTTAAATCCAAAAAATTTAAAGTAAATAAAGCTTGAGCTAATTTCTCTTTTGGTGTCATCAATATGCCATACTTTTCTCCCCCTTTCTGTTTAAATAACATATTTTATAGAGTACAATGAGTGCGTTCAGTGATAGCCCGACCTTGAGAATTATATGGAATACCTGTAGCATGAGAAATATTCCAATCAAATAAAAATTCTGCAAAACCATGACTCACATATGCAAGGCCGTTATCAGTTTTAACATGTTTTGGTAGGCCCGTGTGAGAAAAGGCTTGCAAAAAATGTGAGATGACATGAGTAGATGTTTCTACAGAATGAGCAGAAGCATAAATCATGCCCAAATAGGTATCCACAAAAACATGAACAGCTCCCAAATGTCCCAAAAAAGAGACATGAGTAACATTACTCTGCCAAATATCATTGGGATAAAGGCCTCTGGGATTAACCCCCAGAGGTGTAGGGACATGGTGAGTAAGAGTACGTGTGGGGCAGGCAAAAACAATATCTCGGGCTTCTTGTCTGGATAATTGAAATTTATTCATCAATTCAATTCTGTCACTCAGTCATGTCCAACTCTTTGCAACCCCATGGATTGCAGCACACCAGGCCTCCTTGTCCATCACCAACTCCCGGAATTTACCCAAACTCATATCCATTGAGTCAGTGATGCCATCCAACCATCTCATCCTCTGTCTTCCTCTTCTCCTCCTGCCTTCAATCTTTCCCAGCCTCAGAGTCTTTTCAAATGAGTCAACTCCACATCAGGTGGCCAAAGTATTGGAGTTTCAGCTTCAACATCAGTCCCTCCAATGAACATCCAGGACTGATCACCTTTAGGATGGACTTGTTGGATCTCCTTGCAATCCAAGGGACTCTCAAGAATCTTCTCCAACACCACAGTTCAAAAGCATCAATTCTTCGGCACTCAGCTTTCTTTAAAGTCCAACTCTCACATCCATACATGACCACTGGAAAAATCATAGCCTTGACTAGACGGATCTTTGTTGGCAAAGTAATGTCTCTGCTTTTTAATATGTTGTCTGGGTTGGTCATAGCTTTCCTTCCAAGGAGTAAGAGTCTTTTAATTTCATGGCTGCAGTCACCATCTGCAGTGATTTTGGAGCCCCAAAAAATAAAGTCAGCCACTGTTTCCACTGTTTCCCCAACTATTTACCATGAAGTGATAGGGCAGATGCCATGATCTTAGTTTTCTGAATGTTGAGCTTTAAGCCAACTTGTTCATTCCCCTCTTTCACTTTCAACAAGAGGCTCTTTAGTTCTTCTTCACTTTCTGCCATAAGGGTGGTGTCATCTGCATATCTGAGGTTATTGATATTTCTCCTGGCAATCTTTATTCCATCTTGTGCTTCACCCAGCCCAGCGTTTCTCATGATGTACTCTGCATATAAGTTAAATAAGCAGGATGACAATATACAGCCTTGACGTACTCCTTTTCCTATTTGGAACCAGTCTGTTGTTCCATGTGCAGTTCTAACTGCTGCTTCCTGACCTGCATACAGATTTCTCAAGAGGCAGGTCAGATGGTCTGGTATTCCCATCTCTTTCAGAATTTTCCACAGTTTGTTGTGATCCACACAGTCAAAGGCTTTGACATAGTCAATAAAGCAGAAACAAACGTTTTTCTGGAACTCTCTTGTTTTTTCGATGATCCAGTGGATGTTGCCAATTTGATCTCTGGTCCCTCTGCCTTTTCTAAAACCAGCTTGAACACCTGGAAGTTCACGATTCACATATTACTGAAGCCACATGTATTTATATGTGTGAGTTGATGAAATTTATAAGGAGTAAGAAAAGCAATTAACAAAGAGTCAATGGAGTCATTGCCCTTTGCCAATGGTCCAGGCAAATTAGAATGAGATCTAATATGTGTAATGTAAAAAGGAGCAGAACAAAGCCTTATTATATTTTGTAATTGAGATGATATTGTAATAATAGATGATTTAGAAGGAGCCTTTTATAGAAATATGGCTTCAATAATTTGTGTTATCTGTAAATGCACATTCTCAATATGCATATTGAGAATCCAGTATAATATTTAATGCTGTAGAAACATCCTGTAATAAGGTAGCAATAGCCTCTAATTTGGCTTGTTGAACAGAGGCTAGGGTAGATTGCCAAATCTTTGTTGTGGGTCCAGTACAATTGGCTTTGAGAGTTTTATTTGCATCAGTAAAATAAATGGAGGCATTAGCAAGAAGAATTGTTTTAGTAATAATAGGAATTATCCATTTGTATTTAGCAGCAATAGTAATCAAAGGTGACTTTGGAAAATGGCTATGAACCTCACCTATGAAATTAGCAATGGTAATTTGCCAATCCATACTGGTAACAAATAATCTATGGATCTGATCATTAGTGAAAGGAAGAACAATTTCATATGGATCATAACCAGAAAGTTGTATACATCTGGATCTCATTTTTGAAACAAGAAAGGAAATAATCATAATGTAAGTAGTCATTATTTTCTTAGGAGTGTGGGATAAAAATCCCAATTCAAAGATACCTTGAGGTTGCCATAATATTCCTGTAGGGGAATCTAAAGTAGGAAGATTAAGTAAAGAAACTGGTACAGTCAAATCTACTTGTTTAAGTTGTCTTTGCTGGATAGCTTGATTTACAAGATCCAATTCCTGTTTAGCTTATTCTGTTAGTACCCACAGGCTATTTAAATCAGAGTCTCCTTGTTGGATTTGAAGTAGATGTGTTAAGGAATGATTAGGAATTCCTAAAGATGGTCGCAACCAATTTATATCTCCTAATAATTTCTGAAAATCATTTAAAGTTTTCAAGGAATCCGTTTGAATTTGTATTTTTTGAGGTTTAATAATATTTCTTTGCAATATATATCCTAAATAGGTATATGGTTCCTGCTCTTGTAATTTATCAACAGCAATATGTAACCCATATTCTTTTAATTTAATCTCTGTATTTAAGAAAATACGTTGAAGTTCCTCGGCAGAAGGAGAAGCCAAAAGAATGTCATCCATATAATGGATAATATAAGCATGAGAGAATTGTTTTCTAATAAATTCAAGTGGTTGGGAGACATAAATTGACATAATGTAGGACTATTAACCATTCCTTGTGGCAATACCTTCCAGTAATATAGAGACACTGGTTTTTTATTAATTGATGGTACAGTAAAAGCTAAATGGATAACATCAGATTCCTGTAGAGGAATAGTATAAAAACAATCTTTAAGATCAATGATTTTTATTTTCCAATTTTATGGTATCATAGAGGGTGACGGAATACCTGGTTGTAAAGCACTCATAGGTTTGATTATAGCATTAATTTTTCTTAAATCAGTTAACATTCTCCATTTTCCAGATTTCTTCTTAATAACAAAGACAGGAGAATTCAAAGGACAAGTAGTTGAGGCAATATGATTAAGAGATAATTGTTCCGCCACTAACTGTTCAAGAGCCTGTAACTTTTCATGTGATAGGGGCCACTGCTCTGTACAAATAGGCTCATCAGATTTCCATGTCAATTTAAGTGCTATATTTTTTGTCTTTCGGCAGTGGTCCCCGCTAAAAAGCCTGTGTATTTTGAACAGGATTATATCCTATATTTGCCATAATTTGTTTAGCTTGAGAAGATATAGTAGGAATTGTTACGTAAGCTCCCCATTGCATCAATAGATCTCATCCCCATAAATTAACAGGGGTATCTGTAACTAAGGGTTGTAAAGTTGCAGGCCTGAGCAGGTCAAAATATTGTACATTTTTTAATATTTTGCATAGTTCCAATTCCAGTTAACATAATAGGAACATCTGTTAAAGGTCAAGAAACTGGCCAGTGCCTTTTAGATATTATAGAAACATCAGCTCCAGTATCTACAAGTTCTGAAAGTTGCTTATTATTAATATATACAGATAATGTGGGTCTAGAATCAGATACAAAAGTTTACCATTATACCTGGTTTCCTGTACTTCCAAATCCTCCAGTTCTTTTAATATGAGATTTACTAGTAGTGATATAAAGTAATAATAACAATAGAGCTATATGATCTCCTTTTATTATTTGATAAGGATACTCTGTTTTCATCATAATGGAAATTTTGCCCTCATAATCATCATCTATAATTCCCATTAGGACATGAACTCCCTTACTTGTTAAACTACTGCATCCTAATAATAATCCCACACTTCCTTCAGATATTGGACCTTTAATTCCAATAGGGACTTTATAAATTCCCATAGCTGGCATAAAAAGTAAATTATCAATGGTGGGGATATCTAATGCTGCACTCCCAGATGTTGCAGGAAGGAGGTCGGCAACCTGGGTGTATGGTTTGGAAGGGCTGGATAAGGTTGCTGTTCACTGGCTGGGTACACAAAAGGAACAGTGTTCCAAGTTTGTTGAGAGCTCATATTGTTTGACGGGCCCTGAGCGTGGTCCTTCTTCCACTTTCCCAACAAAAGGGATTCGTTTTTATGTAATTTAGATCTACACTGATTAGCCCAATTATTGCCTTTATTACAGAGAGGGTATAATCCAGGTGTCTTTTCATTTGCGGGAGTAGGCTTATTAGGTGTATTTTTATTAGTCTTGCAATTTTTCTGCACATGTCCTCTCTTACCACAACTAAAACATTTAACCTGTCAATTTTTTGTTGTTTCAAGCTGGTAGTGGCTTGAGACAACAATTGCATCTTATAGGGTTCTGATCCAACATCATGACAAGCCTTAATATGATCATCTAGAGGCTTTCCTTGTGCTTTGAGAGGCTACAAAACCTTTTGATATTCTGAATTTGCATTATCATAGGCAAGCATCAGTAATAACATATCCCTTAATTCAGTTTTAGCAAGAGTTCTCACCAGGTTTTGTTTTAATCGGATGATAAAATCGGTATAAGTTTCTCCATTAGATTGTTTTACATTAACAAAAGAAGGATGAGACTGTCTCGGGGGCTAACCTTTTCCCATGCCCTAAGACAAATAAATCTAATTTGACTTATAAGTTGATCATTGAATTGTAGTTGTCTCTGAACCCCTTGGTACCCCAAGCAGCAATATTAAGAGGAGTATTAGAAGCTGCATTTCTTTGAGCCTGTTGAGAGGCTTCATCTTGCCATGATGGTCAGAATTGTAAAAATTCCAAGTGGGTAAGCAAGTTCTAGCAATCATTTCCCAATCATATGGAATGAGTCTTTCAGACTGAGCCAACCCCTGAATAAGACCTGTGGTGTAAAGAGATTTATTTCCATACTGTGTGCATGCCTGTTTAATCTCCTTAATTGTTTTAAAAGGTAGAGGAGTATGTTCAAATTGTATCCCGCTTTGTGGAAGTTGAGCATTAGAGGGCACCTCAGTCATGACAACAGGCAAAACCAAAGCATCGAGGTCAACTTCTCACTTCGCTGCTCATACCGCTTGTTGAAAAGATGAGAGAGCAGGCGCAGACATCTTTGGTACTGTGACTGTGGCTCTAAATATCCCATCATCCCATGGTGTATTGGGATCCAATGGAGGGGGTTTCCTGAACTATAGTGGGCTCCAGCCAAGGAGCTGAAGACTGTGAGACTGGTAATAAAGGGAGAGCTTCAGGATGTTGTCCAGTACCATAGTTAACACGGGATTTAGGACTCAAAAATTGAGCCTCTCTCTCCCCTTCCAAAGGATTATATTTCCCCTTACCCAGATTTTCATAAATATGAGGTGGCCAGACAGGCAACTCCTGAGATGCAGGAGGAGCAGGAGTATCAGATTCTGAATCAGAAGAATCAGACTGTTCAGACTGTAAAGAAGCCAAAGTAGTATAAATAAGATTACAAAGAAACCACACACTTATAGGAATGGGTTCCCCAGACTGATAGGCTCTACACAAATAACACATCACTTCTTTCCACTCACTAAGATGCAAAGTCCCTTTTTCTGGGCCCTACCAGTAACAGCACTTATGAATTTCCTGAAATAATTCCCCAAAAGTCTCTTCTTTCACTTTCACTTCAGAGCTACGTAGTAAGGTGTTTAGAAGCACAATATAGTCAGCATGCTTAGAAGGAGATTGCCCCATTGTGTCCCTGATTGACAAATTCACGCGGCTGTACTCACCAAGTACTTTCACTGTCCTCCAATCCCTCGCTGGAATTCCCTGCATCTTCTGGCACTGTCAAAAAAGCCTCGAAAGCTACTTGTGCCCTCCGGTCCCTGTTCAGGTGCCAAGTGTTGGGACCAGCCAAACAACAAACCAGCCTGAGGGAGCGGTGCCACAGAAGGATAAGGAAAAATAAGACTCAGAAATAAAGTGGGGATCAGTAGGGCTGATGCCATTCAGAGGCAAAAGCCCAGATCCTAATCCTTGCATGCTTTTTATTGCTAACATCTATGTCCTTGTACGTGCTCTAGAGATGTGTTTTTTACAATCTCAGATAGGGGATAAAGATATACAATGTACAATTCTCAATGTCAAACCATCAGGCCTTTCATGACTTTGTTTAGCCCATTAGCTAGTGACGACCTTTCTTAGCAACTCCCTCAAGGCTCTGGTTATGAGAACAGTCACTAATGGTTTTCCATCAGTCACATCAGTACTTCAACATCTTGTTTTCAAGATGTTTTTCCACGATGTACTTTTTACTGCTCCCAACCCTTCACCTGGGGGTGATAAGAAAGTCATTCTTATTTTTCAAAAAAGCCCTGTTAATTATAGTACATGCCTGTGCATAGCATATTCCCTACAGGAGAGGGCACATTTTATTAAATTTTACTTAAAATGACTCCATGACTCACATCATTGTTTTCCATAAACACATAATACCTTTATAATTAAAAAGCAACCCACCAGAGAAATATAAAAGAAGCAACTTAACCATCCATGATAAGTAGGCTAGAAGTAGGGTCACATGTGGAACAATATACAGGCATTAAATGAGTCACTTCTATATGTACAGACCTAAGGCGGGCTCCTGTGTGTTGTTAATAAAATAGGCAAGAGCAGAACAGCCCATGAGAAACATGCTCACATATGTGAAGATACAGGTATCTGTATGGATTATGTGCTTTTAGATACATAATTGTCTCTGTATAGACGCACAGGAAACTGGTGAGAGTGTCTGCTCATGGGAAGGGAAACAGACAGTGGGAGTCAGAATTAGGAAGATACTCCATTTTCAGTCTCTATTTCCTTTTTTGAATCTTAAGAAAGCATAATCCATTTAAATTTTTTAAATTAAAAAGCCACATGTTGTAATTAAAATGCCATCGCCTCATCCTTGAAGTGAAGTGTAAATTGCGTCCAATTCTTTGCAACCCCATGGACTATACAGTCCCTGGAATTCTCCAGGCCAAAATACTGGAATGGGTAGCCTTTCCCTTCTCCAGCAGATCTTCCAGACCCAGGAGTCAACCCAGGGTCTCCTGCATTGCAGGCAGATTCTTCACCAACTGAGATACCAGGGAAGCCCCCTTATCCTTGAGTGGGGTTATAATCTGAAACTGCCACCTTTGATGGGTTGTCCTGAGGATTATGAGACACTCAGTGCTTTGATGGAGCTGCTGAAATGACCAAAATCATCTTCAGGGTGCTAGACTACCTCTTTCCCTGGTGGTGCAAACATCAAGTGAAATCCAGCTGACTTTGGAAATTCCTAATAACAGTAATACAGTAATGGGAACTGAACACGTATTGCTGAGTTCTTTTATGTATCTTTATACTTAATCCTCACTGGAGCCCCATGAATGCTTGCAATTATTGTCCTGTTGTTCCTATGCGGGAATTCAAGGATTACACAGTGTGGGAACTTGTTAAATATTACACCAGCAGGAAAAAGTGGATTTAGGACATGGTGCAGATATGTTTCAGTCCAGAGCTTACACCTCAGGGGTTAGCAGGACTCAAAGGGACAAAGTGTTGAAAGGTTGCTGCTGGGAGCTGTGTGCTATGCTGGGATTCCTGGCCTGCAGAGGAGAGATGAGGCTTGACCACTTGGAGCGTTCATATAACGAAGTTTTATTAAAGTATGATAGAGATAGGGAAAACTTCTGACATAGACATCAGAAGGGAACAGAAAGAGTGCCTGCTTGCTAGTTTTTAGCAAGTTGTTTTATGTCTGTTAGTGAGCTGTTAATCAGATAAGAGAGATACCTCAAGGCTGAGGGAGTTTCACCAGGCTCCTTTCCCACAATATGCATTTTTGAGACAGGATGGCACAAGGTGCATTACCCCTCTGGCCATAAAACAATTGACATGAACACTGGTTGGTTAAGCCATTATCAGCCCAAGGTTTGAGAAAAGGAAAAAATGTTAGTATTAGGCAGAACCATTTTGAAGAAAGGCAGATTCCAAAGCAAATGCATAGTTTAATTTACATAACTTACATAATTTCCATAAGAAAAACACATTGGTTAGCTCAAGGCAGAATCAGGTGTCCTCAACACAGAATTAAAAGAAGCCTCTTTTAATTTTGTGTAGAGAAGGAAAAAAAATTTCTGCCACTTGCTGTTTATTTCCACCTGTCCCTTGGGGACCTCTGGCCTTTATGCCTGTTCCTGTCTCAGTGTGGACCCTGGGTTCCACACTTCTTAGGGTCCTGTATAACTTCATGGGGTTGCCATACCAAAATATCAAACTCTAGGTGACCTAAAAACAACAAAACTTTACAGTTTCATAATTGTATTGACTAGGAGTCAAAAATCAAGTGTTTGTCAGAGTCAGGCTCCTTCTGATACTTCTAATGGTGTATTAGTCAGCTCATATGGCTTCTGCCATAGCAAGATAGCATAGACTGGGTAGGTGTTAATCAACAGACATTTATTTTCTCACACTTCTGGTGGCCAAGAAGTCCCAAGTGAAGGTGCCAGTTTAATCAATTTCTGGTAGGACTCTCTTCCTGGATGGCAGACTGCCACCTTCTAGGTTGATTCTCACATGGCCTTTGTCAGAGTGAACCTGTGGAAGGGGAGAGGAGAGAAAGCAAGAAGAGAGAGAGGAGACTCTCTGGTATGGCATAAGGACATTAATCCTATCAGGTCAGGCCTAAGACCTCATTTAACCTCAATTACTTTCTAAGAGGCCCCATCTTCAAACACAGCTACACTGGTGGTTAAGACTTCAACATATGAATGCGGAGGGAGAGGGGGTTACACATTTAATCCATAACAAAAGGAATCCACCTTTGGTCTTGCTTCTAGTGTTTGCTCCGACCTTTGGTATTCCTTGACTTAAACCACATCACTTCAGCATCCTCATATGGAATTCTCTCTCTCTGTCTCTTCACATCATCTTCCCTCTTTGCATGTCTGTGTCTGTGCCCAGATTTCCCCTTTTTGTAAGGACACCAATCCTATCACATTTGGGTCCAAGCTAATTACATGCTAACTACATATGCACAAACTCTCTTTCCACATAAAATGACATCCTTAGGTACTAAGGATTAGTGTCAGCTCTGCGGGATATGACCAGGAAAGTTCTCCCTTACCTCATCCTCAAGAGCACACCTTCCTACTGGGGGACTCTGGCAGTTACATCTACAACCTCAAATACCACATCATAGGGAATCCTACTGAAGACTACATTCATATTTTTTCTTCTTTATTAATAAATGTTATCAGATATATACTTAAACAAAGAAACACAAATATCACCTTGAAAGCCATCACCAAACAAAATAGCCAAATTTCACCACCAGTGGATGTCCCTTGGCTGTGAAAATGTAAAATGGGAAGGTCTCATAGGAGGAGGATGTAGGAACCAAATCTTAGGGTTTTGAAACACTTGAAAGTGCCTTCCTGTGGAGAATGTTGAGTGTGCACTGTGGAGGCATGTTAGGTATCAGACTATATGTGGAAGGTTCACTGCTGTGGAAGACAAGGTGACCCCAGGATCTAGGCCTATGGGGCAGGTGCCCATTGAAGAGGCCAAATGTGACCTGAAAGGGGGATCTCACCTGCAGTCACTGAGGCTTCAGCCTACTTGGGGCTTAGTCTGCCATTTGGATGAGACCCTAGAGGATGGGTGGCTTTTTCTCCATAGCCTCCAACAACATGTCCAGGACCCTCATTTCAGGGATACTGTGATCCTTGTGTGGTCTTTGAGTCTCCCTTGTGGCCTCCACAAGAGAGACTTAAAGTCCTGAGCAGGCTCAGCTCACCTGCGATGCCTTCCCTCCCTCTGCCTGCACCCTGACACCAAGGTACCTCTGCCCCATAAACAGGATTTCAGAGCTCCGTGACAATGTCACCCAGTGTCACCCAGTCACCTTAAGTGTTGCTGCCTCACACGAACCTCTGTCCCATCACCTCTACTGTGGGAAAGCCCCAAGCCCCTTACATGACATTCATTTAGGGATCCCAGGTCATTTTTGGGGGGAGGTCCCTTCATGTAGGGTGAATGTGGGGAGCAGGAGATAGCCCCAGTGTGTGGCAGTTATCAAAGGGTGCTGTGTCTTCTTCCCTATCAAAACTACAGAAACAGCAGAATTCATGTGCCTTCTGTTGCAGGGAGAAGATCCCGCAAGAGCACCATCTACTCAGCAGTGGGTGTCACCTTCCCCTCCTCCCAGCTAGAATATCGCACTAGGACAGGCTGAACTAATTCAGACACTACTATCCCAAAATGTCCATGATCCTGTGTGCATAAAAGGAGGTGTGATTTTGGAGCTCGGAAGGAAGTAGAGTACCCCTCTGCTCCCTCCTTAAAATTGAGCACTTTTCCAATGGACGTGCTGGCCATGGAATTTGTGTTGTGATTTGTTTAGAGAGCCCTGGCAGCACAGCCTCACACAGCTCTTCTCAGTCAAGCTTCTGTGGGCTGTGCTGGAGAGTCCATCCTGTCAGTCGGGTGTGTGCTCTGGAGGACAGCACGGTGTCTGCTCCAGACCTCTTCCTGTGAATCAGAGAGGTGTGAGGTGTGGAAGACAGGCACAGAAGAGCTGTTAAGAAGCAGAGAGGAGGAGGAGGAGCGAATATCTATTTCTCTCCTGGACATTCCCCACTGATACAGTTACTGAAGGTTGTGGCCTTGAACCCAAGGTGGTGTTAAGCTCAATGTGAGGGCTGTAGTCCTGTGAGGGGAACTGAAGGGACTGGGCAAAAGCCTGAGTCTGTGGGTATGCCTGATTGAGTTAATGTTAGCTGAATACAAACAAATATCTGAAATACTTGTATATATGAATACTAGCACAAGCTATTATCTGCTTCTAGTGAGACCAGGAACAGGTATAAGTACATCAGGAAGGAGGCAGGCTGGATATGAGCTCACTGATTTGGAGAGAGGACTGGGTCCCTAGCAGGCAGAGGATCCTGACCTATTGGAAAAGCAAATTATTCTTCCTTCCAGGATAAGGTCATTCTGTGGCACTTTCCCTGGTCCTGTTCTGTCCTATCCTGGTCCCCAGAAATGATGGAGTGTATCAGTACCATGAGGCCCAGGCCTGATGAACTCTGGAGTGTGTGGCTCTGAGAGTGCTCTGCACACTGATCATGGCTCTAAAGCACAGTGACTGTGACCCATCGCAGCCTCTCAGAGACCAAATGGGGAAGGGGTGAGTTGGTAGCAGAGACGGCAGAGCTCAGTAAATGATCACTTGCTTCCCACATATTCTAGTACCTGACAGTTAGCTAAGGCCTTGTGACAAGAGCTGGTCCAAAACCATGAGCAGAGATAATATTTTTTCTGGACAGAAGCAGTGAAACCCCTTGTGTGATTCTACTGTCTACCCTCCTGCTGTAGGGCTGGGAGCCTGTGAGGGTGCTGTAGGTTCCATGGGTGCAGCTACAAGGAGGTGGAGTGTCCACACTGTCTGACAGGACCCCTCCTCACTCTCATCAGATCTGTGGTGAGGGATAGTTTAAACTCCCCTTGTTCGAAGACCCAGAGCTATTGAAATGGCTTGTTACACAGCACAGCCTATCCTGTCCTGACTACTACACTGCCCTGGAGCAGGAAGGAGAGCAGCCTTCATATTTGCAGTAAGTATATAGTGCTCATGTTTGTATTAGGTATCTATAGGCTTCCCAGGTGGCACAGTGGTAAATAATTCGCCTGCCAATGCAGGAGACACAGAAGACACAGTTTTGATCCCTGGGTCCAGAAGATTCCCTGGAAGAGGAAATGGCAACCCACTCCAGTATTCTTGCCTGGGAAATCCCATGGACAGAGGACCCTGATGGGCTATAATCCATAGGGTCTCAAAGAGTTGGCATGACTGAGCAACCTAGCACAGCATAGTATCTATTGCTGTGTTACCTGTAACCCCAAAACTTAATGCCTTAAACACCACCAGGCAGGGTCTCACAGTTTCTGTAGGTCAGGGCCCAAAGGTGGTTCAGCTGGGTCCTCTGGCTCAGGCTCTCCCAGCCTTAAATCAAGGTCTTGGCTGGGGCTGCATGAGCTCAGGATCAACTGTGTAGAATCTTTTCCAAGCTTACTTCTGTGGCTGCTGGCTAGAAGCAATTCCTATGGCTGCTGGACTAAGGACTTCAGTTCCTCCCTGGATGTTGGCCAGAGGCTCCTTCAGTTCCTTGTCATGTAGGCCTCCCCACTGGGAAGTTCACAACATGGCAGCTCGGTTCCTCAGAGTGAGCCAGAGAGAGGGTGAAGGAAAGAGTGCAGGCAAGAGGGCAGTCAGTCTTGTACAACCTAGTATCACTGAGTGACATCATCACATCTGCTGTGTTCTATTCCTTAGAAACCACCCACTAGGTGCAGCCCACAGTCCAGGGGAGGGGGTTACACAAGGTGTGAACAGGAGGAGGGAGGGACTTAGGAGACACTCTGGAGGCTCTTCCTTCAACTGCGCCTGAAAATGTGGTTTTGATCCATGATTACATTTAATTCACACTATCATTGTTAGGCAGGTAAGGAAACTTCAGGTTAGCGAGTTTAGTATCTGTTTAAGGTTACATATAGCCAGAACCAGAACTTGATTCCAGAAATGGCTTCAAATTCATTGTACTAGACTGTCTTACTAGAATCAAGGGATCATGTTGCATGAGTTTCTTTTAAAAGAAGTTTTTATGATTCTCTCCTCTCTCCTTTATTCTTGATGAAAAACCACACTTTCTGTGTCCAACCCTCTAGGCATCTGCAGCACTAGGGTCAAGAGTTCTAGAGCACATGTTCCTGGAGGTCAGTATTCTAAAGCCCACATTACTCTGCATATAGTCTGGAGAGGTTCTGTGTTGTTTTATGTGGTAAACAAGACAGGAACTGAGCTGGAG
Source organism: Cervus elaphus (assembly GCF_910594005.1). Classification (NCBI taxonomy): domain Eukaryota; kingdom Metazoa; phylum Chordata; class Mammalia; order Artiodactyla; family Cervidae; genus Cervus; species Cervus elaphus. The sequence continues at coordinate 36,588,527 of NC_057834.1, forward strand.
GAGGTTTCATGGGGCTTTGACCCTGATTCAAACTACAGAGTCCTACTGAAAGTCCATCCTGGGGCAGATGCTCCAACCTGGGTCAGGCTCCAGGACAAGTACCACCAGAGGGTCCGTGTGCCCAACATGAGGTCTCTGAAGACTGAGAACCTGACCTCTGAGGACAATGTATTGTACCAGGCTTAAACCAGCTCCACAGAAAGAATAGAATTTAACCATGTTTTCCATCTCACTGTCTATGGTAAGTGACACCCTTTTCACACCATCCTATGGCTCATCACCTTTATTTGTCCTAGGAGTGCCACATAGGCTCCATTTTGCAGAGTTCCACTTACACTCTAACGTTCAGTCTCTCTTTTCTCCTCTGATGGAAAAGTAAGTATGTCAGTGGCAATAGGAGAGCAGAATTGAGATTAACAATAGGGGGAAATCACTTCAGTATTTGGGGAAAGAAAAATGGAAATTTGGGCAAAAGGTGAGTTTTTATAATAACATTAATTGTTCCTTCCAGAACTAAGGTTACTTTTATTTTTGCATTAATTTTTTTATCACTATTGTAACTATTTATCACAAACATAGTGCCTTAAAACAACTCAAATTTGTTTTTCTACCAATCTGCTTGTCTAAGATAGACACAATTCACACAGGGCCAAATCAAGGTGTTGGCAGGGCTACATTCCTTTCTAGTGACTCCAGGGAAGAATCTATTTCTTGCCTTTTCTCCATTGAAATGACTGCCATGTTCTTCACTGTGGTCTTCCTTCCTCCATCTTCAAAACAGTGACAGTACATCAAGTCCTTCTCAAATTACATCCTGAGCTGTTTTTCTGTCTCCCTGTACCATTTTTTTTAAGGTGAGATCATTTTGAGTATGCCTTTTACTGTAGGTCTATGATAAATAATCATACTCAGTATTATAGTTAACAATGACAGCAACAACATAATAACAATAACAACAACCAATAGAAAATTAAGAAAGCCCTTGACTATTTGGAGCTGCCAAAGCACATATGTATAAAATAAAGGATTTAGCAAGGAAAACAAGACACCACATGTTCATGCCATTAAGCAGTGGTGATGGAAGTAAACAATTGAGATACTGGAAGTGATGAAGTTATTATTTTTTAAAAAATCACTTCTTTGTGGTATGATTGGCTTACAAAGAACTGTACATATTTACTGTATGCAATTTAATGAGATTTAAGTATTTATTCAGTCGCTCAGTCATGTCCGAATCTTTGCAACCCCATGGACTGCAGCATGCCAAGCTTCCCTGTCCTTCACTCTTTCCCCAGAATTTACTCAAACTTATGTCCACTGAGTTCAATGATGCCATCCAATCTTCTCATCCTATGTTGCCCCCTTCTCTTCTGCCCTCAATATTTTCCAACATCAAGGTATTCCAGTGAGTCAGCTCTTGCATCAGATGGCCAAAGATTTGGAGCTTCAGCTTTAGCATCAGTCCTTTCAATGAATATTCATTCCTTCCAGTCCAAGAGATTCATTTCCTTTAGGATTGACTGACTTGATCTCTTTGCTGTCCCAGGGACTCTCAAGAATTTTCTCCAGCACCACAGTTAGAAAGCATCAATTCTTCAGTGCTCAGCCTTCTTTACGTCAAACTCTCACATCCATACTTGACTACTGGAAAAACCATAGCTTTGACAAGAGGGACCTTTGTTGGTAAAGTGATGTCTCTGCTTTTTAATACTCTGTATAGGTTTGTCATGGCTTTTCTTCCAAGGAGCAAGTGTCTTTTAATTTCATGACTGCAGTCACCATCCACAGTGATTTTGGAGCCCAAGAAAATAAAGTCTGTCACTGTTTCCATTGCTTCCCCATCTATTTGCCATGAACTGATGGGACCAGATGCTGTGATCTTCATTTTTTGAATGTTGAGTTTTAAGCCAGCTTTTTCACTCTTTTCTTTCACTTTCATCAAGAGACTCTTTCTGCTTTATGGTGTCAACTGCATATCTGAGGTTATTGATATTTCTCTTGGCAGTCTTGATTCCAGCTTCTGATTCATTCAGCCTGGCATTTCACATAATGTTCTCTGCATATAAATTAAATAAACAGGGTGACAATATACAGCCTTGAAATACTCTCTTCCCAATTTGCAATCAGTCTGTTTTTCATGTCTGGTTCTAACTGTTGCTTCTTGACCTGCATATAGGTTTCTCAGGAGGCAAGTAGAGTGGTGTAGCATTCCATTTCTTTAAGAATTTTCCAGTTTGTTGTGATCTGCACAGTAGAAGGCTTTAGTGTAGTCAATGAAACAGAAGTAAATGTTTTCCTGGAATTTTCTAGCTTTTACTATGATCCAACAGATGTTGGCAATTTTATCTCTGGTTCCTCTGCCTTTTATAAATCCAACTTGTACATCTGGAAGTTCTTGGCTCACATACGGCTGAAGCCCAGTTTGAAAGATTTTGAGTATTACCTTCCTAACATGTGAAATGAGTGCAATTGTGCAGTAGTTTGACCTTTTTTTGACATTGCCCTTCTTTGGGATTGGAAAGAAAATTTTACCTTTCTATTCCTATGGCCACTGTTGAATTTTCCAGATTTCTGGCATATTAAGTGCAGCACTTTAACAGCATCATCTTTTAGGATTTGAAATAGTTCAGCTGGAATTCTATCACCTCCACTTGCTTTGTTCATAGTAGTGTTTCCTAAGGCCCACTTGACTTCACATTCCGGGGATATTGGCCCACAACTCTGTTTGTATGTGTGAATGTGTATGTGTTAGGGCACCTGCTCTAACTTTGTCTAGCTTTGGTATCAGGGTATTACAATGTCATTAAATGAATTTGGTGGTGTTCCCTCTCCTATTTTGTGGGAGAGTTCAACAAAAATTAGTATTAATTCTTCTTTAACTATTAGAGTTCACCTCTGACACCATCTGGTTTTAGGCTTTTCTTTGCTGGGAGGTTTTTGATTGCTGATTCAATCTCATTATTGGTTATTATCTGCTCAAGCTTTCTATAGTATTTCTTTTTGACTCGACCATGAAAGTTTGTATGTTTCTAGGAAGTTATGCTTTTTTTTCAGACTGCCCAATGATTGTGTATAATTGTTCATAATAGTCCCTTATGACCTCTGGCATTTCTATGGCATAAATTGTAATATTCCCATTTTCTTTTGTGAATTTAAATCTTCTTTTTTCTTCTTAGTCTTGCTAAGATTTCATCATTTTTTATATTCTCAAAAAACCTCTTAGTTTCACTAAATTTTCCTCTTTTATCTTTTTAGTTTCTATTTTATATAAAACTTTATATATATTAAATTATTTAATTTAATAAATTAATAAATATATTAAACCATATAAAAATATTTTATATAAAACTTTTCCTAGTTTCTGTTTCATATAATTCAGCTCTAATTCTCATTGCTTCTTTCTTTCTGCTAACTTTTGGTTTGTTCTTTGTTTCCTAACTTCTTTGACATATAAAGCAGGTTGTTTATTTGGGATCTTTCTTATTTTTGATGTGTTTATTGCTGTTAGTTTCCTCTTAGTACTGTTTTTGCTACCTTCCATAAGTTTAATGAATTTTTTCCCATTTTTGATTCAAGATAATTTTTTATTCTCCTTTTGATTTCTTCTTTGACCCAATGATTGTTCAAGAGTCTGTTAGTTAATTTTCATGTATTTGATAATTGTTCTATTTTCTTTCATTTATTTTTCTAGTTTCATTCCATTGAGGTTGAAAAAAGACACGATATAATTTCAGTCTTGTCAGCTCTTAAGACTTGTTTTGTGGCCTAACATATGATATAGCCCAGAAAATATTCTTTGCATGCTTGAGAAGACTATGTATTCTATTTTACTCTGTTGTGTGTATGTTCTGAATATATTTGTTAGGTTCACTTGATCTATAGTGTTGTTCAAGTCTGCTGTTTCTTTCTTGGTATTCTGTCTGCATGTTCTATCCATTATTGAAAATATGATAGTCAAGTTTACTATGATATAACTGCTATTCCTTCCTTCTGTTTAAAATGTTTGCTGTATATATTTTGGTGCTCTAATGTTGGGTTGTTGTTGGTATTTAGTCGTGTCTGACTCTTTTGCCACCCATGGACTGTAGCCCACCAGGCTCCTGTGTCCATGGGATTTCCTAGGCAAGCAGGCTGGAGTGGGTTGCCATTCCCTTTTCTAGATCTTCCCACCAAGAGATCAAACCCACATCTCATGTGTTGCAGATGACAGGTTTTTTACCACTGAGTCACCTGGGAAGCCCTAATAATGTTGGGTGCATAAATTATTATGTCATCCTGTTGAATAAACTATTCAACTTTGTCTTTTGCAACAGTTTTTGCTTTAAAGTCTATTTTCTCTGATATAAGTATAGCTACCTCTTCTCTCTTTTTGTTCTCTTTTGCATGGACTGTCCTTTCTTATCCCTCACTTTCAACCTCTATGTATACCCTTACATCTACAATGAGTCTCTTTTAGACTCTATATAGTTCCCTCTTGCCCTTTTATCTATTAGCCACTCTGTGCTTTGATTGGGGAGTTTAATCATTTAAATTTAAAGTAATTACTTATAGGTGAAGGCTTTCAGTTATCTTTTTTTTTTCCATTTTATTGGTTTCCTTCATCTTTTGCCCTTACTTTCATTGTAATATGATGATTTTTTTTTTTTTTTGCATTGATATGCTTTGTTTCCTTTCTCTTTCCTTTTGTCTTTTTGAGGTGTATACATTGTGGTTACAATGACACACATAAAACATCTTATAACAGTTCATTTAAAGCAAAGAACTTAAATTCAATTACATACAAAATCTCTACATTTCTATAATTTACCCCAAACATAATTGATGTCACAATTTACGTCTTTCATAGTGTGCACCCATTAACAATCTTGTCTTAAAGCTATTCTTAATGCTTTTGTCTTTTAACTTTTATATCAGAATTAAAAGTGATTTATATAGCACAATTATAATAATATCATTACAGTGTTAGACTTTGTATTTGTCTCCTATTGATTTCAAAATTCTTTCTTTGAGTAAGTAATCTGTCTTGATTTAGATTTCCTTAGATTCTACCTATTTGGGATCCTTTGGGATTCATGAATCTGGGTGTGTATTTACTTCCACAGACAGGAACTTTTCAGGCATTGTTTCTTTTTTTTTTTTTTTTTTTTATTTATTTATTTATTTTTTCAGTGGGTTTTGTCATACATTGACACAAACCAGCAATAGATTTACACGTATTCCCCATCCCGATCCCCCCTCCCACCTCCCTCCCCACCCGATTCCTCTGGGTCTTCCCAGTGCACCAGGCTCGAGCACTTGTCTCATGCATCCCACCTGGGCTGGTGATCTGTTTCACCATAGATAATATACATGCTGTTCTTTCACAACATCCCACCCTCGTCTTCTCCCACAGAGTTCAAAAGTCTGTTCTGTACTTCTGTGTCTCTTTTTCTGTTTTGCATATAGGGTTGTCGTTACCATCTTTCTAAATTCCATATATATGTGTTAGTATGCTGTAATGTTCTTTAACTTTCTGCCTTACTTCACTCTGTATAATGGGCTCCAGTTTCATCCATCTCATTAGAACTGGTTCAAATGAATTCTTTTTAACGGCTGAGTAATATTCCATGGTGTATATGTACCACCGCTTCCTTATACATTCATCTGCTGATGGGCATCTAGGTTGCTTCCATGTCCTGGCTATTATAAACAGTGCTGCGATGAACATTGGGGTGCACGTGTCTCTTTCAGATCTGGTTTCCTCAGTGTGTATGCCCAGAAGTGGGATTGCTGGGTCATATGGCAGTTCTATTTCCAGTTTTTTAAGAAATCTCCACACTGTTCTCCATAGCGGCTGTACTAGTTTGCACTCCCACCAACAGTGTAAGAGGGTTCCCTTTTCTCCACACCCTCTCCAGCATTTATTGCTTGTAGACTTTTGGATAGCAGCCATGCTGACTGGCGTGTAATGGTACCTCATTGTGGTTTTGATTTGCATTTCTCTGATAATGAGTGATGTTGAGCATCTTTTCATGTGTTTGTTAGCCATCTGTATGTCTTCTTTGGAGAAATGTCTGTTTAGTTCTTTGGCCCATTTTTTGATTGGGTCATTTATTTTTCTGGAATTGAGCTTCAGGAGTTGCTTGTATATTTTTGAGATTAATCCTTTGTCTGTTTCTTCAATTGCTATTATTTTCTCCCAATCTGAGGGCTGTCTTTTCACCTTACTTATAGTTTCCTTTGTAGTGCAAAAGCTTTTAAGTTTCATTAGGTCCCATTTGTTTAGTTTTGCTTTTATTTCTAATATTCTGGGAGGTGGGTCATAGAGGATCTTGCTGTGGTTTATGTCCAGGCATTGTTTCTTTAAATAAGTTTTCATCTTGTTTCTCTTCATCTTCTCTTTCTTGAACCTCCATAATGTGGATATTGATTTCCTATGGTGTCCCATAAGCTTTCTTCACTCTTTTTCCTTTTCTGCTTTTCTGACTATATAATTTTAAATGAGTATCTTTGAGTTGGCCAATTTGTTTCGCCTGTTTGATCAGCTCTGCTGTTGAGGCCCTCTATTGAATTGTTCAATGCAGTCTTTGTATTCTTCAGCTCCAGAATTTTCTGTGTCTTTTTTATGCTTTCTGTCTCTGTAATGAACATCTCGTTTGTTCAGGTACTGTTTTTCAAATTTCATTGCTTTGTCTGTGTTATCTTGCACCTCACTGAGCTTCTTTAAGATAATGATACTAATATTTTTGCTAGGCAATTTAAAGATCTGTTTCTTTGAGGTTGGTGATTAGAGATTTATTTTGTTCCTTTGGTAGTCTCACATTTTCATGATCCTTCATGACCCTTATAGCCTTGAACTAATTTATGTACATTTATATAAGCAATATCTCTTCCATTCTTTAAGAACTGACTTTGCTAGCAAAGATCTTGATTAGAAAATCCAAAAAGACCTTCAAGGGCATCAACTTTATGAGCATTTGGGACACTGGCTTCAGGGGCATGTAGGGTGTTTACTATAGGGTAGCACTGACCAACATCAGTGGGGATGTGCGAGAGACATGGTCTGCAGGGGCATGTGGGCCAGTTGCTGTGTGCTGCTGCCATATATGGTTGTTCCTAACTAGCCACACATCATCCATCCCAGCTGATTTACTCACTGTTCTGAGTGCAGAAGCAGATCTTCCAGGCAGTGTCCCAAAAGCATGGGGAAGTTGGGCTCTCACTTCATTCTTTCTTTCACCTGTGGGAGAAGTCACAGGCCAAGGCATTTTTGGCAGCCCTGAAGGATGCTGGCATGTGGTTAAGGTGTCAACATAAAGAAAAACTACTCTTACCCTTTCATTGCCGCTAATTTAGGGTTTTGCACTTAACTATCATTCCAGAATGCTACGTCTGGACTTTAGAGTTCTCATAAATATTATTCACTGTGTATAGTTTTCAAATGTCATATCCTGCCATCTTGCTGGCATAATTGCCTCTTTTCAGTTTTAAAGACCCTTGTAACTATATCACATCCATCCAGATAATCAGAAATATCTCCCTGTTTTAAGGTCAACTGGTCAGCAACCTTAATTCTATCCACCATCATAATTTCCCCTTTCATACAACCTAACAAATTTACAGCTTCCAAGGATTAAAGCATGGACATCTTTGAGGGTCCATTATTCTGCCTACCACAATTTGGAAATCCAAGCATAGTTAGCTTTCTCTGTTTCTGTGCTCTCACTCAGAACTAACCCAGTACCAGCCTCACTCAGAAAAGACACCATAAATCCAGCTGCTAAAACCTATACAGATATAGGAGAAAATTTACACTGCAACACTTATAAATAAATCCATTTACCAAACTCTTTCTTTCCATAAATTTCCTCCCTACAAAGGGAAACGTACTCTTATGGATAAAGCAGCTTTGCAGTTGCCTTGTGATTGCAAAGGCTAGATTGTACATCTGTCACTTCTCTTCCTGTACGTACCACAAAATCACTGATATGTTCTAACTACACTGGGAGTTGTCATTCCTAGTTGCTATCATTGCATCTCACATAAATATCTCTACTTTTGGAAGCATAGAGCCTTTCTCTGGCCTCACAGATTTATCCAGACCATTCCCCTGAGGGTTATGCTGCCTTAGACATCATCTCAACTGGAGATGCAAAGAAAGGGCTTGGACCAGGACAAGACCTTCTGCCCCAGGTTCTATCACTTCTGGGACAAACTCCAGGTTTTTAGAAATAGTAGGCTTTGAGAAAATGGTATCTAGCTATTTTTTCTTCTGAATGATTTCTAAGGCTTGTTCAATAAATAAAGTGCTTTACAGTTTAACTTAGTGAGTCCTTTCTTTACTATCTCTTGGTGAATATTTATCTTTAGGAAATTTGTGTTTTATATATAAAATGCACCCTCTTCTCTTACAGGCTCCCTTATGAGCCTGGGCATCAGTGAAGTAATAGATGTTTAACTGTGACATGCTATGTTTTCCACCTAAGTGAAGCTCAATAGTTTTGTTGCCTCCAATCCCAGAGACTGTGCCCTTTCCCCAGATCCTGATGAAGTCACCATCCATCACACCAGACTGGTGCAATATTACCCTGGAGTGCAGAGCCTCTGCTGGCACAGAAGACCTGAATGTGACTTGGAAAGCAAGGGACTCCCCAGGGAGTGAGAGCAGAAAAGGACACTGGGATTAGCCTCCAACTCCTGCACCCTGACTGTGAGCCTGCCCCTAAGCCACTCCATGCCAGCCTCATTTGTGTGCTCAGCAACCAGGTGGACTAGAAAACTGCCTCCTTAGACCTTGGGAAAATCTGTGCCAGTGGTGAGTGCAACTTGCCAGAGGGGAGGAACACTTTCAGAGCTCAGATAGCACTGAGGTCTGGGGGTTCAGAGCTTTGCTCCCCACCATGTTATTAGCACTACCTTCCATCTAGTCACTTTACACAGGAATCTAGAACACACATCCAATGTATTTTTGTCTTTAAATGTCTTCACATGGAAGCTTACCTCTAAATCCCTTGCCCCTCAAGTCAAGAAAATAACTTTCTAATAACTGTCCCCACTCCTACCCCTCATCGTTGCTCATTCATGATCTTCAGGAAAATAAATGATATTGGGTCATTTCTCTGTGCTCTTTATCTGAGTCTGACTTCCATGATTCTCTATACGATTTGGGGCTCAGATTGTCCTCTGCACATATTTCTTGTCTCATTTACCAACTCCTTACTCACCTAAATTCCTTGCTTGTAGTTCAAGAATGTGTCCTGCTACCACAAGCTATTGTACCTCTGAAAATGCTGCTTCCCCATCACTAGCCTTTCTTCATCATGTATCCTTGACTTCCTGTCTTATTCTTTATGAAGAATACTTCTCTATCACTGCTAGATTCATGGGGATATGAACATGCATACACATATATGATTCTGCCCTTAGAAGAGGCCAATGATTGGTTTAAAATCTGTGCTGTTGTTTTAACAAGCAGTCTATTTTTAATTTCTGCACAGAGCCCTACACTGATGTATTCACCCTCCCCTCCAGCATCACCTTCTTTAAGGAGCTGTTGTTAGCCACCCCCACAATGAGTGGTAATGTTCTGTTGTAGATTGTCTCTTCCATAGACAGGAATACCTTGATGACAAGAGCCATGTTTTGTCCTCCTTGGAATCCATGGGCCAAGTACAACTTCCGGCCAAATTTTGCTTGTAATCAGCATTTTATTGAATTAATGAATGACCTTGTAATCCTGTGTGCAGCCTCATCCTCTAAACAATCCTCAATAATCTAGTGTCCAGAGATATCTGATATGTCAGTCTTTCTTAAAATGTCTGTTACTTAGCTTCACTTCTAAATAAAGGCAGAAGTGTCAGATAAATTTCAACAGTCCTTTGGCCAGCACTAGCCCTCTCACCCACCTTGACCACATCTCCTCCCTGCTCTATAATCCTATCTGCCTCAGTTGGGTACTGGCAACTCCCAGGGACTGACCTTTTGACACATTTTCTGAATGTGATACTCCTCCTATCTGGAATGCAAAGGCCTACCAGGCTGGTAAACACCTACTTCTCCCTCAAGTCTCATGTTACACATTACTTTGTCTGAGAAGATTGCCAGAAAGTCCTGTGTACAAAGTATAAAGCCCTTTGCACTGCAGTTTCTCGCTGGCAGACTTTGGCTTGTATCTTCTCAGTCTTCCCCATGGGTGACCACATCTTGTTCATTTCAGTATCTCCGGCATCAAGCAGCAGTTCAGGACCTGCTTGAGTGAATGCCTCCCACTCAGCTTCTGAACAAGGTCCTTTGACCTCTCCACCTAACATTCTTCATTCTCTCTGTGTGAGAGAAACAGGTTCACATCAAGAGACCAGTGCTGTGCCCCTGTGAGGCATCCTAAGTGCTGTCGTGGTTATGCTGTTGATCCTCAGAGGTGGACTGTACCTTTGGAAGACATGTGGTAATTCAGTTCAGTTCAGTCATTCAGTCATGTCTGACTCTTTGTGACCCCACAGACTGCAGCACGCCAGGCCTCCCTGTCCATCACCAACTCCAGGAGTTCACCCAAACTCACGTCCATTGCAATAGTCAGTGATGCCATCCAGCCATCCCTAACTCTGTCGTCCCCTTCTCTTCTGGCCCTCAATCTTTCCCAGCAACAGGGTCTTTTCAAATGAGCCAGCTCTTCGCATCAGGTGGCCAAAGTATTGGAGTTTCAGCTTCAACATCAGTCCTTCCAATGAACACCCAGGACTAATCTCCTTTAGGATGGACTGGTTGGGTCTCCTTGCAGTCCAAGGGACTCTCAAGAGTCTTCTCCAACTCCTCAGTTCAAAAGCATCAATTCTTCAGCACTCAGCTTTCTTCACAGTTCAACTCTCACATCCATACATGACCACTGGAAAAACCATAGCCTTGACTAGATGGACCTTGTTGGCAAAGTAATGTCTCTGCTTTTTAATATGCTATCCAGGTTGGTCATAACTTTCCTTCCAAGGAGTAAGCGTCTTTTAATTTCATGGCTGCAATCACCATCTGCAGTGATTTTGGAGCCCAAAAAAATGAAGTCTGACACTGTTTCCACCGTCTCCGCATCTATTTCCCATGAGGTGATGGGACCAGATGCCATGATCTTAGTTTTCTGAATGTTAAGCTTTAAGCCAACTTTTTCACTCTCCTCTTTCACTTTCATTAAGAGGCTTTTCAGTTCCTCTTCCCTCTCTGCCAGAAGGGTGGTGTCATCTGCATATGTGAGGTTATTGATATTTCTCCTGGCAATCTTTATTCCAGCTTGTGCTTCTTCCAGCCCAGCATTTCTCATGATGTACTCTGCATATAAGTTAAATAAGCAGGGTGACAATATACAGCCTTGACGTACTCCTTTTCCTATTTGGAATCAGTCTGTTGTTCCATGTCCAGTTCTAACCATTGCTTCCTGACCTGCATACAGGTTTCTCAAGAGGCAGGTCAGGTGGTCTGGTATTCCCATCTCTTTCACAATTTTCCACAGTTTATTGTGAACCACACAGTCGAAGGCTTTGGCATAGTCAATAAAGCAGAAATAGATGTTTTTCTGGAACTCTCTTGCTTTTTTGATGATCCAGCAGATATTGGCAATTTGATCTCTGGTTCCTCTGTCTTTTCTAAAACCAGCTTGAACATCTAGAAGTTCTCGGTTCACGTATTGCTGAACTTAGGTAAGTGTATTCCTAGATACTTAATTCTTTTTGTTGCAATGGTGAAAGGGATTGATTCCTTAATTTCTCTTTCTGATTTTTCAGTTAGTATATAGAAATGCAAATGGTTTCTGTGTACTGATTTTGTATCCTGCAACTTTGCTAAATTCACTGATTATCTCTAGTAATTTTCTGATACTATCTTTAGGGATTTCTATGTACAGTATCATGTCATCTGCAAACAGTGAGAGCTTTCCTTCTTCTTTTCCAATCTAGATTCCTTTTATTTCTTTTTATTCTCTGATTGATGTAGCTAGGCCTTTCAGAACTATGTTGAATAACAGTGGTGAAAGTGGACACCCTTCTCTTATTCCTGACCTTAGGGGTAATGCTTTCAATTTTTTACCATTGAGAATAATGTTTGTTGTAGGCTTATCATATATGGCTTTACTATGTTGAAGTAGGTTCCTTCTATGCCCATTTTTTGAAGACTTTTAATCATAAATGGGTGCTGAATTTTATCAAAGGCTTTTTCTGCATCTATTGAGATGATCATATGGTTTTTATCTTTCAATTTTTTAATATGGTGTATCACATTGATTTATTTGTGTATATTGAAGAATCCTTGTCCTTGCATTCCGGGAATAAACCCAACTTGATCAAGGTGTATGAGCTTTTTGATGTGTTGCTGAATTCTGTTTGCTAAACTTCTGTTGAGGAGTTTTGCATCTATGATCATCAGTGATACTGGCCTGTCATTTTGTGTGTGTGTGTTGTCTTTGTCTGGTTTTGGTATCAGGGTGATGGTGGCCTCATAGAATGAGTTTGGAAGAGTTCCTCTTCTGCAATTTTTTGAGTTTTAGAAGGATCAGCATTAGTTCTTCTCTAAATGTTTGATAGAATTCTCCTGTGAAGTCATCTGGTCCTGGGCTTTTGTGTTTTGGGAGATTTTTTATCACAGCTTCAATTTCAGTGCTTGTAATTGTGTTGTTCATAATTTCTATTTCTCCTGGTTCAGTCTTGGAAGACTGAGTTTTTCTAAGAATCTGTCCACTTCTCCCAGGTTGTCCATTTTATTGCCATATTGTTGTTCATAATAGTCTCTTGTAATCCTTTGTATTTCTGCTTTCTCTGTTGTAACCACTCCTTTTTCATTTCTAAATTTGCTGATTTGATTCTTCTTTTTTCTTGAATAGTCTGGCTAAAGGTTTGTCAATTTTGTTTATCTTCTCAAAGAACCAGCTTTTAGTTTTATTCATCTTTACTATTGTTTCTTTCATTTCTTTTTCATTTATGACTTCTTTCCTTCTACTAATTGTGGTGGTGTTTCTGTTCTTTTTCCAGTTGTTTTATGTGTAAAGTTAGGTTGTCTAGTTGATGTTTTTCTTGTTTCTTGAGGTAGGATTGCATTGCTATAAACTTCCATCTTAGAACGGCTTTTGCTGTATCCCCTAGGTTTTGAGTGTCATGTTTTCAGTGTCATTTGTTTCTAGAAAATATTTGATTTCCCTTTTGATTTCTTCAGTAACCTGTTGGTTATTTAGAAATCTGCTGTATAGTCTCCATGTGTTTGTGTTTCTTACACTTTTTTTCTTATAATTGATATCTAGTCTCATAGCATTGTGGTCGGAGAAGATGCTTGATACAATTTCAATTTTCTTAAATTTACTGAGATTTGATTTGTGACCCAAGATGTAGTCTATCATGGAGAATATTCCTTGTACAGTTGAGAAAGTGTATTCTTCTGCATTTTGATGGAATGTCCTGAAGATATCATGAGGTCCATCTCATCTAATGTAACATTTAAGACTTGTGCTTCCTTATTAATTTTCTGTTTTGATGATCTGTCCATTGGTGTGAGTGGGGGTGTTAACATCTCCTACTATTATTGTGTTACTGTCAATTTCTCCTTTTATGTCTGTTAGTGTTTGTCTTATGTATTGAGGTGCTTCTATGTTGGGTGCATAGATATTTAAAATTGTTACATCTTCCTCTTGGACTGATCCCTTGATCATTATGTAGTGTCCTTTTTTATCTCTTGTAAACTTCTTTATTTTAAGGTCTATTTTATCTGATATGAGGATTGCTACTCCAACTTTCTTTTGCTTCCCATTTGCATGGAGTATATTTTTCCATCCTCTCACTTTCAGCCTATATGTGTCTTCAGGTATGAAGTGGGTTTCTTGTAGACAGCGTATTATGGGTCTTGTTTTTGTACCCATTCAACCAGTCTGTGTCTTTTGGTGGGAGCATTTAATCCATTTACATTTATTGATATATATGTTCCTATTGCCATTTTCTTAATTGTTTGGGGTTGATTTTGTAGATCTTTTTTCTTCTGTTGTATTTCTTGACTATATAAGTCCCTTTAACTTTTGTTGTAAAGCTGGTTTGGTGGTACTGAAAGCTGTTAACTTTTGCTTATCTGAAAAGCTTTTTATTTCTCCATCAATTTTGAATGAGATCCTTGCCAGGTACAGTAATCTTGGTTGTAGATTTTTCCCCTTCAGTATTTTAAATATATCCTGCCATTCCCTTCTGGCCTGCAGAATTTCTGCTGAAAGATCAGCTGTTAAACGTATGGGGTTTCCCTTGTATGCTACTTGTTGCTTCTCCCTTGCTGCTTTTAATATTCTTTCTTTGTGTTTAGTCTTTGTTAGTTTGATTAGTATATACCTTGGCATGTTTCTCCTTGGGTGTATCCTGTATGGGACTCTTTGTGCCTCTTGGACTTGATTGACTATTTCCTTTTCCATGTTGGGGAAGTTTTCAACTATAATCTCTTCAAAATTTTTCTTATACCCTTTGTTTTTCTCTTCTTCTTCCAGGACCCCTATAATTCGAATGTTGGTGTCTTTGATATGGTCCCAGAGGTCCCTGAGACTGTCCTCAGCTCTTTTCATTCTTTTTACTTTACTCTGTTCTTCAGAAGTTATTTCCACCATTTTATCTTCCAGCTCACTGATTCTTCTGCTTCAGATATTCTGCTACTGATTCCTTCCAGTGTACCTTTAATTTTGGTAATCATGCTGTTTGTCTCTGTGTGTTTATTCTTTAATTATTCTAGGTCTTTGTTAATGGATTCTTGCATTTTCTCCATTTTGTTTTCAAGGTTTTGATCATCTTACTAACATTATTCTGAATTCTTTTTCTGATAGTTTGCCTGTTTCCTCTTCATTTATTTGGACTTCTGTGTTTCTAGTTTATTCCTTCATTTGTGCAGTATTTCTCTGCCTTTTCATTATTTTTTTTTTAACTTACTGTCTTTGAGGTCTCCTTTTTCCAGGCTTCAAGGAAAGTGGAATTCTTTCCTTGAAGAAGGTTGAATTTTTTCTTCCTTTTGCTTTCTGCCTTCCTAAGGTTGGTCCAGTGGCTTGTGTGAGCTTCTTATAGGGTGAGATTTGTGCTGAGTTTTTGTTTGTTTGTTTTTCCTCTGATGAGCTTGGCTGAGAGAGGTAGTAATCCTGTCTGTTGATGATTAGGTTTGTATTTTTGTTTTGCTTGTTTAGATTAGGCATCCGGCACAGTGTGCTACTGGTGGTTGGGTGATACTGGGTCTTGTATATAAGTGGCTTCCTTTATGTGAGTTCTCAATTTGCTATTCCTAGGGTTAGTTCTCTGGTAGTCTGGGGTGTTGGAGTCAGTGCTCCCACTCCAAAGGCTCGGGGCTCAATCTCTGGTCAGGAACGAAGATTCCACAAGTGGTTTTCTATGGCATTAAGTGAGATTAAAACAAATATCCAAAATCAAGAAACCAAAGATGAACCCCAGAAAAATGGCAGTTACAAAATCAGGCAAATAATAATTAAAATAATGAAATATACACATATACACATACACCCATGAGCAAAGTGAAGACAGTCCAACAAAAATAAAGTACAGTAGATTGACCTGCAAACAAAGGAAATCAAAAATTATATTTACCAGTTAAGAACAAAACTATCTTAAGCACAAAGTGGAAAATAATACTAAAGCAAGGTGCCAAGTGGGGAATAGAGCAATGAAAACAAATCTAACAAATATACTGAGAGGAAAGGAAAGAAAGAAAAGAAAGAAAGAATGGATATACAAAGTTAAATAGAGGTAGATGAAGAAGATTTATATACGTTAAAGATTAACTGAAAGGGGAAAAGAACAATAGGAATGGCAAACAAAGGAATAAATGTATAAAAAATAATAATGCATTTTTTAAAAAAAAATTTTTAAGAGAAAAGAAAAAAAAAGAGGAAAATACCACAAAACGGCAAAAGCCCAACATACAGGCAGAGGTTTATGATAACAATACAAAATGTGACTGAGGGGGGGGAAAAAGCTCAAAAGCTTAATTGGATTTCTTAGTGCCAATAAAATCGACAATTACAGTGCCGGGGGTGGCGGGGGAGGGATAAAAAGAAAAAAAAATTAAAAATCCAAAAGAATGTACAGAATAAGTCAAAAAATAAGAATAATAAATGTTTTCTTGAGTCACTGCTGTCAGGGTCCTTTCCCTCTCTGGGAGTCACAGTCCACCTTACCTCCCTAGGATGCCTTCCAACACAGTGCTGATCTCTGGACCTGTTGTGGGGGCAGCTCAGATTCTAATCTTGTCCTACTCCTCTGTGTTCTTGCCTCCAATGTCCACATCCATCAGAGTTAGTACATTTTCTTTTGTGGAAGCTCTCAGTGGCCGTTCATATCTTCCATAGACACAGAGTCTGCTTAATTAATCGTGTGGATTTAATCTGCAGCTTGTACAGCTGGTGGGAAGGTTCTGGGTTTTCTTCCTTAGCCACACTGCCCCTGGGTTTCAACTGTGGTTTTATTTCCACCTCTACACGTGGGTCGTCCACTGGGGTTTAGCTCCTGAGGCTGCCCTGGAGGGCTTGGATTTGCCCATGTGAGGGCCAAGTGTGAAAGTGATGCAGCTGCTTGGGTCGCAGGGGTTCTGGAAGCACCAGGTACTTGGGGAGCTGGCAGCTAGGGAAGCAGAAAATATAGTGCTCTAAAAGGGTATTGCAACCGGTATTGGCCAATATGCTCCAGTATTCTTGCTTGGAGAACCCCCTCTCTGAAAGAGAAGCCTGGCAGGCCACAGTCTACAGGGTCGCAAAGATTCAGACATGACCGCAGTGACCCTGCATGCAGAGATGCAAGACTTGCTTTCCCTGTGGAGCTCTGCCCCAGTGAGAGTTGAGCGTGAAGGTGGCACAGCTGCTTGGCTTGCAGAGACCCTGGCAGCGCCAAGTGTGCAGGGACACAGACTGCTTCTGCTGCAGGAGTTACGGCCTATCAGAGTTGTTTTTCAAGCCTCTTGTACCTGGCAATCAGGAGACCTCTTTGGTCAGTCTTTCTCCATCGCTCCACCCGTTCAGGCACTTAGAGGGCTCCCTTGCCTGGGTTCTTCTCTATTGTTCGGTGCATCAGGCCCATAGAGGGGCCCCCCTGGCTGGGGCCCTGTTCTGTAGTTTGGGTGTATCAATCACTGAAAGGAGCACCCTGAGTGGGGTCCTACAGTTTAGTGTATCATGCATTTGATGGGCCAGCCTCTCTCTCTATTGTTCAGCTGCCAGCGCTGGCAAGTAGGGAGAGAGAGGCTATGGTGACGGCTCCACTCCCTAAACATGACTCAGCAGTATCACCTTTTTCCGTGGCTGCTTGGCTTTCCTCCACTGGTATTTCCCACCATGATCTCCTCCCTCACATCCCCTCAATCTGTCTCTCAACAGTCAACAGCAGCCCTCGCCCTGGGATTGCTCCACAATCTCTTAACTCCAGCTCCCAGCTGCTGCGCCTTCCAGGAGACCAGTATTCCTGTCCAGGGTATGTGTGGCTGTGGCAAGGACTGCCTGATTCTCATTCCATTAGGCTGCCGTAGATCAGCTGTTTCACTCTCAACCTTAAATGGTTTTCCTCTGACTCAGACAGTTGCCTCGATGTGGGAAGCAGACCGTTGCTTCAGTTCCCCCACCCACTGGGGGCAGGTCCAGTCCTACTAACACTCCTGTTTTTCCCCTAGTCCTTCATCCTACAGAGTTTTGCATGGTTCTGTATATTCTTTTGCACTGGTCAGGTACTCCTGTCCACTCTCAGCTGGCATTTTGCATGCACTTCTGAGTCTGAAGGTGTATTCTTGATGTATCCGTGGAGAGAGATGTACTCCACATCCACTACTCCACCGCCATCTTGTTCTCCCGACCAGGAGCCTTTCATAGTGTCTACTGAGAGGTCCATACACAAGCCATGCCATAAAGGAGAAAGCAGGAGAATCAAAATTCCTGGTACACTTGTAATGTAACCTGATCACTTAGACACCTGCCACTTCCAGCTCTGCTCCAGCTTCACATGCCCATGGTCTGCTCTACCTTGACCCTCATGGCCACAGATCCCTGGGCATTCATCATCCTATCACTTCCTCCCCAAACTGCCCTCCCCCTCAGAACTCTCATCCCTGTAAGACAATAATTCTTCCTGTCATTGACTCTACTCCTGACCCCTCTTCTCCTGGAGCTTTTGAAGAGGACATTCCTGACTGTGCACATGTTAATCCCCACAGTCTCTGCTACATGGCTGGAATGTTCTTTCTGAGAACATGAGACCAAGCAGGGGACTGTATACAAGTACTAACCGTGACACAGAGAAGAGAGTCAGAAATAATCTTGGATGCTGAGTTGAGAGTCCATGGAGGTGGCATGAATGGATGGGAGCTCACAAGCCCAAGGTTTCCTTTGCATCTCGTATAGGGCCAAGAATGTGCATCAGGCTATGTGTGTGCATGTATCTGTGTATTGGGAAGAGTGTCTAGTTCACAATGTGCACCTCCTTCCTGGCTATCTTGTTAACTTGGACCTTACTGCTTATGTGAAATCTTCATTTGGATGTCTAACATGTCTAAATTTGAACTCCCTTAACATGCTTCCCATATGTGCAGCTGCCTCTATCCTTCTTCTTCTGATTACCAAACCTTGGTGTAATTCTTGGTTTTATTCTCTGTTTTTCATATCCCATGCTCTCTCAGCAGATACTAATATATTTTACATATATATATTATATACATATATATATTATATGTGTGTGTGTGTGTGTGTGTGTGTATGATGTTGGAGAAGACTTGAGATTCCCCAGACTGCAAGGAGATCAAATCAGTCAATCCTAAAGGAAATTAACCCTGAATATTTATTGGAAGGCGGTGCTGAAGCTGAAGCTCCAATACTTTGGCTACCTGATGTGAAGAGCTGATTCATTGGGAAAGACCCTACTGCTGGGAAAGATTGAGGGCAGGAGGAAAAGGGGCAACAGAGGACGAGATAGTTGGATATCATCACCAACTCAATGGACATGAGTTTGGGCAAACTCCAGGAGAAGGTGAAAGACAGGAAAGCTTGGTGTGCTGTAGTCCTTAGGACTGCAAATCAGACATGAATTAGCAACCTAAAAATTATAAATGCATGTATATGTATATATACACAGACATACACACAATATAACCATCTGTCACCACCTACCTGATTCAAAATGACCATCATCCCCCACATGACTATTATAATAGCCTCACAGTCTCTCTGTTTCTGTTCTTGACTCCTTAGAGTCTGTTTGCAAACATGTGTCCAGAGCAATCATTTCAAATACAGGTTGTATTAAATCACTCTTGCTCAGTACTCCTCCCTGACTTCCACCTTCTCGGCGAGGCCCTGCACCATCTGACCTCATCTCTCATGCTCCCTTCTTGCCTTCATCCATTTAGGATACTGGGCTTTTTACTGTGCCTTTAACATAACAGACATGCTCATGTCTCAGAGCCTTTGCTTCTCCCTGGAATTCTCTTCTTCCCTGTATCTGTATGTGTCATTCCCTCACCTTCTTCACGTGTTTGCAAATATTTTATCTTCCTCTCTCTTTTATTTAATACTGTACCCTCCTTCTGGTAACCTCCTCACTCCTCCCTGCTCTAGTTTATCCATAAAACTCAACACAAGGATGTAAAGCAAAGTGCACTTACTCTAGGCTGTTCTTTGAAGACAAACATGCAAATCAGGTCTGAAAAAATAAGCTGCAAATGCTAGTATTCAGATGTTTTTATTATTTCCAGGAAATTGCAACACTGAGACACCAATGAACTTTCCCAAGATCAGGTAGCCAATACATGGGCAGAGTTGTAATCCAAAAGTTGAAGCCAGATTCAAAATTCACTGATCTTGACCACTACATTATACTGATTTATAATGTATAGTCTATCTACAGGGTGAGATACTATTTAGATAATTTTTTTTTAAAAAATGGTAAAGCCCATTTTATATATTTAAATTGGAAGATGTACATGAAATACTGAATATACTTTAGAACAATGTGTAGTATTACCCTATAAAAATTAATAGTTATGTTTATATGTATTTTGTGTTATAAAGAACATCTAAATGTTGATATGTCAAGAAGTCAGCAGTAGTTGTCTTCTGGGGTGTGTCTTTTTCTTTATAAGATTTTTATAACATGTATCAGACAAAACATCAGCTATCAAAAGTTTTGAGCAGAGCAGTAATATTGTTAGAGTTGTGTTTCAAATAAATAAATCTACATATATGTCCACAGAATGCTTATCATCTTGGAATCTAGTTAAAGTGCTTTTCTCAGACTCCACCTTTCACTTCCTATTGTGTTCGATACTGGTATCCTCATTAAAAGATTGTTCAAAGTAATCTCCAGTGTCTTTATTGAAATTAACCTAAATATCTCTAGACCTGTCTAGACAATACAGGAAAAGTGAACATTTGACTTAATCACTGCAAATAGAAAACCCCTCTGAATTGTTCACAACCAATACAGCTTGCAAAACCCAAAGATGCCAGGACCCTTTGAGCACACTTGGCATCATGTATCCACCATTACATAGCTTCCTGGATCACATGTAAATGTTATTGTCTCTGTGTCTTCCCACAACCAATATTGGCATCATATTTCTTGGGGTGGAGAGCACTAACACACCACACCCCCAGTCTCCTAAGGGAGAAAGCATCTCATGAGCTGAACACACTCACCTCACTGAGGTCTCCCTGCATCCCAGCAGACTTCTCCAAGATCTCAGGTGACAGTTTTCTATTCCATCTGGTTGCTGACTAAACAGGTGAGGTTAGAGTTGGGACAATTTGAAGGCCAGCTCACAAGCAGATTTCAGGAGGGGGCTGGTCCCAGTGTCACTTAAGATTTACTCTCACAGCAGCTTTCAAGTATCTTGCAACTAAAAGTTTGTACCTTTGCAGTCAGGTATTGATATTTTATGGAATGTCCCACAATTGTGATTTATCTGGTGGTTCTCCCACAATTAGACTTCAGTTAAGAGATTTTTGGAGGAAGACCACAGAGGGAAAGTGTTCTTTTCATTATTTCAAGGGTACTATCAACATGACATGACTTGAATTTGACCTTGATCTTCTGCGTGAAGTAGTGCCTTGTAGTAATTTTTTCTTATTTCTTTGAGTTCTTATCCCCATTTCTGAGATCTTTCTCAGTTTTCACATTATTTCTTTATTGTGCTGTTGGGCAAGTGTGTGTATTTTTCTTAAGAAGGTGTTCCTCTGCTTCCATCAAACCTCCAAAAGGAAGGAGCTTGAACTAAGTCCCAAGACCCAGAAGTAGGTTGTAATCAAGTCTGCTGCTATTTGGGGATCAGAGGAGGGAAGGGATGGTTCTGCAAGTCAAGAACCCCACACACAGTGCTTTCTATATATAATATTATTGAAATTGGGATGCAAACTTAAATCAATGTTACTTAGTAGTAAATAAAAATATTGATGTGTCTTAGTTCAGTTCATTTCAGTTCGTTCCTTCAGTCGTGTCCAACTCTGCAACCCCATGAACCACAGCACACCAAGCCCCCCTATCCATCAAAAACTCCTGGAGTTCACTCAAACCCATGTTCATCCAGTCGGTGATGCCATCCAACCATCTCATCCTCTGTCATCCCCTTCTCCTCCTACCTTCAATCTTTCCCAGCATCAGGGTCTTTTCCAATGAGTCAGCTCTTCACATCAGGTAGCCAAAGTATTGGAGTTTCAGTTTCAACATCAGTCCTTCCAATGAACATTCAGGACTGATCTCCTTTAGGATGGACTGGTTGGATCTTCTTGCAGTCCAGGGGACTCTCAAGAGTCTTCTCCAACACCACAGTTCAAAAGCATCAATTCTTCTGCGCTCAGCTTTCTTTATAGTCCAACTCTCACATCCATACATGACCACTGGAAAAACCATAGCCTTGACTAGATGGACCTTTGTTGACAAAGTAATGTCTCTGCTTTTTAATATATTGATGTGTCTTAATATAGACACAATTATAGACTTGATAAAAGATAGTAATTACTATTAATTGTAAGAAACAAGAGAGGCTACCCTTGAGAAAATGACTGTGGGAAACAAAGGTGATACAGATACTCTCTTCTT
This sequence comes from Cervus elaphus, assembly GCF_910594005.1. Classification (NCBI taxonomy): domain Eukaryota; kingdom Metazoa; phylum Chordata; class Mammalia; order Artiodactyla; family Cervidae; genus Cervus; species Cervus elaphus. Next base: position 36,610,573 of record NC_057834.1, read on the forward strand.
CTGTAAACACTGGATTGACCTTTTAATCACATGTGTATTATCACAAGATCTTTGTCATCACAAAATATCTTCCAGAGAGAACATGACACAATTTGTTTTCCTGTGTCACTTTTAAAATTAAACTAATAGACATTAGATTGCTTTAAGTAAGTATTGTGTTAGTTGCTCAGTCATGTCCGACTCTTTGCAACCCCAAGGACTGTAGTCTGCCAGGCTTCCCTGTCCATGGAATTCTCCAGGCAAGAATACTGGAGTGGGCTGCCATCTCCTTCTCCATAAGTAAGTATTATTTGTTGAGTATTTATGTTAGGCACTAACTAATACTAAATAGTATTAGGCACTACTAAATATTAGGCACTACTAATAAATTAAATAATAATTTATTTAATCCTTGCAGTAATTAGATGAAGTCTGTCATGTTAATATCCTCAGTGGGATCATGAGAAATCTGAGGTGCACAGAGGTAGAGTAAGGTGCTCAGGGTCACACCATGGGGAAGAAGCTCAGACTTCCAGCCCCAGCAGGCAGGTGCTCAGTTGTGAGTGCTCAGGATGAGAATGAAGCAGTAAACATCCCACAGGTTCCAAAGCCTGAGACTTCTCTGTCTCCAAACTGACCTGTGAGGCAGTGGTGACTAATCTCCACTCTACAGAAAAGAAAACCAGCTCTCAGAGAGGAAGAAGTGATCATGGAAGAGGTAACAGAGATCTGATGTGGGAGCTGGACTTGCTGTTGATGTGGGGTCTTCTCTTAGTCTTTCAAATCAGTCAACCTTCCAGGGACCAAAATAGTTTCTCCAGGGTTGGGTATTTCCCCTTGAATGAATTGTACTTCATGGAAAACCCTGTGAAGTCTTTTCCACTTGTGTTCTCAGGCTTCCCATAGGCCCATCAGAGAGTGGGTGCTGAATAAACATTCGCTGGATGTTAGGAGGACTCAACTTCCACCTGAAACAGAGAATTCCTATACTACATCTCACTGAAGGTCAGGGCCTTCCTTGGTCTCTGAGCTAATCTTTCCCCAGAAGATATTCCAGACTCCAGTCAGTGCTCAAAGTTGCAAGGGTGATTGAACTCTGCTCCTCAGCCTGCCAAACACCCAGTTCCCAGGGGCCCTTACACGCAAAGCTGCCTCCTCCCACTACTCCTGACCTAACCCATTGAGTACCAACTTCCCCCTGAACCAGGACAGCCGAGACACAGGACCTGTGCAGGTTCGGGATGGGGCACAGAGACTGTGGGTGACATGCCAGGAGTTTCTCTCAAACATTCCATGGACTTAATGAGCATTGGTTGACTGTTGCTCATACCTTCTAGACAGCCAGGAACAGAACTGAACAAAAATGACCCTGGAGCTCAGTCTAGATATTCTGGACACCATCCCAAATAACATTAGGTGTTTCTCCTTCTCCCAGAAGAGTCTGTAGCCAAACTCAACTTCCCATGAGATCCTTAGCTCTATCCCTGGACCAGAGGACTTACAAATGTCCCACTTCCTCAAGTCCCTGGTGCTGGGATGCCTGCAACCAGAAAACTCTTAAAAATTGCTGACACCTAACCTGGATTCTTACTGCCTGTCCCCTCACTGTCAAGGCTGCTCTCACCCCTTGTCCTGTAAAGAGAGAGAATACCCCAGGAGCAGGATCCTTCTTCTGAGCACAGCCCCACTCTGTGCATCCAGCAGATGGTTGAGGTCTAACTACTCCTTTCTATGGATGTTGAGAGAACAAGGATCACATTCCTCTTCTCTTCTTGCCAACCTCTCTTGGTAAATTTTCTCCATAAAGCCTGTTCCTTAACCATATGAATTTTCAGGAATTCTACTTTGACTGGTATACATCATGGTAATAACAAAAGACCCACCTTGAAAACCAGCACAAGACTCTGGAAGTCAGCAGTGGGACATTAAAATGATTTTTTTAAAGGAATCGAAGGTACCGGGGCTGTTTCTCCAGACCCCACACTGCCCGCAGCATCCCTACCCGCCAGGGAGCATCCCTGCTTCCCAAAAAGGCCTGCTGCCCATTACTATACATTCCACTTTCCAGCTTTCTTTCTCTTGCCTCAATAACTTTGGGGGGAAAAAATGTCCCAAAAGCCTAAGTATTCTCTTCCTCTGAAATATAGATTAAATCATTCCCATTTGTAGTGTAAAGATCCACCTACTGAAAAGTGAAGCAGCACCCTCTTGTCAATGAAGGATATTAGTGAAAAGTGAGGAGTGGGAGACAGAGGGGTGGGTTCTGCCTGGGGCAGCTTTGTCCTGTTCCTGGAGGAAAATCCTAAGGAACTCTCAGGCTGGGAGCTATGTGAATAGCAGAGAAAAAAATGCTGAGACTGCTCCGGTGGCCAGGAGGGCAAAACTCAATTTCAGGATGCTGGTAAGAAGTGCTGGTGGCAGAATGTGAAGCAGATCAGTACTGAGAATGGAAGCAAGGAGAATCCTGCTTCAACATGCACTTGGGCCCATTTCAAAGAAGGAGGGTAAGAATGAAACTGTAGTAAGTCTCCACTGTGTTCAGGGCACTGTGCCAGGATCTTATATACCTTCTCCCATGTTATCTCTATAACTCTAATTCTGCTCTTAATTACCTGGTCTACACAAATGCATGCCCCTGGCTAAAACGGACATGAGGGGAGGGGAAAAAAGCTCTTATAATGTTGGGTGAAGCCAGAGGAGAAAACACAAACTCTGTGCCTTCAATTGTGTGGGTCCCCATAGGCAATATAAGTCATCATGTTCATGAATGCCAACTGAGGTAGTCAAACTCTGGAGAAAAGCAAGTGCTTATCTCTGCGGATGGGGACCTTGTCATTGGCAAGGGACACACAGAGATTCCTGAGATGCAAGAGTGTTTCATCTAGTGACCTGTCATGCTCTTTTTGGCTGTTTCTTTATCATTCATTAAGCTATACATTAATCGTTATGTTTTACCTCTGTTGTTTTCCACAATTAAGAAGATATTTAGCAAAGAATACAATGAACAACTTTGAAGCATAAAATGTTTCCAATATTTCCCTTAGAGTTTATTCCCAGGTAGGTATAAAGAAGCAAATGGCATGAAAAATTTATAGTTTTTGATACACATTACATTTGCATTTCTACCACTGCAAGTAAGTTCAAACACATGCCAAAATGTTTATTAACTGTCTGAACTCTCTATACAACCTTGGTTATTATTCATTTGGGAGGTCTAGTAGTGTTTGGGATGCTGACTTACAGTGATTTGAGGGCAATGAGGTATCCATGGAGAGGAAGATCCTAAAGACATCAAGACTGGTTGTATACCTGGAGGGAGCATCTGTTGTCCCTTCCCCAGGATGCAGAAGCACAGCAAGGAGAATCCTTTCTGTTTAGCTCCATCCATCCTATGTCCACTGAAGCCACTCATGGGACAGGCCCTGGAGATGCAGAGTGAGCTGACTTCATACCTGTCTGGGAGGAGCAGGTCCAGAGGGATAGCAGACAAGTCAAAACAAGACAACTGAGACACAGGACTGGTAGGAACACACACAGTGATGGAGGGTAGACAAAATGAACTGGCAGGGTGGGAAAATGAGCCCTTGAAATGTCTGAGGAAAGATTTTAGACATGGGGCAGTGGGGGTGGGGGAATAAGAAACACAAGCAGATACAGAACTGCAAGGAACATTCAGTATGTTTGAACCTGGCCTGGGGAGACTGGGAGAGACCATAAAGGCCCTGAATGCCATGCTCAGAGTCAGAATTTATCTTGTAAGCTTGGATTTCCACAGTACTAGTTTAGTAAAATCTTAGACGTTAATTTAGTAAAAGCTCAGGAGGGTTTTTGCCTGAAAAATTAGAAGGAACGTGGAATCCCATGGTCAAATATGTTGTGAAATACCAGATTAAAAAATTAAAACTGATGTTCCCACTGGAATAGGAGACTGTGAAATCTCTTAGAAGGGATCAGTCTGTATATTTTGCAAAGTTATCTGACCTAGATGACACTACCCTTATGGTAGAAAGTGAAGAAGAACTAAAGAGCCTCTTGATGAAAGTGAAAGAGGAGAGTGAAAAAAATTGGCTTAAAGCTCAACATTCAGAAAACTAAGAGGATGGCATCCAGTCCCATCACTTCATGGCAAATAGATGGGGAAACGGTGGAAACAGTGGCTGACTTTCTTTTGGGGGGTTCCCAAATCACTGCAGATGGTGATTGCAGCCATGAAATTAAAAGATGCTTACTCCTTGGAAGGAAAGTTATGACCAACCTAGATAGCATATTAAAAAGCAGAGACATTGCTTTGTCAACAAAGGTCCATCTAGTCAAGGCTATGGCTTTTCCAGTGGTCATGTATGGATGTGAGAGTTGGACTATAAAGAAAGCTGAGTGCAGAAGAATTGATGCTCTTGAACTGTGGTGTTGGAGAAGACTCTTGAGAGTCCCTTGGACTGCAAGAAGATCCAACCAGTCCATCCTAAAGGAGATCAGTTCTGAATGTTCATTGGAAGGACTAATGTTGAAGCTGAAATTCCAATACTTTGGCCACCTGATGCGAAGAGCTGACTCATTTGAAAAGACCTGATGCTGGGAAAGATTGAAGGCAAGAGGAGAAGGGGACGACAGAGGATGAGATGGTTGGATGGCATCACCGACTCAATGGACGTGAGTTTGGGTGAACTCTGGGAGTTGGTGATGGACAGGGAGGCCTGGCGTGCTGCAGTTCATGGGGTCACAAAGAGTTGGACATGACTGAGTGACTGAACTGAACTGAACTGAAGTGCCCCACCACCTTTTTGAGGAGTATTCTTAGAACTGATGGACCATGGAGCACCTTGAAATTTTCTGATGTAAGTAAGCTGAGTGCTAGCATGTGGTACAGTGTGTGCGGGAGCCAAGCTATGTTGTTTTCTCTTCATGAGTCCTCACCTTCCTCTCCACCTCCCCCACCTATGGTAGATCATCAGCAATGTGATCCTTTTAATGAACCCCCATTTTGTTGTCAGTTGCACAACCACATCTCTGCATTAAGCATGAGCTGTTTGAGGTAGACCTGTTTGCTCCAAGCCCAATCCTCTTCAATGCTATACTTGTTTCTTCCACAAATATTAATGAGAAACTACTATGTGCCAGTCTCTGCTCCATGTGCTTAGGATACATCCATTAATGAATCCAACAAACCTTCTATCTTCATCATTCTATTAGGAGGAGAAAGACATTGTACAATAATCATAATATATAAGGAAATGGAATGGTTTTAATATGTTAGAAGGAAAGGTTAGTGAAAGTAAGATTCAGACCTTAGAAAATGGGTTCAATTTTACATCAGGAGGTAATAACAGGCTTCATTAAGGTGTAACCTTTGAGAAAAGAGTGGGAGGAGGTGATGGAGTGGACACCTTAAGGAACGTTCCCCCTGGTCGAAGTGACAATTCTTGCAAAGACCTTCAGCTGGGAGTGTGCCTGGTATGTCCCCGGAACAGGAGGTCAATGTAATTGAGGCAAATTTGAGTGTACACAAGAGGGAAAGAAGATTCTGAGATCAAAGGAGAAATGGGGTCAGATCACATCCTACTTGACCTGGAATCTTGGGATGGCAGAGCCAGAGTGGTTCCCAAAGACTGTGTGACAGTCCTCACTACTTGCTGGACAGATGAGAAAATGGGGTAGATAGCATGGGGGCTCTCCCCAAGTGGTGCTAGGGTAGAATCTGGTTCCTGGACAGTTTCTCAAATCCAACTCATTCTAGAGTAGACCTCATCTGGTCCAGGAAAGATCATCAGGCAGGGACACCCAGCTCTGGGTGGCTGCCACTGCAACACTCTCCACCAGGGTTGCTGGCTCAGAGCTCAGCTTCTCCCTCCATCCCTGGAAACTCCCTGACCTTGGCTCCCGCACTATCCCAGCCTGATTCTGATCATGACACTAGCCCATCCACTGCTGCCTTCCAACTAGTGCTTGCTCCCTTTGCTTCAATATCTCTCTTTCCTAGGTTATGAGGTTAAGTAAAAGTGTTAGTCACTCAGTCATGTTCAACTCTTTGTGACCCCATAGACTGTAGCCTGCCATTCTCCTCTGTACATGGAATTCTTCAGACAAGAATATGGGAGTGGGCTGCCATGTCCTTCTCAGGGGATCTTTCTGACCCAGGGATCAAACCCAGGTCCCCTGGGTCAGAAAAATGTTTCATCATCTGAGCCAGCAAACCCCCAAGAAAAATGAAAAATGAACCTCAACTTGGGTTTCAAGGAACAGACAAGGGAGATGAGGAAACTGAGGAGGGGGATGAAGGGGAGCAAGTGTGGAAATTACAGAGTCATGCTGCCAGTCCCCACATGGACATACTCTCCAACCCAGGTCAGCCTGCAGGACAAAATAGAAGGAGAGGGTCCATGGCTTCAACTTGAGGTCCTGAGGATTGAAAATCTGACCTATGAAGACATAAGGCAGTACTAGACTAAAACAAGCTTAACAAGAAGAAGAAATATAGCCCCACACTTTTTATCCACTCCCAAACCTCCCTTCCCCAGTTCTAACATGACTAAACTTTCCAGGAGTGAGTGGACCTCAGTGGGTTCCTACTCTCGTTACTGCCTCTTCCTTTCCTTTCTCACTGTATCATGATGAGCATGGCCAACACAAATTTTCTCCCTCTCTCTCTCTCTCTCTCTCTCCCCTTAACCCCACATTTAGGTTTGCTACAATATCCTCTTTTGCTATTTTTGCCTCCCAGAAGCTGATTATCCCCTTTTCTTCCTCTTTGCATTTCTTCTCAATCAAATCCTACCCTTTCAAGGTACATGTTTGGTTCCAGCCTGCTAGGTAAAGGCTATATATTCAATATATTCAGACAACCAAAATAATAAAAAAAAACTATCAGTAACCTTTAAAGCATTACTTCATTAATATTAAAAATAGAAAAATTGCTGATATGTCTAAATGTACATCAACCAACTTTTAATAATTATAATTGGTGTAGTCTCTTAAGAACATGATTATCAAAGAAACAATTACTCAGTGATAAACTAATCTAACAACCATTTTAAACTGCCCATTGTGAACACTTATAAGGTATGTTAGTCGTATCGTTTTTATTTTCTTTAAAAATGTCTCTGCAATTCAAGCTATTTTTATAACTAAGGATATCATATACTCAAAATCAAGCAGTTTTTAAATGTAGAGTCAACAACAGACTCAGATATTTTTGACACTAAACTTGAGCACTTTCCACTGCACCTTAAAAATGTCAAACCTATCTTAAAAGAAAGGAAAAAATCACCCATTAACATCATCTATTAAGGAGCTGTCTATGAAATTTGCATCCTTGGTAGAAATGATGTATCAACTAGCCGCATGTACACTTGAAATTTGGCTAGTATAAATGAAAATAATTTTTTATTTTATCTAATTTTAATTAATTTAAAATTAAATAGCCACTATTTGATTCTACTCACAGCATCACTGAATGTAAAGAACTTCTATGGGAACCCATCCCTCTCCTTAAGGAAAAACCTGGAGCTCAGGATCTTCCTGAATGGGAGAAAGGATACAGAAGTCACAAGAATAAGAGTAAAACACTAGCCAATTCTATATATTTCTCCTTGAAATCACAGGTATATTTTAACAGTTAGAAAACATACTCTTCAACCCACCCAAACTAATAGCCTCTCCTTTGGGGTAGAAAGCTATGTGACAAGTGAAGCACATTTAGATAATTAAGATGCTGTCATAAATGTGACAAATTTCTATACATTTTTTTCTTTTAAAAATTTTATAGCATTCCCTGCTAGTAAGGTATTAATATTTCTCAGTGCTCATTTCTATTGAATAATAAGTCATGATCTCTGGCTTAGAAGACCTGCTTTAAAATATATTTTCTACTATCATTAAAATACCTTTAAACTACCTTCTTGTAGCATCTGTATTCTTTTACATAAGTACATTCTTTTATTCTTTATACTTCCTTGTTTGGTTCCAGATTTTAAAGAAAAAGCTTAGTGTTTTAGTAAAGCATTGAGCATGATATTAGCTATGGCTTTGTGTATATGGCCTGTGTTTTATTGAGCTATGTTACCTCTTTATCAACTTTGTTGAGAGTTTTTAATCATGAATCTGTCTTGAATACTGTCAAATGCTTCTTTTGCATCTATTAAGATGATCATGTGACTTTTATCTTTCATTTTACTAAAGTATTGGGTTATATTGATTGATTTTGGGATATTGAAGCATCCTTGAATTCCTCAAATAAATCCCACAGAATCATTGTGTTTGATCCCTTTTTTTTTTTTTTTGGTATGATTGAATTCAGTTTTCCAATATTTTGTTGAGAATGTTTGTATCTATGTTCATCAGGGATATAATTTTATTTTGTATCTGATATTTTATCTGTGCCTTTATCTGGTTTAGGCATCATGATATGTCCAGGTATGAGTTTATTGGAGTTCATTTGTTTGAATCTTTCTGTGGTTCCTGTACCTAGATTTTTGTTTCCTGCTTCAGATTAAGGAAATTTTTAGCCATAATTTCATCAAATACATTTTTGCCTCCTATCTGCCTCTCTTCTCCTTATGAGACCTATGATGAGAATGTGAGTGTGTTGAATGCTGTCCCAGGGGTCCCTTAAACTATCCCCATTTTTTTTTATTTTGTCTTTTTGCTGTTCTAATTGAGTGATTTCTATTATTCTATCTTCCAGATTACTTATGCATTCTTCTATGTAACCTAATCTTCTATTAATACACCCCAGTGTAGTTTTATTTCATTATTTTATTTTCCAGTCTGACTAGTTCTTTGTTATATTTTCTTGTTGTTGTTCAGTCACTCTGTCACGTAGAACTCTTTGCAACACCATGGACTGCAGCACACCAGGCTTCTCTGTCCTTCATGATCTCCCAGGAATTCTCACTGTGTTCACCTATTATTTTTCCCAGTTCCATTAGCATTCTCTTACTATTGCTTTGAACTCTTTATCAGATAAATTGTGTCTCTTTCATTAAGGTTTTTTCAAGATTCTTTTGTTGTTGTTGTTGTTGTTGTTTTACTTGAAACATATTCCTCTATGTCCTTATTTTGTTTAATTCCCTTTGTCTCTATGAAATTAGGTAAAACAATTGCCTATCTCAGTCTTGAAGGCATATCCTTGTGTGAGAGTATCCCTATGAAATCTGCATCTAGCCAGTGGCTTTGGTGGGAGAGCTGGATCTTAAGCGAGAGCAGGCTGCATCTTCCTCTGCGGTATGCTAGCAGACATCACTTTAGTGGGAGCTAGGCTGGAGGTGTAGGAGCTGGATCCAGAGCCAGGTAAAGCTAGGGTTTCTCCTACGCTCTAATGGCTGCCACCACCCTCCTGGGGTCAGAGAGGGGCTCAAAGGGGTAGAGCAGGAGCCCAGAGGGAGTTGAGTTTCTCTCAGTGTGATGGCACTCTCTTCTTTGGTTTGGGACATGGTCAGGAAGCCTTGGGCTCCTGAGGGCTTGGGGATGTACCTCTGTGTTGGTGCCTCTTTTCCCTGGTGTGTGCACCTTGGAGAGAGGCTCAGTCAGGGCCAGAGGGGTAGATGCTACATCACGGAGCTGGCCGGGCCACCTCCTAAATGTGCACGGTGACACACACTCTGGTGATGGTTGTCTCTTCCCTACAGATAGCTTTCTCACTCGGGTGTATGCAGGGATACACAAGTTGACAATGGCTGCCTCTACCCTGGTAAAGGACAAGTTCAGGGTCCAAGCTGGCTCCATTCTTTCCAAGTGTGCACACTTTCATTGGCAATAGCAGCCTCTGAATTGGTTGGGAGCAGAAATGGAACTAGAGGGACTGAATCAGGAACCCACTGTGTGCCCGGGGGGAAGGCTGGGTAGTCCTGTCAAGCTATCAAGAGCCATGGGCAGTTTTTCCATCTGCTGCCTCTAAATGGTGACTGAGAGTAAGCATATATATGTGTGTGCTCTTCGAAATTTCAGTCTTTCTTCATTACAGCACTCTAATAAGCACATGGATATTCAAACCAGCTAAGGGGGTTTATCTTCCCAGTGTCAGAGCCGAGGCAGTGTGCTTAATATATGTCTCATACTCCTCATCCCCAAGGGGGATTCTTGAGCCTGTGCTACCCCTTCTCCTCTCTGTGTCCCTAATAGTGCTGTGAGACATGACCAAAACACTTCTCCTTCTTTCCTACCAGATCCCATGTATCCTTTCTCTACAACCTTGGTTATAGAAGAGCTACAAGGAAGCTGGAGCCATGTATGTTTCAGGACCTCTGGGAGTACAGATGGGAATTTCCTTGACCTGGTCCCTGTCTAGCAAGTAGCCCATGGATGGCAGTTGAGAGAGGGATAATAGCTAATATGGAACACTTTAAGTAGCCCCAGAGATGCAGATGCAGGGTATCTGTGTCATCAAGAATATTCTTGGTCTGCGACTGGGACAGAAAGGGTACATTTACATGGCCCTTTCAGAATCTAGTCAGACCAAGTTTGGTAGGCTTACCACAAAGTTTCCCTACAACAGAGGGGCTGCACTGCATTCACAGGCAATTTCATGGTCCACAGCCAGGACCAAGGTCTATATATCTATTACCTGATGCACAGGTGGACATGATTTTTCCTGGGTATTCTGCCTATGTTGGTGACAGGCCCACAGCCAAAAGGGGTTCTAACTGACTTCTCAGATGTAGAGAGCTGATTCTATTTCTGAGGCCAGGACCACAGTTAATCAGTCAGCTTCTTCCTTGGAAGTTTATGCTTCATTTCTATACATTTGGAGATTTGACTTAACATTATAACATGCATACCTAATCCAAACCCTACATCAATACCTCTGTCCACCTCCTGAAACTGAAAAGAACCTTAGAGCACTTTCATTCTTCTCTCTCTAGTCCTAAATGACTTTTTTATCCAATTTTTGTGCTCTGTATTTTCACTACAACACTTTTTTTTCACTACAACACTTATAAATTCTTCACTCTCAAGCTCATTCTATGGGCCACTGTCATCCTGATACCAAAATTAAACAGAGGCCAATATCACTGATGAATATAGATGTGAAAATCCTCAATAAAATACTAACAAACTGAATCCTAACAGACTGAATCCAAAGACACATTAAAAGGATCATATACCATGTTCAAGTAGGACTGATCCCAGGGGTGCAAGTATTCTTCAATCTATGTGAGAGAGTCAATTCCTAGGCAGATTGATAAGAAGTCCAGTGGTCCCCAAGGAGAGAGGGGCCTGGAATTCTCAAGGAGGAAGAAAGGACAAACTTTTTTGTCCCTCTACATTCCTTAGGATTATATAACAATAATGTATCCTGCTTGAGGACAGTCTCTGGAAAAAACCTTCTGGCTAATCCTGTTATCTTAAGGTGTAAATTACGGGAGTGTGTCTAGTGAGGTCTTTACAACCTCCAGACATTCTCTTGATTCACTGTAATAACTAATTAGAGAGTATATAACTCCATGGCTAACACTAGCAAGGGGGTACTCTTTCTGTCCCCTTCTGATGCCTATGTCAGAAGCTTTCTCTATCTCCTTTATACTTTAACAAAACTTTATTACACAAAAGCTCTGAGCGATCAAACCTCTACTCTGGACCCGGATTGAATTCTTCTCCTCTGGAGGCCAAGAATCCCAGTGTCTTTGCGTGGTTCAGCAACAGCCTTTCATATGCTAATCAATCAGTGTGATAGGCCATATTGCCAAATTAAAGAATAAAAACCATACAGTCATCTCATCTGATGCAAAAAAACTTTGACAAAGTTCAACAAAAACAATACAATCATCCACATTAATGCAGAAAATGCTTTGACAAAGTTCAACACCCATGTATGATAACAACTGTCCAGAAAGTGGGCATAGAGGGTAACTACCTCAACATAATAAAGGCCATATACAACAAACTCAAATCATTCTCAGGCTTCCCTGTGGCTCAGCTGGGAAAGAAGCCACCTGCAATGCAGGAGACCTGGGTTTGATCCCTGGGTTAGGAAGATCTCCTGGAGAAAGGAAAGGCTACCCACTCCAGTATTATGGGCTAGAGAATGCCATGGACTGTATAGTCCCTGGGGTCTAAGAGTCGGACACGACTGAACGACTTTCACTTTCACATCATCCTCAACACTGGAAAACTGAAAACATTTCCTCTAAGATTACAAACAAGAAAAGGATGTCCACTCTCACTACTATTAAACATAGTTTTGAAAGTTCTAGCCATAGCAATCAGAGAAGAAAAAGAAATAAAGAATACAAATTGGAAAAGAAGTAAGACTCTCATTATTTGCAGATGGCATACTGTACATAGAACATCCTAAAGATGCTACTAAATAAAATTTCTAGACCTAATCAATGAATTTGGTAAAGTTGCAGTATAAAAAAATTAATACACAGAAATCTCTTACATTCCTAGATACCAACAATGAAAGAGCAGAAAAAGAAACCAAAGAAGCACTCTCATTTACCATTGCATCAAAAAGAATTAGTCTTCTAGAAATAAACCTACCTATGGAGGAAAAAGATCTGTACTCAGAAAACTGTAAGATACTGAAGAAAGAGAACAAAGAAACAAGCAGATGGAAAGATATATCATGTTCTTGGATTGGAAGAGTCAATATTGTGAAAATGACTATATAACCCAAAGCAATCTGCAGACACAGTGTGATTTCTTTCAAATCACCCATGGCATTTTTAACAGAATCAGAACAGAAATTTTACAATTTGTATGGAAACACAAAAGGCCTCAAATAGCCAAAGCAATCTTCAGGAAGAAAAATGGAGCTAGAGGAATTAGATTTCTTGACTTTAGACCATACTACAAAGCTACAGTCATCAAGACAGTAGGGTGCAGGCACAAAAACAAAAAATATACATCAATAGAACAAGACAGAAAGTCCAGAGATAAACCCATACACCTTTTGTCACCTAATCTATGACAAAGGAGGCAAGAATATGCAAGAAAAGACAGTTTCTTCAACAAGTGGTACTGGGGAAATTGGACAGCTACATGTAAATAAACGAAATTAGAACACTCCCTAACACCATACACAAAAATAAACTCAAAATGGATTAAAGACCTAAATGTAAGGCCAGACACTATAAAACTCTTAGGGGAAAACATAGGCAGAATACTCTTTGACATAAATTGCAGCAAGATTTTTTTTCAATCCAACTCTTAAAGTAATGAAAATATTAATAAAAACAAAATAAACAAACATAACCAAATTAAACTGAAAAGCTTTTGCACAGAACAAAATGAAAAGACAACTTTCAGAATGGGAGAAAAATATTTGCAAATGAAGCGACTGACAAGGGATTAATCTCCAAAGTATACAACAGCTCATGCAGCTCAATATTGAAAAGCAAATCAAAAAATGAGCCGAGAATATAAATGAATCTATTTTCAAAGAAGACATGTGTGCCAGAAATCACATGAAAAGTTGTTCAACATCACTAATAACTACATTATCAAACAAATTTTTTTAAAAAGTGTAATGGAGGGAGGGGAAAGAGGCTAAATGGGAAGGGGACATATAGATAATTATGACTGATTTGTGGGGTTTTTTGTGGCAGAAACCAACACAACATTATAGAGCAATTTTCCTCCAATTAAAATATAAATTCAAAATTTTTTAATCTATAAACAATAAATGCTGTTGAGGGTGTGGAGAAAATGCAACCCTTCTAAATTATTAGTGAAAATGTAAATTTGTACGGCTACTATTGAAGACAGTATGAAGGTTCCTTAAGAAACTAAAAATACAGCTACTATAGGATCCAGCAACCCCAATTCTGGTCATATATCCAGAGAAAATCATAATTTGAAAGAATATATGCATCCCAATGTTCACTGTACCATTATTTACAATGACCAGAACATGGACACAACAAAAATGTCCATCAACAGAAGAATAAATAAAGAAGATGTGGTACATATATACAATAGAATATTACTTAGCCATAAAGAAGAATGAAATATTGCCATTTACAGCAACATGGGTGGACCTAGTGATTATACAGAATGAAGCAAGTTAGACAAAGACAAATATCATAATATCACTTAAATGTGAAATCATAAAAGTGGTAAAAATGAACTTATTTACAAAACAGAAACATATATCAAGGGAAAAGTGTTGTTGCTCCGTTGCTCAGTAGTGTCCAACTCTTTGTTACCCCATGAACTGCAGCACACCAGGTTTCCCTGTCCTTCACCATCTCCTGGAGTTTCCTCAAACTCATGTCCATTGAGTTGGTGATCCCATCCAACTACCTCATCCTTTGTCATCCCCATTGCCTCCTGCTTTCACTCTTTCCCAGCGTCAGGTTCTTCTCCAATGAGTCAGCTGTTTGCATCAGGTGGCCAAAGTATTGGAACTTCAGCTTCAGCATCAGTCCTTCCAATGAATATTCAGGACTGATTTCCATTAGGATTGACTGGTTTGATCACCTTGCAGTCCAAGGGACTCTCAAGATTCTCTTCTCCAACACCAAAGTTCAAAAGCATCAATTCTTTGGCTCTCAGCCTTTTTTATTTTCCAGTTCTAATATCCATACATGACTACTGAAAAAACCATAGCTTTGACTATTAATACTATGTAAGCAAAGCAGTGTCTCTGTTTTTTAATATGCTGTCTAGGTTTATCATTGCTTTTCTTCCAAGGAGCAAGCATCTTTTAATTTCATGGCTGAGGTCACCATCCACAGTGATATTGGAGCCCAAGAAAATAAAGTCTGTCACTGTTTCCATTGTTTCCCCATCTACTTGCCATGAAGTCATGGGACCAGATGCCATGATCTTCGTTTTTTGAATGTTGAGTTTTAAGCCGGTTTTTTAATTCCCATCTTTCACTTTTTATCCAGAGATTCTTTAGTTCCTCTTTGCTTTCTGCCATAATAGTGGTGTCATCTGCATATCTGAGGTTATTGTTAATTCACCCCACAATCTTGATTCCAGCTTGTGCTTCATTCAGTCTGGCATTTTGCATGATATACTCTGCATATAAATTAAATAAACAGAGTGACAATATACAGCCTTGACGGACTCCTTTCCCAGCTTGGAACCAGTCCATTGTTCCATGTCCAGTTCTAACTGCTGCTTCTTGACCTGACTACAGGTTTTTCAGGAGGTAGGTAAGGTGGTTTGGTATTCCTGTCTTTTTAAGAATTTTCCAGTTTGTTGTGACCTATACAGTCAAAGACTGTAATGTAGTCAATGAAGCAGAAGTAGATATTTTTCTGGAAATCCCTATCATTTTCTATGATCCTACGGATATTGGCAATTTGATCTCTGGTTCCTCTGCCTTTTCTAAATTCAGGTTGTATGTCAGGAAGTTCTTGGTTCACATGCTGCTGAAGCCTAGCTTGAAGAATTTTGAGCATTACTCTGCTAGCATGTAAAATCAGTGCAATTGTGCACTGGTTTGACCATTCTTTGGCATTATCCTTCTTTGGGATTGGAATGAAAACTGACTTTTCCAGTCCTGTGGCCACTGCTGTGTTTTCCAAATTTGCTAGAATATTGATTGCAACAATTCACAGCATCATCTTTTAGGATTTGAAACAACTCATCTGGAATTCCATCACCTCTACTAGCTTTGTTTGTAGTGTTGCTTTCTAAGGCTCACTTGACTTCACACTTCAGAATGTCTGGCTCTAGGTTAGTGATCTAACCTAGATCGTGGTTATCTGGGTCATTAAGATCTTTTTTTGGTATAGTTCTTCTGTGCATTGTTGCCACCTCTTCTTAATATCTCCTGCTTCTGTTAGGTTCATACAATCTTTGTCCTTTGTTGTGCCTATCTTTGCATGAAAGTTCCCTTGTGTATCTCTAATTTTCTTGAGGAGATCTCTAGTCTTTCCCACTCTATTGTTTTCCTCTATTTTTTGCATTCTTCACTTAAAAAGGATTTCTTATCTCTCCTTGCTAGTCTCTGGAACTCTGCATTCAGATGGATATATATGAATTGGAAAGGGGAGGAAGAGGTAAATTGGGAGATTGGGATTGATGTATACATTCTACTATACATAAAAATAGATAACTAATAAGAACATACTGTATAGCACAGGGAACTAAATACTCTGTAATGACCTATATAGGAAAAGAATCTTAAAAAGAGTGGATTTATGGATATTTGTAACTGATTCACTGCTGTACAACAGAAACTAGCACAACATTAACACAAGATTGTCAGGAGAAATATCAATAACCTCAGATATGCAGATGACACCACCCTCATGGCAAAGAGGAACTAAAGAACCTCTTGATGAAAGTGAAAGAGGAGAGTGAAAAAACTGGCTTAAAACTCAACATTAAAAAACGAAGGTCATGGCATCCAACCCCATGACTTCATGGCAAATAGATGGGGAAACAATGGAGAGAGTGACAGATTTTATTTTCTTGGGCTCCAAAATCACTGCGGATGGTGACTGCGGCCATGATATTAACAGACACTTGCTCCTTGGAAGAAAAACTATGACCAACCTAGACGGCATATCAAAAAGCAGAGACATTACTTTGCTAACAAATATCCATCTAGTCAAAGCTATGATTTTTCCATGTATGGGTAAGAGAGTTTGACCATAAAGAAATTTGGGTGCTGAAGAATTGATGCTTTTGAACTTTGGTGTTGAAGAGGACTCTTGAGAATCCCTTGGACTGCAAGGAGATCAAGAAAGTCAATCCTAAAGAAATACAGTCCTAAATATTCATTGGAAGGACTGATGCTGAAGCTGAATCTCCAATACTTTGGCCATGTGATGCGAAGAACTGACTCATTTGAAAGACCCTGATGCTGGGAAAGATTGAAGACAGGAGGAGAAGAGGACGACGGAGGAAGAGATGGTTGGATGACATCACCAACTCGATGGACATGAGTTTGAGCAAGCTCCAGGAGTTGGCAATGGACAGGGAAGCCTGGTGTGCTATAGTCCATTGCATCACAAAGAGTTGGACATGACTTACAACGGAACTGAACTTAACACAACATTGTAAATGACTTTATTCCAACAAAAAATAATATTTTAAGATTGTAAATTTTTGTTATTTTTATACAGTCAGTGCTAAGTTCTACTCCTTGTTTAAGTTCTCCTCTTTCTTCCACTCACTATTTCTTTATGTTTTCAAACTTCCCTACTGGGTGGTTTTCTAATGAAGTTATGTTTTGTGGTTTACTATTGGTGGTAACATTCTCAGTTTTAATTTGACTGGAAATATCTTTATTTTAACTTTTCTTAAATGACAGGGGCAGACCTTGTTTAGAGTAAGATATCTGGCACCCTGCTTCCACCACTTGTCAAAGAAGCACCACTGGACCACTGGTGGAGACAGGCATACTCTTATCCCAGTGAACTAGGGACCATATCCCAGTGAACTAGGGACCATGCAGTGGTCCTTAGTGTAACACTCAGTCACGAAGGTCACTCCAAACAGGCACAAGCTCCCAAGGTTATGACTTGGGTTGGTTTTCTCTTCAGATCACTCCCAACAGGCACAAACTTTTAAGGTCACATCTTGGATTGGTTTTGTCTTGGACTCCAAGAGTAATGAACCTGAATTGACTCAGAAAGACACTTCCCTGGAAAGAAGACTGCAGATAAATGAAATCTTATTATAATACCATTTGATTTTACATATGTGATATCAATCTTATCAATACAAACTTAAATTCACCAATCTCTTTTACCTGTTATTTTGCTCTAATTTTCTCCTTCCTAATTCATTCCTCTCTGTTCTTGCTTCAAACATTTTTCATTTTGTACTATAGGCTTAATTCCTTTCTATATCTTTTGAAAAGTATCAACATAGTTCTCTGAAGTTCCCTTGCAGCTTTTTTCAGTTAACTATGGTTTTTAGACTGTGGTTTCCTGTTAGTGGCCTCTGCTGACTCTGTCTCAGAGGGATATGCATTTCCTAACAAGCTAGTAATGTTCTACTGTTATCATATATACAGTAGCAATTGTTCTCTACAAAAGCCCACACACATGATCTGATATAGAAGTTTCCTTACTGGTCTGTGTCCTGTTTGCTCCTACCAAAGTCCTATAGGCTCTATTTTGAGGGATTTTTTGAGTTTTAGTCCATAGTGAGAAATCACACTCACAGTTATATATAGTGCAGGCTTGAGTGCCAGTTTCTCACAAATTTCTCACAGATTCCCCCCATAGAGTGCAGGTGGCAACCTTCAAGCCAATTTCCTATAAGGCAGATACTTTCTCACCCTATATTTACCCCAGCTCCTTATCTGGCCTTGTGCAATACCCCTAAATGTCAAAGTCACATGCAAGGCTCTATCCCTCCTTAGGCACATATAACATTGGCCTCTAAGGGGCAGATAAGTTTCTGACAACTCCATGGGATATGAGAAGTTTAAATCTCATGCACCCTTTTAACCCTTTGTTCTCTCTTGTTTCTCTAACTGGAGCATCCTGAATCTAACTTACAAAATTAAAACACTTAGTTTAATAAAACACTGTAGCTACCTAATTAAACCACTTTTATTATATAGCTATCAAGCATTACTGTATAGTCAGAGTTTGAGGAGATTCTCCTGAGTCAGTTCATGTGTCTTCTTCTCTGGAAAATTCTAAAGTATTTTTCCACTCTTGTAATCCTTGCTCCCCACAGCTTCCAACACTTGGGGCTGAAGCAGCCATGGTCAAGGCAGAAGATAGAACTCAACTGAGAAGGTGCAACTCTATATTCATCTTTTAACTTCAAAATATGCTGACTATATTTTATTGATTTTAAAAAAGAGATTCGTGTTTTCCAAAACCAAGGATTGTAGATTCAGAGCAAAAATATTTTTCAAAAAGTACTGATAACAAGCTAAAAGTTGCCAGGCGAGCTGTAGAGCTGAGATGTGGAACAAGCCAGGTGACAGAAACTCCAAACACATTAAGAAGAGGGCTGCAGCAGAGGCAGCAGATTCCCGGGTGGTGCTAGTGGTAAAGAACCTTCCTGCCAATGCAGGAGGCATATGAGACATGGGTTAGATCCCTGGGTCAGGAAGATCCCCTGGAGGAGGGCATGGCAACCCACTCCAGTATTCTTGCCTGTAGAAACAGAGGAGACTGGAAGCCTACAGTCCATGGGGTTGCAAAGGTTCAGACAGGACTGAAGCAACTCAGCACGCACACACGCACACTGCAGCCAAATGAGTTTTAGTGACTCTCATAATTCATCTGGGATGTTAGTTCCATCTCCCAGGAAGTCTTCATGGATAGGAGTCAAAGCACGGTGCATCTAAGGCAGAAGAAAACCTCAGAAGTGCTTCAAGTTCCCATCAACCTTTACACAATGATAAGGAGATTCAGAGGTTCTTGTGGATCCTTACAGGAGGAAGAGAGTCCTGGGAGGATCATGTGGCAGAATATGCCTGAGATGAAAAAGGAAAGATGAGAGGACACAGATCTCACTCCAGGAGGCAGTGTGGGCTGTCTCAGTGGCATTACTCCCTTTGGTTTTCTCAGGTGTGAGTCAGTCACCTGTCCAGTGCATCCTCAAAGGACAAGAGACACCTCAAACTCTCTGAGTAGTCTCATTAACGCTCAGTCTCACCAGCTCATACTCTTCAGATAAGTTATTTTTCCTTGTGTCTAATTCTACTTTTTTATGCCTTCAGTATATGTGATGGCTTAAGAATCTCAAACCACTTTTCATACACTCATGTAAATCCAGGGCTGATTCATGTCAATGTATGGCAAAAACCACTACAATATTGTAAAGTAATTAGCCTACAACAAATAAAAAAAATGCAACGGAAAAAAAAAGAGCCTATTTTCCAGAATTTAAAAAAAAAAGAAAAGAAAAGAAAATTCTGAATGTGAAGGTATTTTCCCAAGAGATTTTACTTTACTTCCCAAAGGCCATGGGTCTTGTCAAGGATCTGGTGACATGTGTGGAGGTCAACTGGTGAATTCACCTGTTTGTGTGGTATTAAAATGTTGTTGCTGAACCACGCAAAGATGCCAGGATTCTTGGCCTCCGGAGGAGAAGAATTCAATCCAGGGACAGAGACAAAGCTTGATCTCTCAGAGCTTTTGTGTAATAAAGTTTTATTAAAGTATAAAGGAGATAGAGAAAGCTTCTGACATAGGCATCAGAAGGGGACAGAAAGAGTACCCCCTTGCTAGTGTTAGCCATGGAGTTATATACTCTCTAGTTATTACAGTGAATCAAAAGAATGTCTGGAGGTTGTAAATACCTCACGAGACCTACTCCCATAATTTACACCTTAAGGTAACAGGATTAGCCAGAAGGTTTTTCCAGAGACTGTCCTCAAGCAGGATACATTATTGTTATATAATCCTAAGGAATGTAGAGGGACAAAAAAGTTTGTCCTTTCTTCCTCCTTGAGAATTCCAGGCCCCTCTCTCCTTGGGGACCCCTGGGCTTCTTATCAACCTGCCTAGGAATTGACTTTCTCAGTATGGGCAAGGGATATGCATGCTGGGGGAAACTGAGAGACTTTAGCCACCTTACCTTCCCTAAAACTGACACTCTGAACCCCTTTCTCATTATAAAACTGGGTAAAATGTTTTCTCTCTCCAAACTTGCATTGCTTCATCTGTGAAATGTCCTGCCTTCCTAGCAGGGTTTTCTGAAACTAAATAAGATAATAGAAGAGCAATATGCTCTACAATGCAAAAAAATAAGTGAGATGTTGCTGATCTAAAGGAGAAATTTGGTTGCTGCAGACATTTATAGAATTGCTGGGAAAGTAGAACCAAAAAATTCTGGGACAAGGGCAATATAGAATACAGCAGTGGGGCCCATCATGTTTCCTATTCCTTGAAAGAGAGAAAATACCAAGAAGAGATGTAGCCTTATTCCCTATTACCAATAGGCTTAAAGGCTCAGAGTGCTACAGCGACAAAATTAATTTTTTCTAAACTCAGCACAAATGAAGCCTTGTCTGATGTTTTCAATTTGTTTTATGATTGCTACTGCTGTTGTTAATGATAGCAAATAACTATTATCATTTATTCAAAAAAACATTTCTGAAGTGCCCACTCTGTTCTGTTTTAGATACCGTATGAGACAGTTGAAATAAATTATCTAAATCCTCAGAATCACCCTGTGAAATAGTTGTTATAGTCACTTTTTTGCTAGTTTTATGAAAAAATATGCATATATTTTCATATATATATGTTTTCTAATAGTTTCTTATTTATATGGACTTTGTATATATTTATTTGGTAAACTTTATTTTGGGGCATATTTAGGTTTTTAAGGTCACAGGAAAACCCAACAGAAGGTACAAACTGTTCCCATATACTTCCTGCCTCCACACGTCCATAGCCTCTCCCACTACCAAAATCCCTAATCTGAGTTGTGTGCTTGTTAGAGGTGACAGACCTACGTTCATTATCACTGAAAGTCCATAGCTGACAATGCTTTTCATTCTTGGTATTATATATTCTATGGGTTTAGACAAATGTAAAATGACATGAGCTTATCATCATGTTTTTGTTGTTGCTGTTGTTCAATCCCTAAGGCATGTCCAACTCTTTGCAACTCCATGGACTGCAGCACGCCATGCTTCCCTGTCCTTCACTATCTCCTGGTGTTTGCACAAATTCATGTCCACTGAGTTGGGGATGCTATCTAAACATCTCATCCTCTGCCACCCCCTTTTCCTCCTGCCCTCTATTTTTCCCAGCACCAGGGTCTTTTCTGATGAGTTGGCTCTTTACATCAGACAGCCAAAATATTGGAGCTTCAGCTTCAGCATCAGTCCTTCCAATGAATAATATCTTATTTTCACCGCAGCTATACCCAAAAAAAAAAAAAAAGTGCTCTGCCCATTCATCTACTCCATTCCACAGATTCTATGGTCACAGTTCATCAAAACAAGCTGATACAAACAATGCCACAGACCTGAACCTCACCTGGGAAAGCAAAGGCCACCACAAGGAGCTAGAGCAGAGAAGGACCTGGGACCAGCCCCCACTTTTAGGTCCTAACTGTGAGCCAGCTTAGGGACAGTCCAACACCAGCACCACCTGTGTGGTGAGAACCCAAGGGACAAGAAAACTGCCCTGTTGAATCCTAGAAATCTGTTAGGATCAAGAAATGTCCAGGCAAGTGATGTCACCCACTTCAGAGCACACTCGTTTCCCAGGAGATTATGGGAGAGGTGATGCTTACTGTCCCCAGGAAATGTGAAATCCAATCTCCCCAGGCCGTGGCACAACACCAAGTGGGATCCCAAAGGCAGTAAAGATTGCTGTGTGCCCCAGAAAACCGTGTAGTTAGGGGTAAGTGGGGATTTTTAAAAAGAGGAAACAGCTGTACTGTGCACTGATGTTTCTCTCCACTCAAAAACCCATTTGAAGGGCCATTGAGTTGACAAGGAGTCATATTTGTAATGAGAAACCTCAAGACCAAAATTATTGTCAGAGGAGGAAGATAGAGGGAGGCAGGTTTTACCTTAAATATTAGAGAAAATCATTCTATAGTCAGAGTCATGCAAAAATGAAATAGATGCTTTGGGACATAGTGAGCTCCCATCACTGATAGAACACAGTCATAGGCTCAGTCAACTGATGGGTAGTCATAAGGCACAGGATGGGATAGAACTTCGTGGTGAGATTACTTCCAATGAAATATTATCTGCTCAGTTGTGTCTGACTCTTTGCAACCCATAGATCGTAGCCCGTCAGGTTCCTCCGTCCATGGAACTCTCCAGGCATGAATACTGGAGTGGGTTGCCATTCCCTTCTCAGGGGATCTTCCCAAACCAGGGATCGAACTCAGGTCTCCCACACTGCAGGAAGATTCTTTATCATCTGAGCCACTGGGGAAGCCCAGCTTCCAATGAGACATCCTTAGATTCTAAGAAACTGTCTTTACCAAAATAACAGGATAATTCAGATCCTGAAGACCATTTTCCCTATAACCATCATGTGAAGCAGAGTTCCTGGCATTAAGCCAGCCCACTGAAGGGAGAGTAGCCAGTCCAGTATCCATCATCCAGAAGCCTGTTTCACCCTCCTCTTGTTCCTACCCAATAGAGACCAGAACTCTATTCTTATTCCCATCTCTACAGAAGGTAAAAGGCTTTCTGCTCCTCAGTCTCCTTGGGAAGCTGAAAGTTTAGTGCACAGAAGAGGTTTTCATTAGAAGAAGGAAAGGGAGAGGTGCCCAAACAATCTTGAAAAATGGGTAGGGGCTTACTTACTTTGTGCTTTGTCAAGTTTTCAGAATCATAAATGAATGATTTCTATCATCTGTCAAGTTTTAAGGTCTGTTTGTTGGCGTAAAAGCTAACCCCTCTTTAAAGATCTAAAGGAATTCACTGTTGATAGAATTTGGCCTTTATGCTTTTAAAGGAGAAATATGTATTTATAAGTTTTACAATAATTTCTATGTTGGTTTTCTGAGGTTGACGTACACACATAAGTAAATTTTAGTGATTTATACTCCTCGAGAAATTGCCCACCATGAAACTTTTTCTTTTTTTATATTTTTTCATTTATTTTTATTAGTTGGAGGCTAATTACTTTACAATATTATAGTGTTTTTTGCCATACATTGACATGAATCAGCCATGGATTTACATGTGTTCCACATCCCGATCCCCCCTCCCACCTCCCTCCCCATCCCATCCCTCTGGGTCTTCCCAGTGCACCAGCCCTGAGCACTTGTCTCATGCATCCAACCTGGACTGGCGATCTCTTTCACACTTGGTAGTATACTTGTTTCAATGCTATTCTCTCAGAACATCCCACCCTTGCCTTCTCCCACAGAGTCCAAAAGTCTGTTCTATACATCTGTGTCTCTTTTTCTGTTTTGCATATAGGGTTATCATTGCCATCTTTTTAAATTCCATATATATATGCCAGTATACTGTATTGGTGTTTTTCTTTCTGGCTTACTTCACTCTGTATAATGGGCTCCAGTTTCATCCATCTCATTAGAACAGATTCAAATGAATTCTTTCTAATGGCTGAATAATATTCCATTGTGTATCTGTACCATAGCTTCCTTATCCATTCGTCTGCTGATGGGCATCTAGGTTGCTTCCATGTCCTGGCAATTATAAACAGTGCTGCGATGAACATTGGGGTGCACATGTCTCTTTCAGATCTGGTTTCCTCAGTGTGTATGCCCAGAAGTGGGATTGCTGGGTCTTATGGCAGTTCTATTTCCAGTTTTTTAAGGAATCTCCACACTGTTCTCCATAGTGGCTATACTAGCTTTCATTCCCACCAACAGTGTAAGAGGGTTCCCTTTTCTCCACACCCTCTCCAGCATTTATTGCTTGTAGACTTTTGGATGGCAGCCATCCTGACTGGCGTGTAATGGTACCTCATTGTGGTTTTGATTTGCATTTCTCTGATAATGAGTGATGTTGAGCATCTTTTCATGTGTTTGTTGAAACAACATATACAAGGGGATTCCCATAAGGATAACAGCTGATCTTTCAGTAGAAACTCTTCAGGCCAGAAGGGAATGGCAGGACATACTTAAAGTAATGAAAGAGAATAACCTACAACCCAGATTACTGTACCCAGCAAGGATCTCATTCAGATATGAAGAATTCAAAAGCTTTACAGACAAGCAAAAGCTGAGAGAATTCAGCACCACCAAACCAGCTCTTCAACAAATGCTAAAGGATCTTCTCTAGACAGGAAACACAGAAAGGTTGTATGAATGCGAACCCAAAACAACAAAGCAAATGGCAACGGGACCATTCTTATCAATAATTACCTTAAATGTAAATGGGTTGAATGCCCCAACCAAAAGACAAAGACTAGCTGAATGGATACAAAAGCAAGACCCCTATATATGCTGTCTACAAGAGACCCACCTCAAAACAAGGGACACATACAGACTGAAAGTGAAGGGCTGGAAAAAAATATTTCATGCAAACAGAGACCAAAAGAAAGCAGGAATTGCAATACTCATATGAGATAAAATAGACTTTCAAATAAAGGCTGTGAAAAGAGACAAAGAAGGACACTACATAATGATCAAAGGATCAATCCAAGAAGAAGATATAACTATTGTAAATATGTATGCACCCAACATAGGAGCACCACAATATGTAAGGCAAATGCTAACAAGAATGAAAGGGGAAATAAACAATAACACAATAATAGTGGGAGACTTTAATACCCCCACTCACACCTATGGATAGATGAACTAAACAGAAAATTAACAAGGAAACACAAACTTTAAATGACACAATGGTCCAGCTAGACCTAATTGATATCTATAGGACATTTCACCCCAAAACAATCAATTTCACCTTTTTCTCAAGTGCACATGGAACCTTCTCCAGAATAGAAACTTTTTCATTTAATAGATGTTAATTATTCATTACATTCTCTTAGGGTTTTGTTGCTGTTCTATTTTGTGGTTTTAAATATGAGAAGAACTTACTGAAAGGCTAAGGAATAAAATAGGTGAAGATTCCGAACTTGAGAGTTGCAGAGTTCATTAACCAG
Source organism: Cervus elaphus (assembly GCF_910594005.1). Classification (NCBI taxonomy): domain Eukaryota; kingdom Metazoa; phylum Chordata; class Mammalia; order Artiodactyla; family Cervidae; genus Cervus; species Cervus elaphus. The sequence continues at coordinate 36,635,976 of NC_057834.1, forward strand.
ATAACCACATATTTGTGAGGTCTCTGCATAAAATCAGATTGGTTGTTCACCTGGTGCTATGTGGTATACTAAGATGTCCTCTCTCTCCTTCCATACTCTGTACTAAGACCTTGGAAATAACTAAATAGAGCTAGTTAGAGTTTTTAGGGCTTTCTGTTTGTTTTTCATGTTGTTCTTGTTTAAAAGTTAAGTAAAATACCAAATACCCAGATGAGAGTACTTGAGATTCTCTCAAATGAGAGATATAGAGATTCCCTTTCAGACCAGAGCAAGAGTTAATTTCACATATGCACATTATCAAAGAAATAATATATTAATCAAAGAGATGATAAATAAGAAAAGTAGCATAAACAGAGATAAGGGACAAAGCCAAATGAAGTGTACAGTTTTGCTGGCAGGAGAATCTCATGTCCTGGGCAGTTAAGTCCTTCCACAGAGATGGAGAGCTAACATAAGAAGGCCATTGGGATCCATGCCAACAGCATCTGCTCACCTGTCCTCACTCAGAGCTCCCCAGGCAGCTCTGTGGTACCTTGGTATCCCATGTAGCCTTTTTTGGGAAGAGGATGCCCTAAGAGAAATATCCAACCCACCTGACAAGTATAATTTTTACTGTTACCTTATAAATAAAGAACATGATTTTTTTTATTAGTTGGAGGCTAATTACTTCACAACATTTCAGTGGGTTATGTCATAGATTGACATGAATCAGCCATGGAGTTACATGTATTCCCCATCCCAATCCCCCCTCCCACCTCCCTCTCCACCCGATTCCTCTGGGTCTTCCAGTGCACCAGGCCCGAGCACTTGTCTCATGCAAAGGAACATGATTTTATGTAGCAGCATCTGATGACATTTGTTATCAAGATTTTTCATCTCCAAGTTAATCCATTTTCTGGGCAAATGATGAGATGGAGTTTCTGGATTCAGCCTGAGCCTAAGGGTCAGACCCTGGGTCTTGATGAACACATGCATATAATGCCAAGTTGAGGAGCCTCTTCATTCACTCCTTCCTCCACTCAACCAATATTTATTGCGCTTTGTGCTGAGCACATATTAAGCATCATCTTGGAAGGCAAACTCTCAACCTCTCTTTGTCTTCCCATTTGAACTTTCTGAAAACACCATCTAGACCAAAGGTTTTCAGTTCTTAACGTCCACTATGCTTCAGAATTATCTATTTAGATTTTTAATAAATACAAATGATTTGTAGTTTGGGTAAGGGTTTCAGGCAATTGTATTTTTGAAAGCTCTGTAGGTGATCTGAAGAATAGCCAGAGTTGTGAGCAGTTAACAAGGATTTTGTGTTGGCATCAATTAGAACAAAATGTTCATCTATAAAACAAAATGTACCATCTAATTGTTTTCTACTGCTGCCTTTAGTGTCTAGACAGATATAAGTATGTTTACGGGTGATTTCAATGAAAACTTATATTAGTGTTCTCTGACTGCTTTAGTAGAATATCACAGACTGCATGACTTACACACCATAAGTTTATTTTCTCATATTTTTGAATATTCAAGGTCCAAGATCAAGGTGCAGTAAAGTTTGGTTTCTGGTAACGCCTCCCTCCTAGGCTTGCAGACAACAGCTTCTCACTGTTACCTCATATGGCCTTTTCTCTGTCATGGCAGAGAGAGAGCTCTTTCTCTTCTCATAAGTTCTATCAAATTAGTCTCCTCCCTATTGACTTCACTGAACCTTAATCACCTCCACAAAGGCTATATCTCAAATTCCAGTCACATTAAGATTTAGGGCTTCAACATGTGGATTTTGAGTGGACATAATTCAGTCCATAACAACTAGTTTAACAAGATGACAAACTTCCTCTTGGTATGTATTTGGCTTTACTAAGATCAGCTCTTAGTCATGACATTCAGTCAGTTCAGTTGAGTCACTCAGTCGTGTCCGACTCTTTGTGACCACATGAACCGCAGCACGCCAGGCCCCCGTGTCCATCACCAACTCCAGGAGTTTACTCAAACTCATGACCATCGAGTCGGTGATGCCATCCAGCCATCTCATCCTCTGTCGTCCCTTTCTCCTCCTGCTCCCAATCCCTCCCAGCATCAGGGTCTTTTCCAATGAGTCAACTCTTCGTATGAGGTGGCCAAAGTATTGGAGTTTCAGCTTCAGCATCAGTCCTTCCAGTGAACACCCAGGACTGATCTCCTTTAGGATGGACTGGTTGGATCTCCTTGCAGTCCAAGGGACTCTCAAGAGCCTTCTCCAACACCACAGTTCAAAAGCATCAATTTTTTGGCACTCAGCTTTCTTTATAGTCCAACTCTCACATCCATACATGACCACTGGAAAAACCATAGATATTAAAGTTCCTCAAATAATTTCTTCCAGTTTCTGACTTCCATACCTGCAGCACTCCCATGGTAATACTGATATAATTTAGGGACTCTCAAGAGTCTTCTCCAACACCATTGTTCAAAAGCATCAATTCTTGGGCACTTAGCTTTCTTCACAGTCCAACTCTCACATCCATACATGACCACTGGAAAAACCATAGCCTTGACTAGATGGACCTTTATTGGCAAAGTAATGTCTCTGCTTTTTAATATGCTATCTAGGTTGGTCATAACTTTCCTTCCAAGGAGTAAGAGCCTTTTAATTTCATGGCTGCAATCACCATCTGTAGTGATTTTGGAGCCAAAAAACATGAAGTCTGACACTGTTTCCACTGTCTCCCCATCTATTTCCCATGAGGTGATGGGACCAGATGCCATGATCTTAGTTTTCTGAATGTTAAGCTTTAAGCCAACTTTTTCACTCTCCTCTTTCACTTTCATCAAGAGGCTTTTTAGTTCCTCTTCCCTCTCTGCCATAAGCGTGGTGTCATCTGCATATCTGAGGTTATTGACATTTCTCCCGGCAATCTTGATTCCAGCTTGTGCTTCTTCCAGCCCAGTGTTTCTCATGATGTACTCTGCATATAAGTTAAATAAGCAGGGTGACAATATACAGCCTTGATGTACTCCTTTTCCTATTTGGAACCAGTCTGTTGTTCCATGTCCAGTTCTAACTGTTGCTTGCTGACCTGCATACAGGTTTCTCAAGAGGCAGGTCAGGTGGTCTGGTATTCTCATCTCTTTCAGAATTTTCCACAGTTTATTGTGATCCACACAGTCGAAGGCTTTGGCATAGTCAATAAAGCAGAAATAGATGTTTTTCTGGAACTCTCTTGCTTTTTTGATGATCCAGCGGATATTAACCATTTGATCTCTGGTTCCTCGGCCTTTTCTAAAACCAGCTTGTGCATCTGGAAGTTCATGGTCCATGTATTGCTGAAGCTTGGCTTGGAGAATTTTGAGCATTACTTTACTAGCGTGTGAGATGAGTGCAATTGTGCAGTAGTTTGAGCATTCTTTGGGATTGCCTTTCTTAGGGATTGGAATGAAAACTGACCTTTTCCAGTCCTTTGGCCACTGCTGAGTTTTCCAAATTTGCTGGCATATTGAGTGCAGCACTTTCACAGCATCATCTTTCAGGATTTGAAATAGCTCAACTGGAATTCCATCACATCCACTAGCTTTGTTTGTAGTGATGCTTTCTAAGGCTTCACATTCCAGGATGCCTGGCTCTAGGTGAGTGATCACACCATTGTGATTATCTGGGTCGTGAAGATTTTTTTTGTACAGTTCTTCTGTGTATTCTTGCCACCTCTTCTTAATATCTTCTGCTTCTGTTAGGGTCATACCATTTCGGTCCTTTATCAAAACCATCTTTGCCTGAAATGTTCCCTTGATATCTCTAATTTTCTTGAAGAGATCTCTAGTCTTTCCTATTCTGTTGTTTTCCTCTATTTCTTTGCACTGATCACTGAGGAAGGCTTTCTTATCTCTCCTGGCTATTCTTTGGAACTGTGCATTCAAATGGGTATATTTTTCCTTTTCTCCTTTGCTTTTTGCTTCTCTTCTTTTCACAGCTATTTGTAATGCCTCCTCAGACAACCATTTTGCCTTTTTGCATTTCTTTTCCTTGGGGATGGTCTTGGTCCCTGTCTCCTGTACAATGTCACGAACCTCCATCCATAGTTCATCAGGCTCTCTGTCTATCAGATCTAGTCCCTTAAATCTATTTCTCACTTCCACTGTATAGTCATAAGGGATTTGATTTATGTTATACCTGAGTGGTCTAGTGGTTTTCCCTACTTTCTTCAGTTTAAGTCTGAATTTGGCAATACGGAGTTCATGATCTGAGCCACAGTCAGCTCCTGGTCTTGTTTTTGCTGACTGTATAGAGCTTCTCCATCTTTGGCTGCAAAGAATATAATCAATCTGATATTGGTGTTGACCATCTGGTGATGTCCATGTGTAGAGTCTTCTCTTGTGTTGTTGGAAGAGGGTGTTTGCTATGACCAGTGTGTTCTCTTGGCAAAACTCTATTAGCCTTTGCCCTGCTTCATTCCGTACTCCAAGGCCAAATTTGCCTGTTACTCCAGGTGTTTCTTGACTTCCTACTTTTGCATTCCAGTTCCCTATAATGAAAAGGACATCTTTTTTGGGTGTTAATTCTAAAAGCTCCTGTAGGTCTTCATAGAACCATTCAACTTCAGCTTCTTCAGCATTACTGGTCGGGGCATAGGCTTGGATTACCATGATATTGAATGGTTTGCCTTTGAAACAGAGATCATTCTGTCATTTTTGAGATTGCATCCAAGTACTGCATTTCGGACTCTCTTGTTGACCCTGATGGCTATTCCATTTCTTCTAAGGGATTCCTGCCCACAGTAGTAGATATAATGGTCATCTGAGTTAAATTCACCCATTCCAGTCCATTTTAGTTCGCTGATTCCTAGAATGTCAACAATCACTCTTGCCATCTCCTGTTTGACCACTTCGAATTTGCCTTGATTCATGGACCTAACATTCCAGGTTCCTATGCAATAGTGCTCTTTACAGCATCAGACTTTGCTTCTATCACCAGTCCCATCCACAACTGGGTGTTGTTTTTGCTTTGGCTCCATCCCTTCATTCTTTCTGGAGTTATTTCTCCTCTGATCTCCAGTAGAAGACTGGACTGCAGTACACCAGGCTTCCTTGTCCCTCACCATCTCCCAGATTTGCCCAAGTTCATGTCCATTGGAGCAGTGATGCCATCCAACCATCTCATCCTCTGTTGCCCTCTTCTCCTTCTGCCTTCAGTCTTTCCCAGCATCAGGATCTTTTCCAATTGGTCAGATGTTCACATCAGGTAGCCAAACTATTGGAGCTTCAGTTTCAGCATCAAGATTCCAATGAGTATCCCAGGTTTCCATTAAGATTGACTTGTTTGCTCTCCTTGCTTTCCAAGGGATTCTCAAGAGTCTTCTACACCACCAGTTTGAAAGCATCATTTCTTTGGCACTCAGCCTTCTCTATTGCCCAGCTCTCACAACTGTACATGACTACTTGAAATACCATAGCCTTGATTATATGGACCTGTGTCACCATCATGACACCTTTGCTTTTTAACACACTGTCTAGGTTTTCCTAGTTTTCCTGCCAAGAAACAATCATCTTCTAATTTCATTAATTATTAGTGAAATGCAATTCAAAATGACAATGAGATATTACATCAGACACATACTAGGAAGGTTATAATCAAAAAAGTTATAAGAGTTATGTGCAGGAATCCTCCTATCTTGCTGGTGGAAATGTGAAAATGGTGAAACTGCAAGTAGAATATTTCTATAGGTAGAAAATAAGAATAAAAGAATGAGAGGAGGGTGGACTACAAAAACCATTTTGAAGAATAACTCAATGGAAGATAATGATTGGTTGGGTGTCTGGAATAATGGAGGGGGAAAAAGTCAAAATTAGTGAAATTGTGATACTCTGTAAACCCAAATCAGGCATATCACTTTACTTGAGAAGCTTAAATGTGGTGTTTAACATCTGTAAGTTTTAGTTTTCCACCTGTGCAGTGGAAATTTCTGCCTCATAGAATCATTGAATGTTTAAATGAAAAACTTATGTAAAACCTATTGAGCGAACTTTTAAATAACAATTAAAGTGGAGCTGGTTTGAAGACTGTGCTGCTGAAATCCACAACACACCTTGTAAAGAGAGGAAGAACTCTTACAAGACCCAAGAGTGAGAAGCATTCCTCTCAGAATGTTTCCTCTAAACTGAGGTCAAGATCCTTCTTCCCACGTCTCCCACATACCAAGTCCCCATTGTCCACTTAAGGGGTAATACCTCTTTAGCCACCAGATGATTCAACAATGAACTCAGTCCATATTGCAGCACCAGCATCAGAGACTAGGTCTTTGGGAGAGGAATAAATGAAGGATATTCTCATCTAATATTTCAGGATTCAGTGCCCATGTAGAGAAAGGGTAATATGTAAAATCTGGGTTCACTCAGTGTTGAATTTAAGGTTTTTGTCTGCCACCAACAGCTTGGGAATAATATTTTCTGTTCTATAAAATACAGAACATGATACCTATCCTAGAGGTTCCTTGTGAGAACTAGAATAAATAATATTTGTAGAGTGCCCAAGATAAAACTTGGTCCATTATCGGCTCTGAAATTCCAGGTCCATCTCTTGTTGAGTTGAGATCACAAAGGTCAAAGTAAAAGACCAAGAGCAAGCAGAGCTGAACCAGAATTGAAACAGGTATCTGAAGGATGTCAGCATCAGAGTGGAGGTGTCCCAAGATTCCTTTGTTTCCTCCAATTATATTATCTTCATACCCTCGCCTGTGTTCCGGATCACAGAATAGACAGTGTGGAGAGGCAACTCTTGTTCCAGACGTTGTGCACTGATACTCTAGAAGTGAAAGACAACGGATTCTCAGAGCAGATAAAGTATAAACTAGACCAAACTTGGAAAACTCAGCAGTGTCCACAGGACTGGAAAGGTCAGTTTTCATTTCAATCCCAAAGAAAGGCAATGCTAAAGAATGTTCAAATCACCATACAATTGCACTCATTTCACATACTAGCAAAGTAAAGCTCAAAATCCTTCAAGCTAAGCTTCAGCAGTACATAAACCAAGAAATTCCAGATGTACAAGCTGGATTTAGAAAAAACAGAGGAATAAGAAATCAAGTTGTCAACATGCGTTGGATCATAGAAAACACAAGGGAATTCCGAAAAACTATTTACTTCTGCTTCATTAATTACACTAAAGCCTTTGACTGTGGGGGTCTCAAAAAACTGTGGAAAAATTCTTAAAGAGTTGGGTATACCAGACCTCCTTACATGTCTCCTGAGAAACCTATATGCTGGTCAAGAAGCAACAGTTCAAACTATACTTGGAACAATGGACTAGTTCAAAATTGGGAAAGGAGTACGTCGAGGCTGTACGTTGTGAACCCACTTATTTAATTTATATGCAGAGCACTTCACACAAAAAACCAGGCTGTATGAATCACAAGATGGGATCAAGATTGCTGAGACAAATATCAACAATTTCAGATATGAAGATGACAACACCCTTATGGCAGAAAGTGAAGACGGACTGAAGTGTCTCTTGATGAAGGTGAAAGAGGAGCATGAAAAAGCTGGCTTAAAACTCAGTATTCACAAAACAAAGATCGTGGCATTGGTCCCATCATTTCAAGGTGAAGAGATGAGGGGAAAGTGGAAACAGTGACAGATTTTGTATTCTTGGGCTCCAAAATCAGTACGGGCTATGACTGCAACCATGAAATTAAAAGATGCTTGCTTCTTGAAATAAAAGCTATGACCAACCTAGATAGCATATTAAAAAGCAGAATTACTTTGCTGAAATGTATGTATAGTCAAAGCTATGGTTTTTCCAGTAGTCATGTACAGATGTGGGAGTTAACCATAAAGAAGACTGAGTGAGCACCAAATGATTGATGCTTTAGAACTGTGGTGCTGGAGAAGACTCTTGAGAATCCCTTGGACTGCAAGGAGATCCAACCAGTCAATCCTAAAGGAGATCAGTCCTGAATATTCTTTGGAAGGACTGATGCTGAAGCTGAAGCTCCAATACTTTGACCACCCTATGTGAACAGCCAACTCATTGGAAAAGACCCTGATGCTAGAAAAGATTGAGGGCAGGAGGAGAAGGGAGTGAAAGAGGATGAGATGGTTGCATGGCCTCACCAACTGAATAAGCATGAATTTGAACAAGCTTCACGAGATAGGAAAGGTTAGGGAAGCCTGGAGTGCTACAGTCCATGGGGTTGCAAAGAGTTGGATGTGACTTAGTGACTAAACAATGGACCAGAAAGGAACCCACATAGAACAAATGCTGCTGACATGCACTGTTTATGGTTCCCCCTAAGTACCCAGTACCACACAGGCCTCATATATAAATTGTCCTAGTTAATGCTGTTGGTTGTTCAGAACAGTAGGACCAGAAATAGCAGTGACTAGGTTTGATAAGCACAAGTGCAGCTGCAGAGGACCTAGTAAGCCTAGGACGAGCTCAGCTTCCGCCTCTCACCTGGTACATGCCTTCTTGAAACTCTTCCTGGCTCTGCTCTACCCAGTCGCCATCACCTTGGTTCCTGTGGTCCTCCTGCAATGCTGCTCCTGAGTCACACACATACAGAGTGGAGCTTGAATCTCAGTCTCAAAAACCTGTGCCCAGCTCCATAGTTATGACCCCAATGCCATGATCACAGAAACCAGCCCCTTTGCAAGGACAATCTCTGAGCAGCAAAATGAAGAAGAAAGGGTTTCAGTGGAAGAGAGGAGTTATCTGAGGATGAAAGAGAAGTGCAACCTACCTCTTCCATTCTCTGTGTTCCTTTCCTTCTTATATGTCTTCCAAAAGTACAGTCCAGTTCCCAGGAAGAATAGCACAACCACGACGGCCCATAGGATGCCTTCCAGGAGACCAGCAATGGTCTGTTCTTGTGAACCTGATTCCCTCACACAGAGAGAATGGAGAATGGTTAAGGGAAGACAGAATTTTAAATAACCATTGCCATAGTGAGATAGAGAGAGAACACAGGGAGAACTCTGAAGTCCTGGTTCCAGAAGTTGAAGAGTGCAGCAGGTTCATTCATAACTGAACTGAGAAAATATCAAAATCTCCCAGTCAGAGACATTGCGGTTCAATGGAGGTTTACATCTTGTACACATGTCTTCAGGGAGGGCCTTCCAGGGGAGGTGATGCATAAATTGAGTCTTAAGGGAGGAGTAGGAGTTTCCCAGATATTCAGGGTAGGCACAGCATTTCAAGAAGGAGGAACATAATGTTCACGGCATGTCTGTGTCAGATCATCAGCCCTGGGGATTGCCATCATCCCACTGTGGCAGACAGGAGGACAGAGCAGGAAAGAATTGGACAAGGAGGATAAGAGGGGATAAGAGTCTCTTTGCTAAGGGTTTGCTGAGTGTTTAATTTTATCTGAGAGTCCATAATGAGGCTGAGGCAAGGGTTATAGGGGATTTAAGTGATGCTGACATATCAGAGCCCCCCAGCAGGTCAGGTCTCCCTTGGGGAGAATGGGTTAGAAAGGTGAACTATACACCAGGTCATTCATAATTCAATGAAACTCTGAGTGTGAGGAAAGTTACCAGGATCTTTGCTTGGGACATGAATTCAAAGAAGACCAGACATGGCCTCTGCCCTCAAGGTGTTCTAATCTGCACAGGAGACAAATCCACAAACAGCATTGCTACTCAGTGTGGAGTGGCGATCGATCACTCTTTTAAAAAGATAATGTCTCTTCTGGCAGATTACGGCACCTGCAAGGCCCTCTGCCAAATGAGACTGAGGTTCCTTTTCTTCAAACGTTATTAAAAGCAGAACCATAACCAGCATGGGGCCCTGTGTAACCGTATTGATCACTCAGTTAAGATCACTGGCCTTAACTGAGAGACATCCTTCAACAGCAGTAAGTAACAAAGTGAAGGACTCTTGACTTGGGAGAGCTGGTGGTAAAGGAAATAGCATTTTCAGAGGGTCAGAAGGGGCTCTAGGCAAACAATCCAGTGTGAAACACATGAGAAGAGAGACATTGAGCCCTGAATCCTACAGGGAGACACTGTAAGTCAAGTCCCTCAGATGACACAATTGACAGAATCCAATTCACTTTTCCTAAAGATCACTCTAGACACACAATAAATGATGAATGACGTGGGGAGAGGTACTGGAAGGCTACTGCCTGGACCAATAGGGGCAAGGGGTGGAGAGGAGAGCATGGATGTGAGAGAAATTCAAAAGCAGAAGCAAATTGGTTGTGCTTCCCAGGCTCCTGTATGGGGTGACCTGGTGGAAGGTCGTGCTAATAACACAGTGGGGACAAAAGCCCAGAGCTTTCACCCCAATACACCTGAGCTCCACGAGTGCCCCTCTCCTCTGGCAGATTGCACTCACCAGGGAAACAGACTTTCCCAAAGTCTACAGTGGCAATTTTCTTGTCCACATGGTTGTTGACCACACAGGTGAGGCTGGCATTGAGCTGGCTCAGGAACAAGTTCACATGCAGGCTCCAGGAGCTGGGGGCTGGTCCTGGTGTCCCACTCCACTCCAGCTCCCTGGGAAGACCCTCGCTCTCCCAGGTCACCTCCAGGTCCTCTGTGTTCCCTGGGTCCCTGCACTCCAGGGTGACATTGCACCAGTCTGGTGTGATGGATAATGACTTGACCAGGATCTCAGGAAGAAGCATGGGCTCTGGGGCAGGTGAGACAAGAGAATGGAGCATCACATGAGTCGAGAACATGGCAGTTCACGTTTTTCATCCATTATCTCGCTGAAGCTCTGGCAATATCCATCTCAGGATTTTCCAGAAGAAACACTATTTTTCCAAAATCCAAATATACAGCAAAGACAATAAGAAAGGAAACAATTGAGGTAAATCCTATGTGATCTCAGTAGATTAGCAAGCCTTAAAATTCTTCCATAAAAAAATTGTATGATGGACTTCACCTTCCAGGACTCATTGTATGTAAGAAATTGAGATGTTTCCTTCTTTCCAGGGGAAGAAGTTGGGGAGGGAAGAACTTGACCTGGCCCAGGGCCATTGCCCTGCTTCTCCTGTTCAGATGATTCCTGGGACTGCACAGCCCTTGTGGAGTACTGACATATGGCCTGTGCTAGATGCCAAAAGTAAAGACATTTCTAAGAGATTCACTGGTAGTGACCAGGAACTACAACCCAAGTGTGGTTAGAACATGCCACTAAACTTGAAGTCCCCATAGGCAGAGAAGTTGCTGATTGACAAGTCTGTTATAGATATCACATGGGGTCCTAAAGGGTTCAAAGTCATTCTCATAGTAAATATTTCCCTATGCAACAGAAACTTTAGGGAAACAAAGAGTTGACTAAATAAGGCTCTTAAGATGCAGTGTCAGTTTTCTCCTATATCTATTGAGGATTTGGGAGCGAGATTTCAGGAGTCTTTGTGAGCAATTATATCTCTGGCTGGTAAAAGGAGAGAGGACAGGGAGGACTACCTACCTATAGATTTCCAAATTGTGGTAGATACATAATGCACTAATCCCCAGAACCTCTGTTTATGTTAGGCTATCTGGCAAAGAGGAATGAAGGTAACAGATGGATTAAGGATATTTATTAACTGACCTTTAAATAGGGATTTATTCCAGAATACCTGGTTGGAACCAAGGCAATACAAGGGTCCTTAAAAGTAGAAGAAGGAAGAAGAGGAGGAAGTCAGAGGGATCAGTGTGAGAGGAAATCACCCCTCCATTGCTGGCTCTGAAGATGGACAAGTGTGACCATGAGTCAAAGAATGCTGGCAGTCATTTGTTCCTCTGGAACGTAAAGGAAGGAAGACAGTTCTGACAGCATTAAGAAATGGAGCATTTCCTGCCATATCAATAAACAAGGATGTCACAGCCACCAGTGATTCCAGCCCCCAAATATGAATTTCTGAGCTCAGAAGGGGCCCGGGAAGAACAATGCCTGTTATCTTACAGCCTTCAGTCATTTCCCATGGTGATCCCTGAGAAGCTGGGGTGATGGGGGGGGGGGGGGGGGGGAAGCCCCAGAGAGCTGAGATGGATATGAAAGGAATGACTTCAGTAAACCCAGATTTTTGCACCTTCCCATACATGGGAAAGTGCTAAATTCCTTGAGATATCTGGTTTTGCTTAATTACCAATAATCCTTTAATGTTCAGACTACTTGCCCCTTCTTGCAAATTTCTGTATGACCTGACTCCTCCCCCTGCCTCCTCAGAGCAGTTCTCTCAGGGTTACTTGAGATGCTGTCTCTCAGGCTTGAAGTCCTGAAAATATCTACCAAATAAAACATAACTCTCAACTTCTAGATTGTTAATAATTTTTTTAAGTCAACTTGATTAGCCTAGTGAGACTTCTGTCTGACTTCTGACCTCCAGAAAGATAAAATGATATTTTTGTGTCTTAAGCCACTAGTTCAGTTCAGTCACTCAGTCACATCTGACTCTTTGCAACCCTGTGGACTGCAGTACACCAGGCTTCTCTGTCCATTACCAACTCCCAGAGCTTACTCAAACTCATGTACATCGAATCGGTGATGCCATCCAACCATCTCATCTTCTGTCACCTCTTCTCCTCCCACCTTCAATGTTTCCCAACATCAGGGTCTTTTCCAATGAGTAAGGTCTTCCCATCAGGTGGCCAAAGCCTTTGAGTTTCACCTTCAGCAAGAGTCCTTCCAATGAATGTTCAGGATTGATTTCCTTTAGGATGGACTGGTCAGCTCTCCTTGCAGTCCAAGGGACTCTCCAGAGTCTTCTCCAACCAGAGTTCAAAAGCATCAATTCTTCTGTGCTCAACTTTATTTATAGTCTAACTCTCACATCCATACATGACTACTGGAAAAACCACAGCTTTGACTAGATGGACCTTTGTTGGCAAAGTAATGTCTCTGATTTTTAAAATGCTGTCTAGGTTGGTCATAGCTTTTCTTCCAAGGAGCGAGTGTCTTTTAATTTCATGGCTGCAGTCACCATATGCAGTGATTTTGGAGCCCAAAAAAATAAAGTCTCTCAATGTTTCCCCATCTTTTTCCCATGGAGTGATGGGACCGAATGCCATGAACTTAGTTTTCTGAATGTTGAGTTTTAAGCCGACTTTTTCACTCTCCTCTTTCACTTTCATCAAGAGGCTCTTTAGTTCTATTTTGCTTTCTGTCATAAGGGTAGCATCATCTGCATATCTGAGGTTATTGATATTCCTCTTGGCAATCTTGATTCCAGCTGTGCTTCATCCAGCCCAGAATTTCTCATGATGTACTCTGCATATAAGTTAAATGAGCAGGGTGACAATATATAGCCTTGACGTTCTCCTTTCCTGATTTGGAACCAGTCTGTTGTTTCATGTCCAGTAATTTGTGATTTTTGATAGAAGCGATAGATAGAGTTAATACACAAATCAAATAAACTGAGTCCTATAATGAAGAATAATTATTTTAACAAATACTAATGAAGAACTATGGATGGAGGATTGTAACATTGTACAGGAGGTGGTGATCAAAACCATCCCCAAGAAAAAGAAATACAAAAAGGCAAAATGGCTGTCTGAAGAAGCCTTACAAATAGCTGAGAAAAGAAGACAAGCAAATGGCAAAGGAGAAAAGGAAAGGTATATCTGAATGTAAAGTTCCAAAGAATAGCAAGGAGAGATAAGAAAGCCTTTCTAAATGATCAATGCAAAGAAATAGAGAAAAACAATACAATGGGAAAGACTAGAGATCCCTTAGAGAAAATTAGATATACCAAGGGAACATTTCATGCAAAGATGGGCACAATAAAGGACAGAAACAGAATGGACCTAACAGAGGCAGAACTTATTAGCAAGAAGTGGAGAACTTCTTCACAGAAGAACTATACAGAAAAGATCTTAATGACCCAGATCACCACGATGGTGTGATCACTCACCTAGAGCCAGACATCGTGGAGTGCAAAGTCAAGTGGGATTTAGGAAGCATCACCATGAACAAAGTTAGTGGAGGTGACAGAATTCCAACTGAGATATCTCAAGTCCTAAAACATGATCCTGTGAAAGTGCTGCACTCAGTATGCCAGCAAATTTGGAAAACTCAGCAGTGGCCACAGGATTGGAAAAGGTCAGTTTTCATTCCAATCCCAAAAAAAGGCAATGCCAAAGAATATTCGAACTACCACACAATTGCACTCATCTCACATACTAGCAGGCAATGCTCAAAATTCTCCAAGCCAGGCTTCAGCAGTACATGAACTGAGAACTTCCAGATGTTCAAACTGGATTTATAAAAGGCAGAGGAACCAGAGAAAATTGCCAACATCTGTTAGATAATAGAAAAAGCTAGAGAATTCCAGAGAAACTTCATCTTCTGCTTCATTGACTACACTGAAGACTTTGACTATGTGGATCACAACAAACTGTGGAAAATTCTTCAAGAGATGGAAATACCAGACCACCTTACCTGCCTCCTCAGAAATCTGCATGCAGGTCAAGAAGCCACAGTTAGAACCAGACATGGAAAAACAGACTGGTTCCAAATTGGGAAGGAATACTTCAAGACTGTATATTGTCACCCTACTTACTTAACTTATATGCAGAGTACATCATGCAAAATGCTTGGCTGGATGAAGCACAAACTGGACTCAAGATTGCCAAGAGAAATATCAATAACCTCAGATATGCCTATGACACCACCCTTGTGGCAGAAATCAAAGAAGAACTAAAGAGTCTCCTGTTGAAAGTGAAAGAGGAGGATGAAAAAGCTGGCTTAAAGTTCAACATTCAAAAAATGAAGATCATGGCTTCCAGTCCCATGATTTCATGGCAAATAGATAGGGAAACAATGGAAACAGTGACAGACTTTATTTTCTCGGGCTCCAAAATCATTGCAGACAGTGACTACAGCCATGAAATTAAAAGACACTTGCTCCTTGGAAGAAAAGCTGTGACCAACCTAAACAGGATATTAATAAGCAGAGACATTACTTTGCCAGTAAAGGTCCATCTAGTCAAAGCTGTGGTTTTTCCAGTAGTCATGTATGGATGAGAAAGTTGGACCATAAATAAATTTGAGCCCTGAAGAACTGATGTTTTTGAATTGTGGTGTTGGAGAAGACTCTTGAGAGTCCCTTGAACTACAAGGAGATCCAACCAGTCAACCCTTAAGGAAATCAGTCCTGAATATTCATTGGAAGGACTGATGCTGAAGCTGAAGCTCCAATACTTTGACCACCTGATGGGAGGAACTTTTTCATTGGAAAAGACCCTGCTTCTGGGAAAGATTGAAGGCAAGAGAAGAAGGGGATGACAGAGGATGAGATGGTTTGATGGCATCATCAACTCGATGGACATGAGTTTGAGCAAGCTCCTGGAGTTGGTGATGGACAGAAAGCCTGGCATGCTGCAGTCCTTGGGGTCACAAGAGTCAGGCACAACTCAACAACTGAATAGAACTGAAGTGAGCTAATGAGAAATACATTTACCCAAATTTTCATCCTCCCTTCCCAAAACACTGAAGTAATTTTATCTCTGGTATGAATATCAGCTCTGTACACCTACCTTTTGTGGTACACCACACCTACATTTGTGGCAAACCTACCTACCTTAATTCTGAAAGAGAAAACAGGATATGAAGGCTGGTGTCTGGAAGGGATCATGAAAAACGGGGCCTATGTGAAACTCCTAGCACAAAGGCAGGAGGGAAGCCATAGGGTGGGGTGAGGAGTGTCACTCACCATAGACAGTGAGGTGGAAAACCTGAGTAAGTTCTCTTCCTCCAGTGAAGCTGACTCGAGCCCGGTACTGCCCACTGTCCTCTGGGGTCAGGTTCTCAATCCTCAGGGATGTCACATTGGGCACATGGACCCTGTGCTGGTACTTGTCCTGGAGGCTGACCCAGGTTGGGGTGTCTGTCCCATGGCGGACTCGCAGCAGGACTCTGTAGTTTGACTCAGGGCCAAAGCCCCATGAGACCTCCTCTGGGTCAGCTTCTTGCTTCTTGACTATATGAAACAACACAGAATGTCCTTGAATCCCCTGCATGGGAACAAATCCAGAATTCTGAACTTCAGAATCATATTTTCCAGAACTCTGGACCACTGTGCTGCAGATGCCTAGAACAATGGAGATAGGAACTGTGAGTAGTTTCTCAGTTAAGAATAAAGGAGAAAACAAGAGGATTCATCTTTTTCATTAAATCCATCCAATATACTCTTCTGATTATTGGAATGAAAGTACAATGAATTTAAAATAATTCTGGTTCTGGTGGTGCATAAACCTTCTACAAGTTACCTAAGCTTGCTAATCCACATTTTCCTTACATGGCTGATAATGATGTGTGTGAATTATGTGAGATCATGGGTCTGAATCACATTTTCAGGTATATATTAAGTGTAAGATTGTCAGAAGGGCTTCTAAAGTGTTTCCCAAAGACCCCCCCTTCCTCCTGTTCACACCATTTTGACACCTCTTCCCCTGGAATATGGGCTGCACCTAGTGACTGGCTTCTAAGGAATAGAATACAGACACAGATGGATGTCACTCCATGATACTAGGTTATACAAGACAGTAGGGTTCCTCTTCCTTACACACACACACTTTCTCTCCTTCACTTTCTTTCTTTCTCACTCTGAGGAACCAAGCTATCATGTTGTCAGCTGCCCTAAGGAAGGGCCCACATGGCAAGGAACTGAGGGAGCCTCTGACCAACAGCCAGGGAGGAACTGAGGTCCTCAACCCAACAGGCACGGAAACTGTCTCCCATCAGCAATTGCACAACTGAGCTTAGAAGCATATCCTCAGATGACCCTAGGGCTGATGAAGCCCCAGCCAAGACCTTGATTTCACTTGGGGAGACCCTGGGCCAGAGGACCAAGCTGAAATACTCCTAGGCCTTCACCCACAGAAACTGACTGGGTGGTATTCAAGGCACTAAGTTTGGGGGTGACAGGTTATACAATAGACACCTAATACAAATATGAAGGCTGGTCTCCTTCCTGCTCTTTACAGGCAGTATAGTAGTCAGGAGAAAATAAACTAAGCTGTGTAAAAATGGTTATAATACCTCATGGTCTTAGAACAAGGGGTGTTTATATCCCCCACCACAGTTCCCATGAATGAGTGACAGCGAGAGGTCCTATCACACACGGAAGAGGCTCCACCTTCTTGTAGCTGCAGACATGGAGCTCACAGCATCCTCATGGGCTCCCAGCCCCACAGCAGGGAGGGGAGAGAGGAGAGTTACACAGGGGTTTCCCTGCTTCCGTCCAGAAGTAGCGAGCTCTCTGCTCTTGATTGTGGCCAGCACTGGTCACAAGGCCCTGGCTAACGGCCAGAGGCTAGAACATGAGAGGGAGCAAGTGATCACTTGGTGAGCCCTGCTGTCCCTGCCACCAAATCAACACTTCCCAGCCAGTCCCTGAGAGGTCGCAGTGGGCCTTCCTCAGACACTTTCCTGCAGAGCTGTGACCGTGGGGTACATTCCCTTCAGGGCCACCTGATCCAGAGCCCATCTTCCCACTTGAGGCTTAAGTTCAAGAGACCTGATGCCGTCCTTTAAGGGACCAGGGTAGGACAGTACAGGACCAGGAAAGTGCCACAGAATGACTTTATCCTGAAAGCAAAAACAATCTCCTTCCTCCTTCAGGTCAAGATTCACCTGGGTGGGGCTCCGAATGCCTAGTTTTCTCTTCAAATCATTAAGTTCTCATCTTAAACCTGCCTCCCTCCTTCTGTACTAATACCCATTCCTGGTCTCACTGGAAGCAGAGAATAGCTCATGCCAGCATTCATATGCACAGGTGTTTCAGATATTTTTGTATTCATTTAATCATCATATCATTTAATAAAGCCTTTCCTCAGGGTCAGGCCTTCACCACAGTCCTTTCAGCTCCTTTTGCAGAACTATGGTCCTCACGCTGAGCTTAACAACCTTTTAGTCCCAGGTCAAAAGCCCTCCTGATCTGTATCAGTGGGGACAGTGGTCCATGAGAGGAAACGGTATTCACTCATCCATACATCCTATCTGGCTCCTCGCAACCCCTCTTCTGTCCATTCATTCTACACCTCACTCCCCTCTGAGACCCTAGTGCAAGACTAGGTCTACTGCAAAGGACATATTACCCTGTAGAGCAGCAGTCCCCAACCTTTCAGCACTAGGCACCAGTGTCATGGAAGACAATTTTTCCACAGACGGGGGCAGGGGATGGTTTCGGGATGATTCAAGCACATTATATTTATTGTGCACTTTATTTCTATTATTATAATAATACACTGTGATATATATGAAATAATTGTACAGCTCACCATAATGTAGAATCAGTGGAAGCCCTGAGCTTCTTTTCCTGAGCTTGGGCAGCACTCAAATTGCTGGAGTGATAGGGAGTGGCTGTAAATACAGATGAAGCTTCACTCGCTCACCTGCCACTTAGCTCCTGCTGTGTGGCCAAGTTCCTAACAGGCCAGGGGCCAGTTCTTGTCCATGGCCCAGGAATTGGGGGCCCCCACTGTAAAGCACACACCCTGAGATGAGAATGGACTCCCCCACACAGTTCACAGAAGGTCAGCTGAGAAGAGCTGGGGAAGACTGTGTTACCAGTCCCTCTAAACAAATCAGGACACAAACGCCATGGCCAGAAGGCCCCCATGACACAGTGCCCTATCCCTCTCTCACCAGAAACAGAATTGGCATGAAACCTGAGCTTAGAATATCACCTCTTGAACTAAGGGAAAACAAATTTCTGTTGATAAGCCACCCAGTCTGTGGCATCTTGCTTTGGCAGCCCACACAAAGTAATACACCCTACAGGTTTTAGAGAGAATATAGTCCTGCTGACACCTTGATTTTGGACTTTTGGGCTCCAGAACTACATTTCTGCTCTTTTATGCCATCCAGATTTGGGGTTCTCATGAAGAGATTAGTGCCTATATATGAAGAAGAAGATAGAGAGGTCTCTCTCTCATTCTCTCTCACTCTCTCCCTTTCTCTCTCTCTCTGCATGTCTATTTGTCTGCCCTTCTTATGTAATCTTTGAGCCTCAGGAAGTACAGGAGAAAAAAAAAGAACTCTAACATATCTCTCCAGTTAAATAAAATTGAGAGAGAGAAGAAAAAGCTTACATGTTACTGTTGTCACAAAGGTACCTAGTTAAATGTGATGTAATGTCATGCAAAGCTCACTGTTATTTCAAGACATCTGTTTACAAATGTTTTCGAGGTGGCGCTGGTGGTAAAGAACTGGCCTGCCAATGCAGGAGACATAAGAGATGTGGGTTCAATCCCTGGGTCAGGAAGATCCCTGGAGGAGGGCATGGCAATCCACTCCAATATTAGTGCCTGGAGAATCCCATGGACAGAGAAGCCTGAAGGGCTACAGTCCACAGGGTCACAAAGAGTTGGATACAACTGAAACAACTTAGAATGAACTTTTACAAATGCTCTCTAACCCACTGAATTTTATATAACTCCAACGAGTTCATATAATGACTGGGATCTGTGTGTGTCAGTCAGTCAGTTGCGTCCAACTCTTTGCAACCCCGTGGACTGTAGCCTGCCAGGTTCCTCTGTCCATGGGAATTCTCCAGGCAAGAATACTGATCACCATGCCCTCCTTCAGAGATTCTTCCCAGCCCAGGGATCAAACCTGCACCTCTTACATCTCCTGCGGGTTCTTTACCCACTAAGCCACCTGGAAAGCCTCTAAAACCAAAAATCAAAACAATAAAACCTTTCCAAACTTTTTCAGAATTGATACTTCACTGTCATTATATTCTCATCAGTTTTTATTTAATTTCATTACAAACACATAGTCTCTGAGGAAGTCATAAATGAGAAATACAGCTTTCTCATGACAGTCTTTCTTTAAGTTCCCTTTTTGCTTAATTCCCAGTCCTCTCTGCTTCACCCTCCTTTCTTTCTTCTCCAAGTTCACCCCCTCCTGGAACCCACTTAGCAGTTTGCTGTTCCTTCCATGGTTTCTTCATTCTTATACAGTATGTGGCCATACAGACACCCTTAAATTTTGCAGGCTGCTCCTCACTTTACAAAATTAGAATTTTACTGTATTCAACATCCTGCATTGGCCCAAGAAAACTAGACCCCATTTGCTTCCTCCAGTTCAGATACATGGTTTTAGGTCTGCCCCTTCTCCATGGGATAATGGCAGAGGCTGTTACATCCCTCTGTCCGGTCAGGGGAGTCTTGTTCCTTTGGGGAGCACTCCTTTGGTCCCCAGAAGCTGCTTCTGTATCTCTCTATTCCTCTCCCCAAGTAGCTCCAGGCTGTCTTGGTTTCCCTGTTATTGAAGCAGTAGTGTCCTCATCTCCCTAGCAAAGAATCCCTTACACTAGCCAAGGCTACCTCCACTCAGAGTTCCCAGCCTCAACACAACCTAAGACATCAGAGAGAGAAGGGTCCCTGAATCTTGCCCCCCACCACAAAGAGCCCAGGCTACTCACTGAGGAGGAGGCTGGTGAGTCCCAGGAGCCGGGCAGCCCAGCAGAGGTGGGGGTCTTCTGAGAAGGGCTCCATCTCAGGCTGCCTGCCAGCCTATGCAGCTACAGAGGAAACATTTAGGAGGAGCAGCAAGCGAGCAGGAAAGGCTTCACTCCTACGAGTTCTTGAGCTCTTCCCCACCCCAAGGGTGGGGCTACCAAGTTAGTTCTGGATGCCAGTTCTCAGGGATAGAATAAGCCTTTCAGATGTTTCATATCATCCCCAGAACCTACAATAGGACCTCAATAAACTATTGCAGAAAAACATATAAACAACTCCACTTTATGATATACCTGTACTGTAGGCAAGGTGCCCCATTCCTGTGGTCATGCTAGTTTGGTGATTGCACACTCCTTACCCCTACCCCCATTATAATCCCTTTCCTAGTTTCCCCTGGTTAACAGCTCAGCCCAGTCAGCCTTGGTCACTAATATCAACCTGTGGTCCAGCACAGAACTATTACACTACAGCACCACACTATTATAGCCAGGGTGGGCAAGACATCTTCTTCTTTACACCATTTAGTGAGATAAACTTCCTTTTTGATTTTCTGTGAACTTCAACTATCTGTTGCTTAAGTAAGAAGCCATTACTAAAAGAAAATAAAGATTGTTGTTAAAAGTGTCGCGTTCCCACATGCCCAGTACAAATATTGGCATTTATCTATTGCTTGCACTCTTCTGGTTTTCTTAGTTGTCACTAGTACCAGTTATCCTGCCGACACACAGGACAAAGCCAGACCCCACAGTCTCTGATAGGCTCTTGTCTGCATCACACCCACAACTTCCCTTTCATCCTTTGCCAGCCCTGCTCCTGCTATCATGGAGGGGCAGGCGTGGATATCTACACTCCTCCTGTCCACAGCCTCAGCTGCCTCAGACTCACCACCACCTACTGAGGCTCCCGCTCTGGTGTCTTCTCCCCAGACTGAATACCTCACACCTGAGAACTGTCATGCCCCACATACCACAGGAGAAGCCCCATCTACATAACTCCTGATCCATGCCTATGCCCACTGAAGCTTTCTCCTCAGCTGCCCAGGCCTCAATGCTGCATCCACAAGACTGGCCCCACAATCATGCACTCAAGGTACTCAGGGCACGGTGCACTAAACCCATTTCCTGGATGTGAAAACTAAGATCAAGAGTGGCTGCATGACCTGCACAAAGTCACACAGTGAATCACAGGTAAGGTCTGGATTCTTGACAACCAACTCTAGGAAAAAAATTCCCCACATCACAGTCACTGTCCCATCCCTCTCTATGGCCTCAAACAACTCACAGGAGTCCGTTTTGTGCTTGCTCCCATAAACTGCTCTGCAACATCTCAGACAAGAGAATATCCAGCACTGGCTCATTTCCTCCAACCCAATCTACTAATGAGGAAATTATTTCAAAAGATGATCTGTGAGTCCTGTGGTCAGAAATTTCTGAATGCAGTCAAAATCCAGGCAGTTCATCTACTGGTCATTCTCAGGGTGAAGAGGAACGAGTCTGGTATTTCCTCCTCCCCCAAGTCCCTACCCCTGTAGTGAGCAATCTTTGTGTGAGACATGTCTGGCTTTGAAAATCATTTGCTTAAGTGGGTTGAGGAGGAGGAGCCTAGAGAGAGAAAACCAGCAATGTGTTACAGGCCACGGACGCTGGGAGAGAGCCAGACAGTAGACTTTATATGCTAGAAAAACACCTAGAACTTTTAAAAAGTCGAGGTATCCTATCTCACATTCAACATACTAACCATCCTGTACTAGGGCATAACACATAAACAAGCACACAAACCAACTGCAGAAACTTTGTGAAGAGTTTACTAAACACAAACACTTGGTGCCAGGAATCTTTGGGGAATTAAAGGAAATAAGACCTGGATCGACACAATGCGTGTGTGTGTCAGGAAGGTCAGATAGGAGGTAAGTGTAGAGTCAAGTGATATGAAGAGTCCAGGAAACAGAGATCTGAGAGATGACTAGGAGAAATTAAGCCTCTGAGAACACACAGAAATTGTCAGGAAATCTGGATGTCCAAGGGACTTGATGGGGGGTCATAGCTATCTTATTTGAATTCCAAAAAGCAAATTATCCCAATAGAGAGCTGAGTTATATGAAGAATGCACTTACTGAATATCTATTCTTTTCTCTCTCTCTCTCTCTTTTTCATTTATTTATATTAGTTGGAGGCTAATTACTTTACAATATTGTAGTGGTTTTTGCCATACATTGATATGAATCAGCCATGGATTTACATGTGTTCCCCATCCTGAATCCCCCTCCCACCTCCCTCCCCATCCCATCCCTCTGGGTCATCCTAGTGCACCAGCCCTGAGCACTTGTCTCATGCATCAAACCGGGACTGGCGATCTGTTTCACAATTGATAATATACATGTTTCGATGCTATTCTCTCAGATCATCCCACCCTCACCTTCTCCCACATAGTCCAAAAGTCTGTTCTATACATCTGTGTCTCTTTTTCTGTTTTGCATATAGGGTTATCGTTACCATCTTTCTAAATTCCATATATATGCATTAGTATACTGTATTGGTGTTTTTCTTTCTGGCTTACTTCACTCTGTATAATGGGCTCCAGTTTCATCCACCTCATTAGAACTGATTCAAATGTATTGAATATCTATCCTACGTGTTCTTTCAATTAATCTAAAATATATGCTTAATCAAATCCTCATAACATGGTATTATCTAAGCATTACATGCATCTATTGAAGGATCATCCTGAAATTACAAAGAGATTAAATAACTTTCTCAAGGTTGTGTTGTGTTTTTTTTTTTAATTTTAGGGTTTTTTTTTCATTTATTTTTATTAGTTAGAGGCTAATTTATTAATTAGAGGCTAATTACTTTACAAATATTGTAGTGGTTTTTGCCATACATTGACATGAATCAGCCATGGATTTATATGTGTTCCCCATCCCAAACCCCTCTCCCACCTCCCTCACCATCCTATCCCTCTGGGTCATCCCAGTGCACCAGCCCCAAGCACTTGTCTCATGCATCCAACCTGGACTAGCGATCTGTTTCACACTTGATAATATACATGTTTCAATGCTGTGTTTTAAGTAACTGACAAGATGCTCACAAACTTCAACATTAGCCCAGCTATGGACTTGCTCAGGAGAATGTAGTTTCTGAGGAACTGAAGTCATGACTGTGAAAGGCCTGAGGAGATAGAGGTTAACTCTTTCCTTATGTGGGAGGAACATGCAGTTCTGGGAGAAATGTTAGGTAGCCTAGGTAAAGGGAAATTTGGGGGAAAGGATCTAATTAGTCTTTTCCACAGTCACCCTTCCTAGGTGAAAGACAAGAGTCACCAAGCCAGCCATGCATGGTTTACCACAGAGTAGCTGAGAAGCCCCAGAGCTGGGCTGAAGGGAGAAGCAGACAGCAGCAGGTGCAGACTAGCCATCACTATTCCTCCTCTTCTCTTCCTTTATAACAGAATTAATAATTTTCCAGTTAAAAATTGTATTTAATATTTTAATAAAAAATAAACAGCACTAAAATTTTTTAAAGTATTAAGATGATGATGGGTGGTTTCAATGAGTCATTGAGGGAAAAGTAGGTAAATACTGAGCAACAATAGCCATAATTAGAAAACAATAAATAATTCAACATGCACGTTAAAATATGAAAGGTATAAAATCTCAGAGTAAGAAAATTCTCTCCTTTATAAAAGAAATGAGAAAAATGGCTTCCCTTGTAGATCAATTTTTCAGAACTCTGGAAAATAACTATGACACACAGTAGTCTGATGGGGCATTTATTCAAGAAAAACAACAGAATCCCAATAAGAACAGGAAGTTTTGTGGTGTTTTAACTTTCTTTATGCTCTCAAGTAGCACAGTTCACCTGGAAAAGAATAGCCTGTATTCCTGGTGAACACCAGAGACCTTGCAACCACCAGAGAGAGCCAATTCAGAGTTTTATTCTCAATAAATTTGTCATGATTTGACATACCTGTTGGCACTCCTGAAGATCCCACCTCAAAAACATCTGTATTTGCCCTAACAAGGGGTATTCCTTTGAGCTGCCCAAAGTATTGAATAACAGTTAATGCAAACTATAGACTAATTAAAGTCTTATAAGGGAAAACTGGGAAGGGGAGGAGAGTTTGAACAGAGCCAGAGATCAAATTGCCAATATTTGTTGGATCATGGAGAAAGCAAAGGAATTCAGAAAAAAACATCTGTCTTTGATTCATTGACTATACTAAAGCCTTTGACTGTGTGGATCACAACAAACTGTAGAAAAATCTTAAATTAATGGGAGTACCAGATCACCTTACTTGTCTCCTTAGAAACACGTGTGTGAGTCAAAAAGCAACAGTTAGAACCAGACATGGAACAACTGACTGGTTCAAAATTGGGAAAGGAGTACAACAAAATTCTATATTGTCACCCTGCTCCTTTAACTTCTGAGCAGAGTATACCATGTGAAATCCCAGGCTGGATGAATCACAAGCTGGAATCAAGATTGCCAGGAGAAATATCAACAACCTCAGATACGCAGATGATACCACTCTAATGGCAGAAGTTGAAGAGGAGCTAAAGAGCTTCTGATGGAGATGAAAGAGAAGAGTGAATAAGCTGGCTTAAAACTCAACATTCAAAAAGCTAAGATCTTTGCATCCGCTCCCATCTTTTCATGGCAAATAGATGAGGAAAAAGTGGAAACAGTGGCAGATTTTATTTTCTTGGGCTTCAAAATCACTGAGACGGTGACTGCAGCCATGAAATTGAAAGACGCTTGCTCCTTGGAAGAAAAACTGTAGCAAAAATAGACACCATATTAAAAGGCAGAGACATCATTTTGCCAAAAAGGTTCCTATAGTCAAAGCTATGGTTTTTCCAGTAGTCATGTACAGATGTAAGAGTTGAACCAGAAAGAAGACTGAGTGCTAAAGAATTGATGTTTTTGAACTGTGGTGCTGGAGAAGACTCTTGGAAGTCAACTGGACTCCAAAGAGATCAAACCAGTCAATTGTAAAGGAAATCAACCGTAAAGAAAGAAGAGAAAACGAAAGGAGAGGAGGCAGGACAGGATTTGCGCCCCTGGGGAGCTGGAGTGTAGGAGAGGTTCCTGCACCCAGGGAAGTCCACTCACTGATGGGGAAATCAGTTGGGATGGAAGAGGAGCATCTGAAGCTATTGAAGGAGGATGAAACAGCTGATCTGTGGCAGAGAGAAGAGAGTGAGACCTACAGATGATCTGTGCCATAGCCCTGTATACCCAAGACTTGGGGGTGTGTTTGCCAGTTCACAGTGGGGGCTGAAAGCTGGAACATGGGGATTGGAGACCAAACTCAGGAGGAAGATTGCTATTGACTGTGAGGAGACAGCCTGAGGGGATGAAAGGGAGGAAATTTACAACCAGGAATGCTTGTGGAAGAAACCCAGAAGTGCCACAGAAGCCAGGCACCACTGTTGAGTGACATCACATGCAGGGGGTGGAGCCATCATTGCAGCCCCACTCTCCCTACATGATAGCGCCTGGCCCACCAGGTGCTAGGAAAAGCCCCCACCGTGTCTGGCCCTCTGGTGCTGGCTGCCAGGATCTAGGAAAGTCTTCTACTAGGACCAGATCTCTTGCACCCATGGCTGCTGGTTTTCCTGCACACCTATTGCCACCGAGCCCCCATTACTAAAGGAGTCATGCCACCTCTGCACCTTGTCCTTACCAAAGCAGACTGCTCCAGGGCCGTCTTGGGAGCAGACTCCTGTGGTTGGGCCTCATACACAGGTGGGATTAAAACCAGAGCTGAGCCCCAGGGGTGGAGTGACTAAGGAAGAGGAACAAAAATCTTTCAGTGAAGTGGAACAAGCCACAGCTTAAATTCCCGAGATCACCTTGGTAAAGCTTACATCCTTGGTATATCTGAATAGACAATAAGTGCTCCCACAAAGGAAACCAATCTAGCTCTAGCAGCTGTGGGTTTTGGGCACTAGTACATGTGGGAATAGGGCCAGGTCCAAGCTCCCCTCACAGAGTACATAGGGAGTCCAGAGACCTATCTAGAGGTTTTGAATGGCCTCCTGGGGAGGCAAAGTTTGGCTGTGACTCACGGTGGGGACAGAATACTGACAGCTAAGACACTAGGAAAACATAATTACTGCCTTTTTGTGTTTTGTTTTGCTCTGTTGTTGTTGTTTATAATTATTTGTTTTTAGTTTTAGGTTTTTTTTTAATTTTTAATATATTTTTTTAATTTTTTATATTTCTATTTCAATGTTACTTTTTAGTTGTTCTGTGTTTTCCTTTGTTTTTTTCTCTCTTTTGTTCTACTTTGTTTCTTTGTCCTAATTGTATCTGTTATTGTTGTTTAGTTACTAAGTGGTATCTGACTCTTTAAGTCCCCATGGACTGTAGCCCATTAGGCTCATCTATCCATGGGATTTCCCAGGCAAGAATACTGGAGTGAGTTGCCATTTCCCTCTCCTGGGGATCTTCCTGACCCAGGGGTCTTCTGCATTGCAGGCAGATTCTTTACTGTTGTGCCACCAGGGAAGCCCCTATCTCATTTTGTTTTTCTAAATTATTTTTCTGTTTGTTTTGTTTTGTTTGCTTTTTCCTTCAGTTTGCATTCTGTTTGCATTTTGTTTTTTACTTTGATTTTGTTAGATTTGTTTTTAATTGTTTGATTTCACTTTGGGATTTTCATTTTTGTTTCTTATTTTGAATGTGCATCTGTTTCTTTGGGGCTTTTTTGCTTTTGTTTTTACCATTTGTCTGGGGTATTGTTTGTCTGATAAAGAACATTACAGCATACTAACACATATATATGGAATTTAGAAAGGTGATAACGATAACCCTATATGTTTGTCTGTTTGTTTTTAATCATTGCTGTTTGCTTGTTTTTGTCTTTGCTACTTCCCTCGGGTTTTGTTTGTTTGTTTTCATCTCATCCTTTTTTAATTTTCTCTTTTCCCTTTTTTGCCAAGGTGTGCAACTTGCAGATTCTTGGTTCCCAGGCCAGGGGTTGGGTCTAAGCCTCTGGGGTGGAAGCACTGAGTCCAAAACACTGAAACACTAGGGAATTTCAAGCCAAGAGAATTTTAACTTATGAGAGCTCTCCCAGAGGTCTCCATCTCAATTTCAAGGCCTGGGTCCACTCAACTACCTGCAGGCGCAGTGCTAAATGTCCCATGTTATCAACAAGCAAGACAGGACAGAAACACACAAATCAGCAGACAGGCTGCTTAAAGTTGTACTAAGTCCACAGACACCCCCAAAACACACCCCTTGATGTCACCCTGCCCATGAGAGGGGAAAGATTCTATTTCAACCACCAGAACACAAGTTCCTATCCCTCTCATCAAGACCTACACAAGCCACTGAACAAACCTCACCCACTGGAGACAGATACAAGAAGCAAAAAGAATTACTATCCTGTAGCCTGTGGAATGGAGAACTCAAACACAGTAAGTTAAACAAAATTAGAAGACAGAGAAATATGTTGCAGATGAAGGAACAAGGTAAAAACCCACAAGACCAAATAAATGAAGAGGAGCTAGGCAACTCACCTGAAAACGAATTCAAAGTACTGATAGTAAAGATGATCCAAAATCTTGGAAATGGAATGGAGAAAATATAAAAACATTTAACAAGGATTTAGACAAACTAAAGAACAAACTCTCAGAGATGAAGAACACAGTAACTGAAATTGAAAATACACTAGAAGTAATCAATAGCAGAATAACTGAGGCAGAAGAATGAATGAGATTAATAAAATGGTGGATACATAGAATGGTGAAAATAACTGCCTCAGAGCAGAATAAGGAGAAAATAATGAAAAGAATTGAAGTCAACCTCAGAGACATCTGGGATAACATTACATGGACCAACATTCAAATTATAGAGGTCCTGGAAGACAAAGTGAAAGTGTCTGAGAAAATATTTCAAGAGACTATAGTAGAAAACTTCCCCAACGTGAGAAAGAGACTAGCTAATCAAGTCCAGGAAGTGCAGAGAGTTCCATATAAGGTAAACCCAAGGAGAAACATGCTGAGGCACATATTAATCAAACTGTCAAAAATTAAATACAAAGGAAAAAATGTTAAAAGCAGCAAGGGAAATCAACAAACAAATTACAGGAGAATCCCCATAAGGTTATCAACTAATATTTCAGCAGAAACTCTACAGGCCAAAAATAAGTGGCAGAATATATTTAGAGTGATAAAGAGGAAAGCCTACAACCAAGATTACTCCACCCAACTGAGTTCTCATCCAAATTTGACAGAAAAATCAACAGCCTTACAGACAAGCAAAAGCTAAGAGGATTCAGCACCTTTACAACAATGCTAAAAGAACTTCTCTAGGTAGGAAACACAAGAGAAGAAAAACAACAACAGCAAAAACAACAAAAACCCAAGGCAATTAAGGAACATACATATTGATAGTTACCTTACGTGTAAATGGATTAAATGCTCCAATCAAAATAAACCTACCTAAAGAAACAAAGACCTACATATAAAAAACTATAAAACACTGATGAAAGAAATCAAAAAAGGCACAAATAAGTGGAGAAATATATAGTGTTCATGGATCAGAAGAATCAATATAGTGAAAATTAGTATACTACCAAAGGCATCTATAGATTCAATGCAATCCCTATCAAACTACCAACGGTATTTTTCAGAGAACTAGAACAAATAATTTCACAGTTTGTATGGAAATACAAAAAACCTCAAGTAGCCAAAGCAATCTTGAGAAAGAAGAATGGAACTGGAGGAATCAAGCTGCCTGACTTCAGTCTCTACTACAGAGCCACGGTCATCAAGACAGTGTGGTACTGGCACAAAGACAGAAATATAGATCAATGGAACAGAATAGAAGGCCCAGAGATAAATCCACGCACCTATGGACACCTTATCTTTGACAAAGGAGGCAAGAATATACAGTGGAGAACAGATAACCTCTTTAACAAGTGGTGCTGGGGAAACAGGTCAATCACTTGTAAAAGAATGAAACTAGAATACTTTCTAACACCATGCACAAAAATAAACTCAAAATGGATTAAAGATCTAAATGTAAGACCAGAAACTATAAAACTCCTAGAGGAAAACATAGGCAAAACACTCCCTGACATGAACCACAGCAGGATCCTCTATGACCCACCTCCCAGAATATTGGAAATAAAAGCAAAAATAAGCAAATGGGACCTAATTAAAATTAAAAGCTTCTGCACAACAAAGGAAACTATAAGTAAGGTGAAAAGACAGCCCTCAGATTGGGAGAAAATAATAGCAAATGAAGCAATGGACAAAGAATTAATCTCAAAAATATACAAGCAACTCCTGCAACTCAATTCAAGAAAAATAAAGGACCCAATCAACTGAGCCAAAGTTGCGGGATATAAAATTAACACACAGAAATCCCTTGCATTCCTATATACTAACAATGAGAAAACAGAAAGAGAAATTAAGGAAACAATACCATTCACCATTGCAACAAAAAGAATAAAATACTTAGGAGTACATCTACCTAAAGAAACAAAGGACCTATACATAGAAAACTATAAAACACTGATGAAAGAAATCAAAGAGGACACAAACAGATGGAGAAACATACCGTGTTCATGGATTGGAAGAATCAATATTGTCAAAATGGCTATTCTACCCAAAGCAGTCTATAGATTCAATGCAATCCCTATCAAGCTACCAATGGTATTTTTCACAGAACTAGACCAAAGAATTTCACAATTTGTATGGAAATACAAAAAACCTCGAATAGCCAAAGTAATCTTGAGAAAGAAGAATGGAACTGGAGGAATCAACCTGCCTGACTTCAGACTCTACTACAAAGCCACAGTCATCAAGACAGTATGGTACTGGCACAAAGACAGAAATATAGATCAATGGAACAGAATAGAAAGCCCAGAGATAAATCCACGAACCTATGGACACCTTATCTTTGACAAAGGAGGCAAGGATATACAATGGAAAAAAGACAACCTCTTTAACAAGTGGTGCTGGGAAAACTGGTCAACCACTTGCAAAAGAATGAAACTAGAACACTTTCTAACACCATACACAAAAATAAACTCAAAATGGATTAAAGATCTAAATGTAAGACCAGAAACTATAAAACTCCTAGAGGAAAACATAGGCAAAACACTCTCCGACATGAATCACAGCAAGATCCTCTGTGACCCACCTCCCAGAATATTAGAAATAAAAGCAAAACTAAATAAATGGGACCTAATGAAACTTAAAAGCTTTTGCACTACAAAGGAAACTATAAGTAAGGTGAAAAGACAGCCCTCAGATTGGGAGAAAATAATAGCAAATGAAGAAACAGACAAAGGATTAATCTCAAAAATATACAAGCAACTCCTGCAGCTCAATTCCAGAAAAATAAATGACCCAATCAAAAAATGGGCCAAAGAACTAAACAGACATTTCTCCAAAGAAGACATACAGATGGCTAACAAACACATGAAAAGATGCTCAACATCACTCATTATCAGAGAAATACAAATCAAAACCACAATGAGGTACCATTACACACCAGTCAGGATGGCTGCTATCCAAAAGTCTACAAGCAATAAATGCTGGAGAGGGTGTTGAGAAAAGGGAATCCTCTTACACTGTTGGTGGGAATGCAAACTAGTACAGCCACTATGGAGAACAGTGTGGAGATTTCTTAAAAAACTGGAAATAGAACTGCCATATGATCCAGCAATCCCACTTCTGGGCATACACACCAAGGAAACCAGATCTGAAAGAGACAGGTGCACCCCAATGTTCATCGCAGCACTGTTTATAATGGCCAGGACATGGAAGCAACCTAGATGCCCATCAGCAGACGAATGGATAAGGAAGCTGTGGTACATATACATCATGGAATATTACTCAGCCATTAAAAAGAATTCATTTGAATCAGTTCTAATGAGATAGATGAAACTGGAGCCCATTATACAGAGTGAAGTAAGCCAGAAAGATAAAGAACATTACAGCATACTAACACATATATATGGAATTTAGAAAGATGGTAACGATAACCCTATATGCAAAACAGAAAAAGAGACACAGAATTATAGAAAACACAGTAGGCTTTTAACTAGCCAGCTTCTTTGAGACCCTCCAAGGGTTTTCAAGTCTACAAAGTATGCACTGTACTTCAAAAAGCAATAAGACAAATAGTACAGTCATTATTCTAAAAGTTGCAAAAGTGGTGTAGGCATACATGGTGTAATTTAGTTACACTGTGTGGTTATGTTTCTATTACATAATCATATTCACTCCTTTTTTCCTACATAATTACCTATTCAGCCAGGTTTTAGTTGAACATGAAACCATCCTTGTACCAGTGCTGATAGCTGGTGATAGCTCTTTGATAGCAGCATTTATTCTACTGGAAGAGTCTTTTCCAACTTCTGTGTCACTTTTGGGAAAATTTTTATTTGTTGTTGTAAGGAATGCTGCCTCTGTGATTTAAAGTCTCTTAATCCAATTCCATGAAAGTGATGAATTTCACCCAAAGTGGCAAAAAGAAACAGTGTAACAGTGATCCTCAAGGCCATCAGCACCTCCATCTTTCCTTCTTCCATGTGTCACCAACTCTACTTTGGTAAGAGCTCCTCTCTGAACTTCGATGATGTCGGGCAAGTTGGCCAGGTGCCTCTGATACAGTGCTAACATGTCCATGATGGGTCCACATCCTGCCTGGGCTGCTCAGTGAGAGCTCAAGAATGGCTTCCTAGGCATCTCCAGTGAAAGCACTGGTGGGCCCGTGCCGCCGTCGCCTGCCAGGCCAGGCTGAGGGGCAAGGATCACATTCACGCACGAGGCCAAGAAGAGGCCTGGGTCCCTGTGTCTGTGGTCCCCTCAAGCCAGCCCTCAATGTCCTGCTAGCTACACAAGCTCTGCACCTGGTGCTTCCACAACATGACTGCGCCCAGGTTCTCCCACCTGAAGTCAGTCAGCTCCTGGGTGTGCAGCTGCATGGCCCTGGCGCCTCCACGTGCTGCCTCCGACTCCTGGTGCCCAGAGCCTGGTGACCGCCTGAGTGGCCCAATGTGGTGCCCACTCTAGGGTGCTGAGAGAGGAGAGCCCCAAAGGCGACGCACACTACTCGGCCCCTGCCCACCAGAGTTGCTCTCCGCACAGCTCTGCTTGCATTTTTTGGTTTTTAGTGAGGATAGTTTTAGAATATGGATCAACACTATTTCAAGAGCCAAAATATAGTGATATCCAGGCAGAGTAATTAGTGGTAGTTATGTTTTACACGTGGAGGTGGAGATGTTAATCAATTGCCTAGATTCGATAAACAAGTCATCTTACATCAACCCTAGAGAGGATGTGGAGTGGACTTGACTTCTCTCCTCCATATATTCCCTAGAAAGAGGCTCAGAAAAAAGAAAGGGTAAACAGTGTGACAAAATAGTACATTATTAGAATGGGACAAGGTCAGCTGGCAGTACCAGGCTTGATGACAGTCAAAGGCAGATCTAAGTATGTGAATGGTTTCATCCCATAGAAGGAGCTATTTCTGGGAAGAACATATTATTTTTCCTCTCTCTTTTTAATTTGCTTATTTTTAATTGAAGGATAATTGCTTTACAATATTGTGTTGGTTTCTGCCATACATCAGCATGAAGCAGCCATAGGCATACATATGTCACCTCCCTCCTGAACTTCCCTCCCACCTCCCACCCCCTAGGTTGTTACAGAGCTGGAATTTGAGTTCCCAGCAAATTCCCATTGGCTATCTATTTTAAATGAGGTAGTGTATCTATTTCCCTGCTACTATTCATTTGTCCCACTCTCTCCTTCCTCCCACCCATCCCCTACCCAGGTCTCTTCTCTATGTCTCCCTCTCCATTCAGTTCAGTTTAATCACTCAGTCGTGTCAGACTCTTTGCCACCCCATAGGCTGCAACACTCCAGGCCTCCCTGTCCATCACCAACTCCCGGAGTTAACTCAAACTCATGTCCATTGAGTCAGTGATGCCATCCAACCATCTCATCTTCTGTTGTCCCCTTCTCCTCCTGCCTTCGATCTTTCCCAGCATCAGGGTCTTTTCAAATGAGTCAACTCTTTGCATGAGGTGGCCAAAGTATTGGAGTTTCAGCCTCAAGA
Source organism: Cervus elaphus (assembly GCF_910594005.1). Lineage (NCBI taxonomy): Eukaryota > Metazoa > Chordata > Mammalia > Artiodactyla > Cervidae > Cervus > Cervus elaphus. The sequence continues at coordinate 36,669,428 of NC_057834.1, forward strand.
TCATTCCTTCCAATGAACACTCAGAACTGATCTCCTTTAAGATGGACTGGTTGGATCTCCTTGCAGTCCAAGGGACTCTCAAGAGTCCTCCAACATCACAGCTCAAAAGCATCAATTCTTTGGCGCTCAGCTTTCTTTATAGTCCAACTCTCACATCTGTACTTGACTATTGGAAAAACCATTCTTGACTAGATGGACCTTTGTTAGCAAAGTAATGTCACTGCTTTTTAATATGCTGTCTAGTTTGGTCATAACTTTCCTTCCAAGGAGCAAGTGTCTTTTTATTTCATGGCTGCAGTCACCATCTGCAGTGATTTTGGATCCCAAAAGAATAAAATCTGCCACTGTTTCCACTGTTTCCCCATCTATTTGCCATGATGATGGGACCAGATGCTATGATCTTAGTTTTCTGAATGTTGAGCTTTAAGCCAACTTTTTCACTCTCCTTTCTCGCTTTCATCAAGAGGCTCTTTAGTCCTTCCTCACTTTCTGCCAAAAGGGTGGTGTCATCTGCATATCTGAGGTTATTGATATTTCTCCCAGCAATCTTGATTCCAGCTTGTGCTTCCTCCAGCCCAGCGTTTCTTATGATGTACTCTGCATATAAGTTAAATAAGCAGGGTGACAATATACAGCCTTGACGTACTCCTTTTCCTATTTGGAATCAGTCTGTTGTTTCATGTCCAGTTCTAACTGTTGCTTCCTGGCCTGCATACAGGTTTCTCAAGAGGCAGGTCGGGTGGTCTGGTATTCCCATCTCTTTCAGAATTTTCCAGTTTATTGTGATCCACAGAGTCAAAGGCTTTGGCATAGTCAATAAAGCAGAAATAGATGTTTTTCTGGAACTCTCTTGCTTTTTCAATGATCCAGCAGATGTTGGCCATTTGATCTCTGGTTCCTCTGCCTTTTCTAAAATCAGCTTGAACATCCGGAAGTTCATGGTTCACTTATTGCTGAAGCCTGACTTGGAGAATTTTGAGCCTTACTTTACTAGTATGTGAGATGAATACAATTGTGCTGTAGTTTGAGCAATCTTTGGCATTGCCTTTCTTAGGGATTGGAATGAAAACTGACCTCTTCCAGTCCTGTGGCCTGCAAATAGGTTCTTCAGTACCATTTTTCTAGATTCCATATATATGCGTTAATATGCAGTATCGGTTTTTCTCTTTCTGACTTATTTCACTCTGTATAATGGGCTCTAGGTTCATCCATCTCATTAGAACTGACTCATATGCATTATTTTTTTTATGGCTGAGCAATAACTCATTGCATAAATGTACCACAGCTTCTTTATCCATTCATCTGTCTATGGACATCTAGGTTGCTTCCATGTCCTTGTAAATAGAAGCTATTATAAATAGTGCTGCAGTGAATATTGGGCTACATGTGTTTTTTTCAATTTTGGTTTCTTCAGTGTATATGCCTAGTAGTAGGATTGCTAGGTCATATGGGGTTTCTTAGGTGGCACTAGTGGTAAAGAACCCACCTGCCAATGTAGGACATGTAAGAGATGCAAGTTTGATCCCTGAGTCAGGAAGATCCCCTGGGGCAGGGCATGGCAATCCACTCTGGTATTCTTGCTTGGACAATTCCCTGGACAGAGTAGCCTGGAGGGCTATAGTACATAGGGTCACAAAGAGTTGGACACAACTGAAGCAACTTGGCAAATTCACACATGGTAGTTTTATTCCTAGTTGTTGTTTTTTGTTGTTGTTGTTTGTTTGTTTGTTTGTTTGTTTTAAGGAATCTCCATACCATCTTCCATAGTGGCTATATCAATTTACATTCCCACCAACAGTGCAAAAGGGTTCCTTTTTCTCCACATCGTCTCCAGTGTTTATTGATTGTGGATTTTTTTATGATGGCCATTCTGACCAGTGAGAGGTGATTTTGTAGTTATAGTTTTGACTTGCATTTCTCTAATAATGAGAAATGTTAATCATCTTTTCATGTGTTTAATAGCCATCTGTATGTCTACTTGATGACCTTCTTGTTTCTTGAAGTAGAATTGTGTTGCTATAAACTTCCCTCTTATAACTGCTTTTGCTGCATCCCATAGGTTTTAAGTTGTCACGTTTTATTGTCATTTGTTTCTAGGAATTTTTTATTTCCCTTTTTACTTCTTTGGTAGGCCATTTATTACTTAGAAGTGTATTGTTTAATCTCTATGTGTTTGGTTTTTTACAGTTTTTTTCCTGTAATTTATATCTAGTCTCCTAGCATTGTGATCAGAAGAGATGCTTGATATGATTTTGATTTTCTTAAATTTACTGATACTTGATTTGTGACCCAAGATGTGGTCTATTCTGGAGAATGTTCTATGTGCACTTGAGAAGAAAGTGTATTCTGCATTTGGATGAAATGTCCTGAGGATATCAATTATGTCCATCTGGTCTAGTGTGTCATTTAAGGCTTGTGTTTCCTTATTCTCTGTTTTGATGATCTGTCCATGGGTGTAAGTGGGGTGTTAAATTCCCTTACTATTATTGTGTTACTGTTAAGTTCCCCTTTTGTGTCTGTTAGTCTTTGCCCTATGTATTAGGTGTTCCCATGTTGGGTGAAATACTTAAAATTGCTATGTTTTCTTCCTGGATTGATCCCTTGATCATTATGCAATGTACTTGGGAAGGACATATTCTTCCATTACTCATGTGGTAGGTTTTGAGTAGTTTAGTGGTAGATGCCAGTATCATTTCCAGGGCACCATGGACTCTGAAGGTCAGAAGGGAAGAAAGTGTCAACTCCTTATTTGAGCTGCTATCTCAAATGATGGGGAAATTAACAAAACTGCCCTCTCTAAATAAACTTCCAAATGATATGGAGGGTTCTCTGCCCCCATCTTATCTTTTATCTCTCTTTTAGTTGTTGAGGTAATATAGGAGCATATCATGCACTCAAATCTTCACTATAGAGGCTAGAAACCTAGGAAAAAGTTATTCAGTTCCCCACACACTGCACATGTGAAGTAATTACATTTCTTGTTGTCTGAACTGACTTTCCTCATCCTTTGTCCACAAGTATATAATCCAGTTTGCTTATTCATTTGCTTAGGTTTATGACATTTCTTTCTGGTAAGTGAAACATCTCCTATGTGTGAACAAATATGTTATATAAACACATTCACATTTTTCCTTAACTATAAACACTGAAACAGTGCTCAAATTTTAAAATATAGAAGTGAGTTGTATGAAGGACTTAGTATGTGCCTATATTCATTATTTACCATCCCCAAGGACCATTTTTTTATTTATTTTTTATTGAAGGATAATTGCTTTACAGAATTTTGTTGTTGTTTTCTATCAAACCTCAACATGAATCAGCCATAGGTATACATATATCCTCTCCCTTTTGAACCTCCCTCCCATCACCCCCCCCCATTCCACCCCTCCAAGCTGATGAGGAGCCCCTGGCTGAGCTTCCTGAGCCACATAGCAAATTCCCATTGGCTATCTATTTCACATATGGTAATATAAGTTTCCATGTTACATCTCACCCTCTCTCCCCCTCTCCCCGTGTTCATAAGTCTATTCTCTATGTCTATTTCTCCACTGTTGCCCTGTAAATAAATTCTTCAGTACCATTTTTCTAGATTCCATATATGTATGTTAGAATACAATATTTATCTTTCTCTTTCTGACTCACTTCACTCTGTATAAGTTCTAGGTTCATTGACCTCATCAGAACTGACTCAAATGCATTCCTTTTTATGGTCGGGTAATATTCCATTGTGTATATGTACCACATCTTCTTTATCCATTCATCTGATGGTGGACATCTAGATTGCTTTCATGTTCTAGCTATTGTAAATAGTACTGCAATGAACAATGGGATGCAAAGAACAATGTCTTTTTCTTTTTTTTTTCTTTTTTTTTTTTCTTTTTTTTTTTTTTTTTTATCTTGCAAACCATGCTTCTGGTCAAACACTAATGAAGACCTAAGAACTGCCAACAGTCAATGTCTTTTTCAATTTTGGTTTCCTCAAGGTATATGCCTAGGAGTGGGATTGCTGGGTCATATTTTGGTTTATTCCTAGTTTTTAAGGAATCTACATACCGTCTTCCATAGTGGCTATATCAATTTACATTCCCACCAGCAGAGCAAGAGCATTCCCTATTCTCTACACCCTCTCTAGCATTTATTGTTTGTAGACATTTTGATGATGGCCAATCTGACCTGTGTGATGTGATATCTCATTGTGGTTTTGATTTGCATTTCTCTAATAATGAGCGATGTTGAGCATCTTTTTATGTGTTTGTTAGCCATCTGTATGTATTCTTTGGGGAAATGTCTGTTTAGGTCTTTTTCCCACTTTTTGATTAGGTTTTTTGTTTTTCTGGCATTGAGTTGTATAAGCTGCTTGTATATTTTGGAAATTAATCCTTTGTCCGTTGTTTCATTTGCTATTATTTTCTCCTATTCTGAGGGCTGTCTTTTCACCTTGCTTATAGCTTCCTTTGCTGTCAGATGCTTCTAAGTTTAATCAAGTCCCACTTGTTTAATTTTGTTTTTATTTCTGTTACTCTAGGAGGTGAGTCATAGAGGATCTTCCTTTGATTTATGTCACTGAGTATTCTCCCTATGGTTTCCTCTAAGAGTTTTATAGTCTCTGGTCTTACAGTTAGGTCTTTAATCCATTTTTAATTTCTTTGTGTATGGTGTTAGGAAGTGTTCTAATTTCATTTTTTTACATGTAGCTGCCCAGTTTTCCCAGAACCATTTGTTAAAGAGGCTGTCTTTGTCCCATTGTATATTCTTAAGTCCCTTGTCAAAAATAAGGTACCCATAGGTGCATGGGTTTATTTCTGGGCTTCCTATCTTGTTCCATTGGTCTGTATTTCCATTGGTACTGTTTTTGTGCCAGTACAATACTGTCTTGATGACTGTAGCTTTGTAGTATAATCTGAAGTCAGGAAGATTGACTTCTCCTGTCCATTCCTCTTTCTCAAGACTGCTTTGACTATTCAGGGTCTTTTGTGTTCCCATATGAATTGTGAATTTTTTTGTTCTAGTTCTGTGAAAAATGCCATTGGTAATTTGATTGGGATCACATTAAATCTGTAGATTGCATTTGGCAGTACAGTAACTTTCACAATATTCATACTTCCTATCCAGGAACATGGAATATCTCTCTATCTGTTATGTTGACTTTGATTTGTTTCATTAGTGTCTTATAATTTTCTGTGCACAGTTCTTTTGTCTCCTTAGGTGAGTTTATTCCTAGATATTTAATTCTTTTTGTTGCAATGGTGAACGGGATTGATTCCTTAATTTCTCTTTCTGATTTTTCATTGTTAGTATATAGAAATACAAATAATTTCTGTGTATTGATTTTGTATCCTGCAACTTTGCTAAATTCGCTGATTAGCTCTTGGAATTTTCTGATACTATCTTTAGGATTTTCTTTGTACAGTATCATGTCATCTGCAAACAGTGAGAGCTTTTCTTCGTCTTTTCTGATCTGGATTCCTTTATTTCTTTTTCTTCTCTGATTGCTCTAGCTAGGACTTCCAGAACTATGTTGAATAACAGTGGTGAAAGTAGATACCCTTGTCTTATTCCTGATCTTAGGGGGAATGCTTTCAGTTTTTCACCATTGAGAATAATGTTTGCTGTAGACTTATCATATATGGCCTTTACTATGTTGAGGTAGGTTCCTTCTATGCCCGTTTTTTGAAGACTTTTAATCATAAACAGGTGCTGAATTTTGTCAAAGGCTTTTTCTGCATCTATTGAGATTATCATATGGCTTTTACCTTTCAATTTGGTAATATGGTATATCACATTGATTAATTTGTGTATATTGAAGGATCTTTGCATCCCTGGAATAAACCCAAATTGATCTTTTGAGCTTTTTGATGTGTAGCTGAATTCTATTTGCTAAAATTTTGCTGAGGATTTTTGCATTTTTGTTCATCAGTGATATTTGCCTGTCATTTTTGTGTGTGTGTGTGTGTTGTCTTTGTCTGGTTTTGGTATCAGGGTGATGGTGGCCTTGTAGAATGAGTTTGGAAGTGTTCCTTCCTCTGCAATTTTTTGAACATTTTAGAAGGACAGGCATTACCTCTTCTCTAAATGTTTGATAGAGTTCCCCTGTGAAGCCATCTGGACCTAGGCTTTTGTTTTTGGGAGATTTTTTATCCCAGCTTCAATTTCAGTGCTTGTGTTTGTGTTATTCATAATTTCTATTTCTTCCTGGTTCGGTCTTGGAAGATTGAGTTTTTCTAAGAATCTGTCCATTTCTTCCAGATTATCCATTTTATTGCCTAATAGTTGTTCATAATAGTACCTTATAATCCTTCATATTTCTGCATTCTCTGTTGTAACCTCTCCTTTTTCATTTCTAACTTTGCTGACTTGATTCTTCTTTCTTCTTTTCTTGATGAGTCTGGCTAAAAGTTGGTCAATTTTGTTTATATTCTCAAAGAACCAGCTTTTAGTTTATTCATCTTTACTGTTGTTTCTTTCATGTCTTTTTCATTTATGATTTCTTTCCTTCTACTAATTTTGGGGATGTTTCTGTTCTTCTTTTTCCAGTTGTTTTAGGTGTAAAGTCTATTTGATGTTTTTCTTGTGTTTTGAGGTAGTAACATTGCTATAAACTTCCATCTTAGAATGGCTTTTGCTGCATCCCATAGGTTTTGAGGTGTCGTGTTTTCATTGTCATTTGTTTCTAGAAAATTTTTATTTCCCTTTTGATTTCTTCAGTAACCTGTTGGTTATTTAGAAATGTGCTGTTTAGTCACCATGTGTTTGTGTTTCTTACACTTTTTTTCTTGTAATTGATATCTAGTCTCATAGCATTGTGGTTAGAGAAGATGCTTGATACAATTTCAATTTTCTTAAATTTACTGAGATTTGATTTGTGACACAAGATGTGGTCTATCCTGGAGAATATTCCATGTGCACTTGAGAAAGTGTATTCTTCTGCATTTTGATGGAATGTCCTGAAGATATCAATGAGATCCATCTCATCTAATGTAACATTTAAGACTGTGTTTCCTTATTAATTTTCTGTTTTGATGATCTGTCCATTGGTGTGAGTGGGGTCTTAAAAAGTCTCCTAGTATTATTGAGTTACTATCAATTTCCCCTTTTATGTCTGTTAGTGTTTGTCTTATGTATTGAGGAGCTTCTATGTAGGGTGAATAGATATTTACAATTGTTATCTCTTCTTTTAGGATTGATCCCTTGATCATTATGTAGTGTCTCTCCTTGTCTCTTCTAATCTTCTTTATTTTATCCTTTATTCTAATCCTCTGATATGAGGATTGCTATTCCAGCTTTCTTTTGCTTCCCATTTGCATTGAATATATTTTTCCATCCTCTCACTTTCAGTCTATATGTGTCTTTAGATATAAAATGGGTTTCTTGTAGGCAGCATATATATGGGTTTTGTTTTTGTATCCATTCAGCTAGTCTATGTCTTTTGGTTGAAGCATTTAATCCACTTACATTTAAAGTAGTTATTGATATATATGTTCCAATTGCAATTTTCTTAATTGTTTGGAGTTGATTTTGTAGATCTTTTTTCTTCTGTTATATTTCTTGACTATATAAGTAAGTCCCTTTAACTTTTGTTGTAAAGCTGGTTTGGTGGTACTGAAAGCTGTTAACTTTTGCTTGTCTGAAAAGCTTTTTATTTCTCCATCAGTTTTGAATGAGATCCTTGCCAGGTCCAGTGATCTTGGTTGTAGATTTTTCCTTTTCAGTGCTTTAAACATATCCTGCCATTCCCTTCTGGCCTGCAGAGTTTCTGCTGAGAGATCAGCTGTTAAGCATATAGGGTTTCCTTTGTATTTTACTTGTTGCTTCTCCCTTGCTGCTTTTAAAATTCTTTCCTTGTGTTTAGTCTTTGTTAGTTTGATTAGTATGTGTGTTCGCATGTTTCCTCTTGGGTTTATCCTGTATGGGACTCTGTGCCTCTTGGACTTGATTATTTCCTTTTCTATGTTGGGGAAATTTTTCAACTATAATCTCTTCAAAAATTTTCTCATACCCTTTCTTTTTCTCTTCTTCTTCTGGGACCCCTATGATTCGAATGTTGGGGCATTTGATATTGTCCCAGAGGTCTCTGGGACTAGTCTCAGTTCTTTTCATTCTCTTTGCTTTATTCCGCTCTCTAGAAGTTATGTCCACCCTTTTGTCTTCCTGCTCACTGATTCATTCTTCTGCTTCAGATACTCTGTTATTGATTCCTTCTAGAGTATTTGTATTTCAGCTTTGTGTTATTTGTCTCTGTATGTTTATTCTTTAATTCTTCTAGGTTTTGTTATTGTTTTGTTTTTTATTCTTGTATTTTCTCCATTTTGTTTTCAATATTTTTGATCATCTTTACTAACATTATTCTGAATTCTTTTTCAGGGAGTTTGCCTGTTTCCTCTTCATTTATTTGGACTTCTGTGTTTCTAGTTTGTTCCTTCATTTGTGTAGTATTTCTCTGCCTTTTAATTATTTTTTTAACTTACTGCATTTGAGGTCTCCTTTTCCCAGGCTGCAAAGTTGAATTCTTTCTTCCTTTTGGTTTCTCTCCTCCCAAGGTTGGTGCAGTGATTTGTGTAAACTTCGTATAGAATAAAATTTCTGCTGAGTTTTTGTTTGTTTGTTTTTCCTCTGATGGGAAAGGCTGAGTGAGGTGGTAATCCTGTCTGCTGATGATTAGGTTCTTATTTCTGTTTTGTTTGTTTTTTAGATGAGGCATCTGCACAGAATGCTACTGGTGATTGGATGATGCCAGGTCTTGTATTCAAGTGGTTTCCCTTTTGTGAGTTCTCTCTATTTGATACTCCCTAGGATTAGTTTTCTGGTAGTCTAGGGTCTTGGAGTCAGTGCTCCCACTCCAAAGGCTCAGGGCTCAATCTCTGGTCAGGAACAAAGGTTCCACAAGTGGTTTGTTATGGCATTAAGTGAGAGTAAAACAAATATCCAAAAATGAGAAACCAAATATGAAACCCAGTTCAAATGACAGTTACAAAATCAGGCAAATAATAATTAAAATAATGGAATATACACATATACATATACACCCATGAGCAAGGTCAAAGCAGCCCAACAAAAATAAAGTACAATAGATTGACCCAGCAAAGAAAATTAGAAATTATATTTACCAGTTAAGAACAAAACTAACTAAATCACAAAGTGGAAAACAAAACTAAAGCAAGGTGTCAAGTGGGGAATAAAGCAATGAAAACGAAACTAACAAATGTGTTGAGAGGAAAGGAAAGAAAGAAAGAATAGATATGCAAAGTTAAATAGAGGTAGAAGATCTATATACATTAAAGATTAACTGCAAGGAGAAAAGAACAGTAGGAAAGGCAAACGAATAAATGTAGAAAAACTATAATATGTTTTTAAAAATTAAAAGTTAAAATTATAAAAATGAGAAAAGAAAAAATCGAAGAAGAAAGAAGGAGAAAAAAAAACAGGAAAACTCCATAGAACAATAAAGCCCAACATAGATGCAGAGATTTATAACAACAGTAAAAAAGTGTGACTGAATATACACATATACATATACACCCATAAGCAGAGTCAAAACAGTCCAACAAAAATAAAGTATAATAGATTGACCCAGCGAACAAAGGAAACCAAAAATTATGTCTACCAGAACAAAACTAACTAAAGCACAAACTGGAAAACAAAACTAAAGCCAGGTGCCAATTGGGGAATAAAGCAATGAAACTAAAACTAACAAATATGCTGAGAGGTAAGGAAAGAAAGAAGGAATATATATGCAAAGTTAAATAGAGGTAGATAAAGAAGATTTATATACATTGAAGATTAACTGCAAGGGGAAAAGAGCAGTGGGGAAAGCAAACAAAGGAATAAATGTAGAAAAAAATAATAGGTTTAAAAAATTAACATTAAAAATTATTTTTAAAAAAAGAGGGGGAAACTCCCCAGAACTTCAAAAGCCCAAAATAAAGGCAGAGGTTTATAACAACAATTTTTTTTAAAAAATGTAACTAAGAATAAAAAGAAGCTAAAAAAGCTCAAAAGCTTAATTAGATTTCATAGTGCCAATAAAACTGACAACACCTGAAGTGGGGGGGGTGGGGGAAGAAAAAGAAAAATCCGAAAGAATCTACAGAACAAGTCAAAAAATAAGAATAATAAATGTTTTTCTTCAGTCAGTGCTGTCAGAGTCCTTTCCCTCGCTGGGAGTCATAGTCCACCTCACCTCCCTAGGATGCCTTCCAACACTGTGCTGATCTCTGGACCTATTATGGGGGCAGCTCAGATTCTAATCTGGTCCTGCTACTCTGTGTTTTTGTCTCCAATGTCCATAGCTATCAGAACTAGTGCATTTTCTTTTGTGGGAGCTCTCAGTGCCCTTTTATATATTCCATAGACACAGAGTCTGCCTAGTTGATCATGCGGATTTAACCTGCAGCTTGTAAACAGCTGGTGGGAAGGTTTTGGGTCTTCTTCCTTAGTCACACTTCCCCTGGGTTTCAATTGTGGTTTTATTTCCACCTATGCATGTGGGTCGTCCACTGGGGTTTGCTCCTGAGGCTTCCCTGGAGGACTTGGGTTTGCCCCATGAGGACCAGGTGTGGAGGTGGTGCAGCTGCTTGCATTGCAGAAGTTCTGGCAGCACCAGGTACTCAGGGGAGTTGGTGGCCAGGGCAGCAGGAAATACAGCACTCTAGAAGAGTAGGGCAACCAGTGTTGGCCAATATGCTCCAGTATTCTTGCCTGGAGAACTCCCCTCCCTGATAGAGAAGCCTGGCAGGCCAGTCTACAGGGTTGCAGAGAGTCAGACACTACCGAAGCAAACCCACACACACAGAAGAAGGACATTTTTGCCTGTGACAGCTCTGCCCCAGTGAGTGTTGATCATGAAGGTAGCACAGCTGCTTGGCTTGCGGGGACCCTGGCAGCACCAAGTGTGCAAGGACACAGACTGCCTCCACCACACGAGTTATGGCCCTATCAGAGCCTTTTTTCAAGCCTCTTGTAGCTGGCAATCAAAAGGCCTCTTTGGCCAGTCTTTCTCTGTATCTCTGCCAATTCAGGCACTTAGAGGGCTCCCTTGCCTGGGGTCCTTCTCTGTTGTTTGGTGCATCAGGCACATAGAGGGGCGCCCCTGGCTGGGGTCCTACTCTGTAGTTCAGCACATCAGTCACTTAAAGGAACACCCTGGATGGGGTTCTACTCAGCAGTTCAGGGTGTCAGGCATTTGATGGGCCAGCCTCTCTATTGTTCAGCTGCCAGTGCTGGTGTGTGCGGGGAGAGAGGCTATGGTGATGACTCCACCCACTATGAGTGACTCAGCAGTAGAGACTTGCTTCCATGGCTGCCCAGCTTTCTTCCACAGGCATTTCCCACCACGATTCCCTCACAACCCCTCAATCCTTCTCTTCACAGTCAACAGCAGCCCTCACACTGGGATTGCTCAACAATCCCTAAACTCCAGCTCCCAGCTGCTGCACCTTCCAGGAGACCAGTTTTCCTGTCCAGGGTATGTATGGCTGTGGCAAGGACGGTCTGATTCTCATTCCACTTAGGCTGCCACAGATCGGCTGTTTCACTCTCAGCCCTAAATGTTTTTCTTCTGACTCAAACAATTGCCCCGATGTGGGGATCAAACCCTTGCTTCTGTTCCCCCACCCACTGAGGGCAGATCCAGTCCTACTAACACTCCTGTTTTTCCCCCTATTTCCTTCATCCTACCGAGTTTTGTGTGGGTCTATACTCATTTGAAAAGACTCTGATGCTAGGAAAGATTGAAGGCAGGAAGAGAAGGGGACAACAGAGGATGAGATGGTTGGATGGCATCACCGACTCAATGGACATGAGTTTGGGTAGACTCTGGGAGTTGGTGATGGACAGGGAGGCCTGGCGTGCTGCGGTTCATGGGGTCACAAAGAGTCAGACATGACTGAGCAACTGGACTGAACTATTATTTTCCACTGATCAGGTACTCCTGTCCACTCTCAGCTGGTGTTCTCCATGCACTTCTGTGTCTGAAGGCATATTCCTGATGTATCCGTGGAGAGAGATGTACCCCATGTCCACCTACTTCTCCACTATCTTATTCTTTGTCAACCATTTTATTTTCTAAGGAAAATATAGTGCCATGAAAGGGAACCCCTGGAATTCTGGTCTACCAGCACAACTGACACATTCATAATGAAAGAAATAGCTCATAGACAAGGGATTCAAATTAAAACAGGTATTTTACTGAACATCTACAAGTGATCTGACTGGTGGCATGAACAAGGGCCCTAGTTACCTAATCCATAAACTGCTGAAATAGATAAATATCCACCCATCCCCATCAGCTGTGAAAAGCTCACAGGCTCAAATAAGTTCAGCAATTTCCAGGGTTATTCAGATAATAAGTGAAGAAGATGAGACTCAGACATAATTCTGTCAAGTACCAAAGCCCTAGTTTTCCAGGACAGCAGAGTAACAAGCAGCACAAGTAAGCAGTTTATAATGTGAAGGGCACTGGTCAGGACAGAAGCAATGCGGGTCAGCATGTGTCCCCAGAAAAAGGTCACCAGCAACCTGTGCCCCAGAGCAGTGTTTCCAATCTGGTAGGAAGTTCCCAAATGTGGGACACTGAGCCAGAGCAGGGCTTAGTGACTGAAGCAGACAGTGACTGGACTGGAAAGGAGAGCCTTAGCTGTGCAGAGACACAACCGTGATCAATAAGTGTGTGCTGGTGAAACACAGCACAAGTTGCCACTTGCAGTGCAGCTGAAAGAGGCTTGCCTTACTCAGGAACATGTGTGACACCGCAGCATGCTCACAGGAGGCCGGGAACGAAAGTGAGACGACCTCTCAGGTGCTAACCTCTCAGGTGCTAACCCTGCACTTGCACCAGCCTGAGAGTGGGATCTCCTTGCCTCCTCTGTGCACAGGGCCAGGGGTCTGCATAGAAGGGGAGGGCAAGAGCCAGTGACCAGGTCACATCACAAATGACAGACAACTTGCTGAAGTGCTGTGGGAGCCCAGCACAGAGAGCACGTAATTCCGTCTGGGGCAGGATGGGGAAGGCTCCCAGGGGACCATTTGAGCTTGATTTGAAAGAGGAGGGAGGGAAGGGTCTTACTCCAGGGAGTGGGAGCAGGTATGCAGGCTGGAGACTGATGGGGTTTCTTTACTTAGGCCCATAAGGGCTATTAACCCTTAAAATGGGAGGCTTTTCCCAGTTAACTGCATCTTCTGGGGCTCTCCTTCTCCTCCTGTGGTCCTCAAAGATCTTGGGCTAGTTCTCAGGGGCTGTGAGTGGAGATCTGCAAAGCCTGCCCTCTTCCCTATGGGGTAGAATAGTGTGGTTTGAGCCTTTGGGGTGGGTAGAAGGTTACGTTGGGTGTTGCAGTCTATTCTCCTCACACTGGAGAGAAAAGAGATGCTCAGAACCAGTCCAACCAGGAACTAAGAGGGAAGTTTTATGATAAAGGAAGCCTTGCAGAAAGAGGCCTGACCAATATGCCTGGGGAGAGAGTCACCCACACACTATGGTTGGGCAGGAGCCATGCATGGGGTGTAAGCACAATGTGGGAGCAGTCTCTCTACCATGGGGGGCTTCTCCAGGTTTAAAAGGTGATGTAGTTGGTGAGACTGATGGAATGGTGGTTATACTAAGATGAAAAGGCCCTGTGAAAGCAGGACCATGAGACTCTCTAGGAGGACAGTTCATGGCCCCAGGAAGGACAGCAGGGCTCATTAGCCTTCAGCTCCCAGACAGTGAGGGTCCCTGGGCCCTGCTGGGAGACCAGCTGAGCTTCTTGTGCTAGTGGCTTTTGCAGGTGTGGGAGAGGCTGGAGATTCTGGCCTATCTGTGACGCACTGAGCATAGAGGGAAGTGGCTGTGGTTGGCCAAATGTTGCTTTATTTCTCAGAGGCTACTGAGACACACCACAGGCCTTTGTTCCTCTCCTGAGGTGGTGTGAGGGAGGTGAGAAGCTGTGCTGGGACAGGTTTGGCCTCCTCCCCCTCGCGTGGCCTCTCAAGGTTTGAAACCATCTTAGTGTGGGAGATTCACTGCGATGAAAGAGACTTGGATTCAGAAAGACCTTGGGTTGGGGTAGTGGAGACCTGATCCGAGTCTTGACTTTGTAAAGTACTGACTTTCCAGACCCTGGGCTTATCTATTAATGTCTTTGGATCCTCTGTTTCCTCACCTGGAAAATAGGAGATGATCACAGTTGTACCTATCTGCATCTCATGGGTGAAAGTGTTTCACATACTGAAAGGTGCTAGACAAATTATGGGCATTGATGGTGATTTAGCTAACTGACTGGAGACCATAGGAAATGTCTGTTATGTTGATTTAGCAGTAGTAAATCAAGCAGTGACCTCATTTACCCTCGTCAAGCTTCCTCAAATCCTTAACCCTTTAGATCTTAGCACCAGCAGTACTCCCATTTCACTATGGACACAGGGGCCCATTTCATTAACCTAAGCCCAGGACCTCTTATCATACACCTTTGGGAGCCCATCTCTAAAATAGTTTCTCTTGGACGCAGTCTTACAAAATGGAGATAATTTTCACTTGTCACATGGAACAATATATCTGTTTTTATTTTATCTTTGATACTGCAGCAAATAAGTTAAACAAAATATTCAGATCCAAATGGCCTTCAAATCCACCTGGGTCAGATATAAATTTTATGCTCTTTCTTTAGATTCTCTCACCATCAACTATCTTTTATATAATTTATTGCATTTTTAAGATTTTAGTTAGTGAAGCATACTCTTAGCTAATTCTAAGAAAAAACTTTACTAAAAGGCAAATTTTATATCAATGATTTTTTTCGTAGAGTCAAAGAAACAAATTCAAGTCAGAGATCCATAAATTACATCTGGAACCACACTGTAGAACTAGGCTGCTGACAGTTTCTTCCTGTGCTGTCTACAGGAATCTGCAATATCAGGAGACGCTACTCTGTAACCATCCTATCTCTTCTAGCATTCCATGCCAGTAAAACAGATGTCCAACTCCTTGCCTAGACCCCAATATATCGAGGTCTCAAAAGTCTTGTGTATATAAAAACAGTTGTGGAAACTTAGCTATCAAAAGCCTGGAAATGGGTTTAAAACTTTTCATAAAAATTAAAGTATAGTATATCAAAATTCATGAGCTGAAACAAAGTAGTACTTAGAAGGAAATTTGTAGAATCAAAGACTTATATTAGGAAAGGAAGAAATAGCTGATTAATACTTTAAGCTGTAAATTTAGAATAAGCAGAGAAAAGGAAATAAATATCAGAACAGAAACAAATAAAACTGATAAATCTAAAAACAGATATATATTTTTTACCTATGGTAATTTAGTCACTAAGTCGTGTCTGCCTCTTGTGACCCCATGAACTGTAGCCCACCAGACTCCTCTGTCCATGAGATTCTCCGGGCAAGAATACTGGAGTGGGTTGCCATTTCCTTCTCCAGGGGGTCTTCCCGACCCAGGAATTGAATCCGGGTTTCCTGCATTGCAGGCAGATTCTTTCCCAACTGAGCTATAAGGGAAGCCCATATTATATTTTTTAACTAGAGTTAACAATCATATGTAATTGTGAAAAACTGAAAGTTTTTACATGATTTTAAAAACAAATCGGACAAAAAAAAAAAGTGCTTGTAAACCACTTCTATTCAATGTCATACTGACAATTCTATCTCCACTAAGGCAATAAAAGAAGTAAAAAGTATACAGATTTAAAGGGCGGGGGGAACCAAACGTTTTTGTAGACAAAATGCTTGTCTATGGAGAAAGCTTTCTAGAACTAAGACGTTCACAAAGATTACAAGGAAAAAAGGCCAATTGGAGGAAAAAACATACTTTTGTGTACCAATGAAAGATACCAGGTTTAAAAATTTTAATTCCATGTTGTGGGGAGTCCATTGAGGTTCTTTTTTTTTTTTTTTTTTAAATTTATTTATTTATTTTTTTCAGTGGGTTTTGTCATACATTGACATGAATCAGCAATAGATTTACACGTATTCCCCATCCCGATCCCCCCTCCCCCCTCCCTCTCCACCCGATTCCTCTGGGTCTTCCCAGTGCACCAGGTTCGAGCACTTACTTGTCTCATGCATCCCACCTGGGCTGGTGACCTGTTTCACCATAGATAGTATACATGCTGTTCTTTCGAAACATCCCACCCTCGTCTTCTCCCACAGAGTTCAAAAGTCTGTTCTGTACTTCTGTGTCTCTTTTTCTGTTTTGCATATAGGGTTGTCGTTACCATCTTTCTAAATTCCATATATATGTGTTAGTATGCTGTAATGTTCTTTATCTTTCTGGCTTACTTCACTCTGTATAATGGGCTCCAGTTTCATCCATCTCATTAGAACTGGTTCAAATGAATTCTTTTTAACGGCTGAGTAATATTCCATGGTGTATATGTACCACAGCTTCCTTATCCATTCATCTGCTGATGGGCATCTAGGTTGCTTCCATGTCCTGGCAATTATAAACAGTGCTGCGATGAACATTGGGGTGCACGTGTCTCTTTCAGATCTGGTTTCCTCAGTGTGTATGCCCAGAAGTGGGATTGCTGGGTCATATGGCAGTTCTATTTCCAGTTTTTTAAGAAATCTCCACACTGTTCTCCATAGTGGCTGTACTAGTTTGCATTCCCACCAACAGTGTAAGAGGGTTCCCTTTTCTCCACACCCTCTCCAGCATTTATTGCTTGTAGACTTTTGGATAGCAGCCATCCTGACTGGCGTGTAATGGTACCTCATTGTGGTTTTGATTTGTATTTCTCTGATAATGAGTGATGTTGAGCATCTTTTCATGTGTTTGTTAGCCATCTGTATGTCTTCTTTGGAGAAATGTCTGTTTAGTTCTTTGGCCCATTTATTGATTGGGTCATTTATTTTTCTGGAATTGAGCTGCAGGAGTTGCTTGTATATTTTTGAGATTAATCCTTTGCCTGTTGCTTCGTTTGCTATTATTTTCTCCCAATCTAAGGGCTCTCTTTTCACCTTACTTATAGTTTCCTTTGTAGTGCAAAAGCTTTTAAGTTTCATTAGGTCCCATTTGTTTAGTTTTGCTTTTATTTCTAATATTCTGGGAGGTGGGTCACAGAGGATCTTGCTGTGATTTATGTCGGAGAGTGTTTTGCCTATGTTCTCCTCTAGGAGTTTTATAGTCTCTGGTCTTACATTTAGATCTTTAATCCATTTTGAGTTTATTTTTGTGTATGGTGTTAGAAAGTGTTCTAGTTTCATTCTTTTACAAGTGGTTGACCAGCTTTCCCAGCACCACTTGTTAAAGAGGTTGTCTTTTTTCCATTGTGTATCCTTGCCTCCTTTGTCAAAGATAAGGTGTCCATAGTTCGTGGATTTATCTCTGGGCTTTCTATTCTGTTCCATTGATCTATATTTCTGTCTTTGTGCCAGTACCATACTGTCTTGATGACTGTGGCTTTGTAGTAGAGTCTGAAGTCAGGCAGGTTGATTCCTCCAGTTCCATTCTTCTTTCTCAAGATTACTTTGGCTATTCGAGGTTTTTTGTATTTCCATACAAACTGTGAAATTATTTGTTCTAGTTCTGTGAAAAATACCGTTGGTAGCTTGATAGGGATTGCATTGAATCTATAGATTGCTTTGGGTAGAATAGCCATTTTGACTATATTGATTCTTCCAATCCATGAGCATGGTATGTTTCTCCATCTGTTTGTGTCCTCTTTGATTTCTTTCATCAGTGTTTTATAGTTTTCTATGTATAGGTCTTTTGTTTCTTTAGGTAGATATACTCCTAAGTATTTTATTCTTTTTGTTGCAATGGTGAATGGTATTGTTTCCTTAATTTCTCTTTCTGTTTTCTCATTGTTAGTATATAGGAATGCAAGGGATTTTTGTGTGTTAATTTTATATCCTGCAACTTTACTATATTCATTGATTAGCTCTAGTAATTTTCTGGAAGAGTCTTTAGGGTTTTCTATGTAGAGGATCATGTCGTCTGCAAACAGTGAGAGTTTCACTTCTTCTTTTCCTATCTGGATTCCTTTTACTTCTTTTTCTGCTCTGATTGCTGTGGCCAAAACTTCCAACACTATGTTGAATAGTAGTGGTGAGAGTGGGCACCCTTGTCCTTGAAGAAATCTGTAGGGACAGAGATCATCTAGCAAGCTGTGCATGGTGATTAAAAGGTTCAGCAGGCACTGGTGGAAAAGAGCCCCGAAAGATTTTGAGGGTTTATCCTGGCCTTGGGTAGTCACCTCTAGTCCCTGATCCATCCCCGTTACCAATCAATCTATATTGAAAATATGAATTTTTTTTAATTCAATTTGAGGCGCTTCTTCCATAGATTGTATACAGAGTACTTAATGATAATATTGCTGTATACTCTTTCTAGTGCACCTTAGCAGCAGCAGCAGCAGTAGTATACCTTGTGTCCTGTCGAATTCTTCCTTCTTATTCCCTGCCACTAGCAGTGCTGAGCTTCTGAAAAAATTTAGGGGGAGGAGTCCAGTTCAATGCATTCATAGTACAATTCAGAGAAGCAACTTTGGTCCCTATCCATTGAGAAGATTACAACATTTTCAAGTACATAGAATCCTCCTTTATATTTGTAATCTGAGTTTCGGGGGTGGCTTTAGTAATAACTGACACAGTTGCATGGCTGGGGGCCTAGTGTGTCTGTGTATATATCTGTGTGTATATGTGTGTTTGTGTGTGTGTGTGTTTGCTTGAAGAGGCTGGGATTAGCATGATAGATTCCCATGGTTCTTTCTGATCTTTGGAACTGTAACTTAGGTGGAGCATCCTGACTAAGCTGGGAAGATTGAAGGAAAGAGAAGAAACACCATTTTGACTTGCTTGCAGTTTAAAATTGACCAAACAGTGATCTTCTTTATTTGTATTTAGGGGTAAGATTGGCGGTGAAAAAAGGCAGAATTTATTGTGTGGGAGAAAATAACTTTTCAATGATTTTTTTAGACTCAGGTAAACAAGCTTAGGCTATTAATACTTTAACATCCTCTACTAAATAGAGAATGCATGTATTGCCTGAATACACATGCAGTGACTGCTTCTGCATTTTTTTCTTGAAAGAGAAGAATCCTTCCTCTTTCTCAGTAAGTTCAATATAATACAAAAAAAGGAACCTGGAACATTGCAATACAGTGTGATGAGAAGTAATGGAGACATAAGAGGAGTATCAGGGGTCAGGGGTCAGGGAGAGGCATGGGGATGCGCAAGCCTATTCCAGGCAACCACAACAACTAGGGTGTGGGGTAAGCTGAGAAAAAATGTGATGACTTAAGGGAACTCTGCTTAAGTGTCCTCACCAAAGTATCAAAAACAACTGAAGTTTCACTATTTCTTTCTTCCCTAAGATTCACTATTCTTTTCTTCCCAACATTAAGAAAAAAATAATCACATGTGTGGTGCTTAGCACAGGACCTGATACATTGTTTGCACTTGATCAACTGCTCTTCAAGGTGGAAGAGAGAAAAGAGCCAAGGACAAGCTCCAGGTTTCTTAAATGGGCCACTTACTGAGAATTTTTGTTGTTGTTCAGTCGCCAAGGCATGTCTGACTCTTGTGCAACCCCTAGGATTGCAACACGCCAGGCCTCCCTGTCCCTCACCTTCTCCTTGAGTTTGCCCAAATCCATGTCCATCGTATAGGTGATGCCATCCAACCATTTCATCTTCTGTTGCCCTCTTCGCCTTCTGCCCTCATCATCTCCTTTCCCAGCATCAGGGTCTTTTCCAATGAGTCAGAACTGAGAATAGGGTCCCAGAAATAGGTTGGAAGCTGAAGACAACAAATGCAGCATCAGACACATTGAGACTGAGCCCCAGTGGAGACGTCTAGTAAAGTTGAATGCAGGGTCTGATGCTCAGCAGAGAATGATTTGGGGAAAGAGTATGGGACATCAGCAGCATGTGAATGATAACAGGAGCCAATGGAGTAGGTGTCAGTGAGAGAATGAGAACTGAGATGAAAAGGCAACGGTCCCCAAACACTTGGAAGCAGCAACGTTTGAGGGAAGGACAGAAGTAAAGGAGGAGGAGCCAGAAAAGGAGGCTGAGCAGGATGGTGCATAGGAAGGGGAGACCCAGGGGAGGGGATATGAAGGAAGCTGACAGAAGAGAGACTTTACCAAGGAGAGAGGAGTCAACAGCGTCAGTGTTGGAGTGGCAGTGGGTCACCCTGTGAGAGCCTAAGGAGTCCTGATGAAGAAAGGCCAAGAAGTGAGCGTCTTGAAGCAAGTGTGGAGGTGGACTGTGATGTGGAAGTGACAGAATTGGGACAGTAGTTGTGGGGTAAAGGGTGAAGTCAAGAAAGGGGTGTGCTAAGAGCACTCAAGGGCTCCAGGAAAGGAGTGAGCATAGTGGGATCAATTGAAAATACCAGAGAAAAAAATGTAAGACAACAGTTTTCCCAAACAGATGAGAAGAAATCAGACTTGAAGCACAGGTGAAGATATTGTTAACCATTGAGAAGATTACACACTCTCCTCAAATATACATGGGATGTTCTCCAAAATAGGTCATATGTTAGGCCATAAACAGCCTTGATAAACTTAAAAGGTGGGAATCATACAAATTATATCCTCTAACTCCAACAAAATGAAAGTGTAAATCAGTAACAGCAGGAAATTTGACAAATATGTGGAAATTAAACAATACATTCTTCATCAATCAAAGGGCAAAAGAATAATTCACAAGGAAATTGGAGAGTCTACTGAGATGAAAAAAAAACTGAAAACACACAACATTTCAAACTTATGGGATGCAGCAAAAACAGTACTTGAGGAAAAGTGTAAGTATAAAAGCCCATGTTAAAGAAGAAAGTTCTCAAAACAATAACCCAAATTTCTACCATAAGAACTATTTTTTTTTTAAAAAGCCCAAATCTAAAACAAATAGAAATTAAGAAATAATAAAGATTAAATATGCCTTTGTATGGATTGATATATCACATTTTATTTATTCACTCATCAATTGTTGAATATCTATGTTATTTTGACTTTTTGACTACTAAGGATAACGCTGATTATTTCCTGTGATTATGTTTTCAATTTTCTTGGATGTTTACCTGGAAGTGGCATTGCTCAGTCATATGATAGCTCTATGGTTAACTTGCTGAGAAACTGGCAAAATATTGTTCAAAGTGGCTGGACCATTTTATATTCTTAGCATCAGTGTGTGAGGGTTCCAATTTCTCTACATCCTTGCCAACAGTTGTTACTATTAGATTTTTTTATTCTAGTCATCCCAGTAGGTATGAAATGGTATCTCAATATAGGTTTAATTTTCATTTCCTAATGACTAATGATGTGCATCTTCTTTCCATATGTTTGTTTATTGGACCTTTATATATCCACTTTGGAGAAATGTATATTCAACTCCTTCATCCACCTTAAAAAATATTTGTGTTTTATTACTAAAGTAGAAGAACTTTTCACATAAGAATGACAGGAGACTTATCAAATATGTAATTTGCAGATCTTTTGTCCCATTCTCTGGGATGTTGTCTCAGTCTGTTCATGCTACCACAACAAAGACTGGATGACTTTAAAAACAAACACTTATTTCTCTCTGTTCTAGAAACTATGATTTCCAAAATTGAGGTACCAGAAGATTCAATGTCTAATAAACCAGGCCTGCTTCCTAATTTATAGATGGAAATCTTCTCTCTGTGTCCTGAATGATGGAATGGGTGAGAGAGCTTAATACTTGGGCCACCTGATGCAAAGAGCCAACTCATTGGAAAAGACCCTGATGCTGGCAAAGATTGAAGCGAAAGGAGAAGGGCGCAGCAGAGGATGAGACGGTTTGATAGCATCACTGACTCAGTGGACACAAACTTGATCAAACTCCGGGAGATAGTGAAAGGCAGGGGAACCTGGCATGCTGCAGTCCATGGGGTCACAAAGAGTCAGACACGACTTAGACTTAGCGACTGAACAACAACAAAAGGCAGAGAGAAAAGTAGCAAAGTTGATACTATTTGATTAGTCTTATAGCTTCTGGCCAAAAGTGGTGCTTGTCACTTCTGCTCACATTCTGTTGATCAAAACAAATCACCTGGATAAGTCCAATATGAGTAGTGCAGACAATTTGTATGGAAATACAAAAAACCTCGAATAGCCAAAGTAATCTTGAGAAAGAAGAATGGAACTGGAGGAATCAACCTGCCTGACTTCAGACTCTACTACAAAGCCACAGTCATCAAGACAGTATGGTACTGGCACAAAGACAGAAATATAGATCAATGGAACAGAATAGAAAGCCCAGAGATAAATCCACAAACTTATGCACACCTTATCTTTGACAAAGGAGGCAAGGACATACAATGGAAAAAAGACAACCTCTTCAACAAGTGGTGCTGGGAAAACTGGTCAACCACTTGTAAAAGAATGAAACTAGAACACTTTCTAACACCATACACAAAAATAAACTCAAAATGGATTAGAGATCTAAATGTAAGACCAGAAACTATAAAACTCCTAGAGGAAAACATAGGCAAAACACTCTCTGACATAAATCACAGCAAGATCCTCTATGACCCACCTCCCAGAATATTGGAAATAAAAGCAAAACTAAACAAATGGGACCTAATGAAACTTAAAAGCTTTTGCACTACAAAGGAAACTATAAGTAAGGTGAAAAGACAGCCTTCAGATTGGGAGAAAATAATAGCAAATGAAGAAACAGACAAAGGATTAATCTCAAAAATATACAAGCAGCTCCTGCAGCTCAATTCCAGAAAAATAAATGACCCAATCAAAAATTGGGCCAAAGAACTAAACAGACATTTCTCCAAAGAAGACATACAGATGGCTAACAAACACATGAAAAGATGCTCAACATCACTTATTATCAGAGAAATGCAAATCAAAACCACAATGAGGTACCATTACACACCAGTCAGGATGGCTGCTATCCAAAAGTCTACAAGCAATAAATGCTGGAGAGGGTGTGGAGAAAAGGGAACCCTCTTACACTGTTGGTGGGAATGCAAACTAGTACAGCCACTATGGAAAACAGTGTGGAGATTTCTTAAAAAAACTGGAAATAGAACTGCCATATGACCCAGCAATCCCACTTCTGGGCATACACACTGAGGAAACCAGATCTGAATGAGACACGTGCACCCCAATATTCATCGCAGCACTATTTATAATAGCCAGGACATGGAAGCAACCTAGACGCCCATCAGCAGATGAATGGATAAAGAAGCTATGGTACATATACACTATGGAATATTACTCAGCCGTTAAAAAGAATTCATTTGAATCAGTTCTAATGAGATGGATGAAACTGGAGCCCATTATACAGAGTGAAGCAAGCCAGAAAGATAAAGAACATTACAGCATACTAACACATATATATGGAATTTAGAAAGATGGAAATGATAAACCCTATATGCAAAACAGAAAAAGAGACACAGAAATACAGAACAGACTTTTGAACTCTGTGGGAGAAGGTGAGGGTGGGATGTTTCGAAAGAACAGCATGTATACTATCTATGGTGAAACAGATCACCAGCCCAGGTGGGATGCATGAGACAATGCTCGGGCCTGGTGCACTGGGAAGACCCAGAGGAATCGGGTGGAGAGGGAGGGGGGAGGGGGGATCGGGATGGGGAATACGTGTAACTCTATGGCTGATTCATATCAATGTATGACAAAACCCACTGAAATGATGTGACGTAATTAGCCTCCAACTAATAAAAATTTTAAAAAAAATAAAAAAAATAAAATGTAGAAAAAAAAAGAAAAAGAAATAATCCTTAGTAAATTGAGAACAAGTCCTATGCAACAGATCATTTTACAGTCCAAAATAAAAATACAACCAAATATCCTTGAAAAAAAAAAAAAAAATGAGTAGTGCAGAGAGGTACCATCTTCACACAGGAAGGGCAGTTATTATTTGGGAATAATAATAAATTTCATTCTTTATGTTACTTGTCTTGGCTAGAATCTACAATATAATGCTGAATACAAGTGGAGAGAACAGACTCTTTTCTCTGATCTTAGGTGGAAAACTTTCCAGTTTTTCACTACTAAGTATGAGGTTAACTGTGAATTTTTTTTTTTTTTAATTAAAAATGTTTATTGGTTATTGACTTTAATCAGTTTAAAGGAAAGAAATATTCTTTCAAATGTGCTAATAAGAAAAAGACCCAGAGAAATGGACAAAGTTGGGTAGAATTTTCAGCGTTTTGAATACAAATAAAGCTCATAAATTTTATATGGATTCTAGGATATTTATTAATACTCCTCCAACAATGGGCTTGACATTGAACAGGACTATAAACATATGAACAAGTCCAATCCAATATATTTCAAAACAAGAAGATTCTTGAGAATAGAAATTCTGTCTTTTATAAGTACCCTTGCCATTCATTGGAGGAGAGGTTACAGGAAGTGTCTGTGAATTCTGAAATTCATGAACTTTGGAATTCATATACATTCTTAAACCACTAATAAAAGAAGACCATATAGATGGGCGCCCAACATATAAAAATATAGTAACCACATAATAATCAAAAACAATGTTCAGTAATGCCCACTAAAATGAACAAAGAGAAAAATACAGCATAAGAATATAAAACAAATATTTTATACCCCTACAAACAAAACAAAGGCATCTTTTTGGTTCTGTTGTTTTTATAAAAACTATGTGTGAAACACACACGTATGTGTATTTTTACAGGAAACTTGACAAATATAGAAAAGCACTTCTAAATAAAAATCACCTGTCATATCATCAACATGAATGTCATTCCTTTGACAAGAGCATAAAAAATTCATAGAAGGAGATGTGATCAGGGAAGGCCTTCCTAGCCTCAGGACCTGCGGATGACAATTTACCAACCACTTTAAAATCCATGGGCCAAACCTCTTTTTAGGCTCTCGAATATCTCTACTGTTGCCTAACTCCTGATACCACTGTATTTTAAATCAAGCCAATAGTGATCAATAAACAAGGATACATGTAAAGCTATGGTTCTAATCTAAAACTTCTTGTTCCCCAAATATTAAGAGCTGGATGGAATCTTAGACATTCATCTAGCACTCTTCACTATGCCTGTCCCCATTACTGAGAAGGAAACAGGAATGGGGAGGTTAAGTGATATATGCCCAAGTGTTACAGCTGAGTAACTTAAACCCAATCCCCTAACAGCCAGGCCAGGGCTCCGTCCAAGTGAACACACAGTGACTGAATCTCCCCAAGTGATGGAACTTCAGTTAAGTGGCTCGACTATGAATGAGCCTGAAAGGCAGACCACAGTGGATCTGTATGACCAGATGAAAGCTGCAATGCACTTTCAGCTCCACATAGGCAACTGTGGTGACTTTAGGGAGGCAAGTCACAGAAAGACCATATGGTCAAATGAAGAGTGTGCCCTGTGTCAACTGGTCATTGGAGCAACGTGAGAGCTCCACATTCCATTGAGATGTGAGGCTGGTGAAGTCACAAGAGTCATTTCTGGTTGACTGCACTGCCAGGACAGCTTGGGAGGCAGAAGAATCCAAAAGAGGCCCCTGAGAATATTAGGATTAAAATGAAGAAAACTCTTGAATCAGCTAGATTCCTCTTGGTCAGCAGGCACATATCCACAGAGGTCATATGACTTATGACCAATCATCTCCCTTCAAGTTCCAATCCAATTCAGTAAACCCTCAGATTTTCATCATCCCCACTTCAAGGCTGTCCTCTTATATCTAAAGCTTATCTTTGACTAAACAAATCTCAATTGACTAAAAGAGTGTAGAAATATGAAAGGTCAGGTTTCAGTTTCTTCTGATCAATCTAGGTCATTTCAGTCGTAAGAAGTCTCTTTAGCCTCATGTGGGCAGAGCTCAGTACAGATGTTCCTACTTTAAGTAGACTTCATTCTCAAATATAAGTGATTAAAGTTAAAAGTTACGATCATTTCTGGCTCTCTTCTTCCCACATCACAACTGTGGTGCAGGCTCAACGTGAAGAGTCAGACTGGGTGCCACGTCTCAGGAGGCTTGCTGGCGGATGAGCTCTTTCAACTGAGCCAGTCTGTCACTTTTCAGTGCTTCCCGGATGGAGTGGAAAAATCCAAAATAGTGTTCAAAGTTGTGCATCATAAGCAGGACACCAGCCAATAGCTCGTTCGTCACCAGCAGATGGTGGACGTACGCACGAGTGTGGTTCTTACAGCAATAACAGGAACACCCTCTCACGAGAGGACTGAAGTCCTCCTGGTACTTTTTTTCCTTCAGATTAATTTCAAATGATGTCATTTCTCGGTCGCAACTGGTTGTTTTACTTTTCTTTGTTTGATCCACATATTTTATTTCTTCCTGTGTTCCATCTTGTTGTAATAATGTCTCTTCAGGATTCGGCTGGTAATCAAAGCTGAAAGTCAGGGCGCATCCCCGCTCTGTCACTTGATAAGGGAAAAAACTCTCAAATAAATCCACTCCTCTTTCAATACACTCGAGCACCTCATCTGGCCGGCTAACACCACAGATGAGCCTTGGTTTGTCCTCCGGCAGCTCTGCAGTGACTGATGACAGCAAGTGCAGTCTAGTCTCCAGGGTTGCTGGATTCCCCTGAAAGCCATCCAGATGGAAGCCGCCAACAGGCCGCTTGGCTGTTTCTCGAGCCGACCTCAGCCTCTCCTCCGTCACGTCTCCACCTTCGATCACTCCAATGATCGAACTTTTCTGGAGGACCTCTGACTCTTCCTGTAGCTTCAGACAATTATCCAGGAAGAGAAGCGATCGGTCAACAGACTTTCTGGCTCTTTTTATGGAAGTTGCTTCATCGCAAGTTGCCTCTCCATCCGAAAGGCACTGGAACCAGTCTGGCTGAAGGGCCTGCTGAATGGCCATGAACTTGGACGCAGTCATTTCTACGCGTCCTCCAACACCCCACACAGACACTGACTTATTTGTTACATAACCAGCTGGGCAAGGGCTGACTGGATCATGCAGGGAACAGTACAAGAGCGATTCTGGCATGCCTATAAACTTTCCAACTCCTTCCTTATATTCTGCCAAGACTTCATGATGTTCTGCCAGTGAAGATAGTGTAAGCTGAGCCATGGCAGGAACCCCATGGATTTTATGCAGCGTGTGATGGGTCAGGTGAGGGGCGGAGCCAGCCTTGGTGTATAGAAGGCAGCCTGGGATGTCCATGGTGTGGTTCTCTGTTTTGCCAAGGTTTTTTATTTTTCCGAGGCGACAGCCATTAACCACCTTGGTAAGATTTAGCTTCATCTTAAAGGGATTCCTCTAAGTCGTGCAAACCTCCCAACTTCAGGGAACTTGAAACTCCCTAGTTTCTCTCCTTTGCTACCACGTGTCCAGCTCGCAAAATTCTCGGCCCGCACCACCGCCTCCGATGCCAGAGCCAATCCAACTGTGAATTTTTATAGATATCCTTTATCAGGTAAGGAATTTATCCTCAATTCCTGCATTAAGTTTTTTTAATGAAATAATGTTGTATTTTGTCAAATACTTTCTTGTTGTTTACCAGGTTTTATCTATGGTGTTCCCTTTAACCTACTAGCAGAATAGTCTACATTGATTGGTTTTCACATGTTCAATCACCCTTGAATTCCTAAGAAAAAATCCCACTTGGTCATGTTGTATAATCCTTTTTAAGTAATGGTGGATTTTGTTTACTTAGTTTGTGGGGACTTTTTAATCTTTACTAGGGCTTCCTTGGTGGCTCAGATGGTAAAGAATCTGCCTATGATGCGGGAGACCTGGGTTTGATCCCTGGGTTAGGAAGATCCTCTGGAGAAGGAAATGGGAATCCACTCCAGTACTCTTGCCTGGAAAATCCCATGGATGGAGGAGCCTGGTAGGCTACAGTCCATGTGGTCACAAGCAGTCGGACACGACTGAGCGACTTCACTCTCACTTTCACTTTCAATGGAGGATATTGGTCTGTAGTTTTCCTTTGATATTTTTGTCTGGTTTTGGATCAGAGTAATTCTGGCTTCGTAGAAATAGTTGCAAGTGTCACAGATAAAGTTACCCTGTGAATTGTTTTAGATTCTCAGTCAGTTCAGTCACTCAGTGGTGTCTGACTCTTAGCAACCCCATGGACTGCAGCATGCCAGGCTTCCCTGTCCATCACCAACTCCCAGAGCTTGCTCAAACTCACGTCCATCAAGCTGGTGATGCCATCCAACCATCTGATCCTCTGTCATCCCCTCTCCTCCTGCCTTCAATCTTTCCCAGCATCAGGGTCTTTTCCGCTGAGTCAGTTCTTCGTATCAGGTGGCCAAAGTATTGGATTTTCCACTTCAGCATCAGTCCTTCCAATGAATATTCAGGACTGATTTCCTTTAGGATTTACTGGTTGGATCTCCTTGCTGTCCAAGCGACTCTCAAGAGTCTTCTCCTACACCGCAGTTCAAAAGCATCAATTCTTTGACACTCAGCTTTCTTTAGCATCCAACTCTCACATCCATACATGACCACTGGAAACACCATAGCCTTGACTAGACCGATCTTTGTTGGCAAAGTAATGTCTCTGCTTTTTAATATGCTATCTAGGTTGGTCATAACTTTCCTTCCAAGGAGTAAGTGTCTTTTAATTTCATGGCTGCAGTCACCATCTGCAGTGATTTTGCCCCTTCCCCCCCCCCCCCCACAAATAAAGTCAGTCACTGTTTCCACTGTTTCCCCATCTATTTGCCATGAGGTGATGGAACCGGATGCCATGATCTCAGTTTTCTGAATGTAGAGCTTTAAGCCAACTTTTTCGCTCTCCTATTTCACTTTCATCAAGAAAATCTAGTTCTTTTTCACTTTCTGCCATAATGGTGGTGTCATCTGCATATCTGAGGTTATTGATATTTCTCCCAGCCAGTGAGGCCTGGCGTGCTGCGGTCCGTGGGGTCACAAAGAGTTGGACACAACTGAGCGACTGAACTGAACTGAACTGAACAGTTGTACTAAGTACATCTTTTATCTAGTGTGCCCATTAACACATATTTATTTTAATTACTTTCTGCAAGTTGTCTTTTAAATAAGATTGAAGAAAAAACTGTAATAAATGACCAAAAAAATCACATTCCTTTCTTAAAATTTTATTTATTTATTTTAATTGGAGGCTAATTGCTTTACAATATTGTGGTGGTTTTTACCATACATAGACATGAATCAGCCATGAGTGTACATGTGTCCTCCCCTCCCACCTCTCTCCCCACCCCACCCCTCTGGATTGTCCCAGAGCACCAGCTTTGAGTGCCCTGCTTCATGCAACGAACTTGCACTGGTCATCTGTTTTACGTATGGTAATATACATGTTTCAGTGCTATTCTCTCAAATCATCCCACCCTCGCCTTCTCCCACAGAATCCAAAAGTCTGTTCTTTACAGCTGTATCTCTTTTGCTGTCTTGCATATAGGGTCATCATTACCATCTTTCTAAATTCCATATATATGCATTAATATATTGTATTGGTGTTTCTCTTTCTGACTTACTTCACATTCCTTTTGATATTTACCTTTTCTTATTTTCTCTACTAGTACTCTTCCTTAGTTTATATGATTTTATTTATTGTACAGTGTATTCTATTTTAGGCTGATAAAACAGTTCTGAAAGTAAAAAACTATTAGTTTTTGTTTATCTGAGTGTGTCTTAACTGGTATTGAAAGAGTAGTTTGCTGTTATCAAGATCTTTCTTGACTTTTTTTTCTCAACACCTGCATTTTTCATCCTTGGGTCTTCTCACCACAATGGTTTCTGAAATAAATTGTTAATCTTATTGGGTAATAATATGATGAATCACTTCTTTATTTCTACTTTTTTTTAAACCACTTGAAAGAATTTTTATTAAACCAGACACATTCTAAGTGTATGACTTCTCAAAAACAAACACTACTCACACCAAAGGTCATATACCTCTAAACCAGTTTTTTTCCTGATTTTTTACCAAATGGGACAAATAATAGTTTGAAATTATTTTTTTTCATTTATTTTTATTATTTGGAGGCTAATTACTTTACAATATTGTAGTGGTTTTTGCCGTACATTGACATGAATCAGCCATGGATTTACATGTGTTCCCCATCCAGATCCCCCCTCCCTTCCCCCTCCCCATCCCATCCCTCTGGGTCTTCCCAGTGCACCAGCCCTGAGCACTTGTCTCATGCATCTATTTCTACTTTCAAGGTTCTCTATCTTTTGGTAACTTGGTTATGATATGCCTAGGCGTAGAACTCTTTGAATTTATCCTGTTTTGACATGTTGAGTTTTTGACACTGCAGATTTTTTTTAATTAACTTTGGGAAATTTACCACCATTTATTGCTTTGATCATTCTGTGTGGTCCTTTTTCTTTTGCCTCATTTTGTGAGAATCCATTATGTGTGTGCTGATATTGTCATGGTGTCCCTCGGGTCTCTGATAATCTGTTTATTTTTCTTTATTTTTTCTTTCCATTCTTCAGGCTGAATTATCCAAATTGACATAGCTTTGATTTGTTGGAGTTTTTTTCTGCCTGTTCATAAATGTTATTGTGTTCCTCTAGTGATTTTTCTACAAGTTATCATATTTTTCAACTCCAGAATTTCTACTTGGTCCTTTATCTTAATTTCTATATCTTTGATGACACTTACTATTGATCATACTTCGATCTTATGTTTTCCTTTTGTTCTTCATATTTGATTTCCTTTAGTTCTTTGAACTTATTTAAACAGCTAATCTAGAGTCTTTATCAAGTAAGTTCCATATTTGGTTTTCCTCAGGGATATTTTCTACTGATTGTTTTTTTCTTTGTGTATGGATCATATACTCTTGCTTCCTTGTCTTGTATGTTTTATTGGAAATTATACATTTAAAATGATAAAATGCAGCAACTCTGGAGATCAGGATCTCCTGTCTAAAAGGACTTTTTAAAATTGAGATATAAAAAAATAAAAGAAAATTGAGATATAATTGACATGTAATATTGTGTAAGTTTAAAGTGTACAATATGTCAATATATATAGTGATTGCAATAAAATTACTACAAAAGCATTAACTAACACTTCTATCATGATATGATTTTAATTTCTTTGTTGTTGCTGCTGCTTCTGTTCGTAAATTTTTGTCATTTTTATTTAAAAGTTGACTTTTCCTTGACTTTTCTGGAAATATTCTGAATTTTGTTGTGTGTGTTCAGTGGAGTTTCTGATTGGTTGACTTAAAAGGCAACTAGTGTTGAAAGGAAATCTCCTTAAATGTCTGAAACATCTTTTAGTCTTTGGTGAAGATCTCTGTGTGAATTTGGGGCTTGTCTTCAACACTCATTCATACAGTTCACAACTCTACCTTAGGCTTCAGTTTCTACTTGCAATGATGATCTCCAAAGTCAGCCGCAAGTTAGGGAATAGGACCATCTCAGGTTTTTTCTGAAAATTCTACACAGCTGTATGCATTTTCTTGGGCTTATAGATTCCTGGGGTATGTCAGAACTTTTCAACGTGTCTATAAATATATTGTTACCAAGATTTTCCTTTTAAGATATTAGTTAGTCTCTTGTTTGCATTACCAGTTATCCAACTCGTCAGGTATCCAC
Organism: Cervus elaphus; assembly: GCF_910594005.1. Lineage (NCBI taxonomy): Eukaryota > Metazoa > Chordata > Mammalia > Artiodactyla > Cervidae > Cervus > Cervus elaphus. Next base: position 36,700,908 of record NC_057834.1, read on the forward strand.
AAAATGAAAAACTTGCTCATAATTGCTTTGATGAATGCCACTGGGTAAAGCCATTTCACAGTGGAAGGGCTCTAAGTTACACCAAATACAGACTTCCTTGCAAACGAAGTCTTCCAATTTATCACCAAATACTTGATATCATGACAATTTATTGGCAATGCTTCTGTTTATCTTTGTTAAAGCTCCTTGTTTGTCTTTGCCATCTTGAGATGCTATAACAAAATACAATTGAATGGTATTAAACATGACATTTATTTCTCACAGTTATGGGGCTGGTTCAAAATCAAGGTCCTGATTGAATCAGTTCCTGGTGAGGGTTCTCCTCTTGACTTGCAGATGGCCAGTTCTTGCTGTATCTCACAAGGAAGAGACAGAAAGAGCTCTCTAGTATCCCTTCTTATAGAGACAATAATCCCATCATGAGGACCCCACCTTCTTGACCTCATCTACCTCATTACCTCCCAATTGCCCTGTCTCAAAAGAGCATCATATTGGAGGTTCGTGATTCAACATAAAAATTTTGGGAGAAAACAAATATTTGGTTCATAATACTGCTCTGAATGTGATTCAGCCATTTTTCTTGACTACATGCTCCTCAGGTTGCTGCAAACCATTGGATAATTCCAGCATTTTGAAAAAGATATCCAAAAGTGTAGTTGGTTTTCTCACTTCTTCTATGAAGGAGAGAATTTTGTATGATCCTAAATTTTCTACCCTCCACATTTTAATACACATTAAAATATTCATTGTTTTCTAATCACATCTAAAGTTTTTCAGTGTGTGCTGTGTATATTATGTGTTCAGTCGCTAAATCATGTCTGACTCTTTACAACTCCATGGAATGAAGCATACCAGTCTTTTCTGTCTGCCACCATCTCCCAGAGTTTGCTCAAATTCATGTGCATTGAGTTGGTGATGCTATCTAAACATCTTATCTTCTTCATCCCCTTCTCCCTTTCTCTTCAGCCTTCCCGACATCAGGGTTTTTCCTGAGTCAGCTCTTCACATCAGGTAGCCAGAGTATTAGAGCTTCAGCTTGAGCATCAATCCTTCCAACGAATATTCAGGGTTGATTTCCCTTAGGATTGACTGGTTCAATCTCCATGCTGTCCAAGGGACTCTCAAGAGTCTTCTCAAGCACCACACTCTGAAAGCATCAATTTGTCAGTGATCAGCCTTCTTTATGGCCCAACTCTCACAGCCATACATGACTACTGAAAAAAAAACATAGTTTTGACTAGACGGACTTTTGTCGGCAAAGTGATGTCTCTGCTTTTTAATATGCTGTCTAGGTCCTTCAAGAAGCAAGCGCCTTGTAATTTCATGGCTGCAGTCACCATCTGCAGTGATTTTGGAGCCCAAGAAAATAAAGTCTGTCACTGCTTCCACTATTTCCCCATCTATTTGCTGTGAAGTGATGGGACCGGATGCCATGATCTCAGTTTTTTGAATGTTGAATTTTAAGCCAGATTTTTCACTGTCCTCTTTCATCCTCATCAAGGGACTCTTTCGATTCCTCTTCACTTACTCCCATCGGAGTGGTGTCACCAGCATATCTGAGGTTGTTGATATTTCACCCAGCATCTTGATTCCAGCTTGTAATTCATCCATCCCAGCATATCTCGTGATGTACTCTGCATATAAGCTAAATAAACAGGGATTTGACAATATACAGCTTTATCGTACTCATTTCCCAAATTTGAACCAGTCAGTTGTTCCAAGTCTGGTTCTAACTGTTGTTTCTTGACCTGCATACAAGTTTCTCAGGAGACAGGTAAGGAAGTCTGGTACTCCCATAAATGGAAGAATTTTCCAGTTTGTTGTGATCCCCACAATCAAAGGCTTTAGTATAGTCAATGAAGCAGAAGTAGATGTTTTTCTGGAACTCCCTTGCTTTCTCCATGATCCAATGACTATTTGGCCCATTGAAACCATCCTTCATCCTGTTTATGATTTTTGTTATAATTTTTATTGATGTATAGTTGATATACAGTGTTATGTTAGTATCAGGTGTGTAGCATAGTGAGTCAATATATTGACAGCTTATACCCCTTTAAAAGTTATTACAGGACTTCCCTGTTAACCCAGTGGTTAGGAATCTGCCTGCCAGTGCAGGGGTCATGGGTTAGATTTCTGGTCCGGGAAGATTCCACATGCTGCAGGGCAACTAAGCTGATGTGCCACAAACTACTGAAGCCTGCACAGTCTGGAGCCCAGGCTCTACAACAAGAGAATTGAGAAGCCTCCACACCGCAACTAAAGAGTAGGCCCCACTCACCACAACTAGAGAGAAAGCCCATGCACAGCCAAAACAAAAAAGTTATTGCAAAATAAAGGCTATAATTTCCTGTACTGTGCAATATATTCTTGCTGCTTACCTCTTTTATATAGTAGTTTGTATCTCTTAGTCCCATTCCCCTAGTTTGCCCCCCTCTTCCCTTGCCCCTCTGGTAACCACCAGTTTGTTTTCTATATCTGTGAGTCTGTTTCTGCTTTGCTATATATATTCATTTGCTTTATTTGATAAGTTTTAGCAGCAAATAGATACCTGGATTATAGAATAGAAGGTAGGGAGGAAAGAATGGACAATGAAGGCAAGCTGTCACGCTGCAACTGCTGCCATCTGTTCCCCTCCCCAGCCCAGCTCTGAAATGCCCTGGTGCTCTGCTGCAAATGCTACAGGCTAGAATGGTGGCTTTTCTCTCTCAAGTCAGGCAGAATGGTCAGTGAGAAGATCGTAACTCAGATCCTCTCTACCAACATCTTTTATCTAAGCACCTAGCCCTTCTTACTTCTGGGGTTGAAGTTTCCTTCTACACCAGGAAGCAAACATCCTTTCTAAACTGAGGTCCTTTCTCTCTCAATTAAAACTTGAGTTTCTCAAAATCTACACTCTTCTCTCCCTCCTGGTCATGTCCATGGCTCAGCTGATGTCGACAGTGTTTAAACACCTTTCTGCTTACTTAAAATATAACCTTGGACAAGTTATGTAATAGCTTTGGACATTCAGGATACTCTTCTATAAGATGCATGTAATGATTAGGTAATAGGGTTGTTTTGAAGATTTAATTCAGCAAATAATTTTGATTAGCCAAAATGACACATATAAATCTTCTGGTAAAGAGTAGATATTGAATCAACACTTTGGTCACCTGATGTGAAGAGCTGACCCATTGGAAAAGACCCTGATGCTGGGAAAAACTGAGGAGAAGGGGACAACAGAGGACAAGATGGTTGGATGGCATCACAGACTCAATGGACAGGAGCTTGAGCAAACTCTGGGAGATAGCGAAGGTCAGGGAAGCCTGACATGCTGTTGTCCATGAGGTCACAAAGAGTTGGACATGACTTAGACACTGAACAACAAGTTCCTCATGTAATACAGTCCTTAGGTGGGGTGTCCTGTCCTGTGCAATTCAAATAAGATAGACATGACCACTTGTGGTGTTTTCTAGAGGTCCAGAGCCTTCCTATAATTTCTGGCATTTCCTAGGAATTTTCACTCTTATGGTCGCTTCTCTGACTGGTTTTCCAGGGCTCCCCATCTCACTCAGCTCTACACTTCTTTATTATCCTGTACCCCATATATACACATGTATATACTTAGCTGCAGCAGAGCCAAGTGTGCCTTCCTTTAATTCCCCAAATCATTACCAGTACCAAGTAGTTTCATGTAATAAACTCTTACCAAAGTTTCTGTCAGGGAATGTGTGCATGTGTATGTGCTATGCCTTAGCACAGGATGGCTGGGATGCTGAAAATGAGATCAGACCTCTGGATAATTTTAAAGTCGCTGACATTTTACCAACATGGATTATCTGTTGGCTGACTCTCCTCCCAATGTCCCTGGTCTCCAGTGACATTTCAGGTTTCCCCTCTCCAGGGCCCTCCTTCCCACTGCCCATCACCCACATAGTTTTCATAACTAAAATGTTCCCACACTAGGTTTCTCTCATGAGAATCGTGAAGACCAGTGGAGGAGGGGATTGTGACTTGCTCTCCATTGCCCTAAAGGCAACCAGTGAATGAGCAGCCCATATTTTCAATCAATATAAAAAGTTTCTGACCACAGGATGCATGAACCACATTTTAAGCTGATTTGTCTATTAGGTGGAGTAGGGGAAAAATAAAACTAGTTTTTAATATTCTCTTGTCTGGAATGCTGCACAGCAAGTTTTAGAAAGGAGCACAGACTAGACTTCAGAAGATTTGCTTAGAATGGGAAAGGGGCTGTGACTGGGGGGATATGTCTTCAGCTTGTTGTCAAGAGTCCAGGTCTTGCCGTTTGATTAGCTCTATGACCTTTTACAGGTAATAAGATCCCTCTTGGAGGAGGGGTTTACATCCATAAAGGATTTAATATACAGTACCTGACTACCTTAAGTGTATGGTCATAGGGCCAGTCCTGTGTACCCCACTTTGGGGCTTTCTGCCTGAGCAGCTGAGGGAGAAGCCTCAACAGGAAGAAGAAGGAGGTAAGTTAAGAGGATGGTGCTGCTCCTCCAGAACATGGGAGGTGAGAGCCTCGGATAATGTAGGGTATCCAGCATGGGGAGAAGAAGCCAGGGCCTGACCTTCAGCCAGTTGTGTGGAGGCTGACGCAGCTGAGGCTGTGGCCAGGAGGAGGGTATAGATGTCTATCTCTTCCCCTCTGTGAGAGCAGGAACAGAGCTGGCAGAGACTATAGGGAAATGCTTGGCTGTGGCACAATTTCATGGGGGGTCTGGCTTTGCCTTGTATATATAGGGATCCCTGGTGACAGCTGGGAAGGCCATACAGATGCAAGCAACAGGTAAACGCCAATATTTGTGTTGGGATTTGAGAAGTTGACACTTCCCCCGAAGAACTTTGTTCCTTGCCGCAGCTTCTTACATAGGAAACTGAGAGTTGAAGTTTCTTAAAAATTAGAAAGAAAATTTGACTCATTAAATGGAAAAGAGACAGAGCAGCCACCAAGCCAAGATGGGGCTTTGTTGTTGTTTAGTCTCTAAATCATCTGTAACTCTTTTGCAACCCCATGGACTGTAAACTGCCAGCCTCCTCTGTCCATGGAATTCTCCAGGCAAGAATACTAGAGTGGCCTTCCATTTGCTTCTCCAGGGGATTTTCCCAACCCAAGAATCAAACCCATATCTCCTACATCTCCTGCATTGGTAGGCAGATTCTTTACCCGTGAGCACCTGGGAAGCTCAAGATGGGGCTTAGCCTAGCCTTTTTGCAGAGCATGGCTTCTGTCGCTGACCATAGCCTGGCACTGGTGAGCTGGGCTGCCTGGGGCAGAGCCATTACCCCAGGAAATCACGGAAGAGTATGTGAGAACTCCAAGCTGTCTGTGACTTCACTGGGTGGGGTCTGTCCAACAGTATGCCAGGCACATCACAGAGTGAGATTATTTATACATTCATTTTAAAATGTCTTATTGAGTGTGTACTGTATATGCTGGGGATAAGATTAAAGGAGTTTCTCTAGACTGACAGAGCTCGGGCTTCCCAGGTGGCGCTAGTGGTAAAGAACCCGCCTGCCAATGCATGAGACAGAGACTGACAGAGAACTAATGCTGGCCAGTGGTCCACTAGAAACAAATTTGTTAGCTCCACCCTGAGGGTGGGAAGCTGGGGCCCAAGCTTTTCTCTTCTCTTGCAGCTACCTTCATCAATATTTCCTCTGCAGCTGAACTGGCTGGCAGGCAACCTGCAATGAGGCACTGCTCAGAAGACCCCCACCTCTGCTGGACCTCCTGGCTCCTGGGATTCATCAGTCTCCTTCTCAGTGAGTGGCCTGGATTCCTGGGGAGGGAGGGATATCGGATAAAGCCAGCAAAGCAGGACCCTACCACTTGGAGTGCTCTTTAGGTTTTGACGTCTTTGTTGAATAAAAAGGGAAAACAACTCTAAGTTTTCAAAAGCAGTGTACTTTGTTTAGAACCCCAGAGTGCAAGGAAAGAATAATATGGCCTTTTTGGTTGTGGCAAGTCTGGGATCCGTGAGTTCAGATAGCCTGTCTGCATTAAGAAGACCCTTTCCAAGAAGGTGAGGTTGCTACTGCTGCAGTAACAGGGAAGCCAAGAGAGCCTGCCCAGGGTCCTGGGGAGAGGGAGGGAGACAAAGAACATGGCTCCTTAGGGCAGAGGGCAAGGGACTGAGGTTCTCCTGGTCTAGACTCAGAGGGGCCCTCGAAGCTTATACAACACATCGTGGAAGAGGAGGCCAACAAGAGCCCCAGGTCTGGGCCAGAGGAAGCAACTCTAGTCAGGCTCCTTGGGCTTCTCTACTAGAAAGGATAGTGAACATGCACTCTCCACCAGGGTTTGGGGTGCAGATCCTAGCAGATCTTCACAAAGGAGAGAGTCCTTGAAGTCTCCAGTTTATCTCAGAAGAGTTTATATAGTTTGCATTCTACCTCAGTGTTAGTTTTCATTTTGAAAAGTTGAAAAATTATCTTCCAGTAAGACAAATTCTCTGGGAGGATGCCCTCTAAAATGCAAAGCACTGTTTTAGGGCAAAATCCTAGAAACAATGAATCTTTACATCAATTTGGAAATGATTGAACAAGATGGGAAGTTTCTGTACAGTGGAGTATTAGGAAGCTAGGGGAAAAAAACAGTTTACCAATTGTCTGGGAGGTGTTTCTAATTTTTGATAGCATCAGATGTATGGATTTCCATCAGTAAGATGCAGAAAACTGTATATAATAAAATCCTAATCTTGTAAATAAGAGAGTAATCTGTGATGTTTAAAATCTATATACCCACATATTTATAAGAGTAGGAGAAAATGCAGAAGAAAATGTAATAGATGACTAACAGGGGATTAAAATGGAGGGAAAGTTTGGAGGTGGGAGAAGAAAAAGTGGAGAGAATAAGGAGTTGAGCAAAAAAGAGGAACTGAAAGAAAAAGAGAATGTCCTAAAGAAGGATGCGTACCAAGCAATTATCCTTCAATTAAAAATAAACAAATCTAGAAAATTCACAGGAAAGATGTGGATACATCTATAAATTTATGAAAGATTAGACATTTGTATATATAAAAATTAAATACAAACGAATGAAGAAAAGAAAATATAGTGGATTCTGAATTCTGGATAAAATTAAACAAATTAGAGAGCATTTGTAAAAACGGGCCATCATATTAATGAAGGGCATTGAAATAAGGACTATATCCCATTTAACTAGATTGCTTCTGTCTACAGTAAAATGTAGACTTTCTTCATGTTTCCGTGTTATTTAACTGCAAAAATATGTTCAAAATTATAGTCTTATCTAAAGTCTGGGACTAGAAATTCACAAATTAAAAACAAAGAGATGGAGACAAAGTGAGATAAAGGGAGAAAAAAAGAGAGAGAAATGGTTTGAATTTCTCATGTTAGAGATGAGACAATTTGCACACAGAGAAGGAAAATGACTTTCTCAAGGTCACCCAGGATCAGGGAAGGAGTGGAATTTGTTGCCCCCTTAGCCCCAGCCTCCATAGTACTGAATAAGATGGATACTTCCCAGTGGAGGTTGGGCACCCTGGGTGAACTAGAAGAGGCATCATTGGAAGGAACATTAAATTGCTCTATACATTTGGAGGGGTAGGTGGTGAGGAATGATGCTGTGGGTTAAGTATCTTTGTCTGTATCATTCTTAACACCTTTAACCCTTTTCTGGACATGAGTTCGGAAGTAGTGGGAAAGGAAGCTTGAAGGTGAGTTCAGTTTGCACTGGAATTTCCCAGAGACACAGAAGCTACTGATAGGTCCTGGGAAGATGCACTCACCAGAGCAATAGTCTCCTTCATGCCCTCAGAGTGTCCCTGTATCTACTGGCAGAACACAAAGAAGAAAGGGCCCCTACCATCACTGACATCTAGAGAGAGTCATGGAGATGGAGGAGACAGTGCAAAGGTACAGGTGGGTTTGATTGTGAGTTGAGAAAAAATGGCTATTGATTTCCTGGTGTGATGACGAAGGAAGGGTCAGAAATGTGAACAAAATTTTATGTTGATTTTTAAATTTTATATCATTTAAATAAACTTCACTCTCTTGTTTATAACCACAGCCTTTCTGGCTTAATTTTCTTCCTCAGGATTAGATCTTTTGTAGTTCACAATGCTCTTACTGTCTGCCTACTTTTTCTATGTCTTCTTTCATCTTCCTCACAGCTGGTGCTCACCGCCAGCTTCTGAGTCCATCCTCCCTGCAGCCTGAGGGCTGAGCCTCCTCTCTCCCTGGTTCCCTCATTTCCAGCAAGTGTAGGGTCTGGTAGGCCTGCCGTTTAACTCTCCACTTGCCAGAAGTCCCTGCTCTGCTGTGTGTGCATGCTAAGTGGCTTCAGTCGGGTCTGACTCTGCAACTCCATGGACTGTAGCCCACCAGGCTCCCTTGTCCATGAGATTCTCAAGGCAAGAATACTAGAGCAGGTTATCATGCCCTCTTCCTGATCCAGACCAAAGCTGCATCTCTTATGTCTCCTGCATTGAAAGGCAGGTTCTTTATGACTAGTGCCACCTGGAAAGCTACTCCCTGCTCTGCTAAACCCCTGTAATTACTTGCTTCCCTTTTCCCAGGGGAGAAAGTTAGAGGATTAGCCTCCAGGAGCTGCTCAGATCCTGGTGATAAGACAGCAGTGCTGGGAGAGAAGCCCCTGGGAAGGACAGGGACAGGGTGGGGAGCTGGTGGGAGCTCCTGCAGGGGAGAAACACTGGGCTGGGAGCGGGGAGCCCTGGTGCCAGGAGGGGCTCTGCCCTGTGTGACCCAGGACAGGTTCGCCCCCTGGGGAGCCCCCTCCTCTGTGACAGGAGGGGCCTGGGCAGATGCCCCCTAAGGGCCTTCCCAGAGTCTGTCCCCAGAGAGGACTCTCCTGTGTGTACGTCAGGCCCCTGCTCTGTCTCCTCACCCCATGTATCCTAGTCCTGTGTCACGACAGGGACTGACAGCAGTGAGCCTGTTCAGGGTACCTGCAAAGAGGAGACCCCCGACCATTACTATCATTACTTCACGGCCCTGCGTGGAATGAGGGATGCTCTTCTTCATGCATCCCCTGGGGAATCCCGTCTGGCCCTCTGTTTTCTCTGCCTCTGCTCCTGAGAGGGGCATTTAGATCACCCGCTAAAGGACATCATCGTTCACAGTCTATGGAAACTTTATTTGCACACCATGCTCTGAAAGTATAGTAAAGTAGTATAAAGCCTAATGTAAGACTCCAGGCCTGTGAGGGGAGCTGAAGGGACTGGGATGGAGGCCTGACCCCAAGGAGATGCCTAATTCAGTGAATAAGTGATTAAATAAATACAAAGAAATATCTGAAATACACATATATATGAATACTGGCCTGAGCCATTCTCTGCCTCTAGTGAGAGCCAGGAATGGGTATAAGTACAATAGAGGAAGGCAGGCTTGATATGAGGAGAACTTACTCATTTGGAGAGAGAACTTTTTTCCCTGGCAGGCAGAGGCCAACCCAGGTGGATCATGACCCCCTGGGAAAAGCAAATTATTGTTCCCTTCAGGATAAGGCTGTTCTGCATTACTTTCCCTGGTCCTGTTCTGTCTTACCCTGTTCCTAAAAAGGGCAGACGGTATATGGCCCCCGGGGCCTGTGTCTGATGAGGGAGGGTGGGCTCAGGATGGGGTGGCCCTGAGGGGAATGTGCCCACTGGTCTCAGCTCTGCAGGAAAGTGATCGAGGAAGGCCCACTGCAACCTCTCGGGGACTGGCTAGGGAAGTGCTGACTCGATGGCAGGGGCAGCAGAGCTCACTAAATGATCACTTGCTCACTCTCATATTCTAGTCTCTGGCAGTTAGCCAGGGCCTTGTGACCAGTGCTGTCCAGAAAGCAAGAGCCGAGAGCACACTACTTCTGGACAGAAGTGTGATTCTCCTGTTTCCCCTCCCTGCTGTGGGGCTGGGAGCCTGTGAGGACCCTGTGGGCTCCATGGAGGTGGTGGAGCCTCCACTCCCTGTGACGGGATCCCTCCCTCGCTCCCTCATGGGGACTGTGGTGGGGGATATAAACTCCTCTTGTTCTAACACCTTGAGGTATTTTAACTGCTTCCTACACAGCACAGCCTAGCGTATCCTGACTACCATACTGCTTAGCAGCAAGAAGGAGAACAGCATTCATATTTGTGTTAGGTATTTACTGTTGTGTAACCTGTCACCCCAAAAGTTAATGCCTTAAACACCATCAGGTAGGGTGTCACATTTTTTCTAGGCCAGGGCCCAGGAGTAGGTCAGCTGGGCCCTCTGGCTCAGGGTCTCTCAAACTGAAATCAAGGTCTTGATTGAGGCTACATCAGCCCAGGATCATCTGGGAAAGATCTGCTAGCAGGAAGCTCCTGTTGGACTGAGGGCCTCAGCTCCTCCCTGGATGCTGCCCAGAGGCTCCCTCGGTTCCCTGTTACATGGGTCTCCCCAGTAGGGCAACTGACAGCATGGCAGCTGGATTCCTCAGGGCAAGCAAGGGAGAGAGTGAAAGAGAGAGAGTGTGTGAGAGTGTAAGCAAGAGGGAAGTCACAGTCCTGTGTACTCTAAAACCAGAGTGACATCCACCGTGTCTGCTGCGGTCCATTCCTGAGAGCAAGTCACTAGGTGCAGTCCACACTCCAGGGAAAGGGGTTAAACAAATGTGCGAACACAAGGAGGCAGGGATGTAAGGAGACATTTTAGAAGCACCTTCTACAGTTATGCACCTAATTTGTGCCTGAAAATGTGCTGGGTGCTTTGCACTTATGATGTCATTTAACTTATACTGACCTTATGAGGTTGGTAAGGAAATGTCAGGTTAGCAAATTTATGTAATCTATTCAATGTTAAACTTCATTAGAAAGAGGACTTGATTCCAAAAGTTGTTTCAATTAATTGTACTTGGCTGTCTTATTAGAATCAAGGAATTATACCGGGTAGATTTCTTTAAAAAGAGGTTTGTGTGGGTTCTTTCCTTTATTATTAATGAAAAAACATATGTCCAGTTTCCAATCCTTTAGGCATCTGCAGCACTGGGGCTAAGAGTCCTGGTGCACGCGGTTCTGAAATTCAGGATTCTGGAGCCCGTGTTCCCCTGCAGGGGATCCGAGGAGGTTCTGTGTTGTTTCATGTGATCAAGAAGCAAGAAGCTGAACCAGAGGAGGTCGCATGGGCCTTTGGCCCTGAGTCAAACTACAGAGTCCTGCTGCGAGTCCACCGTGGGGCAGACACTCCAACCTGGGTCAACCTCCAGGACAAGTACCAGCAGAGGGTCCATGTGCCCAACAACTTGTCCCTGAAGATTGAGAACCTGACCTGTGAGGACAGTGGACACTACCGGGCTCGAGTCAGCTTCCCTGGAGGAATCGAACTTATCCAGGTTTTCCTCCTCACGGTCTATGGTAAGTGACACCTCCTCACCCCACTCCATGGCTTCCCTCCTCCTTTTGTCCTAGGAGGGTCACATAGACCCCCACTTTGTAAGATTTTATTTAGACCCAACCTTCAGACTCTGTCTTCTCACCCAACAATAAGGTGTGCATGTAAGCCAGAAAAGGAAAGCAGACTTGAGATTCACAAAAGGGAGAAAAAAACTTTAGTATTTTGAGGGAGGAAAACAGGAAGTTATATGGTAACATTAATTGTTCTTTCTAAAACTGAGTTGCTTAATTTCTCTATTTGTTTTCTATTACTACCGTAACAAACTACCAGAAAAACTTATGGCCTTAAAACCTCTCAAATTGATTATCTTACCATTTTGTAGGTCATAAGTCAGACTTGGGTCTCATGGGGCAAAATCAAGGTGTTGGCAGGCCTGTACTCCTACCTGGTGACTCAGGGGAGAATCCATTTCTTGCCTTTCCCACCTTCAAGTGGATCCCTGATTTCCTTGGCTGGTATCCCCCCTTCATTCATCTTCAAATCATCAAATTCATCTCACATTGCATCCATCTGATCTGTTCTTCTGCCTGTCTTTTTCACTTTATTTTTGATGAGCAGTATTTAATTTTTTTTACAGTATGCCTTTTACTGTGATCTGTGACAAATAAACTAGACACAGCATTGCAGTTAACAATGACACAACAACAACAGCTTGATAGCAACAAGCAAATTTTTTATAAAGAAATTAAGAAATCCTTGAACATTTGCAGTTGCCAAAATACACAGATACTAAGCAAGAGGCCACTTGAAAAAAGAAAATTAAGATACCAAATGTTTAGGCCAATAAACAATGGTAACAGGGTCAAACAATTCAAACTATGTAAAAAGTTAATATTTTTTTAAGAAAACACTTTATTGAGATTTGATTGACATACAAAGAGCTGTGCATATTTAATGTATCCAACGTTGTAATAGGATTTCTCAGTGAATTATTTTGCACTTGAATATCTTATAGTTGCACATGAAATAGGTATTGAGATCTATTTGGCTAGAAAAAAGAAATAGCTGAGAAAAGAAATAATAGGTGGCCTTGGGTGAGTCATTTAACATCATGTAACTTGATCTAAAAAGTGACAGTAATTCTTTATTTTTCTTAAGGCATTCGCTGAACCAGGCGATTGCTTAAAATTCCTTCCAGTTCTAAGAGAGATTGAATCTGTGAATTATTTTAGGGGAATGTCTCAAGAAGGTATTTCCTCAAAAATGTTAAGACATTATCAGATATATCAGATGAGCTCATAAATTATAATAAAGTTTATATTAACTATATATTATTATTTTTCAAAAGAACTATAGGTAATTTTCCTGTGTGTGTGTGTGTGTGTGTGTGTGTGTGTGTGTGTGTGTGTGTGTATGGACTTCCTCAGAGGCTCAGCAGTGAAAAATCCGCCTGCAGTGCAGGATCCACAGAAGACATAGGTTGGATCCCTGGGTTGTGAAGATCCCCTGGAGGAGGGCATGGTAACCCACTTCAATATTCTTACCTGGAGAATTCTATGGACAGTGGAGCCTGGCAGACTATGGTCCATAGGGTTATGAAGAGTCAGACACGACTGAAGTGACTGAGCAAGCACATATACTAGTGAAACTGCCACCATAACTTATGCCAAAAAATCAGATTCATCCCTTCCAAAGGTTTCCTCCTGCCTTCTTCATTTGATTGTTGTTGTTGTTGCTTATGTAACAGCACAAAATTTAAGTGTAGTCTACAGTGTTATTAATTATAGGCATTATAATTACTTTACAAATATCATATAGTGTTGCTAACTTTAGGCACTATGCCAGACAGTAGATCTCTAGGATTTATTCATCTTGTGTAACTGAACCTTTGAACCTTTTGACTAATACCTACCCATTTCACCGTCCTCCCAGATCTGTGCAAGAACCCTCCAACTCTCTGCTTCTATAAGATTGAAAATATAAGACTCATATAAGTGGTTTCATGTAGTATTTGTTCTTCTCTCTCTGGCTTATTTTACTTAGTGTAATGTCCTACTGCTTCATCTATGTTTGTCACAAAAGACAAAGCTTTCTTCTTCTTTAAGTTTGAATAATATTCCTCTAGATGAAACTGAAAAAAGAGAGTGAAAAAGCTGGCTTAAAACTCAATATTCAAAAAACTAAGATCATGGCATCTGGTTCCATCACTTCATCACAAATGGAGAGGGAAAAAAGTGGAAACAGTGACAGGCTTTATTTGTTTTGTTTCCAAAATCAATGCACACAGTGACTGCAGCCATGAAATTAAAAGACGCTTGCTCCTAGAAAGAGAAGCTATGACAAACCTAGACAGTGTATTAAAAAGCAGAGACATCACTTTGCCAACAAACGTCCATCTAGTCAAAGCTACGGTTTTTTTTTTTGTTGTTTTTTTTTTTAAAGCTATGGTTTTTATAGTAGTCATGTACAGATGTGAGAGTAGTTGGACCATAAAGAAGGCTGAACATCGAAGAACTGATGCTTTCAAATAGTGGTGGAGAAGTCTTGAAAGTCTTCTGGACAGTGGGGAGATCAAACCAGTCATTCCTAAAGGAAATCAACCCTGAATAGTCATTGGAAGGACCGATGCTGAAGCTGAAGCTCCAATACTTTGGCCACCTGATACAAAGAGCCAGCTGTTTGGAAATGATTCTGATGCTGGGAAAGATTGAGGGCAGGAAGAGAAGGGGGATACAGAGGATGAGATTGTTGGATGGCATCACCAAGTCAATGGACGTGAGTTTGAGCAAACTCCAGAAGACAGTGAAGGACAGGGAAGCCTGGCATGCTGCAATCCCAGGGGTTGCAAAGAGTTGGACATGACTTAGTGATTGACCAACAACAATATTCCTTTGTATGTATATACCACATGTTTATCAACTTATCTGGCAATGGATATTTAGGTTGGTTCCATGTCTTGTATATTGTAAAAATTTTGCAGTGAACATGGAATTGCAGATATATTTTTGAAATCCTGATTTCTGTTCTTTTAGATACATACCCAAAGTATAATTGCTGAATCATAGAGTAGTTATCAGTCATAGACAAAGCTATGGTTTTTCCAGTAGTCATCAGGTATGGATGTGAGAGTAGGACCATAAAGATGGCTTAAACGTTGAAGAATTGATGTTTTTGAACTGTGGTGTTGGAGAAGACTCTTGAGAGTCCCTTGGACTGCAAGGAGATCCAACAGTCAATCCTAAAGGAAATCAGTCCTAAATATTCATTGGAAGGACTGATGCTGAAGCTGAAACTCCAGTACTTTGGCCACCTGATGCGAAGAACTGACTCAGTGGAAAAGACCCTGATGCTGGGAAAGATTGAAGGCAGGAGGAAAAGAGGGTGACCGAGGATGAGACAGTTGGATGGAATCACCGACTCAATGGACGTGAGTTTGAGCAAGCTCTGGGAGTTGACGGACAGGTAAGCCTAGCGTTCTTCAATCCATGGGATCACAAAGAGTTGGACCCGACTGAGTGACTGAACTGATCTGAGGACAAGATGGTTGGATGGCATCACCAACTCAATGGGCATGAGTTTGAGCTAGCTCCGGGAGTTGGTGAAGGACAGGGGCGCCTGGCATGCTGCAGTCCATGGTGTTGTAAAGAGTTGGACACACAACTGAGCAACAGAACAACAGTGAGTAGTTATATTTTTAATTTTTGAGAAACTCTATACTATTTTCCAAAATGACTGCACCAATTTACAATCCCATCAACAGTGTATGAATATCCCTTTTTCTCCAGCCCATCAGCAACACATCTTTTTTTTCTTTTGATAGTAGCCATTACAACTGGTATAAGAGTATACTCACTGTGGTTTTGGACTTCCCCTGTGGCTCAGCAGTAAATAGTCTGCCTGAAGTGCAGGAAACACAGGAGATGCAGATTTGATCCCTGGGTCAGGAATATCCCCTAGAGGAGGAAATGACAAACTGCTCCAGTATTCTTGCACACATTGTGGTTTTGATTTTCACTTTCCTGGTGATTAATAATGTTGAGTGATTTTTCATATACCTGTTGGCCATTTTTATACCTTCCATTGACAAATGTCTATTCAGTTCATTTCCTCATTTTTAACTGGATTATTTAGGTTTTTCCTATTGAGTTGTATGGATCCCTTATAAAATTTGCATACTAACAATTTATCAGATATATAGTTTGCAGCTATTTTCTCCCATTTCTGTAGGTTTCCTTTTCACTCTGTTGATGTTTCCTGTGCTGTGCAAAAACTTTTCAGTTTATCATAATCCCAATTGTCTATTTTTGCTTTATTGTCTATGCTTTTTCATTATTCAAACAATTATTGTCAAGGCCAGGGTCAGGAAGATGTTTCCTTTTGCTTTCTTCTTAGAGTTTTACAGTCTCTGGCATTACTTTTAAGTTATTAATCCATTTTCAGTTTCTTTTTTATATGGTGTAAGTGTCCAATTTCATTCTTTTGCATGTGGATATCTGATTTCCCCAGCACCATTTTTTGAGAAGACTTTCCTTTCCCCATTGTGTATTCCTGGTTTCCTTGTCAAAGATCAGTTGACCATATATGCATGGGCTTATTTCTGGGATTTTTATTCTATTTCATTAGTTTATATGTCTGTTTTTATGTCTGTTTTAAGTAGCATTGTAATATACTTTGAAATAAGGAAATGTGATGCCTCCAGTTTAGTACTTCTTGCTATAAGCTGCTTCTGCTATTTGGGATCTTTTATGGTTCCATATGAATTTCAAGATTTTTTTCTCCTTTTGTAAAAACTCCCTAATTATACTTACACAGTTTCGACAGAATCTATGGATTGCCTTGGCACTGTGACCATTTCAGCAATATTAATTCCTCAAATTAATGAACATGCAATGTCTTTCTGTATATTTGTGTGTATATATCTATCATCAATATTTATAGTTTTTGGTGCACAGATCTTTCAATCCTTAGTTAAGATTATTCCTAGATATTTTATTCATTTTGATTGTAATGTAAGTGGGATTGTTTTCTTGATTTCCTTTTCAGATAGTTCACTGTTAGTGTATAGAAGTGCAAAAGATTTTCATATGTTGATTTTGTGTCCTGAAATTTTGTTGAAATCACTAATTAGTTCTAAAAGAATTTTTCTGTGGAATCTTTAGGTTTCTTTACATACAAGATCATGTCATTTGCAATAAAAATAATTTTACTTCTTCCTTTCCAGTTTGGGTACCTTTATTTCTTTTGCTTGCCTGATTGCTGTTGCTAGAACTTCCAGTCCCAAGCTGAATAGAAACAGCAAACAGACACAGTTGCCTTGTTCCTAATGTTAGAGGAAAAGCTTTCAATCATTCACCATTGAGTTTGATGTTAGTTGTAGGCTTTCATATATGGCCTTTATTGTGTTAAAATAGCTTCCTTCTATTCTTAATTTGAGAGTTTTAAATCGAAAGAGTATTGTTTTCTGTCATATGCTTTTTCCCACATCTGTTGAATTATTGTGTGATTTTTATCCTTCATTGTTTTAACGTGGTATATCACATTATTGATTTGCATATTCTGAAACATCCTTGCATCTTTAGATTAAATCCTAGTTGGTCATGGTGTTTTATCCTTTTAATATTTTGTTGAATTCCATTTGCTAGTACTTTGGTGGAGATTTTGCATTTATGTTCAACAGAGTCATTGGCCTATAATTTTTTGTGTGGTGTGTTAGTTTGACTTAGGATATGCCAACATCTTTAAATGTGTTCCCTATACTACTACTTTTTTGGAAGAGTTTAAGAGGGATTATATTAATTCTTTGGTATGTGATTTGATAAAATTCACCTGTGACTCCATTCAGTCTTGGAATTTTCTTTGTTGGGAAGTTTTTGATTGCTAATTAAAACTCCTTATTTATTATTATTGATCTGTTCGAGTTGTATATTTTCTATTGATTCAAACTGTATAGGCTGTATGTTTCTAAGAATTTATTCTTTTTTTTCAGGATTTTGCAGTTTGATGGTCTATAATTGCTCATAATGGTTTCTTATGATCTCTTTATTTCTGTGTACCAGTAATGTCATTTTCTGATATTAATTGATTCTTCCTTGTTTTTTTCTTGTCTTGCTAAGTCAATTTTGCTTATCTTTCTGACACACTCTTAGGTCCACTGAGATTTTTACTGTCTTTCTAGTCTCTATTTCATTCATTTCTGCTGTAACGCTTATGACTTCCTTGCTTCTGCCAAATTCTGGCTTAGGTTTTTCTTTGTTTTCTCAGTTCCTTGAGATGTAAACTTAAGTAGTTTGAGAACTTTATTTTTTAATGTGTTTATCACTATAACATTTTTTTCTTAGTACTGCTTTTTTATTTATTTTTAAATTGGAGGATAATTGCTTAACAATATTGTGTTGGTTTCTACCTTATAGCAAAGTGAATCAACCATAAGTATAAATATGTTCCCTCCTTAATCCTCCCTCACACTCTACCTAGCCCACCCCTCTAGGTCATCACAGAATACCGGGCTGAGTTTGCTGTTAACTTCCCACTAGCTATCTATTTCACACATAATAATGTATATATTGCAAAGTTACTCTCTTAATTCATCCAACCCTCCTCTTTCTTGACTGTGTCTACAAGTTTTTTCTCTACTCCCAAATCTCTATTCCTGCCCTGGAATTAGGTTCATCAGTGCCATTTTTCTAGATTCCATATATATGTGTTAATACATGATGTTTGTTTTTCTCCTTCTGACTTACTTCACTCTGCATAACACATTCTAGGTTGATCCACCTCACTACAAATGACTCAAATTTGTTCCTTTTCATGGATGAGTAATATTCCATTGTATATGTAACAATTTATCCATTCATCTGCTTATAGACATCTAGGTTGCTTCCATGTCCTGGCTATTATAAATAGTGCTGTAGTGAACACTGGGGTATGTGTCTTTGTGAACTATGGTTTTCTCCACGTATATGCCCAGTAGTGGAATTGCTGGGTCATGTGGTAGCTTTTGAGAAAGGAGTATGACAAGGCTGCCTGCTATCACCCTGTTTGTTTAGCCTATACACTGAGTACATCATGAGAAATGCCAGGCTGGATGAGATACAACTGGGATAAAAATAAGTTGGAGAAATACTGATAACCTCAGTTATGTGGATGATACCACTCTAATGGGAGAGAGTGAGGAGGAACTAAAGAGCCTCTTGATGAGGGTGAAGGAGGAGAGTGAAAGATCCAACTTAAAACTAAACATTAAAAAATTAAGATCATGACATCTGGCCCCATTACTTCGTGGCAAATAGAAAGGGACAATGTGGAAGTAGTGACAGGTTTCCTCTTCCTGGGCTCTAAAATCACTGTGGATAGTTATTGCAGCCATGAAATCGGAAGACAATTGCTTCTTGGCAGGAAAGCTAGGGGAAGGCAATGGCACCCCACTCCAGTACTCTTGCCTGGAAAATCCCAAGGACGGAGGAACCTGGTAGGCTTCAGTCCTTGGGGTGGCTAGGAGTTGGACACGACTGAGCGACTTCACTTTCACTTTTCACTTTTCACTTTCATGCATTAGAGAAGGAAATGGCAACCCACTCCAGTGTTCTTGCCCGGAGAATCCCAGGGACGGCAGAGCCTGGTGGGCTGCCATCTATGGGGTCCCACAGAGTCGGACACGACTGAAGTGACTTAGCAGCAGGAAAGCTATGACAAACCTGGACAGTGTGTTGAAAAGCAGAGACATTACTTTGGCGACAAAGGTCCATATAGTAAAGGCTATGGTCTTCCCAGTGGTCATGTATGGTTGTGAAAGCTGGACCGTAAAGAAGGCAGAATGCAAAATAATTGGTTCCTTCAAACTGTGGTGCTGGAGAAGACTCCTGAAAGTTGCTTGGACAGCAAGGAGATCAAAGCAGTCCATCCTAAAGGATATCAACCCTGAATACTCATTGGAATGACTGATGCTGAAGCTGAAGCTCCAGTATTTTGGTCATCTGATGTGAACAGCCAACTAATTGGAAAAGTCCCTGATCCTGGGAAAGATTGAGGGCAGAAGGAGAAGAGGGCATCAGAGGATGAGATGGCTGGATGGCATCACTGATACAATGGACATGAATTTGGGCAAACTTTGGGAAAAGATGAGGAACAGGGAGGACTGTAATGCTGCTGTCCATGGAGTTGCAAAGAGTTGGACATGACTGAGAGACTGAACTGAACTGAACTGATTCTGATCTGTGTGAGGTGATACTTCATTGTGCTTTGATTTGCATTTCTCTAATAACGAGCAATGCTGAACATCTTTCCATGTGTTTGTTGGTTTAGTACTGCTTTTGCTTTCTTCTGTAGGTTTTATGGGCTTCCTTTGTGGCTCAGCTGGTAAAAAATCCACCTGCAATATGGGAGACCTGAGTTTGATCCCTGGGTCAGATATTTTTTTCATTTTCTTCTACTCAAGATATTTTCTTATTTCCCTTAAGATTTCTTCTTTGACTCAATGGTTGTTCAAAAATGTGCTGGTAATTTCCATGTGTTTGTAAATTTTCCCATTTTTCTTCATTTATTGTTTTCTAATTTCATTCCATTATGATGGAAAAGATATTTGATATAATTTCTTAAATCTTAAGTATTGTTTCATGGCCTAACATGTGATGTATCCTGGAGAAAGTACTGTGTTCACTTGAGAAGAATATGAATTCTGCTGCTTTGGGTATAATATTCTGTTTGTTAGATCCATTTGGTTCTAATAATATAGTTGGTAAAGAATTGCCTGCAATGTAGGAAACCCCAGTTCGATTCCTGAGTCAGGAAGATCCGCTGGAGAAGGGATAGACTACACACTCCAGTATTCTTGGGTTTCCCTTGTGGCTCAGATGGTAAAGAACCTGCCTGCAATGGGGGCGGGGGGCACCTGGGTTGGGAAGATCCCATGGAGAAGGGAAAGGCTACCCACTCCAGAATTCTGGCCTGGAAAATTCCATGGAATGTATAGTCTATGGGGTTGCAAAGCATCAGATGCAACTGAGCGACTTTCATACAAAATACATACATACATACAATATATGTTTTTTAGGTCCATTTGGTCTATGGTATTGTTCAAGTCTGTGGTTTCCTTCTTGATTTCCTGTCTGAATTTTCTATCCATTCTTGAAAGCAGGGTATTCAAGTCCACAATCATTCAATTGCTATCTATTTCTTATGTCACTGTATGCTCTATATATTATAGGTGTTCTGTCTGATGGTGGATTCATAAATATTAATCATTGTTATATCTTCCTATTGAATTGACCTCTATCATCATGTAAGGACCTCCTTTGTCTTCATGACAGCTTTTGATTTAATGTCTATTTTGTTTGCTATCAGTGTAGCCACCCATACTCTCTTCTGGTTCCCATTTGCATGGAATATCTTTTCCCATCCCTCACATTTAGCTTATGTGTGCCCTTAAAACTAAAGTGAGTCTCTTGTAGATATCATATATTGATATTGTATACCATATATATATAAAGTTAAGTCTTGTTTTATTCATTCAGTCACTCTATATCTTTTATTGGGGAGTTTAATCTATATTTAAAGTAAATGTTAATCATAAGAATTTACAATTTCATTTTTGGTTTGGGGGGATATTTTTTTACTGGAGTATAATTGCTTTACAATATTGGGTTGGTATCTGCCATTAAAAAATGTGAATCAGCTATAAGTATACATATATTCCCTCCGTCTTGATCCTTCCTCCCACCCCACCCCCTATCCCAGTGCAGCAGGTCATCACTGACCTACAGCTGAGTTCGCTGTGTTCTACAGCTGCTTCTCACTAGCTAGCTGTCTTACACATTGCAGCGTATGTATGTCAATGCTACTGTCTCAATTCATCCCACGCTCTCCTTCACTGACTGTTTCCATAAGTTCATTCTTTACATTCTTTATCTCTATTCCCGCCCTGCAAATGAGTTCATCAGTACCATTTTTCTAGATCCCATATATATGTGTTAATATAAAATATTTGTTTTTCTCTTTCTGGCTTACTTCACTCTGTATAACAGGCTCTAGGTTCATCCGCCTCACTATAACTAACTCAGGTTCATTTCCTTTTATGGCTGAGTAGTATTCTGTTGTATATATGTACCACAACTTCTTTATCCATTCATCTGTTAATGGACAGCTAGATTGCTTCCATGTCCTGGCTATTGTAAATAGTGCTACTATGAACATTGGGGTGCAAGTGTCTTTTTTAAAGTTTAATTATTTATTAATGTTTCAGTTCAGTTCAGTCTCTCAGTCGTGTCCGACTCTTTGCAACCCAATGAATTGCAGGACGCCAGGCCTCCCTGCCCATCACCAACTCCCAGAGTTTACTCAAACTCATGACCATCGAGTCGGTGATGCCATCCAGCCGTCTCATCCTCTGTCGTCCCCTTCTCCTCCCACCCCCAATCCCTCCCAGCATCAGGGTCTTTTCCAAAAAGTCAACTCTTCGCATGAGGTGGCCAAAGTATTGGAGCTTCAGCTTCAGCCTTCAGACTGAAACATCAGTCCTTCCAATGAACACCCAGGACTGATCTCCTTTAGGATGGACTGGTTGGATCTCCTTGCAGTCCAAGGGACTCTCAAGAGTCTTCTCCAACACCATAGTTCAAAAGCATCAATTTTTCGGCCCTCAGCTTTCTTCACAGTCCAACTCTCACATCCATACATGACCACTGGAAAAACCATAGCCTTGACCAGATGGACCTTTGTTGGCAAAGTAATGTCTCTGCTTTTTAATATGCTATCTAGGTTGGTCATAACTTTCCTTCCAAGGAGTAAGCGTCTTTTAATTTCATGGCTGCAGTCACCATCTGCAGTGACTTTGGATCCCAAAAAAATAAAGTCTGACACTGTTTCCACTGTCTCCCCATCTATTTCCCATGAGGTGATGGGACCAGATGCCATGATCTTAGTTTTCTGAATGTTAAGCTTTAAGCCAACTTTTTCACTCTCCTCTTTCACTTTCATCAAGAGGCTTTTCAGTTCCTCTTCACTCTCTGCCATAAGGGTGGTGTCATCTGCATATCTGAAGTTATTGACATTTCTCCCAGCAATCTTGATTCCAGCCTGTGCTTCATCCAGCCCAGCGTTTCTTATGATGTACTCTGCATATAAGTTAAATAAGCAGGGTGACAATATACAGCCTTGACGTACTCCTTTTCCTATTTGGAACCAGTCTGTTGTTCCATGTCCAGTTCTAACTGTTGCTTCCTGACCTGCATACAGGTTTCTCAAGAGGCAAATCAGATGGTCTGGTAGTCCCATCTCCTTCAGAATTTTCCACAGTTTATTGTGATCCACACAGTTGAAGGCTTTGGCGTAGTCAATAAAGCAGAAATAGATGTTTTCTGGAACTCTCTTGCTTTTTCGATGATCCAGCGGATATTGGCAATTTGATCTCTGGTTCCTCAGCCTTTTCTAAAACCAGCTTGAACATCTGGAAGTTCTCGGTTCACATATTGCTGAAGCCTGGCTTGGAGAATTTTGAGCATTACTTTACTAGCGTGTGAGATGAGTGCAATTGTGTGGTAGTTTGAGCATTCTTTGAGGTTGCCTTTCTTTGGGACTGGAATGAAAACTGACCTTTTCCAGTCCTGTGGCCACTGCTGAGTGTTCCAAATTTGCTGGCATATTGAGTGCAGCACTTTCACAGCATCATCTTTCAGGATTTGAAATAGCTCAACTGGAATTCCATCACCTCCACTAGCTTTGTTCGTAGTGATGCTTTCTAAGGCCCAGTTGACTTCACATTCCAGGATGTCTGGCTCTATGTGAGTGATCACACCATTGTGATTATCTGGGTTTAGGGTAGCTTTACTCATAATCACTCCAAACTAGCAACAACCAAGATGTTTTGCTAAAAGACAATTATCAAAAACAAATGAAATTTTTAAAAGCTATGTTATATCTATACAATGGAATTCTAGTTGGCAATTAAAGTAACATACTTGATGCATGCAACAGATGGATGAATCATAAATGTGTTTTTTTTCCATAAATGTACTTTTACAAGTGAAAAAAGCCACATCCAAAAGACATGGGTCTTTTTGAATTATGGTTTTCTTGGGTGTGTGCCCAGTAGTGGAATTGCTGGGTCATATGATAGTTGTATTTATAGTTTTTAGAGAATCTCCATACTGTTCTCCATAGTGGTTGCATCAATTTACATTCCCACCAACCATGCAAGTTCTCCACACCCTCTCCAGAATTTATTTTCTGTAGATTTTTTATGATGGTCCTTCTGACCTGTGTGAGGTGATACCTCATGACAGTTTTGAGTTGCATTTCTCTAGTAATGAGCAAAGTTCAGCATCTTTTCATGTGTTTCTTGGTCATGCGTATGTCTTCTTTGCAGAAACATGTATTTAGGTCTTCTGCCGTTTTTTGATTGATTTTTTTTCAGCTGCATGAGCTGCTTGTATATTTTGAAGATTAGTCTTTTCTTGCTTCATTTGCAAATATTTTCTCCCATTCTGAGGGCTTTTTTCATCTTGATTGTGGTTTCCTTTGCTGTGCAAAAGCTTTTAAGTTTAATTAGGTCCCATTTATTTATAATTGTCATTTTGTTTAATTGTTTTCTATTTTGTAGTTATTTTGTCCCATTCTTCCTCCCTTACTGTCTTCCCTTGCAATTTGATGATTTTTCTATATTAATGTGCTTTGATTTCTTTCTCTTATTCTTGCATGTATCTTTTTTAGGTATACTTTTTGTGGTTACCATGCAGCTTAGATAAAACATATTTATAATAGCCTATTTTGAACAACTAATTTAATTTCAATCACATACAAAAACTCTGCACTTTTACTTCTACCCACACACAGACATATTTTATGTTATTATGTCACAATTTAAATTTTTTTATATCTTGTACTCATTAACATATGTTTCTATTGTAGTTATTCTGAATACTTTTGTCTTTAACTGTTATATCAAAGTTAAAAAGTGACATGCACCATAATTACATATTATTGCAACATTGCATATTATATTTAACTATATTGTCAGTGATACTTATACTTTTATATTATTTTATATGCTTTTAGCATTTTTTTATTTCAACATTAAGAGCTCCCTTTGGCATATCTTATAAGTGAGGTTTAAATGATGAAAAACTGTCTCAATTTTTGCTTGTCTTGTAGAGTCGTTATCTCTTCTTCTTTTTTAAAGGACTTTCTTACAAGGTGTAATAATCTTGGTTGCCAGTGGGGTTTTTTCAGTACTTTGAATACATCATTCCATTCTTCCTTGGTCTATAAGGTTTCTGCTGAGAAATCTGGTGATTTTTTTTTTTTTTTTTTTGATGAGCGAACAGTTTAGAGTGTCACTAACAGGAAACAGACAGTAGCACTATTAAAATCATAACTTGTAGCAATTTGCAATTCATTCACATTTCTCAGTAGATGCCCCCTCCTTTCAGCCTATGTTGACTATTACCAGTGAAATACACTATAGCAACCACTAATTGAGCATTCCCAGTGTGCCATGAGCTTTAAAAGCGTTCTATGACTGAACATTTAAACAGAACTTCCTATATGCCAGACACTGTTCTCAGCACTTTATATGTATTAACTTAGTCCTCACAAAAATCCCATGAGGTAAGTACTATTATTATCACATTTTTCAGATGATAAAACTGAGATGCAGTGAGTTTAGACAATTTCTCCAGGATCATATATCTAATTAAGGGAGAGGGCAAAAGTTCAAAATCCTTGCAAGTCTGTTCCACAGTTCACACTCTCAATTCTTACCTCATAATCGTATCTTCAAAATATCTCCAAGAAATATATGCTGTAATTCTCTCTTTCTATAAGTAAGGAAATTGAGGTTTAGAATGCTTAAGTGATTTCTGTAATCACCCAGCCAGGAAGTGGCAGAGCCTGGACCCAGAGCACTAGCCTTTCTGATCCCCGAAGCCTAGAGGCCAGAGGTTTATGTGGTTTATTGGCTCTTAATAATCATTCTTCCTAAATGAATATTAGGTCATATATCTAAATGACTGCTGAGTTCTAGACACTGTGCAGGCAAAGACTAAATGGCCCCGCCCTTCCAAGAGCTTGCATTATAGCTACAGAAGTTCTGATGTTGAAGCTGTCATTCAGGTATGTAGAGAGGCTAAACAAATGACATCTTCCCCATGCTTTTTTGTCACCTGCAAAGACTTCTGGTGGCTGGTGGCTGTAACTATGATTGTAGAAAAGAATACTGACCATACCCCTTACTCAGTCAAAAGTATCTCTCATAATAAAGGGATACTTTTGTCAATGCTAATTACCAAACTCTCCAAGCCATGTCATGTTGCTTAAAGCAATTGTCAACAAATTTTTATGGCAGTCTCACTTTCTTCTGCCCATTCTGAGTGAAAATCCTTCTGCATCTCCCCCACTCTGGCCTTAATGGTGCACCACTTCTAGAGGTGACCATGCTCGAGAACTCAATAATAGTACTAAGAGACATTAACAAAACATCTAAGGACATGAACACTGTCTTGTTGGTAACCTCAAGAATAACCTTCCTGACTCTGCTGCTATTGGCCATGGGATCTCTGTTTACTCAATTTGGGTGTGCCTAAGTGTCCTCTTTCACTAGAGTATCTTTCACTAGAGTTTTTGTAATAAGCTAATACATGTAAAGCTCTTAAAACAATCCTGGAGGATTGATGACCATAGGTGTTAGCTGGTGCTGCTATTTCTTCTCTTCGCCCTTCTCCATCCTCCTCCTTCTTTTCCTCCTCTTCCTTTGATGATATTCTTATAGAGATTCCCTTGTATATGATGCTTTTCTCTTGCTATATTCAAAAGTCTGTCTTTCTCTTTGACTTTTGAATATTCAATTATTACATGTCTTGACTTACACTTCTTTGATTAAACCATCATGGAACCTTCGGGCTTCATGAATCTGAATGTACATTTACTTGCCCAAACTTAGGAATTTTTCAGCCATAATTTCTTTAAATAAGCTTTCTACTTTTTTTCTTTGTCTTCTCTTTGGAACTCCCATAATGTGTGTATTGATTTTCCTGTGGTATCCCATAAACTTTTTTCACTCTTTTTACTTTTCCTGCCCTGACCGTATAATTTCAAATGCTCCATCTTTGACTTTGCTGGTTGTTTCTTATGCTTGATCAAGTCTGCTGATGAGACCCTTTATTGAATTTTTAACACAGTCATATCTTTAGTTCCAGAATTTCTGTTTGGTTCTTCTGAATGGTTCCCATCTCTGTGTTGGACTTCTCATTTTGGTCACAAATTGTTTTCCAAATTTTACTTAGTGGTCTGTCTGTGTTATTTGGTAGCTTGCTGAGCTTATTTAACATTATTATATTGAATTCTTTGTTAGGCATTTTCTAGATCTCTATTTCTTTGAGGTTTGTTATTGGAGTTAGTTTTGCTCCTTTGGTATTGCCATGTTTCCCTGATCCTCCATTCTAGTAGCCTTGCACTGGTGTCTGTGTATCTGAATAAGCAGTCTCTTCTTCCAGTATTTTAGAGCTGGCTTTGGGGGGTGGGGGGGGGAGCAGGGAGACATTCACTGTAAAGCTCAACAAAATGTGAGGCTTCAGCTGTAGAGGCATGTGGGATGCTGGCTGCAGGAGTAAGTGAGGTTCTGGGTATAGGGTTGCATTGACCACCATCTGTGGGTATATGTGAGAAATGGTTTTCAGGGCCATGTGTCCCAGCTGCTGCAATCCCCTTCCAGTTACATTTGTTTGGTAAAGAACCCACCTGCCAATGCAGGAGACATAAGAGATGTGGGTTCGATCCCTGGATTGGGAAGATCCCCTGGAGAAGGGCATGGCAGTCCAGTCCAGTATTCTTGCCTGGAGAATCCCATGGACAGAGGAGCCTAGTGGGCTACAGTCCATAGGTTTGCAAAGAGTCTGACACAACTGAAGTGACTTAGCACACATGCATGCACCTTTGAATAATGTCCTCACTGTTCTGGGTGCAGTGAGACAGAAGCCAGCTTCCCAGGCAGTGTCTCACAAATTATGGGGAAGCTAGACTGTCACTTCATTCCCTCTTTCTCCTGTGGGAAAAGTCACAGTCTAGAGGCATCTCTCTCAGCACTGAGTCATGCTGGCGTGGGATCAAGGTGATGAGGTAAAGTGAAACTGTTCTTCTTACACTTGCCCTGTGGCTGAACTAGGATTTTTGGTTCATCAAAGTGCTGGAATCCCCCAACTGAACTCTGAAGATCTCATAGAGGTATTTCTGACCATGGATAGTTATTAAATCATATGCCTTGGCATCTTGCTGGCATCCGTGCCTTCTTTCTCTTTCAAGGAAACTTATGGTTGCATTTTGCCCATCCAGATATTTCAGAATAATCTCACTATTTTAAGGTCAACTGATTAGCAGCCTTAATTCTATCTGCTACCTTAATTCCCCTTTTTCATGTAATGTAACATAGCCACAGGTTCCAGGGATTAAGACACGGACATCTTTGAGGGGCTATTATTCTATCATGATTTGGAAATTCAAGTGTAGTTATTATCCCCTGTACACTGTCTTCTTGCTCAGAGCCAATCCATTAATGGTCTCACTCAGAAAAGACACCACAATTTAGCTCCTAAATGCTACATAAAGCATAGGGAAAGTTTACACTGCAATGCTTCTTAAGGAACCCATTTAGTGAACACTGTCTTTTTCTAAAGATCCTCCCTGAATAGGGAAATATCCTTCTATGGAGAAGACAACTCATAAGTCCCTGTGGGATTTCTAAGGCAGCTTGTAAATCTATCACTTTTCTTCCTGTCTATACCACAAGTTCAGTGGCATATTCTAACCACATATGGAATTGTCATTCCTAGTTGCTACCACTGCATCTCCCACAAATGTCTCTCTACTTTTGGAAGCCTAGTGCCTTTCTCTGGCCTTCTAGAACTAACCAGATGTCCTTCCCCATAAGAGCTGTGCTGCCCCATGCTTCATCTCAGCTGGAGACACGGGTCATGAACCAGAACAAGCTCTTCTGTCTCAAGTTCACAAGCTTCTTTCTCTTCTAGGAAAAATCCAATTTTTAAAAAATCATAGGCCCTAAGAAAATGGAATCCAAATTTTATTTTCTTGTGGATGATTCTTAAGTCTTGTGAAATCTAGTGAAATTACATAGGGCCTAACCCAATGGCCCCACTCCAAGCTCTTGGTGAATATTTAGCGTTAGGAAAATTATGTTTTAAGTATAAAATGCACCCACTTTCTTTATAGGAGAAGGAAATGGCAACCCATTCCAATGTTCTTGCCTGGAAAATTCCATGGACAGAGGTGACTGGCAGGCTACAGTCCATGGGATCGCAGAGAGTCAGACATGACTGAGCGACTATCACTTGCTCACTCACTTTCTTTATAAGGCTTCCTTACACACCTTGGCTACAATGAGGTAATAGATATTAAACTGTGGCATGCAATGTTTTCCACAGCTGTGAAGTTTTATTCTTTTGTTGCCTCCTACCACAGAGCCTGTGCCCTTTCCCCAGATTCTGATGGGGTCAGCATCCATCACACCAGACCGGTGCAACGTCACCCTGGAGTGCAGAGCCTCTGGGGCCACAGAAGACCTGAATGTGACCTGGGAGAACAAGGGCCTCCCCGAAGAATGGGAGCAGAGAAGGACATTAGAACCAGCCTCCAACTCACGCATCCTGGCTGTCAGCTTGCCTACAGACCAGTCCAATGTCAGCCTCGTCTGTGTGGTCAGCAACCCAGTGGGAAATAAAACTGCCTCCTTCGACCTTGGGAAAGTCTGCGTCCATGGTGAGTGCAATCTGCCAGAGGGGAGAGGCACTCTCAGACCTCAGATAGCACTGAGGTCTGGGGGTTCAGAGCTTTTCTTCCCACCATTTTGTTAGCATTGCTTTCTATCTGGCCACTTCATACTGGAGTCTAGGGAAAACATCCAACTTATTTTTGCTTTTCAGCATGTCTCACATCCGTGACCTACTCTAAACTGCTTGCCCCTGCTAGTCCAAGTAGTAGTTTTGAGTACCTCTCTCCACCACTATCCAACATTCATTGTGCATTCAGCATGGTCTTTAGGAAAGTAATCACACTGGGTCATTTGTGGCTTTTCTTCAAGTCTGACTTCCATGACTTCCTGTGGGATATCCTAGAGGGGCTCAGAGGCTCCTCTGTCCACATTTCTGATCTTATTTATACACTTACCACTGAATTTCTTGTTTGTTGTTCCAGAATGTGCCTTGCTTTTGCAAGTTTTTGCACCTCTGGACATGTTGTTTCCTTGACCATCAGCCCTTCTTCACCCTGTGTCCTCGACCTCCTGTTTTACTCTTCGTGGAAGATTCTCCTCAGCCACTGCAGATATGTGGGCATGTGAAAATGCATTCACACCCTACGATAGGCCCCATGATTGGTCTAAAAATCTGCTAATTTGTCTAAAAACCTACTGATGTCTTGAAATTTTAATAATTTTTTAACAAGGAGTCTGCCTTTTCATTTTGCACAGAGCCCAGCAATAATGTAGCCATCCTGCCTTCAGGCATTGACTCCCTCTGGGTGTCTGTGGCCACCCCCATAGTGAGTGGTGATTATCTGTTTTGGATTTGTCTCCTCCATGGTCAGGAGCACTATAAAGGCAGGAGCCACGTTTTGTTCTCCTTTGAATCCCTGTGCAAGCACAAGCTTCTGGCCAAAGTTTATGTAATCAAAGTTGCATTGAATGAATGAATAACCTTATCCTGTGTGCGGTCTCACTGTCTGTAAACCATCCTTCATGATTTGGTGCAGGGGTCTGAAATTTCAGGATCACTTAAAACATCTGTTAATTGGACCTCTCTACCACAAGGCTAGAGTGTCAGGTAATTTTCAATACTCAGCATTACCCACAAACCCTCACTAATCCCCTTCACCAATATCTTGTTCCCTGCCCAGTCCTGCCTGCTGCAATAAGGTGCTGGCAACTCCCAGGGGCTGCCATTTCCCAAATGTGGTATCCCTCCTTCCTGGAATACTGTGCCCACCTTGAATATCTGGGAAACTGCTACTCATCACTCAAGGTCAGTTTATGCATCAGCTCCTCTGGGAGGCCTTCCCTGAGGACCTCTGTGCAATGGGTAAAGCTCTGTTCTACTGCAATCCCTCTGTCTAGCAGACTGATATTTTCTCAGGCCTCTCCACCCCATCTTACTCATCTCAGTACCCCTTGTCACCAAGCAGGAGCTTAGGACCTGATTGAAGGAATGAAACTGCTATACTCCTCCCTCTTCAGCTTCTGAACCAGGACTCTTTAGACTTCTCCACCTGTTGTCTATCTTCCTTTGGCAATGAATATCTCAAGTTCTCTCTTGACTTTAACTTATTTGCCCTCTGTGTTTGAGGAAAACAGATTCATCCAACCAGGCCAATACTAACCTCTGGCCAGGCATCCTTGGGGCAGTTGCAGCTGTGTTATTGATCCTCGGAGGTGGACTGTACCTTTGGAAGACACGTAGGAAGAAGATGGAGACTGGAAGAGGCAGGTTGCCCTTCTCCTTCCATGCCCACATACCTCTCTTTCTCACTGTATTCTTGATATCGTTTCTCCTACAGTTTGTTGCCTGGGAATGTCCCTGCAGAGGGTTTAGTAGGTCTGGCCATGGTCTGTGTCCATAGCAGTGGATGAGGGTACAGTTTTCCAAGGCTCAGATTCAAGCTCCACTCTGCCTGTCTCTCAGGTGCAAGATCACAAGATGATGATGATGACGATAGCAGCCAGTATGCAGAGCTGAGCCAGCAGGAATCTCAACAGAGCTCGAACAAGGTGAGAGCTGGGCGCTGTGCTCTCCCAGGTCTCTCACTGCCTGGCCTGGGTTTGTCAAATCTTGTCACTGATGTTTCTGTTCCTACTGCCTCTTTAACACTTTCCAGGCCATCAACAGTGTTAACTAAGAAAATTTGCACTTGGGATCAATATAATGCTGGCCACGTAGGGGAATTCATAAGCATTGCATGTCATCCACTGGTTCTATTCTGGTCCTTCTAGGGCTCCTCTATCCCTCAGCCATTTCAGGAACCCTTTGTCTTGCATTCCCAGGTTATCAGAGAACAGCATCTGAAAGAAAGGATACCTCTCTCTACTATCTACAGTGAGGTCTGTAAACCAGGTCATGCTGTGAAGATAATTTAATTGGAGGAAACAGAAGAACTGACATTCCTAGGACACCTCCACCAGGAGCTTGATCCCTGCAGACACCTGCCTCTTCCACCTCTCTGGTCCAGTTCCAACGGCCTTTAGTTTGCTGTATTCTGATCCTCCTGACCACCGTTACCTGGACCTATGTGGTCCTACAACTTCCTCTGATGCCCCTCCAAGCTGCCTCCCACTCAGGATCCTCACAGTTGCAGAACAAGCCCTCCTCCTCTGCCATTGATTCAACTTCTGACCCCTCTCTTCTTGAAGCTTCCCAAAGAGGACCTTCCTGACTGTGTTAATCCCCACAGCCTCTGGTGTGTGGTTGGTGTGTGTCTTTCTGAGAACCCGATTCCAAGCATGGGGACTGTGTGGAGATGGTCCATGCCACAGAGGAAGGAGTTAGGACCTTGGTGTTGGATGCTGAGTTGGGGGTCCATGGAGGCAGCACATATAGGTGGGAGCCCACAGAGGACTGGCCTGAGGCTTTCTCTGTGCCTCACATGGGGCGAAGTCTGTGTGCCCCACAGTACACTTGTATTGGGAAGAGTGTGTAGTGTACATTATATACCTTATTCTTGGCTACTTGTGTTCACCTGGACTTTGGCCTCAACTCGGCCCAAGGGCCCCAAACCCACCTTCCTTTAAAGTTGAAAGAGGAATCTGTACCCCTTCACCCCCTTCCAAGACTTATGTTTCTCAGAAAAGAATCCTAGGACCTCAAAGTCAGGAGTTGCATTCTTAGAAAAATAGCTCCAGCCTGTCACTTTCTTGGATAGGAGTACTTGGTCATGAAGATGGATGTCAGTATCCTCCGACCATCCTTGATGAGGCTTCCAGGGGATAGGAAGAGTAAATTTTGTGGGAAGATCTGAACCAGACCTCTCCAGTTGCTTCTATTGAAGAGTCCTGCTGGCTTCGGTCTCTAGGTCAGCCTCTTTTTTACTCACTCACATCCCTCTGTCGGGAATGATGGTTCTCTTTCCCTGCTCCTTGCTCCCACCCCTCACTACTGGAACCCTACCATCCTGCCCAAAGCCCTCTTCCTAACCACATGTTTCATGATGCTTTTCTGGTTCACAGAGGTTTAGACATGGTCTCTCCTATACTGACCTTTTCAAACACATGACTGAGGCCCTGCCACAGTCAGCCGTGAGATTGCTCATGAGTCTTCCCTGCTAGATTCACCTAGGGCTTCCTCAGGAGGGTATTGGGGCCACAGGAAACCAGTGCCAAGGAGACAAGGACACGCCCCTCTGTCTGTGAAAGGTCTAAGCAACACTTCTTCCTAACTCCCAGGGGGACACAGCAAACTGAGCCCCAAACAAGAGATTGCTGAAGATTTTTCTGGTAGTGAATCTACAGGGAATCAAAGATAGACATGATGACCTCCAGCAACCCCACCTGTCCCGGAGGTTGGAGGCAGGGATATCCCCACTCCACCAATAGCCTCACACTGCCCGAAGACCTGTTTCAGCCACACTTTGGTGTGGGGGAGCTTATCCTTTCTCTGGAGGTCCTCACCTCTTGGAAGCCCCTGCTTCCTGCCTTTGGCCCCAGCTCTTGGGTCAGAAGTGGGCTCAATCTAGTACTGTGAGCTGCTGTGGCTTCTCATCTGGCCCAGATTCCTGGGTCACTTGGTTCTCCTCCTTGCTCAGCTCAGTTCAGCTGCCTCATATCTGCCTTCAGACTGTATAAACGTGGTCCCTGCTGAGGGCCTGAGCATTGTGAGCAATACTAAGAGCCTGCTGGATGGTGAACAGGTGAGGGAGGAGGGGGGGGATCTGTAATAGGACACCATTTCTGATCTCCTGTCCCTCAGGTGGAGCAGAAAACTGAGGGAGAGATAGGCTCCATCTCCTCATGGACATCTCAGGTAACTGATCATGGCTGGGCATCAGTGCCCATAAGCCCAAGAGCATTGTAAGATGGGACCATCCAGTAGCCATTCCCACCCCACCAAAATTAGAAAAAGATAAAATGAAGGGACCTGGTTTCTTCTGAACCTGTAATGAACCAGGGTTTGTTCCATGCATTTTAGAAATATTATTCTTCTAATTCTTACAATGACACTCTAAGGTTGGTATTATTATTCCTATTGTGCAGGACAGAAAACCAATATCTCAAACTAGTTGGTGGTACAGCAAAACCTTAATCTAACAAAGTTCATAGCTTACCCCTTCAGCATTAGTCACTGAAGACCTTGGAATTCTCCAGTATTCAGGTGGGAATATCCTCCAATTTTTTTCTCTCCCAAGGATCCCAGACTCTGACTGAGGTGCCTTAGTATCCTCACTGATATGGAGCAGCTGGTAGTTAAAAAGGAATTACTCCTGAAGTAGACAATGTGGCCTTGGTGGGTGGGAAACATAGAATGAGAGACCTTGACTTCTGATGCAGATGAGACATTTTAAGGGAAGACATTTCTGCCCCTTGGGTCTCGGTCTTTCCTTGTAAGGTATGTGTGGATGTCATCACCTCATCTTCAGACCAGCTTCCCTTTTGCAATGTTATTCATAAAATCATTCAACATTCAATAAACTTTCCGTAAGTCTCTCATTTATGCCTTTAGAAATTCTGTGAGCCATACATTTTCGGATAGCAGCCAACAATATTGTAAAGTAATTAGCCTCCAACTAATAAAAATAAATTAAAAAAATAAAGTGTGAAAAAAAATTCTGTGAGCAAATATCTCTATCATACAGATGAAGACATATAATCCACAGATATTAAGTACTTCCACAAAGTCTCCTGAGTGTAAATGGTTTGTGTCACAGGGAATCATAATTTCATTCATTTTGACTCCTTTTCCCTCATCCCAGACACCCAACCAATCACCATGTGCCTTTGAGATAATCCTCATTAAGTTTCTTGTATTCCATTCTCTTATTCTTTTAACCACATTGTCTACCTAAAATATCTATTACTTACATGACATCTTCATTTGGATGTCTAGAATGTTTAAATTTGAACCCGCTAAGCATACTTTCCATATACACCCAGTCAGTAAATATTACCTCTCTCCTTCCTTTTGTTCTGGCTACCAAACCTTGGTGTCACCCTTGACTTCATTCTTTTTTTATACCCCAAACTCTCTCATTAAATACTGATTATCTTTTCATGGTATATGTAAACACATACACATAATATAACTACCTCTCACTACCCACTTGATCCAATATGACCATCATCTCTTGTCTGCACTACTGCAGTAGTCTCACAGTCTCTCTGTTTCTGTTCTTGGTCCCTTAAGGACTATTCACAAAATACCATCAAGAGTATCAAGTATCAGGATCCCTGCAAGCATGTTTCGTTTCATTACTCCTTAGCTGAGTATTCTTCTTTCACTCCCACTTTTCCTGTAAGGCCATACACCACCTGACCCCATCTCCCACACTCCCTTCTTTCCTTAATTCACTCTAGGGCAACTGGGCTTTTTGCTATACCTTTAACACAGCAGTCATGCTCCTGCCTCAGAGTCTTTGTTTCTGCCTAGAATTCTCTTATTCCAGCATCTATATGTCTCATCCCCTTACTTTCTTCAAGTCTTTGCACAAATTTTGTCTTCCTATCCCCCCTATTTAATATTGCATCCTTTAATACTCCTCACTCCTTCCTGATCTGTTTTATCTATAGCACTCATCATAAGATTGAGGCAAAATGTACCTAATCTAGGCTGTCCTCTAGAACAAGTGTGCAAGTCAAGTCGCAAAAAGTAACCTGCAAATGCTAGTATACAGATATCATTATTATTCCCAGGAAACTGCAACACTGATAAGTTAATAAACTTGCCCCAGGTCACATAGCTATTAAGTGGGCAGACCTATGATTCAAATGTTGGAGTCAGATTCTAAGGTCCCTGATCTTGACTACTACATTATATTGACTAAATAAATTATAGTCTATCTACATGAAGGGATACTATTTAGGAATAAAAATAGTAAAGTACATCTTTATATATTTAAACTGAACAGGGTCTATGAACATTAAATGTTCTAACCTATGTTGATTCCTTATAGTACAATTTTTAGTTCAGAAGAAAAAATGCATGAACACAGTGAGATATTGAACAAATATTTTTTTAAAAAGAACCAAACAGAACTGAAAAACATAACTGAACTAAAAATTACACTATAAGGAGTCAATAATAGATTAGATGCTACAAAAAAAAAAAATTAGCAAACAGGGAAAGAGAAGAGTGGAAATCACTCAAGCTTAATAGACAAAAGAAAAATATTTAAATTAAGACCTTTTAAGAGACTTCTGAGACAACATCAAGCATACTAGCATTCACATTACAGGGGGTCCCAAAAGAGAAAGGGTTATAGAATATACTTGAAGACATAATAGCTGAAAAGTTCCCTAATCTGAAAAATGTCACATGCATCCAGTTCCAGAAAGAACAGAGTACCAAGGATGATAACCCAAAGAAAATTACACCAAGACATACAGTAATTAAAACAGAAAAAATTAAAGATAAAAAGAGACTATTAAAAGCAATAAGGAAAAGGCAACAAGTTATGTGCAGAGGAAATCACATAAGACTATCAGTTGATTTTTCAGCAGAAATTGTTGGTCAGAGGGTGTGGCATGACAAAGTGATGAAAGCGGAAATCCTACAACCAAGAATGTGTTACCTGGTAAGGCTCTCACTCAGATTTGAAGGAGAAATCAAAAGTTTTATAGACAAGCAGGTTCTAAAACAGTTCAGCACCAACAAATGAGCTTTACAATAAATATTAAAGGAACTTCTCTAAGCAAAATAAGAAAAGACCACAACTAGAAATATAAAAACTACAAAAGGAAAAACCTAATCAGCAAAGGCAGATATATAGAAAAGATAGGAAATCATCCATACACAAAGCTAGGAAGAAAGGTAAAAGACAAAAGTAGTAAAAAAAAAAATCTATATTCACAATAAGTAGTTAGTTCAGTTCAGTTCAGTTGCTCAGTTATGTCCGACTCTCTGCGACCCCATGGACTGCAGCACGCCAGGCCTCCCTGTCCATCACCACCTCCCGGAGTTTACTCAAACTCATGTCCATTGAGTCAGTGATGCCATCCAATCATCTCATCCTCTGTTTTCCCCTTCTCCTCTCGCCTTCAATCATTCCCAGCATCAGGGTCTTTTCAATGAGTCAGCTCTTTGCATCACGTGGCCAAAGTATCAAAGTTTCAGCTTGAACATCAGTCCTTCCAATGAACATTCAGGACTGATTTCCTTTAAGATGGACTGGTTGGATCTCCTTGCAGTCCAAGGGACTCTCAAGAGTCTTCTCCAACACCACAGTTCAAAAGCATCAATTCTTCAGCTCTCAGCTTTCTTTAGAGTCCAACTCTCACATCCATACATGGCTACTGGAAAAACCATAGCTTTGACGAGATGAACCTCTGTTGGCAAAGTAATGTCTCTGCTTTTTAATATGCTGTCTAGTTTGGTCATAACTTTCCTTCCAAGGAGTAAGCGTCTTTTAATTTCATGGCTGCAGTCACCATCTGCAGTGATTTTGGAGCCCCCCCAAAATAAAGTCAGCCACTGTTTCCACTGTCTCCCCATCTATTTGCCATGAAGTGATGGGACCGGATGCCATGATCTTAGTTTTCTGAATGTTGAGCTTTAAGCCAACTTTTTCACTCTCCTCTTTCACTTTCATCAAGAGGCTCTTTAGTCCTTCCTCACTTTCTGCCAAAAGGGTGGTGTCATCTGCATATCTGAGGTTATTGATACTTCTCCCAGCAATCTTGATTCCAGCTTGTGCTTCAACCAGCCCAGCGTTTCTCATGATGTACTCTGCATATAAGTTAAATAAGCAGGGTGACAATATACAGCCTTGACGTACTCCTTTTCCTATTTGGAACCAGTCTGTTGTTCCATGTCCAGTTCTAACTGCTGCTTCCTGACCTGCATACAGATTTCTCAAGAGGCAGGTCAGGTGGTCTGGTATTCCCATCTCTTTCAGAATTTTCCACAGTTTATCGTGATCCACACAATCAAAGGAGTGGTGAGCAGCCGAAAGGAGATACTCCACGTCCAAGGTCAGAGAAACCCCAGTAAGACAGTAGGCACTGGAGCATCTGTGAGGAGATACCCCAGGTCCAAGGGCAAAGGAGAAGCCCCAGCAAGACAGTAGGAGGGGCAAATTCACATTTAGAATCAAACCCCATTCCCGCCAGAGATGCTCAGAGGGCTCAAACAAACCTTGTGTGCACCAGGACCCAGGGACCCCACAGAGACTGAGACAGAACTGTGTTTGAGTGTCTCCTGTGGAGGTACGTGTCGGCAGTGATCTGCCACAGGGACAAGGGCTCTGGGTGTTGGTATGGCATAAGTCCTCCTGGAGGCAATCGCCATTAACTCCACCATACACCTGCCAGAATTTACATAGGACTGGGAAATAGACTCGTGGAGGGCACAACGAAACCTTGTGCACCAGGACCCAGGAGAAAGGAACAGTGACCCCACAGGAGACTTGCCTGTGAGTGTCCAGGAGTCTCCAGCAAAGGCATGGGTTGGTGGTGGCTTGCTGCATGGTTGGGAGCATGGACTGTAGGAGTACATGCATGGGATATTTTGAGGGATGTCAGCATTATCTTCATTACCTCCACCATAGTTTGGCTCCAGGTAAATAACAGGGAGGGAACACAGCTCCGTCCATCAACGGAAAATTGTATTAAAGATTTACTGAGCATGGCCCCGCCCATCAGAACAAGACCCAATATCCCCCTCAGTCAGTCTATCCCATCGGGAAGCTTTCATAAGCCTCTTATCCTTCTCCATCAGAGGGCAGACAGACTGAAAATCACAGTCACAGAAAACTAACTAATCTGATCACATGGATCACAGCCTTGTCTAACTCAATGAAACTATGAGCCTTGTTGTGTAGGGCCACCCAAGATGGACGGGTCATCGTGGAGAGTTCTGACAAAATGTGGTCCACTGCAGAAGGGAATGGAAAACCACTTCAGTATTCCTGCCTTGAGAACCCCATGAACAGTATGAAAAGGCAAAAAGATAGGACACTGAAGGATGAACTCCCTAGGTCGGTAGGTGCCCAGTATGCTACTGGAGATCAGTGGAGAAGTAACTCGAGAAAGAATGGAGACAGAGCCAAAGCAAAAACAACACCCAGTCGTGGATGTGTCTGGTGATGGAAGTAAAGTCCAATGCTGTAAATAACAATATTGCATGGGAACCTGGAATGTTAGGTCCATGAGTCAAGGCAAATTGGAAGTGATCAAACAGGAGATGGCAAGAGTGAACATCGACATTTTAGGAATCAGTGAACAAAAATGGACTGGAATGGGTGAATCTCAGATGATCATTATATCCACTACTGTGGGCAAGAATGCCTTAGAAGAAATGAAGTAGCCCTCATAGTCAACAAAAGAGTCCAAAATGCAATACTTGGATGCAATCTCAAAAACGACAGAATTATCTCTGTTCATTTCCAAGGCAAACCATTCAATATCATACTAATCTGAGTCTATGCCCCTACCAGTAATGCTGAAGAAGCTGAAGCTGAACGGTTCTATGAAGACCTACAAGACCTTCTAGAATTAACACCCAAAAAGATGTCCTTTTCATTATAGGGGACTGGAATGCAAAAGTAGGAAGTCAAGAAACACCTGGAGTAACAGGCAAATTTGACCTTGGAGTGCAGAATGAAGCAGGGCAAAGGCTTATAGAGTTCTGCCAAGAAAATGTATTGGTCATAGCAAACACCCTCTTCCAACAACACAAGAGACGACTCTACATATGGACATCACCAGATGGTCAACACCAAAATCAGATTGATTATATTATTTGCAGCCAAATTGGAGAAGCTCTATACAGTCAGCAAAGACCAGGAGCTAACTGTGGCTAAGATCATGAACTCCTTATTGCCAAATTCAGACTTAAATTGAAGAAAGTAGGGGAAACCAATAGACCATTCAGGTAGGATCTAAATCAAATCCCTTATGATTATACTGTGGAAGTGAGAAATAGATTTAAGGGACTAGATCTGATAGACAGAGTGCCTGATGAACTATGGACGGAGGTTCGTAACATTGTACAGGAGACAGGGATCAAGACTATCCCCAAGAAAAATAAATGCAAAACGGCTATCTAAGGAGGCCTTACAAATAGCTGTGAAGAGAAGCCAAAAGCAAAGGAGAAAAGGAAAGATATATCCATTTGAATGCAGAGTTTCAAAGAATAGCCAGGACAGATAAGAAAGCCTTCCTCCGTAATCAGTGCAAAGAAATAGAGGAAAACAATAGAATGGGAAAGACTAGAGATCACTTCAAGAAAATTAGAGGTATCAAGGGAACATTTCATGCAAAGATGGGCTCAATAAAGGACAGAAATGGTATGGACCTAACAGAAGCAAAAGATATTAAGAAGAGGTGGCAAGAATACACAGAAGAACTGTACAAAAAAGATTTTCATGACTCAGATAATCACAATGGTGTGTTCACTCACCTAGAGCCAGACATCCTGAAGTGTGAAGTCAAGTGGGCCTTAGGAAGCATCACTACAAACAAAGCTAGTGAAGGTATACACAAATCAGATGTAAAATATGATATCAAAAACAGTAATAATGAGGGGGGGAGAATACAAATGCAGGATTGCTAAAATGCACTTAACCTAGAGATCATCAACTTAAAATTATATTTATATATAGATACATATATATATATATATATACACACACACACACACATACACAAATGCCAATATATATGTCTTATATACATATAAGCCTCATGGTAATCACATGACAAAAATCTACAGTAGATTTACACACAGAAAGAGAAAAGAATCCAGTCATAATACTAAAGATAGTCATCAAATAAGACAAGAGAGCTAAAAAACAAAAAATAAATAAATAATAACTACAAAAACAACCAACAAAACAATTAACTATATGGCAATAAGTATATAACTATAAATAATTACTGTAATTATAAGTGCACTAAAAGCTCCAATCAAAAGACATAGAGTGACGGATGGATATCCCCGAAAGAAGGATCCATATATATGATGTCTGCAAGAGGCTCACTTAGGCTCTAAATACACACAGAATCAAAATGAAGAGAAGGAAAAAGGTATTCCATGCAAGTGAAAACAAAAAGAACCTAGGGTAGCAATACTTGCATAAGACAAAATATACTTTAAAATGAAGACTGTAACAAGAGACAAAGAAGGACATTATATAATAATAAAAGTATCAATTTTAGGAAGAGATATAACAGCTGTATTAATAAATGCATTTGTCCCAAAAGAGGAGAACCTAAGCAAATATTAACGCACATGAAAGGAGAGACTGACAGTAATACAGTAATAGTAGGGACTCTAACACCACATTTACATCAATGAAAAAATCATCCAGGTAGAAAATCAATAAGGATACACTGACCTTAAATAGCACATTAGATCAGATGGATGTATAGATCTACATAGAACATTCCATCCCAAAGTAACAGAATACACATTATTTTCAACTGTGCATGAAGCATTCTCCAGGACAGATAATATTCTAGCCACAAAACAAGTCTCAGCAAATTTAAGGAAACTGAAATCAAACCAAGCATCTTTTTCTGACCACAATGTTATGAGATTAGAAATCAACTACAAGAAAAAAACTACAGAAAAAAAGAACACACAAGTATGTGGAGACTAAACAACATGCTACTAATCAACAAGAGTCACTGAAGAAATTTAAAAAGAAATCAAAAACTACTTGGAGACAAGTGAAAATACAATGATTCATAATTCATGGGATGCAGCAAAACCAGTTCTAAGAAGGAAGTTTATAGCACTACAAGCCTACTACAGGAAACAAGGAAAAGTTCAAATAAACAACCTAACTTTATACCTGAAGAAACTAAAAAAAAGTACATACAAAACCCAAAGTTAGAATGAAAGAATAATAAAGAACAGAGCAGAAAATAGAGACTAAAAAGACAATATAAAAGATCAATGAAATGACAGCTTGGTCTTTAAAAAGAAACCAAATGGGTAAACTTTTAGCCAGACTCATCAAGAAAAGAATGTAGGCACAAATAAGAAATAAGAAATGAAAAAGAAGTTACAACTGACACCACAGAAATAGCAAGGATCAGAAGAGCATAATGCAAACAACTTTACACTAATAGAATGGACAGTCTAGAAGAAATGAACAAATTCCTACAAATGTGCAATCTCCAAAGACTGTATCAGGAAGAAATATAAAGTATGAACAGAACAGTTACCAGTAATAAAATTGTATCAATAATGAAACAAAACCCCAAAAAGCAAAAGTCCAAGACCAAAATACTTCACAAGTGACTTCTACCAAACATTTAAAGACGAGTTAACAACTATCCTTCTCAAACTATTCCAAAAAGTCAAAGTGGGAGAAAAGCTTCTGAACTCATTCTGCAGGGTAAACAGCACCCTGACACCAAAATCAGACAAAGATATTACAGAAAAAGAAAGTTGTGAGTCAGTATCACTGATGAACATAGATGCAAAAGTCCTCAACAAAATATTAGCAAACTGAATTCAGCAATACATTAAAAGTAGGATTTATCAAGTAGGATTTATCCCAAGATTTCAAGGATGGTTCAATATTCACAATTCAATCAATGTGATATACCACTTCACCAAATTGAAGAATAATGTTTATAGGATCATCTCAATAGATACATATGAAGCTTCTGATAAAAGTTAATATTCATTTATGACTTTTAAAACTCTCAGCAAACTAAATATAGATGGAATGTACCTCAACATAATAAAGGCCATATGTGTACGACAAGCACACAGCTGACATTATACTTAACAGTGAAAAGCTGAAAGTTTTCAGTCTAAAGTCAAGAAAAAAACAAGGATGCCCACTGTCATCACTTTTATTCAACATAGTATTGGAAGTTCTGGCTAGAGCAGTCAGGAAATAAAAAGAAGTAAAAGTCATCAAAATTAGAAAAGAAGAAGTAAAAATGTCACTATTTGCAGATGACAAAATATTATATATAGAAAACTCTAATGACTCCATCAAGAAACTGTTAGAAATGATAAACAAATTCAGTAAAGTTGCGGAATTAAAAATCAGTATACAAAAATGCTGTGTTTGTATACATTAATAACACTTATCAAAAAGAGAAATTAAGAAAACAATCCCTCATATAACTGCATTCTGGAGAAGGAAGTGGCAACCTACTTCAGTATTCTTGCCTGGAGAATCCCTTGGACAGAGGAGCTTGATGAGCTACAGTCCATGGGGTCACAAAAAGTTGGACACGACTGAGCAACTAACACGTACACACATAACTGCATCAAAAAGAATAAAACACCTAGGGATAAATTTAACCAAAGAGGTGAAAGACCTGTATATTGCAAACTATAATATATTAATGAAAGACATTGAAGAAGACACAAATAAATGAAAAAAATTACGTCAGTCATACAGTGGATGAATCAATATTGCTTAATTGTCTACACTACCCAAAGCGATCTATAGATTCAATGCAATCTCTACCAAAATTCCTGTGATTTTTTTTCAAGGAAATAGAACAGATAATACTGAAATTTATGGAAACACACACCCAAAGAGCAAAAGCAGTATTGAGAAAGAAGGACAAGCCAGGAGACACCACACTGCCTGATTTCATAATATATTACAAAGCTATAGGAACTAAAACAGTATGGTGTTAACATGAAGAAAGGCACAGATCAATAATCAGAACTGAGAGCCAAAAAATAAATGCTTGCTTATACAGTTAATTAATTATTAACAAGGGACCCAGGAATATACAGTGGGGAAAGGACAATCTCTTCAATAAATGGTGTTGGGAAAACTGCACAGCCACATGTGAAATGACCATTATATCATACCATACACAAAAATTAACTCAAAATGGGTTAAAGACTTAAATATAAGGCCTGAAACCATAAAACTTCTAGAAGAGAACATAAGCAGTAATCCCATTGACATAAGTCTAGGTGATGACTTCTTTAATCTGATGCTAAAGGCAAAAGCAATAAAAGAAAAAATAAATAAGTGGGACCACATAATATCTAAAAGCTTGTGCACAGCGAAGGAGATCACCAGCAAGATGAAAACCTAACCTACTGAATGGTATTGTTTTTTAAAAAAATTCAAAACATATCTGATAAAGGGTTAATATACAACCTTTATAAATAACTCATACAACTCAATGGCAAAAAACTAACAATATAATTAAAAATAATTGAATATCTGAATAAGCATTTTTACAAAGAAGACATACATATGACCCTCACACCTGTTAGAATGGCTACTATCAAAAAGACAAGAGACAACAACTATTGATGAGTTTATAGCTATAGAAAAAAAGGAACCATTATGTAGAGTTGATAAAAAGTAAATTGGTACAGCCACCACAAAAAACTATGAATGCTCTTCAAAAAAAATAAACAAAAAGCCAGCTTTTAGTTTTGTTGGTTTTTGCTATGGTCTCTTTTGTTTCTTTTGTGTTTATTTCTGCCCTAATTTTTAAAATTTCTTTCCTTCCACTAACCCTGGGGTTCTTCATTT
Source organism: Cervus elaphus (assembly GCF_910594005.1). Lineage (NCBI taxonomy): Eukaryota > Metazoa > Chordata > Mammalia > Artiodactyla > Cervidae > Cervus > Cervus elaphus. The sequence continues at coordinate 36,744,903 of NC_057834.1, forward strand.
CTTCCTTCTCTAGTTGCTTTAGATGTATAGTTAGGTTATTTATTTGACTCTTTTCTTGTTTCTTGAGGTAAGCCTGTAATGCTATGAACCTTCCCCCTTAGCACTGCTTTTACAGTGTCCCATAGGTTTTAGGTTGTTGTGTTTTCATTTTCATGCATTTCTGTGCATATAAATATACAAGCAACTCCTGAAGCTCAATTCCAGAAAAATAAATGACCCAATCAAAAAATAGGCCAAAGAACTAAACAGACATTTCTCCAAAGAAGAAATACAGATGGCTAAAAAACACATGAAAAGATGCTCAACATCACTCATTATTAGAGAAATGCAAATCAAAACCACAGTAAGGTACCACTACATGACAGTCGGAATGGTTTCTATCCAAAAGTCTACAAGCAATAAATGCTGGAGAGGGTGTGGAGAAAAGGGAACCCTCTTACACTGTTGGTGGGAATGCAAACTAGTACAGCCGCTATGGAGAACAGTGTGGAGATTTCTTAAAAAACTGGAAATAGAACTGCCATATGACCCAGCAATCCCACTCCTGGGCATACACACTGAGGAAACCAGATCTGAAAGAGACACATGCACCCCAATGTTCATCGCAGCACTGTTTATCATAGCCGGGACATGGAAGCAACCTAGATGCCCATCAGCAGATGAATGGATAAGGAAGCTGTGGTACATATACACAATGGAATATTACTCAGCCATTAAAAAGAATACATTTGAATCAGTTCTAACGAGATGGATGAAACTAGAGCCCATTGTACAGAGTGAAGTAAGCCAGAAAGAAAAACACCAATACCGTATACTAACACATATATATGGAATTTAGAAAGATGGTAACGATAACCCTATATGCAAGACAGAAAAAGAGACACAGATGTATAGAACAGACTTTTGGACTCTGTGGGAGAAGGTGAGGGTGGGATGATCTGAGAGAATAGCATCGAAACATGTATATTATCAAGTGTAAAACAGATCACCAGCCCAGATTGGATGCATGAGACAAGTGCTCAGGGCTGGTGCACTGGGATGACCCAGAGGGATGGGATGGGGAGGGATGTGGGAAGGGGGATCAGGATGGGGAACACATGTAAATCCATGGCTGATTCATGTCAATGTATGGCAAAAACCACTACAATATTGTAAAGTAATTAGCCTCCAACTAATAAAAATAAATGAAAAAATAAAATTTTTAAAAAAAAAGACCCTGCAAGCTGTGCAGCCAAAAAAATTATTTTAATGAATAAAATTGTAGATTAAAAAAAGAAAAAATAATAATAAACAAATGAATAAAACTACCATGTGCTAAGCTACTTTGGTTGTGTCTGACTCTTTGCAACACTATGGACTGTAGCCCTTCAGGTTCCTCTGTCCATGGGATTCTCCAGACAAGCACGCTGGAGTGGGATGCCATGCTCTTCTCCAGGGGTTCTTCCCGACCCAGGGATCGAATCTGGGTCTCATGTCTCCCGTACTGGCAAGGGGGTTCTTTATCACTAGTGCCACCTGGGAAGCCCTAAAACTATCACATGATCTATCAAACGTATTTCTGGGTGTATAGCCAAAGGAAATGATATCACTACCTGGAGGAGATATCCACCTCCCATGTTCATTGCAGCCTTATTTGCAGAAACCACAAGAAGGAAACCTAAATGTCCACCAACAGAACAATGGATGAAGAAAAATGTAGTATACATAAGGAAAAGTTGTTCAGCCATAAATAAGAAGAAAATCCTGCTATTTGTAACAAGATAGATGGACCTTGAAGGCATTATACTAGTAAGTCAGGCAGAGAAAAACAGATACTATATGTTCTTGCTTATATGTGAAATTTTAAAAAGCCAAACATAGAAACATGGTAGAATGATGCTTACCAGGAGTCAGGATGGAGGAGATTGGAAGATGTTGGTCAAAATGTACAAATTTCCACTTACAAAATGAATAAGTCCTTTGGATCTAATGTACAGCATGGTGACAATAATTAACAATTATATATGGGCCTCCCTGGTAGCAAAGCTGGTAAAGAAACTTCCCATAGTGTGGGAAGATCCATGTTCAATCCCTGGGTTGGGAAGATCCCCTGGAGAAGGGAATGGCTATGCTTCCCAGTATTCTTGGGACTTCCCTGATGGCTCAGACAGTAAAGAACCTGGAGAAGGAACGATCCCCCCTTTACTGTCTGAGAAGGAAAGGCTTCATATATGCTTGCAAGCTGTTAAAAGGATACCTTTTAATTCTTATTTACAAGAAAAAAAAGAGTAATTATGTGGGGATGGTAAGTTTGACTAACCTCATTGTACTAATTATTTCACAATATTATATGTTTCATAATCACATTAAACACTAGCTTACATGTCCTATAAATCAATAATATCTCAATAGGACTGGAAAAGATAGAATATTTTGATAGCTATCTTTGTGATGTGTGATAACATGTGATTTTTATTCGTCTATATAATTTTTCAATGTTTTTCAAATTTTATATAATCAAACTGGATTATTGATTACCATGGATTATTCTTATCAGGAAAAAGTTCACTTTTAAAAATTTGCTTTTGTGCATATTTTGATTTCTTTTTTTATTTCTTCTATGATTTGTTGGTTATTCAGAAGCGTGTTGTTCAGCCTCCATATGTTGGAATTTTTAATAGTTTTTTTCCTATAATTGACTTCTAATCTTACTGTGTTGTGGTCAGAAAAGATGCTTGGAATGATTTCACTTTTTTTAAATTTACCGAGGCTAGATTTATGGCCCAGGATGTGATCTATCCTGGAGAAAGTTCCGTGTGCACTTGAAAAAAAGGTGAAATTCATTGTTTTGAGGCGAAATGTCCTATAGATATCAATTAGGTGTAACTGGTCCATTGTATCATTTAAAGTTTGTGTTTCCTTGTTAATTTTCTGTTTAGTTGATCTATCCATAGGTGTGAGTGGGGTAGTAAAGTCTGCCACTATTATTGTGTTATTGTTAATTTCCCCTTTCATGCTTGTTAGCATTTGCCTTACATATTGTGGTGCTCCTATGTTAGGTGCATATATATTTATAATTGTTATATCTTCTTGGATTGATCCTTAAGTTATTAAGTAGTGTCCTTCTTTGTATATTTTCACAGCCTTTATTTTAAAGTCTATTTTATCTGATACGAGTATTGCTACTCCTGCTTTCTTTTGGTCTCCATTTGAGAGAAATATTTTTCCCAGTCCTTCACTTTCAGTCTGTATGTGTCCCTTGTTTTGAGGTGGGCCTCTTGTAGACAGCATATATAGGGGTCTTGTTTTTGTATCCACTCAGCCAGGATTTGTCTTTTGGTTGGAGCATTCAACCCATTTACATTTAAGGTAATTATTGATAAGTATGATTCCGTTGCCATTTACTTTGTTGTTTGGGGTTCGAGTTTATCCACCCTTTCTGTGTTTCCTGTCTAGAGAAGATCCTTCAGCATTTGTTGAAGAGCTGGTTTGGTGGTGCTGAATTCTCTCAGCTTTTGCTTGTCTGTAAAGCTTTTGAATTCTCCTTCATATTTGAATGAGATCCTTGCTTGGTACAAGTAATCTGGGTTTTAGGTTTTTCTCTTTCATCACTTTAAGTATGTCCTGCCATTCCCTTCTGGCCTGAAGAGTTTCTATTGAAAGATCAGCTGTTACCCTTATGGGAATCCCCTTGTGTTTTATTTGTTGTTTTTCCCTTGCTGCTTTTAATATTTGTTCTTTGTGTTTGATCTTTGTTAATTTGATTAATAAGTGTCTTGGGGTGTTTCGCCTTGGGTTTATCCTGTTTGGGACTCTCTGGGTTTCTTGGACTTGGGTGACTATTTCCTTCCCCATTTTAGGGAAGTTTTCAACTATTATCTCCTCAAATATTTTCTCATGGCCTTTCTTTTTGTTCTTCTTCTGGGACTCCTATGATTCTAATATTGGGGCATTTAACATTGTCCCAGAGATCCCTGAAGTTGTGCTCATTTCTTTTAATTCTTTTTTCCTTTTTCCTCTCTGCTTCATTTATTTCTACCATTCTATCTTCCACCTCACTTATCCTATCTTCTGCCTCCGTTATTCTATGTTGGCTCCCTCCAGAGTGTTTTTTTATCTCATTTATTGCATTATTCATTATATAGTGACTCTTTTTATTTCTTCTAAGTCCTTATTAAACATTTCTTGTATCTTCTCAATCCTTGTCTCCAGGCTATTTATCTATGACTCCATTTTGTTTTCAAGATTTTGGATCATTTTTACTATCATTATTCTGGTTTGTTTCTTTGTTTGTTTGTTTGTTTTGTTTTGTTTTGTTTTGTTTTTTCAGGTAGACTCCCTATCTCCTCCTCTTTTCTTTGGTTTGGTGGGCATTTATCATGTTCCTTTATCTGCTGGGTATTTCTCTGCCTTTTCATCTTGTTTATATTGCTGTGTTTGGGGTGACCTTTCTGTATTCTGGCAGTTGGTGGTTCCTCCTTATTGTGGAGGTTCTTCCCTGGGGGTGGGGTTGGACGAGTGGTTTGTCAAGGTTTCCTGGTCAGGGAAGCTTGTGTCGGTGTTCTGGTGGGTGGAACTGGGTTTCTTCTCTCTGGAGTGCAATGAAGTGTCCAGTAGTGAGTTTTGAGACGTCTATGGGTTTGGTGTGACTTTGGGCAGCCTGTATATTAAAGCTCAGGGCTATGTTCCTGCATTGCTGGAGAATTTGCATGGTATGTCTTGCTCTGAAACTTGTTGGCTCTTGGGTGGTGCTTGGTTTCAGTGTAGGTGTGGAGACTTTTGGATGAGCTCTTATCGATTAATGTTCCCTGGTGTCAGGAGTTCTCTGGTGTTCTCAGGTTTTGGACTTAAGCCTCCTGCCTCTGGTTTTCAGTCTTATTCTTACAGTAGCCTCAAGACTTCCCCATCTATACAGCACCAATGACAAAACATCTAGGTTAATGGTGAAAAGATTCTCCACAGTGAGGGACACCTGGAGAGGTTCACAGAGTTACATGGAGAAGAGAAGAGGGACGAAGAAGATAGAGGTGACCAGGAGGAGAAGAGGGGGGATCAAAAGAGGAGAGAGCAATCTAGCCAGTAATCAACTCCCTATGTGCTCTCCACAGTGTGGATCCCTCAGAAAGGTTCACGGAGTTCCAGAGAGAAGAGAAGAGGGAGGAAGGAGATAGAAGTGAGCAGGAGGAGAAAAGGGGGAATCAAAAGAAGAGAGACAGATCTAGGCAGTAATCAGTTCCCTAAGTGTTCTCCACAGCCCAGAACACACAAAGAGATTCACAGAGTTGGGTAGAGAATAGAAGGGGGAGGGAGGAGATAGAGGTGACCTGGGGGAGAAAAAGGAGAGTCAAAAATGGGAGAGAGTAATCAAGCCAGTAATCACACTCCTAAGTAAAATGAGCACTGAAGATTCAATTCTTAAAGGTACAAAATTGATAACAAATACCAAAAAGCAAAGATTAAAAATCTAGAGTAGAGGTTAGATTCTCAAAAATACAATATTAAAAAAACAAAACAAAATGACAAAAATTATAAAAAATATATATGAAGTTTGCTTTAAAAATAGGGCCTTTTTTTGCAAGGTCATAGTAAGTTATAAAAATGAAAATTAAAGGAGTGATAGAGGACTTAAATTTTTTCTAAGTTTTAAAACTTTAAAAAACGATAATAGTAAAAATATATCTAGGAATTTCTCTGGAGCTGTTGTGGGCAATGTGGGATTAGTTCAGTTTCAGACAGTTCTTTGTTCCAGCTTATACTTCTCAAGATCTATAGGCCCCTTCCAGTGTAGTCGGTGTGAACTACAGGGTTTTAATCTGTTGCCCCTGTCACTTCCAAAGCGGTTCCCTCTGTTTATTTTAGATTCTTCTGTTTGCAGGTCTCTTCAGTGTCTAATTTCCGCCCTGACACAAGGGGCCGAAGGTGGTCACTTATCTAGGCTCACTTGTTCAGTCGTGCTGCGGGGAGGGAGAAACACTGCAAACAAACATCACTGGCGTGTGTGGCGTGCTCGCAGTGTTTCAGTCGCACTGGGTTTGCCCCCCGCTCAGGGCGTGTGTGCTTTCCCAGTCTACACTGCTCAGGCTCCAGGTGGCTCTGCAGGGGAACTGTCTAAAGCAGGCCCTGGGTTGCATGCACTTCTCGGGTCTAAGCCACTCAGGTTCAGGTTCTCGGGTACTCCACAAAGGCACAAAAATGGTTGGGCCTGCATTTTGTGCCCTTCCCAGGTCCGAGCAGCTCAGGCGACCAGGTGCTTGGCTAGCGCACTCTCCCCAAGTGGGGGTGTGGGGGTGTCTTTTTGCCTCCCCCGTCCCAGCTGCTTGGTTTCCTGGGTGCGCAGTGGGTACGCTGTCTCAGGTGTCCTGCATCTCTCTTCTGGGGAGCTGATCTCTGGCTGTGACCCTCCCGGTGGATGTCATCCGTCCAGAATCCCAGGAAGTCTTGGTTAGCAACTGGGAGCCTGCTCGCAGTTTGGTAGAGGATGCCATCTCTGGGGATGAGATTGCCCCTTTCCGGCTCTGTCTGCCACCCGCCTGCCTCCCCGCCTCCCTCCCCGCCTCCCTGCCTCCAGCGGGGGATGGGCCAGTCCGCTGCCAGCTAGCTCTCCTCTGGTGTTGGCTCAGTCCTTTGTTCTGTGAGTGGCCCAGCAGTCCCTTAGGTTAGGGCTTTTTGTGGGATAGTTCTCTCTCTCTCTCTTTTTTCTCTCTCTCTGGCTATCCCACAGTTTGGGTTGCCATCTCATGTTAGCTCCCTCAGATTGCCCTCAGGGCATTCAGGCTGAGTCCTTACCCTAAGCAATGCAGCCTGCACCCCCCTGTTCAGCCCCCGCTTGCTGGTGGCGGATGCAAGCGTCTGGGCTACTTTTCTGCTGGGAGTTGCCATTAGGCATGTAACCTGTGGGTTTTATTTATTTATATAATTATTTTTCCTCCCAGTTATGTTGCCCTCTGAGATTCCAGAACTCCCCACAGACCCGCCAGTGAGAGGGTTTGCTGGTGTTTGGAAACTTCTCCTCTTTTAAGACTCCCTTCCTGGGACAGGTCTCCATCCCTAACTCTTTTGTCTCTGTTTTTGTCTTTTATATTTTGTTCTAACTCCTTTCGAAGACAATGGGCTGCCTTTCTGGGTGCCTGATGTCCTCTGCCAGCATTCAGAAGTTGTTTTGTGGAATTTGCTCAGCGTTCAAATGTTCTTTCAATGAATTTGTAGGGAAGAGAGTGGTCTCCCCATCCTATTCCTCTGCCATCTTAGGACCACTCCCCTGTCCTGGCACTATTTGTGAAGACCATCATTGCTCTACTGTGCTACCTTTGCTGCTTTCTCAAAGATAAGCTGACTATTTCTGGGCTCTCTAGTCTATTTTCATTGATCCATTTGTGTATTGTTTTGCCATTGCTGTGCTGACTAGATTACTATAGCTTTGTTTAAGTCACGAAGTTGAGTAGTGTTAGTCCTTCAACTTTGTTCACTTTCAATATTGTGTTGGTTATTCTGGGTTTTTATTTTTCCAAATAAACTTTAGAATTTGTTTATCAATATTCACAAGGTATTTTTCTGGGGTTTTAATTGGAATTGCAATGAATCTATAGATCAAGATGTGAAGAACTGACATCCTGGGGTGTTGAATCCTATCCATGAACATGGAATATCTCTCTATTTAGTTCTTCTTTAACTTATAAAATTTCTATAATTTTCCTCATATAGATCTGGTACCTACTTTGTTAGATTTATACCTAAATTTTTTATCTTTTAAGGGTACTAAGGTAAATTAGATGAAAATGAGGCCTTAAAGCTTGTGCTAATCCAATATGACTGTGTACTTAAAAGAAGAGGAAATTTGGATACTCAAAGAGACATATATGCCCAAAAGACCATATGAGAAATTAGCAAGAAGTTGGCCATCTGCAAGCCAAGAGGAGAGTTCTCAGAAGAAACCAAACCTGCCAACATCATGCTCTTGAACTTCTAACCCACAGAACTATGAAAAATAGTGTCACAGGGCTCCTCCTTGAAAGTAAAAATCACTCAGTCATGTCCAACTCTTCATGACCCCATGGACTGTAGCCTGCCAGGCTCCTCTGTCCATGAAAACTAAATCTCTGTCAAATCATCAAAAACGTATATATATATATATATATATATTTGTCCTTTAGCCCATCAAGCAAGGAGAGACTTTTCATAGCTCTTTCTGCAGCGGCTGATTCTCCACCTAGACCCTCATGTTCCAAATCAGCCTCGTTTTTGGTAACAGGTCAGGCCATTCCAGCCCTCAGAATAGGAAAATCACTATTAAACTTCAAAAGGCAAATACTTGTCCTGCTCTACTCAGCTACTGCAGCTGCCATCTTAAGTTCTTGCTATTTTTCAGTCTTAAGAGTGGTGTCTTATCTTCCAGTTTCCTGTTTCTTGGGAGTACAGTGTCCACAACCTGAGGCCCTTCTCTCCACCCAGTATTTACCCCTCAACCTCCTTCCTTCTTCTACTCCCAGGCTGAGAACATGCGGGGTGAGTATGAGGCCAGGACAGCCCTCCATTGCTCCATCATTCAGGGACAGCTGACCTATAGCGCCATCTGCAGACACAGGAGAGAAGGCTCACTGGGATCCCTGTGGCCTGTGGCTGGTGACCTCTGTGGTTTCAAGCTGTTTACACACTCTCTATGGAGGGAGGCTGGTATACTGCAGATGCTGCCTCATGTGAAACAGGTTTCAACATGGTGACCCTGCCCTGCCCTTGTCCCCAGAATTTCCTTATGGTGGAAAGAAGGACTGAACTCTGCAGTCAGACTGTGGGTCTCAATTTCTGGTTCTCCCATTACTGGCTAGAAAATCCTGGGCAACTCGTATATATGCTAAACAAGTGGCTTTGCCTCTCTGAGCTTCAGATTCCTCTCCTGATAAATGTTACTGATTTGTGAGGGAGAACTGACTTTTTTAGAAGTTCCCACAATGTTCACTATTGTAGAGGAGGTGGAAGGGGTTAGAGAACATAGTAAAGTGTGTAATCTGTGTGTTACTGATATCCATTCTATTCCCAGAGGAAAGCCTTTTCTGTTTTTAAACTGTGAATCATGATAAAAGTATCAGTTATGAAACAAGAAAACACCATTTTTCATCTTTTACTTGCAAATTTTTTATCAAAACAGAAAAGTATAACGCATACATAAGTAATCTGTGTCCCTATATCAGACATCAGAATGTGCATTATTTTATTTAGTTCCTCTCACAAATTCTGGCCTTCCCTTTCCATCCCATTATATTTTTTTTTCTACAAAAATTATCTCAATAAGGAAACAGCTGCTCCCTGAGTGTTTTTCCTACCTGTATTCCTGTTCCTTTTTCTGCTCAACAAATACTATCATTTTCTGGTCAGTGTCATGGAATTCAAAGGATCAGTGAGTAGTTCCAGGAAACCTGCATGGATTTGTTTGGTTTTTTTCTTGAGTTGTTGTTTACATTTAAGCTGGCTCTGCTCTGTGCTACCAGAGCACTTCCACAGTACTGCTATTATATCATTTGTCGTCATTCTCTGAGAGCTGTGTAGGTGGCAGGGCAAAGGTTGCCCAGGAAACCATCTCTGATTTCAGCAGCTCTCTGTGTGCTATTGGTGACCCAAGAACCAGTGATAGCCAGAAGTCCTTCAAAAAGGAGATGCAACTGTCTTTTATAAAAGAACAAGTTTGAAAACATTAAAGCATACTGCATTAAATCATTATATTTACTCTTAGTTCCTTAAAAGTTTACAAGGAAAAAATGTTATGGACACATATTTGCATGTGTCTTCAAGGCAGGGTACACAGGATGTGTTGGTATACATGAGAGATGGAAATGACCTTACCTATTACCCAGAATTTCAGTCATTCCCAGATTTGGCCCTCTTCCTGTTATCTTTTGTGGGTTCCAGAAGTGCAGTGAGAAAAAAAATTGGAAACAACCTGGATCTTATACAGGGTTCCAGCATCAAATGTTTTCTCATTTTGGCTATAAATTAGAACTCCATCTCCCTGTCATGGTAAAGAATTGTTTCTGTAGCTTATGAGAAATAGTTTAATAAGTTTCTTTATATGAGAGAGAGAGGAAGAGCAGGCTTCAAGAAGCTCACAGACCACACAGACATACAGATGTAGGTTCCCAGTTCAAAAAACCACACATTGCTTTGGGGTAAATAAAAGGTCTTCTCTGAAATATCCTATCTGAAAAAGATCAAGCCCCTGAATCGTTGCCACTGACAAGTATGACTTAATGTCTCCAATCTTTCAAAAACTTTCATTTTAAAGCCTAAATAACCAAAGAAAGAAATAAAAAATCAGAAAATAATCACATACAAAGGAAGTTAAACAAAATATTTTGCCTAATATCATACAAATTTATTGAAAATCTAGATAAAAAGAATAATTTTCTGGGGAGAAATAATTTGACAATAGTAACTCCACAAGAGGGCTTCCCTGATACTCAGCAGTAAAGAACCCAGCTGCCAATGCAGGAGATGCAGGTTCAACCCCTGCATTAGAAAGATCCCCTGGAGAAGGAAATGGCAACCCAATCCAGTATTCTTGCCTGGGAAAGCCCATGGGCAGAGGAGCCAAGTGGGCCACAGTCCATTGTGTTGCAAGGAGTTGGACACAACTTAGTGACTAAACAACAACAACAAACTCCAAAATAGAAAGAAAACATAGACAGATAAATCACCTTACTTTTAAAATTTTTACCATCAAATAGTACTCCTAAGAAAGTAGCTGACCTAGGCAATTTCAAAGGTTAATTATAACCAAAGTTTAGAGAACAGATAATTCTACCATTCTATCACTATAATTTTACAGTGTTAGACATACTAGTTAACATAGTTAACACAATTAGGCCAGGAAAAGAAATGAAGTATAAAATTTTTAAAGATGGAGTTTATATTAGTTATAGATTCTTAACTTTTTTACTTGAAAACTCCAAAAGAACCCACATGAAAATTATTGCATGTGATATGAATAACTCAGGAAAAGAGTTGGATGCAAAATTAATGTAACAAAATAAATAGACTTGTTATTAATGTTGTTATTGTTCAGTTGCTAGGTCATGTTCAATTCTTTGAGATCCCACGGACTGCAACATACCAAGCTTCCCTGTCCTTCACTATCTCCCAGAGTTCATTCAAATTCATGTCCATTGAGTCAGTGATGCTATCTAACCATCTCATCCTCCACTGCCCTCCCCCATGATACTAATAAACAGAATGGGATGTTTAGGCACCACATAAATAAACTGCCTGTGTAAAAATATAACAGAAAATGTGGAAAAGATTTATGACAAAAAATATAAAATTCAAATGATGTTGTTGTTCAGCCACTCACTATTGGCTGACTTTGTAACCCCACGGACTGCAGCATGCCAGACTTCCCTCTCCTTCATTATCTCCCAGAGTTTGCTCACGTTCATGTCCACTGAGTTAGTGATACTATCTAACCATCTCATTCCCTGCCACTCCTTTCTCCTTTTGCCTTCAGTCTTTCCCAGCATCAGCCTTTTCCACTGAGTCAGCTCTTCACATTAGATGGCCAAAGTATCGTTATCAGTATCAACTTCAGTATCAGTCCTTCCAATGAAAAGTCAAGGTTGATTTCCTTTTGGATTGATTGGTTTGATCTCCTTGCAGCCCAAAGGACTCTCAAGAGTCTTCTCCACAATTCAAAAGTATCAGATTTTTGGCCCTCAGCCTTCTTTATGTTCCAATGAAGATTACAAAATAATTCCTGAACAAAGGAAAAACAAAGCATGCTCTTCAACAGGAAAATTAAAATATAAATAATCAGTTCTCTTGAATTAATCTATAAATTTAATATGATCTTAATTTTAAAAAACACCAACAGGATTTTTGTTTAAATCCAGACAATCAGGGTTTTTTATATGAAAACATAAGAAGCAATTACATTCAAAGACATTCTAAAAAATAAGCACAAAAAAGAAATTACCCCAAAGAAATTAAAACATACCTTGGAACTATGATTATTAAAGCAGCATGGTATCAGCACCTAAATAAGCATAGAAAATTCAGGATAAGACACAAAAATATTCTGAGACAATTGGCTAGCCATTAGGAAAATATACTGAAGTCACACAACATGCTTCAGACAAAAATAAATTTCACAAAGACTTGAATGTGTCTGGAAATGGATAGTTCTAATGACGGCACAACATTATGAGTGTACTTAATGACACTGAACTTTACACCTAAATTGATTAAGATGATAAATTTTATGTTACATTTATTTTTCCACAATAAAAAATACACCACACAAAAAAAAATTTAATGTACAAAAAGAAAAGATATTGGAATGATTTTTTTTAATATCCAAGAGTACGAAAAACTTAAGTATGACAAAAACACAAATAATCAAAAACCTTTGAAGCCAGAAAAGGTTGATATAGTCAACAACATAAAAATAAAAATTTTTTTTCATAGTAAAACTAGCTACACGTTTTAAAAAATCAGAAATTAGGACAGACATTGAAACTCATATAAAAATACAAAAAAATATGAAAAGTACTTAAATGTTCACTATTTGGAGACAAAGGAAGATCAATATGTTATTGATATATAGTAGAATTCTATGTAACCATACAAAATATTAAGGCAGTTCTTTATGTGATGTTATGAAATAACTGAAATCTTGAAAGCAGCAAGAACTGACTTGTCACATACATATACAAGGCTGCTCAATAAGATGAACAGCTTATTTCTCATAAAAAACCATGTAGGCCAAAAGATAGTGGGATCATATAGTTAAAGTTCTGAAAGTAAAAAAATAGTCAAATAAGAATTCTGTTATTTATAAAACTACCCAAAAATGAAGCAGAAATTAAGAAATCCCAGAAAAATAAAAGCTTAGAGAATTCAACGCTAATAAATCTGCCTTCAGATAGTCCTTCAGGCTGAAACAAAAGGGCGCTAGAATCAGGCTGAAGCAATAGGACACTAGAAGCCATAGGAGGAAATAAAGGTCACCAGTAAAAGTAGCATTATTAAATATAGAAGATAGAGGTATTGTATTTTTTATATGTAGCTCCTCTTTTTGCTTCCTATGCAATATAAAAGAAAAATGCTTAAACAATAACTATACCTATGTTAATGAGCACACAGTGTATAAAGCTGTAATTCATGACAGTAACAAAATTAAGTAGCTGATGGAACCGGACAGGAGCAGAATTAAAGCAGGCTATTGAAGCTAAAATGGTATCAATCTAGCAAGCTGTATTTTTATAAATTAAGGATGTTAATATTTAAAATGTTCACTTTTTCCCTGTAGCAAGCACTTGGAGAATAACTGAAACTATACAAAAAAGGCAGTTAAATGAAATCAAAGTGGAACACTAGAGAAAAATTAGCCAAACATGAAAGAAACCTATATTGAAGGAACTGACAGAGGGGGAAAAAGATATAAGAGTTAGAAAACAAATAAGACAAAGGTACAAGATTCCTACATTTTATTGGCCTGTAGTCACTATTGCCACTGCTGCAATCGTTTTGCTGACATTTTTCTAGTATACATATTTTTTAAGTTGAATCATCAACACTTGTTGATGCAAATACAGATGACAGGCTCAAGCAAAAACAGTGTTATCTTTCTATTACAGACATAGATGCTCCAAACTACTGGCATAAATTCAATTGTTCTACAAACCTGAAAGTTGTATCTGAAGAGAGATTGGAACATTACCTCTAAAACAAAATTTAAACCTATGATTTTTATAAGCCCACCGTTGAGAGTTTTATATCAAGACAGTAAAGGGAAAAAATGTACTTTACTTTTGATATGGTGAAATGTATTACACTGTGAAGGTGATTTAATTATTTTAGACACCATGTATCATTCCTACACTTTCTCATTTATAAACAAAACGTCATGTAAGACCAGGTTCATTCACTGCACTCATTAAGGTCTATTGACTGTTGGTTTTTATATTTATCCAATAGCTTTAGCTTCAAGGGTTTTATGTTCATTTCAAAAATTTAGCAGAAACCCTGCTTTCAGTACTGTTGCAAATGACTTGTGCAGAGTCTCTGTTACAAGTGACTGGGGCTTTTAACTAAAGCTTGCCCTTCAAGTGAGTGAGAACTCAAGGTGCAAAAACCTCTCTCAAAAAACAGTTCAAAGTCCACCTCAAGGCCCTAAACCTAACCCCTCCCCAATATGAATTAGTAAAATAAGTGTTACATTGCTTCTTTTTGTCACATGTACCTGTGTGTAGAGAAATGACCTTAGAACCCTCCAGAGGCAGGAAAGGTCTTTATTTAGCTGTTCATCCAAATTTTAATTTTGCCAATCACTAAGAGGCTAACTTCAGCTCAGTTCAGTCACTCAATTGTGTCCGACTCTTTGCAACCCCATGGACTGCAGCACACCACTCTTCCCTGTCCATCACCAACTCCCAGAGCTTACTCGAACTCATGTCCATCAAGTCGGTGATGCTATCCAACTATCTCATCCTCTGTCATCCCCTTCTCCTCCTGCCTTCAATCTTTCCCAGCATCAGGGTCTTTAACAATGAGTCAGTTCTTTGCATCAGGTGGCCAATGAATTGGCGATTCAGCTTTCAGCATCAGTCCTTCCAAAGAATATTCAGGACTGATTTACTTTAGGATTGACTGGTTGGATCTGTTTGCAGTCCAAGAGACTCTCAAGAGCCTTCACCAGCACCGCAGTTCAAAAGCACCAATTCTTCGGGGCTCAGCATTTTTTATAGTCCGACTCTCACATCCATTCATAACTACTGGGAAAATCATAGCTTTGACTAGACGGACCTTTGCTGGCAAAGTAATGTCTCTGCTTTTTCATATGCTCTCTAGGTTAGTCATAGCTTTTCTTCCAAGGAGCAAGCGTCTTTTAATTTCATGGCTGCAGTCACCATCTGCAGTGATTTTGGAGCCCCCAAAATCACTCTTTCCATTGTTTCCCCATCTACTTGCCATGAAGTGATGGGACCAGATGCTATGATCTTAGCTTTCTGAATGTTGAGTTTTAAGCCAACTTTTTCACTCTCCTCTTTCACTTTCATCAAGGGGCTCTTTAGTTCTTCTTTACTCTCTGCCATAAGGGTGGCGTCATCTGCATATCTGAGGTTATTAATATTTCTCCCAGCAGTCTTGAGTCCAGGTTGATTCCAGCTCAGCATTACACATAATGTACTCTGCATATAAGTTTAAAAAGCAGGGTGACAATACACAGTCTTGACGTACTCCTTTCCTGATTTGGAACAGTCTGTTGTCCCTTGTCCAGTTCTAACTGTTGCTTCTTGACCTGCATACAGATTTCTCAGAAGGCAGGTCAGGTGGTCTGGTATTCCCATCTCTTTCAGAATTTTCCACAGTTTGTGACTATGATCCACATAGTCAAAGGCTTTGGTCTAGTCAATAAAGCAGAAATAGATGTTTTTCTGAAACTCTCCTGCTTTTTCAATGATCCAACAGATATTGGCAATTTGATCTCTGGTTCCTCTGCCTTTTCTAAAACCAGCTTGAACATCTGGAAGTTCACGGTTCACATACTGTTGAAGCCTGGCTTGGAGGATTTTGAGCTTTACTTTGCTAGCATGTGAGATGAGTGCAATTGTGCGGTAGTTTGAGCATTCTTTGGGATTGCCTTTCTTTGGGGGTGGACTGAAAACTGAACTTTTCCAGTCCTGTGGCCACTGCTGAGTTTTCCAAATCTGCTGGCATTTGAGTGCAGCACTTTCACAGCATCATCTTTTAGGATTTGAAATAGCTCAACTGAAATTCCATCACCTCCACTAGCTTTGTTCATAGTGATGCTTCCTAAGGCCCACTTGACTTCACATTTCAGGATGTCTGGTTCTAGATGAATGATCACACCATCATGATTATCTGGGTCATGAAGATCTTTTTTGTATAGTTCTTCTGTGTATTCTTGCAACCTCTTCCTAATATCTTCTGCTTCTGTTAGGTCCATACCATTTCTGTCCTTTATTGTGCCCATCTTTGCATGAAATGTTCCCCTGGTATCTCTAATTTTCTTGAAGAGATCTCTAGTTTTTTCCATTCTGTTATTTTCCTCTGTTTCTTTGCACTGATCACTGAAGAAGGCTTTCTTGTCTCTCCTTGCTATTCTTCAGAACTGTGCATTCAAATGGGTATATCTTTTCCAATATGCTACGGGAGAACAGTGTAGAAATAACTCCAGAATAAATGAAGAGACAAATCCAAAGCAAAAACAACACCCAGTTGTGGATGTGACTGCTGATGGAAGTAAAGTCTGATGCTGTAAATAACAATATTGCATAGGAACCTGAAATGTTAGGTCCATGAATCAAGGCAAATTGGAAGTGGTCAAACAGGAGATGGCAAGAGTGAATATCGACATTTTAGGAATCAGTGAACTAAAATGGACTGGAATGGGTGAATTTAACTCAGATGACCATTATATCTACTACTGTGGGCAAGAATTCCTTAGAAGAAATGGAGTAGCCATCATAGTCAACAAAAGAGTCCATAATGCAGTACTTTGATGCAATCTCAAAAATGGCAGAATGATCTCTGTTTGTTTCCAAGGCAAACCATTCAATATCACAGTAATCTGAGTCTATGCCCCAACCAGTAATGCTGAAGAAGCTGATGTTGAACAGTTCTATGAAGACCTACAAGACCTTCTAGAATTAACACCCAAAAAAGATGTCATTTTCTTTAAGGGGACTGGAATGCAAAAGTAAGAAGTCAAGAAACACCTGGAGTAACAGGCAAATTTGGCCTTGGAGTACAAAATGAAGCAGGTCAAAGGCTAACAGAGTTCTGCCAAGAGAACACACTGGTCATAGCAAACACCCTCTTCCAACAACACAAGAGAAGACTCTACACATGGACATCACCAGATGGTCAATAGCAAAATCAGATTGATTATATTCTTTGCAGCCAAAGATGGAGAAGCTCTACACAGTCAACAAACCAGGAGCTAACTGTGGCTCAGATCATGAACTCCTTATTGCCAAATTCAAACTTAAATTGAAGAAAGTAGGTGAAGCCACTAGGTCATTCAGGTAAGACCTAAATCAAATCCCTTATGATTATACAGTGGAAGTGGCAAATAGACATAAGGGATTATATCTGATAGAGTGCCTAAAGAACTATGGATGGAGTTCATGACATTGTACAGGAGGCAGTGATCTAGACCATCCCCAAGAAAAAGAAATGCGAAAAAGCAAAATGGTTGTCTGAGGAGGCCTCACAAAATCTGAGAAAAGAGGAGAAGCTAAAGGCAAAGGAGAAAAAGAAGCTAACTAGGAGAATTGTATTTTTCTGAGATGGGTATCCAAATCAAGGATAAGGGGTATAACAGATAATTTTCCAGTCTATCTCTTCCCCTCTCTCTTTCTTTTTACCTTTCTGTGTCATTAGATCATGTAAATAGCATAGAGCTGACTTTACCTAATCTAGAATCTTGGCCTTTTAATAAGGGGATGCAATCCATTCAAATGTATTCCTTTTTCTACATGCAGGTACCTACAAGAGGAATCACAAGCTGAAATTAAGATTGCCAGGAGAAATATCAACAACCTCAGGTAAGCAGATTGTACCTCTCTAGCGGCAGAAAGTGAAAAGGAATTAAAGAGTCTATTGATGAGAGTGAAAGAGGAAATGAAAAACTGGATTGAAATTCAACATTCAAAAACTAACATCATGGCATTCAGTTCTACCACTTCACAGCAAATAGAAGGACGAAAATTGGAAACAGTGACAGATTTTATTATCTTGGGCTCCAAAATCACAGTGGATGGTGACTGCAGTCATGACATTAAAAGATACTTGCTCCTTGGAGAGAAAGCTATGACAAACCTAGACAACATATTAAAAAAGAGAGACATCACTTTGCCAACAATAGTCCATAGAGTCAAAGCTATGATTTTTCCAGGAGTCAGGTAGAGATGTGAGTTGAACCATAAAGAAGGCTGAGTGATGAAGACTTGGTGCTTCCAAATTGTGGTGCCAGAGAAGACTCTTGAGAGTCCCTTGGGCTGCAAGGAGATCAAACCAGTCAATCCTAAAAGAAATCAACCCTGAATATTCATTGGAAGGACTGATGCTGAATCTGAAGCTCCAAGGCCACCTGCTGCAAAGAGCTGACTCGTTGGAAAAGACCCTGATGCTGGGAAATATTGAAGTCAAAAGGAGAAGGGGGTGGCAGAGAATGAGATGGCTGGATAGCATCACCAACTCAATGTACATGAATTTGGGCAAACTTCAGGAGATACGGAAGGACAGGGAAGCCTGGTTTACTGCGGTTCACGGGGTCGCAAAAAGTCAGACAAAATTGAGTGACTGAACGGAACGGAACTGATTCTGACCAGCATGAGATGATACCTCATTGTGGTTTTGTTTTGCATTTCTCTAATAATGAGTGATTGAGCATCTTTTTATGTGTTTATTAGCTATCTGTATGTCTTCTTTGGAGAAATGTCTGTTTAGTTCTTTGGCCCAGTTTTTGATGGGATTGTTCATTTTTCTCGTATTGAGCTGCATGAGCTGCTTATATATTTTGAAGATTAATCTCTTGTCAGTTGTTTCATTTGCTATTATTTTCTCCCATTCTGAAGGCTGCCTCTTCACCTCACTTATAGTTCGCTTCGTTGTGCAAAAGATGTTAAGCTTAATTAGGTCCCAATTGTTTATTTTTGTTTTTATTTCCTTTACTCTGGGAAGTGGGTCATAGAGGATCTTGCTGTGATTTATGTCAGCTAGTGTGCTGCCTATGTTTTTCTTTAAGAGTTTTATAATTTCTGGTCTTACATTTAGATCTTTAATCTATTTGAGTTTACTTTGTGTATGGTGTTAGAAAGTGTTCTAGTTTCATTCTTTTACATGTGGTTGACCCATTTTCCCAGCACCACTTGTTAAAAAGATTGTCTTTTCTCCATTGTATATTTTTGTCACTTTTGCCAAAGATAAAGTGTCCATAGGTGCATGGATTTATCTCTGGGTTTTCTATTTTGTTCCATTGATCTATATTTCTGTCCTTGTGCCAGTACCATAATGTCTTGATGACTGCAGCTTTGTAGTACAGCCTGAAGTCAGGCAGGTTGATTCCTCCAGTTCCATTCTTCTTTCTCAAGATTGCTTTGGCTCTTCAAGGTTATGTGTTTCCACACAAATTGTGAAATTATTTGTTCTAGTTCTGTGAAAAATACCATTGGTAGCTTGATAAGGATTGCATTGAATCTATCTTTGACACAGACTTCTTTAGTAGTTTATAAATTATACCACCTTGTATTTTTATCCTACTGGTTACTAAAGTTCAATTTTTACTTCAACATTTAAAGATAATCAGTATTATGCCTTCTCTTTGTACAAAACAAGAACTTAAACATATTTTTCCACTATATTCTCAACCCATCCCATGTCTTGGTTATTATATACATTATGTAATTGTCATATATAATTTTCATGTATATGTAAAATTATAAAATTTTATATAAATCATGATTATTTAATTATCTAGGCTTCACTAAGCACAGAAAGAAGTCAGCCATTTACCCCAGGGCTGGGAGTCAGAACCCATCAGGCCAGGGGGAGTAGATTTCTTCCCCAGGTCTGTAGTTAGAAAACTCCCATAGCTGCATCACATGGGTGAGAGTGGCAGTATGTAACTTAGTCGGATGTGCCTCCAACCCTGAAACCCAGTTTCTCTTTTGTCCCCTCTCACCCAAGAGCCCATGCCCAGATCCAGATTCATTCATCTACTAGCACAGTAGGCTGGTGCAATGTCAGCCTAGGATGTGAGACCCCAGGAAACACAAGAAGCCTGACAGTGACCTGGCTGAGCCAGGGCCTCCCCAGGGAGCTGGAACAGAGAACACTGGGGCCAGCCCCCAACTCCAAGAATCTAAGCCTGAGGGACAGCCTCCTCACCTGTGTGGACAGTATAACCCTGCAGATGAGAAGAAAGCAACCTTATACCTGGCGGTCATCTGTCCATGGAGGCGTGAGTGTGATCTGCTAGAAAGGTGATGAAAATGAGTCAGCAAAGACCAGGGGAGGTCAAGGCTGGGAAGTCTCAGGGAAATTAGGGGAACTGAGAAATATTTTTAAATAGTTTCTGTGATGTAACCAAAAGATCACCACCTCAGTGAATGTGAACAGCCTCATTATAGACTATAGTCTTCAAACCTGCAAGTCCAGAAACTGGAGCAATATATGGAGGTTAATGCATCACCCAGGGTATCAATGTAAGACTGGCAGGCAGACACCCATTTCCCAACATCATTGAGCCTAGTAGGCTGAATTAGACAACAGATCCAAGCAGGAGAGGAGAAGGATCTGAGGAATAAGGACTAAGGAACTCAGGGTACCCTGCCCCCAGTCCTGGAAAGCTCGTGCCCTCCAGACTCTGGCCCTCACCCTGGATGGGTGGGACTTAATCACCTGTTCAGGCTGATAGATGCCCTTTTTTTGCTGCATTCCAGACTTGCCCTTTCAAATGCTGGTTACCACCTCTGAGTACATAAACAGTTCAACCCTCCTCTGAGCAGTGTGAGAACCTGCGGTCAGCACAACCCATTACCACCCTTCCCCCATCAGCTTAGAGAATCACCTTGATTACACAGAGGAAGTAAACCGGGTAGGTCAGGGGATGGGAGGCCCTACAGGAGCTTTAAGCCATGGCATCATAAAATACCAAGTCCCCTACTTTCCTGAGGGCTACAGACTAGAAACAACTAATGTTAAAAAGGAGGGGCAGTCAGACAGAGAAAGACATCATATGATAGTGCTTATATGTGGAATCTAAAAGCATGGTACAAATGAACTTATTTTCAAAACAGAAATAGAGATACAGAGGCAGAAGACAAACTGATGCTTACCAGTTGAGGAGGAGAGGAGGTGGGATTAGTCGGGAGATCAGGATTAACATATGTGCACTACTATACTTAAAATTGTTGTTGTTTAGTCACTAAGTCATATCCGACTCTTTTAGTGACCCCATGGACTGTAACTTACCAGGCTCCTCTGTCCATGGGATTTTCCAGGCAAGAATACTGGAGTGGGTTGCCATTTCCTTTTCAAGGGGATCTTCCCAACCCAGGGATTGAACCCACATCTCCTGCATTGGCAGGTGGATTCTTTACCACTGAGCTGCCTGGGAAGCTCCATGATATATAAAACACATAACTAATAAGGACCTGTTGTGTCGCACAGAGAGCTCTATTCAACACTCTGTAATGGCCTATATGGGAAATAATCTAAAAAACAGTGGATATATGTATATGTATAACTAATCCACCTTGCTATACACCTGAAACTAATAAACACTGTAAATCAAACATATTCCAATAAAAATTTAAAATAAAAAAGGAGATGTAATATCAATTCAGCTGCCCCATTCCACCAATGCCCTCTTGACCTCTGCTTGCATACATGGGGCTCTCTTCTGAACAGTCTCTTCCTTTTCATTTCCTCACTCACTCCTCACGTTCAGGCAGAGTGCCCACTAGATGCTGGTAAGGGGAAAGTTCAATGAAAACTAAGGGAAACCCCTGTCCTCAAGGAACTTACAGTGCAGTGGGGGCTTCACCACACACTGGTTGTGTGACCCTGGACAGGTTATGTAATTTTTGTAGCCCTTCTATAGTATGGATAAGGATTGTATCTACTTCATAGGGCATGAACATGCTCTGAAGTCTGGTGATCCCAGAGTCTTCTGTACCTTCTCTGTCTTGGAATTTATTTCTCTTAAGGGAGCCTGAGGGAGAAAAGACAAGCACAACTTTAGTGTAATGAGATGGGTGGTGAAAGTAAATCATTCATGCTAGGATCAGGAGGAAAAAACTGTAGCTTCACATCAGGTTATATGTTTAATTTACTTTTTAACTTTAACACAAAGAATGCCACTTCACGTGCATTTGTTGTACAACATTTGGTTAAAGTTTTTCTTCACTAATTCAAGATAGACAATCATCTTAACCAAAATTCAACTAGGTAGCAATTGATATACCTGTAAATTGTTTTACTGGCCTGAAAAAAAATAGCAATGCACCATTATTAAAATCTCTATTGAATAAATATTGACCTACTTATTACTGGAATTATAGAACAAGAAAGTTGTTCGTTGGGTATTTGCACCCATAGTGGATATTTACTACATTATTACTAATGAACTTTTATAAGTTGCTGCCAGAAAGATAGAATACCATACTTCTTCATACAAGTCAGATATGTCCCTGACAGCTCCAGAGCAGGAATTTTTGAACATAATGTGCCTATTGGAGAGGTGCTCAGGGGCTGAAGAAGGCCAGTTTGCCAGATGCCAATTTGGTGAATGATTCATAAAGTCATCGGAATTATCAAGGTATCCATTTATAAGAAACTTTTTTATTTTTAAGCTATATGTTAAACTTAAAGCAATTCATATTGGATGAAATGGTTAACAGCCTTCAAAGATTTCTGCTATTTGAGCTGGCAGGTTTCATTATTTCTTCCTAAGGGTACCTAAAGCAATGTTTCATGTCTCTCTCTACCCAGCTCCCTGCAGGAGACAGAAAGAGAAGTCAGTTCACAAGACAGCCTGAGAGGGAAGATTGCACGGGAGAGAGACGAGGAGACTGACAGGCAGAGAGACTGGGAGTCTGAGGCCAGGGAGGCAAGCTGAAGCCAGATCCCTGGAGTCTTTGCTCCCCAAAGTTCTCATGGGCTCTGGTAATCCATCTGATTCAAATCATTGTAAATGTATCAATAATTGATAGAAATAAATATTTTACAAATTTGTCAAATTCATCAAACTGCTCATCCTGTGATTTACCCATTTAGAAAATGGATTTTTCTATAAACTGTTTTTCAGCAAACTGGTTGTTGCTGAATTAACCCTTGAGCAAATGTACTTGAGTCTTACAGCATAATGGGTAAGAAGTTAGGCTTTGGGGCCCAGCTGCCTGGGCCACACCCTCACAACACTTACCGGCTGCACACTCTTGAGCAAGGCCTTGACCTCTCAGTGCCTCCATCCCCTCAGCTGTGAGAGGAGAGTCATCAGGCCTTCCCTCATAGAGCTGTTGGCAGGGTCACTGAGTCAACACACTCACAGCAGAAAGAGTGGTGCTGGCATCAAAACCACAGGTTATTATTGTCACTCTGCCCTGCCCCACCTCAGGCCCGGTCCTCCCACCTGTCTCCTCCATGTGAACCACGCATCAGGTGGTCCCCATCAGGACGATGCTCTGTGCCATTATCTGGTCCCCCCATGAAGATGCCTTAACACAAAAGCAGATGCAGCCCTGAAAATGCCTTTGTTATAAGGTGGGCACCTGCAGGACCCAAATATACACATACTAATCACCAGATTATTATTGAAATGAAAGCGTAAAATATAAACACTCTAATATAGCTCTTGCAGGATCCCAAGACTATAAAACACACCAGTTTGAGAAACACCATTCCAGGAGCAATAGACCCAGATGGGAAAGGCAACAGACACAGGGGCAGAGGGGTGAGGAGACAGAAAGCCCATGAACCACAAGGATGCCACATCACCCAGCCAGCCCAGTCTGATGGGGAGGAGGGGAAAGGGAACAGAATCACACAGGCACTCCTCATGAAACAGGAAGACCCCACCCAGAGGAGACTGTTTCTCTGTGGTTTTCATAGAACTGGAGCAAGTGGAGCAGGCAGGGTTCTCCACCTCCCATGGCCCAGAGCCCATGCTCTCCTCCCACCTTCACCAGGAAGCTATAGACCAAACAAAGAATACCAGCCCTCACATACAGATCTCTAACTCATGTGCTCAGACTTCAGGGTCCTGACAGAAGGCAAAATCAAAAGGAATCCAAATACACAGGGTTGCCAAGGCAAATAGCAGAACAAACAGAAAGTCTCCAATCAAAGATGAAAATGCAGGGGGGAAAGAAAAGCTAGCAGAGACCTACACAAATATTTGATCCTACAAAGTAAAAGAAAGAAACAAGAGTTTGCAAAAGACTGATGAAACAAGAGATGAAAGATGAACTAAAATATCAGAATATGAAGAGGGTTGGAGGATCCAGCAAGTCAGAAAATAATTGAGAAGAGAATTAATTCTTTTGCAGAATCTAAAAATACAAACACGACAGAAAACTCTATCAGTGATGTGAAAAACAGGATGAGAAAATAACATGGAAAACAAGAGGGAAAAAATTGAGCAAAATGGACTGACAATGGGAATCAAACATGTAGATAACTAGTTCCCTAAGGAAGACACAGAAGGAATAGAGAAATAAAATACTGTGATCAACACCATCTTCTTACTAACAGAGCCCTGACTGGTCCTACTGCCAAGGTGAGATACCTGGTATCTGGGATAGAGGTGGGGTATTCACCTGATTTTGTGCGTGATGGGCAGGTGACCCTGTTCTGGTCAATGATAGGTAAGAAAAGTTTTCTGGGAGCTTCTGCGAATGACTTTCATTCTGACAAGAGGAAGGAGGGACAGGAAAAACTCCTGCCCCAAGTTGCCAAATGACTTTTGCCTCTGACTGTGGCTGTGTGACAGTGAGGAGCTTGAATCTGTTGGAGCCGTTTCAGAGCAGAAGGAAGGTCAGGAGATGCAGAGGCTGAGCCATAGCTCTTCTCTGGGCTTAGAAGTTACCAAGGGAGCGGCAAGAGTGATGCCACAGATGTGGGGAAAGAGCTGTGTGAAGATGGGTGAAAGCAAACAGTTTTGGAGTTTATACTTGCTAAACTACAGAGCATAAAGGAGTGGTTGGAGATGGTGTTGGACATGTAGACTGAAATTAGGTTTTGGACTGCTTGTTCAAGATATTCATGAACCAAGTAAATGTATGTGTGTTCTCTCCTGGAACTGTAAAATGATAGTAAATGTATTTTAGTAGTATCAGTCACACAGAGAGAGACAGGGAAGCAACTACTCAGCAGACCAGAGATGCCTGGAATCTGAGAGATGAGGAAAACTGTTGCCTAGTAAGGAAGAGCCAGACGCAGGACATCAGATCCTCCGGGATCATGCCCAGGGCTTTGTTAAGGACTCAGATGAGCCCAGTGTGCAGCCACGTTTGAGAACCACTAACCTAGAACCACATGTATGGACACAGCAGAGGATGGAGCCATCTGCCCAGAGGAACCACAAGGACTCCAAGCTCAGAGGGCCAGGTAGGAAGGAGGGTGGGGTGAGAATGAGGCTGAAACAGGGGACCAACCTACTGGGTGGTCTGGGAATGAAATAGTCACCCGGCAACCGCCCCCCCCCAACCCAGGCATGACTATCCAGGAGCCAGGCATTACCTTCTCATGCAACAGCAACAAGAAAAAGACTCTTCTAAAACAAAATAAAACCCAAAAACCCGGAATGCATGGCATGGAGAGAACTGTGGGTACTGGATCTCAGGAAAGCCTCCTCATTCTATCATTTATGGGTTCCCCAGCATAAAAGCCAGTCCCTGTCCCTACCCTAAGGTGGAGTCTGACTGCCCACAGAGCTGCCTGGTTCCTTTTCAAACTTAAGAGGAAAACAAAGGATCCCCCAGACACGTGACAAAAGCTGGCAGCACGAAGATCAATTCCAACCACTGACAGGCAGGACAGGAGGCAGGCTGGAGAGGAGGGGCAATCAGTGAATACATCTCCCATAGATTAACAAGAAGTCATTGGGCAATACTTCAGTTTAAAAATTCCAGAAATACCCTTAGAAGCATTACCTAGAGACACAGAGGTAATCAGAGAAAAACTAAAACCAGAAATAGTAGAATCGGTTGCCTCTGGGGAGAGGAACTGGGGCCAGCATGGTGCTGAGACTTTTCAGTATGCTTTTTAAAACCATATGCATGAGTAACTTGATCACACATATATGTATGCTATGTGTGTATGTGTGTATATATATATACACACATTATATATATATTATATCTGATTATATGTACTAGGTTGGCCAAAAAGTAAGATGGTATGGAAAAACCCAAATGAACATTGTAATAACCCAGTATTAAAAAGAAAATAATCAAACTATAAAGCAGCACTGTCCAACTTGAACGTGCACACAATTCACCTGGCAATCTTGTTAAAGAGCAGATTCTGACTTAGTAACTCTAGGGGGCCTGAGACTCTGCATTTCTTATAAGATCCTGGGTGATGCTGAAGCTGCAGGTCTGAGAACCACAGGTAGTAGGGCTGCAGATGATGAAAGCCAGGCCAAGGCATCTGAAATAAATTCTGTGGATAAGTGGAAATCAGCGAAGATCTTTGAACAGAGGTGAGATAGGGTCAGAGGATGCTTTAGGAGGACTGATCAGGGCAGCATCACCTATTGGGAGACACTGGGAGCACAGGAACAGACATTGTAAAATTCAGGCAAGAGAAGGGGGCTAGGGCAGGGCAGTGATGGAGGGCAGAGATGACAGGATAGAGAGACACAGCTGCAGTAGAATCGCTCAGCAAAGAACTGGGGGTGAGGGGTTAAGGCAAGAAGGTACCCAGGTCCAAGGAGAGTGTTCTGGGCCTCAGAGACTCTGGGCAGGAAGGAGAGTGCAGTCTGGGGACTTGAGCATAAGGGACCTACAGGACCACCAGGGGTTGGTAGTGCAGACCAGGAGGTCGGGAGAGGCGGAAATCAGTGAGGAAGTGACCCCACAGTAGGAACACTCATCACTCACAAACACTAAGGATTGTCCTATATCAGGAGCACAGCCACAGCTGCATGTGACAGAGGTTCTGGCGTTGGGGTCACACTCAGGCCATTCAGGGAGCCTCTTTCCCGCACCCTCTCCACTCTCCAGCTCCATCTCTGATGCTAAGAGCATCAGGTCCTAGGCTCAAAGCTGACCTGAAGACTCAGGACAACTCTGGCCTTTCCAAAGAAAGACCCCAGGACAAAGCTCACTCTCAAGGAAACATGACCTCCCTCTGTGGCCTGGGCTCAGAGCTTCCCTTCACAGGCCCCCAAAAGGGCCAGGGTGACGCAGAGCAGCTGGGAAGCTGGGGACACTCCTTCCAGTGACTTCTGTCTCTTCACCTCCACACACACTTATGGAGCGGAGATAAAACGCTGAATATAAGCATGGTCTCAGGATAGTCACTGAAGAACCCACTATATATGGTACTTTAGTTTAACTTTTTACATGTCTTGCTCGTAAGGTACTTTTTAAAGTAAATCTGGAATATGGTTTACTGTGCTACCAAACAAAGTGAAACAGTTGCTTGGCTCTGTATGAGACAATTAAGGAGTATCTCTCTTCTGGGTGAAGTAAGTCAGACAGAGAAGGAGAAATATTGTAGGACATTCCTTATATGTGGATTCTTAAAAATAAAATGACACAGATGAACTTACAAAATGGAAAGAGACTCACAGAGAACAAACTTATGACTGTCAATGGGAGGGATAGCAGGAAGGAATAGTTAGGGAGTTTGGGATGGAATTATACACTCTGCTATGTTTAAAATGGATAACCAACAAGGACCTGCTGTAGAACACAGGGAACTCTGCTCACTGTTATGTGGCAGCCTGGATGGGAGGGGAGTTTGTGGGAGAATGGATCCATGTATATGTATGACTGAGTCCCTTTGCTATTCATCTGAAACTATCACAACATTATTAAAAGGTTATACCCAAGTACAAAATTAAAAGTTTTTAAAAATTAAAAATAAAATAAGTTAGTTCCAGTCATAAAAAAAGAAAAAGAAATATCT
Organism: Cervus elaphus; assembly: GCF_910594005.1. Taxonomy (NCBI): domain Eukaryota; kingdom Metazoa; phylum Chordata; class Mammalia; order Artiodactyla; family Cervidae; genus Cervus; species Cervus elaphus. The sequence continues at coordinate 36,772,533 of NC_057834.1, forward strand.
CTCTTTGAAAGGCTGAGCACCCTACCAGAAGCCATTCTATGCATGAAAGGTCCGTGTGCCCATGGCAATGACATTGGACCCCCGGCCTGCGTTAATTTTAAAGAATTAAGGAAAGGAGAAGCGTGACCCTTGATAAATGGGGCACGGCTTCACCAGTTCTTGCTGAATCTACAGGACAGACATTTCCCCTGGTGTCCAGTCCATCAGGGGCACCCAGACAGCTAAAGCATCATCAACGCCCCCACTTGTCTAGTAGTTTCCAGTGCGAAAGCACTTTGACCTGCGAGAGGCCAGTATGTACCATGATTACCTTCCCATTAAACAGACGAGGAAACTAAGGATGCATATAGCTTATTTGTTAACCCAAGGTGTAGAAAGTCAGCATGTGTCAAAACCAGGCCTCAGACCAGATCCCCGTCCTTTCAGACCAACACCCTTTTCAGATTCAGGTTCCTCTCGGCGCAGTGAAGCTCCCACACAAGAGGGTTTCAGACCTTGAGAAGCCACACGAGGGGGAGGAAGGCCAGGCCGGTCCCAGGCAGCCTCTCACCTCCCTCACACCACCACAAGCGGAAATGCTAAGGCCTGTGGCTGCATGTCAGCATTCTCTGGGTCCCCAGCGCAGCCCTCGTCCAACCACAGTTAAACCCACTGTGCACTCCGTGGGTCACAAACAGGCCAGCACCTCCAGCTACAGCCCAGACCTGCAAAACCTGCTGGCCTGAGAAGCCTCAGCTGGTTGGTCTCCCAGCGGGGCCTGGAGATTCCCACTGTCTGTGAGCAGCAAGCTGGTGGGCCTGCCCTACACCCTGGGGCAGTGAACTGTCCTCCTATAGCGTCTCATGGTCCAGCTTTCACAGGGCCTTTTCATCTTAGTCTTAGCATCCATCCCATCAGTCACACCAAGTACTTTACCTTCTAAGCCTGGAGAAGGCCCCCCACCCCCATGGAGAAACTGCACTCACCCCATGCTTGCGTCCAGCTCCCATGCACCACTCCCATCTAACCTCATCCCAACCACAAACTTGGGCCCCTTCTTCTGGGCTTCCTTTATCACAAGATTTTCCTCCTGATTCTCGGCAAGACATGTTCTCAGCATCTCTCTTCTATCCAGCGAGGAGAGGACAGACCACGACAGCCAGCACAATCTTCCTCCCACCCCAGGGGCTCATGTAACACCGAACAACCCACAGGGAGGCAGGTGGGCCCTGCGGATCCCTGAAACTGTGCCCTCAGACCTTTGAGACCCTCCCATTGGGGGCAGAGAGAGGAGAGAAAGCCCCAGCATGAGCTGATAATGGGAAAACCTCCGCATTTTCGAGGTCACACCACATTTCTTATGGCCCTAAGAAAGAACCCCCATCATCAGCCTCCAGCCTGCAGACCGGCTCGCCCTCCCTGGAGTAAGATCCTTCCCTCCCACCCCTGCCAAACTCCCACCAACCCTTCCAGATGCAGCTCAGATGGCCCCCCGGAACCCTGCCCCACCCTACCCCAGATGAACTAGGTGCCCTCTGCACTGGGGTCCCACAGCACTTGGGCAAGCTGTTGGTCATTTGTGATATAACCAAGCATCAGTGGATCTTGTCCACCCACCCTCTTCTTACACCCGGGCCTGTGAACAGGAGGGGCAAGCAGGCCCCACTCTCAGTATAATCATTTTCTAGGGCTGCCCTAACAAAGTACTCAGGCTGGGAGGCTTCCTTAGCAGCAGATATCTTCTCACACAGTTCTGGATTCTGGGAGTCTGAGATGAGGTGTCAGCAAGATTCATGTCTTCTGAGGACTCTTTCCTTGTCTGGTTGATAGGCTTCTTCTCCATGTGTCTTTCCATAGTCTTCCCATTGTAAATATCTGTGTCCAATGTCTTTTCCCCGTAAGGACCTCAGTCATATTGTATTAGGGCCCATTCTTATGACCTCAGTTCAGTTCAGTTCAGTTCAGTCACTCAGTCATGCCCAACTCTTTGCAACCCCATGGACTACAGCACGCCAGGCTTCCCTATCCATCACCAACTTCTGGGTTTTAATCAAACTCATCTCCATTGAGTCGGTGATGCCATCCAACCATCTTATCCTCTGTTGTCCCCTTCTTCCACCTTCAATCTTCCCCATCATCAGGGTCTTTTCCAATAAGTCCGTTCACATCAGGTGGCCAAAGTATTGGAGTTTCAGCTTCAGCATCAGTCCTTTCAATGAACACCCAGGACTGATTTCCTTTAGGATGGACTGGCTGGATCTCCTCAAAGTGCAAGGGACTCTCAAGAGTCTTTTCCAACACCACAGTTCAAAAGCATCAATTCTTCGGCACTCAGCTTTCTTTATAGTCCAACTCTCACATCCATACCTCATTTTATCTTAATTGCTCTGCTGAAGGCCCTGTCTCCAAATGCAGTCACATTCTGAGGAACTGGGGCTGGGGGTGGGGGAAGGAGTTCATGTGAACTACAGGAGCGAAGAAGTCAGCCAACTCTCAGGCTGGTGTGAGTCAAAGCTAGCACTGAGAGCAGGTGCCCTGTTGACTCACCCTTGTCCCATCCCTCCTGTGAAGATGCTGGGGTGTCACACATGCTCTTAAATAAGACAAGCAGCTTTCAGCTAAGCAGCACATGACAGCCGTGATCGCTTTCCACTCAGCAAATGTTTACAGTCTGTGTCCACCATATTGCTTCCAGTGGAGACACAGTTTATGCATGTTTCATACTCAGTTATTTGCCCTCAGTAACAGTAAACAGTAAAACAGAGACAGGAGAATAGCAATTTCAATTGTGCAGAAATTCCACTCTAGGAGAATCCACTCTCTTCACAAACTGAAGGCTTGGCGCGAGCTTGAGATGGAAGCTGTAAATCCACGGCTTCCCGTGGGTCCAGTGGTCCATCTCTCTGCTCCCACCCATCTTCCCCGTCAGCAGGGCTGTGCCAGGAACTGTTTAACAACTGGCTCTTCAGGAGGAGAAGGCCCTGGTCTCTAGCATTTGCCAATCCCAGTGGTGTGGACACCCCCCTCTGTGGCTCATTCCAAACCACCAGCATGCTGACACTGAGCACAGACTTGGGAAAAAACGGATAAAACCAGCTCTCACAAGCCAGCTCCAGGTGTTTCTAGCACATTACTGTCTGGGGGGAATCTAACATTTCAGTCTACAGACACATTTTCATGCAGCATTGCCCGAAAATACAGACAACTGTTTACCAGGAGGAAAAGGCAGTCTCTCCCAAGGCAGGAGGATGACTTCTGGAGGGTGGTCCATGGGTCTGCACCATAGCAGCATCCTAGGAATCCACAGAAGAGGTTTTCTCTTGCTTTTTTTTAATTTTTAATTTTTTTAGCACCAAAAACATTTTGTATTGGGGTGTAGCTGATTAACAATGTTGTGGTAGTTTCAGCAAAGTTTGGTGCTAGAACAGCAAAGAGACTCAGCCATACACATATATGTATCCATTCTCCCCCAAACCCCCCTTCCATCCAGGCTGGCACATAATATTGAGTAGAGTTCCCTGTGCTCAATAGGTCTTTGCTAATTATCCATTTAAAATATAGCAGTGTGTACATGACCTTCCCAAAGTCCCTAACTATCCATTCCCTTTGGCTTGCCTATTGTAAACAGTGCTGCAAGGAACATTTGGTGCATGTATTTTTTACAGGAGTGATTTTAACTCTATTTCACCTAACTTTTCCATCAGTAACCAAAGTGAAGGCCTGGATGACCCTCATCCACTCTTCTCCTTCATAAGACCACCCCAGCCCAGGCTCAAGTGGGGTAGCCCTCCTTGTCTACCTGCCCACATGACTGTGTATCCTGAGAGCCCAGAACAACTTTGTCTTTGGAGCCCAGCCTACTGGGAGGCAGGACTTCACAGGCAGACACATCCTGATTCCATTCCTACTTCTACCACAAGCTGGATAATTGTGGGCAGATCCCCAACATCCTTCTCTAGAAAATAAGATAATAACTCTTTCCCAGAGTTGTTGGAAGAACTAAGTAAATATGGTGAAAAGCACCCAGCACAGGGCAATCCCAACAGACTTCACCGCTCCCATCCTCCCAGGGGAGGCAGTCTGAGCCACTGTCGGATAGCATCCCCACCCGATGGCTGATTTCAGAATTGCCCAAAAGGCACACACCTGTTCCTGAATTTGAGGGAAACTGTTTAGAGAAGAGAAGTAGTGGGCGTCTGGGAGAATCAAGACCATGGTTTCTGAGAGGCCACCAGATACCATGGAAGGACGTGGGGCACTGGCATCTGGTTCAGATGACAGCTCTGCCAGGTGTTAGCTGTCACTTGCCTTAGTTTCCTCATCTGTAAAATGGACGTGAGTTCTGTGTTGTTAGATAAGCAGACACTCTCAATAAGTGCTGCCCTTCTGCTTGCTCTTGACCCTCTTCCCAGCCCCATTTCCCAGAACTTAATATCATTTCCTGCCTCCCCCATGCCACGCTGCCCTCAGTCACTCAGGCATATCCGACTCTTTGGACCCCACAAACTGTAACCCACCAGTCTCCTCTGTCCATGGGGATTCTCCAGGCAAGAATACTGGAGTGGGTTGCCATTTCCTTCTCTAGGGATCCTCCCAACCCAGGGATCAAACCCAGGTCTCCCTTATTGCAGGCAGATTCTTTACTGTCTGAGCCAGCAGGGAAGACCATGAACACTGGAGTGAGTAGCCTATCCCTTCTCCAGGGAATCTTCCCGACCCAGGTATCGAACCAGGGTCTCCCGCATTGCAGGTGAATTCTTTACCACCTGAGCTACCAGGGAAGCCCTCCTGCCTCCAAAGGTCCCCTTAGTAGTTCTTTCTTGGCCTCATCTTTTCAATACTGTTCAGGGTTCTCTTCACTCCGAGAGGAAGGATCTCAAAGTCCACAGTCATCCACAGTACTTCAAGGTACCCAAGCTCTAAATCTTTACAGTAGTTCAATAATAGGCAGACTCTTGGTGATACATGCTTGCTGACAAAAATATATCAAGGATGATATGTAAAGTAAAACCTAAGTGATTTATTTGTTTAAAAAGAAGGAGGAAGAGAAGAAGAGGAAAAAGGAAGAAAAGACAGACTCCCCAGAAAATATTTGAAAAAATGTGACTGACAATAGGTTAATTTCCCAACTATACAAAAGCTCATACATCTAAATATCAGAAAAAAAAAACAATTTAAAAAAATGGGCAGAAGACCTAAATTGACATTACTCCAAATAAGACATACAGATGGCCAACGGGTACATGAAAAGATATTCAACATTGCTAATATTTAGAGAAATGCAAGTCAAAACTTCAATGAGGTATCACATCTCCCCAGTCAGAATCATCAAAATGGCTACAAATAACCAATGCTGCAGAGGAGGTAGAGAAAAGGGAACCCTCTTGCACTGTTAATGGAGATGTAAATTGGTAAAGCCACTACAAAGAATAGTATGGAGGTTTCTCTAAAAACTAAAAATAGAGTTACCGTATGATCCAGCAATCCTACTCCTGGGCAGAAAATATTAAAACTCTAATCTGAAAAGAAACATGTGCCCCAGTGTTCACAGCAGCACTATTTACAATAGCCAAGATGTGGAAACAGCCCAAATGCCCAGCAAGAGATGATTTAAGAAGATGTTGCAGATATACACAATGAAATATGACTCAGTCATAAAAAGAATAAAATATTGTCATTTGCGGCAACATGAATGGACCTACAGAATATCATACTAAGTGAAGTAAGTCATACAAAGGCAAATATCATATGATATCATTTATATGTGGAATCTAAAAAATAATACAAATGCATCTATATACAAAGCAGAAACAGACTCACAAAAAGAAACCAAATGTATAGTTACCAAAGGAGAAAGAGAGTGGGGAGGGATAAATTAGAAGTATGGGATTAACAGACATACACTTCTACACTTAAAATAGACAAGCAACAAGGATTTACTGTGCAATACAGGGAATAATATTCAATATCTTGCAATAATCTACAATGGAAAATAATCTGAAAAAGAAGAGAGAGATAACTGAATCATTGGTGATTGATAATTATCAGTTGATAATTGATAATTATCAATCATCAATAATTATCGATTGATTATCGATTGACAATTTGTTGTATACCTGAAACTAACACAACATTGTAAGTCAGCTACACTTCACTTAAAAAGATTCCTCAGTCTGGGGAGAGATATCAAACTAGGAACCCCACACACCCCCTTCTCATTATCAAGGACTCTCCCCAATGGTGCTTTTAGGGCACAGACTCCACGATGGTCGGTGTGGGGACTATTTGTCCCACACTAGGGAACTTTCTGGAACTTTCTGACCCAAATGGTAACACCTGGCTGGCGACTCTGATTTCAAGGACACACAGTGACCAGCACTGTTTCAGTGCTGACCGGTGTCCTTGAGGTTATAAATCCTCCCTGATGGGCCAGTGCCACACCTTATTTACTCATTAGGTCTGAATCTCATCTTGTTTACCCGAGTGACTCTGGACAAACATCTGAACTTCTCTGAGCCTGCGAGCTGTCACAACATTGGGGATGTGTCCCCACTTCAGGAGTCTCTGGGTTTAGTAAGCGGGGCCCTGCGCGTGTGTCCAGTGAGGCCACAAACGCTCCACAAACACACCTGTTCTCCAGAACCCATTCTCCAGGAGATGCTCCTTTTATGAACGGTTGCTCTACCGCTAAAGCAGGTTTTCAGCAGCGCCCCCTTGTGGCACCACGTTTTCCTAATTTCCTTTTAAAAAGTTAGACCGTCCTTAGGGATACAAAGCAGTTGGGGATGGATACTCACTAATTCCTTTACCAATTCATTTCTGGATTTTAAACCTCAGCCACTTTGGACAGAGGAGTCTGGCAGGCTATAATCCATAGGGTCGCACAGAGTCAAACACAACGGAAGCAACTTAGCACGCACGCATGGCAGCTTGTTTACAGTGAAACAAAAATGTGAACTTTCATCAATAGTGCACTTGCCTGAACAAATGCTGGATTCTTCACTCACCAGAAAGAAATGCCATTAAACGTAAGCAAATGCATAAATGAAGTACATTTTATTATGTGGCTAGAGTACAGGAAAAACCAGATCACAAAACAAGAAAAGAAATTATTTCACACATGCAATAGGAAAAAACATGAGGTTTATTAGTCAGCTCAGACTGCTATTAAAAAATGCCACAGACAGGGTGGTTAAAACAACAGAAATCTATTTTCTCACACTGAGGAGGCCAGAATTTCAAAATAAAGGTACCGTCAGGGTTGGTTTCTGGTAAGTCCTCGCTTCCCAGTTTCTAGATGGACACCTTCTTAATACCTCCTCACATAATTTCTTCCCCATTCATGCACAGAGCAAGGGGGAGACAGGGACAGAGAGACAGACGGACAGAAACAGCAAGCTCTACTTTTGTTCCCTTGGGGACTCTGCTTCTACGTGAAAATTCAGTAGTTTCTTTCATAATAATTTTATTTGACTTTTATGGAGATACACATGCTCAGTCGCTCAGTCATGTCCAACTCTCTGCGACCCCTTGGACTGTAGCCTGCCAGGCTCCTCTGTCCATGGGATTCCGCAGGCAAGAATACTGGAGTGGGTTGCCATTTCCTACTTCAGGGAATCTTTCCAACCCAGGGATCGAACTCATGTCTCCTGTCTCCAGCATTTGTAGGCAGATTCTTTACCACTGCCTCACCTGGGAAGCCCTTTATGGAGGTATAGTTGATGTGTAATATTATATAAGTTTCAGGTATACAAAATACAATGCTTAAAAGTTATATTCTAGCTATAGTTATTATAAAATACTGGCTGGCACTGGTAACCACTAGCTTGTTCTCAATATCTATGAGTCTGTTTCATTTGGCTCTTTTGACTTCAGATAACCTGAATTATCTCCCCAAAGGTCCTTGCTCTACATGCAGTTACATTGGGGATCAAGGCTTCAATATATGAATTTGGGGGAGACTGTTCAGCCCATAACATGAGGCAATCAAGAAATGTTTGCTCCTGGGGTTGCTGTCCCTGGGGTAGAATTTTGAGTGTATGCTATCCTCACTAGTGACCTCACTAACCCAAAGAGCAATCAGAGATAAGGCCACTGTAATAATGAGATGGAGGCCACTCCATCCCATTGGGTGATTCATTGAGAGAGAGCAGCTCTTTTCTCACCATGACCTTTATCTGAGATACCATCTCCATCAAGAAGTGCCTGGTGCTTCCCCCACAGGCATCACAGTCCTTGGGACCCCACAAGTGACTCTGATATCTGTTGCCAAACTCTTCATAACTTCCCAGCAAGGGTGGCAGAACAAGCTCTCCCTCCCAGATACGGCTCTCCCAGGGGCTAAACCTATCCATCTATTTAGATCTGCTTCTGATCCAAATGAAGGTCTGGAGAGAGAGCTGGCCTCTGGCCATCAGAATAATGCAACCATTCCACTGCTCTGTCCACCTTTTCTTTCCCCTGGGCCATCTGCCTGGGGAAGCTGTGGAAGAGAGGAGGCAAGTCCATGCCCCACTTTCTGTAGGGTTGGCAGATCAAGGAAAACTAACCAGAATCTCAGCAACAGAGCAGTGCCTCCACCCCTACATGGAAAAAAGATCTACCACTAATGGCTCTGTCTGGGTGCTGCTATCCTTTGGGCCTTTAAATAGTTTTGACCCATTCCTAAAGCTGGCCACACCAAAGGTCAAAATCTGCTGTTCTAATAAAATTTATTTTCAGATGTCTGAATAGGTCTTTTATACCCTGACATCTGCTCTACATGTTTTCCCTTAATCCAGGTGCTCTCTGGCATATTTCAGGAAGGTTTGCATTTATGGAGTGTTTGCTATACAGACACTGAGACTAAGCACTTGATATGCAATATCTCATTAATCTGCAAACAACTCCATGAAACAGGTATGATCATTATATTCCTTTTGCAGATGAGAAAAATGAGGCTTAGAGGAGTAGATCCAAGATCGAAGGCTGATCTATAACAAAAGATTCAAATCCACATCAGTCCAACCCCAAAGCATCATTCTTATCCTGTATTTCCACTAAAGCTTGATTTCTTTGATCAGCAGACCTTTACAATAACATCTGTGCTACAATAACTGTTAATGAGACATCTAGTAACAAAACAACAGACCCTTTTATGTTTTCCTTGCCTGATACTTCAGCTGTTTTCATATTTGAGGGGTGGCCAAATGATACTCCTTTAGTGACCATTATTTTAGCCAATCTCATTCCCTTCCGAAGATGTCAGTGATTCATTTCTGTCACATCTATGTCCTCAAAGTCTACTCGTCTAACAAAACAGGAAAATAATAAGGTCTTACAGACTTAGGTAGAATCTATACCTGTAGAGAAGAAATGCCCCTCTGAATCCCCAGTGCCTGAGAAAGTTCTATCACCTCCCATCACAAGAAGCATACCTAGTATCCAGATGCAATATCTTTCCCCAAGGGAACTAGAGACCCTTGGAGAAAAGGTTGGTTCTAGGACCGAAGCAATAAATATACAAGATGAGTCTGAAGTTCTTATAGTGCCACAAAGTAATGAAATTCTTGAAAAAGAAATGATAGAGGCATGTCAGATGCTCACAGGAGCCAGCAAAAGAGCATCCAATGGCCAAAATAAAGAATAATCTGAGCAACAAGATTATAAAAGTAAATTTAGATGATAACCTAAAGTATAAAGTAAATGTTGGTGATTGTTTGCTGATACAAATTAACAATTATGTAAATAAATAAATGGAGATGAGACAGACTCCCGTGCAGAAGAATTCTAACAGTGTATGTAAATACTCCACCCTAAAGGAGTGAAGTATAATCCCCCACTTAAGTGGGAACTGCACATAATGACCTCCTTCCAATGAGGATGGTATGGAAAGCAGAGGGAAGAGTAACTTCACAGTGGATGAGCCTGATAAACACTGCCTTTGTTCAGGTGATGAAACTCAAGCTCAATAGTGGTAAGTCATGTTGACAGTATATACCTCTGACATGTGATAAAAATGGTACTTTATCTCTGTGGTCTTCTTCGCAAAAACCCAGTCTAATCATGAAAGAGATTTCAGCCAAATCTCAATAGAAGGACATTTTACAAAATATCTGGCCACTGTTTAAAATGATCATCAAAAAAAAAAAAAAAAAACAAATAGAAACCTGAGACCCTGTCCCAACCTAGAACAGTGGAAAGAGACAGAATGACTACAAGTAAGTTTATGTCCCGGGTAGGATCCTGGAACAGAAAGGGCAGATAAAGACAAACTAAGGACATCTGAATATGAACTATAAATGTGTCAGTATTAGTTCATTAATGGTGACAAATGTTAATTGGTATAAATGTTGCTAATAGGGGAAACTATGAGAAAAGTATTTGTAAACTCTTCTATTTTCCCAATTTTCTGTAAATCTAAAACTGTTGCAAAAAATAAATTTTATTAAAACAAAAAATGCTAACCTCCTTGAACTCACATCCCTTATGTTACAGCAGCTCATGAAAGACATTCAGGCAAGAATATCACCATTTCCACAAAAGTCAACAAGATCTGTGTGTGACTCTCTTCCCCTACATACACAGGAACATTTGTTCTCAAATTAAACCCTGTCCCCACTGGCAACCCTGTGAAAGCAGACTTGAAACCTGGAGACTACTGTCAGCATAATGATGGCATGAGTTGCTCCCTTTGTCTCTCCCCTTCCATCTGCAACCAGTAAAATATCCACGACTCAACAAAGGTGAGTCTGCCCAGCACACCAAGATGCTGGAGAATCCCACAAGTCTGTACACTTGAAGGCGGGTGGACTGAGCCACACGGAGGAGGCAGGTGAGGGGACAGAGGAGGAGGCGCCTGCCATCCCAGACCTTCAGTCGTGGCAGATATACCCACAGCCCCAAGTAGCTTCAGGGGAGGCAGCCCACACAGCACAAGCCTCCCAGCTTCAGTGGTGTCCCTGGCCACAGAAACTGAATAGCATCAGCATGACCTGTGGCCTTGTCCCTCCAGCCATGAAGACACCCAAAATCCAGGCCCCCAACTGCAGCGCCCGTGAACCTGCAAACCAGCAGCAGCAGGGACACCAGACCCCAGTTCCCCACCTCATTGTTTCCCATTCTGCAAAGTCAGAGCCTGCCATCCAAGAGGTCTTGGGCGGGGTGAAGGCTCACACCATCCCATGACGCAGGCAGCAATGCCAGGGACGCCCTCCGCAGCAAAGCACCAAGGACTCCAGAGGCACAAGCAGCGACCACAAGGGCAGCAGGCATCCCCTCTAAGGGAGGTGGTGGAGGGTGGGAAGTGCCAAACCTCAAATATAGCCAGAGTAGGAGAAACTAAAGTAATGCTCAAAATTCTCCAAGCTAGGCTTCAATGGTATGTGAACCGAGAACCTCCAGATGTTCAAGCTGGATTTAGAAAAGGCAGAGGAGCCAGAGATCAAATTGCCAACATCCATTGGATCATAGAAAAAGCAAGAGAATTCCAGAAAAACATCTACTTCTGCTTCATTGACTATGCCAAAGCCTTTGACTGTGTGGATCACAACAAACTGTGGAAAATTCTTCAAGAGGTGAGAATACCACAACACCTTATCTGCCTCCTAAGAAATCTGTATGCAGGTCAAGAAGAAACAGTTAGAACCAGATACAGAATGACAGACTGGTTTCAAATTGGGAAAGGAGTATGTCAAGGCTGTATATTGTCACCCTGCTTATTTAACTATATGCAGAATACATCATGAGAAATGCTGGGCTGGATGAAGCACAAGCTGGAATCAAGATTGCCAGGAAAATATCAGTGATCTCAGATATGCAGATGACACCACCATTATGGCAGAAAGCAAAGAGGACCTAAAGAGCCTCTTGAAGAAAGTGAAAGAGGAGACTGAAAAAGCTGGCTTAAAATTCAACATTCAAAAAATTAAGATCATGGCATTTGGTGCCATCACTTCTTAACAGTGAGAAACTTTATTTTGGGGGGCTCCAAAATCACTTCAGATGGTGACTGCAGCCATGAAATTAAAAAATGCTTGCTCCTTGAAAGAAAAGCTATGACCAACTTAGCATATCAAAAAGCAGACACATTACTTTGTCAACAAAGGCCCATATAGTCAAAGCTTTAGCTTTTCCAGTAGTTATGTATGGTTGTGAGAGTTGGACCATAAAGAAGGCTGAACACCAAAGAATTGATGCTTTTGAACTGTGGTGTGGGAGAAGACTCTTGAGAGTCCCTTGGAATGCAAGGAAATCAAACCAGTCAATCCTAAAGGAATTCAATCCTGAATATTGATTGGAAGGACTGATGCTGAAGCTGAAGCTCCAATACTTTAGCCACCTGATGTGAAGGGCTAACTCATTAGAAAAGACCCTGATGCTAGGAAAGATTGAAGGCAGAAGAAGAAGGGAACAACAGAAGACGAGATGGTTGGATGGCATCACTGACTCAATAGACCTGAGATTGAGCAAACTCTGGGAGATAGTGAAGGACAGGGAAGCCTGGCATGCCTCAGTCCATGGGGTCACAAAGAGTGGGACAGGACTGAGTGAGTGAACAAGGAGAAACCAAAAACATGCAATAGCACCACCTACTGGGGAAAAAGAGAAAGGCCTCTAGTTACTAACGGTGAATTGAAATAGAAACAAGAGAGGGAAACAATAAAAAAGCGTTCGTTACCTAAGGAGGAGAGTGTTCTCCTCTGCTGGTTAAATGCATCAGCAGAGGAACAACAGATAAAGCCCCGTAAAGAATTACAGTAACACAGTATCACAAAAATAAAATGACAATTCTCCAGAAACCAAACTTAAAGTTACAGAATATTAACCTCTCTCATGAAGATACTCAACAAGCTACAAGAAAATTGAGAAAGGCAATAGATTAAGCTGAGAAAAAAATTAATGAAAAAAGAAGGTATACTTTATCAAAGAGACTGATATTCTAAAAAGAAATCAAATTCCAGAGCTGAATAACTCAATAGACAAAGAATTCATTAGAAAGCTCACTGGAGGAGGAGGAGCCAAGATGGCGGAGGAGTAGGACGGGGAGACCACTTTCTCTCCTACAAATTCATCAAAAGAATAACTGAATGCAGAGCAAACCTCACAAAACAACTTCTGATCGCTAGCTGAGGTCATCAGGCGCCCAGAAAAGCAGACCATTGTCTTCGAAAGGAGGTAGGACAAAATATAAAAGATAAAAAGTGAGACAAAAGAGCTAAGGACGGAGACCCGTCCCGGGAAGGGAGTCTTAGGCGGCCTTGCTTGGGCTAGGGTCCGGGCCTGAGTGCCCCGAGGACAATCGGAGGGAGCTTCTGTGAGGTGCCAACTTGAACTGTGGGAGACCAAAAGAGAGAAAATTAACCGGCCGGAACACACTGCCGGCCGTTCGCAGAACAAAGGGACGGAGAAAGTCCCAAGAAGAGGTCGCAGGCTGCGGACCCGCCCAGCCCCGCCGGAGGCAGGAGGCAGGGGGGAGGGGAAGGTCGCGGCGAGACACAGGGCGCAGGCACCCGACCGGCGTGGGCGGGGACTGGGACTGGGGACGCAGAGGGCCGAAGGCGCGCGCACCCGACTGGCGTCAGCGGAAACTGAGACTGGGTCCGCGGAAGGGAGTGAGTGTGCCACACCTGGGGATAGTGCGCCCATCAAGCCCCTCGCTGCCTGGACCGCTCTGACGGGGAAGGCACAGAGAGCAGGCGCAGCTTTTCCTTCCGCGCTTTTGTGTAACACCCGAGGGCTGGAACCTAGCGCAGAGCGGGGCGCGCTCCATATAGAACAGCCGGGAGCCTGAGCAGCGGAGACGGAGAAAGCAGCATCAGCCCCTCCCAGCAGCGCCAGCCCGCCCCCGCAGGGCCAGCCCCTCCCAGCAGCGCAACGGAACTAGCTAACTGAATAAGAGTCCACCTCCGCCCGCCTGTGTCAGGGCGGAAATGAGGCTCTGAAGAGACCAGCAAACAGAAGCCAAATAAACAAAGGGAACCGCTTCAGAAGGGACTGGTGCAACAGATTAAAATCCCTGTAGAAAACACCGACTTCACCGGAAGGGCCCTGTAGATATCGAGAAGTGTAAGCTGGAACGAGGAGCTATCTGAAACTGAGCCGAACCCACACTGACCGCAGCAGCTCCAGAGAAACTCCTAGATATATTTTTACTTTTTTTTTTTCTAAGTAAGGAAAAAAAAAAAAAATTTTTTTTTCTTTTTATATTTTTTCTTTTTTATTTTTTCTCTTTTATTTTCCTTTAAAATTCCCTATTACTCCCCCATTACTCCTTAACTTTCATTTTCATAGATTTTTACAATTTTTTTAATTAGGGGAGAAAAAAAAAATTTTTTTTTCTTTCTTTCCTTTTTTTTTTTGTTTTTTTTTTCTTTTTTTCTTTTTCTTTTTTTTCTTTTTTCTTCTTTTTTTCCTTTCTGTTTTCTCTTTTATTTTCTATTTTTCTTTTTCTCTTATTTCTTTTAAAGTCCTCTAGTACTCCTCTACTACTCTTCATTTTCATTTTCACTACACTGTAACCTTACCAAAAAAAAAAAAGAAGCCCTACCAAAAAAAAAAAAGAAGCCCTATCTTTAAATCGAAGATTATTCTCTCCCAATCTTGACTCTCTGTTTTCTACCTCAGAACACCTCTATTTCCTCCTTTCCCCTTCTCTTCCCAATCCAATTCTGTGAATCCTTGTAGGGGTCTGAGATACGGAGAACACTCTGGGAACAGACAGCTGCGTAGATCTGTCTCTCTCCTCTTGAGTCCCCCTTTTTCTCCTCCTGCTCATCTCTATCTCCCTCCTCCCTTTTCTCCTGTTCATGTAACTCTGTGAACCTCTCTGGGTGTCCCTAACAGGGGAGAATCTTTTCGCCATTAACCTAGAAGTTTTATTATCAGTGCTGTATAGTTGGAGAAGTCCTGAGACTACAGGAAGAATAAAACTGAAATCCAGAGGCAGGAAACTTAAGCCCAAAACCTGAGAACACCAGAAAACTCCTGACTACATGGAACTTTAAGCAATAAGTGACCGTCCAAAAGCCTCCATACCTACACTGAAACCAACCACCACCCAAGAGCCAGTAAGTTTTAGAGCAAGACATACCACGCAAATTCTCCAGCAACACAGGAACATAGCCCCGAATGTCAACATACAGGCTGCCCAAGGTGACACCTAACACATAGACCCATCTCAAAACTCATTACTGGGCACTCCATTGCTCTCCAAAAAGAAGAAATCAAGTTCCACGCACGAGTACACTGACGCAAGCTTCCCTAACCGGGAAACCTTGACAAGCCAATCGTCTAACCCCACCCACTGGGTAAATTCTCCACAATAAAAAGGAACCACAGACCTCCAGAATACAGAAAGTCCACTCCAGACACAGCAATCTAAACAAGATGAAAAGGCAAAGAAATACCCAACAGGTAAAGGAACATGAAAAATGCCCACCAAGTCAAACAAAAGAGGAGGAGATAGGGAATCTACCTGAAAAAGAATTTAGAATAATGATAATAAAAATGATCCAAAATCTTGAAAACAAAATGGAGTTACAGATAAATAGCCTGGAGACAAAGATTGAAAAGATACAAGAATTGTTTAATAAAGACCTAGAAGAAATAAAAAAGAGTCAATTAAAAATGAACAATGCAATGAATGAGATCAAAAACACTTTGGAGGGAACCAAGAGTAGAATAACGGAGGCAGAAGATAGGATAAGTGAGGTAGAAGATAAAATGGTGGAAATAAATGAAGCAGAGAGGAAAAAAGAAAAAAGGATCAAAAGAAATGAGGACAACCTCAGGGACCTCTGGGACACTGTGAAACGCCCCAACATTCGAATCATAGGAGTTCCAGAAGAAGAAGACAAAAAGAAAGGCCATGAGAAAATACTCGAGGAGATAATAGCTGAAAACTTCCCTAAAATGGGGAAGGAAATAGCCACTCAAGTCCAAGAAACCCAGAGAGTCCCAAACAGGATAAACCCAAGGCGAAACACCCCAAGACACATATTAATCAAACTAACAAAGATCAAACACAAAGAACAAATATTAAAAGCAGCAAGGGAAAAACAACAAATAACACACAAAGGGATTCCCATAAGGATAACAGCTGACCTATCAATAGAAACCCTCCAGGCCAGAAGGGAATGGCAGGACGTCCTGAAAGTAATGAAAGAGAATAACCTACAACCTAGATTACTGTATCCAGCAAGGATCTCATTCAGATATGAAGGAGAACTCAAAAGCTTTACAGATAAGCAAAAGATGAGAGAATTCAGCACCACCAAACCAGCTCTTCAACAAATGCTAAAGGATCTTCTCTAGACAGGAAATGCAGAAAGGTTGTATAAACGTGAACCCAAAACAACAAAGTAAATGGCAACGGGACCACACCTATCAATAATTACCTTAAATGTAAATGGGTTGAATGCCCCAACCAAAAGACAAAGATTGGCTGAATGGATACAAAAACAAGACCCCCATATATGCTGTCTACAAGAGACCCACCTCAAAACAAGAGACACATACACACTAAAAGTGAAGGGCTGGAAAAAAATATTTCATGCAAATGGAGACCAAAAGAAAGCAGGAGTCGCAATACTCATATCAGATAAAATAGACTTTCAAATAAAAGCTGTGAAAAGAGACAAAGAAGGACACTACATAATGATCAAAGGATCAATCCAAGAAGAAGATATAACAATTATAAATATATATGCACCCAACATAGGAGCACCGCAATATGTACGGCAAACACTAACGAGTATGAAAGAGGAAATTAATAGTAACACAATAATAGTGGGAGACTTTAATACCCCACTCACAACTATGGATAGATCAACTAAACAGAAAATTAACAAGGAAACACAAACTTTAAATGACATAATGGACCAGCTAGACCTAATTGATATCTATAGGACATTTCACCCCAAAACAAGCAACTTCACCTTTTTCTCAAGTGCACACGGAACCTTCTCCAGAATAGATCACATCCTGGGCCATAAATCTAGTCTTGGAAAATTCAAAAAAATTGAAATCATTCCAGTCATCTTTTCTGACCACAGTGCAGTAAGATTAGATCTCAATTACAGGAAAAAAATTGTTAAAAATTCAAACACATGGAGGCTAAATAACACGCTTCTGAATAACCAACAAATCATAGAAGAAATCAAAAAAGAAATCAAAATATGTATAGAAATGAATGAAAATGAAAACACAACAACCCAAAACCTATGGGACACTGTAAAAGCAGTGCTAAGGGGAAGGTTCATAGCATTACAGGCTTACATCAAGAAACAAGAAAAAAGCCAAATAAATAACCTAACTCTACACCTAAAGCAATTAGAGAAGGAAGAAATGAAGAACCCCAGGGTTAGCAGAAGGAAAGAAATCTTAAAAATTAAGGCAGAAATAAATGCAATAGAAACTAAAGAGACCATAGCAAAAATCAACAAAGCTAAAAGCTGGTTTTTTGAAAAAATAAACAAAATTGACAAACCATTAGCAAGACTCATTAAGAAACAAAGAGAGAAGAACCAAATTAACAAAATTAGAAATGAAAATGGAGAGATCACAACAGACAACACTGAAATACAAAGGATCATAAGAGACTACCACCAGCAGCTCTATGCCAATAAAATGGACAACTTGGATGAAATGGACAAATTCTTAGAAAAGTATAACTTTCCAAAACTGAACCAGGAAGAAATAGAAGATCTTAACAGACCCATCACAGGCAAGGAAATCGAAACTGTAATCAAAAATCTTCCAGCAAACAAAAGCCCAGGACCAGATGGCTTCACAGCTGAATTCTACCAAAAATTTAGAGAAGAGCTAACACCTACCTTACTCAAACTCTTCCAGAAAATTGCAGAAGAAGGTAAACTTCCAAACTCATTCTATGAGGCCACCATCACCCTAATTCCAAAACCTGACAAAGATGCCACAAAAAAAGAAACCTACAGGCCAATATCACTGATGAACATAGATGCAAAAATCCTTAACAAAATTCTAGCAAACAGAATCCAACAACATATTAAAAAAATCATACACCACGACCAAGTGGGCTTTATCCCAGGAATGCAAGGATTCTTTAATATCCACAAATCAATCAATGTAATACACCACATTAACAAATTGAAAGATAAAAACCATATGATTATCTCAATAGATGCAGAGAAAGCCTTTGACAAAATTCAACACTCATTTATGATTAAAACTCTCCAAAAAGCAGGAATAGAAGGAACATACCTCAACATAATAAAAGCTATATATGACAAACCCACAGCAAGCATCACCCTCAATGGTGAAAAATTGAAAGCATTTCCCCTGAAATCAGGAACAAGACAAGGGTGCCCACTCTCACCACTACTGTTCAACATAGTGTTGGAAGTTTTGGCCACAGCAATCAGAGCAGAAAAAGAAGTAAAAGGAATCCAGATAGGAAAAGAAGAAGTGAAACTCTCACTGTTTGCAGATGACATGATCCTCTATATAGAAAACCCTAAAGACTCTACCAGAAAATTACTAGAACTAATCAATGAATATAGTAAAGTTGCAGGATATAAAATTAACACACAGAAATCCCTTGCATTCCTATATACTAACAATGAAAAAACAGAAAGAGAAATTAAGGAAACAATACCATTCACCACTGCAACAAAAAGAATAAAATACTTAGGAGTATATCTACCTAAAGAAACAAAAGACCTATACATAGAAAACTATAAAACACTGATGAAAGAAATCAAAGAGGACACAAACAGATGGAGAAACATACCGTGTTCATGGATTGGAAGAATCAATATTGTCAAAATGGCTATTCTACCCAAAGCAATCTATAGATTCAATGCAATCCCTATCAAGCTACCAACGATATTTTTCACAGAACTAGACCAAAGAATTTCACAATTTGTATGGAAATACAAAAAACCTCGAATAGCCAAAGTAATCTTGAAAAAGAAGAATGGAACTGGAGGAATCAACCTGCCTGACTTCAGACTCTACTACAAAGCCACAGTCATCAAGACAGTGTGGTACTGGCACAAAGACAGAAATATAGACCAATGGAACAGAATAGAAAGCCCAGAGATAAATCCACAAACCTATGGACACCTTATCTTTGACAAAGGAGGCAAGGATATACAATGGAAAAAAGACAACCTCTTTAACAAGTGGTGCTGGGAAAACTGGTCAACCACTTGCAAAAGAATGAAACTAGAACACTTTCTAACACCATACACAAAAATAAACTCAAAATGGATTAAAGATCTAAATGTAAGACCAGAAACTGTAAAACTCCTAGAGGAGAACATAGGCAAAACACTCTCCGACATAAATCACAGCAAGATCCTCTATGACCCACCTCCCAGAATATTGGAAATAAAAGCAAAACTAAACAAATGGGATCTAATGAAACTTAAAAGCTTTTGCACTACAAAAGAAACTATAAGTAAGGTGAAAAGACAGCCGTCAGATTGGGAGAAAATAATAGCAAATGAAGAAACAGACAAAGGATTAATCTCAAAAATATACAAGCAACTCCTGCAGCTCAATTCCAGAAAAATAAATGACCCAATCAAAAAATGGGCCAGAGAACTAAACAGACATTTCTCCAAAGAAGACATACAGATGGCTAACAAACACATGAAAAGGTGCTCAACATCACTCATTATTAGAGAAATGCAAATCAAAACCACAATGAGGTACCATTACACACCAGTCAGGATGGCTGCTATCCAAAAGTCTACAAGCAATAAATGCTGGAGAGGCTGTGGAGAAAAGGGAACCCTCTTACACTGTTGGTGGGAATGCAAACTAGTACAGCCACTATGGAAAACAGTGTGGAGATTCCTTAAAAAACTGGAAATAGAACTGCCATATGACCCAGCAATCCCACTTCTGGGCATACACACTGAGGAAACCAGATCTGAAAGAGACACATGCACCCCAATGTTCATCGCAGCACTGTTTATAATAGCCAGGACATGGAAGCAACCTAGATGCCCATCAGCAGATGAATAGATAAGGAAGCTGTGGTACATATACACCATGGAATTTTACTCAGCCGTCAAAAAGAATTCATTTGAACCAGTCCTAATGAGATGGATGAAACTGGAGCCCCTTATACAGAGTGAAGTAAGCCAGAAAGATAAAGAACATTACAGCATACTAACACATATATATGGAATTTAGAAACATGGTAACGATAACCCTATATGCAAAACAGAAAAAGAGACACAGAAATACAGAACAGACTTTTGAACTCTGTGGGAGAAGGTGAGGGTGGGATGTTTCAAAAGAACAGCATGTATACTATCTATGGTGAAACAGATCACCAGCCCAGGTGGGATGCATGAGACAAGTGCTCCGGCCTGGTGCACTGGGAAGACCCAGAGGAATCGGGTGGAGAGGGAGATGGGAGGGGGGATCGGGATGGGGAATAAGTGTAAATCTATGGCTGATTCATATCAATGTATGACAAAACCCACTGAAATGTTGTGAAGTAATTAGCCTCCAACTAATAAAAAAATTTAAAAAAAAAAAAAAAAAGAAAGCTCACTGGAAACGCAGCAAACCATATGGGAGAGAGAATTAACGAGCTCAAAGATATGAATCATTCAGGTGGAAGAGGAGAGAGAATTAAGACCTAAAAACGGGAAGAAATTCTGCAAGAACTATCTGACTCTATTAGGAAGGGCAACATTAGGATAAAGAGTTTCCCAAAGGAGAAGAGAGGAAGAAAGGAGCAAAGAACTTACTTGAGGAAATAACCACTGAAAACTTCCCAGCCTGGGGAAGGAACTGGATTTTCAAGTCCATATGGCTTAGAGAACTTCTTATCACCTCAATGCAAAAAGACCTTCTCCAAGGTACATTATACTAAATTGTCAAAAGTCGATGACAAAGAAACAATTTTAAAGCCAACCAGGAAAAAAGGATTGTAACCTACAAAGAAACCTCAATTAGACTATCAGCAGATTTCTCAGAAGACATTCTATAGGCCAGGAGAGAATGAAATAACATACTCAAAATATTGAAAGCCATTATTATCCTTCAGACATGAAGAAGATATAAAGACTTTCCCAGACAAACAAAAGCTGATGGTGCTCACCAATTTTAGACCTGTCTTATAACAAATGTTGAAAGGTACTCTTCTACCTTAAATGAAAAAACAAAAGTACACAAAACTTTAAGAAGGTTATAAATAGAAAGAGAGAATCAGGAAATTGCCACTCCATGTCTGAATGGATTGTTGTGAAACAATTATAGCATAAAGGTTAAATGAGGATAAGCAGTAAAAATAATTATAGGTACTTAAATTTGGTAACAAACTCACAACATAAAAAAGGACAATTTGAAACAACAAAAAATAAAAGGGGAAGAGGAAAAGAATGAAATCCACACAAGGAAATGAAGCTAAGATGATATTATCACAAAAGGGACCAATTTATCTATGAGACATTTCATACAAACCTCATGGTACCCATAAAGTATAAATTGAGAGCAGAGACATGAAACATTAAAAAGAGGAAACTGAATAAAGCCTAATAGTAGAGCACCAAACTAAAATGGTAGGTAGAAACACAGGTAAAAAATAAACTATAGAGATAGAGAACAACCAGAAAACAAAAGACAAAAAGGCATCAATAAGTTCTCAGATATCAGTAATAACCCTAAATGTAAATGTGGAATTGACCAATCAAAGATAGAGTGGCTGGAATGATTTTAAAAAGAAGACTCAACTATATGCTGCTGCCAGGAGACTCATCTCAAAAGACAAATGTATGCTCAAAGTGAAGATATGAAAAATGACACCCCAAACAAATGGCAACCAAAACAAAGCAGGTGTAGCCATATTCATACCACACAGAAGAAAATTCAGGCCATGAAAGGTCACAAAGGTGGACACTCTATAATGATAAAGGGAACAACTTATCAAGAAAACATACAGTTATTATTATATATATACTTAACATAGGAAGACAAAATATATAAAGCAATTATTAACAGACCTAAAGGGAGAAATTGACAGCAACACATAGTAGTAGGGGGTTGTAACGACCTTTCACATCAATGGATAAATCATCAAAGAGCTTATTTAACTTACATGCAAAGTACATCATGTGAAATGCCTGGCTGGATAAATCACAGGCTGGAATCAAGATTGCCAGGAGAAATATCAACAACCTCCGATATGCAGACAATACCACCCTAGTGGCAGAAAGTGAAAAGAAACTAAAGAGCCTCTTGATGAAAGTGAAAGAGGAGAGAGAAAAAGCTGGCTTAAAACTTAACATTCAAAAAACTAAGATCATGGCATCCAGTCCCGTCACTTCAATGGCAAATAGATGGGGTAAAAATGGAAATAGTAACAGACTTTATTTTCTTGGGCTCCAAAATCAAAGAGGACAATGACTGTAGCCATGAAATTATAAGACACTTGTTCTTTGGAAGGAAAGCTATGACTAACATAGACAGCATATTAAAAAGCAGAGACATTACTTTGCTGACAAAATTCTATACAGTCAAAGCTACGGTTTTTCCAGTAGTCATGTGTGGGTGTGAGAGTTGGGCCATAAAGAAGACTGAGAGCCAAAGAATTGATGCTTTCAAACTGTGGTGCTGGAGAAGAGTCTTGAGAGTCCCTTGGAATGCAAGGAAATCAAACCAGTCAATCCTAAGGGAAATCAACCCTGAATATTAATTAGAAGGGCTGATATTGAAGCTGAAGCTTCAATATTTTGGCCACCTGATGCAAACAGCCAACTCACTGGAAAAGATCCTGATGCTGGGAAAGATTAAGGGCAGGAGGAGAAGAGGGCAACAGAGGATGAGATGGTTGGTTGGCATCTCTGACTCAGTGGACATGAGTTTGAGAAAACCCTGGGAGATAGTGAAAGACAGGGAAGCCTGGCATGCTGCAGTCCATGGGGTCGCAAAGAGTTGGACTTGACTTAGTGACTGAGCAATAACAACAAAGGGAGAAACTGGCAGCAACACAGTAACAGTAGAGGACTGTAACACTCCCCTCACATCAGTGGATAGGTCGTCAGACAGAAAGTCAACACGGAACAGCAGCTTAAATGAAACATGAGATCAGATGGACTTCATAGGCTTATATAGAACATTCCATTCAAATGCAGCAGGATACACATTCTTTTCATGTGCACATTAAACATTCTCAAGGATAGACCAAATTTTGGAACATAAAACAATTCTCAATAAATTTAAGAAAATTGAATGCATATCAAACTTCTTTTCTGATCACAATGGTAAGAAACTAGAGGTCAACTATAAGAAGAAAGATGAAAAACCACAAATATGTGGAGAAAAACAGCATGCTACTGAATAACTATTGAATCAAAAAGGAAATAAAAATGAAAATATAATATGCACATGAAATAGTGTTGTATTTTCATTTTTAATTTCCTTTTTGATTTCTTTATTGATTCACCAAAATCTGGTTTTTTATTTTTGATTCACCAAAATCTGTGTGATTCAGCAAAAAATAGTACTAAGAGAGAAGTTCATAGCAATACAGACCTACCTTAAGAAACAGAAAACTCTCAAACAATTTAAACTTACACCTAAAAAAAATTAGAAAGAGAACAATCCCAAAGTTAATAGAAGGAAGGTCAGAGAGGACAAATGAGATAAAGACCAAAAAGACAATAAAAAATGATCAGTGAAATTAAAGCTGGTTCTTTGAAAAGATAAACAAAATTTGTGAACTGTTAGCTGACTCACTAAGAAGAATAGAAGATTTATTGAATAAAATCAGAATATTGCAATAATTTTGCAATAACTTTCTATGATGTCAGATGGTTACTAGATTTATTGGGGTGATCAATTTCATAAGGTAAAAATACAAAATCACTATATTGCACATTTGAAATTAACATAAACTGTATGTCAACTACATTTCAATTTAAAAATTAAAAGAAAAAATAGATTTTCACAATACTAAAAATTGATTAGTGGTTAATACAAAGAGAAAATAGTGGTTTAAACAAGGATATGCCAATTGCTGCTGAGATTCAAGGGCAATGACAACTAAGAATTTGTCATTGGATTTAACAACATGGAGTTCCCTGGTGACGTGGATATTAGCAGTTTCAGTGAATGGTGAGGACAATTTATGATGACAGAGAATTAGAGAAATCCATTAATCCATATAAGATATATAAATATTCAGTATGCCCATGAAATAATGATCAACCTCGTTGCTCATTAGGGAAATGCAACTCAAAACCACAATATGATACCACTCTACAGGTAAAGTACTAGGACGGCTGTAATGAAAAAGTTAACAGGACAAGAGTGGGAGGGTATACATTGTGGAGGTATATACATGTGGTATATACATGAGGTATATACATGTGGAGGTATATACATGTGGTATATACATGTGGAGGTATATACATGTGGAGGTATATACATGTGGTATATACATGAGGTATATACATGTGGAGGTATATACATTGCTAGGGGGAATGTAACATCAGCTTAGGTGGAGCTGGAAATCAGGAATAAAAATAAATGAGAAAAGGATGGAATACAAGAAGCTTTATGAAGGATAACCCAGTGGACCATGGTAGCTAACTGGGTGTCTTGCATGAGGAAGAAGAAGGAGTCAAAATGAGTGAAATTATGATCCCTGTAGATCCAAATCATGCTTCCACCACTTATATTTGGGAGAAATTGCATGACATATTTTAACATCTCTGAATTTTATTTCTCCATCTGTATAACATGGATTTCTACCTCAGAGTATTCTTAAAAGTCTAAATGAAAGGCTTCTGTAAAACCTATTAAATAAATTTATGAATAGTAATACAAAGAGGGAACTAATTTGATGGCAGGATGCTGGTACTTACACATTCCTTTCATAAGAATAATGAACTCAAATATGACCCTAGAGGGAGAAGCATCTCATCTCTGAATGTCTTGTCTGCACCAGAACGCAAGGTTCCTCATTCCCCATCTCCTGAGCACCATGCCCCTATTGTCCACTTAAGAGAAAATTCCTCTTTCAACCACCAGCATATCAAGCTATCATTAGGATGAGCTCATTTTGAGCCGGAGCACCTGAGTCAGAAAACCAGGATCCTTGGCGGGAAACAAATGGAAGGTTTCTAAATATTCCAGAAATCCAAGGTCTTCAGTGACCGTGTGCTATGCTATGCTCAGTCATGTCCGACTCTTTGCGACCCCACGGACTGAAGAACCCCAGACTTCTCTGTCCATGGGATTTTCCAGGCAAGAACACTGGAGTGGATTGCCATTTTCTGTCTCAGGGATCTTTCCAACCCAGGGATCAAACCCGTGTCTCTTGCATCTCTTGCACTGGTAGATGGATTCTTTATGACTGAGCCACCTGGGAAGCCCTTTAAGCGACTATGGTGAAGTGATAAATATGAATATGGAATTATCCAGTGTTGGATTTAGGGCTTTGCTCTGTCACCAATTAGTTTGGGATGCCAATTACCTGTCCTGCAAAAATGGGGGTAATAATACCTACCCTAGAGGATTCATGTAAGAATTAGAAGAAAATATTTCTAAAGTGCCCAGGACAAAACCTGGTCCAATACAGGCTTGGAAGCCCAGTTTCCTTCCCTTGTTGTTTTGTTGTTGTTGTTGTTTGTTTTTTGCTTCCTGCTTCAGGTGAAGTGAGAAGAGACACTGGGTGGTAGACTCTTACCCTGCCCCTGGGCTTATGGGCATTGATGTCCAGCCATGACCAGTCACCGGGGAAACCAGTGTGAGGATGACATCTCTCATGCTCTCTGCTTTATGTTCAGCCAGTGGGGGAAGATGCCATCCCTCCTGTTCCTCTCTCACCCAGCCAGCCACCCAACAATCTCCTGGCACTGATTTGTAATGCTCAATCCTCACAGGGACTCTGCCCAGCCCTTCACTATCTGAGGTCAGAGGTAAGGTGGCTTAACTGAGCTGGGACGGGAACAAGCCACGGCACCTCATGGCACTAGAGTGAGTCCACCTCTGACACAAAATCTGAGACCTAAGGCAGGAGGCCGCGGCTTCCAGAAGGCAAGGACCCACAAGGAAGGGAAAAGCTCCCATACACCACAGTGCAGGCTGCCTCAGGACCTCAGACAGTGTGAGGCTGAAGGCGGGGTGGGAAGCCCCCACCTCAGACCTCTGAACCAGGCAAGGTCATGGGAGGTCACCTCATCCACCCTTCCTTCTACATGGACTCACCACCAGGAACCTTCAGCAGCCTCGGTGCTGAGTCTTCAGTCTGCTGAGCCCCCAAAGGAGTGGGAGGAGGAGTAGCTCATACCCTGGGTGCTTATCTCCTTGTCCCTGGATCCCACAGCCCATCAGCCTCCTAAGGGAGCCCCAGGTGAGTCCAGCAGGAAAGACTCATGACCAGCCCAGGGCAGACTGTGGCAGGGGATTGAGTTAGGTCCAAGGTGTTTGATAGAGTCAGATGTGGGAGAGACCATTTCCAAACATTTGGGATCCAGACATACTTTGTGAACAAGTAGTAGGATTTCAACAAGCGGGGTTGGAGGCAAGTGACGGGGGAGGAAGCCATCATTCCAGGCAGAGGGGTGTGAGTGAGTAAAGAGGAGGCTGACCTAGGAACTGGGCCGGCAGGACTGACAGGTCAATGAAACAGGCAGGTACAGACCATCCCATAAGCTCCATCTCTCATACCCCTCACACCCCACGATAGGAGGGTGAGAGGACATCACACTTCATTCTAATCTCCAGTGCCCCTGTCCCAGACGGGAAGGCTGAGGCTTCTTTTCTAAGACAATTCGCAACTTTGCCCAAGAGAAGATATTACTTCTCTGGCCTGAAGTAATATCAATTCCTCTACCATTCTGCCGGAAGGTGGTTTGGGGACCCATAGGCTGAGGCTAAAACTGGGGTCCAGGTTATCACAGGTGGCCTGGAATAACAGTGTACAACGTGCAATAAATTCTCACACACACAGGCACCCACACATAAACACACAAACACACACACACACTCACACACACTGCCCAACACCTGCAAGGAAGCCCTACACAAGGTACAATGAAGCCTCAGCCCAGTCCTTTATGGGTTCCCACCTACCCATGCTTCCTCCATGGACTCCCAACTCTGCATCCAGGCCCTACCTCCCTTCGCTGGGGTGTAGTCAACACCTCTACACAGTCCCCACACCTGGGCCCGTGTTCTCAGAGAGGCACACTTCAGTCACACGGCAGATGCTGTGGGGATTAACACAGTCAGGAAGGTCCCCTTTGGGAAGCTTCAGGAAAAGAAGGGTCAGGAGTTGAGTTGATGGCAGAAGAAGAGAGCTCACCCCTCACGTGTGAGGATCCTGAGTAGGAGGGCAGCATAGGGAAACGTCCTCTGACTCGGCCACGTGTGTCTAGCAAGTTGAGGGCATGAAGGTCAGAGGAACACAGACCAGGGGCAGCTGGAGCTGGACTAGAGCTGGGAGAGGCAGAGCCAGAAGAGCTGGACCAGAGCTGCAGGCCTCGGGAGCAGAAGAGAGAGATCCTAGGGGTGCTGCTTCTTCCAGTGATGTTATCTTCATGGCCTGCGTGGCTTACGGACCTCACTGTAGATAGGAGTCAGATGCCCCTTTTCTTTCAGATGTTGCTCACTGATACCCTGGGAATGCAAGACAAAAGTTTCCTGGAACAGCTGAGGGACAGAAGGGCCCAGAGGAGCCAGCATAGACCCAGTGCTGCTGAATGCAATGCGCCCAGCACATTGATCCCAGTTTTAACCTTTCCTAGTTAACAGTGCATTGTCCAGAAAGAGAAGCAGTGGGGCCGGAGTTTGCCAAACTCAAGCCCGGACAGTGAGGGCCCCAGGAAAGCACAGGCTGGACACGGCTCCCAGCTCTCACCTCACGCGTGTCCTCTCGAGACTCCGGCTGGCTCGGCCGTGCACACTGGACCCCACCGCCATGGTCCCTGTCGTCCTCCTGCAGTCCTGTTCCTGAGTCATGGACAGAGTGGAGCCTGAATCTCAGCCTTGAAAACCTATACCCTCCCCCACTGCTAGGAACTCCAGTGATATGACGGCACCCATCATCCCCTCTGCAGAGAAATTCATTGAGCAGCAAAAGGCAGAAGGAAGGGAAGGGCTCAGTGGGGGAGGGAGGGATCTGGGCCATGAGTGAGAAGCGCAACCTGCCACTTCCAGTCTCCATTTTCTCCTTCTTCTCACATGTCTTCCAAACATAGAGTCCACCTTTGAGGATCAACAGCATAACCGTGGCAGCACCTAGGATGCCTCCCACTGGAGTGATGTACGAACCTGTTTCCATCACACAGAGGGAGTGAAGAACGTTAAGGTAAGAGAAAACATGAGACACCCACTGCCAAGGGGAGACAGAGAGCCGGTGGAGAGGTCTGCAGGGTCCTAGTTCAGAAACTAAAGAGGAAGAAGCCTGGCAATATCATTCATTCAACTCCTGCCTCGTGTAAGGGATACTGAGATGAACAAGACAGGGGAAGACTAAAAAACACCAAAGTCTGCCAGCCAGAGGGACTACAGTGCAATGGAGGTTTACACCTTGGACACAGGTCTTCATGAAGGGCATCCCAGAGGAGGTGAAGCATAAACTGAGTCTTGAGAGAGGAGGAGGAGTTTGTTAGTTATTCAGGGTGGGCACAGCATCCCAGGAAGGAGGAGCATCATGTTCTGGGAATGTCTGTCAGATCATCAGCCCTGGGGGGTTGCCATCACCCCACTGCTGCTGGCAAGAGAGGGACAGGGCAGGGAGGAGTCAAGCAAGGAGGGTCAGAGGGAGAAAGAGTCTCTTTCCAGAGGGTCTTGTGGGTCATGCTGAGTTGAACTTTACCTGACTCCAGGATGGGGCTGAGTGTAGGCTAACAGGGGGTTTTAAGTGATGCTGACACATCGCCTCCCCCTCCCAGCAGCTCATGGAGGATAGGTTAGAGGGGCAAGACTGCACACAGGATACCAGGTCACTCATTCATTCAGTGAAATACTATAAACCAATTTGTCACATGCTCTTCTTGGGATAGGGATTCAAAAGAAAACTATGCATGGCCCGTGCATTCTTATAAAAAGGGAATGCCTGAGAGTGGAGGGGCTTCCCTGGTGGCTCAGACAGTCAAGAATCTGCCCACAGTGCAGGAGACCCTAGTACAGTCCCTGGGTCGGGAAGATCACCAGAAGAAGGGAATGGCAACCCACTCCAGTATTCTTGCCTGGAGAATACTATGGACAGAGGAGCCTGGAGGGCTATAGCCCATGGGGTCAAAAAGAGTCAGACAGGACTGAGTGACTATCACTTTCACTTTCACTTTCTGAGAGCAGAATGGTCACACCACCTGCAGGCTCCTGTGAAAAAGAAAATGCAGGGCCTCTGGCTTAAAAATTACTTAAAATTTTCTGATGACAACTGCATAGCTTTAAACCAAAGAGGGACCCAAGTCCAAGATCTTAAGTGACAACACAGGTCACATGCCCAGAAAGTAGCAGTGCCTGAGGGAGATCCTCCAATAGGAATAAGTTAGGAGGTGAAGGACAAGGGTAGAAGAGCTAATGGAAAAGGAAACAGCATTTCCAGAGCTCAGAAGCTGGCAATAGCAGGACACATTCCAGAAGTCCAAGCAAGCCGCTCAGTGTGAAGTGTGTAAGTGAGACCAGAAACATGGGCAGAGGAGCTTCTGAGCCCTGAATCCTACAGGCAGGCACTGGGTCAGATCACAGAGACAAAACAGAACAATGACACAGTCTGATTTCTCTTCTGAAGGACCACTCCAGGCACACAGTAGACAATGCACAGGGTGAGGAAAAGTTCTGGAAGGCTGCTGCCTGGACCAACAAGGGTAAGGGGTGGAGAGCATGGGTGTGTGGGACGGTTAAAAGCAGAAGCAAATTGGTTGTGCTTCCCCGGCTCCTGTATGGGGTGACCCAGCGGAAGTAGTGCTGATAACACAGTGGGGGCAAAAGCCCAGTGCCCTCACCCCCGTGTGCCTGAGCTCTCAGGTGCCCTTCCCCTCTGGGAGGTGCACTCACCGTGGGAACAGACTTCCCCCAGGTCTAAGGTGGCAGTTTTCTGGTCCACCTGGTTGCTGACCACACAGGTGAGGCTGGCATTGGGCTGGCTCAAGGACAAGTTCACATGCAGGCTCCAGGAGCTGGGGCCTGGTCCTGGTGTCCCACTCCACTCCAGCTCCCTGGGAAGACCCTCGCTCTCCCAGGTCACATTCAGGTCCTCTGTGTTCCCTGGGACCCTGCACTCCAGGGTGACATTACACCAGCCTGGTGTGACGGACTCCAGCAGGACGTGGGGAAGGGGCACAGATTCTGGGACAGGAGGAACAAAAGAATGGAGCTCACATGCGTCGAAAATATTCCAGTTCTCTCTTTCTCATCCATTATCTCATTGAAGCACTGCAGTCTTCCCTGTCAAAATGATGAGTGCATTTTCCAGATAAAACACAGTTTGTTCACACCCCAAATATGTAGCAATGACCATAAGAACGGAACCACTGAGGTATGCCCTATGAGACCTCACTGAACTAAAGAAACCTTAAATTCTTCCATAAGAAAACTAAATGCTGGACCTCACCTTCCAGAACCCATTATTTACAGAAGCTGGGATGTTTCCTAGAAAGGAAAGGTTTGGGAACAAAGGGTTTGTCCTAGCCCAGGACCATTGCCCTGCTTCTCCTGCTCAGATGATGCTGCACAGCCCTTGTGGAGCACTGACATCTGTGCTGGGATGCCGGAAGTAGAGACATTTCTGAGAGATGAAGTGGTGGTGACCACGAATGACAACTCCAACTGTGGTCAGAACATGCCATTAAATTTGAGGTCCACACAGGCAGAGAAGTCACTGATTGACAAGTCAGCCTTAGAAATCAAATGAGGGGACCTCCCTGGGGGTCCAGTGGCTAAGTCTCCATGCTCTCAATGCAAGGGGCCCAGGTTCCATCCCTGGTCAGGAAACTAGACCCCACATGCAGCAACTAAGAGTTCACATACTACAACTAAAGATCTCGTGTGCTACAATGAAGATAAAAGATCCTGCACAACAAGTAAGACCCACCACAGCCAAATAAATAAATATTAAAACCAAAAAAAAAGAAATTACATGATGACCTAAAGCTGCAAAAGGCCCTTTCATAACAGATATTTCCCTATGCAATAGGAACTTTAAAGAAAGTCTTGATCAACTGAATTTAAGTAAACTTAAATAAGCTTTATCCTCTATCTATTAAGGCTTTTGGAGCTGGCTTTGTGGCATCTTTGTGGGTGAAGCTGGCCTCAGGCTGGTGCTCAGTAGCAGAGAGGGCAGGAAGCTCTAGGTACACATGAATTTCCAAACTGTGGTCAGCAGAAGAGTGTCCTCGCCCTTCCATCAAACATCTCAAAATCTGTGAGGATGGCAGAAAGGGAATGAGATAACAGAATTTAGGTTGTTAATCAGCTGACCTTCAAATAGAGATTATTCTGAATTATCTGGATGGGCCCAATGTAATCACAAAAATCCTTTAAAATGGAAGATGGAAAGAGAGTAGTTCAGAGCAATACAATGTGAGAAGAATTGATCCCACTATTGCCAGCTTTGAAGGTGGAGGAAGGTTGTCTCGAGCCAAGGAATGTAGACAACCACTAGAAAGTGGAAGAAACAAGAAAACGCTTCTGCCCTGAAGCCTCCAGGAAGGAACACCTTGTCTTTAAAAGCTCTGTGAGACTGTGTCCGACTTCTGACCTACAGCCAGGTAAGATAAAATATTAAATTAAAAAAATTTTTTGTTGTTTTATGCCACTGTTAGTCTCTCAGTCATGTCCAACTCTTTGCGACCCCATGAGCTGTAGCCTTCCAGGCTCCTCTCTCCATGGGATTTCCCAGGCAAGAATACTGGAATGGGTTGCCATTTCCTTCTCCAGGGGATCTTCCCAACCCAGGGATCAAACGGGGTCCCCTGCCTTGCAGACAGATTCTTTACCATCTGAGCCACCAGGGAAGCCCTACATTTGTGTTATTTTATGCCACTAGTTTATAGTAATTTATGATAGTGACAATAGAAAATTAATATACAAATCAAGTAAACTAAGTCCTAACAAAGAACAATAATTGTTATGAAAAATACATTTCCCCCAAATTTTCATTCTCCTTTCCCAAGACACTGAAGTGATTTTATCCCTGGTATGCATCTCAGTTCTGCTCACCACTTGTGGTGAACCTACTTACAATAGAATATGAAAGCTGGTGTCTGGAAGGCATCCTGAAAAATGGGGTCTATGTGATCCTCCTAGGACAAAAGAAGGAGGGAAGCCATGGTGAGGAGGCGTCGCTTACCATAGACAGTGAAGTGGAAACCCTGGCTATGTTCTCTTCCTCCAGTGAAGCCGGCTTGAGCCTGGTACTCCCCACTGTCCTCTGGGGTCAGGTTCTCAATCCTCAGGGATGTCACATTGGACACATGGACCCTATGCTGGTACTTATCCTGGAGGCTGACCCAGGTTGGGATGTCTGCCCTATGGCAGACTCGCAGCAGGACTCTGTAGTTTGACTCAGGACCAAAGCCCCATGAGACCTCCTCCGGGTCAGCTTCTTGCTCCTTGATCACATGAAACAACATAGAACCTCCTCAGATCCCCTGCAGAGGAATGTGGGCTCCCGAACCCTTTGCCACAGTGCTGAAGATACCTAGGGCATTTGGAACAGGAAATGTGAGTATTTTCAAATCAAGAACAAATGAGAAAGCCACAGAAAGCCATCTTTCTAATGAAATCTACCCAATATTCTCTCTTGATTCTTGGAAATCAGTTAGTAAAATGAATTTAAAGCAATTCTGGAATCAAGTCCTGATTCTAGAGAATTGTAACATTGAAAATGTTACTTAAACTTTACTAACCTTCTGTTTCCTTATCTGCCTCATCATAATGGTATGAATTAAATAACAGATCAAATATCACTCAGCACATTTCCAAGCACATACAGTATATAACCATAAGAGGCAGCTTCTGAAGTCCCTCCTTCCTCCTGTGTACATCCTTGTGTAACCCTCTCCCCCTGGACTGTGGGCTGCACCTAGTGACTGGCTTCTAAGGAACAGAACGCAGCCGATGTGATGATGTCACTCCGTGATGATAGGTTGTATAAAACAGTGACTTCCAACGCAAGAGTGATAGTATCCGTGAAGAGTTGGTCTTGAGGGTGGCAGTCGAAACTGTAGAGAAAAAGTCATCCTTAGCAAAACCGAAGTGGCTATAGAAGAAACCCCCCTTTCTCTTCACACCTGGCCTCTTCCTTGGGCATCAGATCACAGACCCTGAACCTTGGACCAGCCCATCTTCCTCAACAGGAAGCTCCTAAACTGCTCCCCAAGGCTCAGGACAGGCACCATCCATGATTGTACTCGCCAAGAAGGCACACTTCTGTGTCTCAAAATGTTAAAGACCTATTTCTTTCTTCTCCTAAAAAATGGAAACTACTCACACAACATCTTTGTAACTAAGGGAGAACTCACAAGGAAATCTTTTTTCGATGCCCTCTTTCACAGGTGATTCACAGTGATTTGTGCTAGTTTATTTAAAGATGTATCTGAAAATATTTATTAATTTAAAAAGAAGAAGAAAACACAAATGTTGTATTAATTTAAAAAGAAGAAGAAAACACAGCTGTTGTCTCTAGCAGGGCACCCTAGCTATGTGGGGGTGAGTTTACACACATATTAACCAGAATCTAGTGTCCCTCAGTCAGGAGGGCAACTTTTCATGGGACAAATGGGGAAAACTTTTATGCATTGAATTCTGTCCCCCAGAAATGATATACTTAGGTCCTAACTTCCAGAACTTCAGAATGTGATCTTATTTAGAAATGGGGTACTGGTAGATAAGGGCTTCCCAGGTGGCTCAGTGATAAGGAACCAATCTGCTATGCAGAAGATGTGGGTTCGACTCTAGGGTCAGGAAGATCCCCTGGAAGGAAATGGCAACCCATTCCAGTATTCTTGCCTGGGAAATCCCATGGACAGAGGAGTCTGGCAGGCTATAGTCCATAGGGTCGCAAAAGGGTCAGACATGATATACCAACTAAACAACAACAACCTGTACATGTAGTCAAGTTTAGATGAAGTCATTACAGTGGGCCCTTATCTAATATAATTGGTGTCCTTATTTAAAAAAAAGGAAATCTAGACACAGATACAAACAGTTTTAGAAGACAAAGTGAAGAGACTTGGGGGAAATGCCAAGTGAAGATGGACAATTGCTGTGGTGTGTCTACAAACCAAGGAATGCCAAAGATTGCCAGCAAACGCTATAAGCTAGAGGCAGCCAAAAAAAAAAACAGTTCCCTTTGTTATGAACTAAATGTTTGCGTACCCTCCACAAATTCATATATTGAAACCCTAACCACCAGCGTAACTGTATTTGGAGCTGGAAACTCTGAGGAAGTAATTAAGGTTAGATATGATCTAAGATTGGGGCCCTGATCTGATAGGAAAAGTGCATTTATCAGAAGAGACACCAAAGGGCTGTCTCCCTCTCTCTCTCTCTCTGTCTCTCTCTCTCTCTCTCTCTCTCTCTCTCTCTCTCTCTTTCTCTCCGTGTGTGTGTCTCCACACTAAGCAAAGGTCTCATCAGCACACAGCAAGAAGGCATATATCTACAAGCTGAGAAGATAGCTCTCATCGTAAATCAGACTGGCCGAAAACTTGCTCAAGGACATCTCAGCCTCCAGCACTGTGAGACAATATGTCTCTGTTGTTTGTCAGCCAGTGTTTAATATTCTTGTTATTGCAGACCCCTGGAAAGGTGGCACCCAGGAACTACATGTTGACACTATGAGGGCTTCCTGGGAGCCAGGGCTGGGCTCTTGACCAGCAAATCAGGAGTGAAACAGACCTGGGTTCAAGTCCCAGACCCACCCATTACTGCTGAGTGATTTCGGCAATTTCCTAAACTATCTAAGCCTTGAGTTCCTACATCTGAACGGTTCGGTGAGAATCATGAGTATTCTTGGAGTTCCTGGGAGGTTAAGTAAGATGATGCATAAAAACCACCCATGAGTAAGTATTTAGTTGTTGTTATCATTACATCAGGATTACTGTTAGATGGATTTTGATGCCTTCACTGCTTGGAACAAGAGGCAGCCCATTCCCCCATGAACGTGATTCCAGTCCCCACGTTTCAGGAGCCCCATCAGGTACTAAGTATCTAGTTATCCACAAGACAACCATCAAAACCAGCAGTTACAGATGATTATACCCATTTGAAGGATAAGGAAATTTCATTTCAGATACACTGAGTGGTTTTTTAATTTTATTTTATTTTAAACAGATTATAACTTCACATGGTTAGAAAAGGAGAAGATGTAGAGACTGAAAATGAAGTTTCTCCCCCATCTCTGATTCTTACTGCCCAGTTCCCTTTCCCACAGTTTGGCACTATTGCCTATTTTTTGTGTACTATCCAAAGACAGTCTATGCATTTACAAACACATATGTGTATCTGCACATACATGAACACACTCAGCACATGCTGTTCTGCTCCTCACCTTTTCTCATACTAGCACATGCAAGAGCACACTCTGGGCCTCTACACTTAGAAATGGCTCATTTAATGGCTGCAGATGTTCTGGACTGCTTCTCGCGGATAAAGTTGTTTCTTTCCACTGCAAACAGTGCTGCAGTGAATATCGTTGGCTTTGAGTCTTTGCCCACATGGCGTGTGTTATTTTGGTGTTACTAATCTTTTAGTTATTACTAAAAGATTTTGGTGTTACTAATAGGTCAAAGCATGTACATCTGAACTTTTGATGAATACTGTTAAATCAGCCTCCAAAGAGTGTTCCTATCTACCCTTCTACCAATAATGTTTAGGTTTCCCACCAACAGACAATGTATAATGATGAAACCTGTTGCCATTTGCCATTAATAGGGAAAGTTATATGTCATTACTGTTTTAATGAACATTTCTTATATAAATGGTATAGTTCATTATTTCAGATATTTAAGTCATTTTATGCCCTTTTCTGTGAACTGTAAACAGTCTGCTAATGTCCTTTAACCACACTTATTTTTCTTCTATTAGTTTGTAGAAGTCAGATATATTTTAAGAAAATTAGTTCATTGCTAACATAAATGGTACAGTTTTTTTCCAGTTTTTTTTTCAGCTTTCTCTATGGCTATTTGTCATGTGAACTGTTATTTTCATAAAATCAAATATATCAATCTTTTATGGCTTATTGTTTCAATATCTTGCATAAAAATATTGCAAAAAGTTTGTTCTTAATTCTCTCTTCTTTTCTTCTAGTACTTTTATGATTCAATATTTATGTTTACATCTTTGATCCACTGGAAATTTATTTGGGTGTGAGACTAAGTGACTAGGATATCAGAGCAGCCAAAGCTTGGACATTAAAGTCATCAAGGCTTGAGTCAAGATCATCCTGTGTGGACTTGAACAGAAATATAACCTATCTGCCTTCAGCTTCCTCATCTGTGAAATGGGAATAGTAACAGCACTTCAGTCATAGAATTATGATTAGAATTTAAGAAGAGGAAAGTTTTTTAAGTATACTTTTGTCCAAGATACATGCACCCCTATATTCATAGCAGCACTATTAACATGGAAACAACATAAATGTCCATCAGTAGAGGAATGGATAAAGAATCTGCGGTACGTATATACAATGGAATACTACTCAGCCACAAAAAGAATGAAATAATGCCATCTGCAGCTACATGGATGGACACAGAGATTGTTACTAATTACTTAATTACTAACTAATTAGTTAATTAGTAATTAAGTTAGAAAGAGAAAGACAAATACCATATGATATCACTTATAAGTGGAACCTAAAATATGACACAGATGAACTCATCTACAAACAGAAAGAGACACACAGGACACAGAGAACAGACCTGTGGTTGCTTAGGGGGAGAATGAGCAGAGACGAAGTGGGAATTTGGCATTGGCAGATGCAAAATATTATATTGAATGGATATATATATAGAATTGATGTCTATAGAATGGATAAACAGCAAGGTCCTATTGTATAACACAGGGAACCATATTCAATATCCTGTGATAAACCATAATGGAAAAAATACAAAAAAGAATGTATATGTGTATATATATATATATATATATGTATGTGAAGTGAAAGTCACTCAGTCATGTACAACTCTTTGAGACCCCATGGAATTCTCCAGGCCAGAATACTGGAGTGGGTAGCCTTTTCCTTCTCCAGGGGATCTTCCCAACACGGGGATCGAAACCAGGTCTCCCGCATTGCAGGCGGATTCTTTACCAGCTGAGCCACAGGGATATGTATTTATAAAACTTAATCTCTTTGCTGTACAGCAGAAATTAATACAATGTAAATCAACGGTACTTCAATTTAGAAAGAAAAGAAAAAACAAAACAAAAGGAAAGCTTACACCATAGTGTTTGATAACTGCTCCGTACGTGTGAGCTGCTCCCATTATTATGACGATGACCCCCTGAGCAAGCACACCTGGGGTCAGAACCAGGTATTCCCACTTACCAGGGTGAAGCCCTTCCCTCTCCACCAGCTGACCCCCTCGGGGGTCTCCTCCTGGATACAGGGACGGGCTCCACAGAATCAGACACCCATGGGTGAGTCCCATTGGAAGCCATAGGGAGACAACGTCCAGCCAGGGCCTCCTTCTTTACCAAAGCCCCAAGACTGAAAGGAAATTCATTCTGAGTCCACAGCAGCTGGAATCCACAGCCGCTGTCGACTCCCAAGTCACCAAGTACCTCAGTATATCTGCTTCCAGGGACAGTGGGAAAGATGGAGGGAAGGACAGGCTACATGTTACTCCAAGCCTGGGCTGAAAATTTTTATATTATTGACTCTATTTGGTTTGGGCATTATCCTTTCCTTTCCTTTGTACTTATAAATACTTCATGTGTTCATAAAAATCTATTACATGGAATATGGAGCTGAGTAAAAGTTCTAAGTGTGCCTCTTCCCCAAAGTAAGTACTGTTAATGATATGCATCCTTCCAGACCTTTATGTTGCCATGAATACTGTAAACCCATGTAAACACAGGGTATCTGTTTTTAAATTCATTTCAGCATTCCTGATGTGACTTTTGATTCTACTCTTCTTTAATAAGAGAAATAGTATTCTTTAATAACACAGTCAGTCAGACATTTAGAATAAATCTCCCATTTAAAATCCACAATTCTGGTACAACCATGGACTCTAACCATAAGTATTTGTTTAATCTGGAGCTCAAAGAAACAGTCCTTGTTCCATAAGCATACATGCATTAGGACTTGGATATAGCATTTAAGTCTCCAGTGTGCCTCCTTCCTAAGGGATTTTCACCAGTAACTCTAACCAAGCAATGTTTGTCTTACTTCCCCTCAAGCGTTAGTAAGTGGGAGTCAGCACCAGGGAAACAAGGGGAAAGAAGTTGGTATTTTCTGCTGAACAGACAGGAACGGAATGAGTCTGGCCAAGGCCATTAATTAGCGGTTTCTAAACAGCACAGCTGTAGGTTGCTTTCCTGAGGGTGGATTGTAGACCAAGTTTTCACACACTGTGAAGAAGGAGATGATGTCCTTCAGCAGGTGGTCTGAGCGCGCTGGGTCCTGAGACACCTCCCAGGAGCAGAGGCAGAGAAGACAGAGGGCCAGGCTGGATTCCCAAGAGGGGCTTGAAGAGGAGCACCCCGCACTCCTTGAAAGGCTGAGAAGTGACCACAGGACCACTGGGGGTCTACTCTTTGGAGGTGCCCTAAACAGGCTCACCTGTCATCTGTCCCTGTCAGGACACGGGGATAGGACAGGACAGGATGAAGAGTCAGAGCAGAGGCCTTGAAGTCCCCACAGGAGAGGCCTGTCAGGGGGAGGCACTGGATCCCAGAACATCACTGTGAGAGGGACTTTAGAAAGGATTTGCCCAGGCCCCTCCTGTCACAGAGGAGGAGGCACCCCAGGGGGTGAACCTGTCCTGGGTCACACAGGGCAAAGCCACTCCTGGCACCAGGGCTCCCCGCTCCCAGCCCCGTGCTTCTCTCCTTCAGGTGCTCCCACCAGCTCCCCACCCTGTCCCTGACCTCCCCAGGGTCTCCCCTCCCAGCACTGCTGTCTCATCACCAGGATCTGAGCAGCTCCTGGAGGCTCATCCTCCAACGTTCCTCTCCTGAGAAAGGGGAAGCAAGAACTTAGAAGCGGTTAGCAGAGCAGGGACTTCTGGCCAGCAGAGGGTTAAACAGCAGTCCAGAAAAGAAGGGAACCAGGGAGAGAGGAGGCTCAGCCCTCGGGCTTCAGGAAAGAGCCACCCAGAAGCTGATTCTGAGCAGCAGTTGTGGTAAAGATGGAAGAAGACTTAGAAAGAGAAGGAAGGCAGCAAGAGCTCTGTCATTTACAAAAGATCTAATCCTACAGAAGGAAATAAAGCCAGAGAGGATGTGGTTGTAAGTAAGGTGAGTTTTAAAATATATTTCAATAACATAAAATTTAAAACTCAACAATCAACATAAAATTGTGTACATTTTCTGACTCTTCCCACATCATCACATTAAGAAACAAACAATGGTTCCCTCTCAATTAGTGATCAAATCCAACTGCATTTCTGTACTGTCTACTCTGTCTCCGTGTCTCTGTCTAAAGCACATGATGGCACGGGCCATTCGTTCTCCAGGTCCTCTCAGCAGACACAGGACATTGAGTAAATGCTCCAAATGCTATGATGAGCGGGTCCCATAGTACAAGGACTGACCTAACCAGGGGCTGCGGTATCTCTGGGAAATTGCAGCATGAATCGAACACACATTCAAGCTTCCTCTCCCATCTCTACTTCCAAACCTCTGCCCACGAAAGGGTTAAAGATTTTAAGAATGATAAAGACAAATACTTCACCCACAATCACTCCCTCCCCACCCACCCCAACTGA
The DNA here is from genome assembly GCF_910594005.1 of Cervus elaphus. NCBI lineage: Eukaryota > Metazoa > Chordata > Mammalia > Artiodactyla > Cervidae > Cervus > Cervus elaphus. The sequence continues at coordinate 36,812,384 of NC_057834.1, forward strand.
TGTTGAAATGGAACAGAACCCTATGGTCCTTGACCCCCTGCCCCCATCATATCCTCTGCCTGCCTTTTGTCTGTGGGAAACTTTAGCCAAAAGAATGTTTAATCAGAGAAATGAGAAACGCAGAAACAAAGGGAAACAGTCAAAGGAGACCAAGTAATCATAATGTAGTCATTAAGCATAGTCAAGGATCTTTAGTTCCTTCCCAAGGACTATAGGTAATATTTTAAGCCATATCCTATGAGCTCTCTTATAGATACTAAAACCCCAGGCGGAGAAGTTAACTATATGATGACCAGACTGTGCCCAGGACAGGAGCTGCCACACTTCTGAGAACTGGCCTCAAAGAAATGGAAACAACCCGACCCTGGAACTGAAGATTAACTGTACCTAAAACCATCAAGATGATGGCTGGTCAGCCCAGCGATGACTGATTTGAAGACAACTGTCAGACCTCACTGTGCTGTTTCTGCATGTAGCCCCCTCCTTCTGTCTGTAAAAGCTCTTGCCCCACTGGTTGCCAGGCTGGGTGGGGAGTCAGCCTTTGGGCAGATGTCCGCCCCCACCCCAGTTGCCGGTGTCTGAAGTAAAGCAAACTTTCTTTTCCACCAACCTGGCCTGTTTTGCTGACTTTGGGGCAGCAAGTGAGCTGCCAGTCCTCACACACCTTTTGGTAATAATGTGTAAAGCAAGTCAGCAAGGACATTCCTTCCAGTGATGCCTCTTCCAGTCCACCCAGGCTGCCCAACCTCCAATGGGAGGTGACCATCTCCCTAGGTACCAAGAAGGCTGGGGCTAAGGTGGCAACAAATTCCACTCCTCCCTGGATCCTGTGTGACCTTGAGAAAGTCACTTTCCTTCTCTGGGTGCAAATGGTCTCATCTTTAAAATGAGAAATTAAAACTGTTTCTCTCTCTCTCTCCCTCTCCCTTTGTCTCACTTTCTGTTTCCCTCTCTTTCTAATTTGTGAATCTTCCAGGGCCTATGGAGAAAACTGTAATATTGAATATAAATATTATTCCAGTTAAATAGCATTGGAGAAGAAAGCTACATTTTATTTGTTAAAAGGAATCTAGTCTTTACTATAAGTCTCAGTGTTGAATCAAATAGTTACAAATACTCTCTAATTCATGAAATTTCATTTAATTTCCTGATAGTTCATTTAATGGCAAGAGTTAATGAAACAAAGAATTATAACAATAAAAGCTTTCAAGACTTTCATCAGAATTCTTAATTTACTATGTGTGTGTGTTAGTCACTCAGTCGTGTCTGACTCTGCGACAACACGGACTGTAGCCCGCCAGGCTCCTCTGTCCATGGGATTCTCCAGGCAAGAATACTGGAGTGGGTTGCCATAACCTTCTCCAGAGGGCCTTCCCAACTCAGGGATCGAACCTTGGTCTTCTGCATTGCAGGCAGATTCTTTACCATTTGAGCTATAGGGAAGTCCTTTGGTTTACTATACCTCCTTACTGTCTTTGTTAATTTTTGCTTAATTTCTTTATCTGTTACAAACATATAACTTTTCATAAATTCACAAGCATTTACACATTCTTTTGGGGGGAAATTCTTTGTTTTTCTTTCAGTTCCCTTTTCGCTTAATTCCTCATTGTCTCTAATTTCTATCCTCCACCTCCAATTTTTTTCTCCATTTTAACCCCCATTAGCAATCTATGATGTTTCCTTCTACATTTTCTTCACATTCTTATAAACATGTGGGTGTATAGACATCCTTAAATATTGAGGACTGCTGTTTCCTTTATAAGATTAGGATTTTATTAAATACAGCTCTCTGTATCTTACTGATGTAGATATATGCATCTGACCTTATGGAAATTGGAAATACCTTCTAACCAATTGGTACACGCATTTTTTAAGGTTTTAGAATGCTCCGTGGTATGGATACTGTCCATCTTGTTCAGTCATTTCTGAATGATAAGCATGTGTTTTATTTTCAGTTTTGTCCAAAAACAGTGTTTTACATCTATAGAGGGCATCTTCCTAGAGTATTTGTTTTTCCTAAAGGTAATTTTTTTTTTTTAATCTTCGTGAAAGCTGACACTGAGGTGGAAGGCAAATTTCATAAGCTCTTTTAAGATAAAAGAGAGACCTTCAAGGACCCTCTACTTTGTGAAGATCTGCTAAGAGCTGAGCCCTTAATCTGAGTGGGGAGTGTGCGGTCACCCTCCTTTTTTAATGGAAAAGTCCCAAGAAACTTGGACTAGAATTGCTTCCTCCAGCTCAGACTGGGGGCCCTAGTAAGCCCCCTCCTCCATAGGACAGCTGCACAGGCTGTCAGTTCCCCTGAGTCCAAACCAGGAAGAGCCTTTTCCCTTGCCCTCTGCCCCAAGGAGTCATGCTCTTTATCTCCGTCCCTCTCCCCAGGACCCCAGGGAAGCTCTCCTGGTTTCTGGGTTACTGCAGCAAGAGCAGCCTCACCTCCCTGGAAATGGTTCCCTGATACAGTCAAGGCTGCTTGAGCTCAGTGGTCCCAGGCTCACCAGTCTCACCTGAGACTCTAAATCAAATGCACCGCTTTGCTAAATAATTACAGAGCTCTTTTGTCTTTATGTTCACCTAAGACAAGATATGTAGAAAGGAGACTATTGCTCCACCCAGAGGCCCTCCCTTCCCAGAGCCCTGACCACTCACTGAGGAGGAGGCTGGTGTATCCCAGGAGCCTGCAGGCCCAGCATAGGTGGGTGTCTTCTGAGTAGGGCAGGCTGCCTGCCAGCCTGTGCAGTTGCAGAGTAAATATCTAGAAGGAGCAGAAAGAGAGGAAAAGCCCTAGGAGCCCTTTATACAACTCTTCTCACCCCAGGGTGGGGCTTACAAAGTATTTCCTCCTTGACCACTGCTCAGCAGGTTAGTTCTGTGAAGACAGGCCTATTGGTCTAGAGAGAACCCTTTTATCTTATCCCCAGCACAAACAGTTACACAGTCAATAAATAATTTTAGGATGGATGTATAAACATGTGCCTGACAAGGTGCTGTGCAGACCCCACTCCACGGAGTCACAGTCAGTTTGGAGTTCTCACATACCCTTCCTTGCTTCCCTGGAGTAACAACTCAGCCCAGACAGTCCTGCTCATCAATGTCAGCCTGTGATCAAACACAGAAGTCACCCGATGACAGCCAGGGTGGGCTAGGCCTCTCCTGCTTTGGGCACCCCTCTGTCTACACAGTTTAATGAGTCAAATTTCCTTTTGAATTTTCCATGAACTTCAGCTCTCAGTGGTATATGACAGAAGCTCTGAACAAAAGAGCAAAGCTCTTTGGGAGAAGTGCCAACTCTCTACATCCCCAATGCAAATGTAGGCATTTACCTATTGCTTGCACCCCTATGGCTTTCCTGATGCCACTAGTGCTAGACATGCTCCCTACCCACAGAACAAAGCCAGACCCCACAGGATCTAATGGGCTCTTGTCTGCATCACACCCACCATTTCTGCTTCAGCCTCTGCCTGACCTGCTTCTATTATCACAGAGAGACAGGGAGAGATGTCTACATTCCCCTCCTGGGCACAACCTCAGCTGCCTCAGACTCACTCCCACTTACTGAGGCTCAGGCTCTGGTTTCTTCTTCCCAGACTGAATACCCCACAACTTCTGAGAACTATCACATCCCATACCCTAGATGGACTGTAGCCCACCAGGCTCCTCTGTCCATGGAATTCTCCAGGAAAGAATATTGGAGTGGGTTGCCATTCCCTTCTCGGGGGATCTTCCTGACCCAGGGATCGAACCCTAGTCTCCCACATTGCAAACAGACTCTTTACCATCTGAACCACCAGGAAAGCCCTAGGGGAGCAGCACCATCTATCTAGCTTTCAGACAGCATCTTCTCCTCCCTATTGAGGCTTCCCCCTTAGCTACTCTGACCCAAAAGCTGGTTCTGCAGGACTGACTCCAAGACCATACACTCAATGTAGTCAGGGCACTGCCTATAAAATGCATTTTTCAGATGTGAAACCTGAATCTAGAGTCATTAAGTGACCTATAAAGGTCACACAGCCAACCAAGTTCCAGAGTCTGAATTCCTAACAAGCTCTGAAGAAACCTCCCAACACCATGGCCCCTCTCCCCGTGTAGCTTCAAGCAAGGCATCTGGACTCCAGTCTGTGCTCCGTCAAAGCAGACAGCAGCACATGCAGAGTGACAGTCCGCTGGCCCTCACTACCCATTCTTTCCTCCATCCCTCCTCCTCTACAACCAAACAACTATTCGCTTTTTTTTAAGTCATACTTGTTTGACAGAAAACAACAAAATTCTGTAAAGCAATTATCCTTCAATTAAAAATTAATTTTTTTTAATTTTTTAAAGTTATATTTACTTTTTATTAAAGCAGATAGAGCTAAAGCTTTAGAAAATAATAACAGAATGAAGGGTGGTTTCAGGGGGTCATTCAAGAAGTACACAAATATTTTAAAATGTTAGCTGTAATTAGGAAATAATTAATAATTCAACATTTACAATTTTTTCAGCCACTATAGAAAACAGTATGAAGGCACCTCAAAAAAGTATTTTAATTAAAAATTCAGCAACTATATACTACTACTAATACTATATGGTCCAGCAATCCTATTTGCTAGCCAACAGAAATGAAAATCAGATACCAAAAAGGTGCCTGTACTCCCATGTGTATTGCAGCATTATTCATAGTAGCAAGATATGGAAACAACTTGAGTATCCACGAATAGATGAATAAGTAAAGAAGATGTGACTTATATATACACAGTGAAATATTACTCAGTCATGAGAAAAAGAAAATTTTTGCTGCCCTTTGTGATATGGATGGACCTTGAGGACATTATACTTAGTAAAATAAGCCCACAGAGAAAGATAAATATTGTATGATATCATTTATATCACTTATGTGGAATCTTAAAAAGTCAAACTCATAGAAACAGATAGTGGAATGGTGATTATCAGAGGCTGGAGGGGGTGGGATATTGTTAATGGGTATGATATTGCAACTGGAAGATGAATAAATTCTGGAGATCTAATGCACAGCATAATGATTATAGTCAGCAATGCTGCATTATATACTTCAAAAATGCTAAGAGACTAGATCTTGCATATTCTCACCATAAAAAAGAAATGGTTAAAACTCAACATTCAGAAAACTAAGATAACAGCATCTGGTCCCATCTCTTCATGGCAAATAGATGGGGAGAAAATGGAAACAGTGAGAGACTTTATTTTTCTGGGCTCCAAAATCACTGCAGATGGTGACTGCAGCCATGAAATTAAAAGATGCTTGCTCCTTGGAAGAAAAGCTATGACCAGCCTAGACAGCATATTAAAAAGTAGAGACATTACTTTGCCAACAAAGGTCCATCTGGTCAAAGCTGTGGGGAAAAAAGTAGTCATGTATGGATGTGAGAGTTGGACTACAAAGAAAGCTGAGAACAGAAGAATTGATGCTTTTGAACTGTGGTGTTGGAGAAGACTTTTGAGAGTCCCTTGGACTGCAAGGAGATCCAACCAGTCCATCCTAAAGGAGATCAGTCCTGGGTGTTCATTGGAAGGACTGATGTTGAAGCTAAAACTTCAATACTTTGGCCACCTGATGCGAAGAGCTGACTCACTGGAAAAGACCCTGATGCTGGGAAAGATTGAAGGCAGGAGAAGGGGACGATGGAGGATGAGATGGTTGGATGGCATCACCGACTCAATGGACATGAGTTTGGGTAAACTCTGAGAGCTGGTGATGGGCAGGGAGGCCTGGCATGCTGCAGTCCATGGGGTCACAAAGAATCAGACCCGACTGAGCGACTGAACTGAACTGTTCATAATAGTCTCTTATAATCCTTTGTATTTCTGCATTGTCTACTGTAACTTCTCCTTTTTCATTTCTAATTTTGTTGATTTGATTCTTCTCTCTTTCTTTCTTGATAAGTCTGGCTAAAGGTTTGTCAATTTTGTTTATCATCTCAAAGAACCAGCTTTTGGTTTTATTCTTCACTATTGTTTCTTTTTTTTTTTTTTTCATTTATTTTTATTAGTTGGAGGCTAATTACTTTACTATATTGTAGTGGTTTTTGTCATACATTGACATGAATCAGCCATGGATTTACATGTATTCCCCATCCTGATCCCCCCTCCCACCTCCCTCTCTACCCGATCCTTCTGGGTCTTCCCAGTGCACCAGGCCCAAGCACTTGCCTCATGCATCCAACCTGGGCTGGTGATCTGTTTCACCCTAGATAATATACATGTTTCGATGCTATTCTCTCGAAACATCCCCCCCTCGCCTTCTCCCACAGAGTCCAAAAGTCTGTACTGTTCTGTGTCTCTTTTTCTGTTTTGCATATAGGGTTATCATTACCATCTTTCTAAATTCCATATATATGTGTTAGTATACTGTAATGGTCTATACAGAGTGAAGTAAGCCAGAAAGATAAAGATCACTATTGTTTCTTTCATCTCTTTTTCATTTATTTCTGCTTGAATATTTATGATTTCTTTCCTTCTACTAATTTTGGTGGGTTTTTTGTTCTTCTCTTTCCTGCTGGTTTAGGTGTAAAGTTAGGTTGTCAATTCGATGTTTTTCTTGTTTCTCAAGGTAGAATTGTATTGCTATAAACTTCCCTCTTAGAACGACTTTTGCTGCATCCCATAGGTTTTGAGTTGTCGTGTTTTCATTGTCATTTGTTTCTAGAATTTTTTTTATTTCCCTTTTGATTTCTTCAGTAACCTGTTGGTTATTTAGAAACGTGTTGTTTAATCTCCACGTCTTTGTGTTTCTTACAGCTTTTTTCTTGTAATTGATGTCTAGTCTCATAGCATTGTGGTCAGAAAAGATGCTTGATACAATTTCAATTTTCTTAAATTTACTGAGGCTTGATTTGTGACCCAAGATGTGGTCTATCCTGGAGAATGTTCCATGTGCACTTGAGAAGAAGGTGTATTCTTCTGCATTTGGATGGAATGTCCTGAAGATATCAATGAGATCTATCTTACCTAATATATAATTTAAGACTTCCTTATTAATTTTCTGTTTTGATGATCTGTCCATTGTTGTGAGTGGGGTGTTAAATATTCTCCTAGTATTATTGTGTTACTATCAATTTCCCCTTTTATGTCTGTTAGTGTTTGTCTTATGTATTGAGATGCATGTTGGGTGTATGTTGGGTACAGAGATATTTACAATTGTTATGTCTTCTTCTTGGATTGATCACTTGGTCATTATGTAGTGTCTCTCCTTGTCTCTTCTAATCTTCTTTATTTTAAGGTCTATTTTTTCTGATATGAGGATTGCTACTCCAGCTTTCTTTTGCTTCCCATTTGCATGGAATATATTTTTGCATCCTCTCACTTTCAGTCTATATGTGTCTTTAGATCTAAAATGGGTTTCTTGTAGACAGCATATATGTGGGTCTTGTTTTTGTATCCATTCAGCCAGTCTATGTCTTTTGGTTGAAGCATTTAATCCATTTACATTTAAAGTAATTATTGATATATATGTTCCAATTGCCATTTTCTTAATTCTTTGGGGTTGATTTTGTAGATCTTTTTTCTTCTGTTATATTTCTTGACTATATAAGTAAGTCCCTTTAACTTTTGTTGTAAAGCTGGTTTGGTGGTACTGAAAGCTGTTAACTTTTGCTTGTCTGAAAAGCTTTTTATTTTTCCATCAATTTTGAATGAGATCTTTGTAAGGTACAGTAATCTTGGTTGTAGATTTTTCCCTTTCAATACTTTAAATATATCCTGCCATTCCCTTCCAGCCTGCAGAGTTTCTGCTGAGAGATCAGCTATTAAGCCTGTGGGGTTTCCCATGTATGTTACTTGTGGCTTCTCCCTTGGTGCTTTTAATATTCTTTCCTTGTGTTTAGTCTTTGTTAGTTTGATTCATATGTATCTTGCCATGTTTCCTCTTGGGTTTATCCTGTATGGGACTCTTTGTGCCTCTTGGACTTGATTGACTATTTCCTTTTCCATTTTGGGGAAATTTTCAACTATAATCTCTTCAAAAATTTTCTCATACCCTTTCTTTTTCTCTTCTTCTTCTGGGACCCCTATAATTCAAACGTTGGTGCATTTTATATGGTCCCAGAGGTCTCTGAGACTATCCTCAGTTCTTTTCATTCTTTTTACTTTATTCTGCTCTTCAGAAGTTATGTCCATCCGATCCCTCTGGGTCTTCCCAGTGCACCAGCCCTGAGCACTTGTCTTATGCACCCAACCTGGGCTGGTGATCTGTTTCACCCTTGACAGTATAATTATTTCAATGCTATTCTCTATGTAAATCCATGGCTGATTCATGTCAATGTATGGCAAAAACCACTACAATATTGTAAAGTAATTAGCCTCCAACTAATAAAAATAAATGAAAAAAAAGAAGAAGTTATGTCCAGCATTCTATCTTCCAGCTTACTGATTCATTCTTCTGCTTCAGATATTCTGCTATTGATTCCTTCTAGAGTATTTTTCATTTCAGTAGTTGTGTTGTTTGTCTCTGTATATTTATCCTTTAATCCTTCTAGATCTTTGTTAATTGACTCTTGCATTTTCTCCCTTTTGTTTTCAAGGTTTTTGATCATCTTTACTAACATTCTGAATTCTTTTTCAGGTAATTTTCTTATTTCCTCTTCATTTATTTAGACTTCTGTGTTTCAATTAACACACAGAAATCCCTTGCATTCCTATACACTAACAATGAGAAAACAGAAAGAGAAATTAAGGAAACAATACCATTCACCATTGCAACAAAAAGAATAAACTACTTAGGAGTATATCTACCTAAAGAAACAAAAGATCTATACACAGAAAACTATAAAACACTGATGAAAGAAATCAAAGAGGACACAAATAGATGGAGAAATATATCGCGTTCATGGATTGGAAGAATCAATATTGTGAAAATGAGTATACTACCCAAAGCAATCTATAGATTCAATGCAATCCCTATCAAGCTACCAACGGTATTCTTCACATAACTAGGACAAATAATTTCACAATTTGTATGGAAATACAAAAAACCTTGAAGAGCCAAAGTAATCTTGAGAAAGAAGAATGGAACTGGAGGAATCAACCTGCCTGACTTCAGGCTCTACCACAAAGCCACAGTCATCAAGACAGTATGGTACTGGCACAAAGACAGAAATATAGATCAATGGAACAGAATAGAAAGCCCATAGATAAACCCACGTACCTATGGACACCTGATCTTCGACAAAGGAGGCAAGAATATACAGTGGAAAAAAGACAACCTCTTTAACAAGTGGTGCTGGGAAAATTGGTCAACCACTTGTAAAAGAATGAAAATAGAACACCTTCTAACACCATACACAAAAATAAACTCCAAGTGGATTTAAGATCTAAATGTAAGACCAGAAACTATAAAACTCCTAGAGGAGAATATAGGCAAAGCACTCTCCAACGTAAATCACAGCAGGATCCTCTATAACCCACCTCCCAGAATATTGGAAATAAAAGCAAAAATACACAAATGGGACCTAATGAAACTTAAAAGCTTTTGCACAACAAAGGAAACTATAAGTAAGGTGAAAAGACAGCCTTCAGAATGGGAGAAAATAATAGCAAATGAAGCAACACACAAAGGATTCATCTCAAAAATATACAAGCAACTCCTGCAGCTCAATTCCAGAAAAATAAATGACCCAATCAAAAAATGAGCCAAAGATCTAAACAGACATTTCTCCAAAGAAGACATACAGGTGGCTAACAAACACATGAAAAGATGCTCAACATCACTCATTATCAGAGAAATGCAAATCAAAACCTCAATGCGGTACCATTACACTCCAGTCAGAATGGCTACTATCCAAAAGTCTACAAGCAATAAATGTTGGAGAGGGTGTGAAGAAAAGGGAACCCTCTTATACTGTTGGTAGGAATGCAAACTAGTACAGCCACTATGGAGAACAGTGTGGAGATTCCTTTAAAAACTGGAAATAGAACTGCCATGTGACCCAGCAATCCCACTCCTGGGCATACACACTGAGGAAACCAGATCTGAAAGAGACAGGTGCACCCCAATGTTCATCACAGCACTGTTTATAATAGCCAGGACATGGAAGCAACCTAGATGCCCATCAGCAGACGAATGGATAAGGAAGCTGTGGTACATATACACAATGGAATACTACTCAGCCACTAAAAAGAATTCATTTGAATCAGTTCTAATGAGATGGATGAAACTGGAGCCCATTATACAGAGTGAAGTAAGCCAGAAAGATAAACACCAATACCGTATACTAACCCATATATATGGAACTTAGAAAGATGGTAACAATAACCCTATATGCAAGACAGGAAAAGAGACACAGGTGTATGGAACAGACTTTGGGACTCTGTGGGAGAAGGCGAGGGTGGGATGATCTGAGAGAACAGCATCGAAACATGTATATTATCAAGTGTGAAACAGATCGCCAGTCCACATTGGATGCATGAGACAAGTGCTCGTGGCTGGTGCACTGGGATGACCCAGAGGGATGGGATGGGGAGGTGGGAGGGGGGATCGGGATGGGGAACACATGTAAATCCATGGCTGATTCATGTCAATGTATGACAAAAACCACTACAATATTGTAAAGTAATTAGCCTCCAACTAATAAAAATAATTGGGAAAAAAATGGACTTCTGTGTTTCTAGTTTGTTCCTTCATTTGTACAGTATTTCTCTGTCTTTTCATTATTTTTTTTTAACTTATTGTGTTTGAGGTCTCCTTTTTCCAGTCTTCAAGGTTGAATTCTTTCTACCTTTTGGTTTCTGCCCTCCTAAGGTTGTTCCAGTGGCTTGTGTGAGCTTCATATAGAATTAGATATGTGCTGAGTTTTTGTTTGTTTGTTTGTTTTTCCTCTGATGGGTAGGGCTGAGTGCGGTGATAATCCTGTCTGCTGATGACCGGTTTGTATTTTTGTTTTGTTTGTTGTTTAGATGAGGCATCCTGCACAGGGTGCTACTGGTTGTTGGGTGATGCCGGGTCTTGTATTCAAGTGGTTTCCTTTATGTGAGTTCTCACTATTTGATACTCCCTAGGGTTAGTTCTCTGGTAGTCTAGGGTCTTGGAGTCAGTGCTCCCACTCCGAAGTCTCAAGGCTCAATCTCTGGTCAAGAACAAAGATGCCACAAGGTGTTTGTTATGACATTAAGTGAGATTAAAACAAATATCCAAAAACAAGAAACCAAAGATGAACCCCAGACAAATGGCAGTTACAAATCAGGCAAATAATAATTAAAATAATGGAATATACACATACATATACACCCATGAGCAAAATTAAAACAGCCTAACAAAAATAAGGTATAGTAGATTGACCCGGTGAACAAAGGAAATTTAAAAAAATTTTTACCAGTTAATAACAAAACTGACTAAAGTACAAACTGGAAAACAAAACTAAAGCTAGGCGCCAAATGGGGAATATAGCAATGAAAACAAGACTAACAAATATGTTGAAAGGAAAGAAAAGAAAGAATAGATATACAAAGCTAAATAGAGGTAGATGAAGATTTATATACATTAAAGATTAACTGCAAGGGGAAAAGAACAGTAGGAAAGGCAAATAAAGGAATAAATGTAGAAAAAATATAATAAGTTTTTAAAAATAAAAATTTTTAAAAAGAGAAAAAAAAACAGAAGAAGAAAGAAAAAAGGAGAAAAAAAAAGGAAAACCCCACAGAACTGCAAAAGCCAAACGTAGAGGCAGAGGTTTATAACAACAATAAAAAGTGGGACTGATATACATGTACAACCATAAGCAAAATCAAAACAGTCCAACAAAAGTAAAGTACAATAGATTGACCCAGTGAACAAAGGAAATCAAAATTTGTGTCTACCAGAACAAAATTAAGTAAATCACAAACTGGAAAGCAAAGCTAAAGCAAGATGCCAATTGTGAATACAGCAATGAAAATAAAACTAACAAATATGTTGAGAGGAAAGGAAAGAAAGAAGAAAGAAAGAATAGATATGCAAAGTTAAATAGACATAGATAAAGAAGATTTATGTGTTAAAGATTAACTGCAAGGGGAAAAGAAAAATAGGAAAAGCAAACAAAGGAATAAATGAAGAAAAATAATAATAGCTTTAAAAAATTAAAGAAAAGAGGGGGGGAGGAAAACTCCACAGAACTACAAAAACCCAATGTAGAGGCAGAGGTTTATAACAACAATAAAAATTGTGACTGAGAAAAAAAGCTGAAAAGCTTAATTGGATTTCTTAGCACCAATAAAATCGACAACTACAACAGGGGCAGGAAAATAGGAAAAAAAAAAATCCAAAAGAATCTACAGAACAACTCAAAAAATAAGAATAATAAATGTTTTTCTTGAGTCACTGCTGTCAGAGTCCTTTCCCTCTCTGGGAGTCACAGAGAGGGTGATGAACTCTGCGATGAACTCTGGATCTGCTGTGGGGGCAGCTCAGATTCTAATCTGGTCCTACTCCTGTGTGTTCTTACCTCCAATGTCCACATCTATCAGAACTAGTGTGTTTTCTTTTATGGGAGCTCTCAGTGGCCTTTTATCTATTCCATAGACAGTCTGCCTAGTTGATCATGTGGATGTAATCTGCAGCTTGTACAGCTGGTGGGAGGGTTTTGGGTCTTCTTCCTTAGCCACACTTCCCCTGGGTTTCAATTGTGGTTTTATTTCCACCTCTGCATGTGGGTCGTCCACTGGGGTTTGCTCCTGAGGCTGCCCTGGAGGACTTGGGTTTGCCCCTGTGAGGGCCAGGTGTGGAGGTGGTGCAGCTGCTTGGGCCACAGGGGTTCTGGCAGCACCAGGTACTCAGGAGGGTTGGTGGCTAGGGCAGCAGGAAATACAGTGCTCTAGAAGAGTAGGGCAACCAGTATTGGCCAATACACTCCAATATTCTTGCCTGGAGAATCCCCCTCCCTGATAAAGAAGCCTGGCAGGCCACAGTCTACAGGGGTGCAGAGAGTCAGACACTATCGAAGACAGACACAGACAGACACTGACTATGCACTCAGTCATGCATAGAAGCATGACTTTTGTTGCCTGTGGCAGCTCTGCCTCAGTGAGTGTTGATCATGAAGGTGGCACAGCTGCTTGGCTTGTGGGGACCCTGGTGGTGCCAAGTGTTCAGGGACACAGAATGCCTCAGCTGCAGGAGTTATGGCCCTATCAGAGTCTTTTTTCAAGCCTCTTGTAGCTGGTGATCAAAAGGCCTCTTTGGCCAGTCTTTCTCCATAGCTCTACCATTCAGGCACATAGAAGGGCCTCCTGGCTGAGGTCCTACTCTGTAGATCAGCATGTCAGGCACTTAAAGGGACAAGCTGGGTGCGGTCCTACTCCGTAGTTTAGTGCATCAGATGTTTGATGGGCCAGCCTCTCTATTGTTCAGCTGCCAGTACTGGGATGGGGAGAGAGAGGCTATGGTGATGGCTCCTCCCCCTACACATGACTCAGCAGTATCACCTTGCTTCCATGGCTGCCTGGCTTTCCTCCACCAGCATTTCCCACCATGATCTCCTCCCTCACATCCCCTCAATCCATCTCTCCGCAGTCAACAGCCCTTGCCCCAGGATTGCTCAACAACCCTAAACTCCAGCTCCCAGCCGCTGCGCCTTCCAGGGGAGGAGCATTCCTGTCCAGGGTATATATGGCTGAGGCAAGAACTGTCTGATTCTCATTCCATTTAGGCTGCCACAGATCAGCTGTTTCACTCTCAGTCTTAAATATTTTTCCTCTGACTCAGACAAATGTCCCGATGTGGGGATTGGACCCCTGCTTCAGTTCCCCACCCAGTCAAGGGCAGGTCCAGTACTACTAACACTCTTGTTTTTCCACCTAGTTCCTTTGTCCTACCGAGTTTTGCGTGGTTCTATATATTCTTTTCCACTGGTCAAGTACTCTTGTCCACTCTCAGTTGGTGTTCTGCATGTACTTCTGGGTCTGAAGGTGTATTCCTGATGTATCCATGAAGAGAGATGTACCCCACGTGCACCTACTCCTCCACCATCTTGTTCTCCCATCCTTGTTCTTTAGAATCATGCCAATGGTTATAAGAATGATCGAGGTCCTCCATCTTTTCTCCTCACTCCACTCTCTCAATTATTTTCACTTTTGTTTCCATCATTCTTGCTTGGTGCTTCTTAGCATTGCCAGCTACATCACCACTGCTTTTACACTCGCTTCCAGAAATCCTGGGCTTGAAACAGAGACATTGTACCACTATACTCTACACAGTACTGTACAATAAAGTGCACAGAATCACAGCCACTTGTCAGGATGCATGCACATGGCAATATATGCCCGACATGTCAATTAACTTACATGATTGGACACGTGAACACACATTCACGTCTTTGAAAGTTCGAAACTTGAAGGTTCGTATGTAGAAGACTTACATATTTAAATATGTTCAAAAACTAAAGCAAACCAAGTATGAAGAAGAAAAGGAAAGCATAAGATCAATGTATCACCAAATAGTAAACATCAATAAAGATATAAAATTATAAAAGAATTACATTATAATTTTATATTATAAAAGAATGAAGTATAAAGTCTGAAGTTGAAAAATACAATAACTTAGATAAAAAGACCACTAGGGAAACTCTATAGGGTATCTAAGCAAGCAGAAAAAATAAGAACCAAGTCAAACATATGTCTATTTAGATAATCCAGTCTGTGGAATGGAAAGAAATTATAATTAAACAGAGTTTTAGAAAACTGTGGGACACCATCAATCACACTAGCATACACATAATGGATTCCCAGAAAGAGAAAAGAGCAAGAGAATATTCAAAGAAATAATGCCAGTAAATTTCCTTACCTGAATTTTTAAAGAAAAACCTAATCTACAGAGTCAAAAAGCTCAAGAAATTCCCAACACGATGATCTCAAAGAGGTTCACACCTAGGCTTATCATAATCAAGCTACTATTTAAAAGACAAAGAGAAAATCTTAAAAGCAGAAATAGGTGACTCATCACATAAAAGAGATTCCCAGTAAGATGTATAGCTTATTTCAGAAGCCATGGCAGTCAGAAGACCCAGGTGACAAATTCCAAGTGCTGACAGGAAAAGCCTATCAACCAAGAATTAGATAACAGCAAAGTCATTTTTCACATATAAATTAAGACATACTCAGATAAACAAAAACTGACATTTGTCTCTTGCAGATCTGCCCTATGAGAAATACTAAAAAGAGTCATTCAGACTGAAATATTTATGTGGTAAATAAAACCATACAAAGAATAAAGACCAACAAATGTAACTAAATATGTAAATGTAAAGGACAATTTGAATATTTTGTTGTTTATAACAGTTTTTTCTCCTATCTGATTTTATATAACTAGAACAAGACTATAATTACAAATCTGTGTCAATGGGCACACTAAATATAAAATGAAATTTGTATAACAATAACAGCACAATGATGGGGGAACATAGCTATAGAAGATCAAAGACTCTGTATACTATTGAAATTATATTGGCATTAATACAAATAAGATTATATAAATTAGGGTGTTTGTTAATTATAATGCCCAGCAAGAGAAAGGATTATGAATGAATACTGTGAAAAACTGTGCAACAAAAATTAGGTAACAAATCATGCCACAGCCCTGCACATAGCAATCTGAGACATGTGTCCACTGGGGTGTATGAATGCTGGGTGCTGGAACATGGGGTTTGGAGAGCAGACCCAGGGAAAGGACTACTGTTGGCTGTGAGTAGACGGCCTGAGGTGATGGAGCGAGGAGCTTCATAATCAAGAATGCTTGCTGAGGAAGGGCAGATTGCCACAGAAGCAACGAACCATTATTGAATGACATACAAAGGGTGGGGCCCCCACTGCAGCCTCTCTTCTCATGTTTTGGCTCCTGCTTCCCTGAGCACTAGGGAGGGCTCCCACAGGAGCAGGCTCATGCTTCCCCCCATCCCCATCACTGCCTCTTTTACCTCCTCCCCACCTGGGTGGCCCACTTGCCCCATCCTGCCTCGGCCCCCTCCCACCTGATCAGCTTGCACACCCCAATTCCACTATAGCACCCACACTCCTAGGTGGCCAGCTCACCCTGAGCATTGCAGCCCCCTCCCACCTGGATGGCCTTATGTGTTCCAGCAGCCTCCAGAGCAGAAAGTTGATGGGTCGACTTCATGCAGAGGTGGGGCTGAAACCACAGCTGAGCCCTAGGGGCCTTGTGACTAAAGAAGAGCTGAAATCTCTCTGCAAGGCTGTGTGAACCATGGATTATACCTCCACTGATAGCTTTGTAAATTTACTATCTACAGAACATCCAAACAGACAAGTGCACCTGCAAAAAAAAAAAAAAAATAGATAACCTAGATGATGGACAAACTTCTAGAAAGACACAAACTGTCAAAATTGACTCTAAATCTTCATCTGTGACCCAGAGTTTGGGAAGCCACCCCCAGAACTGTCAGCTGCAGAAGCATCCCACAGGTGTTAGACGCATACTGGCAAAAAAATCAGTGTCAAACCCCTCGTCTCCCAATACTATGGATGCAGAGAGCACACAGTGTTGCTGCAGAAACTGTGTTGCTGCAGAAAATCCAGTGACTCTATGACCGGCTTTCACACAGAAAAAGCAGAAAACACAAAGGCAACTTCTGTCTAACTTTCATCCTCTAACTCCACTTCTGAGAAGCAAACTTAAGTCACATTCAGAACCCAATTTTGCAGAAAGCCTGGATAATGTGGGCTTCTCTTTTCTACCTCTGCAATACGAAAGTCTCATTGAGTGCCTACTCCCCATATCCACTACAATTCCTTCACTATCATGCTAAAACCATGGGTCACTCATCAAAAACTCCAGTCTCCTAAAAGTCTTTGCTTCACTGTTACTCAGTCACACTTACTTAGTGAATCATAAACCTTTGTTGTTGTTGTTCAGTCGCTCAGTTGTGTCCAACTCTTTGCAACCCCATGGATTGCAGCACACCAGGCTTCCCCTGTCCTTCACCATTTCCCAGAGCTTGCTCAAACTCATGTCCATTGAGTCGGTGATGCCATCCAACCACCTCATCCTCTGCCACCCCCTTCTCCTCCTGCTTTCAATCTTTCCCAGCATCAGGGTCTTTTCCAATGATTCAGATCTTCTCATCAGGTGGCCAAAGTATTGGAGCTTCAGCTTAAAGAATCAGTCCTTCTGATGAATATCAGGGTTGACTTCCTTTAGGACTGACTGGTTTGATTTCCTTGCTGTCCAAGGGACTCTCAGGAGTCTTCAGTACCACAATTCGAAAGCATCAATTCTTCGACACTCAGCCTTTTTTATGTCCAGCTCTCACATCTGTACATGACTACTGGAAAAACCATAGCTTTGACTCTAATCATAAACCTTGGATTGATCCAACTGTCCCCCACCTCTGCATATAACTCATACTACCTGACAAAATCACCAACCTCTCAAACAAATTCATTATAAATTCACACTACCTAACCTCAACCAATCTTTAAAACCATTCAGCAGTCAATCATTTGGATAATATCTACTGAGTACTTGCTGCATGTCCTGCATTGTTCCAAATATTTTGCATGTTTTAATTCAGTCATCAAAAACAGTCTGTGAGCTATGTATCATTATCTCGTTTTACACACTAGAAAACAAAGACATAGTAAACACTAAGTCATTTGCTCAAAGCTACACTGGGAATATCAGAACCAGGATTCAAAACCAGGAAGTTTGGCCCAGAGTCCACCTTTTCATGATTCTCACATGCTCCCAATGCTCCATCCACCCCATCATTCTGAAAAATGACAAGACATATTTCTCTGGGAAAAATAGAAATAAAAAGACATGCCTTCAAGTTCACACAAGAAAAATTTTAGCTGTCCTGGATTGACTTATATTCATCCTAACTTTCTCTTGTCCCACAGAAGATGTTCTTCTACTGTGGAAAGTCAGTACCTTCACCTGTGCTTCAAGTCCAGTCTCCTCTCACCTCTTCTGGAATACTGCTCTCTTTTAGAGTTCCTCTTTCTCTGAGATCTGCAACTGATCCCTCTTTGCTCACTTCTTTCCTGAAGCCCTTGAGAGTTCTCAGCACACTCACTTCTTGACTTCACCCTTAACCACATACCTAATCCATTGTCCTAATTCTTCCCCTCCCTCATCACAGTCACACTGGCACATTTACTTTAAGACACTTGCTCCTCAGCTTTCCTTCATCAGGATTCTTTCAACCTCAAAAAGTGCCTGCTAACTGCTCTAGTATTTGAGACTATTGACTTGTCTTTCCTTCTTAAAATCTTTTTTCTCTCAGTATCTTTAATATCAATACCCTAGATCTCATCTTTCCCATCTGCCATCTTTCTCAGGTTCCTTTGCTGGCCCCTCTTTCTCTACCTCTGTTCTTCCCTCAAATGTTGGTGCTTCCAAGGGTTTGGGGATGGCCCCCATTTAATCTCAGTTTTCATTCTCTCACTGGGATATCTACTGCATGGGTTTCTATTATCATTCACATGCTGCTAATTCCAAACTCTGCTTCCCCACCACACCCCTTCTACTAAGCATCAGACCCTGCATTCAACTCTGTTAGTAGACATCTCCAATGGGGCTTGATTCGAAGTGTCTGATGTTGCATTCATTGTCTTCCACTTCTAACCTATTTCTGTGTTCCTACTCTCAGTCAATGGCCCACCCCAGAAACCTAGACCTTGTTTTCAGGTCCTTTCATTTCCCCCACCACCTAGGGCAGTTAATCAAGTGCAAATAACATGTCAGGTCCTGGGCTAAGCATCTCACATGCAATAATTTTATTGTTACAATCTTAAGTGAGGAGAAAGAAAGAGTGAAACTTCAGTTCTTCCTAATACTTATTATGTCTTCCTTGTGGTTCAAATGGTAAAGAATCTGCCTACAATGCAGGAAACCATTGGGATCCCTGGGTTCAATCCCTGGGTTGGGAAGATACCATGGAGAAAGTCATGGCTACCCACTCCAGTATTCTTGCCTGGAGAATTACATGGACAGAGGGGTCTTGCAAGCTACAGACCTTGGGATTGCAGAGTCAGACACTACTAAGCGACTAACACTTTTTCTTTCTTTCAATGCTTATCAAGGAGAAGGAAATGGCAACACACTCCAGTATTCTTGCTGGGAAATCCCATGGACAGAGGAGCCTGGTGAGCTACAGTCCATGGGGTCACAAAGAGTCAGACACAACTGAGCTTACATGCATCATCATCAGTGCTTGTTGTTGTTGTTGTTGTTGTTCTGTCACTGAGTCGTGTCCAACTCTTTGTGACACCATGGACTGCATCCCTGTCCTTCACCATCTCCTGGAGTTTGCTCAGATTTGTGTCTACTGAGTCGGCAATGCTATCTAACCATCTCATCCTCTGTTGCACACTTCTCCTCCTGCCTTCAATCTTTCCCAGCATCAGGGTCTTTTTCAATGAGTCATCTCTTCACATCAGCTAGCCAAAGTATTGGAGCTTCAGCTTCAACATCGGTCCTTCCAATGAATATTCAGGGTTGATTTCCTTTAGGATTGACTTATTTGATCTCCTTGTTGTCCAAGGGACTCTCAAGAGTCTTCTCCAGCACCACAGCTCAAAAATATCAAGTCTTCAGCATTCAGCCTCTTTTATGGTCCAACCCTCATATCTGTACATGACTACTGGAAAAAACAAAGATTGACCATGCGGACCTTGTCAGCAAAGTGATGTCTCTGCTTTTTAATACGCTGTCTAGGTTTGTCATAGCTTTTCTTCCAAGGATCAAGAATCTTTTAATTAATGGCTGCAGTCACTGTCGACAGTGATTTTGGAGCCCAAGAAAAGGAAAATGGCCACTATTTTCATTTATTAGGAAATACTTATTAGGGAAGAAATTTAACAGAGCTCCCTAAGTCATCACCCATTTTCTCAGCTTTCCTTCCACCTTTTGTGACTGTCTGAAATGGGTTCCTATCCCCACCCTTCTCTGTGGCCCTGATCAGTGGAGATGCACCTCTCTACATCCCTCTCATCACACTATATTGCAGTATTCCAGTATTCCTTTTGTAATGTATGGAACTTGGTGAAAAACAGGATGGATTATTCTTCTCCCACAGGAAAGGAGGGCAGAAGCAACTATAGTATGTGTAATCAGGCAATGGATGTACTCTTTGTTTAGTGAGAGAGGTTAGAATGGTATTAACTGATTTACCTGTTTCTAAGAAAAAATGTTGAAAATTTTCCCCTACACAATTTCACTCTCCTTCATGTCTCCACAACCATCATTATCCCCTGTACAAACAAAGAAGCCTGCTATTTGTTCAATCTTTTAATTCAAACAAGGCAAGCTCTGTCTCTTCTCTCTTCCCTTCAATCTCCCCAGCTCAGCCAGCAAGTTCCATCTGCATCAGTTAGACTCCCAAAGATCAGAGGGAACCAAGAAAATCTATCAGGCCTAATCCCTAATCTCTGCAAACACACACACGCACACACAAATACACACAGCCACACACAGAGACACATACACATATGAATACAAGTTGAGAATTGTCGCAACTTGAATTTTAAAATGATTCAAATTTTCAGTTTTGGCTGATTGGTAAGGAGGATGGATCAGAAACTCGAGGTAAGTACTCAAAGCCAGTGTAACACCTACAGAAACTAACAGGGCTCTGTGCCACCTGTACCCTGCCCTGGGTTTCAACGCATTTTGTAGAAATCGACTAAATTAATCTCCATTTCTGTAGATTACTTCACTAACCTCAATGTTCTTCCCACAATGTGGAATCCAAACATTTTAATCTGAAGCTCATGTCCTGCACTGGTATATAAAAGTATTTTATAAAAAAAATACTTGGCCTTTTTTCTTATAATCTTGCTAAACTTACTTAGTAGATCTAGGTTTTCTACATAGACAAGCTTGTTGTCTACAGATAATGATTGGTTCCCCTCTGCCTTTCCAATCTGTATTCTCCTATTTCTTTTTCTTAGAAGACATGGGGTGGGGAATTATAGGGAGGATTTGCGTAAAACCCTGAAAAGAGGGCAAACCAAGTTCAAGCAATTCTTTGAAGACAAGACTGCAAATACCAAGAACTAGCTCATCCAAAACCCATTATACCCCTGATCTAAAATACCTTCCTACACTGCAATGACAAAAAGCTCAAAACTACATTTTTGAGACTCCTTGTAGCTGTTTCCTCCAAGACATACACAAGACATTTATTCTTACATACATAATATATTTATTTGAAATCGAGTTTTATTGGGGTCTAGGCAAGGTTTTTCTGGCATGGATGCTGGCAGAGATACTAAGGCTGTAACGCAGCAGCTACTGATCTTGCTGATTCTTGTTAGTGGCAGAGGCAACAGCTCTCTTAGCAGCCCAGTTCTGCCATGTGATTCCCGATGTCATTTCTGGGATCTCTGGCTTGAGTTTGCTTCTTCAGTCCTCCCCAAAAAATCATTGAACTAAAATATATTCAGTAAACTTTTTTTCCTGAAACTTTCTAAAGAGAATGCTGTACTGAACAACTAAAAACCTTAAAATATAATGAGTTATATCAAAGATAATTGAAGGTGAAAGAAAGAAGCTAAAGGAAAATAAAGTATGGGATTTCTGTCTGAGCCAGATGGTTTTGGAGGCTATTAGGTGCTAATATACTTTATTTAAATATTTGCTAGAGTACCAACAGTGAAAATAAAAACAGCTACACCATTCTCTGTGAGATGATTGGAGGGTAACTCTGTTTTGTGAGGTTGGGACAAAGAGAAACCACGGTAGAAGAGAAGGACCCCCAAAGATGGGCAATGAGGGTTTCCTGTCCTCAGATCACTGAAATGGGCCCCTGTGTCTATGAAAATGAAAGAGACCCCTGCCCACGGCTAAATTCTAAAGGACTGAGGACAGGAGAAGTTAGATCCATAGAAAAGCTGGGGCTCTGCTTCATCTGTCCCTCCTGAAGTTACCTAACAGACATTGGCCATAGTCCTCAGTCAGTCGGCGGCAGACAGGCAGCTAAACCAACATCATCATCTCTCCCTTGTCTAGCACTTTCCACTTGACAAAGCCTTTATTGTAATAGAGCCACATAGCTAGCTTTATGATTATCTTCCCATTTTGCAGATGAGGACACTGAGGATCTAAAGAGGTTAATGAATACACTGAAAGTTTGAAAACTAAGTGTGTGGCAGAGCCAGGCCTAGGGCAGGCCCTAGCCTCCAACCACTGGTCTTTCCAGATCCAGGTCCCTCTCAGGGCTGTGAATCTCCCCCATGAAATGGTTTCAGACCTTGTGAAGCCACATGAGGAAGAGAGAGGCCAGACTTGTCCCAAGGCAGCCTCTCACCTCCCTCACACACTGCAGGTAGAGGAAGTAGGGCCTATGGCTGCATCTCAGCAACGTCTGAGCCCCACGATGGCCCTTGTCCAAGCACAGAAGCCCCTGTCCACTCTGTGTCAGGCCTGCGCCTTCAGCCTAGCCCAGACCTGCAAAGACTGCTGGCCTGAGAAGCCTCACTGGTCTTCCAGCAGGGCCTGGGGACCCCCACTGTCTGTGAGCTGCAGGCTGGTGGGCCTTCCCTCCTTCCTGGGGCAGTCTATCCTGCCCCTAGGGAGCAGTATCCTCCTAGGGAGGATATATCCTTCTAGGGAGTCTCATGGTCCTGCTTTCGTAGGATCTTTTCATCTTACTCTTAACATCCATCCCATTAGTCACACCAACTACATTACCTTTTAAACCTGGAGAAGCCCCCCTGGTAGAGGGACTCCTGGGAGGGTCTCCAGGACCTGGGAGGGTCCCTACCCAGGTCTCCCTCCCTGGGAAGGACTCCAGCTCCTGGGAGGGTCCCTACTCAGCCTCATGTTGTAGGTGACACTCACTCCGAACACAATCAGGCCTCTTTCTACTGGGCTTCCTTTATCACAAGGTTTCCCTTGTGGTTCCTGGCTGGACAGGTTCTCAGCATCTCTCTTCCGTCCAGTGGGGGAGGACAGACCACAGCACCCAGCACAACCTTCTACTCATCCCAGGGGCTCAGACCACACTATTCCACTCTACATGCCTATAGAACCTTGAGACCCTCCCATCAGGGGCACAAAAGGGAGGAAGAGCGCCACTGGAAGCAGATAACTGGGAAATACTTCCCCATTTACGATGGTAAGTCCCCATCCTTTATGGACCTAAAAAAAGATAATATATAAAGCAGAATGCCAAGTTACTCATTCATGATAAAGGACCCTCCAGTCTGGGGATGAGTGTCAAACCAAGGACCCAAGACACCCTCTTCCTATTAATAAAGTCTCCTCCCGACACACAGGGGCTTTCTGGGCACAAACCTGTGATGATCAGTGTCGGGGCTATTTCTCCAACACTCAGGAACAGCCTGAAACTTCCTGAACCCACTGGGAATACCTCTCAGGTGCAGATTGCTGGTGAACCTATCCTGGGGAAATGCTGATCAGTGCTGCTTCTGTGTTGACCAGTGCCCTTCAGGTTATAAACCCTCTCTAGATGTCTGCTGTCGTGGGAAAGCCTGGTCTTTAAGACTAGACAGAACTAAGTCTCCTCTCTTTCACTCTATCTGAGTGACCCTGGACAAGTTGCTGAACTTACCTGAACCTGGGAATTATCACAACATTGGTCTTCCTTCAGGAGTCTGTGAGTTTCATAAGCAGGGCCCTGTGCATGCACCCAGTGAGGTTCATTGGCAGATCTTAAACAATAATACCAATTTTAAACTGAATCCCTTATCTAGGAGGTACTTCCTCCACTATGAATGTAATGGTTTTACTATTAACGCAACCAGACTTTTAGGGGCGCCCCTTGTGGCATTATACCTTCTTATTTTCTTTAAAAAATAAAACTTGTCTTTGATGGTGCTGAATTGGAGAAGGAAATGGCAACCACGTCAGTATTCTTGCCTGGAGAATTCCATGGACAGAGGAGCCAGGCGGGCTACAGTCCATGAGGTCACAAACAGCCAGACACGACTGAGTGACTAACACTGATGGTGCTGAATAACTGATGATGGATACCCACTACTTTCTTCAACCAACTCATTTCTGCATTTTAAAATAAGAGCTATAGAAACCTTTTACAATTAAAGAAAAATGTGAAGGTACTTCTAAGCACATTTACCCAAACATATGGCAGGTTCTTTACTCACCAGAAAAAAAAAAAAAAAGCAAATGGATTTTAAATATATATATATATATAGCCATAGGACGGGAACAAACAGGTCACAAAACACTCAGTTACTCTCATATGAAGTAGAAGAAAACATGGGATAATTGAGTAAATGTTTTCCTTAGGGTTACAGTCTCTGGGGTGGAGTTTTGAGTGCATGCCATGCTCCCAAATGGGCTTAAAAACTGGAAAAGGATCTGTTTATCATAATATGAGCAATACAGCAGGCTTCCCAGGTGACTCAGTGGGTAAAGAACCCTTCTGCAATGCAGGAGATGCAGGAAACATGGGTTCGATCTCTGGATCAGGAAGATCCCCTGGGGGAGGGCATGGCAACCGACTCCAGTATTCTTGCCTGGAGAATCCCATGGACAGAGGAGCCTGGTGGGCTACAGTTCAGAGGGTTGCAAAGAGTCGGGCATGACTGAAGCAGCTGAGCATGCACAAGCAATACAGCAGCCTCCGCACCCAAACCTGGGAAAATAGCTAGTACTAATTGCTCCACCTGTCACTATATTTTGAGCCATGAAACAGTTTTGATCCATATCCTAAAACGATCCACAATATAAACCAAAATCTGTTGTTCTAACAAAATTTAATTGCCGGAGTCCAATAGGCCTCGCATGCCTCAGCCATCTGCTCCACCTTTTCTCCCCAGCCAGGTGCTACCTGGCATCTTTCATGCAGTTGACACTGAACGCTGACACTTTGCTAAGACTGATTCAGCACTTGAGATGCGTTATCTTACGAATCCTGAAACAACACTATGAGGTAGCTACGATTATTATATCCACTTTACAGACGAGAAATTGAGGAATAGAAAAGCAAAATGACTTGTCCAAAATCCAAGGCTGAAATAACAGATTAAAGGATTTAAACCCACATCAGTCTGGTACAGGGGCCCTTTCTAAGTGGGAATTAATCCAAGAGTCAATTCCCTTCAGTTTCACTGTGCATGAGCTAATTAAGAGTACCTAATATGGTTTCTCCTATCTCAGTTGGAGATAGTCCATTAAATTGTGTCCTTTCACTGTGCATAAATCCCCTGGTTGCAGATCATGGGGCACTTGATCTTCCTCCAAAGATTGATTACTGGGATAAGTTTCAGAAACAAACTTAGAATGTCCTTATAATAATTAATCTTTACATTAATGTTGTATAATGTAACAATGAGGAACTATCTGGGAAGTGAGTCTTAGTAAATACAGACCTCCGTTAACAGAATTGGGACTTAACATTCATTGAAGCATACTCTTTTTCTCTCTAAAATTACCCTAATTTCTATTGAATATAAACAAATTAAGACTAATTTGTTTGCAAAATAAGGTCTAATGACTTTCTCCCTTTTCAAGGTCCCCAAAATACTGTGAGCTTTCTGTACCTGTTAGTGAGTGGCCTTCCTAATTTATCTGATAAAGCTGCCAGAACCTAAGAATTTCCAACCTCTGGAGAGAAAAGATAGAAAAGATAAATGTTTCAATTCTGCTTATGGAGGTATAATTTACAATAAAGTTATAATCATATTCACCAGTTCACCAGTCCTATGTAACTAATTCTTCCTGTTAAACAGTTTTATGAAGCCATCAGGTTTCCTATTAGAATCCTTCAATTTCTTACTCAGTTCAGCATTATGGTCCCCAAACCAGAAATTTATATTTATCCAAAAGTCTTTTTTGTAAATTTTTTAAGAGGAAGCAGTTTTGCAAAGGCCTCAGGATAAAACCATAACCATTTATAATGACAGAAGACTTAAGGCACATTTAAAATTTGATTAGCCTCCAACTAACAAAAATAAATGAAAAAAAAAAAACTAAAAGTAAAAAAAAAATTTGATTATCATGCAGTTGACAAAGAAATTGGTTACTGTTGTGACATACAATGCTTGTAGATAATAGCTAGAATTATAACTGATAGCATTTTACCAGGACATATCAGATTTTTAGGAATTCCATATAATTTCTAGACTATCTATATTAATAACACCTACCATATGATATAAGAAGATTTTTTTACTGATTCAATAATGCTCCTCATGTAATTTAACATACCAAATAAATCTAATTAGTTTAATATCCCTTTTTGGGCTGTTTCAGGAGCCCGTTGAAGCATCCCAAAAATAGCTAGAGGTCAAAGGGACTTCATCAGAATTTTATTCATTTATCTAGGAAGTTTTGTCAAAAAAGTAAAATATCAAAAGGATTTAGAACACTCAGTCAGATAGGATCATAGGTCACTGTGAAATAATAGTTATTTACTTAGCCAAAGTGACAATAAAATATTTCAAAGACAAATATAGAATAGATTACTTAAAAGGTAAAGAACTTAAAACCTGTTATCAAAGGTAGTTTAATATTTTAAGAAAATTTGTCCTCTTAACAGACAGAAAAGCCAAATTCAAGTTTTCCACCAGCTTACTTTTAAATTCATTCTAAATTTAGCATTCCTGACCATGCACAAACCTCTTTTCTTAGGGTCCACTTCCCACAAACCTTTCATGACTTTCTGTATCCACTAACTTTATTTTTTTCATTCAGAAATAAGCAGCTCTAAAGCACACTTACTTTTCTTCTCTAATAAAGTGAAATTCCATTCCTCATACCTTCTTTACTGAAAACATACATCCTATCTTTCTGATGAAGACTGACATGTTTCCTTTATTATTTCTATTAACTTTAATTACATGTTCATATTAGAGTCCTCAGCTCTGAAAGTCTTGATTTCCTGTGAAAACTAAGAAGTAAGCGATAATGAACTATCCTTTACATTAGCACTCTGAAGATCGGTGAACATAAATATCAGTGATAATTTCTAAAAGCATTTGCTTTTTAATAGAGAACATCACAGAATAGCACCAAACATATTCATTAACAGTCCTAAATACATTTGAGTGTGTTCTTAGCTGCTCAGTCCTTTGAAAAGTGAAAGTCGCTCAGTCATGTCTGACTCTGCGACCCCTTGGACTATACAGTCCATTGAATTCTCCAGGCCAGAATACTGGAGTGGGTAGCCTTTTCTCTTCAGGGGATCTTCCCAACTCAGGAATTGAACTGGGGTCTCCTGCATTGCAGGCAGATTCTTTACCAGCTGAGCTACCAGGGAAGTTCAGTCCTTTAGTTTTTCTGTAAAAGGAAGCCAATGTTCAATAGTTAATGTTTCAGCATCATATTTTATTTGGAAATGATGTAGCTATTATTCAATAACTTTCACAACTTAATTTACCACAACTATAGAATTTCAAGTTACCAAAATCTGCCGAGACTATTTTAGATAGCCGTTTCTTTTTTTTTTTTTTTTTTAGATAGCCGTTTCTAAAACATAATTATTCTTGATAGGAATTACCTAAAATCTCTTACCTCATTTTCATTTTCTTTCCTTAAAAGTTTCTTCACGTCAAGTTACTTTCCTTGCTGACAAATTTGCAACAGATATGATAAGATTTTTATTTAACTTGTATTAAACTAGGTGCAATAAAAGTATTACACTTAATATTGATGACTCAAAAGACATGTCTATATTAATTAGATCAACAAATAAACCTTAATACCAGGTATTAATTTAACACTAAATATTTCCCAGTTGACATGACCTGAAATTAATTCTGTTCTGTATTTTTTCTTAGAAAGTATAAAAGTGCTTAACTTCCTTTAATTCAATTAAGTATAGCTCACAAATTAACTTTGATAATAACCATCCAAAGTGAAAGTGAAAGTAGCTCAGTCATGTCCAACTCTTTGTGACCCCATGGACTGTAGCCCACCAGACTCCTCTGTCCATGGGGATTCTCCAGGCAAGAATACTGGAGTCGATTGCCATGTTCTCCTCCAGGGAATCTTCCCAACCCAGGGATCAAACCCAGGTCTCTCGCATTGCACGCAATACCATTCAAAGGTAAAAACAAAGATAATGCACATATAAACATATAGACAGACACGAGAGATCCCATATCTTCATTTTCTAAATTTAGTCATGAATCAGATATCACAGTACAAAGTTCACTAACATAAATAACAGTTGGAATAAGTAAATTTTTAAAATGTTTCTTCCCCTTTTTTCTCCTGAGTCTCAGGACTTAAAGATGGTCTAGATAAGATAAATGTTCCAGGAAGCTCTGGTATCAAGATACAGGGAGAGAAAATCAAGTTCTCCTAGTAGAATTTGGTCCCTCGGGATCAGAATTCTGATAAGACTTTTTTTCCTTCAAGCTTGCTTTCTCTACCAGTTGGGCATTAAACAAAGGCCAGTTAACCTTCAACTGGCATTGAGTACTTAATTGGTGCAATTGAAGATTCATAATTTTCATAGATACTCCCTTTTCTTTTTTATGATTTTGAAAAGTGGTGAGCCAGTATAACAACGGCCTTTGTATGGAATGCCGATCAACCGAGATTGTGTCTTTTGACTAGAGTAGTCAAATCCTCATTTAAATCATCTAAAAAGGCAGAGTTAAGCAAGGATCATTTTGGTGGTTAGAGAATGATTTAGGTGTCAAGCCAGAATTTTGCTTCAAAGTTTTTAAAAAAAAAAAAAAACCTTCCATAATAGCCTGGAATTGATTCATCTGGTCTTTGCTTGCACTGCTGCATCTTTGTCCTGTCTATGGTTTTTGAGCAAAGCTCTGGGATAAGTTTGAGTAATTTCTGAGCTAATTCCTCACATTCAGTATGAACTTGTGATTCAAAATTCATTAAGGAGTGTTTCCATCCTGCTTTCTTTATTCACTCCTTTCTTAGCTTTCAGAAACTAGCAGCTATATTAACTGATATAGATCTGAAAACCCTGGCGCATAGGTCCAGTGGTTGACTTAAATTCCTTAGCAAATTCCAATGGTTCCTGACTTAGATCAAGAAATTCCTTAGGCTCTAAGTTCTGTTCAGATCTGGGGTGTGTACATAAGCACTGAGGAAGGTTCACTTCTCCCTATAGTATGTTTCTCCTTAAAGGGAGCTATAATCACTTCTGATTATTATTTTTATCTTTACTGGGGAAGTGGGAGCAGCAGGAGGTGGAAGAGTTGGAAGAGAAAAAGCAAGAGTGTCTGGATCAGGCAATTCAGATAGAAGAGGATACATGGGAGGAGCAGGAGAGACAGAGTCAGTATTAGTGGCTTTTTTTTTTTTTTTTGTAGTTCTGATATCATTTCAAGAAGTTTTTTGTTGGTTTCCTGCAAAGAAGTTATCATTTCCTCTTTTAGAAGCTTCTATAGGACAATCAAAGTAAACATTTTATTCAGTCTGTTTGGTCCTATGGCCAATTTTTCTGTGTGCACAAAAATATCAATTTTGGAATAGTAATGAACCCTAATTTGGCCATTTTAGGCTGAGATCTCCTTTAGTATAATTTTCCAATTAAGTAAGTACTTGCAAGTACGAGTTTTATATGTACATAACCTTGTCTGGGGTGTTAGTCAAAGGCTGGCTTTCTGGTGCTCCTTGCTTCTGTGATTGAGAGGCTCTATTTCCCACTTTAAAGTTGAATTTGTCAGGGATAAAATTTACCAGTGAAATTGTGTGGTGGCCAATGCACTGCTTGTAAGCTTAACTTTTCTAGGTGTCACTCTAGAGTCATTTCAGCCCTCTTACATGTCAGTTTCTCCCTTCAGTGGTCTAAGACCATTGTGGTGATTGGATCACTGAATGGCCAATTCTTACTCATGACCTTCAGATGAGCAAGTGTTTTAATAAATGAGTGTTTCCCTATGGGACCACTGCATGGTATGAGGACTCTGCCTCCATCACTCCCATAAATTTCTTAGTCACCTGAGAAAACCATAACCCGCCAGGAGGAGTCTTGTCCCTTTTCTTCAGAGCAAAACTCTCATGCATAATAATATCTTCCCTTTTATCTGGGAAAATTCTATTAAGGTAGCCAAACTGAGGAAAAGCATCACATCCACTAGGCTTCCCAGGTGGGCGCTAGTGATAAAGAACCCGGCTGCCAATGCAGGAGACATAAGAGATGCAGGTTCAATCCCTGGTTGGGAAGATCCCCTGGAGGAGAGCATGGCAACCCACACCAACATTCTTGCCTGGAGAATCCCGTGGACAGAGGAGCCTGGCAGGCTACAGTCCAGAGGGTCACAAAAAGACACAACTGAAGTGACTTAGTAGTAGCAGCAGCTTCAGATCCACCTCTTATCTAATCATTCAGCCCAGGCCACTCAGTCTCTTACAACTGAATCCCAGTATCTTTCAACTTGGAGGCTGGGTGTAGGGGAGGCAGGTACCTGTTGTAAACCACCAAATAAAACTCAGGATCACCAAATAAAACTCCTAAAATATAGGAGATCCAAGAACCAGGAGAGACCCACTCAAATGTCTGTTCTCTCTGAGGAGGTGGACAGGCCCAAAGGGCCTCTGCAGGTACCAAAACTCTGGTTCCTCATAGAGGTCAAGCAAAGGGGAGAAGTCCACTCTGGGTCCCTTATCCGCGGTCACCATTAATGTTGACTGAAAAAACGCCCAACGTGAGAGCTTTGAGCTCAGTTTTATTTGGGACAAAACGAGGATTATAGCCTGGGAGACAGCATTTTGGATAGCTTGAAAAACTGTTACGAAGAGCTAGGAAGGAAGGTCAGTATACATGTAATTTTAGTAAAGGGAGAGTACATGCAATCAAGCACTTTTTTTTTTTTTTGCAGAAAATTTCTGCTATACTAATCATATGAAGGTTACTGCTAGTCACAAAGAGCATACATTCACCATGAAGGCTTTTCTAGATATGAAAAGATGCAAGAATTGGGCTCATAAAATCATCTCCTGAAAACAATCTGTCTGAGGACCTGTTCTGCCAGTTTTCGCAGGGCACAGAGTGCCTCATTTCTAATCTTCACCCTGAACTCCTTTCAGTGAAGGTTAGCGGCTACCACAGCTCATAATCTAACTTTTGTAGATATAGATGGTAAGTGCCAGTTTGTAAGTGATAGGGTATATATCTGAAGTAAATGGAATCACTATCTCAAGGAAATATCTGCACTGCCATCTCTACTGCAGATTATTCACAATTATTATTCAGAATTATTATTATTCACAAAAGCCAAGATGGAAATACACATGTCCATCGATGGATAAAATGGATATGGTATGCACACATATTGGAATATTATTTGGCCATAAAAAGAAGAAAATTCTGCCTTTTGTAACAACATGGATGGGCCTTGAGGGCATTATGCTAGCTGAAATAAGTTAGAAAGACAAATACTGTATGTTCTCACTTACATATGGAGTCCAAAAAGCTGAATTCATAGACCCAGAGACCAGAATGATGGCTGTCAGGTGGTGAGAAGGGGATATGGGGAGATGAGCGTCAAAAGGTACAAACTTTCATCTTTAAGATGAATAAGTTCTGGGTATCTAGTGCATAGCATGGTGATTATAGCTAATAATACTGTGTTGTATACTTGAAAGTTGTTAAGAGAATAAATCTTTAATGTTACTAGCAATCACACATACACACACAAAAGATAATTATGTGAGGGGGTTGAGGTGTGAACTATCACCATTGCAGTATAAACATGCATGAAATCATCATATCGTAGACATACATATGTTATATGCCAATGACTCAATAAAGCTGGAAAAAAATGAATCTTTATGATGGTTAGCTTTGTGAGGTATGATGTGACTTTTATTCTTCTATATCATTCTCCAAATTTTATATAATCAACATGGATTATTCTCATCAGGAAAAAATACATCTTCCTTAAACTTCTATGTCCTTTGATTCATCAGGAAAAGAGAGAGAACCACTACTGACTTCATGATTGCCAACATTTAGGTAATCTTTATACCCACCTAAACACATATGAATATATATATATGTAAATATATATGTGTGTGTGTGTGTGTGTGTGTGTGTGTATGTATTTATAATCCCTAGTGGCTCAAGAGGTAAAGAATCTACC
The DNA here is from genome assembly GCF_910594005.1 of Cervus elaphus. Taxonomy (NCBI): domain Eukaryota; kingdom Metazoa; phylum Chordata; class Mammalia; order Artiodactyla; family Cervidae; genus Cervus; species Cervus elaphus. Next base: position 36,844,370 of record NC_057834.1, read on the forward strand.
TACAATGCAGGAGATGCAGGAGATATGGGTTTGATCCTTGGGTCAGGAAGATCCCCTGGAAAAATAATGGCAACCCACTCCAGTATTCTTGCCTGGAATATCCTATGGACAGAGGAATCTGGCGGGCTACAATCCATGTGGTCACAAAAAGTCGGACATAGCTACTAAACAACAACAAAAATTATTTTTTTAAATAAGCTCTCTGCCTCCTTCTCTTCTGCTCTTGGGATATCTATTATCCTTAGGTTGTCTTTTCTAATGGAGTCAGATTGTTCTCATAAAGTTTCTTCATTTTTTAAATCTTAGTTTTCTCTCCTTGTCTATCTAAATAACTTCTAGACTTTTATCATTAATTCTCTTTTCCATATGATCTGTTCCCCTTCCAGTGCTTCCTAGTGCATTGTTCATCTCATTTATTGAGTTCTTTAGCTATAGGATTTGTTTTCTTCCTTTTTGGAGCTTCAATCTCTTTGGTAACATATTTCTTCTATTCATTCATTTTAATCCTGAGCTTATCGAACTACATCTCTGAGTTCTCTTGAAGCTGATTGAGTATCTTCATGACAGCTGTTTTGAATTCTCTATCAGATCACAGTATTCTGCAACTTTATTTTGGGCTTTTAGAGTATTGTCGTTTTGTATTTGTGATACATTACCAAGGTTTTTGACAGCGCTTGATGAACTCTTCCTGTACCAGCACATTTGAAGTGGCAAACACCTTATTTAGGTAAAGCTCCGTTTTCCTTTAATTCTAACTCAGTAGGTTGGTTAAAAAGTCTTTCTTCTGTTTTTCAGTAGGTGGCACTATAGCAAAGGTTTTGGTTTCTCTTACCTGAGCCATCTTTAGCTGTATTTGAGTCAACACTTTCCACCCTTTAGCACCTCTACCAAAGGTCTCATCAGTACCCTTATCCCTGCTGCTGCCTTGTTGGTGCTGGAGTCAGGGCTGTCTCTGGCATCACCACGAGGGGCACCAAGGTGGCAGGCACCTCTGCTGCACCTGGGGTCTGCTGGGTCATTGGCACCACCCCTGCAGCAGGGGAGGGGTGGGGAGGGGAGCCAGGATTGCACGCACCTCTCCCATGTCCAGAGTTGTTGGGTTCTCTGGTGCTGCCACCACTGCAGGGGCGTGGGGAGGGAGGCCAGAATCACAGATACTTCCAGACTGGAAAGACCACAGTTGTGGGCCAATTGCCATTGCTGCCCAGTTACCTGTGGCCATGGGGCCTCTGTGGCTGGAAGGAGTCATGTGCATCATCTGCTGTTACTACCAGGTTCTTGGAGGCTGCGGGCTCAGTCACTGTTGCCGCAGGGTCTAGGATCTCTTCTGGGAGACCTTCTGCTGGTCTCCGAATTCTGCCTCCTCTATGTGTTCCAATCCACTCACTTTTGTGTATACAGATGTGTGGATATCTGGAATCCTGGTATGTTGGGCAGAAGAACCTTTGTGGAATTATGAATGTTTTACTAGTTTTAGATTGAAAGAGACAAAGACAGCATCTCATACAAACATAATGCTGACATCACTACCAGACTCTGACTCATGATTTGTTGTATGACTTTTCAGGTTGCATTGCTCTTCAGGACTTAGGTTTAACATCCCATAAAGTGAATTTAATATTCAGTAACCAAATACCTTGACTGCACGGTCTTTGAGTCAGTCCTGCAGATCCAACCTGAAAATCTGAACAGCTGAGGGGGAAGCCTCAGTGAAATCTTTCTGGAAAGAACTCCCAGAGGCTAAGAAGACGGTGTTAATTCTCTAGAGTATGGGAGTAGAGAGTTCTTAGATGTTGTGGGTATTCAGTCTGGGGAGAGAAACCAGAGCCTGAGACTCAGTAGGTGGCAGTGAGTCTGAGGCAGCTGAGGCTGTGGCCAGGAGGATGGTATACATCTCTCCCACGGCCCTTCTGTAATAGCAGGAGCAGAGCCGGCAGTAGTTTAAAGGAAATGCTGGGTGTGATTTAGCTTCTGTGGGGGGCAGGGTGAGATTGCCCTGTGTGTAGAGAGTATAACTTACATTGGGAGCTGCTGAGAAAGCCACATATTGTTTTGTTGTTCAGTTACTGAACAAATTTGCTGGCATTGAATGCAGCACTTTCACAGCATCATCTTGTAGTATTTGAAATAGCTCAGCTGGGATTCCATCACTTACACTAGTTTTGTTTGTAGTGATGCTTCCTAAGGCCCACTTGACTTCACACTTCAGGATGTCTGGTTCTAGGTCAGTGATCACACCATCACGGTTATCTGAGTCATTAAGATCTTTTCTGTATAGTTCTTCTGTGTATTCTTGCCACCTCTTCTTAATATCTTCTGCTTCTGTTAGGTACATAACATTCTGTCCTTTACTGTGCCATCTTTGCATGAAATGTTCCCTTCATATCTCTAATTTTCTTAAAGAGATCTCTAGTCTTTCCCATTCTATTGTTTTCTTTATTTCTTTGCATTGATCACTGAGGAAAGCTTTCTTATCTCTCCTTGCTGTTCTTTGCAACTCTGCATTCAGATGGGTAAATCTTTAAGGCCAAACTTGCCTTCGACAGGATTTATGCCAGAGAATAGCCAACAAATGCAGGAGAAGCTTCACCAAGTCTTGTTGTAATAGCATGACTTCTGTGCATGATCACGGGCTGACATTGGTGAGCAGGGCAGCCTAGGCTGAGCTATTAACCCAGGGAAACAGGTAAGGGTTTCAAGTGAATATAGGTGTGGAGAGTGTGAAATCACCAAGCCGGTTCAGTTGAACAAGTTGAACTGAGCCTCAGTAGGTGGCAATGAGTCTCACTAGGTGCCACCTACTGAGGCTCAGTTGTTCAGTTGAAAAAGCGAAATCACCAAGCTGGTTCAGCTGGTTCACAAGAACAAGTTCAGTTCAGTCGCTCAGTCATATCTGATTCTTTGTGACCCTATGGACTGCAGCACGCCAGACTTCTCTGTCCATCACCAACTCCTGGAGCTTACTCAAACTCATGTCCATTGAGTCTGTGATGCCATCCAACCATCTCATCCTCTGTCCCCACCTCCTCCTCCCGCCTTCAGGTGGGAGCATCAGGTGACCCAAGTATTGGAGCTTCAGCTTCAGCATCAGTCTTTCCAATGAATATTCAGGACTGATTTCCTTTAGGATGGACTGGTTTGATCTCCTTGCTGTCCAAGGGATTCTCAAGAGTCTTCTCCAACACCACAGTTCAAGAGCAGCAATTCTTTGGTGCTCAGCTTTCTTTATAGTCCAACTCTCACATCCATACACGACTACTGGAAAAACCATAGCTTTGACTAGATGGACTTTTGTTGGCAAAGTAACGTCTCTGCTTTTTAATATGCTGTCGAGGTTGGTCATAGCTTTTCTTCCAAGGAGCAAGCCTCTTTTAATTACATGGTTGCATCACCATCTGCAGTGATTTCGGAGCCCCCAAAAATAAAGTCTCTCACTGTTTCCTTTGTTTCCCCATCTATTTGCCATGAGGTGATGTGACCAGATGCCATGATCTTAGTTTTCTGAATGTTGAGCTTTAAGCCAACTTTTTCACTCTCCTCTTTCACTTTCATCAACAGGCTCCTTAGTTCTTCTTCACTTTCTGCCATAAGGGTGGTATCATCTGCATATCTGAGGTTATTGATATTTCTCCCAGCAATCTTGCTTCCAGCTTGTGCTCCATCCAGCCCGGCATTTCGCATGATGTACCCTGCATATAAGTTAAATAAGCAGGGTGACAATATACAGCCTTGATGTACGCCTTTCCCAATTTGGAACCAGTCTGTTGGTCCATGTCACCACCAGACACATCCACTACTGGGCATTGTTTCTGCTTTGGCTCAGCCTCTTCATTCCTTCTGGAGCTATTTTTCTGCTCTTCTCCAGTAGCATATTGGGCACCTACTGACCTGGGGGAGTTCATCTTTCAGTGTCTTATCTTTTTGCCTTTTCATGCTGTTCATGGGGTTCTCAAGTAAAGAATTCTAAAGTGGTTTACCATTCCCTTCTCTGGAGGACCACGTTTTGTCAGAACTCTCCACCATGACCTGTCTGTCTTGGGTGGCTCTACATAGCATGGCTCATAGTTTCGTTGAGTTAATCAAGGCCGTGGTCCATGTGATCAGTTTGGTTAGTTTTCTGTGATTGTGGTTTTCATTCTGTCTGCCCTCTGATGTATGAGGATAAGAGGCTTATCGAAATTTCCTAGTGGGAGGGCCTGACTGTGGGGAAAACCAGGTCTTGCTCTGGCTTTGTGGGCAGGGCCATGCTCAGTAAATCTTTAATCCAGTTTTCTGGGGACAGGGCTGTGTTCCCTCCCTATGGTTTGGCCTGAGGACAAACTACAGTAGGGATAAGTCTGTTTAGGACATCTTCAAAGAAGAGACTCCCTACCATCCTTCGGTCACTTCTCAGCCCTTTAAAGAGAGGGGTGCTCCCTTCAAGCCCCTCTTGGGAATCCAGCCTGGCCCTCTGTTTTGTCTGTCTCTGCTCCTAGGAGTGGTTTCAGGACCCATCATCCTCAGATCACCTGCTGAAGGACACCATCTCCTTACCCACAGTGTGTGGAAAACTGGTCTACAAACCACGCTCAGGAAAGCAAACTAGAGCTGTTAAGAAACCATTAACTAATAGCCTTGGCCAGAGTTTTATTGTTCTTGCTATTTTAGCAGAAAATACCAGCTTCTTTCTCCCTGTTTCCATGGTGCTGACCCCCTCTTACCAACACTAGTGGGGTGGATGGGGGGTTGGTGGGGAGAGCAAGAATAAGACAAACTATTTGGTCAGAATTACTTGTGACAATCTCATAGAAAGGTGCTACATTTGAGACTGAAATGCTGTATCTTGGGAAGTCCAATTGCATCCTCCCCCCATTGGAACAAAGATCTGTTTTTCTGATTTAATGGTTAGTATCCCCAAAATTGTATATTTCAACATTAAATTAATGCTGACCATGATGACTGTGATGCTAACTTAAGGATACTTTTATTTTGGGCATTAGTTAATGAGGGAACCAGCAGGGTCTTACAACCCATTCTAAGGAAGAGTCAAAGACACACCTATACACACCACAGAAATGCTGGAATGAATTTATAAACAGATATCCTATGCTTACATAGGTTATAGTATTTGTGATAACACCAGTGGTCATGTATGGATGTGAGAGTTGGACTGTGAAGAAAGCTGAGCACCGAAGAATTGATGCTTTTGAACTATGGTGTTGGAGAAGACTCTTGAGAGTCCCTTGGACTGCAAGGAGATCCAACCAGTCCATCCTAAAGGAGATCAGTCCTGGGTGTTCATTGGAAGGACTGATGCTGAAGCTGAAACTCCAGTACTTTGGCCACCTCATGCGAAGAGTTGACTCACTGGAAAAGACCCTGATGCTGGGAGGGATTGGGGGCAGGAAGAGAAGGGGACGACAGAGGATGAGATGGCTGGATGGCATCACCAACTCGAGTGGACTCCGGGAGTTGGTGATGGACAGGGAGGCCTGACGTGCTGCAATTCATGAGGTCGCAAAGAGTCGGACATGACTGAGGGACTGAACTGAACTGAACTGAGATAAAGGTCTGGAAGTATACACATCTTTAACAGTGCTTACTTTGGGGAGGAGGCACACTTAGAATTTTGACTTGAGTCAACTCCATAATCCATATAATTAGATTTTATGAACACAAAGAATGTTTATAATTACAAAGGAAAGGAAGGGATAATGCCCACACCAAATAGAGTCAATAACATAAAATTTTTCAGCCCAACTTGGAGTAACATGTAGCCTGTCCTTCCTTCCATCTTCCCTGCTGTCCCTGGCAGCAGATATATTGAGGTACTTGGTGACGTGGGAGTCAACAGAGGCTGTGGATTCCAGCTGCTGTGGACACAGCATGAATTTCTTTTCAGTCTGGGGGCTTTGGTAAAGAAGGAGGCCCTGGCTGGACGCTGTCTCCCTATGGCTTTCTATGGAATTGCACCCATGGGTGTCTAGCTACCTGAAGCCTAGCTCTGTACCCCAGGAAGAGACCCCTGAGAGGGTCAGCTGGTGGAGAGGGAAGGGTCCACCCTGGGAAGTGGGGATGCCTGGTTCAGACCCCAGGAGTGCCTGCTCAGGAGTCTTCTCACAGTGATGAGAGCAGTTCACACGTAGGAAACAATTGTCTAACTGTAAGCTTTCTAACTGTGCTGTAAGCTTTCCTCTTCTTAAATTCTAATAATAATTCTATGACAGAAAAGTGTTATTATTTCCACTTCACAGACGAGAAAACTGAAGGCAGAAAGGTTATATAACTGCTCAAGTCCACATAGGAGGTCCTGGACTCAGCTCAAGTCTCACTGACTCTGACATCCGAGATTTGACAGCTCTGATGTCCTAGGTCACCTAGTCTCACACCTAATAAATGTCAATGAGTCAAAGATTAAAACATAAGCATTGAATGTTAAAAGTTCCAGAAGAAAACGAGAGAGAATTAGAGAATTAAAAACATACCTTTGAATTGGGGCAAAGTTTTTATGCAAGACATAATACCCAGGAAGCCTTAAAAGTGGCTGATATTAATATGTTTAACATCATAAAAATAACAATTTGGTATGGCACATCATCCACGGACAAAACCAAAAAGTAAACTGGAAAATATTTCTATTACTTATGCTAGAAACAGGACAAATTTTCTACAAATGTCTATTTCCTATAAACTAATTGGGGGAAAAATCTGCACAGCAAAGGACATAAGCAGATATTATAGCTCACAGTTGACAGAAAAGAAGATTAAAATGAAAATAACATGAAACAATGATTAACTTCATTTATATAAAAAATGTTCATTAAAACCCTTACCAATTTGGCAAAGAGGAAAATTTGTTCATTATGTGTTTAGGGAAACCTAAACATAATTGGTAGGAGTGTAGACAAGAAACCCTTTGGAGGGTAATTTAACACTATCCATCAAACGTTCAGATGTACATGCTTTTGACCCATTAGATCCACCTAAGGATTTATCCTGAGGTACATACACATGTGTGCAAAGACTCAAAGCCAAGGATATTCACTGTAGCATTGTCTGGAGCAGAAAGAAATAATCTAACTACTGGTGAGAAGTAGTCCAGAAACAGAGCCCCACGTGGAACATCTGTGGCCATTAAATGAGACACGTCCAAGTGTACAGACCCGGAGTGGGCTCCTGCATATGGTGTTATGAGAAAAGGTGAGGAGAACAGTGTGTGCTGAGTGTGTTCATGTATGTGCAGATAACTTGTACATGCTCATAAATGTGTAGACTGTCTCTGGATGGTACACAAGAAACCGATAATAGTGCCAGCCTGTGTAAAAGGGAACTGGGCACTGGGAGTCACAGTGGCATGTAACTTCATTTTCAATCTCTATTTGCCCTCCTTTTTTAACCATGTGAAGGTATAATCTGTTTAAAATTTAAATAGTGACTCAGTGTAGCTGAAATAGTTTCCTCATCCTTCAAATGGGGATAATCATTAGTAATTGTCAGCTTTAGCGGGGTTGTCCTGAGGATGACTAGATACTCAGTGTCTGATGGAGCTGCTGAAATGTAGGGACTGGAATCACAGTCATGGGGGGGATGGGCTACCCAAATCATTTCACTGATTTCCAGACAGTGAAATCATCAAAATCCACCTAAAAATAATCCTAATTATAGTAATGATAATAGCAACTAAATACTTACTCCTGGGTGCTTTTTAAGTATCATCTTATTTAACCTCCCAGGAACTCCATAAATATTCACGATTCTCACCCCATTATTCAGATGTAGGAATCCAAGGCTTAGATGATACAGGAAATTGCTAAGTATTACTCAGCCAGTAAAATGTAGATCTGGGACTTGAACCCAGGTCTGTTTCACTCCAGAGTCTACACCTCACTGATTTTCTTACCAAGAGTCCAGCCCTGGCTCCCAGGAAGCTCTCACAGGGTCGGCATGTAGTCCCCGAGTGCCACCTTCCTGGGATCCTAGGGCCGCCATAACAATGTTCCAGAAACTGGTGACTAAAAATAACTGAAAACTATTGTCTCACCATTCTGGAAGCAAGAGTCCAAAATCAAGCTCTGGGTCAGTTCTGTGTCTGGTGAGAGAGGGATAGGGCACTGTGTTGCGGGGATCTGCTGGCCTTGGCATTTGTTTCATGACCTGTTCAGAGGGACCTGGTAGCACAGGCTCATCCAGCTCTTCTCAGTCAGCCTTCTGTGGGTCGTGTTGAGGAGTCCATCCTACACCCCACGGCGTGTGCTACTCAAGGTTACACTTCACTAGGACCAGGACTTGGTTCCAGAATTGCTTCAAATTCATTGTACTAGGCTGCCTTTCAGAAATCTAGGGAAAACGTTAAGGGTTTCATTTAAAATATGGATTCTGTAGTTCTTCTTTATTCTTGATGAGAAAACATTTACACTTACTGTCTTAAATGCCCTAGGCATCTGCAGCACTGGGAGCAAGAGTTCTGGAGGACCTGGTCCTGGAGTTGAGGATTCTGGAGCCCATCTTCCCTGGGAGGGGATCTGAGGAGATTCTGTGTTGTTTCACGTGATCAAGAATCAAGAAGCTGAACCATGGGGCCTCTGCCCTAAGTCAAACTACAGAGTCCTGCTGCGAGTTGGACCCCAACCTGGGTCAGCTTCCAGGACAAGTACCAGCAGAGGGTCCATGTGCCCAATATCTTGTTCCTGAGATCTGAGAACTTGACCTTTGAGGACAGTGGGCAGTACTGGCTAAAACCAGGTTAACTGGAGGAATAGAACTTAACAGGGTTTTCCATCTCACTGTCTATCATAAGTGACAACCTCTCACCCCATCCTATGGCTTCCCTCCTTCTTTTGTCTCTAGAAGTGTCACATAGGCCAATTTTTTAGAATTTCATTTATATCCCAATTTTCAGATTCTATTTTATCCTTAGAAATTAGGAATTAGTGGGTTCACCACAAATGGAGAGCCCACCACTTAAGATTCACACCAGGGATAAAAATCACTTAAACATTTTGGGAGAGGAGAATGGAAATTTGGGGAGACGGAATTTTTGCCACAACACGTCTTCATAGGACTAACTTTATTTAATTTGTGTATTAGTTGTATATTGCTGCTATAACAAATTACTGTAAATTAGTGGCATAAAACAACATAAATATATTACTTTCCTGTGCTGTAGGGCAGCAGTTAGACACAGTCTCACTGAGCTGAAGTCAGGGTGTTGGCAGGCCTGTGTTCCTTTCTCCCCTGGAGGAGGAGGCATTTTCTTGTCTTTCTAGCCTTTTAGTGGCTGCCTACCTTCGTTATCTCCAGACTACCTTCCTCCACTTCAAAGCCTGCAGTAGTGGAATCAATCCTTCTCACACTGCAGTTCTCTGACCTCCTCCTCTTCTTCCTTCTTCCACTTCCAAGCACCCATGTGATTACATTAGTTCCATCCAGATAACCCAGAACAATCTGGCTTAAACCTTTTTTATGGTCAGCTGATTAGCAAACTTCATTCCATCTGTTACCTTCATTCCCCTTTGCCATGTAACCTAACATAATCACAGGTTCTGAGGATTGGTCGTGAACTTATTTGGAGGTCTCTATTCACCTATCATGGGCTTCCCTGGTGGTTCAGTGGTAAAGAATTTGCCTGCACGGGAGATGTGGGTTCAATCCCTGGGTGGGGAAGATCCCCTGGAGGAGGCCATGGCAACTCACTCCAGTATTCATGCCTGGAGAATTCCAAGGACAGAGGAGCCTGGAGGACTACAGTTCACAGGGTCGCAGAGTCAGACAGGACTGAAGATACTGAGCACACATGCACGCACTCACCTACCATATTTTGAAATCTGTGTGAAGTTAGTTCACCTGCCCCTCTCCTCTCACTCAGCACCAGCCTCACTCACAAAGACTCCCCAGATCCAGCTCCAAAATTATGATTAGATGTAGGAGAAAGTTTATACTGCAACATTTCTTAAGACCTCCATTTGGCAACTCTTTCTTTCCCTAAAGTTCCTGTTACATAGGAAAATATCAGCTATAAGAAAGTGACTTTGACAGCCTCAGGTCCCCGTGTGACTTCTAAGACTAACTTGCCAACCTGTCACTTAGCTTCCTGTCTGTGCCTAAAGTTCAGTGGCAAGTTCTAATGAGACCTGGAGTTGTCATTCCTAGTCACTACCACTATATCTCCCACAAATGTCTCTACTTTGAGAAGCATGGACTCTCTCTGGCTTCCCAGAGCTGGCCTGATGCCCTGTCTCCCAGTGGACATCCTAGACATCATCTCAGCAGGAGAATCAGCACAAGGGCCAACCCTTCTGTTCCGGACTTCTTATCCTTCTAGGAAAGACTCCAATTTCAAAATATAACAAGACTTGGATAGGTGAGCTCCAGGCTTTATTTTCTTGTGAGATATTTTTAAGACTTGCTCAAACTAGTGAAATTTTGTAGGACTTAACTCAGTGACTCCCTTCCTTATTGTCACTGCTATGTATTTATCTTTGGCAAATTGTTGAGGGGGGGCAGTTTCCCTAAAAATGACCCCACCTTCCTTAGAGGGCGAATGCCAGAGTTTCAATGAGATAATGAATAAGAAAGCAAGAACTGGAATGTTCACCACTCATGTGAGGCTACTTTCTTTTATCTCATTAGTCCCAGAGCCCATGACCCTTCCCCAGATCCTGTTCAAGTCATCATCTGTCACACCAAACTGGTGTGATGTCACCCTGGAGTGCAAGGCCTCAGAGAACAGAGAGGACCTGAAGGTGACCTGGGAGAGCAAGGGCCTCCCCAGGGAGCTGGTGTGGAGAAAGACATTGGGACCAGCTGGCAACTCCCAGAGCCTGCCTGTGAGCCTGCCGCTGAACCAGCCCAGTGCTAGCCTCGCCTGGGTGGTCAGCAACCCGGTGGACCAGAAAACTGCCACATCAGACTTGGGGGAGTCTGTTCCCATGGTGAGGGCACCAGCCAGAGGGAAGCAGCACTCTGAGAGCTCAGGGCACTGAAGTATGGGTTCTGGGCTTTTCTCCCCAGTGTGTTCTTAGCATCGTCTTCCACCAGGTCACCCCAAAGAGGAGCTTGAGAAGCACAACCAGTTTGCTTCTGCTTTTAAACATCCCTCACGGCCATGCTCTCCTCTCACCCCTTGCCCCTGCTGGTCCAGGCAGCAGCCTTCCAGTACCTCTCCCCACACCCATTCATCATTCATTGTGTGTCTAGAGAGGTCTTTAGGAAAAGTGAATTGGATTGTGTCAATTGTCTGCGTCATCTGAGGGAATCTCTTAGCAGTCAGAGCTCAGAAGCCCCTCTGCTCATGTTTCTTAGCGCACACCCTTCACACTGAATTGCTTGCTTGGCCTCCCTGAATGTGTCCTGCAATTGCAAGCTTCTGAGCCCCCATAAATGCTCTTCCTCTACCATCAGCACTCCCAAATCAGGAGTCTTTCACTTCCTTACTCCTGTTGAAAGATTCCCCGAGGTCACAGCCGAGTCATGGACGTGTGCCAGTACAGTCACATAGGACCCTGGACTTGGTTATGGTTCTGCTCCTACTAGAGCTGGAACAAAGAGAACCTCAGTCTCGTTTTGTACACAGCCCTGCAGGTTCCGTAGCCATCCTGCCCTCAGCACACCTACTCTAAGGAGCTGTCCATGACCACCCCACACTGAGAACCCACTATTTGTGGGTTTGTCTCCTCCAGAGCCTGGAGGCCCTTAAAGGTAGAGGCCACGTCTTGTCTTTAAATCTGTGTCCCAAGCAGAGCTTCTGGCAGTTTGCTCACAGTCAGGATCCCACTGAATGAGTGAACGACCTGGTACCCTGCGTACAGTCTTGCCCTTCTAACCCATCCTCCACTGGGACTTTCTGGGAGAAGCTAATGTATAAGCATCACTTAAAGTTACCTGTTACCCTCCCCTGAGCTCCATCCTGGACTCTCAGATAAAGTTCAACTCAGCATGACCCAGTGGGACACAGAGAAAGACTCCTTCCTTCCTCCGGTCCTCCTCGCCTGGCTCCTCCCCGCCCTGTCCCTCTCCTGATTGCTGCAGGGGGGTGATGGCAACCCCCAGGGCTGACGATCTGACACAGACATTCCCTGAACGTGATGCTTCTGCTTCCCAGAAGGCTGCGCCCACCCTGAATAACAAACTCCTACTCCTTCCTCAAGGCTCAGCTTATGCATCACCTCCTCCGGAAAGCCCTCTATGAAGACCTGTGTACAAGGTGCACACCGCTATGCACTGCCATCTCTCTGGCTGGCAGATTTTGGTGTTTTCTCAGCCTTCCCCCTGGGTCATCAGTCATGTTCATCTCAGTATCCCTGGCACCAGAAGCTTGGGACCTGGTTGAGTGAATGAACCTGCCACCCTCCTCCCTCTTCAGCTTCTGAATCAGGACCCTTTAGACCTTTCCACCTGTCTTCTCTCTGTCTCCCCTTGGCAATGGGTATCTCAAGTTCTGTCTTGCCTTAACCTTCTTCATTCTCTCGGTGGAAGGGAAACAAGTTCACGTGGACAGGCCAATGTTGACAGTCATCGTAGTGGGCCTGTGGCTGTGCTGTGGATCCCGGGAGATGGACTGTGCCATTGAAAGGTATGTGGGAGAGGAAAGAAGATGGAGACGAAAAAAGCAGGTTGTACTTCTCCTTCCTGCCCCAGACCACCCCCACCACCCCACCACCCCCCGGCGCAACACTGAACCCTTGGCTCTCTTTCTCCTGCATTTTGCTGCTCAAGGAATATCTCTGCACTGGGGATGATGCGTGTGGCCTTGGCCCTTAGTTCACAGTCTTTGGGGGAAGGTACGGGTTTTCAAACTCCCGGTTCCAGCTCTACTCCATGTATGACTCAGGTACGGAGTGCAAGAGGATCACAGGGACCGTGACAGTGCCACTCACTGTGCAAAGCTGAGCCACCAGGGGTCTTGAGAGGACAGAGACCCATGAGAGATGGGAGCTGGGAGCTGTGCCCAGCCCTGGTTCTCCTGGGTCTGCCCTCCCCCAGGTCTGGGTCCTCTGCCTTTCCTGGCCCAGCTGTCTCTTTAACTCTTTCCAGGCAGTCAATGGTACTTACTAAGGAAATTTATAACTGGGGCCAGTGTAGTGCTGGGCGCTTTGGGAGAATGACCATGCAGTTCATGTCAGCAGCATTGGTCCTCTGTGAGTCGCTCTTCAGCCTCTCTGTCCCCCAGCTATTGCAGGAACCCTCTGTCTTGCATCCCTAGGGAATGGGTGAACAACCTCTAGAAGAAAAGAAGCCTCTTACTACTGTGTACAGTGAGGTTCACAAGCCAGGGAGACAGGCCATAAAAATAATTTAACTGGAGAAAGCAGAAGAATCAGAACTACTAGGACACCTCCATTCGAAGCTTGATTCTTGCAGACACCTGCCTCTCTCAGCTCAGGTTCAGCTCCAGCTGCCCCTGCCCTGGCTCTTTCAGGTCACTTTCAGGTCCTCTCTGTTCTCTGAGGCCTTGAACTCCAGGATGACATCACACCAGTCTGGTGTGACAGATGATGACTTGAACAGGACCTGGGGATGGGGCATGGGCTCTGGGACAGACGAGATAAAAGAAAGGAGCCTCACGTGAGTGGAGAGCATTCCAGTTCTTGCTTTCTTATCCATTATCTCATTGAAACCCTGGCATCTTCCCTCTAAGGAAGGTTGGGTCATTTTTAGATAAAACACAATTGGCAACCATGAAATTAAAAGATGCTTGCTCCTTGGAAGAAAAGCTATGACCAACCTAGACAGAATATTAACAGGCAGAGACATTATTTTGCTGACAAAAGTCCATCTAGTCAAAGCTATGGTTTTTCCAGTAGTCATATATGGATGTGAGAGCTGGACCATAAAGAAAGCTGAGCACCAAAGAATTGATGCTTTTGAACTGTGGTATTGGAGAAGACTCTTGAGAGTCCCTTGGACTGCAAGGAGATCTAACCAGTCAGTCCTAAAGGAAATCAGTCCTGAATATTCATTGGAAGGACTGATGCTGAAGCTGAAGCTCCAATACTTTGGCCACCTGATGTGAAGAACTGACTTATTGGAAAACACCCTGATGCTGGGAAAGATTGAAGGCAGGAGGAGAAGGGGACAACAGAGAATGAGATGGTAGGATGGCATCACCGACTCAATGAACATGAATTTGAGCAAGCTCCGGGAGTTGGTGATGGACAGGGAGGCCTGGCATGCTGCAGTCCATGGGGTCACAAAGAGCTGGACACAACTGAGCAACTCAACTGAACTGAACTGCCCTTAGTCTACATTACTGTGACCCTCCTGCCCTCAAGTCCCCAGGCACACATGGTCCTGTCATGACCTCTGACACCTCCCCAAGCTACCCTCCCACTCAGGATCCCCACCCTGCAGGATGAGAGCTCTTCTTCCATCATTGACTCAGCTCCTGACTCTTCTCCTAAAGCTTCCCAAAGAGGACCTTCCTGAGCATGACAATCCCCACAGCCTCTGCGGTGTGGCTGGTGTGTTTCTTTCTGAGAACATGGGCCCCAGCAAAATCACCATGAAACCTCTACTTCAAAAGGCATTGTTTCCCTTGCTCTGTTTGGCTGCTGCCTCTGCCACATTAAGGGCAATGTCTTATCTTCCAGCATCCTGTGTTCCTGTGTCTTCAGAGAAGAATGATCATAATCTCAAGCCCTCTCTCCATCCGCTACCCAAACACCAGCCTGTTTCCTTCCTCTCCTTGGGGCTGAGGGGGACATGTGGGGTGAGTGAGGGGCCAGGACAGCCTCCCATTGCCCCATCATTCAGGGACAGCTGAGCTGTGGCATCATCTGCAGAGGTGGGGGAGGTGTGGGGGAAGTAGAACCCTGGTCTGTCTTCTGCTGGTGACCTTTACTGTGGTCACAAGCTGTTTCCAAGCTCTTCAGGGTGGGGTATAAGGAGGCAGTGGTGGCTATGCTGCAGAGGCTGCATAACCTTGGGTGATCCAGGCTCCAATTTAATGACTTGGCCTCTGCCCTTGACCCCCAAAACCTCCTTGTGATGAAGAGAGACTGAGCTCTAAAGTCAGACCCACCAGGTCCCAAATTCTGGTTCTGCCACATAATGACCATGAAGTCTTGGGCAAAAGACTTATATCCAGGGACAAGTGGCTTTACCTGTCTGAGCTTCAATGTCCTCCCCTGTAAAATGGGTAAGACCTGACTTTGAGGTGTTATGTGGGAGATTAAATGAAGTAGAACACGTTCTGACCAGTGTCTGACACAGGGACACAGGTTACTCATGTATATTATACTTTTCTCTCTTGATGAAAAATTTGTAAATAGACACTGGAAAAGATAAAAGACGGTATTGTTTCCTTGATTCATAACTGACAGTTTTATCATGATCCAACAGTTTAAAAAGAAAATGTTTTCCTGGGATCCGAGGTAGTTGTGGTCACATAGAAACTACACACTTTCCTATGCTCCCATCTTCCCCTCCATCTCTTACACGTGGTGAACATCCTTGTAGAAACCTTTAAAAAATTCAGTTCCCTCTTACAAATCAGTAAGAGAAATACTGCCTTTATTGTTGATAAGTAAACAAAGGATATGAACAGATAAAACGTAAAGAAAAAATAGATACAAAAAGCATAAAAGATAGTTATTAGCACATGTAAACAAACAAAAGCAGAGTAAGAAAACTGGATATCATATTTTTGCCTTTCAAAGTAACAGGTGTTTTTCTTTAATGAGAACACGCCAGTGGCAATGGGACAGTGTGACAGGTGCTCTCATATATCACATTCAGTTTTTAAATGAGTAAAAAACTTCTTGGTAGTTCATTTGATGTGTCAGAAACATTTAAACAAATAAATGTTTCTACTTTTTCCTTGGTAACTCCACATCTGGGATTTAACCCCAAAGAAGACCCCATCCTGCAGAAGAAGGTATGCACAAAGGCATTCCTTTTGGTTTACTTATAATAATGAAAGGGCATCCCTGGTGATTCAATGGTAAAGAATCTGCATGCAACTATGGAAACCAGATTCAATCCCTAGGTTAGGAAGATCTCCTGGAGAAGGAAATGGCAACCCACTCTGGTATTCTTGCCTGGGAAATCCCATAAACAGAGAAGCCTGGGAGGCTATAGTCCATGGGGTTGCAAGAGTCAGAGAAAACTTGGCAACTAAACCATCACTGAAAGAAAGTGAAAGTGAAGTCGCTCAGTCGTGTCCAACTCTTAGCAACCCCATGGACTGTAGCCTACCAGGCTCCTCCATCCACGGGATTCTCCAGGCAAGAATACTGGAGTGGGTTACCATTTCCTTCTCCAGGGGATCTTCCTAACCCAGGGATCGAACCCGGGTCTCCCGCATTGGAGACAGACTCTTTAACCTCTGAGACACCATCACTACCACCATCCATAATAATGAAAACTTTGGAACCCAATAAGAGGATAAATTACTTAAGACCAAAAGTTACAACATGAAGGTGGTGACAATGACCACTATAGGTAAACAGTGTTGGCTGGGTGAGTGAGAAGATAAAAGGACTTGGTTTAGAGGGGGAAAAAAAAAGAACAAATATGTGTTGCACTTCTACCATATGCAAGGTCTATATTAGGAGTATTACATAGGTTATCTCATTTCAGCCTCACAACCTAAATGCTTCCTATGGGGTTTCCTGATGAGGCAGGAAGGGTCATACAATGGAAGACCCCCTGCTAAGCACCAGGGACTGTGACATATGTCTGGGATCTGGCTTTACACATGGACCCCATTAAGTAGATGACACGACCCTCATTGTGCATTTGTGGAAACAAAGGCTCAGAGAGGCTAACTAACTTGCCTGAGGTTTCAGAACTAAGAAGTATCAGTAGGCATCTAGCAGCTCCAGGACCGTGTTCTGTCTCAGACCGCACTGTCCTCACAGTCCTAACCCCCACCCACTCCCCCCGAACAGAGAACTCTGACCTCTTAATTCAGGGATATGAGAACCTCTGCAGTTTAAAAGAAATTGCTCAAAAAAAAAAAAAAAAAAGAAAAGAAATTGCTCTCCTCTCACTACTTCTGGCCCTTTCTTCCATCCCCAGCCTCTAAGAAAATGATCCTATTTACATTTCTCAGCAAGGAAACAGCTGCTCCCTTAGTGGCTTCTACCATCTGAATTCTCTTTCCTTTTTCTAGTCAACAAATGCTAAATTACCTCACTGGGGTCATGCAGTTTGTGGGGCTAGTGAGTAGTTTGGGCAGGCTGTCCTGATTTTTTTTTGTTTTTTGTTTTTTGAGATGCAGTTACATCTAGGCCGGCCCCTCTGTGCTTCCAGAGCACTTCCACTGTTCTGCCATTACAGCACTCTTCAAAGTTCTGAGAGTTGTGTAGGTGAGAGGGCAAGGGGGACACAGAAGCCATCTGCCCATCTGCTGTCTGTCTGTGCACTTTAGTTGCAAAACAACCACTGAGGACTGGAAGGCCCCCCAAAGAAAATGCAGCTTCTCCTGCCTCAAGCAAACAGGCGTCAGCCGAACTATAAGCAGATCGAGAACAACCGTCACAAGACTGTGTATAGTCCCGCAGGAGAGGGAGGGCGGGGAGCTGGGTGGGTCCCAGCGGCTCTAACCGTGAGGTCTTTTCCATTCCTTGAACAGTGATGAAACAAAAACTCTTTCCCCTAAATGTATCTTGGATTAAAGCAGACTCAGCTAGGGCTGGGTTATTGATTAGCCCATTTGCATTAAGAGCCAAAATTGACCAAACTAGTTAGCTATTGTCCTTTATTTAAAAGAGTATCTTTTAAAACATTTAAAGCATATGGCATTGAGTGATCATTTCATCTTATACTTAAAAGTTTGCAGTGGAGAAATTTTATGGACATACGTCTGCATTACCCTCAAGGCACAGGACGTGTCTGTAGAGATGAGATGAAAACATTAGTAATAGCACGGCTCTTCCCCAGCCTTTCAGTCATCATTGGATTTAGCCCTTTTCCTGTATGCTTTATGGACTCCAGATGTGCAGTTGGGAAAGAACTGGAACCTGAATTTTTTAAGGATCCATCTCTCTGTTCTTGATAAAGAATATTTTTAATAATCTATGAGAAACAGCTGAATAAATTTATTTATATATGAGAGAGAGAGAACAGCTTGCAGACCACACAGATACACAGATGTAGCTTCACTACTATGTGAACATCTTGTAGCTCTCCTGATAAGATTTTTGGTCTCAAGTCAAGAGGGCCTTAGGAAGCACTACAAGGAACAAAGTTTGTGGAGGTAATGGAATTTCAGCTGAGCTATTTCAAATCCTAAGAGATGATGCTGTGAAAGTGCTCCTCAATATGTGAGCAAATCTGGAAAACTCAGCAGTGGCCACTGGACTGCTGAGTTTTCATTTCAACCCCAAAGATGGGCAATGTCAAAGAACATTCAAACTACCATACGACTGTGCTCATATTCCTTCACTCCTACCTTTTTGTGAACATACTAGTTAACATGGACTTCCCAGGTAGCAGTAGTGGTAAAGAACCCGCCTGCCAATGCAGGAGACATGAGAGACACAGGTTCGATCCCTGGGTTGGGAAGATCCCCTGGAGAAGGAAAGGGCAACCCACTGAAGTATTCTTGCCTGGAGAATCCCATGGACAGAGGAGCCTGGCAGACTACAGTCCATGGGGTTGCAAAGAGTCAGACATGACTGAGCGCACACACACACACACACACACACACACTAGTTAACACAGTTAGACCAGAGAAAGAAATGAGGTACAAAAATTTCAAAAGAGAGTTATTTTATTATTTACAGACTATTTAATTTTTCACTTGAACTCATAGGAAAATTATTGCAGAAGATGACCAAAAAAAAAACCCTCAGGAAAGCAAGATATAAAATTAAGATAGCAAAATAAATAGATTATTACATGATACTAACAACTAGAATGATGTTATGGCATCACAAAAATAAAATGTTTATGTATAATCATAACAGAAAATAAACAACTATATACAAAAATTTAAATTCAACAGAAGATCACAAAATAATGCCTGGACAAATAGAAAAACATAGTATGCTCTCCAATAGGAAAATTAAATACTAACTCTTAAAGTTAACCTATAAATTTAATATGACCTTAATAAAAAATATCATTAGGACTTAAAAAAAAAATCCAGACAAGCAGGTTCCTTATATGGAAATATGAGAGACAAGAACATTTAAAGATATTCTGAAAAATTAGCATAATTAGGGACTTTCCTGGTGAACCAGTGGCCAAGACTGTACTCCCAATGCAGAGAGCCCAAGTTTGATCCCTGGTCAGAAAACTTGATCCCACATGCCTCAACTAAGCATTCACATGCTGCAAGTAGAGATCCTGAGTGGCACAACTAAGGTCTGGCACAGCCAAATAAATAAAAATAAATATTTTTTTAAATAAGCATAATTAGGGCACTAGCCCTAACAGGTACTAAAATATATCAGGAAACCACACTTATTAAAGCAATATGGCCCTGCTTAGGAAAAGCATTCAAGGAGTCTGTTTGGAAGTCAGCCAGTGATTTTTATAAGATGGCTGCTCTAGTTTATAGATCCTAAACTCCAGTTGCAATATTTCCAGCCTCCAGCCAACCCCGCTCATTTCAAATGGGCCCTTGCAATCCAAATTGACTCTAGCCAATCTATCTTGATAACTGTTTTTGTGTTAACTGACAGACTCCCTCGGTTCATCTCAAGTCCCAAGTCAAGGAGAGATTCTGTCAGCAACCAAGGACCTCTGCTCAGTCCTGAGTAATGGGCTTTTCCTCCAGCTCAGGGCTTGTCTCTATGCTTGTGCTCCTACGCGTACACTTCTATCACTCCCCAGATTGTCTAACTGTTGAATATATTGTACAGTGTTAAATATGTTGCACCCTTAAAGCTGTCTATCCTTTCTATCTTTATTTCAAAACTCTGAACATGTGACTAGCATATACTTGAGCTCACTATTGAAAAATTGTAAATGTTAATAAAATAGTATACCCACAAATATATGATAAAGAAATAGTAAGGGTCTAACAGAAGCAGAAGAGATTAAGAATAGGTGAAAAACTATACAAAAAAAAGTCTTAATGACCCAGATAACCACAAAGGTGTGGTCACTCTCCTAGAGCCAGACATCCTGCAGTGTGAAATCGAGAGGGCCTTAGGAAGCACTACAAGGAACAAAGTTTGTGGAGGTGATGGAATTTCAGCTGAGCTATTTCAAATCCTAAGAGATGATGCTGTGAAAGTGCTGCTCAATATGTGAGCAAATCTGGAAAACTCAGCAGTGGCCACTGGACTGCTGAGTTTTCATTTCAACCCCAAAGACAGGCAATGTCAAAGAACGTTCAAACTACCATACGACCGTGCTCATTTCCCATGCTAGTAAGGCTATACTCAAAATCCTTCAAGCTAGGCTTCATCAGTATGTGAACTGAAAACTTCCATATGTACAAACTGTATTTAGGGACCAGAGATCTAACTACCAACATTTGTTGGAAAATGGAGAAAGCAAGGGAATTCTAGAAAAAGTCTGCTTCATTGACTATGCTAAAGGCTTTGACTGTGTGGATCACAACAAACTGTGGAAAATTCTTCAAGAGATGGGGATATCAGATCACCTGAGCTGCCTCTGGAGAAACCTGTATGCAAGTCAAGAGGCAAGAGTTACAACCAGACATGAAACAACAGACTGGTTCCAAATTGAAAAAGGTACGGGGCTGTATATTGTCACCCTGCTTATTTAACTTTTATTCAGAGTACATCATGCAAAATGCCAGGTTGGATAAATCACAAGCTTGAATCAAGATTGCCAGAAGAAATATCAAAGACCTCAGATAGACAGATGATGCCACTCTAATGGCACAAAGTGAAGAGGAACCAAAGAGTCTTTTGATGTGAGTAAAAGAGGAGAGTAAGAAAGCTGGCTTAAAACTCAACATTCATGATGAAAGAAATCAAAGAGGACACAAACAGATGGAGAAACATACCGTGTTCATGGATTGGAAGAATCAATATTGTCAAAATGGCTATTCTACCCAAAGCAGTCTATAGATTCAATGCAATCCCTATCAAGCTACCAACGGTATTTTTCACAGAACTAGACCAAAGAATTTCACAATTTGTATGGAAATACAAAAAACCTCGAATAGCCAAAATAATCTTGAGAAAGAAGAATGGAACTGGAGGAATCAACCTGCCTGACTTCAGACTCTACTACAAAGCCACAGTCATCAAGACAGTATGGTACTGGCACAAAGACAGAAATATAGATCAATGGAACAGAATAGAAAGCCCAGAGATAAATCCACGAACCTATGGACACCTTATCTTTGACAAAGGAGGCAAGGATATACAATGGAAAAAAGACAACCTCTTTAACAAGTGGTGCTGGGAAAACTGGTCAACCACTTGCAAAAGAATGAAACTAGAACACTTTCTAACACCATACACAAAAATAAACTCAAAATGGATTAAAGATCTAAATGTAAGACCAGAAACTATAAAACTCCTAGAGGAGAACATAGGCAAAACACTCTCCGACATAAATCACAGCAAGATCCTCTATGACCCACCTCCCAGAATATTGGAAACAAAAGCAAAACTAAACAAATGGGACCTAATGAAACTTAAAAGCTTTTGCACTACAAAGGAAACTATAAGTAAGGTGAAAAGACAGCCCTCAGATTGGGAGAAAATAATAGCAAATGAAGAAACAGACAAAGGATTAATCTCAAAAATATACAAGCAACTCCTGCAGCTCAATTCCAGAAAAATAAATGACCCAATCAAAAAATGGGCCAAAGAACTAAACAGACATTTCTCCAAAGAAGACATACAGATGGCTAACAAACACATGAAAAGATGCTCAACATCACTCATTATTAGAGAAATGCAAATCAAAACCACAATGAGGTACCATTACACACCAGTCAGGATGGCTGCTATCCAAAAGTCTACAAGCAATAAATGCTGGAGAGGGTGTGGAGAAAAGGGAACCCTCTTACACTGTTGGTGGGAATGCAAACTAGTACAGCCGCTATGGAGAACAGTGTGGAGATTCCTTAAAAAACTGGAAATAGAACTGCCATATGACCCAGCAATCCCACTTCTGGGCATACACACTGAGGAAACCAGATCTGAAAGAGACACGTGCACCCCAATGTTCATCGCAGCACTGTTTATAATGGCCAGGACATGGAAGCAACCTAGATGCCCATCAGCAGATGAATGGATAAGGAAGCTGTGGTACATATACACAATGGAATATTACTCAGCCATTAAAAAGAATTCATTTGAACCAGTCCTAATGAGATGGATGAAGCTGGAGCCCATTATACAGAGTGAAGTAAGCCAGCATACTAACACATATATATGGAATTTAGAAAGGTGATAACGATAACCCTATATGCAAAACAGAAAAAGAGACACAGAAATACAGAACAGACTTTTGAACTTTGTGGGAGAATGTGAGGGTGGGATATTTCACAAGAACAGCATGTATACTATCTATGGTGAAACAGATCACCAGCCCAGGTGGGATGCATGAGACAAGTGCTCCGGCCTGGTGCACTGGGAAGACCCAGAGGAATCGGGTGGAGAGGGAGGTGGGAGGGGGGATCGGGATTGGGAATACATGTAAATCCATGGCTGATTCATATCAATGTATGACAAAACCCACTGGAAAAAAATAATAATAATAATAATAAAAAATAAAAAAATAAAATAAAAAAACTCAACATTCAAAAAACTAAGATCATGGCATCCAACCTCATTATTTCATGCAAATAGAAGGGGGGAAAGTGGAAGCAGCAGCAGATTTTCTTTTCTTGGGCTCCAAAATCACTTCAGACAGTAACTGCAGCCATGAAATGGAGAGACACTTGCTCCTTGGATGGAAAGCAAAGAAAAACCTAGACAGCATGTTAAAAAGCAGAGATGTCACTTTGCCTGACAAAGGTCTGTACAGTCAAAGCTATGGTTTTTCCAGTAGTCATGCGCGGATATAAGAGTTACGTGGACTTATGCCGACCATAAGAAAGGCTGAGCACTGAAACTAAAACCAGAAATAATAGAAGGGATTGCCTTTGGAGAGAAGAACTGGGGCCAGCAAGAGACTGAGATGTTTCAGTACAGTTTTTAAAACCATATACACCGTAGCCCACCAGGCTCCTCTGTCCATGGGACTTTCCAGGCAAGAATACCAGAGTGGGTTGCCACTTCTCAGCCAGCGGATCTTCCCGACCCAGGAATCGAATCTGTGTCTCTTGCGTCACCTGCTGGCAGGCATATTCTTTACCACTGAGCCACCTAGGAAGCCCCTGTATGTGTTTTTTTTTAAAGAAATCATAAAGCAGCACTTGTCCAACTTGAGTGTGCACACAATAGCAGGCTCTGACTCAGTAACTCTGGGAGACCTGAGGTTCTGCATTTCCTACAAGCTCCTGGGCAATACCAAAGTTGCTGGTCTGAGGACCACACTCTGAGTAGCAGGGTGCAGATGATGTAAAGCCAGGCTGAGTCAACTGAAATAAATTCTGTGGATAACTGGAAATCGGGGAAGATCTTTGAACAGAGATGAGACGGGATCAGAGGATGCCTTAGGAGGACTGATCAGGGCGGCATCACCTCTTGCGAGACCCTGGGGGCACCGGGCCAGACAGGAGACATTGTAAAATCCAGGCAGAGGAGGGGGGCTAGGGCAGGGCAGGGATGGAGGGCAGGGACAACAGGGTGGAGAGACAAGACTGCAGTAGAATCATTGGCAAAGGACTGGGTGTGAGGGGTGATGGCAACAAAGTACCCAGGTGTCCAGGGAGAGGGTGCTGGGCCTTTGGAGACTCAGGGCAAGAAGGGGAGCACAGTCTGGGGACCTGAGTGTAAGGGGCCTACAGGACCACCTGGGTTAGAAGAGGCAGGGATCAGTGAGGAAGTGACCCAAAGGTAGGAACACCCATCACTCACAAACACCAAGGATTGTCCTATGTCAGAAGCTCTCCCACAGCTGTATGTGATGTGGGTTCCGACTGTCGGGGTCACACTCAGGCCATTCAGGCAGCCTCTTTCTGCACCCTCTCCACTCTCCAGCTCCATCACTGATGCCAACAGCACATTTGCAAGGCCACAGCCCAAGGCTGACCTGAAGAGCCAGGACAACTCTGGCCCTTCCAGAGCAAGACCCCAGGACAGATCTCATTCTCAAAGAAACATGACCTCCCTCTGGGGCCTGGGTTCAGAGCTTCCCTTCACAGGCCCCCAAAAGGGTCAGGGTGATGCAGAGCAGCTGGGAAGCTGGGGACACTCCTTCCAGTGACTTCTGTCTCTTCACCTCCACACACACTTAGCAGAGATAAAATGCTAAGTATATTCATGGTCTCAGGATAGTCACTGAAGAATCCGTTTTATAGCACTTAAATTTTTTATGTCTTGCTTGTTGAGGACTTTTTTTTTTTAAGTCTGTAATGTGATTTGCCATACGTAGAATAAAAAAAAGAGAAGAGCTCCCTCCTCCAGCTTGTGTCTGATAGCAGGCGCGAGCACAGCGGCCGCTGCCGGACGTCGTGTCTGCTGGTCGGTTGGTGTTTCTCTGAAAGTCGGTGCCGTCGAACTTCCCGCCATGGCTGAGTTAGATCCGTTCGGCGTCCCCGCTGGCGGTCCCGCCGCCCTGGGGAACGCAGTGGCCGGGGAAGAGGACCCTGCCGCGGCCTTCTTGGCACAGCAGGAGAGCGAGATTGCGGGCATCAGAACGACAAGGCCTTCGCCATCCTGGACGGTGGTGCCCACAGATTCCAGCCTCACGGCGAGCCGCCGGGGGTTCCAGATGCTGTTGATGGAGTGAAGAATGGAGAACACTATCAGGAGAGTAATGGGCCGACAGACAGTTATGCAGCTATTTCACAAGTGGATCGATTGCAGTCAGAGCCTGAAAGTATCCGACAATGGAGAGAAGAGCAAACGGCCGCTTGGAAGCCCTTGATGCCAATTCTCAGAAGCAGAAAGCGGAGCGGAAAGAAAAAGCAAAAAAGGAGCTGGACGAGTGGTATGCAAGGCAGGACGAGCAGCTCCAGAAGACAAAAGCCGACAACAGGGCAGCAGCAGAAGCCTTTGCCATTGAGGAGTCATCCCCAGGCACTGAGTGGGAACGGGTGGCCCGGCTGTGTGACTTTAACCCCAAGTCCAGCAAGCAGGCCAAAGACGTCTCCCGCATGCGTTCTGTCCTCAACTCCCTCAAGCAGGCCCCCCGGGTGCACTGAAGAGCCTCCCTGCGGCAACACTACATCTGCAGCATCTTAATCCTACTCAGTGAAGCTCTTCACGGTAACTGGATTAATTATGTTGAGTCCTTTTGGACCAAACCTTCTGTCTTTAGAGTTGATCATTGTGATTGAATGTTTCCTTCAACTGTGTTCTCCCTGGCATTTGAGGAGGCGAGGTGGCGGCAGAGGAAGGGAGGGAGACCTCCCAAAGGCAGCCTCAACCTATGCTTTTGTGCATTATTCAGAGAATAAATTTCTGATCCGAGAAATAATTTAAAAAAAAGAAAAGAAAAGAAAAGCAGCTGCATGGTTCTGCATGAGACAGTTGGAAAATACCTCCATTTGGGGAAGCTGAATAGCCTGAGGGAAACCTCTCTGGTGGGTGAGGAGCCACCAAAAGTGGGCAATGGGAGGTCCTCTGCTCAAGTCACTGAGACAGGCCCCTATGCCCATGACCATGAGGTGGGAGCCCAGCCCTGGACTGAATTCTAAAGGACTAAGGATGGGAGAAGTCCGACCCCTGGATACACGGGGCACTGCTTCACCTCTTCCTGCGGAATCTACATGACAGACATTTCCCCTGGTGTCCAGCCCATCAGGGGCACCCGGGAGCTAAACCACCGTCAACGCCTCCCACCTGTCTAGTTACTTTCCAGTGCAAAAATACTTTCACCTGTGAGAGGCAGATAAGTACTGCTGTGATTACCTTCCCATTTTTCAGACGAGGAAACTGAGGCTCCAGAGAGGTTAACTGGTGAACCCCAAGGTGTGGAAAGTCAGTCCATGGCAGAGCCTGACCTTAGACCAGATCCCCACCCTTTCAGACCACTGGTCTTTCCAGATCCAGGTCCCTCTTGGTGCAGTGAATCTCACACTCCAGATGGGAGATTTCAGACCTTGAGAAGCTGCATGACAGGGAGGGAGACCAGGCCTGTCCCAGGAGAGCCTCTCACCTCCCCCACATCATTTGGCCTCTGGTTCCATGTCAGCGTCCTCTGAGGCCCCAGGGCAGCCCTTGTCCAACCACACCCACCTCCCTGTGCATTCAGCAAGTCACAAACAGATCTGCACCCTCAGCCCAGCCCAGACCTGCAAGGGCTGGTGGCCTGAGAAGCCTCAGCTGGTTGGTCTCCCAGAGCCCAAAGACCCTCACTTGTCTGTGAGCTGCAGGCTAGTGGACCTTCCCTCCTTCCTGGGGCAGTGAACCGTCCTGCTAGAGAATCCCATGGTCCTGCTTTCACGGGGTCTTGTCTCATCTTAGTCTTAACATCCATCCCATCAGTCACACCAAGTACATTACCTTTTAAACCTGGAGAACCACCCCTGGTGCAGAGACTGCTCCCACCCCAGGCTTGCATCCAGCCTCCGTTTGTGGTGACTCTCTCCCCAGGCCATTGGTCAGGCCTCTTTCTTCTGGGCTTCCTTTATCACAAGATGTCCCTCCTGATTCTTGGCTGGACAGGTTCTCAGCATCTCTCTTCCATCCAGCAGGAGGAGGGCAGACCACAACAGCCAGCACAACCTCCTACCCACCCCAGGGGCTCGGGACGTACCTACCACCCCACAAGGAACAGGAAGTGGGGCCCTGCAGATCCCCACTCACGGCCCCTGAGATCATGCTGACATCTCTGAGACTCTCGCATCGGGGGCACAGAGGTGAGGGTAAGCCCCAGCGGGAGCAGGTAAATGGGGAAAACCTCATCTGAGGGGTCACTCCCCCTCTCTTATGGGTCTAAGCAAGAACCCCATCAGCCTGTAGCCAGCACACCTGCTCTTCCTCCCTGGAGTGAGACCCTTCCCTCCTACCCAGTGCCCACTGACACTTCCAGATGCAGCTCAGATGGCACCCTGGGACCCCGCCCTGTCCTGCCCCAGCTGGAATCAGGTGCTGTCTGTGCTGGGCTCCCACGGCACTTCAGCAAGCTGTCAGTCATTTGTGATGTGACCAGGTCACTGGCTCTTGCCCTCCCCTTCTGACGCAGACCCCCAGCCCCCTGCAAGTAGGCAAGGAGACCCCACTCTCCGGCTGGTGCAAGTCCAGGTTGGCACCTGAGAGTGGGGCCCTGTTGACTCACCCTTGTCCCATCCCTCCTGTGAGAATGCTGGGATGTCACACATGCTCTTAAATAAGACAAGCAGCTTTCAGCTAAGCAGCACATGGCACCCTTGATGGGTTTCCACTCAGCAAATGTTTACTGAGCACCAGGGCCCTCCTTTCCTGTCCAGTCACCATCTGCTGCAGCCGCTGAGTCCCGAGGTGAGCACCACATGTGCCCCATCCCTCCACAGCTAACCCCATAGCCACCCAGTCCCCTGCAGGCGCCCCACCTCTTTAGGACCCAGCAGTGTCCATCACAGGTTGGGCCCAAAGACACAGTCCGTGTCCACCATCTTGCTTCCAGTGGAGACACAGCTTATGTGTGTTTCATGTTCAGTTATTTGCTCTCAGCAACAATAAAGAAGACAGACGAGAAGAGCAATTTCAATTGTGCAGCAATTCCACTCTAGGAGAATCTACTGTCTTCACAAACTGAAGGCCTGGAGTGAGCGTCAGATGGAAGCTGTAAATCCACAGGTTCCCTCGGGCCCCTTGATCCATCTCTCTGCTCCCACCCGCCTTCCTTGAGGGTAGGGCTGTGCCGGGCTGGCTTTTCAGGAGGAGAAGCCCCTGGTCTCCAGCATTTGCCAATTCCTCTGGTGTGGGTGCTTCCCTGGTGGCTCAGACGGTAAAGAATCTGCCTGCATGCAGGAGATCCAGGTTCAATCCCAGGCTGGGGAAGACCCCCAGGAGAAGGGAATGGCAACCCACCCCAGGATTCCTGCCTGGAGAATTCCATGGACAGAGGAGCCTGGCGGGCTACAGTCCATGGGGTCGCAAAGAGTCAGACACCACTGAGTGACGAACACTTTGGGCTTCCTGGGTGTCCTGTGACTCAGCACGCACGCACACGGTGTGGATATCCCCTCTGTGGCTCACTTCAAACCACCGGCATGCTGACACTGAGCACCAACTTGGGAAAAAGACGAGCAAAACCAGTTCTGTCTCACAAGCCAGCTCCAGGTGTTTTTAATACATCACTGTCTGAGGAGAATCTAACATTTCAGTTTACAGACACATTTTCACATAGCGTTGCCCAGAAACACAGACAATTGTTTATCAGGAGGAAAAGGCAGCCTCTCCCAAGGCAGGAGGACAACTTCCCAAGGGTGGTCCATGGGTCTGCACCGCAGCGGCATCCTAGGGATCCAGGAGTGGTCTTCACTGTATTTTGTGTGTGCTCAGTAGCCTCCGACTCTTTGTGGCCTCATGGACTTAACCCGCCAGGCTCCTCTGTCCATGGGATTCTCCAGGCAGGGCTACTGAAGTGGGTTGCCAGTTCTTACTCCAGGGGATCTTCTCAACCCAGGGACCGAACCCATATCTCTTGCATCTCCTGCGTGGGCAGGGAGGATTCTTTACCACCAGAGCCACCTGTGAAGCCCAACTGTATTTTATTTCACTTTAAAACCTAATTCTCCCTTTCAATAACCAAAGTGAAGGTTTGTCACCCTTCACCACTCTCCTTCTTCACTAGACACCCCTGGCGAAGGCTCAGTGGGTCCCCCACCTACCTGCACACCAGCCTGTGTATCTTGAGAGCGCAGAACAGAACGGCTGTCTCTGTGGAAGCCTTCCCCTTCCCCACACCCCATCCCCGCCCCTCTTTCCAACCCAATCCTCGCTTGCACCGCCCACCCCAGTTCCGGTGCTGGGAGGCAGGACTTTGCAGACAGACACACAGACACAGACTGATTGCATTCCTGCTTCTACCACGGGCTAGATAATCATGGGCAGATCCTCTACGTCCTCCTTCCCTGGCTTGTTAGGAGAACTAAGTAAATATGGTGCAAGAAGCAGTCAGTACAGGGCAGCCCCAACAGGCTTCCCTCCTCCCATCCTCCCAGGGAGGCAGCCTGAGCCATCGTCAGACAATGTCGCCACCCAGTGGCTGATCTCAGAATTGCCCAAAAGGCCCGTAGCTGTTCTCTATTTGAGGGAAACCGCTTTAAAGAAGGGAAGGGCTGGTAAGTGTATGGTGGGAATCGAGACCCAGTTTCTGAGAGGCTGCCTGGTATCATGGAATGACCTGGGGCACTGGCATCGGATTCAGGTTACAGTTATGCCAGAATCTAGCTGTCTGACCTTCAGCAAGTTATTTAACTTCTTGAGCCTCAGTATCCTCATCTGTAAAATGGGTATAATGATTTCTGTGTCATTAGATAAACACTCAGTGTTTGTTGCCATTCTCCTTTTGAGCCCTCTTCCCAGCCCTGTTTCCCAGAACCTAATAAATATTCACCTTCCTGCCTCTGCAGTTCCCATGAGTAGTTCCTCCTTGGCCTCATCTTCTCAACTCTGTTTTCAGGATTCCCCTTACCCCAAGAGGAAAGATCTCAGAGTCCACAGTCATCCCCAGTACTTCACGTCCCAAAGCTCTAAATCTTCACAATATTTCAATAAAAGGGATAGTTTTGGTGACACACTCATGTGACAAAATTATGTCAAAGATGTTATATAAAGTAAAATACCACGTTATTTATTTGCAATAAAAGACTCTCCAGTCTGGGGACAGGTATCAAGCCACGGACCCTAGACACCCCCTTCCCATTAACAAGTTCTCTCCCCAACAAGGGGGCTTGCTGGGCACAGACCCTTGATGATCAGGGTGGGATTATTTCTCCCACACTCAGGAACTTTCTGAAACTTCCTGACCCAACCAGAAGCACGTTGCTGGCGGGCAGATTGCTATGACCCTGAATTCCAAGGACACACAGTGACCCGCATTGTCAGTGCTGGCCAGTGTCCTTGAGGTTATAAATCCTCCCTGGTGGGCCATCATATTTACTTATTAGGTCTGGATCCCATCTTGTTTTGAGTGCTCTAGACAAATACCTGAACTTATCTGAGCCTGCCTGCTGTCACAGCACTGGGGATGTGTTCCTACTTCAGGACTCTGGGTTAAGTAAGGGCAGCCCTGTGCATGTGCCCAGTGAGGCCACAAATCCTTCATAAAAACGCCTATTTTCCAGAATCCATTCTCCAGGAGATGCTGCTTTTATAAATGGCTGGCTCTAATACTAGACAAGGTTTCCAGGAGCGCCCCCTCGTGGCATCACATTTTCCTAATTTTCTTTTTAAAAGGTGGGATAGAAAACAACTGAAGACAGATTCTCACTAATTCCTTCACCAACTCATTTCTGGATTTTAAGTTTCAGTCACTGAAGCTTGTTTGCAATAAAAGAAAAATGTAAATGTGTATCAATAGCACCCTTGTCCAAATGAAAATAAAAACAAAAAATATTTATTTTAAAATAGTGCATTTCCCTGGTGGCGCAGTGGATAAGAATCCACCTGCCAATGCAGGGGACACAGCTTTGATCCCTGGTCCAGGAAGATTCCACATGCCACCGAGCAACTGAGGCCGTGAGCCACAACAACTGAGCCCACGCTCTAGAGCCCACAAGCCACAACTACTGAGCCTGCGTGCCACAGTTACTGACGCCTGCGTGCCTAGAACTCATGCTCCACAACAAGGGAAGCCCCCTCAATGAGAAGCCTATGCATGGCAACAAAGAGTAGCCCATGCTCACAATAACTAGAGAAAGCCCATGCAAACGCAGCAAAGGCCTAGCACAGCCAAAAAACTTAAAAATAAATAAAAACTTTAAAAAAAATAGTGCATCTGTCCACACAAATGCTGTAGTCTTCACTCACAGGAAAGAAACACCACTAAATCTGAGCAAAACTTGTAAGTTTTATTATGCAGCCAGAGGGCAGGAACAAACAGATCACAAAACAGGAAATGCAACTGTTTCACACAACCAGGGGAAAAAATATGGGCCTATTGGACAGCTCGGGATCCCACTACAAATTACCACAAACTGAGTGCCTTTAACAACAGACATTTGTTTTCTCACTCTCGGAGGCTAGAAGTTCAAGATACAGATGCCATCAGGGTTGTTTTGGGATAAGACTTCTCTTCCTACTTTGTAAATGGAGTAATCAAGTAAATGTTTGCCCTTAGGGTTTTCTTTAAGCCCAAAAGAAAGTATCAACACCCATTTATGATAAAATCTGTGGCTACAGTAAGATGATCATTGTTTGACAGGGGTTAGTGGGGACTGCGGTCTGAACAGGTGGAGCACAGAGGTTTTTTAGGACAGTGGAAATATTTAGTGTGATACTGTAAGGGTACATACCGGACATCGCACACTTGTCCAGACCCACAGATGGACAACACCACGAGAACCCAATGTAAACTACGGAATTTGGCTGATTATGATGTGTCCATGTAGGTTCATTCGTTGTAACAAATGTCCAGTCTGGTGGGGGACGTTGAAATGGGGGAGACTGTGCATTGAGGGGGCACAGAGGGTGTATGGGAAATCTCTATAACTTCCACTTTAGTTTTGCCATGAACCTAAACTACTCTTTAAATAATAACAATATTTTTTTTTACCAAAAAGTGACAAAGCACTATAAAAGATTCAAACAATATAGAAGTGTACATTGCAGAAAGTGAATAAGCAAACCCTGATCAATTCCTCATCTTTGAGTGAGTAGTACAGTTAACCTGGGTATAGTATAGATTTTTCCTGTACATGCATCTATATACACATGTGTATCTATATATATGTTTTTGCAAAAAATGAGACTATAGAATAGTTTTGTAATTTTTTCCATTGACAAGCATATCTTGGACATCTTCACTTGGTGATACATCTGGTTGTATCACCTCTCCTAACAGTGAATTACTCACTTGTCCTAACAGTGACATTCTTTCCTTCTTTAAACAATTCCCTATTGGTGGCCATTTGGATTGTTTCTTATTACTGAAAACTGCTACAGTGAATTTGGCTGTGTATATATCACTGTGATCTTTGTTTTTCTAAAGGGTAAATTGATGGGGCAAAGGCTATACACATTATATATTTTAATAAATATGTCACCTTTTTCTCAATTTTTGTATCAAATTAAAACTCGAGAGCATGTGAGTATCAGTTTCCCTAAACCCTCGTCAACCTTCAGTATTGTTAAAATTTTTTAACTTTACCAATGTCTGCAAAAATAGCTCATGGTTTTAATTTTCATTCCTTAAATTTTCATGCAAGTTTTAAAATTCTAGTATTCATTAAATGGCCAGTTGTATTTATTCTTCTGACTCTCCATAGTCTCCCCACACTTTTCTATCTATTGTTAGTCTGAAAAAGTGAAGTGAAGTCACTCAGTCATGTCCAGCTCTTTGCGATCCCATGAACTGTAGCCTACCAGGCTCCTCCGTCCATGGGATTTTCCAGGCAAGAATACTGGAGTAGGTTGCCATTCCCTTTCCAGGAGAGCTTCCCAACCTGGGGATTGAACCCAGATCTCCCGCGTTGTAGGCAGACGCTTTACCATCTGAGCCACCAGGGAAGTCCTATTTCCTATTTATTTGTAAGAGTTTCTGTGGGAAAGAGTTATCTATCTACTTTATGTATAGGAAATATATTTCTCCAACGTGCCCTTTTTCTTTGTTTATTTCCTCTCCCACCCTGCCATCAAGGACTTGAATGGCTAGAAGCCATCTGTGATTTAGGGCAGGGATAAGGTTTTGAGGAAGGACATTGGCCAAGTAGAAGAGTGTTGCAGTCTTAAGTACCCCCAGCTCCTCAGACGCTAGGAGAACCTTGGTGTCTGTGGTGCTCAGTTGTGTGGAAAATACTGGGAAGGAAACCCTGAGTGGAATGAAATGCAGCACTCTGCAGTGAGTAGGGTAAGGAAGTCTACGGAGGTGAGTCAGTGGGTCTGTTGGCCAGTAGGAAGAGGGACATGCCATGGCTTCAAGAAGAAGTGTTTCTATTGAGGTAACCCGGCCAGGAATACACAGTGCTGACCACATAGCCGCTGGAAGCCTCTGATTACTGTGCAGCTCAGGCCTTAGCAAGTTCTCCCTGATGGCAGGCCATCCATCCACGGCAGTCCCAGACCTTCCAGACTGCAGCCTTAGGGGCTGCAGATGGTCTACAAAGAAAGAAGTTCTAGCAGAAAGAAGCCAGGTCTTTATGCAGAACTGGGAGCTTGTCCCAATGGCTGAGACAGATTCACTGAGAGTCATGGAGGAAACCATGGTCCCAAGTGCACAGAATCAAAAGTAACTGTGGCAAGTCCTCCTGGGACCCCAAGGTCATCATAAAGGACCAGACCACACCAAGGTGGCAAGAGTCCTATTTGGCATTTTTTACTTCAAAGAAAAAATGAAAAGTAGGCTTATTGTACCTGTTCAGTTGAACTGATCACTCCTGATCAGTTCAACTCCTGCAATGACAGATCCACCTTTACATTCTGAAGATCTCCCGGGGGCAGGGGGGAGGGCGTGGGGTGGGGGGCGGGCAGGATGGGGGTGGGTGGCTCCAACTTTGGCTCTGGTCTTTTAATTTCTGGAAGGCAGTTCTTCCACAGCATCTTTATGGAATTTGAAAAGTTGCTGCCAAGGGAGTCTCAGTGATGCTAATCAATTCTCTGGCTATCTCCTTTAGGCCACTGTCTGGTGGCATCATGCCTAAGAAAGGAGCCTCAGCTCTAATGACTTGGAAAATATCAGTAGCCTGTGGGAATTGGTGGTTAATGTGAAATCTGTGTGACACTAGAGGCCTCCATCAAGCCAACCACAGAGCACCTAAATCCAAACCATCGGCTGGGTGTGTTCCACAGGTTAGATGTGTTCCATGGCCATATGTGCAGTATATAATCATGCCTTCCAGGAAATCGCTTTCAAATGTAACTTCCCAAAGATACAGAGATGATGCTGATCAGTACCCACACCTATGCACACCTGCAATATTTCAAGATTCCAGAAGAACAAATCAAGAAACTTCGAAGTGAAAACAGTCTATGAGGCCATTTCCAGGAGCCACTTTAAAGATCCTGACAACAGTTTCATGAAATCTGTACTGTTCACATCATCACTGGGATCATGAGAAATCAGAGGTGCAGAGGGGTTGGGTGACTCACCCGGGGACCCACAGGAGGAGAGGGAAAAGCGGGCAGGTGCCCAGCTGTGAGTGATCAAGATAAGAACCAGCTAGGAAGTGCCCTACAGGTTCCAAAGCACTGCCCATTGTTCATCTCAGTCTGTCTCCAAACTGACCTGAGAGGTGGGGAGCCCCACTCTACAGAGAAAAAAGCCAGCTCAGAGAGGTGCAGAAGTGAGGATGGAAAAGCTGCCTGATACATAATTGTGGCCACTGGATTTGCTGTTGATATGGGGTCTTCTCTCCATCCTTCAAAGCAGTCTTACATCCACGGATCGAAATATTCTCTCCAGAGCAGGGCATTTCTCCCTGTATGAACCACAGCTCCAGAAAAGCCCCTGCCCGGGAAATCTGCCTTCACCTCTTAGAGTCTGTCTCAAGGGGTAGGGCAGAAGTTCCCCCACTTTGATGCTGTTTCACCTCAGAAATTTCTCATTTGTATCAAGAGCTTGGATCTGAAACACAGGCTCTTCAATGGTCCCCCATTCCCATTGGTAACCTGCCCCACTCTTCTCACCCAGCCTAATCTGAGACGTGCACCCCCAGGTTCCCCTACTCTAACCCCTAGCCTAGGCTTCTTCCGCGTCCAGACCTTGCCCCTGATTTCTCACCCAGATCATGGATCTCTCACTCAAAATGAGCTCATTTTGCCCAGGACTTAGTTTTTTACACTTGTGCTGCCGCCCCAGCCATCAACTCACCACGTCTCCCACTGTCTCTGTTCTAAGCCCCCGTGCTCCGTCTGACAGTGAAAGGGAAAGACTCCAGGTTTCCACAGCACTACCTGCAACCAACAGGGAACCAAAGCCTGACTCAAAGCATCCTTACGCCCTGCCTCCCGGCAGCGCCTGGGCCCCAGTGCCACCTGGCGGCTCAAGATCAAACTGCCGCTTGTGATTTCCTGAAGGGAGGCCTTCCAACATGTCAACACTGTATTATACAAAAAACACTATTGTTGTTTAGTCGCTCTGTTGTGTCTGACTCTTTGCAACCCACAGTCTGCAACACACTAGGTTTCCCTGCCCTTCACCATCTCCTGGAGCTGGCTCAAACTCATGTCCATTAAGTCAGTGATGCCATCCAACCATCTCATCTTCTGTTGTCCCCTTCTCCTCCTGCCTTCAACATTTCCCAGCATCAGGGTCTTTTCTAATGAATTTGCTGTTCACATCAGGTCGCCAAAGTATTGGAGCTTCAGCTTCAGCATCAGTCCTTCCAATGAATATTCAGGATTGATTTCCTTTGAAAGAGAAAATGAAAGTATTCAGTCGTGTCCAACTCTTTGTGACCCCATGGACTCCAGCCCACCAGTCTCCTCTGTTCATGGAATTCTCCAGGCAAGAATACTGGAGTGGGTTGCCGTTTCCTTCTCCAGGGCATCTTCCCTGGAGATTGAACCCAGGTCTCCCACATTGCAGGCAGACTCTTTACCGCCCAAGCCACCAGGGAAGCCACTGATTTCCTTTAGGATGGACTGGTTTGATCTCCTTGCAGTCCAAAGGACTCTCAAGAGTCTTCTCCAGCACCACAGTGCCTTCTTTATGGTCCGACTTTCACATCCATACATGGAAAAACTGTAGCTTTGACTAGATGGACCTTTGTGGGCAGCACCCTGAACACAAACACAGAAAGCAAAGTTGTTGTCCCAGAGGAGTCCATAGTCTAGCAGGGAGGTATAAGCAGAAATCATTTTAGCGCAGGTTGTGTGGGCTGCAATATATTTTCTTTCATCTAGGAGAGGAAAGCAGAACATGTGAAAACTGAAATAAAGCCGGAAACCCTCTTGGAGGTGTGCAAGATGGCCTGAAGGGGGCAGGTGAAGCGCGTGCCACCACCAGGAGAGGGCGGGGAAGAAACGCAGGACTGGGAAGAAATGTAGCTCCCAGGGCTGTGGCCAGAGTCTCTGTGCCTGATAGAGGTCAAGGCAGGTGTAACCTGGAGGAGACTGGAAGAGACTGGTCCAACGTGCTGTGGCATGCAGGCTCCTGAGTCGGCATGGGAGTGTGCTGGGGAAGTTAGAGATGGCCAAAGCAGTGGCCTTAATATTAATTTTAAAAGAAAAAAAAAATGAACTTCTCAAGCATAAAAATTTACCAGGAGCATGACAGCATAAGGGGAAAGGACAAAAGGGGAATAAGGGAGCCCATTGTCTACCCAGGTTTTCCCCAACCAAATGAAGCCCTGAGACCAGCAGTCTTTTTCACTTGTGACCTCAGGCTTCCCACAGCCCTTCAGGGAGTGGGTGCTGAATAAATGTTTGCTGGCTATGCGGATGACTCAGCTTCCACCCGAAACAAACAAGAGAATTCCTGTAACAGGTATCACTGAAGATAAAGGCCTTGGCCTCTGAGCTAATCTTTCCCCAGAAGGAATTCCTGACTCCAGCCAATGCTCAGAGGTGCCTGCCTGCTTTGAACTCTGCTCCTCAGCCTGCCAACCACCCAGTTCCCAGAGGTTCTGACAGCCAAGGCTCCCTCCTCCCACCACCCCTGACCTAACCCCGTGAGCACCTGCTTCACGCCTGCCCCAGCAAGGCCAAGACCCAGGACCTGTGCAGGCTCAGAACAGGGGACAGCGTCTGCCAGCCAAGAGTCTGGTTTTCCCCCACACCAGAGCATAGGACTTCATCCACGGACTCAGTTCGCATTGGCTGATTGTCACCCAGGCCTCTGAGTCAGGAACCGAACTGAACATTCTGGAGCTCATTCCAGTTTTCCTAGACACCACACCAAGTGATATCGGGGTTCCTCTTCCTCCTCCTGGGAGAGTTTCCGCCCACACTCAATGTTCCATGAGACCATTAGCTCTATCTCTGGGGCAGAGGGCTTACAAATGCCCCATGTCTCCCGAGTCGCTGGCGCGGGGCTGCCTGCACTCCCAGAAACCTCTTATAAGTTACTGGCACCTAACCCAGTCTCTTATGGTCTGTGCCCTCCCCATCGAGGCTGCTGTCTCCCCCTGCCCTGTAAGAAGGGAGCAGAGTCCTTCCTCGGGGACACAGCCCCACCCGTGTCAGCAGCAAGTCGCCGAGGCCCCACCACTCCTTCCCACGGGATGGTGAGAGAGCCAGCGTCACTGCCTCCTCTCTCCTGCCAACTTCTCTTGGTAAGTATGCCTGATAAGACCCATCCCTTAACCTGGACGGATTTTCAGGAATTCTTCCTCAGATCCAGTATATAATGGTGATAATCACAGAAGACTCACCTTGCAAAATGGCCCAAGACACTGACCAGTGGGGACGTAAAAGTCATTTTTAAAGGACAGAGAATGAAAGAAAGAGGGGATTAAAGCACCAAGGCTCTTTCTGCAGACACCTGCCCTGCCCACCACTGCGCTTCCCTCAGTCAGGAGGCTTCCCTGCCTCCCCACCTCCCCAGCCTCCCACCCCTGCACTCTCTTCTGGACTCCACTTTCCAGACTTCATTCTCTTGCCTTGACTTCTTTGAGAAACTGTCCAAGAGTCTGAACAGTAGTCATCCTCCTCTGAAATATAAATTAAACCTTTCCCTATCCTTGTGTGAAGACTGCCTCCTGAAATGCCTGGGCAACCCTGGGCAGTGAAGGGTCTTATTCTAGAATGAAGGGTGGGAGACAGAGAGATGAGCTCTGCCTGTCTTATTCTGGAAGAAAATCCTAAGAACCCTCACAGGAGTGAGGAACCATGCAAAGAGAAGAGGATAAAATGCTGAGAATATTCTGTCCCTGATGACCAGGTGGATAGAATCTGGATTCCAGGTGGTGGGAGCAGGACAGGAAGTAGATCAGCCTTGTGATTGGAAGGGTGGAGAATCCTTAGAAATGGAGCAGGGCCCATGTCATAGAGGGAGGGTAAGGATGAAACTGTATTAAGTGCCTACTGTGTGCAGGGCACCAGGCCAGGATCTTATATACCTTCTCCCTCATAATCCCCATGATTCAGTGATTCTGCTCCTAACTACCTGCATGCACCTGGCTCCAGGGAACACGAGAAAAAACTCCTGGACCCTAGAGAATATCATACTCAGTGAACTAAGTCAGACAGAGAAAGACAAATATTATATGATACCATGTCTATGTGGAATCTAAAAAACCATACCAATTAATCTACATACAAGACAGAAACAGACTTGCAGACATAGAAAACAAACTTAGGATCACCAAAGGGGAGAGGGATGCAAACTACTACACATAAAATAGATAAGCAACAAGGATTTACTGTACAGAACAGAGAACTATATTCAGTATCTTGTAATAACCTACATTGGAATATAATCTGGAAAAAAACAGAATTACTTTGCTGTACATCTGAAACAAACACAGTATTGTAAATCAAGTAGACTTCATTTTTTTAAAAAAAGAACAAAAAAATAGGGAAAGAGTAAAATAGGAAAAAAAAAAAAAAAGGGGGGGGGGAGCCTCCTGTGAGGTTGAGTGGAAGAAGTCAGAGAGGACACAATTATGTGCCTTCTCTTGTGTGAACTCCCCCAAACAGGCAAAGTAACCAGCATGCTTGCGGACGCCTACTGAGGAGGTCAAACTCTGCAGAAAAGCAAGGAAGTGCTTATCTCTGGAGATGGGGACTTTGTGATTTTTAAGGGACACATGGAGACTCCTGGAGTACAAGGGTGTTCCATCTTGTTACCCTAGAGTCTTACATTGAGTACTTCTTGATAATAATTCACTATGTTGTATGTTCATTATCGTATACTTTCTGTGTATTATTTTCTACAATCAAGAAAGTTATTCAACAAAAGAATATTGTGGATAACTGTTGGGCATTAAATGTTTCCAATATTTGGGGAGGGTTGTTAGGATTCATCACAGATGTGGGTAATGAGGCAGATGGTATGAATATTTCACAGTTCTTGATACACAGACCCTATGTGATCTCACTGCTTAATTTGCATTTCTATGACTACTAGTAAGTTACAGCATGTTCTTAAATGCTTCTTGCTGTTGTTCGGTCACTCAGTTGTGTCCGACTCTTTGCGACCCTGTAAACTGCAACACATCAGGCTTCCCTGTCCTTCACCATCTCCCGGAGCTTGCTCAAACTTGTGCCCATTGAGTCACTGATGCCATCCAACCATTTCATCCTCTGTCATCCCCTTCTCCTCCTGCCTTCAATCTTTCCCAACATCAGGGTCTCTTCCAATGAGTTGGCTCTTTGCATCAGGTGGCCAAAGTACTGAAGTTTCAGCTTCAACATCAGTCCCTCTAATGAATATTTAGGGTTGATTTCCTTTAGGATTGACTGGTTTGGTCTCCTTGTGGTCCAAGGAGAGTCTTCTCCTTCTCAAGAGTCTTCTCCAACACCACAGTTTGAAAGCATCAAATGTTTTTCTGCAGGCTGTATTTTTTATTTTGTGAATGATCTGTGCATGTCTTCCCATGCTACCCTTTGGGGAAATCCAGTCACATTTGGGATACTGAATCTTCAGCATTTTGAGAGCAGAACTGTCCATGGAGAGGAAGACACCTAAAGGGGGGCGGGGGGACAGGGGTAACCAGAGAGAGCAGCTGGTGTCCCTTCCCCAGGCTGCAGGCGCAGAGCTGTGAGAATCCTCTCTGTTTGACTCCAACCATCCTGTGTCCACTGAAGCAGCTCAAGAGACAGGCCCAGGGGATGCAGAGTGAGCCAACTTCATACCTGCCCGGGAGGAGTAAGCCCAGAGGGGCTCAGGCAACATAAAACAAAACAAGTGAGACAGAGCTGAATAGAACAGATACAGTGAAGGAGGGAAGACAATGCACACAGGCCGGAGGGGGAAGTGAGCACTTGAACTGGTCCAGGAAGGGGTTTGGACAGGGGCAGCGGGAGTGGGAGAAACTAAATGAGCTGTGAGCACATAGAAAACTGTATGGAATGGGTGAAATATCAGGCATGTTTGAAACTAGTCTGGAGAGACTACAAAGGCCCTAAATGCCATGCTCAGAGTTCAACTTTATCTTGTCAGTCGGTATCTCCAAAGTATGTGATGTCAGAATGCCAATTTAGCAGAACAGTTAAGGCTCTTGCTTGATAAGACAGAAGGAATGTCAATCCCATGGTCACACATGTTGTGAAATACCAGACTGAAGAATGTAATATTCCCACTGGAGTAGGAACCATGAATACCTCAGAAGGGGTCAGTCTCTACATTTCCTAAATTTCTCTGATCTCTGCCTTTCTTGAGGAGCATTTCTCAGAACTGCCGTTCCCAGGAGCACACTCAGAATTTCTGATGTAGGTAACTTGAGTGACAGTGAGCACAGGAACCAAGCTGTGTTGTACTCTCTCCACAATCCTTGCCTTCTCCTCACCTTATCTACCAGCTATAAAAGCTCATCAACAATGTAATCCTTTTGATAAAACCCTATTTTAGTTTTTTAGGAGCTCTTAAGGCAAACCTTTGTCTTAGTCTACTTAGGCTGCCATAACAAAATGCCAGAGGGAAATCCCTGGCAGGAATTAGGATTCTGTACTCTGCTAAGGGTCTACGTTCAATCTCTGGTCAGGGAACTAAAATCCCACAAGCCACTCAGGGGGGAACGGGGGCAAGCCAGAGACTGGCTTAGACAACTTAGACTGGCTTAGACAACGAGATCCTCATAGATCTGGAGGCCAGAGTGTCCAAGACCAGTGTGCCAGCTGATTCACTTCCTGGTGAGAGCTCTCTTCTCGGCTTTTGATGGCCACCTTTGTGCTCCATCCTCACACAGCAGAGTCAGAGGCAGCTCTCTGGTTCCTCCTCTTATGAGGGCACTAATCCCATCATGAAAACCCCACCCTTATGGCTTCATCTAACTCAATTACCTCCCAAATGCCCCATCTCCAAATACCATCAAATTGGGGTTGAGGTTCTAATATATTAATTTGGGGGACACAGTTCAATCCAAACCTGTCTGGCCTCAGCCCTCCTCAGTGGTATATTCAACAAGCGATTAAGGAGCTCCTACTGCCTGCCAGTCACTGCTCCAGGTACTCAGGATACATCCATGCATGAGTCCAACAAACCCTCTACCCTCATCATTCCAATAGAAGGAGAAGGACACGACACAGTAGTCATGATAAATAAGGAAATGGTACAGTGTGTTAGGGGATAAGAGCTCTGGAGAGTGGTTTCAATTTAATATTAGGAGGTCAGAGCAGGCTTCATCAAAGAGAAGACCTCTGAGAAAAGACTGGGAGGAGGTGATGGAATGGACATCTTAAGGAATAGTTATCCTGGCCCTTGGGGGGACTGTGCCTGGTGTGTTCCAGGAACAGGAGGCCAGTGTGGCTGAGGCAAGAGCGGTAAGAGAGTCTGAGATCAGAGCAGAAACAGGGAGCCAGATCAGGTCCATCTAGACCTGGGATGTCGCAAGGCCCCTGCCAGAAGGGGCCTCGAAGATTGCATGATGATGCACCACTTGCTGGTCAGATGAGAAAATGAGGTGGACAGGGTTGACGGGCACTGGAATAGACCCTGGTTCCTGTGCAGTTTCTCAAGCCCGGCTCTTGCTAGTGAGGACCCTGCCTGGGTCGCGTGCAGGGCTGTGCCCGCCACTCCGTCCAAACGTCCAGGAAAGACCACCCAGGTGGCCACACCCGCGGGTCAGAGACCGCGTGGCTGCCGTTGCAGCACTGACCACCAGGGGGCGCGGGCCCAGCGCTCCGCTTCTCCCCTCATCCCTGGAAACTCCCCGGTCTCGGCCCTCAGGACTGCCCCGCCTGACTCCGACCCCTGCGCCGGCCCCGCGGTGGTTCCTTCCCCCCAAGCTTGCCCGCTTGGTCTCCTCCTTCTTCTCTCTCCGCCTTCCCCTCCCGCTCCTACCTCTGCCCGAGCTGCGGGCTGAGCCCGCCCGGCCCGAAGAAGAGCTCTGGAAAGGGCACGCCGCCCCCGCCCCCCGGGTTTGAGGGGCGGAGGAGTGGGGGACGCGGAGGGGTGGGCGGGGGGAGTGTGCACAGTCGCCCGTGTTGTCCACCCTGCTCCCCCGGGGCTGGCTCTTGCTCTTTCCCTGTTGTGTTTGCTGCTGAGGGGTCCCCGGGGGCTCGTTTGGAGCCAGGGAACAGGGCAACCTGGGAGCAAGGGCTGAAGAGAGATTCCCAGAGGAGAGGGGGCCTCTGCCCGCCAGAGCCCCTGGGAAAGGAGGCCGCTCTCCCCCTAACCTCACTCTCAGGGTTTATCCCATTCCATCAGCCACAGCCCCGGGAGGGAGACTGAGGCACCAGAGAAAGGCTTCCAGGCACCTCCTTTCCTGCCTCTGGTTCCTGGAAGTGTCAGGACCAGGACAAGCGTGGGGCGGACTCGGCGCGCACGCCGCTCTGCTCCGGGCCACCAGGAGTCCACGGGCTGGGGCGGCGGGGCTGCGGCCCCTTATCAGGGCTCTGTGCCCAGGCCGCACCCGCCTGGCACACACAGCCAGCCTGGAGAGGAGAGACGTCCAGGGAGCCCCCTCCCCACTGCTCCGCAGCCTGGGGGACCGAAGCCAGCGTGGGCTGATGCGGGGCTCCCCCCACCGCCCTCCAGTGCCTCCGTCCGGTCCCCACCCTGACCTGGGGCTGCTCTCTGGGCCTCTGAGGCCTGAACCCCGAACCTGAAGAGGAGAGATCAGCGGGAGTCCCCAGGCACCTCCCCTGAACTTTGGTCTGGCTGAGTAGCTGGCCAGAGGCCAAGAGCAAGGTTCCCTCTCCAAGGGCAGACTTCCTGCTGGCCAGGGGCCGGGGAAATCCCAGGAGCCGAGCTTCCCCTGCCCCACAGGGGCTCCCAGCGGCCAGGCCACGGCAGGGAGCTGCTGGGCCCTCCCACAGCAGAGGGAGTGCCAGGCAGGCGGAGAGCTGAGGGCACTCAGCGGGGCAGGGCTGGGTGAGAGAGGAGAGAGGAGCTGGGGAGACCGGGGAGCAGGGCCAGAAGCCCCGGAAGGAGGGAGAGGGGACACCCTTCACTTCTGGGTATCTGGCTCTATCACTGTCATCCTGCTCAGGAGAGAGGGTGAGGGCTGGGGGCAGCCAGGAGACACGGAGAAGTGGGTGCCTGGTTTGCCTGTCAGGCCTAGGAGGAGGGGATCTGATCGTGATGGGCTGAGGTGGGGAGGAGACAGCTGGCAAGGCCCACTCTCCCCCACTGGTGGTCCTGTGGGAAGATAGGGAAGGGAGGAAAGAGGTAGTAAGAGTGAGGGGTTTCCACGTGGCAGAAAGCCAAGCCCCCGCAGAAGAGAACGCAGCACGCAGAGGGTGGTGCTGGGCATTACAGTGGTTATTCTCGTCCTGTTTCCCTAGAGATCTCATTCGGGCCCCCTCACAACAGCTGTGGTATGTTCCTCCCCCAGCTCCCCTGCTGGGACCAGGCCCAGAATCTTCCCTGCAGTGAGCACCCCACCCCACATTCTGTCTCCCTCCTTTGCAGCTAACTGCCCCTCCTGACCAAACCTGAGCCGCTGCCTCCTCCTCCAGGAAGCTCACCTAGACTGACCTCCCCCATCCCTGGCATTCCAGGGCTCCTCATCCCCACCACAATGGCCAGAAACCCTTTTCTGGGCTCTGAAAGGTGGCTGCATAAGTGTTCTAAACACTGTGGTTTCCTGGGTGTGCCTCATGTCTCCCATTAGTTACAAGTCCAGGGCAGGGACCTTGACATCAGGTCACAAGCCAGTCCATGTGGAGACGGGGTGGGGGAGCCACCAGTGGATTTTCATAGCTCCAAATCCTAATTAAAGGGTCTCTTTCTCCATCACAACCTGCCCAAACCTGACCTTGTATCTTCCCTTTTGCCTACTTTCTTCTCAAACCCAAACCATCAGCTTCTGGCGACTTCCAGTTCTCGGCCAACTGGTCTACCCCTCTCCTACTCACTGAAGCTGGAAACCTGGAGTCATCTTGATTCTTTCCTCCAACAGCCCAGATACAGGCTCACATCCAGCCCTGCCTTTTCCAGGGCTCCAACCCAGGTCACTTCACCTCATCTCAAGTCAGCAAGCATTCTTGATCACCTGCCAGGGCCTGACTGATGTCAGGTGTGTGTACACAAAAGATGAGTAA
Organism: Cervus elaphus; assembly: GCF_910594005.1. Classification (NCBI taxonomy): domain Eukaryota; kingdom Metazoa; phylum Chordata; class Mammalia; order Artiodactyla; family Cervidae; genus Cervus; species Cervus elaphus. Next base: position 36,888,574 of record NC_057834.1, read on the forward strand.
GGCAGCAGCCTTGCCCTCAAGGGCGTCACCGAGGTGTTAGTCTCACTGTAGTAAGTTCCATACTGGAAGCCCTGAGAGGTTTGGAGTCGGAGAGCTGCATTTCCACTGGGGACATGAGGAAGGCAACCTGGACTGTTTCTGTGCTTCCTTCATGGAAAAGGCAAAGTTCTGCTCACCAGTGACTGGCTGGAGGACGTTGGACAAGTTACTTCACCTCTGAGCCTTTGTTTCCACAGCAACAATATGGGGATGGTAAACCCTTGCTGGATTTGGGAGGATTAGCTGTAATGATAGCCAACATTTATTAGTGTTTGTTAGGTACCAAGCGCTCTCCTAAGTGTTCTATAGGTAACAGGTCATCTTATCCTTACAGCCCCCTGTGAGACAGAGGCCACAGTCATTCCTATTTTCAGATGAAGGAGCTAAGGCTCACGGACGTTAAGTATATTGCCCAAGTGAGCCCAACTAAAAAGGACTGATGCCAGAATTTGAGGCAAGACACTGTTTCATAATTTGGTCATTCTCACCTGTGCAAGTTTATCTTCAAAATAATTGTAATAATAATTATTTTGTTAATAATAATTAATCGTAATAATAACTTTTTTTTGAGAGCTCTACTCTGTGCCAGGCTCTATGATGATGACTTGCATTTAATCCTTAGAACAACCTTGAATGGCAGATATTATCATATTGTGAGAAAATCAAGGCTCAGAAAAGTTAAGTAATGTCCCAGTCTTACAAGCCAGTTCCCTGGATAGTCAGGCTTTAACCCAGATCTGTCCAACCCCAGAGTTTTCTTTTCTGCCCAGCACTCTCCCGTGGCTCAGCCTATCTGCTCACCTCCCAAGCTCACACAGTCACCACACTTGTTCACCATGTTTGTTAATGCCCACTCCCCACCAACTCTCCACATCACCTCTGATTAACCCCCCTCCACTTTTCGGATTCCCACCCACCATTAAAGGCTCAGCGTCTCTGTAAGCCATCCACACTGAGTCACTGAAGCCCACCCTGGCTTCTCCCAGACAGTATGTTTGTGACATGTATTTTGACATTTGACCATATTTAATTGGGGCTTCCCAGGTGGTGCTAGTGGTAAAGAATCTGCCTGCCAATGCAGGAGACGTAAGAGACACAGGTTCAACCCCTGGGTTGAGAAGAACCCCTGGAGGAGGGTATGGCAACCCACTTCAATATTCTTGTCTGGAGAATTCAGTGGACAGCGGAGCCTGGTGGGCCACAGTCCATAGGGCTGCGAAGAGTCAAACACAAATGAAGCAACTTAGCACACATGCACATATTTAACTGAGAATGTAATTATATATTATTTGGCATTGTCTTATAATTATCTAATATTTAGAAATCATACATCCCCAACCAGTACAAAACTTCCTTGAGGGCAAGAAACTTAACTTTCCCTTCACTTATTCTGTCTCCTCCCCTCATCACTTCAGCAGACTGCTAGACACACAGCAAGTGCTCCTTAAATAAATCGAGATGTGAAAGGCATTGAAGAGGCAGGAATTCCTAGATTATTAATCATCTTTGTATCTTACTGTATGGATGCATATCTATACAACACATAACCCTGGGCAGACATGCATAAACCTCACCTGAAGGCAGATTCTTCCTCAGATTCTGGGAGCTGGGATCCTTTGAGGGCAGATCAGCCAGAGCACAGCGTTACTCTTCCCTCTCCACTGGCAGTGCCGGCTCCTTGTCCTTTCATTCCCTCCCTCTTCTCCCTGGATGAGGGCACTGAGATTTACCTGAGGTAGGAGAGGAGTCGTGGAGGAGCAGGGAGGGCACACAGGGCCCCCGTCAGCTCTTAAGCCTGCTGTGCCACTCTTGAGTCTCCGCAGTGACCCACGCAATCACCGGGTTTCGTGAGTAGGTGACCCGCACAGTGGCACAGAGTCCAGCCCTCAGAAGGTCTCCCCAGATGAAGGTGAAAACACAGCCGGGGCTCCTTGCTGGCTCTGCCACCTACGGGAGACAAGGGATTTAGGGGGAAATTTGTCAGCCTCTCTCAACAGGCTCTTAGCTCTACTTGTAGTTTCACCGTTTCCTCATGTATGAAGTGCAGATTCCCCTTAGTGTTTCCAGCGGGGGTCACAGGATATGCCCACAATGCAGTGCCTGGCACATTGCAAGCGCTCAACACCTGGCAGCCATTGTGGGTGCTATTGTGACTATTGCTGAGGCAGGAGATCCCAATGGGAGTTGGGAATGTAGACTGAGCTGGAAAGAACTGGAGGTTTGGCCTTGTGACCAGACAACTCACACCCATGGTCCAGAGATCAGGAACAGAGCTTCTATGGGTCCAGGCCTCCTGCCATCATTAATTACCCTTTCCCTCCTTCCGGTTTTCTAATCACACCTCTCCTGCCTCCTCGGCAAGGGCTGTGCTCTATCTCTAGCAGTTTTCTTATCATGTCTTGAACATAAGCATTGCTTGTATCTGCTTCCGAAACTTTGCACAAAACATTTGCTGCTAGATAGTCTCCTTCTCTCCGCCTTCCCACATACGTGCCTATCACCTCCTCCAGGAGCCCTTCTTCACTAGGCCTCTCTACTCCTCTCCTTGATTCCAGGGGCAACCTTACCTTGCAATTGCTCAGACCTCACTTAGTCGTGGCTTCCTGCCTCCCCCACTCACTGAAGGAAGCAGATGCCATGTCTTCATCTTGAATATAAATGCCTGAGGACAGACACCTGGCCCCTTTGAAATTCTCCCCGCCTCATTAGAATGTCTCTTTCTGAGCTTTGAGCTCTGTGTAAGCCCACTCCTCTGTGCTGCATTTTCAAAGAGAGTGAAACACAGCTGCTCCTTCTCACTTTCTTAGAGGGATAGACCATAACCCAGAAAAGAAGGCTGACTCTCTGGGAATCAGGGTTCCAGAAAACCACAAGATAATCATGATTTAAATGTGTTTCTGTCCTCAGCAGCAAGGATGAAGGAACATCATGGTGCAGTAGAAAACTCTGTCTTTGAAAAGAGCCCAAGAGAGTCAGATCTACTCCTGACATGTTGGGTAATCTGAGCAAAGAACTTCTCCATGACTTACTTTTCCTGATTTGGGGCTCTGAATGTTGAGGCTGGTGCCTATCCATCCTGGACTGTGCATATGATTGGCCCTTTCAAGATTCCCTGGGCTTGGTGAAGCTTTTATTTGTTTACTTTTAAGTAGGAAAACAGAGCTGACCCTAAATGACACTGTCAAGATCTGAGATTATGTTTTATAGTCCTCCTTCCTGCTCTTTCAGCCCAGATCCCTTCCCCCTGCTTCCGGTAGTCAGCGGGTAGAGAGAGGAGGACTTCCTCTCTCCCATATATTTCCCTCATTTATTTCCACCTAAACATGAAACGATTTGAGTAGTAGAGTCTTGCAGAAGTGAGGTGAGTTTCAGTCAGTTGCCTTTCACAGGTCAGTTGAACTTCAGGCCTTCAATCACTAACAGTATGTGATTGACTGTATTCCATATTCTAATAATGATCTCCAAGAATATTTAGATGGAAAGATCCTAGGGAGCCCTTTATCCCTGAAATTCCTTGTGCCCATTCAAAATATTGCAAATAAACTATACTAACATTTTGTCTGTATTTGATTTTGTTATCTATTGCTATATAATAAACCATCCCAGGAGGAGGGTATGGCAACCCACTCCAGTATTTTTGCCTGGAGAATCCCCGTGGACAGAGGAGCCTGGTGGGCTACAGTCCATAGGGTTGCAAGGAGTTAGACGCGACTGAAACAACTTAGCACACAAAACCCCCCGAAATTTAGCTGTCTAAAACAAGAGCCGTTTTATTATATCTCACAATTTTACGGATCAGGAACTTGGACAGGGCTCAGCTGGGTGATTCTTCTGCTCCACAAAGCATTGAATGGCATTACCCAGTGGTATTCAGCTGGGGGCTCAGCTCAGCTCAATGGTCCAAGATAATTTTCTCATATGTGTGGTATATTGCCAGAGATGCTGGAAAGACTGATCTTAGTTGGGAGCCTTTCCATTTCCATGTAGTTTCAGGGTCTTTGCACATGTTTTCTCTAGCAGAGGGACTGGACTTCCTAAATAGTAGCTCAGAGGTCCAAGAGAAAAACGTAGAAGCTGCAAATCTTCTCAAAGTCCAGGCCCAGAACTCTCACAGTATCACTTCTGCTACACTCTGATGGTCAAAGCAGTTATAGGCCAGCTAGCACTCAGGAGAAGGAGAAATAGACCCCATCTCTCCAGGGAGGAGTATCCAAGAATTTGTGGTCATCTTTAATCCACCACACAGAGTAACCAGATGGGGACTCAGAAGGAAAGATGTGTGGGAGAGGAAGTGAAGGACCTGGGATTTAAAAAAATGCAATGGAGAGTTTCTTGATATAAAAGTTGAAGTTTCAGACGTGACTAGGGTCCCTGACAAAGGTAATAAATACCTCAACTTCCCAGATATCTCTTCTCTCTACACCCCAAACCTAGCCTAGCCTGGTCAGATCCCAGGAGTTTGGTTAATTTGAAATCCAATGGGTCAAAACCCACTCTACCCAAACACAGAACCCTCTTCTAGGATCCTTTATTCCCCATCTTCTATCACCTCCTGTCTTCTCCTTTTCTCCCAAGGAAGTCAGACCCTGTACTTACTATCTCCCAGGACTAGTTTCTCTAATCAGTAACCACCACCTTGCATTTAATGAGCACTTCCTTTGTACCAGAGTCTATGCTAAGTGCTTCAAATGAATTACTACATTGACTCCTCACAACAAGGCACACCTCTCATTTTACAGATAAGGAATTTGAAACTCAGAGAAAGTGTGCAACACACCTGATCTTGTGTGCGCCAACTCAAAAGTGCAGGCTTTAATTACCACATTATACATCCACTCCTCCAAAGTGTTAGTTGCTCAGTCATGTCCGACTCTTTGCCACCTCATGGACTGTAGCCCACTGGTCTCCTGTCCATGGAATTCTCCAGGCAAGAATACTGGAGTGGGTAGTCATTCCCTTCTCCAGGCAATCTTCCCAACCCAGGAATCAAATCCAGGTCTCCTGCATTGCAGGTGGATTCTTTACCGTCTGAGCCACCAGGGAAACCCCCAGGGTCACAAAGAGTAGGACACCACTGAGTGACTAACAGTCTTCCAGTTGTACACCATTTAAATGACCCATCCACGTCTTTATGAGATGTGAGGGCTGGAAGTCCCCCAACATGCTAAAACAAAGACCCCCCCATTAGATGACAAAGGAGGGGAGGAGGAAACTCAGGGACCCCAAGTCTTTAAAAATGGGCATGCCAAGAATATTCTCTGTTGAAAAGTTATAGTCAAGGTTTCTGTCTTAACTTATGTCATATAGTGTGAGTCAGTGGTGAGGATAAATCTGTAAGTGATACCATAGAAAACTAGTTACAGAGAGACAAAAGAGAACTAACTAAGCAAGAAGAGAGAAACTGAACCGTTCATCTGGCAGTATAAAAGCACCAGAGTTACACCTCGCTTAACTGGAAATCAGCCTCTGACACCGTCAATTCTGTGGAACACAGTACCAAATTCAGAAGTGAAAAAGGCCTTTAAGCGCACAGAGTAGCGAGCACAGAGCTCCTGAACCAAAGTCAGATCCTTAGGGCTACACACGGAGCCTTACTGAGTTACACTGAACACAGTTCCTGAGAGGCTGACCTCTGGCTTCCCAGCCCATGGTCCCAGGGGGACCAGGTGGGTGTGGGTGAAAGGCCTTCTAAGGAGGGAAGTGCTTGGAGAGCAAAGAGACAGCAAACAGCTTAAGAGCCAAGGACAATAGGACTCAAAAATAGACACAGTATTGTGTTGTATATCACTTCACTCTAGAGAAAGGATTATAATGCCTCATTGTCTGGTGCCTGATGGTTTATCAAGCCCTTTCACACACATTATCTCATTTCAACTCCACAGCAAGCCTATGAAGTAGGTGTCAAGGGGAAAAAAAATACACAGAGAGGGTTAGTGACTTATCCATGGTCACACTGATAAATAAACCCAGATTTTATGATGTCTAACACAGCCCTTTTCCTCTACACCAGGATGCCTGATAATGATGACTATGAGTCATCAAGAGGTTAGTTTGCAACTAAGCAGACTCTGTTGAAGACAACAGGGAAGTAGGTAATATGCTTTTTTTTTTTTTAATTAAAAAATGATACAAATTAGACAAAGGTTGGCATTTAGGATAAAGATCAGCTTTCTATTCTCAGCTGCAGCATAATTCTAATCATTAGACAGTAGTCTATGCCTAGTTGTTCAGACAGCACACTGACTGAGCAGCATCACTCTTTGTCTCCTCAGCTTTCTGGCATCAGCTCCTCCTCTCCATCTCAACTCTACTGCCCTAATTCTGTTCTCTTCTCTCTCTCTCCCGAACTTTCATAAAACTCTCAATTGGGATCCCCACTTCCAGTTATGACCCCTCAAATTTATCCTCCACTCATATCCTTCTAGCCAAGCTGACAGGAAGAAAGTCACAGCTCTTAGCAGCAATCAAAGATCCACTCCATGGGACTTCCCAAGTGGTCCAGTGTTTAAGAATCTGTGCTTCCACTGCAGAGGACGTGGGTTCCATCCCTTGTGAGGGAACTAAGATCCCACATGCCACAGAGTGCAACCAAAACAAAAAACAAAAAAGACTTACTCCACGATCCAACCCCTGCCAACCTCCACAGGTAAAGTCTTGCCCCTCCTGACTCTACTTTTGGGTTCCTACAGCACCAAAGTCTTCTTGCTACCAAGTTTCTCCCTTATAGTTGGTGGCTTCTGCTCTTTTTATGATCCTCTCTTTCTGAAGTGCCCTTCGGTCATTTACTTGATCAATTTCTGCACATCTTTAAAGACCCAAGCTTGGTTGTTATCTAGACTCCTCTCCTTGGCCTTACAGTGCCCTATTTCCACACAAGGCCTCTATCCATGAATGTATCAACTACAACTTTTGTGGGTTTGTGTAACAGAACTCCCACACATAAAGCAGCTTAAACAATAGGGGCTTATTGTTTCTTTACAAGATGTCCGGAAGTAGGTGGTTCCTGAGTTGGCTCAGTGATGTCAGGGACTAAGTTAGCATCTTACCAATTCTTTTGGACCTTCTGCAAGATGACTGCAGCGGATCCAAACTCATGACAACATCCAAATTCAGGGAAGATCTATTCGTTTTCTAGGGCTGCCATAACAGTACCACAGAAGGGAGTACTTGAACAATGGGACTTTATTTTCTCACAGTTCTGGAGGCTACAAGTCCAAGGTTAAAGTGTTGGCAGGGTTGATTTCTTCTGAGTTCTCTCTTCCATCTTAAATGGCCATTTTTCCCTGTATCCTCACATGGTCTTTCCTCTGTGTGTGTGTTCAAATTTCTTCTTCTTTATGAGAATATCAGTCACCTTGGATAAGGATCCACGCCAACAGTCTCATTTTAATGTAATCATATCTTTTATTTTATTTATTTTTGGCTGCACTGGGCCTTCCTTGCTGCTCGGGCTTTTCTCTAGTTTCAGGGAGTGGAGGCTACTCTTCAGTTACGATGTACAGGCTTCTCATTGCAGTGTCTTCTCTTGTTTTGGAGCATGGACTGTAGAGTGAGTGGGCTTCAGGAGTTGCAGCTCCCAGGCTCTGGAGCACAGGTTCAGTAGTTGTGGTACACGGGCTTAGTTGCCCCGCAGCATGTGGGATCTTCTCGGATCAGGGATCAAACCCGTATCTCCTGTATTGGCAGGCAGATTCTTTACCACTGAGCCACCAGGGAAGCCCATATAACTATCTCTTTAAAGACCCCATTTCCAAATACAGTCACATTCTGAGACACTGGGTGTTAGGACTTCCACACGTGAATTTGTGGGACTCGGGAGGATACAGTTCAGTCCAGAACAGAAGATGAAGGTATAGGAGAGCCCCTCTGGGAATATCTCTTTCCATATAAAGAATCCTTTCCAGTACTCCTCCAGTAGACTTTCAGAGTAGGATTTGGTAGCATGCCCTCTTCCTAGTTACAAGGGGAGGGTTACATTCAGTTCAGTTTAGCCGCTCAGTCGTGTCCAACTCTTTGCGACCCCATGAATCGCAGCACGCCAGGCCTCCCTGTCCCTCACCAACTCCCAGAGTCTACCCAAACTCATGTCCATCAAGTCGGTGATGCCATCTAGCCATCTCATCCTCTGTTGTCCCCTTCTCCTCCTGCCCTCAGTCTTTCCCAGCATCAGGGTCTTTTCCAGTGAGTCAACTCTTCGAATCAGGTGGCCAAAGTATTGGAGTTTCAACTTCAGCATCAGGCCTTCCAGTGAACACCCAGGACTGATCTCCTTTAGGATGGACTGGTTGGATCTCCTTGTAGGAAAGTATTTTTGATTTTATAATGGGAAGAGGGTTCTGCTGGCCAGACAGACAGAGTTGGGAATTACTGAGTAGATTACCAAACTGTCTGTTGCACTGTGCCCCTGCACTGTGTGAAGGCTGTCTGCTTATGTTTTTACCTCTCCCACTAGATTCTCGGCTCTTTGAAGCAGAGACCAGTGTTTCAATCATCTGTGTATCCCCAATGACTAGCACAGTGCCTGTCTCATAGTTAAGTGCTCAGCCAGTATCTACTGAGCAAATTAACACATAGAATCTAATGAATTAGATGAAACTGTTTATGTTATATTTTATTGCATTAAACTCTGTTAACAAATTTGGCTTGCTTCATCTGTGGTTCATACCTTTAATTATTTGTACAGTATATGACTGGGCTTCCCCAGTCATATAAAGAATCTGCCTGCAATGCAGGAGACACAGGAGATGTGAGTTCGATCCCTGGGTCAGGAAGATCCAGTGGAGGAGGGCATGGCAATCCACTGCAATATTCTTGACAGGAAAATTCCGTGGACAGAGGAGCCTGACTGGCTACGGTCCATGAGGTCGCAAACAGTAGGACACAACTGAAGTGACTGAGCATACACATATTTGGAGTGCAGCTAATGAAACAGCTATTTCTGTCAGAGGAGACCACATTCCATGAACTTTGCTTCCCCAAAGTCTAGCATAGGACATGGTATATAGTAACAGCTGCACAGACTGTAGAATGAATGATGGATGGATAAAAAAATTAAAATAGATTCACTGCTTTGAAAAATATGTAAACTTAAGAAGTTATGTTTTCTAGAAAAATGTCTTCCAGAAATGGGCATCCCTTCTGCCCTACTGGTACTTGTAAAGGTGGTATATCACCTGGTATTGACACCTCCTAGAAGCAGGCAACAGAGGATGGGATGGTTGGACAGCATCACTGATTCAGTGGACATGAGTTTGAGCAAACTCCAGGAGATGGTGATGGGTAGGAAAGCCTGGCGTGCTGCAGTCCATGGGGTCACAAAGAGTTGGTCATGGCTTAGCGACTGAACAGCAACAAAAATGTCTATCCTATTCTCTTCTAACAAAGAATGATCCTCATGAGCTTGGCCAGGCAGCCTACAATGCTTAGACCAATTTCATCTAAGAAGGAAAGATAGACTAACAACTGTAAGGCTGAGCTCTTTATGTGATACTTGATTTTGGTTCTGTGGAGTTGTAGGAAGGATGTCACAGATCCACAGAAAGTGCTGCTGCATGTTACATTTGGTCCACAAAACCCCATGATTTGATCATCCATGTTCTACAGAATAAGGAAGAATCAGGCACCCTAGCCAGTGAATGGCATTAGTTATGGGGATAAGTGACTTATTTGGTGGCAGTTCCCCAATGCTAGAAAGGCTCTCACGATTTCCATCTAATTCCAACTTCCCTCTCTGCATCAAGAGGGACTTCCCTGGTGATCCAGTGGTTAAGATTCCACACTTGCAAAGCAGGGGGCATGGGTTCAATCCCTGGTCGAGGAACTAAGATCCTACATGCCACGCGGTGTGGCCAAAAAAAAAAAAAAAAATTTAACTTTAAAAAAGAAAAGGAAGGCAGTTAAGGGTGGAATTACACAGAGTCAAGGAGGAGCAGGGGAGGCGAAAGCTCAAAGTTGCCACAAGTAACTGGGTTCCCAGAGGCAGTGGATTTTGGCACCAGGAGACTCACTTGTGTAACCTTGAGTTCTGTCTCCTCACTATTTCAGACGCAAGGGACCCACATCTCCCTCATGCAGTTCAAGTAATGAGGTTCAATTAAAACATTCAGGTTCAATTAGAGTTTCAGGGATTCAGGGGCAGTTTTAGAACAAAATATTTTCCACGAGGAATATAAGAGAAACTAGCACTGTTCTGGGCCTCACTGACATGCAGGGGCAGGAGAGGACTTGGTCTGCAAACAGCATCTGCATAATGTAGAAGGTGAACAAGATGGCACTTGTGTGTGCGTGTGTGTGCTTCTGCAGTGCCTATTCTCTGTGCCCCAGGTGCTTTCCTAACAGCCAGAAGAAGGTGTGTGCTAGGGTGTTCTCCTTCCAAGTCGTGATTTTTTCTTCTTTCCTTAAAGTATTAGCAGCCCAGATTTTTGCTGCAAAATCAAGACCTGTTATTATAATGATGGTGATTTTTTTTAATTGTGCCAATGAACCTGGTCTTAATGCATTACTGCAAGCACATTAGCCAAGCCCATTACAATAATCTATTGTTGAGAGAAAAATATCCTGGCAGTACATGTATCTAGAAGTCCGCCTTCTGAATTGATGCCAAAATATGATAGATTTCCAGTTCCTTATGTTGTCCAACTACTGTACATGAACTCCCACCCCACCTCCCTGCTGCCAACATAATGACAAGCTTCACTTTGATGCTCTCTGCTTTCACAGGGGCTTTAACTCTCTGCCAGACTCCCATGCACTAGGCACTCTGCTGTTTGGAATCCCATTACCTGCAACTCTGCTAACTGGCATCTCACAGATCAAAGGTATCATAATTGAGGAGACACTGCAGTGACTTCTGAACCATTTAGAAAATACTTGATTATGTTTAGAATAGCTTAACATTGGCCTTTCAGCATATTCTGCATTTTTTCAGATGCAGATACAGTTGCCCCAAATACAGTTTATCAACAAATGACACCATAATATACTCTAATAAATCAAGATGATGTAGACAGGCTGATCAAAACAGGTCAAATAAAGATTGACAAGAATTAATGTAACTTAAAGTCTGGCATTTAGATTTTAAAACTACTTAACAGAAGAGTCCTGGGTAACAGTTCCCAAAAGAAAGCCATGAGTATTCTGACTGTCCTATTCAGCAATGTGGCTTCCCAGGTGGCTTAGTGGTAAAGAATCCACCTGCCAATGCAGTAGACACGGGTCAGTCCCTGGGTCAGGAAGATCCCTTGGAGGAGGAATGGCAACCCACTCCAGTATTCTTGCCTGGAAAATTCCATGGAGAGAGGAGCCTGGTGGGCTACAGTCCATGGGATCGCAAAGGGTCGGACACGACTGAGTGAGCACACACACACCCCCTCAGCAGTGTACTGTGGCCTCTGAAAAAGTCAATCCTATCCTCCCCCCCGCCAATAAAAGGAGGGTGGAGAGCATATGAATAAAGGCGGCAGAATAGTTTTACTCTCTACTTTGCTCAGACCAGGTCTGTGAAGGACAGTGTCTAGTTATTGAAGCCACATTTGCAGAGAAAAGGAACTAAGGAGGTTTGTTTTTTTTTTTTCCAGCAATGGCTAATGGAGGCATAATACTTGTCTTCAAATAACTTGGTGAACTGTCACACAGAAGAAACATTAAATTTAATCTTCATAGCCCCAGTGCCCAGAACCAGGAGTCATGGCTAGTCATGTCAGTGGAACACATTTCAGCTCCATATAAGGAAGAACTTTCTATAATGACGGTGATCTAAACATTGAATTTGGATGAATCAGGAGGTACAAAAGAGGACTTCTAGAGTATGGTAATTTCTGTTCTCTGCCTGGGTGGTAGGTACTTAAGGACTTTGTTTTATTATTGTTCTGCATCTGATACATGTATATTTTCATATGCTCTTTTGTAGATGTAATATACTTTTTAAAATTTTGAAAAAATACAGGTGTCTAGCAAAGCAGTGACCTCCTTATCATCATGAGGGTCCAAGAAGAGGCTGGGAGCACTGAGAGAAAGGATGTGATAGATGACCTCTGACACTCATTCCATCTCTAAGATTCTACACATATAAAATATATGTGCACAATTATTAAAGGAATGCTTTAAAAAATATTCTTAAAGTGATTACCTGTTAATTAACTAGGTCTGAGGCCTCACTCCATTTTCACTACAACTATTATTGGTGTTTGTTAGACTATGCTCTCCAAGTCTATTACAGTGATTATCACTTTTATTGGCCATTATATAATGAGAATTAGATAGATACAGTCTTTGCCCACTTAAGATGACAAACGATGTGGACAGTCATAAAGAGAATATAGTGAGAGCCGGATATGAACAGTGAATAAATACAAAAGATAGCAAAAGGTTTATATGGCAAACAGGTCAAGGTTCAGCTTGGGGAACAAATATCCTAGGGTCTTAGAAAAAAACATCCTATATAAGTTAAGACCAGGGAATCTAGCCCTCTGCTCCAGTTAACTTCAGCAGGCTTTCTGAAAGAAATGAACCTTCAGAAATAGATGGATTCTAGGAATTCCCTGGTGGTCCAGTGGTTAGGACTCCCCACTTTTGTTACTGGAGGACATGAGTTCACTCCCTGGTCCCGGAACTAGGATCCCACAAGCCATGCAGCATGATTCTGGCAATCAAACATTTGGTTAGGGCAACCTTTCTCCTAGGCTGTCAGGGGGCAAGAAAGTCAGAATAACTTAAGTGGCCATTTCCTCGTGTTAATCTTGTTCTCCTGATCTGTTCCTTCTTGATCTCTCACTACCTTCTCCACAGTGCTGATTTGACATGAAGGAACCAAGACCTAGAAAAGGGAAATGAGAGGAAGGGGTATTTGTGGATTGTGATGGACGTGGAATCGGGGAGAGTCCTTGAGTCCCTAAGTCACTGCTAAATAAACAATCAGGCTCTCTACTCCTTCTGGCTGAGCTGTGACTTTGGGCAAAGTTACTTCTGCTTTGGACTCACTTAACCTTTAATCTGGGGATCCCCACTCATGTTACTGACATTAACTCCTCTAGCCTCACAACAACCTTGAGTTGATGGGAAAACTAAACCAAAACACAAAATCCTATGAGACACTTGAGTCCAATGTGGTAAAATGCAAATAATACTTAGTCAAAATTTATTCTCTTATTATCATTTCTCTTCACTTTACCGAAGAAGAAACTGAGCCACAATGAATGGGAATAAGTTAATTTTATATATACCCTTCAGTCTTTGCCCTCATCAGTGTAAATAGTTTGAAGTGTTAGCCATATCAGACTTTTTGGGACCTCGTGGACTGTAGGCAACCAGGATCCTCTGTCCATGGTATTTTCCAGGCAAGAATACTGGAGTGGGTTGCCATTCCCTTCTCCAGGGGATCTTCCTGATCCAGGGATCAAATCCAGGTCTCCTGCACTGCATGCAGATTTTTTACCATCTGAGCCACCAGGGACGACTGTAAATAGTCTAACGTTACAGTATTTTTCTTTCTGGAATTTCCTGTCATGATCACTTTATAAATGGGGAAACCAAGGCACAGAGTGATTGAAATGTACTGCCTCAATGTACTGTCTTCATAAGATAGTGCCTAGATGAGAAACTCAAGAACACTAATTCTCATGGCAAAATTCTTTTTCCATTAGATTCCTACCCAAGTTTGAAACATTAAATCCACTCAAAGTTTGTGAAATTAGGTGATAAGTGCTGTAAAGTTTGAGTTCTTGATACCAAGAACAGAGTAGGGTCTGGGGTGGCAACAAAAGTAATCAGGATCCTTGACTTTTATAAAGGGTTTCACAGTTGACAAGCACTCCACAGACACTGTTACACTCTGTCCTCATCAAGGACATCAATAGCATGCCCCTGTTACAGATTAGGAGGCTGAAACACAGAGGCTAGTCAGAACACAGTTCATTAGGAAGGGGCAGAAATGAGATGAAAACTCGGGTCTTCTGAATCCAAGTTTACTGAAGACACACTTTGGGGAAAAGAGGCTACCTGATTTTTCCTGAGAGGCTTGGAGGACTCTGAGGGAGATAGGAAGAAGCTAGTCTCAGCAGCGCATTCACAGAAAAGGAAATCATCATTATTAGGCATTTCAAATGATGACACAGAACTGCTCTGGGCACTGTGGGGACCTATCAACTGCAACTCTAACCTCTGAGGGCCTGCAATCTAAGACAAACACACTAAGAACAAATATGTACATGACATACAGATGGTATCTAACAGCAGAGCTACTACAGTGATCTACAACAAGAACAGAGAGGAAAGCCTGTGAGTGCATAAATACAAATGGGAACAATAAAGAAAAGTGAGCCAGGGGAGAAAGAAACACACACACCAATTCAGAAGGGGTTTTTTGGAAGGAAAAAAAAATTTTTGAATTCTTTTTTCCCCTCTCTTTTAAGTTAAGAAGCAATGGATTAGCTGTGTTGCAGCCAGAGTAGAGTTGAGAGTGTGAGATTTAAAACAGAAATTTATCCTTAGGACTATAGAACAATCATAAAGATGGGTGGAAGGAGAGGTGGAAGGCAGTGAGTGGACAAAGAGGGCCTTTGAGCAAGTGGAAACTCAAGAGATATTTACCTGTCCTGACTCCCAGACTGTATCTAAGTGTTTCCACCCCCATGCTTTCAGGAAATTCAAGCTCTCCACACTTCAGGAACAAGAAATTCCAAGTTGTGAAACCTGTTTGCAGCAGATGAAGAAGGCAGCAGCGCCATGGTGGAGGAGATAGGAACCTTGGATACGTGAAGCCAAGGTTCCAACATGAAGGCAAGAAGTCCCTATCTTGCCCTCAAACTCCATCTCCCCAGATTCTAACTCCACAGGAGAGGTTACCAGGGCAAAACTCACTTATCCGGATTCACAAATTGTTAGCGAGTTTTCAGTTTGCTTTAAACAGACCCAAATTCACCTGTTGAGTTTCAGGTCAGTGATCAGATTCTTAATGTAAAAACTCTGTTGAGCTCTGCTGGCATATGAACATTTCTCAATATGTCAAATCAAACTCCAGCCAGGTAGAGATACCTGTTGGTCTCTGCTAATTTTTGTTTACTCAAGTCATCCTCTGGGGCCTTAATTAGCAAGAGAAGCTGCAGCAGGGGACCTGTAGGAGACTGGGCCATGTGCTGGTGCTTAGTCGCTCAGTTATGTCTGACTTTTTGTGACCTCATGGACTGCAGCCCACCAGGCGCCTCTGTCCATGGAATCCTCAAGGCAAGAATAGTAGAGTGGGTAGCCATTCCCTTCTCCAGTGGGATCTTCCTGACCCCAAGGTCGAACCTGGGTCTCCCGCACTACAGGCAATTTCTTTACCATCTTAGCCGCCAGAGAAGCCCGGGGGATTGGGCTAAGAATATGCAGAGAGTCCTATACTCTGATGCTGGCTCCTTGTAGAACGTAAGATCTTTTGAGGTGAAGTGCTGGCTTATCCACGACAGTTTGAGACATGAGTCAAAGGTTAGCAATTTCATACTTTCAGAGGAGGATGCTCATCCTAGTTTCTGAGTTGACACAAATACTAAGATTTGTGTGGGTGGTATGAGAATTTGAGGATTTTTATGATGGTTCTTATGACTATTTTCACCAACATTTGTTTCTCTGCCGTATTTATAAAGTGCCATTTTGTTCTCTAACCACTCTACATATATTAACACATTTAATACAACCACGTGAGTAGACACTATAGGTATTATGTTCATAGAGAAGTTGAGTAACTTAGCCAAGATCACACAGCTAGTCAGTGAAGGCACTAGGACCTGCCTACAATTTACATCATTTAGCTAAATCTCTTTTTTTTTCCCCCCATACTGCTCAGCTGCAGGATCTCAGTTCCCTGACCAGGGAGAGAACCTGCGCCCTGGCAGTGAAAGCCTGAATCCTAACCACTAGGCAACCAGGGAACTCCCCAAATTCCAATACTTTTAAAAGAATGTTTAGCCAAATCTACATATAAAGCATTGTTCTAGGTACTATGCAGAAGATACAAAGGATATATAGACAGTTCCTGAACTTAAGGGACTCACTGTATAGCTGAAAATATTGGTAAAATGTTACCAAGCCCAAGTTCATAGTGCTCACAGTATGACAGGGCAATATATCAAGAGATGAGCTGTTGGGGCAAGGAAGAGCAACTTTTATTCAGAAAGCCAGGAGACAGAGAAGATGGTGGACTAGTGTCCCAAAGAACCATCTTCCCTGAGTTAGAATTCAAGCTTCTTTTATATAAAAAAGGGATGCAGGTAAAGTCCTGATTTCAGGATGTGTTAACTTCTTCCTTCCTGCAGCCATTTCCAAGAGAGCCTAGTCAGGAGGTTTCCTATGTGCTAAAGAAAGATGCTTCAGGTTAACACTCATTACATGGCAGGCACAGTTCCCAGAGGTGGTCCACTATTTACAATTTAAGACTACAGGCAGCATTTCTTGAGGGATTAACTTGAAGAAAAGCAATACAATACAAAGGTTAAAGCAATCTATTCTTCCCTGTTACAGTAATCTATATATGGCACTTAAATTTTTCTCATTTTATTCACCTACATAGGATTTTCTCACTAGAAAAGACCTTGTATCACCAACGCCATTCTCTTTTTAAACAGAAAAGGCAACTGTAGGCCCAGAAGGGCCCAACTTACTAGCTAATTTACAGTAACTAGAGAACAGCGAGTGGCAAGCCCAAAACTGGAAGCCAACTTTTCTAACTAATGGTGATGTTTCATGTTCTTCTTGGCATTCAGGACATAACCGTATAGTTAGAACAGCGGTACAAAACAGTTTACTCCTTTATCCAAATTGTCATTCAATTCCATTTCTCTTCTTCACTTCTGGCACATTCTTACTGATCAATTCACTTCAACTTTACTGATCCCCATTCCTCCCTTTTTTTTTTTTTTCTTTAGGGTAAAACTAGGCCTTGACATCACTCAAACATACGGGGCAGGGATGGAGCTAATGTTGAACTGTTTGAGGTCCTTTACTATTAAAGAACCTTAAAGGAAGAACAAAAAGTGCTTTGGACAAGATGCTTGTCATTGCTTGAGCAGGAACAAAAGAGAAAAAGAAAGGGGAGATGTATTTGAATGACTTAGGGAGACGTGCAAGTTGTTTAGAAGAGGACAAATTAAGACTAAATGCAGAGGGACAGGGATCAGCGAAGAAACATCACAATCCCCTTATGGGTGGGCGGAGGGAGTAAAAATGCCGAAGCAAGGATTCACAGAAAGCCTCATGGAGTCTTTTCAAAGTATCTGAAAAGGCTCTTCTTAAGAGGGTAAAAGAACTCCCACTGAGGTCCGCGGGTCTCTTCCCATTGTGAAGGCTCTCCTCTCTGGGAGGTCGCAGGCCCCTGTTAAGGAGAAACGGGGCGGAGGACCCCCCCACCCCCACCCCGCTCAGTGGTCTCGAGGAAGCTTTCGGTCCAGTGAGAACTGCGAGGTGCCCTCCGGCGACAGGTGAGGCCCCCAGGGCACAGCCTCATCCACACCGAACCGGCGGGAAAACCCGCCGCATCCCCCTACGAGTCCCTCCGACCACAGGCCCGCCGCCCGGCCACCGGCCGCGAGCGTGCGTAACGTGCCCCCGCAGCGTGACGCACGGGCCGCGCCGGGGAAGCTGCGCGGGCTGCGCGGCGGGAGGAGCGCGCGGCGGGGGCGGGGTGCGGGCGGAAGCCAGCGTCTGCGGAAAGGAGAAAGGAAAGGGAGACGCGGCTGGGTGCGGCGGGGCGCGGCTGGGAGACCGGCGGGAGGGCGCCGCCTCCTCCCCCGCCCTCTCCGCTGAGGATGGAAGTGACGAAAGCAGCCGAGGAGGTCACTTCCTGCTGGGGTGGATGAGGAGGAGCCGGAGACGCCGCGGAGGAGACCGGACCGAAGACCGACCGTGCCGGGGAGAGGTGAGTCCCGGCCTCGCCGCCGACCCGTCCGGGCCGACCCCCAAGCTTCGGCGGGGACGGCGTCCCTGCTGCCTGGGCCGCGGGGAGAGCCACGTACTAACCCTGCTGGGCCTCCCCCTGCGCGGGGGCGGGGAAGGGAGGGGGCCCCCATGGCTTAGGGGCGACGGGGACCCGGGCAGCGTTCTTGCGGCGGCTCCGCGGAGCCCCGAGACCACGGGGAGAGGAAGGCCCGGTCGGGAGGCAGGTAGATAGGAGGCTCCGGGGGCTGTGGAAGCCGGGACGCGGCACCAGGCTCTGCAAGCCTCACTCTATGGGGAATGGTCGCAGTCCGAGGGAGGGCGAGGGGCCTGCCGGGCTGTGCAGAGTTAAGATGAGTGACCCTACTTCGACAGTGTGTCCTCGGAGTGAATTTGCGAAAGGCATGAAGAGGCGCCTCCGGACTCCTGGGAGGAAGGCCTTTATAGGTGAAATCGGAGAGTTGGGATGTCAGGAGAGAGCTTCCTGGGCACGTCATTGTTGCGGCGGGATTTGAACCCCAGAGTCGTCGTGAGTGAAGGCATTCCCGTGTCAGGATAAAGACCCTGCGATCTGACAGAGCAACCTAGTTGTTAACGTTCAAGGCAGCTTCCTGGAGTCTTGGGGAAATTAGCGTTTTTCCTCCCTCATTGTCACGGAGATGGAAGCAGCCAGGAGAGGAAACTCCTGCCTCAGCTCTGGGGCCTTGTTATTGTGTATCTTGTGTATGTAACTGTGTGTTTCTGTTTATGTTTGTTTTCTCCCTCCTTTGGGGCATTTATCCATCCTCATTCCTTGGTAATTTCTTAGACCGAAATTTGCTGATCTTCTAAATGTGTATGGTGAGGAGAAAAAAAAAAATTTCAAAGGATCTAGAAGAATCCTAGGTTAGATGAAATTTCAAGATTAGGAATCTGTATCCACCCCGCCCTAGGGTCACCAAGGCACCTACATTCCCTCTAGACTCCTGCTAATGTTGGTGCTGAGGGCCTGTCATTCACCCTGGGGAACTGCCTGAGTAAGGGTAAATCTGCCTTCTCCTGCTTGCATATCTCTCTGGCTGTTTTACTCTTCTTTGCTTTTTGCTAAAGGAGTAACTGATACAGGCTGCTTGCTGCTAGGAGCAGGAAATTTATTAAGGAACTGTAAATCTGGATGGAATGAATTGAAATCACAGCCAGACTCCCTCCACTTGTTGAACAGAAGGTTCCCAAAAATGCTTGCTTCTTTTTTCCTTTCTGTTAAAGGGAGAAAATGTAAATTTTTTTCTCAGAGAAAAATTGGAGGAGTGTGAATTTTCATGTATAGAGTAACTGTACATATGGTGTATTTACTTCCTGTATCCCAGGGTGTTTTTCAAGGAGGAAGGGGCAGTTTCTGACTGGGAGGAGTTTTCCTTTTCCCATCTCACATAATTCAGGAAAGTAAATCAAGATCAGATGTTCCTTCTTGAGTGGCAATCAGATGGATTTGGGTTTTGGGGGGAGGTTTTTTGTTTTTTTTGGGTTTTTTTTTTTTTTTTTTACTCTTTAAACTGGTACATCTGGGTGAACTCAGGCTTGTGTATCTTGGCATCTAGGCCTGTCTAGTAATAGAAGACAAACTGTTTGACTTGTTCTGGCTGCCTTTTTGGACTCATTTCACCATACCCTTCCTTTTTTTACGTTTGAAGGATTGGTCAGGAGGGAGAAAGCAAATATTAAAAACAGTGTTTACTATTTGTGGTTTAAAGTCAGGTGAGAGATAAATTATGGTCTTTGAAGTTGATGACTTGAGGATCATTTCACGACTTGAGGATTAGCACTCTGGAAGTGACATGTTTGAAAGAGGGTTACATAAGAAGGGAAAGATGAGGAAATGGAAGTTTGGGAAAAGGCTGTGGCAGAAAACCTGGGGAGGATAATAAACACAGAACACCTTAAAGTAATTGATGTGGCTTGTATCTCTCAGCAGGAGGGTGAAAATGAAAGCAGGCTGTAGCATCGTGGAAAAGCCAGAAGGAGGTGGAGGTGAGCAGAAGTTAATCAGTCATTTTCTGATATACCTGGAATGTCCCTCAGTGGTTCCTTTTCTCTTCACTCGGGCTTGGTTCACAAATGCCAGACTGTGACTGACCACCTCTTGACAGGGTAGATACCGTTAGGACAGTTGTATGCTTTTTCCTATGGATGAATGTTAACAGATGTGGTCACCACACCCTTATTTCCAAGCTTTCAAGTCTCTTTCCTCTTAAAGAAACAATTCCAACCTTGGGGAAAAGGTGCTCTTTTCTAAAACATTGTCTTTCCTGTGTGTTCCCTTTGGAACTTTCATGTCCTCACAGGAAGTAGGCATGAGATTTAGTAAAGTCTGAAAGGGGAAAAGATTAGAACACCTGGCTGCTGCTGCCCAGCTCTTATCAAATTTAATGATTGCCACAAGGAAAGGTAACTTCTGTCTGCCTTCCTCTGTGCAGCGGATTAGCCCCAGTTGACTGAAGGGTGTTCATGGCATGTTTGCACAGCACTCTAGAGATTCTGAGCGTTGGAATGTGAAGCTGGGGAAACTGGTATGTATGTTTCTAGCTCCTGACTACCTTGATCTTGCCCTTTTCACATTAAAGGGTATCAGTTTCCTGATTGGGCCTATAAAACAGAGTCGTCCCCGGGCTCCCGGCAGATCCAGCTGTGGCACTTCATTCTGGAGCTGCTGCAGAAGGAGGAGTTCCGCCATGTCATCGCCTGGCAGCAGGGAGAATACGGGGAATTCGTCATCAAGGACCCAGACGAGGTGGCCCGCCTCTGGGGCCGCAGGAAGTGCAAACCACAGATGAATTACGACAAACTGAGCCGGGCCCTGAGGTAGGGGAAAGAACTCCCAGATCCATTGTGTTAACAGATTGGAAAGAGGCTTAAGTAGTTTGGTACATGTTAGATAAAAAGGTATCAGGTGATGAGAGACTACACTAGTGAATAATGTGTAGCTTTACAGTGGGAGTAGAAGAGCTGTTAAATCTGGGTGGCACAGGAGAAAAGGCATATCTTTGGTTGTATGTAGGAGGGAATTCCAACGTGGCTGGCACTGGATCCTGACAGCCGATTATACTCTGTAGTGGGCGAGAAAGTGTGGTGAAACCTGGATTGGAGCTAATTGGTAATCCAAAAGATTAGTTTAGACTTAACTGTTGGAAATCTATTAGAATATCTCTCCTTTCGGCTCTCCTGAAAGAAACTAGAAAAAGAGTGAAGCAGGCGCAGAAGAGGAGCGCTCAGCGCTTGGTGGGCCGCACTGCTGAGGGACCCATGAGCTCAGTGGGTTGTCGGCTCGCAGGTTGCTCCAGCTTGTCTAAGGATCGGTCACTTAAGTTTTCTCAGGTTCTCGTTTCCCCTTGTCAGTCTTTATATTTCATAACCTTTTACCCTTCCAGGGCTGTGTATCATCTATGCCACTGAATATATTCAAGGTTCTGGGTACATTGAAATTCCCCTGCCTGCCTTCATTGTGTGACCCTGAATGTAGAATCTGAGCAGCAACATTGCTGGAGCCTCTCACTTCTTTTGAAAGTGAAGTAGGCCAAGCTGACTGCTGTTTTCCAGCTCAGAATGTACCATTATTTGACCTGCCACCATAAAACAGTTCTACATTCCTTTGTCTATGCCTTGAGCTTAGGCCTCCAGACTAACCACATCAGGCTTCCCAAGAGATTTGTCTGCCCCCACCTGGGGAAGGCAGAAAAGAGAAATGAAGCAGTGACGTGTAGTGGAACAGGAAGGAAACGGACTAAAGAATTGAAACCATAGAGAGATAGAGAAGAAAAGTGGTTGGGGCTCGAATAGGTGTACAGGATCTCAAAGAGAGACTGTCTTTGTAAAGGACTAGAATCTTGTTGAAAATTGAATCAGAAAAGTTAGCTCTTAGGTCTCCCAGCTCTAACCTGAGGGCAAAGCTACAAAAGAATGATAGTGATGTTCACAAGTAATACTCAGAGCAAGAGCTGTTGATTGTCGTGGTTACCTAAGTATATCAAAAACAGTCAGTAGCTAGAAGACGATTTGACATGCATTCTTGTTTTTCCAGATACTATTACAACAAGAGGATCCTTCATAAAACAAAAGGGAAAAGGTTTACTTATAAATTTAACTTCAACAAGCTGGTGATGCCCAACTACCCATTCATCAACATTCGGTCAAGTGGTAAGATGCAAACTCTCTTGGTGGGGAGTAAATTTTGAGTTAAAAAAGAATTTTTAAAACCCAAGTCTTAAGATTTGTCATGTTTAAGGGGTATTTAGAAACACCAAAGTAATATGATCCCCTGGATTCCCTCTGCCACGTATTCTCATTCTTCTCACAGGAAGTGATAGACTGTGCAGCACTGAGATAGACTTGGTTTATTTGGGTCTATTTTCTGCATATTATCTGTCATCTCCTAGATATTACTACATTGTCCTCTTTAGGAATAATATTCCATAGGTTTGTGTTGATCCTTAAGTTCAGGATTCAGAATTTCAACACCCAGCCCAGTGGCTCTTTCACAGACAAGAACTAGTTTCTAAAACACTTCCGATTTTCTATGAAACAACCAAGCTCACCCTTATCAAGTGAATCTCATCAAAACCACAGCATCCTTGATCACAGGAGGGGAGGTTCATATGTTTGCAGTGAAAAGCAGTGCCTTTGATCTGCACCAACAACGCCTCAGAGAACAGGACTCTGGGGTTAGTTGACCTTCTCTCCTCTGAAGTGTTGCAAGGCTTCCCCTCTAGGCTCTCCACAGGATAGCTTTCCATTACAGCTTTTCACAGAGGTTTTCGGTCTGCCTCTTAGCGTAGAAGGCAGTCTCTGATAAGGATGTTTGTTTGTTTTAAGATGCAAATCACGCCCCTGCCTAAGAAAATAGAATGTATTTTACTAATTTCTGAGCAGTCCATCAGTGCTCTGTCTTTGTGGAATTGCATAAGGCAAAGAAATCTGCTTATGACTCTGTAGTATTACAACTTCTCAGAGAAAAGTTGGAAGAAACCTGAAAATTTAGAGCAGGGGTGTGGCTGAGAGAATATGCTGAGATCCGTGGTAGATATGTAATTACTACACACAACAAGTTAGGGCAGTTTTAGCTTGATGCTGCTATCATTACTGTTCCATCTCCCCTGTAACCACTCCCTCCTGTCCCTGGGGCATGCATTTAAAAAAAAAAAAAAACTATTGGAATGCATCTCTCTAATTACAACCTGTTTTCTTTCCTTGTGCCTGAGGGAGAGGTGTTAGGAAATCAAACCTGTTCTAACCACTGGCATCTCGTTTCCTCTATTTTTCACTCTTGCCCCCTCCCTATATACTTAGAGGAATTTTGACTCTAGGAGTCAGTTCTTAGCATCAGGTGGCCAAAGTGTTGGAGTTTCAGCTTCAGTCCTTCCAATGAATATTCAGGGCTGATTTCCTTTAGGATTGACTGGTTGGATCTCCTTGCAGTCCAAGTGACTCTCAAGAGTCTTCAACACCACAGTTCAAAAGCATCAATTCTTCTGCCCTCAGAAGAATTTATAGTTCAACTCTCATGTCCATACATAACTACTGGAAAAACTACCATAGCTTTGACTAGACGGACCTTTGTTGGCAAAGTAATGTCTCTGCTTTTTAATATGCTATCTAGGTTGGTCATAACTTTTCTTCCAAGGAGCAAGCCTCTTTTAATTTCATGGCTGCACTCACCATCTGCAGTGATTTTGGAGCCCAGGAAAATAAAGTCTCTCGCTATTTCTATTATTTCCCAAACTCTCGCTGGTTCTATATTATTTCTATGAAGTGATGGGACTGGATGCCGTGATCTTAGTTTTCTGAATGTTGAGTTTAAGCCAACTTTTTCACTTTTCTCTTTCACTTTCATCAAGAGGCTCTTTAGTTCTTCACTTTCTGCCATAAGGATGGTGTCATCTGCATATCTGAGGTTATTGATATTTCTCCCGGCCATCTTGATTCCAGCTTGTGCTTCCAGCCCGGCATTTCACATGATGTACTTTGCATATAAGTTAAATAAGCAGGGTGACAGTATACAGCCTTGAGGTACTCCTTTGCCTATTTGGAAGCAGTGTGTTGTTCCATGTCCAGTTCTAACTGTTGCTGCTTGACCTGCATACAGGTTTCTCAAGAGGCAGGTCAGGTGGTCTGGTATTCCCATCTCTTTCAGAGTTTTCAGTTTGTTGTGATCCACACAGTCAAAGGCTTTGGCATAGTCAGTAAAGTAGAAGTAGATGTTTTTCTGGAACTCTCTTGCTTTTCTGATGATCCAGCAGATGTTGGCAATTCGATCTCTGGTTCCTCTGCCTTTTCTAAATCCAGCTTGAACATCTGGAAGTTCACAGTTCATGTATTGCTGAAGCCTGGCTTGGAGAATTTTGAGCATTACTTTGCTGACATGTGAGATGAGTGCTATGGTGTGGTAGTTTGAACATTCTTTGGCATTGCCTTTCTTTTGTATTGGAATGAAAACTGACCTTTTCCAATCCTGTGGCCACTGCTGAGTTTTCCAAATTTCCTAACATACTGAGTGCAGCACTTCTACAGCATCTTCTTTCAGGATTTGAAATAGCTCAACTGGAATTCCATCACTTCCACTGGCTTTGTTCGTAGTGATGCTTCCTAAGGCCCACTTGACTTCACGTTTGCATTTTTTCTATTGAAAACCCACAAATCCAGCCACTTGGATAACCTGAATTGGGACCAATGTACTTTTCCAGGAAAAGGAAATCTAGACCGTCACTCTGTGAAGACTCTGGCCTAGCAGCCACACAGTAGTGGCCTAGAACCACCTTTTGGCCCAGAAGGCAGTTGAATCAACTTTGATTCTTAACCAAGCTCAAGATCCTCATCAGAAAATCATGGGGAAAGCAAAAAGTCCATTTCTTTTAGGGATACGACTAGTTTTTTCCATCCTGGATGCAGATAACCCCAAAGAACTAGAGTCAATAGTTCATAGAGAACTTTTACCCAAATAGACCAAACATTTCAGGTTAACTTCTAATGATGACAAAGAAATATAACATTTATTGAACATCTACTTAATGGAGATAGTTTTGCCCAGTGTTTTTGTGAGTTAACTCATGCCACTCTCACAGCTTAGTAAAGTATACGTTTTAGTATCCCTATTTCACAAATGATAACATTGAGGATGACAGCAGAGTCAAAGCTTGATCAGGGTGGCTTGAATACAGTTACCTGTTGGACAGTTTCTCAGGAAACAATTCTTGAGCCATTGAGCTATTGAAATCTAGCTCATATTTAATAGATCATTCATTCCTTCCCTGGATTTGGGATTCATTCATTTGTTCAACAGATAATGTGTTAAGACTTAAAAACAAAGAAAAAGATTATAGGGGAGTTATTTCCCTCAAGGAACTTAAAATTTAGCAAGAGAGATAAGATATCAATGTGGAATGTGATAAATGCTCTAAGAAGCAGAGCTGTGTGGATTTAGATCCTGGAGGCTAGAGTGATCTTGTCTAGATGGTGGGTTGATACAGTTGGGCTATTTTGAACTGTGTGTTTTTGAACATAGAAGCAATAAATTTTTTAATGTATTTTTGAGTTTTTAATATTTACATTAAAATGTATTTTTAATGGACTTATAAGAAACATTGGAAAGATACAGAAGATATGTAGTAAAAATGCTTACTTGTCAGGGTTTGGGGGCAGGGCAAACTAGTTCAAGGATGAACTTGAGACCCCTCTACCCCATCCCAGTTTTTTTAATATTTATTTTAGAAAACTTTCAAGCTACAAAAAAATTGAGGGGGAGAAAATAAAACTGCAAACACCCATATATCCTCTACCTACAATCACTAATGGATAACATTTGCTTTATCTATATATATAACTTCTAAATCTTTCAAGATTAAGTTACAGATGTGACACTTTATCCCTGTGTACTTCAGTATGTATCTCCCATGCACAAGGACATTCTCCTAATCACAATAACATTACCATACTCAGGAAATTTTAACATTGCTCTAATATTGTTATCTAATAAATAGTCCATATGCCTTTAAAAAGTTTTAGCTTCTTAAACCATGATTATTTTCTAACAAAAAATCATGTATTTTAACAAATACATGGAATTTGCTATGTGCTGGTACTAGTTTAAGGACTTCACAAATATTAACTCTTGTAGTTTTCATAGCATGAGGATTAGTCTTGTTATCTCTTTTACAGTTAATGAAACTGAGACTTGGAAAGGTAAGTAAGTTACCTAGAATAACATAGCTATTAAGTTGTAGGGCCAGGGTTTAAACCTAGGCAAGGGCCTTATTCCCATTTTGCCAAAGGGGTTCAAAAACCCATTGGTTACTTGTACCAGGCTACAAAGTAGAAGGTGCTAGAACTAAGATTCAAACCCACATTTTCCAGCCCTACTAAAGTAGGACTGCTGCAGCTAGTTAAAGGGATCCAAAATGCTACCTCCAGATTGCCTTCCTTCACTCCCTCTAAACGCACTTGGAAAATGCTCTGTATTCTATCTCCATTTTTGCAAATTGACAGTGTATCTTTAGCCCATGTAGAGACTGAGATACCTGTCTTCCAGTTTGGAAAAACCAAAACAAATAACTGAATTGTTCAGGAGACAGGACCTTCTTTATCACCTCCCTTTCTCTCCATGTTATACTTATTCAGTCCACCAGCACACAGAAAAGTGTTGGGGGAGGGGGGTGTTTTGGTTTTTTTTCTTTTGCTTTTGAATAGATGTGCTCTTAATGCAAAATCAAGATCCAAGAGAATCAAAAAAGAATAGAATCATAACCACTATAATAGGCTGGTAGCAGAAATATTTTGGAGACCCCTGAGTCTGCTGAAATTATATACAGGTCCATCCCTCTGTTTTTCATGATCACACAGTTAAAATCAGTGGTTTTAGGGAAAAAACCTACAGAACAGTTTTCTGCAGAACATCAGTTTGGGAGATGCTGCTCTGGCACAGTGTTCTTCAGACACGTGTGCCAAGAAAGCTACACAGTCTTGCACTTACCAACTGACTCCAGGGTCCAATCTGAAGATGACTCAATTGTAACAAGAATAGAAGAACACAGCTGATTGCTGGCAGTTCCTACCCACATCATATCTTGTGCACCTTTTTGTTTCTTCTGTGTCGCCACACTTTCACTTATTTGGGTTTTTCTTACTTTTTCTTCTCCTTTATCCTTCCCTCAAGGTAAAAATAGCCCTCCTGACATCATCAGTGATAGAAGACACTGATACCTCCCAGGAGCCCACAGGGTCCCTGAGGCCTCACACCTCTTAATGCTCTGATTATCAGAAGGACTTTTGAGGGCAGTAGAGAACTTGTGAGCCTCTGAAGTTGACTTGTGTAGCGCAGTGTTGGTTTCTGCTTAGAACTTCAGATCTCAGTCCACAAATTTGATAGACAGGTGGTAGGTACGGGACTTTCTTCCAGCCTCCTCAGTGGTTGAAAGGCATTGAAAGCAGGATGGGAATGGAGATTGTTATACAGAATTTGTATATTAGAAAATAGATTTGGAGAGATTGAAAAATATTAGACTGTCTATAAAGAAGTGGTTGTATGTCAGAAATGAGAAAAGATATACTTAACAAACATGGTCCTTTCTTGTGTCCTGTTTTTGTTCTTAAAATGTGGTCTTGCTCATGTTCATGTTTGTGAGGTACAGGGTCTTCAAGCTTTTAATGCATTGTTTACATACATATCATCCCCAGTTTTGTTGTTGGTTTTAGTTTGCTTGCTTACTTTATAGACATGGCCCAAATAACGAAAATAAGAAAAGACCATTTGCAAACCTGAGAATTGAAGCAGGTGATACACATTGTATATACACACTCTTACATTCATTCATTCAACTGATGGTTATTAAGAGCCTACTAATTATTCAGTCCTGAACTGCTGGAAATGTACTTGCAAATAAGAAATCCCTGCCTTCATGGGATTTAGGAAACAGATAAACAAGTAAATGATATTTTAGATAGTAATGAGTACTAGGAAAACAAAGTGAGTAAGAGGCTAGAGAAAGGCGGCAACTAAGTTGAATGGAGGAAGCTGAAGAGACAAACAGGTGAGCGATTCAGCCCAGCTGGAATGTTTGTTTCCTGTTGCTCTTCAACATTTTGTACTTAGCGTCAATAAAATTGCCGATCGTGCATGACTGTACCTCTAAAGTGGCCTTTTGTCTCTCCCACCCTCACAGGTGTGGTTCCCCAGAGCGCGCCACCAGTGCCAACAGGCTCTTCCCGCTTCCATTTCCCACCTCTGGACACCCATTCTCCAACTAGCGATGTGCAGCCAGGGCGGTTCTCTGCTAGCTCCCTAACTGCTTCTGGCCAGGAGTCAAGTAATGGCACTGATAGAAAGGTGGAGCTTTCAGAGCTGGAGGATGGCCCAGCCACTGACTGGCGCCGGGGTGTGGATCTCATGTCCTCCCGAAGTGCCGTGGGTGGAGGGATTGGCCATCAGAAGCGCAAGCCTGACATCATGCTTCCTTTGTTCTCCAGGCCAGGGATGTACCCTGACCCGCATAGTCCCTTCGCCGTCTCTCCGATCCCAGGCCGTGGAGGCGTCCTTAACGTCCCCATTTCACCAGCCCTCTCCCTGACTCCCACCATCTTCTCCTATAGCCCCTCACCAGGCCTGAGCCCCTTCACCAGCAGCAGTTGCTTCTCCTTCAACCCTGAAGAAATGAAACACTACCTTCATTCTCAAGCCTGTTCTGTGTTCAACTACCACCTGAGCCCACGGACATTTCCTCGTTACCCAGGCCTCATGGTCCCACCACTGCAGTGCCAGGTGCACCCTGAGGAGTCGTCACAGTTTTCTATCAAGCTGCAGCCCCCACCCGTCGGGCGCAAGAACCGGGAGAGGGTGGAGAGCAGCGAGGAGGCAGCCCCTGTCCCTGTGCCCACACTGACTCCTGTCCCGCCGAGAATTAAAGTGGAACCAGCCTTGGAAAAGGATCCCGAGAGCCTCAGGCAGTCAGCACGGGAGAAGGAGGAGCGCTCTCAAGAAGAGGGCACGGTGCCGAGCAGGACCACGGAAGAGGGGAAAAGCACCATCTTCGCCCGCCCGGCTGCACCGCCTGTGTGGCCTGCTGTGCCCATTAGCACCCCAAGTGAAGAGCCCCTGGAGGTGTCTGAAGACAGTGAGGACAGGCCTGGCAAAGAGCCTGGGGCACCTGAGAAGAAAGAAGATGCCCTGATGCCCCCCAAGCTTCGGTTGAAGCGGCGCTGGAATGATGACCCCGAAGCCCTGAGTAAGAATGGCAAGTTTCTCTGGAATGGGTCCGGACCCCGGGGCTTGGCAACAGCCGCTGCTGATGCTTAGAACTGGAAGAGGATTGGGAGCTGTTTATACTATAATCAAACACATATATGTATTTATGTAGCAAGATTTCAGGGTGGGGGGTGGGGAGGGAATTAGACTGGTTTGATCATTCTAGGGGTGTAGACTTGTATTTTTGTTTTGGGGATAGGATGGGGTGTCTTCTGTTGTAAATTAGGTGGGATGTGAACACACTTTTTCCTGGTGAGTAGGACACGGGAAGGGTATTGAACTGAAAAGAGAAAGAGCCTCTGTTTCCTATTGAGGCTTTCACTTTGACAGACTCCCAGAGGGCCAAGAAACTGTTTGGTCCCATAATAGTTCAGGTTCCAGACTTATTTCTTTTCTATTGTATTTATATATGGAAAGCCATTAATGAATTTATTTTGCTCTGAGAGAGAGACATAAAAGGGAAAGGGGTATGGTTGGGAGGTTGAGCAGTGAGAGACCATTAATACTAAGTATTTTGCCTGAAATGTTTCTTTATAATTATTTCAGGGGAGGAATAAGATAATCTATCTTACTGGGGCAGGGGGATGTTCACGTGTTGCTCTTTTTCTTTTTCCCTTTGTTGTTGTTTGGCTTTTTTTTTAATATAGAATGTTTTCAGGAAACATGAAATGTACTGCCAGTTAGAGCGGGGCTGGGAAGGCACAGGCACCAAGCCTCAGCTACGTGGTTGAGACAGGAAGCCCTGCTGTGAATTTCTTGGACATTTCACCTACTTCATCTATTAAGAAGCCATGAGGAGTTGTAAACTCTTGTTCAGGGAAGAAAGAAGAGGACAGAAGGAAGTAACCTGATGCCTTTAAAAACAAAACACAAAAATTATCTTTTTTTTTTTCCACCGTGGGTTTGGGGAGCCAAACCAATGTGTGACTGAGCGAGTTGACTGAGAGACACGAGATGAAGATGTCTCTGTTGTGTCTGCTGCTCTTAACCGTTT
This sequence comes from Cervus elaphus, assembly GCF_910594005.1. NCBI lineage: Eukaryota > Metazoa > Chordata > Mammalia > Artiodactyla > Cervidae > Cervus > Cervus elaphus. Next base: position 36,918,774 of record NC_057834.1, read on the forward strand.
TCTTAAGTCAAAGCCTTAACAATGAACACACTTCAACATGATACGGGTCTGTCAGCGTAAACCTGTAAAAGGGCATGGACAACTTTTCAGATAATCCAGAAGTATTGGAAAATGGTTAAACTTTAAGCTGGTATTAATCATCCCCACTTGATGTTATTGGGATGGGTAGCAGAAAGGCAGGATTGTGGGCTTTAAGGGCAAATTATACTTGGAAATGCAGAAGGTAGCTGGGGGTATAAGTGGATGTGTATGAGGCTGAAGGAAGAGGTGGACAGGAAACACAGAAGGCAGACAGATGCCACAAAGGCTGGTGGAAGTGAACAGTGGGTGTCTGTCCTGATGTGATGTTGCCATTCTTGCCATACCCATTCCCCTAGATCGTACTAATTCTTAAGATGAATGGACTGTCCATGAAACTCCAGGGATTGTTTCTTCATGGGAAGTTCTGTTCCATCAACTTCAAAGGAATCAGAAGGTATTGATCATATATGAAGCAAAAGGAACCTGGACTAAGGGCAGACAGAATCCGCAGCCAGCTGTGTGTATGTGTGTGCACATGTAAGTACATAGTGCACAGAAATACCTAACATGGCTCAGATCCACGAGCAGCAGAGAAATAACTGCATATCTGGTTGGGGCAGGAACTGGGCGCAGGGATGCTTTTGAGAAATTCCTGACTCCCATCTTAGGCCAGGTGAACTATATGTACTAAGAAGCACTTGAGGGTTGTCTTTTTATGGTGGGGGTGGGGGGTCTTTTTTAAACTGGAGTGCATGCTTGAGAGAGGAGCCCAGGAAAGGTTAGAGCAGGTGAGTGAGTTATTAGATGGCTTAAGATGACTTGAGTCCATCATGCCTTTTTTTTGGCAGTTGCCCTCCCCGTTGGTTGATTCAGATTCCATGAGTGATTTGTCTTTTCCTGGAAAAAGGATTAGGAGAGTGGTCCCTAACAACTCAGGCTGCCTTTGGTTGTGTTTTTGTCGGTTCCTTTCTCTGTACCTCGACTTACCTCGAATCAGAAAAGCAAGCCCAGGCAGGTGGAAGAGGCATCTCTGCTTGGCATTGCCCAATCTAACCAGGGAGGCTGGCTGCCCACCACCTCTGTCCACTAGAGCGGAGGCGCCGGCAGGTGTCGGTATGAACTCAGGAATAGACATGAGGCCTTTAAAAAAAAAAAGAGGGAGAAAAATCCATGATGCGTACCTGTAACCCCCTAGAACCCAAGTGCCAGAATTAATTCCTAGATGCTGCTTCTGTTTGAATAAAAAGTCACTGCTTTTACACTTGAAAAACACTCAAAAAATGTTCAACTCCATGAAAACTGTTTTTGGCTTTAAGAAACTGTTTGATGTTTAACTGTTTCCTTTGATTGCCATTCCACCAGTAAACTGTTGGCTGATTTGCACTGCACACTGGGGTTAGGGGAGGGTACCAAGAGCTGAACTTGGGATCGCCTGGGGCATGGACCAGGGGATGTGGAGGTCGTTGATACTTCCTGGGGCAGAGGGGTGGGAGATAGTTTTTCTCCCCTGAGTCCACTCCTGGCAGCACCTGTCACAAGCCTGGCGCAAAGCCAGGTCATTCTCTTCTGTGAACATCTCATCACTGACAGCATGTGGAAAGAGGGGGACAACACCAGGTCTATTTTCCCTCCCCATTTTTTCCAACTTTTGCTGTGCCAAATGTTTAAAAATTTGCAAATACAGATTTTGAAGTTGTATTAATCAAGAACCTGTTCTTGCAAGCCGTTTGCTTTTCTGGCTATAGAGAAGAAAATAGTATAGAGATCTCTTCAGGGCATTCAGCCTTGCTGAGTGTTTTTGTTTTTTAAGAACCGCTAAGAGTGAAAAATGAACAAGTTCCTCCAACCCCAGTTTTCAAGCTGCACTGCATTAAACCCAGCTCGCTAACAGGGAATCACTGCATCCTCGTCCTCAGTGGGCCAAGAGACTTTCAGAAGCATTAAAAGAAAAACAGTGAAGTATATAACTTCTTACCAAGCGGGTAGAGTCAGTCAGTTGGCTGTTTGTCCCTTGTTTTTTATTTATTCCATAAATATGTTTGTGTTCTCTGTTTTATAGACAGTAATGGAATATACTTTTAAATTTGGGGGGGAAAAAACTGATCCAGTCTTTCAAAAACTGTTCGATTTTTTGTTCTTGGCGGGGGGGTGGAGGGGGGTGTTACCAGTTAATTTGTTTTGAAATATTTAGGCATTCTTTGAGTTATAAAATTGTGATGCAGGGATTTTTGGAAATTCACATGTGAAAGGTGACTTCACTAGTTACCCGCTTAAGCAGAATAGTGTGTATATGTACATAATGTGTAAGTAATCTTAACTCCATTGTGCAGTGCCTTTTAGATGTTCTGCTTTCTATAAAGTCTTCAAATTTTTGCATATATATATTATATATATATGATGTAATGTTATAGAAATATATGTATAATATACATATTTTTTCCAGGGGTATCTGATAGCTCTGTATTTTGTTATGGAAGTTGAAAGAAAAAAAAAGTATTTTACCTCAGAAGTTAAAGTTAAATAAAAAAAGAAAAAATACCTTTAAGCAATGTTTGCAGAGTGTTGGTTTTGTTGTTGACACACCAAGCCAGGGTGTTTGTGCCATAGAATTTGCTGCGTGCATACTAGTTCACCCACCCTGACACTTTATTCCTGTTGTGCAGGGGACCAGCATAGTGAGGGTAGGTCCCTTAACAGTTTTTGGAGATGGTCAATTTCCCTATGTCGATGGCTGCTGCTGGATAGAATACCACTGAAGCCAGAGACAAGTTGGCTGGGAAATTTCACCCTCAAAATTGATTTGAGAATTCATTCAGAGTACATGCATGGCAAAGCCAGAAAGAGTAGGCCTGCTATGTATGAATCTATTCATATGAAGTATTCAAAATAGGCAAATCCATAGAGAAAACATAGGTTAATGGTTGCTATGTAGAGTGGTAATGGGTCACATTTTCTTTTGGAGGGTGATAAAAATGTTCCGGAGTTAGTGAGGATAGTTGTACAATTTGAATAGAAAACACACTGAATTAGCCACTCCTAAAGGGCTGACTTTTCTGGTATGTGAGTAATAATTGCAATAAAGGTGGTTGTATTGATTCTGTTTTTTGGCTGCAGATCTCAGAATCTTACCCAACCAGGGATTGAACCTGTACCCCCTGCGTTGGGAGCACAGTCTCAACCACTGGACTAGGAGACAGGTCCTCTGTTTTTTAAGTATATGAAAGGCCAGTGTGAGGGAAACCTAGTATTTTCCAGAAGAGGACAAGAGTCAAGAGAAGAAGGAGGAGAACTTAAGTATCACATAACACCTGAACAAAAATGGTGCCAGGCTTTTTGTTGTTCAGTCGCCAAATTGTGTCCAACACTTTGCAACCCCATGGACTGCAGCATGCCAGGCTCCTCTCCTCCGCTATCTTCCGGAGTTTGCTCAAATTCATGTCCATTGAGTTGCTGATGCTATCTAACCATTTCATCTTCTGACGCCCCCTTCTTTTGCCTTCAATCTTTCCCAGCATTGGTCTTTTCCAAAGAATCAGCTCTTCACATCAAGCGGCAAACATATTGGAGCTTCGGCATCAGTCCTTGCATTGAATATTCAGGGTTGATTTCCTTTAGGATTGACTGGTTTGATCTTGCTGTCCAAGGGACTCTCGAATCCAGACCAAGTAATCTCATGTTACTCTTGAGATAGGCAAAGTGATCTAAGGAGCCCAACATTTGTAGTCACAACCAGGTGTTAAATTTGACTTCTATGAAAGGATCCTGTGAATTCGAGAAGGCTGGAATTTATGAGGGGTAAGGCCAAAGAGGCAAACTAGGATGGATTATGAAGGGTCTTAGGAGTCTAGAGTTTACATTTTATTCTACTAGCAGTGGTCATCCCCAATATGCAGAAGAGTTTGGGCTAGGCCAAAGAGCAGGAAGGCCAGCTTGTGAAGTGAACATCTCTTGCTATCATGAGACTATTAACTCATTTTGGCAGGAAAAAGTGATGTGGCAGAGGCTGACTGGTTGACTCCCTCAATTCAATTCAGTTCAGTTGCTCAGTCGTGTCCGACTCTGCGACCCCATGAACCACAGCACACCAGGCCTCCCTGTCCATCACCAACTCCCGGAGTTCACCCAAACCCACGTCCATTGAGTCAGTGATGCCATCCAACTATCTCATCCTCTGTCGTCCCCTTCTCCTCCTGCCCTCAATCTTTCCCAGAATCAGGGTTTTTTCAAATGAGTCAGCTCTTCACATCAGGTGGCCAAAGTATTGGAAGCAACCCAAATCAAGCTGGGAATGAATGGGCTTGGATGCAGACCCTCTGAGAGAGCCTCCTGATTCTTTCCCATCCTCAGGCGGCTAAAAGCAAAGTGAGGCTTGTTAGGAATGAAACTGGATGTAGTTTTGAGATCAGGATCCCAGGCCACCAGTTCTGCCACCCCATGTTGGCCATTCAATGCACAGAATTGTAGAGCAGTTAGTCAAATTCTGAGCGAAGAGAGGAGTGAGTGATGGTGAGCAGGGGGAAGAAGTAAGGGAAGATGGAGCTTCAGAATGAGAACACAGGCAGGGGAGGGGCTATCAGGGTGTGAGAGATGAGGAAGTGTGAATCTCAGAGCCTGTCAAGATGAGTGAGCCGGTATACCTATGGCTGATTCATGTTGGTGTATGGCAGAAACCAACATCACATTGTAAAGCAATTATTTTCCAATTTAAATAATTTTTTAAAGATGAATGAATAAGGAATTAACCCTTCAAAGTCTCCTCATCACCTCCCTGTTTACAGTCCTTAGTTTAGTTTAGAAGGCCCTTCATAATCTGGCCTCCATTTACCCTTCCAGCCTCGTCCTTAACCCCACACATGCACACACAGACTCAGCCACCCCACACGAAGCCTGAGCCGCAACCGAAACAACCAGGGCAGCGCTAAGTCATAGAGACTTAGTAACTGGTATGACCAGGGTTCAGGCCCCGCTACCTGTGTTCTTAACCGCTCGTGCCATAAGGCCTCTTGGCCCCACTGAACTCACTGCCAGGAGAGAGACTTCTTCCCTCCACTTCACCTGACCAATTACATCTTATTCAGAATTCAACTCAGATGCCATTGCCTCCAGGGCCTTTCCTGGGCTTACCTCTGTCCTCCACCCTCACACACTGTTATCAGTGCTCTGCCAGTGTGGTTTCTCACAGGATGGTCTGGAAGCAAGGGCTGGTACAGGGTCAGCTCATTTGGTCTGCAGTGCCTAGCACACTGCCTGGAGCCTGAGGATGCTTGACGAGTGTTTACTGGCTGAACGAATAACAAGAAGTACACGAAGGAGGTTTGATTGTCTGGATAGAGAATGCTGGTTTGGAGTATTGAGAGTGGGGAGGACTGCTGTCTCAGACATCCCCCCACTCCACCACCCCTGCTCCTCTTGTCACAGTTTCTGCTTCCCTTCTCTCTCAGGAGCTGGGCGTGTTGACTCCCTGAGGAAGGGAGATAAACTGGAATTGGCTGAAATCCCATAGTCCCACCCCTGCCATTTTACTGACTGTAGGTCCTTGGGCAGATTATGGAGCCTCTCCATGCCTCTATCTATTTTATAGGATTGTTGTGAAGATTAAATGATACACATAGAGCATTTAGTCCTCGAGTCCTTTTTTATGATATTTATGCCTGGACTCTATATGTGGAGGCTTGTACCTTCACATCACTTCCGTTGGCCCCTCAGGAGAGGTGAGATACTTGGTACAGGAAGGGGGACCCTTTCAGGGCCCGAGAGCGTGCTCTTGACCACCACTTGGAAATGAATTATCCGAGGAGACACATGTGCTGAGAAAGTAAGAGACTTCACTGGGAAGGGGCGCCTGGGTGGAGAGCAGCGGGGTCAGGGAACGCAGGAGGACTCTGCCGCGTGGCTCATAGTCTCAGGTTTTATGGTCATGTGGTTAGTTTCCAGGTTGTCTCTGGCCAATCACTCTGACTCAGGGTCCTTCATGGTGGCCCGTGCATCATTCAGCCAAGATAGATTCAAGTCAGAAGGACTCTGGGAGGTTGGTAGGACATATGGACTGGAGTCTCCTTTTGATTTTTCCACAAGTCTTCGGGTTGATGGTAGCTTGTTAGTTCCACGTTCCTTACCAGGACCACCTGTTGTAAGATAACTCATGTAAGTGCTTACTATCAGGCCTAGCCAGGATGGGCAGTTTCAGTCAGTCGTTCCCCTAACACAATGATCCCTGTTTTACAGATGAGAAAAATGAGGTCCACTGTTGGTGACCCTCCCACTGATTCAAACCTATCTCATGAGTCTGAATCCCATACTTTGCCCACTCATGGCCTTGGATCTCTGAGGCAGGGTGAAGACCGTTTAATCAGACACACAGAATCAGGGTGCTGCAGGGGACCCCGACTTAGGCGTTTCTCCAGGCATCAGGCCTTGTATTCCAATCTGGAGGGCAGAAGGAAAGTCAGCACCCAGGGGACAGGGCATTTATCTGGACAGACAGATTCCTGGAGCTGGGCTGTGAGGACTGACCAAAGAGGGATAAAGATCAAAGATGAAAGACTTCCCCGAATTCAGGGAAGCCCCACCCTGATTCCCAGGGCCCAGGTTGAGGGGGAAGCCCCATATCTCCAATCCCAGGCTCCAAGATCTGGGAATCTGGTCTAGGCAGACAATGGGGAGGGTGCAGCCCAAACAGTGGGTGAAGACTGGGAAATGAAGGTCTAGAGCCAAGAGGCAGCAGGCCCTTGCCCCAGCATCACTTCCTATTGCCTCAGTTGTCAGGTCCCGGGTCCATCCCAGCTTCAGCCCAAGGACTGGTTTAGAACAGTCAGGACCTCACAGCCTTGGTCCCAGAGAGCTAAGGGCCCATGAGGGAGGCGCCTCTGGCCTCTCACCCTGGGCCCTGCAGGGACCTGACCAGGGAAGAGAGGGAAAGGGGGAGGAGGATGGAGGGACTCCTCTCCCCAGGAGACAGGTCAGACTTGAAAACACAATTCTAGCTGTAAGGTCTTTTGTTCCAGGGTGTCTTTTTTGTCCTTCTGTTCCTCACCCCCACCCCCAATATTTCTCCAAGAGTGAAAAGGTAGAGGGTGGGGTAGAGATGTCTTTATGATTTTGACCTTGCAGCAACTAACTAGAAGGAAAAGGGAGGGAAAACTCAGATTTGCAGCGTAGGTATCCAGAATATCACAATAAAGAAGTTTGCTTTGGTTCTCCCACTCAATTGGTTTCCCAATTCGGAAAAATCTTTATCTGCATATGTTGACATTTTGGTGACCAACTCCTCCAGCCCCCCTGTTGACAATAATAAGTAACATTTGTATGTTCTTGTCACTTGCCTTAACTTACTTGATCCACAGATTGATCCACAAAATTGTCCTCTATGGATTATTATTACTATTATTATCTCCATTCTGCTGATGAGGAAAACAAGGGTCAATGAAGTTAAGTGAATCACCCAAGACCAACACAGCTAGTAAGTAACCAAACCAGGACTCACCGAGTTTGTCCTGGTTTTTGAGAAAAAGACTCCATGCTTTCTCTCAAATACCTCCCTGCCCCTCAGTAAGGGACAAAGACTAGAAGGAAGAGGCAGGGGATCGAGCTGATTTCAAGAGGCCCCTAGACTTCTCTAAGGGAAACATGGAATCATCGCCAGTGTGAGCTGCCCTGAGATGACCTCCAGGCCAAAGAGGGAGAGACCAAACATGTATTCAGCCATTCATTCATTCCTGAAACTGACACGATGGGCCGCATGCCCAGAGATGCAGTGGGTCCCTGCTTGCAGGAGATTCACAAGGGCTCAGTTTCCTGGGGAAAACAAGTCAACATAATGAACTGAAATACAAGGCAGATTGTGCCTAGATGACAATAGTCATTCATTTATTCAGCTAACATTTCCTGAGTGCCTGCTGGAGGCCAGACTCTGTCTTGGAATTTCGCAGTCAAATAAAGACACTCTGAGTCCACCAGGAGCCTCCAGTCCAAAGACAGGTAATTAGGAGGCTCCAGCTCCTTCTCCAGTGCTCTCCCCACAATGCCACAGCCTTTCCCTGCATTCCGCAGTGAGCTGTAACTTCCCCAGTTACCAGAGAATTTTCAGTACTGACGGGCAGGCAAGAACTCAGATATCCCCACAATACTGGGGGGTTCTCACTCTCCTCCATGCCCCTTCTGAAAAAGAAAAAAGAAAAGAAACCAAGACCCCTTCTAAACACAGGCATAGTCCCCACGTGAACTGGTGCTCTTCACCAGCGGCATCCACACCACCACCCTTGGATCAGCAGGAACCAGGGTCCTCCTCCTAGCCTCCTGCCCCAGAGTCCAGCTTGGCCAGCACCTGACGTGTAAGGCATGCTCTATAGATAGAGCAGGTAGGTTGTATTGCCAATAACAGTGAAGCAGGAGGCACAGCTCCCTCTCCCACAGTTAGATCAGGCTGATGGGGACGACTTGGTCCTTGCAAACCTAGTTCTCAGCCTGAAAGAGCTCCTACCTGATGGAGGAGAGGGGTGTGGGGATCCCCTTATCTGCATTCGTCCTCAGGACACAGATGTGGGCAGCTGACTATCCGTCTGGCTAGGGCCATGGCCCCCACCTAGGGGGTAAGGAGGTGGGAGTGGAGAAGATAGAAAATGAGTGGGGCTATAATCCATCAATCTAGAAGGACTATAGAGAGTGGATCAGTTTGGGAAGGGAGGACAGAGAATGGATGAGGGCGTATGAGATGAAGAGGGGGTCCTGGGTGTTGGGGGGGGGGGTGGCAGCCCTAGCACAGGTTGGGAGCTGGGAGGCGCAGGGGGTGATACTTTGGAGGACAGAGCACAGAGGCTGAAGTAGAAGGCAGACTTAGAGACGAATTCCCAAGGAGGTAAGGTGGGGGGAACTGAAGCAAGTGGGTGGGGGCTGCAGAAGGAGTGGTCAGGGGAGGGGGGCTGAGAGCAAGGAGCACCCCCCCAACCTCCTGCCCATGGTATTGATCCACTAGATTACTCAATTTCACCCGTATTGATCAGGTAATTGCTTTATCTCGGGTCTCATTTGAGCTCTGCATTCTCCTGGCTTCCCCATCTCTCTGCCTCATTTTTTTTCCTATCAGCCTGACACAAGGCTTCTTAACACAGAAATATATATATACATATATATGTGTATATATATATATATATATATATAAAGGTTTGGTTAGCCTTCCCAGGGTTGGTGTTGGGGTGGGGGATGGGAGTGGATAGAAGGAGGTGAAACCAGCCTCCCCTCGGAGCCCCTAAATTCTCTTTCAAGAAATCCTTCCTGGCTGCAGATAGTGGAAATGTCTGCCCATCCCAGGGTCTCCAAGGTCCAGGTAAGAGCTGGAGGAAATAGACACCAAAGGCCCTGAGCTCAGCCTCTCTCTCCTCACCATCCCACCCACCCTGCTCCCCTAACCACAAGAGCTGGAATCCCCCAGCACCCCAGCCAGGCTCTCGGACATCACTTCAGTAAGTCTGCAGAGTCTTGCCTCTGTCTGTCCCTCTGGCTGCTGCTCACTATGTATCCTGCCACTCTACCCCTGCCCTCTCTGGAGCCCAATATATGGGTCCCTCCTGCCCATCTTCCTCACCCCCTCTGGCTCTCCTTGGCCCTGCCCCAATTCCCCACCCCTGGGGACCCAGACATCCTACCTTCAGCTGAAGGGAAGGAAAACTAGGGAAGGAGCCTCAGTCACTCGCCAGGGAATCCACAGACAGTTCCCCCAGGGAGGCCCTAATCTGAGAGGCAACACCTCATGGCTTCCTGAGGCCTCCAGTCTAAGAGAAGGGACCAGACCCATCTGAGGACAGGACTAGGAGAACCACACAAAAGATAAAAGGACAAGGTCCAGGGAGCGGAGGGAATGCTGGGAGATCCCAGACGAGATCCAGCTCTCTCCCCAGCCTCCCAAAGCTCAGCCCTGGTCAGCTCACAGACCAGCTGGGCAGAAAGGCAGTAGACACTGAAACTGTAATTTGCCAACAGTAGCATCCTGAGTGTGGGTGTGGAGTCAGTGTGGCCAAGGGGACCTGTCCACCTGCAGCGCACACTCTGGGCTCCTGGCGCCCTGGAATTCTCTGCGTGGTAGCCAGGGAGTAGCCATGGGCCTCCACCCTGGACGCACCCTCCTGAGCATAGGCCTGGGGACAGCTGTCCATCTGTGCTCTTGCACATGCCTGCTAAGTCGCTTCAGTCATGTCCGACTCTGTGCAACCCCATGGACTACAGCCTGCCAGTCTCCCCTGTCCATGGGATTCTCCAGGCAAGAACACTGGAGTGAGTTGCCATGCCCTCCTCCAGGGGAATCTTCCTGACCCAGAGATCAAACCCACGTCTCCTGCATTGACAGGCGGGTTCTCTACCACCAGTGCCTGGCACCTGCAAATGTCAAGAGTGGGCCCAGGATGCAAAGATTCTTCGCCATGAAGCTCAATTTCCAAGACTTCCACTGAGACTCCGAGTCAGGCACTGAGGTGGAACTGGGAATTCCATGGTGAGCACAATGGATAAGACTCAGACACTCCCCAGGAGCTTAGAGACACTAGGACACTATAAACCATCTCTGCACCTGTAAGCTCTGGACACCTCGCCCAACGCCATGCACACCAGTCAGGGCCTTGCAGGCCCACTCTGTCCCCTTTGAGGAAGGGAGCCCCCAGACAGAGAGAGGCAAGGACTCAAAGCCGTGTGTCCAGACACGATCCGCCATGGGGAGGGGGGTAATCCCAACTCCGAGCCCTGCAAACTCATCCCCACTCAGTGTGGAGCCAGCAGAAGAAGTAGCAGGTGTTCGGGAGGGCATGAGCCCCCACAGGGTCCATCTGGCTACATCTTACCTGACACGAGGTGGCAAGCACCAGTGTCCCCCACAGAGCCCAACACAACTCTTCACCAGAGTTTTTCCTGAGCAGAGGACAACCAATCTCTTTCCTTCCTGTCTTAGTTTACAGAGTCCCACTCTGCTCTGGGGAAGCTCCTCCCTCAGTCTAACCAGCATTCCTCCTACTGCTCCCACAGTCTTTTTTTTTTTTTCCTAGTTCCTCTTCCATTCAAATGCCTCAACTTTTCCAGCTTCTCCCTCAACTCTCCTCACCCCATCTCTCTCTCATCCTTCCTTCCCTGACACCTGCACCCATTCACTTTGGCCTCCTGGTACCCAGGCTTGGAAGGAGCGTGACCCACTGTCCCAGTTTGTCTCTGACTGTCCCAGTTCTAATACTGAAAGTCCTGAGTTTGAGAGAACCTCTGTGTCCCAGGGACAGGAATGCACCCTACCTGGAAGGTAAGATACTACATGAGGCCCAGATGGGAGCAGGGTTTGGGTGCAAATAGGAAGAGGCCAGCAGCATTTTCCCACATGTCTGCAGAGACAAAGACAGACACACATACACACTATACACAGAGATACCCATAAACAGTCTCCAAAACAAAAACACAGCCCACACACCCAGAAGCAGACATTCACAGACACACAGACACACGCACTCAGACTCACACACAGACAAGCCCAGACTCATACACCCACACTCCCAGAGACAGGTGTGTGTGGACACAGAAAGGCACATACAGTATACCAACAACACACAGTGGAAACACAAGAACTGACCCAAACACCCACGCACAAAAACACACGGCCATAGAGACAGACATCCACAGGGAGACGTACACTCATTTTACGACTCCTCAGAGACACACAGACACACATTCAGACACCCACAGAGAGGCAGGAAGGAGACTCAGGAGCACAAAGACGCCTTCACCTGCACCCACGAGCTGAGCCGAGCAACAGATTCCAGACCTTTTCCCTGTTCTGCCCTGGAAATACTCACAGGGCTGGGGGTAGGGGGCAGCTCCTCCTCACCCCCCAGAGGAGAAGGTGAACCAGCCCCAACGTCTCCATGGACCCCAGCTCGAGATTCACAGAACCAAACCGAGAGCACGCACCCCCCACCCTCCTGAAGGTCCCTCTGCCTGGGGGGTGGGGGTCCTGCCCCCGACCAGGAGCCAGGGCTGGGGACAGCTCTGAGACCAGCCTCTCTGGAGACCGGGGGTGGGCGTGGGGAGCCCTGGCTCCCTCTCTTGGGGTCGGGTGGCGGGGGTGGAGAAGTGTGAGTGAAATGGGTTTATTACTGGGAGTCTGTTGCCTCGATTGGTATCGATCCCCACATGTCACCTTCCATTGCCACTAATGGGACATGAAGAGCCGCCACCGACACCAGCCCCCGGCAGCACGCACGAACCCACAGCTCCCCTCCCCCGTCCCCACATCCCAGAGCCGCAGCCCAGGCTGCCTCAGCCCTGCTACCAGCTGCACCTCCTCCTCCCTTCACCTCATCAACTCCTTCTCCTTCTCTTCCTCTCCTTCTGCCTCTTCTTTGTCTCCTTCTCTTTGTCTCCTTGAGTCTGATTCCAAAATCTCCCCACACCTCCTTTCCTTTCCGCCTTTACGGCCACCTGAGGACCCTATCCCCGCATTCAGGGATGTCCCTTTTCCCTCCCTTCACTTCTTCTCTCCTCGCTCCTTCTGGGTCCAGAATCAGTCACCATCACTCCCCAACAAGGGTGCATTGGGTCCCAGCCAGTCTTGGGGAACAATGGGGAGTCAAGGGAATGAGCCAGTGGGAATGACCCCTCTTTCACCAACATCTGGCAAGGAGTGCTTCTCAAGGGATAATCTCCTTCTATCACACCAACCTGGCCAGACAGAACATCCTGGAACAGCCAAGTCCCCCCAAACAGACCCTCCTGGAACAGCGGGGTCCCCCACCTTCAGTCCACTGGCTGCCACGACCGCAGGACGAATCCTGGTAGAAGAACAAGGAGAGAGTGAAGATGAGGAGTCTTTTCTTCTTTTCTCTCATCCTGTTCCTCAGGGAGGAGACGGCACCACCTACCTGTCTCTACCCCACCTGGCAAGCCCCACATCCCCTACAATGCCTGGTGAAGCCCTCCCCAGGGCCTGATCCCATCTGTGGGTCTTCAGTCCTGCCCATGTTAATGTCAGATGGTCACAAAGGCACAAATGATACCTGAAAAGGCCCAGCCAGGGTGATGAGGTCTTGATACAAAGTATGTCAGACAGTGTCGATAGGCTGGGAATTTAGCCTATCGTGCTGGTTACTCAAGTATGAAAAAAAGTCACTAACTAGAACAGGAAAAGTCCACTTGAGGTGCAAATAGAGCATCCTTGGTTTTGCTGCTGGGAAAGCAGTCTGCATGCCTGAGTCTGTGCCATTAAGCCCTGGGGACTGGAGGGGGAGCTGAGGAGAGGGACTCCTCTCAGCCCCACCCTGCACCATACTCAGCCCTGAGGGACTCCTCCCCAAGTGGACCCTGGGAAACACCCGGGGCCATCTCTAAGCCCCAAAGTAAAAAGGGCAGCCTCTTGTCGATTCCTGTCACCATATAAAGATGGGGTCTCCACCCCCCCTCACTTGGCCCATTACTGTGTCGCAGGTGTTTAGGAGGCTGGACCAGGCCACGTAGAGGTACTAGATACAAAGCTAGGGGTTTGAAGGTAGCTTCAAAAGTTGAGGCTGCTTGAACCTAGATGTCCATCGACTGATGAAGGGACAGCTCAATAAGGCAGCTCATAAAATTATTCAGCCATCAAAAGGAATGCATTTGAGTCAATTCTAATGATGTGGATGGACCTACAGCCTATTACACAGAGTGAAGTCAGAAAGAGAAAGATAAATATCGTATACTAATGCATCTATACGGAAACTAAAAAGATGGTACCAAAGAATTTATTTGCAGGGCAGCAATGGAGAAACAAACATAGAGGACAGACTTATGGACATGGGGAGAGGGGAGGAGAGGGTGAGATGTATGGAGAGAGTAACATGGAAACTTACATTACCATATGTAAAATAGACAGCCAACGGGAATTTGCTGTATGTCTCATGGATCTCAAACAGGGGCTCTGTATCAACCTAGAAGGGTGGGGTGGGGAGGGAGATGGGAGGGAGTTCAAGAGGGAGGGGAACGTATATATACCTATGGCTGATCCATGTTGCAGTCTGACAGATAACAACAAAATTCTGTAAAGCAATTATCCTTCAATTGAAAAATAAATTATTATTTTTTTAAAGTTTGAGGCTACTTTTTGCCAAGATAGGGTAGTTGGAGGGTCTAGAGTGTGGGGAGCCGGTAGGATGTTCATTTCCGGTTCACCCTGCAATCATTGGTAGGACAGCCCCCGTGTCCAGGCCCTGCAGCAGGCACCTGATGCTCACAGAGATGCTCAGAAAACCAAAGGAAGCGACTTCCCTGGTGATCCAGTGATTAGGACTCCATGATCCCACAGCAAGGGGGCATGGGTTCAATCCCTAGTGGTCAATCTAAGATCCCACATACCTTAATGAGCTGCCATAAAAAAAAAGAGCAAAGGAAAGGGCTGGATTTGGCCAGCGGGCACCCTTCCCCAAAGGGCACCAGGCCATTTGCCTGTGTCTTGGGGAAGAAACAGAGGAGGCCCAGGGTCCCATCCTAGAAGCCAAAGTCTGTACCAAGTGCCCGGGGTTCCTAATTCCAGCCAACCTCCTCGAGGAGGCCCAGCAATCAAAATGTGCATTAGCCAGAAAGGGTGGGGGTGGTGAGGCGGACACTTTGATCAGGTTTACGGGAATACAAGAGGAAGTGGGTAGGGACAGCGCGTGGAGCAGCAGAAGAGAAAAGGTGAAACCCTAATTATCTCAGAAGCAGCTGCTCTGATTCTCGAAAGGACTTGGAGTTAGCAACGTGAGGGACTTTCCTGGGAGTTGGGACGGTGGCAGGAAGTAGGAAAGCAGAAGAGCCTTGATCCTCCCTTCCTGAAGCCTGTCAGATGTGGCCCTCGCAGGAGAGCTGTGGTGGCATCAGGTGGTCCGAAAGACCCTTGGAGTCCAGGCAAGGTGGAGGTCCCAGTCCTCCCACTAAAGATTCTGCCACCACCTGCTCTTCCAATGGGGCCTTCATGCTGGAGCAGGAGTGGGGAATGCTTCTTCCTCCCCAGAATCCTCTCCTTGGCCTTGGCTTCTTCCTGCTTTGAACTCAGATCATCCTAAATCCTTAAATGAAGGATATGGGATGGAGTGAAGGGGAGCAGGGGGCAGAGCCAGCTCTTCAGGTGGGATTTACCTCATCCTGGCTAATATTCCTCCCTTCTCCCTGCACCCAACTCCCTGGAACAACGTTCTGGACCATCCCTCCCTTTGCAGCTTCTCTCCTTTCTGCCCTTGATGGGCTCCAGGCCCCGTCCTTCTGCCTCTCCGCCCCCAACAAGGACTCTCTCTTCGTGGCCCCCAGCTCCTGTCTCTTCCATCAATCAACCTCTCTCTCTCACCTTTCCATCATGTTAGCTTCGGTTGATTTAACCAGAAAACAACCCCTAGAATTTAATTCCATGGCCCTCCATTCCCATCTCGATCAGCTCGAGACTGGGAGGGGCTGTGTAATGATGGGGGAGTAGCAAGGGATAGAGAGAGAAACTTGGCCTCCTAGAGTCAGGGAGAGAAAAAAAAAAAGAAAATCATATTGATTCCCCAATGATAGCCATCAATCTTTTCCTCCCCATAGGGACTGCAGAGATTGGACACGGGCCCAACAGGCTCCAGGGTCCCCTGGTCCCCAGGACTTAAAAACAGAGGCTGCGGTCTTTGACATCCTCACTCCTCTAGTTCCCCCTGAGGTCAGTTACCTAAATCCTCCATGCCCTCCCCAGTGTAAGCTGGAATCCTACCACCTTCTCTTGTTCCTGCTGTTTTAGTGGGACACCCGATGCCCCTGCAGTTCCTTTCTCCCGTCTGGTTCAGGATTTAGGTGGCAGTTCTTCTTGCTGTCTAACTGAGTAGTATTTATAAAGAAATGGAAAGTAAAAAGTCTATTTTCTATAGCCCTAAGAGGAAAGAGACATAACAAGTGCTTTAAAACCCTTAGAGAAAAGGTGATTGGGTAAACTATCAGTTTCATGTTAGTACTTGAGACTAAGAGGAAAATTACAAATTATGACAGTTCATCCCCAGTATGGGAGCAGAGGTGGGACCTGGGACTCCAAGGGAAAAACGGGGAGTGAGGTAGTGTTAAGAGTCAGAGGTTGTGAAGAGGGGATTCTTTACCAGGCCGGGACTCTTATCTCCACAGGACCGTCTGTGAGAGAAGCACTGATGCAGAGGGAAGGGTAGACAGCTGGAAGGACTTCCGGGCCATTCTGTCCCTTTTCCTAAAACTGAGGCAGGAGTAGCCCTCTCATCAGTCTCTCTGTTGGTCAGATGTTTCAGGAGCCATCTGCCCCAGAGGTGGGCTCTGGATGCAAAGGACCCAGTGGAAGACATTCCTTCCCACGCCACCCCCCCACTCACACAGAGGGGGAGAGGGCGCGGGCCGTGGTACCACTGGCCCCCGAAGGGTTAAAGCTATTGTCTGAAAAACCACATCGGCTCCCCCGGGAGCTTGGAGATCCCGCTCTCATTTTAAGTAACCCTAACTCAGCGTGTGATGAGCGAGGGGTCGCTGGGCGAGGAGTGCGACTGGAAGGAGCCGCTGGACAGAGCCCGGACCGGCTGGCTGCTGCCGCAAGGTAAGGGGGTCTGGGGGCCGGCCAGGGGGTCGATCCTTCTCCTCCCCCACCCCCATCCCCACCCCAGCTGGGGAGCCAGTTGTGGGGCAGCTGGGAAGGGGAGAAGAAAAGAGACACAGGCATCGGGTGAAGCTGAGAACCCGAGGGCCACGCTGAAGCTGCCTGGAAGGGGCCAGGCTCCTCCACACAGACGTGGGGCAGAGCAGAGGCAGGTGGGCAGGCAGGGCAGAGAGAGGGGTCGAAAGACTGCGCGTCTGGCATGGCACCAGGCTCTTCTCCTCAGATGGGGCATAGCTGGGGTCAGATGCCGGCTCCCTGGGGCAGAGAAGACTCCTGGGATTCATGGGGCTGAGTCAGGCTCTGGGCGCTGAATGAATGAGGGTCTCAGCCATCCCCGCGCCCTGCTGTCTCTGCCTACAGGGAGTTCAGCATCTCAGCATGTCACTGCTGCCATCCCCCTGACACTGAGGGGGTGGGCATCACAGCCTGGGCATGGGAAGGAGCAGCAGGTGGCCCAGAGAGGGCAGAGTTAAGGTTGTGCTCCCATCTGAGCCAGGCTGGGATGAAGTGACATCTCTGATGGGGTGACGGGATTCTGACCCGTCCGTCTGCTTCCCTCACTTCCTCAGACGCCTGGCTCCCTCCCAGAGAACGAGATCCAAGAAGCCTGAAATCTAAGAACTTGGGTGCCCCTTGGCAGGAGCACCCCCTGCAATGGTGGGGACAGATGTGGGCTGTGTGCGGTGGGAGAGGCACTGAAGGTGATGTTCCTATGGCAGACAGAGGTCCCGTGACTCCCAACCCCTTCCCAACTGACCAGAGGAGACGGGGAAGGGAGTGGTGCCATCTCCAGCCCCTCTCTGGCCCTGCTCAAGGGCAGCAGGGCCCCATGGGGAGAGGGTCCAGGGCACACGGATGGGGTCTTCAGCTGGGTTGAGTGGAAGTTGAAGTTAGGGCTCATGGAAAGACTGGGGATGAGGAGGAGGGCTGAGGCAGAGGCTGGAAGCAACGCAGCACTCAGGGCTAGGGACTGAGTCAGAAGGCATCAGAGGCCCCCAGCTGAGGAGAGCGCCCCAGAGGCCTGCTGCCCACAGCTGCATTCCTGGTCCCTGTTACTCAGCCCCAGGGAGGTCTGCCAGCTCATCCCAGCTCAGCACTTGGCTGGGAGCTTTCACTTCCTCTGGCTGGCCTGGCTCCTCAGACACCTCAGCAGCGCCTGCTGGAGGGGATTTCTTGTCCCCTGGGTGGGGGGATGAAGGGAAGGATCAGGGGGTGTCCAGACAGGGGGATCCCCTGAGGCCCTGCTGATGGGAATGAGATGAAAGGAACTGACACTGAGTTTGTGCTGGGGGAGAGGGCAAGGGGCCACTGGAGGGCTGGCGGGGGGGAGGGAAGGAGGGAAGGGGCTGTAGAAGCCAGGTCAGGAAGCTGGGGGCCTGGGTTTGACTTGCAGCTCTGAAGCATAGGTGAGAGACAGGAGGGCAGGAGAAAGCACAAGAGGCAAGAAAAAAGAAACAATAAGGAGAGGCAGGGATGGAGACAGGGCAGGCCGGGTGAGGGTGGGGAGGCACTCGTAAGAAGGAAAACAGGCTCAGCGGAGGCAAGAGAGACGGACCGCTTGGTTTGTAGACACGAGACAGTATGATTTGTAGACGTAAGACGTAAGGAACAGAGAAACTAAGGGAAACTGAAACAGAAAAGGATGGACCACAGAGAGAAAATAAAATGGTGGTGCTGGGGAAGTGAGGCAAGGGAAGGCTCGGCAGACGGGAAGTGGAAAGAAGGAGGAAGAAGGAGACTTGAGTGGGGAGAGGAGAGAAACTGCAAGGAAGGAGGAAACAGTTGAAAATTAAAGGTCAAACAAAGTGAAACAGAGACTTGGAGGGGCCAGACCAAGGCAGGGGTGGGTGTGGGGCTGGAAGCTGGTCTCCTGACGCCCTAATTCACATCCCCCAACCCATGGGTCCTTCCGGGATCTGGGACTTCCCCCACGACTTTTAACCGCCCTTCCTGCCAGGTCTGGGGGTGGAGCATGGAGGTGTCTGGGTTTGGGTTTCTACTCCATGGAGTTACACAAACCTTTTAAATCCCATGGCCCCCAGGGACCATGGAGGCAAAAGTCAGATTCAGTCTGCAAGGGGCTGGAGGGGCTGAGGGGAAGAGGAGGTAAAGATCTGAGACCCCTGGGCATGGGGGTGGGGCGGGGAAGCTGACAACAGGAGCAGGTTGAGATGGAGCCTGGAGATGGAGCTCAGGGCTGGGGAGGAGGAAGGAAGGGCTCAGGAGAAGTAGGGTGAACCTGGCAGGAGCAGTGGCGGAGAAGGCGGTGTCTCTCACAGACGTGGGCTGATGGCCTGCGGGAGGGAGACAGGGTTCAGCTGGCTAGATTTCCAGCCAGGAAGCATCCAGAAGGGGTCCTCTGCCCTAGAGTCTCTAGGTTTGACAGAAGGGACAAGATGTCCTTGGTGAAGGAGGACAACTATCCCAGCTCCTCCCCCAAACTCCCCAAGGTAAAAGGTGTTGGCTTTGCCCTTCCCAGGCCCCCAGCCCAGTCTTGCTCGCCCACCTAAGCTGCTTTCACTAATAGCATTAAGGAAGGTCTCAGGACTAACACTCCCTACTTGGGGCTGAGATCAAGGAGAGAGACTAGAGGCTTCTAATCAGATTGGGGATTTGGTGGAGGGGTGAGGGATACACAGTTTGCTCAGTGCTCCCCAGCAGAAAATACTACCCACCCCACCCCACCCCCAGCCCACCAGCCTGTATTTCCCTGGTTGCCCCTCTGGGCTGGTTTCTCCACTCTGCTTTTTCGGTCTCTCCTGGGGTGGTATCTGGACCTCACCTGTGTCCACAGCATCCAATTTCCACAATGCTATTTGTCTGCCTCATCCTCTCTGATTCACTCTCTTCCTCACTGACTCACTTGCCCTCTCTTTCAGCTGCCTTTGAATTTACAGTTTGTCTTCCCACTGCATCAATCAAGCAGTCATTGAGAAGACTTGCTTGTGTCCAAACAATCAGATTATGGGGACAATCCACTTTAGCCCCTCAGAAGGGCCAACAACAAAGTGTCTTTGAGGCATAAATTTCCTACTTTGCATGGAGGCAACCTTGGTCTTGAACTCTGAGGGTTTTTTAGTTCTGGGTGTGTTCCTGTCTTTCTCACTGTCTCTGTATTCCACCCTGCCTGTCTGATGTCCTCTGGCTTCCTGGGGTCCCCACTGATCATCTTTCAGGCAAAGAGCCCACTCCTTAGGTTTAACTGGAGCGCCTCTTTCAGGACCCCAGGGCCTCCTGCCAGCCTCGCCCCTGCTCCCAAGTTTTCTGCCCTGATTAATTACACCTGGGAGCCTGGAGTCAGACAGACCTGTTTCCATCCGGCTCCACCACTTGCCCTGGGATCTTATGCAAGTCTCCTAATCTTTTGAACCTCAATTTCCTCAGCTTGAAAAATGAAGATAACGATACCCACCACAAAGGATCATTGTGAAGATTCAATGAAGTAACTAACATAAGGGGAAAAAATGTCAAGCCCAATGCTAGGTGCATGATAGGGGCCCAATTCATATTAAGTAAACCCTTGAAAAGGTAAAACTGCTTGGGACATTTTGTTTGGCTCCAACCACCAGGCTAAGACTTACTCTCTATTTTATCATTGTTATCTCTGTTGCTTTTCTTAAATAATGACCTAAAACCTACATGTGTTGCAATGGGCCCTTGCCAGTTGGTCAAGGGGATTAATCATATTATTAATAATCAGAATAATGGTAATGATAACAATAATAATTGCTTGCTCCTATAACCCATCAGGAAATACAAAGCCCTTAAGAGCAGGCTCTCTGATCATTCAAGATTGGGTTATGATCCTTTGTGATTTATGGTTCTCAATACTCATCCTCTCAGGCCATTGCACTGATCCTGTAGTAGGGGCGGGAGGGGCTGTTCAAGGCCTGTTTGAGCTGCCCCTGCCTCAATCCCCAGCCCACGGGACAAGAAGGAGGGAGCTGGGAGATGGGGGGAATAGACAGAGTAGGGACACCTCCCCCCAGCCTTGGGGAGCATTGCCACCAGAATGTGGGTTAAAATCAGTCCTAATGAGCTGGATGCACCTAGAGCCTATTAAATACAGTGAAGTAAGTCAAAAAGAGAAATATGGTATATTAACGCATGTGTATGGAATCTAGAAAGATGGTACTGATGAAACCATTTGCAGGGCAGCAATGGAGACACAGACATAGAAAACAGACTTGTGGACACAGTGGAAGAAGGAGAGGGTTGGGTGACTTGAGAGAATAGCATGTGTAAAATGTAAAATATACATCACCATGTATCAAATGGATAGCTAGTGGGCATTTCTGTGTGACCCAGGAGCTCACCCCAGTGCTCTGTGACCACCCAGAGGGGTGAAAGGAGGCGGGAGATGGGAGGGAGGTTCTGGAGGGAGGAGGTATGGGTATATCTGTGGCTGATTCACTCTGATATATGGCAGAAACCAGCACAATAAGGAAAGCAATTATCCTCCAATTAAAACAATTTTTTTTTTTAAAGTATGAGGAATTAAGGTTAAACAGCCAGAGCAATTCTTAGATGTGAAGGTAGAACTAAAACCCACTCCTTTCTGAGGGTTCCCCATGGCCAGCTCAGGGACTCCAACAGAAAAGCATGGACTAGAGGGAAGACATTTGGCAGGACTTACCAGCAGTGAGGATTTCCACACCCAGAACCAGCAAGCTCCTCAGACATGTGAGGGTCCAGGAAGGACTCTCACAAACATGGGAGAAGCCAAGGAGGAGGCTGAGGCATTTAGGAAACCCAGAGTTTGACCTACTTTGACTTAGTATTTTTAATTTTTTTCTTTGAAGGAGCAGGAGAGAGGGTGTGGGTAGCCTACCTAGGTGGCTGAATATCATAAATGTTGAATTAAGGTCTTGCTTTCCACTCTTTCACTTAAGAGCTGTGTGTGTGACCCTAGAGAAGTCACTCAGCACCTCTGAGTTCCATCTCAGCTGATACTTCCTGAGAGGTTCAAGATGTGTCAATTCCTCCGCACAGTGCAGGGCGCCCTGAGTGTCTGCTCTGTAGTGGGTTTATTGTTCCCTTCTTGCCAGATCCTAAACCTGAGATCTCAAACCCTCCAGATCAGGAAACTTTATCAGATCCAGCAGGCACGGCAGCCCTAGGCATTATATCTACTTCCTCCAAGGAACACTCCTCCTTCGGCATCTGTCACCTCTGCACCCCCTATTTCCCCATCCGTTCTCCTGAGGTGAGGTAGGAGAGATCCCCAAGCAGCTGGAGGTTAGACAAAGGAGGAACTTCCCAATGAGTTGCTTCCCAGGTGGCGCTAGTGGTAAAGAACCCTCCTGCCAATGCAGGAGACCTAAGAGACACGGGTTCCATCCCTGGGTTGGGAAGATCCCCTGGAGAAGGAAACAGCAACCCACTCCAGTATTCTTGCCTGGAGAATCCCATGGACAGAGAAGCCTAGCAGGCTACAACTATCGAGTTACAAAGAGTTGGACACGACTAAAGCAACTTAGCATGCTTGCATCTGACTCCCAATAGATAGAGCAGGAAAAGAGGGTGGGAGAGGAGTAGGGGCATCTGCTTCAGGGGAGGGAAGGAAGGAGAGAAGATCCTAGAATATCAGCTATCAGTTTACAGACAGACAGGTGGGAAAACCTATTCACCCAGATTCAGAGTGGGCATGGACGTACTCACAGGGCACGGACCTGTCTGCCTTAATTTCTGCAGATGCTCTCTGCTCAGGCTGGACTGGTGACCCCTGAACACACTTGTCATCAACAGGCTGTAGGTTTGTCAGCTGGCCTACCCTGGAGCAGAGTGTTCCCTGCGACAAGGAGAGCAAGAGACCCAGTGACCTCTGGGTGTGGGGGTAGAGAGAGCAGGGATGGAACTCCTTGACTTCTTATTTTATTTTATTGAACTATAGTTGGCTTCCCTGGTGGCTCAGTCGGTAAAGAATCTGCCTGCAATGCAGGAGACCACCTACAATGCAGGTGGGGTTCGATCCCTGGGTCAGAAAGATCCCCTAGAGAAGGAAATGGCAACCCGCTCCACTATTCTTGCCTGGAGAATCTCATGGACAAACAGAAGAGCCTGGCGGCTACAGCCCCTGGGATCACAGGAGTTGGACACGAATTAGCAACTAAACCACCACCACCATAGTTGGTTAAAAATGTTGTGTTCATTTCTGCTATACTACAAAGTGGTTCCGTTATTCATAAACACGCATCCCTTTTCATATTCTTTTTCACTATGGTTTATCACAGGGTGTTGAATAGCTCCCTGTGCTCTACATTACGACCTTGTTGTTGGGATTCCTCAACTTTTCAACACCCACAGCCCCTTGATGCTGTTTTCCATGGGTTCTTGCTACTCACAGTACAGCCCACAGACCAGGAGCATTGGGATCACCTAGGAGCTTGTTAGAAATGCAGAATCTCAAATTCCACCAAGTCCCACTGAATTAGAATCTGCATTTTAAAGAGATCCCCAGGCGACTCTTATGCACAGCAGAGTTTGAGAAGCGCTTTTACAGATGATTTAAGTCTTAAGGCAGCAGAGTGTAGGAGAAAGTGCTGTGGAATAGGAGTGGGGCGGTGGGGAGCAGCCACACGTGGTGTAGCAAGTCACTTTCCCTCTCTGAGCCTCATCTAGCAAGTGAGGAGGCTACTCCAGATAAGCTCTCACTTGCCCCCAGACCTGACGGCCTAGGAAGTTCTAGTTGAGAACAGCGCTTGCCTCGTGCTAACTGCAGTGAAGATGGAAACTCAGAGTCCAGGTGGTGTGAGCCGGTCCCCTGCTGGTGAGCGAGTTGTCCGAAACAGTCAGGTAACCCCATGCGTCTGGCCCAGCCTGAAGCAGGCCTCTCATTCTGCCGGACCCTCCCCCCTCCCATCTCTCCTTGTCCTCTGGCCTGTTGGTTCCTCCTGCACTCGTGACGGTGGAAGCCAGCCAGCCTTTCGCATCATCCTCAGTTCCATCCAGAAGGCTTTGGGACAAAGACAACTCCTCTCCTCCCCTCACCTGCAACAGGCAAGTTTATCTCACTAGGGCTGGTTCCCCAGTCTTCTCCCGTCTCACCAGCTGCCCCTATCCCACCCCAAGCTAAACTGGGAACCAGCAAGATTCCTTCTTCCTTGTCCAGGGTTCATTAATTCAACAAATATTTATTTGTCTGTGAGTACAAGCCCCTCGGTTAGGCTGAGATCTGGGGAGCCAGCAGTGAAAAAGACACCCAGGGTTCCTGACCACAGGGAGCTGACACTCCGAGGGGGAAGACGTAGGTTAAACACAAAGTGACATCCTTAACACATTCATCATCATTCTCTGATTCTACCAAGAATCATTTCTTGAACATCCATGAAAAGTCAGGTACTCTGCTAGGCATTTGAGACGTCTCAGTGAGTAAACACACAACAATCCCTCCTCTTCTCAAATGTAAAATTGTTCTAAGCACTATAAAGGTATGGGTCTGTCAATCAGCCACCTCCTTCCCTTCGAGGTTTAGAAAGAGCCGATTAATTACATTTTAGCTTGTCTTCTCTTGGGAAAAACCTCAATCCTGTTAAGCCCTGAGAAGAGATCTCATTCTCTGTCTAAATCCCCCAGCAGGGGAAGAATCTAGGGGGCAAGATCTAGGACCCTTTGCATTCCTCTCCGTCTATTTAAGCGGCTCAGCCTCAAACCCCGAGTCCTGGGTCAGCCCCTGGCCAGTGAGGAGGTCCCCAGGGGAGGTTTGACCCAGCCTGGCCGCAGGGGAGTGTCCTGCTCAGACCCCTCTGCCCTTGCCCAGTCTCCCCCCTCTTCTTTCTTTCCTTCCTCTTTCACTTCCTCCTCCCCTGCCTTCTTCCTTCCTTCCTGCTAAGGGGACTCTTTCCCTGCAAGGCCCGGACGCAGCCCTCGCTCCCTGGAAGTGGACCATGCACTGCAGCTGCCTGGCCAAGCACCTCCCTGCCATCTCCGCGGCTGGCAACGCCTGGATCCCAGGTGAGCCTCTGCCAGGGGTCCCAGCGGCGCCCTGGAGGAGGCCTCGGGGAGCGGTGCGGCGGTGCTGACTCCCCTCTCCACCCCAGGCCTGGCCTTCCCCGACTGGGCCTACAAGGCCGAGTCGTCCCCGGGCTCCCGGCAGATCCAACTGTGGCACTTCATTCTGGAGCTGCTGCAGAAGGAGGAGTTCCGCCATGTCATCGCCTGGCAGCAAGGAGAATACGGGGAATTCGTCATCAAGGACCCAGATGAGGTGGCCCGCCTCTGGGGCCGCAGGAAGTGCAAACCACAGATGAATTACGACAAGCTGAGCCGGGCCCTCAGGTGAGAGGTGGCGGCCGTTGGGACCAGAGAGGACAGAGTTCAGAAAAAAAGGCGGTGGTTTCTGGCACCCCTGTCCAATTCCCGCCCCTCCGAGGCTTAGGAAATGCTCTGGAAGGTGACAGGGTGTCTAGCGGTTATCCAAGAACAGCTAGGGGTCAATCTTGCCAACCTGGGGAGCAGGGATGTGGCTGGGTCTCTTGAAAGCATCCTCCCTGCCAACCTCCTGCTCTCATCCTTGGGATCTCCAGATATTACTACAATAAGAGGATCCTGCACAAGACCAAAGGCAAAAGGTTCACTTACAAATTCAACTTCAGCAAGCTCATCGTCGTTAACTACCCTCTGTGGGAGATCCGGGCACCCCCGTCCCCCCACTTGCTGCTGGGGGCCCCTGCTCTATTTCAGCCAACGCTGCTACCCATGGGTGTACAGAGTGAGGTAGGCACGAAAGCCGGTCCCATCCCCAGAGCTCCACCAGGCCCTGCCTCTCCATCCAGAATGCCCCCACCCTCCTCTCTGCCTTGGGGGCCCATCAGCTTTCGGTGTTCTTCTCCCCCTGCATCCTAGTCCCTGAGTGTCCCAGGGGCGGACGTGATACTCTGAATCACCCCTCCATTTTTAACAATCCCTACAATATAGCCTGTGAGAGAGGGCAACTCCTTCTGCACCAGGTGTGACTCCTTTAATGGTGGGTCACAGGGAAGGGGGTGGGGTCTTCAGAGAGGGTGCGGGACATGTGGGCAGTGCTTACTTAAGAACCATTATGAGACTATTTCATTATTTTAATGACTGGTTGTTAAACAATGTGTGCTATGGAATACATACCAAGGAGGGCCCGTTCCGCCCCCGTGCCTGCCTCTCCTCACTCCCCAGCTCCTACACAGCATGCTGTTCGCCCATCGGGCCGTGGCGGAGCAGCTGGCGGGACAGCGGACCCCTCAAGGGCCACCAGAGGCCTCTGGGAACAAGAAGGGAAGCAGCAGCAGCGCCCACCGTGAGTGCTTGCGCCTGGAGAGGGCCCAGGGAAGTTTGAACAGAGGAGGGGAGAACCCTTCAGATTGAGCACTTGGAAGAGGGGGCATGAGTCAGGGGATGCATCGTGTATACAGTCAACAAACATTTAATGCACACCAGCTATTTACTCGGAGAAGGCAATGGCTACCCACTCCAGTACTCTTTCCTGAAAAATCCCATGGATGGGGGAACCTGGTGGGCTGCCATCTATGGGGTCACACAGAGTCAGACACGACTGAAGCGACTTAGCAGCAGCAGCAGCTATTTATTAGGTGTGGGGATCCACGTATGAAAGACAGCCCTCAGGATGCTGAGAGACCAGTGAGGAGCAGAAACAGGAGGGTGGTCAGTGACCAGTACTGGGATTCAGGGAAGCACACGGTGCTACTGGAATGCAGAGGAGTTGGGGCTTCCTGGAGGAGGCTCCGCCTGAGCAGGTGAAGAAGATGGAGAAAGATGTCCAGGCAGAGGGAACAGCATTTATAAAGGAAAAAGCTGCAAATGGGTGTAGTCAAACCTGAAGATCTGCTAGTAGCTTACATGGTCAGAGTGAGGCATGTGACAGGAGCAAGGATGAGGAGGAAGAGGAGAGACACGGCTGGCAAGATGATGCTGGCAAGGGAAATGGGCATTTAGTCCCAGCCCAGAGGGCCTCAGAAGCCATGCTGAAGGGCTTGGACTTAATCCTGAAAGCAAGAGGAACCTAGAGGGAGAAATGTGTCCAGATGTTCACTTTACAAAGACAACTTGGGATGTATGTAGAGTTTGGGATGTAGGACGCCTACAACTGGTGCTGGAGGCTTTTAAAGATCTAGGTAGCTGGTGATGGAGCCAGAACCAAGGCAAAGGCCTTGGTGGAGAAGGAGGCCCAACTGAAGAGAAATTGGAAAGATAAAGTTCATTCATTCATTCATTCATTCACTCATTACTTCTTTCAACAGATAGCACATGAGCTCCTGTTAAATGTGCCAGGCCCTGTCCTAGGGCTTGGGGTGCCAATGTGAGCATATTGCCTTTATAAAGCTTGTAGGCAAGAGGGGGTTTGCAGATATTCAGTTAATAATCCAGCAAACTGACAAGTATTGGTATCTGTACCAAATGCTACAGAGAAGTTCAGGGTGCAGAGAGCAGCCAGGAAGACTTGCTTGACAAAGTGACATTTGAGCTGAGACCCAGAATGTAAACCGGTGCCAGATTAGTTCAGAGGGAGAGAGGAAAGCAGAGGGCAAGCAGAGAGCACACGGTGTGCAAAGGTCCTGGGGCAGGAAAGAGGCCCTGGGAGCTCACCAGTGTGGCAGCACAGGGCGATTGAGGGGCACATGGTAAAAATGCAGGCAGGGGCCACCTCTTCCAGGGCTGTAACCTGGGAAACAGCAAAATCAGACTTTTCTGTGAAAAAGATCACAGAGATCCTTGACATGTCCCTCCACTTCTGGCAATTTTGTGGAACAAAGACCCTTGGCCTTAGCCCCACTCCAGTGCAGCTGGGAGTCCAGAGGTCCCACCTCCCAGAGAACGCAGAGCACCTGGCCACAGGCCCTCACGAGCGCAGCCAAGGCTGTGGGCGGGGGGCGGCCCGAGGCCTGCCAGGACTCGCAGGGCCACAAGTCTGGCAGCCTAGAGCAAGACAGCACCTGAACACCTCCCTGTTCTTCCACTCTCACCCGCCCCTTCCTCGTTCTGGGAATGCCCTGGGCACAGAGCTTCTCTCTTTGAGAAGCTATCAGGGGGAAAAAAAAAGTATACCCTGGCGAGCCCCAGCTCGGGGTTGTTTTGCACCTCCCTGCCCTCTGTGGGTACAGGCCCTACCTGTCCTGGGGCCCTGAGGCCTGCTCAGCAGGTTAGGTCACCGGAAGGCCAGCAGCACCCACATGGCCCACTTCTGGACTGGGATTCCAGAAGGCAGTGCCAACCCCTCACTCCGCCTTCACTCAGAACTGCTTCTGGGCAGCAGAGAGGCCAGGACTACTGAGCCAGCGGCAGGAAGCCACAGGGTTAGAGCTGGGAAGGGGAGGGGAAGGGGAGGAGGACTCTTAGAACCATCTCCTCCACTTGCCTGCTCAGCTGTAGGGCTCTGACGGAGACGCTGTCTTCAGAACCCCCAAGGGATCCAGCCTTCCTGGGGGAAAAACAACAGTCCCCACTTCACCTAAGAATCCAAGGAAAGGACAATGATTCAGGAGAAGGTACATGCTGGGCTTCCCTGATGGCTCAGGTGGTCAAGAGTCCACCTGCAGTGCAGGAGACCTGGGTTCAATCCCTGGGCTGGGAAGATCCCCTGGAGAAGGAACTGGCTACCCACTCTGGTACTCTGGCCTGGAGAATGCCGTGGACAGAAGAGCCTGGCGTTCTACAGTCCATGTAGGCTGCATTCCATACTTGTATGACCTTTGCTTACCTGGTGGCTCAGATGGTAAAGAATCCTCCTACAACGCAGGAGACCCGGGTTCAATCCCTGGGTTGGGACGACTCCCCTGAAGGAGGAAATGGCAACCCACTCTAATATTCTTGCCTGGAGAATTTCATGGACAGAGGAGCCTGGAGGGCTACAGTCCAAGGGTCGCAAAGAGTCAGGCACGACTGAGCGACTAACATATACACGCTGGTAGGGGTGTCCATGCTTTGCCTCATGAAGAATTATCTTATCTGTTTTCCCCTTTCACAGATCCAATGTCAGAAATTTGTTCTTACCAAATAAATTGGATGAATTAAGTAATAACTAAATGATTTTTCCAGTTGTTACCAGCTATAGCCCTGCTGGTGTTACTACTACCTTGAGTTCATACTTGACCTCGCTAAGAAAAAATGTGGAACTGGACTTAGATTTTGTTTGTTTGGTTGGTTAGTTGTTTTCAACAATTTTGTTTATTTGGCTGTGCTGGGTCTTCATTGCTGTGCAGACTTTTCTCCAGTTGTGGTGAGCGGGGGCTACTCTTGAGCTGTGGTGCCCAGGCTTCTTATTGCGGTGGCTTCTCTTGTTGCCAAGCACAGGCTCTAGGGCATGCGGGCTTCAGTAGCTGTGGCACATGGGCTCAGTAGCCCCAACTCCTGGGCTCTAAAGCACAGGCTCAATAGTGTGGCACATGGTCTTAGTTGGGCTTTCCAGGCGGCTCAGTGGTAAAGAATTCACCTGCTGACACAAGAGACCCAGGTTCAATCCCTGGATCGGGAAGATCCCCTGGAGTAGGAAATGGCAACCCACTCTAGTATTCTTGCCTGGAAAATTCCATGGACAGAGGCGCCTGGAGGGTTCCAGTCTATGGGGTCTGGAGAATTGGACATGACTGAGTGTGCACACATGCACACACACAGGCTTAGTTGCTCCGCTGCATATGGGATCTGCCCAGACCTGGGATTGAATTCATGTCTCCTGCATTGGCAGGCACATTCTTCACCACTGGGCCACTAGGGAAGCTCTGGAGTTAGGTTTTTTGAACTATAGGAAGTGGTGTGAAATTCTATATGATCATTCCCAGAAATCCCAGGCTAGGAGCCCCTATTGTAGGATCCTGGGGAAATAGGGTAGATTTGGAAAGAATGGAAGGAGGGAGAGCTTCTTGGAGGAAGAGAGCTATGGGCCAGAGCCAGCCAGAGCAAGGGAAGGCTGGGGCTCACCCCACACACATTGGCCTCACAGCTCTGCAGGCCCCTTTGTACCCGTGACACTGCTTGATCGTAGCTGGGAGAAGAGGTTTCATGGATGAAGAAACTGAGACCTGGGGATTTAATGACAAACCCAGAGCCACACAGCCAGCTCTTTGCAAACAAGAATAGAGCTAGAGTCGTCTTCTACAGGGATGAGGAGAGAGAAGAATGGATCCACTGAATTATGGCAAAGAATATCCTCAATTCATTCAGCCAATGCATTTTTATTGAGCACTTAATACACGCCAGGCTGGGCTGGATCCCAGGATCCAAAATAAAACAGACACAGTTCCTGCTCCCACAGTGCTGGGGACACAGGTATTAAGCAATCTCACAAATGACTCCTGATTCTGAACAACAGGCCCTGGAGGAGAGGACCAGGAAGGAGGGCGAGAGGGTTGTCCAGGGGCTTTCACCCAGGCTGGGGAGGCACGGAGGCTTCCCCAAAGAAATGACATTTATGATAAGATGTGAATCATAGAAAAAAAGAAAGTGCCCGGGTGGGGAGAGAAAGTTTCAAGCAGGAGCAAAAAGAAATAGGAAGTGGGTGGTAAAAGGGGGCATCTCCAACGGTGGACACTCACTGACTCTTTCTCTCTCTCTCCCTCTCTCCCCTTCTCTCTCTCTCTCTCTCTCTCTAGGACTTGGCTCTGCCCCGGTCTCCTGCCGGTTTGGCTCTTGCTGCCATCTGGGGAGCCCCCTAGACGACCCGTCCAGTTTTGCCCCCTTTACCCCTCCCCTACCATTCCCTGTCCCGTCCAACTGGCCCCGCCTCTCAGCACCCTTCTTGCCCCCTGTCGCCCCAGAGCAGCACTTCCCAGGGTCCTCCACGCCAGGCACCCTGCTCCCAGGACCCATCTGTGCCCCAGCAGCCCAGCATTTTCCAGAGCTTCCACTGTTGGCCAGACTGGCGCAGGGGGCTGAGGAGAGGCTCCGACTCTGGTCCCTGAGGCCCGAGGGGCTGGAGGTAAAGCCCGAAACCACGTCGGCTCCCAGGGAGGGCTTCTCCTCAGAGAGGCAGGGAGCCAGCACTGGAGAGGAAAGCCCCGCATCCCCCAGTCTGGAGAGCTTCAAAGCAGTGTGGCCCCTGGACCCTCCTTAACGGGGGAGGAAGATGTGAAGTTGCAGGGAGTCCCCCAAACTCCATCTGTCCTCTTGTCTACCTCCCTTCTGGCTTTGCACCTTCCCCTGGCTGGAAGCAGGATGATCTGAGTTGGACCCACGGGGACCGGAGCATCGCAGGAAAGGAGTATATGTGAGGCTGGGAATCCCGAGGCAGAGTGCCCCCTCGCCAAACAGCTGATCACATTAAGGAGACATTCTTAATCTCAATTTTTTTCTTGTCTGAGGGAGATGAGAAAGAGGTTCCCATCATTTGAAAGACCCCATACCTGCCCGCACAAGAGGGGAAATTAAGAGTCTAAGTTGGGGAGGGGTCAGGAGGCTTGTTTTGTCCCCCGGGTCTCAGGGCAATTGCTTTCTTCCGTGGGCACTTGCCCCTCACCCGGGCTAAGGTCTCCCGTCTCTCTCCTGTGCCTCCATGCGCCTCTCTCCCACCCCTCTGCTTTCTGTGACCCTGGGAGCTCCTGTCCCCTTCTTTCTCCAAGACCTAAGCAGGTGGGATCAGGAGGGACGGGCCTCCTCAGCTCCGTAACACTCCACGGCAAACCACAAATAAAATGCCCTTGGCAAACCGCCCTCCTGGCTGACCACCCCTGCTGCCCTCTATCTGGTGTGGAGCTAAAGGCCACCCAAGATTTCTGATGGGAAGAGGTGGGAGGAGGGGGTCTGGGAGGGGTCCTGAGGCCTAGTAGAAATCGATCCAGCCCGTCTCCTCCCTCTGCTGCCTTCATGTCCCAGAGAGAAAGGCTGAGACTGCAGCCCGAGTCGCTCCCCAGACCAGTGGGAAACCAGCCTCAAGGAAGGAACTTCAGAGCAGAGCAGAGGTCTTCACAGAGCGACCCCAGGTCCCTGCCGTGGACTTCTAAGCAGAGTTCTAAGGGGATGAAGTAGGGTGTTGGCAGGGGTCCCCACTGAAGCATCAGGTGGCCGGGGGAAGAGGAGAGAGGGGTCTTTTGTTCAACTAAGGAGAAGCCATCAGAAAAGAAGAACGTTCCAGGAGCCAAGGCAACAGAACCATATTGCTCTGCTATCTCTAGGCTGCCAATTATAGGTTTAGGATTTCTCTCTACTTCCTTCCCACGATGGAGAGCAGAAACCAAGGAGGCTCAGAGGGTGCCTTTTGTCCCTCGTTTGTCCCTGCCTCTCATCCAAAGAGTAGGGGCGCATCCTTCTCTCGGAGCTCCCTGTTCATTCTGCTTTTCACTGCCGCTCAGGCCTTATTTGTGGCAGATGCCTGTTCTCATGGATGGAATGGGGAAGAAGAGACCCAGAGAAAGGTGGGGCTAAGCCCTCATCCCACAGAAAGGTTAAGATGATCAAGGAACCAGCCCCCAGGCTTCCAAGCTGGAGAGAGGCTGGGAGAAAGCATCTGTGAGTGGTCTTCATCTCGGTCTCTCTCCCTTACCCCAGATGCCCAAAAGGGGGACCTCAGACTGTCTCTCCAGGGAGATCCTAGGAGCTACAGTGAAAACTGCTTCTCATTCACTCCCAAAGTCACAGGCCCATCCCCAGTCCTATGGGAAGGATGAACCCCCAGCCTGGGGCTTTCCCATCATCCTACCCAGTTTAGGGAAACAAAGAGCTAATGTTGTCTGTTTCGACACAAGGAAATGGATCTCACTGTCATAGGGCTAGTGTCCTCTTCAGAGAGGCCAGTCTCAAGGACAGGGTCCCATAAATAGGGACCCCCGTGTGCCTTCTGCCTGACCCCTCCTCCTCGTCAATGGTTTGTTGCTATGATCCCCACGTTTCAGACAATAAAAAATGCTTTGTGGTCACTTTTCTAAAGTTTGTTTTTGGAGGAGGTGAACCCAGGAGACTGAAAGCTCAGCTTCAGAGGACATAAATTTCCAGATGGTGCACTCTGCCGTTTAGACAACAGATTCAAGTTGAGCAGAAGTTCTCAACCTCAACCTATTGACATTTGGGGCTGCAAAATTCTCTGTTGGTAAGGAGCTACCCTATGCATTCCTGGCCTCTAGGTACCAGTAGCACTCTCCCCATCTCCCCTCTTCTAGACCTGATGAAATGTCCCCCCAGGGGAAGAAACCGCACCCGCTTGAGAATCACTTAAGAATGGCTTCTGCAAGTCCAGATGTCCTGACTAAGATGGGACCCTGGCTCCACCAACGGCCAGAGAACTATTGATGTCCACATTGCAGGAGTGCCCTCTGGTGGCCAGAATCAAGGTTCGCGATCAGAAGGGCTTAGAGTTCCCGACGAGGAGGAATGAGTAAAGCCCGCCAGGAGCGCAGTTTGTAGTGAAGGGGTGATGAGCACCTTGGAGTCTTCTTAGGGGAGGAAGAGAGTTGCAAGATAGAAATCCCATTTGCAAGCCATGGACTATTCACAAAAGGATCCACAAATCTCATGGGAAAACAGAGGGTAGATTGTCGATTCCTCTGGTACAATCTGCAGCAGCCATCAACCCTAGAAGACCCGCTCTGGCCCTCTGGGGCTGTTAGGCTTCCCCTGGGAAGATCACCAAGCAGCTACTCAACCTTCTTCTAGAAGGAGTGGGAACTGGGCTGAAACGCAGCAAAGTGAGCTCACCAACTGCCCCTGATCCAGGGTCCTGGGCTCTTCACACCAGACGCAGCGACAGAAGCACGCCTGGGTTCCAGCAGAGTTTTAGGGTGTCAGAACGCCCAGACTTCATGAACCAGACGTTAATAGCCAGAAGGGACCTTTGAGATCATCCAGTTCAACACTATAATTTTATAGGCCCAGAGAGAAGAAGGGACTTGTTCAAAATCATACATGTAGGGGAGCCAAATTTAGAATATAAATTTCCTAATTATCAGTTAATGTTCTTTCCATCTCACCATAATCACTTGGATTGAGACTTGAGGCCCTTAAAATTCCTTAGAAATAAGAGCATATTATATATTAACAGGGAAGTTTTTAAAGTTATTTCTGTGTGTTTTTTTCCTAATTGAATTATAGTTGATTTTTACACTTTTTTACATAGCTGATTTACAATGTTGTTTACAATGTTTACAAATTTAGATAATTCCATTATATATATTCTTTATATATATATATATAATTCTTTCTCAGATTCTTTTCCATCATAGGTTATTACAAGATATTGACTATAGTTCCCTGTGCTGTATAATACATCTTGTTTGGTATCCATTTTCTATATAGTAGTGTGTATCTTTTCATCTCAAAATCCTTATTTATCCCTCACCCACCCACTTTTCCCTTTGGTAGCCATAAGTTTGTTTTCTTTGTCTTGAGTCTATTTCTGTTTTGTAAATAAGTATTTTGTAATTTTTTCCCACTGCACCTCACAGCGTGTGGGCCTTGGTTCCCTGACTGGGGATCGAACCCAGACCACTGCAGTGAAAGCATCGAGTCCTAACCCAGGACCACCGGGGAATCCCCAAGTCTCCTGTGATTTTTAATATGATCATAGTAGCAGACAGGTGCCTCTCTGTGTGCATTTTGGCACATGATTACATATGGTCTGGGGCTGTCCTCTACTTGCCTGATGGGTGCTAATGTCGTGTCCACATAAGGCTGGTTTTCTCAGGGTGATGCCACACATACTGTTAAGGGGAAGCTATTTGTCGCTAGAACACTTGATCAGCGTATGGAAGAGGCCTTGAAGACAAAAAAGCAAAAACAAAAGCAAAGTGTTTGCTGCCCTGAATCATTGCTGGCAATGAGGATAATCCCTGTCCTCTCCCTTTTCTCCGCTAATGAAGACGTTGACCAAGACGGGAGAAAAAAATTCAAATCCTGTATATGTTTATACACACACTTATGAACACATGTATGTATAATTCAACAAACATTTCTTAAATGCTCACTGCGTGCCAAACACTGGGCCGCCCTGGTCTGAGGTGCTCTTAAGACACTTCTGTCTGTGACGGATCACAGACAGTGTGGCCGAGTCGGTGCTTTGCACAGAAGAAGGTAGGTGACCTGGCCCCGGAGAGGAGGGTGGAGTGGTGTTGTCAGGGCTTGGCAGTCACGGTAGGTGACTGAGTACCAAGCACTTGAGAGGCAAGGTTTCTGCATACGTGCCCGACACCTAATGTAAACATAAATTTTGTTTGGTATTCAACCTACTTTAAAATACCTGAAAGTAGGCCGCTCTCACTTTCTGAAACGAACTTCATTCTCCCTATGGAATGTGTAGCTCTTTAAATAAACTTGTTTCCACTTTAATTAATTAATTAATTAAAACACCTAAAGGTAAATCTTAAGAAGTCCTTTCTAATCTCCAAAAGTACAGGCAACATGTGTCGATTGTTTATAAAGTTATCAAAACAGATATACAATTCTGTGATCGCTTTTTTCATCAAATATTACTTCATAAACACTTCACTATGCTATGCATTTGGGAAAGATCGAGGGCAAGAGGAGAAGGGGGGCGACAGACGATGAGATGGTTGATGGCATCACTGACTCAGTGGACATGAGTTTGAGCAAAC
Source organism: Cervus elaphus (assembly GCF_910594005.1). Taxonomy (NCBI): domain Eukaryota; kingdom Metazoa; phylum Chordata; class Mammalia; order Artiodactyla; family Cervidae; genus Cervus; species Cervus elaphus. The sequence continues at coordinate 36,953,907 of NC_057834.1, forward strand.
TCAGGGAAACAATGAAGGAGGGGGAAGCCTGGCATGCTGCAGTTCATGGGGTCACAAAAAGCCGGACAGGTCTTAGCAACTGGATAATACATTTGTAATTAATGTCACTCACCTTAACCTGAGGCTGGGAAAGATTGAGGACAGGAGAAGGGGGTGACAAAGGATGATATGGCTGGATGGCATCATCAGCTCAGTGGAAATAAGTTTGAGTAATCTCCAGGAGATAGTGAAGGACAGGGAAGCCTGTGCTGCAGTCCATGAAGTTGCAAAGCATCAGACATGACTAAGCAACTGAACAGCAACAACAAATCTTACCCGGGGCAGACTATTCTACCATGCTGATACAACACTGATTTTACCATTACCCTTTGGGTGACTTTTTGGGTGGTTTCTTGTTATTTGCTTTGTAAGTAAAATTGTTTCAAAACTTTTGTCCATAGTTTTAATCTTTTTTTTCCCCTTAAATTAGTTCTTTGAGATTCATTCCCAGGAGTGAAATAACTGGGTCAAGGATTATGACATTTCAATACATATTGCTCAACTGTCCTCTGAAAAAAGATTATAATATTTTAAAAAGTCACATTTACACACTGCTTACTATGAGCCAACTGTGTCATAAGAGCTTCAGATACATCAGTTCATACAAAAGCCACAATAGTTTTAGGAGGTAAGTACTATTATCATCCCATTTTACAGGACACCAAGGCATAACGAGGTAAAACAACCTGTCCAAGGCCACTTTTCCAGCAAGTGGCAGAGCCAGGTTCAAATCCAAGCCATCTGGCTCCATAATCCTGCCTCGAATGCTTGTCTATGATGTCAGCTGCAAAGGATGAGTTCTTCTAGACCCTGGGACCTCTCCCCACCTTCCCCCACTTTGATTAAGAGCAAACTGTTGCATCGTTACTGTCTTCTTTGGTATGTTTTTAGTAAATGGTGAGGAAACTGAACATTTTTATGTTCATATGCTATTTATAACTTGGACTCTCCTGCTTTAAACCTGGGAACAAAGGCAGCCTCACTAATACAATATTTTAAAAATAGTTCGTGTGTGTGCTAAGTTACTTCAGTCATGTCCGCCTCTTTGTGACCCTATGGATCATAGCCCACCAGGCTCCTCTGTCCATGAGATTCTCCAGGCAAGGATACTGGAGTGGGTTGCCATGCCCTCCTCCAGGGGATCTTCCCGACCCAGGGATGGAACCTGTGTCTCTTATGTCTCCTGCTTTGGCAGGCAGGTTCTTTACCACTAAGCCCAAAAATAGTTTACATTACATATTATGGCTGACAAAGGATGAAGGTAGAAAATAGGGTTAGCCAAAATGAGAGCTTTTCAGAAGATTTTGAGGAAAGAGAGGAAGAAAATGTTCCAGGCACCAGGCAAGGGATCACTTATCTCATTTAGTGTTAATTGCTTATCATAATTACCTACAAAAGTAATTTATCTGGTCACCTGGCTGGGAGATGTTAATTCCATTTGAAATGTTAACACTATCACTAATTAATACTGTTTTTAATTCTTTCATTGCTTTGTTCTAACCCTTTCAGAGGCTCAGATCAGTCAGAGCAACCCATCAGGGGAAATTTGAGTGAGCTAGGCAGTAATCACCTGAAGGGTTCACCCTGAGGAAAGCAAGCAGTGGGTGAGATTTGGTCTCTGGGCCAGAGGTTTTGCATCCAAATGGAATGAGACCCAAACAGCACAAGTACCACGGACCGTTGCCAGGAAATTAGAAATGAAGCCAGACAGAGCATCCATCCAACCCATCTGTTTTTCAGTTGAGGATTCAAGGGTCACCAAGAATAAGTCATCCTGGGTCACTTGGAGCCACAGACTCTGGGTATCAACTCCTATGTATTAGTAATCGATCCCATTCACTTTTCCCACCCCCAGCTTGCCATGGACTGATGGAGAAAATCCCACAACTGCAGGGCAGGGTGCTACCATGATGCTACCCTGTCCAACCTCATCTAGGCCCGCATGAATCTCCTGATGGTCCCACATCAGCTCTTAGCATCTATTCTAAATCTCCTCGTACCTATTTCCTGCTCTTTTCCTCTCAGTCTACTTCACGTCCCCCTAGGGCTTCCCTCCCCAGCCCTGGCCTTTTCTTCCAGTCCTAGAAATGGATTGTCTCCCCAATCCATTGTCTCCCCAATGATGTAATCCTAACCTAACAAGGAAGGTCAGGCAGGTGTCAGCTCTTCTGCCAACTCCAATTAATTGACCGGGGCCACTGTGAGGAAGCACACAGTTGAGAAGGACTCCAAGGTTGTGCTGGAGCTTAGGAAGGGAACTAGTGCCGTATTTTTCTGTGACCTTCATAGTACTAAATCTAGTGACCACACTTTGGTCCTCATCTTATCCATTCTCTTCTGCATGCAACACTGTTGACAACCCTTTGTTCCATTAGTTGCTAAGATCCATCCACTACAACTCTCCCATCCCTATGACTGTTCCTTTTCAAACTTCTTTCTGGGCTTCCCTCTGTACCCTCACCTCCAGTGTTCTCCGGAACACCAGCCACAGTTCTGCTTATCCTACACATGCTTCCTAGATGGCTTCAGTTTGGTCTTCCCTCCTTGTCTTAACCACCACCACATCTCCACAGCCAGCACCAACCTCTGACTCAAGCTTCAGGCTCATTTGTCCAGCTGCCCACCAAGCATCTCTGCCTGACTGTCCCATAGGCAACTCACACATATCATGCCCCAAATGGAATTCTTTGTCTCATCATCCAGTGCTGCTCCTCAATCCCTTTTACTCTCCGTTTCTAACTTTATTAATAGTTAATGATACCACAATAAAGCCAATTACACCCAAGTAGAAATTACAGAGTGTCAGGCCATGCTTTCTTCTTCCTCACTTCCTACCCCCAGTCAGCCACCAAATCCTACTAGTTCCACCTCCTAAACATTTCTCAAATCTATTCTTTTCTGGACAATGCTGCACTGACCTAGTTTAGGCCCCCACCGGCCTCTTAGAGAATCTAAGCTTGTCTCTTTCCAGTCCGTAATCCATACTGCCAGGATGTTCTGTTAAAAAGCCAGTCTAATCATGTGCCTCAAAACCCTTCAGTGTCTCCCCTAAAAGGAAAAAAAGGCTTCTGTACCCCCAGTGATGGTAATTTATCTGTATGATTAGGTCATCTAAATAGATGTAGGCTTAGAACTAGATATAAATATAACTATATAACATATAACTATAAAAGTAATGGCAATTTACCAATTAAATAGAAACAAAACTATACACCCAATGCATCTTAAAATAATAACATTAATTTATTGTGACAGATGATGTCTGCTGAAACCAATTCTCGCACAAAACATGACTGTGGAACTGATCTCTCCCGCACAGGGTCTCTGGAGTTTGGCAGGCGTGGGATGACTCACTTCTCCCACCACTTCTCTCTGTTGGAACTTCTGCTAGCCCTTTGTTCACTCAGCCTGCTGGGAGGACATTTGGCCTCCTGGAGGCACAAATGCATCATTTACATACTGAGTCCTCTGTTCTCATCTCATTAGCTGAGACAATTAAAGCAGCACTGCTCGATGCCAGCTCATCACAAAGAAAAAGGCGAAGGCAGACACGGGAGTAGTTTGGCAATATAGGTTATTAAGCACCACCCAGATAATCCAGCACATGGTTGTCTCTCTCTCTTTTCTTTTTATATTATCTTAAAAGTTAAGACATGAAAGTTAATCTTCTCACAGAAATCCCATCCACTCCAAGCTGAGACCTAAAGAACCAAGTCCAAGTTCAGTATAGCCTGGAATCTAGGAACTAGCAGCCATCAAAAACTCAGAGACACTTCTTCTGTAGCTGCTTCCCACCACCCACTTGACATCCTGCTGGCACTGAATTGCTTGTGCCTTGGGGATTTGGGTACCTGTTTGTCCCACAGACTGAAAAGCCCTGTCTTGCCCACTGCTTAAGCTAATTCCTCCCCATCCTTTAGGATTTCGCTCAGAAGCTCATTTTGATCCCGTCAACAGAATCAAATGGGTCTTTCCCCATCTCTGCCTGCCAGTGTCTAGGGAAGACTTGGCTGTGGCAGCATGATGCAACAAATGTTGAACTAAAATCCAGGCTCCACATGGTAGTAGAAGGAAACTCTCACTGTGCCTGGGTCATAGAACTTGCTTTGATGCTCGTTTGTGACCTTGGACATGTCATTGCATCACCTTGAGCCCCAGCTGTCCTGGCTATGAAACAGGGACAATGCAGATAAACTGGCACTGGTGCAATATTACAAGGGAATTCGACGCAGCATGGTTTCAAAAGCAAAATAACAGAAGCAACCTAAATGTCCGCCTGCAGTGTTAAACCAACAAATTATAGCACATCTGTAAAATGGAATGCTGTGCGAAGACAGAAAGAAGAACCTTGTGTACTGATGTTGAAATACCTGAGACATAGTAGTATGCATGGGATGTTATTATTTATCCAAAAGGGGGAAATACATACTCATATTTACTTGATTAGGCATTTGTAAAAAATTAATTAATAGAAATCGCAATTAAATAGAGTGGGAAGACCAGAAGGGGGAGCTCTTACTCCCGGTGATAGTAGCAGAGCCCAGCAGGAAGAAGAAAGACCCCTCTTCTTTCCTGGAAATAACTTAGCCAATGAAAAGCTATGGAGTTTTTGTTTACTATAGCTCTCCCAATTTCCTTTTCCTCTCTCTAAAAAGTGTTCTCTTTCCCTTGCCATTGAGATGGCTCATCAAGGTTATGAACCCTGAATTGTAATTCTCTGCTGATCCTGAATAAATCCATCTTTGCTGCCAAATAGCTAGCGAACTCTTTGTTTTAGGTCAACTCATTTAAATGTCTGGAAAAATAAACAAGAACTAATATCAAAGGTTACTTATTTGGGGAGAAGAAAATGAGTGGCTGGAGGACAGATGAGAACATAGATTTTTCACTGCAAATATTTTATTCGTATTTATTTTTTTAGGTAAGAAGTCGATTTACTTAGAGAGAAAAAAACTCCACAGATAGGGTGTGAGCCATCGCAGAAGGCGAGTCCGGTGGCTGCAAATATTTTATACTTGCAATTCTTCTAAACTACAAGACTGGATTATTTATATTAAAAGTAAGCAAATTTTAACGTAAAATCTGCCATAACTACATCATAGGATCAAGTAGGAAGATCAAATAACGATTGTAAAAGTGTGTGTTATTGTTATAAGGTGTAAAGTAATAATGGCATTTTTGTGGTGAAACTATTACACTATCCTATAGTACTACTAATAATTATAATGACAAATATGTGGCATACCTTCCTTTCTCCAAACCCACATCCCACCAGTACATACTCATTGGGGGAAGATCAAGTTTTACTATCATTTTGCAGAAGAAAGGAGACTGGAAAAAGGGAAATGCCAACAAGAATGAATAATGATCTTATACCTGCTTACAATATCCAGAGGTTCCCACACTGAAGCCTCCACCTGACAGCCTTCTAAAGGCATCCTCTTCCACAAGAGCCTGCCTCCTTCCTACCCTCCCTATCCACACCCCAGTCTCATCCCTACCTTTTCATGGGCCCTCACAGTCAGGGGCTCTTCCACATCTAATATCAATTCCACACATCGTTTTCTCATTAGCCTAGTACACACACTGAGTCGCCTGACCTTCTGTCACTTACTCGGACATCCTCACAGATATCTCAAGACTGCACAACCCAAATAGCAGCCTTACAGCAGTTTCTGCACACAGATACTGGATGCTGACTCTGAGACCCTAGACCAGCCCAGTTCCTCAGAATGAGTCTCCTTGGATGGTCTTCCTGTTTTGTGTCCCTCTTGCCTTTTGTCAAGTACTTCCAAGAAACCAAAACTGGAAGGGACGTATGCCAAGGTTTGCTTCTGGAGAGCAGCCAGGTAACACGCAAGTAATACCCCAGTAATGCACACAGCAAGGTTCTCCTGGGATAAGAAATTCCACACTGAGCCTTATTCCATTCAAGGTGTGCTGAAGAGACCTTAATGAAATAATGTGGTTATATGTTTATTCACTGAACAAATATTTACTGAGTGCCAACTAAGTGCCAGGCGTTGGGCTAAATAATGGCATACCAGTAAACCAACTCTCCAAAAACAAACCAAAAAAATCCCTGATTTGAAGCATTAGCCAAATTACGGGGGTGTAAATACTCCCACCATAGTCAATATTAAGCTCTACGACATCTCTGACTGTGGAATTGGGGTAAAATGGGCACAATTGGTTACTATGAGTCAGTTCAAGCTGGTCCCAGAACATCACTGGACAATAAACAAGATATATATTGACCCTACGTTCATGACCTTATATTAATAGTATAACAGCAACTATCCCATGCTACTACATGCCAGCTAATATTCTAGTAACTTCATAGTTATAAACCATTAAATTGTTACCAAAACCCTATAAGGTTCAATTTTTTAAAAAGATATAGGCCTATTCAGATTGTCTATTTCTTCTTGTGTGAGTTTTGGCAGATTGGACGTTTCAAAGAACTTGTTCATTTCATCTAATTATGGGCATAGAGCTATTCATAATACTCCTTTATTAACCTTTTAATGCCCATGAGTTTTGAGATAATGTCCCCTCTTTCATTTCTGATATTAGTAACTTGTGTCATCTCACTTTTTCCTTAGCCTTGTTAGAGGTTTGTCCATTTTACTGATCATTTCAAAGAAACAGATTTTGGTTTCATTGATTTTCTTTATTGATTTCTTGTTTTTGATTTCTACTTTAATTTTAATTTGTTTGCTTCTTCTCATTTGGAATTTAATTTGCTCCTCTTTTTCTAGTTTCCTAAGGTGGAAGCTTAGATTATTGATTTTAGATATTTTGTCTTTTCTCATAAATGTATTCAATGCTATAAATTTCTCTTTAAGCACTGCTTTTGCTTCACTCCACAAATTTCAATAAATTGTATATTTAGTTCAGAATATCTTTTAATTTACCTTGACATTTCTCCTTTAACCTTTTGTTATCTACAAGTACGTTGTTAAGTTTCCAAGCATTTTGGGATTTTCCAGCTATCTTTCTGTTATTGATTTCTAGCTTAATTCTATTGGTGTGTGAGAGCAAATACTGTATGATTTCTATTCTTTTAAACTAGTCACGATGGGTCTTATGGCCCAGAATGTGGTCTACCTTAGTGGATGCTCCATGAGCTAGAGAAGAATATATAATCTGCTCTTGTTGGATGAAATAGTCTATAGGTGTCAATTACATCCAGTTGATTGATGATACTGTTGAATTAAACTATGTCCTTAATGATTTTATGCCTGCTGGATCTGGCCATTTCTGATGGAGAGGAATTAAAATTTTCAACTACAACAGTGGATTCATCTATTTCTCTTTGCAGTCATACTGGGTTTTCCCTTATGTATTTTGATAGATGCATACACACAAAGATATTACAGCTTTTTGGGATACTGACTCCTCTATCATTATGTAATGCCCTTCTTTATCCCTGATACTTTCCTTGCTCTGAAGTTGACTTTGTCTGAAATTAGTATAACTACTTTTACTTTCTTTTGATTAGTATTTGCATGGCATGTCTTTCTCCATCTATTACTTTTTAAATAAAAAATATTTTATTGTTAACAAGATATATACAACAGGAAAGTAAGTGAATCTTCTTCATTTACTTTTAACTTATATATGTCTTTATATTTATTTTTTGGGGGGGGGTAAAAATTGTATGTGATTTATTTTTAAATTAGCATGCTTTATTCATTAAGCAATAAATAGTATATAATCATATCCAAATACATATCAAATTGATACATTCAAGCATTCCATAAAACATATTCCAATTTCAGTCAATCCTCACCTTTAGTTTATAAAAATATTTATTATATTCTCTTATTAGCAAGAAATGAACTTATATGAACTTATGATGAAAATTATATATATTAAATACATGCAAGGGAACACATCTTTTCCAAAATTTTTATATACTGTGCATAGCTACAAGGTTTTGTTTTGTTTTTCTTTTTCCATTTATTTTTATAAGTTGGAGGCTAATTACTTTACAATATTGTAGTGGTTTTTGCCATACATTGACATGAATCAGCCATGGATTTACATGTGTTCCCCATCCCGATCCCCTCCTCCCGCCTCCCTCCCCATCCCATCCCTCTGGGTCTTCCCAGTGCACCAGCCCTGAGCACTTGTCTCATGCATCCAACCTGGGCTGGTGATCTGTTTCACCCTTGATAGTATACTTGTTTCAATGCTGTTCTCTCAGAACATCCCACCCTCACCTTCTCCCACAGAGTCCAAAAGTCTGTTCTGTACATCTGTGTCTCTTTTTCTGTTTTGCATGTAGGGTTATCGTTACCATCTTTTTAAATTCCACATATATGCATTAGTATACTATATTGGTCTTTATCTTTCTGGCTTACTTCACTCTGTATAATGGGCTCCAGTTTCATCCATCTCATTAGAACGGATTCAAATGAATTCTTTTTAATGGCTGAGTAATATTCCATAGTGTATATGTACCATAGCTTCCTTATCCATTCGTCTGCTGATGGGCATCTAGGTTGCTTCCATGTCCTGGCTATTATAAACAGTGCTGCGATGAACATTGGGGTGCACGTGTCTCTTTCAGATCTGGTTTCCTCAGTGTGCATGTCTTTATATTTAAAGTGGGTTTCTTGTAGATAACATATTGGATCCTGTTCTTTGTTCCACTTTGACAATCTCTGTCTTTCTTAGCATATTTAGGTCATTGACGTTTAAAGTGATTATCAATGTAATCAGGTTAATATCTACCATATTTGTTACTTTTCTATTTGGCATCCTTGTTCTTTGTTCCTATTTTTGTCTTCCATACATTTTTTGCCTTTTGCGGTTTTAATTAAACATTTTATTATTATATCGTTTCATTTCCTCTCTTCTCGTAGCATATCAGTTGTATTTCTTTTTCTACATTTTTTAGCTGTTGCCCTAGAGTTTGCAATATATACTTCCAACTAATCCAAGTCCACTTTCAAATATACACAGGAAGTACCTCATAATCATAATATTCCTAATCCCTCTCTCCTGTCCCTTTTACCGTTACTGTCATTCATTTCTCTTACACATGAGTACATATATACATATTCTTGTGTGCACATACATGTATAATAATTGAATACAGTGTTGCTGTTACTATTATTTTGAACAAAATGTTACCTGTTAGATCAATTAAGAATAAGAAAACTAAAAGTTTTTATTTTACTTCACTTACTCATTCTTCAATGCTCATCTTTCTTTTTATAGATTAGAGTTTCTGACCTATATTACTTTCCTTCACTCTGAAGAGCTTTTTAAAACATTTGTTCCAAGGAAAATCTAATGGGAAGAGATTTCCTTAATTTTCGTTTGTCTGAAAATGTCTTTATTTCTCTCTCTCTCTTTTTTTTTGGCCACACGATGCAGCTTGTAGGATCTCAGTCCCCCCGCCACTCTGGGGATTGAACCTGGGCCCCCTGCAGTGGAAGCATGGAGTCCTAACCACTCCTTCATTTTTAAAGGATATTTCGCAGTGTACCAAATACAAATTGTAGGCTGGTGGGTTTTTTCTCTCAACACTAAATATTTCACTCCACTGTCCCTTTGCTCACATGGTTTCTGAGGAGAAGTTTATCATTTTTATCTTTGCTCCTCTATAGGGTGGTGGTGCTCTCCACCACCCCCATCACAGCTTTAGCTTCTTTCAAGATATTTTCTGTATCTTTGATTTTATGAAGCTTAATATTATATGCCTATGTGTAGTCTTTTTTGGCTCTCTGAGCTTCCTGGATCTTGGTTTAGTATCTGACATTAATTTGGAGAAATTCTTAGTCATTATTACTTCAAACATTTCTTTCTTCTTTTTCTAATATTACATGCATGTTACATTTTTTTATTTTTCCCACAGCTCTTGAACATTCTGTTCCATCTTTTTCAGCCTTTATTCTCTTTGCTTTTCTATTGTTGTATTCTCAAACTTGGAGATTCGTTCTTCAGTTAAGTTCAGTCTACTAATGAGTTAATCAGAGGTCTTCTTCATTTCTGTTACAGAGAATGTGTTTTTGATCTTTAGCATTTCTTTTTTAATTCTTTCTTCCATCTCACAGCTTACATTATCCATCAGTTCTTGCTTGTTTTCTATTTTTTTTTTTTTTTTCATTAAAGCCCTTAGCATAGTAATCATAGTTTTCAAATTCCTGGTCTGATAATTCCAACATTCCTGTCATATCTGACTCTGGTTATGATGCTTATTTGATCTTTTCAAACTGTTGTCTTTTTGTCTTTTAGTATGCCTTGTAGTTTTTTGTTGAAAGGTAAACGTGAAGTCCTGGGTAAAAGAAACTGAGGAAAATAGGTCTTTAGCAGCATAGTAGTAAGGTCTGGTAGGAGGGTAGAATCTATAGATTCTATAGATTATGTAGATTCTATATAATCTATAGATTAGGTTTCTATAGATTAGGTTTCTGTCTTTTAGTGAGCCTGTGCCCTTGAACTGTGAATTTCACCAGTGTTTCTCGAGTTTTACCCTTTCCTAAAGGGGGCTGGAGTTGGGTATTTTCTCTTCCCCCCAGATAGGTTAGGCTCTGATAAAACCCCAATAGGATAAGTCCTGGTAAGATAGTTTCTCCTGAAGGCATACCTTATTAAGACAGATTAGAAAATACTCTTAATGTATTTAAAAATGCCTCTTTTTCTGACCCCCAACCCTCTGCCAGAACACAAGGGGCTTTTTCTCCAGTATTCACTGTGAGGATCTGATAGAGTTCCTTGAGTCAAAACTCACAGAAATGAGTGCCCCCCTTCCACTCGTGACTGGGTACCCCTAGAGTCTTTAACTTACAGACATCCACACTGAGCCTGCAGCAATTTATCAATTACAGGTCAGGTTTTCCTACCCCAGCTCTAGTTCCAATGGAAGTTTCTGCTCATGGGTTTCTGCTCTGGTAAGATGCATCTCTTTATCTATGTATCTATTTCTTCAGTTGGGTAGAGCAGCAATTTGCCTTATTTGCCTTATTTGGTAGATCTAAGAGTTTGATCTTGCATTTTGTCCCAATTTTACCTTTTTTTTTTTTTTCAGTTTAAGGTGGAGTGGTGATTTTTAAGCTCCTAACATGTCACACCGGTTTTTTTTTTTCATCAAACAAGAGTGAGAAGGGATACGATGGGGAAAACACCTGAGGCAAGAGGGGAGATTTACAATAGTTGCTATGACGAAGAAGGGAGGATTTGATACCTCTCAAAAACACACAAGATCACAGGAATTCATCATAAGAGACCATAAATCTGTACTGGTGTTAAATTTCATGTTTGGATGACTCCCTAGCAGTCCTCAGCAGCACAGATATAGTGTTAGAAAAGAGGCACAGGTGTGCTGCGCTTTGGTTAAAGTTTACCAGAACGCAATGCATTTGGGAGTATGGATAACTGAGTTATTGAAGTGATAGTTCATAGGTCTAGAACAATTGACTAGAAAAACTGGAGGCGTGATAAGGCAGGAAGTTGTAGCCAGGGGTACTGGAAGAATCAGGTGATAATAAGGCCCATGATATGGGCATAAGAGTAAGTGGATGCAATAGAGTAAAAGGAAAAGGGGTTGAACATAAGAATGTCAAAGGACATAAAGAGCTTGAATATTGGACACTCATTATCTTGACCCTGAAACTGTGCAGGATGATGTAGCATCCACAAAATATAGAAAGACTATGAGCAAGATTCCAGAATCTTAGATATGACCAGTTCCTTACATGTCAATTCCCCTGTAACAAATAGGAGCATATGGTCATGTAGCTAAATGGTAAGGGTCTCAAAGAGTATGGACAACTTATGATCATCTCTTGGGGCTTCTATTTTCTCCTCTAGGAAAAAAAGGGGGAGGCATTAAATTGAGTCATGTTTAAGAAAGTTCACAGCTCTAAAAATCTGTGAACCCCTGAAGATGACAGCCTCGAGGTTGCTCCCAACCTCCCAATATGGTACTCACTGCCTTTGCTGCCCACACTCTGCCGGGATTCTCACATATCACTGCTCAGCGTTGGGCACTCCTCAGGCATGACCATGTGTTTCCCTGGCCTGTGGGCTAAGCTCTACCACCTCAACTCCATGGACTCAACTTGGGCGCTCCTTGCTGTCTGTGCTAACCTGGCTTACCTAGCTTGGTCCATCTGCTTAGCACAGCAGTGGCTCTCTTTATTAACTGTCCATCTTTGTACCCATAGCCTCCACAGCCTTCCTTCACTCAACTCCACTCAGGTAACTGCTCTTCTGCTGACTCCTTCTGTTTCTCACTGACACCAACTTGAAGACTTGTAACACCATAAATTCTATGCTGCCAAGGGCTTCTCCCTCACCCACCTGAGAACCCCAGGACTGTCTCTTGTTTGATTAGAGCCGCCCCTTTCATCCAATGCCCATTTCACTCCAGTTAATCTCTGCTTCTCCACCTTCATTCATTTTAAAGCTGAATTTTTGCCGGCCCCACATACTCATTTTAGAACTCCCAGTTTCAGCTTCAGCCTTCAGCCTATCTCACAGCACAGCCATTCAGCCTCTCACTTCTTCTTCTTTCTTAATATTTATTTATTTATTATTTGGCTGGTCCGGGTCTTAGTTGTGACATATGGATCTAGTTCCCCTACCAGGGATTGAACCCGAGTCCTCTGCACTGGGATCTCCACGTCTTAGCCACTGGACCTCCAGGGAAGTCCCCTACTCTGACTTCCTTTATGCTAACCTACTTTTGAGAAAAGGCTAGGTCTCTCCTCTTCTTGGAGTCCTTACGATCTTGATGGAGAATCTCTCCAGTCTGACTCCTGTGTGCTTACCAGCTGTGAGGATTAGTGAGGCATCAGAATAGTTTGCAGGGGGAGCGCAGCTGCCATACCTGCTTCTCAGAAGCCACCCAGCAGGGAACCTCTCCTGCCAGCAGAGAGCTGCAGGCAGGGGCAGCTCCTTGTGATATTCCTCTCAAAACGCAGGTGGGGAAGGTCAGCATGTGTGTAAGTCCTTGTGCAGGACTCCCCAAAAGCTTCCAGTGAAACTCATCAAGTACATAAAGAAGCAGTCATCAGAATATGTGAGTTTTATCCATCCCATTCTACAAACTGCTGCTAGAAGTAAATTACCATATTTACCCTTTTCCTTCACCAGGTAATATTGTTGTTTCCCTGCTGTCCTATATTAAAATTGAAATCATTTAAAATATATAGGAGATGTTTTTATTCTTAACGAAGTTATTACAAAACAGTTGGAAAAGACAAAGTATAAAGATAATATAAATCACTTGTGTGATATCATGATTTATAATAATACATATTTAGTCTTTGTCCAGTTTCTGGCACAGAGCTCCTAAAACCCTTGAATATCCTAAGTGATGAGAACAACAAGTGTGTCTTTTGTTATGTTACTGAAGCCACTTTTAGACCACACCTAAGGACAGGGGCTGGTTGCCAATGGAGCCAGCCTTATGACTAGAGGAACTCTCACAATCTCCCCACTTAGCTCCCACTACCTCCAGGGAAAGGAGAGGGGCTGGAGATTGAGTTCAACCATCAATGGCCGATGACTTAATCAATCATGCCTATGTAATAAAGACTCCATAAATCCCTGAAAAGACACGGTTTGGAGAGCTCCTGGGTTGCTGAACACATGGGTGTTTGGGGAGAGTGGCATTCAGAGAATATGGAAGCGCCAAGGCCCTTCCCACACATGTTGCCTTTGGCATCTCCTCCATCTGGCTGTCATCTAGCAAGTAAATTGTTTTCCTAAGTTCTGTGAGCTGCTCTAGCAAATTAGTAGAATGCAAGGCAAGGGGTGGGGGGTAGGGGGGCGGGGGAGGGGAGTGGTAATGGGAACCCCTGATTTATAGCCTCTTGGTCAGGAGCACAGGACTTGCAACAGGTCAGGACAACATGGACTTGTGATTTGCATCTAAAGTGGAGGGCAATCTTGTGGGACTGAGCCCTTAACCTGTGGAACCTGATGCTATCTCTGGGTAGATAGTGTCAGAATTGAAACAAATTATGGGACACTCAATGGGTGTTGGGCTTCCCAGGTGGTGTTAGTGGTAGAGAACCCACCTGCCAATGCAGGAAACATAGGAGATGCAGATTCAATCCTTGAGTCAGCAAGATCCCCTGGAAGAGGACATGGCAACCCACTCCAGCATTCTTACCTGGAGAATCCCAAGGGCAGAGGAACCTGGTGGGCTACAGTCCATAGGGTCGTACAGAGTCGGACATGACTGAAGCAACTTAGCACACACGCACACAACTGGTAATTCCTTGGGGTGTGGAACCAAGCCTACCAGTCCCCACTTTGGAATGGGATGGCAGAAAGATAATCTGTCATCCCATCTCCTAGAAATATGATAATGTTTTGGAATACTGCCTAGCAGCTGTGTGTGCATGTTTGTAGGAATATTTGTGTGTTTCTTGTCTGTTTTAGACAATTAGGATACCTAATACTATTCCAGGATACAGCTGGACTGTAACTCAATTAATTGTTTCATATCATCAGGTACTTTTCCAACTGCTCCTTACTATAAACAATGCTGCTACAATGAACATCCTTGAGGAATTACTGGATCAAAAGACGTGAGCAATACAATGGAATATTATTCAGTCATTAAAAAGAGGGAAATCTTGCCATTTGCTATGACATGGATGAAACTCGAGGGCATTGTGTAAAGTGAAATGTCAGACAGAGAAAGACCAATCTGTATGATTTCACGTATATATGGAGTCTAACAACACTGAACTCATAGACACAGAGAACAGAATGGCGGTTACCAGGGGCTGAGGGGATGGGTAGAGGTTAGTCAAAAGGTGCAAACTTGCAGATATAAGATAAATAAGCTCCAAGGATCTAACATATAGCATGGTGACTATAGTCAACAATAGTGTACAGTATACTTGACAATGTTATTATAGTAGTACTTTTATGTTCTCAACATAACAACAACAACAAAAATGTTACCATTATGTGAAGGAAAGGATGTGTTAACTGATCTTGTTGTGGTAGACATTTCACTATATATATGTGTATCAAATCATCACATTGTACACCTTAAATTTACGCAGAGTTGTGACTTCCCTGGTGGTCCAGGGGCTAAGATTCCTTGCTCCCAATGCAGGGGTCCCAGGTTCAACCCCTGGTTAGGGAACTAGATCCCACATGCTACAACTAAGAGTTCGAATGTCACACCCTGGCACAGCCAAATACATAAAAAATTAAATAAACATTTTAATACATATATTAAACATTGCATATACATAAGGTTATATGTAAATCATAATTCAATAAATTTGAGGAAAAGAGATATGTCCTCTTTAAGACTTTTTATTCACTGTACCAAATTGTCCCCCAAAAAGTAAAAATTAATTTTTTACTTCATTCACTCAGTGAGAGTTTTTATTTCATGGAATCCTTCTTGCCCACAATAGATAATTTCATTTTTCTAGTGCTTTGCCAATTTGATATTTATAGGTAAACAGAATATTAATTTGTACCCCTTGTTAGGAATTGTACTTTTTTTCATGTGCTTATAGGTCTATCCTATCTCAATTAAACTCACTAGTACAATCTCACACCCTTCTTCCACTGCACCCATCCAGCTTCCTAATTTCACTTCTTATGACTTCCCACCAATCTGTGGCCTACACTAGTCAAGCTCATCTTTTTGCACTCTTCATACATACGACCAGCTAACATATAACAATCACCTGCTGTGTTAGGCAATGCACAGTGCTTTACAAGTATTAACTCATGTAATTCTCACAAACACCTTATAAGGAAGGTATTATGTTGTTGTCATTCAGTGTCTTTGCAACCCCGTGAACTGCAGCACGCCAGGCTTCCCTGTCCTTCACCGTCTCCCAGAGTTTGCTCAAACTCATGTCCATTGAGTCGATGATGTCACCCAACCATCTCATCCTCTGTGGCCACCTTCTCCTCCTGCCCTCAATCTTTCCTAGCATCAGAGTCTTTTCAAATGAGTCAGCTCTTTGCAGCAGGTGGCCAAAGTATTAACATGGACACATGGGACTTCCCTGGTGGTCCAGTGGCTAAGGCTCTGCACTCCCAATGCAGAGGGCCTTGGTCAGAGGAATAGATCCCACATGCCACAGCTAAGAGTTTGCATGCCACAACTAAACAGCCCACATGCTGCAATGAAGACTGAAGATCCTGCATGAGACCCGGCACAGCCAGATAAATAAAGAATATATATAATAAATATACATGTGATAAAAATATATAATAAACCAAAAGTGTGGACACCGGCATAAATAGATTAATTAACATTCCCAAGGCCCCACAGCTTGAATCTTGAATCTTGGGGCATCCAAAATTCAAATCCAGAAAACCGGCTCAAACACCCACAACAGGCTGCAATGGTAACATGACAAGTCTTCCTTTAATTCCATCAATGAGAAAATTTTTCAAATGTTAAGTATAGAGTTGGGATTTAAACTTGAAGATAAAGGGCAAGCCAGCATTTCCACATCTTGCTAAAAAGGTATAACAAGGGCTGAGTTCAGTTGTTTCAACTGAAACAACTAAAAAAACAGACAAATAGAGCATGCAATTATCTTTAAGTTCAGCCAGTGTTTGGGCTTTCCAGGTGGCTCAGTGATAAAAAAAAAATCTGCCTGCCAATGCAAGAGATATAAGAGATGCGGGTTCAGTCCCTGGGGTAGAAGGAATCCCTGGAGGAAGGCATGGCAACCCACTCCAGTATTCTTGCCTGGAAAATCCCAAGGACAGAGGAACTTTAGCAGGCTATAGTTAATGGGGTCACAAAGAGTTGGACACTGAGTGACAAAGCGTACACACACACACACACACACACACAGTAGTTACTGCATATCAGTTTGACTTAGGCACTGCCAGTCACATGCTCTATTTCCCCATATGAATAGAATATTCTACATGGGTTAGCTCAGTAATTTAACGCCAAGCTAAATTTTGATGAAGAATATCCTATCATTGATCCACAAATTAAAATTTATGATATTTCATTTGTATTAACCTGTATTTTATAAAAAAAGATTCATGAGGATAATGGACTACATGTGATCAGTTCAGTTCAGCTCAGTCGCCCAGTCGTTTCTGACTCTTTGCGACCCCATGAACCACAGCATGCCAGGCCTTCCTGTCCATCACCAACTCCTGGAGTCCACCCAAACCCATGTCCATCAAGTGGTGATGCCATCCAACCATCTCATCCTCTGTTGTCCCCTTCTCCTGCCCTCAATCTTTCCCAGCATCAGGGTCTTTTCCAATGAGTCAGCTCTTTGCATCAGGTGGCCAAAGTATTGGAGTTTCAGCTTCAACATCAGTCCTTCCAATGAACACTCAGGATTGATCTCCTTTAGGATGGACTGGTTGGATCTAATACTGAATATATAAACTTATATAAACTTTACATATTTTGTAATATATAAAGTTTATTTTTAAATATCAAGAAATGAAGTCAATGTGTATACATGTATATATCACATATGGCTTGTATATCATACATGTATGCTATGTACAACCTTTTAACTGGAAATAGAGTATATATTTTTAACAAAAAAGAAAATAAAATGACAAAGTTCATCATTGGAGAGGAAACATACAACACAGTTTATTACTTCTCAAAAATAGCATCCTAGGCCAGAGTCTCTTGAAAGAATTTGTATTAACTATAACATTTTAAGCAGAGATATTCAACTTTACAGCTTTTTTTTTTTTTGAGATCTTAGGTAAGTAACTTTTTGAGATACGTTTTCTCTGTCAGGATAGCATGTTAAATACTGTAAAACTTTATCTGACTCTATTAAAAATGAAAGTGAAAGTGAAAGTGAAAGTCTCTCAGTCATGTCCGACTCTTTGCGACCCCATGGACTGTACAGTCCAAGGAATTCTCCAGGCCAGAATACTGGAGTGGGTAACCATTCCCTTATCCAGAGGATCTTCCCAACTCAGGGATTGAATCCAGGTCTCCCACATTGCAGGAGGATTCTTTACCAGCTGAGCTACAAGGGAAGCCCATAAAAATATGTAATAAAAATAAAATAAAATATATAATATTAAAAACAATAAAAATATATAATTTAAAAAACAGGCAAAAAGGTACGAAACAATGGTTCTCAAGACATTGGCAACCAGGCAATGCAGGATAGTGATTCTTGGGAAATGGAATACAAATGAGGCGAGTCCTATGGTTGCTCCAGCTTACTTCCTGGACAAAGTTTCCAGGCCAGCGTACAGGAGAGGGAGCCCAGGTGGAGTGCAGCAGTGCCCCAGAGTTGAGGAGATAAAGTGAGAGTCCTGGAGGGCCAGGTGGTTTGCCAGAGGCCAGAAAATCAAAAAGGAAAAAGCTGCATCAAATGAGGACTCCAGAGACCTGCACTGGGCCCCGCTAAAGTATACAGCTGAGTTTAGAACAGTGCATGTGTATGAGGAAATAATCCTAGATTGATGAAAGAACAACCTGAAAGGATTAGAAAGAATCCTTGAAACACACAGGCCCAGGAAAGGTGCCTGTTCCTACTAGTCAGACTGAAAGATCTCATGATTCATAGGACATCCTACAGTCAATTGGAAGATCGAGCCTCAGCAGCTGGGATGGGGGAGATCAGCTTTAGACTAAATAATGTCCTTGTTCTGCCTAACAAAGATTAAATATAAGAACTGAAAGGGCAAAACTGCTTCCAAGAAACTTCACTGGGTTCTATAACAAAATTTGAGAATATATATAGGAATATAAAAATATCTAGCATTCAACTAAAACTTGCCAGGTATGCAAAGAAGGGGGACATTAAGACCTATAATATCAACTGGAATATATCAATCAACTGAACCTGATCCAGAAATGACATATATGATAGAATTAGGACACAACAATAGTTATTATAACTGTATTCTATATGTTCAAAAAATTAGAAGACGGGGCATACTTAGTGTAGGTATACAAGAAACTTTAAAAAGAATGTAACTGAACTTCTTGGAATGAAAACTACAAACGTTTCACATGAAAAATACACTGGATATGACTAATGGTAAATCAGAGAAAGCAGAAGAAAAGATTAATGGATTTTTAGAAGAGCAATTGAAAACATCCAAAATGAAACATGAAGAGAAAAAAGGAAGAGTATCAGTGAGCTGTGAGACCCCTCAGTGGTCTAATATACATGTTATCTTTGAAGGAGAAGAAAGAGATGGGGAACAGACAAAAATAGCTGAAGAAATAATTAACCAAAAAATTTCCAAATTTAACAAGAACCATAACCCACAGATCCAAGAAGCTCAGTGAACGCCAAGCACAGTTCAGTTCAGTTCAGTCGCTCAGTCGTGTCCGACTCTTTGTGACCCCATGAATAGCAGCACGCCAGGCCTCCCTGTCCATCACCAACTCCCGGAGTCCACCCAAACCCATGTCCATCAAGTTGGTGATGCCATCCAACCATCTCATCCTCTGTCGTCCCCTTCTCCTCCTGCCCTCAATCTTTCCCAGCATCAGGGTCTTTTCCAATGAGTCAGCCCTTCGCATCAGGTGGCCAAAGTATTGGAATTTCAGCTTCAACATCAGTCCTTCCAATGAACACCCAGGACTGATCTCCTTTAGGATGGACTGGTTGGATCTCCTTGCAGTCCAAGGGACTCTAAACAGTCTTATCCAACACTACAGTTCAAAAGCATCAATTCTTCGGCGCTCAGATTTCTTTATAGTCCAACTCTCACATCCATACATGACTACTGGAAAAACCATAGCCTTGACTAGACAGATTTTTGTTGGCAAAGTAATGTCTCTGCTTTTTAATGTGCTGTCTAGGTTAGTCATAACTTTCCTTCCAAGAAGTAAGCGTCTTTTAACTTCCTGGCTGCAATCACCATCTGCAGTGATTTTGGAGCCCAGAAAGATAAAATCTGCCACTGTTTCCACTGTTTCCCCATCTATTTGCCATGAAGTGATGGGACCAGATGCCATGATCTTAGTTTTCTGAATGTTGAGCTTTAAGCCAGGTTTTTCACTCTCCTCTTTCACTTTCATCAAGAGGCTCTTTAGTTCTTCTTCACTTTCTGCCATAAGAGTGATGTCATCTGCATATCTGAGGTTATTGATATTTCTCCCAGCAATCTTGATTCCAGCCTGTGCTTCATCCAGCCCAGCGTTTCTCATGATGTACTCTGCATATAAGTTAAATAAGCACAAGAAAGTAGAAAAAAAATTACACCAAAGACATCACCTACACCAGCACCTACACAGGAAATAACGATAAAGGAAGCATTTCAAACAAAAAGAATGATACCAGATAAAATTCCAATTTACAAAAAGGAATGAAGGGCATCAGAAATAGTTACTATGTAGATAAATACATTAACTTCCATTTTAAAAAATAGTTATTTATTTGGTAGCACTGGTTTAGTTGCAGCACACAGGATCACTGATCTTCTTTATGGCAAGCTGGATCTTTAGGTGCTGTATGAAAGAACCCTTAGTTGCAGCATGTGGGATCTAGCTCCCCCATCAGGGATCAAATTCAGCCCCCTGCACTGGGAGTGCAGAGTCTTAGTCACTGGACAGGGTTGAATACCTGTGTTGGGAAGAGCCCCTGGAGTAGCAAATGGCAACCTACTCCAGTATTCTCGCCTGGAAAACCCCACAGACAGCGGAGCCTGGCAAGCTACAGTCCATGGGGCTGCAAAGAGTCAGACGAGACTCAGTGGCTAAGCACAAACACACACACATCTTAGTGAACTAGAAAACAAAGGGCAAACTAAACCCAAGGCTGTGAAAAGAGAGAAATAAAACAGAATTTTAAAAATAGACAAAGTCAATGAAACTGTCTTAGTCAACTTGGGCTGCTATAAAAATTATCATAGACTAGTTTAAACAACAAAAATTTATTTCTAACAATTCCAGAGACAGGAAATCTGAGACAGGAAATCCAAAATCAGAGTACTGGTATAGCCAGGTTCTAAGAAAGATCTCAAATCAAAGATCTCAACTTCAACTGTAAGGAATTAGAAAAAGAGGAGCAACTGAAATCCAAAGCAAGCAGAAGAAAGGAAACAATAAAGATCAGGACAGAAATCAACAAAACAGAAAAACAACAGAGAGAAAATTCAGTGAATCCAAAAAGCTGGTTATTTGAGAAGACTAATAAAAGCTACACACCTGTAGTCAGCTTGGCTGAGTCCAGTTGGAAGCAGTGGGAGGGAAGACTTAGAAAAGAGCAAGAGCAATGTGTGAAAGGTTTTGATTTGTGGTGATTGTTTCATGTATATCAAAACTTACCAAGTTATATAGATTTTAAATATGTGTAATTTATTGTATGTAAAATCTTTTAAAGGACAATTTTTTCCATTTTTAAAGCAGGCTTTGGGGACTTCCTTGGTGGTACAGTGGATAAGAATCTGCCTGCCAATGCTGGGGATACAGGTTCGATCCCTTGTCCGGGAAGATTTCATGTGCCACAGAGCAACTAAGCCTGTGCACAACTACTGAAGCCCATGTGCCTAAAGCCTGTGCTCCACAACAAGAGAAGCCCCCGCAATGAGCAGCCAGTGTGCTGCAATGAAGAGTAGCTCCCATTCAACGAAGCTAGAGAGAGCCCGAATGCAGCAACTAAGACCCAAGACAGCCAAAAATAAAAATAAAATAAAACAGGCTTTGAGTAATTTTTCTATCTTCCTCTTGATATCACTCTTTTTGTATCTTACATTTGATCCTGGTTACTTTTTCTTATTGGGATAAAAAAATAACACACATACAGACCCAACTTCCAAAAATATTAGCCTTCAATCTAAAACTGATTTTCTTTCACACATTTTCCTTTACAACTTATCTTGGCACCTTCCCGTGTTATTCAGTTTGTCTCAGCTACTAGGGGTGTTGATGGGAGAGAGCTGGTTTCTAAGGTAACCACAGACAGGACGGTACCCCGCTTAGGAGGCTGGGGTGCACACCTAAGAGGTGACACCTCAGACAATGCAGATCTTCTCTCAGTGGGAGTCAAGGAGAGGAGCCCCTTCTCCACTGAATGCCTTGAGATCCTCAAAAGTAAAGAGCGAGCAACTTTCCGGGGGTGACTTCTGGAGGGACACTGAGAAGGGAGACAAAGAAGTGAGAGCTCTAGGGTAAAATCTGCTGGTCACCGCTTAATGGGGAAAACGACTCTCTGGAGGGCTGAGGAGTTAAACCGCTGACCTCTACTTCCAGCTCCACGCTCCCCAGTTTCTCCTTCTTTCTGATAAGGTTTTGCCTATGTGTTGTTTCTGCTTTTTGTTTGTTTGTTTTGCTTTCACCAATGCCTGCAGCACACAGGCAGCACAGTTAAGCATAGACTTAACTGTGCTTAACAGCAGTTAAGCATAGACTCTGTGGCCAGACTGCCTGGTTCTCCAGCTCTGAGACCCTGAGCAAGTTATTTCACCTCCTTGAGCCTCTGTTTCCCATCTGAAAACAAGGATGATAATAATAACCACCTCCAAAGGCCGCTGAAATGACCTAGTGGTTAACACTTGCAGTTTGTTTAGAAGAGTATTTACCCAGTAAGCACTATGTATGTTTGGGGTGTTATTATTTTTTCACATTAAAATTTTATTGGGAACTCAACAGGTTAAATGGAGAAGGCAATGGCACCCCACTCCAGTACTCTTGCCGGGAAAATCCCATGGATGGAGGAGCCTGGTAGCTGCAGTCCATGGGGTCGCGAAGAGTCAGACACGACTGAGCGACTTCACTTTCACTTTTCACTTTCATGCATTGGAAAAGGAAATGGCAACCCACTCCAGTGTTCTTGCCTGGAGAATCCCAGGGACGGCGGAGCCTGGTGGGCTGCCGTCTATGGGGTCGCACAGAGTCGGACACGACTGAAGTGACTTAGCAGCAGCAGCAGCAGTAACAGGTTAAATGACCAGAATATTCTGAGTGACAATGAAATGATGTCTATAACAGTTTAATGTTGGTTATTCTGGCTATCCAGCAATATGCTAGAGAAATCTGAATCAGTTAAAAATAAATCACAAAATTTTCTCACCCTTAGGACTAAACAACTTAATTAAGCGAAACTGTGAAATCATCTTTCCAACTGATAAAGGTTGAAGGGGGATAGAAGATCACCGACAAACCGTAGCACCATGTTTTTATTTGCTAGGCCTGTCTCCTAACAGCATCTCAGAAGGAGAATGACTGAAATCTGTCTTTCTGAGTCCATCTTTCTAAGACAATACATTTGGTTTGGACTGGGGATGTCTGCGCAGGAAAAAGTTGCTTCTCTACAACTTACACTGTGAACCATTCAAGTTTCTCCACCACAGCTTCCAGTCAGCTATTCAATTAAATACCAAGTTTCTAGAATCTGTCTCTACAAAGAAAAAAAAAAAAAGAGGTTTTTTTCTCTTTGCTTCTCACACCTAAAAATAAAGAGGTATAAACTCAAGCCAAAACAATCAGACTAATGGGATTTCATGCAAATCACCTAAAACCCTTCTCTGCCATAGCTTCCTGAGGTGTAAATAAATTTAACATAACAACTAATGAACAAAACAAGAATGTTGGACAGAGATAGTTCATTTATTAACAAAGTTCTTGGGAAAAAAGGTAAAATAATTATTAATTTAAGATAATATTTTTAAAAGTTTAGTCATGTTTTCCTGCCCAGCGTGCTATAGTTTATAACAGCGCTCCCCAGCCTTTTTGGTACCAGGGACTGGTTTCACAGAAGACAATTTTCCCATAGACTGGGAGTAGAAGGGGGATGGTTTCCAGATGATTCAAGAGCATCACATTTATTATGCACTTTATTTCTATTATTACTACATCAGCTCCACCTCAGATCATCAGGTACTAGATCCTAGAGGTTGGGAACCCCTGGTTTACAGAGCCCAGGCTTGACTTTATTTAATCCATACAACCTGCAAACATCAGATTACAAAGCTAGAAAGGGATACAGCCCAGAACAAACTCAGTTCTTTGGAGTCCTAGTCTAGAGCTCTTTTCATTCACCAACAACTGCTTCCAGACTCCTACAACCTGGTTTGTCTTGGGTACAATCTAATTTTTTTTTTCTCCCCTGAACTGAGATTTAGCAGTTCACTTACATGGCCAGCTAACTTCAGGGAGTTCTATCCTGCTAAGGTCACTCCCCACAACCCCACAGTCTTCAGGGTGGAGTAGACAAAGAGATGCATTGCTCTACAAGAGGAAAATACTCAAGTGCATTCACAGTACCATTTAACTATAGCAAAAATAACTTCTTATTTAAGCTTTATATTAATAGGTATTATTATTTGTCTTTAATATACAGACTGACCTAGCACTCTCACAGGATCACTACTTCTGAAGTCATCTGTCATGTGCAGTATGTGAGATGTTTCCAGGAACCAGCCATAATGCCACACATAGTTCAGGCATTCAGTTTCTTTATAACCTATGCCATTCACTGGATAAAAATAAGCCTCTTAATTGCTACAAATGTTACAACTTTTAGTAAACTCAGGGAAAATGACCATGAAAATTCTTGTTCTATGAGATTTATTGGTTATCTCCTGAGAGAGGCCTAAAAAGAGATACTGAACAAAGCAGGGATACACATTTTCATTTTACCAAGTTCTATCTGATAGAACATTTTACAAAGTTCTATCAGAAATGGCTGGCAAGAGTATACTATCAAGCATTTATTTAAAAAAAAACGAAAACAGCAAAAACCCACTTAATCTGTCCCTTCAAGGTGAAGATGAGTCTATTAATTAGTGAGAACATTACTGTTTTTTTAAACTCATGCTTATGGAGCAAGTATTTTGAAAACCTGACTGAAATGATTCCAAAATTGCTATTTTTAAATTTTTTTTTGGCCACCCCATGTGGCGTGTGGGATCCTAGTTCTCCAACCAGGGATCAAACCCACATCCCCTGCATTGGAAGCTGGAAGTCTTAACCACTGGACTGCCAGGGAAGTCCCTGTTATTTTTTTAATTATCAAAAAGAGTGTGTTTCATCAGTAAAAATTTTGTCTGCACACTTGAAAACTAAGAAACAAAATTTTAAATTTGTTTAAAAAATCTAAATGATACTTCCAAGCGGGTTTGAACCCATATGCTAAAATATAAAATGTAAAACCTTCCCATCATCCAAGAAGGACTGATTGACTTAAGCTGTAAATTTATTAGTTGAATTTCAATCAAAAGTCTTTGCATCTTGGTGAATGGGACTGGAAGATGAGTATCATAATTTAATAAATGCAATCAAGAATGTACTTCTGCTTGAGTCTACCTCTTTGACAAGTATCTTTTCCAGTCATGATTCATTCCAGTCATTAACATTCACTAAAAAATATGATTTTAAAACATACTTCATCTTTATTTTAAATAATCTTTCAATATTTCTACTCTAGAGCAAGATTTATAAGGTATGTAATAAAATATATGTGCGCTTCCTGGTGGCTCAGAGGTAAAGAATCCGCCTGCCAATCAGGAGATGTGGGTTCAATCCCTGCATTGGGAAGAGCCCCTGGAGAAGGAAATGGCTACTCACTCCAGTTTCTTGCCTGGGAAATCCTACGGACAGAGGAGCCTGGCGGGCTACATTCCATGGGTTGCAAAAGAGTTGGACACGACTTAGGATCTAAACAACAATAAAATACATGTAAATAATTGTTTAAAAATATTACATAAAGAAGCATGCCAAGAAAAATGTTTGGTGACCACTGATCTATCACTACAGAGTGTACACAATTGGGACCATTGTTTTGCAGGTAGTATAGGAAGGGAATAAACAAGGTCAGTAGCAATTTGAACTGTGTTGCCTGATTCCCGGCAGAACTCCTGTCTTGGGGGGTTTTGGCTTATGGGTTGGTTGAGATGGGGTGCAAGTCTTTCTTTTATATACCAACTTGTATCTGGTATAATTCAGGTTATTAGTTTCTTTTTCCTCTTGCTATTTGCAAACTCATCACTTCTAACAGTGATGAGTGCTGAGGTCACTCAGCTTTATGGATGTGTATGGGTAAATACACATACACATGTATTTCACCCGAGAACAATCAAGGTGGTGTGGAAGGAAGAGACCACGAGCAAACACACCACCGCCCGCAGGGTATTTTACGATAGCATTCACCCAGGCGCAAAGACCAAGTTCACTTCCCAGTCCTATTAAAAAGCTTCCTTTTGGTCTTAATTATTTTTAATCATAACGCTTGGGACCTTCTGACTAATGTCATGTTACTTGGAAAGATTTAGAAACTGTGATTCTATGAGTGGAGGTTATGAAAATAGAATTGTCCCTGAAAGGATTTTCCATCGAGTTCAAAAACACTTTACCCAGACTGGTAGTAAGATGCCCAAACAATCCGGGCGGCAAGACCAGAAGGGTCTCTTCCGTGGGTCTAAGAAATGAGGGCCATCGAAACGGGAGAAAACTGTTGAGAGCTCCTGGCACCGGAGCAGGAGGCCGCGACAAATGTCTGAAAAATGAGGAATGCGGTGGAGGTAAAGCGAGCGGTGGCGGGGGCGGGGTGGGAGCAGAGGTGACGACGGTGCACGCCGAAACTGGCCCACGTGAGGAGGGGGCCTAGGCGCGCCGGGCACCGCAGCAGGGGGGCCAGGGGGTAGCAAACAAAGGTCAGGTCTTGTGAATTCAGGGCAGTAAAAAGGGGAAAAGCACCCAAGGGAAAGCAGCGAGTAGGTGGCCGCAGTGGTGACGGCGGCGGGGACTGCGCGCCGTGATTCTCGGGGTCCGGGCCGGGGTCGCCGGCGAGCCAGGCCGGGAAAAGCCGGGGATCCGGCTAAGCCCGGGATCGGTTAGGCCGCACCAAAGGGCAGGGCCGGCGACTGTGGGGCCGCGGCGGGGACCGGCCGAGGACCAGCGGCGAGGGGTCGCGGCGGGGCAGGGCGCGCAGGGAGACCGGGAGAGAGGCGGGGGGCGGGAGCCGCGGCCGCAGCGCCCAAAGAAGGGAAGGGCGGTCGGCTTCCCGCCCCCGCCCCCTGCCGCGGCGTGAGTGCGGGGGAAAGGCCGGCGGGCAGCGCTGGGAGGAGGGGCAGGCTGCGGCCCCGCCCCCGCCGGAGCGAGGGTAGGAGAAAGGCTCGCGGGGAAGGCGGAGGGCGGGCAGCTCGGGGAGGGGGCGGCCGGCCGGGCCTGCGCCCGAGCGAGCGGCGAGCCGGGGGGGGAAGGGGCCCGGAAGGAGGCGAGCGCGGCCGCGACGCCGGGAGCCGGACGCCCGCCGGTGCCGGCCTGCCGCCGCCGCCTTTCCTGCCTGCGCCCGAGCGCGGAGTCTCGCGGCTGCGGAGGCCGGAGTGCGGCGGTCGGGCGTGGGGCGAGCGGGCAAGCGGGGCCGGGAGCCGGAGGCCGCCGGCGGTCCTGCGCCAGGCGCGGTGGGCTCTTGCCTGCGAGGTTAGGCGAGGGGCGGAAAGGGAGGAAAAAGAGAGGCCGAGCGAGAGAAGCCAGGCGATCGGATTGTCCAGGAGGCTGGTGTGGAGGAATATCCCACCCCGAACTCAAATCCACAATAATAATCCAAACTATTAATAATAAGGGGCAGTTTTCCTGGCCAGGCGAGAGGGAGAGCAGGCGAAACGGGAAGAAGCGAAAGCTTCGTTTCATGGAGGCTGAGGCTAGAGAAAATTTCGGAGCCTGGATGTGGAGGAGCAAAACAGAACTAACTCAGGAAATTGTCTTTCAGAAAAAGGCCGAACCTAGGCTGGGAATCAGGCTGGGGTAGGTGGAGAGACCTGCAAGTTTAAAGGAAAAAAAGAATATTTTCAGAGATTTGTCTCTGGTTTGTGGTATTGCTACCATTTTAAAGGTAAAAAGCATTGCATTCAGGTGTCTTTTTTTTTTTTTTTTGGTGCGATTGGCTCATTTAAGAATTTCAGAACCTTTTCATCTAAAAGCTTTTTTTTTTAAGGAAATTTATAATTTTCATTTCCCAGGGTTGCACTGGACTTGTAAGGAGTGCTGTTGTGTACATACTATTGTATGATTTTATTTATTTTTTTACTGTGCAAATCAGCTGGAAGATTTTTTTCCAAGTGTCAGTTTGGATTTTTTCATCTTTTTTTTTTTTTGGTCCTTCAGTATATCTGTTGTCGTTTTAAGCATTGGAGACCAGAGAATTATTTTTTTCTGCTTTGGAGCTTGAGGCTCTTGCCAACGTAAGGACAGCTGGAAAAACTGGATTAAAAGAATGTTTTTAATCTATATTTTGCAGTTAAGATTGATATTTTGAAGGCACATTCTTTCTGTGATTCTTTTTTTTTTTTTTTTCAAAGCCCATAGCGCTAACCTTGAAGAGATTTGTGGTTGGGTTTTTGGTTTCTAAGAAGGTCATAGTTTTTTTCTCTTTTTCTTTCGGTTTTTTTTTTTTTTTTTAAGGGGGGGAGGGGAAAGGGGGGCTAAGAAAGGAGACCATGTTAACTGGTAGAAGTAGAATGGAGCTTCAGTCACCCGGGTCCTGAGAGCTGGAGGAAAAAGGATTGTCTTCAAGTTGGGAGGCCCTCCTCTCACCTTTCTTAAAAATTGCAAGCGATTCAATCCTGATCAAGACATCACAACTACAAGATTCTGAAACCGTGGAGACACCGAGAAACCATGAGTGTAAGGTTACCCCAGAGTATAGACAGGTAAGTTTGCTAATAATGTGGTTTTTCAACACTTGCTTAAGGAAAGACTGGGAAAGAAGGTGTTGCATTTTGATAAAAGATTGTAAAATAAGGGTCTGGGTGGGCTGTGGGTATTGGTGGGTCCCTGGGGACTGTCTGGGCATGTGTGTTTATGTTCCCACTGTGTGTGTCCATGTTCAAAAGGTATCTCCTGAATCAGTGTTTTTTAAATGCAAGCAGTAGACAGTGACGCAAGGAGTGGGGAAAGAGGGGGAAACGCTTTCTAGCCGCCTTTGACTTTTGCCAGGCCAGAGGCTGAATCTGAGTCCCTAACTTGCCAGCTTCGGGGTGGGAGGCGGGCACAAGCCTGGTCACGTGAGACCCCTAGGGTGATTGGGACTGGCTTTAGGTGTTGGAGCTGCGGGGGGAAGGGCCCTGGCAGGGGCGTGGGCCTCCACCGGCTGGTTGTTGTGGAATGGTGGGGCTTGGTGATGGGGTGGATCCCATTTCTAGAATGAGGAGGATGTTCTTGGCCTGAATGATGGGACAGAAACACACTTTGCACCCGTACAGGTCTTGATTTTTACCAGTGGCTGATAATGGCCTGCAGAATAGCATAGGTCAACCCTAGAATTTCTTCTTCTCCAAGCTTGGGGTTTAAATTGAAATCGGCCAACCAGCTAATGCTCTAGGTTTAATCTGCCAAGCCGTTTTTAATAAGCTTGACTCTGCAAAATGGGCCTTCCCTCTGCCTAGAGCCGGAAGGATTTGTTTTGGGCTCTTAGGCCTGATATGCAGAGGCACTGGCCGTTAGAGTCTGAGCGCAGGATGTCCCACACCCTCTCCCCTCCCCCCCCACACCCCCACCAGAGTGTGCCCAGCCTCCTCATCAGTACATTACGGTTTCCAACTTCGTAAGGTATCTGCCTTTTCTTTTCCTCCCCTCCTCTTCAACCCTTAGAGAACCTAGAGAGAGGGTAGTTTTGTGGGTGCTGCACACACCCTAACTGGATGGATGGGTGGTTGGCGGACTGAACAAGCAAATGAAAGAACTGGGCCTGGGGGGTGGGAATTACTGGAGAGATAGGGAAGAATATTTGCAAAGGAGCAATGAGTTGTTTTCTCCCTGTCCAGTTAACCTTTGATTATCCATGCTGATAATTTCTTTTTGGCAGTGGAATGTGGCCTGAAATGCACATAATCTCTCTCTCTCTCCCAAACACTAATCTCTGTATTGCCTCTGAGCCCCGTTTAGATTAGTTCAGCAGTCCCTAGACAGGGACCTGACTTGGCAGTGGAGAGAAGGCAGAGAGCCACAAAGGACAGATAATGTACGTGACTGCTTAAACCTCCATCTCTTCCCCTTTTTGTGGCTTCTCTTTAGTTTGACTCTTGTCAAGGCAGGGAGTTGAAATGGTTACATGACTGCCCTTCTCTTTTACCCTCTTGGAATTTGGGAATTAACACACTTGCCTTTTTGAGATTCGGGGTGAACTGTTCCTCTGAATTCAGAGTTGTGAGAAGGTAGAAACCCAGATGTTGGGGGTGAAAGATGGAGGCAATGAAGGTTCCTGGGCTGGAGTGAGACGCTCCTCTGGGAGTTTGGACACCCTCACAATCTTCTCAGGATGTGTATAGCATGGTTTTTCTGAGTGCTTTCATAGGAATGTATCTATTTGAACCTCCCAATATTTCCGTGAGGCAGACAAGACAGAGGTTTTCATTCCCATTTTACAGAAGGGGTGATTGAGGCTCAGAGAGGATACCTGGCTAGCCCAGTGCCATCTTCCCTGACTGGTGGCAGAAGCCGGACTCAGATGCAGGTCTTCTAAACTGGAGGCTCTTACTGTTATCCTACCCTAAGTATTGGGTTGGCCAAAAAGGTCATTCCAGTTTTTCCCTATAGTCTTATAAACCCAAAAGAACTTTTTGGCCAGCCCAGGATATTTGTCTACTAGTCCTGTGAAACAGGAGTGGGGCACAGTTTTATTCTTTCTGGCAGCAGAGCACGATGCTTTTTGGCACCCCCTTGCACTTGGGATAGTGCAGCTTTGCAGGTTGAGAGCATTCTTCACTTCCACTCCCACCCCAATTCTCTTCCTCATCAGAGAGTCAGTTCTGGGGCTTGAGTCCCCTTAAAGGTATCTCCAGCTGCATTGGATCTTTACCCCTTTAGCAGCAGGTTCGTTCTGTTGGATCTTTTGACATCTCAGGTTCGATACCCCTGTGGATTTTAAATATTTCACAGTGTTACACAATTTTATACCATACTGGAGGGATTGAGTGGAAGGATTTCAGACTGTTGAGGCAGCGACTCTCTTTTATTTATCCATTTGCTGTGTAGGGAGCCTCGTGTAAGGTACTGCGCTCTAACTGTTTCAGAAAATTTTAGTATATGTGCTGCGGAAGCGAGCACTGTTTCAGAAAATTTAAGTGAGAAGTTCTTGCTTACAAAGAGCATGCAGTCTTAACTTGAGAAACTGGGAAAGGTACGAGAGATATAAATAACACTCTACTATAAACTCTGTAAAGGCAGGAATTGGGTTTTCTTTGCTCAGATACGTCCCTGCATGCCTGACTTAGTGCCTTCCATTGGATGAATGCTCACTAAATACTTGACATGAACGAATATCGCAGTGAATAATATGTCAGCACGTACAAGTTCATCCATTTCAGATTTTTCGAGGTTCATGTGTTAATTTCAAATGTAGTCAAAGTAAGGTCAATTAGAGAAGGCTTCCTTGATGATGTGTATTTTCTAGGACATAAGCAACATGATGGAGGACCATGTCTATGAAGAGAGATTGTGGCTCAAGGAATAGAAGGCTGTGGAGAGTCTTTAATCCTCTCTTGGGGAGTGAGTGACTCCTGGTCCAAAGAAACATGAAATATTCACAGCTAATCTTGATCTTGCAGTGTTAATCAGTTGTTACTGAAAGATGGGCTGAATTGTAGCTGTTCATGTCCCTTTCAGTTTTTGTCCGTGGACAGTTTATTGCCCATTAGTGTGTTCTTCTCAAAAGTTTCTAAAAATGTGTTTGATATTGCAAGCAGAGATAATAATAGTGAATTATTTTTATAGGAATGATAATGAGTTTTGCTATGCCATGTATATCCATTTCCCTAGTTCTCCATGGCAAATGTTTTTGAGATGGCCAGATGGGTTAGGAGTTTGTATCCATAAAACAGCTTTTCTCTTTGCAGAGACAATTAGCTCATGTGAGGACCAGAGCAGATGGAGAAGTACTAGATATAAGCCGAGTTCTTGGTTTGAGCCCTGGCATTCCCCTTAACTGTGTGACCGTGGGCAAATCACATGCCTCCTTTGGTTTCCTCATATGTAAGGCAATAGCTCGTTTATATGAAATGCTTTCCAGTCACAAACATTTTCACATAGCTTGTCATTTGAGGATTATAATATTTATTGCATCTTTCTCATGGTGCTGTTGAAAGGAGCAAATCAAATCAGGTAATATTTCACATTGCTTTCTAAACTGTAAAGCTCTAGAAATTTTAGATGGTAAACTCAGGGATTTGATTTAGCTTTGGGCACTACTTTCTGAACTGGCCCAAAACAAATTAAGAGTGACCGAAAGATCTTTCTATTGTTCTGAAGAATTTAACCAGAGCGAACAGGCTTTTTTGTTGCAGAAGTACAGGAGGTTAGAAAGAAGGCATACTTTTCCAATGGTCAGGGTTGGGTGATGATAGTAGAATATGAGAAGGGGAAGGTTATTGAATCTCCTTCCCAGGAATTTTGATGAATGGGAGAGGCTTGAGCTACCTTGGCTTCCTTAGATGGGGATAGAAAGGATTTGTTTTATGATCTCTGGCTGTTCCTTGTTTTAGAAGCATATGACTTTCCTAATTCAGAATAAACGATACCCAAGCAACTGTTCCTTATCAGGGATCTGAGATTGAATGTAACTTTTCCCCAGCCTGTAGCCTTTTTTTTTTCCCAAGAGGAGGCAAAATCTGGAGTGAGGTGTATGGAGGAGGAGGTGGAAGGAAGTGGAGGAGGGAGGAAAGAAGCTTCAGACTGAGGAATGTTTGTAGAGAAGAAAAACTAGTGGCCTAGGCTGAGGAGGAGGTGGGGGAAAACCCTTCCCACCTCAGGCTCGCTGCTCCCACTTCAGGTTCTTGTTGAGCCCTGGGGATAAGACATACAGCTGAGTTTCTACCTAGTTTAGATGTTCCCAGAGCAATAACTTCCCTGGTGGTTCAGATGGTAAAGTGTCTGCCTGCAATGTGGGAGACCCGGGTTCAATCCTTGGGTCGGGAAGATCCCCTGGAGAAGGAAATGGCAACCCACTCCAGTACTCTTGCCTAGAAAATCCCATGGACAGAGGAGCCTGGTAGGCTACAGTCCATGGGGTGGCAAAGAGTCAGACACGACTGAGTGACTTCACTCCCAGAACAATGACAGGGATCCAGAGCTCCAAATAATAAGTCCCCTGAAATGCTGAGTCTTCTCCAAAATGTACCCTGGTGCTCTCCAGGCGTGAGATTAGAGATGGCAATGGATTTGCACATGAAACGTTTGGCGATTAATCACCATTATGAACGGGAGCAGTCTAAGCTTACCTTCACATACTCAAAAACTTTTCTGAAAGAGCACCCTTTGATGAACAAATTTATTTAGTTTTTTTTTTTAATAGTCAAAGTACTGTCAGAGTCCCTTTCATTGTATTTAGGAGAGTAGACCAAAAAATGTGAAAAGTTTAATGACAATGAGATCGTCAAAAATAAAAGTGATTCTGTGAAGGTCACATGGCTAGTCCCCAAATTGGTACAAAGACAAAGGAGTTCTGGAAGCTTGTAACCTCCATGGAATAGAGTTTGGAAACTTTTGGATAGTGTCCCTTACAGCTTTAAAGATCTGGGCCTCCGCTGTATGTGAAAGGGCTTTGTTAACGCTGAAGTTCCATGAAACATAAGAGGACTGGTTTTAATCTATACTAACTGAATCTGCTTCACATCTTCATAGTGGCACTACCTTTAAAAACCCATTTTATTGGTTTATTATTTTTAAAACTTAATTTCAAGATTTATCATGTGGCTTGGAAACCCGTTTCACCATGGACTGTGCATTCTTCTTTTCTCAGTCACCATCCTTGGGAAAAGACTCAAGTGGAGACTTGCTAGTGGCATCCAAGGTCACTCCTTTGCCCCATGGAGGGAAGCAGGACTGCAGAAAGTTGCAGATTCTGGTTTCAAGAGAAAAAAGTATTCATTACTTTATGAAAAGTTGTGTTAGATCCTTTGTGAAAGGAGACGTGGAGTTCTGAGAGAAGACCCCCCCCACCCCAGCATCTGAGTAAATAGAGGAGTAAATTAGGGTAGCCAGCCTCTCAGATTTGATTCCGTCTAGCTGTTACGTTCTTTGAGCCTCTGAAAACATAATGCCTGTGCCCTTTCTTTCAGTGAGCCAGGACTTTTCAGGAACCCTATCTGCCTTCCTGAAAACCAGTGAAAAATGAAAGTTGGAAAAAAAACCAGAGAACAGAGTGGTGTGATGAAATGGGAGGGGAAATGGAAGAAGTACAGTGATGTAGAAGCATAAGGAGGGGCCAAGAAATCTGTGGCCCCCAACAAAGTTGGAGTAGGATTTGGAAGACATTTTCAAGGCCTGAAAAAACACCTGGACTTGTGGCCCTAGAACAAATGAACAGAGTTGAGGGGAAAATCACAGAAGTCTTAAGTCTTAAGGGATCCTCTTCTTTACTCTTGACTTCAAATAGGCTATCTCTTGAGGTGGTTCAGAAGGTTGAGGGGCTCCCATTTTCACTGATCCCCTGTGGTTCCATGAGTTGAATAGTTGAACATTCTTTTGATTACCAAATTTTCCTTCAGTACATTTTTTTCTTTTGGCTGCGCTGCATGGCTTGTGGAATCTTAGTTCCCTGACCAGGGGTTGAACCCAGCCTTGACAGTAAAAGCCCCAAGTCCTAATCACTGGACCACCAGGGAATTTCCTCCTTTGCTATAATTTAAGCCCGTCTTCCTGCCTTTTACTTCTGATTTCAGCACAGGCCCTAAAGTCACTTGTATCCCTCTGTCATCTTTAGTGACTTGACAAGATTCTCCTCTTTCTAAAGAATAGCAAACTAAGGGCTGTGTGAGAAAGGAGCTTCAAGAAGTGCAGAGTGAAGTGACTTCATTCAGTCTTGATTTTCAGCACTTTCTCCTCCAGCATTTAAAACTACCATAAAATGGTGCAGTGAGATCTGTAGTCACCAGTCATGGCCTGGCATCGAATCTCGGAGGAAACGACCTATCTAACAGCCTTCCAGATGATGACCTGTGATCAGAGGCACTTGCAGACAGTCAGTTGGATGGCAGATAGTTATCAAATAGCTCCATGCTCAGCTCAGTGCTTAGTGTTCTGGTAGATAATTTGCAAGAATGTGGAGCTTACATTCTTGTTGGGAAATGTAATTAATGAAGCAACATAAAACAATAAAAAGATAGTACATCGTTGCTGAATCTTGGTGTATACCAAAAAGGTACATTTAGAGACAAGGAAGAAGTTGGTGCTAAAGAGAACAGCCAGGGGAGGGTTAGTTAGATATTATTTAAGTCAGAGAAAGAGAGGAGGCTGTTTCAGACAAGGGGAACACAAGAGCAAAGTTCTGGTATAGAATCAAGCATGAAGGTGGCCTCAGGATGGTAAGTGTGTTGGTCTTTGCAGAGCAGAGAGAAATTAGGTTGTCAGGGTGAGTATGGTGGGAGGGTGGGGTGGGGATAAAGATACCAGATTGACGTGGTAGGAAATGAGAACCAGTGAGGTTTGTGTAATATATGATGAGAAAAAGAATGTTTAAAAAAAGAATTCTGATATTATGTAAATGAGAAGACAGCAAACGATAATGTGAGAGCAAAGAAGAAGGGCAGGATTTGAAAGACATTTTGGAAGGAAAATCAACAAGGTATGGTTGTGAAGGCTGAATCGGATTTGGTTCAGAAGTTTTGGAGACTGGCTGACTGGGAGGGTGGTGCTGTTGCTCGAGAGAATAAGACCATTAAAAGTCATTCCACCTCCCATGGGTACCCAGCAATTCACTGAACACAGCATCTCAAATGATACTTACCTTGCTAAGGCCTTTAGGTTAGGCTGTTTCTACCAAATAGTATTATTTATTTATTTACCAAATAAGTTTTAAGAGTTCTTCTAGAGGAAGGGAGAGAAGGGAGTGAGTTCTTCAAGATTCCCTTAGGAAATGGGTCATGACTTGAGGAGATTAACATGTATTTGAAATCCTGATTAATTAATCATACCCCACTCACAGCAGACCAAACTCCAGGGCTCAAGGGCTGTCTCTGCAGAAACCACCCTAGTAGCATGATTATAGAGAGGACAGGACTTGAAGCTAGAAGAGCTTTGTGTGAGCCCTAGCTCAGCCGCTAACTAGCTGTGAGATCAGGACGATTTGTGTAAAAGCGTTCGGTGAATTCTATAGTGCCAAACATATGGTTAGTGTTGTTGAGGCATTTGGTTTGGCAGGGACCCCAGATTGGTCTGAACTCTCCTCAGTTGCCACCGGAAGACCTGTGCTTAGGTGCTGAGACCTCTGCTGATTCTAAACAGGACTGACAGGCATGGCTCTGGGAACATACAAAACAAACACAGGACATACTAGTTAAAAATCAGACGCGGAAGGTTCTGTCCCAAGAGATCCTTTTTTTTTTTTTTTTCCTGGAAACTTTGGTTCAGTGTCTTTCCTTTCCAGCCCAAACTCCCCAACTTAGGATCCATGCTTTCTTCATTTCAGCCCGCATCTCACTAATTGTAGGTCTTGTTACTGTCCCCTACGATCCCACTTCGGGTAGGCCAGCCTGTTTCCTAGACCCCATCACGTCTTTCCACATCTTTATTTGTATCTTATCTTTCTCTTCCCAACTCTCCTTAATCTTAGTTTCTTCAAGGAGGCCTTTTCTGGTTAATATCGTCAAACTCTATAGTACATTTATATTATTCAACATTCCTTTTGCACATCCATATAGCAAATGAACTTTTACTACCTTTTTAAAGTTATTTATTTATTTATTTATGACTGCACTTGGTCTTCATTGCTGTGCATGGACTTTCCCTCACTGTGGTGAGCAGGGCTACTTTCTAGTTGCAGAGCACAGGCTTCTCTTTGCAGTGGCTTCTCTTGTTGCAAAGCACTTGCTCTAGGCCACACAGGATCAGTAGTTGCGGTGCCCGGGCTTAGTTGCCCCATGGCATGTGGAATCTTCACAGAGCAGGGACGGAACCTGGGCCCCCTGCGTTGGCAAGTGGATTCCTAACCATTGTACCACCAGGAAAGGCCCTCTTACACCTTTCATATGTTGATATACTTTATGTCAAGTTCTAGCAGAATCACTAGCACATGGTCTCTATTATAAATAAATACTGGGTGCTTTTCCATTCTTTGCATGATTTATGTTGGTTATTGTGTCCTGTCCTGTTTCTTGGGGTTCAGAAGCAATGTCTCTTCATTTTTTCATTTTTCTGGATTGTCTTCTAGTGCCCAGTGGAGTTCTCTTTATATGAGTTGCATTCCTCCCTGCAGTTACCTGGCTTGAACTGTCGTTCATTCTTGACATTTCCAGTTTCCTCCATGCCTACCCAAGGGATTTCAAGAAAGCAGCACTAAACATGGCTTCCCAGGTGGCTCCGTGGTCAAAAAAACATTAGTCTGCCAGTGCAGGAGACACAGGAGACGCGGGTTGGATTTCTGGGTCCGGAAGATCCCGTGCAAAAGGAAACGGCAACCCACTCCAGTATTCTTGCCTGGAGAGTCCCATGGGCTGAGGAGCCTGGCGGGCTACATTCCGTGGGATCTTGAAGAGCTGGACATGACTGAGCGACCAGCACACACTCAACTCTGAACATCGCTGCTAGGCATGGAGAGCAAGGATTCCATGTTCTTATTGGGTGCTAGGTCCTGGGCATTTGGGATTTCTTTTAGGGGCCTTGAGGTTGTGTGCCTCCAGCTTCTCCCAGCTCTCAGGGGATTTCCCCACTGGCCGCCTTGTTTCAGAGCTGCTGTTCCCTGCAGGGGTCTGACGGCACTGGCCCGGCCTGCCTTTGTCCTGCCTGCCCCAGGCTGGCCCCATTCATTTCCCAGAGCACAGCCCTCAGAAGCTTTCCTCCAAGAGACTGCTGCTGCAGAGAAAGGCCACTGTTGTTCTGGGGGGAGGTGGCTGGAGAGACTGTAGTAAATAGCTTTGTGAATGGGACCTTGTATGAGGCTAGAACCGCAGACCCTTTTCTCCTCAGAGCCCTAGGGATGGGGGCAAAAAGCCGCTAGGACTTCAGTGTGTTCACAGGAACAGGGTCTGAGGTTTAGGAATGCTCATGCTCTCCCTCAGATAGCGGCACTGGTCCATTGAAGAAGTCTTCACTGGCTGGTGCCCCTTGCGGCACTAGGATTCAACGTGCATAGGTTGCTTACCCTGCCCTCCAGGAGCCTGTGGTTTCGTAGGGGAGGCATGAGGGAACAGGAGTTGTATGATACCACCCTGAACTCTTCGGTGATATCAGTTGAGGCACATGGGAGACCATCAAGAAGCTTTGCTGGAGGAAGTGACCTTTAATTGAGGCCTGAAAATGAGAGCCAGGCTTGAGTAAGGGAAAGTCCAGGCAGAGGGAACAACATGTCCTGAAGACAGAAGGCAAGGAAGGGCCTGGAGTGGCAGGAGCTGAAGACGGAGAGGCAGTGAGCAGTCTTGTTCATTCGTGTGTGCCTCTTTGCGACCTCATGGACAGTAGCCCACCAGGCTCCTCTGTCCATGGGATTCTCCAAGCAAGAATACTGCAGTGGGTTGTCATTTCCTCCTCCAGGGGATCTTCCCAACCCAGAGATCGAACCCATGTCTCCTGCATTGCAGCTGGATTCTTTTCTGCTGAGCCACCAGGGAAGCAGAGACTTTAAAACAATTAATTAGATGAAACAGGAGAGTAGGCAGGGAGCTAGGGCTTGGGAACCATGTAATCTTCCTTGTTATCCTGAGGGCAGTGGAGGACCATTGCAAGACAAGTAGAGAGTGACATGGTCAGATATGCTTTTAAAAAATAACAAGATCACCCCGACTGCAGTGTGGACCTTCACGTTGAAAGAATGAGAGAATAGAGAGAGGGAGGACAAATTAGGAGCCCACTGCAGTAATGTGGGCAGGAGGTGAGGGTCGCATCTACTAGGGAAGTGACGGTGGAGATGGAGAAAAATGAAGACTAAGTGGTTGGTTTTGTGAAGGAGGGGTGAGGCACAGGTGGCAGTCTCATTCTTGGCTTGGGCTGCTGGGTGGTACTGTTCATTCATTTTCGGCTGAGTGGGGTCTTAGTGGCAGCAGGCAGTATCTTTTGTTTTGGCCCAGGGACTCTCAAATTGCAGCCTGCAGACTTAGTTGCCTCGAGGCACATGGGATCTTAGTTCTGAGAACTAGGAAACCAGGGATGGAGCCTGGATTCCCTGCATTGGAAGGTGGATTCTTAACCACTGATCAAAGGAAAAGTCCCTGGGTGGGACTCTTCCGTGAAAAGGGGAACTCAAGAGGAAGAGTGTGATTGAGGGAAGGAGTCCCTTTTGGGCATGATGAGTGGCCTGTGGGTAATCATAGGGAAGGTGTTAAGCAGGCCAGCAGCTGGTGACACAGGCCTGGAGGTCAGGAAGGTGTGCGGGGCTGTGGTCATCAGTGTGGACAGAATAGTGGAAGTGGGAGGTTGTCCAGGGACAGGGTGTGGAGTGAGAAGAGCCTTGGACAGAACCCTGGGGGGCACTGCTTCAAAAGGGAGGCAGAGGCAGAGGACCCCACACAGGAGACTGGTGGGGAGTGGCCAGAGAATAGCAGTTAGGGCCATGTGGGATCTCAGAAATGAGGGGAGGGTCAATGAGGTCAAGTGCTCCCAGGGGGCAAAGGATGGACAGGATAGAGAAGTGTCTGGATTTGGTAACTAGGAGGCTTTTCATGGCCTTGGGAAGGGGGGAGGAGCCAGTTCGGAATGAGTTTAAGAGGGAAGAGGAGGTGAGGAAAGGGTGATATAGTCTGGTCAATTCTTTTATGAAATTTAGTCAGAAAGAAGAGGAAAAAATGTAGCCCATTAGTCTCCATTAAATAGGCCTTTGAGTGCCTTTTTTCCAGGTAGAACTAGGTTGTTTTTCAGTCAGAGTTTGGTGTACATCTAGAGTCAGCTGTGGCAGAGGCAGGAGGGGAGATGTGTGACAGGATTAAAGCAAAGATTAGAGTCAAGAGAAGAAGTCAGTTTTTAAAGTAGGAGAGAAGACAACTGATAGAGAGGGAAGGATGGAGGTTTTAGTGCCAAGATAAGAGTGCCATAATGATGGCTCCTTTGTATTTCTGCCCTGATAGGAGTTTGTAAAGTGTTCTTGGACTGTTATCTTTTTGAGATAGTCTAGGCGAGTATTTGCATTCCTGTATTATAGGTGGGGAAACAAACTCAGGGAGGCTTTAATGACTTGTCTAAGTCTGTAAACTAGTAAGTAATGGAGTTGGGATTTTTTTTAAAAAATCTGTGCTTACAGAGCCCTAGCCTTGTGCTCTTTCCATTTTCCTGTCCCCCTGACCAAGCTCACGGTAAAAAATGTGTACATCTTTGAGGGAACCAGACATCAGGTTTGCTCAACACAAATAAAGGGTGCCCTCCAGGAAGACTGGTTGATCAGGAACCCTCTTGAGCGTTTAATCTCTTCCCGGTAAGCTTTCTTGTCCATGGCTCCCTGGTAGGTCCTGAGGTTTGCATTTGCTATTCAAGAGGAAGAAAACTTCCCTCCTTCTCTGCCTCCTGGTTGGTTAATGATGGGGAAAAAATGGCACTTAGGGGCCAGGTAAGTTCAGTGACATTGGGAAGAATAAAATCTCAGAAGTGACTCAGCATTCTTTCACTAAGCAATGTGGCACCTTTAAGCTATTCAAGGATCTTACCTGTGTGTACCCTGTGGTACCTGGGACTTTGTAGTGAATGGATGCTCAGTAAAGTTTCACTAAATGAATAGATGTGTGTGTGCGTGTGTGTGTGTGTGTGTGTGTGTGTGTGTGTATTCAGGCAAGAATACTGGAGCAGGTTGCCATTTCCTTCTTCATGGCATCTTCCCAACCCAGGGATTGAACCCGAGTCTCTAGTGCCTCCTGCCTTGGCAGGCAGATTCTTTACTACTACCCCACTTGGGAAGCCCCCTAAATGAATGGGTATGATTTTTAATTAACACCTTTGTGATGTATAACTCACATACCATCACTACTTTAGGATATACAGTTTAGTGGGTTTTAGTATATTCACAGAGTTATGCAAACATCTCTATTATCTCATTCCAGGAAATTTTCGTCACCCCTAAAGAAACCTCATACCCCTTAGCAGTCATTCCCCTCACCACCCCACTAGCCCTAAGCAACCATGAATCTACTTTCTGTCTTTGTAAATTTGCCTATTCTGGACATTTCCCATACATGGAATCATATAATATGTGGCCTTTTGTGCCTGACGACTTTCACACATGATATTTTTCCAAGTTCATCCATCTATGTTGTAGCATATATCACTGTTTTATTCCTTTTTATGGCCAAGAAACATTCCATTGTATGGATATACTACCTTTTGTTTATCCATTCATCAGCTCATGGGCATTTGGGCCATTTCCACTCCTTGGTTATGATGCATAATACTGCTGTGAACATTTGTGTACAAGTTTTTGTGTGGATGTACCTTTTCATTTTTCTTGGGTATATACATAGGTGGGAATTGCTGGATCATATGGTATCTCAGTGTTCAGCATTTTAAGGAAATGCCAAACTATTTTCCAAAGTGGCTAAACCATTGTACATTCCCACCAACAAATTGAGAATCCAGTTTTCCCACATCTTCACCAGTGGTTGTTTTACTGTCTGTCTTTTGATGATAGCCATCCTACCAGGCGTAAAGTAGTATCTCATTGTGATTTTGATTTGCATCTGGGGGCTCAGATGGTAAAAGCATCTGCCTACAATGCAGGAGACCTGGGTTCTATCCCTGGTATGGGAAGATCCCCTGGAGAAGGAAATGGCAACCCACTCCAGTACTCTTGCCTGGAAAATTCCATGAACAGAGGAGCCTGGTGGGCTATAGTCCATGGGGTCGCAAAGAGTTGGATACAACTGAGTGACTTCACTTAATGACTAGTAGAGCTTCCCAGGTGCTGCTAATGGTAAAGAACCCACCTGCCAGCGTTCGATCCCTGGGCCGGGAAGATCCCCTGGAGGATGGCATGGCAATCCACTCCAGTATTCTTGCCTGGAGAATCCCCTTGGACAGAGGAG
This sequence comes from Cervus elaphus, assembly GCF_910594005.1. Lineage (NCBI taxonomy): Eukaryota > Metazoa > Chordata > Mammalia > Artiodactyla > Cervidae > Cervus > Cervus elaphus. Next base: position 36,995,793 of record NC_057834.1, read on the forward strand.
CCTGGCGGGCTGCAGTCCAGAGGATGACACAGAGTCAGACATGGCTGAAGCGAGTACGCATGCAGTGACTAGTGATGTTGAGCATCTTTTCGTGTGCTTGTTGGCAGTTTGCATATCTTCTTAAGAGAAATGTCTATTCAGATTCTTTGTCCATTTTTTGTTTATTTGTCTTTTTATTGTTGAGTAAGGGATAGTTTTATGCTAAGTCACTTAACCTCGCTCGACCTTACTCAGTTTCATCAGTCGTAAAATGGGAAAGTTGAATTTGATCTCTGAGATCCCCCCAACTCTCATGTTATTTAATCTGTGGAACTTCAGTCACTCTTTTAAGGTTCTGCTCACCAGATTGCAGTGTAGACTAGTTGTTAGGAGTATGAATTTTGTGTCAAATAGACCTGGGTTTCCTGTTACTTATTCCCTCTCAACCTCAGTTTCTTCTGTTGGAAAATGAGGAAAAAAGTATTTTTCTCATAGGTTTCTTGCAAAAAATTAAGTAGTTTTCTTGCAAAAAAAATAATGCATGTAAAGTGCTTAGCAAAATACCCGACATAGGTAAGAGTTACCAGGTAGTGCTAGTGGCAAAGAATCTGCCTGCCAGTGCAGGAGACACAGGAAACACGGGTTCAGTCCTTGGGTTGGGAAGATCCCCTAGAGAAGGAAATGGCTACCCACTCCAGTATTCTTGCCTGGAAAATCCCATGGACAGAGGAGCCTGGTGGCTACAGTCCTTGAAGTCACAAAGAGTCAGATGCAGCTGAGCACACACACACACATCTCCTTATTACCTCATATCTTAAAGTCTCCAGCTGGGTGAGCCAGGTCCTCATTCCTTAGGTATGACTTACCTGTCTTGATCACAGAGGCTTTGCACAAATCAGTATTGTTCAAGTTATCCATTGCTGCATAGCAAGCCACCCCAGTGACTTAACATTAATTATTTTGCTCACAGTTCTGGGGGTTGACTGGGTTGAGCTAAGCAATTGTTCCCAATTGGGATCTCTCACCCAGGTGGAGTTATATAGGGGCCGACCTGGCCTGGGGCTTCAAAGGTCTCTTCACTGTGGCCTCTGTTTTGGGAAGACTCAGACAGCTGGGAGCCGAACAGCTGGGGCTCCTCCACTCCGTGTTTTTCTCTCTCTTTTTCTCTCTCTGGAATCTCCAGATTCTCTTTCCACATGGTGGGATCGGGGTAGCCAGACTCTTAAAGAGTGACTGAAGGCTCCCAGAGCAGGCATCCCAAGACATTTGCAGAGGCTGCATCCCCCTTTATGAGCTAGCCTCAGAGGTCACTTCATGTCACTTTTGCCTTGCTCTCATGACCTGAGGGACTCACAGAGGCCTGGCCAGGATCGGGGAAGGGATATAGACTCTACTTCCTGACGGGAAGTGGCAAGGCTCTGGAAGAGCATGAAGGATGGGAAATTTTGTTGTGGTTACTTTTGAAAAATTCAATTTGCTACAGTTACTTAACTTCTTTACGGTTAATTTTTGTCCCTCCTGTCCTTCAAATACCAGTTCAGAACTTCCTTACTAGTGAAGTCTTACCTGACTAACTCCTTAATTCAGGTTTCTTCTTTTTTCTGTATCTCTCACCACATAAATGGCTGTTGATTTTTTTTTTTATGTGACATCTGCTTATCTTTTCTGTCATCTACAAATACTCCCATAGTACTTACAACTGGACTCTCCTCTTTAAATGGTGTCAAGTGAAAGTGGAAGTGAAGTCGCTCAGTCGTGTCTGACTCTTGCGACCCCGTGGACTGCAGCCCACCAGGCTCCTCTGTCCATGGGATTTTCTGGGCAAGAGCACTGGAGTGGCTGCCATTTCCTTCTTCAGAAGTGGTGTCAACTAGTGCCCTACATTCTCCAGTTGGGATTTTTCCAATAACTTTAATCGGTTAGTGTTCAAGTGTTGACTGGTTCTCTCTTGGTTAAAGGTTCTTGCAGTGTTTCAGTCCAACTGCTAACTTTAATCCATCTGGCTTTTCAGGGAAATCCAAATTCTGCACCCTTTTGTTCTCTCACAGGACACTACCTCCAGCCGTATGAGTGTATGGAAGAGTGGATGGGGAAGATCCATAAAACAGCTTGGAAGGCGTCCAGTACTTTACTGGTTTTTTGAAAAGTGCTTTAACAGGCATTCTGATACACACTTACTAGAGTTATTCTTCTTTATGTATGAGAACACCGAGGCCCATGGGAGTTGAGACTTGAAGTCACCACTGTAGTGAACCTAGGTCCCTGGCTCTAAATCCTGGGCTTCTTCCTCTTGCTTGAGAAGGATGTCTGGTCTGTCCGTGCTGTAACTCTCTTAATCACCCAGAGCTCCAGGGAGCCCCACAGAACTCATCTCGGAAATGCGGATTCTGGGACTCTGAGTTGTGTTTTCCTCCTGTGGTCTTCCTCTGCCGCCTTTATTCTTTACACCAGAGATTGAGTTGCTCGGGAGCCCTGTGACTTGGTTACTTTGGAAAGGGTGCTCCAAGTTGGGACGTGTATATGTGTGTGTCTGTGTGTGTGTGTTCCGGGAGGAGGGTCTGAGACATAGTGCTTACAGGACAGGAAGCACAGAATGATAGGAAAGTAGCTAGAGAAGATAGAGAAAGAAAGTCTCTCAATTTAACTTTAACTGGTTAAGTTTAAAGTTGCCTTGTCTTCAGTCAGGAGGGTAATGTCAGATGCAAAACTGATGCTTTCTCTGCATCTGACCCTGCTGGTGATTTGCTTCTGCCTCCAAATTGATACTTGTGTCATCAGGGGCTCTTCACTAAGAGTCTGCTTCATTTCATTTCCTGTCTTGGTGATCAAATGCTTGGGGAGTTTTATTAGGCTACTTTTGGAGGAACTGGGACACAAACCAGGCAGAGGATGAGAACCACTTAATATAATAATCCTTGCAGTACGAAGCATTTACACAGTGCTTTTATTCTTCAAAGCACGTTCCATCTGTTGTTGTGCCTTAACCTCATTGTGTACTTATGGGGAAGAGCCTAGGGCATGAGAGGGGCATCTCTCTTCAGTTGACTTAGTTTCTCTCTCCTTCTCTCCCTCCTTGGAGCTGGGTTCCCCCAGGACACATTGTTTTCATTGCTTCTTCCAGCTTTTGCAATTGCCTCCTTTCTGATATAGCTTATCTCCTGTCTTTCTCATGAATGGAGTGCCTTCCCTTCCTGGTGGTAATTAACAGGGGAGCCTGCTCATCTGTGTGGCCATCCTGTCTGTCACTATCAATCTCGTGGAGAGCCTTTTATATGAAAGCTACAAGATTAGAAAATAGATTGGCTGAGGCACAAGGATTACCAGCTCAGAGGGCTCAGGACCCGCAGCTTCAGGAGGGCGTGGAGGAGGGGTGGTGAGGAGGGCAGGGGGAGGTAACCAGCGGCAGCATGAGTGCTGCTGGAATCTGAGGCTCTTCTCCCCTCTGCCAGACTTTCCCCTCGTCTCACATCCACCAGCATTTACTCCCGCCCCAGGCTGTGTGCTCATGACTCTTCTAGATGCCTTGGGAAAGAGCACGGAGACAAGTGGTCCCTGACTTTAGGGAACCTAAAGGCTACTTGGGAAGACACCTGCAAAAGACCTCAGAGCCCTTGAGCAGCATAATACTTTACTGGAATGGGGAGTAAAGGCATCTTAGCCCACCCCCCAGGGAGCTTATTGGAGAAGGAAATGGCAACCCACTTCAGTATTCTTGCCTGGAGAATCCCATGGACAGAGGAGCCTGGGAGGGGGGCTGCAGTCAACGGGGTTGCAAAGAGTCGGACATGGCTGAAACGACTTAGCACGCAAGGAGCTTACTGTCGGTAGAGATAAGGAATCTCCTCTGCTTTCTGATCTTACCTTCAAGTCTTATTTGGCAGTTCACTGACTTCAAGAAGAAATGTTTATTGATCCCAAGTTGGTATGTCAGCATTGTGCTAGAGGTTATAGGGATTTAATATTTATCAACAGATACTTAACCTGAGGTATGTGTTCAAAAACTAGGAAATGAGTGATAAAGGCATAGTCACTCCAGATGTGAGAAGTGACATATCTGATGCCCTCTTTAAAAGATTTTCTCTGTTATTAAAAATAGACTAGGTGTTCAGGAGAAAAGCAGGAAGGACTATTAAGCTATTGCAGAAATTTAGGCACGGCATAGAAAATGGGCATAAACACTGAGTCAAAAATTTCTATTGTTTTTACTATGGCATAGATGCGTCTTTTTTCCCCTTAGCCAACAAACTTTGCTTTATTTTTTTAAATTAATTAATTGGAGGATAATTACATATTGTGGGTTTTGCCATATAGCGACATGAATCAGCCATGGGTGCACATCTGTCCCCTCCGTCCTGACCCCTCGCCCACCTCCCTCCCCACCCCGTCCCTCTGGGTTGTCCCAGAGCACCGGCTTTGAGTGCCCTGCTTCATGCACTGAACTTACACTGGTTGTCTATTTTACGTATGGTAATATACATGTTAATTGCTAGTCTCTTAAATCATCCCACCCTCACCTTCTCCCACAGAGTCCAAAAGTCTGTTCTTTACATCTGTGCCTCTTTTGCTGCTATGCACATAGTATCATCATTACCCTTTTTCTAAATTCCATATATATGTGTTAATATACTGTATTGGTGTTACTCTTTCTGATTTACTTCATTCTGTATAATAGGCTCCAGTTTCATCCACCTCGTTAGAACTGACTCAAATGCAGTCCTTTTTATACCTGAGTAATATTCCATCGTGTGTATGTACCACAACTTCCTTATCCATTTGTCTGCCCATGGACATCTAGGTTGCTTCCATGTCCTAGCTTTTGTAAATAGTGCGGCAGTGAACATTGGGGTACATGTGTCTCTTTCAGTTCTGGTTTCCTTGGTGTGTATGCCCAGCAGTGGGATTGCTGGGGGTTTTATTTTTTAAATTGAGGTAAAATTAACATAATATAAAATTAACCATCTAAAATGTACAGTTCAGTGGCATTAAGTACATTCATAGTGTTGTACAACCATCACTCCTCTGTAGTTCCAAAATGCTTCATCTCCCCAAAGGGAAACCCCTTACTCATTAGCAGTCATTCCCTATTCTCCTTTCTCCCCCAGTTTTCAGAGAAGGCAATGGCACCCCACTCCAGTACTCTTGCCTGGAGAATCCCATGGATGGAGGAGCCTGGTAGGCTGCAGTCCGTGGGGTGGCCAAGAGTCTGATACGACTGAGCAACTTCACTTTCACTTTTCACTTTCATGCATTGGAAGAGGAAATGGCAATCCACTCCAGTGTTCTTGCCTGGAGAATCCCAGGGACGGGGGAGCCTGGTGGGCTGCCGTCTATGGGGTCACACAGAGTCAGACACGACTGAAGCGACTTAGCAGCAGCAGCAGCAGCCTATGCTTCCACAGATATCTTAAAGTTGGGAACAGGACAGATTTCAATGGGGTTTTGTTTCCTTACGCCATACGTCTTATCTTTAATTATCTTTATTGGTCAGAGATGAAAAGGGAATTGTTATAAATGTACCCTAAAGTCAAGAGATAAAAGATACATTAGATGTAAAATAGGCTGGGCATCTCCCATACCTGCAGACAAGATTTTTGCGGATTAGTGAACTAGCTGATTTAATTGCTACTTCATCTAACCTTCATGACTTCACAAATCCACAGGCATTTATTTGTATCATAATAATCCCTTGTGTTTGTGCATTACTTTGCAGTTTTACAGTTTGAGTATTTTTACACATACGCCTTTTTTTTTTCTTTTAAATAACAGCTTTATTGAAATACAATTCACATGTCATAAAATTCACCGTCAAGTGTGCAACCATCACCACTGTCTAGTACTAGACAGTTTCATCACCCCCCAAGAAAACCTCATACCCATTAGCAGTCGCTCTCCATTCCCCTCTCCCCACAGCCTCAGGCAACCACTAATCTACTTTCTATCTTTATAGATTTGCTTATTCAGGACATGTCATATAAATAGAGTCATACAATATTTGTTCTTTTGTGTCTGGTTTATTTCACCTAGCGTATTTTCAGGTTTCACCTGTGTTGTAGCATTTACCAAACTTTTATTTATTTTTATGGTGAATAATGCTGTATTCCATGGTGTGTATGTGCCATCTTTTTATCTGTCACCTGCTGATGGACACGTGGGTTGTTTCCACATTTTGGTGATTGATGAGTAATACTGTTGTTAACATTGGCATACAGGTATGTTTGAGTCCCTCTTTGCCATTCTCTTGAGTACATACCTCACAGGAGAATGACTAGCCCTGTATTTAGCATTTTGAGAAACTGCTGAACTGTCTTCCAAAGTGGCTGTGCCATTCTGACATTCCCACCCGCAATCTCTGATGGTTTCTATTTCTCTGTATCCTCTCCAACACTTGTCATTATGATCTCATTGTTTTGATTTGCATTTCCTTAATGACTAATGATGTTGAGCATCTTTTCGTGTGCCTGCTCATTGTATATTTTCTTTAGAGAAGTGTCCTGTGCCAAACCAACCTTGCATTCCTGGGGTAAATCCCACTTGGTTGTGGTGTATAATCCTTTTTACATGTTGCTGAATTCTGTATACTAATATTTTGATGATAATCTTTGTACATAGAGTCGTATTTAATCTTACAACAGCATTGTGAGATTAGGGTTCTCATGAAAAAAAAAACTGAAGATTAAACTAAGCAGTTTTCCTGTGACTGTGTAGTGTCAGGACTAGAATAGGAAAGCAAGACTTTTGAATTTAGTCTAATTTTCTTACCACTGCTTTACTTTGCCCATCTTTTTAGCATAGATAACCAACAGTTGTTTTCATTTTTGGTCTGATTTTTCTTTTTTGAAATCCTAACATGGTTACTCAGATTTAAAACTCCCGTTACGTGGCCACACAATTAAGACTTAATGTTAGATGCATTTTGAATGATAATAAAATATATATCATTGGTGGTTATTAATTTGATTTTAAATGTGTCTCTGTCACTGTCTCTTTTTAAATGACAAGCATTGCAGAGCAAGGATGCAGGTATGATTCTTCTTTCTGTTTTAGTGCTCAGCATGCGCTGTGCCCAAATAAATAGTAAAGGCTCCAGGACTGGAAGGATGCCCCTATGTAGCGCCCCTCTGAAAGCATCAAGAACAGCATACTCTGCCGGCCTAGAGTCTTGGTGTCTTCTTGGACAGTTCTCTTCTACCTGAGCTGTGTACCCCAGTCACACCTGTCTCTCTGCCTCCTTCCTAAATAGCAACTGGTACATCAGAGACTGTAATTGCTGAGAATTTAGTGACAGAATCTCAGCATTAGATCTTTGACTTTTTTCATCTTTTCTGATGTGTACATAAGCAAGCTATAGCACATTTCACATTGAAGTACAAGCATTTAGAGGCCCAGAAAAGGTCTTCTGGAGAGCTAAGGAGAGTGAGTGGGGAGCATGTGGGCAGACATTTACTTGTAAGTGTATAACATTGGTGGATATTTATCAATGCTTTTGAGTTCTAATTGTCTACATGTAATTGAACTGCTCTATCCATGTCATCATTGTAATTTATCCTTGCCACCTGTAAACTCCTTAGCTCCTGCTCTATTATAAAATGAGGGGAGAGGAGGAAGAAAGTTTATTTTAACGTTAGTCAGAGCCCAACGTCCCTAAGAATATATCTTCTGTAAAACAGGGCCACATGTTGTAAAGGGAAATGAAAATGCTTTTTGGATTATGTATTTTTGCTGATTATTTGTGCTGCCTCTCCAAATGTGGGTATTTGGGACTTGCCTGTGCATCAGTTGATTAAATAATCATTTGTTGTGTAAACAGATAAAATTGAAGAGTGTACATATTGTGATTTTCTCCTATTTTAAGACCAGAAGCCATTGCCTCATTTTAAGGTCTAGCAGCAGTGTGACACGAATACTAAACAGAAGGTCTTTGGACAGACTTGCATTACCAGTTAATAGAGACTGCCTGCATGTCTGTCATTGAAAAGGAACAGTGTTTCGTTTCCAGTGGACCCAGAATGTTTTTCCCCCACTTAAATGTCTTTGTTGATGTGTTGTTGTTGTTGTTGTTGTTTTCATTTAATAGTTTTGTTCTGGTATATTTGATCCACAGTCAATGCACATGTTTAAGGTGTATAATTCGATACATTCTGACATTGTGTTACATCTGTGACACTGTCCCCATAGTCAAGAAAAGGAACATACCCATCAGCCCCCAGAAGTTTCCTCCTGCCCTTTTGTAATCTCATTCATTCTTTTCTCTTCTTTCCCATCCCCAGGAAACTGCCCTTGGGGAATTCTTTCACTGTAGATTAGTTCACATCTTCTGTAACTGTATAAGTGGAATTATATTTTATGTCTTTCTTGCCTGAATTCTTTTCACTCAACACAATTATTTGAGGTTAATCCATGTTTTTGTATGTATCAGTAGTGTATTCTTTTTTATTGCTGAATTTTATTCCATTGTGCTGAGTTTCAATCCATTTTATGGATGATTTGTGTATCCATTCTCCTGTGATGGACATTTGGGCTACCACAGATAAAACTGCTGTGAATATTTATGTACAATCTTTGTACCAACACCTGTTCTCGTTTTTCTTGTGTAAACTCTAGGAAAGGATTGACTGAGTTATATCTTAAGAAACTGCCGAGCAAAATAAAAGAAATTGCCAAATTGTTTTCCAAAGTGGTTTTACAATTTTACTTTCCTACTAGCAATGTATGAAAGTTCCAGTTGTTCTGTGTCTTGGCCAGCACTTGGTATGGTCAGTCTTTTTAATTTTAACCATATTAATGTGTATGTAGTAGTATCTTATTGTGGTTTTAATTTGCATATCCCTGATGACTAATGATGCTGAACATTTTTTATGTGCCTGTTTACCATGCATATGTCCTCTTTGATAAAGTGTTTGTTTAGGTCTTTTGTCCATTTCTTAATTGAGCATAATTGCTCAGTATTAACTCAATTATTAAATTGTAAGAGTTCTTTTTGTATATTCTAGATACAATTTCTTTGTCAGATATGCTTTTGCAGCTATCTTCTCCCAGTGACATAGTTTTTCATTTTTGTAACAATGTTTTTTAAAACTTGTTTCAGATTCACATGCAGCAAAATGTCTTTGAAAAGCAAATGTTCTTAATTTTGATAAATCCAATGTATCAATTTTTTTGTTTTATAATTTATACTCATTGCATTTATTAAGTAAATCTTTGCCAAATTCAAAGTAACATTTTCTTCCAGAAGTTTTATGGTTCTGGCTCTTACATTAAATCTATGCCTTTTAATTATTTTCAGTAAGGTGTGAGATAAGTGTTAAGGTTATTTGTCTTCTTTGATGTATGAATGTCTGGTAGTTCTAGCACTGTTTATTGAAAGAGTATTCTTACCTCACTGAGTTGCCTTGGTACCTTTGCTGAAAATCAGCTGGTCATATATGTAGTCTAGACTCTACTTTGTTCCATTAATCTGTCAGTAACACTGGTTTGGTTATGATAATTTTATAGTCTTGGTATCAGATGATACAAGTTTTGTAGCATTCTTTTATTTTCAGAGTTATCTTTTCATTTTCATGTAGATTTTAAAATCAGCTTGTCAGTTTTTACAAAAATGCCTTTTGGAATTACAATTGAGATTGTGTTGAATCCTGTATCAGTTTGGAGGATTGGCATCTTAACAGTATTCAGTCTTTTGACCTATGAACATTGTATATTTCTCCATTTAGGTCTTAAATTTCTCTCAGCAGTGTTTTTTAGTTGTTAGTGTACAGGTGTTGCACATCTTTTGTCAGATTTATCCCTAAATATTTCGTATTTTGAATGCCATTTTAAATGGTAGTTTTTAAATATCAATTTTCAGTTAATTTTCTGTCCGTACGTACAGATACAGTTGGGCTTCCCACGTGATGCAATGGTAAAGAATCCACCTGCTGATTCAGGAGACGAAGGAGATGCAGATTTAATCCCTGGGTTGGGAAAATCTCCTAGCACAGGAGCCTGGCGGTCTGCAGTCCGTGGGGTCACAAAGAGTCGTACACAGCTGAGCGACTAAGCATGCACACACAGATACCATTAATTTTTGTGTATTTTCCCTGTATCCTGCCACCTTGCTAAACTCAGTAATTCTTATAGCTTTTTTGTTAATTCCTTAACATTTTAGAACCAGCTTGTTTGATTCTAAATCATGTTTGTATATAATGAACTGGCCTCTTCATTTTTAAAAAATTTTTATCTATTCATGGCTGTGCTGGGTCTTCACTGTTGCATGTATGCTTTCCTTCTGTAGATGCAGCGAGCGGGGGCTGCTCTCTAGTTGCAGCACACACACTTCTCATTGGATGGCGTCTCATTGCAGAGCACAGGCTTTAGGGCTCCTGGGCTTTCATAGTTGTGACACATGGACTTAGTTGCCCGGCGGCATGTGGGATCTTCCCAGACTAGGGATTGAACCCATGTCCCCTGCATTGACAGGCAGATTCTTAACCACTGGTCCACCAGGGAAGTCCTGTCTCTTTATTTCTAATCTGTGTATTTTTTGAGTTTTGGAGGAAATTCAGGATTTTATAACTTTTTGCTAGACATGTGAAGCAGATGTTGGATTCTCCCTCCTTAGGAATTCTTTAAAAATAAAAAGGAGATCATTAAATCCTCCTATCCATTCCTTTATTCATTCAGTGAACATTTAGTATCCACTGTGTATCAGTCAATATCTAGTGACTAACAGAAGAGACGGAAGTATAAATAAGTATTTTTTTTTTAATTATTTGTTTGGCTGCACTGGGTCTTAGTTGCAGCATATGGGATCTAGTTCCCTGACCAGGAATTGAACCTTAGCCCTCTGCGTTTGAAGGCTACAGTCTTAACCACTGGACTACTAGGGAAGTCCCCCTAAACAAGTAATTTTAATTTAATAAATAAGTGTAGTAAGTGCCATAGAAGTTATGATACAGGAACTTCAATGCGAGGTGGTTCAGAATCAGGGGAAAGAATGAACGATCTCTACAGGCCTGCTGCTCTGGATGGGTATGATTGACAAAAGAATACTCAGAGATCACTGATAGGAAGACATTTAAGCTACACTCTCCTGAAAAATTAGATACCTCCCCATCCTGACTGTTAGTTCCAGTTCGCCCTCCGTATCCTTGGTTTTTGTGTCCATGGGTTCAACCAATGTTGGATCAAAATTATTCAAAAAAATAAAATTCCAGGAAGTTCCAAAAAGTAAAACTTGAATTTTCCGTGCACCATCAATAATTCGCATAGCATTTACATTATATAAGGTATTATAAGTAAGGTAGAGATGATTTAAAGGATGTGGGAGGATGTCGGGGATTATATGCAGATACTCTGTCGTTACATATTAGGGACGTGAGCTCTCAAGGATTTTGGCATCTGCCAGTGTGGGTAGCAGGTGGAAGGGCCCTGGAATTAATCCCCCATAGATACCGAAGTACAACTGTACTTACTTTATTGAGAGTCTGAACGGACTGCATCTTTATCTATAGTTCTTTTTCTCTTTCTTCTTTTTTTTAATCTTAACATGAAGGCAACAATCTTTGCTTCCAGCCTCAAATCTCACTGACTAGAAGCAATGGGAGTAGAAATATTTGATACCATGTTATTCTTTTATTTATTTACTTTGGTGTGCTGGGCCTTTCTTGCTGCCCAGGCTGTTTGTGTAGTTGTCGCAGTTCCGGGCCCCTCTCTGGCTGCATCGCGCTGACCTCTCGTTGCAGTGGCTTCTCCTGGAGAGCACAGGCCCTGGGCACAGGGGCTTCAGTCGTTGTGGCTCCCTGATTCTAGAGCATGGGCTCGGTAGTTCTGGCACATGGGCCTAGTTGTGCGATGGCATGTGGGATCTTCCCCGACCAGGGATGAACCTGTGTCTGCTGCATTGGCAGGCAGATTCTTTACCACTGAGCCACCGGGGAAGCCCAATATCATGTTATTCTTAATACTAAATTATGCTGTGTATTTAGGAAACCTATGGTTCAGTACTGTTGTCCCATTTCTGCAGTTTTGTTTTTTTAAAAGCATTTTAGCATGTATCCTATTATTTTTTTAAATTCTCATAGCAACTCCTGAGGTCTTTGCATTTCTCCTGTCATATGCATTGAAGGGGAACTATGCTTCTGACTTTGTAGCCCCAGCATATTTCCCAGAATCTGGTGAGTGGGAGGTGCTAAATAGACACTGGTGTGTGTATGTGTGTGTGTGTTAGCATAATTTCTCTTCAGCATAGTTGTCATGCTTTGGACTCCTCTAAATAATATAGGATTATTCCCTACAGATAGGAAAATTTTCCAGGTCACCAGAGAGTAAATGATTGCAGGTACTTTTTCTTTTTGGTAGACAATTTAGTATTTTATTGGTTTGCAAAGTGATATAATTTAAGAAATGCTAACAGCATTTTTCATTTTAGAGGTGAGAAATTGTGCTTGTTATCATAGAGGAGGACTGAAAACTTAGAGATCCGCATTCCTTACTTGTTTCCAAAACCTCGGTAGTTATGATCTCCTTCTTCCTATCACCTTATTGCAGAAAGAATCTCTCACTTTCCTGAACTGAAAATTCCCAGAGGGCAGGGACCAATATAGGAAAGTGACTGGCACACGGTAGGAACTGAGTAAACTTTGTTGACTGAGTGTGTACAACTCATGATGAAAACACACCCATCAGACCAATGCGCTAATAATCTGGTGGCCAGTTTCCCATCCCTGTGCTTCTCCTTCCGGGCTGAGCAGGGAGCTGCAGACACATGTGCTGCGTGTGTGAAGGCCCTCTGTGAGCTCGTGGTTGTTAACAGACACACCCCTGCCTTACGGAGGGCTGCAGTGCAGGTGTGACAGAGGCCTTGCTGCAGGAGTGAACAAGACACGCCCTGCCTCGTGTATCTCACTATTACCTGAGTGCAGCGTGAGTGCAGTGGTGGGGTGTGCACTGCGAGATAGGCGCTCAGAGTGAAGATAACTGACCCAGGCAAGGCAGCGGAGTGAAGCTGCTTGTTTGTTTGTTTAAAGATAACTAACACAGTGTTTGTTGTGAACCAGGCACCGTTCTGAGCAATTTGCACGTAATAACTCCTTTACTCCTCATAACAACCCTGCAAGTTAGGCACTGTCAGTGTCCCCATTTTACACTGAGATAAGGAGCTATAAAGTTAAGGTCACACAGTTGGTAAGTAGGGGAACTGGGATTCAAATCCAGGCACTGTGGCTCTGGAGTCTGTGCTCCTAAGCACAGTGCCATTTGGTCTCTTGTAAGTCCTAAAGTAAAGGGAGGGAAGGAATGAGAATTATAAACATTGGTATCGAGTGGGCAGGATTTCTTGTTGAACTGCATATGTGGTTAGAGAGAAGGAAGAGTCAGGATTGATTGCTGGAGTATCTACATCAGGTGAACGAGAGAGGACAGGAGGAGGAAGAGATGGGATGTACAGAGACGAGGGTTTCCATGCATTGAGTTTGAGTGTCTGTAGGTCATGGTGTCTCCCAGAAAGTTACATGTGGAAGTCAGAAACTTGAGAGAGTCTGAGGGCTGAAAACAAGCTTCGGGAAGTCGTCAGTGTTACAGGGGCTGGTTAAAAGCACTGGGATAGACACCGTCCCCTGTGAAGAGAGCAGCAGGCCCACACGAGAGAGATCAGCAATGTCAGGGACATGGAGAAGTCCAGTGAGATGAGATCTAGAAAAGAGAGCCTTCAAACTTTCAGTTACGGGACTACTAACAGTTCAGGGTCAGCAGTCTCACTGAAAACAATCTCATCAGCGTCTGGAGGCAGAAGTCAGATTACAGTGGGTTGAACAGTAAGTGGGAGGTGAAAACGTGAAGAGAGTATGTGTAGACTGCTCTGTACTTTCCAGAAGTCTGGATGTGGAAGGAAATTACTTGGTAAAAGCTGAAGGAGCTTTAGGGTAGAGGAAATACTTTTTCTTCAGGTTAAGGGAGCTTTGCATAAATTTCTAGGTTGAGATCGTAGAGCCAATAGAATTAGAGGAATGCTGAAGATTTAGGAGAGGAGGAGGGCCTGAGGAAGCAGAGAGGAATGGCGTGAGGGGCCTCGAGAGAGGGTCTTGAGTAGTGGAAAGTCGCTAAGAGGTGTGTGAATGCCGATTGAGGAGCTCACAAGTAGAAGTAGGATGCTGAAGAAGATGCCTAAGGACTGGTTATTTCCGTGAGGTAAGAGGGGAAACAGCCTAATGACAGAGTGAGGGCAGACGTCAAATATGGAACTTGGGAGAGCCATAAATGTTTGCAGTGTTGGTGGAAGGGCTGTGAAATAGAGAATCGGCCGAGGCTAGTGAAGCCCTGGCTGGAGGCACTAAAGGCCTGGCAGAGGCTGGAGACCTGGGGTCTGCACTCCGGACCACGTGGCAGTGTAGGCTTTTTCCCAGCTGAGTGCCCCTGACTGGCAGCAGGAGCAGAGGCCGCAGACGGGAGCTTTGCGGCAGCGCTGGTTTGCCGGACAGATCGGAAGGACGCGTGGGGGTTCAAAGGACTCAGGATTGTGACTTTAGGTGATCAGCTACAGAAGAGAAGCCAAGAGGCGACTGCCACCTGGAAGGAAGATAGGAGGGTCTGGTGAGGTCACTCAGAGTTGAAAGAGCAGACCTAGCAGGACTGAATGTGAGCGAGAGTGAGGGAAACTGGCGTTTGTGTCTTCGAAGATGGAAGTATTCTGAACATTGTCAGGATCCAAAGTGTGTAGTTCTGGGATTGATCGAGGAGGTGGAGTGGAGACGAAAATCATAGAAATTAAGGGATAAAAAGAAAGTATGTTCAAGGAATTCAGTGTGTTGTAAAGAGACCCATAGACAGAGCTTTGCTCTATAGAATAAGAGGTGCTCCAACAGAGGGAGGGAGAGTGTGAGCGACTGCTGGGGAAGAGACAGGGAAATGCTTCACCAGAGTATTAGTGTGTGTTTGATCTGAAGCTTGAGGAAGGAGCAGGAGTTTGCTAGGCATACAAGCAGTGAGCATGGCGAACACGGCTCTGCTACTTGAAGCAGCAGAGGGAAGACCGAAGTGACTGTGCCTGTGAAACAACCCACCCCTCGGACAAGGCTCCTCCTCTGTGTGGGTTGGGATGGCATGTGCAAGGAGTTGGAAACAGACCCAAGTGTAGGTGATGGGAGGGAAGTGGAATTCAGCCCTGGAAATAAACACGATTCTCTAGTGTAGAGCTACCATGGCCCGTGGTCCAGGCCTGTAGTCAGTTATAGGTAGGTGTTCATCACGAGATAGCAGAGCATAGGATGAGGAGTCCACATGAATTTTAACCTGTGAAGTCCACATTCCCCCTCCCATGTCACTGTCCCATCAACCCCCCAAAATGGCACCCTTATCTGAATGAAGGCCCTCAATGACTTTGCATCAGACAAGGAAGGAGAATCTGACTTGTGTCTTATTTTGCTTTTCTCCATGAAAGCTAGTGGTGCTTCTTCATACACATTAGGCACTGAATAAATTTTGTTGAATGAATGGCTCAAAAATGATGATGGTGGTGATGATAGTGATGATTGTAACTAAAACTTGAATAGCATTTACCATATACCAGGCACTGTTCTAAATAGTGTTTAATAGTTAACAACAATACTGTGAAGTAGGTTCTCTTTTTTACCCAGGTTCAACATAGATAATTGGGCAAAAGTATCAAACTGATAACTAGACAGAGAAACTGGTTTACTTTGGATATATGAAGGATAGGTGTCCATCTGGAGTAGAGTATGAGAGGAAAGTAAGCAACTCATCGTGTGAGTGTTCTAGGAAAGATCTTTTCTTCTAATAAGTGAAACCAGGAAAAGATAAGGGTGGGTGGCTCTTTGGATTTTTGGTTTATGTTATTGAGATATATTTCACATCCTGTAAATTTGCCCTTTTAAAATATACAATTAATTGGTTTTTAGTACCTTGACAGAATTGTAAGACCATCACCACAGTCTTATTCTAGAATCTTTCAGTACCCCAAAAAGCACCTCTTTGCATTTGTTAACAGGCATTCCCCTCTCCTGCTCCCCACCCTTCACCCTAGCTCCAAGAAGCCATCAATCTGCTTGTTTTTTCTGAAGGTTTCACATAAATGGAATCATAGAATGTGAGGTCTTTCGTGTGACTGGCTTCAAGCGTGTTCATCCATGTTGTAGCATGTGTCTACTTCATTCCCCTTGTCATCGCTAGTTAACATGTCACTGTATGGATACACCCGCTTTGTTCACCTACTTACCAGCTGATGGACATCTGGCTTGTTTCCTCTTTTCGACTTTTATGAATACTGCTGCTATGAACATTTGCGTACAGCTTTCTGTGTAAGTACATGTTCTCAGTTCTCTTGGGTATATACACCTAGGACTGGGATTGCTGGGTCATACGGTATTTCTGTGTTTAGTATTTTGAAGACCTGCCAAGCAGTGTTTCAAAGTGGCTGCACTGTTTTACATTCTCACCAGCAATATCTGAGGGCTTCAGTTTCTCCACATCCTCACCAGCGCTTGTTATTTGCCATTATTTTGGCTCTAGCCACCAGAGTGGGTGTGAATTATTGTAGTTTCGATTTGCATTTCTTTAATGACTAACGATATTGAACATCTTTTTTTGTGCTTATTGGCCATTTGTATATTTTCTTTAGAGAGATGTCTGTTCAGATTTTTTGCCCATTTTTTTAAATTGGGTTGTCTGATCTTTGGTGGGATTTCCTCATAGCTCAGTTGGTAAAGAATCTGCCTGCTTTGCAGGAGACCCGGCTTTGACTCCTGGGTGGGAAAGATCTCCTGGAAAAAGAAATGGCAATCCACTCCAGTATGCTTGCCTAGAAAATGCCATGGATAGAGGAGCCTGGGGGCCTACAGTCTGTGGGATCACAAGAGCTGGACACAACTTATAGTCAGACATGATTTTTTTTAATTGTTGGTTTATATGAGTTTTTAAAAAATAAATTCTGGTTACAAGTCCGTTATCAGATACATGATTTGCAAATATTTCTTACCCATTCTGTGGATTGCATTTTTACTTTCTTGTTGTTGTCCCTTGAAGCACAGGTTTTTAATTTTGATGAAGACCAATTTATTGTTTCTGTTGTTGCTTATGCTTTCAATTTTATATCTAAGAAATCATTGCCTAACTCAGGATCACAAAGATATACTCCTGTTTTCTTCTGACAGCTTTATAGTTTTAGCTCTTACGTTTAAGTCAGTGATTCATTTTGTGTTAATTTTTGTGTTCAGTCTGAAGTAGGGATCCAACTTCATTCTTTTGCATGTGGATTTCCAATTCGAGCACCGTTTATTGAAAAGACTGTTCTTTCTCCATTGAATGGTTCTGGCACCCTTGTCAAAAGTCAGTTGACTGTAAATATGAAGATATAGTTTGGGATTCTCTATTTTGTTTACCTGTATGTCTGTCTGTATGCTGGTCCCATTCTGACTTGTTTACTATGGATTTTGAAATTGGGAAATATGAATCCTCCAACGTTTTCAAGGCTTCCCTGATAGCTCAGTTGTTAAAGAATCCACCTGCAATGCAAGAGACCTCAGTTTGATTTGATTCCTGGGTCGGGAAGATCTGCTGGAGAAGGGATGGGCTACCCACTCTAGTATTCTTGGGCCTCCCTTGTGGCTCAGCTGGTAAGGAATTCGCCTGCAATGCAGGAGACCTGGGTTCAATCCCTGGGTTGGGAAGATCCTGTGGAGAAGGGAAAGGCTATCCACTCCAGTATTTTGGCCTGGAGAATTCCATGGACTGTGTAGTCCATGGGGTCGCAAAGAGTCAGACACAACTGAGCGGCTATCACTTTCACTGTCAACTTTTTCAAGATTGTTTTAGCTGTTTATTTATTTTCATGTGAATTTTAGGATCAGCTTGTGAAGTTCTGCAAAAAAAAAAAAAAGAAGACTTGGCACTTGGATAGGGATTATACCAATTATATACATCAATTTGCAGAGTATTGCCATTTTAACAATCTTAAATCTTTTAACCCACAAACATGGATATCTTTTCACTTAGTTTCCTTCAATGATGTTTTGTAGTTTTCACTATACAAGTCTTCCACTTCTTTTGTTAAATTTATTCCCAGGTATTTTATTTTTGGCTATTATTAAAAAGGAAATGTTTTCTTAATTTCATTTTTATATTGTTCATTGCTAGTGTATAGATATATAAATGTTTTATATCAACTTTGTATCCTGTGACCATTTATTCTGTTAGTTTTTTGTGGATTCTGTATCATTTTCTATATACAGGATCACATAGTCTGTGAAGAGAAATAGTTTTACTTATTTCTTATCAATCTGAATGCCTTTTATTTCTTTTTCTTGCCTGATCGCCCTGGCTAGAACTCCCCATTCAGTGTTGAAAAGAAGTGGTGAGAGCAGGTATCTTTGTCTTGCTTCTGATCTTGGGGCAAAGGCAGTTGATCTTTCACCTTTGAGCATGATATTAGCAGTGGTTTATTTGTTTACTTTTGAGGGAAGGGTGAGATAGAATTTAATAGGTGCTCCAGGCAGCAAGTTCATGTTAGGAGAAGGTAAGAGAGGTTCAGAGTGAGAGTCAGCCATTGAATACTGAACTGGGGGGATGGCATGCTTTCATAATGGAATGAAATGGCTCAGAGCTGGACTACTTGGTATGTCACAGACTTTGCATCCAGATAAGACTAGCTTCACCCTCGTAAAAGTTTTCCACCAGCTAACTTAGACTAGCTGGTGAATTTGCATTGATAAGGAGTCCCCTTGTGTTTAGGTCAAATCATGGTTCGCTTGGGTTTAGAAGCTAGGAGAAACAGAAGGAGGGTGTTTATCCCTTCTGGCTGCCCTTTTAAGAGCTTAGTGCAACACCAATGACCTCAGGATTGCTCTTCTTGAAGAGCCCTGTCTTCCAATCACTGTATTTGTTACTCAGTGCTTTTGTATACAGTTGGCTCTTTGTGGATTTGCTCTTAACTTTTCTTTTGCCTTAAGTCTCTTTTGCCTTTGTCTTCCTAACTCCTCAATATTGTAAATTTCCCAAGGATAGAAATCATGCTTCTACCTTCATAATAATGCCTCAGATGTGTAACTCATTTCTGTGTACCAATAAGTAGTTATTAATTATTGATAAAGATAAATATGATCATAAATACAAAGATTTCTGAACTGTTGGGAAGTTGGTGATAGACAGGGAAGCCTGGCGTGCTGCAGTCCATGGGGTCACAAAGACTTGGACACGACTGAGTGACTGAACTGAACTGGGGAAGCATACTAAGTATACCATTTTATACTTGATAAGCAAACTTTTGGAAAAATGAAGAGGTTACCTGAAAGTCATGATTTTAAAGTTTAATATACACCCACTTGAGTTCTTATGTATGTGCAAGAGTGTTAGTTCTAAACTGCCCCAAGAATTTATTTCGGTTCATTCCTGCTTACCTATAGGTGACATACCAGGCAGTCTGACTTTTCACTCCCTGTGGGCTTGGTCTTTACTCCCACTCCTCAGTGCAACTTTGTGACTCAGTAGCAGCTGGGAGGAAAAGCCTTGAAAGTTAAGCAGTGCCTTGCCTGTTGTTTCTTTCCCGCTTTGCAAAGGAGTGAAGCTACAGAGTAGCTCTCATTGTATCTCTCCCAGAGGCAAAGCCATCAGCTCCAAGCGTAGAGTGAGAAGCTCTGCAGAGTTGAATAAATGATGAGGTAGAGACACTGAGCCCATTTTTGCAGCTTCTCCCAGTGTTATCATCTCCAAAGTGGCCAACACTTCTGCATTGATGTGCAAACACATTCCAAGGCCTTGGAGTAATAGAAACATCACCAACCTGGGATAGGAGCCCTGTCACTAGAGGACCCTGAAAATTCACTTAAAGGCTTCTTACTCAGCATAGGCTACCATAGCAAATACCATAGACTGGATGACTTAATGGAGATTTATTTTCTCACAGTTGTGAAGGCTCAAAGTCCAGGACCAGGTTGCCACCATGTTGGGCTCCGGTGAGGGCCCTCTTCCTGGCTTGCAGACTGCCAGCCTCTGGCTGTGTGCTCACGTGGCCTTTCCTTTGTGTGTGTGCACACAGAGAGCAGCTCTCTGGTGTCTTATCGCCTGAGGGCACAAATACCCTTACGAGGGCCCCACCCATGACCTCCTTGAACCCTCTTTACCTCCCGAAGGTGCATCTCCAAATACCATTACACCAAGTGTTAGGGCTTCAATATAATGGTTTTGGGGGGAATACAGACATTCAGTTCATAACAAAAGTTCTGATCCTCAGTCTTCTTGTCTGTGAAATAAGGATGTTGAGATTCTTTCCAGCCCCTTAACATTTATGATTCTGTGAGAAGTGCATTTGCATTATCTATTTTTTAAATTATATTTAATGCCCCCTGCTACATTCTCTCAGGCAACTAAGAATTGAATGGGTTTAGATTCAAATGGAGTTAGGTTTATTCTTTAATAAGTATTTTTTGAGCATCTGAGCATCTCCTTGGTACCAGGAACTATTGTAAGCACTGAGACTATAGCAGTGAACAAAAGAGACAAAAATCCTTGCTTTCCTGGAGCTTACATTCTAGGTGAATTAAATAAAAAATAAAACAATAGTGTGTTAGGTAATAATTGCTAAAGAGAAAAAATAGGAAGTTATCAGAAACCTGGGGTTACAGTTTTAGATACAGTGGTTGGAGAAGACTGCCTTACATGGTATATGAATCAAGAAGGAAGAGACTGTGTTTAATTCTGCATGGCCAGGACTTCCCTGGTGGTCCAGTGGTTAAGACTGCACGCTTCCAGTGCAGGGGGCCCAGGTTTGATCCCTGGTCAGGGAACTAAGATCCCACATGCTGCACAGTGAGGCCAAAAAAAAAAAACCCAAAAAACAATTAATTCGGCACAGCCACATTGGAAAGTGAGACCTTCCTCAGGAAAGCTCCGTAATCCAGAAATCCTGCAGCAAACCTGGTTCTTGATTGCCAGCTACCCAGTTCTCTCTCCACTAACCCTTCTCCCCACCACTCCGTCATCCTGTTTTGTGCCAGACACTCTGCACTAATTAATGATTTCACAGCACTTTTCTAAATCTCAACCCAAAGACTGTAATAAGAAGTTCCATTTAACACCCCTGCTGTGAGGAGACAGGGAGAATCTGGCAGGCTTAGAATCTGTACCAACCCCTGAGCTAGTTTGAAGTTTAAATAGGTCCACAACTCCTTTCTCTCCCTTTCTGAATGCTTTTTCTCTTTTGCTTTCATCTTTCCTCTCCTTTTTCCACATCTTTCCAGTAGCCCTCGATCCCAAGTCTTTTCATTCTGTCCACTCTTGCTTTACTCTTCCCTTTCTTTTGTGACTTCCCTACTTCCTCCCCTTCTTCACTTTGTTCATCTCATGTCTGCGCTTATTCCAGCTCTAACTCTTCCTTTCTGCCCTGTATTCCTTTCCATCCTCTCATTCCCCCCGTGTCTTGTGATATGTGCAGAGATCAGGCTAACACAAGGTGAGGAGATCTCTCCTTTCTCCACGGAATAAGTCACATCTTAGCCTGTCTGTTAGCTTCCCTTAACTGCTGCTGAGCGCACAGAACCCCTTAGGGGAGAAATCCTAACACAGGTTGGTTAGGATTGAGAGGGCTGCTAGTCTGGGCCAGGCTGGCCCTGCAGGAACCCCATCCTCGCTAAGCCTGTGGCACAGGCCTCATGCTACAGGTCTTGGGTTGCCACTTCATCCTCTGGCTCTGGCCCTTGGCACATTTACCGTTAGTGGATGATGGGGATGGTTTCACATATCAGTCAAATCACTAAAGGCCCAGCATGATCCGGGCAAGAAGGTACCTGTAGGTGGTGAAGCCATTCATTGGTCACTGCCATCTTTTCATGGCCTTTCTGACCTGACACCTATCCAAGTGCCTCTTGACTTCCCCTGTGTTACCAGGACCGGAGTGTTGAATCTCATTGCAAAGCAGCCTTCTGCACCAGAAGGCAAGCAGGATCAGAGAGCTGTCTCCTTCTTGCCCTCAGAAGCTTTTTCTCTAAGCCTTGGAAGGAGTGACAGAGAAACGAAATCCTACCATTTCTACTCTGTGGTTGTAGTGCTTTTGATGGGATGGATCCTTGCTCCCTCCCTCTCTCCCTCCCTCAGTCCAACTTTGTCTTCAAATCAGAATCACCCCCAGAATTAGAAGGAATCTTGGCAGGCGTCTGATTAATCCGACCCTCTGATTCTTAGCCCATGTGGCTGTGTGGCTCCATCTTGAATGTCTCTAGTTTCTCTTTGGCTATCTGGTCCCTTAGATTTGTGACTTGTGTCAGTGGCCGTTTGTCAGCTGGTTTGCTAAACAAATGGATCGAACAGTGCTTTGTAGAATCCTATATTTCGCAGTGGATGCAGTGTGTGTGCATGTGTTTCTGTGTGTGTACATATGTGCCTGTGCGAAAAAAAAAAAAAATCTATTTTATTCAGGTGGCCAACAAGGGGGGAAAGAATGCAAAGATATTTCAGAAGTGGAAAGCACATTCTTTCCTCACAAGGAATTTACAGCTTAGTTGGGGAAACCAGGGATGTGGAAGTATATTGATTTAAGAATACTTAGAAAAAGAGTGTCAAAACAAGTGCCATTTAATGCACAAATCAGGTCTTTGTAGAATGAATTCCAGAGACGTGTTCATCTTTGGCCATGCTGGGTATGTCAAATATATCCTAAATGGTTTGAATGGCTATTTGTTTTTCACTGAGGTTGTTGTAAGTAACTAACCAGTAATACAGAGTGAATTTATGAGGACTGAGGTTGTGCCTGCCTAGGGGGAGAGGCTGGTTAGGAGAGGCTAAATCAAGGAAAGCTTCTTGGGGTTAATATGTTTTAATTAAGATTTTGATGGGTGGAATTGGGTCGGTACCGGTCTGCTTTGGGGCTTTTCTCAGTTTGCTCTGTCAACCACAATTCTGGGGGCTCTGGACTGGCCTCAGGAAACTGCCGTGACAGCCTTCAGGCCTGGGCCCTGAGCCGTAACTGTTCAAAAGCCTTCCAGGATGTTGAAGTCCACTGCCTGTCTGGGATGTCACCCCATCCCTATCCTCTGCCCGATCCGACATTCACTTTACCTGCTGAGAGTTCCTGCAGGTGATTCTGGAGTACTCAGACTCACTGGAAACCTTCAGCATGGTGGGGACAGGAGGTGCGGACAGCCCTAAGACCACTGGGAGCATTCTCTTCCGTACTGGTGTATCCAGAGCAATCATCAGAGCTTAGCTGAGCAAATCTACCGCCAAGCAACAGACAGTGGACCCTGGAATGGAGAAGAAAGGTACCACATACAGTGCCCTTTTACTGGAGCTTGAAATAATCAGGACATCAGTCCCATGCTTCAGGGTAGAACAGCAGCATATTTAGGAAAGAAGGCAAGATCTGGCATTCTTTCCTGTTTGCCATGATTAGGAGGTAGTCTGGGAGGGGTAGATGTCTTACAAGACTCTTCTAGGATCTTAGAAATAAGAGAGTTCTAGATCCCTTTGGCCTTCTAATGTCATCTTTTCTCCATCCCATCTCCAGCCAAGATTGTTCCATCTGGAGAGACTGAGGTTACTGTTTGCTATTCCACAAGATCCCCTTCATTTTCACATTTGGGAGGGTCTCATCCCAGCATCATCCTTCCCAATGTCATCTTTGTGGGAAATAAGGGGTGGGATGAAGGGAGGGGCCTCAAGAGTGCTTCTCTTTCTGTGAAAATTACTTCAACTTTTGTTGCCATTCAGCATTAGTTACATCCATGAGATGGCTTCTTTCCCCCCTAACCCCACCCTTCTTTGGTTTCCTGGAAATGGAGCAGGGCTGGAAGAAAGAAAGGATGGAAATTCCCATTGCATCTCTCTTCGCTGAGCAGTGGTTGAGATGGGATTTGGATGAGGGGGATGGGAGAGGCAGAGAGATGGAGTCAGCCCTGGAGGGAGAGGCCAAGAGACTGCTGAGCCGATGGTATGGGCCTAATTACTCCTCTGCCTTGAGCTTGCCTGTAATTGTGGTTTCTGGGAGCCAGCGCGTCCTGGAAATCTGCTGGAACAGCAGAGATTTGGGGTTTCCGCCTGGGATGGAGTTGAATTTTCCACTTGGAACAACTTGCCCAGCACTCATTTTTGGTTGGGGGGCAGGGTGAGTCCCTAAAGCTCCAAAGGGGCAATTAGGATAGTCTTAAGGACCCCAAGGCCTTCGTTTGGAATTGAGAGAGGTGTATTCTGAAATTCTGGACATTTTTGAAAAGTTTAGAGAGGCAGCAGATAGCCAGATCTGGTGAAGAGCTCTATGCTTAAAGTTAGGAGATAGACTCTGTTCCTGACCTTGGGTAAGGGACTTAATGCCTCTAGACCTTAGTTTTCCCATCTGTCGTTGGATTTGAACATCTGTCTTTTTTTTACAGGAATTTTCCTAAATAACAGATGAGGAAATGCTAGACTAACATTATAAGGGAGCAACTTAAGTCCCTTTCCCTATGGTGGTGGTAATAGTAATAGCGAATACACATTTGGGGTATTTATTGTGTGCCCTGTGCTGAATGCTTTAATGAATAGCACTGTATAATCTCACAACAATCCAGCAAAGTAGTTCCTAACCTCTGCTACAGATGGGAAAACTTGAGGTTGAGATTAAATATCTTGCCTGAGGTCATAGAGCCAGTGTCAGCGTCAAGATTATCAACCCAGGGATCTGATTGCCAAACTTGTGTGTTTGGCCGGCAGAGGTATAAATGGTAATCCACATTGTGTTTTACACTTGTGCCAGGAAAAAACCCAGAGCCAGCCGGGCTTAGTGAGGGCTAAGCTATTGGACTTGGAGGCTGGGAATCTGAGTTCCAGGACTGGCATGAGCCATCATTAACCCTGGGACCTCAGGCAAGTCCTTTATCTTCTCTGAACTGCAGCTTCCTCATCTGGAAAATACCTATGTTCAGAGCTCTAGGAATCAGATGAAATACCACTTAGCTCTACACCTGCCACCCAGCATATCTTAATGTTGGCAGAATCTAAGTTCATATATATGAAAAATAAGCAGCCAATCTCTGTCATCTCGAATCTGTGATCTGAGATTTCAGGGGAATATTGATGCAAGTTAAGGATAGATCTATGGCAAAAGCGAAGTTATGGTTGCTAAAAGCAGGGGAGGGATAAATTAGGAGTTTAGGATTAGCAGATACAAACTATATAAAATAGATAAACAACAAGGTCCTACGGTAAGCATGGGGAACTATAGTGAATATCTTGTAATAAACCATAATGGAAAGGAACATGAGACAGGATATCTATATGTGAATCACTTTGCTGTATGTTGTTGTGTCTTGACTCTTTGTGGCCCCAGGGATTGCAGCAGGTCAGGCTCGTGTCCTCCACTGTCTCCTGGGAGTTTGCTCAAATTCATGTCCACTGAGTCGGTGATGATATCTAACCATCTCATTCATCCTGTGCTGCCCTCTTCTCATTTTGCCCTCAACCTTTCTCAACATCAGGATCTTTTCCAGTGAGGTGACTCTCCACATCAGGTGGCCAAATACTGGAGCTTCAGCATCAGTCCTTCCAATGAATATTCAGGGTTGATTTCCTTTAGGATTGACTGATTTGATCTCGCAGTCCAAAGGACTCTCAAGGGTCTTCACCAGCATCACAATTTGAAAGCATTGATTCTTCGGCACTCAGCCTTCTTTATGGACCAACTCTTACATCCGTACATGACTGCTGGAAAAGTTACAGCTTTGACTATACAGACCTCGGTCTGCAAAGTGATGTCTCTGCTTTTAACCTGTGTCTAGGTTTGTCATAGCTTTCCTTCCAAGGAACAAGCGTCTTTTAACTTCGTGGCTGCGGTCATCATCCACAGTGATTTTGGAGCCCAAGAAAAGAATCTGTCACTGCTTCCACTTTTTCCCCTTCTGTTTGCCATGAAGTGATGGGACCAGATGCCGTGATCTTAGGGTTTTTTTTAATATTGAGTTTTAAGCCAGCTTTTTCATTCTCCTCTTTCACTCTCGTCAGAGGAACGCCTCTTCACTTTCTGCCATTAGAGCGATCTCGTCTTCATATCTGAGGTTGTTATTTCTCCCGGCAGTCTTGATTCCAGCTTGTGCTCCATCCAGCCCCGCATTTCGCATGATGTCCTCCGCATAGAAGTTAAATAAGCAGGTGACAGTATACAGCTTTGTTGTACTTCTTTCCCACTTTGGAACCAGTCAGTTGTTCCATGTCTGGTTCTAACTGTTGCTTCTTGACCCTTATGTAGGTTTCTCAGGAGACAGGTAAAGTGCTCTGGTATTCCCGTCTCTTTAAGAATTTTCCGGTTTATTATGATCCACACAGTCAAAGGCTTTAGCATAGTCTGTGAAGCAGAAGTAGATGTTTTTCTGGAACTCCTTTGCTTTGTCCTTGATCCAACAAATGTTGGCAGTTTGCTGTCTGGTTCCTCTGCCTCTTTGAAACCTAGCTTGTACTTTGCTGTGTGGCAGAAAGTGAAAGTGTTAGTTGCTCAGTTGTATCCCACTCTTTGCAAACCCATGGACTGGAACATGTCGGGCTGCTCTGTCCATGGGATTCTCCAGGCAAGAATCCTGGAGTGGGTTGCCAAGTCTCTTCCCTGGGGGATCTTTCCAACCCAGGGATCAAGCCTGCCTCTCTTGTGTCTTCTGCATTGACAGTCAGGTTCTTTACCACTAGTGCCAGTAGTCACATTGTAAATCAGCTATTCTTCAGTTTTTTTTTTAAAGGATGGATCTATGGCAAAGTACAATGGGTGGTTAGAACTCTTCCTAACCTAAGAGAGCAGAGCATTAAGAGAGAATGGTTTCTGAAGTTAAACCATTTGGGTTCTAATACCAGCTCCATCTCACTCACTGGGTACATGAAATTAAGCAAGTTACTTAACCCCTCTATACCTCAGCTTCTTACTGTAAAACTGCCACATTAATAGTACCAATTCATGGGGTGATGGTGAAAATTAAATTAAATAAGAATGGCTAATATTTATTGATTGTTCTTACTGAGACCAGGCCCTGGCCTAAGCATTTTAATTTTACATGTTTTAAATAATTCAAGCCTAACAACAGTTCCAAGAGCTGGGTCCCATCACTATCCCCATTTTAAGGATGAAGAACCCAAGGCACAGAGAGGTTAAGTAACTTGTCAGGTCACATAGCTAACAGGTGGCAGAACCAACATTTACATCTGAGCGAGGGGCTCAGAGCCTGCAGTCCTAATCATGCTGTCTTGTCTCAGTAAGTGCTTGAGAAACATGCTAGCCGTCATCATTGTAGCCATCATTGAGTATCAGTCAGTTACTTCACAGTATTTGCGAAGTATGTGTTTAGTACCATGCTAGATATTGTGGGCTCTGTCAACAAAGAATGTAACAGGATTTCTGCTCTTAAGTGTATTATCTATTTGGAGGGAGACATGACGAATATGGATGAAAGAACCTGAAAACAGTCAGGCACTAAGTGATAGAGTATGGACTGAAAAAGCAGCAGAAATGAATTTAGTAACGAAAAAGGTCATTGGAGAAGTGGCACTGCTAATAAGAAAGCTTCCTAGAGAAGGTCGTGCTTGACTTCAGCCGTGGAAAACTGGGCCAGAGGCAAGGGTGCTGGGGCACTGGAGTTCGTTACGAGTTAGAACTTCAAGGTCAGTCATTCACCATTCAACACAGTTTTGTTGAGTATATACTGTGTGCCTGTATAAGATCAACACAAGCGCTCAGTTGCCATTGTTTCCCTCTTAATCAATCCAGGTTGAATTCCTAAAGATTATGCTTTGGAGACTGGCAGTTTCCAAGTTGAAATACTGTTAGTGCTGCTGCTCGAGGTGGTCCCTTGTTGATATCATAAGCCCTCATTATAATATGATTTGTGCCTGGATAGAATAAGAGTGTGCTTTCCAGTCCCTGGAAAGGAGCTGCAGGGACCATCTGGTTCATCCATTCCTTTCTCCATCACTCCCCTCTACACGTGCACACACATACCACCACACTCTTTGCTTATAAGGAAACTAAGGCTTAGAACTAGGATTATAATCCAAAGATTCAAACCCTCAGGACATTTTATTAAAATCCTTTATACTGCCTGATAGTAAACTGAGTCAAATTATGTGCTCTGAAATGTAGCTGCACAGAACAGATGCTTAGCATTTCTGCTTACCTACAGAGGGGTTACAGTTCCATCTCCCAGCGCCAGTTATTTTTGCTTCTGGTGTGGTGGTGGTTTGGCCGAGCTGCGTGGCTTACAGGATCTTAGTTCCCTGACCAGGGATCAAGCCCAGGCCCCCAGCAGTGGAAGCACAGAGTACTACTGCTGGACCGCCAGGGAATTGCCAATAATTCTTGTTTTCTTAGTATATCTTTCACTGTTGTGCAGCCCCCAACCCCCACCCCAGTATGAAAGGTTTCATTCTGCAGGAAAGGGTATAAGAGACAGCACTTACTGGAAATGGTAGCAGCCCTTGCTCTAAAAACCCTTGTCTTGGGGACTTTGTTGATGGTCCAGTGGCTAAAATATCGTGCTCCCAACGCAGAGGGTCTGGGGTCTGATCCCTGGTTGGGGAACTGGATCCCATATGCTGCAACTAAGAAATTTGCATGGCACAACTAAAGATTCGGCAAGCCTCAACTAAGACCCAATGCAGCTAAATAAACTAAAAGATAAAAAGCTGTGTCTTCCCACAAAATGGACTGGCATCTCCCCCCAACAGAAAAGACAGCGGCTCGTTTCCTCTCTTGACATGTACGAGCTAGACCTGCAGACTCGAGAAGTGCCCATCCAGCTGGGCAGAGCCAGGAGAGAGTTCTTTTGGTTTGTAGCCTGTCCATTCTGCCTCCTATTAGGCAGGCATATGCCTGAGTTGGTTGCTTGGAGTTATCTTAGGCCAAGTTTATGTTTTAATAGCAGTGGCTTCTCCAGCCATCCCAGTCTCATCAGTCGTATGACGGGAGAGAGTAAGGGTCAGAGAGGTCCAAAGTGGATCAGTTGGCAGTGAAACTGCGAGGAGAGTGACAGGGGGTCTGGCTACTGGGGAAGCTGACTCAAAGTTTCTCTGGCTGGCTTTCTGTCAGCTTCCTAACCAACTATGTCTGTAAAGTGTCCTTTGTAGAGCTCAGGTTATTGGTTGAGGGGTCCAGGACAGGTGACTGGAGATGAAGTGCTAAAGAAACTAAAAAGAAGACAATGAGACCTTCTTTGAGAACAAGTATTTTATTAGGAAAAAACACAGAATACTTGAGTTCCCTTTTAAAGTAGTATGGAGGCAAGGATCTATGTGTTTATATTGTTGTCATTCAGTCGCCAAGTTGTGTCCAATTCTTTGCGACCTAACGGACTATATGTAGTGCACCAGGCCTCCCTGTCCCTCACCATCTCTTGGAGTTTGCCTGGGCTCGTATCCATTGAATCGTTGATGCCATCCAGCCACCTTACCTGTGTTGCCCTCTTCTCCTTCTGCCCTCAGTCTTCCCCAGCATCAGGGTCTTTTCTAATGAGCTGACTCTCTGCATCAAATGGCCAAGGTATTGGACTTTCAGCATCAGTCCTTCCAATGAATAATATTCAGGGTTGATTTCCTTTAGGATTGACTGGTTTGATCTCCTTGCTGCTCAAGGGACTCTTGTGTGTTTATAGCACAAGTCAAATGCTTAAGGGCTGGCAGGATTCAAGAGTTAGTTGAGGAAAAGGTTCTGGAAGGAGGGGAGTTTCCAGGCAGTTTTTAGAAGGAGGAACAGGAATTTGTAGGGAACCTGTTGCAGGCTGGAGAGGAACCTCCCCCACCCACCCGTCTGTCTTCCTAGCTAAGCATGTGGAGGTGATGTTCTGTGATGGTCTCAGCCTGTGATGGTCTGGGTCCTCTGCCCCCATTACAGTTGGTAGCTTAGATGTGGTGACCAGGTCTGCACCCTCCTGCAGCCCTCAGCGGGAGGAAAGGACGCCCGCCTCCTTGAGGAAGGCAGCGGCTCGCACAGAAGAGCACAGGCATTGCTGTTGGTTCAGGCGACCCTGCTAGTCACTCATTTCATGGTTTGACCTCAGCAGTTTTAAAATCAAAGACCAACTTTCTTCTGCCACCAAGTACTTTCCTATCAATTGTGTTTTGAGCTCAGGAGTGAAACCACTAGTTTAAAGCCCACCTTAACAAAGTAAATCACAAAGGTAAATCTTCTGAGACAAATGGCCAAAAAAAAATGTAAGCAAAATGGAGACTTCTTGGGTTGGCTGTTTTTCTGGGTTATTTGTTTTAGGATTTGTCCTTCTTGTGCCAACAACAAAAATTTGACTTAAATAACAGTTCTATTTTTATGATGTATTAAGCAAGGTATCCCTTGCTTTAAGAAAACCCAGTCTTTTGAAAGTATTATCATCACCTTCAGGAGGATTTATTCAAAACACATTTGCTTATCTTTCTAGGAAAATTTTAGGTAAAACAAGATATACCTGTAGAGTGATTTTTGGTTTACAAATAACTTAGTTATCACAGTTCCCTGTGAGAAGTGCAGAGTGTGGTCTTCCCGCTTTATCAGTGTGAGAGCGGAAACTTAGAGGTGTCGTGTGGCTTGTCCACTGTCACAGAGTAGGCGTGATGTAGGTGAGGAAGAAACTTCATTCTTCTTTTCCACGCCACCCTCCTAAGCCTTGAGCCTCATGACAGGTGCTTACTCTCTACCTTGTGAATTCTAGGCTTTGCATTTTATTCCTTTGCTTTTGTTAAAATTGGGAAACCAGTAAAAAATATTCTTAGCCATCTCGTGGACCTTACCAGTACAATTCCCGAAGTGTTTCATGATGATTGCTGGTGAGGGTGTCTACCGTTTTTTCCCAGTCAGATGAATTTAGTTCTACCTGGGCTCCCTCTGCTACGAAGACCTGATATGCCAGAAAAGCACTGTGAGAGACAAAGAATTACATAATGTTAGTGCAAGAAAGGACGAGAGGTAATGTGGCCCAGCTCCTCCATTGCAGGACATTGATCAGGCCAACTTAAGCTCATGTCCTCACGATACCATTTAATACCTGTGTGTCTTTCAAACTGTTTAACTTCTCTGAATCTCATTTTCTCATCTGTTAAGAAAAATAACAATGTCTACCTCACCAGGTTATTGTGAGGATTAAATGAATACCTGTAACATATTAGGTGCTTATTCTATATAATTTTCTTCTCAATTTTCAAGGGTAAACCAAAAAAAAAAGCAGATTTGATCTAGAACTCACATGTCTAGACTGTCAGTCCTGCCTTCTCAATACCTTGGCCTGCTCCCTCCCTGCTACTGTGGCAGTTTCACTGATTTCTTTTCTTGTGCCTCTGCCCTAAACACACGCACACGCTGGATCTTCCAGAGTCTTGTTTTCGTTATTATCTGGAGTTTCACAGCTAGTAAATGGCAGCATTGGCGCTGGGATCCAGGTCTCCTGGGTTTTCTCTTTCTGTCCTGAAGCACATTATTTTCATCAGAAGTAACATTGAAGGATACTTAGACAAAAGCAAATGAATGTGAACTAAATAAAATAGCGGTAGGTTCTTTGCTTCAGAGGAAATCTGTGAGATGGTTGCCCCTGAATTAGATAACTCAAAATTTGTTTATTTTGTGTTAAGTCTCAGGATATGATGGCTTTGATAGTAACTTACTAATTATGTTTGACTTAGGGTCTTACAAATGACAAGAATAGCGATCATTTTTTGAACATTGCTGTGTGCCAGGCATTGTGCTAGAGACCTCACATACATGACACCAGTGCTTACAACAGGCCTGCAGACAGGTAGCTGGTATTCCCATTTTGTAGGTGAGAAAACTGAGTTTCACAGGAAGTAATTCTCCCTCAGCCACACAAGTGATCAGCAGCAGCCAGGACACATACCCCTCTTGTTTAACTCTGCACTCCCCCCACACCACTCCTCAGTATCAGTGTGAATTCCTGGGCATAACCCAAGCGCTGAGTTTCCTCTGAAGGATATGTGACAAATTAGAGACATCAGTCGTGTGCGTGTACCTGTGCTGGTAGAGCCTGGGAGGCTAGTGGGGTGTTGGGTCCTGAGTGAAGAGAAGCGTGCCCAGCCAGGTCGTGAGGCACTGTCCTCTGCTCAGCACTGCCATGGCCACCCCCGAAGTGGGGCCCCCTGCTTCCTCCCAGGTTCTCCAGAGACGCTGCGGCGCACCCCCAGGGCCTCACAGTCCAGCAGACGCGGAGAAGGGACAGCACTCGTGTACACAGAGCTTAGGCGAGAGGGGGACCGTGGGCTGTGAGGGACAGAGAAGTCGGGGAGGGGTGCCTCTGGGCAGGCTTCTAGTTGCCTTTGGCTGGTCTGATGGATAGGAGGCCCTCCCGCGGGGGAGAAGGCACCGTGGGGTACAGCCGTGGCCAGAGGAGGCTGGACCAGTGCTGTCCAGTAGGAGTAGAATGCAAGCACTTGTGGCACTGAAAATTTTTAGGAGCTGCCTAAAAACAGTAGAGAGAAACTGGTGAATTCATTTTAATGTGTATTTCATTTAACTCAATATATTCAAAATATGTTATTTCAACATGCAGTCAATATAACAATTATTACTATTTTACATTCCCTTTTGTGTGTGTGTGCAGTCAGTCTTTGAAATCTTCTGTGTTTTGTGCTGCCAGGATCTCAATTCAGCCTGGTCACATCTCAGGTGCCCGGCAGCCCCGTGTGACTCGGGCTCCCCCGTTGCACAGCGCAGGGCTGGAAGGCGCTCCTGAGGTCAGCCGCCGCAGCCCTCGCAGTGTCCGTCCGTCTCCTGCCCTTGCTACTGAATCCCAGCAGCTGGGCTCCATTCAGGTGCACATCGTGTCTGCCCCCTCCAGGCTCTGGGCCTCCAGCCTTCCCGCTGCTCATCCACTCTAGTCCCTGCAGTCAGACCTGACTTTTTAGAGGCTAGATCTTACCCTGTTAGTCCTTGCAGAAAGCCCTCAGCAGCTCCCCTCTGTAAAGAATA
Source organism: Cervus elaphus (assembly GCF_910594005.1). Classification (NCBI taxonomy): domain Eukaryota; kingdom Metazoa; phylum Chordata; class Mammalia; order Artiodactyla; family Cervidae; genus Cervus; species Cervus elaphus. Next base: position 37,028,659 of record NC_057834.1, read on the forward strand.
AAATCCATAACTGACCCTAACCTTTTCCTCTGCCCTTACACTTCCTAACATGAGTGTGTTGTTCTAGTTTCCAAAGGCTTTGATATTCTTGTGTGCTGCATGCAAAGTTGCTTCAGTTGTGTCTGACTCTGCAACCCTTTGGACTGTAGCCCGCCAGGCTCCTCTGTCCATGGGGATTCTCCAGGCAAGAATACTGGAGTGGGTTGCCATGCCCTCCTCCAGGGGATCTTCTTGACCCAGGGATTGAACCTGCATCTCTTACGTCTCCTGCCTTGGCAGGCAGTTTTTTTTACCACTCGAGCCACCTTATCTCGTTGAATTCTCACAGCAGCTCTCTGAGATAGGTAGAGCAAGGCACATGCATTTTACACACGGTAACGTAAGTTTCCATGTGACTCTCTCCATACGTCTCCCCCTCTCCTCCCCCTCCCCATGCCTGTAAGTCTGTTCTCTGTGTCTGTCTCTCCATTGTTGCCCTGTAAATAAATTTTTCAGTACCGTTTTTCTAGATTCTGTATATATGTGTTAGAATACAGTATTTATCGTTCTCTTTCTGACTCACTTCAATCTGTATAATAGGTTCTAGGTTCATCCACCTCATTAGAACTGACTCAAACGTGTTCCTTTTTATGGCTGAGTAATATTCCATTGTGTATATATGCTACAACTTCTTTATCCATTCATCTGTCAATGGACATCTAGGTTGCTTCCATGTTCTAGCTATTGTAAATAGTGCTGCAGTGAACAATGGGATACATAACATACATTTCCTTGTTTGGTGGATGCTTCTCTGCCTGTGTACAAAGTTGAATTCTGGGAATCTGGGAGATTGGAAGACTTAGGGAGCTTAACCAGTTCTTACAGCCAGGTTGATGTCACTCCCTCCTGTAAGTCCGTAGAGAGGCTGACACCTTCCTACTTCATTCAGCTTTGTTTTGAAACTATGACACTGAATTTAACCCTAACAAACATGTGTTATGAGGTTACTCAGAGCTCTTCCTTTTGATGATGCGTGTGTGTGTACAGTATTTTGATGTCTAGAACATTCCTTTGCGTGTATTGTCTGGCTTCATCCTCCAACATGTACTTATTAAAAGTCTACTATGCACTGTGTTCTGAAGCTGCTGTGTGCTCTAGAGAATAAGAGACAGTGAAGTTTATCATTAAATGAGGAAAGTAGGTATTAAACAATCAGGAAAACACCCAAATAACTAGTTACTATTGAGTTAGGCATTGCAACGGGAAATTTCGGAGGAGATTCAGCTTATTGAGTATCAGAGAAAACTTCACTGAAAAGAAGCATTTGTTTACAGAGAACCATGAAGAAAGTGTGAGTTAGCCTGGCCGAGGTGGGTGAGGAGGCCCCTGGGTTTGGAACATAGTAAGCAAGACGGGTGTGGGTCGGGGTGCTGAGTGACAGGAGATGAGGACCCGCTAGGCCCACGCGACGGGCTTGGAGCTTCATACAAGGACAATGGGAAACCACTGAAGGGCGGTGTGCATCCTAAATTATCTTTTGAAGAAACCCCTCCCCGCGTGTGTAGGGAATGGTTGGCTTCTAGAGGAGTGGAGGCTGGAGGAGATGTGAGGAGACCAGTGTTCTTCTACCAGCGTGTGTCAGGAAGGGGCAGAAGTAGGTGGATTCCAAAAATAATGGTGAAGGAGTGAAGTGTTAGTCACTCAGTTGTCTGTGCCTCTTTGTGACCCCATAGACTGTAGCCCCCCAAGCTCTTCAGCCCATGGAATTCTCCAGGCAAGAATACTGAAGTGGGTTGCCACTTCCTTCTCCAGGGGATCTTCCGGACCCAGGGATCGAACCCAAGTCTCCCACATTACAGGCAGATTCTTTTCCGTCTGAGCCACCAGGGAAGCCCAGCATGTGTCAGGAAGGAGCAAAAGTAGGTGGATTCCAAAAATAATGGTAGGTCATATCAGTAGGACTTCATGGTTAATTAGATTTGAGAGAGTGTCAGAGATAGCTCAGGTTTTTGGCTTGAGCAACTGTTGTCCTGTCTCCTGAGGAGGAACCATTTGCCCAGGGGCCAGGGTTAGGCTTAAACTGGGGAGATTGATTTCAGTGTGAACATTTTAGCTTCGAGGGATTGGTAACAGGGATTTGGTCCTCCCAGCCACCCTTTGAGGAAAATGTCATTATCCACATTTGTTATTGAGAAACTGAGGCATGGAAGGTCGGGTGACTTGCCTGAGACTACACAGCCAGGAAAAGGCCGAGTTGAAGCTGGAGCCCATAGTTTACCCCTGAGGCTATGCTTTCCAGACCTTACCATACGGGCCGCATGCTAAGTCTGAAATGGGGAACCAAGCTCGCCAGCCCTATCACACCCCAGTTCTCTGTCTCCCTCCTCCACACACACTGTCTACCAAGTGATCTACTTTGATTATTGAACCTGTCCCCAGATCTCTTGTTCTCCAAGAATCCTTCTAAAAGTGGAAAGGAGAGCTTTCCTGACCCTGCCTAGAATCATTTCCACTTCTCCGTGTGTTGTTCACTCATTCACTGTTGCCTGTTCCCCTGACCTCTGACACATATTGAGTGTAGGTCACCCAAGCTGGACCTGGGCAGAAAACGCAATAGAACTGTTTGCAAAGAACTCTGCACTTCCAAAAACTTAACCAGCATTACATCTTTGACCCTCACCTCAGCCTTGGGAGAAAGAAAGGACGTGTATATTCCTTAAGCACACATTTTGAATCATGTGTCCTCCATGCACTGGACACTGTGCTGGACCTTGGCTGGTGATACAAGGTTGAGTAAAATGTCGTCCTTCTCAAGGGGTTTAAGATCTAATAGAGAAAACAGAGGTCATGGTACAATGAGTGTGTGTGTGTGCGCTCAGTCGCTCAGTTGTATCTGACTCTTTGTGATCCCACGGACTGTAGCCCGTCAGGCTCCTCTGTCCATGGGGAAATCAACCCTGAATATTTGTTGGAAGGACTGATACTGAAGCTGCAATATTTTGGCCACCTGATTCAAAGAACCATCTTTGAACCAGAAAAGACCCTGGTGGTGGAAAAGATTGAAGGCAAAAGGAGAAGGGACTGACAGAGGATGAGAAGGTTGGATGGCATCACTGACTCAGTGGACATGAGTTTGAGAAGACTCTGGGAGATGTTGAAGGACAGGGAACAACGAAACACAGGGAAAACAGATGATAGACTCAGAAGTTAAGGGACTTGTTTTGGGAGTTCCTCCAAGTTATGGTCCTCTGAATAAGGAATCAGTTGAAGTAGAAACAGTATTCACACCACAGACCTGCTGAGTTGAGTTCCTAGGGTTGGAGCCTCACGTAACGCATATGCTGCTCATCAGCTAGTAAGTAATCCACTTGAGATGTGAGCCTTCTCTGACTACATTGCCATTTTTCTCCATTTTTCTGCCCTCTACTTTTACAGAAGGATTGACGTGTGAGGAAGTCAAGTGGGTGGTGGCCCACAGTGAATTAGAGACAGAATTGGAATTAGCACCTGAACTTCCCTGATTTCCAAGCCCAGCCCTTTTTTGCAATATCATTTAAAGTCTTAACTTTGCCCTCTGGTTCTGATTGAAACTGCTGCTTTTCTTTGATCTGCACCCTTTTCTACCTCTAAATGTCTTCAGTTATGTAAGCTCTTAGTGAGCATTTGTGTCGTATTCTGCCAGGACGTGTTGTCTGCACGCTGGCCTTTTTTCTATACTAAGGCATGTTTCCAGTCTCAGACCATAGGGAAAGTTCTACCCAGAGGCAGAAGCCTTAGAAAGTTAGGGTGCCAGGAAGCTGCCTAAAGCTCCACCCTGGCAGATAAGGGAGGCCAGACCAGTAAGACCAGGTCAGGGTTCAGAGAGTGTGGACTTTATCTAGAACTAAGGTCCTGGCAGGGTAGCTCTTTCCTGGTTTACTGTTTCTCACTTTGGGCAGGGATTCAAGAAGATTACTTTGCCCCAAACGCAGAACACCTAGGTCAGCCTATGTATAGTGTGCCCTTTATATCTGTCATGTGTTATATCTTTATATACATATATTTATATATGTATATTGTACCTATATCATGTATATATCTTGTCACACATATTGGTCTGCACATGTGAGGCGTATATATATGTGTGTTTATACATTGTATGCACGTGTGCATGTAAAAAAGGAAAGGAAAGACCAATTGGATCTGCGTATAGACATAGCTTTTGGTTTAGGAACACAGACCTTGCAGTCAGATCAACTTTATGCTCATTTTAACTCTGCTTACTTAAGCTCTCTGTTCCCTCATCTGAGAATGGAGATGTGCTACCTGCCTCACCAGGCTTTTTATGGTTATTAAATAAGATAATGTATGTCAGATGTTTAGCACAGTACCTGTAAGTAATAGAAACTTAATTATTATCACAGAACAGGGATATTCTCAGCCGTGTGCTCGTTCTCACATTTGTGGTGGGATGGGGATGAGGATGAAGAGACCGGCAATCTTCCATTGGAAGAGGGTGGTACCACCCAGCTTCAGCCAGTTGTCACTGCGTAAGACTCAAGACCCAGTGGTGCCAAACTTCGGCCTTTTCAAGAAAAAATAGAAACCTGTATTTTTAAAGATGAAATTGCCTGATTTTCAAAGTTTTTAGCAGTTAATTTTAAACATATATATATATATGTATAGTTCAGCCATTAAGTCATGCTTGATTCTTTTTCACCCAATGGATTGTAGCATGCCAGTCTCCTCTGTCCTCCACAATTTTCCGGAATTTGCTCAAATTTATGTCCATTGAGTTGGTGATGCTATCTAACCATCTCATTCATCCTCTGCTGCTGGTTTCTTTTGCCTTCACTGTTTCCCAGCCATCAGGGTCTTTTCTAGTGCGTCGGCGCTTCACATCAGGTGGCCAAAGTATTGGAGCTTCAACATCAGTCCTTCTGATGAATATTCAGGGTTGATTTCCTTTAGTATTGACTGATTGGACTTCTTGCAGTACAAAGAACTCTCAAGAGTCTTAATTGGAAAGCATCAATTCTTTGGTGCTCAGCCTTCTTTATGGACTAGCTCTCCCATCCATATATGACTACTGGAAAAACCATAGCTTTGACTATATGGACCTTGGTCTGCAAAGTGACATCTTTGCTTTCTAGATGCGCTGTCTAGGTTTATCATAGCTTTCCTTCCAAGGAGCAAGTGTCTTTTAATTTCCTGGCTGTGTCACAGTCCACAGTGATTTTGGAGTCCAAGAAAAGAAAATCTCACTGCTTCCACTTTTTCCCTTCTATTTGCCATAAAGTGATGGGACTGGATGGCCTGATCTTAAGTTTTTTTCAGTGTTGAATTTCAAGTCATCTTTTTCACTCTCTTTCATCCTCATCAAGAGGTGTTTTAGTTCCTCTTCATTTTCTGCCATTAGAGTGGTATCATCTGCATATCTGTTTTGTTGATATTCCTCCTGGCAATCTTGATTCCACCTTGTGAGTCATCCAGCCTGGTGACTTCACATGATGTGCTCTGCATGGAAGTTAAATAACCAGGGTAACAATTCTCAGCCTTGTCGTACTCCTTTCCCAATTTTGAACCAGTCAGTTGTTCCACGTCTGCTTCCACCTGTTGCTTCTTGACCCTTGTACAGGTTTCTCAAGAGTTACGAAAGGTGGTCTAATACTCCCATCTCTTTAAGAATTTTCCAGTTTATTGTGATCCACACAGTCAAAGGCTTTAGCAGTCAATGAAGCAGAAGTAGCTGTTTTTCTGTAACTCCCTTGCTTTCTCCATGATCCAACGAATGTTGGCAATTTGATCTCTGGTTCCTCCGCCTCTTCAAAGCCCAAATTGCACATCTGTAAGTTCTCAGTTCACATATTGGTGAAGCCTAGCTTGAAGGATTTTAAGCATAACCTTGCTAACCTTGCTAACATGTGAAATGAGCACAATTGTATGATAGTTTAAACGTTCTTTGCCGTTGCCCTTCTTTGGGATTGAAATGAAGACTGACCTTTTCCAGTCCTGTGGCCACTGCGGTGGTGGTGGTTTTGACTCTTGCAGCCCAGTGGACTGTGGCCACCAGGCCCTTCAGTCCGTGGGATTTCCCAGGCAAGAATACTGGACTGGGTTGCCGTTTGCTTCTCCAGGGGATCTTTCCAACCCAGGGATCGAGCTCACGTCTCCCACATTGCAGGCGAATTCTTTACAGCTGAGTTACCAAAGAAGCCTAGTGGCTACTGCTGAATTTTCTAAATCTGTTGGCATGTTGAGTGCAGCACTTCAACAGCATCGTCATTTAGGATTTGAAATAGCTCAGCTGTAATTCTGTCACTCCACCAGCTTTGTTCATAGTGATGCGTCCTAAGGCCCACGTGACTTTGCACTCCAGGATGTCTGGCTTTAGGTGAGTGATCATATACCCATGGTTATCCAGGTCATTAAGATCTTTTTTTTTTCACTTCTCCTCTTTCCTCAGCTATTTGTAAAGCCTTCTCAGACAACCACTTCTTTCATTTCTTTTTCTTTGGGATGGTTTTGGTCACTGATTACTGTACAGTGTTATGCACCTCCGTCCATAGTTCTTCAGGCACTCCGTCTACCACATTTAGTCCCTTGAACACACACACACACACACATCCATGCACAAATACTATAGGCCAGCAGAATGATATGTGGGCTGGTCACCGCCCTTCAGCTTTGCTGTCTGGAAGATCACCAGCCCTTTTCTTGCTTCATCACGCACCCTCTAGGCTCGGACGAGGAGGCTCTTTCTCCTTGTTTTTACAGAGCACCCATCCTGTTTCTGGTGCTGGGGAGCATACTGGGAAGGACACCCTGTAACCTTTGCCCTCTGGCAGGGCTAACACACCAGATGCTCGGGAGCAGGGAGGAACATCTGTGTCAGAAAGTGGGTTGCATTGTAAAGAAAAGGATGAGGAAATGGAAGATTTCTGGGAACTGATAGGGAGTTTCTTTGAAGGTCTACTAAATGAAAAAAGCAAAATGTAAAAAGTGTAGGATACTACCTGTTATGGAAACAAGAAAGGAAAATAAGAATATTTGTATGTGTTTGTTTAGTTTTTACTAGAAGAAGCACAGAAAACCAAAAAACAAATGGAGGTGGTTACCTGGGGAGGAGTGGGATGAAGGGACAAGAACACTTCTGAGTGTACCTTTCAAATTGCATTTCGAGTTTTCAGCCATGTAAATGTTTGACAGATTTAAAAAATAAATAACCCTGAAGAAGCAAACCCTAAAGTTAAGTACAGATACAAACAGAAACCAAGGACTTCCCCGACAGTACAATGGCTAAGACTCCATGCTTACCGTGCAGGGGATGCAGTTCTGAGCCCTGCTCAGGGAACTAACATCCTGCATGCTACATAGTGCAGCAAAAAAAGAGGAAAAGAACGAAACCTAAGTGCATTGCAAATTGATAGCATGAAAAATTCATCCAAAGTGACTTTCACAAATAGTACTGGCTATATATACCTAGTGGGATACAGTCTAAGGACAAAGAGAATTGCAAGGAAACTCTAACCTCTGCCTAGTTTGCCGTTACTGGTGTTACTGGGATAGTAACTCTGGAAACAATCTTTGATGTGTAAATGGGGTAGAGCAGATAATTATATTGTAATAAATATATAAATATATTACTGTTGTTTGTGAACAAGAGTCTCACTGTGGGAAAAGAAAGATAAAATATGGAGTTGCGGAAGATGAGAAAGAACCCTGTAGTGTTGGAGTCAAACAAGATTTCCTTGTAAACTCACAATTTCTTAATATTTCCTGGCTCTGTCCATTGAACGGGCTGGGAAGCAGTGGCAGCTTAGCAACAATGAACACCTAGCACCCAGTCTTGTTTCCACACACATTCCCTACTAAAAGGAGCCAGGGCTCCTCAAAAAAATGTTTGAGCCCCAGTCTGGCACAGGGAACGTACAAGGTGAGCCTGGAGTGGTTTTTTTCCTGTTTTTTTCTTGTGTGCCAGAAAATAAGGCAGATGGTGACACTTTAAAGGACACAGGAGCTGGCTTGTAGAAGCTCCCACCAGCCAAACTGAGACAACTTTAACATTTTTTAAAAAGCAGTAATGGATTATAATGCATTTGCATCGGAGGGAAAAAATTCATGAGTTCATAGCACTGTTTCAGAAAAGGGATAAAATGACCTTCTTTACAAGACTGCCCGCTAATAGATGTAGACGGAATGATAGATTTAGCAGAGTGTCATTTTGCAGCCACCGGTGCGGTAAGTGGTTCAGGCAGGGACCTTTTGGACTGTCGCCCGCCAGGCTCCTCTGTCCATGGTATTCTCCAGGCAAGATATACTGGAGTGAGTTGCCATGCCCTCCTCCCGGGAACCTTCCCAACCCAAGAATCAAACCCGAATCTCCTGTGTCTCCTGCGTTGGCAGGCCGGTTTTTACCTACTGAGGCATCAGTCAGTCCCCCGGGATCACCAGTGGGTAATAAAACTGTTGGGTGGGAAGCTGCTGGACAACAGGATACTCCTACAGTCTCAAAATATCACTTCACAGATTTCCCATTAATTTAAGTGGGAAAATATAGTTTTACCATTGAGAAATCTTAGGAGCACCATCTTACCTAAGTAATCAAACCTAACCTCACCAGAAATGGGCGAGCTGTGTCACATCAGTTATCTAACACTCTTTTAAAATGTTTAATTTGAACCTAATCCTAAAGAGACAGACAAATCTATTGCAGGCCATTCAATAAGGCAACTGGCCTGAACTCTTCTGTATGTCAGTGTTAGGAGAGACCAACAAAAGTAGGTTGGGGTGGGGGGAAGGGGGTGATATTCTAGATTAAATGACTCTAAAAGCTATGAATAAACGCAGTTCTAAGATCTATGACTGGATCCTGTATCGAGGCAGTTGGGAACAACTATATAGGAGATTAATGAAAGAATTAGGGAAATTTGAATACAGACTATATACTAGATAATATATCAAAGTTAAACTCATTGGATGTGCTGTTGGCATTGTGGTTATATAGAATTTTAGGGGTCCTGGGATATATGCTGACATAGTTAGGATAAAATGTCATGACATCTGCAACTTTCAAATGGGGAAAAGTGTATAATCATAAAAAGATAAAGCAAGTGTGACAAATGTTAATTGGTGAATCTAGATGAGGGGTGTGTAAGTATTCATCATGCTGCTCATTTAACTTTAATATATAGGTTTGAGATTTTTCCCAAAAGACATTGGGGTAAAACAAATGCTCGCTGCAGTGGTCATGGAAGGCTTCATAGAATCAGTGCCATTTGACCAGAGCCTTGACAAAGGACAAATGAAGAGGAGAAGGGATGGAGGCCGCGGTAATGCAGAGGCAAGAATGAGTGCAGCATCTTTTAAGATCCAATAGAGGCAGGACAAAGTGAACAATAAGAGTGAATTTGAAAAGGTACTTGAATCCACTTGATGAAAAGCCTTTAATAGTAGGTAACACACATATCTGATCATACAGAGAATAATAAGGGAAATCCTAAGTTCTTGATCGAGGGGACCCAAAGAAATAGTGTTTGGGAAAGTTAGTCCATCGTGGTAGAATACTGGAAGAACTGGAAAGTGAAAACAAGAGCTGTTTTTTTCTTCTTCGTCTTCCTTTTTTTTTTTTTTTTTTGGTAATTTGAGGCAGTGGACATATGGCTTAAAGTGATGGATAGCAATGATGATGAAAAGGAACAATTCTGGGAAAACATAAAAGGACTTAGCAGTCTCTGTAACTGACTGGATAAATACAGGGCTTAATGAGAAGTTGGATCAGAAGATCTGTCTCAGTGATGCCATTTAGAAGGCCACAGATTTGAGGGAACTTCTCAACTTTCCTGGGCCTCCGATGTTCCCATTGGATTTAGGCTGATTGGAGTCTGATCTCTGCTGCTAAATTTTAATGGGAATGTCATCATGAAGGGGGAGAGCCTGCATCATAGTCTTGATCTGCTAATACAAGTATTTCTTCCTCCTCTAATTCAGTGGTAGTTTTTCTTCCTTTAAGCTCTAAAAGAGGGAAAAAAAAAAACCTGCACCTGTTACAATTATGTTGTAATCCCCCTTGTCCTCCATTGTCTGTGCTCTATGCTGTGATTTTTTTTTTTTTTGAGAGGAAGTTTCCATGGCTGCTGAAATGATCCTTGTCTTTGCCCCAACAGCCCTTTACAGCCAGGTACATAAACCTTGGCCTAGTGTGCCCTTAGGTATGTTGAACGTCACACCCCAGCCCAGATGCAAAACCAAACCAGGTTAAGTTACCAGACCGTTCCTTCTGAGCTTTAATGTGGGCATAGGAAACCAGTCTCTCACAGAGCCAGGCAGAATAAGGCAAGGAGGAAGCCGAGGCTGTCCTAGGATGGGATGGGTTTTCTCCTAAGGTAGTGAGCAGGGAGGAGTTCAGGCCCGTTCTGGGTAACCCAGTGGTGGGATGTGATGGATCTGGCCAAAGACAGCAGACGAGCAGCCGGAATAAAAGACCTTTAAAAGTTTATTCTGCAAACCCCTTGCTGATGCGGGAAGTAGTTCTGCCCCACAGCATTTGTACTGAAGCTCTATATGTTCACCTGCAAGTGACTGTCCCATTCATTTTTGTACCTCTAGTGCCAACGTAGTATATAAAGCAGCACCGTCCAATAGAATTTTTTCAGCGAAGGAACTGTTTTATTATGCACTATTCTATAAGGTGGCCACTAGCTGTAGTACAACTGAGAAGCTGAATTGTAAATTTCGTTTTAAATTTACGTATCTGTGTGGCTAGTGGCTATTGTATTAAATAACACAGGTTTGGATTCTAAGACTTTGCCTCCCCCATTTTATTGAGAGATAATTGACATATAGCACTACCTAATTTTAAGATGGACAGCATAAGGACTTTGACACCCATGTATTGCAAAATAATTACCACAGGGGACTTCTCTGGTGGTCTTATGGCTAAGACTCCATACTCCAAATTCAGGGGGCCTAGGTTCAACCCTGGTCAGGGAACTAGATCCCCCATGCAGCAACTAAGACCACCCTTCTGCACAGCCACAATTAAATAAAACAATTACCACAGTAAGTTTAGCTATCATTCATAGATTCTAGGACATTTACTTAATGATGAGCTAAGTTGAATCTTCACCTTGGATGAGGAGGTGGAGGGCAGGGCGGGGCAGGATAGACTGGAATAATTTGAAGACAGCCAGAAGTTGTAGCTTCTGGGAGTTGGCTGCCTTGTCTGGTTGACAGATGTAGTAATGGGGAGTAGAGTAGAAGGAACATCTAGGAAGAAGGAGCAGTATGTGCCACCAACATGAGGCACGGGAGCCAGAAGCCATGGCAAGTGAAAGAGCAGGGACGAGCAGGGACCAAACCCAGGACGGGGCACTTGCCGTGTCAGGCGTGGGAGTGCTGATCAGCAAGGCACCGTGCCTTGATGGCCCTCACAGCCCCGGAGGCAAACGAACAGGCGGTTCTACTGGGTACTCACACTGCAGTTAGCATAGGTGCTGGGAGCTGTGGAGATGGTGGCAGGGTTGGCTGGTAGTACTTCCCGTTCACTGCTGTATCGAGTGACCTTTCTCCTGGGTGCAGTGGTGAAACTCTAAAAGGTTTGAATCAGCAGCAAGGTGCAGGTGAGTCTGCAGTTTAGTAAGCTGGATCTACTGTACTTGGCCAGTTTCCACCCCTGGGTTCTCCTTAGCTTGCTAGGGGTTTTTCTTTTGAACCAAACACTGTCTCCAGTGTCTTGTCTGGTTTATGTCTTGTTTTGTTTTCCTTTCTTCCTCTTCTTCTGCGTCACTCTCTCCTGGGCCCCACGCTCTCTTCTTCCTTGGTGTCCCTTCTGTCTCTGATCCAAAGATCAGCCGGTAAAAAGCAGTCTCACCTGTCCAGGTAAGTGGGGTGCCTGGGTGAGGGGGGAGGAACCCCCCTTTTATATGTAAAAGTTATGTACTTGTATTGTATTTATTAGTTGAATAGTTAATACCTTCACATGACTTAGAGTTTAAATGGTAACAAATGAGAAGATAATGGAAAGATTGCAACTCCATCCCTTTGCCCCGGCACAGTTTCTCCCTCAGAGGTAGCCAATGATATATGTTTCTTTTGTACCCTTCCAGAGATATTTTGCACGTTTTATATATATGTAAACAAGCACATAAGCAAATCATTTTCTTCTCTCCTACCATCTACATAATTCTGCATCATGTTTTTTTCAATCAGTGTTTCTTGGAGACCATTCCTTATCATATATAAAGAGACCCCTCATTCTTTTATAGACTGAAGGCTGTGTTATTATATTGATATCCTGCAGTTTGTTTAACCAGTCACCCACCGCAAACACTTAGATTCTTCGCAGTGTTTTGCCTCTGCACAAGGGCCTCCATGAAGACCCTTTTACATAGTCATATGCTGGATATGGCTAGGAGACGCCCTCTGGAGGGGCAGCAAGTATTGATTAGGAACTGGCAGCTCAGACACTTTTCTAAAAAGGAGAGGCATAGTAAAGATCTGAGCTTCTCCTGTTCCTGCAAGGCCATGTTATTAGTTCTGGTTTGGTGATCCCTGGTACTTTGAGATTTTAGGGCTATAATAGTTTCTAAGCAGGATGCCCTAAGCTGACTGTAGGAATGAGATTGGAATGCTACCATCAAACAGACCCGATTTCTGTTCTCTGTGGTACACACAAAATAAATGGAATCTTAGACGCTTGGGTCATCATTCTACTCCACCTTTCTAGAAAAGGGTTCAAATTGCCAGTTATCCAACAGGTAAAGTTGCCAGTTAGCCAACTAAAGGCCTGGTCACCTCCTAGAGACACTTGTTTTGGAGAGGGATGAAGAGACGAAGCTAAAGTGAGGGCGAGTGTCTCTGCTACCGCCCCTTCCGTCCTCTGCTGTGTCCTACAGGCCTGTGCGTGTTTTTGACCCTCCATCCTTGGCTTGCAGTCTCCCCTTCTTTGCAAATCATCACCTAAAACTAACTAGCCGTTTGTTTTTTCCTGTCTTTTTCTCGCATTCATTTTCTCCGCTGCGTCCGTTCTGTTCCATCAGCCCCATTGCAGCCTGGTAAGACCCACCACGCGTGTGTCTCTGCACACCCTGTCTTGCTATTGTCTCTTTGTCGCCTGACTCCAGGAAGGGCTATTTCCCTTGATGCCTTGCTGGGTATTAAAGAGATCGTGTTTGCTCTGCCAGCCTAGCTTTCCAGATAGCTGGTATTGCCCATGGTGTAGACATGGCCAGTCTCCCACCAGAGGGAGCGGGGTACGGAGTGAGAGGGTCAGTCTCTTGTTACCCAAGACTCAGGGCCCCTGTCGACAGAGCCTCCTTCTGCTGAAAGGGTGGTCCTTCCCTGCTCAGCTTGTTGATGTGCTTTTCTTACTCTTTCTCCAGGTTAAGTAGCCTGTCTTTGGGAGATTCGGCACCTGAACGCAAGTCCCCTTCTCACCACCGCCAGCCCTCTGACACATCTGAGACAGCAGGTGACCTTCTCAGGGCATCAGCACATGGGCACAGAGGTGTTCACCCATACAGACAGATCTGCATACCCTGGATATAAGACAGCTTAGCCTTTGTATTGAGCTCATAATGTGCGCAAGGCATTGTGTTATGTGTTTTTACCAATTGTCTTAGTCCTTTTATCAATGGTAGAAAGTAGATTTTATTATCCCTATTTTACAGATGAGGGAGCTGACACACAGAGTGATTAAAAAATTTTCCAAGTGTGCAAACTTGTAAGAGACAAAACCAGGACCTGAAGCCAGCGGGGTTTTAGCACTGGAACGCATGCTTTCTCCGTTACAGGAAACAGTAACACATACCTGCACAGTGTACAGTATCTAATACGTGCCCACAGGGGTGGAGTCTGTGGGCAGTTACAGCCTGTCTTTCTTTTTTCCTACAGTCTGTGTGTGATCGTACATGCGGCAGAGGGGTTTTCTCTAGTCGTTTATCCTTCCCTGAATTATGGCACAGGGCCAGCCCCTCAGTTGCCCCCATGAGTTATCCGTCTCTGCAGAGTCAGCACGCACAGGCGTCCCACCTTCTGTAGTCACTGAACATGGTTTAATGGAGAACTTCTGGGTCACGTAGGCTTCTGTCCCAGGGTTGCTGCTCTGAGACATTAGTCTTCAGCCTGGAGTTGGCCAGGCCCCTTTTTTGGCCAGGCCCACCCAAACAAGCCTAAAGAGAGAGACAAACATCTCAACACCTCAGAGAAGGGAATTTCTCATATAGAATACAGAGTAGGTGACAGGGTTTTGTTGATTGCTGTGGAAGGCATGCATTGCAAGCGTGTGTTTGGACAGGCTGTCTGGGGATCCCGAAGGGCTCTTTGGAGAAGGAAACGCACTAGGGTGCTGCTTGTTTGGCCTTGGCTTTTGTGCACTGACTCCCAGAGACAGACCCAGCTCAACCCCCTTCTCCTTCTCCCCTCTTGCCAGGTCTTGTTCAACGCTGCGTCATCATCCAAAAGGACCAGCATGGCTTCGGCTTCACAGTCAGCGGGGACCGCATTGTTCTAGTGCAGTCTGTGCGGCCTGGTGAGTGTCGTGTCTCCCTCGCCAACAGTGGACAGTTCTTACAAAGTCACCGTGGATGTGACAGTGCCGTAGGACTTGGAGAACTTGCATGTGCTTTTGCTAGAGGCCTGGGCGTCCTGCAGCATGCATGGTCCATTCTAGAACTGGTTCCCCGGGCGCATCTGGGGAGGCCTTCACAATACTAAGCATTTCTAGGGATCACACCCCGGGCTTGAGTCCCTGTTGGAAGTGTGGAAAAGGCAAAATAGCCCTCAGGTCATCAGGCAGGTGCCTGACTGCCCTCCAGGGGAGCTCCTCGTCCCAGGTTGGAAGATGCCGTGGAGAAATCGAAGACCCACTTTCTTCTCCTCACCTTCACATGACCTCGCTCCAGGCACAGATGGTTACTGTGCTGCAGCAGTTCACAGTTGAGGCAGGCACTCTGTCCAGATGTCTTTGCAGATACGATTACACTAAGTAATAAATGACTGAAAGATGTATGTTGGACAGTACACAAGAAGAAAGGGTACTTGGGAGGTTGTGTTGAGGTAGTTTGTTCGAAGCATAGTATCTCCCTTATTAGTTTGGGGAGCCTTCTTAAGAAGGAAATCGGATTTCAGGAGTAGTTTGAAAGATGGCCATAGAGAACACATTGACGAGATGGCAATTTGGTGGGAAGGGAGTAGAGAGTGGGAGGGCACTGTAAGCAAATCAGTTGTGTATGGAAAAGCTTCAGGTATTTCAGAGCTCTGTAATGTCCGGTGGTAGAATCACTGTTGTAAAGTGACCCAGATTGAAGACTATGAACAGGAAGGAGATGGGAGTGGCGAAGAATATGAGGCAAGTATCTCTAAAGGGAGTGAACATCGTTGTAGCAAATGGGATTGGGCCTGGCAGCATGGTACATCCCAGGCAGGAAGAAGAGTACAAGAAAGGGGTAGGTAACCAGCCAGCGTTTTCCTGCTAAGTACAGTGCAAAATGGGAAGGATATGTGCTTTACTTAATTTTGGAAGAAATACTTGGAATTTATTTATGTGAAAGGTGAAAAGAGAATTTCAAATTCATGACCAAAATGAGGTATGTGGGCCAAATGAGGATATAAATAATTAGCGCTTCTTATGTTTGGGGGTTAACTTTTATCAGGGTGAGGTTTGTTTTTCATATCCTAGGGTAGAACTCTGAAAAGAAACTTCTTCTTTGCTTCCATATTCTCTCAAGGTTCCTGGACTAGAGTGAGAGAGAGCGAATGGGACTGCCAGTAACTTGCACTTTGCCTCTATGATCTCTTTGATACAGAATGTATGAGGACCCCCTCCAGTGAATTATGAGTTCAGGGCTCCTCCAGTTTTTGCCCCCTCTTAGGTCTGAGCAGAGTCAGACTCAGAGAGGGAAGGGCAAAAGGATGGCTTGCGGTGAGATACGAGTTCTGGAAAATGCGTGTGTGAGTGTGTGCTTTGGGCAGGAGAGAGGAGGAGACCTCATTTGGATTGGCATCGAATTCACAAAAGTAACAACGCAGTTGTTATTATCTTTTCCAGATTGTAGGCTTCTCAGCTCACTGTTTCTCGAAGTGTAGTCCCTGCTCTGCTCCATCAGAATCACCTAGGCCCTTAGGATGATTGAAATCCTCATTCCAGGGCCCAAGTCCTAAAGTACTGGATCACTCTCTGACAAGAGGGCCAAGGAAGATGCTTCCTGACAAATTCTTCTGGTGATTCTCATGCTTACTGAAGTCTATAACTTCTTCTCTAATTCCTTTACCCTGAAAAGTTAAAAATTTTTTAAATCACTAAGTTGTTAGTGTTTCATGCATTCAGGCAAAATCACTCTTCCTCTCCACCTTTAATTTCTAGATGACAGTGTAAAAGAGAGTTTCAAGCTAGTACTTTTCCCACAAATAGCACACTTTAGATTGGGTAGTCTGGGTCCCAATACAGAAAAGCCAAATTGGAATGTAGTCATCACTGTAATTTCTCTTTTTGGACTAGAAACATATAGATGTACTTCGTGGGAGTTTTGTTTTGATCAGACAAATGGCGACTTACGGATTTAGTGACCATCGGGGCAAATTTACAAAAAACAAATGCTGCCCATGAACTTTTCAGCATAAGTGTTTCCTATGCTGTCTGAGTACTACCTAGCTCATTTAAAACTACACTTTGCCCTCCACATCCGCGAGTTTCAAATCTGAGAATTCTACATCCATAGATTCAACCAACTGCGGCTCAGAATTTCCATCTGCAGTTAGTTCAATCATTGGATGTGAAACCAGAAGGTATTGTACTATGCCATTTTAGGTAAGGGACTTGAGCATCTGCAGGAGGTCCTAGAATTAATCCCCAATGGATACCCAGGGACGACTATACATGGTGGTCAGAACCGCTGCGGCTGCAGAACCATTTTTTAACAGAAGATAGAGCGGTGATCGTTACCTTCCTTAATGCTGGGAACACCCAGAATGTCTTTATGAACCTCTCAGGGCTTAGGGACCATGATTTGAAAACTCTTGTTGCAATTCTTTTCTCATATTCCTCTTAATAATTACTTCAACAGTTATTTAATACAGTAAACTCGTTCTTCCCACTGGATAAAAGAAATAAACTCTGATTTGACCTTGGAACATATCCAGACACATTCAAATAAAGCACACACTGCTCTCCCCGGAGTCTGGCCCTGCCTCTCTGTCAGTGTGGCCTGGCTTTCAGAGAAGTCTGCTTCTGAGCCAGGTGGCGAAAAGAGCAGGAGATGTGACCTCGGACAGTCCAGTCTAGCTCAAAGGTAGTTGTGGCACTGGGGCAGAATAGGATACACACCCAGCATGTGAAATACTTAACACAGAGGGGAGAAGAGATTGGAGGGGGAAGGTGATTTGGCAGGTTCATGGGTGGAGATTCAGTGACCTCTGGAAAGGTGGTGGGTCTCCACTGACCAGGCCTTCTGCTTCCTTACAGGAGGTGCAGCCATGAAAGCCGGTGTGAAAGAAGGTGACCGGATCATCAAAGTGAGTGAAATTCCCTCTCTGGGCGACACCCCCCCCCGGTGGGGGAGTGGGGGTGCGGGGTCACTTCTGGCCCTGGCCTGTCCTGTACACTTGCGTTTTCATAGCATCTGTCGTCAGCCGCTGACCGGGAGGGTGGTCCCATGAGAATGAGTAGTATACTGTGACAGAGAGCGGGGACTAAAATAGCTGGGTTCCATGTTCTAGGCCCTCCTTGACTGTGACTAAGTTCTACAACAAGTTTTACTATACTAAAGAGCCCTGATAAATGGCTCCCTAAAGAAGTGACCTTGACCTAGGAAAATGATCCCCTAGGCTTCCACTGCCATGCCTCAGTCATGTCATTTGTCCCCCAACAGGTGAACGGCACCATGGTGACCAACAGCTCACACCTGGAGGTGGTGAAGCTCATCAAATGTGAGTTGGAGAGAGGTGACAATGAAAGAAAGTCGGGGAGCAGACGCGCTGGGGGCACGGGGGAAGCAGGCCTGTCGGCCCAGCAGGGCTCCTCTGTAGACGGGAGGCGGCTGGAGTCTTTAATCTTGGCCTGATCATCATAGACTGCCATGGTTCCCTACTGTCCTTTCAGGGGGAGACGCTATTAATCTCTCATCCGACATGTTTATTTTTCTACCCATCTTTGCACTGCCTTTTCATCATGTTCTACTAAGACCAAGTCTCACTCAAATACCACTCACTCCCCTCTCCCAGTCCTGGGAAACAAGGGACTGAGTGGGCAGCTCCCAAGTAGTGGTGGGTGGGGTTTGGTTGAGGTCTCTGCCTGAGGAAAGGGAAGGAAAGGAGCCTGTGCTGATGCAGGATGGAAGGACGGGAACTAGAGAACAGGTGGGGCATTAAAAGCGAGGAGAACTTTACCTATAGAACTATAAGCTTAATGGAAGGAGAAGGGAGAACTCCCTGCTCTGTACCTGGGTGTCTGCTGTTGCAAACAGGACCACTTGAGCAGCCCTCTGTTTGTCTTCCTCCAGCTGGTGCCTATGTTGCTCTCACCCTCCTGGGCTCTTCGCCCTCATCCGTTGGTGTCTGTGGACCCCAGCAGGACCCAGCCCCAGCAGGAGCTCCCCGAGTCACCCCGGTGATCCCCCCACCACCACCTCCTCCACCTCTGCCACCTCCACAGCGCATCACAGGACCCAGACCTCTGCAGGTAACCGTCCTCCTGCTCTTCTCCTCATTCTGGTGTCCCTTTGAAGAGCTGCCCATTGGAATGGAAGCAGGTTAAATCGAATGGCATGCCAGTAGGAAGAGACAAGAAAAAGAACTATATGAAGGCCATCAAAAAGTGGAACAAAATGAGAAATGCATTAAAAGGGCATTTCATGCCTTAGTGTCCTCTTTCCATGTAAGTGCATATGCGGTTTATCAGGCAGCAGCATGCAGTGTGTTTCCTGTGTGCGTGCAGGACTCTAAGGAGGCCCTTTGAGAATGTTCCTCTCCATCGGGGCGAGGGTGCACACCTCCAGGCATGGTCAGAGGAGTTTGTAAAGACTGTTAACAGTCACTGTTGCAAAGGTGTGGAATAAGTCAAGGAGTAAAGGAGAGGCTTCCTGGGGAAAAAGATGGCCTGGAGGAATGAAATATGGAGCTCAGTCTATAGGGGATAATCAGGAAAGAGCAAGACTAGTAGGGGGAGAACCCAAGGACCAATATAACCTGTGTAAGGAGTTAAAAAGGACTAGAGGCAGAAAGTAATAGGGAGCAGGATTTTCCGATTGGAAGGAAGACTGACCAGCAAGTCCTGGAAGACTTTAGAGAGCAATTTGATACCAGATGTGATTACAGTCAGGGTTTCTAGGAAGTTAGGAGTGAAATCAAAATAAGATTTTATGTTTATTGAATTCCAGTGAGATAGTGTTATACAAAACATTCTTACAGCCCAGGCTATCCCGTCATAGCTTCCCTTGCCTAGGAATCATCTGGTAGAGGAGAAGAAAGCTATTGATTTGGTCCCCAACTCTCACTCCTGTCATGTTTTCCACCCTTAGGATCCCGAATTTCAAAAACATGCCACCCAGATCCTTAGGAATATGCTGAGACAGGAGGAAAAAGAGCTACAGGTAAGGTCACTGCTGAGGATAGACTGGCCATTGCCTTCATGAAATAATACTTTATCAAAGCAATCTACCAAAGTGTACAACTTAATTTGCAGGCCATACACTATCACAGGAAAACCTTAATGTCAAACCTCAGGACCTCTAAAGAATTGTCATAGGCCAGTGGAATTTGTTAAAGCAGAATTTGATGCAGAGAGACTTCCAGGCCTGGGCAATGATGTGCAGGGAGAACAAGAAGTTTGATCTGGCTGGAAGGAAATGACCGGATTCCGATGATAGCTGTGGCTTACAGCGAGCTCCTGGCCCCTTCATTTCAGTTCTGTTATGCCCACTGTATGTAAAGCGTTGTTTTAATTCCTAAAAGATTAGATAGTTCTTGCCCTCAACATGTTTACAATATCATGGGGAAAATTCATATTACAGTAGGAAAAAGAGTGGGAGGGACAAGGAAGGGAGCAGATTATTGTTATTAATTAATAATAGGAGATGTGAGGGAAACTTCACTGAGAAGACTGTGTTTCAGCTAGGCCTTGAAGCGTAGGGCCTCAATAAGCAAAAGAGATGGGGAAGAGAATGCTGAGAATGGATAGCATAGCTCCCAGGCACCAAGACATGAAAATATACTCATTTACTTAACAAACATTAAGTTCCTGCTGTGTGCCAGATACTGTGTGTGCTGCAGTGGAGGTGGGGACCAGTGCTAGGGACAATGGTTATAAAGTTAAGTGAGAGATGAACCTTTCCTTTAAGGGGTTTATAATCTAGTAGAATATCAATGGATGAATGAAGGAAGAGTTGCACTGCAGTATAATAAGTGCTGATACTAATATTTTGACACATGTCATAGAGTAATCAAGATAGTGTGGTACTGGTATAAGGATAGACCTGTAAATCAGTGAAATAGAATTCAGAGTCCAGAGATTAACCCATCCATCTGTGGTCAGTTGGTTTTTGAAAAAGTGTCGAGATAGTTCAGTGAAGAAAGAATAGTCTTTTCAACAAATGGTTCTGGGACAACAGGATATCTGTGCAAAGAATGAGTTTGGATTCTTACTTCACACAGTAAATAAATTTAAACACAGTAATAAAATTTAAGTCAAAATGGATCAAAGACTTAAGTATAAGAGTGAAAACTATTTTTAAGAACTATGAAACTCTTGGTAGAAAACATGGGTGTTTATTCCTTGATAAACCACTTGGACTAGACAGTGCTTTCTTAGCTGTGACACCAAAAGCGTAAATAACCAAAAAAAAAAAAAACTGAGAAGATAAATTAGACTTCATCAAAATTGAAAGCTTTTGTGCGTCAAAGGACACTAAAGTAAAACGACAACCACAGAATAGGAGAAAATATTTGCAGCTCATATAGGTCACAGTTCATTTCAGTTCAGTCACTCAATTGTGTCCGACTCTTTGCGGCCCCATCGACTGCAGCACGCCGGGCCTCCCTGTCCATCACCAAATCCTGGAGTTTACCCAAATTCACGTCCATTGAGTCAGTGATGCCATCCAACCATCTCATCCTCTGTTGTCCCCTTCTCCTGCCTTAATCTTTCCCAGCATCAGGGTCTTTTCCAATGAGCCAGTTCTTTGCATCAGGTGGCCAAAGTGTTGGGAGTTTCAGCTTCAGCATTAGTCCTTCCAGTGAATGCTCAGGACTGATCTCCTTTAGGATGGACTGTTTGGATCTCCTTGCAGTCCAAGGGACTCTCAAGAGTCTTCTCCAACACCACAGTTCAAAAGCATCAATTCTTTGGTGCTCAGCTTTCTTTATAGTCCAACTCTCACATCCATACATGACCACTGGAAAAACCATAGCCTTGACTAGACGGACCTTTGTTGGCAAAGTAATGTCTCTGCTTTTAAATATGCTGTCTAGGTTGGTCATAACTTCCCTTCCAAGGAGTAAGCGTCTTTTAATTTCATGGCTGCAGTCATCATCTGCAGTGATTTTAGAGCCCAAAAGAATAGTCAGCCACTGTTTCCACTGTTTCCCCATCTATTTGCCATGAACATATAGGTCTAGTACCTGAATATGTAATAGATACTTAAAAATCAACCCAGTTTAAAGGTTAGCTAAGGATTTGAATAGACAGTCCAATAAAGAAGACATACAAATGGCCAGTAAATACGTGAAAAGATGCTCAGTATCATTAGTCATTAGAAAGAGGCCAGCCAATACTTTGAGATACCACTGCACACCCACTTGGATGGCCAGAGCCAAAATAACAGTCGTTGGTGAAAATGTGGAGAAACTGGAGAAATTTTTTTTTTTTGAAATGTTTGTTTATATTTTGTCTACATATTCACTGTCCTGCTCTACTCCCACCGTTGATGCGAAAATGTAAAACGGTGCAGCCAGTTTGGCAATTCTTCAAAATGTTAAACACAGAAATATGATCTGTCAACTCCACGAACCTAAGTATATACCCAAGAGAGTTCAAAGCATAGAACCTCTTACGTGAACATTCATAATAGCACTTTTTAATTGCATAATAGCCAGAAGGTGGAAACCACCCAGATCCTCATTAACTGATGTGTAGATGAACAAAATATGTTCTCTCCATAAAATGGGATATTATTCAGCCATATAAGAGAGTGAGGGACTAATGCATGCTTTGATATGGAAGAATCCTGAAAACGTACCAGGTGAAAGAAGCCAGACACCAAAGGCCACATATTGTATGATTCCGTTTATGTGCAAATCCAGAAGAGGTAAATCCATAAAAACAGAAAATAAATCAGTGGTTGCCAGGAGATGGAGGAAGGGAGAAGTTGGGAGTGACTGCTTTCTTGTAGGGTTGAAGGAAGCGTTCTGGAATTAGATAGTGGAGATGTTTGTATAGCTCTGTGCATGTAGTAAAAGTCACTGGATTATATACTTTAAAATGGTGAGTTTATGTGAATTATATGTCAATAATAATTTTTAAATTATTTAAATTATAAAAAGAAGGAATAATTAATTACACAATGATCAGAGAAGGTTCATGAGACGACATTTCAGTTGCGCTCAGTCTGTTTCACTCTGGAAAGTGCTTTGGGCCTTCAGTAACATGATGAGCTTGAAGTTTATTCTGAAAGCAATGGGAATTGATCCAAGGATTTGAGTAGGGGAGTGATCATATCCTCAAATCTGTGTTCTTTAGAAAAGTGTAATAAGTGGATTGACACATAAGGAAACCTTCTCGGAGGCTGTTACAGTACATGAGAAGTGTATCAACTAGAAGGGAGAAGTAAAGGAGAAGAAAGAAAAGATAGCCCCAAGTTTGGGTGCTTGGATAGATGGTGATGCCATTGACGGAGTGAGACAGAGGAGAGAAGGATTAGGGGAAAGAAATGGCGGTCGGCTTTGGCTGTACTGAGTTTAAAGCAGCCATGGGAAGTTCAGGTAAAAAGACCACCCTCCAGGCACATGGAGATAACAAGGATGAACCTCAGAAGAAAAGATTGGATTTTGAAATGTTGATAGAGATCCGGGTATCCTCAGCATACAGGTGGCAGTTGAAATTTGGGACTAGATGATATCACCAAGGACAGAGAAGAGAGAGCTGACGGTGGAATTCCAGAGCTTCTGTGCTTCTGTGGCACACTGCATCAACCTGTAAACAGTCGCTGCTGTATTGTGTTTTAATCATTTGCTTGTCCTCCTCTATTGGCCTGAGTTCCTGAGGGCCGGGACCATGCCTACGTTGGCATATTCCTCCAGCGCAACTGGAACGGGGCCTGGCGTGTGTCAGCTCTGACGATGCTTGCAGAGCTAAAGGCTCACCTAGATTTAAGAGAGGAGGCAGGGGTAAATCTACAGCTGGGGGAGGGGTGTGACCCAAGTCAGTGTCAAGATGAGAAGTCAGAGGAGGACAGCATTTTGAGGAGGTGGATATTTAAAGAGCTCTGGAGAGATGAGGACTAGGAAGAAATCACCGGATTTCAGAAGAGCATGGTGATGGGAGGAACTAAACTGTGTCTGTTGGTGAGTGACTAGAAGACTAAGAAGCCTGGGCTCTACATAGAGACTCCTGTTTGGAAGCGTGTTGGCTGTAAAAGGAGGGAGAAAAGAATGAGGCAGTGGCTTGAAGACTAATCAGAGTTGATGGAGAAGGTTTTGGTGTAGTAGTTTGTTTCGTTTTAGGACAGGAAACTTGAGCCTTTTTATAGGATGAAGGGAAGGAGCCATTGGAATAAGGAAACTTTGAGGATATGTAAATGATGCCTAAGAGGAGCCCTGAGGCTGTTGGAGGCACTAACCTTGTACAGGATTTAGACGGAGTTTCTCTTCTAAGGCAGAGGGTAAGGGTAGCTGCGGATGCTTTGAAATGGAGTGAAGTTGGGAACCTTTACCAGATGATAGTATCTGCAGAGACTAAGAGGAGGGCTGAGGGCTTGAGAGGCATGGAGAAGATGAAACAGCAAGTATGAGGGGTCACAGGGAGGTTCCAGATGAGCTTGGAGAAAATGTGCACCCAATGTCTATGTAACTATTTAACCCACCAGCTTCATTGAGCATTTCCTATTGTAGTAAAATAATACTAGCTGCTGTGCATTCAGTCAAGTAGTTACGCACCAGACCTTCTGCTCAGCACTTTACATACATAATCTCATTCATAGCCTACATCCATCCCCAGAGGCAGGTACCACATCTCCATTTGATCTATGAGGACGTAGTCAAACTTGCCCACGTCTACACAGCTAGTAAGTAGAGGTGCCAGCGTTCAGAGGCAGGCCTCCCTGACTGCAGAGCCCAAGCTGTGTGCTAAAAGGATGCTAGATGAGTGTCAGTGGTTCCCAGCTACAGGGCTGGGGGACGGGGGTGCTGGCTTCCTCGGTCCAAGCTTCTTCGTCTCAACTCCCGTGGTTCTCGCTGTATGTTTCCTCCTTAGCGTTTTCTGTGTGTGCTGTCTGGCCGGTCACTTAAATATCTGAGTCTTGAGCTGCGGTCAAGGAAGACCTCACTTAGCACGTAGGCCTTAAGGCCAGGTCAGGTCAGGCCCGGCCTCTGTGTCCCGTCTTCCCTGCTGTCGTCGCCCCCTGTGTTCCCTTTCTCTCCGCGTGGCCTCCTCCGGGATGGCACACAGCTCCTCCGAGGCAGAGATCTCCTTTCTCTCCCCTTTGTTTTGGGGTAACTGCCTGCTCTCCCCCGTGAGTCGTCCGTTCTCTACTAACCGCTCCTCTGCCTTTTCCCTCCTTGTCCCCCTCGCCCCCGCCCACCGCGCCCCCAGCGTATCTGTGAGGTGTATAGCCGGAACCCCGCCAGCCTGCTGGAAGAGCAGATCGAAGGCGCCCGGCGGCGAGTCACTCAGTTACAGCTGAAGATCCAGCAGGAGACTGGTGGCTTAGTGGTGAGTGATGGCAGGCTTAGCTCTAGAACGGCTCGTGCAGGTGGCCGGAGGGGAGTGTGAGGGAGAAGGCTAGGACAGAGGCTTCCCGGGTCACACAGGACCCGGGGCGGAACCAGTGCGTGCTAGTGTTTCACAAAGAAACAGAGGTCGGCGGGTCTTCATTTAGCACCGCGGAGACTGGCCACTGTCCTGACACTTGGGACCCCATGGAAAGGGATGGCCTGTTTCTTGCCCTCCAGCAGCTTATAGTTGCAATGGAAATGGAAAGAAATATGCAGTAAATCAGACTGTCAGCTTTAACTTGCTGATTATCCATCCCCTGCTGGGTAGTTGCCTCATAGCTGAGGTATATTCCAACACTAATTTTACTCATTATTCATCCGGTAGCTTTTCCTGTCACCTCGCCCTCCAGTAATAGGTCTTCTCAAAGTAACGCGAGCACTTTTAAAGGTCAGCCTAAGTAAAGGGACCCCAGGCAGTTGAGAGGGATCTGTAGCGGCAGCTAACCACACTGCAGGAAATCCTCGGGAGGAGATGCCTCCTTATCTGTCCTAGTCAGGGACTTGACGCTTCATTAGTGCCTTGGTTCTGTCCATCAGGCCTTCATTCGTTGGGTAAATAGGAAGTAACTCTCCAGACACTTTAAGATCTCCAAGAACAATATTTGCCAGAATCAATAGAAATTATTTGAGGATTATCTACTTTCTTTTTCAGACCATCCAGATCAAAAAAGTCTGGGAAACACAAGCCAAACAGATTTAAACTTTTACTTTCTGAAGAATTTCTCAGTATCACATGGTTGATAGAAGCTCAGGTTTAGGATTCAGACCATCTGGATTCACCTCCCAGCTATAGGGCTCACCAGCTTTAAGACTCTTGGGCAAGTGACTCAGTGATTCCCTGGAAGGGGACTTCCCTGACAGTCCAGTGGTTAAGAGTTCACCTCCCAATGCAGGGAGGGCACAGGTTCAACCCCAGGTCAGGGAGTTAGAATCCCAGGTGCCCCAAAACATGAAACAGAAGCAGTACTGTAACAAATTCAGTAAAGGCCTTAAAAAATAAAAATAAGAATCCCTGGGAGCCTTGGTGTCCTCATTTATGAAATGGAGATACGCAGATCTGCCTGATGGTGTTGCTGTCAGAATTAAAGGGTGCCCTCAGCACGGGGCTGGTGTCTGTCCGCTGCTGCCGCTGCCTTTGTGCTCATTGTGCTGTGTAAGTGAGGAGTCTGAAACGCTCAGCTCGGAATCTGGGGGTCTGAGCGTCAACCCTTGCTTTATAGTTTGCCTGCTGTGTAGCTTGGGCAAGTTGCTTAAGGTCTCTGGGCTTCTGTTTGCTCATTTATAACATGGGAGTACCATACCTGCCTCCGAGTTATTAAAAAAAAAACAAAAACTAAATGAGATGTAGACAAGAGTGCTTCATTAACAGTAAAGCATCAGCAACATTGTTCCCTCCACAGTGGCTCGTCAGCCCCAGGCCAATGCCTGTCAGTCTTCAAAGATGTTTAGAGGCAGAGCTTTGCATCTGCGGGAGCTTTTCATACTCCTTGATGGTTCGGAAGTTCTTTCAGTGACAAGCCCAACTGAGGCAGTAGATGCTTTGAGGTCCAGGGTGAGAGAAATCAAGTAAGTTTTTAGAATTTTACCACTAGTAAAGCTCCCTTTTCACCATTAGGGGTCACCATTCTCCTTAAATTGTACAAATGAAGCAATAGCTCTTCTAACTGGGCATTTGTAAGGCAATGAGGAAGAGGCCACTAACTGTAAGCAGATGTCATCTGCTGAGACTGAGGGAAGGGTTGATTGGAGGAAAACAGTAGGGGGAGAGGTTCACAGCATTTGCCCTCCCTCCAGACCTCTCTTGTTTTTAGGACATACTTCCAGTATATGGTGACACCAGCCAGAGATCGTCAGAAGGTGAGTCCCCTCAGCATTCCTTTTTGCTCTGGCACATCTCTGGTTCACATTTCTTAACTATCGTCCCCTCCCTTTGGGGCACATTCAGGGGGGGAAATACAGTCCCTGCCTCCAAGAAATAGAGTAATAAGAGAAAGCAGTCTAAGTGACAGGGAAATGAATGTACAACCAACAGCCCTGGATAGATAAGTGCCGAGGAGATGCTAGAATGATGGTGGTCCAGACAACAGCATGCCTGGCAGCACCTGGCAGCTCGGAGCTCAAGAGATGCTGTCATAAGAAGAAATGGATGGGAACCAGAAGAGGGTAGGGATGAGCTGAGGGCTAGGACTTGTTGGGAGGTAGAGCTATGGAGGATTACTCTAGAAGGTGACACGGCCTGGGCACAGGTGTGCGGATAGGTGAAAGCTAGGTGTCTAAAGTCTCAGGAGAGCTAAAGGGAAACTGGGAAAGACAGGCCGATGGCAGCTTCGCCCCCCTGCCCTGGGCACAGGTTTCCAGAATAAAGGCCCTTCTCTCCCCCAGGCCACAGCTTCTTCCTCACCGTGTAAACTTTCCTTCCCAGGCCGACTCTCTCTGGATTCCCAGGAAGGGGATAGTGGCTTGGACTCCGGCACAGAACGCTTTCCTTCCCTCAGCGAGGTGAGTGCCAAGGCCGGGGGCAGCCCCGTTTAAAACCATGCATTCAGTGTCCCTTCTCTGGACATCGGTAGGTTCTCTGCTCACCACATGCACCGAGGCCTATAGCCTGTCATCTGGGCCCTCTGCTGTAGTTCTAGTTCCAAGGGTTTTAGTCATTCTGTTCTGAGTTCTAAAGAAAAAGCGGCGGGGGCGGGGGGGGGGGGGGCGGTGCGGGGGCGGGGAATGCATCCTACATGCAAGATCATCAAATCTGGCTTCTATTTTATCATAGTCATATCTGTTATATAGAGTCGGGTGGAGAGAGAGGCTGTCACATTAATCGTAGCAAGCCTTGTTTCAGTGTAAGAGACCAGAGACAGAAATTCTGTACAACAGTGACTGGACCAAAAACACATCTGCACCTGAGTGCAGATAGCATCATCTTAGAGTAATACAGTGAGCCCGGCCTGAGCGGAAGTGGCGGCTTCTCTGTCTTAGTCATAGATCTTTTACTTGAACAGCTCGTCTTCTCTGGAGTGGTCAGAAGAGCTTCAGGCTTTGGCCTCAAAGGTGGTCTTCTAGGTGTTCTCAGTCTGCATATATTAATTGCAGATATGAACTGGGAATATAAAAATTAGAGTGAATAGAAGAAGTAATAGCAGTGTTATCAAAATATTTACTTAGCCAGCTTAATGAAATAAGTAAGTAATTTAAAACATGTTTACAACCTGATTTTAAATAATGGTTGGAATTTTATTTCTTTACTGCTCCTGCCCCTTTGTGGGAATATGATGAATGTATGTGGAAGGCTCAGTATGTTGGAAAGACACCAAGGGCGAGGAGGGTCCTAAAGAATCCACAGCAGACGTACTCCTGCGGGCTCCACGTCTGGAAGCAGTGGGGCCTAGTGGGCAGTGGGGTGAGGCTGCCTGGGGAATACGGCGTTGCTAACTATCTGATCTTCAGCAAGTCCTGGAGCCTCTCCAAGTCTTAGTTTCTTTGTGCAAGAAGTGGGAGGAATACTAGCTTCTACCTCAGAGGGCTGTTGTAAGCATTAAATGATGTAATACACACCCTAGGGCTAGTATAATGCCAGGCACAGAGTAAGCACTAAATTTTTATTAGCCGATGAGCAGAGCCCTGAGGGTCTTCTGGGCGAGTTTCTGCCTCACAGAGTTCTCTGTTCCTCTAGTCCTTGGTGAATCGGAACTCGGTCCTGTCAGACCCTGGGCCGGACAGTCCTCGGACCTCCCCCGTGACCATGGCCCGGCTGGCGCAGCGCCACCGGCGGCAGGGCTCAGACGCACCAGCCCCCCCCAGCAGCGACCAGGTGGGTGACCAGAGCCACTCCGGGCTTTCTCCTTTCCCTGTTTGCAGAACTGGGCTCCCCACACGTGGCCTTGGACGATCGGACTGAGCCCTGTTTAGAGGTAGTGAAGGAAGAACATGGTATAAAAACACACACGGGAGAACGGCTGTCTTGAGTTGTTGGGTGAAGAGTCAGTGAATACATCTGTGGGGAAGTGATGTCCGAGGAGCAGATTGCTGCTCTTTATTTTAATGTCTGTATAGAATAGGAAGTAGATTTGTTCAGTGTTTCTCCAGAATAGTAATTTTCAACCTTCTGTTTCTTGAGCAAAGTTCCTTTCTTGAGCACAATCTTATTATTTGGCCCCCTAACATAGAAAACACATTAAAGCTCACTACCTGGAACTTTTCCTAATCAACTGCCCCACTTCGGCCCCCGACCTCAGGAGTTCTCCTCTGGAGCCCTAAGATTCTGCAAAACATGACTTGAAAGCTACTACTTTCAGGGGTGGTAGGTCCAGAGGGAGATTTCAGGGAGACAGGTTTTGGCTCCATACAAAAAGCTTGCGAAGAATCTGCGCTGTAAGACAATGGAATGGTCTGACTTGAGAGCCAGGGAGTTGGATGTCACTGTTGAGGCAGAAGCTTAGTCATTCCCTGTTAAAGACACTGGCAAGAAAACTCTTGAGTTTTGTAAAGCCTCTTAAAATTCTGTAAAGGTTCTTAAAATTCATCTGCTACCACCGTAATTTTTTTCCATATCCTCATACTAGCTGTATAATGTTACTTAATATTTTTCTCTACACTAACTTTTTAAAACTTCCGTTTATTTTTAAAGGAAATCTGCCATTACCTTATGTTAAAACAAACATCATACACCATTTGATGCTCTAGTTCTCCGTGGAGAATAGAGTTTAGTTACTTTCAGGTCTTGGAGTGGGGAAAAGCAGGGAAGTGGATTGCATATGTGTTAAAATGCTTAGTGCATCAGGTACTGTGCTATTTCCTTTAGGAAAAAAAATTCTCATTTAATTATCACCACCAGAAAAGGAGACAGGCATGAGAATCTCTATTCAGTGAGAAACTGAGACAGAGAAAGGCTGAGGGACCATCCAAAGACTCAGCCTGCTGTTGGCAGTATCGGACTAGAATTTGGTGTCCTGAGCCCCAGTGCAGAACTGCCTCCTGTCCTGGACACTCTGATGACTTCTCCCACTTCTGCACACCCCACCCCCCCTTAGCAGTACTGCAGGGCCAAGGCAAGGAGGTCAGGCGCACATCCTGTTCTTAAAGGAAGTTTTACTTTAGGTAGCTGCTAGGAGCAGGTGTGGAATAATTGGTCTCAGAGTCCTTTTCCTCCTTCTCTGAACTTGTTTCAACTTGGAAAACTATTTAAATTGTTATTTTTCAGTGATAAGAGCACATATAGTATAATTCCAGTTTCTTAATAACAATTTATGTTAGTAAGAACACAGGTGCAAACCTATACCATCCATGAAACTGCCAGCAGCTAGGGGGTAGAATCATAGGGAATTCAAACTTTGTTATATAATTCTGCAGTATTTGATTTTCTTAGGAAATGGCAATTCACTCCAGTATTCTTGCCTGGAGAATCCCATGGACAGAGGAGCCTGGCAGGTTATAATCCATGAGGTCACAGAGTCAGACATATATGAGCGACAGAGCACACACACACACAGAGCTACCCTCTACAGTGGGTTCAGGATGAGCTACTCAGCCCCTGCTTTCCTTGGAAGAGGCTGACAAGCTCTTAGATCAAATCCCCAGCAGTTTTCACACAACCTGAGTACCGCTGCCATAGAAACCCCAGGTGGCACTAGTGGTAAAGAACCCACCTGCCAATGCAGGAGACATAGGAGACGCAGGTTCCATCCCTGGTTCAGGAAGATCCCCCGGAGGAGGGCATGGCAACTCTCTCCAGTATTCTTGCCTGGAGAATCCCATGGACAGAGGAGCCTGGCGGGCTGTGGTCCATAGGGTCGCAAAGAGTCGGACACGACTGAAACAACTCAGCATGCATGCACACATGATAAACATTCTGCTTTTGCAATCAGAAAAACTGTAAGGTTTGTAAAGACTTTAAAAAAATAAATCCTTCCCCCAAACACGCAAAAAACTACTGCTTTTAGATTTCACTAGAGAGCCAAGTAGAGCCAGAAGCGGTCATCCAACACCCCCTGGTCACCCCCTGGACCTCAGAGGAGTGAGTGTCGGGGAGAGGAGAATACTCAGGGTGTGTCTGAGGAATACAGGTCCAGCACATGAGGCCTGAGTCTGCACCTTCAAACATGCCGTTATAATTGGGTGCTAGACTCTGATCTCTAGGTGTATCCTGAGTCTCTCGTGTTCTATACTCAGTCCTTCTGAGCGCAGAGTCTGTAAATACCCAGGAGGACAAAAATGAGTGAGGAGTATTGGAGAGAAACTGTCAGGAGAAGTCCCTCAAGCAGGTGGAATAGGAAGGTATCTTAGACCTGAGAAAAAGGAGGCGTGAGAATTGCCTACTCTAGACGGGTTCCAGAACACAGCCCTCGCTGGGGAATCACTGAATATGAGGGAGAATAAACTGAGTGGAAAGTATAGTTGGGAGGAGAGTTTGAGAGCTGAAGTCACCTTTGGGAGAAAGCCTAAGTGAAGCGTGTGAGAAGTGTGCACAGTATGAAACCTCTCATAGACCTAATTGGTAGTGTAAGGGGGAGGCTAGAAAACCCATGCTGAGAAGCTTGCAATTTAGACAGGATGTGGGGGTTTACCACAGATTATTGAACCGGCCGGGGAAATGATGGCAATGGTGTTGGAAAAGGATCAGCTGCATCCCCTTTCACTCAGGGAGGCGGAGAGGGACCACCGGGCTCTCCTCCGGCAGAGGCGGCAGGCACCCGGTAACTGTGGAGGAGCACATAGAAGGTGCTGGGTTTGGAGGCTGTGTGTTTGGGGTGGGGGGGCGCTGCTGAGGAGAACAGCAAAGCCCCCAGCCCACCGGTCCAGCGGGAGCACCAGATTCTTACTTTGCAGGCTGACACTCCCTCCTCAGATCTTTCACAAACAGGAAGTGAGCACTTTCTCTCACTTCCCATCTTCATACGTCATGTGACCAGGCTGCTCTGAGTCTGCCCTGCCCCACCCAGGAGCAGTTGCCTGCCTGCAAGTGAAAATCACTGATTCTGCCCTCTGAGGTTTGGGGGGGTTGGTGAGGTGCCAGTGTGGAGCATGTGGCTCTCCTTGTCAGCGCTGTGCTGGCCCTGAGCAGACTCCACCGCAGAGGCCAGATTCCTGTCCTCGGCCCTCTCACGCCTGCAACTTGACTCTCTCCCCCAGGGTGCAGATCAGAGCCCAAAGCCTTTAATTATTGGCCCAGAGGAAGATTATGACCCGGGTTATTTCAACAACGAGGTAACAGTTTCCTGATTTTTCTCCTTTCGTCATTCTCTGTCATACCCGCTGCTCTGGACTGGCACCAGCCGGGAGGGAGCATCGGGGAGGGAGCACGCTCACCAGGCGGGGACCCCGGGGCGGAGCTGGCGCAGGCGGTGCCCTCCCTCTGCCCCCAGCCCTGCCCGTGCTTCTGCCTTCCAGAGCGACATCATATTCCAGGACTTTGAGAAACTTAAGTCACGGCCAGCCCACCTGGGGGTTTTTCTACGGTACATCTTCTCTCAGGCGGACCCCAGTCCCCTGGTAAGTTGCAGGTGTCTGTCTCAGGTGAATACCTGCTTGTGCTTGGCCTCTGGCCCTGTGCTCTAGATACGGTCAGTCAGGTCCGCGGACATGATCAGGCATCACGAAGACAGACAAAATAGAAAAGAAGGTGCAACCTAGGTGAAACGGATTCTTGCTGCTGGCTGTATCGATAGCACACAGGGGAGGAGGAAGGGCTAGACTAAGAAAGCTGTCATTCTGAATCTGCTTGGATGGTCTTTCTGGGTTTTTGGAATGAAGGTGGATACAGATGAATCGTGAGGGGTTTAAAGAGCAGCCCTTGTAAATACACAGTGTTGCCGTAAGAAAGCTTGGCATTCAGGCAAGGTGATAAAAGGTCCTCAGTCTGAAGGTGATGACAAAGAGGATCGATCATGAAAGGTGGAGATCAGGGTTCCCGGTGACAGTGCTTTGAGCCAGCAGCCTTCCCAGTTTCTGTCATTCTGCTCAGGTGCTCATAAAGGAAGGGAGAGGAAGGAGAGAGACTGCTGTCGTGTTCTCCAGAATAAGCTTCTTGCCCTTGGCATGCACTGCTGTCTTTCCTTTCCGGGGCTATCTCTGTTAGAAGCCAGAGTCAGCATCTGTCTGCTCAGCAGGTGTTCCGTGAACACCCATGTGTATGTCCCGAGCGCTGGTATCTCAGGAGCATTCCTGAATGAAGATGAGGTGCAACACAAAGAGAAACACAGGCCCTTAAAAACAACAGATGAACAAGTACGAGACAGAATGTCACGTGTGGAGAGGAGTCAGAATTGGGGAGTGATCGTGTTGGGCGGGGGTGGGGGGGTGGTGCGTGTGCATACCAAGGACTGGGGTTGATCAACCACAGGTTTCTGAAACACTTTCAGCCAGGGCTTCTCAACCTCATCACCACTGACCTTTTGGGGTGCTGGGGTGTGCATGCAGGATCTTAGCTGCATCACTGTACTCCACCCAATAGATGCCAGTATCAGATGTAACAGTCAAAAATGCCACCAGACATTACTAGGTGTCTCCTGGAGGGCAAAAAGACTCCGGGTTGAGAATCACCACTCTAACCCATTTTCTCTCTCCTAGCTTTTTTACTTGTGTGCAGAAGTTTATCAGCAAACAAACCCCAAGGATTCCCGAAGCTTGGGAAAAGACATCTGGAATATTTTCCTAGAGAAAAATGCGGTAAGGCAGTCATAAATTGGATTACAGTTTTACTATATTGTTTTGAACCCTCAGAGGCAGAGGGAAGACTAAGCAAAACATTCAGGCCAAATTTAGACAGGTTCTTAAAGAGGATTCCTGGGTTCTCCTAGCTCTGGTCTCTAAAGTTTGATCGCCTCTTGTACCTCTTTTGTTCCACATCTGGCAAGATAGAACACACACTGCCTCTCTCTGAAATGTTTAGAGGAGACAAGAACTTGCACTGTGTCCTAATTGATCTCCTCTGGATCAGTGCCCTGGTTTCCTTCAACTCTCCTTGCCTTGCTCATCCCTGGGATGAAGACATCAGATGATAGAAATCAGTGAGCCAAGAGGCGAGCCCAGATTTCTGAAGCTCAGCCTGACTTTCTCTTACTACCCAAAGGCAGGGTTCAGAGGGAGGGGACCCCAGAGTGTCTGGGGCGGATGAGCACTCTGCCTCTGGACATAGCTCCCAAGGATGTGTCGGGGTTACCTGGTGGCAGTACCCTGGCCTGCAGAGGGTAGTTCCCATCTTGGACTTTCTAATCTGATCAACTAAAGTAATTCCAAAATGACTTTGTTCATCTGGCAGTAAGCTACTAGGACTAATGAGATTGGGAAATAAACTGTTTTTCCTCAAGATTTTTATTTTTGTCCCCTTCAGCGGGTTTTGAGTAAGGAGGTTAGAGCTGCCAGTTGTTCTCTGTTGGTTGTTAGGGAACCGCCTGAGGATAGAGTTGTCAGGCCTGGTAGAGCAGAGGCAGGCAGCGTGCTCATGGGAAGACTTGGTAACAGAGGCCAGCTCTCCTTTGGGAGTGAAAGAAACGGGGGACTGTCAGATCACCTCATAAAGAGTTCTCCGTCGCGGCTAAACTAGTCCCAGGTCACTTTCTCGGACCTTTCCATTCCACTCACCCTGATGTCCCTGAGATAAGAGTGGGAACTTTCAGGTGCCGCCCTCAGACTATGGCCCTAGCTTGCCTTGCCACCTTGGAGTCCACTTCTCGAATCGCTAACCTGGAATTCAGTGGGCAGGAGGGGAGTGGAGGGCGTGGTCGTGCAGGGAGGGTGGGGCGCAGGTGATGTTCCGGGGCCCCCCGCCCCCGCATGGCACCTCCCCGCCCCACTCAGGTGTGTGTGGACCTCACCACTTCTGCCCCCTCCTTCTTTCAGCCTCTGAGAGTGAAGGTCCCAGAAATGTTACAGGCAGAAATTGGTAAGTTGGCTCCTTGGTCAGTTCGTGTCCTTTTGGGTCCGTCTTGTGCCCCCTCAGGATGGGGGGCGGGGAAAGGAGGGGACACACACAGTCCCTGCCTTGGGCAGCTGTTCTCAGATAGGGGGAAATAGGGACAGTTCCTCCTCACAGTAGTCCGTGGACAAGCGCAAATAGAGGACACACCCTGCCTGGGAACTTGTCATGGGGAGTCACGGCTTGATCAGGAGACCAAGGTCTTTTCTCCCAGCCTTCCACGTGACCTCTCTGGGCCTCAGTTGGCTCAACTGTTCCAAGAGGAAATTGGATTACTAGACCTGGTCACTCATCAGGATCCCTTGGGGAATTCTTTCTTAAAAACACAGAAACCAGGGCCTCACTCCACCCCACCTGCAGAGTCAGAGTCTCTGGAGTGTTTTTGTTCTTTTGTTTTGCTGTGTTTGAGTTCCTTCAGTAACACAGTGAGGAGCCAGTGCATGGGGTGGTTGCTCTGCTCCCTCCTCACTCAAGTCTGAGTAGAAGAGCTGAGGGATACCTGTGGTGAGGATGTCAGTCTGAGAGGCGAATCCCAGGAGCTTTCTAGAGGGTAGGAGTTGGAAGCTGCCCTCGAAAAGAGGCACTTTTCAGGCCCGGATGACAGGAACCTTGTGGGCACAGGCAGAGGGCAGATGTAGGGACAGGAAAGGCACTGTCCAGTCTCTGGTGCCGAGTTGGGGCATCCTTGCCTTTTTCATCTTTGCTAGCTGGGCCTGGGGCCATGGGGGAAGACTGAGCCTCTTAGAGGTTTGCGCTAGATGTCAGAGCACAGCGTCTGGACACATCCAGAGAGGAGCTTTAATGTTTCCCCACTTAATGAGTGTGGAACACCCTGAAAATGCTTTTGTCCTTGAGGCTTGGACATCAGGATTCCAGTCCTGAGTTGAGGAGAGACCTGGTAGGTCCAGGCCTCACTTGCCATAGTTAACAGGGGGACAGACACCAGCTTGCCCTCAGGACCACAGGGAGCTAAGAGACTTGGAGGTCCTGAGCCAATGTAACCTCATCCTCCCCAACACTCGCTCCCCTTGCCGTCTTCCCTCTGCCCCATCACAGACCTGCGCCTGCGAAGCAGTGAGGATGTGCGTGCGGCTCTCTGTGAGGCTCAGGAGGCGGCCATGCCGGAGATCCAGGAGCAGATCCACGACTACAGGTGTCCGGCGCCCACCCTCCTGCTCCCTCCCTGGCCCCCGCCCCTTTTCTTTCCCCTGATGTGTGTATGTGCCTCACTCCCTGTCCAGTGTTGGACGTTGGTATACATTTGTTTCTCTCTCTCTGTCTGGCTCAGAACAAAGCGCACCCTGGGGCTAGGCAGCCTGTACGGTGAAAACGACCTGCTGGAGCTGGATGGGGACCCTCTCCGTGAGCGCCAGGTGGCCGAGAAGCAGCTGGCTGCCCTAGGAGACATCCTGTGAGTCTCAGCACACTCCCACCCCAAGACACGCTGCACAGATTGATGTGGTTCATGGGTCTGTTTCCCAGCCTCTCCCCCTCTTCCACTTCTTGCCTGACCCGTCTTCCCCTGGAAGATGGGGAGAGTCCCACACTCCTGCTTCATGTCCCAGGCTGGGGCTCCTGACAGTAATCCAGTGGTCGTGACAAACCACAGGCTCCAGGAACGCAGGGAGCTTTCTGCTCCCTTTGGAGCCTCTCCCTGACAGTTCTCCCTTCTTGCTCAACGGTCATATCTGGCGCTGAGTGTGAGAGCTAAGCTGTGATTCTCCAGGGGATGAAGTTCCTTCAGGAGGCAGATGGCTCATGGGAAATTGAACCATTCTTAACTGAGTACACCAGAGTACTGAGCTAACTGAACTTAGGCACTTCTGGAACACCTGCTGTGGTTGTCTCTTTCCAGTCCTGTTTTCTGAACATGTCCCAGGCTCCTGGAATGACTTTGTGAGGACGTTCCCAGGCGTAGACATAGATTTTCACCCCGCTACTGCTTCTCCAGTCAGTAGCTGTGTGGCTTGTTTTGTTTTGGTCACACCACGGGCATGCAGGGTCTTCATTCCTGGATCAGAGATCTCACCTGTGGCCCCTGCAGTGGAAGTGCTGAATCTTAACAACTGGACCGTCAGGGAATTCTGAGTAGTTGTATGGCCTTGATCAAGCCAT
Source organism: Cervus elaphus (assembly GCF_910594005.1). Taxonomy (NCBI): domain Eukaryota; kingdom Metazoa; phylum Chordata; class Mammalia; order Artiodactyla; family Cervidae; genus Cervus; species Cervus elaphus. The sequence goes on from NC_057834.1 coordinate 37,065,623, forward strand.
TTCATCTACCTTGAAAGTGAAAGTTCTAGTCATTCAGTTGAGTCCTACTCTTTGAGACTCCATGCACTGTAGCCCTCCAGGATCCGTGTCCATGGGTATTCTCCAGGCAAGAATACCAGAGTGGGTAGCCATGCCCTTCTCCAGGGGATCTTCCCAACCCAGGGATCAAACCTCAGTTTCCTGCATTGCAGACAGATTCCTTACCATCTGAGCCACCAGGTCTCATCTCAAATGACAAAAGTTGGGCTAGATGATCTCTGCTGATAATTCAGTTCAGCAAATATTCATGGAGTCCCCACTGGTGCTAAGCACTGTTCTAGGCTCCTGGGATACGTTAGTAAACAAACAGCAGTGCTTCTGGAGCTATGCTATTGTGGGAAGATAATGCAGTGTCTAATAAATAAGTAAACTGTACCTAGTGCAGGCTGAGGGAGGTCAGGAGCACCTAAGCCAGTGGGTTACGATTTCAAATAAAGCCTTATCCAGAAGTTACATTTAGGCGACTGAAGAGAAGGGGGACATCATCCTTGGAAACGTCTTGGGGGACGAGCATCCCAGGCAGAGGGAACAGCCAGGGCATGTTTGGGGAACAGGAGGAGGTGAGTGTGACCAGAGCAGATTGAGAAACTCAGTGCTGACGTCAGAGGTAACTGGAGGTGCAGCCTCGCAGAGCCTGGGAACTGTTGTATCTCCTCTGGTTTTTCTCTCCGTGAACAAGGAGCCACTGGAGTTGAGACTCGAGTGTGGGTGGAGGGTGGTGGGAGAGCATGGTGGGGTTCCAAACAGGGAAGTCAGTTACCGTAGCTCACACAGTAGGGCTCAGGCCAGAGCCTTGGTGCTGGAGGCTGTAGAAAGAGGTCAGCTCCAAGTATGTTTTGACAGTAGAACCAACAGGAGAAATTTCCTAGAAAATGATGCATAGCATGTGAGAGAAAGAAAAACCAGGGACGACTCCATAGTTCTTACCTAAACGACTAAAAGGACAAACGTGTCATCAGTCGAGTTAGGGACAGCTGTATGGGGGACAGTTTAGTGGTAGAAAGTTGGGGGCTCAGTTTTGCAAGTGTCAGAAATCTCACGTCTTTTTAGGCATCAGACTGGAGATTTGAATAGGCAGCTGAGTGTACGAACCTGGCATTTGACACGAGGTCCGGGTTGGAGATGAGACTAGATGAAGTCCCACGGGGCGGGCATAGTCTGAAAACTACCCTATGACCCTCAGCCTGAGTCTTTCTGGGCCTTAGTTTCCCTAACAACAGCCAGATGATGGTTGTCACCCCAATGACACAGGGGTGGAGGCAAAACATAGCCCAGCCTGTTCTGAGATCGTCGGCACCACAGAATTGTATGAAATTATTACTGACAGCACAGGTACCCTACTTACAGTGGCTTCTATTTAAAAGAACTAAGCCTTTGCCTCATTAAATGGATATATAATACTGACTCATGGGTTATTTTGAGTATAAATATTATACATGTAAATAGCTTAGAATAGTGCCTGGCCCATAGTGAGCACGCAGATACTAGTTGCTGTTGTCATTTATCTCTTTTAAATGGGTTCCTGTGAATCAAGTTTCAAGGTATTATCTCTGCTCCCTCACTTTCTTTCCTTTTGCCTCAGTGCCAGCCCAGCCCTTCTCATTTAGTCCTAGGTGGACACAGAGAGGAGCCTCTTCCTCCATAATAGCTGCAGAGGCTGAAACAGACACCAAGCAAGAGGCTGTATTTGCCACAGTCCCCCTTCCTTTTAGCCAGAAGGATACCATCATCGTCACTCTGCTAACTGAGTCCCTCAGAGGAGTGAGAACCCCCGCCTCCTGAGCCCTAGGCTGGCTCCAGAGCTGAGAACAGGGGTCTGAGTCTGACCTTTCACCACCCTGCTCCCCTCCCAGACACCCTCCCTTCCTCTAGGAAAGGACTTACCCTCCTCCCGTCTTGCACAGGCGGATGAGCCTCTGCCTTTGCGGTCTGAGTCATTTGTTCTCTCTTTTGTTCCAGGTCCAAATATGAGGAAGACAGGAGGTGAGTGAGTCTGTATGGTTTCAAGGTGGAAGGAGTGGGGCCGAGCTACTGGGCGGTGCGTCTCTGCCAAGCACAGGGGACTCCCTAGCGTCAGAGCTTAGTTCCCACGTGTCTGTGTAACATAACACAGGGGGGTCACACGGTCCAGGCCTGACTGCCGGGAACGTAGGACTACTCCTCAGTGTGCGGACACCAGGCTGCCATCACGCCCATTCCTGGCCTCCTCTTTTCCGCCCACATCAGCCCTGGCTCTGCCTCCCCACTTCTTTCTCATAAACCGCCGAGAGAGGGAGCGGTGACAGGATCAGCCTGAGTTAGCAGTACCTACAGAGAGGAGCTGGGATACAACACACTTACTCCGCCGACACTTTTTTTCCCTTGCAGCCTTTGTTTCTCGGCAGCCAGTGTTAGAATGAGTGTGCATTCCTTGAGCATACACACACTTCATAAGGTAGAGAAGATGGGGATAGAAGTCTGTTTCAGAGAGGAGGAAAGCCAGGGCTGAAGCATTTGTTTCATTGAATCCACAAAGTGGATAATCTCTCCAGTGCATTGAGAGACAAGTACATTATTTTTAAACACGGAAGTCTGGACAGTTTCATTTCTGGCAGTTGGAAGCAACTTGACAGATCCTTTCTATCCTTTCCTCCTTGTACTTGGGGTGGGTGGTGGCAAAGGCCGTTTACCAGACTTGCCAGGGCCAGGTGGCTTTTCTTCCCATCCCTCTGCCATCCCAGCCCCGAGTATGTGCCTGAGGACCTCAGCTGTGGGCTTCCACCGTCCTCCAGGCATGCCTGTGGCTTATTTGCTTTTGTTTTGATGAACTGATGCGTCCTTCCACTCGCCCACTCTCCCTTGGTCAGGAAGAGTTCTGCATAGGAAAAGAATTCTGACTTCTTCTGGGAGTCATGCAAGTCAAAACACCACCACCACCCCACCCTCACACACACCCTGCCTGCAGAGTCCCAGCCCTTCCACCTGCTTCCGATTCACCGCCTGTTCCTCTCTTACAGTGGCCCCATGGGCTTCGCCCTCAATACCTACATGAGCCATGCGGGCATCCGTCTTCGAGAAACACGACCCCTCAACACGGCTGAAAAGGCCCAGTCTGCTCCTGACAAAGACAAGTGGCTACCCTTCTTCCCAAAAACCAAGAAGGTGACAGAGCTCCCCCAGACAGGAGCATCTCTTGGCAAGATCCCTGCACTGAAGCAGCCGGGAGAGCCCTCTCCGGTTGCCTGGCTCGTCCTGCTGCCTTTGGACACAGAGTCATTGAGAATCACCAGACTAGATCTCTCTCTCCCTCCCTCCAGTCCCTGGCCAGAAGTAAATGTGCTAGTTAGGGTACAAGCATGAGTCCTCCACCAGCTGCTTGTTTAGAGTCAATCTTAAGGGAAGTGGCCAGGTGATCAGTGACCCAGTCTGGCTCCCAAGGCCTTCTACAAACCCTAGTGTTTCTTGTCTCAGCAGAGCAGCAATTCCAAGAAAGACAAGGATGCCTTGGAGGACAAGAAGCGAAACCCCATTCTCAAGTACATCGGGAAGCCCAAAACCTCTTCCCAGAGCAGTGAGTATTCGGGGAGCAAAGCCTTGGGCAGGGGCCTCTGGCCCTTCAAGGCCAGTACATTGGCAGGGGGCCTTCCTGTGCTTCTGGGAGCCAGAGGCCCGAACTCCAAGGTCAGCTTCCTCTCAGCGCTCCTGCCTCCTTGCCACACCCAACACGGGCTCCTGAGGTGCAGGGAACTGCTTCAGAGCCACGGAGGTCGTGCCAGTGCCTGGGTCTAGGAGCTCAGAGATACCGAGCAGCCATGCAGAGGAGTATCCCCCACTCCCCTTGGAAAGCTGCCCTGTTGACAGTCAGGGCCTCCTTCATCTTCACCCATGGACTTGTCTGTCCTCCTGAGGGCCTGTGTGTTGGGAGCAATTATAGGCCCTTGATGGAGAGTTTCAATGACTGTTAAGCTGAACTGAGTGAAAAGGGGGCAGGTTGGGGACCTAGAGGCTCCCCTCATGCCATCAGAAACCCAGACCTCCATGGGTTTCCCAGCTGTGTGTCGTTTGTTTGGACGTTGCCGCTGGCGCTCCCAGTTATTATCTTAAGATCCCCATGTTAGTCTTGGAAATCTGGAAAGGACCGTGGTGCAGGCCTCCTGCCTTTCCTGAAATCGCTGCCTGAGGGAGGCGGGGAGGAGGGGACTCTCCTGGATCAGTCCTGATTTTTGCCACTACCTTTCATTTTCCCAGCTTGATGTAATTTTTATTTTGACTCTTGAAACATTAATTTGATTTTTCATGGTTTGCTTTTGTTTTTGTTTGTTTTCTTTTAGCATTTTATATTCCCTTGTCCCCTGTGGAAGGTAAAAGGACCATTTTATTTGGGTTTTCCCTTTCATTAGCATTGAGTTCACATTTTCCAAGTCCTATCTGCCCTCCCCCCTCCTTCATCTCCCATTTTGCCCATCCTTCCTCCCTTTCCTCCCTCCATTGCTCTCATGTGCCCCTCCATGCTGCTGAAGCTCCCCTGGGCACAGGAGTCTACTGCCCGATGCACGGTGGGAGGGGCCGGGCCGCTGCCCCCCAGGCACAGCTCCTCCTCGGGGTGCTGGCAGAAGCCAGCTTCTAGGGCCTCCGAGATGTTCCACGACCCAAGGCCTTTCTCGTTCTGTCCCCTCTGTGTGGATGCAGCTGCAAAGTCCAGGACTCTGTAAATGAGGGAAACTCTCACACACTGAAATGTCCTGCACAAGCTCCTCAGGTCTTTGTTTTCAACTGATGTAATAAAATCCTCATTTTTTTAATGCTACGTGGGGTTTTTTGTTTGTTTGCTTTTTAGCTAATGATGGGTCTTCAGCAGGTTGGCCTTGAGGTATTTTAATTTGTCATCTCCTTTGCTTAAGCCCTTCTGGGCAGCACTTGCATCTCTTCTAACTCTTAAAACCTTGCCAGTGTCACTGCAGCATTTAAAAAGAATGACCTTAATGTGTGTATATTGGAGGACCTAATATCTTCTAAAATCTGTGTATTTTTAAAAATAAATACATTTATAATTGGCATTAACCCAAAGAAACTTAGAACCTGGAGCTGTACAGGTTCCTTTCCCATCCGTGAAGTCCACATGCTTAGAATTAATTAAGTGATTAATATTTTCTAGGTTCTATAGTAAATCAGAGGGGGAGAGAGCAGTGAGATGCAATCAGAAGTTTTAATAAATTGCTATAATTCACTTTATATAAATAAATGACAATTTAAAATAATGATTTTCAAAGTTATTTTTAAAGTTAAATCCCTAGCCTTGTTACGTTTTTAAACAATAAAAATAAAGAATTATTGGGACGGGGGAGGGGGGAGTCTGTAAAACAATGGAAAAAATGAAAGAATGGCCTTGAAACCCAGACTTTTATTTCTTAGCACGTACTTCCTCCCATCCACCCTCCTTGAGGTGGGCATGAGGTAAGCAGCATGCCTAAGACCTGCCCCAGCTGCTTGCTTTGAGTCAGCCTGGGAGGGGCCAGGAACACCCAGGGCAGAGTTGCTGATCCCAGGAGCAGGATAAGGATGCTGGGTATTCACCATCTCTTTGAGTTAGATCTTCCTATTGTCATCTCATGATTTGATTTGATGTTCTCAAGTTCCCAGGACATCAGACAAATCTGTATGCGCATCTAAAACCAAACACCCACCAAAGCTAGAAAACCTCATTTACTGAGAACCTTGCCATTTATGATCACCAGCTATTAGCTTGGTTTATTAGTTAACGTATCCGATTGTTAGTGACATATAATTCACTTTTACTTTGTTTCATTGTTATTCAGAGAATGGAGGAAGGAGAGCAAAGGCTGCTGGTAAAAACTTTGCTCTTTTCAAAAATGCGTTCCTTTCTATGTGTTTTTTCCCCTGTTACTCTGGGTTATTCAGTTATACCAAATCTCAGGGCCACACCTGTTCCTTGTCTGGGGTGTAAGCTAGGGTGTAACTATATCCCCAGAACTGGGCCTTTTCCAAGTGGCCCAGGGGAGGGGGAACAATGGGCTCTGCCCAGAGTTGCTGTGTTCTAGGACATTCCCAGGCTTCTGCATCATCCTCCAGCCAGGGATGCTCCAGGCTGTGGCTGCAAAGCTGCCCCTGGCTCCTGCAGTTGCCCCAGGGCCCAGATGCACGTTCAGTCTGGGACAGGCAGCTCTGACTCTAATCTCCAAAATGAGAGTGACGGTAACAGCCTCGGCTCCTACCACATATACACAGCCACCTATTTTGCAGTTTTAGAAAAGCATTACCTGTATAAAGGATGTGGAATGGTGAGCTTTGAAGAGCCCAGTTAAATGTTTTTCTGTTTCTTCTGGCTTGGAAATTTTCTTATGAATCTCAGGTTTAGATTCACAGGGAGATTTATAAATTTGTCTATGTTGATGGCAGAGTCTCTGGTTAGTACAGATAGGATCGGGGTCTGGCACCCAGGGATATTTGTCTTGCCTTCTGCATCCCACTTATCCTTTCTGTTGGTCCAGGCAGAGTAGCATCTTTAACCCATCTCTTGTTCTGACAGCCTGGACCTGGAGCTTAGCTAATCCTCTTTGAAGATGGGAACCACTGAGCCCCCAGCCTGAGCTTGCTTCTCCCGGGTCTCCATGTGGTATCGCCTATGCCTTTTTACTCTTACCTGCCCTCTCTACTTGGAACAGAGACAGCTCTCTTTTGTCTTAGCTTTGAATGCCAGAGAGTGACATCTGTCCTTCTAAGACCCACTCCCCACCCACCACTTGTAATGAGGTGTCTGATTCTTTAATGATGGAGATGAAGAGGCAGGGGTGGAGGCAGAAAGAACAGGAAGGCAAGTCAAGGAAGAACAGAATAGTGAACTCTAAAAGTAGTATAAATTTGAAAAGTGTTTGGTATAATTTGGCAACCTGGCCAAATTACAGGTAGATAACGTTTTTGGTCTTCCTGGCTATTTTTCAAGCTTTATATGGCTCTTGGGAGAAACCTAGAAACCTAGGAACGATCCTTAAGCATGAGAGTCATTGTAATAAAGAATGTGTGAACCAAAAGAAATATCCAGCGCAAATGTATTTCCAAAGCCACTCATTTTGCACCTGAAGAAAGAGTAGCCCCAGAAAGGTGGGGGGACTGTGCATGCTACACCCCACAGTGGAAGAGCCAGAGCTCGAACCCTGTCTCCTGGCCCTCGGCTCCATGCTGTTCTCACCCATGCTTATTCATCACTGTCTTCTGGGCTCAAGGGGAGCGAGGGCCCTGAGGAGTCGTCCCTGAACCGAAAGCAGAGTATCTTTCATTATCCTTCTGTTTCCAGTCAAACCCGGCAACGTGAGGAACATCATTCAGCACTTTGAGAACAACCAGCAGTACGATGCCCCGGAACCTGGGACGCAGCGCCTCTCAACAGGAAGCTTTCCCGAGGACCTGCTGGAGAGCAACAGGTAACAGTGGCTGGATGGGGCCTGCTGGCTGCCCAGAGAGGGGAGCGCTGGCAGGGTCGGAGCAGGGCTCGGTGCCTGCTACTTCACCCCCCCCCATATTGTAAGGCTCCTGCTGTAGCGCTCTCTCCCTCTCCCCCAACCTTCCTGCCTGGGTGTCTTCAGAAGAAGACGTACTGTGTGCTGGTGGTCAGGTAAGCAGGCGAGAGAGCGGGGCCCCTGACCTTCCAGCAGGAATCATGTGCCTTTATAATTCCTTCGGATTCACTCCCTGGCCACTCAGCGGCCTCCACACTAAGAATGAGCTAGATTGTGTTATAAAGCAACTAGTCAGGAAACCCTAAATGACAACAGCTAGAGAAGAGTCCAGGTTGGGGGTAGGGGGTAGAGGGGGCTGGTGAAGGGAAATCTTGGAAAATAAGGAAGTTGGGTTAAGACAATCTTTGGTGCCCATGAAGAAGAGAGCTAAAGATGAGGTTCTGTTGGGTGCTATAAAAGCAGATAGCATAATGGGCATCAGATGTCCACCTCACCAAAGAGATACAAAGGCCATTGATTCAAAATGAACTGTTCTTCTAGAAGAACAAGGGGAGCGGAGGCTGTGGTACTGCGCACGTTCTCCATCTTTGGCCGGGTTCTAAGCAGAACCCTTCTCTGGCATTGACACGTACTCTTGCACTTGCTCTTGACTATGACGTGACAACCATCAAGTTAGGGCTCACATTCTACAGCCAGCACTTAAAGTAAAAACTGCCTGTAGTCAGAAACATCCTTGCACCTTCCTTAAGTCACACCTGAGATATAATAAATGTGGTCTGTGTGTACAAAACTAGTTCTTGTGTACACTGCTGAGCTGGACTATACACAGGCCCAAAGGCATGAGTCAGCCTGCACAATCAAACCATTCATTTTACCCCTGAAATAACTAGTTACCAGAATTCCTGCTTGTGTACAGGGTTACTCTGTTCTGTTTATACTAAACCTTTATAAGCTTAATATATGTTAAAAGGTTTTGCCATAGTGAGAGTTAACAAAGATTTAGGCAAGATAAAGGTTAGATTTGAGCGGGGATCAGAGGCTGAGATCTCCTGGAGAAAGAATCAGCAACCCCCTCCAGTATTCCTCCCTGGGGAAGTTGCCTGGACAGAGGGGCCTGGCGGGCTACAGTCCATGGGGTTGCAAAGAGTCGGACAGAACTTAGCAACTAAACAACAAAACAACAACAGAGGTTGAGTTCTAATATTATTGAGTAAATTAATACAAACTATATGATTGCTGAGGTAGGTGTGATTTTATAGATGTATCAAATATACAATTATAAGATATATTGTCAGCACTTTGAGGAAATATTTGAGACCATTTGTAAACGTATTCTTAAAGTTGTTAGGTAAATTTGCCCTGAGACATTCGTGAGGATCCTAAATCCACTGTTAGCAGAAGCGTTTGGATTTGATGATTATAAATCACCGACAGTCTTGGAAGAAATGACATCGGCAGCATAGTGTGACAGAGGTTTTTGTAGAAACTAACAGGTATAAGAAGCCCCCAATTCTAGACAGCAGTAACCTAGGAACTTTTGGCTGGAGAAGGGTTGCATGCCTCCCTTCTTCATGGGATCATTACTCACTTCTGGGTACTTAAAAGAAGCCCCAGGAACCTCATTGCACAAGGTTTGATGCGATGCTAAAGTGACCCATTGTGGGGCACCGGTGCAAGTGTTTTGAGGTAATCTGTGTTGGAATTGTTCTGACAGGCTTCAGGGAGTGAGTTCAGTAGGGGATCAGCTGACAGTATGGGTTCTAACCCTGCAGACAAACCCTTGGGACCCAGAGGGGAGCAGCATTTGGATCCTTTGGCAGTTCAGAGACTGATGAATGGAGACCAAGCCATTTGGCGGCTCCTCTGCAGCAGTCTGCTGTGCTATAAGAGCTCTCCAGACTCCCCAGGCCTTCTGTGGTCCTAGATGCAGAGCAGGAAATAGATTAGCAGTAATGTCAGCAGAGAACCAGCCCAGCAGGGCCATGGGGGGACGCACCATCCTGGGGCAGCTAGGGGTCAGAGATGCCAGCTGTCACAGGGCTGATGCCCTGCAGGACTTGAAAAAGAGCAGCACCCGGTCGTCAGCATCTCAAGCCCCACAAACCGTCAGCGGCCAAGAATGGCAGGCCAGGGAGCATGCCCATCAGTAAGCATGCCCCTGAAGTACCCTTCCAAGCTGCTCTGCTCTGAGGGGACTGGAGGCCTAGAAAGGATGCTCTCAGGATAAGAACAGAAGAAATCCACAATCCACATCACAGCTGGAGGGGTGGGAATTCAGATAGACTTTTCTGACAGGCAGTATGAAGAATGCTGAAGAGTATGTGCAGGGGGTGCTTGTACTTCCCTCTTAGAAGATCTTGTAAAAGGAGAGCTCCGCCTCGAGCAGAGTCCACGGTGGGCACCGACCCGTTCCAGAGCAGAGGGCCAGGTGGGCCGGCCAGGAGATGGCGGGGTCAGGGAGGGTAGGACCTCGTGGTTCCTAGTGATAGACTTTGGTGTCCACAGCAGCCTGATGGGGACTCGGGGTCTTTGGCATCCAGGCACCCCACAAGTCTGATTTTATTAAGTCCTGGATTTTAGCTTCCTCTTGGGATCCCTTTCTGAACAGTCAGGAGGAAGATGAAGGCTTCCCTGGTGGCTCAGTGGTAAAGTATCTGCCTGCCAGTGCGAGACACGGGTTCGATCCCTGGTCTGGGAAGATTGTACATGCCGCGGAGCAGCTAAGCCCGCCGGCCACCACTGTTGAGCCTGCGTCCTAGAGCCTGGGAACCACAGGTACTGAGCCCAAGTCTGAAGCTTCTGAGGCTTGCATGCCCTAGAGCCCGTGCTCTTCAAGAGAAGCCACCACAATAAGAAGCCCACGCACATCGCAACTAGAGAAAAGCCCGCATAGTAATGGAGACCCAGCACCGCCAAAAAATAAATAGATAAAATTTTTTTAAAAAGAGGAAGATGAGAGGCTCTGTCCATCAAGCCAAGCTGGGGAGAGGAAGGAGTGCCTGTGGTAAAAGCGGTTTGTCACTGAGCAGTGTCTGCCACAGGGAGTTCGGGCACATTGGGTCTGGTGTTTGGCGTGGAAGCCTCCAGTGCCGAGGCAGGCCCTGAGAGGGAGGAGCAGGTCAGAGCTGGTCGGGTGTGAGACCCCAAGGTCTCTTGCTGTTCCATCCAGTTCACGCTCAGAGATTCGCCTGGGCCGCTCTGAAAGTCTGAAGGGCCGGGAGGAGATGAAGCGGTCCCGGAAGGCGGAGAACGTGCCCCGCTCTCGCAGCGACGTGGACATGGACGCCGCGGCGGAGGCCGCCCGCCTCCACCAGTCAGCCTCCTCATCTGCCTCCAGCCTCTCCACCAGGTGGGCGGGGCTCGGGGAGGGCTCCGCCCACTGGCATCTTGCGGGCCAGGCAGCCCAGGGTGGCTGAGAGCTGACATTCTCTCCACAGGTCTCTTGAGAACCCAACACCTCCCTTCACCCCCAAAATGGGCCGCAGGTGAGTGATGGGTGCAGCAGCAGTCTCTGTTAGGTGTCCCTGACCCAGCCGTGCCTTCTGCTGGCCTGTTGGTGGTGCAGCCCCTCTTCTGGCCCCCTGGTTTCCCAGGGCCCAGGACAGGCAGGTTGGGCAGGAGAGTGGGGGACACACCCCACGTTTGACCTCCTCCCGTGACACTGAGCCGCCACCTCCTTTCCCCCAGGAGTATCGAGTCCCCCAGCTTGGGGTTCTGCACAGACGCCCTCCTCCCCAACCTGCTAGAAGACGATCTGGGCCAGCTGTCTGACCTGGAGCCAGAGCCAGATGCCCAGAACTGGCAGCACACAGTGGGCAAGGACGTGGTGGCCAGGCTGAGCCAGAGGGAGATTGACCGGCAGGAGGTCATCAATGGTGAGACCAGCTGCCTCTCCCCGCTTCCACGCTGACTCGTGTGGTAACAGTGCAGGGCACCTTGGACGCAAAGGGTGGTAGAGAAGAGAGGGTGGGGCCTTAGGGGCATGGCCGGCCCATGCTGTGATTCCTGTGAGGACCACCTCCATTCTGGCCTTCAGGAGAGGTCCCAGGAGATCCTTGCTGATGGCTGTCCTGCTGTCTTTCTGCCCCTCCTTGTCCCTTCACCTGCTCAGAGCTGTTCGTGACCGAAGCGTCCCATCTGCGCACACTCCGGGTCCTGGACCTGATCTTCTACCAGCGGATGAAGAAGGAGGGCCTACTGCCCCGCGAGGAGCTGGCCCGTCTCTTCCCCAACCTACCTGAGCTCATCGAGATCCACAGTGAGGAGCCCCCCGCCCGCCCCCTCCCCTGGCCAGACTTCAGATTTCTGCCCACATGCCAGGACCCCCAAGCACATAGCCCCTGCCCGTACTCTTTGCGGGGAGAACCTGATGCCCAACCTGAAGCCAGTATTCCAACTCCCCCACGAGTGAAGTGGCTCCCAGACCTTGCCCCCACAGCACGACCCTCAGAGCCCTCTTCCCCCGTCACCAAGGGCCTGGCCTTGCAGCTCAACCCCAGGCGCTTCTGTCTTCTCTCCTTGCCCCAGATTCCTGGTGTGAAGCTATGAGGAAGCTCCGGGAGGAGGGCCCCATTATCAAAGAAGTCAGTGACCTCATGCTGGCTCGGGTATGGCTGCCCAGGCCCCAGGGAGGCCTTGGAGGAAGAGGGGGAGAGGTTCCAGGCAGGGGTGTGAGGTGGGCTCTGTGGTGTCCCTTCTCCCTGTCAGTTCGACGGCCCCGCCCGGGAGGAGCTCCAGCAGGTGGCCGCACAGTTCTGCTCCTATCAGTCCATCGCCCTGGAGCTGATCAAGACCAGGCAGCGCAAGGAGAGCCGGTTCCAGCTCTTCATGCAGGTACGCGTGGCCTCTGCTTGTCGCCGCTGAAACCAGCCAGTCCAGTCTTAACTCAGTCAGGCTGAGGGGGAGAGCTTACCAGGTCCACCCACCATCTCTCAGACTACCCACTGGCCCCCAGCTCCAGGCACCCTGGCCTCTTCTCTCTGCCAGGGTTGGTGACCAGCACCTCTGCTCCATCCACACCCTCCCCAGGCCCCCTCTTCAGAAACACTGACATATACCCACTCTCAAGACAGAGACACCAGACTTGCCATCAGATGGCCCTGCTCACCTCCTGCTGCCTGTATTTACTCAGATGGATCTCAGTTTGTTTGTCTATAAAGTGGGAGTAATCCCTGTTTTATGTGGCTTGACCATATCCCTTTCTTGGGCTGTGGTCTCCCTACCCCACCAGCTTTTTTCTAAATATCAAAGCGAGAAGCTGCCACCACCGTTTCTGAGTGACTCTCTGGAATTGGGACCTATTTAGCATTTGTGCTGTCCTGTGGCCCGGAGCCCACAGGCCAGCTCCTAATCTGGGGTGCCGTCTCCCTCTGTGCGTCCTTCCATGCAGGAGGCCGAGAGCCACCCTCAGTGCCGGCGACTGCAGCTCCGAGACCTCATCATCTCCGAGATGCAGCGTCTCACCAAGTACCCGCTGCTGCTGGAGAACATCATCAAGCACACGGAGGGTAGGGCCCTGGACGCCCGGCCTGGGGAGGCAGCAGCCCCATGGCCCAGAGCCCGGTCCTGGCACAGCCCTGCTTGTGACCTTAGCAAGTCACTTGACCTCTCTGGTCCTGAGGGTTTCATCCTTGTGTTCTTGCGGTCAGTCTCAGAGAAGACAACCATTGTGATGCACTTTGGCAGTAAATAAGGTGCTCAGCACAGGAGGAGGTTCAGGCTGTCCCCGGCCTGTGTGGGGCCTCTGTGCAGATGGGAGCGGAGCCTCTGATGATGTGGGGTTGGCACACGGGGTACCGTGGCTCCTCTGAGGGGCGTGGTTCCGCACCAGAGCATGTGACTGGATTTTAGTCCCATTCATGCCCCCTGCTGGACGTCTCTGGGGGCGTTGCGATGCACAAAAGGCAGCCGTGCATGGTGAGTTACTCCAGAGGAGTACGGGACCAGGCTGAATAGGGGGTCTAGCCCTGTCGTCACTGTCCCTGGGATCCCGAGCACCTTTCACCACCCTCAAGTTGGAGACGTTGGTGTCAGTGTGGAGAAGTGGGAAGGACCCACAGCCCCCTGTTCTTAGAGGGAGGCGCTATCGCTCCCTCGGTCCCCATCGTGTCCCCACACCTGTAGGGCCAGTTGTAGTCTAGGCAGGAATTCCTAAGAGCCATCAGTGTCTGCAGAGCAGAGGTCTGAAGCCCGTGGATCCTCAGAATATGTCGTCCTTAGGTTTGAGGTCCAGGTTAGGCAGGGTGGCATGTCCCCACCCACTCCCGTGATGTGTGACTGGCTGGCCCCGGTAGCCAGCTCCTGTCAGGCTCTGGCAGACTCGTCTGGCAGGAGCCCTAAAAACCCCTCGTTACCCCGTGGGCAGGCGGCACCTGTGAGCACGAGAAGCTCTGCCGGGCCCGGGACCAGTGCCGGGAAATTCTCAAGTATGTGAACGAAGCAGTGAAGCAGACGGAGAACCGGCACCGCCTGGAAGGCTACCAGAAGCGCCTGGACACCACCTCCCTGGAGAGGGCCAGCAACCCCCTGGCCGCAGAGTTCAAGGTCAGAGCCCCACAGGCACACGTGCTTCTCGGGCCTCCTTAGGAGCAGCAGTCCACCCAAGACCTGGAGCGTACTGGGGGAGGAGACCTGTGCCCATGTGTACAAGGACGTGTGATGAGGGCCCCGGAATGACACAGCAACGGTGGCTGTTGCCGCCTTGTCCCTGGACAGACAAGGGCAGACAGCCCGACAACAGAGGCCGGGTGTGAGAACTCAGCCTGCAAGAGCAGGAGGTGGGGATGGACTCGAGGTAACAGTGAAGGCCATTTGGGAGGAAATAAAGCTGAAGGGACAGGCAGGACCCTCTTAGGAGGATCAACAGTGTGTGGTGGGTAGAGAACCCCCCGCCAGGGCCACCAGTGTATCCCCCAGCACAGCACGTGGCTTGTGACTTTGCAGTTGCCTTTTTACTTGTCTGCATCCCCCACAAGAGTGTGAGGGCAAGGGACTAGTTTTTGTTCACACCACTGATGCCCAGCACCTTAGCATAGAGTCTAGGTTCTCAGATGCTTGTTGAATGAATGGTGTCTCTCTCACAGAGTTTGGATCTTACAACCAGAAAGATGATCCATGAGGGGCCTCTAACCTGGAGGATCAGCAAGGATAAGACCTTGGGTAAGCGCCAGGGGCCTGGGACCAAGAGGGAATCTAGGGCATCACCCGGGCTCTTCCTCTCTGGATCATCAGCTCTGTACCTGGTGCTCTCAAGGGCGGTAAGGTAGCTGGGAGGCAGCTCCAAGCACCACTGGGGTTGAGAGCTCAGGGCACCTTAAGCACAGCATGGGAGAAAGAACCAAAAACCAAGCAGTTGGAGGTCAGCAGACTCCAGGGCTCCCCAGACCCTGAGGACGACCATCCAGGAGCCTCTGGTATCCCAGGTGTTGGTGAGGGCTGAGCAGGCAGCGGGGAACCCCTCACAGACATCACCCTCCTCCAGACCTCCACGTGCTGCTGCTGGAGGACCTCCTGGTGCTGCTGCAGAAGCAGGACGAGAAGCTGCTGCTCAAGTGCCACAGCAAGACGGCCGTGGGCTCCGTGGACAGCAAGCAGACCTTCAGCCCCGTGCTCAAGCTCAATGCCGTGCTCGTCCGCTCGGTGGCCACAGGTACCCGTGAGGAGACGGTCCCAGCGGGCCCGGGTCCCAGGCCATGCGCCCTGCTACTCCTGTCCAGTGAGCGCTGGGTGATGAACTTACTGGCCTGCCCGTGTGACTTTCCTTCCACCCAGACTCATCTAAACAGGAAGATGTGGTTCAGTCTGGGGTGGGATGGCGACTAAGGTGGACAGCCTGGTGCAGGCCGGATGGGATGTGAGCACCTAGGGTGGACTGAGGATGAGGAAGCAGAACTGGGCAGAGATCAGTAGGACATGCCTTCCTGCTGCAGGAGGAACAGGCAGAGTTCACACCCACAGTCCAGAGCCCAGTCCAGTGCTCGGAGCACTTTAGTGAGAAGCGGAGCATGTACCAGAAGGGCTCTGGGCTCGCTTTCTTCAACTGTATCATGGGGAGTGATGCCTGTCTCTTAGCGGGAGGTGAAAAGGGAGGATGGGTGTGATGTAAACCTTCAGCCCTCACTGTGAGGAAAGTGGGAGATAATGACTATGAAGATGGCATTAGAGGAACCAGAATGGCCTCTGTCCTTCCTGTAAGTGGAACCCAATGACCTCGGTCCAACTAGTGCTGCATTCTGCATCTGGTTGAGGGTCAGGGTTTCAAGTCCACACTTTGTCACCCAACCCAGGCTGCAGTCATGCCCCTGCCACCCCCAGTACAGACCCTTCTGCTTCTCTGTCCTGCACAGATAAACGGGCCTTCTTCATCATCTGTACCTCTGAGTTGGGCCCACCCCAGATCTACGAGCTGGTGGCTTTGACATCATCGGACAAGAACACGTGAGGATTGCTGGGAAGCGAGGCAGTCCCGCGTAACTGCCATCCCCGTGGGACCAGGGCGGTGTGTGAGGACTTGGACAGTGAGACCAGGACTGGGCCCAGAGTGGCTAGAGGATGGGGCCTTGGCACAGAAGAGGGAGATAAGACAGATGCAGAGAGGCTTTCGGGATCACCATTCCTGACCCCATGAGCGGCCTGTCCAAGGAAGGAGGCGTTACCAGCAGTCTTCCAGCCAGTCCGCTGCTCCTCTCCTTTCTCTGGCCACACTCCCTTCCCCTGGGTTCTTCTCTTCCTCCATCAAGTGTTTTAAATGCCCACACTCTTCAAAGGTGTTTGCCTCCAGAACTGTCATCTCCACCCCCCGGCATCCACCCGCCCATATTCCCGGCAGTAGCCAGCCTCAGTAGTAGCCTGTCTGACCTAGAGGCCAGAGACAGATTGGGTCAGACAGTTTCTCGGGGCTTTCATCTGTGAATGTGGATAGTGCTGCCTCTTGGGAGCTAGGTTGAGAGAGAACAGATACAGAGTGCAGAGCGCAGAGCCTAACAGAGGGTTGGTGTTCAGCAGTTGGTAGCTGTGAGTAATATAAACCTGCCCCAAGCAGGGGCAGCCAGTCAGAACTGCACGGGAGGCGGGACCCCCGCTGGGCAGAGGGTCCTCAGGGCAGGTTCTGGCAAAGGGCTTCGCAGCCCTGGCTCGGGGTGGGTGGGGGAGACACTGTGCTCCTCTGTCCTGTTCTCACCAGCAGACCTCTCTTTTCCTGCTGAGCGACAGGTGGATGGAGCTCTTAGAAGAGGCTGTTCGGAATGCCACCAGGCTCCCTGGAGTTGCCCCAGCACCCACCCACCCCCCGCGCCCAGGCCCCCAGGAGCCAGCCGACCAGAGCCCCACACCCAGCAGGTGGGCAGCCTTCCGGGCCCGTCACCATCCCCGCTCCAGGCCAGTCATTTGCTGCTTCTGAGCACTTCACCCCTGGGTTTGGGCAGCCTCAGCTGACAGATGTTAGCGGGCAGGTGGAGTAAGGTCCGCCCACACCTCCACCTTCTGGCCCTGCCTGTTTTTCCCCCCATTGCCCTGCTCAAACTGTGCCTGAATTGTGAGGGCGAGGGGGTAGAATCAGGACCAAGACAAGCTTGGCCAGCACTCACCCTCCTCTCCAGGTTGCTAACCAGACAGCAGGTCTGAAATCTAAACCACTGCCTTCTTTGGCCCTGCTCCTTCATTGCCCATGTGAACTCAGGAGGCCAGAGTGGAATTTCATTACGTGGCCACCTCCCAGCTGACAGAGAGCCAGAACTCCAGGCGGGCGGGCCTCCCTCACCCTGACTGTTCTCCCCGCAGGGCAGGACCGGATGACTCCGAGGTGTTCCACGGTGAACCGGAGCCTGAGGCAGCCCCTGCAGGTAAGGCCCTGAGCTGTCCCGGGGGGGCTGACCCAGTTCATTTCCCTTAGGCACAGGTAAGGAGGTGGCTGGGGTTGATGGGAGAGCCATAAAGGGCCATAATAACAGAGAAAAACAGAATGAGGAAGGAGGTCTTGGAAGAGGGCAGAAAACAGGCTAAAGTAAACAGAGCTTCCCACCTGAGGAGGAAGCGAGGGCAGGTGGGTAGAGTCTGGGGGCTCCTAATGAAGAACAAGATGCCCTTAGAGATGTGCTGGGACAGGAATCCTGAGGATGGGGGTGGGGAGTGGAGCTCAGAGGGCTGCAGAGACAGTCACTAGGATGGGATCGACAGGGGCACAAGGGTCCCAGACAGAACTCTCGGTGAGTTTTTAATGTGAAGTAACTTATCGCCTCGAGTTTAGAGAGAAATCTCTGTGGGTAGGCTCCCTGGCTGGGTCTGTTTTCTGTTTCCTTCCACTTGAATGCTTCTCCTAACTCCCGCCCCACTTCAAGTCTTTGTGCAGATAGATTGTCAGCTTTGCACGAAGTTACCTTCTTTGACCACTCGGTTTAATACCAGCATTCCTGATCTCCCATACCCCCGCGTATGGTTTTTTCTTTCCTATCGCACTTTCATCGCTAATTCATGTAGTTAATTTACTTATTTTCTTTTTCTCTATGTTCGTCAATTAGAATTTAAGTTCCACAGGGCAGGGGTCTCTGTTTTTTTTCTACTGATGTGTGCCAGGAGCCTGGGACGGTGCCTGGCCATGATTGAGGCTCAGTAAACATTGTGGAATGAATCAGCCAGTGTTCCCAGCCCCTTGAACCCAAAGCTGGACCTGGGATTAGCCTGTCCATGCCCTCCCTTTTCCCCTGCTTACACTGTCCTCCCATCTGAAACAGGCATGGGGTGCCAGCAGAGAGTCAAAGGGAAGCACTCGGCCCTGCTGGCAGATGCTGAACAGGAGGGCAGCGTGGAGGACGAGGAGCTGGGAGCCCTGCCTCACCCTTCTGCCTCGCTGAATAGCGAGTACAGGGGAAGCAGGACCAGGGACCCCATCCTCCTGCCCCTCCCGGGCCCTCTGTTCATGGAAGGACTCGCCGATGCAGCCCTGGAGGACGGTGAGTGCCTCCTGGCCCTGACTGTCAGCCCCCAGTGCCCCAGCAGCTTGGCCGGTGTCGACAGGCAGATACCCTACTCGGCCTGCTCAGAGGCTCTCCCTGAGTTGTGCTCCAGGAGAGAAGGATGCAGAGAGACCGTTGTTGCTCCTGTCCCCCCACCCCGGCCTCCACCCTACCCCCCAGCTGGTTGGCCAGGGCCCCCCAGCTCCACGCTGTGACTGCAGAGGCAGTGTCACCAGGTCGGGGGTGGGAGAAGGGAGCCGCAGCCCCCACCTCCTCTGCACCCCGCCCCCCGCCATGGCCAGGTGCGTGGTCCTGTGTCCAGGAAGCCATCACCTGCTTCCCCTCCAGTGGAGAACCTGCGGCACCTGATCCTGTGGAGCCTGCTGCCTGCTCACCCCGCGGACCCACGAGCTGCCGGGGAGCCCGAGGATGACCTGACCCCTACACCCTCCGTCATCAGCATCACTTCGCACCCCTGGGACCCAGGCTCCCCGGGGCGAGCTCCCACTGGGGCCGAGGGGGATGATGCCCCACTCTCGGGGCCAGAGTGGAGCCAGCAAGGGCAGGAGAACATGGCTCTGCGGTCTCTGGAACAGCTGCCCCCAAGGACCAGGAATTCTGGGGTCTGGGAATCTCCCAAGCTAGACAAGAATCCGGAGGAAGAAGCTTCGAGCACAGAGGGCACAGGAAGCTACAAGGTTGTAAGAAAAGGTAAAGTACGTTGGGGTGCCCCCGGGGGCACACTGAGTCTTCAGCTGGCTGCTTCCTTCCCGCCCCGTCTGGAAGCCTTGTGTGCAGAGGCTTGTCCGGATCCCGGGGAAGGAGACATGCTGACATCATGTAATGGCTTTGGGGTCAGACAGCCTAGGTACAGGGTCCTAGTTCCATTACTTAATATCCCTGTGACCCTGGGAGAAATTCTGAAGCCCCTCTGGACTTCATTCTACGTTATGAGGATATCACTGTGGCACAAGTCAGCTGCCAATAAGTTTCTGCTAGCGTTCTTCACTGCTCTTGCAGTCCTAAGAAGTGGGGCTTTTCTCACGATCTTCATCCCCAGAAAGACACGGGCAGAGGGCTGCAGCGGATGGCTCCAGAGAGCAGCAAGGAAGGCACTGATGTGTGGGATGGAGGCGGGGTGGGTCTGGAGGCAGAGCCAAGAGGAGGGGCTGCAGGACAAGGCTGGGAGCCGTGTGGAGACAGGGGGTCCCTGGTGAAGGAGCAGGGAGCTAGGACGGCCCCGGTTTAAGACAGGAAAAGCCAGGACTGGCTGGGACTGGGGCTCAGGGCAGGTTTGGCCAGAGCCCAGACGACAGAGCAAAGAGTCAGGGCAGCCTGGTCTGAGGAGTGCAGCAGGGGAGGAAGTGAAGCGCAGGGTGCTCGGGCAGTGGGAGGGCGTCCACACCAGTGCCAGGGGGTCTCCTTTCCTCCCCCAATGCCCAGCTCTGCCTCCTTTTCCAGGAGCATTTTTCTCTCCACCTGCCCGAGGTCTGCGCTCTCTCCTGGGTTTCTGGGACCTGACCTTCCTTCTCTCTCCTCTGGTGAATTGGTGAATCGGTGGAGCAGTTCTCTGTGGCTCTGCGGGGTGTAATCATGTGTGATCTTGTGTTCACTGTGTTCTTCCCTTTTTCTTTTTCTTCACCCCGCCCCACACCCACCTCTTCTTTCTCCGTCTCCTTCCTGCTCCGGCGCCCTCCCCTCTCCTCCTGTCTCCTCTCTGCTCTCCCTGGTGGTGGTGTTGGTGCAGCGGAGGTGGCAGGCAGCAAGGCGGTCCCTGCACTGCCAGAGAGTGGCCAGTCAGAGCCTGAGCCACCCGAAGTGGAAGGCGGAGCAAAGGCTACGGGTAACGACCCTCTCCCTGGAGCCAGACAGGCAGGGCTGGAGTGGGAGCCCTTGAGGGCAGAGCTGGGCTTCTGGTGTTAGACCCTGGTCGGCAGTCGTGTGGACACGCCCCCCCCAACTGGAATCAGGGAGAGTAGGACGTGGGCCTAAAGGTGGCGGGCAGACCTGTGCCAGCCCCTCTCCGCGAGCTGCGCAGGCCCCTTCCCGAGCGGTGGAGTGAAGCGGCTGTGCTTCGTCACAGGAGGCGGGGGAGGGGAGCGCAATGTCGTTCTGAGCCACCTCTCCCGCACACCAGCCACAACACCCGTCAGGGTCACTGTGGAGAATGGCTTGTGAGGCCTTCCAGGCTCCTGGACATATTCCTGTGCTGACTGTCCTGTCAGGGACCCTCGGCATCCTTCTCTAGCTATCCCTGACCCCCTCTGATGAGTTCAGGTATCGCAAAGATCACCAAGTAATTGGCTATTGGGGAGGGGGCTGTGTTGAAGTTCAGCAGAGCCTGAGATGGGGCAGAAGGAGGCACCCACCCACCTCTTTCAGAAGCATCTAAAGCCAGCTCACCCCCCTCTTCACCCTTCCTTCAGGGAATGGGGGCCGCTGTGGTTTCCCAGAAGAAACACAACCACCCTGCCCCTTCTCCTTTAACCTCCACCACTAGCTCCTTAGTCTCCCCCCTGGTGTGGGCCCCACTGGGCAATACCAGCATCTCAAAGGTTCTCAAGGTGAAGGGTTTTGGGAGACTGGTAGGCAGCTTGGGGCCAACCTGCTCTGAGCTCATCTGCAAGATGGCTTTCCTGGGCCCATGGGTCAGCCTGGGAGACATTGGGGGAGCAGAAGACGGCTTAGGCTTCTCTGTTTGCCTCCTAATCTCTCTGTCTTGCTGGGGACAGGGAACTGCTTTTACGTCAGCATGCCAGCAGGACCCCCCGACTCGAGTACTGATCCATCAGGAGCACACGTGAGCCCTTCCCAGCCTGACGGCCTCCCTGCCTGGCAGACAGAGCCTCAGCCCCCACTTCAGGGAGGCCATGGAGATCAGAAGCGCCCCGGCCGCTCTCCCCCAAGTCTGGCCCTCAGGGACGTGGGCATGATCTTCCGCACCATCGAGCAGCTTACCCTCAAGCTCAACCGGCTCAAGGTAAGGGCTCGGGCCGCCAGAGGCACAGGCCGTCCCCCGAGACCCATCACCCACAAGAGTTGTCTCCGCAGGAGCCCTAGATCCTGGCCTGGGGCTCTGCTCTCAGCCCGCCCCACCACCCTCAAGCACAGCCTCTTCCCCAGAGGGGCTGGAGAGCAGATGTCCCTCTGCTACTCTTCCAGGACATGGAGCTGGCCCACAGAGAGCTGCTCAGGTCCCTCGGGGGTCAGTCATCTGGCGGCACCACACCTGTGGGCAGTTTCCACACAGAGGCAGCTAGATGGATAGAAAGCTCCCTCTCCCCTCCAGCCAAGGAGCCCCTGGCCTCTGACTCCATGGACAGCCGCGAACTGGGGCCCTGTCCTGAGGACGGTGAGTGAGGTCCTCTGGGGTTGGCGGGGGCAGGGGCAGGGCGGAGGGCGCGTGGAGAAGGCCTTCGGCTCCTGAGGAAACATCACCACAGGGCTATGAGAAGATGGGGGAGTTCTGAGAAGGGGTCTCATTTTTTTTTCCCCTCAAGTACAACTTATTCACTCATTTCCTCAGCTTCAGGAGGAGGAAGCTCCCCTAAAAGTGGGAACCTTAGAACTGAACCCTCTTTTTTCTTGGATTCTGGAGATAACCAACCAGGAAGAACCTAGTCTCACATCCAAAACCCGTCCTTAATAAGTAGTTCAGAAGTAGATTGTGTGGGCTGGGGCCACGGCTGTGCTTCTGCTCAGGCAGGCAGACCCATACCTACACATGGGTTTGGGGGCCAACAAAACAGAAGTGGGATTCAGCAGACAGCCCCTTTCAGGCCCCACAAGAAACTCTGAGGTTTCTGGTGGCGGAGAACGCCTGTCACGGAAGGATGGCACTGAAGAGCTGCTCTCACAGGCTTGAGGACTGCCCAGGAGAAACATGGGGGGAGGGTCATCTTCTCAGAGGCCAGCTCCTCACCACCATCCCCACTCCCCACAGGCCCCACTGCGCTGGAAGACGGCACGGCAGACACAGCCACGTCCCCAGGACCGTAGCTGTCGGAACCACTGACTCCTCACATCCCCACTCCTCCGCTAGGGACTGGCCTGAGGCAGGGCACGGGGTGGGGAGACCCCAGACCTCCTCCCCATGGTGAGCGGTTGAGGAGAAGGCTTCAGCCGAGACCCCGGGGGAGATCCCCAGGGAGATCCGCATGTTGCTTGGTCTGCTCAGATTGGAGTCAAGTTTCAATGTCTTTTCCCTTCCCTTCGGCCCACCCTGTCAAGGCCTCCTGTCTCCTAAGCATGCAGACTGCATCTGAAAGGCCCCCCTCGCCCCCACGCACTTGTGCGCGCCTGTATGTGTGGGTGCCCTCAGACAAGCCAGTGTGAGTGTAAGGAGGCAGCTCCGGTGTAAATGCACTTTCTTCCTCCCCTCCCTTCTCCACAGGACCCCCAGGCTGGGGTGGGTGTCTCCTCCTCCTCTCTTTGTCACTTTGGTTTCCTATAAATATGTATGTATTGTATGTGTATCTTTGCTATTGTAAATAACTTCACCCTTTTTTGTTTCTGGTCCTGGAGCACTGGAGGCAGTTACAGAGGGGCTGCTAAGGGAACAGGAGGTTCACTTGGATCTCCTAGTTCACGGCCCAGCTCCAGGATCAGGGCCCAGAGGTGGAGGCGTCCCTGAGGCCTCCAGCTTCCAGCCTCCTTGGCCCGGTGCTGAGCTCCTCCCTCCCTCCCTCCCAGGACTTCTCATCTTCAGGGGAATTTCTTACCCCACCTGTGTCCACCCTTCCCCACCCTCTCCCTGTAGAAAACCAGTGTATCAGGTACAGAGCTGAAAACTGGGCGCCAGGAGAGGGGTAGGGGGTTGAATGCTGGAGTCCCTAAACTAACCTAGGACCACCCCCAGGGGCTACCACAGCCTTGGCCCCCATTACCACATCCACTCCACCCCCCACTGACTAATAGAATATACACACTGTGCTAGGTGTATATATACATATATATATATAAATATATATATATATAATATATAAAATATAGATACGGAAATGACTGTTTTGCTGTTAAAATAATGTATACTCTTATTTTCTTCCTTTCATGGTTAAGTTTTTTTTTTTTTTTTTTTTAAGAAAAGTTAAATATTCTTCAACTGTGGTGGTATATGTGTGATTCTTGGAACCACTGTAATCAAAGTTACTGTAGTTGTTCCCTCTGAGACTGGTTGGCATTGGATAGAAGGAACGGAACGCAGCCCCCAGACCCAGGCCTCGCCATATTCCCTCCCGAAGCTCCAGGGTGCACTTGCTGAACTTCAGTTGGGGAAACCAAGTGATACAGCCCCCTGCGGCTAAGACATCCAAAGACACTTATCTCAGTTTAAACACACACGCAAAGGAGCAGCGGTCCCAGAGGCACGAGCCCTCACGGGCTGCCCTCAGTGAGCCGTAGGACTTCAGGGCAACGCACAGGGGAGGGTCACCTCTGAGGCCTGGCCAGATGCCTTCGGAGTCCTCGGGCAAGCTCTGACACCCTCCGGAAGCAGCTCGTCAGACACGGCCACGCCCCCAGGACTGTAACCATTCAGACCTCCTCTCTTGGCTGTCATTGTTGGACTAAGGGACCGATTCTCTTTCCCCTCTGTTTTACGTCCTAAACCCAGCATAATGCTGAGTGCTGGCCTTGGGAGCTTACAGTCTGGTTGGGCATCAGAATGAATACATGAGCCATTCTTGATAAAGTGTAGGGATGAGTACATGGGCTGTAAGGCTCCACTGAAGCTTTAGAAGGCCTCAGGCAGGGGGAACAGGAGAGGCTGGGGTGACGGGACATCGCCAAGCACCTGGGGATTCAAAGAGCTGCTCCTGCACCCTGCTCCGTGCAGTAGCTCAGTGGCCAGCTGCCAAGAGGCCAAGCAGCAGTGCTGGCGGATGGAGGCAGGGAGGGGACTGTGGGGGCCACAGAGCCTCACAGAGAGGCACAGCGAGCAGATCTCTGTTGAGGCAACGGAAACAGGAGTGGGGGTCGAGAGGACGTGACCAAGTTAGATGTGCTCAGAGGTGAAGGGACGTTTCTCAGGCACTCCCGGAAGAGTGAATGTCAGCTCCCCAGAAGCCAGCCCTGGGCTCTGGAGGCATGATCAGGCCATCTCAGTGGGGGGTAGCACTGCAGGGTGAAGAGTCAGGGCCCCCACCTCTCCTGCCCCCGGCACCAGCTGGGTGGCTCTGGTTTCAGGTTGCTGACGGCAGTAGGCAGTGTCATCAAGGTTCACGTTTAGTGCTTTGTCTTTGCTACAAACATGATGAGATTCGGCACCCTCTCCAAATAAAGCAGCGTACTAGCTCAGCATGTTTTCACAAGCTGAGCCCTTGCCTCTCCTCCAAACTAGTCCAGAATGGGAAGGGGGTCTGAGAAGGTGGAATGGTGGAGCCTACACGCCGTGCTTCTGCCCCACCCATTCTTCCCCTCTGCTGTGCCTGTCGGCTACTCTCCCAAGACTTTTCCTTCTGCCTCTTAAGTCCAGAGACACTGCAAACCCTGGCATATCACGTGTCCTCTGGTGGGGTAGGAGAGGGTGACTGTAGGCTGGGCCAGCGAGAACTAGGTCCTGAGGAGGTAGGAGAGCAATGCCCCTGGCCGGTCACAACCAGAGGAGCTGAGATCACCCCCCAGCAGAAAAAGCGATTAGGCCATTTCTGGCCATATTAACACACTTTCAACAGGCATAA
Organism: Cervus elaphus; assembly: GCF_910594005.1. Taxonomy (NCBI): domain Eukaryota; kingdom Metazoa; phylum Chordata; class Mammalia; order Artiodactyla; family Cervidae; genus Cervus; species Cervus elaphus. The sequence continues at coordinate 37,090,742 of NC_057834.1, forward strand.
AGTCCAAATATTCTGAATAGTTCTGGGACAAAGCTTTCAGACAAACTCAAGAAGTACAGCAATAGACTGTTAATGATCTGAGCTTTCCCCAGGGAGGTCCAGCCCACACATGGAAAGGAGGTACTTCCATGGCCTAGGATCTCTGGGAAAAAGCAGGGGGCAGGGGCTACGTGCAAGAAGCCACGGGCTCCTCCTCTTTGTGCTTGGATTTATTGATGGGGTCCCTTGGCAGCATCAGCTCCTGGATCATAGTGTTCGCAGGACATTGTGGGGAGAAGCAGTTTTTCTGAAAGAAGAAAAGGCACGCTGATAGCTAACAAAAGCAATGAAGATGAATCACCCGAGGAAAAATCATCTCCTAGGACAAGGTGGGTTAGGGGCTGGGGGGCACGGAAAAAAAGGCAAAAAGGAGCCTGACTGCCGATCTCACAGGATGAAGGCTGTGTTGTGATAAAAGGACAGGGAAACTAGAGGGCCTGCCTTGAAAATGGAGAGAGCGAGCAGGAGAGATTGAAGGGGACTCACCGCCAGGGACAGCCACAGCAGCCCCACGGGGCCCTTGCACGCGCTCTTAGATTTGGCGAACTGCGCCTGGTACTGCACCACGGTGAGGAAGGCCTCCAGCCCCACCTCTGTGATGCGGTTTCCTGGTGGAAGGAGTAGACGAGGTGGCCTCTGAGCGCCAGCCACCGCCTTGCCGACACCCTACTAGCCCCTTGCTCCTCCAGCTCACTCTCCCGGACTAACACCCAACCTGGTCCTTCACCCCAACTCTCCTTTTTGTCTCACTTCCCTCAGTCTTTCATCTTGCTCCTCTGCTAATTGCCTGACCCAGAGCCCAAACCCGCCCCCGCCCCAAAGCCCCATGCAAGAGGGCCTTCACATGCCACCCAACCACTGGAGAACCAGGTTCTGCTCCATGGAGCGGCATGCAGGCGACCCTGTGGCCGCCTGGGGCCCAGCTAGCCTGCTGAGGGAAGCAGGGGGCACTGGCAGACGTACGGAGAAGATTGAGGTGCAAGAGGACCTTGTTCCCAGGCATGAAAACTTTGCCATCGCGGTGCTCCACAGGCTCCAGGAGAGGGTTGACCATCTCAGTAGCTTCCCCAACCAGCTGCTAAGGCAGAATACTAATTGCAGCAGAGGAGAGGGGAGCTGGTCAACAGGCCATTCATTCATTCATTCAACATACATGTTTTGAGGGCCGGTTATAGTCCAGGCTTTGTCCCGAGTGCTGGAGATACAAAGATAAATTAAGCCCATACCCTCAAGAAGCAGCTCTGTGCGGGGAAGCCAGAGAGTTGAGGCTAATGAAGTATGGTGTTGGAGCTGACAGAGGGAAGCAGAACTGGGGGGGGCCACAGGGGAGGGACAGCTAGCCAGGCTTGGGAGCAGTCTATCCTGGAGGAGATGGCCTGGGAGCTGGTGGTGTGTGGTCCTTATCAGATGGGGGAAAGTGCCAACAGGTGCAGAGGTGTGAAATAGCATTGGCATTCAAGTTCAGTATTTCCTAACGGAGAGCAATGAGGACGAGGGACTGCAGGGAGATGATGCTGAAGGCAGGATGACAGGAAAATGCAATCATCCTGGGAAGAAACAGCAGCCTGGATCAAGGCTGAGGCAGGGACGGAAAACCAGCACTGAAAGGCAGCCCTTGCTCACTTTCTCCACCTGACTTCCCCCTTTTGTAAGATCTTATCTTGGGTCCTAGAGAAGACTCCTAAAAGGGGAGGGGCCGGTCCCTGCCTAGGGTGGGGAGGTCTTGGAACACAGGCATACCTCGGAGATGTGGGTACGGTTCCAATAAAGTGGCTTCCCAGTGCATATAAAAGTTATGTTTATATTACAGTTAAATGTGCAATGGCATGTCTTTAAAAAGCAAGGTATATACCTTAATTTTAAAATACTCTTGCTTAAAAAAAAAAAAAGGCTAACCATCATCTGAGCCTTCAGAGAATCAGGGTAGTAATATCAAAGATCACTGATGACCATAACAACTGTAATAATAATGAGAAAACTTGAAATACTGAGAGAAGTATTGAAAGGTAGCCCAGAGACACAAAGTGAGCAAGGGCTATTGGGGAAAAAAAAAAAAAGGCACCAAAAGACTTGCTTAATGCAGGGTTGCCACAAGCCTTCAATTTGTTAAAAAAAAAAAAAAAAAAAAAATGCAGTATCTGAATCGCAGTGAAGCAAAGCACAATGCCCCAATGTATGACTGTGTAAGTGCACATAGCCCTTGGGCAGCTGACTTCACTGTGGGGGGCGGGCGCTACGGAGTCAGCAGCCCAGGAAGGTTTTCAAAGCAAGGGACAAGTTGGTCCACGTTGAAAGAGAAAAGGGAGGCTGCAAGGGCAAAGGGGAGAGGGTCTCAAGGTGCTGCGCACAGGGCGAGGGCAGCACCACGGCTAGGAGAACAGCCTGCCTCCCCGGGGAGCTGCTGGCAGGGCCAAAGAACGGGCTCTCTTCCCTCTGCAACTGCACAAGCCGTGGGTGTGGTGGAGATGAACGCATGGCATTTTGGGAAGCAGACTGAGTTGAGGCAAGGATCAAAAGTGGGGCTCCTAATAGGAGGGGAGGGGGCACTGAGCTCTGACCCCCTGCAAGCCCAGGCTGGGATAGGAAGCAGGCAGGACGGAGTGGCTGCTGCCACAGTACAGGACTGGAGGCTCCATCCCTGGAGGGGCTGGGTGCCTGGACCCCAGGGACGAGCGCCCCACCCCACTTCTCCCAGCCTACCTCAGACTCCATGAGGATGCTGCGCTTCTCTTTGCTCCCAGTCTTGGCCCCCTTTCCCTTGCTTAGTTTCTGCTCAGGGATGGTTACCTCTGGAGTGGGAAGAGGAGCCAGAATGCACAGGGCAGACCTCTGACACCACCGTTTCCCCAGAGAGAAAGGCTGGGGCAAGGAAGGGGTCTCCTCACACTGTGGGTTTGGGTGCAGTAGAAATAGAGCTGGAGGGGGATTCCTCCTCTGAGAGCGGAGCCACAGGGGTCCGGCCCAGGGAAATGGTGTGGAGCGCGGTGAGTGGGGCTGGCTGGGGTTTCCAACAGCACCCACGAGAAGACTAGCTCAGGGCAGGTTCCTCATCCTGCCCGGGGCTCCTTTGTCCACGCCAAGCGACCTGCAGGCGGGTGCCAGCACTTACTCCCCTTGCCTGCCTTTGCGGAGTCTTCTTTCTTAGGGGTTCCTTGTGTAGGTGACTGCCCAGGCCCTGACTTCTCCTCTTTCTTCACCACTTCCTATGGAGGATGTAAGAAGAGAGATGAGAGTCCTACCTCCCTGGGGGATGGGAAGCAGATGTGAGAAGAGGTCGGCACTAGGACCCTGGGCCTGAGATGGACCTTCTAAGGCCTTCCAGCCTCCACCCCACTTGTTTAGCAAGGAAGCTTCCTCCCCTATTCCTCCAGCGCCCAAGACTCTGCTGCCTCCAGCACACCTACCCCCGACTTCTCCTTTTTCTTGCCCAGACCCTTGGGTGTCTTCACTGTCTGCGTCTTGTCCTTCTCCACCAATGCTAAACTGCTGACCCCCATCAGCTGATTCTTGTCACGCTCTGTTTTGGAGTCACCGTGCCGAGAGGTGGAAGGCTGTGCTCACAAATGGGAGGGGATGGAAGAGGAAGAAGCCAGTGCCCCTTCCCTAATGAGGGGTGTGGGGAAACCTTGTGCCTGGGTGGCAGTCAGGCTGGCAGCACCCCCATCCCAGCCTCCCCACCTAAATGCTACCATCATTTGTTTGGGACGCTTACGGGGCATTTTGGGAAGAAATAGCAGAGGGATCCAGGGATGAGCGTGGGGGTGGGAGGGTGGGGAGGGTAGGAAAGGCATTTCGACTCATAGAGGGAGAAAACTGTAGCTAACATATTTTAAACTAAGTGCCAGGCACTTTTCCAAGTGCATTAGCTGAATCAACTCATTTAATCCTCTCAACAATCCTATGAGGTAGACACAGTTATCCCCATTTTACAGATGAGGAAACTGGGGCCTGAGAGGTTCAGTCACACGCCCAAGGTCCCAAGCTGTTTTGTGAATGAGCCAGATTCCAAGTCCCTGCGGTCTATAAATCTAGTCCTTTCTCTTAACCAACACACACTGCCGTCAGCGGAGTGGCTCTGCGGTTGGAGATCAAACTTTTGTTAGATGTGTGCTGAGGTCGGAGAGAAAAACGGTCACAACACAGGGAGAGAAGACGGATTAGGACAGGACCAGCCGTCTGAAAGCGGCGGACCTGGGAAGCGGTTCTGCTCTCCGGCTCGGGACGCTCCTCACCGATTGCGAGCGCTCCTGCGAACCTTTCTCCAGCAGGAGGCGCCGGCGCTCCACCACCTCGATATGCGTCAGCTCGAAGGGGCGCAGGACCTGAGGCGGGGCGGCACCTCGCCATCAGCTGTCCGGGGAGCGGGGACTGGGAGCAGGGGTCTCTCCCCGGCGCCGCCCATCCCGCACACCCACCTCAGCCAGCTTCAGGGCGCCCTTGTCCTGGATGCGGTTGTGGGCCAGGGACAGCCAGAGCAGGGAGCGATTGAGCCGGAGGCCCTGCGGGGGCGGGGAGGGGCAGTGAGCCAGCCGGCTGGCCCCGGGCGCCGCAGCTCGCGTGGGACCCTGCCCGCTGCGCACGCACATCCGCGATGTAGCCCGCGCCCTCGTCCCCGATGTGGTTGAAGCCCAGGTTGAGCGAGACCAGGGTCCGGTTGCAGCTGTGCAGCGTGGACAGAGCCTGGCCCAGGAGCCGCGCCCCGTGGTCGTCGATGTTGTTGTTCCGCAGAGACAAGTGGGCGATCCTGGGCAACGGGAGGGAGAAGGCGGGTCACGGGAAACCTGGGATCCTGGGCGGTTCCGGTAACCTCGGAAAACTTGCGGGCATGAGGAGGGCCGTTCAGGTCTGAGGGTGGAGGAATTGAGGGTCCTTGGGGAGGTGCTAGAGGGACAAGGCAGAGTGGGAACTAAGGATGACTTGGGGTGGGGGACGAGCCCAGAGAAAGGGCGTGAGGGAAAGGAGTCTCACGTGCTGTCTGCTGCCATGAGCTTGTGGTAGGACTGCTCCGGCAGCGGGTTCCCCTCCAGAGACACCTTCCTGAGGGTGGGGGAGAGCTGAGACCCAGGAGGCACCACTGAGGCCAGGTGAGGGGAGGGGACAAAGAGGGAGGGTGGGGCTCTGGCCAGCAGCTTGGGAACATGCCCCACCCCCCAACTCCCTGACCCAGGAAATTATCTGTGACCCTTCTCCAGACTAGAAATCCAGAAGTGTGCCCTGTGAAGGGGTTACTCTCCAGAGTTAGTGACAGGAGCCTCTAAGATGGTACAGGAGCCTCTCAGATGACCCCAGTGATCCCCACTGCTTGGTATCCAAGCCCCGGTGTAATCCTCTCCCCTTGAGTGTGGCTGGACCTACTGACTCACTTCTAAAGAATAAGCAAAGGGCAAAGCGATGAGAGGTCACTTTCAAGTTTAGGTTACAAAAAGGCTGTGGTTTCCAACTGGGGAGCTCTCTGGTACTAGCTGCTGGGTGGTGAGAGCACCCAGATGACCTAGGGAAAGGCTCACAAGTGGAGGCACTGCAGCCAATCAGCTGCCATGTAAGTGAGCTTGGCTGCCCATGCTCCACCACCACACACCCCCCAAAATGAGGCAACCCCAGCCAACAGCCTTACTGCAACCCCACCGAGACCCTGAGCCAAAGGTGCCGGCTAACCTACACCTGGATTTAACTCACAGAAACTGTGAGATAATAAACGTCTGTTGTTTTAAGCCCCTAGAATTTGCAGTAACTTGCTACACATCAACAGTTACCCAGTACATGACCCCTCCACAGGGCAGTGGCTTCTCCAACAGTATTGACAGGTTGGAGGTCTTTTTCCAAGTCACAACAAACATGGAACTAATGGCTATAAACTTCTCTGTTAAAAAATTTCTCCCATGGGAAAAAAAAAAAATTCTTTCATGCTATCTGCCCAACATTTCAGCCTGGCTCATCTAGCATCTGAACCTAATTGCATTTATTTTTTATTATTTTATTATGTTGACCTGACTTATTTTTACATATTAAGATGAATTCAATAGTTTGTTTTTTTTTTTTTTTTTCCTTGCTGGCTAAATTGTTTCTAATTACCCTGATAGAATGACCAAAGAGCTCCAGCTGAAGGAGACAAAAGCCCTGCCCTCCAGAAGCATCCCTTCCATCTATGGAAGACAAGTGGGGAGGCCAGCCAGTGATGGTGGGAGGGTCTGTAAAGCAGAAGTCAAGGGTGCCCAGGGAGCCTCAATAAAGAACAGCCAAATTAGCTGTGTTCTTTCTACAACAACCACGCCTGTGGTCGTTACTTCACACTTTGCTCTGACTCCCTCCTACACAGGAATGCCCCTTCCGGTTCCCTGCCTGGCCTCGTCCTATTCCTCCGTCAAGGCTCAGCTTAGTACCGCCTCCTCCAGGCAGCCTTCCATGTCTCCCATAAAACATCCACCACTACAGTCCCCACACTGCCCTGCAATATTCATTGCTATGCCCTTTTCCCTCCCTCACAGGACTGCTAGTTCCTGTAGGAGAAGAACCAGTTCTGGTTCAGCGTCAGAGCCCAGACAGTGAGGAACCAGGGAGAGAGTGGATGGTGGCAGGACTGATGGACAGGAGATGAAATAAGGCCCCAAAGATAGGCTCTTTAGGTGCTGGTGTAGACAGAAAAGGGGACCCCACTGCTTGTCAGATGGGAACTTCAAAACCCCCACAGACACTAGCAGCACCCGCTTTCCACAGGGATGCCAGCCCAGGCCACAGGAGCTGGAACTTGTCCCCCTTGTTCCCAAACTGCTCCCTTCCAACCACCCAGCCAGCCTGTCTACCCAGGTCTCCTCCCCGCTTGCCTGTTCCCCTCTGCTGACCTGAGCGTGGATGAGCAGAGAGGCAGGAGGGCGATGAAGGTAGTCAGGGTCTTATCAGTCAGCCCCACCTTCCACAAGCTGGAAACGGTGGGAAGCACGGAATCGCAGCTAGAGCATCACCTCCTTCCCATGTGTCCTCCCCAGCCCTCTTGATACCCCAGCCACACCCTTCCTCATTGCCCGCTCCCCCCACCCAACTCCCCAGGGTCTTCCATGCCGCTTCCGTTCTATCTTCCAGGCCGCTAGGAGCCTGCCGCCCCCACTGGCCTCCTGCCCCTCCCCCAGCCCCGGTCCCCTACCCCCATGTCCCCTCACTTGATGGCCTGCAGCTGGCTGAGGGAGGGCAGACACTTAGAGAAGATACCCAGGATCCGCTCCTCAACCTTCCAACCTGCGGAAGGGAGAGAAGGAAGGCACCTCGGGCCGGAGGGGTACGGTGGGGTGGTGGACGGCGGGTGGGAGGGGCAGTGCGCAGAGGAGGCCTCACCGCGAATGTAGATTTCCTTCACGGACTTGTCCTCGGGCTCCAGCTCCACCTGGATGGTGGGCCGGAAGTACACGTATTTGCTCTCCAGGCTGTTGAGGCTGCAGGACCCCGACAGCCGCTGATCATCTGGAAGGCAGGGAGGGGTGCAAGGAGCCGGGGAAGGAGGGAGAGGACAGAGTCACAGCCCCGGGCCCCACGATCCGGCCAACCTACGGATGCCAGAGAGGGCGGGACAGCCCCCACGGAGAGACAGGAGAGCCCCCGCAACAATCCCCCACACCCGCCTCCCCACTCAGCCCGCTCAGTCACACGCACAATGCCCTGCGTCCCCGCCATTCCACCCGCCGTGCGATGGGAGGCTGGGGATGGACGCGGCGGCCCTGGCAGACCACCCTGGCGGCTCCAGTCACTCACCTAATGTGGGCTTTTCCGACGTAGAGGCCGAGGGGGCGAAGGTCAGCTGCGGGCGGGGGCGGGTGACCACTTTGGGGAAGTCCGTGTAGCCCCACCGCGTGCAGAGCTCAGCGAAGTCCACCTCGAGGATGCCGGTGCACTGGTACTCCTCTGCAGGGGCGGGGACGAGAGGGGGCGGGGAGGGCCGAGCTCGCCGGCTGGAGCCCAAGGCCGCCACCAGAGGGCAGCAGAGCCCAGAGGACGCCTCACCCGGCCCCGCGTCCCCTGCTGCCTGGGATCCGCGCCCAGCGCCGCGTTCCCACGCTCGCTTGCGCGGGGCTTCTGGCCTCGGGGCGGCCAGGAGCCCCTCCATAGAGGCAGACGTCCTTACGGCCATTCTTAGCATGTAAGATGCGTTGTAGAGACCGACACTGAAAACGCTTGACGGGAAAAGTGGGAAATCAAGGCCTGGAAGAAAGGGGACTGACTACAGGGCTTGGAATGTCGACAAGGCGGGTGCCTCTTTTCTGTGCCGGCTCCTCCACCCACCCCGTGGGTCAAGGCCGCTTCCACTCCAGCTCTCCGCTCCCTGCGGCTGGGGGGAGGGGACCTCTGCCTCCCGAGTCCGGCCACCTCCCCTGTTCCTTCCTTGCGAGGACTGCCCAGGGTCACACGAGGAAAGAAGGCCCAGGCCTGATGTGAGAAAAGGAAGGAACCCACAAGGACCTCTCCATCTCCCCACCCCACTTCCCCACCCCTACTCCCACGACCTGACGGGTAGACTGAGGCCAAGCAGGGCAGTAGGCTTTATTTATTTAAGAAACATGGATAGAGCCCCTACTCCTGTCCCACACTGTTCTAAGTGCTTTGGAAATCTTAACTCATTCAGGAGTTGTAGAAATGCAAGCAGATGCCCAGCACTTCCAATCCTGAGGGGTCTGCAGGCCTGAAGTGTCTGTACCCAAAGATGCCTGCTCTTCCCTGCTCCTACATGGGCCTCCCAGCAAGAAGTGGTTCCTTGAGATGGGAAGGGGTGTCCCAGCAAAGGGGAGACTCTGGAGGCAGAGGGTAGGCTTGATGCTGGCCTGCGGGGCAGCCTGGAGACCCCGCAGCAACATCACCCAGGCCACAGGCTGCAGGGGCTGTGCCCAGAGAAGAGAATTCCTGCAGCTGACAGAAGGGATGCTGCCCGCAGGGTGTGGGCCACTGGGAGATTGTGCGCTCAGCCCCTTGTGCAGCTGACTCCTGCATGGGGCCTGCTTTCCCAGGCTCTTCTCTCTGCTGGGAGAACCCCTCCATCCTTCCTCGCTTCACTCACACCATCTTCTCTAAACAGAGACTCTCAAACTTTAACATCTGTCTGTAAGAATCATCAGGAAAGCCTGTTAAGAATTTCCTGAGCCCCATCCCTCCTGGATTCTGATCCCATAGTCTAAACAGAGTCCATGAATTTGCATTTCCAACAAGCTCACTGTGCGTGTCCAACTCTTTGTGACCCCATGGACCGTAGCTCGCTAGGCTCCTCTGTCCATGGGGATTCTCCAGGCAAGAGTACTGGAGTGGGTTGTCATACCCTCCTTCAGGGGATCTTCCTGACCTAGGGATTGAACCCACATCTTCTATGTCTCCTGCTTTGGCAGGTGGATTTTTTACCCACTGAGCCACCCAGGAAGCCCTAACAAGTTCACAGATGATGCCAAAGATGGACCAAGGAGGGCACCTGAGAACCCCGTTCTAGAACAGCATGCCCCCAGTGATGGAAATATTCCACATCTGGGCTTTAGCTAGCAGCCACTCAGTGGGCAGCACAGCCCTGAAAGGGCCTTGCTCCTACTTTCCTCCCCTCTCACACTCCCTCCTCACGCTCACTATGACCTTACCTCATAGCTTCTTGAAGCCACCAGATGGGATTTTCTCTAAATCTGTAAACCTTTCTACATCTGCCTTCACTCGCCACCCTATCTGAGCCCTGCCACAGGGCACCTGCTGAAGCTTCTGTGACCATGTGGCCTTGTCCTGTTATCACTCCCTTTCTGTCTGACCTCTCTGGCTCCTCTGTCAGCTCCTCCTCCTCTAAGGTCCCTGAGGTTGGGTTCTGAGCTCCACTCCCTCCCTCCCCAGGGGAATCTCTTTTATCCCCAGGGTTTAAATGCACCCAAACATCAGCGGCTCCCAATTCACATCTCCAGACCTGACATCATCTCACTGCTCCAGACCCTTCCATCCAGCTGCTCAGCCAACATCAGCCCTTGGAAATCTCTCACATGCTCTTCCTTCATGCATGCCTGTCTCCATGGATGGCCCTTTAACCCATCCCACGTCCAGTACAGAAACATGGAATCATTCTTGCTACTTCCCTCACTTCCCCTGCCCCCACCATCCACTACTTCACCAACTGTTTCTACCATGGAAGTATTTTTCCAAGAAGCCTAACCCAGCTCCCTCATTACCTTCCTCCAGCTACAACTGTCCCTCACCTGGGCTATTAAAATACCTCGTAACTCAAAAAAAAAAAAAAAAACAACTCACCTCCCTACCCCCATTCTCTCCCTCTGCTACTCCATTTCCCACACACCAGCCAGAGTGTGTGTGTGTGTGTGTGTGTGTGTGTGTGTGTGTGTGTGACGTAGCTGGGTTCATATCTATAGGAGATTCTAAACTGTCTTGTTTTTCCTTCTAGAAAATGCTCTTTCTCCAGCTCCTATAGCTCCACTCCCACAGCCACCAGCACTGACAAGGAGATGGCACCTGACCAAGGTCTGATATCAGAGCGTTTTCTCCAAGTTGTTTTTCTGTGAGTCCAGAGATCACAAGCTCCTGTCTGTCTTCAGTGCAAAGCTGATGGTTTGAATAAAGAAAGCTTCCAATCAATTCCCCTTTGTGGATAATTAGTTTGGGTTGGGGTTCTATCACTTGCAACATAAAAAGCCACACTCATATGCATACTTTTCCAATGATGTTCGTTTCCTAGAGAATGTAATTTCCATTCCAGCTGGACTGTGTCCATCTCATTCTGTCTCTATCGGACCTGGCTACACAGCAGACATCAAAAAAGTAATTGTTGGAATAAGTGAATATCTATAAAACTCAAAGTCACTCTTGGCAGTGCCCCTGCCTCTTCCCATCACTCCCTAGAACCTCTTCTCTCATACAGATTAGCACATCTTATTCTATTTGTCAGCATCCCAAACCAGTGTGGGTTCTTTAAGATCAAGTTCAATACAAACATCTGCCAAGCTGAGTTGTAGGAACTGTGCTGGGACTGAAACTGTGATTCATATCCCAGGATGGAGGAGGGCACTTGGAATGGGTGTGCAATGTATGTTTGTTGAGTAAACAAGTGAATTTGCAGTTTATAAAAATACTTTCTCACCATCAACTCCATTGTGCCTCCTCACAATAGGCAGGGCAGGACTCCATAGTACAGAGAAGAGACAAGCCTATTAACACGTGAACACCCAATAATGTGACCACTTACAACACTCTTACCACGTGCCAGGAGCTATTTACATTCACATACCGAACTTCCGCAGGTGGAATTCGTTTCCACACAGCACTCCTTAGCACTAGAAATTCTATTATTATTTGCTAGTATGTAGTTGCTAGTATTTGCTAGTATATTATTACTACCTCGCCCGCTAGTGCCTGACCCAACGACGACGCCCCATCCAATCTGGCTGATCCGAGGGACGAGTGGCTGGTGGGAGTGCGTGGAGCCGAAGCCTAGAGGCCTAACCCCCAACCCTGTCACCAACGTACCAGGGTTTTTGGGCTCCTCCTCGCCCACCGGCGGCAGGACGGTCGCCGGCTTCTCCTTAGCCCCGCGATCCCCCTTCTTGGTCACTGCACCCGATGATTTCTGGATCCCGGGACGCGGGGCCCTGGGTGAGGTCGCGGGTGGTGCGCTTGCCTCGCCCGACATGCCTCTGCCGTCCGCAGCGACTCTGGGGACCCTCACGGGGGCGAGGACGCAGGACCAGACTCTGTGGGGCTTGCCCTGGAGGTGGCTGAATCAAGGGTCTCTACTTCCGCCTGCACCAGCCGGACCCGCCTGCGGTGGCGTCGCCTCCGCGTCCCTCTCCACGACAACCGCGCGAGGAGGGCCGGCCCGCGGGCAAAGGGCAACCGCGGAGCGCACGCGAGGCCGCCAGGGGGCACCACAGAGTCACTAGCAGGAGGCGGGGCCCGGAGGGCGGAGCCACGAAGGAGGACGCCCGGGAAGGGCGGAGTCAGGGCAGAGCGGGCCCGACTGAGCTGCAGGGGGTCACAGGAGCAGAGCAGCCCCCCGCGGACCCAGTGAGAAAGGAGAAGAACCTGGGCGGGGCCGTGGAGGAGGGAGACGAGTGGATCCCGGACTGGACCCGGCCGGACCAAAGGAGGGGTCGGGGCTAGGGCGAGATCAAGGCGGAGAGGTGGGGCTGGGGAGGCGGGCTAGAGACCATCCAAAGCCATCCGCGAAAGTGAGCTCGGGGAAGCCGGGCGTCAGCTCAGTGTATTAGGGATCATGGCTGTCGGAGGAACCTAGGAAAGAGTCCGGGCAGGGACAGATCGTCTCCGGGGTCCGCCCTCCTCTCCTCTAAGGAGAGGGCCCCAGGTGGAAAAGTCCCAGAGAGACCCGCAGAATTGGCGAGTTGGCGTGGCTCTTGATTTGTAATCTCGACCCCATATATTTAGCTTCCTGGAGATCTGGGGACTTAAGTTGATCGACTGAGTTAACGAGGCGGGTCACGCTTCCTAGAAAGTTGGATTCAAAGTCCTCAGGTAGCCTAGCCCCTGCTGGGCCCCCGTCTGAGTATACCCTCTCCCTGTCCCCTCTGCTCTCCTGCCCACTCCATTCCATCCCCCTCCCCCACCCCCACTCCCAGACCTTCCCACCTTTGAGCCTTTGTGCTGTTCCCCTGTAGAGAGTCTACCCTTTGGGAAAGGCTTCGACCTGCCCAGGCTTGTAGCTCTCAGAGCAGCAATTTGCCCATCTATCTTAGCATGTGCCAGTATTTACCATTGGTACCTTTAACTCACTCAGCCACTCAGCCTTTGGGGGAACATTTATTGAGTGCCTACTATGTGCCAAGGGGAACCAATGTTGAACATAAACACGGGATTCCTGCTTTCGGGGAACTTACAGTCTGGTGGGGAAGGCAGAGAAGAATCAAATAATCACATTAAAAACCAACACATTAGAGAGGTACCTGGCACCCTGTTGGCCTTTTGCAGGCATCTGGTGCATAAATACATCTGTCATCAGTGCCATGAAAGAGAAAACGGGATGTGGAGTACAAGCAGGAGGTAACAGGTGAGTGGGGGAGGAAGAGCATTCCAGATGTGCTAAGTCCCTGTCATAGGAAGCCGTGTGGCTGAGAGAAGGACACAGAGGCCAGTGTAACTGAAGCAGAGAGACAGGGAACACAGTTCAGAGTAAGGCTGAAGAGACAGACAGGCCAGGCCAGCAAAGCCTTTAAAGCCTTGGACAATTTTGACTGTAGCCCAAGAGCAATGGGCCACCAATGGAGACTTTCAGGCAGAGGTAACCTAATCAGCTTGTGTTTTGAGCAGTTGATTGGAGGGAGGACCAGATGAATGCAGGGATGCCAGTCAGGCTATTTCTAGATTTAACTGGGTTTGGGCTGCCTCTCCATTACAGTGAGTGCCGCAAGTCAGGATCAGTGCCTGGTACCCCTCTGAAACCACACACACACACATACAAACACACCCCCCTACACACACACCCCCCCCACACACACACAAACACACACGCACAGAGCCTAGGCTAGGAGTACACAGAAAATTTACCCAATATACATTTTTTACATTGATTTGAAATCAGTTATCCAGCAACATTGAACCCACCAGTTTATGTACACAGGGCCCGAGGGGCCTTGGGAAGCACTGGGTTGGGGAACAGGAACACAGACTTCTTGCTGACTGTGTTCCCATGACAGAACCTGGGAGCCAGGCTCCCATCTCCTCTCCATTCACATCTTCTATTAAACATGTTCATGTTCACGGCCGGCCAGTCCCCTCCCTGCTCCTGGCAGGGTACAGTGGGCTCTGTCCTCAGCCTTGAGCAGCAAAGAACAGGTATGCTGACTTCTGCACACCATCTCGGCTCCTCAGCGGTCCTGGCGCCGAACTGGGGGTGAGGGGGGATGCCGAACCGGAGGCAAGTCGTAGTGTACAGGGATGTGGCTGTTCTTGGGAGAGTCATAGTGTCCAGGAGGCAGGCCCGGTGGCAGTGGGGGCTGGGACCCCTCAGAGTCTCGGTCTGGGGACAGAGAGGGGAGCCGACAGAGGGAGGGAGGTGACTCCTCCCCTTCCCACCACTCTCCTCCCCTCTCCAGCGTCTTCTGCCCAAAGCCAGATGAATAGTGCCTGGCTATCCGCCACTTTGTGCAGCTCCTTAGCTGCCAGTGGGGGAGGCCACCTCAACCTGCCCACCTCACAAAATAGGAAGACACTCTGTCACCTGCCTTGTTCCCAGCTTTTCTGGGTATCAAGTTTACAGCTCAGGTGCTATAAAACCACCATTTCAAATCCTTAGCACTGTGAGGTGGGTACCGCCACCTACAGACTCTAAGAGGCAGTATGACTTCCCAAACACCACCCTTGGTTTAAGCTTAAGTCTAAACCCCAAAGAAGGCTTTCCTGATAGCTCAGTGGTAAAGAATCTATCTGCCAACGCAGGAGATGTGGGTTCGATCCCTGGGTGGGGAAGATCCCCTGGAGAAGGAAATGGCAACCCACTCCAGTATTCTTCCCTGGGAAATCCCATGGACAGAGGAGCCTGGTGGCTACAGTCCACAGGCTTGCAAAGAGTCGCACACAACTTAGCGACTAAACAACAAATGACCCCAAAGACCTTGCTCTTGCTACCACTTCCTGCCACCTCCACATTCTTGTCCCCTGTCCCTTCTCTCTTCCCAGATCCCTTGTCCCTGTTCTGTCTGCTCCAGTGGAAAAGGAGGGCTCACCATGGACCAGAGGGCTGGGCTGCTCATAGGTACCACTGTCTCTCTGTGGCTGGGGGTGTCGCCGTCTCTGGCTGTCCGGGAGCTGAGGAAGCTGCCTGGGGGGAGACCCTGAGGAAGGGCCTTTCATCTCCACGTAGCTGCTCTCCCGGGGGTTCCCTAGCAGGCTGGGCAGGTCCCGGATGGTGGCATAGGGGTTTTCACTGCTCAGGGAAGCCATGCTGGCCCCCAGCCCCTCTTCAGAGATGGGTCCTAAAGATGGGGGAAAGAAGTCAGGCTCAGTGGAGGCACTGGCTCGTAAACCCCAGGGCAGCCCCCTCCCAGCCCCGCCGGCGTGCGCTCACCTTTACTGTAGAATGGGCCGGGGCCATTAGTGTTGCTGTAGCTACAGCTGTAGCTTCGGTCCAGGTGGCTGCTACCTAGCCAGGAGAAAGCAACCCGCAATCAGGCCCCTGGTCCGCACCCCAGGGTCCCCTCCTCTAGAACTGCCCGGAACCCCTTCCACAGACATGCGCGCTCAGATGGAGCCGGATGCTGGGCTGCACGCAGCCACCCTCACCAGAGGCCTTGGCCCCCAGGCTTCTACCTCTGTCCAGAGGCCCTGGCGGGGGCTCCCGGCGGTGCTTCCAGTCTGCAGGTAGCGTGGCATGGTTATCAAGTCCGTGGGCTCCACCTGGTCGCTCAGAGGCCTGGAGGCTGGCAAAGAGCTGACTGCCTGGAACCTGGCAGGGGAGGGTGGGACAGGGAGGGGAGCACGCAGAGCTGGAGCTCTCCGGAGACCCGGAGCTGCACCCACCGGGCGCCCACGGTGCACGCCCACCCTGGCACTGACCTTCTTAGCGGGCGGGGGGTTCGGCGAGCACTGTGACAGGGTGTGGTAGCTGGGGTTGGAGTAGTAGTGACTGTAGCTCGGGGGGACATCTGCACAACAGACACGGGTGCGGGGTGGCCTGCCGGGTCAGACACAGGCCTGGGCCCAAGACAGCCGTTCATCCCAGGAGATCCGTAATCGGCCTCTCTGACCCCGCTTCCCATCTCCTAGGTCCAGGGAGGGATGCAGAAGCCCCGCATCCCATCTGCCCTGTGCCGAAGAGTCAGCCACGCCCATGAGCCCCGCCCCCGGGCCGGCTCACCTGGCATGACATACTCAGAGCCGTCCAGTCGCCCGCTGCTGTAGGCCACGGCCAGGTGCCGGTGCTCCTTGCCTTTCTGCCAGTGACGGTAGCCAATGAACAGCGCCACCAGGGCCACCACCAGGGATCCCAGCACTGCGATGCCAACCACTGCCCCGAGCGAGTTATAGGCCACTGGAGAGGTGGGCATCATGGTGAACGGCTCCTGGCTCCCTATGTGGGATGGAGTGGTTGCTGAGGACAGTGTCTTGGCCCTGTTGGTGAGCTTAGGATGATGCATGGGTGGGAGAGGCCCCAGCAGGAAGGTAGGGTGATACAAGAGTACCACCTAGCAGAGACCTGGACAGGTACCTATGTCCTGGTTCCCTGGGGACCGTGCAGAGGCAGGGGCTAGATGAGAACTCACCAATCCTGCAGGGGGCACCACTGTGCCCTGGAGGACACACACAGGCCCCAGTCTCCGGGTGGCACCTCTCTCCAGGACCGCACTGGCATGGTTGGGAGCAGTTGGCACCAAACATCCCTGGAGAACAGCCTGGGAGAAAGTGGAAGAGGAGATCAGAGGGGCAAGGGAATGGCAGTCCCCTCCTCGGGCTAGGGCTGGCAGTCGGGGCATGGAGTTGCCCTTCTATTGGTACCTTCCAAGCAGAGATGTCCGGTCCAGCCCGGGGGACAGAAACAACTCCCATCCTGGGGGTGGCAGGTCCCACCATGGCGACACTGGCAGAGCTGGGCACAGTTGGCTCCCCAGTGTCCCAAAGGGCATGCTGCGGGAGACAAGGTTGGAGCCTGTCTGGCGGTCAGGATCAGCGTCTCCTGGGTGAATTCTCAGTCCCCAGCATCGCTGAAGCCTTCCAGTCAGCTTTGGTCTCCCCAGAGACACCAAAGCTTAGAACGGTATCTACACACTGATGACTCACAAATGCTTATCTGTAGCCGTGTCTCTAGCCTGATTTTCAGACCCACGTGCCCAGCTGCCTGCCTAACCTCTGCACTTGCCTGTCTAACAGCCTTTCAAAATAATGTGATCAGGGTCAGACAACCAAAAGCTTCCAAACTACCCTACATCGCTTAGCTCTGGACTTTTTTTTTTTTTAATATAAGAGAGAAGTAAATGCTCACACTATTCAAGGCATAATTTTTGTGTATATGATACTAGCAGATAATCTAATAGTAGTTATCGAATTCTATGGAAAAAGTCATCTCCAAAATCACTTCCCTCTACCCTGCCTTTTTCATGGTAACTGCTTCTCATTTTCCCTTTTCAAAATTTGCTTTATTCAGTTTTTTGGACTAATCTTTTCCATGATGTTCTTCATATGTTTATGTGGGAAAGAGGCCATTATAAATAAACAAAAAATAAATTGGTGATGCAAAAAAAAAAAAAAAGTCCAAAACTGAGCTTATGGTTTTCCCATTTTTCCCATGCAGAAGGGCAGGGAACTTTTTTTCCCTGACCTGTTCATTGCTGCATCCTGAGCATCTAGAACAATACCCAGCATGTAGGTGATGCCCAATAAATATTTGCTTATTGTGTTTATATCAATGGCTGGATAAAGGTGGGTCCAGAGGCTTTTATACCCAGGCTCAGGGGAATGGAAAGCTCTCGGTCCTCAGCCCATCCCCTCGGCACTCAGACACACAGGCCGCCACGTACGTTGAGAGCAGTCAGGGCCGGTCCAGCCAGCCAGGCAGTAGCAGGTCCCATTCGAAGGGTGGCAGGAGGAATGGTTGGCACACTTGCAGGGCACACAGCGTTTGCCATAGCGGCCAGGCTGACAGGCTGGGGGAAAGGGGCTCGTGGTGACTGGGAGCAGGGGCCAACCCTCAGTCAGCCCTTGACTCCACCCTCTCCCTGCCTCCTTCCGGCTGTGGTAACCAGCCCATAGACTGGAGTCAGCACAGGAGACCAAGGGGGCTAGAGTGGGGGCTTCTGGCTTCTGACACTGGACTGAAAGGCAGGGGGAGGGGAGAGAGCCTCACATTTCTGGCAGGAGGGGCCTCGGAATCCGGGTGCACAAATGCAATTGCCGTTCTTGGGGATGCAGGTGCCCCCGTTCTTGCAGGTACAGGTGTTGCTACAGTTGGCTCCCCAGAAGCCCTCAGGGCAGGGCTGGTGGCAGCGGGTACCTGTGAGAGGGGTAGGATGAGCCTGGCCTGTGTCCCCTCTCCTCATCCATAACGATTCTCTGCACACATGTCCTGTGGGATACATTCCCCCCACCCCACGGTAAGCCTGGGGCCCGCCCACCATGAGGCTCACCTGTCCACCCAGCCTGGCACTGGCAGTGTCCGTGAACAGGATCGCAGCCGTCAGCATGCTCACAGTCACAGCGACTGGCACAGCCTTCACCAAACTGCCCCTTCTTAGAGACGGACGGAGGGTAGGACCGGCCAGTAAGCCGGGGGATGTGGTGCCCTCCCCTCCACCCAGGCAGGCAGGCGGTTGCACACTTACCGGGCAGGGGAGCTGGCAGTGGGCCCCATGCCACCCAGGGGTACAGGTACAGGCTCCAGTCTGGGGGCTGCAGGCTGCCTCATGAGCACACTGGCAGCTGGCGTTGCAACCGAAGCCCCAGGTTCCCGGCGGGCAGGGCACAGAGCAGTTACCACGCTGCCAACCTGGAAGAGGGGCTTGTAGGTAGGCATGGGGACCCAGCTGCCCTCCTGAGCAAGCACATGCTGGGCAACGACTGTGTCAGACTCTGAGCTACCAGCACGGGGCGGGGGATGGGGTGCTCACGCCTGTAGGAGATGTCGGACAGAAGGCTGAATGACCGTCGGGGATGCACCACCCCCTTCTGGGTCTTGGTTGCCTCTTCTGCCAAAAGAAGGGGGTTGGCAGCAAACCCAAATGCTTACAGAGGCCCCATTAAATAACTAAATGTGTTCTCCAGGTCATGGGTAAGACAATAGGGAGGAGTGGGGACTGGAGACTGAGACGTTTGTTAAATATGATGGAGAGCTAGTCAAACAAAACACGTGTATCAGAACCCAGCCCTAAAGACTGCCCACGGGCCACCGCTGGTAGATCTCCTGGCGCCGGCATTCTGTGATTCTGTATGACTGAGGATGAGGAATGTTCAGCGAAGAGATGCCTCTGGCCTGGGCCTTTAAGGACAATTGGGATTTTTGTGGTTGAAACAAAAGCAAAGTGGATATTCCAGGAAGGAAGTAGCCTGGCTACTTTCCCGCCGTCCAGCTGCTGCCCAGTGATTCTGCCCATACCCTGCAGCCTCTCCCCTACCCTTGGCCGGCCCCTGCGCTTGGACTCTCCCTTCGTCCCAGGACCCCGCCCCCAAATCGCCCTTCCAGGAGACCCCAACCCAGTACCTTCCTTGCAGACGCAGGCGCCGTCGATGGGCGAGCAGGCGATGGCATTTTCGCAGGAACAGCGTGCGGAGCAGTTGACTCCGTAGGTGTCAGGGGGGCAGAGGCTGGCGCAGTGCGGTCCCTGAAAGTGGGGGGTGGGTGGGCGCACTCATGAGACGGGCGGGCGGACTCCCTGGGCCTCTTCCGCACCTCCCTCGCGGCGGGGCTCGCCTCACCGTGTAGCCGGGCGCGCACCGGCAGAGGCCGCTGTCGGGCTGGCAGACGCCGCCGTGAAGGCAGAGGCAGTGCTCCTGGCAGCCCGGCCCGTGTGTGTCCTCCGGGCAGCTCTCGTTGCAGTGGAGGCCGGCCCAGCCCGGCAGGCACGAGCACTCCCCGCTCATCGGGTGGCAGCTGCGGGCGGAGGCGCGGGCGCGAGGCGGTCTGAGCCGGCGTCCGCAGCCGACCTCCCCCCGCCCCACCCCCACCTCCGCGTGGTGGGAGCCGAGCACGGCGGGGTGGAGGGGGTAATCAGGGAGGCTCCGCGCCGTTCCGAGGGCGGTCCCCCACACCTCTGTCCCCGATGCCCCGCCCGGTCCCCCCTGCCACACCTGTGTCCCCCCCCCCCCCCCCCGCCCAGGATATGCCCCCGGTGCTTTTCGTAACTCCTGTGGCTTCAGCACTGAAGGCCTCTCCCACTGGCCTCCTGACCCCTTGACCGCAGCGTCCCACGGCCTACCTGAGGCTGTGTTCCGGGTCGCAGGTGCAGGGCTCCTGGCAGCTGAGGCCGTAGAGGCCGTCGGGGCAGAGGCGCTCGGCGCAGCGGTCCCCGGTGAAGCCGTGTTCGCACAGACACGCGCCGTTGGCCGGGAAGCAGCGGGCGCCCGGGGCGCAGTCGCACGTCTCAGCGCAGTCCTGCCCAAAGCGGCCCACGGGGCACTCCTCGCGGCACCTGGGCGCCTCGGGGGAGTGAGCCTGGCAGACGCCATCCCCAGACGCACCCGCACCCCTCACTCACGCCCGGGCTCCCACCACTCACCGGTCCCCCGTGTATCCCGGAGCACAGCGACACTGCCCGGTGAATCGGTCGCAGAGGCCTCCGTTGTGACAGCGACATTCCTGGGAGCAGTTGGGTCCATGGAAGCCCTCGGGGCAGGGCAGGGAGCAGATGGTGCCCTGTGGGGGGTGAGAGGTCAACAGACCCCCAGGAGCCCAGCCCCCTCCCCATCGCCGGAGGACCCACCAATACCCTATACCCCCAAAAACTCAAACCTCTCCAGGGCCCCCACAGCCTACCCCCCTCACACACATCCCCCTCTGAAGCCCTGGCGAGAACCACCCACAGAATTCATACCCACAGGCCCCACCATTCATACCGTCCAGCCAGGTGGGCAGCTGCAGGAATCCTGGGAGGCCTGGAAGACTCCCCCGTTTTGGCAAGGAGGAGCGCTGGGGCAGGAGAAGCCAGCACTCCGGGGCGAACAGGACACCTCGCAGCTGCCGGGCAGAGGGGGTGAGGTCAGTCTGTAAACAAGCGGCACCTACGGAATTCCCCCTTTGCCTCCCAGGGTTCAGTGAGCCACACCCACCCGGCCGGCCCCGCGGTGTCTCATCCCCCTTCCCTGCTGGGTAGGGCAGGGATCAAAAGCTTCCAGGACTGGAAATGGCAGGGACACACAGCCCCCTCAAGTGGGACAGAGTGAAGAGCCATGGGTGGTCTGTCTGCTCTCCCCATGCTCTCCATTCCACCTTTGCGCATGCTGGTCTCTCTCTGGGGGCTCATCCCAAGGGCTCAACTCTGGAGCTCCTCCATGAAGCTGGATCTTTGATCTCCAACTAGATGGATGGTCTCCCTCCTGTGACTCCCCAGCCGCCCCTGCACCCTGCCTTGCAATAGGTTCTCTGTGACTGTCTCAGCCCCACTTGGGGACATACTTTTACACACACTCTGGCTCATGTTATCTTCACAGCAACCCTTTGAGATGGACAATACTGCCCCCATTTCATAGAAAACAAACTCGTGAAGAGACAGTAATGTAGTCAAGGTTGCTCCACCAGGGAACAGCAAAGCTGGGACCAGGATCTCGGCCTCTTGGTTCCACCCCCAAATTGAGGATCCTGAGTCCCCTGGTATCCCCATATATGCCCGTGCATCCTGTGTCTGCCACCCCGTTAGTGTGTGTTCCTCCCGTTACATACCTGGGCCCAGTTCTCTCTGGGGGGCAGAGGCAGGCTCCGGTCTCGGGGTTACAGGGTGCCCCGTGGCACTGGCAGCTGAACTGGCAGGCAGGGCCATAGCGGCCAGTGGAGCAGGGCTGAAGGCAGTGCGGGGGCTGCAGGCCAGAGGGACAGGAGCATGCCCCACTCTTGAGGTCACAGGAGCTGCCGTTGCCGCAGTTGCAGGGCTGGTCACACTTCGGCCCCCACACTCCTGGGGCGCAAGCTGGGGGATGAGAGGGTGGAAGGGGGTCACCGGGGTCTTGCCCCTCCCCAGCTCCAGTTAGTTCCTGTCTTTCTCTCCTGGCCCCCACACATGCCCCCATGCCTGGCTTTGGCCCATCCCCTGCACCACACCCCCAGAAGAGGCAGCTGGCTGCAGTGGGACTCTGCTGGGTGGTTGCCCGGGGTCCTCAGCATCTGTGCCCGGTAGGGAGGGTGTGCCTCCCTGGAGGCACAGAAGGACCCGCCCTGCAGCCACCAGCCACTCACCGCTGGAGCAGTCGTCACCCCGCCAGTCTTGCACACATTGGCACCGATTGGGTGCCACACAGCGGCCATGGACACACTCCTGAGCACAGAGCGCTGGGGCAGAGACGGGGTTGGGAGTGAGCCGATGCTTCCATTCCTGCCCTACCCACCTTTTGTCCTCTGAAGCCCAGCCCCAGCTTCCTCCCATACCAGGGACCTGGAGTTAGCCTGCCAAGCAGCATTTCAGCCTCTCAGACACAGAAAGACTGAGAGTAAGCAACTCAGGTCGGAGCATGCCAAGACGAGATTCTGGACTCCCTAGCTGCTTTCTGTGAAGTTTTCAAAGCAGCTTGTTGGGAAATGAGGGTGGGGGTGAGGCTCCTCCTCACACAGGAGCCAGATATGGATGCTGTCCAGAGGGGGAGGGGGGTGGCCAGGCTGGGTAGGAGTCTCTGCAGGGGGTTGGTGATGGTCCAAGCTGAGGAAAGGGGAGAGAGAGCGAGCAGGCTCCACTCTGGAGATTTCAGGGTGCCGGGGACAGGGGACAGGAGAGACTGGACAGCGACAAGTCAAAACAGATAGGGACAGGCAGAGTCAGAGAGAGAAGTGGACCCCGAGCCCGGGGACACAGTGACAAAGAGACCCAGGCGGCCCCAAGACAGAGATGCAGAGCCTGAGACAGCTGACGGACTTGGACAGAGGGAGTGGGGGGGATGTGGGGTCAGCTAGAGACAGAGGTCTGAAGTGGCAGCTTTGTCCCTCGAGACAGACAGGGCCGGGGAGGCGGAGGGCGGAGGAGCAGCCCCCCCGGTCGGGGTGGGGAAGGACTGGGTGGCCCAGGCTCTGGCCGCTGCCCAGTCCCCCCAGCACTCACGGACACAGGCGCCGTGGCTCTCATAGAAGCCCCGGCAGCACCGCAGGCGCAGCCGGTGTTCCGTCTTCACCACCTGGCGGTACACGGTCCGGTAGACAACTCTGGGGGAGACCCAGGGGTGGCCCTCAGTCTCCCCTGCAGAGGCCCCGGCTTCCACCCCACAGCCTGGCCACAGGCTGGCCCTGGGAGGGCCTTGGGCACCTCCCAACACTCTACACTGGGGGAGCAGAGAAAGAACATTCTCTCTTTGCCCCCCACACAGCCGCACACCCACACCACACACCACACCTGCACACCCAAACATACACACCCCACACACCGCGCCTTGAGCCCAGATGCTTCCTCTGAATTTTGAAGGCTCGGAGAGAAGGATGGGGGTGCAGAGGCCCAGGGCCTGGGCCAAGGCAGCTACTCTGGCAGCCCACCCGCCCACGGCGGGGGCCGGGTACTCACGTGGGCCGGGGGCAGCTGTGTGGGCTCTCCCAGGGCCGGTCGCAGGGCTCCGAGGGGAGCAGGCTGAAGGGGCGGGAGTGCGACTCCTTGGTCGTGGTGGTGAAACTGTAAGACAGGGATCAAGGTCGGGGCCCAGGGCAGGGAGAGACTGAGGCGGCACCCAGGGACAGGGGTGTGGGGGCTGGGTCACAGCGCGGAATATTTAGGTTTGCCCCTCCAAGCCGAGGATGGAGCCCCATCCTGTCGTCCTTCACTCTAGAGGGATCCTCCCCGAGTTGGAATATTCCTGGGAATATGCCATTCCAGCCTTCTGTTCTCCACCCCTGCCACCTGGCCTCCTTATCCCTATATGGGGAGATTGAGCTAGAACTGACTTCTGGGCCCAGAGGATGGTGATGGGTTGAAGCATGTCCGGCCAAATCTGGCCTTGCTCCCCAGCCCCGTCCCCTTTCCTCTCCCTGGGCGAGACCCTCTGCTTGCCCCACAGTGAATAGCTCCTACCCTGTACTTTGTCCTGCAGCCAGCCTCACACAGGGACCAAGGAACTGGGATAAAGAGAGGACAGGGTCAGAGCTGAGATGGAGAATGAAACGATCAAGATGGGGATAGAGTCAGAGCATTCCATCAAGGGAGCAGAGGTAATAGATGCAGAAATAGGAAGGAGGTGAGGCTGGAGAGAGGGAGGTGATGAGGAAGGAGGAGCCCCAGGGGGGAGAGTAAGGGGCAGGGGGCTTGGCGCCCTCAGGGTGCAGCAGGGGCCCTCTCTCACCTTTCCCAGAAGCTGCAGGTGTTGGGGTCCTTGGGGTTGAGGGTGGCAGCCAGCCCCAGCTCCAGGGCCAGGAGAAGGAGGGCCCGCAGGGGTGGTGACATTGCAGGGGCCTGTGACGGGGCCAGGTGCGGAGCAGGTGAGGGGCACTGTGGCCACAGACCTGGGGGAGCAAGTCTCTGCAGAGACGGAGCCAGGCTGACAGAGGAGATGAGGCTGCTGCCTCTGGCCCTCTGAGCCCTGCTCCCCGGGCTCCAGGTCTTACTCCTGACCGGGTGAAGCACCACCATGCTTCTGAGTCTTTCTCGCATGGTTTCCTCTGTCTGGACATCCTCCTCTCCTTCTTCACCTTGAGCACTCACCTTTCAAGGTCTAGCCCAAGTATCACCCCTCTTTCCTTGCCCTGCTCCTCAACTTCCACTGGCAGACAGCCCCCACCCATTCTTTCAGGGACCCCCAGCACCATTCACCCACAGACTGCTGTTTCAGTGCCTGTTCCCTGACCATGACCTCTGGAGGCCGGGACCTGTGCGTGAATGCCCAGCCCCCAGCCCAGTCCCTACCCAGGGTACCTGGGTATTGTGCCAAGGTTCCCTGGGGGCTCAGACAGGAAAGAATCTGCCTGTAATGCAGGAGACCTGGGTTCGATCCCTGGATTGGGAAGATCCCCTGGAGGAGGGCACGGCAATGCACTCCTGTATTCTTGCCTGGAGAATCCCCATGGACAGAGGAGCCTGGCAGGCTATGGTCCAGGGGGTCGCAAAGAGCTGGACACGACTGAGCGACTGAGCACAACTCAGTGAAATAGGAGTCGATGAAGGGAAGTTATAAGAGAAGCCGGCCTGGGCTCAGTTAGGGAAGGAACTTTCCAACAGTTGAAGCAGTTCTGTGACAGAACCAGCAGTGGTGAGCTCCCTGTCCCTGAAGGTAGGCAGGCAGAGGCCAACACCACCCAGTCTGGGGGCTTCCTATTGGGGAGGAGTAGGACTGGGTCCCAGTGACCCTGAAAAGGGCCCCTCCCACCACTGCTGCGCTGACACAGCTCCTACTGTCTCCTGAGAACCAGTGGTGACTTCTCTTCCCGGCTTCTTGATCAGTGGTGTCACGTTAGTAGTTTGAAACCAAGCACGGGGGGATTATTTACACCACGGACATCGGCAAACACCACAAACCGGGGCCAGCACCCCTCCCCAC
The DNA here is from genome assembly GCF_910594005.1 of Cervus elaphus. Classification (NCBI taxonomy): domain Eukaryota; kingdom Metazoa; phylum Chordata; class Mammalia; order Artiodactyla; family Cervidae; genus Cervus; species Cervus elaphus. Next base: position 37,115,882 of record NC_057834.1, read on the forward strand.
CAGAGCCGGTTGTTAAAAGCCGTGCTAGCACACCCCTGCACCCAACGCTCGGCACGTCACAGAGGAGGTCCCCAACCCGACCTCAGACTTAAGAAGCAGCCCCCCAGCTCCCTCTGACCACCCACCCGCCATCTGGAAATGGGCTCCTCCCCGCCTCCTCCACGCCTGGCCTCGCCCGGTGGGTGGGAAGCGGCTCAGGACCTCAGAGGAGTCTGTTCAGGCTCCTGGGCTCAGCAGCAGCTGAGCCCCGTGAGCAGCCACCCCCGCCGCCGGTTTCAGATTCTCTGTTCAGTGTTCCTAAAACTTGCCCTGGCTCCCTCCTCTACACCTCCCTGAAGCACCCACATCTGCTTATAATTTTCCCGGGAAGAGAGAAAGGTCATGGTAGCTGGCCCCTTCCCCCTGAGTATCTCTGGAATGCCTGCCGCCAGCCCCACCCCAGGCCCCCCACCCACACACTCCCGGGTCCGTAGCAGCAGCCGCTCTCAGCTCCCATCAAGGCAGCGCTTCTAGGGATGCTCCCCACCATGCATTCTGCCCCACCAGTAAACCCTCCAGTGGTCTGCTCACCACTCTCTCAACTACAGGGCTGGCCCACCTCTCCTCCCCAGGTTTCCTCATCCTGCCACAAATGTCCACCCACACCCTCCAGTCTTGCAGAGCTGTAAGGCCCTCCCAGGTCTCTGGTTAGGGGCCCCATCACAGCTCCCCCGGGGCAGATCTCCCACCTCTAGTCCTCTCTGTGTTCTTCCCAGCCATCCTCAGTCCCCAAGTAACTCACCAGGGCTCTATGGCATCCTGGGGCCTGAGAAACTCAGGTGAGCCAGGGACAGGGTGTCACAGTCCTCAGGCCCCAGGGCCAGGGGGCATCCAGAGACGATCCTGGGGGTCCCGGTGCTCAGGATATGGAGCCTGAAGACAGGAAATAGAGCCCAGCTAGAAGGTGTGCAGGCGGGGAGGGCAGCAGGGAGCAATGATCGTGGGCTGAGCATGGGGTGGCTCCATCCTCCCACCACCCTGAACTCCGAAGGTAGGATGGGGAGAGCTGGGGGAGGTCCAGAAGCCTCCTTCCCAGCCCTCTCTGAGGGGCTGAGGGAGGGACCCAGCCTGGCCTCAGAGAGCTAGGCCGCAGTCAAGAGTTTCCTTCAGGTGACCCCACAGTCTGGCCCCCCACCCACACAGCCCCCCAGCTCCCTCCCCAACAGATTTGGCTCCTTCTCCCAAGGTTCCAAAACTACACCAGCTCTCCTCTGTCTGGTCCCAGCTGATCTTCTCCCCACTTCTCCCTCGAGTATGCATGGCAGCAAACCCAGGGACAGGGCCCCGGACCCTCCACATATCTCCCCTGTTCACCCGGCAGTTGGTCCATACTCCCCTCTTCCTGGAGCCTGGCCTGGGGTCCCGTCCTCCAACTGGAGCCCAGTCTGCCTGGATGGAGGGTCATCACCATTGTTCCCGGGTGAACCTCATCTCCAGCCATTCAGGGACGCCCCACTCCACCCCCAGGCTTCCCATGGCCTGGATCCATCCCCAGAGCTCAAGGCTGCAGTGAGGTGGAAAAGACCTGCGGCACGAAGGCCCCAGGAGGTGGAGTGGGGTGGGGGCTGCCCTCCCAGAGAGAGAAAGTCCTCCTTTCATATACATCAGCCCCCTCCCACTGGCCACCTCCTCTTAACCAACTTCCAGAGCAAACTGTTCAGGGGAGCATGCGGCGGTTTAGTCACTAAGTCGTGTCTGACTCTTGGGACCCCATGGACCATAGCCCACCAGGCTCCTCTGTCCATGGGATTTCCAGGCAACAATACTGGAGCGGGTTGCCATTTCCTTTTCCAGGGGATCTTCTCCTGCATTGCAGGCGGATTCTTTACCGACTGAGCCACCAGGGAAGCATGAGGGGGCCTTAACCCTAACCCTAGGGGGTTGACTCTAATAGCTAGAGGGGTGGGGTGATTCCCTTTTCCCAAAGGGCCTCAGGGCAGGACTGGAGTGCAGAGGAGGCCCCATCTGGTCAGTGGTGGGGCTGGAAGCCAGGATGGAGTGGGTGAGATCAGTGGGTGGTCCGCAGGGAGAGGAGAGATGGGATGGGGATCCTGGCAGGGAGGAGCAGGGTTTGGCCTCACCAGCCTCAGCCCCTGAGGAGGGAACACAGGCCAGACCAGGAGCCCCCACCTGGCGCCTTAGGCTTGTTTACATCTGAGCCTTTGTCCCTGAGGGGCTGGGGAACCTGAGACCCCGGCCCACCCTCCCCCAGCACCTCCAAGCCCAGCGGCACTGGGGTCCATGTGCCCCTTCAAGGGGTTTAAATCAGACAACTACCGGCTCCCCATCTGACCCCAGGGCCTGCACTGTAGGCTCCGTTCTTCTTCCCATACAGATAACACCCCCAGCCCCCTTTCTCCACTTCACCTCTGGACTGAGGGACCCACACACCTTTCCTCACAACTGGAATAACAATGTGACCCCATGTATCATTTACCATGTTGGCACAAGCAGTGTGCTGAACAGTTTATATGGATCGTCTCGGGTAAAGCTTATGTCAACCCACCGTGGTGAGGAGGGCATGGCAACCCACTCCAGTATTATTGCCTGGAGAATCCCATGAACAGAGGGGCCTTGGAGGCTATAGTCCATGGGGTCACAAAGAGTCAGACACAACTGAAGCGACTTATCACGCATGCAGCCCATGGTGGTAGCTATTGTTATTCACTTTACAGATGAGGAAATAGGGAAGGACAGGGTACATCCCCTGCCCAAGGCCACATGGACAGCAATGTCAGAGCTGGGATCCAAACCCAGACCAGCAGAGCCCTCCCCCTGCGGTTCCAGTCTCTCCCGAGCCCAGGCGGGAATCCCAGGGGCTTTGCATCTCTTTTTAATAGCCTTGATTATGGTGAGGGGGTGCCTGGCAGGGGCTGGACAGGGGAAGGGGATGGGGGGGGGGCGATGCCACAAGAACTCGATCAGAGGCGTGGGAACCAGGATGTGTTTACAGTCGAGAATGAGCTGACACTTCTCTCTCCTCCACCTCGAGATGCAAAGCAGCTGGGCGCCTGGCCAGGCCTCCCAGTCCCCAGTCCCGCCTGCGAGGGCCCCCCAGCATCCCTGCCCTCTCAGCCTCCAGGCCCACGCAGGGCCCAACCCAGCTTGTCCTCCCCTGCTCCTCTATTTCGCCTGATCCCCTCTGGTGGGGAGCCCTTCCACCCTCACTGTGTTACAGCCTCTGCTAGGAGGAGAGGAATGGGTCTGGGGCCTCTGGGAGGGGAGTGGAGCTCCTAGTGGACCGGAGATGGTCCATTTCTATAGAAAGCAGGGAGCAAGAGTGGGGCTGATGGAAGTGAGACAGCAGGAGGGACTTCCCCACCAGCTCCCTTCCAGCTGCTCTTCTCTGGGAGGTGGTGCAGCTAAAGATACCCTCTGAACTCTGCAGCCCCCGCCACTCCTGTTCAAACCTGGGTTCGAATCCCAGCTCTCAGCTCCCTCATCTCTAAAGCGGGGAGGGTAATAGTACTTCTCTTCACAGGTTGTCATGCAGAGCCATAAATGAGTTAATATAGACAAAGAGCTAAGAGAACTACAAAAGAAGCTCAATGAACAACCACTGTTTGCTAGAGCATCCTTAGACCCAGTACTCCTGCACCCAGAGCGGCCCCTTCCCCACTCCACTTGGCACTGTCATACTCTTTGAGCATCAATTCCAGGAAAAACTGTTTCTCTTTTTTATCTTTTTTTGCTGAAGAACCCCTAGGATGATCCGGGAATGGGAATGGGGCCTTAGATGCTGACAAAGAGAAAGGATGTGGGGAGGGGAGGGGATCACGCTTCCCCCGAGAACCCTATCCCCCAGAATGACGGGCTGCCCGCCAGGTACGTCTTCAAGCCAAAAGCGGTTGATGAGGCAGGACGCCTGAGTTCTGTTTCCCCCCCGCCCCAGCTCTCAGCTTGAGCACCCACTCCAGCTCTTTTTCTTGGCTCCACTAGCCCCCCTTCTCTCTTCTCTGTCTCTCTCTTCCCCCTTCCCATCTTGGAGGCCAAAGTTTCTAGTACTTACAAGCTGTACAACCTCAGGCACATCACTTGAGCCCTGTGAGCCTCCTTTTCCTCATCTGTAAAATGGGAGAACAGCTCCGCATCTCCCAGAGTTCAGTGGGAGTTGGAACTGCTGGTTCCAACAACCATCCTAGAACAGAGCCTCAGGCCACAGGCTGCTCAGTGGACCATGCAAGAACAGAATCCCCAAGTTCTGGCTCTCTGCCTCTTTCTTTTTGCCTTTTCTTCATCAGAAACTCTCCATTTCTGAAACAGAAACTTTCTGTTGTTTTTTTCTTTCTCCACTCTCCGTTTCTGAAACAGAAACTTTCTGTTGTTTTTTTCTTTCTCCGTCACTTTCTTGGTCTCTTTCTGCCTCTCTCCTTCCTTTTCTGTATCAAAGCTACCATGTACAGTTGTGTAGTATGTTCACTGCGCTAGGGAATCTGCCTTTAGGTGTGGAGTGGAGGCTGACGCCAGCCACGATCCACACACTGAGCCCTCATGTCTTAGCATGGTGCCAAGGTTGCCTTGCCCTGTAGCTCTCTTGTCTTTCAGGATCTCCCCCACGTCTGTCTGTTCTCTGTACCCTTTCCTGACCTCTCTTTGCCTTGGAGACAGGATGGCTTGGTCCTTCCCACTCAGCACAGAGATCCGAGTCCAAAGACTTCCATCCCCTCCCCACGCAGCGATGCCCTCTGACCCAGCTCTGCCAGCAGCCTAGACTGCTCTGCTCCACGTGCCACTCAGAACATCCGTGTGCACACTCGTACACGCATGCACAAAGCCCCTCCTACATCCAGCCAAGCCAGGCCTCCGGCACGCCAGGCATGTCTGCCGGATGGAGGGACAGGAAGCCTGCACACTCGTGCTCCAAAGGCTGGGCGGGAAGGGAGCAGGGGTGAGGGGCCGCTCTTGTGTTCTCTGTGGCTCAGGAAACAGAAGCTAGAGGGTCCTCAGCCCGACCTGTTTACTCATCAGGAAATAGAGAAACTGCAGGAGTTCTGATTCACCAAACATTCACCACATGCCTGCTGGAGGCTGGAGCCAATCCAGACCCTCACCATCACCCATAGGTGTAGTGACTGTCAACCCCGGGTCACAGAAGAGACCGGGGAGGTTCTCTGGTAGAAAGACTTGCCCAAGGGCCAACGGATCAGCAGAGGCGCAGCAGGATTCGAATCTGCTTTAAAGAACAAAGCAGTGGAGGTGGGGGGAGGTGACCTCTGGGGTGACCCAGACCCAGAGCAGGGGAGTCGCTCCCCCTGCTCATCGCCACCCCCAGATAACCCCAGAAAGTGCACCTCCGCTCTGGCCACTGCCTCTCTCTAACGCCTCTGTGGCTCCCCAGCACCCTCGGAAACGGCGCCCAGGGCCCAGGTGGCCAGCCCCTGCTCCTGGGCTCCCATCGCACTGGACGTGTCTCTCACCACACAGCCACCTCTGCCCAGGCCGCCTCTGGAATATCCAGGTCCTACCCCTCCTTCCAGGCCAGCCTCCTCCAGGAAGCCCCCTCAGTGACTCCACACCTCCCCTGTTCCTCCCTTTCCTGGGACCTTCCTCCAGGCTCTTAGCACATTCACCACTGTGGCCCACCGGAGCCCTGGGGTGCTCCCCAATTCTTCCCTGAGGCCAGCTTCAAGCTGGACATGGACCAGTCCCCAGGGGCCCAGCACTCCTCAAACTCCAGCCAGGGAGACCAGTGTCCTTCCTCTGGGGCCAGGTGGGACTAACCTAGGTCAAGCCAGGAGTTCACAGCCTCCGGAAGCCCTGCAGTCTGATGACCTGATGAGGTAATGGGGACCCCATCCTGTGGCTGCCAGCTTGTGAGTGAGGCTGGCTTCCCCGCCAGACTGGGACAGCCTCTAATTCCATTCCTGTCTGAGGCTCTAAGAGTGGCCGGGCTGTCCCCCAAATGTTCCCTCGTGGCTCCCATCCCGTGGTCATTATATTCTTATTAAAGGCTGTCTTCCCCACTGGAATGAGCTCTGTAGGGTCAGGGCACTTCTCTGCCTGCCTCAGCATCCAGTCCCCAGCTCTGGCCAGCACCTACAGGCACACATCTAGGGTGTGCGGCACCCAGTGGGCGCTAAGTGAGTGTTGTGTGGAGTGGATGGACTGATAAACTCTAAATCCTTTTTGACTTGGGTAAGCCTGACCTTACTTGGTGGGAAATGGGGGAGAGGGAGAGGCTGCGGCTTGCTCCTGGCTCACCAGACACCAGGGCCTCCCTTCCAGGGCCTTTAAGACCCAACATTGGTAAGTCGATGGAAGGTGGAGTTCAGAAAGAACTTCCCAACATTACAAAGTGAAGGGCAGCTCCAGACCTGCCCTCCTGAAGGCAGCGGGCAGGAATTCCTCAGGGCTGGCCTCCAAGTTCCTCTGGGATGAGGGCATGGGAGTCCAGGGCACTGAGTCACCTGGAGAGGAGGGGTGTGTCCTTCTCCTGCACTTCCCCTCAGGGACGACGCCCACCCCACGCTGTCTATCCACACACCTCCTTCTGCACAGAGCAGGGCGCAGATGCTGCTATGTGGGGGCCGGCTGGGAGGCCCAGGCGGGAGAGGAACTCAGAAGGCTCCATGGCCCAGCGCCCACCTGGGTGCTAGAGCCCTCGATCTTGCCATGTGTAGGTGCTGTGACACCAGCGACCACCCCTATACGGTGAGCTGGGTCTTTTCTGTTCATTCACTCAGTAACCCTAGAAGGAAGGTGCTATTATACTGCCTGTTTTGTAGATGCAGTAATCCCGCTTTCACTGCCCAGGGACAGGGTTCAATCCCTCGATGGGGAACTAAGGTCCCACAAGCCATGCAATCCCCCAAGAAACAAATCCCAAAGAGGGTAAGTAATTTTCCCAAGGGCACACAGCCAGTCAAGGGCAGGGTGGGTACGTGGACCAGGTCCATCAAGCGCTAAAGACAAGGCTGCCCCTTGTAGGTCCTTCTTTCCCTGTGATTTCTCTTTGGTCTTTGGACTCTGTCTCCCCTTCTGTTTCTACCTTCTCTACCTCCTTCTTGTTCTTTTTCTCAGTCTCTGCTCTGTTTTTCCAAATATGCTGTGTTTTTCCAAATATTTCTGCCTGTGTTTTTTTTCATCTGTTCGTCTCTGCTTCCACATTTCTGATTCTCTTTATCTCTGTCTTTGTCTTTCTCTCTCTTCTTCCCTGTCTCCTCTTGCTCCTCCTGCTAGCTTCTCTCTGATAGTTTAGGTGACCAGACTGGTACCAACACGGTTCCCAGAGCTAGGATGGGCCCCAGGGTCCCTCATGCACCCTGGGAAGGGTCTTTTTCAAGGCTTCCAAGGCTACTCAAAGGAGAAGTTCAGAGCACTGTGGTGGAGGACTCTCTCTAGCGACGTGTGTTGGTGGCAGGGAGGCAGACAGCAGCCCAGCGACCAGGTTTCCAAACCGTGGACGGGGCTGCCTGGAGAGCTAGTTTCCTCTTCTGGGAAAGTCTGATAGGGAATGGAAGGGGGGGCAGTGGGTAGTGGAGAAACAGATGCCAACCCTCAGCTTCACCTCCCGGTGAAGACAGGAAGACAGAGGGGAGCCTGGCCAAACCAGCTCCTAGGTGGCAGGGAGGGTTGCCCCAACTGCAATGGCAGGTTTGCTGGGTAGGCTTTAGGAAACCGCAAAAACGGGAGAGACAGCAGCAGGGGACAGATGGCTAAAGAGAGGAGAGCGGTCCCACACCCTGGCCCCCATGTGCCCACCCCAGGGACTAACGCATGGATTGGGATGGAGTGGGATTCAGACAGCTCCCTGACCCCCCCAGGCCCAGCTTAAGGCCAGGGTTGAGAGCTGACCCCTTGCCCAATCCTGCCTGGAACCGAGGTCTGGCTGAGCCTGGGAGCCTGGGAAACTCGGGCCAGCACAAGCTGTTCCCATCCCCGGGGACCAGGGTCACAGCCCAGTCTCGGGAAAGGCCACTCATAAAAGGCCAGAGCAGGACAGCTAAAAGTTCCCTACTGGAGGCTGGAGATGCGGCCCCCTCTGGGACCCCCCTACCCTCCTCCCCCTCACACACACCAGCCCACAGGGCTTTCTGAGGATCCACATGCCTGAGATCTTTGGCCAACTCCCTACTCCCCAAACCAGCAAAGCTGTGAGCCCCAGGGACCTGCAAGCCTGGGTCCCTTCCCTCCATAATCCTCAAACATTTCTCCTGGTGGGGAGAGGAGGGACCCGGTAATAAACACAGAGCAGGCACAGTTCTAAGCAGGAGACATGTTTTTGCTCTCTAAACCTCACAACAATCCCATAAGGCAGGCACTGTATCTTATCATTCCCCTTTTAGAAATGAGAAACCAAGACACAGGTCCTACAGCTAATAAGGGGACAAGTCGAGATTCCAACCTGGGCAGCCTTGACTCCAACGTGGGTGCTCTTAACACTAGGCATCCTTCAGCCAAGAGGGCCTGGTAACAGCTTCTCTCTCCAGCCCTCAGAGGGGGCCAGTGGGGTGGTGGCTGCCCCTGGACTCACCAAGTCCCGTACAAGGGGCTGGGAAGCGGCCTCATTTGCGTGTCATTTACATGCAATTTTATTATGAATGGCAACCCCCAATCCCCTTTGGCCCATCTCCACTGCCCCATCCCCTTCAGGTCTCTCTTTCCCCCCACACACTCCACCCAGAGGTCCCCCAGGGCAGAGTGGTCGCGGGACCAGGGCGGCGCCATCACTCACCTGCCTCGCGACCTTATTTCTCCGTTTGCCTAGGATGGGGAACGCCCGGGTGGGCCCAGAGGAGGACAGGGCAGGGGTCCCTGCGTGGAGCCCTAGCCCGACTGCGGGAGCGGCCGGGAGGCCGAACGTTGTGGATCGCTGGGCTGGGAGGGGCGCGGAGGGGCGGGGGGCAGGAAGGGGGTGGGAACTCGGGCCCTCGCCAAGGCAGGAAGTTTTGACAAGGAAACCGGGAGTCGGGGGAGGGGAGATCCAGAGTGCCCGGGGAGCGAGGCTGTGTAGGGGTGGGACCTCGGAGGCCAAGCGGCGGCGAGGCCGACACGGCAGCCTGGACCGGGTGCAGAGAGGGGACGAGCACGGGACAAGAGCAGGGGTCCCGGCCCGAGTCCCTCCTCGGCTCTTCACCAGCTGTGCGGCCAGAGGGTACTCTGCCTCTCTGGCCTCAGCTTTCCCGTCTGTAAAGTGGGGTGGCGGAGGGAAATTAATGAGATCGTCCACGTCGGGCACCTTCCCAGTGCGGCCCAACAATTATCTTATTACAGGCACTACCTGGGGATCGACCGGCGCGTCCCAGACTGGGAGAGCCGCGACGGGGAAATGTCTCTCCTCTTCTCCGGCCTGAGGAGGGTGTGATCCTGGGAAGCAGAGTTCCGCGGAGTCTCCGCCTCTGCCCGCCCCCTCGGTCCAGAGCCCCGGCGCTCCGCTGCACCGCGCGCGGCGGACTCTGCGCAGACCCGGCACGAGCCGGGCGCCACCTGGCGGCCAGCGCCCGCCTCCGCACAGCCCGCGACTCCCGACCCGGGAGAAGTGCATCGCAGCCGAGGTGGACAACCTGAATCTCACCCTTCTTAGGGCACTTTTCCCTTCTCAGCCTCTGAGAGGGCAGAGGCAATTTTCGCTAACAACTAATATTTGTTTTCAACGTCGTTAGATCTTTAGGTATTGGTTCATTTAATCCTTAACTCGAGATCGGTTCTATTTACATGATGATGTTCATGTAATTAGGACACCAGCAAGTGGCAAAAACAGGATTTGAACTAAGTTCTTTGGTCCGTCTGATTACAGGGCTCTCTCTACAAACCCCGCCCGGGACAGAAAAAGGTACAATTCAGGAAAAGCAAGACAAGTACATTCCTCTTTGGCAACTTCAACTTTATTGAGGTAATATAACTGACATACAAGTTCTCAAAATACCCACTTAAAAGTGTTCGATGAAGTTCTTTTACATTTTTATGGCGGTAAAATATGTATAATATAAATGTTATCATTTTAACCATTTTAAGTGTTCAGTTCAATGGCATAAAGTGCATTCATATTGTTCAACCATCACCACCAGCCACTTCCATAATTTTTTCATCATCCCAAACTGAAACTGTGTACCCATCTAACTATAACTTCTCATTCCTCCTCCCTAGCCCCTCCATTCTACTTTCCGCTTCCATGAATTTGATTCGGTACTTCATATAAGTGGAATAATACATTATTTGTCCCTACAATATGTATCTGGCTTGTTCACTTAGTTCAATGTCTTAGTTTGAAGCTGTTTTGTTTTGGGGGTTTTTATTTGTTTTTGTTTTGTTTTGGCATGCCATGGGGCTTGTGGCGTCTTAGTTCCCTGACCAGGAATTGAGCCCAGGCCATTGGCCAGAGCTGTGAAAGCACTGAATCCTAACCATCAGGACTTTCCCAGGGGAAAGTTTGATTAGTTTTGACAAATGTGTCATCTGTCAAAAACTTTTTTAAAAAAGACATTTTCCTCTCTCCAAAACTTTCCTTGTGCTCCTTTGCAGATAATGTTCCACCTGCTATTCCATCCTCACTCCCCAAAGCCAGCCCTATGAAATTTCTAATCTGCTGTCACTGTAGATTTTTTGGTCTAGAATTTCATATAAATGGACTTACACAATATGTACTCATTCATGTCTGGCTTCTTTCATTTACCATAGATCTTTTGTTCCTTGCTGAGTGATATTCCTCACTGAGTGATATTCCATTGTATAGATATATCACAATTTGTGTCTACACCAGTTGATAGGCATTGAATTTTTTTCCAGTTTTAGGCTATTATGAATAAAGCTACTGTGAACAATCATACACAAGTCTTGTGTGAACATGTTTTCATTTATTTCTGTAACTATTTAGAAGTGGGATTGCTGGGTTGTAACAATTATGAATACTTCATGTATTCTGGTTTCAAGCCCTTTGTCAAAAATATGTATTGAGAATACTCTCTATTCTGAGAGAAAAGCTCGTGTTGTTGAGTTTGGTGCTTCGAGTGATGGGAGGTGAAGGGAAGGCTCGGATTGGACAGTGCTGCTCGCTTTGGGGAAAGAAGGCAAGGTTGGATGTTGCTTCTCCTGACTCCAGTGTTACCAAAAGTCTCCAGCAGGGGACAGCAGAAACCAGAGGACAGATCCTGGGTCCGGAGGCCAAAGACCATAGAGTGGCAGTATGTCCGAGGCCAGAGGGGCTTTGAAGGTCACTTGATGGATCACTTTCCTGGGGTAAATGGGGAGACCCGAAGGCTAGAGAGGAAGAATGTGGGCTCCTCCCTCCTTGACCTGGCTCTCTTGTGTGGTGACCCAAGGATGAAAGAGCAGATAACCAAGGAGGGTCTTGGAATACAGAAATGGAAAAACCAGACCCTTATCATCTTTCCCTCCCCTATGTTGTAACTATTAATGGAACAATATAACCTGTCTCCCCTCCTACCCTATAGGGAGGAGGTGTTTGCCTTACTCTTCCCCCCACCCAGTGTACGTGCCTCATCTAATCAGCAAATGACACGCCAGACCCCACTCCTTGTACCCTGGGTATAAAAGTGGTTTAAGGGTCCCCATTCATTGTCGGTTCTCCCTTGAGCTGGCCCACTGTTCTAACAGCGTCTCCCACCCTAATAAATTTTATCTCCCTCTCATTCTGTCTCATGTCTGGAAAATTCTTTTCCAACATGCACCCAGACCATGACAACTTGTTCTCATCTTTTCACATTCAGCTCGTCTGTCCTTTCTCTGGGAGCCCTTCCAGCTTCTCCGCATCCCACTCCTGTATATGAAAGCTTAACTTGCCTCTCTTTTGCTAAACGCTTAGTTCTTCAAGTACTGGGGCCAGGTTGATACCGTCTTTGGGATCTCAGGGCCTGGTACAAACTAAGTACTCAATAAACTTTGAGTGAATGGCTGCCACCCTGTGCAACGATCTTCCAAGTCTCTGCACCAACTTTGCCTCCTGGGCCCAGCCCTGTAGCTAGAAGGATAGAAGTTCCCCTGTTGCCTCCCTGGAAGGTACAAGGGAGTCTACCTTCACCCTTTTGTTCAATAGCACCGGTTTTGTGTTTACCTGTTGTTGGGCTGCATCCCACAGGCCTGCAAGCCCTGTAATTTCCCAGCCTCAAGACCGAAGAAAGAGCCCAGAGTTATTGATAGAGACATCAGTGGTTTAATAGATGGGGGATCTTACACACCTGAAGCAAGGTCCTGGAGGCACTGGGGAGGTGGGGGTGGTTTCAGTTAGAGAGGAACTGACGTCAGGTTGGTTCATGGGTTAGCAGGGTAGCCAGCAGCGGGGCTCCCCCTTTTGATAAACTACCACAGTGAAGACAGTTCTGACCTAAAGGTTAGAACAATCACTAGCTGGGGCCAGGGATGAGTATGTAGCCATTTACTGATTAGGCTCTATGATTAAGAGGGAAGGTCAGTCATAGGAGAGGATGTAGGTGAAGCAGGGACTGGTCAAACAGGGGATGTACAGAGAGCAAGAGAATAGCCATCTTGGGTGGCCTGATACTGGTGTCCAGTGCCCAGAATACAGAGGAAATGACATCATGATGATGCTGAAGGCAACCACTAACTTTTATTAAACAAACCCTACTGATTACTAGGCACACTTAAAAGACCTTTTCATTTAATAACTTATTAAGAGGACAAAAGTTTCTCCCCTCAGAGAGCTCACATGCTAATCCCGGAGTGAATTATTCCTTCATTCATTCATGAATAAAGATTAGGTGAGCACTTATTATGCACAGGCATAGGGTCTAGAGAAATGAACAAGACAGGCAAAAACCTCTGCCTAAATATGAAAGGGAATAAAATGAAGCTTTCATTCTAGTAGTAGTGCCAGTGAGGAGCTGATAAACAAAATCAGTAAAATCATGATGCATCAGATGACAATAAGTGTTATTACAAATAATAAAGAAAAACAAAACAGGAAGAGTGATAGGGAGTACTGGGGGTACAGCTTTTTGGAAAGGTGGTCAGGAAAGTCCTCACTGAAAAGGTATCCTCCAGGTGAAACCCTAAATGAGGTGAGGGAGGGAGCCACACAAATTTATGGGGTAAGGGCATGCCGGACAGGGGAAGAGCATGTGCAAAGGCCCTGGGGCCAGAGCTCTGTTCACGGGCCAGCTAGGAGACTGGAACCTAGGGAGCAGCAGGGAGCCTGCTGGGAGTTGTTGAGGACAGAGGAGACTGGAGGTCAAATCTGCAGGGCCTTGTAGATTGTAGTAAGGCTGTTAGTTTTCCTCTGTGTAAGACAGAGGTTATGAGACAGGAAGGACATGATTCAACTCAGACTTTTGTGTTTAAAAAAAAAAAAAGGCAGTAAGGGGCATGGCTGGAAGCAGGGAAACTGGGGAGGAGGCCCTGGCGCTGATCCAAGGAGCAGTGTGACGGCATGGATGGGCAGAGGTGCCAAGGAGTGTGTGAGCTCGGAGCGCAGTAGCAAGTGCTAAGAGAGGGCACGGGTGCCTCTTCCCTCCAGGATGGGCAGGGATTGCTGAAGCATTCCAGAGGCCTTAAAAGAGATGGAAAGGGCTGGAGAGGGCTCCTTGATCCAGCTTGGAAAGGGGCTGAGAGCTGACTCTGGGCTGGTGCCACGGTCACCTGGACCTACAACTCACCTCAGGCCACTCCCTGTCTCAGCCACAGCCACACAGAGGTGCTCCAGGACCCACAGACACAGGGAGGGAAGGGGCCTGCGGTTCTGCCCCAAACACAGCCCATGGGAGCGGAGGGATCTGCGAAATCCTCTAGGGAAAACCCAAAAGGAGAAAGTACAGCAGGCTCTTGCTGCTCTCCCTGCCTCTCCAACCAAGCTCATCCTAAACGGTTGGCAGTGACGCTGAGGACAGCAGTGAGGACGCCCCACTTACAGGGCATGTGCCCGGGTGACCCTTTCCCTCTCCTTTCTGGATGTCAGTGGAGGGGAGGCTGAAATACAAGCTGTGGCACACACACCCCACCCATTGCCTGCCTTCCGGCCTGAACTTCCCTCCCTATTTCAGGCTCCCATGTTCCTCCCTGGGTAGTCTCTGACTTGAATCTGCCCAAAAGCCCCCACCCCTGTACTCCTCCTCCCAGCCCTGCCTACAGCCTGCCCGCCAGGCTGCCTAGCACTCAAGTTCCGTCCTTCCTCCCTCCACTCTAGCTGTAATCACAGCTCAGCCCAGACCGCCCCCCCTCCTGTGAATAATTGGGGCTGATTTAGGGGCTATCAGGGGAGAGAGGGGGGGCTAATGGAGTTCGTGGGGGGCCGCCCTGGTGATGAGGGGAAGGTTGAGAGGCAATTAGCAGGGCTGACAGCCTCGGGAATCACCTAACGTGCACGCCTGCCTGCAATAAGGGCTAGTGGAGGGGTGGGGGCGGGGGCCTGCTCCACCCCCACATCCAGGGGTGGACTTGGACTTGAGAAGGGAGCTGGGCCCTCCATCAGCAGGAGGTTGGAGGACAGACAGCAGAAGGGACTTCCAGAAAAACAAGAGCAAGGGAGGTGGGGGGGGGGTACCATGGGGAGGGAGGGAGGCTGATGGGATGAGCCAGGAGCTCCTGGTCCTCCATTGCGCCCCACTTCCCAACACACACACACACACACACACACACACACAGGGCCCAGGCTGAATCCTATCCGTCGCTGGGGACCAGCTCCTGATTAATACCAACATTAGCCCTGAACACTCTCCCCTCCTGGCCCCCCGTCATTAATTACCTCCTCTCCCAGCCCAGCACAAGGGAAGCCAGCTCCTCCGGGGGAGAAGGAACAGTCTGACCCCCTGCCCGAGAAGCCACTCCTGCCCCCTCCTCCCGGCTGCTGGAGAAGAGAAGAAGAGAGGAATCTGGAGGGAGGGACGGACGGAAGGGAGGGAGGGAGACTGTGCCCTTCTGTCCCCAGCATCCCCACACTGTCCTCTCATCCCTGGGAGTCGAGGTTTCGTCCCCACCTCTGCAGCTGGCCGGCCAGGAGCTGAAAGACCTCCGGCTGGAAGAGAGGCCCCCTAGACGAGGTGGACAGTCAGATCCCTGAGCTCCCTGCCCAGCTACATGCCTGGTGTTTCCAGGTCAGGAGCAAGACTCTGCACAGATGTGGGCGGAGAGTCCAGCTGACACAAACCTTCACACAGGGACTGCCACACACAAACACATCTGACACACTGGGACCAAAGTCACATGGGTGGGAAGGGTCAACACCCGCTGTGGGGGGGACTGCCCACCACCACACACAGAATCACACCAGGAGCGTCCAGTCAGCTGCTTGGCGCGGGGCAGGTAACACGTCACAGAACATCCGAGTGTCAACGGAGGAGGCTTTGCCTCAGATGAAAGTGTATGAGCCTCAGGAGAAGCGATCCCAGCCTTCTCCTCCCTCCCTCCTTCCCTCTCTATCTCTTACACATGCACACACACACACACACACACACACACACACACACACACATCTTAAAGCAAAGGGTAGTGAATTGAAACTACACCCACATCTACCCCAGCTGTCCAGCCCAGGGCACCAAACCCTAACTCCCCTCTCAGCCCTTGCCCCCCAGGTTGTCTCTGAGTGTCTTCATTTGAGAAACCCCAGGCAGCCCAGTTCCCACTCAAGGATAAGGGGTGGGGTGGCTTCATGAGATTTTTTCTGAGCCCCTCCCAACACCCCCGTGAGCCCCGTTACAAGACCAAGTGAGCCTGGAGACTCAACAATCGATATCCCTCAAAGATGAAGATGCTAATAACTTTATCCCCTCTTGTCCTCCAACTCCCACCTACATTAGCTCTGACCACAGGCCCCAGGCAGCTGGGACCTGCAGTGGGCGGGCCTGGAGCTGAGTAACCCCTTCAGATCCAGGTGGGAAGCAGGAGGGCAGACCGCAGAAAGGACTTCCTGACACTCAGGATCAGGAGGCCACAGGGATAACAGATAGAAAGCCTCAGAAGCATGTTTCCCACTCCTGGTTGTATACACTGGAGACTTGACTCAGAGTCTGGGAGGATTCATGGCCTCAGAAGCACCCTACAGAGATGCCAAGGTCCGAGTAATCCCTGAGGGCTGCCCAGAGGAGGTGAGCCAGGAGGACAGTTCCCACTTGGGAGTTGACAGAGTAGTGAATGGGGGCTGCTCTGGCCCTGCTCTCCCTGCAGACCTGGCACTCATCCTTCACCAGGGCTGGAGACCCACAGCCCATGGAGTTTCGGGGGAAGAGAGAAGCCCCTTCCTCCCTCACACACTTCACAGCCAGGCTGTATCTGTCTTTAAAGCTGCTGCAGCTGGAGGGGGTGGTTGGGATCAAGGGACAAGAGCTCCTTTTTGGTAAGCATTATCCCCCAAAGGGCTCCCCAGTGCCAGTGGTAAAGAACCCACCTGCCAATGTAGGAAACATAAGAGACGCAGGTTCGAGCCTTGGGTCAGGAAGATCCCCTGGAGAAGGAAATGGCAACCCACTCCACTATTCTTGCCTGGAGAATCCCATGGACAAAGGAGCCTGGCGGGCTACAGTCCAAGGGGTCGCAAAGAGTCAGACTTGACTGAGCGACTGAGCACTCACGCACGCATGTCCCCCCAAAACATTCTTCCTGCCAGCCTGGCCTATCACACCCCAAAGACCAGGGCCAGGCCTAGGACTGGGGGTGCTCAAAACCTGTCACAGGACAGAGAGAAGGAGGTGGAAAAGGAGGAAGAAGGGTGGGAAAGGGAAGAATGAAAACAGCAAACATTTACAGAGCACCTACCACCCACCGGTCAGGCGCCACTGGAAGAGGTTTACTCCTGAGACTTGTTTGAACCTCATGATGAGCCTAGGAGATTAGTGCTGTTATCACCTGCATTTTGTAGAGGAGAACACTAAGACACAGAAAGACTGAGTAAATTACTCAGCATCACCCAGCTGGTAGGTGCAGAACCCGGCATTCTGGCAGCAGAGTCTCAAGCTTAACCTTCAGGGAACCAAGCCCTGGAAAAAGAGGAAGGGACCCAGCTGAGTGGAAGGGGAGCTGAATAGCCTTAGTCCAAGGCACGCTTAGAGGCAGGGCTCAGAATAAAACACACTGCCCCGGGACTCTGGCCCGAACCTGGCGCACTCTTGCTTGTTTATCTGTGTCCTGCGCGCACAACTCTTGTTTCCTTGCGTGGCTCCAGGCTGCCTCTCTGTCTCCTTGGGCCTCTTTGCCCCTGTGTGAGCTCCACCAGCTTCTCTGGCCCCGTCTTGTCTCTGTCTCTCCCGGCTCCAGGTCTCTTTTCTCCCCGCTGCCCCAGAGCTGAAGCTGCTCAAACTTTCCATCTTAGCGCTGGAGTCCATCAGAGCTGGGCTGGGGGTCGGGGGCCAGAGAGAAACGGTCTGGGAGGGGACTGATGCTTAGCGCCACAGAGTCACCTCACTCCTCCTGGAAGCGAGGCTGAACTGCCGGGTGGTTCAGCCTGGCTAGACTGAAAGTGGGTCTTTCTGAGGCCTGGCTCCTCCTGGGACTGTCAGCCTTTCATCGAGCAGGTCACTTTAGGAATTGGGCAAGACAGGATTTCTCCAGCTGGTACTTAGAGAGTCCTTGGCCTATGGAGTCCGGAATTTTCTCTAGGATCTCTCTTCAACTTGGGGGTTCAAGGGGACCCAGGACAGGACATTCCCAACCCAGGCTGCCCCAGCACTCTGCCGGCACTGTTCCTGGAAGCCTAAACAGATGCTCTGCTCTCCTGTCGGGAATCTAGCCCCTGAGGGAGCAGGCAAGAAGGAGGCAGAGGCTGGTTAGGAAAGCTGGAAGTCTTGGACCCCTGGGTTCTGTAGCAAGCCCACCCCACCCCCCAGGGGAGCGCCTGGGGAGCCACATTGGCTGCTGCATCACTGTTTTCTTCTCTCGGTGGAGGATTTGGCAGAAGCCTCCTTAGAGAAGGGAGTTCTGGGTTCTTTCCTCCATGCTGGGTGTTCTTGCAGGACCCACCACCTCATCTGAGCCTCTGTCTCCCAACCGATTCAGTTTTCCCTGAGAGGGAGGGGTAGAGGGGGGAACCACGAGAGATCCGGGGGACTCAGGTGGCTGTCCCTGTCCCAGGTCCCCATGGGGTCCTCAGGGCCCCACTGCACTGATCCCCCTGCAGGCGTTCATCTCATCTGGGGCTCAGCCCTTGGTGTGTGGGTGGCAGGGGCAGGGGTGGGCAGTGAATGGACTCGGCACAGTGAGGAGGCGATTAACAGGGGAAGGGCGCGCGTCATGACACAGTGGGTGGAGGGGAGCACCATTAAATACAATGGGATCCAACAATTGGGGGAGGAGGAGCTCTGTGCATGTGCACCCGTGTTTGCAGGTACACACGTGACCGTGTGGAGTAGGCAGGTGTGGCTGTCAAAGCGCTCATGGGCGAGGCCATCAGTGAAGGGGAGGGACTAGGCGGGGCTCTTAGGCCATGAAGCTGGCAGTGCTGGTGCGAGCTCCCTCATCACCACCCAGGACAAGGCCCCAGACCCCAGCTGCCCAAAGGGGTCAGAGTGACTGGCTTCACTGGCTTCAGCACCTGTTCCCAGATCGATAAAAGCTATTCAGTGACCCCTCCCACACCCTCACAGAATTTTCCCTTTCTTGTCTTAACCTTGTTCCCAGAACCCCTCGCCTCACCTGCCCAGCTTTCCCAGCAACACCTCCAGTTGTGGTACTAAAAGCCTCTGATGCTCTTAACCTTGGAAATGCTCCACATGCCCTGGCAGGTCCCTTCTGCTACCTGACCTCCATCCCCTCTGCTTCAGTGATGCTCAATGCGAGTCAGCCCCAGGCCACCTACGACTCTACCGGCAGAGTCTCCAAGGCTGGAAGTGTGTCCTACCTCCCTCCTTGGCCCGGAAGAGAGGCTCAAAGGGCAGAGGAGGTGGGGGCGATGGGAGTGTGGATGAGCTAGAAGGCGTCCCCCACCAAGAGGTCATGCTATTCTCTAGGACTGTCTGATTCAGCTACTTGTCCCACCTATGTCTGTTTAAGCCACTCATCTGCACCTCTGTCTCTCCACTTGTGTCCATCCAGCGGTATGTCTCTTTCCCCTTCTCTGTCTGCACCTTCTCTGCAGTCTCTTGGCCTGTCTCCATGTCTGTAGGTCCTCTCCCTTTTTTATTCTGCATGGTCTCTCTCTTCGCACTGTCTCTGGGCTCACCCGTTGGATCTGATCCTCCGACCCTGTCTCTCCCAGCATAGTCCAACCTCCTCTCCTCCCAATCACTTCTGCTTAAGCCCTCCCTCCCCGGGAGTGGTGCCTCACCAGCCCCACCCAGCCCAGGACGTGAGAAGGGGGCTTTTGAACTTGGCCTTCAGGGACCAGACCCCCCCATCAATCAACCTGCAGCCTTGGGTCAGACCTCCATTAGCACTAACCAGCCTGGACAAGAGGCAGACACCATCGGGCTAGGCCTCGGGGTGATAAGACCCAGATTGAATCACCGGGGGGGTGGGGTGGGGAGCCGGACACCCAGGGACAAGAGCCAGCCATGCTGTCGGCCCCGAGGAGCCATGGAGAGCGTGGGTTATTGCAGGAGCTGGGCAGGTGATTGGAAGTGATGGGGCTGGAGCGGGGGGTGGGAATTGCTTCTCCCTGCTCCTGGGCGAGGAAGATGGGGACAGGGCCCAGGTCCCGGGGTGGGGGACTTCACCCGGCCTCGGAGTTGACAGAAGCCTCAGGCCACTCAGTAAGACCAGTGGTGTTCCAAGGGACAGAGGGACAGGGAGAGCATACCTCCTCCCTCAGGCAGAATGGAACGGGGAGATGGCCCACCTGGTCCTCAGGAAATAGCCACCTTGCTCAATCCCTGGCCTCCAGGTACGGATCTCAAAGCACTTAGAGCCAAGAAGAGTGACAAAGTGGAAGGAAGAAGGGGTCCTGCTTCCCTCAACCACTCCTTTATCCTACGCCTTCCCTGTCCCAGCCACAGGTACACACACACACACACACACACACACACACACACACACACACACGTGCATACATGCACCCATATATGCAAGCTCTCCCCACCTCTCTTTCTTTCTTAACCATTTGTTTTACTGTGTGCTTGCTCTGTTCTGGGAACTCCAATACAAGGAAGACTCACCCCAGCAATGCTTCCGTCCTGTCCACCACCCCATCTAACTTCAATCCCTCCCACTGCAGCCTTCCTGAATGAAATACAGAGACAGGCAATTAGGGTCTGAAGGTCTAGGAAACTTGACCCAAGGCTCCTTCACCACCACACAGACAAGATGGCCATGGTACTAGGAGGCAAACCACAGCCCCAAGACAGAGGTAACAGCTGCATGCAGTAGGGGTGGGTGGCTGGGGTTCACCAGAGTGGGGGAGGATCCCACAGAGTCATCCCCTTACCTGAGCCCCAATGACCCCCTCCCAGAAGGACGTCATCCCAAGAATTGGCAAGAGACACATCCAAGGGATAATAAATATAATTGCTATGACGGAACCCTGCCTAGAGAAGCAGGAACATCCTGCACTCCCAGACCCCACCTGTCCCCTCCCGCATGCTGAGGGTGAGTTAGATGCTTTGAGATCACCCTGGGGCTGCTGGGAACCATGGCAGTTGCTGAGGGCAGGCTGCAGTACTCCACATTTGGCTACCCAGCCCCAGGCCCTAGGCCAGCCTCCTAGCCCAGGACATCCAAGTAGACAGGAGGCGCCTGGGCCAGGGCTTGCAGCCGGGCATGCACATCCTTGATGCTGTGGCGTTGTTGGGGCTCCCGCTGCCAGCAGCCCCGCATAATGGCGTAGACCTCCGGTGGGCAGGCACGCGGCCGCTCCAGCTCACGTCCCTGCGTGATGCACTCGATCGCCTGGGGCCACCAGAGGGAGAGAGGGGAGGGCACACTGGGCTAGGGGTGGGAGAGTGAGGCCAGACCCAGCACTGCCTCTGCCTCACTAAGGCTCCCAAGGCAGGTCATAGAATATGTCTGAGCCTCATGGCTCCTAATCATCTAAAAGGATGCAGTGAAGCCTAAGATTCCTTTCCACTCTGACTCTGAGCAGTGACAGGGATTAGAGCTAGAGAGACCCTGTGAAGGCTGGACTAGGGTAGAATTGCATCCCAAAGGGCTGGAATCAGACCCTCAGAAGACTTGCCAGGTGGGTTGAGGAAGGAGAGGGGCCAAGGCATTTGCCAAACCATCAGCTAAGTGTTGAGGGCTGACTGGAAGAAGGGAAGGGTCTCCATCTCTCAGCACCAGAGGGCAAAAAGAAAATAGAGCAGGGTTGCAGGTAAAGGACTTGAAAAGTGGGTGGCTTGCATTTTAAGGTAGAGGGCAATGCCACTTTTTCCCTCTTCTGTAGGTACCACTCTGTGGGGACCTAGCTCCTCTGACAAGAAACTGCAGTGGGAAAGCTCAAAGTTTGACTCCAGGAAGGACTGCTAGAGAAGCTGACAGATCCAAAGGAGAGAATGTGGCAGGGAGATGGTTGAAGGGCCTGGAGCCTCTTCATCCCCCGCTTCTTCCCTCCCTCCCCATTAGAGGACTTGGGTTATGGGCGGCACTAATTCCATTCCTTCTCTCAGTGCTTGAGAAAATTAAAATCTATAACCCTCTCCCCCACCCCACCAGCCTCCAGGGAGCAGACTGCATTAGGAGGAGAAATGGAAACTGACAGCTGCGAGCCAAGGAGGGGGTGAGGGGAGCTGCTCCGGGAGAGGCAACACCTGGGGCCTGTTCTGGCTGCGTCCAATCCGGGGGGCACGGGGAGGTGGGGACTGTCCATATGACAGTCTAACCTCCAGCCTTCCTGCTGCAGTGTTGGGTGCGCTCCTGCTATGCTCCTCTTTCCACGCCTCTCCCTTTCACTCCGATAATGCCTACTAGGTCTACAAAATGCGGCGAGGGATGCGGGTCTGGGCTCCATTTATAAAGTGCTTTGAGGTTCTCCCAGGAGCCGGTTAAAATAGGAGAAGGAGTAGAGAATAGGGTTGGGGTGGAGGAAGCAGTGCCGGCAGGAGGCCGGAGGAGTGCCCGGCGGGGGTGGGATGAGGGGCAGAAGGGGGCAGAATTCCCTAAAACAGGGACCCGAAGGGACAGGGGAGGGGTGGCCGGCAGGCAGCGACCTGCGGAGCGGTACTGACCTCGGTGTTGGAGAGCTGGTACCAGGGTTGCTTGCCGTAGGTGAAGATCTCCCAGAGCACCACGCCGAAGCTCCACACGTCGCTCTCGGTGGTGAACTTGCGGTAGAGGATGCTCTCGGGCGGCATCCAGCGAATGGGCAGCATGGTGCGGCCTCCCACCTGCCGGCGGGCCGGCCGACGCCGCGTCACCTCCAGGGGGCGCCCGCCCCGCGGACAGCCTCTCCCGGCGCAGACCCGCCCCCAGCCCCGTCATTAAAAATAAATAGAAGTGGCTCTCCCTCCCAGGGCTAAGAGGAAAAAACCGATGGTGGCGTGTCCGTCCGGGACAGTGGAGACAGACCCTCCTCCACTGCGGGCCAAGGGAATAGGAGGAGGGTTAAAAAACCAGAATCAGAGAGTCTCAGACCCCACACCGCCCGAGGAAGAGGACGGCATGCCCAGCAAGGGCAGGCCCTCTTAGGGGGACGCGGCCATGGCGTCTACGGTTTGGAGGCTGGGGGAGGGGTTGGGATGAAAGACCCTTACGCGGTAGTAGTCGGTGCTGTAGATATCCCGGCTCATGCCGAAATCGCCGATCTTAACCACTAGTCCCTGACCCACCAGGCAGTTGCGTGTGGCCAGGTCCCGATGCACGAAGTGCAGACCTGCCAGGTACACCATGCCCGCAGCGACCTGGCTAGCCACGGCCAGCAGCTGCCCCAGGCCCAGGGGTCCCGGAGCCACGTCCTCCCCGCCAGCCAGCAGCTTGGCATCAGGCCCGTGGGACCTTCGAGAAAGAGTGAGGGAGAAGGGATGGGCTAGGAGGAGAGAACCTCGGGGGAGCCTGAGAGAATGTTGGCGGGGGGGGGGGGGGGGGGGGGTAGCTGGGGGAAATGGGGGAGGGGCTCAGGGAAGGTAGGAAGGAGAGAACAGGGGAAGCAGGTGTCTGGAGGGGCTTGGATGGAGGCCGGCTGGTGTGCCCACCTCCAGAGCATCCACTAATGCCCACATTTCCCAAGTGCACGCCTTCCTCTCAGGCAGCCACCTTGAACTCCAACCTCAGCGTCTAGCGGCCCACAGGGTCCTACACCTCTTGCCCAGCTACATGTCCGACTAAACTCCTGCCAAGATGCTCGCCATCCTCCCCCAGGGGTGCCCCTGCCTCGTGGAAGGGAATGTCCCTCACCCAGGCTGTGAGCCTGGAACCTGGGAGTCCTCCATTCCTGTCTCTCTCACCTTCGCCCTTAGTACTCAGCCATTCCTGTGGGATCTGCCTTCCCACGGTTTCCAGGATGCCCTCCTCCTCCCCACACCTACCCCTCCAGACCATTCCCCAAATATTCCTTCTTCTGAGGCTGTCTGAGCTGGTGGTTTTGTCAGTATTGCCCTTTTCCCTATTGGCCAACTTTCTCCTCATCCATTTATTTCTTCGTTTATTCCAGACATCTAGTAAACATCTCCAGTGTGCCAGGCACCAGAGCTACAGTGGAGGGTGGGATGCAAATAGGTTACAGCAGAGCAGTGTGAGGGGCATCTGGGGGCACTCAGGGTAGGGACGGAAGAAGTGAGGGAAGGCTTCCCAGAAGAAGAGACATCTCAACTGAGACTCAAGCCCTTAGGAAGGGAGGTTGATAAACCGCTCAAAGGGATGGGAGACAGGAGTGGGTTATGCAGCTGGGAAAGGAGGCCTGGTGCACCAGGCAGATAGAAACCCGGAGGCGAGGAGAAACAGACGGCCCCTCCTAGGGGAAGTCTTCCAGACTCGTCTAGCTTTCATGATTCCCTCCTTTGGTTTCCTCGTGCTCCGTCCACCATATAAAGCTGCTCTCCCCACATCCTGGGCCCCACATGGGTCCTTGCTGGTATCCAGTCCCTAGCACGGAGCCCACACCATGTCTGGTGACCAAGGGGAAGGGCTTCTCTCTGGCCTCCTCTTGACCTGGATTCCTCTGAGCCAATCCACCTCCACACATAACCTCGAGTCTGACCTCACCTCCCTCCTGCTCCACATCCTCCCCGGGCTCCTCCCCATCCTCAAGATAAGCTCAGACTCTGGGGTCTTTTCCAGCTGAATTCTGCAGCCTGGCTACGTAAATGACACAGCACTCTCAGTGGGGATGTTTAGAGACCAAATCACAACCATCAACTGTACAAAAACACTCATCCGGAACCACAGTCCCCCGTTGTTCCTCTTACTGGTGGGGAAACTGAGGCCAGAGAGGGAAGTTACTTGGCAAGGAAGGCTCAGTTAACAAGTCACAGTTGATCCTAAACCCTGGCCCTTTCTGCTCCATCCTGCTCCAACCTCAGGAAGGTGGCGGGGGGTGGGGGGGTGGCGTCCACCTTGTCAGAGAAGAATTCAGCAAATGGAACACGTGACCATCACACATCCAGATCATTTGTTACTTATGTGCCTTTGGGCAAGTCGCTGAACCTCTCTAAGCTTCATCTGAGAAATGGGTACATTTCTAGAAGTTTAAGTTATTAAACCTATCAGAGTTGTTCTGTCTCAAGCCAAAGAAAGGAAATTTGGGAGAATTTTCCTCAAGTACAAATTGCCATATATGCTAGGTGACTATGAAAAATAAATATACATTTAGATTATTATAAATATGTAGGTATAAGCACATCCAGTCATAAAAAAATGAATTGTAAAATATGTAACATAGCGCCTGGAACATGGCAAGCACCTGATAAATGTTTGTTATTGCTGTTATCATCGTGATCCAAACTGCCACCTCCTGTGGACCTGGCTTCTGTGTGCCACCCAGCAGTGCACGCACACTCCCCACAAAGCCCAGCCATCCTGCAGCTTCAGCTCATGGCTTCGCTAATGCAGTCTCCCTGACACTGTCACTCTGCCCTCCACACGGACTCTCCCCTCATTCACACATCTGCCTCAGAGCTCCTTGGGGACAGGAGCTGTGCCTTCCTGCTCCTTCCTGGTGCTCCCCCCCACAGTTCAGCAGACAAGCCAGGATGTGCTTGTAGGGAAGGGATGACAGGCCATGGGCCGGGGGCCGTCGTACCGGAGGAAGCGGTTGAGGTCACCGTGCCGCATGTATTCAAAGACCATGAGCAGCGGGCGGCCCTCAGTGCAGACACCGAAGAAGCGCACAATATGCTGGTGCTGAAGCATGGTGAGCAGCTCAGCCTCGCGCTGGAAGTCCTGCCGGGCGCTCTCGGACACCTCCTTCAGCGCCTGGATGGCAGGGGCCGAGACATCCCTGGATGGGGGCCCAGTCTTGACCACCCCGCATCCCAGCTGGCCCAGCATCCACCCCCAAGTCGTGAACTATGCCAGGTCCCAGCCTCTCCCCTCTTCCCCATCTTGAGCACCCTGTCCTGGCATGACAGGGCTCTGGGAGGTGGGCCCTGGACCAGCAACACTTCGTGGCCAGGGTCTTACCTTGACGGCCACTAGCATCTTGTCCTTCTCAGGCAGCAGGTTGTGGCACTCGGCAAGGAAGACCTTCCCAAAGGCACCCTCACCCAGCTCCCACTTGAGCACGATATCTCGGCGCTTGATGTGATGAACACCTAGGGGTGGGGGCTTGCAGGATCAGCCAAGACCCCCAGTCTTGGAAGAGGGACGGGACAGGGGCAAGGACAGGACTGTCCAGCAGGGTTGTGCTTGGCAGAGGGGGCGCCCGGCAAGAGGGAGGGTCACACTGAAAGTGAGCCTTCGCCAAGTCCCATGACATGATGGGGACATGGGTGGTGGGGGGCTGGGAGGAAAGGCTTGTTCAGGCCTGCGGTGGGCCTGACACACAGGAACCTCTTCACATGCACACACATGTACAAACACACACACACACACAGGCTCGCCCCCACCCTTGCCCCAGCCCCTCACAGGCATCACTGAAGTATTGTGGGTTCTCAATGATGTGGCCTTGGAGCCCAGAGCCTTTGCCCTCGGTGGGAGACAAGGAGCTGCCACCCAGAGTCATGAAATGCAGGGACATGGCCAATCCATCCTCCGGAGCCAGCACAGCGGGGCCTGGGAAGGACACAGTCATGTGGAGAGGTCTGGCTCCTGCCAGGTTGCAGGGTGCCAGGTGACCCCATGTCCTAACTTGCATGGGAAGAACCAAGGAGCTAGGAGGCAAGACAGTCGCAGGGGGGAAGGGGAGGCACTCCAGCCATTCTCTGTCTGGCTCCTGTCCAATCCCAGGCCCTGTGGGCCACCAGAGAACTCCCCCAATGCCCCCACCCCCCACAGAGCTCAGACCTCCCAGATCCACTTAGTGTTTGACTACAATCCAGCCACCAATTAGCAGCTGCTACTTCTGAAACTACCCTGGCTTCAGCCCCGACACACTCACACTCACGAGTCCTCATATACCCCAAACACCCACTCTGTAGAACCCCATATGTGCCCAGGCCCCCACACAGAGGACAGAGTCGGGAAGAACCAGGAGGAAATAAAGCCAGGAAGAGAGACTGACAGCCCCTCCGCAGCCCCTCTACTCACGGTTGATCCCAAACTTGTTCCTGCGTCCACATTTGTTGAGCACAAGAAATGTTGTAGAAAGGAAGAGGCAGGCAAAAACAGCTAGGCCCACGGCCATCGAGACCTGGGGGTATGGGGTGGTTGGATCTAGGGGTCATCCTGAACCCTCAGAGCTCCCCACTGGTAAGCTACTTCTCCATCCTGCATAGACGCCCAGAGCCAGGCCCCCACACCTGCCTTCTCCTCCCCTGGGCCCCCGAGTCATGGCTGTGAAGGTGTTGATGGAGCTCAGGCCAGACTCTACTGCTCTCTGTGCTCTGACTGGAAATGACATACAGAGGAGCCTCCAGCCCAGCCTCCTAGCCCTAAATCCTGGACAAGCTTCCACTTCCCATGCTCACCCCAAAAGAAGTCTCATCCTTCTCCACTGGGTCTCCGGAAGTGCTGTTGGTGTCTATGGGGACACAGGGTAGAAAGGCTGTGTCACAGGTTGTATCTCCTCCACAAACTCCCCACTCTGGTCCCGGCTGAACCCTCAAGGGTCAGGTTAACTGTGCCCCCTGCCCCAGCGGCAGCTCCCAGCTCCAGGGACCAGACAGAACCTGCCCTCCGGCCTGGACTACTCACCCACTGGCGAGAAGGAGACTGCAGCAGGAGGGAGGAGAGAGAGCAATCACATGGAGGAAAAGAGCAGTGAGTCCCCTTCCCCCTCTGGACTCATCCCTTCGTGGGTGGGAGTGGGAGGGGGAGGCGGAGCTGCTCCAGCTGGGCCAGGAATGCCCTGGTTCATGGCTCTCTCTTCAGCCAGCGCTAGTGAACGGAATAACTCAGGGATGCAGAACTTCTGGGGCTGGGGAAGGCAGGGGCAAGGAAGCCAGCACAGAGCTGGACACCAGAACTCCAGGCCACTTTCTCTCGGGGACCAGACCCTCCAACTTCCAGGGTCAGGATCACAGTGGGAAGTGGGCCAGGCCTCTCCGGACACCTGGATCTGCACCCGGTTGGGGCCCAGGGAGTGGGAGCAGGGTTCAGGGTGGCCCTCACACCAGGAATGGGGTCCTCAGGGTTGAATTCGAAAGGGTTGTCCATGAAGGAGGCCATGACCCACGCGGCGGCCTGGCCCAAGGGGTTGGTCGCCAGCAGCGTGTAGTTGCCGTTGTTGACGTGGGTGGGCTGGTTGAGGCGCAGGCAGCCGTGGCGCACCGTCTCGTTGGCTGCCAGCTCCAGGAACTCGGTGAAGATGAAGCTGGTCTCGTTGAGCACAGAGCCATTGAAGAGCCAGCGCAGAGAGGGCGCTGGCTGCCCATCCACCGAGAAGGGGATGCACCAGTGGTGCTGCTCCACGGCTCTTTGCAGATGCACGCTGGCCGGGACTGTGGGCCGGGGGGCGACAGTGAGAGTCAGAAGGTGTCCCTGGGGAGGCTGAGGGTGGACAGTCAACAGGGGGCAAGCCTAAGAGGAACTGGTCAGCGGGCTCCAAGAAACTCACAAGGAGAGATGTTTTGAAGAAAGCTGGCAGTAAGTCTTAAATAAATCAGGCAGCAGGTGTATACAATTCTGAAGCTTAAAGAATTTAAGTGGTGGGTTTAAAGTAAATAAGTAACAGTCCTAGAGAAGTAGGGTTCCAGCTTATGGAAATTAGACATGGAGTCTTTCAGATGAGGGAATCCAGAAAAATTTAGTGTAGTCAAGTTTAAGGGGATCTGGAAGGGGCCTAAAAGATCAAACAAGCAAATATATATATATATATAATTTTTAAACTTTTTGGGAAAAAAATGGGTTTGAAATAGACCCAACCTGAAAGAAGCAAAAGACCTTCAATATAGAAAAAAAGTATATATATACATACATATATATATATATGTATACGCACATACACACACACACACACACGCACACACACGGGGTTTCTCAGTGGAAAAGAACTGGGTAAAACACTACTGCCAAAGAATCCACCTGCCAATGCAGGGGACGTAAGAGACACAGGTTCGATCCCTGGGTTGGGAAGTTCCCCTGGAGAAGGAAATGGCAACCCATTCCAGTATTCTTGCCTGGAAAATCCCATGGACAGAGGAGTATATATACACAATTGACACTGGAATTCCAGGCAGCATTCATGCAGTGGAATACTATTCAGCAGTGAAATAAATGAACTAATTGTTACTCCAGTTAACATGAATGAATCTTCCAAATATAATGTAGAACAGAAGAAATTGGACACAAAATAATACATGAAGTATGATTCCATTTACATAGTATACAGGAACAGACAAAACTCAACCATGCTGATAGGGAAGCATATGTGTGTAAAATTATGTTTAAAAGCAAGGAGATGATTGTCACAAAAGTCAGAATGGGGTGGAAGAGAAGGATGGGGTTCTGAATGGGGAGAAGGGGGTATCTTCTGAAGTGTCTGTAAGCCGAATTATAGTTTAAAGTGTATATGTTTTATGTACATATCTATGTATATTATGTTTCCCAAGAAAAGAAGAAAAACTTATACAATGTAGAAGATTTTAAATAATTTGTTGGCAGACCTAGAGAAATTAGGCAGTGAGCCTAAAGAGAAACTTGCATGGAGAATTTCATCTTTTAAAACTAGGAAGTAGGGCAAAAGTCCTACAGAGGAATGAACTTGAAGAAATACAGGGGAGCAGAGAGAACGGATGTAGCTGGTGTTGAGGGCCTCAGGTAGCAAGACTTGGGCAGGGGGCCAAAAAGAAATCCCTCTCCATCCCTCTGGCCTTGATGAGCCCCCAGGACTTCCCTCAAAGGATCAGGTTTTCATGGGAATCTCGAAACAGCTGGGAGGGAGTAGCTGTGGACACACATACATCCCACTCCTTTCCTGCAGCCCCTGACCCTCACATCCTCTTTTCAGGGAAGCAGGGGTGGGGGTGGGCGCAAAGGCAGTCACTGGCACTCACAGGAGACATTGACTTGGACGGAGACTTCAGCCCGGCCCACGTCGTTCTCCGCCCAGCACGTCACGTTCTTCCTATTGAGGTCACTGGTGACATTGGCCAGGGTCAGCCCCAAGGACGGCAGACTCCCAGATTTCTGGGTCAGAGAAAAGAGGGGAAAATCAAGAAGAGCTTCAGCTGGCTTGGGGCTGGAGGCAGCTGGGCAGGAGGCTGGGGGTGCAGAGCTGATGTCTTTGGGGAACCCCTCTGGCTCCAGGTGGAAAAGAGAGGGAGGGACGGGAAGGGAAGAGGTGTGGGAAAGAATATGGCAGAGAATGGCCCTCCTTCAGAGCCTGTTTGCACCTTCTCCTGGATCACTGATTTAATGATCTGAAAAATCCAGAACACAACCAATAACCTCAAAATAGGTGCAAAGTTTCCCAAACCATAAAACCACCCATCTGAACAGCTGAATAGACGTCACAAATTCCAAGTATAGAAATATACACAACCAACTGGAAAACCAGCTAGGACCTCACCACCTACTCATTCTTGTTTAATGCATAATTCTAAGAAATTTAGTCTCAGCCCAAGGAAGATCAGAAACAGAGATGGTGCTGATAACAGGGCAGCAGTTAGAAGCAACAGTAGAACCGTAATGAATGCCTTTGGCAGATGGAAAAAGAGTGAAGTTAGAGAGAAGCGAAGTGACTTGGTTCTGAATCATCATCAAAAGATTAATTCAGATTCACATTCTCTTCCTGAGACACCATGGAGGTTATATGGCCCTTAGACAATTTTTGATCTTTCTGAACCAAGATTTTCTTATTTTGTAATCCGAGGAGGTAGACAAAATGATCTTCTGACATTTTAGAAAGCTATTTTCATAAAATGATGAAAATAAATGAAGTAGTGGACAAATCTGATTTTTCTGGAAATTTTGTGAATGTGGAATCCCTTGAATACATGCCAGGGAAGGTGAAGTTTCTCTGGGCTTCCACTGGAATATGTGAGTTCAAAGATTCCAGAAGAGCTGTCCAGCCTCTTGTGCAAGCCCTGAGTTCCAGCCACTTGAAGGGGAAGCCCTGCCCTAAGCTTCTCTCGGCTGTTCCATCTCCTCTAAATCACCCTGGAATATCGTATCCCATGAACTCTTCCCTTTGAGCTGTTCTGCCACTCTCCTGATGGTGACCTGATGGGGACCAGCCTCCCCTCCCCTCTGTTTAAGCTAGGGGATGGCCTTTCTACAGGAAGTCTCTAGAAGACAGAAGTGAAGCTCCCAAAGTGAACAGCAAAAATCTGGAATTTCCCCAAACATATAGCTTATCAAAGGTCTCTCCACAGATGGTCATATCTGGCCTCTTGCTTCTGCCTTGTCCCCTTTTCCATTACTCAGTCTTGGAGGCTCTGATCTATGGGACAGGTGGGACCACTCGGTGGTCAGTGGTCCCCCTACCATGTCTAGACCTCCTGCTCAGGACTCCAGTGGTTCCTCCTTCAATATTGTCCAGGTTATTGTTGTTGTTTAGTCGCTATGTCTGACTCTTTGCGACCCCATGGACTGTAGCCCTCCAGGTCCCCTCTGTCTGTGGGATTTCTCGGGCAAGAGTACTGGAGGGGGTTGTCATTCCATTCTCCAGGGGATCTCCCAGACCCAGGGATTGAATCCATGTCTCCTGCTTGGCAGGCGGGTTCTTTACCACTGAGCCATTTGGGAAGCCCAAGGGACCACCAGCAATTCTAGGGTTGATTCCCTTTCCAAAGGGAGGGCCTCCAAGCTAGACATCACACCCTGCTTTCACTGGCCCGACTTCTTCCAGGGACCTGGACTCCGTGTGTCCACCCATGTGGGGTCAGCTTTTGGATGGGCACAGCCCAATGTCAATCCCTGCTGACCTTGTCCATGAAACCTCCTGAGTCAGTTATGGTTACTCTTGGCTGCCTGTTGCCAGCCTAAGGACAAAGGGCAGGATCTGGGAATATGCCCAAACTGGATAAGAGAGCTAGAGGCCAGCAAGTGCCCAGAGGCCAGCAGAACATCTGAAGGCCATCATGTCCATCTCCTCAGTTGACAGATAAAACCAAAATGCAGGCGGATTGGGGGATTTTTCCAAAAGTCACTCCAAGAATTAATTAGTGAGAAAGTTGAAACCAGAACTGCGCCTCCCTTACTAATATGCTCATCACACACCCAAGAGGATGCTGCTTCTGGATTTTCTAGAAAATGACTGGAAGGCCCTGAAGAACTGGCCTCAGTACAGGACCACAAATGTTGCTCCCTCTCCTTGGTTCTCAGTGTCCTTATCTAGAAAGGTGGATTGGAGAGCTGGTGTGTTGGGTTCCCCGGGGTCAACTCCAATATGGGAGGGCTCTGTGACCCTCTCTCTTTGCAGCCAGCGTATCTTCCCAGAGTGGGGACCCAAGTTCTAGCTGATCAGTGGAGCCTGGGATCCCTGCTGGACCAAGGTCTTCCCTGAGGGCATGGGGTGTGCCTATAGCTGCCCAGCAGCACAGGCCTGAGTCCCAAGGGTCTAAAGCATCTCGGTCCATCTCTCATCCTTTATGTGCTTCTTGTTTGCTCTTTTTTTCCCTGTCTTTGTTCCCTGTGCTCAGGTGCATCAGGAGGGGGGCCTGGGGTGGGGGGGACAGTGGAGGGCCTCTCACCATCACGGTGGCTGACCCCTCCAGCTCCGTGAGGATCCAGTCAGCCTGCTCCAAGTTCTGCCCCTCCACCTGACACTGCAGCAACACGTCGGCCCCCACCTCCACGGAGGCATTGGACATCTGGATCTTCAGCGTGGGCTCACCTGGTGCCCGAGGGGTGTCAGAGCTGGGAGGGGCCTCCGAGTCCTGCCTGGGGACACTGGTCCTCCCCCAGCCCTCCCCAGTGACCCTGCCCCTGCCCCTCGACCTTCAGTCTCCCCCAGCTCTCTCCCCCAGGCCCCCCCTTCAGGGCCCGCCCCCTGAGCCCTGCCCAATGCCCTCTCCCCAGGTGTGCCCCTCTTTCCCAGCCCCTCACACCACCTGCAGCACCTACCGCAGCTGGTGTTGGATATGAGGGCAAGGGGCCCCTGCCCAGGACACTGCAGCTTCTGCTCCCGAACGCCTCCCCGCCCCTCCTCCTCCCAGCGCTGCAGCCAGAGCAGGGCACAGGAGCAGTGCAGGGGGTTCCCCGACAGGACTCTGGTGGGTATGGGGGAAGAGAGAGAGTGGGGGGAAGGGCAGATGTGAAGGAAGGTCTACAGCAAGAGGGAGTGCAGTTAGATAGCAGGGTGGACTGTCTAGAGGTGAAGGAGTGGGGACATGGGAGCAGTTCCTCTCATGGACCCTCTTCACGAGACAGTGAAAGAAACAGAATGCCAAACATCAAAGACAGCCAGCTACAGGCTATACAGAATTGCCCCACCCAGGCTCCCCAGGGTGGCAAGTCAGGTGAGGTAGGGTGGCAAGGAGGGAAGGGCATTCACTGCTTTCTGGAGTGACCCAAAGGCCTTAGGTGCCTACCAAACACATCCCACTGCTGTCCACCCACCCCACGAGCTTGGTGTGCTAGGAATGTGGGCAGATATGCCCTTGTGCACCAGCCCAGAGAACCATGCCAGCCCCCGGCCCTGAGAACACACAGCTCTCCACGCCCCCCCACCCCAAATGCGCCCAGAGCAATAATCCCCACAGTGGCTGCAGGGACCCACAGCCTCTGCTTTGATGGGGCAGGGGGGTGGTTCACAGACATGCATGTGGACAGCCAGACATGCCATCCCCACAGAGAACCCCCTACCCCCCAACAGTTCCATGCAGACATAGTGACATACCTTCACAGAGACAGACGTACAGGCACTCGAGGGCCCACACAGAACACGCACACGCGCACACACACACGTGCACACACGCACACGCACACACACGCACACGCGCGCGCACACACACACACACACTTGCTGCCCTTGCCCCTGCAAGCTCCCACACTCACAGTTCCTGTAAGGAGAGGCCCTGGACCGTTTTCCAGGAGAGAGACTCCAGAGCGTTGAAGGAGAGATTCCTGCAGGAGTTGAGACAGAGCAGACAGACCCCTTGAGCGACCCGACCTCTCTCTGACCCCGTGTGAGCAAGGGGAGGAGCCAGGAGGACGCTGACATCTGGCTCCCCCACCCCGGCCCTGGCAACTACAGCTAGCCCGTGGGCGAGGCATTGGGGTGGGGGCACTGGTCAGGCTCTTTGAGTCCCATCTTCTCCCTGGGACAACAAGGGTTAACCCCACTTAACCCCCTCGCAGACCCCAGGGAGGAGGGGGTCTGAAGGAACAGCCGCTCCCCCTCCCCCACCCTTGGCCCCAGCTGGCAAAGTGCTGAGGCCCCAGCTGGGGGCAGGGGCTCCATCTGTGCTCCCACTGAGCCCAGGACGGGGCCAGAGGAGGAGGGGAGGATGGCTCCCACACTTGCTTGCCCTCTGCCGGATGCCTCGGAACTCAGGGTCCTTCCCCAGGTCCCCTCCCCACGCTTCCTTCCTTCCCCTCCTCAAGGACTAAGGAAAGGGACCCCAGGCCCCCAGCCCCAGCGAGGGGCTGGCTCCAGGACTCCGTGTCCTGCACGGGGCTGCCACACTGGGACCTTCGGCTGCTGAGGGGCCTGCCCTGACCCTTCTCCTTGCCTAGCTGTCTTTTGCTCTGTGGGGGCTGAGTTGGAGAGTAGCCACTACTCAGGGATCATCAGCAAGACCCATTTTTAACGCCAGGCAGAGCTGAGTGTACTTCTGTCCTGCCACTTACAGTTACATGACCTCAGCCCAAAATGTAACCTGGCTGATTCTCTGAATCCTCATCTACAAAATGGGAATGACACTACCTCTCTCACCAGGCTAACGGTGAAGATTCACTGACAATAAGTATTGTGAGGTGTCATTGAGTAAGCATCTTTAACTGAGGCCCCCACACCTAGTCAGGGAGGTACCATCACCTTATCCTGTCGTTGTTAAATCACAGGACACAACCGAGAGTTTAGAGTCCCCAGCACAACTCCATGAGTCACAGGCTCCCACCGCACTTCCCATCTCCCCACCTGCCCGAGGTGGGAAGGAGGAAATGAACTCCTACCTTCAGGAGGCCAGAGGATGCTTTATCAGGGACTCTAAGGGTCTTTGGAGATCTCTCCTGCCCACGCCCCCTTCTCTACAAAAGGGGTACATGTGACCCCCAGGGGAGTGTGCCAAGTGACTGATCTGATCCCCCAGCTCCCACGACATCCCAGGGGCCAGGAAATGGTTGGGAGACAGATTCCCAGTCAACACCCAGGGTCCCGCTCCTGATCCTTGCCCCCTTTGGACTGCTGTGTGTCTGAACCCCAGGAAGAAAACTGAGGCAGGCACCTATGAGGTGTCCTGCAGCATGAAGCATGGAAGCGAGACAGCAAGGACCTTCTAGTTGGCAGGGGTGAGAGCTGAGAGGATCACCATCCCTGAAGTGGATGAGAAAAAGGCCCAGGAGAATGGGTGGGATGCCTTCCCTGACCAGGCTGGGGCCATCCTCAGAACAGTGCCCTGGGGAGGGCCAAGCCCATTAGCCGCCCAAGCCTAGGTGTCTCCTCAGCCCGCCCTGCCCGGCCCTGGTCACTCACAGTTGACCGAGCCGCGGAGTGAAATGGAAGGCATCCGGCGCCACAAAACGGAGACCACTCTTCACGATGGTGCTGGGGAGGGCACAGCAGGGTCAACACTGAGGGGAGCAGTTACCTGGGCCCCCACTCTCCACCCATGCCAGCCCCCCAGTCTCTAGTACTGGGCCCTCTCTACACGCCCCCCAAACACTTCCTCGGCAACCCTGGACCCCTGAGGCCACCAAGCTCTCTGACCAGCCAGCCCCTCAGTCCTCAGCCACCCAGGCCCGCCCAGGCCCCTAGCACCCTTGGTCCTAGCACCCCCCCGACCCTCTGGTCCCCCAGGCCCTGTGTGGAGGCCCTCACAGTTTCCTCAGCTCCCCCAGGCCCCTCAGGTCACTGAGCTTCAGCTGCTGCAGATGCTGCTGGTTCTCGATGTAGCTGTGGGGAGAGGGTATGGGAATCACAGGGGCCAGGCCCACACTCGAGTCCCCAGACCCACCTGCCTCCCTCCCGACCACATGCACCCACATTCACCCACAGGCATCCAGTCACACAGAGACCTGTTTACACATGCACACATGCACAGGCAGGCCACACACATGCATCCACATACACACGGAGACCCACGGCCTCACCCAGTCGCACAGTCCCATGCCCGCATCCTCACACTATCACACATGCATGCCCTCACACATTCAAGCACACACACACACAGAGATGTGTAAAGATATACACAGAGACGCACCTCCTCACATACACCAGCATATGCATGCGTGAACCCACAGATGTCCCCATGTGCACGCTTACACTCTCCCATATAGACACACATAGCCACATAGCCACATATCTCACGCAGGCACACACATGTACATGCATGTGAGAATGTGTGGGCATTACTCACATGCATAGACACACATGAGTCCATTCACAGCCTGGCGTCCTGCTTTTAAACACAGAGCCTCTCCTGCCTATGCTCAACAATGGGGGGTCATGCTCAAACACTCGCTTCCACGAGGGGCCTCTGCTCATCACTGTCACTGACCCTCCCAGCACAAAGGAAGGCCTGGGGCCATGAAAATACGCACTCCCAAACACACCGGCTCAGAGACCACTGTCTGGGCTCACCCATACTCCTGGGCATGCGTTCGAGAGCACGCACACACACATATACTCACACACACATACATACCACCCTCTCCCCCCTCAAAGCCACTGGCCCCTCCCCACACTCCAGTATAAACCCCTCCATTCTCCATCCCCCAACCCTGGCATCTTTCAGCAAAGCAAGTGACAGGCATACAGGCTGTCAGTCAAGGACCCCTTGAGCCCGTCCCTGCCCCAGGAGGGATCCAGGGAGGAGAAAGGGGCCATGAGAGAAGGGAGTCAGAGTTGGGAATAGTGAAGAGGCATCGACTGGCTGTCTCACGCAGTGAGAGAGCAATGGGAAGGCTGGGGGGCGGGGGGTGTGCAGAAAAACAAAGACAGCGAAACAGAGACACCTAGGAAGAGGAACTGACAGGAAGAGACTGGTAGAGAGACAGAGACAGACAAGGAGAAAGACAGATAAGAAAAGGGAGACAGAGAGACAGAGAGATAAGCACAGAGAGCCAGAGAAAGCAAGATAGGGAGAAGAGAAAGAAACAAGTAAAAGCAGGCATGCAGGGCTGGGGGATTTCTGCTGCCCTGGGGCCCTGCCCAGCTTCTGGATCTCACATGCCAGGGAGTTCCTGAGAAGTCAGCTGTCCTTGCAGGGGCACGTCATGTCCCCCCCCAATGCCCCCCACCCCGGCCACACACACAGGGGCTCCTGACTCACTGCCTGTTCTCAGAACTCTCTCCCTCTGCCCTGTGCTTCCCTCAACCTGTGGGAACCAGGACCAGCCTGGATGACCACCCCCCCACACATACACACACTGCCAGTCCTTCCCAGACTTGGCCCCTGGAGGACACCCAGGTGTCAGGTCATCAGTCCCCTGAGGTCTAGGGAGTAAATTCTAGTGATTCTGAGAGTTGGTCCCTAACCTACCCACTCACCCCCCAGCTCCTGCCAAGAGAGCCCAGAGGTGTAGGGACCTCAGGAGGGGGTTAGGGACCCGGGGAGGGAGTGAGAAAGTAGGGTGGCCGAGCATGTGCAAACTGTCAGGCAGCGTGCTCAAAGCTGCCTCATTCGTTTGGATTCATAATCAATCTGTCTATTCGAGTCCATTATCTCCTCGTTAGCTCTGCGGGTGAAGGAGGAGGAGGGGACCTTGCAGATGGAGGCAGGGGTTAGACTGCTGCCCCACCCAGAGGGACAGCTCCACTCACACCCTGCACGGCTTCCAGCCCCCAGCCCCCACCTGGCCACACTCCCCACTCCCACTTCCCCTCTGCTGGACCCACTAGGGGCTTGAAAGGGAATCAGGAAAAGAGAGTGCTGATGGGGAACACTCAAGAGCCTAGACCCTGCTTTGAAGACCCAGAGTGATAAATGCACAGGACTGGGGGTGGCAGTCTGGACTTCAGGCCTCCCTCCCATCATGCAGAAACCTAGGTCCAGACCAAGACAAGGCCATCTCTCCTCCTGGCCTCCCTAGGGCCATTAGGGAGTGAGATTGAGTACCTTCCCGTTAATTACCACAAGATACCCGAGTAACTCAGTGCCAATTATCGTAGGCTGCTCAAGTCACTTCCAGACATTGATGGCCCCTGCCACAGATACCTTTCAGGCTATTACTGCATGAGGCCAGGGTTCCTTGCCCACTGTCTAACCCCAGGCCTAATAGGAGGAGGATATTCTAGCAGGTCCTTTCTTCTTCTAGAAGTCTTACTGGCCCCACCAGCCACATAGAATACTCAAGTATTTTCCAGACACCATCATATGATGCTTGAGTATCTCTAAGTCAATTATTATAGAATACTCCCATAGGTTTCACCAGCTGCTAAAAAGTACTTGAGTATTTTGTAACCAATTAATGCAGGATGTCAGAGTACTGCAAATGTTGGCGATTCCTCCCAGTTTCAGGTCTGGAAGGGAGGAGAATCTCTCAGCAAGGGCCCTGTCTCCCTCCCTAAAGTAGGGATAAAAGGGTGGTGAAGGAGATGGGGATGGGGAGAGGGGAGCTTGGAGGGGCTCTCATTTCCTACCTTCAAATCAAGCCGTGGTGGGGAGGAGAGATGGTGGAAATTGGGATAGGAGAGCTCAACCACCAAGCTATGGCCCCTCAGCGCCTCCCACCTATTTCAGTTCAATTTCCAATTCAAGAGAGAAGAGCTGACTTTGCCTGGTCATGACAAGGAAGGGGGTAAGGGTGGCTTTATCCCTGGGAAAGGAAAATGGTAAGGTACCAAACTGGGGGTGGGGACTGTTCTCTGCAGATAATCACCTCCTGTATAGGGCAGAGGGTGGGCTCCTGGCTGAGCTCCACAAAGCGGTTTCTAGAAGGCTGGGCTCTCTCGGATCTGGTCCGCAGAGAGCCCCTCCTTCCTCTCCTCGAAGCTAGCACCTAAGCTGCTCTGAGCCCAGCGTCCAGACAGTAACTGCAGAGGCTGTCAGGGCAGCAGAGGAAAACTAAGGCACAGCCGAGACTTGCGTGTTACCAGTCTCCCGCCGCACCCGCCCCTCCTGATATAGCACGCAAGCCATGAGTCCGCGCCCACGGGGCACGGCTATGCCCGCCTCTCCCCGCGCCCCCTGGCTCGCCAGACACTCACAGCTCCGTCAGGTTCTCGGCGCCTGGCAGGTGGCGGAGGTTATCCAGGGTCCCCGGCCGGGTGCAGCGCAGCCCCGAAGGGCCGTGGGGGCAGCAGACATCGGGGCAGGATGCAGCGCCCGCAGATGCCAGCATCAACCAGGCCAGCAGGCTTCCCGGCCCCGTAGCCCGGAGGTGCCCGCCAGGTTGCCCGCCCCGTCCGCCTCGCAGCATCGCGACGGCGCCCGCCTCGCCGCGGCCGGGCAGCCGTCTGTGCGCTTGCAGCAGCCGCTGCCGGGCCTCCCGCGACATGTGCGCTGGGCGGTGTTAAAGACCAGCCGCCAGGAAAGGGCGGAGCCAGAGGCCCCCGCCCGGCCTCGCCCCGCCCCTTCTGTCTCCAACCCCGCCCTCTCCTCTTCTAAGTCGCGAACTCTGCCCCAACCCTTTCCCGAGCCCCCGGGGCTGCGCCAGCCTACTCCCCCAAGGTCCCCCAGCTCCAGTAGATGCGGAGGGGCAGCCTCAGAAAGCCTCAGAGGTGTCAGCTGGGAATGAGGAGACTGGGAAGTTGATACATTATTTTTCCCAGCCTAAAGCCGCTGCATTTAGCGGGGAGGGGAGATGACTGAGCTTGGAAACGGCGGTAGCCCAGGTCATCCTAGCCAGCCCCCGGCCTCAGATCTCACTACGCATGGTGCGCGTACCTGAGGAAGTGCATGTCACTTGGGATAAATTAGGGGAAATACTCTTAAACCCTAGAAAGAAATGGGGAGGGGCTCCCAAGGAACTAAACGCAGGGTCTGGAGAAAGAAAAACAGAAGAGACAGAAAGGGATGGTGTCGCCCCCAAACAGCCGGAGAATGGAGACTCGGGAACGGAGACGCCGATTTCCAGGAGAGACCACAGGGTGGCGCTGGCAGCCCGCGCGCAAGGGGTGAGCTCCGCCGGAGTTGGGTGAGTGGGGGCGCGGTCTGCAGCCCCCCACTGGGCTGAGCCTGGCGACCCAGCGTCAGCCACTGACCCGGGCCAGCCAGCACTGGCCCCCAGGCAGGGTAGGGCCAAGCTGGGCTGGGCAGGCATCGATCGCCGCTCTGACAAGACCATCGATTTCTGCGCGGAGGAATTAATAGATCTTCTCTTAGCTCCTCGGACTCGGGAGCCGCCCGCGGGCGGAGCTGGGGACACGTCGGTCCAGGGAGGCCGTGCACCCTGGTCCCCAGCACCAGCCAGAGGGTGGGTCCCAGCCCCTTCGCCCCGCGGGCCTCATGCCTGGGAAAGGGGAAGGAAGAGGGGTCCTGGGGGAGGGACTCTAAAGGAACCCACGAAGGAAGACCTCCGAGGGGAGAGTTTTCCCCACCAGGGCCCCAGAACATATCTTCCCCCCAATTCCCCATGACAGAGACAGAGGCCGACCCACCGAGCAGCCCGAATTCAGGAAGGTGACGAGACAGAGGCGGAGCCCACGGGGTGATTGCCCTTTCCACGACGATTTTGGTTGGAACCAAGGGACTTAACTGGGACAGAGCCTAGCGCCAAAAGCCTCCTAAGGAGGCTGCGAGGGCCTCGGAGAAGCGAGGGGCTTGGCTATTCCGGAGTTGGGTTGTATAACCGCCAGGTTTCAAGCTCAGTTAGTTACCCCGCAGGTGTCAAGGCAGCGGGTGGCAGAACTCAGAACCACCCGTTTCCCGGGGGTGGGGGCTGCTTCCTGCCGCTCGGGCTAGCCGTGCGCCCCACCTGGGAGAAGTCCTCAGGGGCCGGGGTAGAGGGACCCACGGCAGCTGCAGAGGGGTTGGGGGGAGCTCTGTTCTAGGCCTACCATCCCCCGGTATTTTGGCCTTATTTCCCCAACAGACCTGTCCACCCTTGAGTTGTCAGGCTAAATATTTTGGCTTGACGGGAGAGGCCGAGAGAGCCGAGAGGTCCCAGTAAACCAATCCGTTGGGTCTGGGGCGGGGAAGCGGGAACTGGGCGCGGCCCCTGCGTGCCGCCCTGGGAGATACCGCGGCAGCGCGGCCAGCTGGCGCTGGGGATCCGAGCGCGCCCAGAGGGATCCGGGGAGACTCTCCCCGGAGAGTCCCGCGCAACCCGGGACCCCCACTGCTCTCCTCGGCCTGTTCCCCAGGCTTCTGCCCCCGCCCTCGGGGTTGACCAGGCCTCTGGCGCTGTCTTTTGCTCAGCACCCCGTATGACTTTTTTCCCCTGGAAGCCTGAGTCTCCCGGTGGCTGTCTGCATCTCCGTCCCCATCTCTCTGTCTCCGGGGTCACACTGAGTCTCTGGCTCCAGCGGCCTGTCACTGTCTGTGTCTCTGTGGCTCTCATTACCTCTTTTCTGTCTCCTGCCATCTCTATGCAGGATCCTTTGTCGTTCTGCCCCTTCCCTTCCCTTCCCCTTCCCTCTGAAGCCTGCATCTCTGTGTCCCTTAGGACCCGTCAGACCCTTCTCCCTGGAGCCATCTGGACGGGAGCCAGGACTGGGCACCAGACAGGACCAGGACAATGGCAGTGCCCAGTCTGTGGCCATGGGTAGCTTGCCTGCTTGCAATCCTCCTCTCCTTGGGATTTGGCCTGGACACGAGAGAAGGTGAGTCCCAGCCCTGTCTCCTGGAGCTCCATCTCCCTCCCAGCAGACTGGGAGGCCAAACACTGAATTTCCTCCCAGAACGCATCTATTTCCCTACTGTGACGTGAAGACAGGGGGTAGCTCTCAGAAGGACTTCCCACCAGGGAAAGAGGTCATTTCTAGAACCACTGAATGGGAAAGGGGGCCAGGATGGGAAGGAGCTGAGAACTAGGCACCATTAAGTAACTGAAGCCACTGTGCAGACAGGAAACTGAAGCTCAGAGAACTGAAAGGTCAAGCTAGACTGATGGCCTGAACTCCTGCCTCTGGGTCCTGTCCTGGGTCCCCCACTTTGAGGGCCCATCCATTGGGCTAGGGGGCTGCTTTAAATTGTCCCCAGGCTAAATTAAACACTGTGTAGTTTGGGGGGATGGGACCACGTAGACGAAGTGGCTCTCGTGGGGGTGCTGGGGACTTGGCAGGGAGAGGAAAAAATGCTGAGAGTGGAAGATTCAGAGGCGGAAGGAGTAAGAGATGACCTTCTCCCCAAACCCACTGTTCCCTCCCAGACTGACGGAGCTCAGGAATCTGGGGCTCTGTGCCTCAGGGGTCATGTGATGCCCTCAGACTGGGAGCTTCCAGGGGCAGAGCAGAGTCTCCCCTTCCTGTAGAGACAGAGGGGTGATGTGAATGGGTTGGGGTACGGAGTCCCCAGAAGACTGCTGGTTCCAGAGGCACTGCCTGCAAGGCCCAGCCCCCCCGCCTGCACCCCTCCCCTCCTCCACTGCTGCCCCAGCACAGGGCATAGCAGATGCCAGCCAGGAGCACGCCCCTGGGATGTGGGGGAGGGAGGTGTTTGGTCAGGGGACCCAGATGTCTGGTTCCCAGTGCAGCTCTGCACAGGGCCATGTCTGGAGTAGAGGCAGGCAGGGGTTAACCTGTGAAGGTCGCTAGATTTATTTTTCGAAATGACTCCCATCAGGGGAGCCCTAGAGAGGCCAGGGCATGATGGGAAGTGGCATGTGGGCTCCTGAAAGAACCCCCCATCTGCCTGCAGAGCCTGATTGGCCTTTGCCTAGAGGGACGAGAAGTGTTTTCTCATCCCCTCTCTTTGTGTGTGTGCATGTGTACCTCCAAGTGCTCAGACACACAGTTGCCGGGTAGAGCTGAGCACAGGGTCCGTTAATGACAACAGGCAGAAGGCATGAAGTAAGCCCCAGGGAGCTAGCCCAGCCTGCCCACCCCCTTTAAAACATCAGGGGATGGACCGGGGTATCCAAGATGCCTGCCATGTTGCTTGAGGGCTCGGTAGGAGGGGAGGGAGCGGACGCTGGAGACGTTAGCAGGACTTGACTAGCAAACCAGAAGATTCAGACCTGAATTTTCTGAGTGAGGACCATGGAAAGTATCCTTGGGAGAAGTGAGTGCAGGAACCAGGTATCCAACCTATTAGGGGAATTGTCCTAGGTGACTTGGGGAAAGAAAGAAAAATGGGGCCAGGGACCTGGACCTGAAAAATCCAAACACACCCAGTTCCCTGAGGGAGGAATAGACTTGGGATCCAGATGCCATCGATTCAACTCACAACCCCTGAGTGCCCAGTGCTTCCTGCCCTGAACTGGGCAGTATGGTGACTGACAAGGGCCCCAACCACAGGAGAGTCCCTCCTTGGAAGTGGTGACAGAGACAGAAAGCAGTGTTGCGGCCATACCCCAGGTGATCTGGTGTGAGGGCTGAGCCTGAAGGGGAAGTGATTAACTCAGGGTCGGGGGTCAGGGAAGGGGGGCTTGACCTGAGGCTCTCAGGACAAGAACTGAGGGGTTAACAGGCCAAGGAACTAAGGTATCATCAACGTCCTGAAGTGTCAGGCTGAAGAATTTAAACTTGAACTTTTGGCAATGGGGAGCCATGGAATATTCCTTTGAGAGTAAACAGATGCTGGGACCAAGGTTCTAGCTTCCTTAGACCTGGGAGAGAAGGGGAGTGTATGAAGCTCAGACTATTGCTTCTCAGTCACAGAATTCATTCATTCATTCCTTCATCAAATATTTACTGAGCACCAATTTTGCACCAAGCACTATATCAGGCACCAAGGACACAGCAATGAATTACATGATGATCCCTGCCCTTCTAGAGCTTACAATAAACAAAATAAATAAGTAAATTGTATATTAGCCAGTGCTAAGCATTTGAAGAAAAACTAAGTAGGAAAGGGAGTAGGAGGTAATAGGGTGATCAGAGAAGTCCTCACTGAGAAAGTGACATCTGAGCAAAGACTTCAAAGAGGTGAAGAGCCTTTGAGAGGGAAGAGGGTTCTAGCCAGAGGGAGCAGAAGGTGCAAAGGCCCCAAGGGAGCAGCTTGGCAGGCTTGTTTGAGAAACCACAAGACAGCCGGTGTCTCTGAAGAAGAGAGAAAAAGGGGATAAAGTGGGAGAAGTGCAGAGGCCCTGTAGGCTGTGGTAAGGACTTCAGCTTTTCACCCGTGAGATGGAGGCCACTGGGGTGTTGTGAGCAGTAGAGGACTGTGCTCCAACTTGTGTGATGTGTTTCCACTCTGGCTGTGGAGTGGAGGATAGAAGAGAGAGGGGAGAGGGCGGAAGTGGGGAGACCATTTAGGAAGCTATTACTGTAAAGTCAGGAGAAGATATGGTGAAAGCAGTGAAGGTGGTTCTGGGCATATTTTAAAGGTGGAGCTCATGGGGTGTGGGGGTTAGAGAAGGAAAGGAATCACGGAGGCTTTCACTTTGGAGTCTGACTGCAAGAAGGAAGTTGCAGTCAACTGAGAAGGGGACGTGAGTTTGGGGGGGAAGGTCGGGGGCTCACTTTTGCCCAGGTGGGCTCCTCTGATGGGGATCCTCTAAGCTGCAGATGAAGCCTCTGAGGCCCAGAGAGGAGGTTCCCCCCACACCCACAGCAGAGCCTGACTCTGCCTTAATGTCCCCTCCCAGTGTGGTTCCCTCCTCCCCAGCTGCCAGGGCAGGATGGGGTGCTTGGCCCAAGCTGTACTGATGGCTACCTGCCACTTGTACCCACAGTGTGCCCCAGCCTGGACATCCGCTCAGAGGTGGCAGAGCTGCGGCGGCTAGAAAATTGCAGCGTGGTGGAGGGCCACCTGCAGATCCTGCTCATGTTCACAGCCACCGGCGAGGACTTCCGTGGCCTCAGCTTCCCACGCCTCACCCAGGTCACTGACTACCTGCTGCTCTTCCGGGTCTATGGCCTGGAGAGCCTGCGTGACCTCTTCCCCAACCTGGCAGTCATCCGCGGTGCCCGCCTCTTCCTGGGCTACGCGCTGGTCATCTTCGAGATGCCACACATGCGGGACGTGGGGCTGCCGGCGCTGGGGGCCGTGCTGCGTGGGGCTGTGCGTGTGGAGA
The DNA here is from genome assembly GCF_910594005.1 of Cervus elaphus. Taxonomy (NCBI): domain Eukaryota; kingdom Metazoa; phylum Chordata; class Mammalia; order Artiodactyla; family Cervidae; genus Cervus; species Cervus elaphus. The sequence goes on from NC_057834.1 coordinate 37,160,447, forward strand.
AGAACCAGGAGCTCTGCCATCTCTCCACCATTGACTGGGGTCTGCTGCAGCCTTCGCCTGGTGCCAACCACATTGTGGGCAACAAGCTGGGCGAGGAGTGTGCCGATGTGTGCCCCGGCCTGCTGGGCGCCACCGGTGAGCCCTGTGCCAGGACCACCTTCAGCGGGCACGCCGACTACAGGTGCTGGACCTCAAGTCACTGCCAGAAAGGTGGGCACCGGTGCAGAATAGGGCCAGGGAGCACAGGGAGGGCAGAGGCAGATGGCGCCGGGCAACCATAAGATGGTATGTGTCAGTGCTTTGCTGACACTAACTCTCATGCATCCTATGAGGGAGGTACTGTCTTTGTTCCAGTTTTGCAGATGAGGAAACTGAGGTTCAGAAAAGTTAAATAACTGACGTAGCATCAGGTAGTCAAGGGGCAGGCACAAGACAGTATCAGGTAGTCATGGAGACAGTAAAAGAAAGTATAAGTTGAATATGAGGAGAAGAGGAGCATGAAGCTTGCAGCAAGGCAGCTGCACAAGAGGCAGTATGAGGCAGAGGTCAAGAGCAAAGCCGACTGTCCTGGGTTTGAATCTCAGCTTTACTACTTACTGGCTATGTTCATTTCGCCTCTCTGTGCCTCGATTTCCTCATTTGTAAAATGATCGTAGCATTGTGATGAGGAACGAACTGTTCTGTAAAACATTACAACAGTGCCTGGACCATGGTAGCTAGTTCTGTTTCTGGTACAAATGGCCATAGTCCAGGCTGGCAGTACTGAAATGGGGAGGTTGGGAGCTGGGTGGAAGAAGAAGGAGGAGGTGACAGATGAAGAACAGGACAAGTGAGGACAAATACATGATGTGGGATCTTTTTTAGGAGGTAAGGTGCCTGGAGGGGAAGCAGAAGGAAACTGTGGAGAAAAGGAAGGGTGGAATAAGGCAGGGATGGTTGGAGGAGGAGGTGAAGGTTATAGAGGAGGGAAAGGGAAACTTGAGAGGTTGGGAGCAGATCTGGGGTCCCCAAGCTGGGGTTCCTTCCATGCAGCCCCTGGAGGTCAGCTCTCTTCACCCCAGGGCCTCAGCATCAGGGCAGAAGAGTAACCAGATCCCTGCTGTATCCACTGTGCCCCCACCCCCGCTGTCTCCCTGTTGGCTGTAAACACAGCTGCTGCATGTCCTCTCTCGTGTATAGTGTCAACACGCCCTGGCTGACCCCTGCCACACACATCGCTCCCAGAGACACATCCAGCTGCCACTGTGCAAAGGAGCCAGGCTCCTGGCACCCAGCCCCAACCCCTGCACGTCTGCTCGGGGCTACCTTCCACCCAGGACAGAGACTGAAGAGGGAGGAGGGATGGGCAGAGGCCTGGATCGAATGACCAGGGATGGCCCCCTCTCCCACACACTCCCAGGTCCACCTTGCCCTAGTCCTCACTCCTCAAGAGAAGCTGGCTGGTTCACCTTGGCCCCATGCCCAGCGATGATCTGGGCACCAGGCCTAGACAGGACAGCAGGCTGGGGAGCAGGAGCCCTGATGGACAAGGTCACTGCTTGGTCCTGAGTTCCAATACCCCTGGCTAGGCACTGTGGGAGGTGGGGAGTCACAGAGAGGGGCCATGGTCCGTCTTCAAGAGTCCCCATCCGAGGAAGAGTTGGCAACCAGTGTCATCTGAATTGAACAGATCTGGGTGCAGACCAAGAGTGTTAGCGCTTGGGGAGAGGGTGGGGCAGGACCAAGGAGGTGCAGATAAGGTCTAACTCAGCACTCTGCCCGCAGTGTGCCCCTGTCCCCGTGGGCTGGCCTGCACAGTCAGGGGTGAGTGCTGCCACACCGAATGCCTGGGAGGCTGCAGCCGGCCAGAAGACCCCCGTGCCTGTGTCGCCTGCCGCCACCTCTACTTCCGGGGTGCCTGCCACCGGGCCTGCCCGCCAGGCACCTACCAGCATGAGTCCTGGCGCTGTGTCACAGCGGAGCGCTGTGCCAGCCTGCGCTCTGTGCCTGGCCGTGCCTCCACCTTCGGCATCCACCAGGGTAGTTGTCTGGCCCAGTGCCCTCCAGGCTTCACCCGTAATGACAGCAGGTGAGTGTTGGGTGGGTGGGGGGCACCCCTGGACCAGTGAGGAGGCCCACACTGGTCCAGGGCTCATGCCACATCCTCTGCTTGCCCCTACTAGCATATTCTGCCACAAATGCGAGGGGCTGTGCCCCAAAGAGTGCAAAGTGGGCACCAAGACCATCGACTCTGTCCAGGCAGCACAGGATCTGGTGGGCTGCACCCACGTGGAAGGGAGCCTCATCCTCAACCTTCGTCAAGGCTGTTAGTGCCTTCCTCAAAGCCACACCCTTCCTCCTGGCCACACCCCTTACAATGACCCAGCTAAAGCACCACGTTCCATCATCCTGGGTCCCTGCCCTGAGGGCCCCCTTCCCTGGGCCCCCAGTCAGCTCCCCCACAATGGACCAATCACTTTCCTTGCCCCTGCTCCAGTCCTGTCTTCCCCATCCCCAGATAACCTGGAGCCGGAGCTGCAGCGAAGTCTGGGACTGGTAGAGACCATCACTGGCTTCCTCAAAATCAAGCACTCCTTCGCCCTCGTGTCCCTAGGCTTTTTCAAGAACCTCAAACTTATCCGGGGGGACACCATGGTGGATGGGTAAGGGATCAGAAATAGTTTCCTCTATCATATCTCCTCCCCAACATTCCCAAAACTGTAGTCAAGTGTGTGGGAACCAGCTCTGCTACTTACTAACCATGTTAACTAGGTTAACTTCTCTGGTCCTCAACTTTCTCATCCATAAAATGGGGTTAATATAACACTACTTATTTCTTAGGGCTGTTGAGAATATTACTGAAGCTGTTATGTATAAAGCACTTAAAACAGCCTGAAACAAAATATATACAATTACATAAAATTATATTTACATATCACCCTATATGGATTGCCTATAATTGTTGTCATCTGATCCTCTTAGCTGCAGAGCAAACTGCCTGGGTTTGAAACCCATTCCTACCTCTACCAGTCGAAGCTTACCCTTAATGTAGCCAGGATTTTTCAAAATAATGTTTTAAATTATCATCCAGCCAAGTGGTTTTTCGCGTACCCCCCAGGGTGTCCCCACTCCAGCTGGAAAGGCATAGCCCCAAGCTGAGTCTCACTCCGCCCTGTGTCCCCAAAGCCAGGACAGAGCCTGGCACAGAGCGGGTGCTCAGTTAATGTGAGATGCAGGAAGGAAGAAGGTGGAAAAACTGTTGACCCCATTTCACTGATGAGAAAGACACAGAACGTGGGTGACTTGCTGGACGTCACACTCCTGGTCAGTGGCACAGAGTGGGTGTGTGCTAATGCCCCACGGGTACCGGTGTGGGTGGGCGGCTATGCGCCCCTTCTCCCCTGTGCCCCCAGCGCAGCCCCTTCAGGAAGAGCTCGTAAGACACACCCTTCCTCGTCCCTTGCCCCCACCGGCCGTGCAGAGCAAGGTCCCCTGGCCTCCCCCAGGAACTACACCTTGTACGTGCTGGATAACCAGAACCTACAGCAGCTGGGTTCCTGGGTGGCTGCAGGGCTCACCATTCCTGTGGGCAAGATATACTTCGCCTTCAACCCACGCCTCTGCCTGGAGCACATCTACCGCTTGGAGGAGGTGACTGGCACGAAGGGACGGCAAAACAAGGCTGAGATCAACCCCCGCACCAACGGAGACCGAGCTGCCTGTAAGGCCCGACACCCCAAGCCCTGGCGCCTTGGCAGGGAGAGGAGGGACCTCAAGGAACACTCAGACACACACACACACACACACACACACACACACACACACACACACTAAAACACACCAGACACGCTCCCGGGTGGAGGGGAGGCTTGAAGGGAACGATGGGATAAGTTCTCTTCGGAGGCCACGTCAGGGGTAGGATGCTGTGGGGTCAGGGCGGGGGCTTGGGAGTAGGCGGCTCAAGCAGGTGCTCTCAACATGGTCAAAAGCAGGTGTTCGCCTTTTCCCCACCCAGGCCAGACTCGCACTCTGCGCTTTGTGTCCAACGTGACGGAGGCCCATCGCATCTTGCTGCGATGGGAGCGCTACGAACCGCTTGAGGCTCGAGACCTACTCAGCTTCATCGTGTACTACAAGGAGTCGTGAGTGGCGGGGGCGGGGCCAGAGAGGGGCAAGGTTAGTGGGTGGGGCCAGCGAGGGTGCGGCCGGCGAGGGGCGGGGTCACTGGGTGGGGTGGGGCGGGGCGGGGCGGGGCCAGAGCGGGTTGCGGGTCAGAGCCTGACCAGGCCAATCTGTTGACCGTACGTAGGTGAGGGCAGAGCCCTGCGGGGCTGTGGAAAGCCAGAAAGCCAGGAACCCCGAGTCTCACTCCCTTGTAAGGCTCAGGTCTGGCTCTCCCTTCACCTTCTTCATTCCTCCGTGCCCCAGTTTTATAAGAGAGGATCGTCAGGATTTCTCAAAGCCCAGGAGAGGCGCCCTGCTGGGAAGACTTGGATAATTAAAGCTCAATTCACTATGCTAATGTTTTGTACTGACCACATGCTCCTGCCCCAGCAGCGGTTTGGGAAGTACCCACTAATTTGGCCAGTTTTATCCACATCTTTGCCAGCATTTCATTAAAGCCTGAGGAAGGGCGGTAGCAGGGACAACCAAGAACCAACTGCTCTTTTCTTTGGAGAGAATGTACCGACCATAGCAGGATGGATAGTGGTTAGACCACAGGAAGGACTTCTCCAAAAGCATGGCTAGGATCAAAAATAGAAATCTTTAGAAGAGAGATGGAGTGAAGAGTACTGTCGCCCTTTATGGTAGATGGAAGATGGGAGCTACCTGGTTTGGAATAATTTCCTGTGAATTAAAATGCAGAGATCTGGAGAAGGAAATGGCAACCAACTCTGGTATTCTTGCCTGGAAAAGTCCATGGACAGAGGAGCCTGGCAGGCTGAAGTCCATGGGATTACATGACTGAGCATGTGTGCACGAAGGTGGAGGGAGATGGGTTGGTAGCAATAAAGTGGTAGAACTAAAAAAAATTTTTTTTTAATAAAATAAAATGCAGAGATCTTAGTTGCTCACTAGCACAGGGCCTAAGGGAACCCAGGTGGCACAGTGGTAAAGAATCTGCCTGCCAAGCAGGAGACACAGGTTTGATCCCTGGGTCGGGAAGATCCCCCAGAGTAAGAAACAGCAACCCACTCCAATATTTTTGCCTGGAAAAGTCCATGGACAGAGGAGCCTAGCAGGCTACAGTCCACAGTCCATGGGGTCACAGAGAGTCAGAACATAGCTGAGCAACTTAGTACACACACACACGCACACAGGGCCTGGCCTGGGAGTGGGGGAAAGAAATCTACTCACAGGGCCAAGGCTCTCCTAGGCCTCAGTAGAAGATGAAGGACTCTAGTATGACTAATTGGACAGTTTGTTAAAAACAGATTCCTGAGCCCCACCCCCAAAGATTCTGATTCCATTAGAATCTTTGGGCCTGTAAATCTGCATTTCTAACAAGCTCCCAGGTAATGCTGAATCTTCTGGTCCACATATTGAGGAGTGCTAACATGGAGCGCAACGTAAACCCACCCCCCAACCTCTGGCTTGTGCAGCTCACATTCTGCATGACTGTACATGGCCGTCATTGGACTCAAAGGGCAGACAGTCTTAGAGGTTTTTCAGGAAACTCCCCTGGCATCTGCCTTGCAGTGTGGCTATAGCTGTGCTTCCTTAGAGATATATACTGTGGGGTGTGTGTGTGTCTGTGTGTGTGTGTTAGTTGCTCAGTTGTGTCTGACTCTTTGCAACCCCATGGACTATAGCCTGCCAGGTTTCCCTGTCCATGAAAATCTCCAGGCAAGAATACTAGAGAGGGTAGCCATTCCTTTCTCCAAGGGATCTTCCCAACCCAGGGATGGAACCCAGGGATGGAACCCAGGTCTCCCACACTGCAGGAGGATTCTTATTGTCTGAGCCACCAGGGAAGCCCTATGTACTGTGGATCAGGGCTCAATTTCAGCTCTGAGCAGATCTGCTCAGTGAGTGAGTCATGCCAACAGGGCACCTGGCCCAAAGGGCAGATCCACATCTGCTTCTGAATGCCCTTGCACACACTGGGAGAAGAATGACAGTGACAGTCTTGGAGTGATTCAGAGAAGAGGGGGCAGGGCTAAATGAGCTGCCCCTCAACGCCAGGGATGGGTTGTTCAGCCCATTCCAGAATGCCACAGAGTACATCGGTCCAGATGCCTGTGGGGCCCAGAGCTGGAACCTACTGGATGTGGAGCTGCCCCTCAGCCGCACCCAGGAGCCGGGGGTGACCCTGGCCCCGCTCAAGCCCTGGACACAGTATGCTGTGTTTGTACGGGCCATCACACTGACCACAGCGGAGGACAGCCCCCACCAAGGAGCCCAAAGCCCCATCGTCTACCTCCGAACCTTACCTGCAGGTAGGCTGAAGCCTTTGAGGGGGGTGGGAGCTAGATGCCTGGACCCTGGTGAGAATGGAAGACCATGGGCACCAGAAATAGAGAAGCTGGGTCACTGAACACCCGGCCTGCAGAGGCTGGGCGGCCGGACCCCAGAGAGAAGGGCCCATTACCAGACAGTGTTTAAAAGGGGGATCTGCAGTCCCTCAGTTGTACCCTCCTCCCACCCTCAGCGCCCACAGTGCCCCAGGACGTCATCTCCACGTCCAATTCCTCCTCCCACCTGCTGGTGCGCTGGAAGCCACCGATCCAGCGCAACGGAAACATCACCTACTACCTGGTGCTGTGGCAACGTCTGGCAGAGGACAGCGACCTCTACCTCAATGACTACTGCCACCGCGGTGCGCAGGGAGGAGGCGCGGGCCGGAGGGGTTGGGGTGTCGGGCTGCGGGCGCTGCCGGTCTAACTACTTCCTTCCCCGCCGCCCCTCCAGGCTTGCGGCTGCCCACCAGCAACAACGACCCCCGCTTCGACCGAGAAGACGGGGAACTCGAGGCCGACAGGGAGCCTGGCTGCTGCCCTTGCCAGCACCCACCTCCTGGGCAGGTCCTACCACCGCTGGAGGCACAGGAGGCATCTTTCCAGAAGAAGTTTGAAAACTTTCTACACAACGCCATCACCATTCCCAAGTGAGTCTCGGCGCGAGAAAGGCGGGCGGGAGTCCAGGGGGCTGATGGGCGGGGCTTGTGAGGCAAGGGGAGGGGTGGGTGGGTTGTGGGCGGGGCCTGAGGTGGTGGGTGGGCTTGAAGGCGGTGCGCCCCTGCAGAGGGCACTGAGGCGCGTTCCAGGCAAGCCTGACAGGGCCCTCTCTGGTCTTCCCAGATCCCCTTGGAAGGTGACATCCATCAATAAGAGCCCTCAAAGGTGAGCGGGGGCGGAGCAGGGGCCGAGAAGCGCGGCTCCCGAGGCGGGGCCATGGCTCTGACTTGCGCCCTCTCTAGGGACTCAGGGAGGAGCCGCCGGGCAGCGGAGGCCCTCCGGCTTGGGGGAAACAGCTCGGATTTCAAGATCCAAGAGGACAAAGTGCCCCGGGAGCGAGCGGTGCTGAGTGGCCTGCGCCACTTCACAGAGTACCGGATCGACATCCATGCCTGCAACCACGCGGCACACACCGTGGGCTGCAGCGCGGCCACCTTCGTCTTTGCACGCACCATGCCCCACAGTAGGTGACCCTCCCCCAGCTCTACCCCGCCCACACGCCGACCCCCAGGACCCTATCTAATCAGGGCTCTAACTAGCCAGTTTGCCAGCCTCCCACCTCCCTGCCCCCTCCAACCTCAGGGCATCTCCCCGCTCACTCCTGCCAGTCCCCATAATCCCAGAGTTTCCTGGAACCTCCCAGTTTAGCCCCCTTGCGTTTGAACACGAAGGTGAGAAGAAATAATTGTAGTCGGGTTGCCTGATGGCCTCTCCTGCAGGAGAGGCTGATGGTATCCCAGGAAAAGTGGCCTGGGAGGCAGCCAGCAAGAGCAGTGTTCTCCTCCGCTGGCTGGAGCCACCGGACCCCAACGGACTCATTCTCAAGTACGAAATCAAGTACCGCCGCCTGGGAGAGGTAGGCACCCCAGGAGACACCCTAACCTAGCCCCAGTCTGTCCCTCCATCCTCTTCCCAGCCAGCTATTCTGTGCTGCCCTCAGGAGGCCACAGTGCTGTGTGTGTCCCGCCTGCGATATGCCAAATTTGGGGGTGTCCACCTGGCCCTGCTGCCTCCTGGAAACTACTCTGCCAGAGTTCGGGCAACCTCACTGGCTGGCAACGGCTCCTGGACAGACAGCGTCGCTTTCTACATCCCTGGCCCGGGTATGCAGGCCTCTGTCTCAGACCTGTATTCCCAAACAGCCCCACCTGGGCCCCCACCCACATCTCCCATTGTGGAAACCACAGGCCTCCCCACCTCCCACCCCATCCGCCCCGCATCCTCATCTCCCACTGTGTCCTTGACTTCACCATCTTTTTACAATTATTACTGTTTTTTTCTTTGTTTCTGACTTCTCCATCTTTGACCCTCTGATGTCTCCTGGCCACCAGAGGAGGAAGACTCCGGGGGGCTGCACGTCCTTCTCACCGTCACCCCTGTGGGGCTCATGCTGCTCATCATTCTTGCTGCTCTTGGTTTCTTCTACAGCAAGAAGAGGTGATGACAAGTCCCACTGATTCCCAACCCCCTTCTTCTTTGAGCCCTCATCATAACATCAGTGCCATCAGATGGTAGTAGATGAGACAGCAAAAAGGACTTCCTTAGAAACAGTAACTCTTCCCCTGAGGGCATTGACATACCTGGAGGAAAGAGACATACTTTTTAATTAGGGTGACCAACTTGTCCACATTTGCCCGGGACTTTCCTGATTTTAGTAGTAACAGTCCCAAATTCTGGGAAACCCCTCAGTCTGGGTATCCTGGGACTGTTGGTCACCACACTCTCAGCCTGAGAGCTAATGAAACTGGTCCAATCATAGCAGAGAAAGAAGCAGGAAATCTCAGGATGTGTCCTGGGCTCCTTGATGTCAGATCCTCCTGGAGCTGAATATGAGGGGGAACTGAGGACAGGACTTTGATTAGCTGGTTTTGAGGACTAGCTGAGGAAGCCAGAGCTTTGCTACTCTTGTCCTCCCTATTCCCAGCCTGTCAGACCCCAGATCCCAGGACTAGGACCAAGACTAGCTTGGGAAGTCCTTGGGGCTCCCCAGGGGTCACCCTGACCAGAGTTAAGATAGGATCAGTAACTTCCTTCCTCCTTGGAATATCCCTCTTCCTTGTCCTCTGACATGGCTCCTTCCTTCCCGAGGACCCTTCCAGGCTGACCCCCCTCACCTCCCATTGCAGAAACAGCACCCTGTATGCCTCTGTGAATCCAGAATACTTCAGCGCCTCTCACAGTAGGTCTGAGGGTGACTGGACAGGTGGTGTGGGAAAGGGAGACCGGAGGGGAGAAGAGACAGACTTCCAGGCCACCTCGGAGAAGGCCGCCTTGGAACCTGAGCCCTTCAGAAGAGAAGAGGGTGGGTGGGGGTGTGGCAGAGAGCAGTATCCTTGCTTGTGACTCCCCACTTCCTCTCAGTGTATATCCCTGATGAGTGGGAGGTGCCTCGGGAGCAGATTTCCATAATCCGAGAACTGGGCCAGGGCTCTTTCGGGATGGTATACGAGGGGCTGGCACAAGGACTTGAGGTTGGAGAGGACCCCACGCCGGTGGCCCTGAAGACCGTGAATGAGCTGGCCAGCCCACGAGAACGCATTGAGTTCCTCAAGGAAGCCTCTGTCATGAAGGCATTCAAGTGTCACCATGTGGTAAGGAAAGGCCAAGTCCAATGTCAGGGTCAAAATTAGGATGAAGGTCATATGGTTAGAGGGAAAAGACCAGAGACCATCACGTCCACGACTGGGACTGTGGTTAGGATCCTGACTGGAGTAAAAGTCATGGTAGGGCTATAATAGGATCATGGCTAGGGCTGAGATCAGTCATGGTTGGTCAATACTGAGTGTTCAGAGCATTATTAGGAGGGTGACTGAAATCAAGGTCAGAATTGAGCCAATCATGAAGACTGAGATGATAGATACAATTAAGGTCATGGATTAGGGAGACTTCCCTAGTGGTCCAGTGGCTGAGATTCCACGCTCTCAATGCAGGGGGCCCAGGTTTGAGCCCTAGTCAGGTAACTAGATCCCAGATGCCACAACTAAAGATCCTGTATGCCATCAACTTAAAAAAAATCCCATGTGCCACAACTAAGACCCAGTGGCAACCAAATAAATATATTTTATTTTTAAAAAGATCATGGGTTAGGGTCAAGGTCATTGTTAGGTCAAGATGAGGGTTATGGTCATGGCTAGGGTTAGGAGGGTTGGTGTCTGAGTCAGGTTGTGATCACAGCATAACAAGGTTTTGGCTTGGGTGGGTCAAAGGGAGCTGGGTAGACCTGCAACCAGGCTCTTTCTCCATGCCAGGTTCGTCTCCTGGGTGTGGTGTCTCAGGGCCAGCCAACTCTGGTCATCATGGAGTTAATGACCCGAGGGGACCTCAAGAGCCATCTTCGATCTCTGCGGCCCGAGGCAGAGGTGGGGACCAGGAAGGTTCTGGGTGAGGGGCTGGGTGAGGAATTAGAAAGGACTTGGGGAGTTGAAGGCATAATTCTTGTGCAGGAGTACAGTTTCAAGTTCCTGCTTCACCAGCCCATCTCTTGGTTCTAGAACAACCCTGGGCTCCCACGGCCAGCACTGGGAGATATGATCCAGATGGCTGGTGAGATCGCAGATGGCATGGCCTACCTTGCTGCCAACAAGTTTGTGCATCGAGACTTGGCAGCCCGGAACTGCATGGTGTCCCAGGACTTCACCGTCAAGATTGGGGGTACAGAGGGGGCCAGGCAGGTGGGGGCAGCCTGGGTAGAGAGACTCCCCCAAGCAAAGCATGAGAAGACCCAGGCCTGTCCCACAGCTCTGTCCCTGATCGCCCCCTGAGCTGCATCTCAGTCTCTCCGTCTGAGGACAGCAGGATTTGGATGGGATGGTCTTTGAGGTCCTTGGAGCCCTTACATTCCAGGATTCTTGGAGACTGCGGAGGTGGCGGGGGTTGGGAGAGGTACTCCTGGGGCAGGAGCTGGTGAATGGCTCTGCCGCCCCACACCCCGTCCACCCTCACTTTCCAGACTTCGGGATGACTCGAGATGTGTATGAGACAGACTACTACCGCAAGGGCGGGAAGGGGCTGCTGCCTGTGCGCTGGATGGCCCCCGAGTCCCTCAAAGATGGAATCTTCACCACCCACTCTGACGTCTGGTGGGGCCCGGCTGGAGCAGGGGGCTCAGGGGTGTGGAGGCAGGGTCTGGGATGCACTCCCGAGGGTGTGCTGAGCTGCATGAAGCATGCGGGGCTCAGGCCCTCCTCCCTGTCCTCCCAGGTCCTTCGGAGTGGTGCTCTGGGAGATCGTGACCCTGGCTGAACAACCCTACCAGGGCCTATCCAATGAGCAGGTGCTCAAGTTTGTCATGGACGGTGGAGTCCTGGAAGAGCTGGAGAGCTGTCCCGTTCAGCTGTGAGTCACCTCAGCCTGGCCCTGCCTCGACCCTGCCCTGCCCGCATCTGCTCCACCCCTGGGAGTCTCTGGTCCCCAGCTCTGAGCCCTCCAACTTGAAACCCCCACTGCAACCCCCATTTACTCCCCTGTGACCCGAGCAGGCTTCCCTGGTGGCTCAGTCGTTAAAGAATCCGCCTGCAGTGCAGGAGACCTGGGTTCGATCCCTGGATTGGGAAGATCCCCTGGAGGAGGGCATGGCAACCCACTCCAGTATTCTTGCCTGGAGAATCCCATGGACGGAGGAGCCTGGCGGGCTGCAGTTCATGGGGTCGCAAAGAGTCGGACACGACTGAGCAACTAAACACAGCACAGACCTGAGCAGACATACGCCCCCCACGACCCCCTCCGCGACCCCCTCCGCCACACTGACTGACCCTCTCAATGCAGGAGGCAGGAGGCGTGCACCCCTCTGACACGGCCCCCTGCCTCCACCAGGCAGGAGCTGATGCGGCGCTGCTGGCAACAGAACCCGCGCCTGCGTCCCACCTTTACCCACATCCTGGACAGCATACAGGAGGAGCTGAGGCCCTCCTTCCGCCTCCTCTCCTTCTATCACAGCCCAGAATGCCGGGGCGCCCGGGCCTCCCTGCCGCCCGCCGATGCAGAGCCTGACTCCCCCCGAACCCCAAAAGAGGCCTCCTCAGACTTCAGCCCCCAGAATGGGGGTCCAGGACATTGAGGGGCACCCCGTTCCCTGGCTGATTGGCCTCCCATGGACAGAGAGAGGAAGGGACCTAAGCTTTGCAACCATGAGAGGCTGAGATGTTCACACCCCAGCCCCGTGCTGAGACAGCCGAAGGAGACCCAGAGCAGGAGCAGGGCAGGTTGGGGGGTGACAGGGAGACCACAGCTGAGTCACGGCAGGAAAGGTTTTCTCAGGAGAGAGTAAACAAGGCCACAGCAGGAGCAGAGATTAGACGGTGGACAAGCCGTTCTGAGTGAGAGCCTGCTCAGACTAGAACGAGAGGCCGGCCTGCTCTGAAGGCAGGGTCTGGGGACCCCACCGTCGGTTTTGGAGCTCCTGTGGACCTCTGGGGCCATCAACATGCTAGAAACCAGACAAGCCGCCAGACTCGGGCCTGGAAGCCTCTCTGTCTGTGTTTGGGATGCTGGGGCTGAGCGTCCAGATGACCACTCTTTGTACCACTGTGTCTCACCCCCTCCCCCTGCCCCATGCCATAGCGCGTGTGGGGAGAACGCAGGGCCCTGGCTGAGTGGGTTCCCAGCCTGGCCTGAAGGCCTGCCCTCTCCCCGGCCTCCCCTTTGCCTCACCCAGGGACCCCAAGCTTGGTGCTCCCCCTTCCTCTTCTCCAGGGCCTTCCCTCGGTGCAGACTCACCCCTTCTCCCAGGCCCTTCCCCTCAATCCCCCTCCTACCCTGGGATTATTAAGGCTTTAAGAGCCTTGCTTCCTCCCTGCCCTTACTCCTGCCCCCCACCCCTGCCTCTCATGGGAAGACTGGAGAAGGCACAATAAAGGCCGAGGTCTGTCTGTACCCTGGTCCCGGGCAGCCCATTATCTCTCCATCTATATGGTCTTAACACTGGATGAACTTCCTCCCTCCCTCCTTGGGGACTTGAGGTGGTGACCCTGAGGCTGTGATACAGGATAAATACACTGCTGTCAAACACCACCTCCATGAGGACCTGAGCAGCCGGGGTTGCCATGGCAGTGAAGCAGGACAATCCTGCTATTATCTACAGCTCAGGCGGCCAGAAGTGGTTGAGCCCGGCAGGGGAACCTTTGTATCTGGGCTCCCAGCCTCACCAGCCCGTCCCCCACACCTCATCTTTAGGTCATCTCTCGCTGTTTCCACTGGATAGACATTTCCTGGGGTCTCCCACGACAGACGTGAGGTGGGCAGAACATGGGATGGGGGAGGAGGGGTCTTGATGACATTACCAGTCCAGGCTGGATGCCCCCCCTGCCAGGGCAGGGAACACGTCAGAGCAGAGTCTATGTGTCTGGCTCCCTACTGTTATGCCATCCCATGAGCAGAGATGCCCTGGAGGCATGTTAAAGGAACACTTGGGAGTTGGTTTCCAGGCTCTTACGCCAGTGCCATCAGGGCATCTGAAAGGGAGGAGTTGCAGATGAATGACTTAAAACCTTGCTGAAGGGAGTGCTAGCAGAAGGGGCTGGGCCTGACTCAAGGCTTTTTAGAATCCTGCACCAGTGTTTCCTGCACCAATGTTTCCTGCATCCAGGCCCCTGCAGCCAGAGCTCCCATGCTACACGCTGCCACACACACAGCAGGTCTAGGGAGAGTTATACTTCTAAGCGCTTGCTCACTCCAGCAGCTGTCCTGCAAACCACAGCTCCTTAAGGCATGAGTGGAGTGGGTATGAGTCTGTGCAAGGCCGTCTCTATATAACAACCACAACTCACCATGCACTATCCTGACATGGGCAGCAAGGACCGCACATCCCACCACACCCCTGCCCTGCCTGTCATTGGTGACTAAGGCAACAGTGACCCCTAATGGTTGCTGGAAGAATCACAGCTTAGGAAGAAAAGGGGGGAAGGTTGTTCTCTCCTCCCCTGAGATGCTGGTCTCAGAGACGCTACTAACGAGTACAAGGGAGGAGAGACTCCACACAGGAATCTTGGATCCGAGACCTGCACACTCGCACAGATCACACAGGTAACCCCGAGCATGCACAGGCCCTGAGGTCAGCAATGGAGTCAAGCCCCCTCCCCACTACCCACGTCCCCTCACCTCCACAGGATGGAGCAGGGCATGCTCAGGAAGTGCTGGTCATCTGAATGGGAAGGGGTTTAAAGAAGGGATTGGGGAAAAAATAAAGAAGGGATTGGGAGCTGAAGAAAAGAGGGCTTCAGGAAAAAAGTGTCTGTGCTTTACCTCCAAAGATGAGTAGCTGGTGACTGACCCAAAAGAATGTTTGGGAGAAAGATGTAAGGATACTGGAAGACAAACTTGGCTGCCCTCTGTACCCTGGGAAAGAAACGGATGTATATTGTAAATAACTAGACTCCAATAAAATTAAAAAAAACAAACCTGGATGTAATAAGGTAGCAAGAAGGATGGCAGTTAGATTTCAGAAGGGACTTCTCAACTATACAGAGAAGCTTGGTGGGCGAGGAAGTGTCTCCTCTCTCAGAGACAGCTAGAGACAGACAACAGGTTGACGGGGCAAGAAAGAGTGACAGACACATGCCACAGAAGCAGAAGGATGAATGCAGTGACTAAAAGGGTCCAGAAACACCCTTGATTTTCTCCTCTCCCCCAGACTCAGACAGAACTTCAGTAAAAATGCAACTGGCTGGGAAGGGAAGAGAATGGAGTGGAGACAGATTAGCATAAAAGAATGAAATGTTTGGGACCTCCCTGGTGGTCCAGGGTTTAAGAATCTGCCTTGCAATGCAGGAGATGCAGGTTCAGTCCCTGGTCCAGGAACAAAGATCCCACACGCAGTGGAGTAACTAAGCCCATGTGCTGCAACTAGACAGCCTGCGCTCTGCAGGGACAGATCCGGCATGCGGCAACTAAGACCTAACACAGGCAAATAAATAGAGTGGGAGTGAAGTCGCTCAGTCGTGTCCGACTCTTTGCGACCCCATGGACTGTAGCCTACCAGGCTCCTCCATCCATGGGATTTTCCAGGCAAGAGTACTGGAGTGGGCTGCCATTTCCTTCTCCAGGGGATCTTCCCAACCCAGGGATCAAACCCAGGTCTCCTGCATTGCTGACAGATGCCTTACTGTCTGAGCCACCAGGGAAGCCCTCAAATAAATAAATAAATATCTAAAAAAAAGAATGACATGTTTACCACCTACCCCTTTGGAACTGTTCTTATGTCCTCTTGACAAGTCCCTCACTTGAGCAAAGGGATGCTGGAGGCTATGGGTCTCCCACCCCCTCCAAGCTCAGGATGACTGATGCATCTTCGTGGGGTAGGAGATGGGAGCCTTCTACAGTGAGGGACCCAGAGGCCTGGGACAGGAGGTCTGAGATCAAGTGACTGAGGGTCAGGAGAGCCGTGCCACTGGATCAGGCCTAGGTGGGGGCAGGACAAGTTGGGTTACAGTTCCTCTTCCTCTAGGCTCTGGGCATAGAGCAGTAGACTGTGGCCAGGGTGGCTACTGGGTGTCATCACAGAGGAGGAAGAGCAGAGTTCGGGGACAGGAAGGCCAGCATCCTGCTCCTGCTCCCAGGTCAGCCCCAAACCCCATGCTCCCTCCAAGTCCTAGGGAACTTGGATGGCAGGGCACTGGGTCTTAGATGCCCAGCCAGGGGGCAAATCTAGAGTAGAAGCTTGAACCTGCCCCTCGGCCTAGTGTCAGCAACGCTGTGGAAGCCCCTCCCCTGGTCCAGCGGTTGCCTGTCTTCCTCTCCAACCTTCAGTTGTGACAAAGGAGAGGGGAGATGTTAGTCACAGCCACTGGCCACAGCAAGAGGCTTCCAGCCAGAGGCTTCAATGCACACCCCCTCAGGCCCTCAGCACCCACCCCCAGGGGCAGAAAGGGGAGTTTGGGGTCCTCTCACCCCTGTAAGGCTGATGGGCGGTGTGCTGGCACCTCCTGCCAACTCCTGATCTTTGCCCGGGAGTTAGAGGGCTTGAACACCCGGGGCTTCTCCTGGTCACCTTCCATGAATGGGAGCCCCTCTGGGTCACTCACCTAAAGACACTACTAGTGAGTGGACACTCGGGTGGTATTATCTGTCCCTAGAGAGTGAGGGAAGTGACACTGAATGCATGCCGAATCGGGAATCCAGGCTGGTAGGGCTGGGATGGAGTCAGAAGGGAGGGCACTTGGTGAGCCCAGGGACATAACATCAGGAGCTTGAGATCAAGTGCTTAGGTACCCCTGATGCTGGCTGAATGAAGGCACTACAACAGGGCCGCAGAGCTGAGAGTTTTGATGTTCTTGCTGTGGAAAGGAGGCCTAAGGGCCAATGGGCAGGCATTCCCAGTGGGTGTGGTGACAGCTGGTGTGCCCATCCAGCCCGGATATCTGGGTCACCAAACTCAGGGGCACCTGCCCTTCTCCAAAGCCAGGAGATGAGGCCCCTGCCCAGGATGGTCTTGGAGTGAGCAGGCCAGGAGCTCCTCTTCCCATCTTCAATCCTGCTACAGAAGGGAGACAGGAGAGGTGGGGGGAGGGCCCGGTCAGTGGTGGGTGGGCAGAGGGAGGCACTCCCCAGATAAAGATGTCAACTGAAATCCTAGGACAGAGAAGGGGGCACAAAATTCCTTCCACCTCCATCCCCAGTGGCTGCAGCTCTCAAACACCACAGCCATGGTCAGATGTCGGGCAGAGGGCGAGCAGGAAAGGATGAGGTGCTAGGAAGGGAGTGAGGGGAGAGAGCCAGGCAAAGGCAGGGGGTGTGGGAGAGGAGACCCAGGGCGACAGGGAGACAGGAGTTCAGAACCTCTCCACACACGTGCATTGGCGGCTCTGCAGACACTCCATCCCTCGGCTCTCTGTGAGTCTGCCCACTCCTTCCCACTCATAAGCAACAACAGGGAACCGTGGTGTTTAGTCATATCTGGAGGTGAGGGGGCTTCACATTCCTGAGGGAACAGAGGGGGCCACCTAGGTTCCCGCCTTCTCAGATTGTGTCAAGTTGCTCCTCAGGCAGCATTGGACAGAAGGGAAGTGGGCAGCGGTGCAGGGGGAAAGGGGAAGGCTGGCGGCAGGGAAGACCCTCTGAGACTATGCAGGGAGACTCTCAAGCAAACGAGACAGAGGCCCCTTCCTCTCTGAGGGGCAGAGAAAGGAGAGCGGGTGAACAGAAGGACGGAGGTTGGCAGCTGGGCCAGGCAGAAGGACGCAGAGATAGAGGGGTCTAGCCAGCATCCATCTCCTCAGATGGGAACTGGAAACTGACTCCTGCCCAAAGCAGGAAGGATGCAGGTAGGACGATAGAGAGTCTTCTGGGGAGCAGGGTCGGGGGAGGCCCACATGCCAAGGAGGCAGAGGTGGCCTGTTTTGGAAGCAGAATTACGTAAGGGAGAGACCTCCCTCAGGAAGGCCAAGGGCCAAAATAAGATAATGGATGCCAAGTGCTTTGTAAGCTATAGAGCACTATACAAGCGATTGTTGTTGTTATCTAATTGTGATGTCATTTAAAAAGATGCTGCAGAAGTACATTTAGGGCCATGGAAAGATGGCCGTGATGCACTGAAGAATGGCAAGAGGAGGTTTCAAGTAATATAAATGCGATTTTTTGCATTTACATGTACAAACCCAGAGAAGTATCTGAACGCGTAAGCATTCATCGGGGAGATGAGGTTATGTGTGATTTATACCTTCTTTTTGCTTAACTGTATTTTCTCTTTATGTTTTTTAAAGAACATACATAATTTATGTCATGAAAAACAAGCAGTTTGCTTTGCAAGGAATGAGACTTCCTCCATCTTGGGCTCAGGAAGGGTAAAGCCCCTGGCTCTGTCCTCTCAGCCTGGTTGGGCACTTCAGGGTCTGACCCATACATATTCTCCAAGAACATTTTTCCTCCGTGCTGTAGGCTGGGCCAAAGTCAGTTTTCATGAATTTAGGATTGGCAGTTTGTTTTTATAACCTCACGATGTTTCCGGCTGGGAAGATATAGAACAGGGGGAGGCAGAGGAAGCAGAGATTCCCAGCAACTTTGGGCCCACCCAAAGGGAGGGCTTGCTGTGTTTGTAGGGCCACCTCCCCCACCCACCCCTGCCGGATCAGCCTTTGCTTACAGTGGCTTCCAGGTGGTGGCAGCCTGGGTTCCCACACCCCCTCACTCCTCAGCCCTACCCACGCACCACGCTAACACCCAAGCGTGGCTTCCTTCTGTATCCCCGCCCTGCCCTCGGCCCAGCCTCTCCTCCCTATCACCGTGTGGACCATCACACCTCTGGAGTCCTCCTCCCCACACACTTTTCCCCACTGGACTCTAACCTCCTCTCTTTCCCAGCCTCACCATATCCTCCTCCCTCCTGTGGATCCCTCCCCCCGAGCTACTCAGAATAGTATCTAACATCGATAATTTCTTCTGCTGGCAGAGCTTTCGGTTTCCAAAGCGTATGGAAAGTCCACTTTAGAGAAGATGGCATCAGTGATCTGAGAGGCAAAATGACTTGTCTAAGATCACATCGTCAGTTTCTGGAAGTCCAGCCCCTTCCGCCGCCCACCATCCCTCCAGGGCTGGGAGGAAAGTGATTTGTCCTCTCTTGTCCTTCAGTCCATGCTTTATCTCAAATCTTCCCTGGCATGTCAACCTTCCGATTCTAGCTGCAACTTGCCTTTCCAGCATCACGATCCGTCCCAACCTAAAATAAACTCCAAGTTCTGATCAGTCTAGACTCTTCCCTGTCCCCCAGCTTGCACATGCTGCCCCCAGCATCATGATCCATCCCAACCTAAAATAAACTCCAAGCTCTGATCAGTCTAGACTCTTCCCTGTCCCCCAGCTTGCACATGCTGCCCGTCACACAACCTGTGCTCTACGGGGACTTGCCTCTGCGTCTGCCCCACCCCTTCCCCATCTGGGGCTCCCTTACCATGCCCTTTCTGAACTCCACATGATCCACAGGGCACTGGATACAGGCTGCCATATATAGCCTCAGTGTTAGCGTCAGGGCTCCCCTTAGGAAAACGGAAACCTCACTAGGTATTTCCACAGAGAGTATTGAATGTAAGGGATTGGCTTTACTGGTGTGGGAGGAATGAAAAGCAAAATGGGAACACTTAAGTAACACAGAGAAAACAGCAGAAGGAAGCTCCCACCCCTGGCTTGGGAGAACAAGTGGGTGACGTTGGGGTTGTCAGAGGCTAGAATCTCAGGGAAGGGATCCCTCTGGAGGTGGGTTTCAGATCTTGGAGGAAGTAATGTTGCCCAGTTGGTGCTGGAGCAACATTGAAAGGAAGCAAATGGAAGAAGCAAGTCTTCCCCTCTCTCCTTATAACCAGCCTCCCTGTTGGCAGAACCTAGTAAGAGCCCACTGGAAAATATGCTTTGCAAAATATAGTTTGAAGAGTCAGCCCGAGCCTCGCAGAGCAAAATATAGCAGGGAGGCATTAGAACTGAGAGATGATAGGTAAGTGACCATGATGGCCTTTATTTATTACGATTATTATAACTAAAATGTATTGAGCACTCTCTACGTATCTACACTTGACATGCACGCTAACATAAAGAATAATCTGGTAGGCTTCACTATATCACTGACATTGGACAAATGAGGGCACTGAGTCTTCCAAAAGTTAAATAACTTGTTCAAAGACCTACAACTGATTAATGACAGAGCTGGGATTCAAATCAGATCCATCCACACTTTAAAAAAAAAAAAAAGATCTCTATCTTTATTTCCTGAAGATTCCCTAAATGTCTTTTTTTTTTTTTTTTTTGCCACACTGCTCAGCATACAGGACCTTCCTCTACCAGGGATCAAACTCATACCCCCTGCAGTGGAAGCAACCCCTGCACCATCAAGGACGTCCCATCGTCCCCACATCATCCTGTTGTCTATAAGGTGCCCACACCGGGCTAAAAGGACTCTGGAGAGGGGTGGGCATAAGTCCCCATGAGCAGGATGGCAGACTGTACAATGGTCTGACTGCAGCACCAAAGCCCCCAGAGCATACTGTATGTGCCGAACCTCTGCTTACAGCAGGTCCTGCGCTGAGTGAAGGCGCCACGTGCGTGCTAAGTCGCTCAGTCATGTCTGACTCTTTGGAGTCCTGTGGACGGCAGCCCTCCAGGCTCCTCTGCCCATGGGATTCTCCAGGCAAGAATACTGGAGTGGGTTGCCATGCCCTCCTCCAAGGGATCTTCCTGACCCAGGGATCACACCCACGTCTTTTATGCATTGGCAGGCAGGTTCTTTACCACCAGCGTCACCTCGGAGGCCCACAGAGATGGACAAAAGCCAGGCCCTGCCCTTGCACTGTGCCATCTTCTGGGCAGGAAGGCATGCAGACAGAGCACCGCAGTGCACCATGGCAGCCCCCCAGAGCTGTGCGAGAACCAGGGCTCTGCGAGCCCTGTAAGTGACACTCACATCTCATCATTTCCCTGCTGAGAGTCCCCCAGGGGCTCCCCAGAGCCAACCAGCAAAGACAAAGCTCTCAGGCAGGCTGATCTCTCAAGCTCTCTGCCCCTCACAGCCATGCCATCCCCAGAGGGCCCTGCAGCTCTAAGCCTCTATATCGTCACTCACTTTGCTCCTTCAACCCAGAATCTCCTCCACTCTCTCCACCCTCCCCTACCTGTGTATCCTGAGGATCACCTGCTCACCCTTTAAATCAGCTCTCTCAACTACCAACACCTCTCTGAAGCCTTCTTGACTTCCCTCCCCCATGCATCCTTATCCTGGGCAAAACGGACCACTCCTTCCTACATCCCCCAAATCTCTAGCTTCTAGTTTAGCTCCTGTCACTCTGAATTATCTGAGTTTGTTTACCCATGCATCTCCCCTGCCCTCGTGTCTTATTTATCTTTGTAGCCCTTGAAACTATCACACACTCCAGCACATAATACATTTCTAATAGATGCTCCATGAAACCATGATAACAAACCAGCCAGGGGCGGAGAGTGCAGAGAAGAAAACATGCTGCTTTTGGAGCCAGACCTGAACTGAATCTTAGCTAAACATACTTACTAGTTTGCTTGAGCAAGTTATTGGTAATTTACCACACCCAGCCTTTGTCAAATGCAAGGTCCACTACACTCTCACAGCACGATGCTCAACACCTGCAGGGCTATCTGCTTCCCCTTCATGTGGTCGTGGGTGAGGTTCAGGCCACGTGTGAGGGCCTTGGCCCCAAGGGCTGCACCAGGGAGTATGCAGGTCTGACTGCCATAACCCCTTCCCAGCCAGAGTCTACACTCTGGACATGCTGGAACAGAGAGACTGTGAACCTTAACTCTCCCAGGCCCCCTAGACCTCAAGTTCCAGCCCCCAGTGTCTATGAGATCCCAAACGCCCCTGTACATCTTCCTGTGTTGACCTTCAAGTCAACCTGGTGCCCTCGGCGGCCCCCAGCTTCACAGGTCCCTCATCACATCTGGAGCTTCCTCTGGTGGTCTGGGGTCCCTGGAGATCATCGGGATCCTCCACACTTCTCCACCGCTCTCCCTTCCCAAATACCTCCAAGCAGTCCCGGGGCCTGACTGTCTGTCACCAAGAACCCTCTCTGCTGGCTCTCCAGACTCCCAGGTCCCTCCTCTCTGATCCTCTCCATCCCCGCCAAGCTCTAACCCTGCACCATCTGGCCCTGCGGCCAGCCGGCTGGCGCAGGGGCTCGAGCTGCTGCCGGGTTCCTTCCGCTGCACTGCCATCACTGCTCTCTCCTCCGCCGGGTTGAAATTCGCTTTAACAGCACATTCAGCCTGAGCAGCCGTCTGGCAGCACAGACGTCACCCAGGTTCCCACAGCAGGGGAGAGAAGCGGAAGAGGACTGGGGAGGGCAAGCTGACCTGACCTGGTGTGCTCCTCACAGGGCCCCAGGTCTTTGCCCAGACTTCCCCTGGACCGGGCAGCCCTCCCCACCCAAGACTTCCTCTCAAGATCCAGCCCAGATGCCCCACATTGCTCTCTCCCCTGGGGCTCCTCCCTTTGTCACTCCAGCCAGAAGAGAGCTCTCTCCTCTGAGGTCTTGGAGGATGCACATGGCTCTGGGCTTGACTGCTTCTCCTCTGTGGTCCTAGCCACCTTAGAACCCTTATCTCCTTGAGGGGAGATATTTGGTGTATGGTTTGATATTTGGTGTCTGGACTGAATTGGGCCCCCTCAAAACTCATATGTTGTAGTCCTACCCACAATGTGACTATATTTGCAGATAGAGTCTTGAAAGAAGGCATTAAGGTCAAAGGAGGTCATAAGGGTGAGGCCCTAATCCAACAGGACTAGTGTCTTCAGAAGAAGAAGACACACCAGAGACACCTCCCTTCCCCCGCTTCCCCATGTGAGCCCAGAGGAAAGGCCACGTGAAGGCATGGTGAAAAGACAGTCACCTGCAAGCCAGGAAGAGAAGCCTCACCAGATACCAACGCTGCTGGCACCTTGATCTTGGACTTCCAGCCTCCAGAACTGTAAGAAAATAAATTTCCGTTGTCTATGCTGCCCAGTCTGTGGTTTTTGTTATGGCAGCTCAAGCAGACTAATACATCCAAGAACTCAAGGAAAGGGTTCTAGGAAGGGAACATCAACAGGCAAGCCATCCCACACATGCCCATGAGCCCTTCCTGTCATCAGTTCAGCTGCTCACAGGACTGAGAAGAGGGACCAGACCTAGTTGCTAGGAGCCCAGCCAGAGGGAAGACCTGAGGCTGACCCTACACCCTGGCCTTGAGGAGGCTGTGGTTAAATGTCCCCATCACGGGGCTAGGAACTTATAGAAAAGAAGGGAACAAAAGATCTGACCTCCTCCTACAAATCAGCAGAGCCTTTGGTGGGCTCAGCACCCATTTGCCGATGGAATCCCTAAACCACCTTTCCAGAGAAGTGTTCTTCCCCCAAGTTTCGGACCACACAACTGAGGCTTGGGGAGATCAAGCAACTCACCCAGGTTGACCTTGGCACAATGATGGAGGGGGATGAAAAGTCACAGCCTCAGAGAGGCTAAGGCTCTTCCAAGCACATCCACCTGACGACATGGTGAGGAACACGTGGGATTTCGACGGCAGACCTGGAACCTGGTCTGTGTTTTGGGGAGGAGTCCACTGTTCCTGGGTTTAAGAGAATTCTTCCCCTGCCAGAGCTGCTGGCCTGGGCCCAGGCCTCCAGACAAAGAGAGTGAGTAATTCCATTTTAAAGGTGAAAAATGCTTCCGTTGCAATTATCACACAGTGTATCAAAGCAGTGGGCACAGTTTCCAGAAACGGAGGGAGGGGGGTGGCTACTGTGCACGCAGAGTGATCAGAGCAGAGCCCTGGCATCAGTGGGGCTGTGCCAAACCTGCCCCGCCAGCCTGGTAACCAATTAAACTGCAGGTTTGGAGAAGAGGGCAGTCAGGTGTTTGAGTATTGAAAATCAGACTTGAGGGTCTTCTGTTTGATTCTCCTCAGATACAAAAGGAGAAGACTGGTGTGAGGGGAGAATAAGGGGTAGATACTTAATACCAACAGTGCGCATTCTCATAGTGCTCCCCTATGTGGGAGGGAGGGAGGTACGCGGTGTGTGGAGAGACAGAGTCCATCCCTAGGATCCTCCTTGTCCAAAAGGCAGAATACCAGGATTGTGGAATTTTCTGCTGAATCTCTGCGGAAACTGGGCCAGGTTAGACTGACTTATGGGCTGGAGAGACCATGGCAGAGCCCCCATCACTCCTTTCTGCCTTTTTGACTTCGTTTCTATTTCCCCTAACACCTTTCAGCCTGCTCTGCCCCACTCCAGGCCTGGGCCAGCCCTCCCTGCTTCCCAAGGAAAGAATATTACAGAAGAGGGACTTCCCTGGTGGTCCAGTGGCTAAGAACCCACTGCCAATGCAGGGGACATGGATTTGATCCCTGGTCTGGGAAGATCCCCACACCCTACAGAGAAGCTAAGCCTGTGAACCACAACTACTGAGCCCACACTCTAGAGCCCGGGAGCCGCAGCTACTGAGCCCCCATGTACCCGAGAGCCCACACTCTGCAACAAGAGAAGCTACAGCAAGAAGAAGCCGGCGCACAGCAACGAAGACCCAGCGCAGCCGAAAATAAGTAAGTCAATAAAATTACCAAAAAATGCTTACGATAAAAAATGAATAAATAAAAAGAATATTACGGGAGGTTGTAACTGAGCCAGTGATCATGTGGCTGGTGTGGGAAAGGCCTGCCAGGGAGCTGTGCCGGCCCCATCTGCAGAGGGCTCTTAGGAGAGGTCAGCAGCCCATAGACAGGCAGCTGCTTCAGGGGCCCCGCACTATGACAGTCTCAAGGTCCCAAGTCTTTGCACTCTTGTTTGGCCTGTTTGGGACACTTTCTCTAGACCTTGAAGGGCTATTCCTTTCCACCTGGTCAGTGGGTTACCATGTCTGTCACCTCCTGGGAAGCAGCCTTCCACAGCAACTTCTGTGTGTGTGAGTCACTCAGTTGTGTCTGACTCTGTGATCTCATGGACTGTAGCCCACCAGGCTCCTTTGTGCAAAAGAATTATCCCAGAAAGAATCCTGGAGTGGGTTGCCATTCCCTTCTCCAGGGGATCTTCCTGACCCAAGGATCGAACCCAGGTCTCACACATTGCAGGCAGATTCTTTACCATCTGAGCCACCAGGGACGCAACCTCTACTGTCTATCTAAAACCCTGCACTATCATCTTATTATTGTCTTGTGATCTGAAATTATCTTCCTGGTTTGCTACAGACTTCTCCTCTCCCCTCAAGAGAATGAGGCTCCCGGAGGGCAAGGGCTGTGCACTTCTTGCTGAGGCATTTCCATTACCTAGGCTGCCGAACACATCCTGGGAGAGTGCAGCTCTGTTGAACTGGCCAACTGAATGAATCTCCATTTCTTATTATTACCCTATTGATAAAATGGATAAAATAATGACACCCGAATACAACAGCCTTTTCCAGTCCATGAAGCATTGCATGAGTCACAGCACATTTTCTGCATTCAGTGGCTTAGTCTGGGTTATCCCCGTTTTACATGTGAGGCAACTGAGGCCCAAAGAGCCTGTGGACTTGCCCCAGGTCACAGGGCCAGAAGGTGGCGGAACGGCGGCTCCAACAGACCCAACTTCTGTTCTCCTTCCACAGCACCCTAGTCTCCTCTTCCTCTGACACGCTCAGCCATACAGGCGGAGGTGTCCACGGAGAAGAAAAAGTCTGCACCGTGACAGAGGCTGTCCTGCGATTGTTTGCGAGGAGACACATGTGGAACCGCAGGAGAGTGGCCTGTGAAGGGGACAATTGCACAGTGTGAGATGGGGAGGTGCCAATATGAGCCACCTCTGCCCGGAGGGGCTTTTCTTTAAATTGAATTATAGTTGATTTACAATGTTATGGTAGTTGTTAGTTTCTGGTGTGCAGCAAAGTGATTTGGCCCCTCTCTTGCCTCTCTCTCTCTATATATATATACATATGCAAAATTTTTTTAATGGACTGGCTTTTATTAATTTACCATTAAATGATTTTCGGTTAACACAAGAAAATAGAGGTAACAGTGCAATTGCATTGTTATAAAGTTAAAAGGCTTATATATTTGTTTCATTACCAGGGAAATATCCTGGAACTAGGTTCCCCACAGATGATGCTGAACAGTTACTGGTCCTTTTATTTTGGTCTTGTTAATAGAAATATAACTTAATGAGATTGTAAGCATAGGCCTCTTCATAGTTTCATAGGAGTCAGAACTTTTGCTTTTGATACCAAATAATATCTGGAAAACACGCTCACTTTAGTGTTTTTTTGAGAAGTTCTAAGAACTGGCCCAGATTCATGTGATAGTCATTCTTTAAGCTGTAGTCACTGTGGGCCTCAAAGAATAAATCTTCCAAAGAATGGAAAAGGCACATGTATATATTTTTTTTCATACTTCTCCCACACAGTTTATTACAGGATATTGAGTAGAGTTCCCTGTGCCATACCGTAAGATCCTGTTGATAATCTACTTTATATATAGTTGTATGTGTCTGTTAATCCCAAACTCCTAATTTATCCCCCCACCCCCTCTCCCCTGTGGAAACCATAAGCTTGTTTTCTGTCTGTGAGTCTGTTTCTGTTTTGTAAATATGTTTATTTTATCATATCTTAGATTTTACACGTAAGTTCTATCATATAGTATTTGTCTTCCTCTTTCTGACTTACTTTACTTAGTTTGATGATCTCTAGGTTCGTGCATGTTGCTGTAAATGCCATTATTTCATTCTTTTTATGGTTGAGTAGCATTCTTTTGTGTCTATATGTATATACCACATTTTCTTTATCCATTCATCTGCCGATGGACATTTAGGTCACTTCCATGTCTTGGGTATTGTAAATAATGCTGCTTTGAACATTGAGGTACATGTATCTCTTTTAATTAGTTTTCACTTTCTTCAGATATATACCCAGGAGTGGGATTGCTGGATCATATGGTAATTTTATTTGTAGTTTCTTAAGGAATCTCCGTACTGTTTTCCATAGCAGTTGCGCCAGTTTACTTTCCCACCAACAGTGTAGGAGGTTTCTCTTTTCACCACACCTCTTGCAGCATTTGTTATTTGTGGACTTTTTTTGGTAGACTTTTTAATGGCGGTCATCCTGAGCAGAGGGAGGTGGTACCACACTGGAGTTTCATCTTTTACGGCCGCACTGGGCGTCCGTTGCTGCACACAGACTTTCTCCAGCTACGCTGAGCAGGGAGTCGGTCTCCTGTTGCAGTGCTTGAGCTTCTCATTGCTGGGGCTTCTCTTGCGGCACAGCGTGGGCTCCGGCTGCGCCAGCTTCAGGAGTTGGTGGTGTGCAGGTTCAGTAGTTGTGGCTCTTTGGCTCTAGAGCGCAGGTTCAGTAGCTGTGGTACACAGGTTTAGCGGCCTCGCGGCATCTGGAATCTTCCTCAAGCAACGATCAAACTAGCGTCCCCTGCGCTGGCAGACAGATTCTTAACCCCTGGACCACGAGGGAAGCCCTCATTGTCGTCCTGATTTGCATTTCTCTAATAACTAGAGATACTGAGCATCTTTCCATGTATGGAAAGGCTGTTTTTAATTCTTTAAAAGCTAATTCTCCTTTTAAAAATATTCTCAACATGTTAATATGTGTTATTGACTAGCTCTGACAGGACAGCATTTTTCCAGGCACTGAGAATGCAACATAAATAAGATTTCCACCTTGGAGTGGAAAAGAATGAAGAAAAGAAACTTAGAAACCTGTCTCTTCTGCCACTGACTCATTGTTTCATTGTTTTTTTTTTTTTTTTTTTCTCTCCTACCCGATCGTGTAGGGATCTTTTTCTCATAGCTTTTGTTGTATAAGAGATCTTCTGCCAGCTTTCAATTGGTATTCTGTGAGAATTGTTCCACATGAAGATGTAGTCTCGATGTGTTTGTGTGGGGAGGTGAAGTTCTACTCAGCCATCTTGATCTCTACCTGATCCACTGTTGACTTGAGGAAGTCAGATGCTCTTTCAGCCCACTATACTATATTAAAAAGTCAGCAATGGACCTAATTTATTAGTGTCAAAATGAATATTACATTTGCAAAAGGCCTCATAACTTTCAAAAAATTTTGAATATAATTATTACATATATTACACTATAGAGAAAGTTTTTTTCACACCTTTATAAGAACAAGAAACAACTTTACTAGGCATGGTTTATTACAAATTCATGTACTAATTCTGTAATAAAACTTCAGTTTAGAAACCCACCCAGACACATGCAGACCCATGGGAAAAGGGGCTGTTGAGGCAGGGTTCACAGTCTCTCATTCTTAGCATGCTTCTTTGTTACCTGCTGGTTTGCAATAAGAAGTAAGAGGCATTAAAAGGTTAATATGCCATGGGTACTTCTCTTCACCCAGACATGAGCTCCAAAAGAATAGGCTGTTGAGTTTTCGTTTACTTTTGCATGCCTAGCCCCTACCATGTTTGGTATACTGTAGGCAAGAGAATACATGTTGACTAAATAGATACACCAAGAGTAACTATAAAGTCAAGTCTTTGGTCCTGTAAATGCCTAGAACTGTTCAGAGAAAAGGCATCATGTGAAATCTGAAATATCACTGCTCCTTTCTGTAGCATCGTGGGAGCGTGTCATGATCACTCATGATGTCCGCCAAGTGCATTCTGCTGGATGAAAAACTACATTCAAAGACACTGCGGTTCTCCAAATGAGTCCATGTTTTGAGCTGAAATTGCAGCAAAGCATAGGTTACTAAATGGGTAGAGTTTTTGACTGGTAGTTAGGAAAGATTCCTGGACTCCTGTTTCTTACTGCCTGACTATTCTGGTCTTCACAGGGAAATTTCATAGTGGGCTCTTTGGTTCTAGTGAGAGTTAAAGGCTTAAAAAGTCAGCTCCTTTTCTGCTCCCTTGGGGTGTCTTTAACATGAAATCATTCAATGGGAAAGCAGGGAGGCAGGGTTCGCTCATCCATGTGGGGTGATGTCCCTAACTCCTTGGCACCTGTATTGGCTAGTAGTTGAAATCCCAAGCCAGATCACCTGGTTCTAATGCCCACTTCCTGACTGTGTGACCTTGGGCAAGTCACTTAACCTTCCTAAGTCTGAGATTCCCTGTCTGTGAAGGAAGATGATCAGAGCATCTCCTTTGTGGGTCTGTATTAAAGGTATGAGAGTCCATGCCTGTAAAGCACTTAGCACAGTGCTTGCTCGTGGCAAACACTCAAGACGTGGTGACTCTAATACCCCTCCCGCACCCACATACCTAGAGGTCCCAAGTTGGAAGCTCTCATTGTGTGACTGAAGCTAAGTCTCTTGACCTTGATCTCAGTTTTCCCACCTGTAAAATGGTGCCAGGTAATTCTCAAATAAGACAAATCCTGCCGTTGACAGTTTGTATCAAATAACTGATTATATAAGGTAATGGTGGGTCAATGGTAAGGTCTGGACACAGGGCAGGATGGTAAACACACACACACACAACAGCTTTGTTCCCTGAATGCAGATGGTAGGAAAGAAAAAGGAAAGAAAGATATGTGTATAATCCAGTTTGTATTATCCTTGCTATATTGGACACAGATCTCTTCAGAGTCCTTCCATTACTACCTTCTTCCCAAAAACCCTGGTCTGGAACTTGCTATAAAGGACAAAATGTTGTTCCTTATACTTTCCAGCACCAAGACAGAGATGCAGGGACTTCCCTGGTGGTCCAGTGGCTAAGACTCTGTGCTCCCTATGCCAGGGACCCAGGTTTGATCCCTGGCCAGGGAACTAGATCCCACATGCCGCAACTAAGAGTTTGCACGCTATAACTTAAAAAAGATCCCAAAAGACTCCTGCATGCTGCAACTAAGAGCCAGCACAGCCAAATAAATAAATTAATTTAAAAAAAAGAGAGAGAGAGAGAGTGCGAGCATTTATTTGGCTTCTTTGGATTTGTTGTGAGGTGACGCAGAAGGCTGCCAGTTTCAAGCAAGTCCCAGAGCAAGACAGGCCCCTGCAGCAGGTCCAGGCTATAAATAACCTGTCCCACCTCTTGGGCCTTAGGATCCAGCCTGGGCAATAGTGCTAGAAGTCCCTGTGGTGGATGAGGATGCTGGGGAAAGCTCTGCTGGGGAAATGCAGCACATACCCTGGGGTTCTGGAACAAAGTCATCCCTCTGCGACAAAGAATTACAGCTGAAAAACAGCTATTGGTTCAATATTGGGCCTTACTCGAGACTTGAGTGCCTGACCAATGGGCACCAAGTGACCATTCAACCGGAACTGCTTATTCATAAAGCTGAATGATATCTGACCCACGAGTCCTCAAGTTGGACAGGCAAAACAACTAATCCATTTGGCAATGGGCATGATACCTCTGGACCAGGCTTGAACTGGTAATATGAGCAGATGGCCCAAGACTGCCAATCTCCTGCCTCTATGGCTACTGATTCTTCTTGAACCTCATTTATGACTTCATGCATGCACGTTAAATTGCCTCAGTCATGTCCGACTCTGTGAGGCCCTATGGACTGTAGCCTGCCAGGCTCCTCTGTCCATGGAATTCTCCAGGCAAGAATACTGGAGTGGGTTGCCATGTCTTCCTCCAGGGGATCTTCCCAACCCAGGGATCGAACTGGTGTCTCTTACATCTACCTGCATGAGCAGGCATGTTCTTTACCAGCAGCACCGCCTGGGAAGCCCTTATGACCACACAGGGGTTCCCTTGTAACCAGCTGATAGATGTGCCAGGATGACCTGTTGGCAGTAGCATCAATGTGGTCTCACACAGAGTGTCCCTGACGAACAGTGCTAAAGCGAAATCCTCCCAAGGGTCAGAGCTGCAGCATACATCAGTCGTCCACTTTGTGTATAGGGAAAGACAGTCCAGAGTAAGAATGGGCATGGACTACTAGGGAGTAGCAAATGACTTGGTTAGATGGTCAGGAATGTCTGGGACATCTCTTAGTACTTCCATGACTGGTGATGGGGCTTCCCAGGTGATAAAGAATTCCCAGTGATAAAGAATCCACCTGCCAATGCAGGAGATACAGGAAATGAGCCTTCAATCCCTGGATCAGGAAGAGCCCCTGGAGGAGCAAATGGGTTGACACGAGGTCGCAAAGAGTTGGATATGACTGAGTGACTAAGCGTGCACACACGCCTAGTGAGGACTGTTACTGAGTAGCTACAACAACCAACAGGGCAGGGCAACTAGGGCATCTACACCTCTGGGGAATGAAGGTCTGAATCACCCCGCCAGAAAACAATCCAGACCAGATGAAATGCTAAGTGAAGGTGGCGGCATCTAGAAGGAGTAGCAGAGGAGGGAGATAATGACTATCAAGCAGTTTTTGGATTAGTCACAACTATGAGGATTGTAGCTTTTTTCATGAATCCTCTCACATCAGTCTTTGAGAAAGACACCCTTGATCTCCACCTGGAAGGGGGCTATGTGATTGATTGTAGCTTCCTTCTTGGAGAGTGAGGATGTCTCTGTTTGTGCAGAACAAACATAAGCCCTATCTTGGAGTATAAGATCTGTACATACTGAGAAGGCTCAAGGGGTAGACTGTGTGGGACACAAAATTTGCACACCTCCTTAGATCCTTCTCATTGACTCCTTGGCTGCCTGCCTCCCAAACCACTTCCACTTTTATCAGAGCCTTTTTTTGTGACCTGAGCTGACAAGAGTCCAAGTTGACGGCCTAGGACTGCATGGTTTTCACACCTCACTTGTTGAACCTGTGTCCTGAGTCACCCCTCCATTTCTGGTTAATATGAAACACCACACCATGGACCATGGATCTGGCTTCCAGAGTGGATATCAAGGGGCAGGGCATGAGGTCTCTAAGTTCCTGTGAGACCATCTTGACCAACAGGAAGTGGGAAGCATGAGTAAAAATAAGTTTCTCCTCCTTTCTCCCCTCTGTGGGTTACTCGTGTGTGTGTGTGTGTGTGTGTGTGTGTGTGTGTTAGCTGTTCAGTAGTGTCTAACTCTTTGTGACCCCATGAACTGCAGCCCGCCAGGCTCCTCTGCCCACGGAATTCTCCAGGCAAGAATACTGGAGTGGATTCCCATTCCTTTCTCCCGAGGATCTCCCTGACCCAGGGTTACTCTAAGGTGTGGTTTCATCTTGTGCCCTGTCTGGAGAAAGTCCTCAAGTGAAAATGCTTGTCAAACAGGTGGATGTTTCTCTTTTCAGCTCATTTTGAGGATCTTATCCCAAGAGGTCAAGAGGAGGGAAATGACTTGCCAACAGGTACCTAAGGGAGATTGTGGTGGCTTAGTGGTATGGGCTGGCACACGAGAGCCCACCTCAGAGGCTCTTAATCTAACCATGTGTGTGCATGTGTGTGTGTGTGTATACAGGGTTGGGACATCAGAAGAGGGGACTGAACTGAGCTGTGGAGGATGAATAGGGTTGAAGAAGTTGGGGGAAGGTATTTCTAGAAGAAGGACGAGCACGCTCAACTTCATGGAAGAAGGAAATGGGGTGGAGCAGGGGCTGTATGGTTGGAGCGGAAGCTGGCTCAGGGGCTGCCAGCAGTGGTTTACCTAGTTGGAGGCTGCCAGAGCCAGAGTGCGTGCTGCCTTGCACCGGAGAAGGACTCTGGAGTCTTGATTTAGCCTGCAGAGCTACTTCCCTAACACCTCTGAGAAGTAAACATGACCCCCAGCATCACTGCTGGCCCAGTCACACCCACACTCCAAGGCCTCGCCTCCTCCTGAGCTGCCTGATCCCTCCTCCCTTCCTTTAAAACTGTTGCCTTAGAGAATTTCCTGGTGGTCCAGTGGCTGAGACTCTGGGCTTCCAATTCCGGAAGCCCTGGTTCCATCCTGGTCAGTGAACCAGATCCCACATGCCGCTACCAAGAGTTTGCATGCCCCAACTAAAGATCCACATGCCGCAACAAAGATAGACGATCCCACATGCTACAGCTGAGAGCTGGTACAGCCAAATAAATAAATATTAAAACAGAACAAAACAAAAAACCCTGTTGCCTTAGCCTTGATCCATCCTTTTTCTCTCTGGACTCTTAGCACCAAGAACAGTGCCTGGCACATAGTCACAGACTGTTGGCCTAAATCACAGTGAAGTTAGTCAAAGAAGATCTAGGTTTTAGTCTCAGTTCTGCCATGAGCACCTGAGACACTGAAAGACCCAAGTCAAGGCACTTAACTTCTCTGAGCTTCAGTTTACCCATCTGGAAAATGGGGATAATGTTCCTCCATCTCCTCTTCATTAGTGAGGATCACAAGACAGAAATGGGATTGGTCCTCTAGGGTGGCAGGAGATGCAAGCCCACTGCAGATTTAAGACATCAGCCTGGAAGTCATTAATAACAACTGCTGATAGTTTTGCTGCTAATAATGACCTGCTTAATTGAAGGAAATCCCCTCTCCCTTTCTCCAGGATGGCTGGTTTTGTCCTAACCCAGTTCCATTACCTGCTTGAAGATGAAGCCAGGCTTCCTCCTCCATACCCCCTTGTCTCACAGGTTTCATAAGACCTCAGAAGGTCCTTCAAAAGTCTGACCCACATTCTTCCTGTTGCAGCTCTGCCCCCTCCCCTCCTCGTGTGTCCTAAGAGCAAAGTCCTGCGTATGAATCTTCGACAAACCTGAAACCCCTTCACATTATAAGGCTTATTCTTCTGAAGTTGATGTTCGGCTGCCACTGCTAATAGAGAGAGAGACCAGAGAGAGGGTGAGGGAGGGAAGCCCCAGTCTGGAGTGAGGGCGTGTAGAAAGAATCAGGAGGGATGGAGATAAGACAGCAGCACCCCCAGACACACAATGACACAAATACCACACCACCACCACCTCCAGCGCCTGGCTTCCGGGGGAGGGACTATTGTCTTACGGCTTTCCATGACGTGAGTCCTCCGCGAAGGCTAGGGCTGTGGGTGAGGCGACATTTCCTGCCCCAGGGGGCTGGGGTGAGAGGAGAGATGAGTTGCTGAGTATGCACACCTTTTGAGAGCCCATACACACACACCCTGCGCCAGGGGCTCCTTTCTCAGGCTGCCCCCATGGAGTTCCCCCTGGCCCAGATATGCCCCCAAGGTAAGTGTGAAGTTGGAGAATGTGGGTGGGAGGGAACCTCAAGACCCCCACGACCCCTGCCCTCCTCCTCTCTGGGCCTCAGCTCCCACTTCGAGGGTGAGGGGCCACACCCTGGCCGCACGCCTTGCTGCGCTCCAGCAAGGCTGACTGGCAGGAGACCCACAGCCCCTGGTCCTCCTCCTCGGGTGGCTCCACTTCCATGCAGCCCTGAGGATAAAGGGGACAGGGTCTGCGGAGAGCTTCTTCTACAGGAGAGAGGAGGAAGCAGGAGAATGAAGTGGGGTGGGAGGCAGAGGAGCCTGGGCCAGAAGCGGGACCTGCACTGAGGAGATCTGCCTCCATTCCCGGATTCCGGAACTCCTGGGCCAGCTGGCTTCCCTGCGCTCCTCCCTGGGCCCAATTTCCCTGACAAGCCCCTCTATCCCCTCAGCCTTCTATGCCTCCTGGGCTCCTTACGCCTCCTCCCTGAGAAATAATCTCTGCATCCCTCCTGCATTTCTCCTGCTGTCATGACTGTGCCTGTCCTTCAGGTCCCCGATGAGTGGACTGCCCGGGCAGCGGGGGAAGTGGAGGGGCTGAGCCTGAGCCTCGGGGAATGGTGGGCGGCAGAGAGAGACGCAGGCCCTGACTGAGAAACCTCTCTGTGCTAACAGGGAGTCGAGAGGCCCCCGCCATAACCTTCAGCACCTTCCAGCCCCTGGACTTGAACCGCAGGAGCTGCCAGGGCCCGGGCCTGCTTCTGGGACCACGACTCCAGGCCCCCGAGGGAGCCTGGCCCAGCCCCAGGGGCCCAGCTGTCCAGGCTGTGGTGAGTGGAAACCTGGGGGGCGCTCCCTCCGCTACTCCCACCTCCCACGGGGGTGGGCCTGCAGGTGGACAAAGGCCAAAGCAGGAATGAGCAGGGGCTGCCGACATGGCCGGGGGCCCAGAGGAAGGGAAAGGAGATGAGAAGCACCTCCTTCAGTGGCTGAAAGGCCCACTCGCTACTCCTCTGTCCCTGGGAAGCTCAGGGCGAGTCCACAAGTGATGGGTACAGTGATTGAAGTTCCAGAAGGAGGCATCTACATCTCTGTCCATGGCCTTCGTTTGCCCACCCTCATCTCAGTCCTCCTCACCCATCCGGTCAGTAGGAAACCGTCCCTACGAACTAGCTCGGTCCCTCCTACGGTAGGATGAGCCCTCCCTCGTTCTGGCCTCTAGAGTTCCCTTCATCCCTCAGGCCAGGGAAAGCTTTTCTGTCCATCTGGAAGGCCTCACTCCCATTTAAGCACAGTTAAACAGCTCACTGCTACTGGAATAAAGACCCACAGGACCCGGAGGGAAGTGGAAGGAAATTCCCCTGGAAACAAAAACAGCTTGAGCTAAACAAGTCAGACTTTGGGAAGGACTTTCTGGGAAACGATACCCTAAAATAGGCAACTGGAACGGGGACAGGGAGCTTTCTCCACAAGTCGAAGAGCAAGTAGGTGTAAGGATAAGGAGGCGGCCGCTGACTTAGAATCATGGCTACTTCTCCCCTCCTTGAACCCTTCTCTTATGCAGGCACCTCTCCAGGCCCCAGGAGCTGCCTGCAATCCAAAGGATGTTGGGAAGGAGGAGGTGCCAAGGGAAGAAGCTCTGATCCTACAGGCCGAGACTCGGGCTTGGTTCCAGAAGACCCAGGCCCATGAGCTCCTACAGCACGGGGCGGCCCCCATCTGGTTCCACGGTTTCATCACCCGGAGGTGAGTCACAGAGGAAGAAACAGGCTCAGAGCAGGGCAGGGGCCAGTCCTGGGTCCTGGCATCAATCAGTAGATTGAGGCTACAAGCCAGGCTCTGACTCCTGCAGGTTTTGAGGTTACTCGTTAAGGCAGCTCTCCTAGGGGAGATCACCAAAGAGGCACAAGCCCAAACCCCCTACCCCGTGCCTCCACTTTCCTCCTGTCTCTAAGGCTTCTAGTGCTCATTCTCCACCTCGGCCTCCATCTCTCTCCCTCCATATCTCCCTCCATCTTTACCTCGGGCTTTCTCCAGCCCTCTCCTCTGTCTTCCCTCCCTTGCAGTTCCTCCCTTCTCATCCACTTCTCGGCTTCACTTCTCCTGTATCTATCTCTATGCTTACCTCCTCTGTGCAACTTCTGAAGTCTAGAAGTCTAATACCATCCCCGTTGCTGCCGCCACAGCGCTGACCCCCTGAACCCCCTACTCCAGGCTGCCTTTCCAGGATGGGGCCAAGAGGAGGATGCAGGGCCGGGAGGTCTCCTGAGTGGAACCCCTGGTCCGTGTCCACGCCCAGTCCCTGCAGCGGGAGTACGGTGACCACATCCTCTCTCTCCCCCACCTCCGCCCTTCTCTGTCCACTTAAGCAGGCTTGGGTGGACGTAGGGGTCCCCTATGAGAGCAGGGGAGACAGGAGGTGAGGCTAGAAAAGTCTGAGCAGCCCTTCGTGTCTTCTCCATCATCCTCAGAGAGGCCGAGAGGCTGCTGGAGACTAAGCCTCAGGGATGCTACTTGGTGCGTTTCAGCGAGAGCGCCGTGACCTTTGTGCTGACTTACAGGTGAGGGGCCAGCACTGCGCGTGGGGGCGGGCGGGGGCGGCAACAAGGGGGCAGGACTTTGGGCTAATCAGGGGGCGGGACTTGGTGCTGAAGAACGTGTGAGGGGCAGAACTTCATGATGACCCCCAG
The DNA here is from genome assembly GCF_910594005.1 of Cervus elaphus. Taxonomy (NCBI): domain Eukaryota; kingdom Metazoa; phylum Chordata; class Mammalia; order Artiodactyla; family Cervidae; genus Cervus; species Cervus elaphus. Next base: position 37,196,728 of record NC_057834.1, read on the forward strand.
CAGGGGCGGAGGGGTCTAAGCCCAGCCCCCAGGCTACTAAGGATGGGAGACCCGGGCGCTGGGGCGGATAGAGATCGCGCCTGGTGCTGGTGTCCTGGCCAAGAAAGAGGGAGCAGATCTGATCCTGATTGGTGCCTCCAGGAGCCGGACTTGCTGCCGCCACTTCCTGCTGGCCCAGCTGGGGGACGGGCGCCACGTGGTGCTGGGCGAGGACAGCGCCCACGCGCGGCTGCAGGACCTACTGCTGCACTACACGGCCTGCCCGCTCAGCCCGTACGGGGAGACGCTCACGGAACCCCTCGCCCGCCAGGTACCCATCCCCACCCCGGCCCTGACACTGACCCTGACCCCGGGGACCCAGGCCAGGGCGCCCCCACCCCCACCGCATGCAGAACTCAGGCTGCAGGACCTCGCCAGGCACTTTCCCACTCCCACGGAGGACGCAGACATCCCTCTTCCACACATCTCCGCTGGCTGCCCTTCCAGAAAGATGCGCGCTGGTGGAGGGGTCCTTGAGAAACCAGCTCGGTCACACAAAGACTGGAGGGGCTGGGAGTGGTCAGCTAGGCCCAGGAGTCATTTGTTTTTGTGGCTTTATTTTGGCCTTGCTGCTGGGCTTGAGGGATCTCGGTTCCCAGACCGGGGATTGAAGTCTGCAGTGAAAGCGCCAAGTCCTAACCACTGGACCACCAGGGAATTCCCAGGGCCATTTGTTTTTTAAATTAAGAGATATTTACCGAGACAAGACAGATGGGTGTCAAACCCACAAAGCTCACTTACCAGCGGCAAAGACAAATAATAGGAATCAAGTGTGAGAGTGTGATGAGAGAGGAAATGCAGAGTGGGGTGCCATTTAGCTCACATGGTGGGGAGCCATGTCAGAGAGGGCCTCCCGCAGATCATTCAGGCGGTTCGGAGGGACCACTCTGTGCCAGGCATTGGTCTGGACAGTAGGAAATAGCACCAAACAAAATTGACCCAAATGTCCCTACCTTCATGGAGCTTTCATTCTAGTGACAGGAGACAGGCAATGAATGCGTAATACAGATAAACAGAATACAGAAACAAGGAGTGATGGAGTTGGGGTTATTTTACACAGGGACCTTAGCGAAGGCTACTCTGGTAAAGGGACATTTGAACAGAGGTCTGAATAAAGGAAGGAGGAAAGTCATGCAGATAACTAGAGGAAAAACATTCTAGGTAGATGGCACAGCAGGTGCAAAGGCCCTAAGGTAGAAGGATCCTTGATGTGTGTGAATAAGAGTAAGAGCACTGAGGAAGCTAGCATGAGAAGAGAGGTAAAAAATGAAATCACAGGGGTGAAGGACTGCCCGGTGGACTCTTGTATGATTTGAGATTTTATTCTACATGAGATGCACTGGGCAGTTAAAGAGTGACATGATCTGGAAAGTTTGGGAGGGACATAGGTGATCAGATGGAGGCCACTACAATACTCCAGGAGAGAAGACGGCAGCGTGGACCGTGTTGGCAGAGGTGAAGGGGCGGGGAGGTGGAACACTGGGTCAGTTTGGAAGGTGGAGCTAAGAGGGTTTTTGCAGGCTTGAGTGAGGAACGTTAAAAGATGGAGTTGTAAAAAAAAAAAAAAAAAGATGGGGTTGTATTGACTGAGATGAGGAAGGCTATGAGAAGACCAAGTCTGGGAGAGAGGGGAGATCACGAGTTAGTTCAGTTTTGACATTCATGGTTGGAGACATCCATTCAGTATCCAAATGGAGATGCCAGTTAGGCAGTTGCAATATATGGACTGGGATTTGAGGACGGAAGTCTAGTTTGTAGATCAACATTTGGGAACCATCAGTATGTAAACGGATTAATTCGAAAGCCTTCAGGAGGGATGAAATCTCAGGAATGAGCATAGATGGAAAAGAAAAGAATACCAAGTCTCCAGCATTGAGAGTTTGCAGAAATGAGGGGGAATCTACAAAGAAAATTGAGAAGGAGCAGCCAGAGAGAGAGGAGGAGAACCAGGAGTGTGATGCTCTAGACGCCAAGCAAAGAAAATCCATCAGGGAAGAGCAGATGCCAGAGGGTCTAGAATTAACCATTGGATTTGGCCAACAGAAGGTCATTGATGACCTGGGCAAGAATAGCTGCTTGGAGCTTGATTGGAGTCCATTCAAAGAAGTTGGTAAGGGACTGTGCCTAGGGGTGACTATTGTGTGGAATTTGGTGAGGAATAAGCAGAGACCTGAAGATTCCTAAACAGTGAGAATAGGATGTAGGGAAGTCTGGTGGACAGGGGAGCCAGCTGGAGTTGTGAGAGCCAAGGGCGCAGCTGTCAGAGACCAAGCTCTATGACCAGCCCTCAGAGGGTCTTGTCACTCACATTCTCTGGAGTTTGGGCTTTATCCTGGAGCAACAGGCAGCCATGGAAGGATTGCTAGAGGAACTTCTACAGGTTCATTCTGCTCACAGAGTGGAGAATGGGTTGGCAGGGCAAGATGATGCAGGAGGAGGTGATGGATTTAGGAGGCCTGAACAGGATCAGCAGCTGTGGGCAGGGAGAACGTGGGCAGATGTGAAGATATTTAGGCAGTGGAAGGAGCACGGCTTGTGCTCCATAAGACGTGGGGAGGAAGGGAGGGAGGTGTCCGGGTTGACTCCTAAGGTGCTGCTGTTTCAGCAACAGGGTAGAGGGGCTTTTTTTTGGCTGTGCCAGGTCTTAGTTGCAACATGTCAGATCTAGTTCCCCGACCCAGGAATTAAATCCAGGTCCCCTGCATTGGGAGCGCAGAGCCTTAGCCTCCGGACCACCACGGAAGTCCCTGAGGTGCTACTTTATATTCATAAAGGGAATGCTAAGATCTCTTAGGGGGTTAGGGCAGGGAAAAAGAATTCTGATTTGAATCCATGCAGTAAGTGCCCAAACACTGTCAGATGGAGACATGCACTTGGCAGATTGCAGAAAAATGAGAAAAGCCCTATGGGCTGAGCCTCCAAAAATTATCATGCATGTGGAAAACATTCGTGAACCCAGTGATAAATGCTGAGCTAAAAGCACACCTAACATGGGAAGGAACCCTATAAGGCTCATCTCCCCTGAGGCAGTGTCTCTGTCCCTAAAATATCTAGCTGTTAGCTGTATAATGTACTCCTCTTGCAGCTGCAGAAGTAAACATGGGCACAGAAGTCTTGGAGATCTATCCCCAAGCTGAAAAATTTTAGGCTAAAGACTTGTGAGGCCTGGTTGCAGTTTTACAACCACAGGCACAAACGGTGACTGGTCTGGGCCTGTGTTCCAGATGAAGTTAACTTAAATGCTAAATATCGCCTGTGACCAGAGCAATTGTCCCACTTCCCAGTCTCCTTGCCATCTCCATGCCCTCTGCCTCACCCAGAAATCCAGCGCCACCCAAATTTCCCTGCTGCACCCCCACCCCGACATTCTCCATATGGACCAGATTATTTTGCCCTCCGTGGATCACCTGCCCACTCCCACCAGCCATCCCTCCGGCATCACATCCCCACGGCCTCTTTCTTCTCTTTACCCGCCCCCACCCTGTTCTCCCCCTCCTTCCCCCACACCCCCGGCCCCCCCCCCCCCGCCCCGACCCCCGCAGACTCCTGAGCCCGCGGGGCTGTCCCTAAGGACTGAAGAATCAGACTTTGGAAGCAAAAGCCAGGACTCACAGTTTCAGTATAGCCCCATTCTCAAAAACGAGCGAAGTACAGCCCCGACGCAGAAAGATGGAGCTGGGGAGCCAAAGCAGGTATGTGACCCGAAGCGCTGGGAGAGAAGGCGGGGCCTGAGAGAGGGGCGGAGCCTGGGGACGAAAAGGAGGGCGCGGCCTGTGTGAGGGGGCGGGGCCAGTGGGTTGGAAGAAGGCCTGCAGGGGGCGGAGGCTCAGACTGGGTTCCAGCTCTGGCCCTGCCTGGGTTAGGGTGACCCACTCTCCGCCTTGGCATCACTGACTCATTGGACATGAGTTTGACCAAACTCTGGGAGATAGTGAAGGACAGAGAAGCCTGGCGTGCTGCAGTCCACAGGGTTGCAAAGAGTCGGTCGCCACTGAGCGACTGAACAACAACGACAATTCTCCTCCCTGCTCGCCTTCTGTCCTAGCCCTCCCAGCCGCCCAGGCCCAAGCCGCCCATCCCCGCCAAACCTCAGCTGCAGCCGGAAGTCTACACGAGCTCTGCTCCGAGACCCCGCCCAACCCTGCCCCCCAAGCCCTCCAACCCCATCTACAACGAACCTGATGAACCTATCGACTTCTACGCCATGGGCCGGGGCAGCCCTGGGGAAGCCCCTAGCAACATTTATGCCGAGGTGGAGGTAAGGGAGCCTGATTCAAGGAGTCAGGACCCGCGCTGCATCCTCAGGCATGAAGTCCTACGGAAATGCCAGTCCAGGCCTGTCCTAGGCAGCCAGGTAAATGGGGTTGCAGGGAAAAGTGAGGCCCCTAAGGAAGACTTCCTGAAAGCTAGGTTGAAAGGGTGGAGAAGGTGTTCAGACTGGATGTCGGGGTCAGGGTGAATGAAGGTCAGAGATGGGAAGAACAGAGGGTTGAGACTGCCAACAACCCTCTTCCAGGCCCCTCTGTTTGGAGTTACTGGGACCTGCCTCCCCTTTGTCAAGTCCTCGCCCTCTCCACTTCTCAGAGAAAGCAGAGGGCCCTGCAGGTCCCCTCAGCCTTCACCCACCTGCACCTGTGTCCCTCCCACCTGGCTGGCCCTCTTCAGAACCCCCTGAGATCGACCCCACCCTATGGCAGGAGTCTTGGCCTTCACTTCATCTCTCCTCCCCAGTCTGAACTTGGGCCTCTCTCATGCTGGCTCAGCTGGTCCTCCCCTCAGCCTTCAGGGCCCTGCCTTCCTGAAGAAGAGCATCTGGAGTCCTTCATGGCACCTCAGATGAGCTCAGGGGAGGGGGTGCCTGCCTGTCCCCTCCTTCTGCACATGCCCCCTCTCCTGCAATCCTCACACCTGCCCAGACTTCTCACTGATCAGGTCAAGTCAGTATCTTGTTTCTTTAGACTGCAGCTCCCACCCAATCCCTCTGCCTCTGCCCCCCTCTTCCGTTCCCCGCTCCAACGCTGGCATCTCAGGCTCCCCCTCAGCCCTTGTGCCTGATCACGCTTTATACACACCCCTGACTGCCGTCCTAGAGCTGATGTCAGCAGTCCACATCTCTATGTGAATTTCTCTCCAGGCTTCTGCTCAGCTCCCCAACATCCCACAGCCTTCTGGACTCAGCACAGCCAAGTGTCCTCACCCTACTCCCCTGATTGTTCCCTCCTGTGTTCCCTCTCCCATTTGGTATCTCATCTAACTATTCAAGCCAGGTTTGCAGGGCTTCTTTGACATCTCCCCACTCTTCACCCTCACTCCCCTATAGGTACTGATTCCTGCTGGGTCTTTTCCTAAATATATTTTTCCTTTCGTCAGTTTTAGCTCCCATCCTCTCTCATCAGGACTTTCCAAGAGCTTCTTAAGTGATCTCCTGGCCAACAATCTTGCCACTTCTGATCCACTGCCCCAGGAAAGTCAGAATGGTCTTTCTAAAACAGCTACCAGGCCCATGAAGCTCTCTATAATCAGGTGGGGTGGGGAGCCACCCCCTCAGTCTTATCACCAGCTGCACCCATCCACCCTGAACTGGTCACATTTCTCCAAATACACCAAGCGGTTTCAAACCCTCCAACGTTTTACATACGCCATTCCCTCTGCCTATAGCTACTTCCTACAAACGTACCTTCCTACTGCCCAGCAACCTTCTAATCATCCTCCAGCTTGCCCACCCTTCCCCGCTTCTGCAAAGACTTCCCTGACCTCACCACAGAAGCTTTCTACACACCTGTCATGTCACTGATCGTTGATACCAATACCCCCCTCCCCCAGCAGAGTATTAGCTCCCTGAGAGCAGGGATGGGACTTGTTCATCTCTTGTTTCCAGAGCACCAGGCACAGTGCCTAGCAAAGAGCAGGTTTTCAGGAAATGTTTGTTGAATGAATGAGAGAGGTTTAGATCTCCTCTTTGCAGGCCAATTTCTGTTAAGATCAGAGGCTGCAGGTAAGTCTAGGAGGCAGAAGGTAGAGGGTATCACCTGGGACCATCCTTCTCTCTACAGAATCTGCATTCTGAGAACTCCTTGGCTGAACAAGGCCCTACTGTGCCGCACCAGCCCCTACCCCGCTGGGGGCACACTCTCCCCCACAACCTTTCTAGACAAGTGCTTCAGGACAGAGGACAGGCGTGGCTCCCCCTGGGGCCTCCTCAGTAGCTGGTGAGTCTGAGCTGGGGAAGGATAACTTGGAACAGCGGGTCCAGAGACCTTCACACACACCCAGCCATCCTTCTCAGGAAATGTGGATGGAACAAACTGTAGGTGATCAGCGCTGAAAAGGACCTCAGCCATCATCTATTGCAAAGATGGCAAAAAAGTGTCACCTTGGATGCCAACTCCAATCCATTGATTGTGGCCGCCTGGACCACTGCTTTGGAAAGGATGTTAAGGTCATATCTGAACTCAGCAGAAAAGAACACCATGATTGATTAGTGATGTCTGCCATGGGTGAGAGAAGAGGAGCAGCATCTCCTTTGCCCTTACTGATCAAGTCCAACTCCAGCTTTGTTTTTGGAAACAAAACCAGAGAGGGATGGTGGCTTAGTCAAGGTCAAGGACTAGAACCCAGGCTTCCTGATTCTTCTGTTTAGTGCTCTGTTCTGTACCCTACTCTACTAACTCTTCTCCATGGGAAATGTTTGAGATTTCCTCAGATAAGAAATCTGGCTGCTTTCCAGAGTTCTACTGCATGGGGGCCTGGGTGCTGGTTCCCTTCCTCCAGATCCCAGCTTAGCCCTGTTCCCCTAACTGGTCTGGGCCCACACAAAGAAACCTGGAGGCCAGAGGAGCAAATGTGGGGTCTGCTTCCTTTTAGGGACACACCCTCTGGTTCCCTCCCAAGAATCTCCAAGAATCCAGTGGCTCAGAGCTTGCCTCTAAGGAAGAGGGCTAGGAGAGCCCTGCTGCATCCCACTACTGCCCTGGTTTCCCCTCCTGGAGTCTGATTTCCTTGGCCCTCGAGCCTTGGAGTCTGGGCCCTGGTCCAATGCTGCTGTTGTCTGAGGAATGGTTTGGCGAGAACAGATGTTAGAACTTGTTTGTTGATTCTTGTCTGGCTAATAAATCATTACCAACCACCTCCCCCAACAGGGATTCAAGTACTCCAGGCTCCTTCTGTCTCTGACTCTTATATTGCAGAAGGCAAGTTGTCAAATGACCATTGCAATTGGGGAGAGTGGTCGATGGTCGAAAGATACCTGGGCAAGGGCCACAGATCTATGGGCTGGGGGTGGGGAGACACCAAGGTGAGGGACACAGACCGCTCTCTGAAAACTATTCCTTCCCTAACTGGGGTGGGCTCGGCAGCTAGCCGGGGGCAGAGGGGTGACTACATCGCTTGGGGGCTGCCAGGGAAGAAAGAGGGGCAGGGAGGGGAATGGTTGAAAGGTAGCCCCAGCACCTCCTTCCTCAACCTCCCTGCCAAGCACAGGACTGGAAGGGAGAGGGGGCATTCTTAACCTTTGTGTGTGAGCCCCTTAGGATAGGGGACCCCCTTGCAGCGGCTCCCCCCTCTTGGGCTTAAGCCTCCCCTGTTCCTCTTAGGATGTTTCCTCTTCTCTCCCAGACCCACTTCAGGGCCTCTTGCCCCTGTGGCCAAGCTCCATACTCTAAGCTTCAACCACCTAGAAGAATCAGCCTCGGGTTGTGTTTTTGTCTCAGAAGGGGTCTCTCTGAGGCAGGGCTGTGTCTGCCCCTGGATCACCCTGAGGGCTCAGAGCAGAGACTGCTCCCCACCCCCACCCTGGGAACCACTCACAAGGCTTCTGGTACTCCTGTGGTCCCAGCCTGTTCTTACTCTCATTTCTAGGAGAGTTCAGTCAAGACAATCAGTGTCCATCAGGGTCTGTCTCCCTCCCAAGGGCCCCTGTGTACTTGCCAGAATCACAGAAGTCCCCCAGACCCCTCCCTGAAGACATAGTCCCTGGGTCTAGGCGCTGCCAACACTGGGCCAGCCCCAGTGACTAGTCAATTCCCCTCCTTTCCACTCAGTGCTAATCAGCTCCAGGAGAAATACAGTTGCTGAGTCAACAGAGTGGGGTTCCACTTCCTTCTGTCTATAGGTCTAAACTCCCTCCTAAGCAAGAGAAGAGGTGGGAGGGCAAAGGGGGGCGGGTGGGGGGTGTGGAGGGGAGGGGAGGGGAGCAGATGGCTTTGGGGAGGAGAGGCTGAAAGTGCAAGAAAGGTCTGAGATTAGACTCAGGGAGTCACCTGGTGGCTGATTCCTGTGGCAGCGGAGGAGGTAGAAAAAGGAGAGGCTGGCTGTATAGCAGGAGCTGGAAGTCAAAGTCAGCAGATGAGCTTTCCTTGGACTTCAGGACAGAACAGGGTGGGCAGGTTTGGGGAGGGGCCAGGAATGCCTAGTGACCCACTCGGTGTCTCTGAAGGAGCAAAGCCTGCTAGAGAGGGGTGAGTGCTCCTCACTGCTAGGGGTAGGCTCAGCAGAGTGGGTGGGAAGATCCTGACAACCAGCATTGTCAGCTTTCTGCTGCGCTTTGTTGCTAACACACTGCCCAACCTTTAACAGGGAAGCTTTTTTCTGCGCCGTTCCCTACATTCCTTTGAAATGGAGGGAGTGCCTTATTTGCCTGTGGGGCTACTGTACTGATCAGATGAGGCCAGGCAAGCAAGGGGCTTCGCAGAGCAGGACTGTGGGGCTAGAAGGGACTTCGAACCCTTTGTGACGGACTTGTTGGTTCAACCAAATCAGAAAATGAGTTCTACAGAGGGGAAATGACAGGGAACTGGAGGTACAGGGTGGATCTTGTCATCCCAAGCACTTGCTTCCCCTTACACTGTAGGGCCCCTCCCAGGCCCTAGGATAAGGCCCGGGTCCTCCCCCAGGCTCCAGCTGCAGGCCCAGCCCTGATGACCCAGGCAGTGGAGCGTCCTTCTCCCCACTTCCCACAGCCATGGGCACCCCCACACCATCCTGCTGATTTCACCCCCTCGGAGGCCCAGGGCTACAGTGAGACCTCAGCTGGAGAAGCTGAGTGAGTAACATACAGGAAAGGGAGCCTCGCGACTGTGCTGGGCAGGTTACCCTGCCCCAGTAGGGACCACTCGGGCCAGGAGGGGAAGGGCATTTCCCAGCTGACTCAGTCTCCCCATGGTTATTCCATCCTGCCAGCCTCCTCTAGGCAGGGCTCTCAGGCTCAAAACCCTCTTGTATCAGAGAGGAGTCTCCTACCTACCCTGAGCCCCAGATCCCCTCCAGAGCCCGCAGAAGGCCCTGCCGCGAGTTTCCAGCTCTGTCCTCTGGTTCCAGTCCCTTGAGCACCATGGCCTGCGCGGATGCCTTTTTTTCCCTGCCCCTGTCTCCCTTAAGCTGTCCCCTTTATCAGGTCAGCTCCCTCAGCTAATGCAGTCCAGTCTCAGTATGGTGCCCTGTAACTCTGGCTCAGGGGACCAGAGCAGGGGCAGGGGGCTGAGAGATGTTAACCCTCAACCTTAGCTATCCTAATTCCACGGCATGAACCCACTGGAGGAGGGCTGGGGGCAGTCACCACTTAGGCTGTACCCTCAGCTACCCCTACTGGCCTCAGAACATCTGTCCCCACCGGAAATGAAGCTGAGCAGAGGGAGAGGGGGTACAAAAAAGGTTGGGACCAGGCAGCAGAGCGTTCCGCCACCCTGCCACCCCTCAGAACTTCAGCCAGCCCTTCAAATGACTGCGGCTTCCTGGTCAGTAAGCTCAGCACCCAGCTGGAACAAAGACGTGGCTGGGTTCCTGCCCAGGCGTCAGAGCTTTGGGGTAGGAGCCGAAACGCCCTCTTCTTTGACAGCTGTGCCGTCTCCGTGTAGTTCCTAAGTCTGCTCCTTGTGGATCCCACCTTCCTCAGCTCCGTTGTCCTGGTCAACGTGGGCTTTGCCCCTCCAATATCTTACAGGGCGGTTTGAATCCATTTCTGACCAACACCTCCACCACCCTCCCCCCGCCCCAGTCCCTTGGCTGTTGCTGCCATGCCAGTTTTAGCCAAGTTATCCCTCTTCCCTCCTTTCGTCTCCCTCACCCCTGTCTTCTCTTTCCTGTTTATGGTAACTTGAGGTTACTACCTCAGGAAGCCCTCCCAAATAGAGTCTGTTCATTTTCTAACTTTTATTTCTCTTGGTGACCAGGAAATTCCAACCAAGTAAAATGTTATCTTATGGTAGGAATAAAAAGTGGCTTGGAACTTCCCTGGTGGTACAGTGGTAGGTATTCTGTGCTTCCACTGCAGGGGGCATGGGTTCGATCCCTGGTCGGGGAACTAGGATCCCCCATGCTGCTCTGCAGTTTAAAAAAAAAAGTTTACTACTTGCGGAGAACCAAAGGAGATGGGACACAAGAAGACACTGAAGGATGTCTGGCTTAAATCTGTCCATTCACAGAAGACACCAGGACTCTCCCTACCCATATGCCTCGCCTCCCAACCCAGAGCACCACCAGGTTCGTCATGACGCAGCCCCTAAAATGACAAAGTTGAAGAGCTGAATCCCAGGAGTACGGCAACTCAGGAAGGAGTGTGGCAACCCCATCTACAGAGCCCTGGATACAGAAAGAGCAGCTGACTCCTTGGGACCTCAGACTTTGGGGCCCTACTGAGCCGACCTCACCACCTCACTTCACTGTGACTCCCGAGGGGCGGCCTTAGTCCTCAGTGCCTCTGTGGATGGTGGGAGCGGTGGTACAGGCTGAAGGCTCCTTGCTGAAGGCTGGCTGGATGCCCTGACTTGGACAACTACAGCCCGCGTGTCCCTGTGGGATGCAGGAGCCCTGTCTGGCTCCAACCCGAAGTAGGTCAGATTTCAGATAAGCGGGTGGTTTTCCTGTAAGCAATGAAACCCTCCTCTGTACTTAATGAGAAACAGACTCCTCAACTTACCCCAGCTCACAAGACCAGAAGCATGGTGAGATTCCTCACTTCCTTCTCATCCCCAAGTCCCCACCACACACTTCTTCAAAACTGCCCCTCGGGTCTCAGCCTTCCTCTCTGTCACCAGGACTGTCAAACACCAATTCCTCCCAGTGTTTTTCCTATTCAGAACCTGCACTTTCGTTCAGTCAGCATTCCCTTGCCTGGCATCCAAGGCCTTTCTTTTCACAGGAGTTTAACACTCCCTTCCTGCATGAAGTCACTGCGATTAAGCCCTACTGGAGTTCCAAGTCCCCTCAGTGTCTACAGCAGGATGTGCTTGCTGCTTTGTGACCAATATTCAGTATCTTCCATCTCTATCTGAACCGTGTCTGAGGAGGAGGAATCATGCCACTATCCTGTCGCTCCTGGGCACCTTGGTGCCCTACAGCCAACTCAAGTCCACAGACCCTGCCACCTCCCTCCTCATCCACCACCCTCCCCCAACCTACCCCATCCTCTCAAGCAAAAAGCTCGGAGTTAGATGGAGGCTCCAAGGATATCTGTCTAGCCCCCAATCTCCATGCAAAGCTTCCAAACCAGTCCAGGCCAATGACAACCAGTAAAAATTTTAGTCATCTTCGGGGACAGGCATTTCACTACTTTTTCATGTCCAACAACTCTTTCACATCCCAGAAACAATCTCCTTGACTTCAAGATACCTGAGATCAGCAATACTTCCCACATTTGGAGTCACAGGCCCCTGTCCCAAACAAAACTGTACATACACTTCCTAGAGTCTTCAGTGGCCATGACCCCAGTTAAGATGGTCAGCACCCAGAAAAACTACAAAGTAATCACGAGATAGCTCACAACAGTTTGGAGGCTAAACTAAGTTTGCAGGTAAAAACTAAGATCTAAGGACAGAACAACAAAAGAGAAGCATCCAAACAAAAAAAATAAAAAAGAGAGAGAGAGAGACCTCACTTAAAAGTAGGAAAAGGTTCAGGGCACGCAATGTCTGTTGGACTGAATATTTTATTTCAACAGACATCCCTGGTTTTAAAAAAAAAAAAAGATGGAGGGAGGGGTTCAACATATCATCACACCCAACAGGGAGCCAAACTCCCATCCAAGAACTCAGAGCCCCTTCTGAGGCATCACTTGAGTCTTTGCTAGCTCCAAGACAGAAGGGAGCTGAATTTTCTAACTTTTGTTAAGAAAAATCTATCAAATATGTTCATTCTCGCAGAGGCGAGGGCTGGGTCCTCAGGGAAAGAGATCCTGGGCTTGGATCAGCTGGGGTCCCAGAGATGAAGCTGGGGGCCGAGCCAGCTGGGCTGCAGATCCAGAGGCAGTCAGGTCCAGAGCCCTAGAATCCGTATTTGGCTTGGGTCTGCCGGCGGCTGAGCTTGTTCTCCGACCAGGTGTTCTTCAGTTCCAACTCCCGCTCCTTAGCCTGTGCAAGGAAGAGGGGGCAGGGGAGAGTCACACCAAGGCTCTAAGAAACAAGCTTCTCTTGCCTCTGTGTGCTTCCCACTTTAAAGTCTTTCTGCCATCAAAACAATTATGAGGAAAAAGTAAACCCCTTGAAGGATTTAATTTTCTTATTCAAGCAGAAGGGGAGGACCCTCAGAAAGCAAAGGAAACCATCTCTTTGGGGAGTTAATAGGGTTCAAGCAGAATTTCAAGAATGCTGGTCCTGGGACTTCTCTGGTGGTCCAGTGGCTAAGACTCCATGTTCTCAATGCAGGAGGCCAGAGTTCGATCCCTGGTCAGGGAACTAGATACCACATGCTACAACTAAAAAACCTGCATGCACAATCAAGACCTGTTGTAGTCAAATAAATAAAGAATTAATTAAAAAAAAAAAAAGAATGCTGGTTCTTCATCAGCTAGATTTAAAACTGAAATGCTCAAATGGGAAATGGACAAATGAAAACTTGAATTTGGCATCTGAAAGGAAGACAATTAGCTGCCTTGGATACCTAACGAGCCATGTGAGAGAAGACAGCATTGAAGACCTGGACAGGTCAAAATAGGACACCTACCAACAATAATTTAGCCTGGAGCCACTGTTTCGCTGTTGTGTTAAATGTAGTATATATGGTACCCTAGAAATTCACACCACTTTAGAGCACAAATTGAAGCTGTGAAAAACTGACTGGAAGGTACAAGAATTAATGCTTCCCCTCCTGACTGTGACAACTCCTAGCTCTAGACAGCATTCTGGGAATGTACAAATGCCACCCTAGAAAAGGGGCTCCTCAACCCCACCTCCACCTGCTCATTTCCCCTGGGGTGGAGAAGGGTGCTAGGAGTTTGGATTTAAAAAAAGACCCTACAGGGGAACAGCAAGTAAAAAATAATTTAAAAATAAAAATTAAAAAATTTTAAAGACACTACCCTTAAATTCTTTCCCTACAAATAACAAGATAGGGTAAGGGTACAAAGGAGTCCATGAAAAAGAAGATGAAAATATGGTAAGAACAATGAATGCAAGTTTTGGCACTGAAATCACCAACCAGCATATATACTCTCCGGAAATGGCCAGGAAAGAGTCTTATTCCTTCTGTACTCTTGACAGCATTTAGCACACTAGATCTCAAAAAGATATTTAATGACACAATAAATATTTGAAAGCTGTCAGGTCCTATCAAATAAATACCAAGAAATATTCCAATTACAAAAGATATTTTTAGATTATCTGTAAATCTGAATTACTTGCATTGATGTTTCCTACCACAGAAATGAAGAACACAAAACCAACCTCACCTCCTCATGAGGTATATGTTTTGCTAAAAGTTGCTGAACCAATTTTTCTTTGGTTTTTTAAATTATCAGATGAACTTGATATTTAAAAGAACCTTATGAGAAACCATTTCACCCCCCTCTTACCTCTATGTTTTAAATATCTGAATCTTCATTTTCAGTTTATTCCAAGCACCTGTACTGGAGTCTTACATGAAGTGAGCCTGAGGCAGAGTAGGATAATTCTGAAGGACACATCCCCACCTAGTGGCCATATGGAGAACTGGGGAGGGTGCCTGCCAGAAGCAGGGGTCTGACAGAGGCTTCTAGCGAAGATCTCAGCCTTCAAATCCCCAGGTTTAAAGGGATCCTGCCTAGCAGGCCAGGGCCCTCAGGCCTCTCACCTGATGAATCAGGTACGTAATCTGGTGTTTCCGCCGCTGCTGGCCTGTTGGCTGCTCACCTTTCTTCTGTAAGGGAAGAAAACCATCATTAACACATTGAAAGAAAAGTGGAAGCTTCTCACATGCCCCAATGGGACAGGATGGGTATTAAGAAAACAACTACACAGCCCAAATCCTAGGGGGAAGAAGTCAGCTTGGAGCAGTTCTTAAGTCTATTTACTTACAAGATAGTTATTTTTATTAAAGTTATTATGCAAAAAATCTCAAGCTCAGAATACTTGCCTAAAAGAGTCAGCCAATATCCTCATTAGACTGGAAATACTTTGAGGTCAGGGCTGTCTTCTGTATCTTTGGTAACCCACCACCTCAGCACCAAGCCTGGGGCTCTGCCCACGGTGGACACTTGGCACCAGCTTTACTGCTTGCAGTCAGTCTAAAACAGTTTAAAGGCCAGGGTCCAGGAGACCTCCCTCCCTTCTTACCTCCCGCCACCTCCTCTGCCCTTAAGGACCTCTTCATCTCTGTCCACTTCTCCCCAGTCAGGCCAGATGTCTAGCCTATCTCCTGCCTACTGCTTACCAAGCTCTCTCCCATCAATCACCTTTGGCTGAAACCCTACTCCCTCATTCTAGTAAGTATCAACAAGCAGCTTCCCTGGAATTAGATTTTCACAATCACCACGCCTCTCTCCAATTTTCCAGCCTTCACCCGTAACTGCACTGAATCCCTAACCAAACTTTGATGCAAATGATTTACTGTCAAAGTCTATATTGGTCGGGCTTTCATTCTGCGGTTTTCCTGTCCTCTGCCAGTGTTTGAGTCTCAGACTAGAAGCTTCCTAATCAGCCCCACCCAACTCCCAAAACTCCTCTCTGGAGTCTCCTCAGCACTTATGTAATCAATTTGCACCATAATCATTTATACTCAAGTGTCCTTAAAACTCTTTTTCTCAACTACACTCTAAACCTGTCAAGGACAGGAACTGTATCCTTTTCTTCTTTTTTTAAAAATCTAGCTCAATACAATGAGATGGTGGGGAATAAAATAAAAAACTTAAACCTGGGAAAACAGCACACTCCAATTCCTTGATGCTATTTAATGTCATCTAATATGACAGTTGAAGATGACAAACATAAAACACCCAGCTCCATTCCTGTCTACGTGAGCACTACCAGCAGCAGCTGTTACTGCGTGATGATGCCTCTCCACCCAGTTAGTAGAGCATGCTCTCCTAAGTGGCTTTTCCAGTAAACAGTGATGGATCTACGCTGATCTAACCACAATCCTTTGCTCTGTCCCGTACAACCGCCAGCGCTCAGTTAAAACAAACGACTGGGGCTCAGATGGCCATCTGTGGCCACAGAACAAAGCAAAGCAAACGGGGGGAGAAGAAGGGAATAAAATGCCCGACCTTGGCCGTGCTGGTGCTGGGCTAGAATCCAGGCTTCCCCACATCTTCCCCCCTGTGGCAGGCTCATAAATGTCCACATTTGCCGTACTCAGCTACTACGTGAAGAGATGTTCATCATACTGACGGAAGAAAACTAGCACAGGGAAGGCAGGAGTGTGGTGTGGGAAAGGTGAGGGATAAAGCGTCTGAAAAGGCCACAGCTGGGTACAACAAGTGATGGAGAGAGAGGTGAGAGGAGGGGATGCACACTCAGAACCGAGGACCCCAGGACTTCAGAGGCTCTGCTGGGCCCGCACCTCAACGATGTGCTGCACCAGGTCCCAACTTAACGGGATGGAGAGAGGGGTAGGACAGTAGGAAAAGGGTTGAGAGCAGCTACGGATTCTGTTCAGCCAGGAAGAAGCCACACATGTTGAGATCTTCTCAACTGCAGGATAGGAAACTGTTTCAGCCATCCAATCTCAGTAACCAGACTACCATCCAGGTAGAGAGCGAAGTGCTGCAAAATTCTGGAAAGTAGGAGCTGTACCTGGGAGGCTTGGCGTACACTCCAGTACCAAGGGGAACGTGTTTGCTAAAGGTGTAGGGATAGTAACAATGAGGTGAGGGGTCAGATTTTGCTCTGGGGACTCCCAAGGTGGCCACCCAGCAGACCTTCCTTTCCCACTTACTTTGCTGAATGACTTCACGGTTTTCTCTTCTGTCAGTGACTTGGTCATCCACTGCTGGGCCCCGCTGAGCTGGTCGTCACCTTTGATCTCCACAAAGTTGATCTCCTCCCTCCCTCGGTTCCTTTTGCCCTGCAGCCGCTTAAACTGGAAAAGGGGGGAAAAATTCAGGAGTCGGGGGTCTGGGTAGGGGATCAGGAGATGTCACCAAGGATCCAGAGTTTATGGAATGATTTTAGGGCTCCCCAATTCCACTGCACCCTTAATTCTCTCTGTGCAGTACATCCTTTCACCATGCCACCTACCAAGCTGCATTGATGCCAGGTGAAAGGCTACTTCTCAGAAGTTCTCCTGGCCTCAGGGAAAAGAAGGCCAAAATGTATTTCCAAACATGAGTGCAGAGATTCACTGGTATGAATTTTACTCAAATTATGTATAAATTGTATATGCCTAAAAGAACTGCACACTATTTTCAAATTAAGAATTAAAGGTACAAAAACAATTCTATTTTTTTTTTTCAAAAACAATTCTAGGATTTCTTCTAAAAATTAGTTCTTTTAACATGTCTGTTTTTTCTCATTGGTTCAGTATCACCAAATCAGCAGACCACACACCAGATTAGACATCAGAGGAGAATATAATTCGAGATGGAGAGAGAGGAAGCCTCAAAAAAGAGCCTGGCAAAATTTCCAGGAGACTGCTACTCTTTCCTCTTCCTCCGAAAGAAAGAAAGAAAAATTATCATACTGTTAAGTCATCAGAAGATGTGCCGAGGAGTGTAGGTGAAGAGGAATTAAATTCAAGAACACTTGGAAATCTGCAGTGAAACCCAGGTTGTGGTCTGAGCATCAGCAAGGCCTCTCTCTACCCATAAGGAGTTGACTTTTGCCACTGGATAAGCTCCCTGCTGCCTCCGAGGCTTAGAACAAAAAGGGCCTAACTACTGAACTTGTCAAGGAGGAGACACAGGAAAGTGGACGAACACAGGATTAACCACAGGCAGAAGTTTGCAAAGGAATAGACACCCTTCTGTGAAAAGGTGAAGAGAAAGTTATTTTTGTAAGAACTTGCATCCCCTATTTCTCCAACCCACTCCTGGTAGGCTGTGGCCTCCCTATAGATCGAATTCTTTATCTCCTGAACATGACTGGACGGTTGCAAAACATGAGGTTTTCATCTTCCCTTGCGCCGAGGTGGGGAGAGGCTCAGCAGCAGAGAATAACACAGTGATGTGAAACACGAGGTTATTTACTGTGGCTGCTGTTCCCTCCCCCTCTCTGTTAGCATGAATGAACCCAACATTTTGGCTAGGCATAGTACCACCCAATGAAAAGACTACTATGTTCCCTTGCAACTAAATACAGCCATATGACAGGTTCTAGTCAGTAAGATAGAAGGAAAAGTATTCTTAGGAACTTTCAGGAAGTCTCCTGAAGGGGGAGGTGACTTTCTTTTTCCAGTCTGCTGCCTGGTGTGCAATAATGAGAACAGTGGCCTTAGCTACATTCTCATTCTCATCGAAGGGGGCTGGATCGCGACAACTTTATGAAGCTGCCATACCAGCCTTGGCCTGCCTACCTCTAGCCTTCTTTTATAAAGAAAAAAGTTAACTTCCCTCACATATGCCATTATTACTTGAAGTTTCTCAATTATATGTTGTCAAACCAAATCCCAAATGAATATAGCTTTTTGCTTTTTTTAAAAAAAGAATTTCCTTTAGCTTCAGACTTGAAACTTGGTGTCTAGATGTCAAAGATGGTCACTTGGGCTTTATGAACTTACTGCTTCGTCATCGATGAAGGACGCATCTGGGGCAATTTCCTGGGTGGGGACCAGAGCCGGATCCTGTGCGGGATAGTAGCCACCACTGTAATAATCCTGTAGTCAAGGAGGGGAGAAAACATACCAGCTGAGGGCAGAGTGGAGAGAAAAGAGAAAACCCTCATCCAAGAGGCAGTGGTGACACCCACACTACAGACCCCTCAAGTGGGCCAGCAAAAGCACAGATCCTAAGGACCTACCCTACAACTCAAGAACCAGAGTGTCTTCTAATCTACACCATCCAGACAGATAGATTTTTTTTTAGGGAAGAGATACAAGAAATAAAGACATTCTCTCCTGCTTCAATTCACAGCCTGCTCCCTTGGCTGCTTCCCCAGCATGACTCCTACTGCTGACCTCTACCGTGCCTCAGCCGGGCTCCTCCTGCTCAGAAGACCCCAGTGTACGCTCCAGTGTGAGCAGAGATGAGGAGGTGTGAGGCGTGCTACTCCTGCTCCTCGTCCAATCTAGCAGCCCTGAGCACAGGGGATTCCCTCCCTCAGCAGGCAGGAAGATTGCAGATTTCTGATAAAAATAAACCACCATAAGGGTGGTATGGAATTTACAAAGCTGGGAACAAACCAGGTTTGCATTACCAGATTTTCAGCTCAGGAATTGATGATGCCCCTTTAGAGGTAAGCTGGCCAGATGTTGCTGTGGACCCGAGAGGAAGAGGGGTGAAGGCAAGGCAAGGCCCCTACTGTGGCCAACTCAGGCAGCTGCAGGGCTGAGAAATTATTTCCTCTCTGCCTACACTTTTTCCTAATTCTTCCACCTTTGCCCAAAACTCCAAGAAATGCTCCTCCAAGAACATTCATTTTATATATGAAAAATAAGGTTTAATATTAAATAAAAATAATACACAAAAAACCAGAGTAATTAAAGCATTAATTTTCATTAAAAGTATTAATAAAAAACATACATTTAAATTGAAGGGCCCCCTAGAGTAATTACAGTGCTTTAATTTGCACTGACTGCCTTCATGGTATCTGTAACTGCATACAAAATTCCAACTGTTATTCACTGGCTGGATATAAACTAGTGGTTTGTTACATTTTTCTCTTTCTTTGCTAAAGGGGTCAAAACACTCATCTTCCTCCTTCCAACAACACTGAGGGGAGATACACTGTCCCTGGTCAGTCTACAGGACACAGCAAGGCTTAATGGCAGACAGGTTTCAAAGTCTTTGATCAGAAGAGAGTGCCCTCAAAGTCCACCTACCATGGGTCCCTACGCAGGCCTAGATTGCAGGGAAGAGTAACACCGACCACTCAGAGAATCACAGTGGTTGAAGGAGACTTAAGTCTTGCAACCATCACACGCTGGCAGGAAAACTTACTACAGCTGCCCGGCCACAGCACGAGCCAGCTGCCTCTGATCAACCACCACCGCGGCTGTGAGTCCCCGGACTCCTGCGAGCCCTCTCCATCTAACAAAGTTCTGAAGTCTGTCTTAACTACTCACAACCTGGCCTCATATATTCTCACCCTCTGAAGCCCTGGAGAACAATTTAAACAGCTCTTCCACATAATATTTGAATAAAAATTCTCATAACAATTTACTGAGCATTTGCTATGTTACCAATATAACTCTTGTAGCAACCCTGAAGTTCTATCATTCTTCCCATCTTAGAGTTGAGAAATCTGAGATTCAGAGGGGCAGATAAGCAATTTGCCCCGACTCACATAGTTTGAGATTCGAAATCTAAACCCCACTTCCTGTCTCTGCCCAAACACTGTCCCCCAGTGTCCTCTCTGTAGAGACTTACTTTAGGCCTTTGACTCCTCATGTCTCAGTCAAGGCCTCTTGCCATTCTCCTATTCCCTTTGCATTCAACTCTCCAGACTCCCTCCTCTCCCTCCCCACCTCCAGAACTCTCCTTGGACTCACTGCTATCTAGCCGTCTGTGCCAAAGCTCTTGCATCCTCCTCACCCACACGTGCAGAAGCTACCTGGGATCTCTAAGATTAGAGACTGCTCTTCTTCCACTTTCTCCCTATCCCTCTCATCAGCTCCTACAATGACCTTTTGTGTTCAGAATAGACTTAGGCAATTTTAGATCAATATGGTTCAGCAAAAAGCCATAATGTTTTGAGACCCGATAGGTAAGGAAAACCAAGACACCAGAAGACTCATTAATTCAGCCAAAGTGATGCCAGAGAGGCCGTATCACAGGCTCAGAGCTCTCCCTGACTGTCAGACTCCCAGCCTGCCCTCCATGCCGCCCACGCACCTGATAGTAAGCACCAGCGGCATTCGCGTCGCCATATGTGGAAAACTGATTGTAGCCGTAGTCCTCCCCAGGCTTAGGCATCCAAGGGGCCCCACTTGAGCCTGCTGCCATCTTGAATTCCAAGGGGGCATTGGCTGCATCGTCCTGGAAGGCTGGCTCTGGTTCTGTGCCTGGAGGCAGCTCTTCTGGGACAGTGGGAACGGGGTAAGGGTATGGCTCAACTCCAGGCGGCTCGGCCTTCTCAGGGAGGGAGAAAAAGTTCTCAGGGGCTACTTCCTCATCACTGTCGTCCTCTTCCTGCGTGATCTGCTTCGTCACCTGCAGGGCAGCACTCTTGGCGGCAGCCTTGATAGCTGAGGGCGACGGAGTGGTGGTTGTGGTGCCCACAACAGGGGCAAGAGAAGAGGACTTGGTCTTAGAAGCTTGCCTGGAGGGCTTAGTGTCAGAGGAGCCATCCGAGGGTTTCCGGGAGAAGGCATGGGGCAGGAGCAACCTGTTAGTCTCTTTCACAGTCAGGTTTTTAGGTTGGGGAAGCAAGGCGGACAAACCAGTCCCCTCACTGGATCCCTGGTGAGCCCAAGTTTGGGTAAGGAGGGAAGAAAGGTGACAAGCGAGATGTTATGATACATACTACTGACATTAAGAACAAGCATTACAGTTACGTCCTCCAGCCTAAAATCTTACCAGCCCTGTTTCTGTCTGACCTTTGCCCACTAAGGTCATCCACACTGGACTTGACTGCTCCTACCTCAAGCCCTTCTGCTGTCCATTTCTCCCAGCTCCTCTACCACAAAACCTTTCCTGATTTTTTTTTTGCTAATATGATACACTTAGTAAATACATCATCTTTCTTCTCAAAAAGCCCAGGGCTCTCTCCAGATGATCAATCTCTCAGTATCTTGAAGGTTCCTCTTAAGCATAGCAACTCCCTGTTTCCTTTGGATTGGCACTCAAAGTCAATAGCAAGGCTCTGTCCTAAAAAGACATTCATACATCCTGCCCAAATTTCCCTCCCCGCCCAAGGAAAGCCCTAGAGATGTGGTATATCCAGCTTGTTTATGCCAGAGTCAAGCATTTAACTTATCAACTTGTAAGCTAACTGGCTCAGTCCATCCAGAGTTCTTGTTACTCATAAAAATCTCTTGGATTCTGCTTTCTGTACAACAAGGCCAGCTGGCCTAACTGTAGGGCTGAGGGAGGTATTGGTTTGAAAAAGGAGAATGGAGTTGGTGTCACTTACTGGACACTGTGTCACTGTCCCAGAGTAACCATGTACTGCAGCACTCTCGGTCAAGAAATGCCCAGAATGAGTAAACTAAGGCTTCTGAATCAAGCAGTCCAGGCAGAACTGTTCACCCAGAAAATGGGCTCTTCTCCCTGCTGTCTGTGTTCACAGACTTGGGTCATTCCATCCTGGCAGATGCCAAAGGCTCAGGCTCATAAAAACCGACCGAGATGGAAGATGGAGAACATACATCCTTCAGGCTACCTTCGAAGCATCTGACTTCTCAGCTACATCTGGGATCATGGCTACATCCCTCTGCAGTGCTTGGTCCACGTTGCCTTCTCAGCTCAGAGGTTCTCCATGCACTCATCTCTTCCTACCACCTGCAAGACTGCTCTTTGCTCCTGGAGTGCATTCTGAGCCAGTGTCCTCCCATCTCTTTAGCTGCCAGTTCACTTCCTCCAGGAAGCCATTCTGACAACAGGCAACAACTGGCTTCATTCAGTCTCAGCAAGTGCGTATCTTTCACGATTCTTCCTCCATAAACCACTACAGACATGGACACAGCATCACTCTCATCAGTTATCTAACTTCCATGTGATTGTGTCCTTCTAAGATCTCCCAATATGGGATGTGACACCTTAACAGACTCAGGGAAGGGGCAACCTCAGGATCATATACCTGGATCAGGAGACAACAACCTTATAAAGGAAGAACCACTTTTGCTCTTCCTGAGACTTATAATTAACATGAGGTCAGAGGACTCACTGAGTGTGGAGCTCAACAGGAAGAAACTCCTGGGAGCCAGAATAAAGGCACTGGGACAAGGGGAATCAGGAAACAGCAGCGAGAGCATCTCCCAGCACTGTCTGGTTAAGGACTTCTGGTCTTTATGACAAAGCAGTGGCCAAACGCTGCAACTAAGAGCATGGACTCTAGTCAGACTGCCTCAGTCCAATCTCAGCTCTGTCCCCACTAGTTGTCTGACCCTGGGCAAGTTCCTTAAGGTCTCATTCTCCTCATATACAATACGGGAATGATAGTAGCACTCTGATTTAGGTACTATTAAGAGGATAAAATCAGTTAAACACTGGTATAGCACTTAGTACTATTTAAGTTTCTTTTCCAGGTTAAAAATGAGACTGGGGGAAGATGGATAATTTTAAAGTTCAGATGTCCCATAACATCATTTTGACCAATCCATTTATTCTACTGTTCCTAAATAATCCTTTTACCTGAAATGTAATAAATCAAATTGAGTTCCAGTTCATCTCCCTACCATGCCTATCCTCTAGGAGAGGCAACGCCCACACACTAAAGTCAGTGAACAGTGAGGGGAGGGTAGAAAAGCACAAGATCTGACGTTACCTGGAAAACAAAACTACACTCAAAGAGGCAGTCCTCAATATCAATATTTGCATTTGCTTAAGCTTGATTTGGAAATTTCCTATCTCCCAGGAAGCAATATAGGGAAGAAATGGCTTCTGTCACAAAGCTTACCTGAAGGACAGTTTTCTTCTTTGTGGGTTCATCTTCCTCAGAATCTGACTAAGAGAAAAAGAAATAAAATAAGGCCTCGCTGTTTAAGGACAATAGGGAAAGCACTCACCTTAAATGAAGCAGAAATAAAGGCTTGGACAACAGTGGCTATCATCTTGTCTGGGCCCTTCCCCTGTATGAGGTATGTGTCTCCCAGGACCAGCCGAACAGCTTCAGAGAATGAGGTAGGCATTAACCTCCCCTGGTCACTCATTCTCAAACCCCCAGACCTGTTCCAGAGCCTTTTGCATCAATTTTGTCCTTTAAATTAAGACTACTTCCTCTCATTCAGTCCTTGGTGGAAAGAAAAAACTATACCCATTCTTCTTCCTATAAATCTGTCCACTAGAAGATGAATGGGATTTGGCCCACAATCTCACCCAATCTCAGCTTCACTTCTAAAACCACTTATACAGACTACATAACCACAGGGCCGGGGAACTCCTATGGGATTAAGTGGTGTGTTAACTACTCTTCTATGAGACATTAAAGGTCAAAGCCATTGGAGAAATCCATTCCTCTCCAAGTATGATCTATTGTATAAGTATGCCAGACAGAGTCGTTCACATCCAGGAAGAAGGCAAGCAAATGATGACTGTCAGAATTTGGGGCAAGAAGGGAGGTCCTCTGTGTTATCCCTCTGATTCTTCAGGATTGTTTTTAAAACAAGCTCTCACACTGAAACATGGCCCAACTTTTAGTTGAACATCAGCTCCTCAGCCATCTTCAACTATCAGAAAGATGCAAGGCATATGAAAACTAAGCTTTAACATTTTATTTTAAAAAAATATCCAACCTGAGAACCTTAAAAGTTTTCCATTTGTTGTTAAGACCCTGGTCTGGGGCACCTGTAAATAAAGGTGATTAGGCAGGAATCTAAGATTTTTTTCCATCCCCAAGATTTTAAACAACTCAAATTCTCTGCCTGTTTTTCTCAACTGAACCTCATACATCACAGGTTCCCCACTGGATTCATCTGTTACAAGGACCTCTTGATCATCATTACTCAGAACCTACTGTATGCAAGACACTGTGCCAGGCGCTATCGACACAGCTCCAAGTGGTGCCCTACGGCTGGGCTACAGGTACTGCGATGACATTCATCCACTCAGGCAACAGGACAGGACTCGGAGCAGGCAGAGTCCTGGCCCACTGATTTCCAGAGGCACAACCTAGACTACTTCCTCCACTGTGCTTCAAAGATTTTCTTGTATGCCAAGACATGGAAAAAATCCCAGCCCTCAAGAAACTTGAGTCCAGTAAGAAGAAAGACAAGTACCCAAATAATTGTAATAAAAGCAGTTAAGAATAAGGGCATCAACTGTGACTCCAAAATCTCCTCAGAGAACTGGCCGAGCCTCCATCTGTACCTCTTTCGCGTAAGTTCCCCACCTTATTGCTCCTCCTTCAGGTTCCTGGATGACTGCCACCTCTCACTCTCCTGTCAGTCTGCACTCTGTACCTCCTGACCTGAAACTCTGAAGTCTTCCTAAAGAAGCTCACCTCGCTCTTTTTCACTGTGCCCCTATGTTATTTATTTGTCTGGGGTGGCATCAGGCTAACAATGATTCATCTGTGCTTGCTTTGTAAATGTTGCACTTTTCGTGTGCATATACTTGCCTTACTAGAATTAACACCCAAAAAAGAAGTCCTTTTCATTATAAGGGACTGGAATGCAAAAGTAGTAAGTCAACAGATACCTGGAGTAACAGGCAAATTTGACCTTGGAGTACAAAAGCAGGCCAAAGGCTAACAAAGTTTTGCCAAGAGAACGCACTGGTCATAGCAAACACCCTCTTTCAACAACCACAAGAGAAGACTCTACACAGGGACGTCACCAGATGGTCAATACTGAAATCAGATTGATTATATTCTTTGCAGACAAAGATGGAGAAGCTCTATACAGACAGCAAAAACAAGACTGGGAGCTGACTGTGGCTCAGATCATGAACTCCTTCCTTAATGCAAAATTCAGACTTAAATTAAAGAAAGTAAGGAAAACCACTGGACCATTCAGGTATGACCTAAATCAAATCCCTTATGATTATACAGAGGAAGTGACAAATAGACTCAAGTTATTAGATCTAACAGACAGAGGGCCGGAAGAACTATGGATGGAGGTTCGTGACATTGTACAAGAGGCAGTGATCAAGACCATTCCCAAGAAAAAGAAAGGCAAAATGGTTGTCTGAGGAGGCTTTAGAAATAGCTGAGAAAAGAAGAGAAGCGAAAGGCAAAGGAGAAAAGGAAAGATATACCCATTTGAATGAAGAGTTCCAAAGAATAGCAAGGAGAGAGAAGAAAGCCTTCTCGGTGATCAATGCAAAGAAATAGAGGAAAGCAATAGAATAGGAATGACTAGAGATCTCTTCAAGAAAATTAGAGATACCAAGGGAAGATTTCATGGAAAGATGGGCATAATAAAGGACAGAAATGGTATGGACCTAACAGAAGCAGAAGATATTAAGAAGAGGTGGCAAGAAAACACAGAAGAACTGTACAAAAAAGACCTTCATGACTCAGATAACTATGATGGTATGATCACTCACCTAGAGCCAGACATCCTGGAATGCGAAGTCAAGTGAGCCTTAGGAAGGATCACTATGAACAAAGCTAGTGGAGGTGATGGAATTCCAGTTGAACTATTTCAAATCCTAAAAGATGATGCTGTTTAAGTGTTGCACTCAATATGCCAGCAAATTTGGATAACTCAGCAGTGGCCACGGGACTGGAAAAGGTCAGTTTTCATTCCAACCTCAAAGAAAGGCAACAATGCCAAAGAATGTTCAAACTATTGCACAATTGCACTCATCTCATACACTAGCAAAGTAACACTCAAACCAAGTGAGGCTTCAACAATACGTGAATCGAGAACGTCCAGAGGTTCAAGCTGGATTTAGAAAAGGCAGAGGAACCAGAGATCATACTGCCAACATCCGCTGGATCATCAAAAAAGCAAGAGAGTTCCAGAAAAACAACTACTTCTGCTTTACTGACTATGCCAAAGCCTTTGACTGTGTGGATCACAATGAACTGTGGAAACTTCTGAAAGAGATGGGAATACCAGACCACCTTACCTGCCTTCTGAGAAATCTGTATGCAGGTCAAAAAGCAAGTTAGAACCAGACATGGAACAACGGACAGGTTGGAAAAGGAATACAACAAGGTTGTATATTGTCACCCTGCTTGTTTAACTTATATGCAGGGTACATCATGCAAAATTCTGGGCCGGATGAAGCACAAGCTAGAATCAAGACTGCAGGAAGAAATACCAATAACTTCAGATATGCAGATGACACCACCCTTACGGCAGAAAGTGAAGAGGAACTAAAGAGGAGAGTGAAAAAGTTGGCTTAAAACTCAACATTCAAAAACCTAATAAGATCGTGACATCCAGTCCCATCACTTCATGGCAAATAGATGGGGAAACAATGGAAACAGTGACAGACTTTATTTTCTTGGGCTCCAAAATCCCTGCAGATGGTGACTGCAACCATGAAATTTAAAAAACGCTTGCTCCTTGGAAGAAAAGCTATGACCAACCTAGACAGCATTTTAGAAAGCAGAGACATTACTTTGCCGACAAAGGTCCATCTAGTCAAAGCTATGGTTTTTCCAGTAGTCATGTATGGATGTGAGAGCTGGACCATAAAGAAAGCTGAGCGCCAAAGAATTGATACTTTTGAACTGTGGTGTTGGAGAAGATTCTTGAGAGAGTTCCTTAGACTGCAAGGAGATCCAAGCAGTTCATCCTAAAGGAAATCAGTCCAGAATATTCACTGGAAGAACTGATGCTGAAGATGAAGCTCTAATACTTTGGCCACCTGATGCAAAGAAATGACTCCTTAGAAAAGACCCTAATGCTGGGAAAGAATGAAGGCAGGCGAAGGGGACAACAGAGGATGAGATTGTTGGATGGCATCACTGACTCGATGGACATGAGTTTGAGCAAGCTCCAGGAGTTGGTGATGGACAGGGAAACCTGGCATGCTGCAGTCCATGCAGTTGCAAAGAGTCAGACACGACTAAGTGACTGAACTGAACTGATCCGTGAAAATGCAAAAAATGTATACTAACTAAAATTTTTAACAGAATTCAAGAATTATTATTCCCTCTGGTCTGCCAAGAGGTCAAACACATGGAAGAAAAGCTTTAAGCCCCAAACACCCAAGCATTTTTTACCTGTTCTCTCTGTTCCAAACTCCACTGCCTCAGGATTCACTGACCGTTTCCCTTTCCCCCCCCACCTCACTCCTCCTCCCTTGTTTCTTGACTATGAAGACTTTCTCCTTTCCAGCAGACCACACAGAACCACCTCACCATGGGGTATACAAGGTTGTCATGAAGTCCCCAGGCATGTTTAAACTTTAACATCTTAGGTAATATGGCCAATGGAAACAATCTGCAAAGAAAATGTTATCAAGTTTAAGACGATTACATTCATAAAACTGTACAAGCATATTTTTATTTTTCAGGTCTGTGACAAACAAAAAGTGGCTACTCTGAAATTGTAGGCAAACTGTCCTATGGCTAATAGAATTGAAGGCCAGATCAGCTGGGGGAAGAAAATTCAATTTTTCCTTAAATGTCACAGACGGTTTCCATTATACTGTCAACCTGAGTTTAAAGCTTAAAAGCACACACACACAACTGTACAAAGATTTTAGGAACACCTTATTAATTCCGGATTTAGAGGGCTGCTACAGCTACTCACAATCATCCTTCTCTCTCTGAACGTCTTGTACTCATCTACTGAGCCCCACTATCAATCATCTCATGAAGGGCACAAATATGACTCCCTAAAACAGAACACTAGGACCCTCAAAAAACGTGCTGAACCCCTAAGCCCTTATTAAGACTATTCATCTTTGAGAGGGGGCAGAAATAAATCTTTACCTCTTGAAGCTGACAAACAGGGCTCTGAGACATTCAGTAACCTACCTAGGCCACAGAGGAAGTCCAGGGCCCTTAGGAGAGCAGGGAAACAGAATGAGAACCACTTCTTGCCCCCTGAGTTAACTTTAGCCAACTAAAGAGGTTGGAAACATGGAGCTCACTGGTTCACTATGAAAAAGAGGTTGAGAGGCCACTCAAAGGATTTACAGGCATGTGTGGGCTTGGATGAAAACAGGAAAACAAAGAAAGCTCAGCAAGGAATTATCCAAATACCTCACACAAAAAATAAATTTCAGTTCAGAGTACCAAAAAGGAGGAGATGAGTAATCCAAAATCTAAAAGATGTGCCATTTATCTACCAGTCATGGGGTCAGGGGCTGTCTTAAAGCATTTAAAAGGAAAATTAATTCAGCTTCTATCAGAAACCAATTAGAGGCAACAGAATCAGCCTAAGCACAGTATTTAATTTAGACACAACCAGAACTTCCTTGATGGTGAAAAGTACATGAGCATACTGGGGTTTTTTTCCCCTTTATCATGGTAAAGTATATATAACATAAAATGTATCATTTTAACCATTTATAAGCATACAAGTACATACAGTAGCATTAAGTACATTCATAATATTGTATAACCATCACCACTATCTCCAGAACTTCTCATCATCCGAAACAGTGACTCTATACCTATTAATAATAATTGCCATTCCCCAGTAACCTCTATACTACTTTCAATCTCTTCATTTGCCTACCCTAGGTACCTCATACAAACGGAATCATATAATATGTGTCCTTTTGTGTCCAGCTTATTTTACTGAGCATGTCTGTCTGCAAAGTCCATCCATATTGTAACATATCGTATCAGTACTGCATCATATTGTATCAGAACTGCATTCCTTTTTAAGGTTGAGTAATATTCCACTGTATGTATATACCACTCTTTGTGTATCCACTCACCTGTTGCTGAAAATGTGGGTTATTGCCTTTTGGCTACTGTGAACAGTGCTGCTATGAACACTAGCATACAAGTATCTGTCTGAGTCCCTGTTTTCAAATATTTTTACCTAGGACTAAAACTGCTGGATCATTCTAATTAACTTCTTGAGAACTCGCCAAACTGTCCTCCACAGGAGCATATTAAAAGGAGGCTGTTGAGTCCACTCCTAGAGTGCTAAAGACCAGCGAAAGGTGGTCTAAGTGGGTCTGTGTCATCTGACCCAGAGCAAATGATGATGCTAGAGATACAGGAGCACCCAGGGCTGGAAGAAGGCTGGGCCAGAAAAGGCATTCCCAGATTTTCGAGACACAAACTGACTGTGTCTCTTAAGAAGGAAGTGCTGCATTTCTTTTTGGCCTCCTAAGAGCCTGCGCCTCAGTGGCCACCACTGTCCTCTCTGTTCCAGCTGCCAAGAGTGACAAGACACACACACCCCGAGACTGCTGAGCAAGAACGGAAACAGACATTTTCCATTAAGCCAGGCCCAGTGGGATCTGCTAATCTATGAGAGCCTCATTCCCCATGGCAGCCTCCCTCTTATCTTCCCAGGCTCTGGTTCTGACAGACTCCCTTTCCAAAAAGCAATCACTAGTTGCCAGGGCCAGAAGCCAAGAAGGAAATCAGAGCCCAAGCACAGACCACCCCCCCCCCCAACCCCCAGGCTCCAAACTCGAATCACTTACACACTCCTCTCTGCTATTATCCCAATTAGCTAGAGTCATCAACTGTTTTCCCCTTTGGTCTCAAATATGTTCTTACATCTGCCCGTTCAGTTAAGACATCATTTTCTCTCCCACTTTTGCACTCCTCATAGTATCACTTTCCTAGTTCTGGTTGCTCAAGAGTCTACTATCTTTTTGGTAGGAACTATGATAGAAAGGAAACCCACTCCAGTGTTCTTGCCTGGAGGATCCCAGGGACGGGGAGCCTGGTGGGCTGCCGTCTATGGGGTCGCACAGAGTCGGCCACGACTGAAGCGACTTAGCAGCAGGATGATAGAACACAACACCTGGCAGCAAACATGATTCCTGCTGCTCTCGAACTATGTGACTTTAGCTCTGTTCTCTAAACTCCTGTGTCCTCACCGGTAAGCTAGGGCTAAGGCTTAACTTACAGAGTCGCTGATGTGCCCAGCAGTGTCAGACACTCCACAGGGGACCCACAAATGTTGGAGCATTTTTCCTTCCCTTTCTATCTAGGGCTAAATCCTAGCTAAATTCACCGCAATCAACTCTTAACTACTTGCTTAACAGAAGTGACCAAAATTGGTGAAATTTCAATTTCACAGCTTCAAATCTTTCACTACCTGGGTAAGCAATTTGAAAGGACGTGTAACACTAATCCAAGTAATTCTGAAATTTCTATTTGTGTTCGAACGCACACTACATGACAAAAAACCCTTAGAGCAAACTTATTCCTCTAATTTTGCTTTTTTAGTATCCTAATTTTAGAAGTCTGCATCTCCTAAGCCCGCAAAATCAGCAATTAACCACTGTTCAGAAAGAGAACAGTAAGAAGGGAAAAGGAATGATGATTCCCCATTTTATGGATCATTCCTAATTTTTGACTCACATAAGTCAAAAGCTGACAGAATTTGATATTGAAACATACCTGGAGAGAGAATTTCCCCTGTTCCCTGACTGTGGCTGATCAATGAGCTGACTCAAATCAAAGCAATCACAGTCTCTCTCCCAGAAAACCAGACCAGGACTAAAACTACAGTTCAATCTGGGCCAATCACTAAAAGGAAGGAATGAAAAACCAAGGAGGTGTAGGTGGCCATCTTTCTCTGCAATAAAAGGTAAGAAGTGGAGGAAACTGGTCTGCAGACAAAGAATGACTTAAAGGTGCAAAGAGAAGCTGTGTGGATCCTTGACAGATCTCCAGCTCCTGATTCCAGGCCCTTTCCAGGGCACCTCAGTATATTTACGATGCATTTCCACTTATGCTAGCTTGGAGCAGTTTCTGATACTTGTAACCAATTAAATCTAACTAATCCCCAACCTGCTCTGCCTTTGTATTCCCCAAATAAACAGCACCACTACCCTCCCAGGTGTCTGAGCCGAAAGGTCAGCCTTGACCCCTCTCCTTCACCCATGAAATCTAATCAATTCCCTGGTCTTACCACTCCTCCCTCCAAAAAAGACCTGGAACCTCCAATTCTCTCCATCCCCACCACTCCTTGTCCAGGCACCATCATCTCTCACACTGTATCTACCAGTCTTGCTCCCTCCAGATCTTTTGGCACCCTGTGATCAGAGGATTCTTGCTCAGACTTAAGGGCTTTTCATTACCCTAGAATTACGTACAAAGGCCCTGGCATCATATCCAAGGCCCATGATCATCTGGCCTCAATCTCTTTCTCTCTAGCCTCATCTCTCATCACTGCCCCTGCCCACCATGCGCTGCAGCCATGGTGCCTTACTAAAGCTTCCCACAAAGCGTTTGCATTCTCTCACCTCCGGGCTTTTATACATTCCGTTCCTTCTGCCTGATCTCCTCCTCTTCATCGCCCCTTTCTCTGGCTACCTTCTGCTCACTTGTCTTATCTCCAAAATGTAGACATCATCTCCTCCTGAAAGCCTCCCCAACTTCTAAAGTTGATTAGTGCCCAAAGGAGAGCGCCCATGGCAACAGCTCTACCACGGCCCTCCCGACTTGACCTTGCCTGTCTACCTCTACACAGACCATCAGCTCCTTTTATAACAGGGTCTATCATGTTCACTACTGTACTCAGCTCCTGGCACAGAGAATCAGCTCAACAGTGAATGAAGGAATGAACGAGAGTTGAGTTAATTAATCCTACTTCAGCACCAAATTCTAAAGGAAAATTATTTAAGGAAACCTAATTCACTCACTCAGATGTTTACTGAAAGCCCAATAAGCACAAGACACAGAGCTTAGGACCCACAAATATTTCAAAGGTGAAGGTCACCCTTACCTAGTCACCTTAGAACTCTCTTAGGCTACCTTTCCCAGGAATCACACGTTCAGGAAACAAAACACTAACCTGCACAGAACAAAAATGGGAAACTGAACCAGCTAAGGACTAGGATTTGGTTTTATTCTAATTATCCACCTCACAATTTATCTCAGGAATTTAGCAGATTATACTTACAAAGGAGAGAGGGTTAAAAGTCCTCAGAATTTTCTGCCACTTCGGCCGGCCTAAATGGAAGATTCTACAGCCTCTACCAGCAACTTTTCCTGATGCTACACCTCTGAGGACCTAAAAATGAGTCTTTCCACTGTCACTGTGGAGGGAAGCAAGCTGGCTCAAAGTGCCATCTTCCCCCATATATCGCAATTAGGCTGAAAGGAAATTTGGGAAGAAAACTGTGAAAACAGAATGCCCCCCAAAATGAACCTATTTTCCTCTGTCTTAGGAACTTTCCTTTGTTCCAGGTTAAATTAAAAGCAAACTTAAGTTCCACTGGAGCAACAAAGGGCTTTTTGGGACCCTAGACTTAGAAATAACAGACTTGGGGAAAAAAGAAGGGGGAAATGATTTGGAAGAAGTTTGGAACAAGGTAGTAAGGGAGATTCTGGAAATACCTTCCATAAAGAATCCATATTCATTTGAATTCATTCACTCAAAATATTTAGACAGTACTCACTATGTGCCAGGCATTGCTTTAACCACTATGAATTCAGCAGTGAAAAAAATAAACAATAAGCCCTGTCTTCATGGAGCTTGTACACTAGCAAAAGAAGAGAGGCAAATAAAATAAACAGTACGTGAGATGGTTAGTATGTCATCTCATACACTAGCAAAGTAATGCTCAAAATTCTCCAAGCCAGGCTTCAATAGTATGTGAACCATGAACTTCCAGACATTCAAGCTGGATTTAGAAAAGGCAGAGGAACTAGAGATCAAATTACAACATCCCCTGGATCATCGAAAAAGCAAGAGAGTTCCAGAAGAACATCTACTTCTGCTTTATGGACTACGCCAAAGCCTCTGACCGTGTGGATCACAACAAACTGTGGAAACTTCTTCAAGAGATGGGAATACCAGACCATCTGACCTGCCTCTTGAGAAATCTGTATGCAGGTCAGGAAGCAACAGTTAGAACTGGACATAGAACAACAGACTGGTTCCAAATCAGGAAAGGAGTACCTCAAGGCTGTATACTGTCGCCCTGCTCATTTAACTTATATGCAGAGTACATCATGAGAAACACTGGGCTGGATGAAGCACAAGCTGGAATCAAGATTGCCAGGAGAAATATCAATAACCTTAGATACGCAGATGACACCATCCTCAAGGCAGAAAGCGAAGAACTAAAGAGCCTCTTGATGAAAGTGAAAGAGAAGAGTGAAAAAGTTGGCTTAAAACTCAACATTCAGAAAACTAAGATCATGGCATCCAGGCCCATCACTTCATGGCAAACAGATGGGGAAACAATGAAAACAGTATTTCTTGGGCTCCAAAATCTCTGCAGATGGTAACTGCAGCCATGAAATTAAAAGACGCTTGCTCCTTGGAAGAAAAGTTATGACCAACCTAGACAGCATATTAAAAAACAGAGGCAAAAAAAAATAAAAAGCAGAGGCATTACTTTGCCAACAAAGGTTTGTTTAGTCAAAGCTATGGTTTTTCCAGTACTCATGTATGGATGTAAGAGTTGGACTATAAAGAAAGCTGAGTGCCGAAGAACTGATGCTTTTGAACTGTGGCACTGAAGAAGACTCTTGACAGTCCCGTGGACTGCAAGGAGGATCCAACCAGTCAATCCCAAAGAAGAGCAGTCCTGAATATTCACTGGAAGGACTGATGCAGAAGCTGAAACTCCAATACTTTGGCCACCCGATGCGAAGAACTGACTCATCTGAAAAGACTCTGATGCTGGGAAAGATCGCAGGTGGGAGAAGGGGATGACAGAAGATGAGATGGTTGGATGGCATCACCAACTCTATGGACATGAGTTTGAGTAAGCTCTGGGAGTTGGTGATGGACAGGGAAGCCCGGCGTGCTGCAGACCACAGGGTTGCAAAGAGTTGGACATGACTGAGCAATTGAACTGAACTAGACGGTGAAAAAGTATCTTAGATGGTGGTGCTATGGAGAAAAATAAAAGTGGGGTGGGGCGGAGTGGGTGACAGGAAGTTAAAACTGAAATAGGTCGGCTAGCAAGCCCTCAATGGGAACTCGTCTTTTAAACCCAGATTTGAAAGAGGTGAGGGAGAGAACATTCAGACATCCGGGGGGAAGAGAACAGAAATAGCCTCCAGGCCTAGTTGGAAGTCTGAAGAAAAGCAAGGGCGAAAATTGGCTTCCCTCTGAGGGTTACCAGAGGTGAGCGAGGCATGGACCAATTGAACTTTTAGAAGAGAAAGAATGGGAAGAACTCCAGGTAACTCTAAAGTATTATCTGCCCCTAGGCTGTCTCTTCTGTCTCCCAAGTGCTCACTCCAAAAAAGGCCTTCAATTTTACTGATCCAACATTCAGAAAACGACACAAGCTTGGTTGCCTCTTCTGTATGTAAATGGTGAAACTGAAGCATAGGCCTGAAGTTCAGCTAAATTCTGAATCTTCACTCTGTCCTTCACCAGGTAAGATCTTACACGCTGGACACCTGTTTCTCACCTGTAAAAATTAGAATGTTATCTCTCACAGTTCTGCGGTAATTCAAGGAAAGGGTCAATGCCTGGCAAATGATCTGTACTCAACAAATACTGAATTTCTTCCCTAACTTGTCTCATAAATAGAATCCAGGATTCCTATCCTTCCCGCTCAGACCCTGATGCTTTTAAGTTCAGAGGCAAAGCAAAAGGTTAGTTCTGAATGTTGGCCAAGGGCTCAGGAATTGTCTCATGTTACCTCAAGTGCCACATCTTATGCTGTTCTGAGTACTTGGGGGGTTTGGGGCAGGGGGGAGGAACCTGCGGTGAAGATGCAACAGAGGGAATGCAATCAAGTGTCCCTAGGCCTGGCCCTGTCACTGTCAGGTGATGGTATAAGGCCTTTCCGCGGGCGAGTACAGTTTGGAGAAACACGCAAGGACAAATACTCTTAACTCCCCAAAGCCGACAAACTTCAGCTCGACTAATCGCACAATACCAGGAATTCAGTGGTCCGGAATCAACGGATGCATTTACAGGAGAGAGTCTCCGAGCCTCCACAAGTCCCTCCCACAGCTGAGCCCATGCCCAAACCCAGTGGACAGTGGGGGTGCCCTCCCCGCATACTCACATCCCCTTTATGCAACTCTGGCGCCGCAATCTTCACCGGCTCTGTCCTCTTCTTTGGCTTCGGAAGCCCCAGGGGGGGCCCGGCACCGCCGATAGTGGGGGGCAGACTGAGGCCAGGGCCTCGGGGCGAGGGCAGCCCCAATCCGAGCCCCTCCCCAACTCCCGCCGCTTCAGCCGGGCTCACGCCTGGAGGTGGGGGGAAGCCTCCCAGGCCGAAGGGCAAGGGGGGAGGAGGCTGGAGCCGGGGGTCGCCGGTGGGTGGGGGCAGCAACAGCGGCGGGGGAAAGGCTGGGGCCAGCATCTGAGGGGGCGGAGGCAGCAAGGCCGGACCCTTGGGTGCGGGAAGAGAAGCGAACAAGCCCCCTAAAGTGGGCCCAGGTGTAGGGGCCGCCGCCTCCTCCTCCTCCTCCGGCTCCGGCTCAGCCTCATCCGGCTCACTTTCTTCGCTGCTGGCGTAAGCAACCAGCGACATGGCGCCGCCCGCCTTTGGGGCGCCCTTGCCGGCAGACGAGGCCTACTTGAGACCGGGGATGTCCGGAGGCCTAGTGTGCCCCCCCCACTCGGCGGGGAGGGGAACCAAAAAGGCCGCCTTCTCCGTACTCTAGGGCTAGCCCCGGCAGAAGCCCATGCCCATAGTTGATTTCCACCGAATAAGGCTTCCCTCTTCACTTAAGCTCCTAGTCCCGGGCAACTACACACAGCTAATGGCCGCCGAGTCACTCCGCCCCCTCCTCGCCGCACCAATATAAGAACTACAACTCCCAGAGAACACTTTGGACACGGCACCATTCTCCTCCGCAGGGAGAGCGGCGCAAGGCACGGCGGGAGTTGGAGTCAGAGGGAGGATAGAGAGGTTCAGAGGAAGGATTGAGGTGTCCTCAGAAAGACAAGCGCTAAATCCGCCTCTGATACTAGGACTCCTGGGATGAGTAGTTTTGGGGGTTTTGGGGTTTTTTTTTTTTTTTTCGTCCCCTGACAATTCCTAGATAACTACAAGCCCCATCGGTCACCGCGGTGGTCACGGAGACGGATAGGAGAGCATTTCGGTACTTGAAGTTCTCTAGGGCGGCTGCTTGGGCGCTAAGATTTATGGGAAACGTAGTGCTCCTAGAAACTGCAAGTAATGTCGGGAATGAAAGGGCGTCTGGGAATGTGGCGGGTTGGTGGCGGGCGGGGCTTAAAGAGAAAGTAATCTGTAAGTGAGGCTGATGAAGCCTCCGAGTCCACTGAAACCCCAAGTTAGAATAAAACACCCCAAGAACAAACAGGGCTCGAGAGACCTGTACGAAATT
Organism: Cervus elaphus; assembly: GCF_910594005.1. Lineage (NCBI taxonomy): Eukaryota > Metazoa > Chordata > Mammalia > Artiodactyla > Cervidae > Cervus > Cervus elaphus. The sequence goes on from NC_057834.1 coordinate 37,233,081, forward strand.
GGGCTGCGAGCCAGAAAGATTCAAGACTAAAGGCCTAATTAAAAACATCTGAGAGCTGAAATAAATGTAACATAAGAGGGTGTAAGTGATCTCGCCTTGACCAAGGTACACATCCAGGAGCACACCTTGCCCTTCCAGCCGGGGTCCTGACCTCACTCGACAGTGAGACAGAAGGATGGGCAAGGGCCCTGGAAGGCAGAGCCTGGTACTTCAGGTTAATCCGTTCAACTCAGCCTAGTGGGGGTGGGAGCCAGCTACATCTCAGTCCCCTTCACGGATTTGAGGCATCCCTCAAGTTCATCCCTATCTGCCTGTCCCCTCAGCTGTCTATTGCATATGTCCTCTGTGCTTGGTGTTCCTTCTGCCTTTATGTGTGACTTGTTCATTGGTCTCTGTGAGTGCCTTTTATATCCACCCATGTTTATCCTTTTCCACCTTACATGTGCCTGCTCGTGATTCTGCAGCTGTCCTCTGTCCACTGTAATTTCGTGTCTTTTTCTTATATAGTCATCTTTGCTCCTTCCTGCTGACTGTGACTGGGTGCCCTCTATTTGTCAAGTATGTGTGTGTCCTTTATATTCTAAACCACCTGTGTGGGCTCCATCTCCCTATTCCCAGAGCGGAAGGCTCTACTGAGCTCAGCCCTGAGAGACTGCTGAGATTTAGGGAGGAGGCTAAAGAGGAAGATGGAAAGGATGACCAAGGTGGGTGATGATGATGGCAACAACAAAGAGGGACAGTGAAAGCCTAAGCATGACTTCTGCATTAGACAAGCCTGCTATGGTCCCCTCCTCCCCACCTTCTCCATTTGTCTAAATCTCACTCTGCCTTCACCAACAAACTCATATGCTGCTTTCTCCATCTGTCTGCTTAAATCTGTCTGCTCCCTGCTCTGGATGCCCAGAGCATTTTTCTGCCCACCAATTCTTAAACTTTAATGTGCCTAAGATCACTGAAAAACTTTTTTAAAATGCAAACTTCTGAATTCCAGCCTAAGAGATTCTTCTTAAGTGGGTGGGGCCCAGAGGTCGGACCCAGAAGTCTGGATTTTTAAGCAACTCCTCTGTTGATTGCAAAGCAGGTGCACTAAGGATCACAACTGAGAAACTAGACTCCCCAGTGTTATCTTGCACCTGGCATGCTTTGCACACTGCTGCCTTCTAATACCAGCTTTTCCAATCTAGGCTCCCCAACCTACTTTCTGGTAAATTTGGACAGTCACTTCTCTTCTCTGAGTTTCCTTTTCCTCCTTTGTATGACAGGAAAGAGAATGGGAAACTTTCAAAGGGAAATGATTATCCTTTTTCCTGGTCAACACATCTTGCTGCCCTGCAGTGAAGAGACACCCCAAAAGGGCAGAGATCTTTTTTTTTTTAACAAATATTTTCTAAGCAGGGTCCTCTTACTGTAAACATTAATGATTTCCCTTAATAGGTAGATACCCTGCCCTCAAAAGGTTGTTTTCATGCAAGAAATTGATTAAAGAAATTTGAGGATGAGGATGGGAAGGAGATTTATTTCTCACTGCTTACTCCTTTATACCTTTTGAAATTTGTAACTTGTGCATGTATTACCTATTCAAAAGTAGTAATAACATTAACAAAGTCTTCCATTAAAGATAGTAAATTGAATAGACATACCTAATTTGGTTCCCTCCTGAATTTCTACTAAAACTTCAATTAAAGGAATTTTTCTAAGGCATCATCCACTCAATGGGCATGAGTTTGAGCAAGCTCTGGGAGTTGGTGATGGACAGGGAAGCCTGGCATGCTGCAGTCCATGGGGTCGCAAAGAGTGGGACATGACTGAGCAACTGAACTGACCTGAACTGAAAGATCATTTTGAAAAGATTTGAACCCACAAAGATGGGGACGTGAGAAGAGGAGAGCACAGTGACATTTCGGAAGGTGGAAAGCATCAATTGTACTGATTCGACACATTCAAGAGAGCTGGGAAGCAAGCTGGCTGTGGGGAATGGTGAGACTCAGTCTGAACTATCTGTGGAAACCTCAGAAGGTTCAGGAGTATGGCATAAGTACCCCCAGAAGGGAAGGGGAAAAGTGAGAGCTGGTTAGCAAATATTAGATCCCTGAATCCCCTCCCCCGCTTCACACTCATGGAAGACGGCCTCTCCCCAAACCCAGACAAAATAAAGGAAGGTTTGGGGGTTTGCTTTTGTTTGTTTGTTTCCCAGAGGAATAAAACAGAGAGGGTTTCTGCTATGAAGAAAACCAGGCACAGTCAAGGGCATGGGTATTTTATAGACATCAAAGGAATTAAAGCAACTTGCACATAGAATACTGAGCCCCCAGATCTGTTTTTCCCAGAAGGTTGGCCAGCAGCCTTTACCTTAAAGGCTAGATACTGGGGAAAATCTCCACTGGAAATGTGTTCAGCCCAAGAGGAAAGATCTATGGAATCCCATATCAGAGATTCCCCCTACAAATTTCCCATCCAGAAAACCCCCACACCAAGTTCTCAAATGAGAAGCTCCAACCACATGCCCATAGATCCAAGATGCCTTTTTAGTCTCTCACTGTTTTTTAAGTCCCTCACTCTTAAACATGAGCAGGCACTCTAGCATGAATGATAGAGACAAAACAAACAAGTAAAAATAGAGAAACTGCAGGGAGAAGAAAACTTCCAAAATCTATCCTCTTTCTCAGATAAAATATTGTATACATGAAACAAGAACAGGATGCCATTAAAAAGTGACAAGCAGAAAATACAATAGAACTCTTGAGAAATAAAAATAAAAGAGCACAGATAAAATTCTCACTAGAAGAGTTGGAAAAGTTCAGAAAACCAGAGAACCACCCAGAAGGTGTAATATCTGAACAATAAGAGTTCCCCCGCCTCAAGAAAAAGAGGGAAGGAAATATCAAATAATTACAAAAAACCTCCCAGAACTGAGGGACAAGCTTTTTTTTTTTTTTTTTTTTTCTGATTGGAGGGGCCCACCCACTGCTCAGCATAGTGGTTAAAAATGAATCCACACCAGAATGAAATTTCAGGACACTGAAGACAAAGAGATGATCTTGAAAGTTCCCAAAGAAAAGAAACAGATCTCTTAAAATGGATCAGGACAGAATGTAACATAGATGAAAATGGAACAAGTGCCTCAGAAATCCCAAAGAGGGACTTCTTTGGTGGTCCAGTGGGTAAGAATCCATCTTCCAATTCAGGGGATGAGGGTTTGAGCCCTGGTTGGGGAACTAAGATCCCACATACCGCTTGACTGCAACTAGAGAAAGCCCACACTTTGCACCAAAGATCCAGCACAGCCAAAAAAAATTTTTTTAAGAAAAAAAAGGTAAAAAAAAAAAAAATATGAAGGAAAGATTCCAATCTAGAATTCAACACCAAGCCAAACTACCAGTCAAGTGGGAGGGTAGAATAAAGACATATTCAGACATGTAAGTTCTCCAAATTTTCCATTCTAAGTATCTTTATTCAGGAAGCTACCAGAGGATGTGCTCCATCACAAAAAAAAAAAAAAAGGCGGGGGGTGGGGGTGATGTTGATGGTGGTGGTTTAACCATGAAAGGGTTTAGAAAATACAGGAGAGGGGCGAAGAGACTCCCCAGGATGCTCGAAAAGGGAGATTCCAGGAGGAAAGTGGAGACCAGACTGCTGACTCCCAGCCACCTGTTCATCTTCAGACGTACCCCTTTCCCCCAGCACTTCCCCAGGGCCCAGCACGGCACCCGCCAATGCCCTAGGGGTATATGTGGGAATGAATGAGAGAGGCTTCAGGCCCATGGCAATGTGGTGGCAGAAAAGGCCTTTCACTACCTCCATTGCCATCTGTGCCCACAGAAGCCATAATCAGCCTCCTCCAGCAGGGCCGAAACTGCTACTCTCTCTTCCCCAAGGGGGCGGGGCAGAGAACCCACTGGGGCTCAACCTTATCATTCCAGAAAAGGGCCCTTGGCCCTCCCTCACCCATGCACTTCCCAGGCTCTTCTCCTCCCCAGGCCTCCCTACTGTCTCAGCGCAATGCCCTTGATGGGAAGGGGCTGAAGAGAGCAGTCAGATGTGATTAGAGCCAGTTATTCTGTCAGCCTGACTCTGGTTCCCTGTAAGTCTCAGGGACCAAGGGAAAAGCAGACAGACCTGGGGGCTGTGGCAATACACAGTGGGCGCTCTTCATTCAACCTTAGATGCCTCTGGAAGTAGCAAGGTTACTTCCAGCACTATTTGTCACCAAACTCCTGCAAATAATGTCACTGAATGACCTTTGTGTGTGTGTGCTAAGTCGCTTCAGTCATGTCTGACTCCATGAGACCCTACGGACTGTAACCCACCAGGCTCCTTTGTCCATGGGATTCTCCAGCCAAGAATACTGGAGTGGGTTGCCATGCCCTCCTTCAGGGGATCTTCCCGACCCAGGGATCAAACTGGTTTCTCTTAGATCTTCTGCATTGGTAGGTGGGTTCTTTACCACTAGCACGACCACCAAATGACCTTTTTCATCTTGCAAATTGGAGAGGGAAATGGTAATGATCCTCACTGCTGAAAGAGATGAAATGGTACAGTATTATTCACTACAGTACTGTTGGTATTATCAAAAGAAAGGAAAAAACCTAAGCGCCCATCAACAGGGGCTAAATACATCATTTCTGACACAGAAATGTCATGAGCTATTATGCAGTCATAAAAATGAATGTGGATTGGCAAATCTTTGTGAACTGAAATGGAAGGAGTTAAGATATATGTTAAGTAAAAGGTAGTAAAGTGTGGAACAGTGTATATGGGATGCTACAATTTGATTAAGGGAAACAGCTCTATACTTGCTTGAAAATTATATAGAGAATATTACTAGAAGAAGACGTATGAAGTTGGTAATTTTTTGCCTCTAAGAAGAAAACTGGGGTGGCAAGGGATGGGGAGGGGTAGCATGAGATGACTTTTCGCTAAATTATCTTGACTTTCTAAATTTTGTATCATATGCACATATTAATTCCATATACAAAAATAAGCTGAATTTTAATTTTTTATCTTATTTTTTGGCTTCATCCACCTTTTTTTTTTTTAATTAAGCTGAATTTTTTAAATGGCATCTACAACTCATGGATCTTGAGGTGTTCCAACTCCCTCCTGGGTTATTTGTTTGTTTGACCCATGCCTCTTGGAATGCAGAATCTTAGCTCCCCAACCAGGGATTGCTTCCCTGCAGTGGAAGCATGGAGTTTTAACCAATGGATTGTCATAAAGTCCCTCCTTCCTGTTCTATGAAGGCTGAAGTTCTCTCCCCTGAGGGCTAAGGAGCTACTGCCACCATAATTTTTGGAAGAGCAGAGAAAAGAACCCAGGAATGCAGCTCCCGAGCCCCTTCCACATGTGGGGTCATATGTCCCTCAGCAGAGACCACTGCAGTACCTTCCTGGGACCTGGCAAGTATAAGCCCCTCCACATCCATGCTGCCTTCAGATGAAGCTTCTGGAATTTCACCTCTGCTCATGCATCTCTCCTACCTAAACCCTTTAATAGCTCCCACTGTCAACCAATTACACTCTGAGGAGTTGGGCCCAGGGACTAGTATTTTTTAATTCTTCAAGTGACACTAATGTACAGCTCAAGTGGGAAGCCATGGCCTTGGAACAGTGCTGTCCTTGGACTGCTGTGATAATGAAAATGTTCTATATTTGTGTTGTCCAGTACAGCCGGCAATAGCCATATGAGGCCACTGAACACTTAAAGAGTGCCTCATATGACTGAGGAAGGGAACATTTAATTTTAATCAATCAAAGTTTAAATAGATATGTGAAAAGAATAGCTTTAGAAAATGAATTCCAATGATTTTCACTTTTAAAAAACAGAATCTAGGTGTTCCCTGGTAGTCTAGTGGTTAGGATCTGGGCTTTCACTGCCATGGCCCAGATTCAGTCCCTGGTTGGGGCACTGAGATCCTGCAAACTGCATGATGGCCACAAAAAATAAAAAAAAAATAAACAACAAAAAACAGAATCCTTTTTTAAAAATATTTTTATTATTCGAGATATTAAATGTACAGAAGAGTTATACAACATAAGCATTTTAAAGAAAATAATTAATATAATTAATAATAATACAAATATAATATATTAACAGCTAATATCTGGGATACCTGAATATTCATTGGAAAGACTGATGCTGAAGTTGAAACTCCAATACTTTGGCCACCTGATGGGAAGAACTGACTCACTGGAAAAGACCTTGATGCTGGGAAAGATTAAAGGCGGGAGGAGAAGGGGATGACAGAGGATGAGATGGTTGGATGGCATCACTGACTCAATGGGCATGAGTTTGAGTAAACTCTGGGATTTGGTGATGGACAGGGAGGCCTGGTGTGCTGCAGTCCATGGGGTTGCAAAGAGCTGGGCAGGACTGAGTGACTGAACTGACTGAACTGAATACCTGGGAGTTCCAGGTTAGGGCTCTGCACGGCCACGGTTGACGGCAGGGCTTCAGTCCCTGGCCGGGGAATTAAGATCCCACAAGCCTGTCCTAAGCATTTACGAATATCAACGTATTAATTGATTTATCAACATCCCCCTTTACAGATGTGAAAACTGAGGCCAGAAGGGCTGAGTCACTTGTGGCGGGTCACGCGGTAAGTGAATGGTGGAGTGGGACTCAAATCCAGGTAAACGGGTTTCCAGGCCCATGTGAACACCCACACCTATTGGAGCAGTGCCAGTTTTACCAGTGCATAAGGCTGGTATCTAGAAGCTCACTACAAAGGAACCCATTTTCTTGAACTAAATATTATTCAAAATCTCATAGAAATACAGTGGCAGGTGATTTTATCAAGCACTTACCATGTTCCTGGGCTCTATTCAAAGCACTTTAAAATACATTAAATTCATTCACTCTTCACCACAACTCCTTTTTACAGACCATTTTACAGAGATGCAAACTGAGACTGGGGGCAGTTAAGTAGTTTTCCTAAGACATCGTATGTCACAATGGTGAAACAGGTACTTAGACTTTGTTATCTCGGGCTTTTTTTTTTTTTTTTTTTTAATCTCAAGACTCTTAACCACTCTGACTCATTGTAAAATGCATAAAAGCATAGATTTTTTTTTTTTTTTTTTACTTTGGGTGGTACCAGTGAGAAGGGGCAACGGAGGCAGTTTTGAAAACCACTGGGCTGAACTATTCATCTTCCTCTCCTCCATTTTCCAGAAGGGGTAACCAGGGCCAAGCAGAGGTAATGGGAGCAGGTCACACAGTGTTGAGGGCTGGGACAGAAGCCAAACCCCTCGACTCTCTTTTAGGAGTTAAAGGGAAGGAAACTGACATTTCCTTTGAACCTAATGAGCAGGTAAGGTTTTCACTCAGATGATCTCCGTTTCTTTTCACAACCACCCCATAAGGGTAGCTATTTGTATTAGTATTTTTGCAGTAGAAGAACATTTTTTTTTTTAAGAAGAACATTTTGTTTAGAAATTCTAGTTAAGTCATTTGTTAAAAGCAAGTCTCAAACCCAGGTCCCTTCACATGCAAAAACAATTTCCCCTAGACCACATTACCTTCCTCTAGTATTCTAAGCTTCACAACCCTACAGTTGTACAGTTCCTCCTTCTGTCTGACATGGTCAAAAATAAGTCCCCCACCATCTCCCTGACTTTGCTCCTCCAGATTCATTTCAGAACTCTAGAGCCAGATCAGCACCCACAAGTCTTCTCTGCCCTAGGGCCCCAAGTCCACTGACTTCTTTCTTGACCTTCCTCCCACACAAATGTAGAACCAAGCACCAGCGTCAAAAGAACCATTTCACGGAGACATCTGTGAACTGGCTCCAAACTGAGCTAGCCATCTGGGGGCCGTGACCCTGTGTTTTGGACCTTACTAATCAAACAGAGGTTTAAACCAGCAGCAGCACCTGGGGTGATGAAACAGAAATGCAGGCAACCCCAAACCTACCTAGTTAGAATCTGCTTTTTAAGAGGCTCCCCAGGTGATTCATTTGCACGTTGAATTCTGCAAAGCACTAAGTTAGACCTGAATCCCAGGGGATGCAGGCTTACACCCGCCCCTGTAACTGACCCTCTTCAGCTCTTGGCTTGGTTGTTAGAGGCAGCTGTGAATTGGTTGATGATGTTATTGTAAGGAGAACTTGGATATTAAATTGCAACCAAGGCCTGGGAGATTATTGCAACAAAGGGAACTCTGGTTGTTTTATTTCAACCAGCATCTGCATGGTGGGCTGAATAACAGGCCCAAGAGATTTGCTGCAAAATAAGAATTTAAGAAGCCTTATTGCTATCTCCACACAACAAAGTGGAGAAATGGATAGGAGTCTGGCTTGAACTAAACTGGGGTGAGCTAAATTGGAAAATAGTTTAAAAACGCATTGGTTGCACTGAAACAGCATATTTATAATACTGGCCTGGACACTAAAAGGAAACCAACTGTGACACTGGATTTACTGAAATATCTCTAAGAACTTGTGACAAGATTCTCTTCTAATAACAATAAGAACAACAAAGAAAGGTATTAGACTGACAGAATCTGGCCTATCACACTGACTGCATTTCAAACTGGAATGCATGGTAGAGTAAACACTAACTGGGACCTAGCTGCTCTGTTGCAACAAGTTTGGATTTGCTATTGAAACAAATCGACAAGTCTGTGGGCCCTGGAATGCCTGTGGACAGGGCCTGGGGGACTCCTATCATAAGGGTGGATTATGCTGAGAGGCCATACTTCATAAAGGCAAAACTTGTGAAATGCATTGTATAAGGACAACCAACTGATAGGAAGGACCACAGGGAACAAGGTCAGGCCTTGGCTAATGATAAGCAGCCATCCCATGTCAGTGAGTTGGCAGGAAAGTAATGTGATCCCATCTCAAGTTGAGGAAACTGAGGCTTAGGGAGATGTTCAGAGGGTAGCACAATTCTCACTGCTAGTGAACAGCATGATAGGATGTGGCCCTGGACCTGGGCCTTTTGGCTTCATCTTGCAGTTCTTTATCAGGGAGATTCTGCATATGCTTTGAAGTAGGATCAGGAAATTGTGGGAAGAAAAACTCACATATTTTCTCTCTTCAAACCTATAATATTTTGTTGCAAAATTTTAAGAATCTAGACAATACTATAAGATCCAAATATCTTATTTCTAAGTTACCACAGGTGTCTGGGATTTCGGCAAATCCAAGATCAATACAGTGACAGCAAAATAAAGATGTAATTATGGCAAAATTTTGTTTGGTTTAATGATAAAACCCGAATCCAAGTCTTGGCTCTGTCATTTCTTAATATATAACTTAAGCTGAAATGTAGTCTCTGGAATCCAGCAAAATCACTCTTGTCCTTTAAGGCCCAACTCAAAGTCAACACCTTTGTAAAACCTTCGCAGATTCTCCCAGACTCTCACCTCCACCTGCGCCTCCCCAAGAGAGGTAGTGACTTCACGCTTCATCGAAGTGGGACTGGGATTTATTGGCATTCTACTGTCTATTCCCACTAGAACGGAGCTCATCTTTGCAGGTTCAGCTGGTGGTGAAGCCCAGATCTCTTTTGCCAGAAAGTACATAAAGAACAGAGTTCTATCTAACGCACACGGAACGTGGCCACTTTGCGCCACAAGCGCTCCGAAATCTCCTTGCTAACAAATTCCACAAAGGCCGTGGTAGGGCGCAATGCCCGACATTTCAGGGGACACCCCGCTGACTGTAAGCCCGTCGAGGCCCAGGCCGAACTTCTCTGAGCTCAGTGGCGCCGTACCTAGCCCTCGCCCCAGCGCCCAGCATGCAGCCACGCAGCGGGTACGGAGCTAACAGTCACCGATAGGGATGGAGCTGAGGGAGAAGAGGCACGACGCCTAAACTTGGCTGCGCTGAAGCCGCGGTTGGGAGCGCCCCGTGGGCCCGGGGGAGGGGCGCCAGGCCGCTCCGTCCAGCCGGGCGCCAGCTCCTCCCGGGCGCGCGGGCGGGCCGGCACCCACCGACAGCGGGCACACAAAGCCTACTCGGCTCGCTCGGCGATCGGCTCCTCACGCCTGTGCCGCCGCGCGCCGCCAGGCGGCTCCAGGTTGGGCGGCGGGCAGTGGCAGGCACAGGGCGTCTAGAAGCTGCACGCATCAAACCACCGCGGGAGGGAGCGCGGAGGGGGGAGGAGGAGGAGTGGGAAAAGGAGGAGGGAGGAGGAGTGGGGACCGGGCGGGGGGTGGAGGAAGAGGCCTCGCGCAGCGGAGGGAGCAATTGAATTTCAAACACAAACAACTGCACAAGCGCGCACCCTTCGTACCGGAGCGTTGCCCCAGATCCGCGCCCGCCCCGTCCGTGCGGCGCGCGGGCGGAGTCGCCGTGGCCGCGCCGGAGCCCGGGCCGGGGGCCACCATCGAGGCGGGGGCCGCGCGAGGGCCGGAGCGGAGCGGCGCCGCTACCGCCGCACGCGCAAACTTGGGCTCGCGCTTTCCGGCCCGGCGCGGAGCCCGGGGCGCCCGGAGCCCCGCCATGTCGCGATCCAACCGGCAGAAGGAGTACAAATGCGGGGACCTGGTGTTCGCCAAGATGAAGGGCTACCCACACTGGCCGGCCCGGGTGAGCAGCGCGGCCCGCCGCCTCCTATCCACCTCCAGGCTTGGGTTGCATAACACCCGGGAGGGCACGAGCGCTCCGCGCGGAGGGGTTGGGAGTGGGGGCAGGGGGCTTCTGAGTCCCGGAGTCTTAGCCAAGCGACTCCAAACCCACCCGCCGGTTATATAATGGTGGAGGCGGGGTGGTGGGGCGGCGGCGGCGGCGGCGAACACCTGGCCACACGGCGTCCGCGCGTAGTGGCGTGTGCGCGGCGTGGGGAACCGAGAGCGCCGGTCACTTTCCGGCCCCCGGCTCCGCGTGCTCAGTTCCGCCCCCAGCCCCCATACTCCCAGCGGTTTCGGGCGCGCTGCACGGGCCAGTCGTGTAACTCCTCCCACCCCCCCAAGCGCCGCCGCTACCCCCCTCAGGGACCCCCTTAGAGACCCCCAGTTTCTTCACTGATTGTTACCCCTGGTTCAAACTCTCCTCTTCCTAGATTAGATGGTTAAGCAGGATCTCAGCCCAGAAAAGGATAAACGGAGGCGGAGTTCGCTTCTACAAAACTTTGGTTTGGGGCATCCGTAAGAGATCTGAAGCTGAGAGGGTCGAGGAATCGTTGTGGCGGGGCGGAAGAACAGGGAATCTGTCTGGTTTGGAAATCACCCGCTAGTACCCTTCTCTCCTCACCCCACGAAAATACTCCTTCGTGTGCTGCCAACTCAAGACTTGGTGTTGAGGGTGGCAGGGCCCTTGTGGGATTGAGAAGTCCAGCCCGGGCTGCCCTCCCTGTGAGTGGAGGTGGAGGGAACCCGAGTTGCTTCTCCTCCCCATTTCTTAAGCCTCTCCCGCCAGAACGGTCCAGTCTGCCATGTGGTTGATTCTGCCCGCCAATATGAGGCGCCCCACCACCTCCGCCCAGCACCTGGCCAGGTGGGAGGGTGGGGCCCAAAAGCCCAGCCTGGTGCATTCATCATGTTTCCCCTAAGAACTGAGACAGGTGAAGTAACAGTATGGGAGGTTGCCAGAGGTTGTTGGAGGAGGTTGGGGGTGTCACAAGGGACAGTGCCTCCGGAAACTTATTTCAAAGTTGGTGTAGGGCCTTTGGGTTTGGTCCTAGAGTATAGGACTCCTGAAGAGTGAAATCCAAGGGTAGAGAGAAGTAGAGGGAAGGAGTCTTCGGGGTGAGGGGGCCAAGTGCAGAGCTGTGTTATTGGCTGTGGGTTGCTCTTTTCTGTGTGAGTCTGTCTCCATTTGGGCCAGACCCTGCTCTGAGGAAAGTTGGTCCAGGCCCCCCTGGGTCCTGTTCAGAGTGTGCAGACCAGCTTTGGGGCCAGTCTGAGAAAATCCAGGAGACCCTCACTCTGTACCCTCTCCTCAGGAATGTGCCTAATCCCATTATGCCTTGAGCTCCTTGTTCCTGGAAACTTCTGGATGTCTGGCCTCTGGAGTGGGAGTGAAGTCCAGAGTGAAGCAGGGCTCTCCCAACTTCCAAGGCCTCCTAGGGGACTTGGGTGGTGGCGGCGGCGGGGGTTAGTGTGAGCAAGTAGCCACGGCCAGCTGTGTGTGCATGTCTGTGTGTGGTGTGTGAACACTCATGTACTTTACCCTGCACCTTTGATCCATCTGGCTTCTTGGTTCAGATGCCAGGGTCCTGATGAGCAGGGCAAGAACTGAACCCAGGTCTCTACTGCTCCTACCTCCTGGGGTAGAGCCCAGAGACTGGGGAGGGGGCTCAGCTGGAATGTGGGTTGCAGAGGACCCCTTGCTGCAAAGAGGGGAGGGCCCCATATGGACACATACTGGCCCATATGAAGAAGACCTTCGGGTTTCTGGTGGCCTTGGAGTAAGGGCAGCACCTGGGGCTGGGAATGCTATTTCTTCTTCATCCCGGGCCTCTAGGACAGGGGGGCAGCCTGTTGCTCTGTTGAGGGCTGGACCCTTTAGATAAAGTTAGTGTTGGAGGGAGACCAGACTGGATCCTAAAGAGATAGGACCCCACCCTTTGCCTGTGCTCTGGGTCTTGATTATGAAAATTAGAGGGAGTGGTACATCCAAGGTTGTTATGTTCCAAATACATTCTCCTTGAATGCCAAAAGAGCAGACAAATTGGAGTCTCCTTACCATCCTTGGATGCTGTCTTAGTCTATAGAGTGGCAGAGCCTGAAGGGGGTCTGGCTCTTCCTGAGATGGTGGAGGAATAGAGGAGCCTTGCTAACCGTTCCATATAATAGGCAACCAGAGCCCTCAGCCATAGTGAAGGCAACTGTGTGGACTTTTCTTAGGCCCTGCTTCTGGGGAGGGTGACTGACTCTGGGTGAGACTGGAACAGCCCAGTGCTTGCAGAGTCCAGCCAGAGGGACCACGTGGCAGGCAAGACCTGCCTGGAAGGATGGTGTGACTCCATCTTAACCTTCTCCTTTCCTCTTCCTTCTGCCTAACTTCCCCAGGGGATCTCCAAGCACTTAACAATTAACCTCCAAGACTCAGGGATTTTTCCCCTTAGGTTCCTTCCTCCTTTCTCCACTTCCTGTTTCACAGTCCCGGAAAACCTGCGCAGCCAGAGGGCCTCACCCATCTTTCCTCCCTCTGCCCCTCCCCCACGTCCAGGCACCACCTTCTTTTCTGCCTCTCCAGCTTGCCACACTTTCCTGGCCCCAACTGTCTCCTGCCCCAGATTTTCCGGTTCCTGGGTCAGGTCAGGCCTGGGCCCTGGGTGTGGTGGTCAGAACCCTGGGTGGCAGTCAGTGTGGGCTTAGCCTTCTCTGCTGCCTTCCTGTGTGCTGAGCCGGGCGCCCCTGGGCCTGGATTGCGTATGAGGCTGGGGGAGAAAAAGTGGTTAATCTTTTCTCACCACTCCTCACCTGGGAACTTAAGACCTTAGAAGGTGTCCATGGGCTCTGGCAGGATGGGACTTCCGTGCGCAGGCCCGTCTGTAGGAGCCAGGCAGAGGCAGTAGGCAGGCATGGGAGTGGAAGAGCCCCAGGCAGGGGGAAGTAACTTGCCAGGATTCCTAGAATGGCTGGGAAGGAGCAGAGCCCCCTCCCCTGTTGGCCAGGGGAGGAGGTGCAGTGGGGTCTCCAGCACTTCTCTGGCCCCACCCTGACCCACTTAGCCTTGACTCACTTGTTCTGAGTCACAGTCTGGATATAAAGGCACCGCCTGGGAGACACATGTCTATACTGGGGGTACAGGCCTCCCCTGAGACCTCATATCCTCTATGTTGTGGATGAAGAACTGCCTTTCACTTCCAAATGCAAGATAAGACATTTCCTTTGTGGCTTGAAGGATGAAGGATCCACTGGAGAAGGAATGTCTCCCCTTTTGGGGGTGAGGGGTTGGAAATTCCATTAAGTGAAAAGAGCACTGCTCTCCTGGCCCTTCCCCACAGGTGCCTACTCTCAAGGTCAGATGGGGTGGGGGTGGCATTACCCTTTTGGGGGTAGATGCCCATCTGCCCAGGTCCTTGACCTCCCTCTTTCCTCTCAACCCACCCTTTATTTTGCTAGAAGTCAGCAGGGTGGGTATATGTGGTGTGTCTCATTCTATTTTTAATTCCCATCCATTCTTTTGTTTCTCCCCCGCCCCTGAGGCTGGGCAGCTGGTGGCCTCCTGGATCCCATCACAGTGTTCGGCTACCTCTCTCTTTGAGTTTGTTTCCCACGGGAAAGAGACTGAAGGTCGGAGCGCCGCTTTGCCTGGTCTCAGCTCCTTGAGAGAACCTCGTGGGTGTCTCCTGTTTCTGACCCCTTTGCTCACCCGACCCCCTTTCCTGGGCCTCAGTTTCTCCCCTTTCATCACATGTTTCCTATGAGCCTGTTACTGCCTAGCTCAAGTGTGGTGCTGAAAACATGGAGCCCAGATGAGTTCCTAACTGGGACCCTTAGATATCCCCCATCCCCCACCCCAAGTTCTCTTTCCTGATGCACAAAGATCCACGGAGAAGAGGCCTAGGAAAGGGCTTCTGTTATTATTGTCTTATGCCTGTCTCCTGGGATTTCTGAGCCCTGGAGCCTCTCATTTTATTTTTTGTTCCCCCCTCTGAGAGGAGGGTGGGGAACTAGCTGGCAACAGGACCCAGGTGTCCTGGTGGAGGCAGCTCCTCCTCCGCCCACACCCCAGCTCTGGCTTCCTGAGCAGGGCCCCGGCCCTCAGCCCTGACTGGGGTTTCAGGCACAGCCAGGGACCCAGGTGCCAGACTCCAGGCTTGGGGGTGGGGTGTGAGTTAGTGTCCCCTCCTGCCCAATCTGGAGAGAGGGCCTGGGGGGGGGGGGGGAGGAGCAGTCACATTCTTGGTTGCTGAGTGGCCCCGGGGGCGGGGTTGGGTTGTCATGGCGATGGGGATTGAGCTGGGGTGGGGGGACAGCATGCCTTTCCACCCCCTGCTCTCCCACCCCTGTGAGTCTGGGTGGCGGGGAGGGCGCAGCTTGTGCTGGGCCTTCCTGGGGGGGGAGGGGCTGGACCTCTGTCCCCAGAGGCCACAGGGCAAGGGGGGAGGTGCTCAGGAGCCTGAAGACTCCATGTCTGGAGCAAGATGCCCCTCAGACTCTTGCCCAGCTTCCGCCCCCTCTCCTGGGTGTGTGTCAGCTTATTTCCATCCCCCCAGCCTCCCTGTCTCCCCAAGCCCCTAGTCAGACACACTGTTCTACTCTCTGAGTGTTTAATCACTGCCTTGGCCTTTCTCTCTTTCCTATCTGCGCCTGGGGCCCCAGTCAATATGGCCACCTGGCCTCTGTCCGGCGGGAAGCCAGGCCGCTGGGGCCGCTGCAAGTGTTGCTGGGAGTTGTAGTTCTCCTCTCCCAACTCAGCTTGGCCTGGGCTTCTAGGGCCTGATCGGGGAGAAGCTGTGTAGGCCACCACATCTCACTATTTCCCTGGCCTTCTCCGTCATTCTGCACCTTCTCCATCACAGCATCCCTCACCCCCTAGGGACATTTGAGGCAGAGGATCAAGTCAGGAGCTCTGTTTCTGAAATCTGGCCCTCCCTAACTTGTCCTGTCATTTTGGGTAAATCACTTTTCTGAGCTTCAGTTTCCTTGTCTGTAAAATGAGAGTCTGTATCACGCGACTTTCAAAAAGAGTTGCCCAGCATTCTTTGGGGGAGCTGTTACTGCTGGGTAATACTAAGTAGGCAGCCTCTTGGCCTCACCGCTTCACTTTCAGTCAGAGCAGTCTGTTTTTTGTCTGTTTCATAGTCATCCAGTGACTCTATTGTGTACCCACTGTGTGCTAGGCGCTGTGCTGGACACATGAACAGACTTCTCTGATCTTGGGGAAGGTATAGTCCACATAGACATTAATATTGGAATTGTAAAAAGCACTGTGAAGGAGACGTGCTGAGAGTTTTATCTGGGAAACCGAACAGATTGGGAGAGATGGGGAAGCTTTCTGGAGGAAGTGATGATGGGCCTGAGGTCGGAAGGCTGATAAGGAGTTAGTATAGACGACTGAGATCAGTGTGGCTGGAGCAGAGAGCAGGATGACAGTGTTCTGGGAGAAGATGATGATAGCAAACATATACGTGGGACAGACCACTTTATGGTCATTTAAGCCTTACAGCCCTTGGACTGTGACACTCTCCATTTTACAGATGAGAAAACTGAGGTTCTGTAAGTTGCCCAAGGTCATACAAATACTAGTGGCAGCACTGGAATTCAGACCTTGACATTATGGATAATGGTGAACGGGTGGTCCCTAGAATCCTGAAAAGCCACTAGCAGGGAGAAAGAATGCTCAGACCCGCACTTGGAAAGGCTCCCCCTGGTGGCAGCATGGAGAATGGGTTGTAGTGAGCCAAGAATGGGGGCTGTGGTTTCCGTCCAGGCCAGAGGCGTGACAGTGGGTGGACCGGCCAGGGTGATGGCAGAGACATGGAGCCTTCTGGACGGGATCTGTTGAGGGACGCTGTTTGGTTTGTGAAGGAGAGGGAGGATTTCTGCTGGCCTTTTGTGTCTGACTTCCTTTGAACAAAGTCCCACTGCTAAAAATGGTTTAGAAACCCCCTTGGTGAACTCCTGGGTCCCTCTCAGTCTGATTTTTCACATATGTGCCTTAGAGGTCAGCCCCCGCAGCCTATCCTCTGGCCCCCAGTTCTTGACCGTAGGACACCAGCTCATGCTCCCTTTCCTCATTTTGCTCTCAGATTGACGAGATGCCGGAGGCTGCCGTGAAATCAACAGCCAACAAATACCAAGTCTTTTTTTTCGGGACCCACGAGACGTGAGTGAGGGGGCAGAAATGGTAGGGAGGGCCGGCTGGGGGGAAGAGCGGTGGTGACACCACCCCTTGCCTGTGGGGCTGCACAGCTCAGATGCAGTGAGGGGCTCGAGAGCACAGTCTCCCATCTCTCACCAGGGCATTCCTGGGCCCCAAAGACCTCTTCCCTTACGAGGAGTCCAAGGAGAAGTTTGGCAAGCCCAACAAGAGGAAAGGGTTCAGCGAGGGGCTGTGGGAGATCGAGAACAACCCCACCGTCAAGGCTTCTGGCTACCAGGTGAGCTGCCGGCCGCCCCCAGAGACCCCCCCCGCTCTTTGGAAAGCAGGTGTGGCCATAGGTGTGATCACACAGGACCCACGTGTGATGCTTAGTCTTCATGAACAGGGGGACTCAGAAACCAACACCAGGGCTTTCAGAGTAGGCGCTCATGGGGTGAGGGGTGGGGGGCTTCCTGCAAGAGGGCATGGGGCTATGGGTGTGCGATGTAGCTGTGGTGAGGGGCCACTTGTTAGACAGCGCCTGGGAGGGGCAAGAACAGGACCGAGGCGGTAAGTGGGGGCAGGCCTTCGGCGGGCCCAGAGTCAGTAAAAGACGTGGCCTTAACTCTTTCCACAAAGGCTTCCAGGAGGAGGTGCTCGTGAGCCGGGCAGGATGAGGCGGGAGGGTGGGGGGCGGGGGTTGGCGGGGAAAGGGTCCCAGCTCCCTTTGGGAGAAGTTGACCCGAGGTTTTGCCTCCTGCTCCAGCCCTCCCCCCTCCTGCACAGAGCCCTGCCTGCCCGGCCAGTGGGTTTACCCCGGGGCTAATCCGACAGAGGTGGGTCTCAAATCACTTGTGAGACTGGGCACCTGGGTGGGGGCGGGGGAGAGGCGGGCGAAGGAAGGAGTGAGTGGCCGAGGGAGGGGTCTGGGGAGGGGGCCCTGCGCGGCAGCCGCTGGTGCCACTCAGCCTGCGCCATCTCCACCGCAGTCCTCCCAGAAAAAGAGCTGTGTGGAAGAGCCCGAAGCCGAGCCCGAAGCCACTGAGGGTGACGGCGACAAGAAGGGGAACGCCGAGGGAAGCAGCGATGAGGAAGGGAAGCTAGTCATTGACGAGCCAACCAAGGAGAAGAACGAGAAGGGAGCGCTGAAGAGGAGAGCGGGGGACCTGCTGGAGGTAACTGCCCCCTACCTGGGCTCCCAGAAGCAAGGCTCCTAGTCTTGAGGAGAGAAGTTACTGCTTTCTCAGGGAGTGTCCAGTCTGAGAGACTCAGCCCCTAGTCCTGGGGGGGAGTCCCTCCTGAGAAGATGGGCTGCAGGAGACAGTAGAGCTGGCAGAGTGCTGGGCTGCCCGGGAAGGAGCCTCTGGGGAAAGGGGGGAGGCTGGCATTCTCCCCGCCTTGCCTCAGCCGTCCCTCATCTCTGCCTATCTGGCGCAGGACTCCCCCAAACGTCCTAAGGAAGCAGAAGACCCTGAAGGCGAGGAGAAGGAGGGGGCCGCCTTGGAGGGTGAGAGGCCCCTCCCAGTGGAGGCAGAGAAGAACAGTACCCCATCTGAGCCCGGCTCTGGCCGGGGGCCTCCTCCGGAGGAAGAAGAGGAGGAAGAAGAGGAAGAGGCTGCCAAGGAAGACTCGGAGGCCCCGGGCATGAGAGATCACGAGAGGTAAGTGAGCCCCCTGCCCCTTGGCAGCTGGGCTGGGAGGGCCCAGCCCTCTGCTGAGAGGAGGAGGAGGAGGGCTTGCAGCAGTCAGCCTCTCGGGAGGCAGGGCGGGGCTCTCCCAGGAGAATGGCGCTGGCTGGGGCCTGGCCAGGCCAAGGCCACACCATTAACCCTTCTCCCCTCCAACCCTCCCCCGCAGCCTGTAGCCACCAATGTTTCAAGAGGAGCCCCCGCCCCGTTCCTGCTGCTGTCTGGGTGCTACTGGGGAAACTGGCCATGGCCTCCAAACTGGGAACCCCTTCCCCACCCCAATCCACTTTCCTTTTCCCACTCACTCTCCCCTTCTGAGCTCAGACCCTGGAGATTGACCCCGATGGGACAGGCCACATGGCTCTCACCTCAGTGTCCCCACACACCTGTGACCTGAGTCAGGTCCATGTCTTCTGCTCTGTGGGATGAGATGAGGCCATTGTGTCCCTCCCTGCCTGGAGTTGTTTCCCAGTATACTTGTTAGGGCCTGGACCGGCTATTTCCATCTCCTGACACCCCTCGCCCCCTTCCCCGGGCATTCTAGATGTCTAGGTTGGCTGGGATCAGGGCTATGAATGGAAGGGATGGAGAATAAATAGCAGGGTGGGCTTCTGGGGTCTGGGAGGGGCAATCTTCAAATTGGGGTGGGGGGTTGGGTAAGAGGATGACATCTCCCTGAGCTCCTGTCCCTTCCTCCCACACCTATTATCCCAGCTGCCTGGATTCAGGGAAAGTGGGACAGCTGGGGTGGGGGTGGGGGGTGTGGGGAGTGGGAGAGGCGCTCCCTTCCGTAAATCTTTGATTGACAGTGCCCAATTGTCTCACTTATGCAGACCCCAGGTGTTATGGGAGTTACAGTTTATCATCAAAAGATTTGGGGTCTTCCAAGTTCTTTGGGTCAAGGACCTGAGATCTGAAGGACTGACTTCACCTAGCTTGGGTGGGAGTGTTGAGGAGTATCCATCCCCCTTTAGATCTCAGGCCAGAGATGGGATGCCCTGGGGAGACCCTTAGCTACCCTTTCCCTCTTCTCACAGTGCTCAAGGCCAGCCTACAGTCACACACGTCACCCAGACATAAAGGAAAAGACACATTTTTTAGGAAATGTTTTTAATAAAAGAAAATTAAAAAAAAAAATTTTAAAGACCCCCCCCATCCCTTTGTGTGCCCCCCACTCTTGCCCCCATTTCTGAGGTGCACTGGGAGGCTCCCCTTCTGTTTGGGGCTTGATGACTTTTCTTGTTGTAGTTGGAGCTTTGGTGTTCCTGCTGATGTCATTTCCCATCCACACACCCCCGACCTGGTCCACTCAGTGTTGTCACCAGATCCGATTTGTAACCCACTGAGAGGCCAGAGGGAAATAATCGCCCTCTCCCAACCTCTTTCTAGTGGTTTCTTTGCCTCTTTGGTTTCTTGTCTCTTTCACCCTTGCCCCTCTCCCTTGGGCTCTGATGAAAAATTGCTGACTGTAGCTTTGGAAGTTTAGCTCTGAAAACCGTAGATGATTTCAGTTCTAGGAAAATAAAACCCATTGATTACTACATTGGATTTTGACTGGTTCTTTGGAGGTGTGTGGGTTAACTGATGGTGCAGGGGAGTGGGGAAAGAGACTACAAATGGTTTCCAAATTCACTTCTCAGATTCAGGTAAGGGGTGCCAGCTTCCTCCATCCTCAGTCTGTTAGAAATACCTAAAATTCACATAGAATTTCACTCTTGAGAGTCTGGAGATCAAACCAGTCAATCCTAAAGGAAATCAACCCTGAATATTCATTGGAAAAGACGCTGATGCTGGGAAAGATTGAAGGCAAAAGGAGAAGGGCATGAGTATGAGATGGTTAGGTAGCATCACTGACTCAGTGAACATGTATTTGAGCAAACTCTGGGAGATAGTGGAGGACAGAGGATCCTGGCATGCTATAGTCCGTGGGGTCGCAGAGTCAGACATGACTTGAGACTGAACAACAGCGAAATTTCCACATGAGGGCAAAGTCACAGAATACTGCGCCCAGTACTCTGGTTCTGCCCAGCCAGTTTAACATAGTTTCCCCCTAAGCACCTGGGAAAGTTTTTTTTTAAGTTTGCACAAGAAGTGGGTTCACAATGGCCAGGAAAGGGAGGGTTGAGTCTGGTTGTAGAAACAACTTGGACGCTCAAGGGCAAAGCTAGGGATGCCTGCTACCGATAACTGTTGAAGGATGAGGAGGTCCACAGCATGGAATCCTCCCAATACTCCTGAATTAAGTGGAATGGCTGGATTTCATCCTCTCTGTTTCTTCCAGTCTGACATTTTGTGACTAGTTCATCCACTGGCACCGAAAGGCCCAGGTTTCATCCCTTTAGAAAGCCTATGACACTTTGGTCCTCTTCCTTGGCCCCCTGCAGCAGAGAAGGGCGGGCGGGGAGAGTACTGACTGTGGTCTCACTAGAAGGGGAGGCCCTCTGCTTTGAAGAAGCCGCAATCACCTAGAAAATGGAGCCACGGTCCCTGGTAACTACAATTCCCAGCGGCCTCCACATAGAGCACGTGCAGGAATGTGCCTGGCGCCGCAGCCTATCCGACTTTGCCTTCAACTCCCGACGTGCTTCACGGTGCTCTTACGCTTCCTCGATTTCCTACCCGGTCAAATTTCCTGCTTCCCGCTTGCTTCGTAGCGGTGGACTACAACTCCCAGCATGCAGAGAGGCTAGATTGGTTGGTGAGCGTCCAGTGTACAATTAGACTACGGTTCCCAGAAATCTGAGGGCTGGAGTTGGGCGGGGCGTAGGTCCCACGTGCCTACGGGACCCGCGGAGGCCCGCGGATCAGCGGGAAGCTGAGGTGAGGATTTCGTGAACCAGAGGTTTCGGCATCTCTGGGCTGTTCGGGGAGGTGGGAACGGGATGGTCCTTTGCCCCGGCATGGCTCAATTGCTTCGTCTGGGGTCTCCAAACATCGGAAGCTCGGAGCGGCTGGGTGCTGAAGACCTCTGGGGCTGATCATTACCCGCACCTAGGATGGGATTGGCGGTGGAAGCAGTCTTTAGAGCTGGGGCCTGAGGGATCACTACCTACACAACAGTTCCCCCTAGAGCGTGCAGTGGAATTCCCACTGCGGAAGGTCATCAGCCTCTCCAGGGCTTGGAGAGAAAGAAGGAAAAGACCTAAGGGGGCTGGCTTCTGGGATCGCCTCTCTGAGCTTCAGATCTAGAACGGCTGAGACTAAGGGAACGTCTTGTGGCAATCACGCAGGAGACTCAGGTCTTGAGATTCGCGCTGCTACTATCAAGCTGTGTGAACTAGGTCAAGTCACCAGCTCGCAGGGCCTTGGTTTCCTCGTCTCTTGTCAACCTCCCCCAAACAGCAGTGTGACGATCAAATGCCAGGAATAGTAAGGTTCCTAACCTTAGATCTGTCACGTAGTGGTGCTCCCTAAGCATTTTTTTATTTTGAATGAACGAACCCTGCGGCCTTTAACTTCAGTTCAGTTCAGTCGCTCAGTCGTGTCCGACTCTTTGCGACCCCATGAGGTGGCACGTTAGGTCTCCCTGTCCGTCACCAACTCCCGGAGTTTACCCAAACTCATGTCCATTGAGTCAGTGATGCCATCTAACCATCTCATCCTCTGTCGTCCCCTTCTCCTCCTGCCTTCAATTTTTCCCAACATCGGGGTCTTTTCAAATGAGTCAGCTCTTCGCATCAAGTGGCCAAAATATTGGAGTTTCAGCTTCTACATCAGTCCTTCTGATGAACACCCAGGACTGATTTCCTTTAGGTTGGCATGGTTGGATCTCCTTGCAGTCCAAGGGACTTGCCGGAGTCTTCTCCAACACCAAAGTTCAAAAGCATCAATTCTTCTGAGCTCATCTTACTTTATAGCCCAACTCTCACATCCATACTTGACTACTAGAAAAACCATAGCCTTGACTAGACGAACCTTTGTCGACAAAGCAATGTCTCTGCTTTTTAATATGCTGTCTAAGTTGGTCATAACTTTCCTTCCAAGGAGTAAATGTCTTTTAGTTTCATGGCTGCAGTCACCATCTGCAGGGATTTTGGAGCCCAAGAAAATTAAGTCTCTCACTGTTTCCACTGTTTCCCCATCTAATTGCCATGAAGTGATGGGTCCAGATGCCATGATCTTAGTTTTCTGAATGTTAAGCTTTAAGCCAACTTTTTCACTCTCCTCTTTCACTTTCATCAAGAGGCGCTTTAGTTCTTCTTCACTTTCTGCCATAAGGGTAGTGTCATCTGCATATCTGAGGTTATTGATATTTCTCCTGGCAATCTTGATTCCAGCTTGTGCTTCATCCAGCCCAGTGTTTCTCATGATGTACTCTGCATATAAGTTAAATAAGCAGGGTGACAATATACAGCCTTGATGTACTCCTTTCCTGATTTGGAACCAGTCTGTTGTTCCGTGTCCAGTTCTAACTGTTGCTTCCTGACCTGCATACAGGTTTCTCAAGAGGCAGGTCAGGTGGTCTGGTATTCCCATCTCTTTCAGAATTTTCCACAGTTTATTGTGATCCACACAGTCAAAGGCTTTGGCATAGTCAATAAAGCAGAAATAGATGTTTTTCTGGAACTCTCTTGCTTTCTCGATGATCCAGCAAATGTTGGCAATTTGGTCTCTGGTTCCTCTGCCTTTTCTAAAACCAGTTTGAACATCTGGAAGTTCACGTTTCACGTATTGCTGAAGCCTGGCTTGGAGAATTTTGAGCGTTACTTTACTAGCGTGTGAGATGAGTGCAATTGTGCGGTAGTTTGAGCTTTCTTTGGCATTGCCTTTCTTTGGAATTGGAATGAAAACTGACCTTTTCCAGTCCTGTGGCCTCTGCTTTATCCAGCATTAATTAAAAATAGTATTAGGTCTTTTGTTTACCATATTGAGAAGTATAGAGAAGAAAAATGACCCAATATCTCAGTATTCAGATAAACCAGTTGATATATATTTTTAAATGTATGTAGTTAGAAAATGCAAATGTTTTGGAAAGGAACAGCCCTCCCAAACTGCCTCTTCCCTGTTTCCTTCTGGTAAATATTTATGCCTATGTCAGAATATGTATTTTTAAATTTACCCAGAAAGGATAATACTATCCACATAATTCTGTCTTGCTTTCTTAAAATATTAGAAGTAACTTGAATGACAGAAACAGCTCTGTAAAATTTTATGGATAATGGAACTGAAGCTCAGAAGACAAGGGTCCCAGAATGAGTTGATGGTGGAGCAGAGACTAGATCTCAGGTCCTCTGACTACCCAGTCCAGAGCTTTTAATGTCGTCATAGTTAACTCTAATGGTTCTTTGAGTTAGGCTTCATTCTTAGCTATGGAGCAAGGTTAATGGTACCTCCTTTGTCAGTTGTCCTTGGGGTTAAATGAGATGACACATGAACACACTTAGCATGGCCACTGGAAGGTAGCAGGTGCCCACTGGGTTAGTCCATTTTCCTTCAAGAACTGGGAAGCTTAGAGTTCATACTTAGTTTGAAATTGTAGGTCTCCGACAGTCTTGCTCTGGATCTTTTTCCTTTAGAAAAGAAACTATCTCAGGGGGAAGTGATTGTTTCCTGATTGAGATTAGGAACTGGAAGTCTTACAGGGCCAGGGGAGCCCGGCAGCTTACAGTCTATGGGGTTGCAAAGAGTTTGGACATGACTGAGCAACTGTGCATGCACATAGGGACATCTTAATCCCAATTTTTATCTCTGCTACCTGTTTGTCTTACGCTATAATTGCCTGGTTTTTGGACTTATGCCAGTGTTTTCTTTACATCTTGCTGTTGGTGTATTTATTGAAAGACTTTTTATTGAGCACCTAATACTTGCCAAGGGTTTCCCAGGTGGTTCAGTGGTAAAGAATCCACCTGCCAATGCAGGAGACTCGGGTTCAATCCCTGGGTCAGAAAGATTCCCCTGGAGAAGGAAATGGCAACCCACTCTAGTATTCTTACCTGGGAAATCCCATGGACAGAGGATCTTGGCTGGCTACAATCCATGGGGTCACAAGAGTCAGACACAACTGAGCGACTAAACAATAGGTGCCAGACCCTACTAGGATCTTCTAGATTCAGGGGCGATCTAGATAACATGGTCCTGGCCTCAGTGAACTTTTTTGGACTTTGAAGTCAGGTATCTGTGGGTTTGAATGCCGATTCTCCCACATAGTAACTTTATGACCATTGACAAGTCACTTAATTATCTGAGTCTATATCATCATCTGTAATAGTGAAGATAGTATCTTATGAGGATTCAGTAGGATGAAGTCCATTGAGCCATGGAATAGGTGCTTAAAAAGATGTTTCTTCCCTTGTTTCTTTGCCCTCTTTTTTTTTTTTTCTTTGCCCTCTTGTTTCTGTCTACCTCAGAGCTGACTAGGAAGATTTCTGGGTCTTTCGCTGGCCAGGGGACTTCTCACAGCCTCCAGCCATGCGGCTCTCTGCTCTGCTGGCCTTGGCATCTAAGGTCACCCTGCCTCCCAACTACCGCTATGGGATGAGCCGCCCAGGCTCCTTGGCAGATAAAAGGAAGAACCCTCCAGGGACCAGGCGGCGCCGGGTGGCTGTGGAGCCCATCCCTGAGGAAGACTGGCATCTGTTCTGTGGAGACAGGGTGAGAGTCTCAGACAGGGTTGGGTGGTGGAGTGCTCCCGGGCAAGGATCTCCCTCCCTACCCTCGTTATCTTCCCACAGGTAGAGATCCTAGAAGGCAAGGACGCCGGGAAGCAAGGCAAAGTGGTTCAAGTTATCCGGCAGCGAAACTGGGTGGTTGTCGAGGGACTGAATACAGTAAGTAAAGAGTGAGGGTGGTGATGCTCAGGAAGCCTGTGCCATCCGTCCATCTATTAAAAGCGGCACGGGGAGGACGGAGACTGGCTGAGGGGATGGTGCGACAACCGAGCCTCTGAACCTTTTTTTCACCTTGGACTGAATGCTCTGAGTTGTGGTAGACAAACCGCCTTCACATCCCTTGGTTTCTGATAGCCACCCTCCCCCGCTCTTTTGGACAGCATTACCGCTATGTTGGCAAGACTGTGGATTTCCGGGGAACCATGGTCCCCAGCGAAGCACCCTTGCTCCACAACCAAGTCAAACTTGTGGATCCTATGGACAGGCAAGCATAAGGGGCTCTGGTCAGAGGGTTTCCTGCCTTCTGTTGGCAAGTTGTTGGCCATATTTATCCAAAGGGAATGGTGGGTTGGATGTGCTGGAAATTGAGAGGGGCCATCTCATGGACATGACCCCCTGTAGGAAGCCCCAATCGAGGGGTAGCAGAGAAATAAGATGGTGACTTTGGGGCTGGAAGATAACAGGGAGACCTGCTCCCTGGAGGTCTCACTTCTTCTATCTACTAGGAAACCCACTGAAGTGGAGTGGAGATTCACTGAGGCAGGAGAGCGAGTACGAGTGTCCACAAGATCAGGAAGGATCATCCCAAAACCTGATGTTCCCAGAGCTGATGGCATCGTCCCTGAAACATGGATTGGTGAGGCTGGGTGAGGGGCAGGAAAAAGAGTGGGAGTGGGAGTAAGAGATGTTAAGAAGCCCACCCATCTTCCTTCCTCCGGTTCAACAGATGGCCCCAAAGACACATCAGTAGAAGATGCTCTAGAAAAAACCTATGTGCCTCGTCTAAAGACATTGGAGGAGGAGGTGATGGAGGCGATGGGGATCCAGGAGACTCGGAGACACAAGAAAGTCTATTGGTATTGAGTCTGGGGGAGCCACTTCTCTCCTCCTTGTCTTAGCCTTGAACGTTGTGACCACCTCTTCTTCAGACGCTAATAAAGAGCCTTGGGTCCTCTGTCTTCTGGTAAGACTTGCACCCCGACCCCTGTTTTAGGGGCTGAAGGAGGGAGAGTCTGTCCTGATGTCATGACAAAACCTGGATGGAAGTTAACAATCTTAAGGGGGTCCTCCCACAGGGCAGGGCCTGCAGATTTCTCGGATGGAGATCGAAGGGCGAGAGCTTCCCCTCACAGAGACCTCTGAATAACAGGGCGCTGCCTATTAGGAAGACCGCAGGGACTGGGAGCATGAGACCTAAATTAGAACCTCAGCAGGATTCAGTAGGGAGGGTGCTGGTCTGTCCTGTATACCTAATAAAATGGTAGACAAGCACAGACTTCAATTTTTTAATAAGTTGAAAATAAACTTCTGCATAATATTATATAACATACACAGGGAGAGAAAGGTTATGACGCTGGTTTGTAGGGAACCCAGATGCCAGGGAGGATGCAGGATGCTGGTTCTCTGGCTGAGGAGGCGAAGACTGACTCCCAGCGTGGTGCCTGGCAGTTTCAGATGGGGTCTGAGATGCGCCCTTCCTCTGGCTGCGTCAGCTGTCTTCAGTCTCCAGAAGAGAGAAGGCCTCACCTAGAGGCCCTTTGGTGGCCACCAGAACCAGGTTTCTTGGCGAGAGTTCGGGACTGAAGATGGGCAGGAGCTCAGCGTGGAAGCCTGTGAGAAAGGCAGGGCTACTCATGAGAGAAATGAAACAAACTCGTAGCCACTTCCTGCCTAACCTGTACACATAGCTCTCCGCATAGGAGAGGCCCAGGAGGATCTAAGGAAACCCCGCTTTCTACCAGGAAATGAGTGCCCGAGATGCTGACTTGGGAGGAGGCAAGCCTCAGCACATTGTAGGGATGCTGGCTTAAGATGCACCTCAGGGATGTATCACCTATCCTATGGTAATAGGCATCCAGATTCAGCAGGAATTTGCATTAACAGGCCCTCCCTCCCCCTGTCTGATGCTGAAACAGCTGTTGGCCCTAGAATCACCATGGTGATGGGCCAAGTCCCAGCAGGTGTAGGGGCGGGGACCTGAAGGAGACCCCTAGAGCTCTAGCCCCTCTAGCCCTGGGTCCCTGGTGTGGCCCCCCTCACCCTGCTCCTGAAGGTAGAGCAGCCGGTCCAGTAGAATCAGAGTCTCCACCAGTGGGGCCAGCAGCAGGGCTAGGCTGAAGAAGGCCACCACACGGTTCTCCTGGGCCTGGTGAGCTCGAAGGACAGCCACATTCAGTGGCAGGTGGGGGTCCAGCCCCACCCGCTGTAGCCCCCGCTGCACATATCTGTGGGGTCAGTCATAGACAGCAGTCAGCTTAGAAAGCCACTCCTCCATTCAAACTGTCCGTTTCTAATTCAATTCCAGCTCTGCTTTTCTACCTTAAGGGCATTTAAAAGTATATATTTATTTGGCTGTGCTGGGTCTTGGTTGTGGCATGTGGGATCTAGTTTCCTTACCAGGGATCGAACCTGGGGCCCCTACATTGAAGCCACTGGAACACCAAAGAAGTCCCTTAAGATGAGTTTTTATTTACAGAGTTTTCTGGCTGTGAACTGTCTGTTCAATAGCAAATCAATCCAAAAATTTATTTTTAGACAAACCTGTCCAATTATTTGGGCTTCCCAGGTGGCGCTAGTGGTAAAGAACCCGCCTGCCAGTGCAGGAGACTAAGAGACGTGGGGTTCGATCCCTGAGTCAGGAAGATCCCCTGGAGGATGGCATGGCAACCCACTCCAGTATTCTTGCCTGGAGAATCCCATGGACAGGAGCCTGGTGGGCTACAGTCCATAGCATTGCAAAAAGTCAGACATGAGGCGACTTAGCATGCACACATGTCCAATTATTTAGCCATATTTTTATCATTTCAAAAATTTGATAAAAGAGTGACAACTACCTTTTAAAGAAAATGTGAAGCTGTCTCAGAACTCAGTCACTACCCCCTCCCCCAACCCAGCACATCTAGATTTTCTTTAGGACATGCTAACAAGTGAGGGTGGGAGGGGAATCATACCCCCAGTAGGTGATGCCCCCCATCTCACCGCCCCCAGGCCCCCAGCCTCACTCTTCAATCTTGAGCTCGTGGACCCTGGGAATCCCCTGCACGCCTGGCCGCCGGAGCTCAGGCTGGGCACACCGGATGACGGTCTCCAGTGCTGCGCGGTAGCAGTGGGTTCTGAGGCTGGGGCCTGCTTTCTGTAGCCGCTCAGCATATTCCTCCAGGGCGTGGCAGGCCCCCTCCCGAAGCCTGTAGGGCAGTTCACAGCCGGGCAGCCCAGCCACCCACTGACTGAGTGGGTAGCCGCCAGGGTCACTCAGCTTCATGTAGCAGCAGCCCACTGAAGCCAGGGCCACCACCTCAGGGCAGCAGGAGAAGTGCCTCAGCAAGGCGACACTCAGGTCCCCGCAGGCGTGGAGGCCCGTCAGCAGCAGGCGGGCCCCGCTCTGAGGCGAGGTCTCCAGTGGAAGCAGGAGCTCCTCGCACAGGGCCGTGGGGTCTACCCACCTAACCACGTGGTGTGGGGGGTGACGGGGGCCAGTGTGGACCACCTGTGGAGGTAGGACAGAACAGAGGCAGATGGGAGGCCTGTTTCCTGTCCTCACACCACCTCAGGCCACAGGAAGGGATCTGTCCTGAGTTCCTTCCCAAGGAGGAAGGTGGGAGAGCAACTGGGGCAGAGGAAATGGGATAGATTCTGCATTTGTCATTACTAACTGCAAATCTTTTCATCTCTGAGCCCCCGCTTCCTCATTTGTAATGAGGCTGATACCTGATTGGCCACTTTGTACAGGTGGCTGTGAGAAGGAAGAAAGCAGTGTAGAAAGCAGTTTTTAACTAGAAAGTGCCTTTAAGATGAGGCTTTGGTGAAGGAGGGATCTTGGGAAAGAGGTAGCAGAAACAGACACCATCTCGAGCTGAGACACTTAAAAGAGAGAATTCAGCCTTGGTGCCTAGTTTCAGCCAAGTGGATCCTGTTCTCATGGTCCTGGCTGCAGGAAGGGCTGGTCTACCTTTGGGTTCCTCTTCTCCTCTTTCTCCAGAGTCTGTAGGAGCTCCTGGTCTAGGCGCTGGGCTCTCTCCACCAGTCTCTGATCCCCTTCAATGCTCTTTACCGTCAGCCCCAGCCCCAGGGACATGAAGCGGGAGAGATGGCCCTGGAGTCAAGAGAAGAGGGATAAAGAGCCCTCTTCAGGGTCCCCTACCCAGTCCCCATCCCTACCTATGGTTTGGACACTTGGGTACCAGGCCCCCAGAGGCTTAAATTCTGTGCCGCTTACTTCCTGCGCTCCTTATTATCTGCCCCTCTGGGCATGTGGCCTGATAACCCGCCTTCTAGTTGTTCTATCCCCATGACAAAAAAACCCACAAAAAACAAAAGCAGATTATTATGGGTCTGGCTCACCTGGCCTGAGCCTACATCCACAACCTGGGTGCAGCCTGTGAGGTCACTCAGCTTCTTCACCAGCTGAAAGGAGAGGGAACAAAGGTCCCCTGGCCATTGGGTGTTGGCTCCCAGGACAAACACTCATAATGAGAGCGGAGAGGAGCTGAGGATGGCGGAGGAAGATGGGTAGGGGGTGCCATGGAGGAGACAAGAGACATGGAGACCTAAATAGGGTGTGCTGACCCCCTGGCTCAGGCTACTGTCTTTGCTCCTCTCAGGACAGTGATTCAGTCCCCACAGAACAAGAGCCCTGCTGTGACGCCATGAGCAGATTGTGAAGATTATCAGAACAAGAATAAGACAGTGATTCAACTATAGCCACCAACCAACCCAGCAAAAGGATGAAGATAGGATTATAGTATACTTGCCAAGGAAGGGACCATCTAGGGCCTCTGGTCCTATAGGTGATAAAAGGTGCCCAAACCTTAGTAACCCCTAGGCTTAAGGAGTCCCCAAGGCCCCCAGATACCACCTGTACCCCAGCCATCTCCTCACCTCTCCCAGCCTCCGAATCTCATGCTGCTTCTTGGGCCTGACATGTTTCCGGAATGGAGCTGTCAGCCGGGAACTCTGGCTGGGATTCTCCAGGAACTCTGAGGGGGTCTGAAACCCAGGCGTCCGGGTAAAGGCCAGGGCATAGGCTGTGGACTTCAGGGCCAGCAGGGTGAGTGGCCACACCGACCTGTACCTGAGATAGCCCGCCCAGGCCCCCTGTGAATAATCCCATTGCATCCTGAGTGTGCCAGCTTACAGCCCAGGAAGCCCTTGTGAGACTGAGCAATGGCTCCCTGCGGGGCTCGGCTCCGAGTCCCCCAGCACTGGGTCCCTCTTGCCCATACCTGGCCACTTCCCCTTCTCTAGGCATCCCCAGCAGCAGCGTGGCCAGCTGTGGCGGGTTCAGTCCATCCAGTGCTTCCTGCCACGAGCAAGGGAGTGTGCCCCACAGGTTGTCTGTGAAAAATTCCTGTAGGGGAAAGGGAGAAGCAATCAACAGGCTACTTCCCCTCCCATTCTTCCCTACCCATACAACACACGGCCACCAGCTACAACTAGCAGGAACCTCTCCTCGTCGGAGTTACTTCTCTGCAGTCTGCTCTAACCTTCCCCTCCTTCCTGAGCCCAAATTGCATTCTGGACACACTTCTTTTAGAAATGTCCCCCTTATTTATATGCGTGTCCTCCACTCAACTGAACTTAGGGGCGTGTATGGTAGCTTTGCACCTGCCTCCTTAACACAGCAGTGACTAACACACACTATTAGTATGTTACCATCTAGTAACCTACTGTTACATGCGCCAGACACCATAGATGCCAGACATTATATATGCCAAAACGTTTGTTTTTGTTTTTATTTTTGGTCACCACATGTGACACGTGGGATCCTAGTTCCCTGACCAGGGGCCGAACCTGGGCTCTCTGCAGTGAAAACACCACTAACCACTGGACCGCCAGGGGTTCCCCGGCAGAATGTATTTTTATTCATTTATTTGTTCAACACAAATTCTGGAGCTTTGCTTAGGCATCAAGTTCTGTCCTAAGCTCAGGGGATACAAACAATGAAACAGACAGACAAGATCCCTGATCTTCCAGAGTTTACATTGAAAGAAATTATTTCAAGTAACATCAAGGGCCACGCAGACAAGAAAACACTAATGAGACAGTAACATAATGGAAAGTTTGAGAGTGTACTCTTAAGATAGAGTAATACAGCACATGTGAAACACTGCATGCATTGGCTGCCCAGAGGCAGGGGTGGGGGTAAGTAAAATAGGTGAGGAGGGTCAAAAAGTACAAACCTCCAGTTACAATGTAAATGTCATGGAGATGTATAGTATGATGACTGTTGTAAATAATACTCTATTGTATGTCTGAAAGTTGCTGAGAGTAGATCTTAAAAGTTCTCATCATAAGAAAAAAATTAACTATGTACAGTGATGGATATTAACTGATGCAAGAGATGGTTAGATAGCATCACTGAGTCAACAGACATGAATTTGAACAAACTCTGGGAGACATTGGTGGACAGGGAAGCCTGGTGTGCTGCAGTCCATGGGGTCACAAAGAGTCAGACACAACTTAGCCACTGAACAACAATTATTTCATAATATATACAAATAGGAATCATTACGTTACACACCTAAAACTAAAATGTTACATGTCAATTCTACCTCAACTTTTAAAAATTCAGGTAGTAGCAAACACAGAATATTTTAATATGCCAGATACTGTCTGAAACATTTTATATATGTTAATGCATTTCATTAATCTGTCCAAGTCAAGAAGCTACTAAGTAGTACAGCTGGAATCTGAAACCAATTCAACCCTAGAGTTTTGCTCTTAACCACCCTACTCAATTGCCTTTCTATTGAGAAAAAACATTCCACGCAGATCAGTAAGTGCAAAGGCCCTGATCAGGCCAGTGTAAATGTAGTATAGTGAATGTGGGAGAGAATGAAATGTGATCCAGTTTAAAAGGGAGCTTGTAGGTAATGGTAGTTACCACTACCTATACTTAGGATCCAGGCAAGAATACTGGAATGGGTTGCCATTTCCTACTCCAGGGGATCTTGTCAACCCAGGAATTGAACCCATGTCTCTTGGGTCTCCTGCATTGGCACGCAAATTCTTTACCACTAGCGCCACCTGGAAAATCCCAGAGTACCTAGGAAGCAAGAAATGTCATGATCAGATTTACATTTTTAGAACAAACAGTCTGCCTGTTTTGTGAAGAACTGGGTATGGAAGGGAGGAAGCAAATACAGAAATCAGTTAGGAAGTAGACCAGAAGAGAGATGATGTTGGCTTGGCCTAGGGTGGTAGCAGTGTCAATGGAGACACATGGGTGAATTTGGTATCTATTCTGGAGGTTGAATCAACAGACTTGTTGAAAGAGCTGAATCAGAAAAAGCTGAATCAAGGATGGCTTCTGGGTTTGGGAAGTGAATAATTCAGTGGATGCTGGTGGCATTTATACATCATCTCATTTATTCTTCACAATGATCCTTCAAAACGGGATCCATTTTGCAGCTGAGGACCTGGGGCTAGGAGGAATTTTTTTTTTTTTAATGCCTAATGTTAACATGATAGGGAAGGCGGGATTCTAGTCGGACTCTGTCAACTTCCAAGTTGGAATTGTCCATTACACGGAAAAACCAGGAATTTATTCAAAACCTGAATGAACGAACATGCGTGTTCTTGAAAACACCTCACATGTTCCTGGGATAGTGCAACACTGCCGCAGAAGCATGGCTCAAATGTCCATGCGCTTTATTACTCTGGACACCAGAAAGTTAGAAAAACACCCTAGATGCTAGAAATATTAATATTTAGGTCATCTGGGAAAAAAAAGAATCGGGGGTTTTGCCCAGCTTTAACCCTTTCTTGTACAGACAAAAGACTGGAAAAACCTATTAGAAAAAAAGATCAGACGCTAACTCTCCAGATTCTCCCCTAGTCGTGGCTAGGTAGCCAATCACACAACCAGGAGCACCCCACCCACATCCCTGTGGCCTCACGATGATGTAGGCGTCCAGGATGGAACGGTAGAGCGTCACGACCCGGGTGAGATTCACCGCTAGCTGTCTCCTCTCTTCGTGAGAGAGGTGCCGGGCGGAGATCCCGGGCATTCCGGGGCCCAGGCGGTGGCGCGGGGAGCGAGAAAGCAATGAGGAGAGAACCAGGGTTAGGACCACGCGGGTCCGGGATACCGGTCGGGTTCAGCACTTCGGGTGGCCTCAGAAGAAAAAGTGTTGGGAATCTGGTCCCCGACGCTGCCTTTCCGGGATTCCAGGCTGGGGTTGAAGACTTCAGGCGCGCTCCTGACGTCACAGGTCGCGGCGTCCCACTGCGCCAAGGTGTCTACGTCTGAGACTAGCGGGGCGGGGTGCCTGCGCAGTGACGCCATAGAGGCGTGGCGCAGTGCCCAGCTCACGAACAGGGGCGGGCCATGTCCCAGGTCCCGCCTCCAGATCCCGCCCCTTCCCGTACACTTCTCTCCTCTCCGGAAGTGAGGCCGGGGTGGGGGGGGTCAGGCGCGTTGCAGTTCCCGTTAGTCGCGGCTTCCCCACACCTTCGAGTTGTACCTCCACGGGGCTAGAGGGGCCGGGGAGCGCATCCCGCCCCCGCCCCCACCCACACCGCCCCCTCCTCCGCCGCCGCTGCCGCTGCCCACACACTCAGAATCCCTGGCCTCGCTCCCGGAGGCGGGGACCGTGCGGGTACGCGGGCGCCGGCCTCCGGCGCGTTCCAACCCGCGGGCCTGCCGGCCCGGGCATCGCCGACGCGCGCCAATTTCCGCATCCGGCTCCTGCCGCTTCCGGTCTTAGCGGGCCCTTCTAGGAGGTAGGTGAGTGAGCGTGCGAGGCTGGCTCCGCGGCGTGGATGGCAGAAGTGTGCAGTCCCTTAGACTCGGTTCCTTCCCCTCCCAATGTGTGTTGTCAAAAGTCCTTTCGTGAGACAAAGATTTGAGTGAGATGCATGTGGAGATTTCCCCCACCTGGAAACGAGGGAGATGAGTGCCTGAATTTGTATGTCTACTCCTGGGATCCGCGTGGGGATGCTAGGGTAATCCAGAGGTCAACTTTGCCAAACCTGTCACTGCCTTTGAGCATAGTTAGACGTTCCCTCCCTGGGCAGATGATGGAGTTCACCTATTCTGGCGTTGTAGATCGCAGTTACAGCTAGTTGGCCCTGCGACCCCCTAAGTTTACAAATGAGACTGAGATCTAGAGAGGAGACATGGCCTTCCTAATACCATACAGCTGGTGAATTGTGGAGCTTTCTAGAATCCAGGCTTCCTGGTTCAGAATGAAGTTCTCCTTCCGTCATTTCACATTTGAGAGGTTACTCTGATGTCTTTCCTCTCTCTTAAGTCCTGCAAAGATGGGTCTTATTGATTCCCAAGTCTATGGGCTCTGTTATCAGGATCACTTTCTTCCCTAGGGTATGCTGCAAACCTCCAGATGCTGGTCTGTGGGATTCAGCAGATGAGTCTTCTATCCTCCTCTCATCTGTAAGCTGTTCTTCCCAACTGTTCTCTCAACATTCCAGTGTCATCATGTCTACCTTACTCCTCAATCTGGATTTTGGCGAGCCTCCCCCCAAAAAGGCATTAGAGGGAAATGCCAAGCACCGAAAATTTGTCAAGAAGCGGCGACTCTTGGAACGGAAAGGCTTCCTCAATAAGAAGAAGCAGCCCCCTAGCAAGGTGCCTAAGTTGCACTCAGAACCTTCAAAGAAAGGGGAAACTCCCAGGGTAGATGGGACTTGGAAGGCCGCTCCCCTTCCAAAGAAGAAGACAACAGCTGCCTCCAGCAGTGGGTCAGAGCAGTCCCTGGACAAGAAAACTGCAGTGCCTTGGCTGACCCCTGCCCCTTCACAGAAGGCTGGTTCTGTTGTGGCTAAAGTAGATTTGCTAGGGGAGTTCCAGAGCGCCCTACCAAAGATTAAGAGCCACCCAACTCACCCCCAGAAGAAGGGCTCCCAGAAGAATCCTCCACCCAAGAATGGCCCACAGAACTCCACCCAAACACATTCAGAGAGTAAATACTCTGGGGCATCCCAGAAGATACCAGGGAAGATGGTGGCAATTGACTGTGAGATGGTGGGTACTGGACCCAAGGGGCATGTCAGTTCCTTGGCTCGATGTAGCATTGTCAACTACGACGGAGATGTGCTTTATGATGAGTACATCCTCCCCCCCTGCCACATTGTGGACTACCGGACCAGATGGAGTGGTATCCGGAAGCAGCACATGGTAAATGCTACACCCTTCAAGATTGCTCGGAACCAGGTAAGAGGCATGAGGGATGGTGGTAGCAGCGAAGCAGACGGGGCGAAGTCCAAATCATTTTTCAGCACAGGATATCACTCTGGGAAGGCCCCAAAGGATTGTGGAGGGAGGGTTGGGGTGTATGGAGTAGCAGATAAAGAAAGCTTTTCTTTTGGGATGAAGAGTGGTAAGAACCTGGAAACTTACAAGTAGCTGGTGTAATAAACTGTATTAGATCTGTTTTAGATCCCAAGTGGAATCCTCATGTGACTAATTGGGACTCTGCTAGAAAAAGAGCAACCTGTGATGGACAGAGTAGCAGGCATGAGTGCCAGGGGGAAAGGGCTCAATCTGAGAATACCTTGTAGAGGTGGGGCTAGGGTTGAGAACAGGTGGAGAGCGCTTCCCGAGCAAGAAGTGGCCCGTGGCAGTGTGGAAAGTTGGTGGATAACTGGAACAGGCAGCCTGCAATGAAGGGGGTAAAAGACACAGGGCTGATATGTTGGGGTTCTCATCTCATTCACTGAGCAATCCTAGCCACTGTAAGCTCTATGCTGAAAACTGGAGGCATGCTGAATGAACAGGAAAGGGGGATGAGCTCATAGAGGGGAAGGGGAAAGGAGCCTGCTGGTCTTGGAAGGCCTCCAGAGGGCACCCTTGGTCCACTTTGTAATTTCAGCTCCACGTTCTTTGTCTTGTGTAGACACACTGTTCCAGTAATTTCTCATATGCCAGAGCAGTCAGTTGGAAGAATTTCATCAGAGGTAGAACAGCTGGATTTTAGAAAGAACATGAAGAGTTGAAGAACATCCTGTGCACCCTCAGGGGCATAGCTGAGCAAAGGCTCAGGAGAGTTAGGAGATGGGGTGGGTCTGAAACAGCACATCCACTTAGCTTTAACGAAGGCTGTGTGTTGAAATTAATGCGAAGTAAAGGTATTAGTGGTCAGTAAACTGTAGGGGCAACTAAATGCCAAATTGATTAGACTATATCTGGTTTTCATCATAAAAATCACTGCCCAAGCTGGGGTGTGAGACTAAGGTACATTCAAATGAGTCTGTACCCTTCCAAGGGGTCCCATTGGGAGGCCAGGCATTGATTCCAGGCCTGTTAACTCTTTCACAATCTGTTTGGAACGCCATTTTGGTAATGGCCCTCAGAGTTCATGGCATATTCTTTAGTTGTCCTCATTGGAAGTGTGTCTTTTTCTTTTTTAGGGGGTGGGGCATACCTCGAGGCTTGTGAGATCTTTGTTCTGGAACCAGGGATCAAACCTGGTCCCCCTGGCAGGGAGAGTGCTGAGTCCTAACCACTGGACTGCCGATTCTTAATTCCCAATTTTTAATTTTTTATAGCTTGTAGGCCCTTTGAGAGTCTGATGAAAGCCATCGATTCCCTCCCAAAAAACAAACACAGAAACATATGCATATCAATTTGCATATAATTTGGGGCTTCCATTACCTCCCTGGAGCCCATCTTTACAGTATTTGTCCCAGCCTGTATCTAAGGCCAACGTAACAATTATCATGGTTAAAGAACTTCAGGTATCAAGCCAGGACTGAACTAGGTAATTACATGAACATCACATTGAGGTAGAAATTAATGCAACGATAAGGAACCACTGGCTAGGTACATCCAAACAGGGTTACACCATAAAAAATACTTACTTTTACCTCAGGGAGAGGAGATGGATTTCAGGTGAAAGAAAACTTGTGGGAGAAGGCATTTCGAGGATGAGGCAGGTGAGCAAGTGGTGAAAAGAGCCTAGAAGGACTTACAGCTATGTTGGGCTTTTAAAATGCAGAGACTGCATCTATGAATCGTGCTCCTCACCACCTCCTCTTCCATGTCTGTTTCAGATCTTGAAGATTCTTACAGGGAAGATAGTGGTGGGGCATGCCATCCACAACGACTTCAAAGCCCTTCAGTACATTCATCCCAAGTCCCTCACCCGAGACACCTCTCATATCCCCCTCCTCAACCGTAAGGCTGACTGCCCAGAGAATGCCACCATGTCTCTGAAGAGTCTCACCAAGAAGCTGTTGAACCGGGACATCCAGGTAGTGTCTCCCCAAATGCTGCCAGACCCCTGGCTTGGACAGGAAAGGCCCGCCTGCTGCCTGTCTCCATGCTCTGACACTCAGATTCCTCTGATTGTAGAGCGATCCAAGGGGAGATGCTCTGATGGGAAGAGCTTTGGGCAGAGAGGTCTATCTCTACTTAGGAATAATAGTTCTTGTTTCCTGCCTCCCAGAGTGTTCCACAGGGTACTTGGAAAAGGAAAAAAGCCTGAAAGTGGGGCTAAAACCCTAAGTAAGAAAAGTGGGAAGCAGGTAGTTGTGGTGGCCTAAATTACCAGATAGTGGCTTCAAGGGCCTCTTATGTATTTCATATGTTTGACAGTCAAAGAGGGGGTGGTCTGCCTGGCATGAGGGTGTAGACACATGTCATTCATAGATTACTTAAGGAGCTAGGGAAGATGGAAGACTCAGAAGGTCTGTCTATGATCTGGTCTGTTCTGCTTCTCCAGAAGAGTGCAGAACAACATGGTGTGTACTTGTGGGCACAGAAAGGGCTGAGGCAGACAGTAGTATGAGTTGGACCCCTGAAATTAGATGATGAGTGGGGCCCCACCAGAGGTCTGCCTTTGTCGCCTGCTAACTGCAGAAGCAGCAGCATCATTGAGGTTGGAGAGAACCAGTTGGGAAGGGAGGAAACGGTCTCTTGTAGCCTCATGCTCTTTTCTTCCTCCCTTGTTCAGGCTGGGAAAAGTGGACATTCCTCAGTGGAAGATGCTCAGGCCACCATGGAGCTGTACAAGTTGGTTGAAGTTGAATGGGAACAGCACCTGGCCCAGAATCCCCCTAAAGACTAGTACCAGTGGGGACACTGGTGATGCGGGCAGGCAGAAACAGCGTCACGCCCAGGAGAGCAGGGCAGCGGGCCAATGGACAGCTCCACCAGCCCCACACCTTTGGAAGCTAGGGTTTCTGGGGAGAGGGAGGCTACACCCCAGACTTAACATCCATTGAAATTTCACTTCAGGTGTTCTGTTGTGTGTCTGGTTAACCGTTCCATGGAAGGAGGACGCCTCCATGTCAGAACCCGGCCCTAGGCCGTTTACCTCTTAAATGGTGCTAACCATGTGTTCCAAGGTGCTTTGCTTCTGGGAAAGTCTTTTGACTTTCAAAGGGCACGGCAAACCGGGAAATGTCTTTTCCCAAACTGCCTTATCACTCGGGTGGTCATGTGTCTCATTTTATGCCTTTCCTTTCAAGCAATTAACAGCATCCTCTTTCACTCTCAGAAGTATCCTGTTGGATGATAATTTGTGTGATCACAATGCATTTCTCAGACTCTGCTTTCTGCTCAGAGTCTACATCTGGTTTGTGTTGGGATATATCCACCTGTTCTTTCCACCTTGAATTCCAGAGGAGCCATTCCTGGTGAGGTTTAGTTCTCCTTAGGGTTATGGGCAGTAGAGGTAAGAGAAGACTTGGAAATCAGTTTTTCTGATTTAGGAAAGCAGTCTCCTAAAGTGATAGAGAAATTTATTTAATTTAAACCCCGCTTGCTAGGTTAAAGAAGAATTATAAAGTATTTCAATGAGTTTTAGTCTTTTACTTTGCTAAACCAAGCCTCTGAAAACACAAATTATTCCCTTGATAAATTTTTTTATAAAGGAAAAACAGTTGTGTGGTGTTTTCTTTATAACTTCACATTAAATAACTGTGTCACCGACTCCTTAGAGCTGTAATTCTGCTAGGGGGGTTAGGGTCTCTGTGGATGACACTGAATGGACCCTGGTTTGCTGGAAGTCATCAAGAAGCGCTGACCAAGCCTTTGTATGTAACCCATGTGCTCTGCTGCCTTCTCGTCCCTACCGCTAATCAACAAGCACACCTAAAATGACACGTCAAGCCGCGCAAACACCCTCACACAGGGTATGTGACCAGGAGGGTGACTCAGAGTGGGCATGTGGGAGGGATGCAGCGGGGGAGGAACGGTGCTCGGTGACGCCAGCCTGGTTGCTCCTGCCAGCTCTTCCTTGGTGGTACACACCCTGATGTTGGGAAAGTGAGTCACAGGTCTGACCTTGTGGCTGGGATCACTGTCTGCGCTCTTGTCTTGAGAGAATGCAGACTCCGTGTATACACCGAGACTCGTGCCCTCTTGAGTGGCTATTTTGGCTCCAGAGGCCAGAGTCACAGTGTGGCTGCCTCGAGAAGGGGATTTGCTGCAGCCAGATGAGACCGCGGACGTGGTCTTGCTGCTGTGTCCTGCACTGCGGCATCTGCTTGAATGGGCAGCTGTTCAGCTCTGAGCAAGTTGGTTCCTGTTGAACCCAACATAAGCAATGTCCATGACACTTCACAAAGAGGCGCTAGGCGTTCTCACACACCTGTAAGTGGGAATAATGTAGGAAGGCCACACCAAAAACTGGGGTTACAAGTCTTAATTGAAATGAAGGTGAGTCTTAATTACATTGCAATCGGGAAACTGGAAACTAAGTGGAAAGTTCTTTGAGTTCAGGTTTTAGGGTACCTGGCTTTGTAATTTATTTTATGAAGTATACTGTTGATTTACAATATTGTTTCTGATGTACAACAAAGTGACTCAGTTATATGTAACAATCATATAGTCTTTTTCATGTTGTTTTCCATTGTGATTTATCATATGTTGAATATAGCTCCCTGTGCTATAGTAGGACCTTGTTTGTTCATTCTATATAGAATAGTTTGCATCTGCTAACCCCACACTCCCAATCCATCCCTCCCCACCTCCCTCCTTGGCAACCACATATCTGTTCTCTGTGAGTCTGTTTCTGTTTCACAGATAAGTTCATTTGTGTCATATTTTAGATTCCACATATAAGTGATATCATATGGTATTTGTCTTTCTCTTATTGACTTACTTCACTTAGTATGATAATCTCTAGTTGCAGTTGGCTTTTATGCTCTACTTCACCCCCCCTCCCCCCACTCAGGCGCCCTCAGTCCAGCATTGGGAACGGCTAAGTCTCACTTTTGCTCACCAAAAGGAACCTGGAGACCAGAGGACCTTGCAACCATTTTCTTACTCTTTTCTCATATCATACTTCCTGGTCAGAGCCCAACTCACCCTGCAGGGTGCCTGGGGATCCTTGTACTTGAATCCCCTTCTTTCTCTGCCCCTTTGTTCGCAGGCTTCATCCAGTTGATGAAAGATAAGCCCCATTGCAGATTGCTACCTAAATACCAATCAGCAAGTCCTGGTTTGCCTTAGGTTTGAGGCCCTTTAGAGTGGAGCATGTGCACAATAAAACAAATGTTCTTGTGATAATCTGTTTCCATGTCTTGGTATTTTCTAATGCTGAACCCCCTTCTGCAGGTGAGAATGATAAAGGGCAAAAGAGTGTGAGAAGTATATCCTGCCAAACATACTGATCTTTTAAAATTTCATATAGTAAAGTGATTCTTGGAAGGGGAAGTGTATTTTGAAATTTCAGGTCATAGTGCTGCCATTCTCTCTACCCTTAAAAGCCACTGATTGAGGGAATTCCTTGGGAATCCAGTGGTTAGGACTCCATAGTCTCACTGTAGAGGGCCCAGGTTCAATCCCGGGTCAGGGAACTAAGATCCCACAAGCCATGTGGTACAGCAAAAAAAAAAAACTGATTGAATCAAGACTCTAACAAGGAATCATTTGATTCCTCGTTTAACAGATGATTACAGCTGACAGTAGGAAAGATGAACAGTACTATAATTATGAACTTGCCCCAAGGCACATTAGCTCAAGTCCAAGTTTAGAGACACAAATTCCCATGTGTGCAAGTGTGCTATGCCAAGTGCATTTATGAATATCCTGCATTACAGTCTGTGTATTGTTCACAGTGCAGTTTGGTTTACTCCGTAACATAGGGCAAGTCCACCAAACAGTTGATAGCAGAAGAGCATTTTATTGCTGTGTAGATACTAGGCATCAATTTTGATTTTGCCACTTACTCCATTTGTGCTGGTAAATCA
Source organism: Cervus elaphus (assembly GCF_910594005.1). Taxonomy (NCBI): domain Eukaryota; kingdom Metazoa; phylum Chordata; class Mammalia; order Artiodactyla; family Cervidae; genus Cervus; species Cervus elaphus. The sequence continues at coordinate 37,274,456 of NC_057834.1, forward strand.
GTTTGCTTCTTGGGAGCCTCAGTGGTTCTAGCGTTTAAATCCTGGGATTCTTTTCTCCTCCAACTAATAAAAATAAATGAAAAAAATAAGTAAATAAAAAATAAATAAAATTGTCATTTCCTTGACAACTAGAAAAATAAATAAAAATAAAAAATAAATCCTGGGATTCTTTTCTAACTTTGAAGTCTAGCTGATGGTTGCTGTCATTCATAATAATAATGGCAACCACTGAGTGCTTCTCTGTGTCAGGTACTGTGCTGAGTCCTTTAGGAGCATGGTCCTATTCTCTGTAAGGGAGACAGTAGTATTCCAATTGAACAGTTGAGGAAACTGAGGCTGACAAAAAGTAAGAAAACTTCCCTAGGCTAAATAGCTGGAAGTTGGCAGTGCTGGCACTCAGACCTGCCAGGTCTGTCTGTCTGGAGCCTCAGCTCTTAAGCACTCTCCGACTTGGTTGGTAACACAGCCAGGCAGCATCTGGTGAGACTGGAATCCTGCCACTCAAATGTTTATTATTAAATACTTGCTATGTGCCAGGCATTGTGCTAGGCACAGAGAAATGGCATGTGCCCCCAGTTGCTTACAGTGATCTGAAGAAGAGAGACCAGTAAACTAATATCAGTGCCCTGTGGCAAGTACTGTCTAGAGTCACTGAAGAATTTAAAATAGGGGAGTGATGTGATCAGATTTCAGTTTTAGGACAACAATGCTGGCAGCCAAATGGAAGCAGGATTGGAGTAGGGCCAGAACATGAGTTCTTCTGTTTGAGTAATCTGATGAGCAATGATGTAGTCCTGAATTAATGAAGTGGGAAGCTGCATATGAGCATCACTGAGGAGGTAGAATCGATAAAACTTAGAGATCAGAGCAAGGGGATTAAAGGTTGCCTTGATATTTCTGAACTACAGTAAATAGACAGCAGTGGTGTCTATTTGGTGTCTAACCAAGACAGAGTATATGGTGGGCAGGAGAGCAGGTTTTTGAGGAAGATGACTTGGGTATTGATTGGGTTGACTGTGAGCTTCTTGAAGATACCCAGGTGTAGATGTCCAGCCAGCAGTTGGATGTACCAGACTGGAGTTTAGCAAAGTAAATGAGATCTGGGGCTGGAAACTAAAATGTAAGAGACAAGAGTATAACAGTGAGACAGAAGCCTTGGATTGGACTGAAGCCTTTATATATAAAGGTATATAAAGAGCAGGTCAAAATCAGAGTCTCAGGAAGTACCCATCCTCATAAGCTGCTGGAGGAAGAGAGGTCTGAGAGAGGACTATCCGGTAAGAGGACAGCTAAGGAGACTCTCCCCAGGAGGGAGGAGGTAGCATTAACAGCATGGACAGCCAGTCCGCTGAGAGCAATCAAGAGGGTCTATTTTGTAGCAATCTGGTGCCCTTCATCTGAGCAATGTCTGAAGAGGGCAGCAGAAGCTCAGCTGAGGTGGGCTGGAGAATAAACTGGAGGCGAGGAAGGAGAGGAGTGACTGTGGGCTGTTCTTTCTTGGCTCTGAAGAGAAGCAGATGAGGGTTGCTGTAGGAGCGTGAAGTCTGAAGGTGCCAATAGATAAAGCCAGCAGAGTGTAACTTGGCTGCGAAAGGGCAGGTGAATTAAGCTGTGGTGGATCCTGGAAGAGTAGAGGGGAGGGATGCCAAGCTTAGCCTTGGCCAGCAATCAGGATTCATTGTCTGCTGGGTCAGAAAGGAAAGAGGAAAGGGTAAGGCAGATGGCAGATGGAGATGGTTGGTTTTTTGTTTTGTTTTGTTGGGTGCTTTTTGGCCACATGGCAGCTTGTGCAGTCCTAGTTCCTTGACCAGGGATTGAACCCAGGCCCTTGGTGTTAAGAGCGCAGAGTCCTAACCACTTGACTGCAAGGTAATTCTTAGAGCTGGCTTGGGATGATGGTGGAATAAAGTGATTAGGATCTGGTGACCTTTCTTGCTCATTAAATTGGAGGCAGAGTAGTCGGCTGAGTATGAGGGGGAATCCAAGGGACAGAAACTTAGAATAAAGATAGTGTGGAGCAGCCACTAAGGAGACAGGAGAGTGAGCTGACAGAATACAAGGAAGGACCTCTGAGCCACGGCAGCATTCCTGACGGAGGTCAGAGACGGAGTTTGCAGGGCCCCTGCAGACTGCTTGTCACATTTTTCTCCTAGCATCATTCAGCAACCCAAACAGAGAAGTGAAGGGTTTAAATGCTCACAGCTGACAGTGTGTGGTCCCCGAGGCAAGTGCCTGAACCGAGATGGAGATGAGGTTGATGGAGTCTGTGGAGTCAAGGACCTGAGATGCTGACCCATTGAGTAAGTGCTGGAAGCCCCCAGGGGCCCACAGGATTTCATATATATATATATGTATATATATATATATATGTATATATATAGTGGGGGGAGAGGTTGGGGGGGTGTGCCACGCAGCGTGTGGGGATCTTAGTTCCCCAATTAGGGATGGAACCCATGTGCCCTGCAGTGGAAGCCCGGAGTCTTAACCACTGGACCACCAGGGAACTCCCCAGCCTCAGGACTAGAAACAGGAGGATGGGGAGCTTGAGCTAGATCGTCAGGGACCTGAGGCGGACAGATGCTGCAAACAAGGAGTTGAAGACGTAATAAACACACGGTGAACTGGGTCGTGTGATTTAATGAGCTGGGTCAGGATTTCTAAGAGGACAGCTGAGGCATCATGGAGAAGCATGAAGAGTTCTGAATTCTCCAAGCCAGTGGGCATGGGCTCCTGAACAGCTGTATCCCTCACATTTTCATACCTGATTTTTATCAGAGTACCTCTTTCATGCACCTATGAGTTCAGTTCAGTCGGTCAGTCATGTCCGACTCTTTGCAGCTCCATGGACCGCAGCAAGCCAGGCCTCCCTGTCCATCACCAACTTCCACAGTTTACCCAAACTCATGTCCACTGAGTCAGTGATGCCATCCAACCACCTCATCCTCTGTCGTCCCCTTCTTCTGCCTTCAATCTTCAAGGACAGTCAAATAAATGATTAAATCAAAAACAAGTGTACTAATGAAAGACAGATTTTTTTTCAGTAGTCATTGCTTTTGGCTGAAGTCATTCATTTTTCATCCATTTGTTCAAGAAATATTTACTGAGCACAAACCAGGTGCTGTTGTAGGCCAGTGAATTCTGCACTGACCTCCCTTGTAGTGGGGGTGATGAGTAATACGAAGAAAAGTAAGGGGATAAGGCAGATATGTGTACATAAAATTTTAGATGGTTTGTTTAGAGAAGGCATCTTTGAGGAAGTGACATTTGAGAAGACCTGAAAGAAGTGAAGGAGCAAGTCAAGTAAATATCTGGGGGAAGAATATTCCAGAGAAAGAGATCAGTGCAAAGGCGGAGTAATGCTTGATATATTTAGGGAGCAGCAAGGCTGGAACAGGGGAAGCCAAGGGGAAGGGGGTAGGGGCTGGGGGGTCAGTGAGCAGGGGGAGATATAGGCCCATAATACAGACCCCTGTAGGCCATTGTAAGGACTGGGACTTAATATCTGCATGAAATGGGCCCCAGTGCGGGGTTTTGAACAATGGTGTGAACTGACTCAGGATTTAAAGGACTCTCCCTGGCTGCGGTGACTGGAAGAGAGTGGGAACAGAAAACCAAAGCGGAGGTTCTTGCTGTAATCTAGGCAAGAGATGACGGGAGTTGAGGCCAATGAGGTGGTAAGTAGCCTTATCTGAAACTGCTTAACTTTGCACACATAGACGATCTCTTGTGCAAGGTTGATGCTGAATGGATGTTTAAGCCAAGACTGGCATCTTTGGCCTTTCAACTCTCACCCAAGCTCCTGTACATACTAGCCCACCAGATAGCTCAGGAAGTGCACGCACCCTCACCAGTAGGGGACCCAAGTGTGGTCAGGGGTGAAGGTTTGCCACCGTTTCTGGGTGGACAGTCAGGTTGTACCACCTCCTCCAGGCAGTGACTAAATGGGTGAGTGACATCTGGTGGCACTGCTGAGCTCAGGCAGGGGTCCTGGTGAGCCCTGGCCCCCCCAGCCCCTGGTCTCTGGGAATTGCTGCGCAGGTTTTTGTCCGCTCTGCTCTCTACCCTCCTCCCGCTTCACTGTGCTGACTTTGCTGGTTTTGTTTCTTTCTTTAATATGTGAGGCTCCTAGCCTTATTTAAGGATACCATCAACTCCGTGCTTTCTTTGAAAGAGTGTATATAATGCATAGGATTTGGAGAGATGTGGGGGTGGAGGGAGAGGCAGAGAAAGAAGATATTTTTAAGAATTTGGCATGGAAAGACAAGCACATCTTAATCCTCTCCCAGGCTTAACCAGATTCCATTCTGAAGTGTTTAAGAGCAAGCTTTGGAATCAGACCCAAGGCAGCGCAGACAAAGTTCTTGCACAGTGGTGGGCTCAGAGCCACTCTTCTCCCAGACCTGGGCACTGAGGATTGGGCCCTTGCCCGTGACCCTGACCCTCCTGTCCCAATGCAACACCAGGAACCTAAACTGTCTGGCATCCCCAGACCAGAGGCAGTTTCACCTAAAGTCCAGGTCCTTCACTCCCTTCTATCTTGTGGAATCCTACTCAGTCCCTTCTTTGGAAAGACTCCATGAGATGGATCCAAACCATAACCAAAGGAGGGAGAAGGCAGACTGCCTCTGCCCTCAGAGCTGAGGAGGAGATGGAGCCCACGCCCAGGACCAACGGGAAGTCAGAGGCAGATAATCCAACCTGGCAGCTGGAGGCCTCAGGCTGGGGCTGGGGTGCTGGGCTGGGCTGGCAGAGTGGGTAGGTCTGGGAAGTTTTCCTGAAGGCTGGGAGGGTGGATCTGGGGTCTGATCAAAGAAGCCTGGGCTAGAGCAAGGGTAGAGTGTTCTGTTGCCTTCCTGCTAGGTTAGAAGCCACCCCCATGCCCACTCTCCACTCCAAGGCAGGAACTGCCTCCTCCCAGCTTTGGAGTCAATTCCCTGGGACTCCTAGGAACCTAGTACCAGGGGGTCTGGGAGCTCATCAGAGGAGACTTGGCCCACGGAGACCACACTGCCCCCAGTCAGGGAGAAAGGCACACCCTGTGTGTCCTCGACTCAGGATGGCACCCTCTCTATGCCAGTTACTGCAAGCTCAGCTGGAAGGCTAACAAGAAATCCAGATCATCTGGAAACCTGGAAATGTGTAGCCAACAGTCCCAGAGCGCTGGAATTCAAGAGGCATGAGACCGTAGTGAGGAGGTTGGCAATTGTGAAATCCAGGATCTGCTGGCTCTTTTGACCCCCCAGGGACATGTCCCTGAGGATCCCCAAGTGCCAAAGCTCCTGTCTGATGTCTTTCCCAGGTTGGTGGAGAAGATGCAGGCAGGGAGAGATGGGGGCTTCATCCAGACAGTGTGCGTCCTCAGCCTAGTGAACTGAAATTCACAGGCACAAGCCAGCCTGGTGCCCCCTGGGAATCTGCGCAGGCAGTGGGAGGGGGGTGCTGGTGGATGGGGAGGGGTGAAGGGGTACTGGGCTGAGGGAGGCAGGGGGACTATACAGTCTCTCTTTGACAGCTAACATTTTCCAGAGCTGGCGCCTGCAGGGGAAAGGAAATCAGAGCTTCCCACCTCACACATCTTTTTCCCATTTTGTTCATGCTGCCCAGGGAAAGCCATTAGGGCTAGGTCAGTCTGGGGCCTCCCCTACCCGCCCATGTCTCCAGCCCTACTATAAGGAGGGGTTGGTTGGTGGGGTCACTGGAAGGACAAGGCCCTAGCCTGGTGAAGGGGCCAGACTCTGAACTCTTGTATCCCTTCTTAATTCCCTGCCTGCTCAAGATGAGAGGATGGGGGCAGGGAACAGGAATCTGGGCTCCTGGGGCCCACCCTTATTCTGCACAAATCCCCCTGCAGCTCTGATTCTACCTCTGGGGAGTCTGGCCCACTCTCCTGGGCTTTGTCTGCAGCAAGAAGGGCCCTGGGGTTGGGGAAGCTGGTCCTTATTACCCAGGTCCTGGGGTTCCAGCCTCCTCCCTGGAGCCATTAGCACAGCCAGCTTCCATAGGAGCCCTGCTGGGGGCCAAATTACCAGGTCTTATCTGGAGACAGTAGTGGCATCTGGGGGGCTAGAGAAGGAGGGAAATGGGCACGCTAAGGAGCTTTGAAGAGGTGCTCCCCCCAAGCTGGCCGACGTTCCTGAATCTGATCCATCAGCCCCCCTTACCCTGCACCCCAGGGACAGTGGGTCCAATACCCTCTTTCTATCTCCATACAGAACCTCAAAGCCTAGACCTAGGGCCCCCTCAGTCTCTTCTCTGGGATCTCACCCTTCTCCCCCCACCCCCACCCCACTTCTTTCCTCTTCAATCTCAGGTTCTGATTATCTGGCCCAGTGCCCACCTTCCGCAGTTTGGGCCAGAGGAGGAATGTAGCCCTGACTCAGCCTGCCCCTGACGACTTCTTTCTTCCCCCAGAAACTCCAGATCGCCTCAATGGACAGAGGGGTTCTGTGGAGCCCTGGCTCTTCCATTTCTCATCCCCAGAGAGTGGGAGAGGAGATATCTGGGAGGGGGCTTGAGATCCCCAGAAAAAGTGTTGGGCTGCACCGCAGGCTGTTCATCTTTTCCAGGGTTAGCCACTGTCCCCAGGTGCCATGCAAACCCAAGGTCCACTCTGCCAAGCTTGTCATAGCTACAGCCTTCTCCCTCCTGCCTTGGGTTGCCAGGGGTTAATGGGCCAGTGCGAGAGTGGAAATGGCAGAGGGGTCTGGCCCTAGTCACTGCATCATAAAAGCCAAGAAGAGTTTAACAGCAGGTCACAGGGCTGACTGTCTTCTTCATCCAGCAGTGCTGCCCTGGGGGGATTCCTTCCGGAACGGGGAAGGGGCCACGGTTGGCCAGAGTCAGGGCCAGGGCCACGTGGCTTCAGATGTTGGCAGCTGCCACCAACAATCCCGGCCACACTGAATCCCCACCTCAGCCTGGAGGTTCTCTGAGAAGCAAGGAGGCTCTAGGGGAAGGGGAATCAAATGTGGTGGTTTTCATTGCAGTAGGAGAGAAAATGGAGCAGGGAAAAAAATAAATAAAAAACAAAAAACAAAAAAATATAAATAAAAGAAAAAATAAAAAAATGGAGCAGGGGCCTACATGGGGGGAGGGACTGAGCTACCACGGTGGACTGGCAAGAAGCACAGTCTGGGCGGTGGAGGCAGGGCAGAGGAACAGACGAACAAAGAGCCCAGGCCTCGTTTCCAGGCTCTTCGGTGACTGCCCACACCTCTGTGCCTGCCCCTGAAGAGGAGAACAGAGCCAGGGGCCCCTCTCAGGGGACAGAGATTCGATCTCCCGACACGTCTTCCGCCAGTGCATCCCCACCTCCTCCTTCCCCCCTCCATTGCTCAGCCTGCCCGGCTCATGCACCCAGCCCAGCCCTGAGGAGAGCGTTGGCAGCTGGAGCTGGGAACCAGGTAGCAGAGCCAAAAACAACAGAGGAGCCGCCTGGCTGCCCGGGTGCCTGCAGATTCCCCTGGCCTCACTGTGATCCCTCCTGTCACAGGCAGCCCCCTCCTCCCATGCTGTGCTTCTGACCCCACCCGCCTCCCCCTTTGCCAGGGCCCCAGGGCTGGCTCCAGAGGCCGCTGTCATACCCTTCCTTTGAGTCTGGCTGCCCCTTCCCCCATCATTCAGATTCTCTGACCACACCTTCCCTAGTTCCCAAGATTTCTCTCCTGTGCCCAGATGTTCCTGGGAATGAGTTGCCTCCTTTCTACTCTCTGACTCCCAGCTTACACTTTAGCTTGCTGGAAGCTCTTTTTTTGGTCTTGCATCTATCCTGTTGCAATGGCAATTTCATTTGGGGAGGACCAGAGCCGGGTCTTAGCAGATTTGAAAAAAGGCTGGATCCTTAAGCCCAGGGAGACACACGAATAGAACATTTCCTTCAATATCAAGGATTAGAGCAGACTTAGAGGCAGGATGCTTAAGTCTATGCTCGGTGCTGCATGGAATCCTGAGGGCTCAGGGAGGCCAGGAGATACAGTGGTCCTGCCCAGAGGAACACCCAGCTCCTCTCTCCTACTCTTCCCCTTCCCACCCTCTATAGAATTCCTGCTTCCTTTGCGGCCCCTACCCTGAATGGCAGAGACCCAGGTGTCCAGCCCCACCTGGGTTTAATTTCTACATGACTCTCCGCCAACAAACTCTCTGATCCAGCAGATGCAATAACACTGCGCAGGGTGAGGCCCTTCTACAAGTGCTGCATTTGGCTGGAGAATCTCCCCATCCCTGTTGGGGGTGAGGGTGAGGGGTTCACAACACTCCCACTCTTTCCATCGCTCTCCCCCACTCAGCCTCAAGGGATGATGGAGAGAGGTGGGGCAGCTTCCTCTTCCCAAGCCCCCAGACCCTTCAATTGTGCACCCATCTACATCCACTCACACCCACACTCTTGCAACCATTCAGGAGCCTGCCCATCTGCATTCCTTCTGCAAAACTAGCCACTTTCCACATAGCCACACTGCCATGAGGACAAAGCTCCAGAATGTGTCTTTTCTAACTCTAGCTTGTCTGTTTCTTCCTCACCCCTATCCTGCCTCTGCTCCCCCACCTTGTCTCACCAATCTGGCCCCCACCCGCCGCACACTTGAGTCTCCAAATTCCTGGGGGAGCCCCAAGAGAGGCATGACCCAGGCTCTTAGAAAGGGGAACACATTGCCCCAGGCAGATCTGCAGCAGATTTGGTCATAATTAAAAGGCCAGCGACACTAGGAAATTCCTTCTACTTATGGATCCCCGGCGGGAAATTAAAGCCAGTTGTTTGTGACTGAGTGACTGATGCTGGCTAAGCTCCTCCCCATCACCTGGTTCCAGGGCTCTAGCCACTACCCCTTGCCCCTAGGTTCCCCCAGCTTCCTCTGTTAGCCCCCTTTCCCAGTCCCCCAGCCCTCTCATCCCACTGCTCCCCGACCTCATGCCCCCCAACCCCCTTCCCCTGCATTTTTTCCTAAGTACCCCTTACACATGTGCCTCCATGCTCCTACGGTAATAGGGCTGCCGGAGGCTGAAACCTCTAGCCTGACTGCTTAGCACCATGCTCTGGACCCTCTGCCCAAACTCTCTCAGCCAGGGTTGGGGTGCAGGGGCTGGAGCTCAGGCCAAGAGCTGCCAAACCACAAACACTCACATCTGGAAAAAATTCTCCTCCCAGCCCAACTTCCCTTTGTCTTACTTCTGTCTCTTTGGTAATTCTGGCTGCCTGGCCAGTGGCGGGGATGGGGGTGGGGGTGGGGGGAGTGAGGAAGTGAAGGGAGGGGAGTGGGCCCAGGCTGGCCTGCCTCCACCCCAGGGAGCCCCCACCTCCAGCCCCTCTGTTTCCCTCAGCCAGACCACATCCCTCCTCTGTGCTCCTGTAGCTCCAGGCCCCCCTCATCCTGGTGACCATCTTTTGGGTGAGGTTTCTACATCCTTAGTCACAAGCTTGAGGAGAGGGTCAGCCCTGGCCCTTCTTTTTTTGCTGTAGGAGAGATACCTACTGAGGAGGAGACTGGCTAGGGGCTCAAGAAGGTTGGAGCGGAGACAGACAGGCGGCCTGGATGGAAGAGGCAGGGGGCAGTGAGAGGGAAGGAGAGGCAGCAGGAGTCTGGTGTCTGCCCTGTTCCCTCCCCCAGCCTCTCCTCATCCCTTTGGCTGGGAGCCTGATTTCACTGTCAAAGTCTAATCCGCCTCCCTTTACCTACAGCGAAGCTGCAGCCGGTTGATGGGGGAGGAGCAGTGCCTCAACCCCAGGTCCTAAGCACCCCGCAGGGACCACCCCTTCCCTCCATCTCTGCTTTTGTCTCTCCATCTTCCCAGAGCCCTTCCACCCGCTGCCCCCTCACTTGCAGAAGACCAGGCCAACCCCCACCCCGCTCCCTGCAATTAAACTCTCCTACACAAAACCTGGCACCCTAAAACCAGGCTGAAGCCTCCAGCTCCTTTTTCAGAATTGACATTTTATTGGTTATTGGGGGAGGGGGGGGCGTCAAAAAGCCCTTTCTACAGTCTAATCTCCATCCTTCCGGTGCCAGAGTCACCCTAGTTGCATTATTTTCCCTACACACCCATTATTCAGAGGTTTCCCTCTTTACAGCACAGAGGCTGGACCTCCAGTGTGTTTGTTCTCCAGCCCCTTTCTGCTGGCTCTCCTCCTCCGGGGTCCTCCCCAACTAAGGCCCCTAACCTCCCAGACTGTTCCAGGGCTCTAAAGGAAAGGGCCCAGAATCTCGCAGAGCTGGTCCTCCGCTCCACCCTTGGCCACGCTGGCAGGGTGGGGCCAGGGCAGGAACCCAGGGCTGGGACCAGATGTGGGGATTTTTCTCCCCGCCTCGGAAGAAGCTGGAAGGACAGCTCCGGGTGGGTGGCGGGGCTGGGGGTGCGTTAAGGGCATCGGGACCACGTGCACCGGTTCGCCGGGGGCAGCGGGGCCGCAGCGTCCCTCCACGCGGAACCGCCCCCTGGCTCAGCTCGTTCAGGAGTGCCGTATTCCCCACGCCCGACCCCGCTCCTCTGCGGTCGGCGGTCTGCGGCCTCCTGGCCTGTCTCCGAAGCTCCTGCCTGACTTCATTTTTGTTTGTCTCCTGGCCCCCTCCCTCAGGGTCTCGCCCACTCCCACTTGGGTCTCCGCGAGCAGCCGTGCCCTGCCCCCCTCCTTTGATCTCCCACTTCAAAGCCGCTCGCCGAGGGGCTGCCGCTCCTTCCGCCGTTTTACGGCTCAGGATGGTGACACCTGAGACCCTGCTCCTCCCCTTCCCCGGGCACCCAGCCCCCGCTCCCCCCCCACCCGGAGGTGGCAGCTCGGCGCGCCTGGGGCTCAGAGCCTCTGTCCCCGCCTCCCCTCCCTGCCGCGCACTGCGATCCCCTCGGGGGTCTGGGGAGCGGAGCGACAGAGAAAGCGCCTTAATAAAGAGCTCGTGTCAAGTGATTGGCTGTGACCTCTGCCCTCCCCAGCCTCGCGCTCAAGGCTCCTGTTTAACCCTTCGACGCCCGCCCAATTCTTTAAGAGGACTGAGTCTCCCTGCGCCAACTTTCAGCCCACGGGTCACCACTGGAGCCCGAAACCCGGGTGGGGAGTCTCGGGCGGGGGGCGGGGGTGAACCCCTCCCAGCGCCTTCGAGTTGTTCCAGCAGGGGGCGCCGTTGCCTCACTTAGGTGCCTGGTCCCTGCACCCCAGGACTCCCTAGCCTCTCTCGAGTTTGGAGCGGTCACCCTGGATCCAGCTCCAGCTTCAGCGGAGCGGAGCTCGGCCGCCCCAGCTCCGACTCGCGAGGAGTGGTTTGCCAGCTGGTGGTGTCGCCGGGTGTCCGGCGCCGAGGAGCAGAGTGCACAGTGCAAGGTTGAGGAGGGATGGGGAACAGGCGAGATGCGACCCTGCCCCTCGGACTGCAGACGTGAGACCCCAGCCTCTGTGCCCGGGACCCGGCGCCCTCTCGATTGAGAGCCCAGTCCTAGGGCTCGCCCTCCGTCCGCCTCCTCATCCACCCACGGGCGCGGGAGCCAGCAATCTCGGGCCCCCTCGGCGAATTTTGGACCCGAGCATGGGTCTAGATCCAGAGGCCGTAGTGGGGGTGGGGGTGGGACGGTAATGAAGGGACGGGGCTCAAGGCCCCCACAGGTGGGGAGGGGGGCGGGACGGGAGGCGGGGCCACCTCGTTCTTGGGCAAGGGCGGGTCCGCGAAGGGTATAAAAGCTGTCCGCGCGGGAGCCCAGGCCAGCTTTAGGGTTGTCCTCGGACGTACCCCGTTTCCTGAGTCCCGCAAGGCGGCGGAGACATCTCTTTTGACTAAAAGACTCAGCGTCCAGTGCTCCAGTGGAAAGATCTAAGGGGCCCGCCACTAGCGCCGCCACCATGCCCAACTTCTCTGGTAACTGGAAGATCATCCGATCGGAGAACTTCGAGGATTTGCTCAAAGTTCTGGGTAAGGAGATTTTTGATCGCCGGGGAGGGGAGAGGGCGTGCCGAGGCATCGGAGGTGGGTATGAGAAAGAAAGGGAAGCTGGAACCAGGGCGTGGGAAGCTGAGCGCCTACATTCCCAAGAATAGGGGCCAGACGCCTGGGTCCTGGGGCGCTGGGCCCGAATACCTAAATCCTTCTTTCTCCGGCGGGGCGCCCACCAGTGCCAGCTGCTGCAGTGACTCAGCCTCTGAATCAAGTAGAAACCAGAAGCACGAGGTCGGTATCTCTTGGGGTGAGGCAAGGGGGTTCTCCGCTGTTCAGAAGCTGCACACACTGCGTCCAGCCTGAGAGCCTGGGTCTCTACCCAACCGAACCCCCCGGAGGCAATCCTGCCTCCTTCCCCTGTGCCCCCTGCAGGTAACCCCATCTCCGCGGGCAGATTCCTTACCTCTTTGCCGCGGGTTCTGCCCACTAGGTGATCCCTCACAGCAGGGCCCCTAGATTCCCTTTTCTTAGCCTTTGAGAACTTTTCCACTGTGCTCCCCCCACCCTCCATCTGTGAGACAAATACTTTCCTACAGCGAGCGACTAGAGTCCTAAAATCGTTCTGGATAATTATCACTTTCTTAGATTTCAACAAATGGCTTGTGTGAAACCCCAGCCACCCCCTCCTTTTCGGAAAATCCGAGTTCTCCTCTCCCTCCCTCCCTGGAGAGCCGGGCTGCAGCCCAGCCGGTTGAAGGTGGAAGAAGTTGAACCTACTCAGACTGCCTGTCCCAACTCCTGGGTGCCCTTCGGTGTCTGGGGAGTTGGGGGGTGGGGTGGGGCAGAGAAAGCCTGGACTGGCTGGGGAGAGGGTTTTGAAGAGAGATGGAGATTAGTTAAGAATTCAGCCACTCGGAAGCCACCTGGAAACCCTGGAGCCCTCCATTTCGGCCTGAACAGAGAGACTCTGGCTGGACTGGGCAGAGGGCACCCTGCGTGGGGTGAAGAAATAAGTTAGGAATGAGGAAAGGTCTGGAATGCTGTGAGGAAAGCAAGGATTTCCACACCCTACCTTACTGTTAGTTTTTCTTGCAATCTGACCACAGTATTTCTCAGAGTTCTGTCAGCCTTTCTTGCTCTACCCTTGTTGAAAGGAAAGGAGAAAAGTTTTCCCTTCGGAAAGCCTGGAGGCCATTCCCTCCCCCATCATCTCTGGATGCTGGCCCCTCTCCCTAGTGAACGAGGCAGTGACCTAGCGCACCCCCAGGCCCCAGCTGGAGGATTAGATCCTAAGCCCAACCCTGCTGTCTGTCTGTCTTCAGTCTGTTTGTCCTCTCTGTGGGGTCTCTCAGAGCCACGTGCCCTCCTCAGGGCTTGCTGAGGGGACAGACCGAAAACAGACCCGTTAGACAAACACAGTCCTGAGTCAGCCAAGGTCAGCTGAGCCTGGCCCCAGCGCCACAGGCACCAGAGGCGACGGGAGGGGTGTCCCCTCTGAACCGAGCCTTGCTTCCGCAGGAACCTCAGTCCCTTCCTACTCCTCTTTGTCCTATTCAGGGGTCTCTCTCCTGGGGAGGGATGCTCAGGTATTTGGAGGATACCCGTCCCTTCCCTTATGGCTCAGCTGGTAAAGAATCTGCCTGCAATGCAGGAGACCCCGGTTTAATTCCTGGGTCAGGAAGATCCTCTGGAGAAGGGATAGGCTGCCCACTCCGGTGTTCTTGGGCTTCCCTTGTGGCTCAGCTGGTAAAGAATCCTGCAATTCAGGAGACCTGGGTTTGATCCCTGGGTTGTGAAGATCCCCTGAAGAAGGGGAAGGCTACCCACTCCAGTATTCTGGCCTGGAAAATTGCATGGACTGTAGAGTCCATGGGGTCACAAAGAGTCTGAGACGACTTTCACGGCTAACTCACTTCACTTCTTTGTCCCATCCAGTATGATGGTCATGGCACGTAGCTTCCCAGGTGGCGCTAGCGGTAAAGAACCCGACTGTCAATGCAAGAGGTGTAAAAGATGCAGGTTCGATCCCTGGGTTGGGAGGATCCCCTGGAGGAGGGCATGGCAACCCACTCCAGTGTTCTTACCTAGAGAATCTTGTGGACAGAGGAGCCTGCGGGTGATGATCCATAGGGTCACAAAGAGTTGGACACGATTTAACACACATGCACAGCACATAGCGAGCAGCTCCTGTTTCTGTAACGGGAAAGATAATTGTTAGATAGCAGGATGGACTTCCCAGGTAGCACCAGAGAGTGAAGCAGTCTGTTTGTTCAAGGATTTGGAGCAGGATGTGTCTCTTTTACCAGGTCAATTTGTCTTAGGAACCTCAGTCATTGCTTCCTGGTCCCAAGAGATCAGCAACCAGGAAGTGGGTCCCTGGGCTCCTGAGGGACAGGCCTTCCTCTTACTCCCTTCTGCCTGCAGTAGAGTGGGTCTGTGCTGGTGCCAAGGGGAAACGGAATGTGTTTCTCTAGGGATCCAGGTCTAGAGGAGAGCCGGGGGTCTGGCCTGCATCAGGGGAATCCCAGGCCACTCACCTGGCCCAGCCCAGTTTGGCCCCTCATCCTCACCCACTGTTTCCCGGAATGGTTCTGCTCCAGTTCAGGGCCGGAGGCCAGGCCAGGTGAAGCAGTGCACGGCTTGGACCTGGGCCCCGACTAGAGGTGCCTCCCAGCCTGCTTGACTTCCTGGCAGAGGGCTGCTCTCTCTGGCTACCCCATTCCTTTTAAATAGCTAGGGAGCGGAGAGAAGGAGTCCAGTCTGGGAAAGGACAGGGGGACAGGCACAGGGACTGTGAACCCACAGAAGCTGAATGAGAAGAGCTGGGCCCTGCAGTAGGGTGGGTGATCCTGGAGTCGGGGCACATCACGGGAGGGGAGGCGAGTGTCCCTCTCTGTCCCTTGAGAGGAGAGGGACGTAGATGTCTCCCAGGAGGGCAGGCGAACAGCAATCTGATGCATGGAACTTTGAGCCCCAACTCTGGCTTTTTATTTGCCTTCCTTTAATCAGTAAAAACAACAATAAGAGTAGCTACTGTTTGAAAACTTAAAGATGTGCCTGGTACTGTGTGTGCTCCGGCCTAAACACACATCGTCCCATTTGCTAGGCTCTTGAAGGAACTATTGTCTCCATTTTACAATTGAGAAATCTAAGGCTCAGAGAGATTAAGCCATTAGCCCAGGGTCACCCAGCCTGAAAGGGAGGGTGAGCCAGGTGGAAATCATGGCCTAATGGATCTTATTTCACAGCCTGTGGCTTCCCCAGGCTATAGACCATTCTGTAGGGGGACACAGCTGCCACACCCCTTCCCCTGTTGAGAATCCCTGTTCCTTCTCATCCTGGGAGGGACAGAGACTCAGCAAATCAAGGCCACCAGACAGGGGAGGTGAGTAGGCAAAGAGCGAAGTGGCCCCTACTTCAGGACATGAGTAGTGAGGGCTGGCTGAGGAGGGTCTGCCCTGCACATGGGTGGGGGTGCAGACACAGTGACTCTGATGAGCCCACCCCAGCTGATGGTCTCAAGCAAGGTGAACAGAGGACCAAAAGTGATGTGAATGGAGCCAAGGGGAGCTGTAGCAGGATGAAGGGACCGGAGAGAACTGAGTGCAAAGCTGAGACTTGGGGATCCCAATCCAGGGCTGCTGACTCATCCAGGCTAGAAGCAGAACTCCCAGGGGAGGGCGCTGCCTCTCTGCCCCTCCTCCCTGACCCCCCAGGCCATCAGGGCTGCACCACCTGCCCTCCTTTCAAGACGCTTTTTGGAAGGCAGCTATGCTCACCACTATACCACCAACGTTGCATTCAAGACGCTTTTTGGACACCCAGGAAGCCTCCCTCTCGTCCCATTCGACTCACAGTTCAGCCTGCTCCTGCTGTCCCCTGGGGAGGGTATGAGGCAGGTGCCTGGAGCGTCCATCCTCTCCCCTCCCTACAGGGGTGAATGTGATGCTGAGGAAGATCGCAGTGGCTGCAGCGTCCAAGCCAGCAGTGGAGATCAAACAGGAGGGGGACACTTTCTACATCAAGACCTCTACCACCGTGCGTACCACGGAGATCAACTTCAAGATCGGAGAGGAGTTTGAAGAGCAGACTGTGGATGGGAGACCCTGTAAGGTGCGTGCAGGGGTGGGGTCCCTCAGGGTCATGGGATCCATCGCCTGGTGTCTCACCATGACATTTTCCAATCTTTTCCTCGAGTCTTTCCTCCAGTTCCAGTGGGGAGAGCCCCTAGGTAGTGTTGGTGGGTAGAAAGGTGGCGCTTCCTTTGTCCCTCTCACGGCCTTGTCCCAGCTGCGGGCCCAACTCACCTGGCCACCCTCTCGTGCAGAGCCTGGTGAAATGGGAGAGTGAGAACAAAATGGTCTGCGAGCAGAGGCTGTTGAAGGGAGAGGGTCCCAAGACCTCCTGGACCAGAGAACTGACCAACGATGGAGAGCTGATCCTGGTGAGGCTTTTTCCTGCTTTTCTCCTAGCTCAGACAGAGCAAGCCCAGTGCTACCTTCAGAGATTTTCCAGGTCATTCCACAGTACAGGAAATTTAAGAACAACGGTGGCTGGTCTCTCTGTCTCCTGATGGAGCTGCTGGGGCAGAACTAGGCTGTCTCTGTCCCATGCAGTACCCTCGTGCAAATGCAAAAGGGTGTCCCTTCCGTGTGGAGCAAAGGACTTGCTCTGAAAGGCCCCAGCAGTTCTCTGGGGGGATCTTCCTGGCTTGGGGAAGGGAGACGTAGAATGGACCCTGGGCCTCTATTGTCCTCCATCACATGATGCCCAGGCATTTTGTGAACCATCCTGAGCCAAGAAGTAGGTTTGGACCTGGCGGCCAAGCAGAGTACTTCCACGCAGCCCTCCTGCTCCCAAGCACAGGAACCAGGGGCCTCCCAGACTAACAGTGACTCCTCTCCTTTCAGACCATGACGGCGGATGACATTGTGTGCACCAGGGTCTATGTCCGGGAGTAAGCGGCTGTGGCCCGAGAACCGCCAGAGCCACCGCCGGTCCTTGCTCCCTGCGTCCTGCCCCTCCCCCACCCCTTCCTCTAGGCTAGCTCTCCCCTCACCCCAGTCACTTCTGGGGGTTCTGGGTTGCCTTCTGCAGGGGCTCTCCTTTTATTGACCCCTCCTCTCCTCCCATATATCAACACGATGGATGGAGCCCAGATCACCGATTCCAGGATCACTCCCCCACCCCCCGCCCCAGTCCTAGCCCCGAACCAGCTCATAGCACCATCTCTCTCCTTTTCTGCAAGGGGACCCGAGGGCCTAAGTAGGAGAGACCGGCCCTCTGTCTTCCACTCTTTGTCCCTGTAGCCCATACAGTGTAGAATATTTATTGGTTAATTTTATTAAAATGTTTTAGGAAATAAAACCTGTCTCTGGCTCATTGGGAAGGGGCTGGGTAAGTCACCTGAGTCCAGCTTGGCCTTTGAGAGGCAGTGTGAGACAGTCCGATGTTTCAGCAGCACTGGTGCAGGGTTCACGAGGGGGAGGGAACCACCTGACCTTCCCCCTCCTCCTCACCTCCCCTTCCTTTGCTGCGGAATCCAGGGGGTCCCATCACCTCCACTCCCCCTCCCCCAGCCTCCTTGGTCCCAGCTCTGGCTTCCAAAGTTTCTAAGGCCTCATCCTCTGACTCTCAGCAGATGCTGAACAGCCGACTCCCACCTTCTCCTGTGACGGTGACATAGCTCCCTCCTCCTCCTCCGACTGTTCCTTCTCTCTTCTCCAGCGCCAATCTGTGGGCGACCCCAGGCCTGGCCTTGGCCTCCCACGTGGCTCCCGATGACTCATCGCCGCCCACGGGATGGCCTTGCTCTTGCCCACGTCTCCGTGTCTGAGACAAGCCTATCTCTGCCTCGAGATCTCTCACTCTGCCCCGTCTGCCCCGGCTCTTGGATCTTCCATGCTCCTTAGGTCCTCCTCCCACGCACCTCCCTAGGCCTGCACACTCAGTTCTCTGTCTTCCCAAATTCCATCACAATCTCTTTCACACACCACTGCACTAGACCCTGCTTTCTCATTGCTCACCTGGTTTATTCAGCAGCAGCTCCTAACTGGTTTGCCTGTTTGCAATTCATGTTATCATGATGTGATTGGGGCCAAGTGAGCACAAGTGATAAGAGAGGTTCAGATCCTGGTTCTGCCACTTGCTAGTTGTGACTTCAGAAAAGTTACCTAGTTTCCCTGAGCCTCAGTTATCTGGGTCATTGTTTTTAATTGAAGTATAGCTGATTTTGGCACTGGCAGGCAGATTCTTTACCACTGCGCTAGGGACGAGCCCCTGAAGTAGGAAATGACAACCCACTCCAGTATTTCTTGCCTGGAAACTTCTGTGGATAGAGGAGCCTGGGGGGCTACAGTTCATGGGGTCGCAAAGAGTTGGACACAGCTGTGCGTGCACACTCGTAGTTGATTTACAATATTGTGTTAGTTTCAGGTATATAGCAAAGTGATTATTTTTCAATTCTTTTCCATTACATGCTACTACAAGATAGTGAATATACAGTAAATCCTTGTTTATGTTATATATGTTAGTGTGTATCTATTAACATCATTGGAGAAGGAAATGGCAACCCACTCCAGTATTCTTGCCTGGAGAATCCCATGCACAGAAGAGCCTGGTGGACTGCAATCCATGGGGTCACTAAGAGTCGGACAAGACTGAGCACCTAACGCACATTAATATACTCGTCATTTATCCCTCTCCCACCCCTTTCCCCTTTGGTGACCATAAATTTGTTTCCTATGTCTGTGAGTCTATTTCTGTTTTGTAAACAAGTTCATTTGTTTTTGTTTGTTTTCTGCCACACTTTGTGACTTATGGATCTTAGTTTCCGGACCAACCAGGGATCTAACTCTGGCCCCTGCAGTAGAAGTGCCCAGTCCTAACCACTAGACCACCAGGAAATTTCCTATATTACTGTTTAGACTCCACATATAAGTGATATATAATATTTTTCTTTGTCTGACTTACTTCACTTAGAATGATAATCTCTGTATCCATCCACGTTGCTGCAAATAATAATACTTCATTCTTTTTTGTGGCTGAGTAATAGTCCAGTATATATATATACCATCTTCTTAGGCCAGTTGTCCGTTAATGGGTTCTTGGGTTTTTTCCATGTCTTGGCTATTGTGAATAGTGCTGCTCTGAACATGGTAGGGGGTACATGTATATTTTTGAAATGTGTATATTTTCAAACTAGAGTTTTCATCTTTTCTGGATGTATAGGATTGTGGGGTTGTGGAATCAGTTATTTGGCTTTTTAAAAACACAAAACAATGTAATTGAAAGGCTTATGTACCGGGACTGGGAAGCTTCAGTTGGGTCTAACTTCAGGTGTGGCTAAATCCAGGGACTCAAACACCTACATCCGCCTCTCCCTTTGCTTCCACATCCTGCGCATCTGTTTCTTGGTGCATTGGTCACCTTCGATCTTGTCACATAGAAATGACCTCTAAGTCATAGGAAATGGGTTTCATACGCCTCCAGCTTACATGGTTACAGCTTGAGATCCAAAAAGAAGTGGGACTCTCTCCCAGAGTCTTTATCTTGAACATCCCAGGATTCAGTTTGCTTCTGCTTATGTCACATGACCATCTCTTGGCCCCTTGGACTAGTTGCTGTTGTCAGGGCAAGGGGCCCACTGATTGGCCAGGCCTGGACCTCACACCACACCCATGGCCAAGGAACAGGTTTGGCAAGGTGATTAACCATCCCATCAGGATCCCATGGGATGGGAAGGAGCGCTTATCCAGTGAAGAGGGCTGCTATGAGTCTGAGGCTTCTAATCTAGAAAACAGCAATTATATATAACATCGACCTCACAAGGATGTTGTAATAGCTAAATAAAATAAATCTCATTAAGTATATAGCACTTAGCAATAGTAAACTCTTGGTGTCTCTGATGTATCCTTCACAATGCTGCCAGGGGATCCTTCAAAACCAGGGCACTTCCCTGGTGGTCTAGTGGTTAAGAATCTACCCGCCAGCGCAGGGGACATGGGTTCAATCCCTGGCCCAGGAAAGTAGGACATGCAGTGGGGCAACAAAGCCTGTGCACTACTGAACTTGCACTCGCGTGCCTGTGCTCTGCAACAAGGGAGCTACAGAAAAAAGAGAAGCGAGCACATCGCAACTGGAGAGTAGCCCCTGCTCCCCACAACCAGAGAAAGCTTGTACATAGCAATGAGGACTCAACGCAACCATAAATAGATAAACTTTAAAAACCCCACACCCCCCAAAAAAATTGAGATGGCTAAAAAGTTCATTTGAGTTTCCTCTAACATTGAACAAACTTTTTGGCCAACCCAATATGTTTTCTGTCAGCCTCCTGTTAAAAGGGCTTCCCAGGTGGCACCTGTGGTAAAGAACCCGCCTTCCAACGCAGGAGACGTGAGAGACACGGGTTCGATCCCTGGATGGGAAAGATCCCCTGGAGGAGGGCGTGGTAACCCGCTCCAGTATTCTTGCCTGCAGAATCCCATAGCCAGAGAAGCCTGGTGGGCTACAGTCCATAGAGTCGCAAAGATCGGACACGACTGAAGTGACTCAGAGCGCACGACCTGTTTAAAAAACAATAAAACAAGGTACAAAATCCCCTTAGCTGCCGCCCTTCGTTTTGTCCAAAATAAAGTCCGAACAGGTATTAGAAGCCTTTCAAGACATGACCTCTGCTTTTTCCTGTGTGTGCTCTTCAGGGCAGGCCTCTGCTCCCACCTCGCCTGGATATGTATGCCACCCTCTCAACTGGCCGTAGGCACCCAGATGCTTCTTCAAAGCTTAGCACCTCACATAGCCTGAAGCAGCCTCTCCCATCAGTGCTGACACTCAGCGGCCACGCTTCAGAGACTCTGTGTTGGCTGCGGAGCCTCCTCTGACTACAAGAGCAGGGTGCCCTGGGGCCAGGGCCTCCTGCTACAGCCCCGTTAGAGGCCACAGGCTGCAGCTGAGGGCAGAGGATCAGAGCCAGGGAGCAGGGAAACAGTGTGCAGAGTCCCTGGGCCAGTGAGTCCCCTCTCCGAGTGTGGGGAGGGGGAGGGGAGGGGCCCGTTCATTTATTCATCCAACTATTGTTTCCTGAGAGTCTCCTGGGAGCTGGGCACTCTACTAGATGCTGAGAACACAGAAATGAATAAAATGGGCAAGATTTCTGCCCTTATGGGGCATGTGGGGGGTAGGGGGAGTAGATCTCAAGTAGGATAAGATGATTTAAAATAAGTGCACCGATAAATATATATAAATGCACCAATAAATATGCAATCACCTGTTGTGGTAAGTGCTACGAAGGAGAAGGGGAGAGGAGGAAGAGAGTGCCATAGAGAAGACCTCACTTAGAATGGGAGTGGGTAGAGTGTCAGAAGAGCAGGTGTTTTGGAGGACAAAGCACTTAGGGATGCCCTGGAGGACTCAGTGGGGTAGAGAAGAGGAGAAGGTGCTCTAGGCAGAAAGAATCACAGGGTAAAGGCCCTAAGGACAGTTCGGGCAGTTCAAGGTCTTATAATTGGAGTGCAGGGCAGCAGGGGGCCATCGGTGACACGATTGTGGAGAACCTGAAGGACATGAGGGCCACAGTAAGTATTTCTGTTTCTTTTTTTTGGCTGAGACTTGCAGCTTGTGGGATCTTAGTTCCTGACCAGGGATTGAACGCCGGTCCTCAGCAGTGAGAACTTGGAGTCCTAACGACTGGACGGCCAGGGAATTCCCAGTATTTCTCCCCCCCCAACCCCCCAGTATTTCTTACTTTAAGAGCCATGAGAAGTCGCTGAAGGACTTTTTAAAGGGAATGGCATTCCATTTGTGTTTTAAGGAGCTTCTTCTAGCAGCCAGGTATATAGATCAGAGAAACAGGGGAGTGAAGGAAAGCCATCAGGAGACAGATGAGATACTCAGGCAGAAGGTGGAGAGAAATTCAGTGGAGGGCGCAGATTGTGGCGCGTTAGAAAGGGGGAAGAAAAAGGAAGGTGTCAAGAATGGCTGTCTGGGGACTTCCCTGGTGGTCCAGTGGCTAAGACTCTGCACTCCCAAGGCAAGGGTTCAGTCCCTGGTCAAGGAAATAGACCCCACTTGCTGCAACTAAGAGTTCCCATGCTGAAACTAAAACCCGGTACACAGCCAAATAAATAACGCCTTTTTTTAAGATACTGCTAAAACAAACAAACAAACAAAAAAAGAATGGCTGTCTGGCTTTGGTTGCTGCTTGTGCTGGTTTCAGAAATGGAAAAATGAGGGACTTCTCTGGTAGTAGAGTGGATAAGAATCTGCCTGTCAATGCAGGGGGCATGGGTTCGATCCCTGGTACGGGAAGATTCCACACGCCACAGAGCAACTAAGCCTGTAAGTCACAAATACTGAAGTCCGTGTGCGCTCGCCTGAGAGCCGCAGCCGCTGAGCCTGTGTGCCACAAGAGAGGCCACTGCAGTGAGAAGCCCGCACACCGAAATGAAGAGTAGCCCCCACTCACCACAACTAGAGAAAGCCCACGCAAAGCAACAAAGCCCCAGAGCAGCCAAAAATTTTAAAAAAAAAGAAGAAGAAATGGAAACTGAATCAGGCTGGGCCTTCTGGATACTAGTTTTGTGCTTGGTTTCATCCAGAAGAGCCCTAACTCGTCAGCCTGAGCCCTTCCTTTATCTTCTTTCTGCTTCACCTCCTCCCCTCCTACCCCATCCTTGACTCTGGCTCTGTCTGACCTGCATCCAGTTGCTGGCTCCCCAGCCTACCCATCCTTCCTCAACCTGATTGCTCATTCCCACCCTGGAGAGACCTTTCTTCAGGCCTTTCCTGCACCTTTCCCAGGCCCTTGTGGCTGGCGCTCCGTCTGTCTGTTTGGGGCATCTGCTCTTGTTTCTCTGCCTGGTTTGTCTCTGAATACAGCTGTTGAAAATGGCAGTGAGAAGACACATTTTTTTTTCCCAGAAGATCTCGGAGGGCAGGGGCTGGGTCTCCCCCCTCAGAATGGGGGTTCTCTGAAAACAGTAGCTATTTGTCTACCCTGAGACGGGGGCCCCACTTTGGACGGGCCCTTCCTCCTGGCTCTGCTTCTCCAGTACTTCCCTGCCTGCCAGCCTGAGATGACAAGGAAGTTTTAGCCCTGGACACAGGAGATTGGATCAGGGAGTGGCCACCTCACCCATCTGGCCCAGCCCAACCTGTGAGAAAGTTCCTCTAGCTTCCCCTCCCACACCAAGGGCCTCTTGGGCTCCTCTTCCGTTACCTGCCCGTATTAGTGGTGCATCTGAGGGAAAAGGCATAGGAGCCCCCACCTCCTGCCTGTATCCTTAAAACTCTGTGAAATCTCTGTGGGCAGAGTCTTCTCGAGAGTCCAAGCTTCTCAGAGGGGAAGGAGAGGGTGAAACCTCTGAGGCAGCAACAGAGGGGCCTGCCTGGGTCACCGAGCCCCCGCAAGGGTCAGGACAAGCAGGGCCCAAGAGGAAAGGAAGGCAAAGACACGTGTGATTCTCTCCTGGGGTCGGGGCTGCGCTCAATGCGCCAGGGGCGCTGATAGGCACCGAGGCAGTCTACACCAACATCTCAGGGAAAGTGAGGTACACGCACACACAGACACACACACATACACCAAGAAACAGGAGCGTGGAGCTGAGAGGAAGGCCTAGAAAGGCCTCAAAACCGAGAGAGTCAGGGCACAGCTGAGACCAGAGAGGAGAAAGCTCGGGGGAAGCCAGGGCCCGGGGTACCACCGAGGCCCCCAGAACCTAAGGGCAGCTCTGTGCCCAGGTGTGCCAGGAGGAGCCTAGTTACTTGAACCCACATGGGAGGGTCTGGCAGAAGTGGGGCCACAGACAGGAAGCCCCAAGAGAGGAGCAGGGCGGAGGGGAGAGGGAGAGGAAGAGCGGGAGAGAGAGGGAGGGAAGGGAGGAGACCAGGGGAGGGGAAGACGGAAGAAGGCAGCGGGCAGGGATAGGAGGAGAGCTAGGCTGGAGAGGCTGAGATGCTCAGGCGGAGGGGAAGAGGCCGGGAAGAAAGGGCCCCAGGGCTGGGGTTCAGAGGAGAGGAGGCATGCTGGTCAGGACCTCTGACCCCAGGTCCCAACAAAGGTCTGCATGAGGACCACCACAGGCACAAGATGGACGGGACTGTAGCCTCCAGGCCCTTTGTGGCGGAGGATTAAAGGGAGCAGGCTCTGAGCAGAGTCCTCCAGAGTCCCCCACCTCTTGTGGGCTCCCCTACCCCTCTCCACAGTGACCTCAGGACCCTTCAAGGGTCAGCGGAAAGGGAGAGACTCAGGGCTCTTCAAGTGTCAGCGGAAAGGGAGAGACTGGAGTGGCAAGGTGGGGGGAGAGGAGTCCAACCAGGTATTTCTCTTGGCTGGGCCAGCCATACCTGAAAAAGATGAGGGACAGGGTAGCCGGACAGCCAGGGGACCTGGGAAAGTCCTTCGGCCCATCTAGACTCTCCCTGACCCAGGTATGGAACCTGGGTCTCCTGCACTGCAGGCAGATTCTTTACCATCTGAGCCACCAGGGAAGCCCAGAAAGTGAATCCATCATGTGCGAATAAGAGGCAAAAGCGATGCCTACGGAGGCGCCAGGAGGCGTCAGGAGGGTAAGACGGCTGCTGTAGCGAAGCTCAAGGGTCCCCGGGCCAGGTCTTCCCACCTCTCCTTCAGACCTGCCGCTGCCCTCCTGACCTCTTGGCTTCTTCCTGTCCTTGTACCCCTTGGCGCTGCCAGTCGAGAAACCAGTTCTGTTCCTGCCCTGGATAAAGATCTCTGGGCTGGGCTCTTCCCAGGCAGAGGCAGAAACCTGGCCGGCTGACAGCACCCCCACTCCTAGCCTGGGCTGTTAAGAGCTCCCCACCCCAGGCCCACCTGAGGTCGGCCTGGCCTTTCCTCACCATCCTTCCCACAGTCCAGCCCCACCTTCCTTCCCAGCCCCATACCCACTCAAAAAAATTCTCAGAGTGGGAGCTTGTAGGGGGCAGGGTCCCTCCTTTGCCTTCTTCCTTGGGTCTCCCAGGAGCCCTCGGGTTCCCCTCCTCCCATCCACGCTCCCCGTTCCGTTCGGGTCGGTGGAGTTTGTCTCTACCTCCGTCTTCATCCATGCCCCACCCACTCCCCACTGGACTGTGACAATTGTTCCCTGACAGCAGGGTCAGCCCCTTGCCCGGTCACTGGCACCAAGAGAGGTCGGGTGAGATAGGGTTGACCCCACTTAACCCCAGCCCCTGGTCTCCTGAGCTATCATTCATGTCCCGTGACATTCTCGTCCTTTTCTCATCCCTTGGAGCCTCATGTCCCCGCTCCTCCAACTGGAAGGGACTTTAAAAGGTCATCTCCTCCATTCTTCTGCCTCCTCATCAAACATCTGCCTGACCTCTGCCCCTACCCAGCACTCTAGAAACCCTATTCCTCGTGTCCCAGCCCTCCACAGAGTTGGCCAGACTCTCCCAGCTTCCCCAGGGGATCCAGCCACTTGCAGGGGAGTGGAAGATCAAAAAGGAGAGAAGGCAGTACTGGCAGCCACCGGGGGATCTGGGGACGTCTGGAGGAGACTGGACTCAGGGCTCAGCTCCCACCCCCACTCCTGGAGGTGAGCAGGTGTGTGTCAGGTCAGGCTGGGATTCAGGCTGGTGACTCAAGCTGGAGCGGGCCGACAGCTGCATGGTCCTCGGCGGTGAGCCCTCCCTTCCGGTCGCCCCGAGGTGGAATCTTAGAAGCTGGGAATTCAAGAACCACAGAACAGAGTCCCAGAAGGAAGGGCCTTCGGGGATCACGCCTCTCCTTTGTTCAAAAAGAAACTGAAGACCAGAAAGTGGTGTGGCCCACTTGGGGGGGTCACTCAGGCAGCAGGGGAGTTGTTTGGTCCCGGTAACAGGGGGATGCCTGATCTCCACGGATGTCAGCTCGACCCCTCCACACCCTCTTTCTCCACAGCTGGGGACGTGCATGCTCCAGGGTGGAGAGGTGTTAGGCTTCCCCTTTGGCTCTCCTCCATCTTTCACCCATGCGGGGGACAAGCGTCTGCCCCTTGCTGGGCCTCTCCTCTCCTTCTGGGCTGAAGATTATGAGGCCAGGACAGGTGTGGCAGGCCATCAGCCTCAGGTGAGGGATTACGGGCTAAAGTTTCAGCAGGAGCCTAAGGGGAGGGGATCTTCCTGGGCTCAGCTTAGAGCTGCCCGGGGAGGGACAGTCACCTTCCCTTGGCCGGGCTCTGGAACGGGGCACTGGAGCTTCCTCAGAGGTCTGATCATCCAGCTCCAATACATCTCATGCCACCCAGGGGGTTGGACCAAAGTGTAAGGGGACCCATGGGCCAGACAGTCCTCCTGCTGGGTCAACTATGGCACGGGCGTCATCACTGTTTCCGCAGATGCTGACAAAGGCAGGGCCCGGGCCTTGTCTTGGGAAGATGGGCGGCGTTTATTTCCTTGATAAACATTTACGAAACATCAGCTATGTGCCAGACCCCGTGCTGAGCAGGGTCAGTGTAGTCCTGAATTTTCAACCATCCTCTCATCCACTGAGGAACTATTCTCTGACCTCCTCGGAGGTGCCGAGCACATCATTCTGGCTCCTTGTCCTCAGCTCTGCAGCCAGGATGGAACCCCCACAAGGGAGGGCCCTCTCTTCCCGTAGCCAGCCTCTGCCATCCTTAGGCTGCCCGCGTCTCAGAGCCAGCCCCTTTCCTCGCAGGTGTGTCTAGAAGCTAAATCTTTCAGTAAAACTTTCCTGCAATTGTCCTTCTGTCGTCACAGCCCTGACTCAGGAATCAGACAAGGAAACAGAGGCAGAAAGGTGAGGTCATCCTTCCAGTAACCTGTGTCGAGGCAAGAACATGGATCACAACCCAGCTGAGTCCCAGGACTTAACAGAACAGGAGGGAGTCCCCCCTCCCACAATCCTCCTTGGCTCACTCCTTCTCTTGCCCCCATTCCTCCAGGGAAGTCCTTCCCAGAGGCTAACTGAAGTGCCTCCTGCTGTAGCTCCAACTCCTCGCTGCGAGCTGGAACCCAGAGGACAGGCTCCTTTCCTCAAGTGGGCTCAGAGACTGATAGGGGAGCAGTGTGGGCACTCCCCCGTGGGGACACTTTCTCCACCTCTCTCAGCCCTCTTTTCTTCTCTCTTCTCCACCCTGCATCCTCTCCCCTTCCCTCCTCTCTCCTCAGCCCCCGACTCCAGCTCCTGGCTGGGTGCCAGCATTGTTCCTGCCTGGCTCCCCGCTCCCCTCCTCCTTCCCTCCCTGCCCCCTCCAGCCAGCCCAAGGGGCACCAGCCTGCCCAGGCCCGGCCCCCAGTAGTCCCAGGCTAGAGGCTGGGGGTGGGAGGAGACCCTTCTGGTTCCATCCTCTGCTTCCTCGTTGCTCTGCGCTTCTAGTCCCCACTGGTGGGCCTCTACTCTGCCATAGAAGCCTGGAGAGCTTGGATTACTCAGGGGCCCTGGTTATTTTTAATGCCCTCTCGGAAGATAAATATACCTCCCCTCCCCCCAGCTGCCCGAGACAGACCATCTCCTCCAGATTCCCTCCTTCTCCCACCATTTATCCAGTCTCCTCAGACTTGATAAATGCCTTCCCCTGACAGTCCCTCTTAGTGGGTCTCCCCAGCCTAGACTCCCAGCAGGAAGACAACTTGACCCCCAAACCCCGTAGATGAGGTGGGAGGTGCCCTGGTGTCCCGGCTCCACCTAGTGCCTTCTTGAGACATCACACCCAGCGCGCCCTCAGGAGGCTGCAGCAGGACTCAGAAAGCCCTGGGAAGGAGGCTCTGGCCAGGAGTCGCTCCTTGGCCCCAGCCTCAGCCCTGGGACCCCTCTTCTACTTGGCCAGGGGAGGGCCCGGTGGCCAAGAGCCCACTGCTTCTTCCTCTCCCTTATCCCACTTCATTTCTGCTTGATCCCACAAGGCAGAAAAGTTCTTCCTGGAATTAACTTCCAGGCCTCTTGCTTTGGCTCAAAGCACCGAACTCTGGCAGGGAGTTCCCTGGTGGTCCAGTGGTTAGGACTCAGCACCCTCACTGCGGCGACCCTAGTTCAATCCCTGGTTGGGGAACTGAAATCTCACAAGCTGCTCAGCACATCCAGAAAAAAAAAAAAAAAAGAAAAAAAAAACCCACAAAAACCCACCGACAATTGTTCCTGGCTGGAAGTGCAGCTTTCCAGAGAGGACATGGGAGGGGCCCTGGGTTCAAGACAGATTGTTTTTCATACTTGAAGTGTTGCAATCCCCGGGGTTGAAGAAGCCACCAAGGTCCTCTAGGACAGAGCCCAGAATGGATCACCCTAGAGTGTCCTGTCCCCCAGTAACGGGGCTCACACTCCCTCTGGTGGCAACCTCCTCCAGGACAGAAACAAGTCCTGTGGTCACCTCCTTTGTCTGGGCTGGCATCTGGGCCCATAGCTTCTACCCATCAGGTCTTGTTCTCATTTCTGGACCCCCTAAGAAAAGTCTGGTCCCTTTTACCCAAGAGCCCCTCAGCCCCTCACGTACTCCATCAATAAAGAATTACCTTATGCACAGAGGTGTACCTCTGCATTCCCCTTACATCTCCTCCCTCCGCCCCAGAGGGAACTACTATCCTCTGCTTTTTCATTTAAACCGTTACTTTGCCTTTCAAAAATATTTTTACTACATATGTACATAACTCTAAATAACACACTGTTTACTGTGCAGGTTTTACTGCAGCTTGCTTTTTTCTCTTAACAAGATGTTTGTGAGGTTCATCCACGTTTATGCCTTTCCACAGTTGCATTGAATGAACACACCTCACAACTGTGAAAAATTTAAAAACCTGATCATACCAAGACAATGTGGAGCAATTGGAATCCTGTACACTGTTGGTGGAGAGTAAGCTAGCATGCCCACTGTAAGAAATGAGGTGGCGGAAAAAAAAAAAAAAGAAATGAGGTGGCGGGAATTCCCTGGTGGTCCGGGGTTAACACTCCATGCTTAGTCGGGATCAGACAAGCCTCACTACCAAAAACAAAACAAAATGGAAATCCACTGATGTGACAGTGTGCAGCGGAGGTGAAGACATGCCTTCCCTCCCAGCAGCGCTAGGAGACCCAGCAAAGAACGTTTGCAGCAGCGTGGGGGGGCGGGTAACAACCCACTCATTTATTCATTTATTCATTTATTCATTTCACAGACACTCACTGAACACCTGGGAGGATCAGGCACTGGGGCAGACTGAGAGGTGACTTCTGTGCTCAGGTGGGGGGGTTATTATCACCCCCATTTTCTAGATGACGAAGCTGAGAACCAGAGGTTAAGGGTCTCTCCAGGACTCAAGTCTGCCACCAGAGCCTGCGCTCTTTTTTACAATCAGCTAATTAATTTGTCTGCATTGGGTCTTAGTTACAAAACATGGAACCTTCCATTACAGTGCATGGATTCTCTCGTGGTGGTGCCTAACCCTAACCCTAGCCTTTACCCTAACCCTTGTGCTGTGTTTACTGAAGCCCACACACTCTCTACTTCTGAGAGTCTAAACTAAACGAAAGCGGGTTTAGTTGCTCGGGGACATGTGGGATCTTAGTTCCCTGACCAGGGATCCCACCGGCGTCCCCTGCAAGGCGGAGTCGTAACCACTGAAGCACCAGGGAAGTCCACAGAGCCTGTGCTGTTAGCCGTCTTGCCACCCAATGGGTACATTATGGAGTGTCTGTGCCCCCCTTCAGAGGGGCGCCCAGAGCCAAACTCAGCTATGGAGTGTGGCCAGACCAACGTGGGTTTAGACAATCAGTCAGCAAACACCAGAGGGGACCTCAGTGCAGGCAGGACGTCGGGGAAGTGCCAAACACAGATGACACCTGCAGTGTCTATTCTGGGACTCCAGCGAAGTCCCAACCCTGGCCCCCCAGTTCCAACTCCAGTACAGCCCCCGATGGCTTTCTCTGTCCACTTCTCAAACCGGGTGGGGGGGGGTTGTGGTAGGGTGAAGATTGGATGATTTTCACCAGGGGAGAGAGGTTTGAGTCTAAAGTTAGTCATCTGCCAGCTCCATGTGGCCCAAGGTGGCTCTGAGTGAGATGCCAGAAGAAGCATGAGGGACGGTAGAGATTAAAAACTTCCATTTAATACATAGCCAGGACATGGAAGCAACCTAAGTGTCCATCAACAGAGGAAAGGATAAAGAAGACATGGCGTGCACACACACACACACACACACACACACACACACACACACACACAGACACACACACACACGCTGGAATATTACTCAGCCATAAAAAGGAACGAAATTTGGTCATTTGTAGAGACTGTCACACAGAGTGAAGTAAGTCAGAAAGAGGAAAACAGGGCTTCCCTGGTGGTACCGTGGATAAGAATCCATCTGCCCTACAGTTCTTAGCAGGAGAGAGAGCGAGGAGTTGTCAGGAAAGCTGCAGGTTACTTTGAGACAGTCGTCCCAAATGCATTAGAGGAACTGTAAAAATCTGCCACAGAAGGAATGATGATCCATAGTCAGAAAAGTTACTGCAGCTTAAACAGGAAACCCTTCTTGTTCAGGACTGTCATAGCCTCAGTTTGCAAAAAGTGCAGCTATTGATTAATGCAATGTAGTGTCAATTCGATGTACATTCCTGAGGTCTTTTATCTGTTGTAGCTTTGTCTTTTTCTTTTCATTACGTCAGGTATATTGCCCTGTAAATTGTGGTAGTGGTACCAGGAATAAAAAATTAAGGAATTTTTACCTTTTCAAAAAAAAAAAAAGAATCCATCTGCCAATGCAGGGGACACAGGCTCCATCTCTGGTCTGAAAAGAGTCCACATGCCTTGGAGCAACCAAGCCCATGTGCCACAGCTACTGAGCCCATGTGCCCAGAACCTGTGGCCTCCCCCGGGCAAGGAGAAGCCACCAGAGGGAAGAGCCTGTGCACCGCAGCCAAGAGTAGCTCTGGACTGCCGCAACTAGACAAAGCCCTCGGGCAGCAATGAAGACCCAACGCAACCAACAGATAAATAATTTTTTAAAAAGAGAAAAACAAGTACCATATGTTAATGCATATATGTGGAATATGAAAATAAGTTGGTATAGGCGATCTTATTTACAAAGCAGAAATAGAGACACAGACATAGAGAACAAACAAATGGATGTCAAGGGGGAGGGGAGATAGGATGAATTGGGAGACTGGGGTTGACATGTATACCCTGTCAACTACAAATTGGCACTTGCCATATACCTCGACAAGGATTAAATCACGCGCTACTGAAGCTGCTGACCTTCACCTTCAACACCCCTGAAACGAGCTCAGGGTATAGAGCACTCGGGGGTGGGGGGGCGGAAATTGGCACGACAGGTCTTCAGTTAGATATTTTCAGGAGGCATTTTATGAGCCCAGTTCTTGTATCTCCCCATCTCTAGAAAAGCACCAAAGTCCTTCATGTTGATGACTATTCCTCGTGACTAGCAAAGCTTCACAAGACTAGCAGAAGCCTTCTGGAAAAATACGTGCTTGGTGGCATGTATTCCTTCTTCACCAAAATCACACATATACTGACATTTTCCTCTCTGCCTCATTGGAGCAGTTTTTCAGAGCTAATCTGAGGTGCTGTTTCCCGGGCTGCAGCCCTCATTTTACCCCAAATAAAACTTAACTCGCAACTCTCCTGTAGTGCATTTTTTAAAAGTTGACAACACTGTTGACACTATGTGTAAAATAGATAACTAATGGGAACCTGGGGGCTTCCCCGGTGGTTCAGATGGTAAAGAATCTGCCTGCAATGCAGAAGACCCAGGTTCAGTCCCTGAGTTGGGAAGATCCCCTGGAGGAAGGGATGGCTACCCACTCTAGTATTCTTGCCTAGAAAATTCCATGGACAGAGGAGCCTGGTGGGTCCATAGGATCAAGAGTCAGGCATGACTGAGTGACTAACACTTTCTTTCAAGGAGAACCTCCTGTATAGCTCAGGGAACAGTGCTCAGCGGTGCCCTATAATTAAAGGGAAGGAAATGCAAAAAAGAGGGGAAGCATGTAAATGTTTAGCTGATTCACTTTGCTGTACAGCAGAAATGAACACAACGTTGTAAAGCAACTACAATTAAAAAATAAAGCAACTACAATAAAATTTTGAAAAAATACTAATTATGCATTCTAGCCCGATGAGATTTTACCATGGAAGCAGTATGGTTGAAATTTTGTATCAAAATTATTTTATCATGTACATTAAGAAAAAATAAAGGAATCACAAACTTGTCTGTGAAAAAAAATAGTCTTCCCCACGTGGTCCTCTCTGATTCATCTTCTGACCCCACGGTCCATCCCCCACCCTATCCCGCTGCCCGCATCATCACCTTTTTCCCCATAGGGAGGTACAGGCTGAGTCAGAACTCTGAGTTCAATTTCTATTTGTGTGGTCTTGGATAGGATACTTATGTTCTCTGGGTTGTTTCCCTTGTAGGAAATCATGAATGACAATGATAATATTACCTGCCTCACTACCTAGATATTATAATTTTAAAAAGAAACCTTGCGCGCGCTCTCCGGATCTCCCCAAGGAATGTAGCTTTTCTTGAGGCAATAGCGCCCCCTGGTGGCTGTGCCCCCTGCAGCCCCTTTGCTTAATATTTTGCGGGGGTGGACACCTGAGCTGAGCCCGAGTCAGGCGACTGCTTCTTTGCAAGTTGCTCATCAAACCACAGACCCAGGGAGTCAGAAGGGAACAGCTCATTATTCTATCCTCTATCTTCTCTCCCTGAATGACCTAGTCCATGCTCACAGTCCCCCTTATCCACTCCTTTCAGGCATCCTCTTTCTAAATGTGATCCCCAGCCCTGCACATTAAGCATCCCCAGGCCACCATCCCTCGCTGCCCTAGGGCCAGGCCACGTGTATGGCAGTCTTCCCTGCCCCTCCACCTCTCACACCTCACTCTTCCTGGAATGGATACACCCTAAGTATTCTCATACTCTTCCCTCCTCTCCACCCCTAGGTTCCAGTCTCATCACCTCTGAGGTGGCAATTGCCTCCCCATCGGCCATTAGGTCATGACTGACTGTTTCCTCTCCACCCCACCTGAATTCCATCTTTCTAAGATGCAGAGCTGATCCGGTTACCGTAGGTTAAGTTTAAAACCTTTTCAAGGCTCCTTGCTGCCTGGAGGACAAAGGCCCAAACTTAAACATGCAGCAATTTCCTTTGTTCCCTCACCCCAGTTCATCACCTCGGTCAGTCAGTCAGTTCAGTCACCCAGTTGTGTCCAACTCTTTGCGATCCCATGGACTGTAGCACGCCAGGCCTCCCTGTCCATCACCAACTCCTGGAGTTTACTCAAACTCATGTCCTTTGAGTCAGCAATGCCATCCAGCCACCTCATCCTCTGTCATCCCTTTCTCTTCCTGCCTTCAATCTTTCCCAGCATCAGGGTCTTTTCAAATGAGTCAGTTCTTTGCATCAGGTGGCCAAAGTATTGGAGTTTCAGCTTCAGCACCAGTCCTTCCAATGAATATTCAGAATTGATTTCCTTTAGGATGGACGGGTTGGATCTCCTTGCAGTCCAAGGGACTCTCAAGAGTCTTCTCCAACATCACAGTTCAAAAGCATCAATTCTTCGGCACTCAGCTTTCTTTATAGTCCAACTCTCATATCCATACATGACTACAGGAAAAACCATAGCCTTGACTAGACGGACCTTTATTGGCAAAGTAATGTCTTTGCTTTTTAATGTGCTATCTAGGTTGGTCATAACTTTTCTTCCAAGGAGTGAGCATCTTTTCATTTCATGGCTGCAGTCACCATCTGCAGTGATTTTGGAGCCCCCAAAAATAAACTCTATCACTCTTTCCACTGTTTCCCCATCTATTTGCTATGAAGTGATGGGACCAGATGCCATGATCTTAGTTTTCTGAATATTGTGTTTTAAGCCAATTTTTTAACTCTCATCTTTCACTTTCATCAAGAGGCTCTTTAGTTCTTTGCTTTCTGCCATAGGGTGGTGTCATCTGCATATCTGAGGTTATTGATATTTCTCCCGGCAATCTTGATTCCAGCTTGTGCTTCATCCAGCCCAGCATTTCTCCTGATGTACTCTGCATATAAGTTAAATAAGCAGGGTGACAATATACAGCCTTGACGTACTCCTTTCCCAATTTGGAACCAGTTCCCAGTCAAGTCTCTCTACACCAGTTGCATTCTACAGTTTCCACCTCTGTCTTCCAACATGCCCATTGGCTCCCTGAGGATGGGGCTCTCCCCCGTAGTCATTTTTTTATTCCTTCATAGTGCCTCTGGTGCACCTGGCACATGATATGTGAATTAGAAATATTATTTGAATTAACTAATATGGAGACCAAGACCCAAAGATGTGAACTGACTAGTCCAAGGTTGCATAGAGAGACAAGGCTCTTTTTCTTTTTCGCTCCATTTTATTTTTAAAAGTTTTATTGGAGCATAGTTGCTTTACAATGTTGTATTAGTTTCTGCTACACAACAAAGTGAATCAGTTGTACATATACCTATATCCGCTCATGTTTAGATTTCTTTCCCTTTTAGGTCACCACGTAATACTGAGTAGAGTTCCCTATGCTATACACTAGGTTCTCATTAGTTATCCATTGTATACGTGTGTGTGTGTGTGTGTGTATGTGTGCTCAGTGATGCTGGACTCATTGCCATCCCATGGACTGCAGCCCGCCAGGCTCTTCTGTCTATGGAATATTCCAGGCAAGAATACTGGAGTGGGTTGCCATTTCCTCCTCCAGGGGATCTTCCCCAACCAGGGATTGAACCCGGGTCTCTTGCATTGGCAGGTGGATTCTTTACCACTGTGCCACCTGGGAAGCCCATTTTGTATATTATATATCTCCCCTAGAGAAGGAAATAGCAACCTATGTTAGTATTCTTGCCTAGGAAATCCCGTGGACAGAGGAGTCTGGCGTGTTACAGTCCTTGGAGTCACAAAAGAGTCAGACATGACTTAGCAACTAAATGGCAACAACAAAGTGTATCCATGTCAATCCCAACCTCTGAATTCATCCCAGCTTCGCTTCCCGCCCTGATGTTCATGTTTGTTCCTACATCTGTGTCTCTAATTTCTGCTTTTCAAATAAGTCATCTGTACCATTTTTCTAGATTCCACACATGTTATTAGATGATATTTGCTCTTCTCTTTCCCATTTCACCTGTATGACAGTCTGTAGGTCCATCCATGTCTCAGCAAATGGCACTATTTTGTTCCTTTTCATGACTAAGTGGTATTCCATTGTATGTATGTACCACATCTTTTTTATCCATTCCTCTGTTCATGGACATTCAGGTTGCTTCCTTGTCTTGGCTCCTATAAACAGTGCTGCAGTAAACATTGGGGTACATGTGTCTTTGAAAAATATTTCTGTATTTGGCCTTAGTTAGAGCATGTGGGATCTTAGTTCCCCAACCAGGAATCAAACCCAGGCCCCCTGCATTGGGAGCAGGGAGTCTTAGCCGCGGGACCACAAGGGAAGTCCCCTACATGTGTTTTTGAATGATGGTTTTCTCCAGATGTCGGCCCAGGAGTGGGATTGCTGGCTCATGTGGGAGTTCTAGTTTTAGTTTTTTGAGGAAACTCGGTTATGGTCTTTGTAGTGGCTGTGTCAACTTACATTCCCACCAACAGTGTAAGAGGGCTCCCTTTTCTCCACACTCTCTCCAGCATTTATTGTCTGTAGATTTTTTGAGGATGCCCATTCCATCCGGTGTGAGATGCTGCCTTACCCTTGTCATAGATTAGGCGAACATGGGTGTGTGGGTTTATCCCCGGGCTTTCCATCATGTTCCACTGATCTGTATTTCTATTTTTGTGCCAGGACCATACGAGAGACAAGACCCTTTGTGCAATGCTTTCCCCATCCTACTTGCAGCCCCTCAGTCCCTCCCCCAGCATGGAGGATGGGGAGGCCATCTGGACTGTTGTGGAGACTTAGGGAAAGGAGAAGGGTGCAAAGCCATGCCAGCCCCATCACCCCTCCCACTGGGAAAGGAGAAAATTAAGAGAGAAGGAACATTTCTGTCTCCCAGCTCTAGCTCCAGCTATAAGCCTCCCTCATGTGATGGGGAAGAGCAGAATGGAAAGGCAGGGTCCAGCCAGTACCCAAGGCTCTCAGGCCAAAGCCAGACTTCCCCCAAGGGGTCCCTGGGCTAGCTCTCTGCTCTGCTGATCACTTCCTTAGCACCAGCTGTCTTTCCCTCTCTAGTTCTCCAGATCTCTTGGTACAGAGCTTCCCAAAGTTGTCATCTCTCTTAGCATCTGGTCTCCATCCCGCTCACTTCCTTCTTCCCATCTCTTGGTGCCAAAAGACTTATGACTCCTTGCTGATGTTACGCCTGCCACACATGTCCAGCAGGACCCATCTAGTCCTGGAAGTGGAGAGGAAGAGAGAAGGGGGATAGAGAAATAAAAAGGAGGGGCCAAGTTAGGAGGGAGGCAAAAGTGACTTCTTGGGACTTCTCTGGCAGTCCAGTGGTTGAGACTCCACGCGTACAATGCAGCGGGTACGGGTTCCATCTCTGGTTGGAAACTAAAATCCCACATGCTGCACGGCCAAAAAATAAAAGAAAAAAAATGGGTGACTTCCCACCCCTGCCTTAGCCTCTGCATTAAAAGCAAAGAAGTGGGGGGAAAAAAAAGCAAAGAAGTGGGAGGTAGGGGAGGTAACAAAATGAGCAGCTTTGGATCTCTCTGACCACTGCCTGAAATGACATTCTGTTGTGTCTCCCTCTCCTGTCCCTTAAGGACTCTTTGGCAGGCCCCCTTCTGAGACTTCCTTCTCTGAAAGAGGGAGGAAGAGACAGGAGTGACTGACACGTACCCAGTGCTACAGCCAGACTCCCTCAGATTCCCTTGGGAGTGGTGATTCCCAAAGCTTGCTGCCCATTGGAGAGCTTCTTACAGAGTCCTCTTGGCACACAGACCCTCACTTGTCCCTCTTGGTGGTCCCTTCTATTCCTAGCCACCTCCCTTCCGTGTCCGTGTCCTTCACTCAGTGAGGCCAGGGAGCAGATGAACCAGGCCCCTGCCCTAGAAGACAGCTACCCAGAAGTGGGACCCCAGTGTGCCTCCAGCCAGATGCTCAGTCCTGAGGAGTCATCCCCTTGAAAGGCCTCACTGACTTTCCTCCATGGGTATCACCTTTCCCCTCGGAGCAGAAGAGGGGAACCCACGCCTGCCCTTCAGGGCTGGCCACCCTGCACTCCAGTACTGCTGCATGCAGCCTCTTTGCATGCTGTCTCTTTCTCTCCTGGAGGCTGGGACAGGGGTAAGCCCTTCCATGTGGGTCTGCCAACTTTCATCAGGATATGTATGGTGCTCAGAGCCTGTAATGTTTTAGTTTGAGAATGCAGTTTTAATCCTGAGACTGAGTAGATTCAGAAAGTCTTCATCGGGGACTTCCCTGGTGGTCCAATGGCTAAGACTATGAGCTCCCAATGAAGGCTGGCCCAGGTTCAATCCCTGGTCAGGAAACTGGATTCCACAGGCTGAAAGTAAAAGATCCTACATGCTCCTATGAAGACAAGATCCTGCATGCCACAATTAAGACCTGTTGTTAATTTGGCTGTTACACAGCCAAATTAAAAAATGTAAAAAAGAGAAAAACTTCATCAAACAGTATTCCAAGTTGGCTTACTATCTGCTCATCTTCCTCTGGGATCAATTCCAACCTGCCAAGTTCCCTCTTAAAATACTATGTCCAGAACAATATTCCAGATGTGGAGGGCAAAAGGAATGTCACCACTCCCGATCTGGATACCTTACATCTATTAATTACTTGTATCCTTTTTACTTTTTTAGGTAGGCTCATCATGATCCTTGGTTCATAATGAGTTTGTGGTCTGCTAAAATCTTTTCTTTACTAGATAGAATTTACTATTTTCTTATTCTGTTGATTTTTTTGAAATCTAAATCAGATTTTACATTTATCCTAATTAAAATTCATCTGGTTCATTTTTTCCTCCTATTCTATCAAAGTTTAACTACCATTTCCTGAATAACACATAGATTTAACCAGTACAGTTTCTGTGATTTTATCCAAGTCTTTATTAAAAATTTGTGATCTTCAGGACCAAGGACAGAACCCTGAGGGCCCAGGGAGCCCTCAGCTTTGTCATGGATGTCTCCGGGGATGGCCGCTGAACTTCGTTTTTTGTATGTTTAAATTTATTTATTTTAAATTATTATTTTTAAAAAATATCTATTTATTTATTTGGCTGTGCCAGGTCTTAGTTGAGGCATGTGGGATCTAGTTCCCTGACCAGGGATCGAACCTGGGACCCCTGCTTTGGGATTTTGGAGTCTTAGCCACTGAACTACCACAAAAGTCCCTTAAATTACTTTTTATTGGAGTGTAGTTGCTTTGCAATATTGTGTTAGTTTCTGCTGTACAGTAAAGTGAACCAGCTATACATATATCAGATACACATATACATATACCCCCTCTTTTGGGGACTTTCTTCTCATTTAGTTCACCACAGAGCCCTGATTAGAGTTCCCTGTGCTATATAGTAGGTTCCCGTTAGTCATCTGTTTTGATGACTACATAGTACATGCTGCTGCTGCTGCTGCTAAGTCACATCAGTCTTGTCCGACTCTGTGCAACCCCATAGACGGCAGCCCACCAGGCTCCTCCAGCTCTGGGATTCTCCAGGCAAGAATACCGGAGTGGGTTGCCATTTCCCTCTCCAGTGCATGAAAGTGAAAAGTGAAAGTGAAAGTCAAGTCGTGTCCTACTCCTCGCAACCCCATGGACTGTAGCCCACCAGGCTCCTCCATCCATGGGATTTCCCAGGCAAGAGTACTGGAGTGGGGTGCCATCGCCTTCTCCGACACAGTACATAGTAGTGTATATACGTCAATCCCGATCTCCCAATTCATCCCACCCTCCTTTCCCCATTTGGTATCCATAAATTTGCTCTCTGTAGCTGTGTCTCTATTTCTGCTTTGCAAATAATTTCATCTGTATCATTTCTCTAAATTCCACATTAAGTGATATTAAGCAATATTTGTTTTTCTCTTTCTGACTTCCTTCACTCAGTATGACAGTCTCTAGATCCTTCCATGTCTCTGCAAATGGCATAATTTCATTCCTTCTCATGGCTGAGTAATATTCCATTGTATATGTGTCCCACACCCAGGTCTCCTGCCTTGCAGGTGGATTCTTTACCGTCTGAGCCACCAGGGCAGCTCTCAACATTCCATTGTATATACGTACCACCTCCTGTTTATCCATTCCTCTGTTGCTTCCAAACCCTGGCTATTGTAAACAGTGCTGTAGTGAACATTGGGGCTCATGTGTATTTTTAAATTTTTATTTATTTGTTTTTGGGTGGGCTGGGTATTCACTGCTGCGTGTGGACTTTCTCTGGTTCCAGGGAGCAGGGCCTCCTCTTTCTTGGGGTGCACTGTGGTGCCTTCTTGTTGTGGAATCTGGGCTCTAGAGTGTGGTCTAAGTATTTGTGGCTTATTTGCTCTGTGGCATGTGGAACCTTCCCCAACCAGGGATGGAATCCATGTCTCCTGAATTGGAAGGTGGATTTTTAACCACTGGACCACCAGGGAAGTCCCCTACATGTGTCTTTTTGAATTATGATTTTCTCCAGGTATAGGCCCAGGAGTGGGATTACTGGCTCATGTGGGAATTCTGTTTTTAGTTTTTTGAGGAACCTCCATACTGTTCTCCATAATGGTGGTACCAATTTACATTTCCACCAACAGTGTAAGTGTGAGGCGAGCAGAAGTAACGCCATGGCAGGCAGCTTAGATTAGGAGCAGGCCTTCCTACTTCTGGGTGGTAAGATTATCAGGCCACCTGGATACAACCAATCAGCATTCGCTTAACACTGACCGCTGTTTGCCAATTAGGAAATTAGGAACGGGGCGGAAACCCCCGGGAAAGTCCCGTGCACGAAAGTTTTGACCAATGAAATTGCTTTGCACACTTGTAACCAATCCACTTAAACCAACTACCAACGGCATGTGCTCACCCTATAAATTTGTGTAACAGCTTGGGCTCGGGGCTCTCTGACCCTGCACCACTGCGTTGGATGCAGCAGGAGCCCTGACTCGAGTCAGCAATAAACTTCCCTTTTTGCGAGTTGCATTGTCTTGGAAGCCTTCTCTCTTCCTGCTCGGGGATTTGGACATCAGGCATAACATTTGGGGGCTCGTCCAGGATCCCTTGACAGGGGGAAGAGAACATTTCCAGGACAGAGGGGAAGGATAGATAATAGCACCGGTGCTCAGGCAGGACAGGAAAGTCCAGTGTAAATCCGAGGCCCTGCTGTGAAGCAGGAAGGTATCTGGCACAGGAGAAAGCTTTCTATAAAGGGGGGAACGGATTAAACGTTCCAGCCGGCGTAAGGCCGAGACCAGCGAGTGCGCTGGAAGGCAGCCAGCTCTGCGGGAAGGAGAGTTCCTCTCCTGATCCCGAGTCTGGTGAGAAAACTCAGGGGGCCCGAAAACCCAGCGCTGTGTTGTCGGCTGACGTTTGTCTGTCCGTGTGTTTGTCTTCAGCTCTCCGTGTTTGTGTGTGTGCCGGCATTGTCTCTGGTCTCGTTCTCTTCTGGTGCATCGCTCTCTTCTCTCTCTTCTGACTTATTCTCCTTCTCCCCTCCTTCTCTGATCTGCCCTCAACTCCAACTCTCTTCAGGAGTTTCAGTGAACAGGCGAATGGTTGTGGGGGCAATTGATGAGTCCTGGCCAGGGCTACACTCTGGCGGACTCTGAAGGCCCTACAATAAGTGAGCCTCAGTAACTAGAGCCCGACCAGGTGAAACTCTCCTTTCACTCACAACCCCACCTGGGACGATTGTCAGCAGCTATTGCAGGTGCTCTTCACCACAGAAGAATGGGAGCGAATTCTGGCAGAAGCATGGAAACGGGTCCCAGGGGCTGATGGGAGGCCAACCGCCCAGCCTCATCTCGTGGACGAGGGGTTTCCTCTGTTGCTGCCTAACTGGGATTTTGAGCGAGCGGAAGGTAGGGAGCATCTTCGAGTGTACCGCCAGACTCTGATGGCAGGCCTGCGGGCCGCAGCAAGAAAGCCGACAAATTTGGCAAACGTAAATTTAGTAAGGCAAGAGCCCACTGAGAGCCTGGCAGCCTTCCTAGAGAGGCTGATGGAAGCTTTCAGGCAATATACACCTATGGACCCCCAGGCTGAGGAGTCACGCGCTGCAGTTCTGTTAGCGTTTATAAATCAGGCAGCCCCAGATATTAGGAGAAAATTACAAAAGATAGAGGGATTGGGAGAACAGACAATGCAGGATTTACTGAAAGCAGCTGAAAAGGTATTTAATAGTACAGAGACCCCAGAAGAAAGGGAAGAACGAATTTGACGGGAGGAAAGGGAATTAGCTGAGAGGATCAGGAAGGAAGATAGAGAACATAGAGCGAGGGAAAACCGGAAGAACCAGAGGGAGCTAGCCCAGATTCTTTTTGCGGGGATAAAGGCCAGAACAGAATTGAGGGAACCTCGAGACCCCCGGACGGGAGAAAAAGAGAAACCAAAAAGGCAGGCCCTTAAGAAAGATCAGTGCGCCTACTGCAAAGAACAGGAGCACTGGAAAAACGAGTGCGCTAAGAGGGACCCGAGGAGAGGAACGACCCAGAGAGAGAGAATCTCCCCTGGAACTCGAGTTCTATATGCGGGGGAAGACAGTGACTAGGGGAGTCGAGACTCGGCACCCCTCCCCGAGTCCTGGGTAACCATACATGTGGAGGGGAAACCCGTTGGCTTCATGGTAGATACTGGTGCCCAACACTCTGTTTTAAATAAAAAACTGGGACCAATGTCTAAGAAAACCAGCTTGGTGCAAGGAGCCACGGGGACAAAAAGATATTAGACCACAGAACGAAAAGTAGATCTGGGGACCCACCAGGTGTCCCATTCGTTTTTGGTGATACCAGAATGCCCAGCCCCTCTACTTGGAAGAGACTTGTTGACTAAAGTTAATGCTCAGATTCATTTTGACCGATGGCATTCCCTGTGGATATGTTGGATAATTGCAGTCATGAGGAACTGGAAAATTCTGCTGAAGATTACATGTTAGATCTGAGGTGGGGGGGCCCTGAAAATCCGAAATGTTTTCCTATTAGCCTGTCAAATGTAGGCTTTGTACCTCTCTATGGTGGAGATCAGACCCAGAAAGTTCTTGCTCTTTTTGCACCTGAGGACTCACTCACAGCTGTGGCACTTTACCTTGCTGATCAGTGGTGGGCTATTGATGATATTGTGAAAACATCTGTCTCTTCTAGAGAGGGGCTTAAGCAGGTGAGAACTCTTGGGGAGAGAGTGGTTAAAGCAGGAAATGGAGAGAAATGAGATCCCATTCCTGTGTCATAGCAGT
The DNA here is from genome assembly GCF_910594005.1 of Cervus elaphus. Lineage (NCBI taxonomy): Eukaryota > Metazoa > Chordata > Mammalia > Artiodactyla > Cervidae > Cervus > Cervus elaphus. The sequence continues at coordinate 37,316,585 of NC_057834.1, forward strand.
ACTGATCATGCTAAGATTCTGTGGAAGAAAGGAGAGGCCATTGGGTTTTATTCAGTTAAGCCTACAGAACTGGGAGAATGACAGTCATGGATGGACTTGGACAGCCGATACATGTCTTATCCCTAGCCTTAAGAGATGAATAAATACCCGTTGGTCTGGGCTGAAATGGCAGGGATGGGACTGGCCAAACAGACATCGGGTCGTCATTGAGCTAAAGGCCAGGGCAACTCCTGTGAGGGTGAGACAGTACCCCATGAGCCAGGAAGCTCGGCGGGGGATCACTCCCCACATTCAATGTCTCATGGATGCCGGAATTCTCAAGCGGTGTTAATCCCCTTGGAACACCCCCTTACTGCCAGTGACGAAGCCAGGGGGGACAGATTACAGACCTGTCCAAGATCTGCGAGAAGTCAACAAACGGGTGAGTGACATACACTCCACTGTCTCTAACCCGTATACCCTCCTGAGCAGTTTGCTGCCTGAGTACACTTGGTACACTGTGTTGGACTTGAAAGATGCCTTTTTCAGCCTACCCCTGGTGGCCCAGAGCCAGGAGATATTTGCCTTTGAGTGGACCGAGGGGGAAGGCCAACCGGTAGTACAATTAACTTGGACCCGCCTCCCACAGGGGTTCAAGAATTCCCCTACCTTGTTTAATGAGGCTCTGAGTGAGGACCTCTATGAATATCGGACTCACCACCCAGAGGTCATTCCACTACAATATGTAGATGACCTTATGTTGGCTGGAACCACAGAGGAGGCATGCAGCCGTGCCACTGGGGACCTCTATCGCGCTAGTGCAAAGAAGGCGCAAATAGCCCGGCAAGAGGTCACCTATTTGGGGTATAAGATCAGGCAAGGGCAAAGGTGGCTAACCCAGGCCATGAAGGAAACAATATTGCAGATACCAGAGCCCAAGACCCCCCGCCAGGTGAGAGAGTTTCTGGGGACTGTCGGATATTGCAGACTGTGGATCATGGGATTTGCTGAGAAGGCCCGGCCCTTGTAAGGAGACCCCAAACTGGACTTGGACTGAGCCAATGAAACAGGCTTTCCAGACACTCAGGCGGGCCCTACTAGAAGCCCCAGCCCTTGCCCTGCCTAACCCAAATAAGCCATTCTAGCTGTTTGTAGATGAAAAGCAAGGAATAGGGAAGGGGGTCTTGATGCAACAATGGGGACTGTGGAAGCGGCCGGCGGCATACCTTTTGAAGCGATTAGACCCGGTGGCCGCTGGGTGGCCCCCTTGCCTTCGCATCATCACAGCCACTGTCCTCGTCTGCGACGCTGACAAGTTGACGTATGGACAGCAACTCTTGGTTTACACCCCCCACGCATTGAAGGGGTTTTGAAGCAGCCACCAGGTAAGTGGATCTCCAATGCCCGCTTGATACATTACCAGGCCTTGCTGCTCGATGCCCCACGGGTGCGTTTTCAGACCCCTTGCTTCCTGAATCCGGCCACACTCCTACCCAACCCAGAGAAAGACCGCCCTCTCCATGATTGCAGCGAGATACTGGCTGAGGCCCTGGCGGCACGCAAAGACTTAACTTATGTACCCCTAGACAACAGTGAGCTAGTATGGTTCACTGATGGGAGCAGCTATGTAAAAGATGGACAAAGGAAGGCAGGAGCCGCCATAGTCGATGATTCAGGACAGACGATATGGGCTGAGACACTTCCCCCAAACACTTCTGCACAAAAAGCAGAATTGATTACCCTAATACAGGCTCTGGAGCTAGCCAAAGGGAAGAGAGTTACCATTTTTACTGACAGTCCCTCCAACTAATGAGGGCAGGGAAGAAGCAGCACACGGGAACGAGGTACTGAGGGGGAAAGCCAGGGCAACACTGGGAGATAGATTTCACTGACGTAAGGCCAGGCAAGTATGGGTATCGCTATTTGTTGGTTCTGGTAGATACCTTCTCAGGGTGGGTAGAAGGCTTCCCCGCTGAGGGAGAGACAGCAATAGTGGTTGCTAAAAAGATCTTAGAGGAGATAGTGCCTAGGTACGGGCTGCCAGTGACTATGGGCTCTGATAATGGACCTGCCTTTGTGAAGCCAGATTGTACAAGGGCTGGCCCAAGCTCTGGGGACGAAATGGAAGTTATATAATCCCCAGAGCTCAGGACAGGTTGAGAGAATGAATCGGACCCTAAAAGAAACTTTGACAAAGTTAGCAATAGAGACTGGCGGGGACTGGGTGACCCTCCTCCCCTTCGCACTCTTTCTGAATCTTACCCCTTTTGAGATTCTATATGGAAGACCCCCTCCTGTGTGTATCTGAGGGGAGTCTTCCCCGGGGAAGGACCCTGGGGGAAATACCCACAATTCGGGCCATGGGGAGCCATGGGGACCGGGAGAAAACTCTGCCAAGAGGGGTTCTTTGCGTGCCTGGGCAAACCTGTGGTGGCATGGAAAGCTTATTGCAGGAGCTGGAGCTGTGTAACCTCTTGTGATGGGCCCTGGGAATGGGACGTAGGAAACAGATTTGGTAGCCCCGAGTGTGGCTCAATCCCCAGGGCCAAGTACCTCAGATATGGGCAATTTAACCAAGCTTCACTATCTCTGCAAGGCCAAGGGCTTTCCTCCCTACGAGCCGCTGTAGATGCAATCAGTCACTTAGAGAAGTCTTTAACTTCCTTGTCTGAGGTGGTCTTGCAGAATAAGAGAGGATTAGACTTGATTTTTCTCCAACAGGGTGGGGTCTGCGCGGCTCTGGGAAAATAATGTTGTTTCTATGCAGACCATACAAGAGTGGTAAGAGAATCTATGGCAAAAGTGAGAGAGGGACTGGCGCAACGAAAGAGAACGGGAAGCCCAGCAGAGATGGTTTGAGTCTTGGTTTCAACACTCCCCCTGGCTGACTACCTTAATTTCCACCCTCCTGGGTCCACTTATAGTGCTATTATTGATACTCACATTTGGCCCATGTATTTTAAACTGACTAGTAAAAAACGCCTCAACACCATTCAGATTATGGTGTTGAGACAACAATATCAGCCAGTGGCCCAAGATGGAAAAGAGGAAGATTTCTCTACTTGAACAACAGACAGGGGGGTATGTGAGGTGAGCAGAAGTAACGCCATGGCAGGCAGCTTAGATTAGGAGCAGGCCTTCCTACTTCTGGGTGGTAAGATTATCAGGCCACCTGGATACAACCAATCAGCATTCGCTTAACACTGACCGCTGTTTGCCAATTAGGAAATTAGGAACGGGGCGGAAACCCCCGGGAAAGTCCCGTGCACGAAAGTTTTGACCAATGAAATTGCTTTGCACACTTGTAACCAATCCGCTTAAACCAACTACCAACGGCATGTGCTCACCCTATAAATTTGTGTAACAGCTTGGGCTCGGGGCTCTTTGACCCTGCACCACTGCGTTGGATGCAGCAGGAGCCCTGACTCGAGTCAGCAATAAACTTCCCTTTTTGCGAGTTGCATTGTCTTGGAAGCCTTCTCTCTTCCTGCTCGGGGATTCGGACATTGGGCATAACAGTAAGAGGGTTCCCCTTTCTTCATAGTCTCTCCAGCACTCATTTGTTTTGTAGATTTTTTGATGATGCCCATTCTGACCGGTGTGAGGTGACACCTCATGGTAGTTTTTTTTTATTCTCATGGTAGTTTTGATTTGCATTTCTCTAATAACTAGTGATGTTAAGCATATTGTCACATGTTTTTTGGCCATGTGGATGTCTTCTTTGGAGAAATATCTATTCACATCTTCCATCCATTTTTTTCATTGGGGCATTAGCTTTTGATATTGAGCTGCATGAGCTGTTGGCATATTTTGGAGATTAATCCCTCATCAGTTGCTTCACTTGCAAATATTTTCTCCCATTCTGAGGGTTGTCTTTTCATCTTGTTTATGGTTTGCTGCGCAAAAGCTTTTAAGTTTAATTAGGTCCCATTTGTTTGACTAATGAACTTTGTATCCACTCACTGTAGAATCAGGTAGCCTATGTGTCCTGGGCCCAGGGACATAAAAAATGCCGTCAAAGGCCTCACAAAAGTCGCAGTAACAGTGCAACCCCATCCCCTGCCCTGGGGAAGGAGAAGACACCTGGCCCACCTTGCACCCACTGAGTGTCTCCTGGCCCATGGAGGGCCTCATTTTCCTCAGCTTCTCATCACATCAAATAGTAGTTTACTGTTTAGAACTGGCTGGGTCTTGGTGTCAGCTCCACCAGCTGTGGTTGTGGGACCCACCTTCTCCTGCCTCGGGAAAATCAACATCCCTCTCATCTCCAGCATTTCAGATCATCTCTGCTTCCCAAGTCTCCCCAAACTCACAAGAGAGGCTCACAGAAAAGGTTTGCTCTAGCTTGATGGCTTTCATGGTGATAGTCCTCAAAAAGGCTTTGTGTACAGAGACCTCCCGGTACCTGATCTTGTTTGATCCTCAGAACAAATGCCTGGATGTGGATAAGTATTAACCTCCTTTATAAAATAGGAGAATTGAGGCTCAGTTGGAGGACCTATGTGATTTGCCTAAGGTCAATCAGCTAGAAAGTGTAAAAGTCAGACCCACGGCTCTCTGCATGAGACACAGTGCCAAACGTCTCGCCTCTGGGTGACAGTGAGGGGCCCAGGAGAGAAAGTCTCCACCCCCTGCCACTCCCATGTCTCCAGGGGACCCCCTCATGGATCCCAGGCATCTCAAGTATCATCTCTCTCTGAATAGCCAGGAAGTGAAAAGGGAAGGAGAGACTCCAAGTCAGCATTCCTGGGCACAACCCTCGGGAGGCCTCAGCCCAAACCGAACCGCAGGATTTGTGAGGTAATGTGGGGGTGGAGATGCCTCAGCCTCCCACACCATGCCCACTGGCCTCTCCCTTCCAGTGGACCAGTGAATTCAAACTCCACTTGGCCTAGTGGGATAGCCTCCAGGTCACTGATCCTGCTGTATTCCCTTTTCAGAAAACCTCCATTCTTTGTGCTCCCCTGGGTCTCCGAGGACTCCTCAGATGCTAAGTATTATGATAACCTTATTGGTTACCCCCACCACCATTGTTGCCCTCCCATTACCAATCATGAGCTCCTCCAGGGGTGGGACAGACGGCTGACACAGAGTAGGTTTCGAGCTAAATTGGATGCACATGAGCAGAAATTCCTTCCCGCTCTTCAAGGAGTCTCATTATTCTCGCCTCTCCCCCTCTGAGGCTGCTTCCCCTTTACTAGCCCCAAATCCCACCTCCTTCACCACCCAGTTCAAGGACCTCCCCTCCTCCAGAAGGCCTTCCCAGCTACTCCCGCCCTCAGTGAGCTCTTTGTCTCCCGAACTGTGGCGCTCTCAAAGGGATGTTTTGAGGATTCAGTCAGATAACGTAAATAAAATGTTAGAACATGATTTGGCACATTCCAAAGGCTGGATAAATTTGGACGCCTTGTGACTAAGAGATGCCTCTTTCTGCTTCCTCTTCTTGGCACAGTCTGAGAGCCACCAGGGGGCGCCCTCTGCACAAATATCCCCGCCACCGAGGACGGGCTGGAGTGTCCTTCCTCCCCCGCCCCGCCCCAGAAATGAGAGTGAGAGGTGAGGTTTCATTACCTAAAAAGTGGGTATATGAACTTCAGGTTATATGAAAGAGGAGTAGAAAGCCTGAGGTGAGTAATGGAAAGAACATCCTTTTGCCTGCTCCCTTTGTTTCCTGATGGAGACTGAGAAAATAGGGTGTGCGTGCATCCGCGGTGTCTCCCAGTACCATACATATTTGGTGTTTTTCAGGCAATGTGTTTTCTGACTTCTGTCTTCAATGCTGCCTTCTTCCAGTATTTCAGGAGGGTGAGTCTTTGCTATTTAGGGAAAACATGGCCACATCTATCCTTTCAGCCGTCCCATGAGAGTTCCATCAGCGCTCCCATTTTATGGGTCAAGAAACTGAGTCCGAGAAGAATTCAATGAGTGACACTTTTCTTGGATGCCCTGAGTAACAGACTCGCATCCCCTCGCAGGCCTGAATCCCCTGGCTCAGTTCTGTGTATAATCTCCTTTTATCTGGGGTGATGACCTTGCCTCACGACCTCCTTCGCCTGAAAGCCACCGCCATCGGATCGGATTTTCCCGGCACGGGTTTTCCTTTGGTTCCACTCTGCAGTACCCCGGGGCGGCAGGGACAGAAACTGCCGCCTTCTCTCTGAACCCTAAGGGGTTAAGGCCTGGGTCCCGCCCCTTTTCCCGCCAGGCTGGCGGGAGTATGAATAGCCTCGCTCCCACTCCCGACTCCCAGTCTCTCCGGTTGCTCCTCGCCCCGCCCCGTCATTGTCCCCATCCGCGTCTTTTCCCTTCCGTCCCCAAAGCTTTGAGAGCTGCTGGCTTCTCCTGGTGCTCCGAGTCTCTCCACCTTCGGTGGGTCAGACGAGCAGGATGGAGGGCTGCCTGGGGGAAGAATCTTTTCAGATGTGGGAGCTCAATCGGCGCCTGGAGGCCTACCTGGCCCGGGTCAAGGCGCTAGAGGAGCAGAATGAGCTGCTCAGCGCGGAGCTCGGGGGTCTCCGGGCACAGGCCGGTGACGCCTCCTGGAGGGCTCGTGCCGACGACGAGCTGGCGGCCCTACGGGCCCTCGTCGACCAGCGCTGGCGGGAGAAGCACGCGGCCGAGGTGGCGCGCGACAACCTGGCAGAAGAGGTGGAGGGCGTGGCGAGTCGGTGCCAGCAGCTGCGGCTGGCCCGGGAGCGGACCGCGGAGGAGGTGGCCCGCAGCCGGCGTGCGGTCGAGGCCGAGAAATGCGCCCAGACCTGGCTGAGCACCCAGGCTGCGGAGCTGGAGCGCGAGCTGGAGGCTCTGCGCGCGGCGCACGAGGAGGAGCGCGCCGGCCTGAACGCGCAGGCTGCCTGCGCCCCCCGCGGCCCCGCTCCGCCCCGGGGTCCCCCCGCGCCGGCCCCCGAGGTGGAGGAGCTGGCTCAGCGGCTGGGCGAGGCGTGGCGGGGGGCAGTGCGCGGCTACCAGGAACGCGTGGCGCACATGGAGACCTCGCTGGGCCAGGCCCGCGAGCGGCTGGGCCACGCGCTGCAGGGCGCCCGCGAGGGTCGCCTGGAGCTGCAGCAACTCCAGGCAGAGCGCAGCGGCCTTCAGGAGCGCAGGGCCGCGCTGGAGCAGAGGCTGGAGGGCCGCTGGCAGGAGCGGCTGCGGACCGCTGAGCAGTTCCAGGTGAGGAAGTCGGGGGCGGGGACTGGGCAAGACAAGGCTTCAAGAAGTCCTTTTGGGGTTCAGAGACCTGGGAAGGGGAGTGGGGGTGGCTGTACATTTAGGGGCCACTTCTTAGAAAACCATGCCTGGTACCACCAGCCTGGACTCTCACAACTCTGTCTAGTGCGGGGTTGGAGGTTCAGAGTCCTCTCGAAGCGCACCTCGAAGGGCCGATAGGCCCAAGACGTTGCAGCAGTCTCCTCCCCTCTGGATGTTACCCTCCTACCCTGATGGCCCCTGGGCCCTTCCCTAGGCTCTGCTGTCACTCACAAGATGCTCAGGACTTGGCCTCTTAGTCTTCAAGTTCTCAACAGCCCTCCTCCCCCTGACAGGAGAGGGTGAGGGGCCCTGGATGAGGGGCCACCAGCCCCTTCTCCCTTGTCAGGGCTGTCCGGCTCCTGAGTACATTCCAGAGGCCTGGGACAGCTGCTCCCCCTCACACTGCGCAGATGGGACCAGCAGCTGAGAAAACAGCCTCCTGCCTGGCCCAGACAGAGGTCTCACTATCCCCCACTCCCCCTTCAGAGGAGAAAGATTCCAGAACATGAGAACATGTGGGAAGTGGAGGGGGCAGGGGCCAAGTGTGGGGAGCAGGAGACAGTGACTGGGACCCGGGCTGTTTGGCTTCCAGTCCTGCAGGCTCCAGGCCTGTTGATTAATCGTTTTTCCTTCTGCTTCCACTTTTCCCCCTTCTCCTTCTCTCTGTAACCCATCTCCTCTCCTCCCTCACCTCCCCCTTCCTGTGGGAGTTGAATTCTGAGCCGCATGTGCTACCATTTAATCAGCATCCTCAGAGGAGGAGCCAGGCCGTGGGAGAGGATTGAGAGGGGCCCGTTTCAGAGGCTCCAGAAGGGGGTTCTCTGGGCAGGGAGTGGGGTAGGGGGAGGCAGGAATCTGCTCTGCGGAGAAGTTAATCAGGAAGCGAAGTTGCTGCTGCAGCAGCCAAGGGGTAAGGAGCCCTCCCCTTCACTGACTACCTCTGGCTCGCTCTGCAGCTGGCCGTGGAGGCCCTGGAGCAGGAGAAACAAGGCCTCCAGAGCCAAATCGCCCAAGTCCTGGAAGGTCGGCAGCAGCTGGCACACCTCAAGATGTCCCTCAGCCTGGAGGTGGCCACATACAGGTAGACCCTGACCCTGACCCATGTGGAGCACAGATGCACATATAAATGTGGGGGCAGACTCCTCACCTGAAGGGGCCCAGAGCCACGGGGGGGTGGGGACTCTGCCACCACTCGGTCCTGTGACCCTAGGCTGATCCCTTCCACCTAAGCCCACTTGCTGTCCTGTGGGTTCAAGACCGGAGAAGTATCCTGTGCCCAGGAGACCCTCCAAGGAGTGGTGATATAGCTGAGTGGGGGGACAGCCTCGAAGGAGAAGGCTGGACACCTACAGGTCATCTGCATCCAGAACATGACCCCCAAGGGTACCCAGTCCCTGTGTGTGTGCACTCACACCAAGAGGGTGGTGTCCTTGAGCAGCCTCAGGAAGGAGGAATTGCAGGTGTGGGCTGGTAGCACCGACTTGCCACCTGACCTGGGCCCCAGTCTCCTGGTCTGGAGGGTGGGAGATGGGCTAGGTAACAACCAGAGTCCCTTCCATCCTGAATGTCCGGGGGCCTGACTCCTCTCAAGCCTTGGTGCCCTTGGCCTTGCCCAGCCCTTCTACTGACCGCATACACTGTTAGCTCAGGAAAGGTTGAGATCAAGGAAGTGCTGCTTCTCTGGCTCTGTGGCCTTGGGCAAACCCACAGTCTCACCTGGGAAACTGACCTGGTTAGCCCAGGCCCCACTGATGGAGCCTGAGGAAGGAAGGGGCTTTGCCATGGTGAAGGGTTGCGTACTTCAAGCCCACAGGGTGGCGCCAGGGCTGGACAGCCTATGACGACAGTGCCCCCAGAATCCACAGACAAACAAAAGCAGGGGCCCTGGAGAAAGCTCAGAAGGGGAGGGGAGGCAGAGCCCAGAGGAGGAAAGTCAGCGAGGCTCTCAGGATGAGAAGGGAGGGCCCCCACCTCCACAGAGGTCAGAGAGCACAGTGCTGCAGCAGGAAGACAGAGAAGACACTGACCAGACTCAGATGATGAAGCGCACAGAGGAGACAGATGTTCAGCATAACTTGTTGAATTGATTGGTCCTCCTTCCCCGCAATCGGTCCCCTCCTTCTCAGTCCCCATGGGACACTAAGGCAGGGGCATGGACACAAAGACCTTCATTGCCCTGAAAGGCTTGGGATCCAGAGTAATTAGAGATCCCCAGATAAGAGCCTTGACCCCTAATCAAACCACTGAGGGGAAAGGTCTGGGCAGGCTTAACCTGGGTTTTGAGGCATGAAAAGGATTTGGAGAGAGGGAGCTGAATTGTTTTGTTTTTGTCTGTAACCAGCTCTGGGGGCCCTGGGGGAGGAGGAGGAGGGAGCCTATCCCATGGGAACGGCCGGAGAATTCCCACTTCCCCAGGGAAGCCCCCTCCTCAGACCCTCCAGATGGCGGTGTGGACAAAGGCATCCATTTGCATGAGAATCAGCCCCCCACCGGAGGATGAGGTCATAGGCCTGGGATGGGGAGGGGACTAGTCTAAGAGCTGTGTTGGGGGGTGTGTACACTATGTCGACTGTGGGAACCGCCTGTGTGTCTGTGAGTCCAGCTGTGTGTTCAAATAAGTGTGTGACTCTGTGTGACCAAGTGTGTGCTGTCTGTGGGTGTGACCATGTGATTTCATGTGCAGAGCCAAGTATAACCCCATTGTGGCTTTGTGTGATAGTGGTGAAAATGAAGAGGAGGCCTGCCAGGCGGGAGCTGTGACGTTTCCCTGGCTGGCTGACCTGCTGGCCTGTGGGCAGAGGGCTGACCCTGCTTTTCTTCCCTCATCCCCAGGACCCTCCTAGAAGCCGAGAACTCCCGGCTGCAGACACCTGGAGGCGGTTCCAAGGCTTCCCTCGGCTTTCTGGGTAAGAGGAGGGGCCAAGTTTGCCCCAGAACTTTACCTTTGTTTCCTCTTCATACCCCAGAGCGATTCATTTTCTGAGATGAGAAGCAGGAAAGCCTATATCTTGACTCCGCGGCCCCTAACATCAATGAGCATGCACTTAGCCCAGCCCAAAAAAGGCAGGAGCAGGGTTAGGGTACCCCTCCCCATCCCAGCTGATCTGTCCTGACACCATTTTCCCCCCTCTGCCTTTCCAGACCCTAAGCTGGAGCTACATTTCCCTGGGACCCCAGAGGGCCGGCGTCCGGGACCTCTGCTTTCTGTCCTGAGTCCGACTCCCCTCTCCTCACCTTTGCCCGGTACCCTTGAAACACCTGTGCCAACCTTTCTGAAGAGCCAGGAATTCCTTCAGGCCCACACCCCGACCTCAGCCAGCACCCCCATCCCACCCACCCCTCAGGCTCCCTGCCCTGCTGTAGATGCCGAGATCAGAGCCCAGGATGACCCTGTGTCCCTGCCCCAACCACGGGTTGGGAGGCAACAGGTGCCAGAAGTCATGTGGGCTGAAGCCAAAGTGGCCATCCCTGCCAGCGTCCTGCCAGGACCAGAGGAGCCTGGGGGCCAGCAACAAGAGCCCAGTCCAAGCCAATCCCCTGAAGATCATGCCTCCCTGGCTCCAGCCCTCAGCCCTGACCACTCCAGTCTAGAGGCCAAAGGTGGAGAACCCAGTGGGTCTAGAGAGTCCAGCAGACCCCAGGAGGAAGATGAAGGACAACTCTGGGGGCTGGCAGAGAAAGAAACAGTGGTAGAGGTCAAAGCAGTGAGCAGCTTGCAGCAGAAAACATGGCAAGAAGAGGGGGATCTGGACAAGAAAGAAATCCAAGACTTCCAGGGTCCTTTGGAAAAAGAAACTCTGAAGTCTCTGGAAGAAGAGATTCAAAAGCCATCGATTCCATTGGAAAAGCAGAGCCATGAGATGATAAGATCTCTAGAGAAGGAGAATCTGGAATTGCTGAGGCCTTTGGAAGAAGAGAACTTAGAAACACTAAAAATACTAGAGAAAGAGAATCAAGCATTATTGAAGTCTTTAGAAGGAAAGGAGATGGAGATAGTGAGATCTCTAGAAAAAGAGACTCTAGAACTACTTAAGCCTATAGGAAAAGAGGATCCACAGACATTGCCATCTCTAGAACAGGAGAATCAAGAAATAACGAGGTCTCTTGAAGTTAATGTAGAGACATTTTTATATCCAGGAAAGGAAAATCAAGAGTTAGTGAGGTCTCTAGAAGAGAAGAACATTGAGTCATTAATAACTCTAGAAAAGGAGAGTCAAGAGCCACTGAGATGTCAAGAAGTAGAGAACCAGGAAACACTGAGACTCCTAGCCAAAGAGAGTCAAGAGCCATTGAGGTCTCTAGAAGACCAGGAGGCATCAAGACCTCTAGGAAAAGAGAATCGTGAGGCCCTGAGGGCTGCAGAAGAGGAGAATCATGAGGCTCTGAGACCTCTAGAAAAAGAAAACCAGGAGCCGCTGAGATCTTTAGAAGAAGACCAGGAGGCAGTGAGACCTTCAGAAAAAGAAAACCAGGAGCCGCTGAGGTCTCTAGAAACAGAAAACCAGGAGTCACTGAGGTCTCTAGAAGAAGACCAGGAGGAAATAAGAGCTCTAGAAGAAGACCAGGAGGCAGTGAGACCTTCAGAAAAAGAAAACCAGGAGCCGCTGAGGTCTCTAGAAACAGAAAACCAGGAGCCGCTGAGGTCTCTAGAAACAGAAAACCAGGAGTCACTGAGGTCTCTAGAAGAAGACCGGGAGGAAATAAGAGCTCTAGAGGAAGACCAGGAGACAGGGAGACCTCTAGAAAAAGAAAAAGAGGAGTCACTGAGGTCTCTAGAAGACCAGGAGGCAATGAGACCTCTAGAAGAAGAAAACCAGGAGCCGCTGAGGTCTCTAGAGAAAGAAAAAGAGGAGTCACTGAGGTCTCTAGAAGACCAGGAGGCAATGAGATCTCTAGAAGAAGAAAACCAAGAGCCACTGAGGTCTCTAGAAAAAGAAAAACAGGAGGCAATGAGACCTCTAGAAGAAGACAAACAGGAATTACTGAGATCTCTAGAAGACCAGGAGGCAATGAGATCTCTAGATGAAGAAGGCCAGATGACATTGAGCCCTCTAGAAAAAGTGAAACCAGAGACACTAAAGTCTCTTGGAAAAGATCAGGAGATAGTTATACCTCTTGAAAAAGAGAATCAAGAGTTATTAAGGTCCCTAAATGAAGAGAGTATAGAGGCAGTGAGGTCTTTAGAAACAGAGACTCCAGAACCACTAAAGCCTACCGAAGAGGAAAACCTGGAAATACTGAAACCTCTAGAAGAGGAAAGTCAAGAGCCACTGGAGTCTGTAGAAGGGAACCACGAGACACTGAGACCCCCAGATAAGGAGAATCAAGAGTCACTGGGCTCTCTGGCAGAGTGGAACGTAGAGAATTTGCAATCTCTAGAGGAGGCTGATGAGGGAAGTCTAAGGCACTTGGAAGAGGAAGAGAACGTGGAGAAGGAAGAGAGTCAAGCGTCACTGAGGCCCCTGGAGGAGCAGGGACAGGAGCTGCCGCTCTCTGCACATCAGCAGAACTGGGAAGATATAACGCAGGGGGACCAAGAACTGGATCAGGACAGGCCCCCTGGGAGGGCTGGGGTGGACAGTGAGGATGGGGCAGAGCTGGAACTGAAAGAACAGGCTGGCTTCCCTGCGAAGGGGGAGGTGGTGGAGCAGGGGGAGCTGCATCTGACAGCCACAGGTGAAGCCTGGGGCGCGGGTGAGGGGCAGCCAGGCAGCCCCGAGCCCAAAGAGCAGAGGCTCCCAGCTGAGGGAGCAGGTGGGGCAGGAGGCGCTGAGGGCCTCCAGAACCCTGAGGAGCAGCCAGAGCAGGTGGGGGCCCTGGGCCTCCCAGCTGCCCAGAGCATGTCAGAGGTGATGGAGCCCGTGTTGGAAGATGAGGATGTGGCCCCAGGGGATGGCCGAGCCTCCCCAGAGGTCACCCTGGAGTTAGAGACGGCCATGGGCAGGTCTGCGGGAGTGGAGCGGGGACCCGAGCAGGAGGTAGTAGGGCTGGAGGACCCAGGTGGCCTGGCCAGAGAGGAGGTGATGGAGCCACCCCTGGGGGAGGGAGGTGTGGAGGCAAAGAAGGTACAGGGCTTGGAAGGGCCCAGAAAGGAGCTGGAGGAGGCAGGCACTCTGGAGCCGGAGGTCTCCACACTGCCCAAGAAGAGCAGAGACCCGCTGGAGACTCCTAGGGACTGGGAGGAGTCAGAATCTGGGGCCCCTGGGAAAACAGAGGAGACAGTCTCAGCTGAGACCTTATGCCACGAGGGAAGTGATACCCCTCAGCCCAGGCCCCTGGGGTCAGAGGGAGCAGAGGAGGATGCCAAACAGCTGCTGGCCCCCCCCAGTCTGAGGCCCACCGAGTCCTGCTTGCCCACCCTAATCCCTGAAGATGCCGCTGGGCCCCAGCCCCTGGCTGAGGGGAACCAAGAGGCCAGCTGGGGGCTGGAGGGCAGGGCTGAGGTCCTGGGAAAGGCGGACGGTGAGCAGGAGGATCTGAGCTCTGGGGGGATCCCAGAGGGCCTCCAGGAGGAAGGGGAGGAGAGCAGAGAAGAGAGTGAGGCGGATGAGCTAGGGGAGACCCTTCCTGACTCCACTCCCCTAGGCCTCTACCTCAGATCCCCCGCTTCCCCCAAGTGGGACCTGCCTGGAGAGCAGAGGCCCTCCCCTCAAGGGGAGCCTGGAAAGGAAGGCTGGGGTCCTGCAGTCCCAGCCTCCAAGGGCCTTGGGGCCCACCCCTCAGAGGAGGAAGAAGAGGAGGGAGATGAGGAGGAGGAACGTGGCCATGACTCTGAGCTGTCGGAAGAATTTGAGGACCTGGGGACTGAGGCTTCTCTCCTTCCCGGGGTCCCCGGGGAGGGGGAAGAACCTCTGAGCCAAGTGCCCCAGCTGCTCCTGGAGCCTGCAGCCTGGGATCGTGATGGTGAATCTGATGGATTTGCAGATGAGGAAGAGAGTGGGGAGGAGGGAGAGGAAGAAGACGAAGAAGAGGGGAGGGAGCCAGGGGCAGGACACGGGGGGCCAGTGCCCTCCGTGGGCAGCCTCCCCGCCCCACGCAGCCCTCAGGGAGGGAACCTCCTGGGGTCTGAGACCGCGGATGTCAGTGTCCCCTGGGACGATGGCCCGAGGGTCACGGCACCTGATGCCCCCATGACTGCCCCGGAGACTGAGTCCCAGAACATCACTGAGGCCTCAGGCTCAGAGGAGGAGTCTGATGCTGCCCCCCTGGAGAGGGAGGACCAAGTCCCTGGTCCTCTGGGGACCCTCAGTGGGGTGGAGGACACCCCTGATGTCGGTGGCCCAGGTCCCAGCCTGAAGGAAGAGTTGGAGCACGTGAATGGGGGCGTGGTGAACGGGCTGGAGCAATCCGAGGGGATAGGCCAGGGGGCCGCTGAGGGGGACCGAGGGAGCCCCTTGGAGGAGGAGGGGGGTTCCCTGAAGGCCCCTTGGGCAGGGGCTCCTCTTCACCTGGGCCAAGGCCAATTCCTGAAGTTCAGTCAGAGAGAAGGTGATGGAGACTCCTGGTCCTCCGGGGAGGACTAGAGAAAGCACTCCTACACGGAGGCATTGGGCGGAGGGGTATCCCCCGGCCCCCTGCCTTCTCGGGGCAGCACCCTTCACCTATGCTCTCCTGACCTGGGGTTTATGTCCCAGAGGCCTGGCTGGCCAAGGTGAAACGGGTGTGGCAAAGGGACCCGGTCCAAGAATGGAGACTCCGGGAATAGATCCCAGCCCCTTGGCCTCCGCATCGCGGGGACAGCCTGCCTGCACTGTCCCGTGAGGCTGAAGCCAGCTGAATCCCTGTAGGACTAGTCCGTCGTTTTCACTGCACCTCCTTCCTCCCCACCTCAGGACCTGGAGAAGGCCAGGGCCCAGTGGCCCCTCCAAAGGGAGGGGCTGGGGTGGTCCGCGTGCCAGGGCTTACCAGCTCTGCCCTTCCTCCCGCACCCTCATGAGATGGTGGGCCGGTGGCTGATGAGGGTGAGGGGGTACTCCTGTGTCCTGACCCCCCCATAGACCTGCCATGTTGTGGCCCCTTCTGGCTCGTCCCTGCCTGAATAAAGTAATGCCTCCACCTACAAAGTCTGGACTCTTCCTTCCTCAATTCAGGGGGGCCTCAGGGTTGACACAGAGGCAGAAGAGCCGGGGTGGGGGGAGCAGGAGACGCTGGTGTTGGGGAGGGGCTGCCTGCTGGGGAGAGAAGATTCTGGAAGGCCTCATGGTGGCAACAAGCCAGGCAGATGAAGGCTGCAGGCAGCAGTGCTGGGGGCCCGGGGAAGGCTGGGGGTGCTGCTTGACCGGGGGATGGGGGTGCCAACCCAGGTGACCTTGGCGCCTGCAGAAGCAGGCCTGTCATCATCTCTGCCCACAGCGCTGATTACAGGGATTAGGGCTTGGGGCCACCCCCACCCTCGCATGTCCTCCCTGCTGGCCCCTCAGCGCCGCCAGCATAATAAGCCCCCTTGCCCCCAAACCCAAACAATTGTCTGGCCTTGGTGTCTGCTCAGACTGGCTGGGTCAGAGCCGGGTGAGGGGGAAGGAGGTCGTTCTGCCTTAGTCTGGCTGGGTAGCCTCAGGTCCGTGCTTCACCTCTCTGAACCTCAGATCCGGCCACACAATGACAGACAGGGGCCAGGTGACTCGGGGGCCTCCCAGGGCAAAGAGAGCAGTGAGCAGACGAGGAGAAGCCAGAGGGTTACCGGTTAGATCTTCAGTAGGACTTCCTTGCAAGTGGAAGCAGGAGACAGGGACGACAAGAAAGGGGAGGTGAGGGGGATAAACAAGATGTCGGGTGAAACGAAAGCGCGATGACGGGGTATGCTGATGCCTGGAGTTAGGTTGGGGGTCCACCCAGCCACAGCGTCTTTCCAAGAACACCCCTCTTCCCAGGAGTTTTCTGGGTCCCTGTATAGGGCTAGGAGGGACCAGGGGTGCCCGGATTAGGCTGGGCTTGAAGGCCTTGTAGTCAGGATACCCAAATAGAAGCCACTCCCCATCTGAGCTCTGGAGGGAAGAAGAGCAGGGCAGGGCGACACCTCTAAATACTCTGGGTGGGGGTGGGGCAGGAGCTGCCAGATGAATGTTCCCCTTGGAGAGACAATCCCAAGGCCAGAGGCAGGCCCTTTCTTTTCTCCTCGGGCCTCAGGCTGAGGCCAGGGGAAGACGAGAAGATGAACTCTCAAGCCCTCTGACTTCAGCTCATCCTCCCGACAAGGAGGGGGTGGACAGGAGGCCCCCGACAGGACCCCACTGTCTGCTTCTCTCCCCACACCTTCTCCACCTTCTGGGAGTCTCTGTGTTGGTTATCCAGGCCTCCATTTCACACACACCCTGGCCCTCGGGGTCGCGGATGCTGGCGGCCCCCCTGGCCTCCACTCTCCCTCCTGTACCCATTGCTAACAAGGCCATGTCTGATCTCACCAGGCTGCCAGGCTGGGGGCCAGCATGCTGGCATCCGGGCAAATAAGGCCCCCTCCCTGCTCCTCTGATGGGACAGACGAGCCCTGTATTTGCCTCCCCAGGCCCTCGGGCACCCCCACTTAGGCAAAGGGCCAAGGACAGAGGCTGAGTCCTTCCCTGTGTCCGGGACATCCTGCCATCCCACCCCCCCACACACACACACCAGGGCCCCTGATTTCCTGCAGAACTACCCAAACTATAGCCATTTCTGCTGACCGTCTCTAACAGGGGGAGGAATGTTAGACAGAAGTGAGGCCTTTCTAAAGGAGGTATGCCATGGGAGATGTGTCCTCTCTGGCAATGGAAGTCTGTGCAGCAAGAGAAATGGGGTTGGACAGCAACAAGGACTGGCAGCTGCTACGGGGGCATGTACTGTGCGCCATGGGCCATGCAAGCGTTGGGAGTCCAGGGTTCCTGACCCTGAGAGCTCTGCCTTCTAACTGAATAAGGGCTTCTGAGTGGAAATCATTCAAAAATAGAGACAGGCAGGAGACTGTGGGAGCATACAGCAGGCGCCCCCCCTGATCTGAGCTGGGGGAGGCTGGGAGGAGGTGGTCAGGGAAGGCTACTCTAGGAGCCTAAAAGGGGAGCAGGAGCTGGCCAGTATAGGGAGGAGGAGAAAAGAGGAGGGGGAGGAAAAGTATTCTAGCCAGAGGGAAGAGCGTGGACAAAATCCTGGGGCAGGAAGAGAAGTTTGGGCATTTGAGGAACAGAAAGAAGGCTTATGTGACCAGAAGGTGCAGAATGAGGGGTAAAAAGGTTCACGATAAGGCTAAAGAGGAGTTGGGGGCCAGGGGGTTAGAGCCTCCCTAGGCAGCCAGGAAATACAGCTTTCATCCTAAGGGAAATGAGTCTCCTCTGAAGTAGTGAGCTGACACGACCAGGTTTGCGTGTTAAATAGAACTTTCCGGCTGCTGTGTGAGAGTGGATTGGGGTAAGGTAGAAGGGCTTCAGGGTCTTGCCGTGGTCCAGGCAGGGGATGAGGGCAGCAGTGGGGCTGGAGAGAAAGCACGGAAGGGAAGCAGAGTCTCAGGACTTGGTGATCCATTGTGGGAGACAGAAAGGTGGTGGCTCAGATGGTAGGGAATCTGCCTGCAGTGCAGGAGACCCAGGTTCGATCCCTGGGTCAGGAAGATCCCCTGCAGAAGGAAATGGCAACCCACTCCAGTATTCTTGCCTGGAGAATTCCGTGGACAGAGGAGCCTGATGGGCTACAGTCCCTGGGGTCACAAAGAGTCGGACACGACTGAGTAACACTTCACTTTACTTCTGGCCTAGAGGTCACCCAGGACAGAGCCCCCGGGAACTCCAGCTGGGAGGAGACACTTGGGCAGGAGCCTGAGAAGGAGGACCAGGGGACTGTGGTCCCTTGGAGACCGTCTTGTCTCGAAAGCCCTGGGACAGCGTGGCCTTGGTCTGACACGGTGCCTGGGGGCCCGAGGGTGCTCAGTAAACACAGACTGAACAAATAAGTGAATGAATGAATGACTGTGATGAGGTCAGACAACAGGAAGCACTCCGGAGGGTGGAGTCCCAGGGGAGAGAACCAGGAGGCAGCACCCGCCATCCCCCCACCCTCCCCAGCACAAGGACAAGTGGGAGGTTATTCTGGGGCCTCCTCTGGGTAAATATAGCCTCTGAACGGGGTGGGGGCAGGGTGGGGGGCCGGAGGTGGCTTCCTCGGTTTGTTTGGGGCACTTCCTTATAAGGCTGTGCGGGCTGAGGCGCCTGGGAGGGTGAGGTCAGGGGCTGAGTTCTCCATTCAGCCCGGCCTGATGCTGTCCCTGCCGCCCGGCTGCTGCCGCTGCTGCCAGAGTCGCAGAGGAAATCAAAGGCCTGGGCTTTGGGCTCTGGCCAAGGGAGCTCAGAGTGCGGCCTCTTAAAGGGCCCCTTCAGCCTCATGTCTATGCAGGAGCCCAGTCTAGGGTGGGACAGGGGGTCTCTCCAGGGTCCTCTCAGAAAGTGATGCTGGAGGCCTCGGTTTCCCCACCTGCACAATACCGCTCAGACTGGGTCATTCCCTGAGGCTCCACGCAGCAAAGAGACCCCGCAGTCTAACCTCTACCCTTCCCACTGCAGGGTCTAGACTTTTTGCTCTGGTCTCTCCCTAGTAGCTCAGCTGGTAAAGAATCCGTCTGCAATGTAAGAGACCCTGCTTCAATTCCTGGGCCAGGAAGATCCCCTGGAGAAGGGAACAGCTACCAGCTCCAGTATTCTTGCCTGGAGAATCCCATGGACAGAGGAGCCTTTCGGGCTAGAATCCACGGGATTGCAAAGAATCGGACACAACTGAGCAACTTTCACTAGAGACCAGGGACTCAGAGCCCATTCATTGCTCCCCAAGGCCCTGGCCCCTTAGCTCCTCCCGGCTCCCCACTCTCAGCCCCTCCTCGGGGGACCAGCTGCTGCCACTTGACTCTTCGGTGTCACAGCTGCTGTCAGAAATGCCGTCCTGTCAGGCAGGGCTGGAGGAATGTGATTTAATTTCAGCTGGAATGTGCCCTCTGGGGCTGCCCCTAGAAAGGGGAGCGAATGGACACTAAGCCCACCTAAGCCCAGGAAACCCAAGAAGGCTCTGGGCTTGGGGCCAGGCCCCTGGGTCCCCGTGAGGCCCCCACTCCCACCCCAGGGGGAATGGTAGGTTGCAGGACAGGTGCTGCTGCAGAAGACGTCATGTGAATGCTGCTCTAGTGGATCAAGGAGGGACCCAGGTACCCGTTCCAAAGGCCTCAGGCCCACTTGGAAAAGACAAAGGGGGATCTCCAGTGAGCCACCAGGGAAGGGAATTTTTGGCTCAGGGGCAGGAAGAGGGACAGAATGGCCTCAGGTGAGGGCCCGAGGAGTCTGTGATCAGAAGCAAGGAAACCACCGTCCTCTGTTTCCTCTTTGATGATCCAAAGATTCCATATCCACCTCCCCATCCACCCTGGGGGCTCCTCTCCCTTCTCCCCTCCCTTTCTAACACAGCACCCCCACAGCCAGATCGTGTTTCTTTTCCAACATTTGAGAAGTAATAGACTCTGCCTCCTGCTCCCCGACCCTTGCCCCGACCCCACCAACCCAAGGTCTCCAAAGTGGACGCCGCTCCGGTAACCGGACTCCGGTTTCTCACGCTGTCACGTCTGGCCCCCCTCTCCCCACAGGCACCGATCCCAGGCCCCAGAGCCCCAGGTCTGAGAGGCCCCTCAGTCTTCTCCTCTTGCAGTCATAAGCCCCCCCCCCCCCAGCTCTCATTCACTCTCCCCACCCCCATGACTCAGCTGTGGCACCAGAAATAAACCGAGGCAGGTGCCAGGGGGCCACTGTCGAGGAACCACCTCCCAGCAGCTGCAGGCTCACAAGTGGAGCCCCGGGGTCCCAGGAGGGGTGGCTGGGAGACTTCAATTTCAGGGGTGGGGAGATGTCTGGCCCCCTCCTCCATCCTCCCTGCTAAGGAGAGACAGCCCCTTGCTGTCAGCCTCAAAGACCCCCTCTCCTTCCTGTCTCCTCCTTTCTGCTTCTCCTCATCTTCCACTCTTCCACTTCCTCCCCTTCCTCCTCCCTGGCTGCTTTCCAACTCTTGAATCCTTTGATCTCTCCTGGATTCCCTCTTTTTCTGTTGGCCTCATTTGCCTGGAAGTTCTGTGTTAGAAGAGAACTTCGGTTTACCTTGATGGGGATAAAGGTGCAGATAGACATTCTTGCCAAGGATACTAAGAATCCTTAGATGCCACTTGGGGTCCAAAGAACATGGGCCCGGGGGTGTGGGATGCTCCTCTTAAGAGCTCCAGTCCAAAGTGGTCAAGCAACAGGCTTCCCTCTGTTAACAACTTCTAAAGACCACGAGGAAGAATCATCAGGGAATAAACACAGAGGTCACAAGATCTACCCACTCAGACTACTGACAAGGGTCTAGAATCTTTCAGTGGGGAATTTCCTCCCAGAGTTCTTCCTTCTCCCTCTTTGCTTTTCTCTCCTCTCCTTCCCAACCCCTTTCTCCTGCTCTGCCCCAGGCTCTCAGTCCTGCCTTCCCAGGAGGAAGCAGGCAGTTTTGCCGGAGGTAGACAGGAAGTGAGATCTCAGGAAGGACCTCTAGCCTGGGGAACAGAGGAAGTTTTCCACTGCTGGAAGCCAGGTACCTGGACCCTCACTCCAGGCAGGGTCTGACTACAACTCCTGGGGAAAGCCCTCCCGCCCACAGGGGTCTGACAGGCTGAGCATTTCTGGAAGTCTTTGGGAGCTACTGTGTCGCAGAAGGCAGCCAGGACAATGGGGCCCTGTCTCTCTCTGCACAGGAGACAGGCTCACAGACAGAGCCTCAGGACTGGGACAAAGGCCCCAGTGAGGTCAGGGCAGTGTGCGGGAGTCGGAGTGGGAGAGCGGGAGAGGAATGGGGAAGTGGGATGTGGGTCAGAGCAGCCTGAGCAAAGCCGGGGACTCTGGTGGATGGAGGACCTCTGGAAAACCCACTTCCCTGGGCTCTCAGGCCCATTCTCAACGCGCAAGCCCCTAATCTAGGCTGGGCCTCCTCTCTCCACATAGACCCAGACATTCTCTGACTTTCCTCAACCCCAGGGAAAAGGAAACCCTGTGGAGGGACCCCATTTTAGACATGTGGGAAGGTGGCTGGGAGCTTAACCACATATCCAGGGGCTTGGCAAGGGTGGGCACATGGTCAGCTGTCTGCTGTGTCCTGGAGGCAGAGGTCGATACAGGTGGGCCCCTATTCTAGCTGCCCAAAGAGATGGGGCTGACACTCGATGAGGGGCCAAGTCCCCCTCTTCAAGCCAAGAGAGGCCATACACACACACACTGGTCCAGGGGTTACCTTCTGTACAGGGTGCTGAGTCATCCCTAGACCAGCTCTCCCTTCCCCAGGAAGCCCAACAAAGCCAGGAGAAGGCTTCCGTTTCCGGCAGCCCTGCCCAAGCAGCTCAGCAGGTGTCAGGGGAAGAAGGGGGAGGATTCTCACTCCAGCCCTATATCTACCTCTGAAACCCTTTTCATCCACCGATCAGTGATGGTGGATCCCTGCCTACTGCTGTCCGGGAGATTCAGAGAGAAAGCTGATGAAAAGGCTGGGAAACCAGACCCTCCCAGCGCACCACCAGGGTCTCTCGGGCAAATCCAACCCGCTACCTAAACTCTGTCCCTGTGAGGATATGTTTCTCAGACCACCTCCCTTAAGGACAGACACTGCCCCTTCCTCAGCCTTCTCTTTTCAGACCCCATCTTCAAAGGCCCACTTTGGTCTTGATCCACTTACAATTCCAGCTTAATGCTCTTGACCTCCCTAACAGTGCAGTGAGTGGGCAACTGCAGGGTAGTACAGGATAAAGTGGGGTTCTGCTCTGGCCCCAGGATCATCCTCCCAGCAGCTCCATAAGGAACAGCCCCGCTCCCTAACCACGCTAGGCTGGGTCATGTGGGGAGGGCAGAAGCTGGGACAGGAGAGCCTGGGGCAAAGAGAGGAATGGGGTGCTTGGTGGTAGGTAGGTCTGGGAGGTCAGGGCTGGTGTCTCAGAGATCAGCTGGTTTGGGGTTTACATACCTGGAGAAGGCCCAGCTAGGCAGGAATGGCCTGGGAGCCCCTAGCTGCCCCAAATAAGCACTTGTCTTCCTCTGTCCCCTCTCTTTTGTCTGGGTCTCTTCATATCGCCCTCTCTACACTTCTTGCTCCTCTGGATCTGTCTCTCTGTCCTTTAGTTTTATCAGGTTTTACTGACTTCTACAAAAGAGACTAAGAAATGCCTGTTTGTGTGAATGTGGTGCAACAGTGGGCACAAGCAGAAGTGTGTACACATGACAGTTTGCACACGTGTATTGAGTGTGGCCAAGTGTGGTTAAGTGTGAGGAACTGCAGCAATAAGATTCACCCCCAGCAGGAAGACAGACGGCATCCTGACACACACTTTCACCAGGAGGCACCAGAAGGCACAATTCGGTGCCCTGCCCTGAGGCACACACACACAGCCGGTCATTCTCTCTTCAGCGTTCAGAGAATGACCTCATCATCTCAGTCTCCGCTGACTCACAGACCCCAGGGCCAGCTCAGCCTGGCCGGAAGTCCTACCCTCCCCCTGTCCCTAGCCCCGCAGCCAGCCACCCCGCTTCTCTTCCCCGGGCGCTCCTCAGAAAGACAGATCCCCGGCGCCCCCTGGCGGTATCCTGAGACTCCTACAGGCCGGCTCCACCCACGCACGCGCACACAGGCCCGTTCAGGCAGCGCCATCTGCTGGCCACAACCTATGGGCCTCGCAGGTCATTCCCCAGAGCCCTGCCTGCCGCAGGGCTGGGGAATCTCTTCTCTGCCCTTGTTTCCTTGTTCCTGCATCTCTCCTTCTGCTGGAATAGGCCTGCTTGAAGTGTAACCCCCCTCATTCCCTTCACGCTCGTACTCCCTGAGAGAACACTCCCCTCTAGAACCTCAGAATGGGGACACCAGGCACCCACCTCTCTGTCTTCCTCTCTGAACCCTCAGCCCCTTTCTCCCCAGACTGAACTTCTCCAGCCTGCTTTACTGGACACTCTGGGCACTCCAGCTTCCTCCAAATATCCTTATGCTGTTTTCCAACCCCTGTGTTTCATTCATTCCATAAACACTGGACTATTCCGTGCCATGAACTCATATCCACTGACATCTTGACTTCACTGACCTTCAGAAACTAGTAAACACAGAAGGTCCATATATCCTGTGAGGCCCGGCCCAACTCCACTTTTTTTCTGTCTCTTTCACACACACACACACAGGCATCAGACTTGCTTGGGCTCAAACGCAGCTTTATTTTCTGCTTGTTTTACAGGTACCCCATCCTGCAAACCCATTCTCTTGGGAAACTGAGAATGAGTGGGCACTGGGGCCCCCAGGGGAATGGACGGGACAGGATGGCTGGCAAGGAGTGGGCAGCTGAGGCACTTAGAGACCCACTCAAGGCCCTGAGGGATAAACCTGAGGCCCAGAATAGGAGTGAGAGGGCCTAAGGCAGGACTGGAGATGCCCCGATATTGATGTCACCGAAAAAGCCAAAGGAATTGTTCGCCAACCCAGTATTTCCCAGAAACCCCTGCAGGAACTGCCCTGTGGAGTTCAGCTCTGCCCCTCTCGGGCTGTCACCCCCCGGGGGGAAGAGCATGGGTCTTGGTGGGCTGGTGGCAGAGGGCAGTGCCGCCAGGGGCCTTGCCCTTTAGGGACCTGGAGCAGGATTGGGAGGGGGGTTCAGCCGTGCCTTCCAGTGCCCCACGAGCCTCCTCTGACGTCCTCCTGGGGTCTCTATTGGGCGCAGAGCTCGAGCCTGGGAAAGACACACACTCACCCTCCACCCTTGGGCTCCTCGTCTCTTCTCTTCTCAGGGTCGGCCCTCTGGTGTTCTTGTTCCTTGACCTTTAGTCTCATCAAAATACTTTCCCTGGCTCAGCCATTAAGAGCCCAGACTGTGGCTGCATATTCTCAGACAGCAGCACTGAAGGGGACCCCGAGAGCATTCAGCCCACCTCCTCTGTGCCCCAGAGAGGGGTAGTGGTAACTCCAAGTTTACCTAGCCAGTGATGGACAGAGCTAGGACTGGAGCCCAAGGCTATGTGGGCTAGTGTCCCCCACCTCTCTCCTCCTGGCACTCACAGGCCTGCGGGGCACACAGGAGATCTGGGGGGGTGCCCAGCGACCATCCTCCTGGCAGCGGATCAGTGGTAGGTTGCGCTGGGTCAGCCCCTCCCGGCAGCGGTATCGAAGCACTGTGTCAACTTCATAGCGCAGCCGTGGGCGGCCAAATACTTCAGCCAGGGGCAGCTCTGGTGGGGGCCCGCAGGACACTGCCGGGAGAACACAGTCAGGAACTGGAAGCCCGGCTCGAACAGTTCCCAGAACTGGGATGAAGGAGGAGAGGAGCAGGCCACAACCTGACAGACAGACAGCAGGCGGCAGAGGAGCTGCCCTGGGGGCTCAGGGGTAAGGAATCTGCTGCCCTGCAGGAGACATGGGTTTGATCCCTAATCTGGGAAGGTCCCAAATGCTGCGGAGCAACCAAGTTCTCCACAACTACTAAGCCTGTGCTGCAGAACCCAGGCGCTGCAGCTGCTGAAGCCGAGTGCCAAGAGCCTGAGCTTCTCAGCAAGAGAAGCCACTACAACGCTCTTGCACTGCCAGTAGAGAGGAGCCCCCCTCACAGCAACTAGAGAAAAGCCAGCACAGCAACAGAGACCCAGCACAGCCAAAAATAAATAAAATAACAAAGTCCTTTAGAAGAGCAGGGCGCCTAGTGAACCCGTCTAATTTGTGAGCCCACGCTCACAGCCCCGGGCACATTTCTGATTCCTCTGCGTAGTTCTGCTCTCTCCTGCACACACAGCAGTCCCAGGGTTCCCCGGCCCCCCCCCTTCCCCTTGCCTGCCCTCACCCAGCCCCATCTTGCAGGTGTAGGACAGGTGGTAGTTGCAGGGAACATCACTCCATTGTCCCTGATCGTGCCACACCATAACCACGCAGTTCTCTCCGGACAGGAAGTAGCTGTCTGGCTGCCCAGGGTTCCAGTTCTCATAGAGCTGGGAGGGTGGGGGGAGGATGGAGGCGGTAGTGAGGAGCTCCAGCACCAGGAGCACGGGGAGGAATGGGCCTGGAGGACTGGAGGAGACGGAGGTCGAGGACGGGAGGGAAGGCTTGCGGGATGGGGAGTACGGGATCCCGAAGGAAGAAGATGTCAGGGGATTTGGGGGTAGGGGTAATGGGAACCAGATGAGAAGAAAGGAGAAGGGGACAGAAGGAAGAAGGGCCAGGAAGAGGGAAAGGTAAAGGGCCAGGAGAAGGAGAGGGAGAGATGGGGGTCACTGGGGGTAGAAGGTAGAAGTGCTTCGAAGAAAAGACCTAGACCACGTGAGGGGCGGTCGGAACCTCTCACCAGGGGGACGCCATCTGACCACAGGAAATCCCCTTCGATGGTCCTGTCATTGAGCCCGATCCACTGGTACTCCCGGTATCGATCTGGGGAACAACCGCAGAGGAGACCAAAGTGTGCAGTGAGCTTCGCTGCCAGCAGAGGGCGGCCATTCCCCGTCACCGAGCGGTCTGTGGGCGCTCGCGGGGCAAGTCCCCGCAGCCCCAAATGCACGCTTCCCGGTATCCTTATTTCTCCCTCCAACCTCTGCACACGGGTAGGAAGAAAACAGGGGCGTAGGGGTGAGGGAAGAGAGAAAATATCACTAGGTCTAGAAAAGGGAAACTCTGGAAAATGTAAAAACTTTCAATAGCGTCGGAGTCGGGGAGAGTAGATGGAGGCAGGAGCGCCAGGGGGGTGGGGAGCGATTATAAACGAGCCCCCAAGGAACCACCAGGCTTATGCAGGTGTATTTTCTGGGTGTTTCTCAGCCCTGCCCTGCCTGAAGCCCCACTGCCCAGGTGTGGAGTGGGAAGGAGGGAGACGGGAAGGAAAAGTGAATGAATGAATGAATGAATGAGGTAAACCAAGTAATGAGTACCTGAATTAAAGTATAAGGGGGTTAATTAACACACTCTCTAACTGACTGACTGATGAGTGAGTGAATGTGTGGCTGAGAGGACAGGTGACGAGGGGTCGCCTCCCTCCCTGTCCCCAGCCCACTGTTGATGAAGTCCTGTTCCTCTGGCGTGCTGATGCTGGCGAGATGCGCGCCGTACATCCGGCACTTGTTCTCTGCCTCCTCCCAGCTCCTTCGGGTAGAAAAGTGCTTGTAGCAGGCGCCCTGGAAGGCGTCCCAACCGGGGCTGCAGAAGTGGAGGCCTGGGATACAGAGGAGCAGGCAGCTTAGGGGGGAGGACCCCAGAACTCTGAGAGGCTGGGTCCCCAGACAGGAAGACTGGGCTCCTCCCACCGCCGCAGGCCGAGGGGGCGGGGCTGAGGGCAGGAGGGCGGCGCCCGAGAGCGAGCTGGGAAGGAGCAGCTAGGAGCTGGCGGGGCCCTCGTGGAGGGCGGCCCTGATGCCCTCCTTCTCTGCAGGGAAGAGACCAGGGTGAAGGCTGGAGTCCCGACCTGGGTCTCCGCCATCCTCCATCCGAAAGAAAAGCCGAACCTTCCTCTCCTCCCAGGAGAATGGAAACCGACAAGTACTGACTGTGCCTGCCAAATTCCAGGCTCACAGACTCCCGGAGAGAGTCACTTTTGGTTCCACTTAACAGATAAGGAACTTAAGGGTAGGCCTCAGAGAAGTTATGTGATTTGTCTAAAATGATAATTCATTATCTGCGTTTCCACTGCAGGAGGCCTGAGTTCATCCCGGGTAGGGAATGTCCAAGAGCAAGGACAACAAATGGAGGTTCATTAGTGACAAGGCCAAAGGGAGGCCCCTTCCCCCTCCGCCCCCCTCCCCCAGAATTAGCGCACTGTGGCAGGGCCTAGGCTCCAGATCTCCCCCAACCACAGCCCCTCAACACACTCACCAACATCGCACAGGTCCCCCCCATAGCCAGGCAAACACAGGCAGCGGACCCCCTCCTCCTCCTCCAAGCATGTCCCGCCATTGTGGCAGGGGCTGGGGACACAGTCACCTGAGGGGGGAGAGAAGTGAGGTGGGGGGCAGGGGAGCGCAGCTCTGCAGCCAGCCCTCCAGCCCCGACTGCCTCATCCTGGGGGCTATCACAGCATCCTCCGTGTTCCCCCTGAAGCCTGAGTTCTGGGTTTCTCCTCTCGTCACTGCCCCCTATTTCAGCACTGGCTCAGTCCTATGCTGGTCATTGTCATGTCTGCCAGTGTGGGCCATATCAGGGACCAAGGGGATGTGTCCAGGAAAGCAGTCAGGATATAACTCCACCAAGGGGAAAGATATTGGGCTATCAGTCATGCATCCTGGACTTTCACCTAGCTTCTGACCCTGCTGGGTGACGTTGAGATGGTCACTTTACTTCTCTAGGTCTAGAGTTTAGTCCCCCACCCCCGTCATTGTGCCAGGTCTTAGCCTGATTCTGTGTAGTCTAGATAGGCTGGGTGGAGCTGAAGGAGAGGAGAGTCACCATAGGAACAGTGAGTTGTGACCTGCCCTTTACTGCTTCTGAGACCTGATACTGGGGTGGTCCAGGAGGGAGCCAACCCTCCCTCCTGCTGTCCATTGGGCAGAGTCAGGCCCAGAAGCTGTTGGGGGAAGATCCAATGTACTTCCCTCACTCTATGCCCTCTCTTTCCCCACTACCCCCAACCCATCCCAGGAATGGACCTTAGTAACTCCCCCTATCCTGCAACACTGACTCCACACATTCTCTCAACATCATCCAACCTCTTTGCCTCCCCTCTTATTGCTTCAGACTCTCCCCCCTCACCAGGCTCCCCTTTCCCCCTCCACTTGGGGCCTCCTGAAGGTTCCCCCAGCCTAGAAACCCCTTCAACTCCTTCCTTCTTGTTCCCTCTCCTCCAGGCAGTCTTCTTGGACTAACACACTACCCTGAAGGCCTGCAATCTGTTATCTAGGTCCAGCTCCATCTGGCTAGGCCATCTGCCTCTTTTTCTGGACTCTCTCTCTGGATGCTGGGTGGCTGCCCCTACACTGGGCCTGGGTGCTGAGGGGGCTGACAAATTCTACTGCTTTCTGTTCCAGATGACCGGGAGACGATGACCTCACAGACTGACAGGACAGGTCAGGGTTCTCAGCCCAGCTTGGGGCGGGACCTTCAGACCATGCCATCCACTCTTAGTGGCCAAGGCCAGTGCCCACAATGCTTCACTCTGGCCTGAGATCCCACTGCCTGGTGGGGATCAGAGCAGAGGTGGGGGGAGGAGAAGCTGGAGTTGGTTCAAAGAATTTTTCTGGGATGACCGAGCTGTTTTGGGTAAAATGAATCAGCTGTTCCAGCACCACTCCCCCTGTCATCACCTCTTCTGCCAACAGTTTCTTCCAATCTGGTGTTGCTGCCTCCCAAGGCAAAGCAAGGAGGGGAGGTGTTTTACTTAACTCTTTAAGCACCAGGTCCTACAGAAGGTAGGAGTCCTGAACTCCCTTTCATTCCTCACACTTTCCTGCTCCCCCTGTGGTCCTCTCTGCCCAACCCTCCAATCCTGGTGGACAAAGACTCTCAAACTTGGTCTGTGGAGTCCCATCCAAGCCAAAGTTCCCTCTCCCTGGCTGTGAGTGGCAGAACCTGACCAGGAGGGGAGGCTGTGTTGGTGGTGAAGAACTTCTCAAGACTTTCTGGTATTCCCACCCCCCCACCCCTTTTGGATCAACTCTTATACACACTCAGAAAGTTCTCCCTGCCTTCCTGCTGCAATAATGGGCTAGAGGACCACTCACTCATCCCCCATATGGGGTAACTAAGACACCAGAGATACTTCCAGTGGTGCTCCTCTCCCACCAAAGCCCCTTCCAACCCAATGCAGCACTGAACTCCAAGGCCAGCTGGGCAGGGAGCCAGTAGTCAAAATGCATGAGCCCAGGTGTGATGCAAAGACCCTGAGCCCACCCTGGACCATCTATAACAGTGGCCCTGGGACTAGGAGGATCCCAGCCTTCTCCAGAGATCTCAGTGTGGAAATTCAGCCTTCACTGAATAGGTAGGGCTTCTTGCTCTCAGACCCCAAAACCTACCTTCCCATTCCCCCTCCCTCCACACTTTCCATCTTCCCCTGCTGATTTGTGTCTTCTCCAGTATTAGCAACTTTGAGATCCTTTGGGTTCAGGGAGGGTAAAATAGGGGGTGAGGGTAGTCATTAGCACAGGGGTTAGTGGAGGAGGGAGAGATCATGGGCATGAAAGTGAGACCCTAACCCCCTGTGGATGTTTGCGGGAGGGGGACAGGCTCTTGGGGCACCTGGATGCCAGGGAATGGCCTCCACGCTAGGATGGACTCTGTCTGTCAGTACTCTGTGCATGGCTCTAGGTGGGAGCCATGAGAATGGATCAGAAATGAATACAAAGGGACATATACACACTCAAGCGTGCACACGCACACACACACATGCACACACTCCGGGCTGCAGAGGTTTCTCCCTGTCAGAAGTGAGGGACTACAACTCCCAGCACTCCCACAGACTGACAAAGACTTCTCTGGGGTAACGTGTATAGTCAGATTTGGGATTCAGGAGACAGGAAGGAAGGCAGAGACAAGCCTGAGGAGAGCATGAAGGAATAGCAAGGGGCTGTTAGACCACTAGGACAGGAAAGGGTGCAGGCTGAAGATGGAAAAGGAAGAGGCACAGAGACACACAAAGACCCAGGGAGAGAGACAGAGAGACAGAGATGGAACCACAGGAAGCACCAAAGAGCTACCCAGCACACAAATCCATGGGATGAAAGGGGCGAACAGCTGGGGTTGGAGACAGGGTGCCAGAGTTTTGGTTATAAAGCAGTTTAATAGAGATTTATTTCCAAGGCTTGTTTCCATGAAACAGTTGAAAAAAGTACTTCATAGAAGTAGTTGCTTAAGGCTCTGTGGGGATAAGGGCTCTCCTGGACCCCAAAGGTTGAGGGGTGGGAACGGGACTGCAGGCTTCCCTGATACCAGTGGGAGGCAGCTGAAGGGGAGAGGCATACAGGACAGGGAGGAAGCAGCAGGGGATGGGCCTGGGCCTTGAAGAATGCAAAAGGCTACGGCAACTCCCACTGAACAAGGCTGCTCTGTGAGGTCAGTGAGATGTGAGTCACAGGTAGAGAACTGAAGCTAGGAAAAAGTTCCAGGTGGTTGGTGGTGGGGCTGGGGGTCACAGTGAGGCTTTCAGAAACAGGGAGAGGTCACAGGGTGGGAGTCACGGAGTTGGGGGTTATAGGGTGAGAAGTCAGAGAGCTGGGATGGTAGTCACAAAGTGGGGCATCCAGGATCGGAAGCCTGCAGGTAGAGGTGGGTAGGAGAATGAAGGCAAAGGACGAGAGTCTGGGGCAATGGCGGGTTAAAGGACTATGGGTCAGGTGATCCAGAGCTGCAGGGGGAGGAAGAGGAGGAGGAGAAGGAGGGAGGCTGAGCCTTGGGCAGAGTTACCTGATGAGGGGGCCACGGCCACTCCACCACGGCTGGCACTGTCAGTGGGCAGCACCGGCTGGGCACGCACTGAAGTCCCTGCTGGGACAGTTCTTCTGGAATTCTCTTCAGAGGGGGTCTCCAGGTCCCTGGTATCCCCAGGGGCCTGTGTGGCTGGAAGCAGGGAAGGGGCATCCTCGGAGCTTCCTGCCTCCTCACTCTCTCCTCGAGGGGCCCCAGAGAGCTCAGGACCCCCTGTCTCCTCCTCTATCTCTCTTGCCCTGACCGGAGTGGAAGGTGGGGGGGATGCCAGGTTCCCCTCCCTAGGAGTGGGCAGGGTCTTGGTGGGTGGTCCAAGGACCCTTGGAGGCCTGGGAGCCTCTGGCTCATCATACGGGGGTGGTGATGCACCAGGCTGCAGGCCAGCCCTCACTGGAGGGGATGCCTGGGTGAGTGACTCCTCTGGAGCCGGCTCAGTGGGGAGAGGGGCCTCTGGGTCCAGGCTGCTGAGCTCACTGGGCCAGGCCCACAGGGCCTCATCCTCCACCTCGTCCTCTTCCTCTTCCTCTTCTTTCTCTTCTTCACCCCTGTATTTCTCTTCTTGCTCCAACACCTTGCCTTCCTCTTCTGAGGACCCCAGCGGAGGCACAATGGATTGGGTTTCGAATTCTAGGCAAAGCACAGATGATTCAGCACCAGGGACAGCACCCGCCAGAGGACAGGAAGAAGGAAGGGGATGCGGGGAGAGAAGTGGGGCTGGGGAGGGTGAGCCCTGGGGGAGAGGCGAGAGGCTGCCCTGGGGAGGAACTGCCTTTGCTCTGAACCAGAAGAATTTCAACCGGAGTTGCAATATTGAGGCAACACTTGAGAAGGCTCTGTGGGGTGTCATCAGTCCTGGAAAACCTGGTGGTTGCATCTCCCTCTACCAGTCTGTTAAAATTCTGTTTATTTTAGATAGATGATGGGGAGGACGGACCAAAGAAAGGAGATCCTTCTTTCCCAAAGGGCAGCTCCTTAGTCCAAGCATCTCCAGACCTAGCTATTTGGGAGAGGGCTTTGCTGGAAAGGCAAAGTTTGGGAGAGGGGACAAGGGGCAGTGCCTTGCACTACTGCGCTGTTGAGAGGGCAGGGCCACGGTGGTGACAACCCCGGCCCCAGCCCAGGCTGGCCCCTTCTGCCTCTAACTTCTTCCAGGTGAAGACACCCCCAGGATGAGAGCTTTGAGTTACCCAGGAGGGTTCTAGGGGCCTCGGCTGGGTCTTCTGGAGTGAAGCTTCCACCACCTCCATCCTCTATGACGGGCATGGAGTAGATGGCTCCTCGGGACTCGCTTTCCACAGCTTCCTGGGGCAGCTTCAGTTCCTCCAGGGTCTCAGTCACTGTGACAATGGCTTCCAGTGCATCAGAGGCCAGGTCAGAGGCTGGGTTGGTGGCCTCAGGGATGGCAGAAGGCTGGGCAGGGTCTGTGGCAGAAGGGAAGTGCCAATGGGAGGTTAGAGAGGTGGCTCTCCCCCCAACTCATGCCTGCATGTGAGGGCTCTGGGTTAGACTCAGAGATCATGGAATTCTCTTAATTCTCTCTCATCCTCTCTGTGGAGCACTCATGGGGCCCAGGGAGCACTCCAGGACTTCATCACTCATTCCTCAAGCATTAATCAAGTGTCCAGTATGTACCACGCCAAGCAATCTCCTGGGCACTGAGGACAGAGTGCAGAGCCAAATAGCATGATTCCTGTCCCTACAGAATGTATTATATTCTAGATACAGATAAGCAAATAAACATACATTATAATTTTACCATCTAAAGAACAATTAAGCAGAGTTAGGAGATTGGAAGTACTACTTTAGATAGACTGGTAAAGAAAGGCTCAGGAGAGAAGTCATCCCTTGGAGACAGAATGATTAACAGAATGGCCTCAGCACTTTGGGACCCTGGGTTTGGGGCAAGATGTGAGGGATCCCAGTCATTCTAAGACTTCAGAAATGGACAGGGACAGGCTGCCATCACCACAGGAGAGCTGAAGGATAGAGAATTCCACAGGAAAGACATTCCACCATCACCACCAGACAATCTCAGTGTTGGGGCAAAAGGGCAAAGGATGAGCAGACCTATCATTTCAGGATCTGCTCTCTTCAAATAACCAGAGTTGTAGAATGAATTGACTTGTCCCTGGGGAAGGGAACCAAGAGCAGAAAACCAATGAAGGGAAGGTGGAATTGGGCTAAGAAAAGCCCTGGGGGCTGTCCTTGCTCAGCCAGACAGGATAGGACAGCATGTCCTGCCTGCCTTTGTCACCTGCTCATACCAGACAAGCAAACCTGTGCCCTAGGCTGCTTCTGTCCCCACCTGCTCCCCACTCTAATCATCCTCTTCCCTAGCCCCTTTCCTGATTCAGTTCCTCCTTCCAATTCTTCCCAGAACAGTGCTTGGCACATAATTATAATCAGTGTTAGAAGTGTTAGCTACTATTATTATAATTATCATCATCACCATTATCCAGGTTCCAGTAAGCCTATTCAGGTGGACCTGTCTTCCTGCGGACTTGACTTCCCTACTCCGCCCAGCCTCAGGCCAAAGCTGTCTGGAAATCAGTCGCAGTGGAAGTAAAACTTTTCTCCCAGTCTTTCCTCATGCTGGGAGTGAGACATCTTGTTTTCAGTCAGACTGGGGGCTCCCATGGCAGAAGTTGCATCTTCCTCCTTCAGACTGGGGGCTCCCTGAGGGTAAAGACTGTTTCTTCTCCCTCCATTTCTGCCTCCAGCCCTGTACCAGTACTACTGAAGGCTCCCAGCTGGGGCAAGGCTCAGATCTCCATGGCAATGCCTCCCTGACTGTCAGTCACCCTTGGCCTGGGCCCTGGGCCTCTCCTCCAGCTCTCAATATAAGACGTGGGCAGGAAGCCGTCTCTACCCAACGGTCCTTAAGGATCTGCTCCCTGTGAGGGGTGGGGGATTACGTCTGTCCATCAATATTTGGTGTTAAAGAGTTGATACCTTCAAGCTCAAGCTGAAGGCTCTGGAGGATTTTTGGTTAACTGAAGTGGATCATTCCTTGGATTCAGAGAATGTTGGTCATCTCTGCTCTGTTCATGAGCTGACCAGAGATGGAGATATAATTGGCAGCCCAATAGGGGAGAGGCAGTATTGCAACAGAAAGACCAAGGCAAGAACTGCTGATGTGGGAGCAGTTTAGGCAATGCGGAGAGGTAAGCCCTCCTTGAGGCCACACAGACCAAGTCAGGGAGCACAACCCGAGTTAGAGAGCACCACCCACAGCACCATGAGGCAAACGGCAAAGACCCAAGGGAAACCGGTCAGGGCTGGGGTGGAACTGGAGGGCTCGACTCTGCCTGCCTGAGATTGGTCTCAGCCTCTGCAAGGGAGTGGGCTCACCTCGGAAGCAGTAGACGTTGAAGCGGCTGTGCTTGTTGGGGAAGCCGGTCTGGTTAGGGAAGAGGAAGAGAGTCTTGACACCAGGGAGGCCCCCACCACAGCGCTGGCTGGGGGTGACGATGGGGTAGCGCACACTGCCATCAGCCAGCCAGCCAGGGCTGCAGCGGTCCAGGCCACCATCCCAGGCTGCATATAGCTGGCCGGTGGTTGCAATCTTAGCACCCCGCTCCTGGCAGTATGTCCGCGCCTCCTCCAGGGTCAGCTTGTCTGGAGGGGCACCCAGGAACAGCTCTCCTGGGGAGGAAGAAGAGGCTGGGTTACCAGGAAGGTAGCTCCTTCCACCCAGGGCTCCCACTGGGACTTTGGGCCTCAGTTTCCTCATCTGTGACATGGAGCCCATCGCCCTACTTCATAGGCTCGAAGTCTTGATAGAACCTTAGGATAAATAATACTGCTCAAAGGAACCGGGCTCAACTTCCTCATTCTGCAAAGAAGGAAACTGAGGCTCAAAGATGCTAAAATGTAAAGAGATGTATGGAACCTTCTGGTGGGTCCGACGGTAAAGAACCAGCCTGCAATGCGGGAGATTCGGGTTCAATCCCTGGATCGGGAAGATCCCCCGGAGAAGGGAATGGCAACCCACTCCAGTATTCTTGCTTGGAGAATTCCATGGACAGAGGAGCCTAGTAGGCTATAGTGCATGGGGTCGCAAAGAGTCGGACACGACTGAGCCACTAACACTGATTATCCAGCAAAGAGATGTACAGCAGGTGGCAGCGGAGCCAGACTCAGCCTCCTATCTCAGCCGCCTGTCTGGAGGCTTTGGCCATGAACCTGTCTCTATGACAGTGTTTGGAGGGAGGGACTCTGTTCCCCTCACTCCTGGCTGCACACTTAAATGCAGTATAATAAGGTCTGGCAGAGGCCCAGGAGGACCTAAGGGGAGCCCTGGAGAGGGGTCTCTTCCCCTGAGAACCTCCCACCCCCAATCACCATTTAGTTCTTCAGCGTAACAGTAAACATCATAGAGGTCATCTGGGTCGACCACTCCGTAGTTCCGGACCCCAGGGAAGCCATCCATGTCTCCATAACAGGCCTCTCGCGGTGTCTGGATGGGATACCTGGGGCGGAGGTACAAATGTCTTCACAGGAGCCGGCCCGTGGTGACCGCCCCCCCCCCCCCCCCCCCCCCGGCATCCAATCACATGGCTTTCAGTGCCACCAAGTGTCTTCTCAGCTCTGCAGAAATGCACTCTCGCCAGCACACGGTCCTAACCCGCCCGCCACAGACCAACTTCATCTCCCACTGGCAGGGAGCCCTATATGGCCCGCCTGAGGCAGCAGCCGGCAGCCCCTGGTAGAACCAGAAGCCACAGCCCCCTCAGAAACAACTAGAAGTTCGTGGTCGACAGCCCCGGCACACCTCACGGTCTGGTCGGACAGCCAGCCAGCGTCACACTGTTCATAGCCCCCGAGGTAGGCGGCATAGAGCTGCTCCGGAGTGGCGATTCGGGCTCCGATGCGGGCACAGGCCTCCTGGGCCCCAGCGAAGGAGAAAGCGTAGCGGGCAGAGCCCTCCCGGTAGAGAAAGACGACCCCTGAGGGGCAGAGAGGACCCTGAGGCGGGATCACCCAGCACACTGACTTCCCCTTACCCTCCTTTCACTCCCCTGTAGACAAAGGGTAAAGTCCGGACTGCGCTCACTCTACAGCAGGAGGGACTTAATTTAGGCTGTGGGTAGAATTTTCCTCCACCTGAAGAAAGAAAGGAGGTAAACTCCCTTTCCAGTTCGGTCTGCGCCTTCCCGGTGTCTGCTTCCGCCCCCCACAGTGGGCTCCCCTCCCCCTCTCCGGGAGCCCCTCTCCGTCTCCGACCTCTCACCTTTGACCTTGACCTCCACAGCGTCGCTGCTGTCGTCGATGCCGTGCTGGACCTCGCAGCGGTAAATGCCTGAGTCGTTGGGCCGCAGCTCGCTCAGCACCAGGGAGACGTCGGTGAGTGACGCCGGGTAGGCAGGCAGTGCCACGCGGAACCGGTAGGCCTCGCTCACCTTGACGCGTAGGCCCCGCGCCACTAGCACCTCGGCCTCCCGGCCGCCGGACAGGAAGGTCCACTTAACCCGCGGGGAGCCCTGCGCGGCCCGGCGGCTCGGCGACGGCCGCAGGTAGTGAACGTGGCATGGGATGGTGAGGGCGCCGCCCAGCACGCCCTGCAGCGGCGCGTCGCCCGCGATGCGCACGCGGAAGGCCCTGTCCTCTGTGGACGGGCGGAGCCGGCTGGAACTTCGCGCTGTGGATCTGCCGCGCCCCATCCCGGGGTTTCTAAGCCCCGCCCCAGGATCCCGACGCCCCGCCCTCGGGTTTTCGTAACCCCGCCCCCCAGGAACTCAAGGCTTGGGCCGTGAGTCCTGCAAACTCACCTGTAGGTCCTCCAGGCCCGCCAGGCCCACCCCTCAGGGTCGACAGACCCGTCCACAAAGTCTCTCAGCTAGTTTTGCCCCCAGAGCCTCCCGGTACCACCCTAGGATTCCTGGGCCCCACTCTGGGTCCTTAAACTTCACCCCTGGGTCCTGCAACCCTCTTCTCAAAATTTCCCTAGTCTGTTCCCTTGAGTCCCTTTCTGGATTTCTCCCAGTTCCATCCCTGTTCTGCCTCGCAGCCCCACTCATCGTGCCCGGAGGGTCCCCCATCCTCCACCCTGGAGACGACAGCCTTGTACCTAGTGCCCCACCCCAGCCCTACTCCCCAAATTCCATCACCCTATCAAGGGCCCACAAATCATCCCTGATTTTCAAGTATCCCTGCGTAGGCCCTCCTCCACAGTGCTCCCAGTTCCTCCCTGGTCCCTCGGGGCTGACAGAGGTTGCTTAGGGCTGGACAAGAGGCTCCTTCCTATCACAGGGGAGATGTAGGAGACAAACAGTGACCCTGAGTGGGGTTGCTTACCTGAGCTGTCTCCTTCCAGAGCATCAGCCAAGGCCGCAGGGATCCAGGCCAGAACCAGGGTTGCCAGGAGGGGCAGGAACAGTGGGGCCATGCTGCAGGATGAGGGAGGGACTGGAGGAGGAAAGACGGGGTTAGACCTCAGGATGGGCTTCTGACTCCCCACCGGATCCACATGGATCATACATATCCTGACTCCAGGAGCCCACTGTCCCCACCTCACTATTTATTAACACTACTTCTGATCCCTGTCTCCCCCCAGGGGATTCTTATTCAGAACCAAGACCTGGGTGCTGTCAGCTCACCATGTGACTTCAGGCAAGTTCTTTACTCTCATTAAGCATTTATTTTCTTACTTGTAAAGGAGAACCATTTTTACCACTTCACAGGTTGTGATGAGGATATGTGCTTTGAGAATGCTTTTCATCGAAAAAGAAAAACAACAAAAACAAATAAACCCTGCATAGAGTAAGAGCTCAGTAAATGCTTACGGCATATAGCATAATGGCAGATACTAGTATGCTTAGAGTCCCCTCTGTCCTTCCCAGGGCCAGACTTCTTTGAACCCTCCTCCTCCCACAATATCCATCCAACCTTTCCTTCCTATACCTTCCTCCCTGAGTACTCTACCCACCTAGCTTCCTCCAGGAAGAGTTCCTAGACTAAACCCAGGCAATATACAGCTTCTCTCCAGTCTAACCCCTCCTTGACCTCCCCCCTCTACACTGCACCATTACTTATAAGGCAACTCTTCTCTTTACCCCCCAGCATCCTCCACCCCCTCCTCCTTGGCTGCCTTCTCTCTCCTTCCCAGCCTTTCCTTTCTGCCTGGCACGGGCTTTCCCACCGGATCTCCTGGCTCAGAAACCAGCTGGGACAAAGCCCCTGTCTCTGCTAGTCTGGCCTCCATCCAGCCTCTTCCTCCCCCAATTCCAGCACCAGGCTAAGGGGGATGTGTGAGAATAAATGAGAGGGACCATTTCCCATCTGCTCTTGGCCATCAGAAGCTCTAAGAACTCAGACTATTCCTCCGAAGATCTCAAGGCACTTATTACACTCTCATAATGGATGGATGGGGGCGGGACATTGAGAAAGGGGCTCAGAGAGGGATAGGGTTGAAACTGAGTCCCCAGTGAAACCAAGTCAAGTACCAGGCCAGTGTGCCCCAAGGAGGGAAGGCTGCAGAGCCAACTTCATTTTTAATGGTTGGCCTAGCCTCAAAAGAGCATGGAGTCCCAAACTGCCATGGAATAGGCCAGGGGTACAGCAGGAGAGATGAAGGTTAGACTACAAGCAAGACTTCCTAGACATCAGGCTTCTTCCCACCGGCTACTCTCATCTTCCCTGACCAATCAGGCTCTACCCTTGTATATATATCCCATTTCCTGAGGCTGAGCTGATAGGAAATTACCCTCTTCTCCCAGATCCTCCCAAAGATCCCAGATCCTCCTAAGGACACCTCCCCACCACTGTGATCTCCATTTTCCCCAGTGTGGCTGGGCATCATTTCCTTGGGGTCAGAGGTGGGGGTGGAATGGCAGGAGCCAGATACCCAGAGCCTCTCTTTGACCTTTGAGAAGGAAGAGGTTCTTGTTGGGACCCAATCAGAGGATGCTGGGAGCAGCTCTGGGCATGGGAGCACTTGAGAGGACTGCTTTCTGGGGTTGGGGTGGGGACCATTTGGCATGAACAGGCAGTGCCTGCCGGGTGCTTGGGAGACTCTTTTGCCATGCCTTTGAGCTGTGCCAGGTCCTGAGCTAGGCCCCTCTCTGGCGCCTTCCCTCCCCTCTCCCTGGGCTAGAGCTGGAGCTGCTCAGAGCTCTTTGACGGGCGGCCCAGAAACCCATATAGTTGGAGCCACTCTGGGACCAACACCCTAGAACCTCCTTTCAACCCTGTTATGTAGGTGGGGGAATGAAGGGAGAAAGTCTGAAGCTGATGAGGACCTGGATGCGCTGAATCATGGAGTGTATCCCACCCCTACCTCCAGACTGGGAGTCACTGATTAGCAAGGCCAAGAGGTGGCCCTGATTGTGTGGTTCTCAGGAGCAGAGAGTTCTACACACCTCCCACCCCCTCACCAGTCCCACTAAGCTTGGGCCTCAACCCCTTCCTGGAATAGCTAGGAGTCCTGAGAAAACTTAAGCATCCCCTCTTTTGGTCCCAGACTTAGACTCAGGGATCCAAGCCTTAGTCTCCATCCCACACATCCTCCCATCTCCATTCCATCTTCTCATCCTCCAGAGCTGGACACACCACTCCATCTCTAACCTCAGGAGCTCAGCAGTCTTCCTGTCCCTTCCCCTGATGCCACACCACTCCTCTGCTCCAGCTTCTGGATTTCTGCCCTTGTTTTGAGTTTCCCCAGCTGTTCAGGAAACTTCCCTCATGTTACATTACCATTCCTGTCTGACTATGGCTGTCTATCCCCTCACAGGCTTCATAAACCCAGTCCACAGAGAATCAAGACCAGGCTATGTGTGCTGTATGTGTGCACCCAACGCCCACCATCTCCATGCTGAATGTCCACCGGCTGGCAGTTCAAGGTCTGCCCCAAAGGAACTGAGCTCCAGGGCTCAGCAGTCAGCAGGGATGCACAGGAGGCCAGAACTTTGGTCACCTCAGGAGGGAAGCTTTCTGCTATCCCTTTTGAGGCCATGTGAGGGGCAACAGGAACCTACACAATATCAGCGAGGCCTTAACAGGGCCTACAGGAGTAATTGCAGTTATTGTAAAAAATAGGCCTATTTATTGGAAGCACAACTAATAATATGATTAGCAACATCACCAGCTGAGCTACTGTGTAGTATAAAATCTGAATTGTGGGTGATGCTGTTATCAACGGCGAAGTTAGCCATGACAATATAGGCACCGGTGATACTTGGGGAGGGTCTGTGGGCAACAGTGTCCCTTGATCTCACTGGTATTATCTGGAATAGGAATAACACAGATACTAATGGTGCTAATAAAATTGATGGCAAATCTTAGTCCTGTTAGAACCCAGTGGGCTGAGCTATTCCGATAGGAAGGGAGTATGGAAGTACTTGACGGGGGAGGGGGGTGCTCCCCAGCCCAACAGCAGTGCTAGGAAGGAAAAGAGGAGTGGTAACTGGAGTTCCAACTGACAGTTTCTGACCATCTACCTGAGCCAGGCCTCTTAACTAAATGCTTCCCATGTATGCCTGTTTGCGTGCTAAGTTGCTTCCAGTCCTGTCTGACTCTTTGTGACCCCATGGACTGTAGCCTGCCAGGCTCCTCTGTCCATGGGATTCTCCAGGCAAGAATTTTGGAGTGGGTTGCCATGCCCTCCTCCAGGGGATCTTCCCCACCCAGGGATCGAACCTTTTTCTCTTATGTCTCCTGCATTGGTAGGCGAGTTCTTTACCACTAGTGCCACCTGGGAAGTCTTTTCCATGTATAACCTCAACTTTAGGAAAAATACTCTTTAGGCATTACATCAATGAGGAATCCGAGGTTCAGGGAGGTCAACTAACTTGCCCAAGGTCACTTAGCAAGTAAGTTGGGATTCCATTTCCAGTGGACGCCAGGACCACCCAATACAGAGGCTCCTGTCGGCTGTCGCGCGAGCTACCAGGAGGTACCCCTAGGGTGGCCCGCCTCGGCTTCTCCCGCGCTGCTGCCTGCACCGTGGGTACCCAGTGGCGGGGGAAGAAGGTCGGAAGTCTCGGCCGTGGTGCTGGGACTGGAGCCCGCAGCAGGGAAGACGCGAGAACCCAGAGGGGCGTTCCCATGAGCCCGCGGAGTCGAGGGGGCTGCGGGTTAGACTGCAAGCAGCAATGGGGGTGCCAGCGGCAGAGCTGGAGATGGCAGGATGGCAGCAGGGGCAGCGGGCGCTCCGAGCTGGCCGGCAGCGGACCTCGCCGAGGAGTCAGGG
This sequence comes from Cervus elaphus, assembly GCF_910594005.1. Classification (NCBI taxonomy): domain Eukaryota; kingdom Metazoa; phylum Chordata; class Mammalia; order Artiodactyla; family Cervidae; genus Cervus; species Cervus elaphus. The sequence goes on from NC_057834.1 coordinate 37,357,368, forward strand.
GTCTGCAGGGTGAGTGCGCCGGGGCCGCGGGAGGCAAAGGCTGAGGGGTTGGGGGCGCGGACCACAGGGCAGCCGCCGGGAGCGCCCTTCTCTCTCCCTCCCCTGTCTGGGAGGCCGGGATGCCGTCACACTCACCTACCGGCAGGCAACAGAGGACCGGGGTGGGGGTGCGGCACCCGCGAAGTTTGCCGCCTCCCCTGGGGGTCTCCTCTGGGTCCACGACTCGGTCCTGCAGCTGCAGCCGAGACTGCGGCGGGGACTGCGCGGGCGCGAGGAGAGGCTGGGCCCGCAGGACGCTCGGAAGAGGGCGCCGGGGCCGCCGGGCGCCGCACAAAACCCCCTTTCTTTCCCCCCGCCCCCGCCCCGCCCTTCCTCGAGGCCGCCCCTGCCCCCAGGCTGGGAACGCAGGGGGCTCGGAAAGATCACGCGACCCGCTGCCTTCTCTGCAGCGGTTCCCGGCGGCGGCAGCCGCGAGAGCAAGGACGAGCGAAGTAGGACATCGTCCTGGGGATGAGAATCCGAAGACTTGGAGTAGGGAGGGAGGGAGGGAAGGCAGAAGGGGCGGGCAGGGAGCGCTCGCGATCTACAGGATGATGTTGCAGCTGGAGGGATGGAAGTTAGACTGTCGGAGGGACTTCCCGTTTTTCAGGGGGAGAGGAGGAGGGATTCAGCCAGTAGAGAAAAGGATGAAGGGAGAATGGGAGGGAGGCTTTGCTCCTGGAGAGACATCACACGTATAAGTGGGGGAGGGAATCTCTTTTTTGGAGGCAGGATCAGGTGCAGGTGACCTTAACCACCTCCCTGGAGGAAGCTCTGATTGGGTTTTGTTCTCCGTGATGCTCCCACTCCCTGCACAGAGGAGGAGCTGACTTTGCAGCTGGAGGGATGGAGGTTAGGCAGCAGATTCATGGGTTAAGGAAAGCAAGTCAGGACCTCTCTAGACATGGAGGAGGGGACGTGGCACTGAGCGGACATTACTGGTCATGCAAACCAATGTGCAAAATGCAGGCGTTGCTGGGAGCCCAGAGGGCCCACAGGCCAGAGCTGTCGCTGATGAATGCACAGCCTGGTGCCAGGGGGTGGGCCTTGAGAGCTGCCCAGCGGCTGGGGACTCCTCAGCGCCCAGAATACCAATGACACCCCCTCCACAGCTCCAGAGCCTCTGCTTCCCTCTTCTTTCCCAGGCTCTCTCTCCCCTTCCCTCCTCCCTCCTGGGATTCCAGGCAAAGTCCATGGTACAGACTGTGGGTAGGACAGCCAGATGCCTGGATTCTGTCCCTTGGATACCAGGGATGGCATCGAGGATAGATTGTCAGGGGCTTTGATCCCCACAAACTCCAGCAGCACCTCCAAAATATCCCAAGGAAAGTGGGCTGCCTGTAATGCAAATGCAACCTCAAGGCAGGTCCCTTGCCCATCCAAGTCACTTCTATATGGGATTCTGGACTGTACTCTATTGGATGCCCCAAATGCCCCACTCATCACTGCCTGGGCTGCCATTCTCTGTGCTGTGGACTTGGCTCCAAAGGTCTTGAGAAACTCACAAAACAAATAAACAAAAAACCCTCAAACAGAAAACCCTCCTCTCCAAATCCTTGAGGACCTAAAAGGTATTATTTTAGCCCTTCCCCAGAGACCCATCTCCTGTAGAGACAGGGCAAGAGAACCAGGCCGTAGCGGGTTGTAAGGTCCCTCAGTAAGAGACACACCCCAGGCAGGGATGCAAAACTGATGGGGACACAGCAATGTACCTGGGGAATCTGGGGAGAAAGAAACCTCAGTTCATCCATTTCATTAAACAAATACGAACTGAATGTCCACTATGGACCAGGCACTATTTTAGGTCTTGGGAATGCTGTCCCTTGTTTTCTAGTGGAGAGGAGGGGATCTGAGAAGGCCTCTGGGAACAGATCTGGGCAGCACCTGGGTAGTCCTGGGACCTCCTTTTGCTCTCCTCAGACCTTGCATCCCCGAGCTGAGAGACAGTCTCAGCACTGGTGCCTGCATCCAGCCTAACCCCCACTCAGGCTCATCTCCACATGGGGCTTGTTGGAGCTTGAGCACAGTCAGGCAGAGCCAGGCAACTGAGTGGCTGAAATTCAATCCCGGTGGTGGCTCACATGTAACCACAATTCTTGCCTCGGGGAAACCTGGCTGTGACCAGAGAAGGCAGAGAAAGTGACCTTCCTCGCCACCTACCCTTGTGACTAGAAATGTGGGCACACATTTTGGTGCCCTGGAGGAGTCCAACCTCCAGCAGCACCTGGGCCTGGACAAGGGCTGGAACCAGACAGTCTGTTCCAAGAGGCAGACCCCTGGTGGGAAACCAGACCTGGTGAGAGAACAGTCGGCCACTGCTGTAAAGATCTTGATGAGAGCAGCACTCTGGAGTCATGGGCACTGAGGTCAAACTCCTGTACCACCATTTGCAGTGAAACCTTGGAAAGGTCTTTGTTTCTGTGGAACATTTCTTCTTGTGTACAACAGGCTGAATGGTATCTACTGCACTGGGTAATATCTACTACATGGGATGGGTAAGGGAGGCACCTGACCCATAGCTTAGGCTCAGCAAAATCTAATTTTTTTTTTCTTTTTTAATTGAAGTAGACTCATTTTACAATATTGTGTTAGTTTCAGGCGCACAACAACACAATCTAAAATCTAATTATTTTCCTTTACTAATCATACACATAAACTGTGTTCTGCACCAGATCTCCTGGCCGGGAGGTCAGAGGGCCACTCCCCTGCGAATGGGGTAGAGGGCTCATTATTTGAGAGAGGAGTACTTTCCCAGGGGAGGAAATGTGCACCCTCCCAAGACTTTCCATTATTTCCAAATGTGAAAATTCATACCAAAGTCTAACCTTGCCCTTGATCTGGCAATTTTTGATCAGGGACTTTCTTTACCTGCATCTTGAGCCATGGCCATGGGACAACCACCCCCCCACCCACCCTGCACCTACTGCCCATTTCTATCCTCTTTCTAAGAAGAGATGAGAACCAGGACTTCCCCTTCTAGGAAGGGGAAGAGAGGGATCCTCAGGGACTGACTGGAAGCAAACAGGATTAATGGAAGCAGGAAGACTGAAAGTCAGTTTTCAGGTAGAACTTTCTGCCCCAGTAACAGGAGGAGCATGTCTCCGGTAACCTTAGTATCTTCTGATGAGGAAACTGAGACCAGAGTGGTGAAGTAACTGTTAGGGTCACAGGGCATGTACCTGATTTGACCAAAATCAAGTCTCCAGACTCCCAGGCCCAAGTTCTTGCCAGAAACTGCAGCTGTCTCTCTCAGGGGAGGGAAAATGGGGGAGGTAGAGAGAAGAGAGAAGTGAGTGGGGGGCAGCCCTCCTCCCTGTCCCACGTGCAATCCAGCTGGCTGTCTCCCAGACTCCTGGACCCTGGAGAGTTTTCCAGTCTCTCTGGATGAGAACAATCTCCAGACCACTCCCCCCAACCCCACCCCACCAATATCCTCCATCCAGGATAAAGCTGAGGCCATGACCCAAGTTCAGGAAACAGAATCTCCCCTCTCCTCTCCAAGTTCTAGCATCTCAACTCCCCCCATCTCCTGTTAGCCCTGGGCCTTCCTCACTGGACTGTCAATCACAGTCACAGTGGCTACTGAGAGAGCTTGTCCTTCCAGCTTCTTGAACACCTGCCCCCACTTTCCCAGACTTGGGGGTGGGGGCCCAAGCAGCTTGGTTCCTCTCTGAGGCCCTGCACATTGCTCGGGCACCTGGATCCTGTGCCATGGGGACATGGGAGTGGGGCTGAGACGGGGGACGGACACAGTGCTGAAGGCTGGCACAGCTGTGTTTGGAGAATAGGGGCTTTGATAGCTTCTGAAAAGGGCCAGGAAGCACGGGACCCCAGCCCTAGCGAGGGAGGGCACAGGAATGGGCTCCTGAGGGCTCCTGCAGCTGACTGTGGCTGGGAGGGGAAGTGGGGTGGTGGGGAGACAGTGCGGGGACCTGCAAGCTGACAACGCTGTGGGAGAGACCCTGCGACGTGAGCAGGAGCCAGCTGTCCCCCCTGAGTTGACGGACCCTCACTTTGAGGGCTGCAAACTCGTGTTCAGAGGACACCACAGCTGAAGGAACTGGAAGCCTCAACCCTGAGTACTTCCAAACCTAATTCTCGAAAAAAAAGTCCATGCCATCTGCAGGCTCCCCGCTTCCCCTCTCCCACCCCTGATGGGGAGAGACAGCTCACTTTTTCTATTCTGGGGCAGGTAGGTACTCTCTGAGTCTCAGTTTCTTCACTTTTAAAATGGTAATAACATTTTATTTTATGGTTTTGATGTTGGAACCATATAATTTATATATATGCTTTATATAATTAGAACAAACAAATTAAACTGGAAGGAATTAATTTTAAAGTAAATGGAGGAAAAGTGATGCAATCCCTAAAATTTTAAAACAAAATGAAGCAAATGCACCTAATTATATATATGAAGTTGGAGGCAAAACTACATAGAAGAATTTTCTTTCAAGTGATTATAACACTCAGCATTTTCTGTAGATCCCCAGGAACAAAAAGAACCATGGAGATATCTTACTGTTGGCATTATTATTTTGAAAAGTGCTATTTATGGTGATAAAGCAAACAAGTAATTATAGTAATGGTGTTCAGAAATAAGATTTTCAGTGTAAGAAAAGGAAAATTAAGCAAAAATTGCTCATCTTAAAACCGAATTGAAAGAAAAAAAACCGAATTGAAAATAACAGCATGAGCTCATGATTTACATATCTATCTTCTGAGAGAAGTCTCCTGAAAAGACTCAGAAGCAATGACAAATCAATAACAGTGAATACCTCTTATGTCCAGACTGTGGTCTCTAAATAGTACTTTTCACTAAAAGGAACTCTTTGGAGAAATTCCAGGTCTGGGGCAGGAGAGTTTGTTATACTTGAGAATAAGGAAGTTATAGGGCTCAGGTCAAGTTCATGTGAAAAGGAGCCAGTAGCCAGCTTGAGAAGATTCCCACTGGCCAGAGACGAAACAACATGGGCACTAAGCTGAAATGGCTGGAAGAGGTTGAGACACGTGAAACAGACAGAGTCTGTGAATTTATAATGATGCTGCAAAATAGGATCACTGGTCACCTCTGGATTGTGATAAGACATCAACTCAATTTTGAAAATGAACAGGGTACAGCAGATCCTGTTGGTGGCCCCATCCGTCTGCCCTTTGCAACCACCTTGATAGGCCAAAGGCTGCTGACTGCCTAAGGATTAGTTTCTGATGCGCAGGTACGCCTGGCTAAGTTCATCGCAAGTCAGAATGGCCCTGGCAACCGCCCTCCTTCAGTGACAGAGGGCGAGCTGACAGACTAAAACCCAGCCCCTTGCCTCTCAGGAAGGAACACTGTGAGGCAGGTTCCTCCCTGAGCTCCCAGCAGCTGTGAGCTTCAGCTGTCCTCAGTCATCACCTCCCCAATTGTATTTACTTAATTATTAACTGGATTCCTCCCCTTCCTACTAAGGTTTCCCTTTCCTATTAAGGTCTGGGAATTTTCAGACCCCTGAGTCCTGAGCACGCCTGGGTGGGCACAGCTCCAACCCAGTGGTGCATTTGTGAGTGGGTGTGAGTACATGCAGAGACAGGAGAAAGCCGTGTGAGCCGGAGGCCCGGCCCCACGTAACCTATCTCTGCTGCCTCTCTCTCAGCTCACCCGATCACCTTGTGCGGTTTGTCTGTGATTAGAATTCAGAGGAGCAGAAAACCTATGCCTGGACCATGGCTGGGTCACCGTGACATATTGATGGGAGCTGAACACGGGCTGTCACCACACTGCAGCCCCACCCACGGGTGGTCCTGAAAGACGGTGGTGAGGGAATATCCTCCCAGGGGGTTGTTTCAAGCAGTACACTGGTCATCTACTTTGCGGGGAGAGAGGTGACTTGAAGGAAGTATATACACGGACTCTTGAGCATGGCAAATGGCTTGTTGGTTGATGAGGCCAAGAGAGGGCAAGACTGGAAGGTTGGCGGTAAGGAAGTCTAGGCAAGAGCCATAATGGATGGACCTACAGGAGTGGGCATTGTGTCTGATGGCCGTTCCATCTAAGGGCATTCACTGCAGAGGAGACATTGAAGAGCTAGGGGGACAGAAGGACTCCAGTAGATAACAGCCAGCCTTTGTCCTCCACCATGCCAGGGCTTGCACAATGGGCCTGTGAATGGAGTAACTGTGGTGATGAATATGGAGACTAGATAAGGGCTCACCAGCGTGGGCTCCCTGTCACCAAGGCTGATCTAGCTGCTGCCAATGCTGGATGTTCAGCCTGTCAGCAGCAGAGACAGATGTTAGCTCAACATGGTACCATCCCTCAAGGACACCAACCACTACTGGGGAGCATATTGATTACAGCATACCTCTTTCAGTCTGGAGGTGCGGAGCAGTTACTCCTTACTGGGATTAATGCATATTCTGGATATGGATTTGTTTTTCCTGCCCAAGTACCTTGGCCATCACCAATATCTATATCCAAGGACATAAAGGAAAGGGTTTATCCATGAGACGCCATGTAGTATCACCTCTAACCAAGGGCATCTACTTACAGTGAAGTAAATGTGCCAGTGGGCACAGGATCACAGGGTCCACTGACCCTACAGTATACAACGTCTCTTTGAAACTGCCAACCTAATAGTACATTAGTGTGGCCAGCTTGGGTAAAATGTCCTCTGGCATTGGGGTACTGGCTTTACAATGAAGTATGTGTATTTTGAACCAGTGGCCATTACATGGTGCTGTGTCCCAGTTAGCCAGAAATCGTGGGTACGGGAACCAGGATATGGAGGAAGCAATACCCCCTCACCAGTGACCCACTTAGGGAATTTGTGCCTCCTGTCCCTATAAATTTAAGCTCTGCAGGATTAGCAGTCCTAGTTCCTAGGGCAAGAGATGCAACTACCAGGTGTCACAGGAAGGGTATCACTAAACTGAGGGCTGTAGCAGCTTCCGGGTCAGGTTGGACACCTCATGCCAACTGACCAGTAAGCAAAGAAAGAATTCTATTGGCAAAGATGCTTGATCTTGATTATCCCATGTCCAGTGGTAATCACGAATAGGCAGTTCCAGCAATGTTGGCCTGTTAAGGGCATGATAATGAAAGACTGAGGCCTTCGGGGATGAAGGTCAGGGTTTTTCCATTGTTAAAGCCTCATAGACCAACAGAATGAATGGTAGAGGAGGGAGATGTTGAATATTGATTACAGCCTTGGGACCAACTGCAGAAGCTGTTTGTCCCACTAACCCTCCTGTTGTAAGACTTTCTTTTTAAAAAATTGTATGACCGCACCACAGGGCTTGTAGGATTTTAGTTTCCCTACCAGGGATTGGACCTGGGCCCTAACAATGAAAGCGCTGAGTCCTAACCACTAGACTGCCAGAAGAATTCCCAATACTCTCTTTTTAAAGAGTTAGAAATTGTGATCAGCTACCACCTTGAAGAATCAGTGAAGGAACAAAGTGATCTTGTTATGGAGACACAAATGGGTCTGAACAGTGCAAAGGGTGGAGCGTGGCTGTGGATATCCTTCGCATTCATCCCTGGAGAGGAAGCCTTCTGGGAGAGCATCTGTGACTCTACCTGGGGGTGTTTTCTTCTTTCTGTGGGAGCCTGCCTGTGCTCAGGGCTAGCCAGGAATGCTAAAGGGTTAATGCTCCCAGAAGCAGCCCTCAACTTTCAGACAGGAAGTTGACCAGTAATACAATAAGTCCTCTACATACAAATGAGTTCCATTCGGAGAGCACTTCATAAGTCCAATTTGGTCATAAGTCCAGCAAAGTTAGCCTAGGTACCCAACTAACACAATCGGCTATACAGTACTGTATTGTAATAGGTTTATAATACTTTACACACTAATTATATGTACATAACAAACAAACACAAAAAATAAAGATAACATTTTTAACTTTATAGGACAGCACCTTGAAAAGTACAGTAGTATAATACAACAGCTAGCATACAGGGGCTGGCATCAAGTGAACAGGCAAGAGGAATTATTGACTGGAGGAGGGAGAGGAGGTGGGAGATGGTAAAGCCGAAAGATTGTCAGCAATAGGAGACAGAGGGCAAGCCACAGTTTCACTCTCACCTGATGTTGATGGCATGGGTTCTGGTTCCTCTATGGTGTCAATTCTATCTACCCTCTTGAAACAACAATCCAGTGATGAATGTTTGCATTTTTGAAAGCTTACAACTTGAAGGTTCGTATCTGGAGACTTACTGTACTTTAGTTTCTTTGCCCCTCAGGTGGTATTTCCTGAGACAGGTTCTATACCGCCTTCCAGAATTCCCAAGCAGGATTCAGCCCCAGTTGCTCCACCAGCTCTATCACAATTTTTCATCAACTTTCTCTCTTTTCCTGTCTCTCTTTTTTAGTCTTCTACCCGTGCCCCTTGGCATGACCTCCCAGATAAACTCCTTGCACTCAAAGTCTTGACTCACATCTACTTTTAGGGAACCCTGTTGTCTTAGTCAGTTCAGGCTGCTAAAATAAATTACCATAGCTGGGGTGACTTAAATGTCTCACAGTACTGGAGGCCAGCATATCTGGTGTCTGGTGAGGGCCTGCTTCCTGGTTTGCAGACAACTGTCTTCTCATTGTATTCTCACATGGCAGAGAGCAGAGAGAGGAAACAAGCTCTCCCAAGTCTCTTATAAGGGCACTAATCTCATCATGAGGGCTCCATCCTCATGACCTCATTATCTCCCAAAGGTCCCATCTCCAAATACCAGCACATTTAGGATTAGGATTTTAACACAGGAATTTTTTGGAGCAGGGAGACACAAACATTCACTCCATAACACCTATCTAAGACAAATGAAAGAGAATCAAACTTTTAAAAATGTTTATTTACTTGTTGCAGTGTGCAGGCTCAGCAGTTGAGGCACGTGGTGCGGTGCAAGGGTTTTACTTGCTCCCACAGCATGTGGGATCTTAGTTCCCTGACCAGGGATCGAACCCGCATCCTCTGCATTAGAAGGCAGATTCTCTCTCTCTTTTTTTTTTTTTCATTTATTTTTATTAGTTGGAGACCAATCACTCTACAATATTGTAGTGGTTTTTGTCATACATTGACATGAATCAGCAAATTCTTAACCACTGGACCGCCAGGGAAGTCCTGAGAATCAAACATAATCCTACCCTCCTGAATGGCTTATCTGTCAGGTTAACAAAATACTCGATAAGGGACATTTTTCTTTATAGACAATTCACGGCTGATAAGCAAAAGAGGAATGACAAAATTAGAACATCTCCATTCGCACTCCTGACAAAATAATGGATCTAGAAAGTGACCGTCAGTCGCCATTAGATAAGAAGCTGAGGAGTGTAGTGGGTTAAATGATGGCTACAAAAAGATATGCCCACATCTTAATTCCTGAAAACTGCAAGGGTTAACTTGTTTCGAAAAGGGCCTTTGTGGGTGTAATTCATTACATAAATTCACTCCTGAAATTCGGTTAATGTTTTTGAGAAGGGATCACCCTGGATTCGCCAGGTAAGGCAAATGCAATGACAAGTATCCTAATGAGAGACAGGAGAGGAGGAGACACAAGAACTGGAAAGGGAGGAAGCAGAGAGTTCAGTGAAAGTGAAAGTCGCTCAGTTGAGTCCGATCTTTGCCGCCCCATGAGCTATACGGTTCATGGAATTCTCCAGGCCAGAATACTGGAGTGGGTGGCCATGCCCTCCTCCAGGGGATCTTCTCAACCCAGGTGTTGAACTCAGGTCTCCCACACTGCAGGCAGATTCTTTACCAGCTGAGTCACCAGGGAAGCCGAGAGATTTCAGCGATGCAGCCAAAAGAGCCCAGGAATGCCACCCGCCCCCAGAAGATAAAAGAGACAAGAAAGAATTCTCAGAGCCTCCAGAGGGAGTGAGACACTGCTAACACCTTTAGTTTGGACTTCTGGCCTCCAGACTGTTGTTAAGACAACACTTCTGTTGTCTTAAGCCACGAAGTCTGTGGTAGTTTGTTACAGCAGCCATAGGAAACTAATACAGTGAAGAACTTTATAATGAATGGGTCAGACTCACACTACCTGAATTTACTGATCAATCTTAGCACCACTATTCTAGTCCAACAACCAGACACTATGTGCCTCCTGATGTGATGGAGGAGGAAATACACAGTTGTTGTTCAGTTGCTACGTCGTGTCTGACTCTGCGACACCATGGACTGCAGCATGCCAGTTATCACTTATGAAATATTCCTGGGGAAAAGAGTGAATTTAAGCTTAATCAAACTTCCAAATATAATTACAGGGGGTGGAGGAATATATTTAATGACACTTCAAGGATACACTCAGCCAGATCCAGAATGTGGGAAACTTGACAGGAAAGTGACCTAGTTTCATAAACAAGCAAACAAGATGGCATAGAAAAAAATGAAAGAGGAAGAAGTGTTATGGTTTAAAAGATACTTAACCAAAAAAAATCAAATGCAATGTAGATCCTGGTTTGAGCAAATAAACTATAAAGTTTATATATAAACTTTTTATATATATACTTTATAAAGTACATATAAACTATAAAGTTTATATATAAATATAGTTATATTTTTTAGACATTCAGAAGCAAGTTATTATGAACTAAATATTAGATGACATTAACTTAATTTTATTGAGGAATTTGTTAGTAGAATTATGATTTGTAAGTCACTATATATTAGAAATACAAACTGAGTATTTACAGGTGAAATGATATGCTGTTTAATATTTGCTTTAAAATACTCCAGCAAAAAGCAAACACAAGTGAGAAGACTCAAGAGATAAGAATTTTTAAATCATCAAACTGGAAGATGGAGTCATTTGTTATTCTATTCTCTCTATTTTGTGTGTGTTTTAAATTGTCTATAACAAAAAGATAATAGTAATAGCAATATGAAGAGTAGTTGTAAGAATTCATGGTTAGATATTTTAATGGGCAAAGAAACAAAGCTTTGCAGCAAATGAAAAGCTTCTCCCATGACCATTTCTCATATACTGAAGAAAAGCTATCTTCTTACAGTCTGAGTTGCGAGGCCTCAGATACTGACTTTCTGGGACTCTGACTACATAATGGGCCAGAACTTAGAAACCTAGAAGAATAAGGGAGTGAGTGACTATCAGTATGTCCCAGAATTTAGACTGCTCTCCTTGCTGCTGGTGGTAGACATGGGTGCTGTTTCTGTTCACCAGGTACTTCCAATTCTTTTAGGCCCCCTTGTGGCGGAGCTGGGCTCTGTGATTAGTTCTGGAGAATAAGTTGTAGACAAGACGGGTGTCCCTGGGACCTGTAGCTTTTAATTGCTTGTATAAGACCCTCTAGAGCTCTTTTATTTTTTCCTTCTGGTATGGTGATTGATGGCATATGACATGGTGGCTTCTCTATCAATCCAGATAGATACCTGAATGATTAAAATGAGAAGAGTCCACTTGTTGACCACCACGAACGTGTGGCCCAATTAAGAAATAAATCTTTACGTTTTAAACCACTGAGATTCGGGGGTTGTTTGTTATCAAAGCATAATTTAGCTCATCCTGACTAACTACTGCTGTACAGCGACAAATTCCACAGCGACAAATTCTTACCAGCTACCTGGTAAGAACCTGAATAATAATTATCATTGTTACTCTGTTACCATCATTCATTAATTATTAACGGTACCACTTACTGAGTGCCTCTTATGTGTATCAGGCATGTATACCCAGTCCATGCATTGTCTCAGTTACTGCTCACAACAAATTCAGGAGGCAGTTATCATTATCCCATGACCAAGATGAGAAAATCAAAGCTTAGGCACTGTCACAAATATTTCATTTGCTATATGACAATTATTGAAGATGATATTCATTCAATCATTCTTTGTCCCTCATATAAATTCTCATGGGATCAATTCTCTTATCAATGATTGCAAGAATCCTCTTGGGAAGCCATTTTACAACATGGATCAAGCATCACCGAAAATTCATACTCAAAAAAAAAGAAAGAAAGCTCTACTCTTTGCTCCAGTCCTGATTATTCTCTAGCCCAGGCTTTCTGTGGTGTAGTTAGATTGCTTGAACAGGGAATTTCCTAGCAGTCCAGTAGTTAGGGCTCCCCACTGTTCACTGCCTGGATGGTGGGGGAACTGTGGCATGGCCCAAAAAGAAAAAATTGCTTAAACAGAAATAAGTAAATAAAATACACAATATACGTTAAGGAAAATGAATTAATGACATTGGAGCTTGTCTCTTGAGTTACAGGTATGTTTCTTTTAGCCTGATGTGATAAGAGTGTTCCCTGTTCAGTTACCCCTTTTGCCCTGGCGGCCATGGCGGTGGTGAATGTAAACCAAATGCACAACCCCCTGAAGTATTAGCCCTCTGAGGACCTTATTGTGTCAGAGTGCCACCTCCTCCTTCCGTTTATTTCCTGTCAGTTGTAACAACGGAGTGACTTTCCTGCCTTTAATAGTAGTCATGCAAACTCTTCTGGGAGACTGGCAGGATACAAACACATTTTGAAATATATTTAGGTCCACCTTCTGTCTGTTCTGTGGTGCCCAGGGGCTAGGCCTGGGGGTTTGGAGCGCGCCTAGCCAGTAACCTTAGGTAGGGGTGTGGCGCCCCCGCGTGGTGCCTGGCACAACATCACTTTGAATTCTATCCAAGGGTGGCCGCCCACGGTGTGTCCAACTCTCCTAAGGTCTTGCGGTGCCCTCTCCTCCTTCCAGTAGGTGGCTCCATGGTAAAGAATCTGCCTGCAGCGCAGAAGAAGCAGGAGACACGGGTTCCATTCCTGGGTCGGGAAGATCCTCTGGAGGAGGAAATGGCAACCCACTCCTGTATTCTTGCCCGGAAAATCCCGTGGACAGAGGAGACTGGCAGGCTACAGATCATGGGGTCGCAGAGTCGGACACGACAGAAGCGCGTGAGCACAGCACAGCGCCTCGAAATCCCTCCTCTTGCAGGCTCCTCCCTCGGGGGCAGTAGCCCCTCGTTTCCCTCTGTATTCCGAGGCCCTGGCTCAGCACGCTGGATCCAACGGGATCCCCCTCCACCCCCGCGCCCCCAGCCCCCCACCTCAATGACAGCTTCACCCAACACAAAAAGTCCTCAGGTTATTTTATTGCCGGATAGAAGTCAGTTAATGCCCCTTGGACGCCTCTCCCGTCACCTAGCCGTGGCTGCGTAGTCTGCTGTGGGGTGGGGGGGCGCGAACCGCCTCGAGTCAGAGGTTCGAAGCTGCTCACTACCACCCGGGGCGCCACCACGTCCCCTCCCCGACGCCGGGCCAGCCGGGATCCTTGGCCCGCAGCCTTCGGTCGAGAAGGCGGGTCAGGAGGAGCTGCTCCTCGTCCGATGGAAGGGGAGGCTCTCGGGAAAGAGGCGAGAGACCCCCGCCACGACTCCCAGGCTTTGTCGCGCGCGCTGGAGGGGGTGCGGTGGGCCCCTATTCGGAGTAGCAGTAGGTCCCATAGGCCGCCTGCTGGGGTCTGGGGAAGCCGAAGCTGCGCACTCCGGGATCCGGGAGGCCCCCGCAGCGCGGCCGAGGCGTCGTGATGGGGAAGCGCACGCTGCCGTCCGCCAGCCAGCCGCCGTCGCATTGGTCCAGCCCGGAGAACTTCCAGGCGGCATAGAGGTGCCCGACCTTGGCCACCATGGCCCCGCGCCGTCTGCAGGCCGCGTGGGCTTCAGACAGCGTCAGCCGCCCGGGCACGAAGAACACGTGACCTGGGAACCGAAGCAGGTCACCGACCGACCGAGAGCAGGGCCGGCCGGGGCGTGGCGGAATTCAGACTCCCAGGGCGCAGAGTCGGGATGGGGGAGAGGGGCAGGTGTGGATCGGTGGGTCCGAGCGTGGGTAGGAGGAGTGGGAGTATAGAGACTGGGGGTGCGGGTGAGGTTGTAAAAGACAGGCTGGAGGCTGGGTGGGCAGAGTGACGGAGGGGCGAGGCCTGCAAGGGACCACGGAGTTGGCCGGTAATCTCAAGCCTCTGGCCTTCTACCTTCCCCGCCGCATTCTAGAGGCCCGAGTCCCGGCCCCGCTCGCCCCGCCCCCCGCCTCCTTCTCAGGTGGGATCCTCCTCTGTCCGGCGCGGGTCAGACCCCGGCCGCGGAGGATGGCTCGCCCCGGCCCCTTACCTGACAGCGCCGAGGTGAAGCAGAAGGCGTCGTAGCGGTCGCGCTTCCGGTCGCGGGGCCCGTAGCTGCGGATCCCGGGCCGACCTCGGCCACCGCAGGGCGCGCGCGCCGTGAGGACAGGGTAGCGCACGGAGCCCTCGAGCAGCCAGCCCGCGTTGCACCAGTCCAGACCCTCGGTCCACGCTGGCGGGAGATGGCGGGGGCGGAAAGGGGGTCGCGGGATTAAACGCGTCACAGGCGGGAGCCAGACCCGGAGTTCGCCTCCCCTGGGGTCCAGGCGACAGCTCGGAGGGAGCCTGGGCGGTCCCCGGGCTCGGCCACTCACCCTGGTACAGCTGGGCGTAGGTGGCCAGACGGCCGTCCTGCTCCTCGCACGCCTGCTTCGCCTCGTAGTAATTGAACTGGTACCGGCCCCGGCTGGGCTGGTACGGAAACACCACACCTGGGAGTGGGGGGCAGACAGCCTGGAGAGAGCCGGCAGAAGGAGAGGGGCAAGGAAGGGCGGTGCCGCCCGGGGGAAAGGGCTGGGGGCTCCGGGAACAGGGACAGGGAGAGGCTGCAGAGGAGTCCCGGGAGACCTGAGCCAGACGGCAGAACCACCGCCAGAGAGGAAAGCGGCAGCAACCGAAGGGCCTCACCCTCCAGGCGCAGGGTCAGCGCCACGCTCTCGTCCTCGATGCCGTTGATGAGCTCACAGCGGTACCGGCCCTCGTCTTCCAGGCGCACGCCGGCGATGACCAGGGAGGCGTCCAGCCGATGCCCTCTTCGCATCCTGGCACGCCCCCCCAGGGGCCCGTAGCCCCGGGCGTGCAGTCCGTTGGTGATGAGGATGGGCGTTTCCCGGAGGTCCCCGGGCTCCACTTTGCTCCAGCGCACCTTGTAGCTGGGAGGCGGGGCGCCCAGGACGCAGGGCAGCGTGGTCGTAGCCCCACGACGAGAGTGAATGACCTCGTGGATGGGGGGCAGGAGGTAGTGGGGGCCAGGGTGGGGTGCTGAGCAGAGGGGGCCACAGTGGCAGGAACCCCCTGACCCCCACTGCCCCAAGTGCCTGTCCAAAGCCAGCGTTCCCCAGACTCTCCCAAACCTCTCTCCATTGCTCACTCAGAAATGACTTCTCAGTCCCTGAGGACCTCCAACAACCCTTCCCACTTTCCCCACCACTGTTCTCCAGATTCTGGGCCGAATTAAGGTCTTACCTTGGTCCCCCAGGGCTCTGTGGAAGGTGGCGAAGGCCCAAGGGAGAAGGAAGTGGCAGAGAGAGGGGAGACTGATCCTGCCTTGCATGATGGGAGTCAGCCCAGCACGGTCTGTGGGGCACAAGGTTGGGCATTTCTTAGCACTAAGGGAATGGGGTGGGGAGATGATGAACTCCCGTCGGGATTCCTCAGAGGGGACTGTTCATCTGGAAGCCAGGGCGGCAGATAAAGGGGCTGAAACTGTTAGCAAAGAAAGGCGATGGGGGAGGGGCAGTAACAAACTCTACTCACCCATCCCCACCCCGCCAGGCCTCCTGGGCCCATCCTTTTTCCTCTCTTGTCCCGTCAGTCAGCAGGTCATGATTGAGCCTTCTCTACCTATCCATTTTCAGCACAAGTGCTACTTCCCAAGTCCTCCCTTCTGGATTGCCATCTCTAGTCTCTTATCTTCACCCAACACCCATTCTCCATCTGAAGCCAGAGTAAATATGATCTAGTCACTCTCCTGCTTAAAGCAGTGACTCCTTGTTGCCATGAGGATCAAATCCAGCATCCTAACCCAACTTCCAAGGCACTCTGTGATCCAGCCTCTCAGGGCATCTCCAGCATTGCCCCCCACCCCACTTCTCACCACCTGTGCCCTCGGCTCTATGCTGCAGACATGTTCTGGCTCCAACACAGTCCGAGTTCACCCTCACCTTCCTCTTACAGGCAATCAGTTTGGGCGTCACCTTCTCTGGGAAACCTTTCCTCTCGCCCCCACTTCATCACACTGCAGTGCACTGTGATCTACCACTCTGGTTTTCCTACTGCTCCTGACTTGGAACTTTTTTCCTTAGAAGTATTTCTATTAGCAGCTAAATTAGCAGTGTGAATTTGAAAGTTAAATACATCTGCATATGTAGACTACATCAGTGAGCTTTCCAATAATTATAAAGTTATAAAGTATAAAATTATAAGGCTACTAAAAATTATTTCGAACACAGCCGTCTATTTCAGTAGTTGATTTCCCCCCTTCTTTATCTTATCTATTCTTTATCACCTTGGCCATTTTTTTAAATAATTGGGCTAAAGACCCTTTAACCTAGTTTTATCCCTTTTTAAGATCTACTTCCTGGGCTTCCCTGGTGGCTCAGAGGTTAAAGCGTCTGCCTCCAATGTGGGAGACTTGGGGTCGATCCCTGGGTCGGGAAGATCCCCTGGAGAAGGAAATGGCAACCCACTCCAGTATTCTTGCCTGGAGAATCCCATGGACGGAGGAGCCTGGTAGGCTACAATCCACGGGGTCGCAAAGAGTTGGACACGACTGAGCAACTTCAAAAAAAAAAAAGATCTACTTCCTAATCACATGACTTTGAACAAGTTGCTTAACCTCTCTCTGCTTCAATATCCTCATCAGTAAAATGGGGGGGGGGGGATAGTAGCACACCTACCTCACTGAGTTGTTGTGGAGTTAGACGAAGTAACATACATAAAATGCTTAAATAGGTCCTGATATCTATGGATAATAAGTGCTATGTATATGCTAGTTGTTATCTACAACTGCCGGCATAGATTCTGGCACACAGTAGATGCTAAATAAATATGTGTGTTAATGAATGAGCTCACATGAAGGACTTTTGGGAAGAAGAGCGGGGACATGGCAAGAGGAAGGAAACTTTGAGGAGGACTCGGAAGGCTAAGGAGCCAAGCTCCATCTTCCTGATGGAGCTTCTGACCTTCCAGATGAAGGTCAGAGCCGAGTATGCAGCAGGAGACAGAGGTTAGGTGCAGAAAGGACTTCCCAATGGTTAAGAAGAAAAGCATCTGCGACAGAGAAGTCAGTGAGAGAACATGTCTCCTGTACAGGACAACCTGGTAAGCACCTGGTCGAGATAGTGGGAACTGGTAAGAGAGAGTGGGAACTGAGATCAGTTGAGGGATACATAGTAACCACAGCCAGCACCAACACATTAAAGTTAAATGTGCCTGAAACTGCTCTAAGCCCTTTTCAAGTACACTTTTATATTTACTCCCCTTAGCAATCCTATGAGTTAGGAATGATTATGAATCCCAATTATACATGCTCAAAGGCGCTCCCATGTCAGGATTCTTGAATGAGGTCACACAGCTGTTAAGGGGAGGGGTTTGCTGGGGCTTGAATCCAGGCTTGACATGAGGTTCAAACTCTTAGTCACTGGCCTGTATTTCTGTATCTCAAAGCAAGCACACACATTCCTTCTTCATGTCCCTTACGGAGAATGAGAGAGTGGCCAACAGCGCCAGCGCCTACTCCCTGTTTTGTTTTCACCGATAAAGCTTTATTTAAGAGAAATAGTCAAAATTTTTATGGGATACTTTTAGATATAATAAAAAATCATTTCTCTGATAATTATTTTATGAACATTCTGATCAATAATATGCTGTAAGATACTTTGACACTGACCTGTTAGAAGTGGGCCTCTTCACAGAGATGGTGGGTGCAGTGATTGGCAGCTTTTTGTCCTGCTGGAGAAAGAGTTTCCAGGTGAAGGGGTTGCCTGGGCCCCGGGAGGCCCAAACACTTAAGAGCCTCAGGACTTGGGCCCCTAATCAGTGTGGTCTCTTCTTTCGAACCTTTGAGGAAATGCTTCTGCCCTGAGTTCAAAGAAGCCAAGGTACCGGAAACTCCCCCACTCATCATTCCACTAAGCCACGTTAAGTGACTCGGGTCCAGCTTTGTGACTGGGCACTGTGTCTGTGGAACTCACTGCCCTGGGCCTGGGGGAAGACACAGCATGACAAGGGAACCCACGAAGAGGGGTGGAGTGAAGGAGGCAACCCAGGAATAATTGCCTGAAATATTGCAGACAGTAGGGTGCCTCATTTCTTCTAGATGCTCTTGGACCAGAGAAGGGATGGATTGATTGGTGGGTATAAGGATGTTGGACTGCTGGGCAGGGGGATGAATTACAAATGAGGCTCAAAGATCTATGTGTCAAGTTCCAGCTGCCTCTGCTTTTCTATATGCGACTCCTCTAAGCAGCACCCCTCTCCCTCCCCCAACAGAGTCCTCACCTCTGCCCTCCGGCACCTGGGTGCGCATTGCCTATGGGAAGAGGCTGTCAAGGTGGGAACCAGACTTCCAGGACCTCCACTTGCTTCAAGAAACCTGACCCCTTCTGTCCAGCCCCCTCTGTCTGTCATCTGTCTGTCCTTTCCTTCTCTGTCCCCTCCCCGTCGGAAGCACAATTTCCCATTGTCTCCTTCTTTCCCCCTATTGTTGGATAACAGGGGCCCTTTCTTTATCCTCTGGGTAATGGCAACGAAATGTCAACAGCTGGGGATGTGGGATGCAGGACCGGCTGGCACACACCACCGGAAAAAGGGCCCGGGTAGGGGCGGGTTCAAAACAGGAAATGACATCCCCAAGGAGAAGAAAATGGGGAGAGGGAGAGAGAAAGTTGGTGAGAAGGTTGAAATGGGATCTGCCTTAATAGTCCAGCTGCAAGTCTCAAAAGAGAATTGGGGTAAGGCCAGGGAAGTGGCTGGGTGCCAAGGAGGGCAGAGTGACTAGTTAGCATTGCAATAGGAGAGGATGGAAATTAGAGAGTAAGGAGAATTTTTCTGTCTCTGGGAAGGACTTGGGAATTTCTGAGGATGGAAGACTTTGGAAAGCGCTCAGAGAGGTCATTTTATTTGTTCCCTAGTTCCCTACCTCCTCCTTCACCAGATGGATGAAGTTCTTAAGAGAAGGGAGATCCTTAACTTCCCCGAGTAGAGATTCACTTCTCTAAAATTCCCCTTTTTAGGAAGTTCTTTCTGAAGTCTAAACTCCTACTAGAGCTTAAGCTCATTTTTAAAACCTATTGAGATAGAATTTACATAAAACAAAGTGCAGATCATAAGTGTACAGCTCAGTAATTTTGACATGTGTACACACCCTGGAACTACCCAGGCCCAGGTCAAGATATAGAATCTCTCCAACAACCAGAATAGCCCATTTCTTTTTTTGTATGCTATCAATGCAAAGGGAGCATTCTCTCTGTAAATAGCCATTTCGAAAAGTTTCAAGCTTCAGATTGCCTCTTGGCCTTCTTTTTCCTCTGCCACCCAACATCAATGACTTCAAATGACCAATCCTACACTTTCAAAACTGGAGGGGGAAAAAAAAACTGGAGGGGACCTTGGCATCGTTAGCGTCCTCATTTACCAGGTGGAAGGGAAAGTGACTTGTCCAAGACCACACAATGCAGTTGTTGACTCAAGCCTAGAATGTTCTGCTTCTCCAGCTGATTCCTCTTCCATTCCTTTCCTCAACCTTTGGAGTCAGCTCCCCAGCTACAAGGTCTCCCCTGGGGCCACATTTGACAGCATGGTGCCCGCCAGGATGATGCTTTTTAGGGACTGGATTGACTGTCATCTCCTTCCTCCACCCCTTCCTAAACTCTTCCCTCTTCTTCCCAGAGAGAGGGACAAATGAGAAGAGACAAACAGCTGCCTGTCTCCTCTGCCAGGACACCCTGATCCCGTGCATCTGACTGGCTTCAGCCCAACACAAACAGCCTCCCACAGAGAGGGAGCACAAAAAGGCTCCACAGCCAATGGTTGTGTCTCTATTCTCCAGCTCACCTCTTTTTCCCATCACTTCTGAGTCGTGGTTTGGAAGTCTCTGGTGTATAAATTCGTAAAACGCTGAGTTTGGCAAGGAGGGAGGGTTAGAACTGTGATAGATGCCAGAGAACCCTTTGAGTATGGAATGAGAAAGGAACAGAGCAGGAATAAATATACCCTGAATAACCAAACTGTGTTGAGTTTGCTCAAGGTCACACTCATTCTCAGTTCTCCCGGAAAGACACTGCGAGATAAGAATGGGGTAAGATTCTCAGGCTTGAGATGGCATGTTTTCTAGCATCTTCTAAGGACAGGCCTTTGCCATGCTCACTGCCTACCAACCAGGATGAAGTGGAATCATCTAGGATGAGCCTGGAGTTCTGACACCTCTTTCCCTGACACCCTAGTCTCAGCCTCCACCTTCCAGGCTCATTCAGCTGACCAGTTTGCTGGATCTTTGGTGATGGCAAGCAGGGGCCCAGTTTTCTACGGGATTGTTGCATGGAGGGCTGGAGGAGTTGGCAAAATGGTACTTTAGGGGGCATAGCAGAGAGGGACCAGGTGTGCCTGGCGGGGCTTCCCTCTCCTTCCAGTAGAATTTACATTCACACCCAACCGCTTCCCCACCTCCCTGTCTCCCTGCAGCACTGTCTTCAGCAGACGTTGCAGGGCGGTCCCGTGCTCCTTCTCAGATGGCTGTCACCCTTGTCCTCCTGCCTGGGAGCCCCCAGGCCTCCCTTTTTTCCTAACCCAGGCTCAAGCCATTTGAGGGGCTGGATCCTGGCCGCCCTGCAGGACGTTGTGGGGGGTGAACCTGGGGGACTCAGCCTTGTGGAAAGACATGATTTCCTCTCAGGACACCTCCGTGTACTCTGAACAGTGTTTGTACTATGGTTAGAGTCAAGGGTGGGAAGGAAGGGGAAGATGTGGTCCCTGCAAGGGCCAATCTGAAGGGGGCATGAGGCCACGTGGCCTATTGGAAAACCTCTGGACCATGAATCAGGAATCCTTCTCCATATGCTGACTTCATATGAGGCTCTGCCAAGCTCCCGGAGCTTCAGTCTCTGTAACTGTCAAATGGGCACCACACCTGCCCAAAAGGGGCTGGCTGGGGTGAGGGTGATGCAGCAGCCTTCTACCAAGTGAAAGGCACGCTAGGAATGATGTTCATTGTTATAACAGTTGGTTCAAGTCAGAAAAGGGTTAGAAATGGGGAGAACAAGATGGGAAAGAGCTGAGACCCATTAGACCCACTCATCCTTGCACTAGCCACACTCTTCAAGAACAGGGGGGCCCCTCGTGGGGCTAGGGTCTGCCTAAACAGTGAGGGTGTCCCTCTCTATATTTCTATCTTACTCTGTTTCCATCTCTGTGGAGAATAGGAAGAGATCACCACCATGCCTCAGATGCCACATGGAGCCCTGACTGTGCCTCATCGCAGGCTGCCCAGCCCTGTTCCCTGTTTGTCATGCCAGCCCCTTGATGTGGGGCTCTTGAGAAGTGGACCCCACAAAGCCCACTTCAGTACTGATCAGAACCTGGAAATTAAAAGTGAAGATGTCGAGAGGGGGCAGCTGGCTGACTCTAAAAGATCTTGGAAGACTGCAGTGGGGATGTCTTGGCAAATGCTCAGGTTTGTCAACCACCTCTTTCCTTAAGGTGGTGTGGGTGGGGGGTGGGGCCAGAGTAGGGCTTTTCTGAAACCCCTCTTTTCTGAAGGGCTTCAGGATATAGAGAACTGTTTGAGCAACTCAGTAAATGAACTTATGAAGGTCTCGACCTTATGAAGTGCTCAGTCTAGTGAACTAACACCTCTCCTATCTTAGAGGTGCATGCTCAGTTGCTGAGTTGGGCTTGACTCTTAGTGACCCCATGGACTGTAGCCCGCCAGGTTCCTCTGTCCATGGAATTTCCCAGGCAAGAATATTCTAGTGGATTGCCATTTCTTTCTCCAATCTCAGAGGTAGATGAGGGTAAAATAAAATGATGGAAAGTGCAGTGAACAACAAAAAAACAAATATCTAGAAGCTATTTTCATGGTTACTAAGATTTAACAAGATTTATATTTTGTAAGATTTATATTTCACATATTACTAACCATGTTACCTACCCATCCTGTTTGTCACAGTCACTTCATGGTTGTATTCAAGTGGGCCTTCTTTTTTGGCTGTGCTGAGTCTTAGTTGTGCCACTCAGGAGCCTCGATCTTCATTGTGGCATGCAAGATCTTTAGCTGTAGCATGTAGGATCTTGTTCTTGGAGCAGGGATTGAACCTGGGCCCCCTGCTTTGGGAGTGAGGAGTCTTAGCCACTGGACCACCAGGAAAGTCCAAGTGGGCCATTTAAATTGTGTTTCTGTGGTGCAGCCACTATGGAAAACACTATGGAGAGTCCTCAAAAAACTGAGTTACCAAATGATCTAGCAATCCCACTCCTGGGCAAATATCCAGAGAAAACTATAATTTGAGAATTATAGTTCTCTGCAGCACTGTTCACAATAGCCAAGACATAGAAGAAGCAACTTAAATGTCCATCTACAGATGAACAGATAGAGGTGTGTTACATATATACAATGGAATATTACTCAGCCATAAAAGGAATGAAATAATGCCATTTGCAGCAACATAGATGAATATAGAGATTATCAAACTAAGTGCAGTCAGAAAGTGAAAGACAAATACCATATGTGAAGTCTAAAATATGACACAAATGAACTTATCTATGAAACAGAAGTAGACTCATGGACATAGAGAATAGATTTGTGGTTGCCAAGGGGGAGGAGGGCTGGGGAGGGAAGGATTGGGAGTTTGGTATTAATAGATGCAGACTGTTACATGTAGGATGGATAAACAACAAAGTCCTACTGTATAGCACAGGGAACTATATTCAACAGCCTGTGATAACCCATAATGGAAAAGAATGTGATAAAGCATGTATATATGTGTATAACTGAGTCACTTAGCTATACAGCAGAAATTAATACAACATTGTAAATCAACTCTATTTCAATAAAATAATTTTTTTAAAAAAATTGTGTTTTTGTCCTCTGCAAATTCCTTGAGTTCCCGAGTCCTCATTTTTATCATCCCTTCTCGTGCTCCCGGGCCTCAGGCTTGCTCTCTCAAATTCCTGCTTCTGTTCTCCTTCAAGCCAGCCTTGGTAGGATCTAACTCGATTTTGTACATAGTCTCACTCTCAGTCTCACGGGGCTCAAATTTAAGCCCAGAAGTAAGAAGATTTGCAGGTATTAATCAACCATTCTCAGACTCAAATGTGAATAATTTTGAAAAGTTAAGTCCCTGGACTTCCCTGGTGGTTCAGTGGTTAAGAATCTGCCTGCCAATGCAGGGGATCTCTGCAGGTTCGATCTCTGGTCGGAAAGATCTCACATGCTACGGGGCAACTAAGTCCATGTGCCACAGCTAGTGAGGTTGTGCTCTAGGGCCAGCGAGCTGCAACTACGGAAGCCCCTGCAATGAGAAACCAGTGCACTGCAATGAAGAGTAGTCCCCACTTGCCACAACTAAAGAAAGCCTGCATGCAGCAACGGAGTCTCAGCACAGGCAAAAATTTTAAAAATAAAAAACAAATATAAAAAAGCAAGCACCAAATTATTGCTTTATATTCTGCTACTTGACAGGTATAAATACTCTCACTGTATCATTCCCATTTTATGGATGAAGAAATTAATATCTAAAGAAAGTTACTAAATTGTTAGTAAGTAACCCAGGTAGCTCATCTCTAGAGTTAGTTAAGTTCTTCCCTTCTGTAGAAGAATAATTCCTCCAAACTTAGAAGAGGTAAAATGAAGATTGCTTCTTTTTGTTTTGTTTTGTTTTGATCATTAGGGCTTCCCAGGTGGTGCTAATGGTAAAGAACTCTCCTGCCGTTGCAAGAGACATAAGAGACATGGGTTTGGTTCCTGGGTCAGGAAGATCCCCTGGAGGAGGGCATGGCAACCCACTCCGGTATTCTTGCCTGGAGAATACTATGGACAGACAACCTTGGCGAGCATAGTCCATAGGGTTGCCCAGAGTCGTTTTGATTATTGGGGTTTTTGTTAGTTTGGGGTATTTTTGGTGTTGCTCTAGTGGACTGTCTAAAAGCTTGCTTGACACTCAACTGTTTCTCTTGGAGATTGTAACTTTGCTGTTGAAGTATATTTGATAAATAATCTACAATCAAAAAACATAAAACATTTACGGTCCTGTATAGTTAGTGGTTAGTCTTCCCTGGAGGCTCAGTCGGTAAAGAATCCACCTGCAATGCAGGAGACCTGGGTTTGATCCTTAGATTGGGAAGATCCCCTGGGAAAGGAACTGGCAACCCATTCCAGTATGCTTGCCTGAGAAATGCCATGGACAGAGGAGCCTGGCGGGCTACAGTCCATGGGGCCTTAAAAGAGTCGGATACAACTTAGTGACTAAACCACCACAACCATGGTTAGTGGTTAACTTGCTAAAGTTGATAAAACAATAGGGTTTTATTGCCCAGTAATGAAATTAACCACAAAGGTATTTTGGTTCTATTGTCCTGGAAAATTGACCAATCATATCTAAATTAGCAGCCTTATTTCAGTATTCCTTTTGTTTATTGACTATATAAATTGCCTGTTTCTCAAATGCTCTTCAAAGCAGCACCTTTGTCTTCTTCTAGTTCCCTCACTAATGAGTTAGGTCAATCTTTAATGTGTGTTAACAAATAACTTAGAGAAATGTGTTTTTCCACTTCTCAACTTCCCTATATCGGTGGCTGTTTTCCCTCCAACAGCGGATCCACTTGTAGAACTAGCACAGGATTGTCCTGTTAGCCTGAACCTCTCTGAGGGTAGGCTCCTCTGTTTCACCAGCCTGCAGAGGACCAGCAAAGGCACGAGGAGGAAGTGGCCATTCGCAGCAAGAGTGCCTTCTTGCAGTTAAGGCTACGAAGGCTGCTGCTCCAGTGGGCCACCATTGTTACAGCAATTCAATTTCATTAGGTACATCAGAGACATTATAATGCATCCATTGTGCTTCCTCCAGGAAGTCACCGCCTCCCCCAAATTTAACAGCTTTCTCACATGGCATATAGTAGGCATTCAGAAAATGTTGACTGAATAGATAGATAAAATTGAGGTCTTCTTTCTTTAATTTCTGCAAGCTTAACCAAAAGGCAGGGCATAATGTTAGAATTTCACAGGCTCTGGAATTTGAGCGTCTGGAGATAAATCTCAGGCAACCTACCAGCTGGATAACATTAGGCAACTTACCTTCTCTTCATTGTTTTCATCTGAAAATGAGGATAACAACATCAATAATTAGAACTGAGACTGACTCATATTGGAGAAGGAAATGGCAGCCCACTCCAGTATTCTTGCCCAGAAAATCCGTGGAAAGAGGAGCTTGGTGGGCTCCAGTCCATGGGGTCACAGCAGAGTTGGATACTACTTAGCAACAAAAGTAACAAACTGACTCATATAATGCACTCAATATATTTTAGTCCTTACCATTGGTAAGGGAAAGAAGTGTCAAAGGGAACAGAATCAATCAAAACACAGATACTGATTGATTGATTCTAAGGGATCACCTGATCTTAAGAACACACATACCATAAATGCATACAAGTCAGTGTTCTGCTTATTTTTATCACAAAATACAACAAAATTAATGTATAAACAGAATAAAAAAGAATTAAACTACAAACAAAGGAATAAAATGAAAAGTAAAATCCTTCCTTCTTCTTACCTCCTCCTGGAGCAATTGAACTATTGTTAAACTTCTTCTATAAAATGCCCAGAAAGTTTTAAAGAAACTACAAGAATGCAGATAAATAGAAATATACATCAGGTATATATTCTTTTTAAAACCTATTTGAGATCATATTATACAAACTGTTCCCTACTTTGCTTTTTTTAACCTAATAATATGTTGTGAGCATCTGTTCCTATTAGTGCATGACATAAAACTTCATTCTTTTCCATGTCTGCATAGTATTCCAGCTGTGATCCACACAAAGAACTTCAGACTGCTGAAGCCTAGCTGGAAGAATTTTGAACATAACCTTACACGCATGGGAAATGAACACAATTGTATGGTAGTTTGAACATTCGTCGGCATTGCCCTTCTTTGGGATAGGAATGAAAACTGATGTTTTCCAGTCCTCTGGCCACTGCTGGGTTTTCAAAATTTGCTGACATATTGAGTGCAGCACTTAAACAGCATCAGTTTTAAGCATTATTTTGAAATAGCTAAGCTGGAATCCCATCACCTCCACTAGCTTTGTTCATAGTGATGCTTCCTAAGGTCCACTTGACTTCACACTTCAGGATGTCCAGCTGTAGGTGGGTGACCATACCGTCATGGTTATCCATTAAGACCTTTTTTTTTTTTTTTTTTTGTATATTTCTGTGTATTCTTGCCACCTCTTCTCAATCTCTTCTGGTTCTGTTAGGTCCTTACCATTTCTGTCCTTTATCATATCCATTCTTGCATGATATGTGACTGTGTGGATCACAACAAACTGTGGGAAATTCTTAAGATATGGTTTACCGGATAACCTTACCAGTCTCCTGAGAAACTTATGTGCAGGTCAAGAAGTAACAGTTTGAACCTTACATGGAACAACAGACTGGTTCAAAATTGGGAAAGGAGTATAACAAAGCTATATACTGTCACCCCGCTTATTTAACTTCTATGCAGAGCACATCATGTGAAATGCTGGGCTGGTTGAATCACAAGCTGGAATCAAGACTATTGGGAGAAATATCAACAACCACAGATATGCAGATAATGCCACTCTAATGGAAGAAAGTGAAGAGGAACAAAAGAGTCTCTTGATGAAGATAAAAGAGGAGAGTGAAAAAGCTGGTTCAAAACTCAACATTCAAAAAACTAAGATCATGGCATCTGTTCCCATCATTTCATGGCAAATGGAAGGGGGAAAAGTGGAAGTAGTGACAGATTTCATTTTCTTGAGCTCTGAAGTCACTGCTAACATTGACTGCAGCCATGAAATTAAGACATTTGCTCCTTGGAAAAAAGCTACAACAAACCTGGACAGCATATTAAAAAGCAAAGATGTCACAAATGTGACAAAGGTCCATTTTGTCAAAGTTATGGTTTTCCCAGTAGTCATATACAGATGTGAGAGTTGGACCATACAGAAGGCTGAGCAATGCTTTTGAATTGTGTGGTGCTGGAGAAGAGTCTTGAGAGTCCCTCAGACTACAAGGAGATTAAACCAATCAATCCTAAGTGAAATCAAGCCTGAATATTCATTGGAAGGACTGACACTAAAGCTGAAGCTCCAATACTTTGGCCACCTGATGTGAAGAACTAGCTCTTTGGAAATGACCCTGATGCTGGGAAAGACTGAGGGCAGGAAAACGGGACGAAAGAGGGTAAGATGGTTGGATGGCATCATAGACTCAATGGACATGAGTTTGAACAAACTCCAGGAGATAATGAAGGACAGGGAAGCCTGGTGTTCTGCAGTCCATGGGGCCACAAAATATCAAACACAACTGAGCTACTGAACAACAACAACAAAGCCACATATAAAGTAAAGAGCCAATGGAAATTTGCTGTGTGATGCAGGGAGCTCAACCCGGTGCTCTGTGACAGCTTAAAGGGGTGGGATGGGGTGGGAGGTGGGAAGGAGGTTCAGGAGGAAGGGGACATGTGTACACTTGCAGCTGATTCATGCTGATGTATGGCAGAAATCAACACATTGCAAAGCAATTATCCTCCACTTAAAAATAAATAAATTAAAAAAAGTGAAGTCGGAATGAGTCATAGAATAATAATTTTTAAATTGGAGAACCACTTTTATTGCTTTCTTAAAAACTGATCCCACAATGAGGCATCTAATTGCAGACAATTTAACAAACATAAAAACATTTAAAAATGAAAATTCCTCTTAATCCTACCAAGCAGAAAGAATTAAAATTTTACATTTTGCTGTCTGTCCTTCCAAATTTTCAAGGCATTTTGTTTCTTACATCGGTTTGACTTTTTTCATGATTTAATATGCAATACATCACACAGCCAGCAGGTAGCAGGAGAAAGCTGCATGACCAGCACTGACAGGCCCTGCAGAGCGCTGGACTCCGCACTCGGCTGGCGTCCTGTGCCCTGCTAGAAAATCACCATTTGTTTAAGGCGGAGAACATTCTGAGATGGGAATGCTACGGCAGAGACTTTCAAGTTCT
Source organism: Cervus elaphus (assembly GCF_910594005.1). Classification (NCBI taxonomy): domain Eukaryota; kingdom Metazoa; phylum Chordata; class Mammalia; order Artiodactyla; family Cervidae; genus Cervus; species Cervus elaphus. The sequence goes on from NC_057834.1 coordinate 37,385,443, forward strand.
GGGGGCGTCTACCAGACTCAGAGCGCCCTTCAGACTCTTGCTTGCCAAGGCTTAGCTAAGCTTCAGTTCAGAGGGAGAGTCCCAATTCTCAGTGTTTTTCTTCTTGATATTTGCGGCAGCAGTGTCAAAGGAATGAGGTGTTTCTCTTTTCAGCTCAGTCCTTTTTCCTACCTCTACTCCCACTCATGTTGGTGTCTTTCATACTTCCCCCGTTCAAAATTTTTCCATGGCATTTTTACTGAAATTTTTCCATTTCATTTTTTAAATATTAAAAAGCAACCCAAGTTGGAAGTATCTGCTGTCTTGAAAACTTTACTCCTCTAGGCTGACTCTAGAAGTGGCAGCAAGCACTACAGAGGAAAGAAGACCTATTAGGTGGTTCTCTCCCTCATCCGTTCTCCCCACCCCCCACCACAACCAGCATGGACAGGCTCTGGGGTGTTCAAGCCCCTTCACAGAAGGAGACGCTGAGGCCAGGGAGAGACAGAGAGGAGAACTATAGGGACAGTGATGCCGGACTCAGAGAAAGGTCTTGATCCAGACTGGAGAGAAGCAGTGGCAGTGATGATTCAAAGAGAAATGTTTGTTAAGCAGAACACACACTAAACTGAGTCAAAGAACAACCGCCTATGGTGGACACCATTCTATTTCCTTTCTCTGTGCCGACTGGCCCTCAGATTACCTACTTACAAATAGGGAAGATTACGTACAACATGGGATTAGGCTGAGAATGAAATATATTGATGTTTGTGAAAATATTTCAAACTGTAAACCACTGTTTTAAATAAAATCCACTATTTTTAAATAGCAGAGCACTCTATGCAAGAAATTGTATTATTTTTATTGTTATAAATTCCAAATGGTTAATGGAGTAGGAAAATTAGAAACTGCCTAGGCCTGAAGATTAGGAAATACTATCAGCCTAAAGAAAAACTCTAAGAGACAGAAAAATATTATGTTAGGGAATTCCCTGGTGGTACAGTGGTTAGGACTCCTCACTTTCACTACTGGAGGACTGTTGGTTCAATCCCTGGTGGGAGAAATAATATCCTGAAAGCCTTGCAGCACAGTCAAAGTGCACGCACACACACACGTTCTACTAGATAAACATTGTCAGTATTTGTGATACCAACTTTTAAAAAATCCCCATGCTGTAGTTGCAACCACAAGTTCTTTCTCTTCCCTCAATCTTGCAGTTCAGTAATAGAATAAATAAATAAATGAGAAAAGGTAGAGGAAAATGTTACACAAGTTTATGCACCAAAGGTATTTGTTAGCAGAGTATGACTTTTATGACATTGTGCAGACCTAAAGAAGAGTAACCTAATACTTAGTTTTTAGGATTTCATTCTGCTCCAGAAATTTAGAAAGGAATTCAAGTGTTGGTCATCTCAGGGCCACACTCACCTCCTCTTGAAGATCCCCCTGTTACCAATCATGAAAAAAGTGAAAGTGTTAGTTGCTCAGTTGTGTCCGACTCTTTGCGATCCCAGGGACAGTAGCCTGCTAGGCTCCTCTGTCCATGGAATTCTGCAGGCAAGAACATTGGAATGGGTAGCCATCCCCTCCTCCAATCATATTTCTCCTTATATTCATACCAAGTTCCTTAGCACCAAGGAACTCTGATTTGTACCCATTTGCTGTTTTAAAGTTATTTTGCCTGATAAAATAGGTTAATTGTAGTAAAACTGAAATTCAGAAAAAAGTTATAAAAGAAAGGGACACACCCAACGTTCTTTCATCTCAGAATGACTGCCTATAACATGTTAGCATTCTTCTCTTGTTCTTTTACTGTATATATGAATTTTTTTAAAGGATAATTCACATACCATCAAATTTACCCTTTTAAAGTGTACAATTCAGTGAGTTTTAGTATGTTCCCAAGTTTAGCCATCACCACTGATTCCAGAACATGTCAAAAGAAACCCTGTATCCATTAGTAGTCACTCCATTTTTCTCTTCCCAATTGACCTATGTCAATGGATTTGCCTACTCAGACATGGCATGTAAATGGAATTAAATAGTATGTGGCCTTTTCTGTCTGGTTTCTTTCACTTAGTATATTTTCATAGTTTATCCATGTTGTGGAATGTAGCAATACTCTATTCCTTTTGATGACTGAATGATATTCCACTGTGAATTTACCATATTTTGTTTATCTGTTCATCAGTTGAGAGATATTCGGATTTTTTCCACTTTTAAACTATTATTATAAATAGTGCTTCTATGAACATTTGTGTACAAGTTTTGTACAGACCTATGTCTCCAGTTGTCTTGGGTGTATACCTAAGAGCGGGATTGCTGGATCATACAGTAATTCTACATTTAACTTTTGGAGGAACTTTCAAACTGTTTCCCAAGGCAGTTGCACTATTTTACCTTCCCACCAGCAGTGTATGTGAGTTCCAATTTCTTCACATCCTCACCAACACTTGTTATTGTTTATTTTAAAAATTACAATTATCCAGGACTTCCCTGATGATCTAGTAGTTACGACTCTGTGCTCCCAATGCAGGGGGCACAGGTTCAATCCTCGGGTGGGGAACTAAGATCCCACATGCCTCATGGCCAAAATACCAAAACATAAAACAGAAGGAATACTGCAGAAAATTCAGTAAAGATTTTAAAGGTGGTCCACATTTTTTTAAAAAGTCTTAAATTACAATTATCCTACCATGTGTGAAATGATACCGCATTGTGGTTTTCACTTCTGTTTCTCTGATAACTAGTGATGTTGGGTATCTTTTCACCAGCTTATTAGCCATTTGCAAATCTTCTTTGGAGAAATATGTATCCAAATCTTTTACCCATTTTTAAATTTACAAATATTTTCTCCCATCCTGTAGAGAAATGTTTTACTTTTTTTCTTTTTTTTTCCAGCTGTGTTGCAACGCTTGTGGGATCTCACTTCCCTGACCAGGGATTGAACCCCAGGCTGTGGTGGAATCCTAACCCCTAGGCCACCAGGGAAACTCCTTCTTTTTACTTCTTTATGGTGTCTTTTGGAGCACAAAAGTTTTAACTTTAATGAAGTCCAATTTATCTATTTTTTTCTTTGATTGCTTGTACCTTTGGATTCATATCTAAGAAACTATTGTTTAATCCACAGTTATGAAAATTTACATCTACACTTTAAGAGTTTTAGAGGTTTCACCCTAACTTTAGGTTTTTGATTCATTTTGAGTTAATTTTTGCACATGATGTGAGGTAGGGGTCCAACTTCATTTTTTGGCATGTGGCTATCCCATTGTCTTAGTATCATTTGTTGAAAAGACTTTTCTCTCCTCATTAAATCATCTTTGCATTCTCGTGGAAAATTAATTGTCCATAAATGTATGGATTTGTTTCTGGACCCTCATTTCTATTCTATTGATCTTTATATCAAGGCTGTGCCAGAACCACAGTCTTGATGATTATAACTTTGTAGTAAGTTTGGAAATTAGGAAGTGTTAGTCCTTCAACTTCGCTCATTTTTAAGAAAAAGGACCCCTGGCATTTCCACTTGAATTTTCAAATCAACTTGTCAACTGATGCAAAAATCCTGCTAGGATTTTGATAGAGATTGTGCTGAATCTGTAGACCAATTTGGAGAGTCAGTTCAGTTTAGTTTAGTTGCTCAGTTGAGTCCGACTCTTTGCAACCCCACGGACTGCAGCACGCCAGGCCTCCCAGTCCATCATCAACTCTGGAGTTTACCCAAACTCATGTCCATTGGGTTGGTGACGCTATCCAACCATCTCATCCTCTGTTGTCCCCTTCTCCTGCCCTCAATCTTTCCCAGTATCAGGGTCTTTTCAAATGAGTCAGCTCTTCGCATCAGGTGGCCAAAGTATCGGAGCTTCAGCTTCAGCATCAGTCCTTCCAGTGAATACCCAGGACTGATCTCCTTTAGGATGGACAGCTTGGATCTCCTTGCAGTCCAAGGGACTCTCAAGAGTCTTCTCCAACACCACAATTCAAAAGCAATTTCTCGGCGCTCTGCCTTCTTTACAGTCCAACTCACATCCATACATGAGTACTGGAAAAACCATAACCTTGACTAGACGGACCTTTGTTGGCAAAGTAATTTGGAGAGTACTGTGATCTTATTAAGTCTGACAATCCATGATCACAGGTATTTTTCCATTTATGTAGGTCTTCTTTTGTTTCTTTCAATGACATTTTGGAATTTTCAGTGTAAATTATTGCACTTTTTTGCTATATTTTGTTAAATTACTAAGTGTTTTATTTATTTTGATGCCACAGTTGATGAATTTTTAACATAGATGGCTCTTCCTATTTAGGGACCAGTTTGTACCTGCTTATTTCACTTCAATCATATCATAGACATTTCCCCAAAATTACTAAGAATCCTTCTTCAAATTCATTTTTTAAGACTATGTATTAGTGCACTGTATAGTTCCACTCTTTGAGCAAACTCTGGGAGATAGTGAAGGACGGGGAACCTGGTGTGCTGCAGTTCAAGGGGTCACGAAGAGTCAGACATGACTTAGTGACTGGGCAATAAGCAACAGTGGTTCCACTGTAAGTAATTTAGCCATTCTCCTGTTGTGGAAAATTTAGTTTCTTTACATTTTTTTTCCCATTTTATAAATATTCCTGTAATAAATATTTCTGCTGATCTTTCTATGTCTGCATTTCAGATTATTTTCTTATAAGTAGTAATGGCCCCTTCCACCATAAAAGAACACAGCAAGAAGTTGCCAGATATGAATCAGGAAAAGGGCCCTCACCAGAAGGTCATCAACCTAGTGCCTTGATCTTGGACTTCCCAGCATTCAGAACTGAGAGGAGCCAAGATGGAGTAGAAAGACCCTGAGCTTACCTTGTAAATAGTCATGTATTCTTGTTCTCTCATAATGACTTTTATTTTGTACAACTCTTGTGAGAAGTTTGAGACCCCCTGAAATTTTGAACTCCTGGAGGCCCATTTCTTCTTTTGCAACCCCACATAGCCCCCAGGGACAGGCCTGCAGGGGCCCTGACTTCTCCCCTTACCCCCACAGCACTGTGTTCTGACCCTGCCACAGCTCTCATCACTCACTGATATAAGCTCATGGTAACTTGTTACACCCCCACATGATCGAGAGGCCCAACAGAACAAGAGCTGGACCTTAGTCCTTGGTCTATAGAAGACCCTTAATAAATGTTTATCAAATGAGTGAGCCAGGCAGAGCAGGAGTTCAAGTTCCTAGGCCAGACTCGGAATCTTGAGTCAACAAGTTATATTGTTGTTGTTGTTCTGTTGCTTCAACTGAACAAGCCGTGTCCGACTCTTTGTAACCCCATGGACTGCAGCAGGCCAGGCTTCCCTATCTTTCACTATCTCCCAGAGTTTGTCCAAACTCATGTCCATCAAGTAGATGATACCATCCAACCATTTCATTCTCTGTAGCCCCCTTCTCCTCCTGCCCTCAATCTTTACCAGCATCAGGGTCTTTTCCAAGAGTCGGTTCTTCTCATCAGGTGGCCAAAGTACTGGAGCTTCAGTTTCAGCATTAGTCCTTCTAATGAATATTCAGGGTTGATTTCCTTTAGGATTGACTGGGGACTCTCAAGAGTCTTCTCCAACACCACAGTTCAAAAGCATCAATTCTTCGGTGCTCAGCTTTCTCTATAGTCCAACTCTCACATCCATACATGACTACTGGAAAAACCATAGGTTTGACTGTATAGACCTTTACAGAAAAGTGAGGTCTCTGCTTTTTAATATGCAGTCTAGTTTTTTCATAGCTTTTCTTCCAAGTAGCAAGCGTCTTTTAATTTCATGGCTGCAGTCATTGTCCGCAGTGATTTTGGAGTCCAAGAAAATAAAGTCTGTCACTGTTTCCATCTTTTCCCCCATCTATTTGCCATGAACTGATGGGACTGGATGCCATGATCTTAGTTTTCTGAATGTTTAATTCAACAAATTATGGCCATTAGGTTTTCAGAATGGCCAACAAAGAGTATGCTGAACAGAAATTGTGGGCTGAAAAAAAAAGAAAAGAAATTATGTGCTAAAAAGGGCCCTTGCCCTATTCATGAGTTTTCAAACTTCTTTTATGACCACAGTATAATATGTAATATTAGATAGACAGGGGAGATAGAGTGAGGAAATGGTGGAAATTGAAACCCTATCTATGGAATTTTCTCAGTGGCCCCTGAGACACTACAATAAAACCAAGTTTGTAAAGATGATTGCACTAGTCCAACATTCTAATTTTACAGACTAGGGAAAGGTTGCTCTTGAGCAGGAAAAGGACTCAGATCTGACTGCCATTCATGAAATGTTCCTCTATTGAATCCAACCTCTGAACAGTATATTTGAAGCATTCCACATCACTTATGAAAGCATCTAAAAGCCCACTAACCAAGATCCATTGTTTAAAGTATTGTTCCCATGTAGCATATTTTAAAAGTAAAATTAATTTCATGTTAAAAAAAAAAAACTTACTGGAATGAGGTAGTAAGACAAGCTCAGCAATTGTCACAAAGCTTGAGTGAAGCGGCAGCTTTTCTCTTTGAAGATCCTACGGGGCGCTGAATTACCGTAAATACTGATATAGGGACGCAAATAAGGAAAAACTTTTTTTTCCTTTCAGATTTTAGTTCCTGGGTGGCTCAGTGGACCCTAAGAACACTGTGGGGATGAGAGGATGTGCAACCTCTCTTGCTGACTTCTCTGCAACATGCTCTTTCCCTCTCCTGCTCAATGGATTCTCATATTTACAAGGCAAGTCTTTACTCCTCAACCTGTCATGCATTCCAGGATTTTGCCTCTCCAGTCCCACTCGAGCTTCCAACTTTGTTTGGGCTAGACAAAGTGCTCCTCGAAGTCAGGGCTCGTGTCTTATGCATCTTTGTATCACCAGTAGCAAAGAACAGGTCCTGGCACACAGTGGTGAATCAAAATGTGTTTGATGAACCTATTGAAACCTCTTACCTCCAGGATTTTATTTAAAAAAAAAAACAAAAACAAAACTGTCCCCGCAGGCTGAGTATTCATCCCCTGAATTATTAATCACCTCAGAGGTACTACCTCCTTCTTTGCCTCCACGAATCTCTCAGGCCACTCTCGATGCTTTCACCTAAAATTTTCCTTTCTCGTATTTGTGCCTGGGACTAGTCAATGTCGGACCCAAAGCTATTCTCCGCACCCCAATAGAGCCAAGTAGGACTGAAGTCCCTTAGCTGCTCGGGGCCTGCTGGGAGGCAATAAGTAGAATACCTTGCGAATCTCCAGAAATGGGCTCGCTCTGGGGCTGAGTTTCTATGGCAACCATACGGCAAGCCGGCCTCTCCGATACAGTTTCTCCCGGGACCACAGAGACGCAGTTCCAGTGTGCATCTCTATGGTTTCGTAGCCTAGAAGGGTCTAAACAGCACTTCCGGGAAGATGGCTGCGCACAAGTCACGTCTGTCACATGTTTCTGCGGAGAGGACCTCGCAATGATGGTAAGGGGCTTCAGTCCCCCGAATGGTGACTGTCGTCGCCCGGGCTCAGGAGCAAATGTGACAGAAGGGGAATAGTTTTACCCAAGTGAAGCTGCGGTCGGAGGGCTGGAGTTTTAACCTCAACAGGAAGAAACCCTAGGGAGAGGAGCCAGCTCTTTAGAACCTCTCTAAGAGTGGTAGCCCAGGGCCCCTTCTCCAGAAAACTCAGGTTGACTGGAAAGAGAACAGTTCTGAAAATGTGCTCACAGCCTTCGCAAAGACTGCGGAGCACAGTCTGGGATCTAGCTTCTCTCCACAGCTATCTGTTCTAGGTCGGTTAAGGAAATTTCTCCCTGTGTTATTCAGTTCAACAATTAAGGACTGAACGCATTCAGGAGCTGCATTAAGTGCACCAGGGGTTGGGGAATAGGACCAAGCATAGGCTATGGTATATAATATAATTTCGAATTAATGCGACAAGGCATAGGCTGTGGTAAGTCTTAGAGTTTAAAGCATAAATGGCTATGAGCCTGTGTGTAGTGATTGAGAACACCAGTTCTGGAGTGCCCGAGATCCTAGATCCGCTACTTAACCAGCTATTTGATTTGTGCAAGTAGCTAAACTTCCCAATGCCATTTCTTCAGTTGTAAGTTACAGTAAAAACACCTCCTGGGAATTCCCTGGTAGTCCAGTGGTTGGGACTCTGCACCTTCACTGCGGAGGGCTGGAGTTCAGTCCGTGGTTGGGGAACTAAGATCCTGCAAGGAACCCGGGGCAGCCAAAACAAAAACCCAGAACACCTCCCAGTGGGGTGGTTGGAAGGATTAAATGAGATAATATGCGTGAAACAGTTAGCAACAGGCTGCCATTGAATAAATGCAAAAGTGTTAGTTGTTCTTGTTATAATAGATCAGAAATAACTTCTGAGAAGAGGCAGCGTTTTGAAGCCCTCAGTGTTTGAATTTTATTTCTCTTGCCGTATCAAGAAGCAGGATAGGGCATTTCCTCACTCAGTGCTTCTCTGTTGGGACTCCAGGGTCTCAATTATATTTTCAGGTAATCATCCTTCAAAGTAGAAATGTGAACAGAAATGTGAGTCACCCTAAATTTGTTACTTTTCATATCTAACCAGACTAGTCATCATTCTTAAGCTTAATATGTAATGTTTAGGATGGGTAGGTAACTTAACGACGTGTCTTATTTTTTTACTAGCGTACTTAGTAAACCTTCTTAAACACAATTGAAAATTTTAGCCTTCAAAGTCCTCACTTGGGGAGGCTAGAGGATTAATCCAGTAGTGCCATTTTTGTTGTTGAGTTGCTAAGTTGTGTCTGACTCTCTGTAATCCCATGGACTGTAACCCGACAGGTTCCTCTGTCCATGGGATTTTCTAGGCAAGAATACTGGAGTGGGTTGCCATTTATCCATGGGATCTTCCCAGACCAGGGAGCAAACCTGTGTCTCTTGTATTGGCAAGCAGATTCTTTACCACTAAGCCATCAGGGAAGCCCCAGTTTTGCCATTAATCAACTTTTAAAATGGTTCTGCAATGCCTCTAATAAGTGATCTTAATAGAAAAGTTAACTTTAGTAACTCAAATCAGCAGTGACTGTCTTAGTTTTGAATGTCTTGTGCAATAAGCCATCTTAACCATTTCAAGGCAAATTTTGATATATAAGTTGGATAATGGCATTGTGGAGTCCAAGAAGGAGGAACACCTGAATGACTATAAAGAAATGCAACTACAGTGGGCCCTTGAACAGCATGAGTTTGAACTGCACGGGTCCACTTATATGTGGATTTTTTTCAATAAATACTACAGTAGCACCACCGTGGTTAGTTGAATCCTGGCATGTGGAAGGCTAAGTATAGAATTGGGGTTTTGGTATCAATGGCAGGTCCTGAAACAAGTCCCCCGCTGATAACTGAGGGATGACTGTAGTTGGGAATGTAATAGAAACAGGGCTACTAGTCATGCCTCCTGGGCTCATATTTCCAGCTATGTCTCTTACCAGCTGTATAAGAAACCAGGCAAGAAACCGAGACTTGATTTTTCTCCTCTATAAAATAAGGATAATATCTGTCTTACAGAACTGTCAGGGTTAAATGAGACAGTATAACAATGTGTGTAACCCCCCTATTAAATAAAGAGCACCTTTCTAAGCTGGACAGTTTCAAAAGGGGTGCTCCAACAAGACTGAAAGACACTGGTGTTGTAGCCCCCACACCAAGTAAGAGGACAGTGTAAATGCTGGGGCACAGGCATAGGATACAGGCTGTATTAAGTACTGCTGTCTTATAACTGGAGGAGGAGATGGCAACCCACTCCAGTATTCTTGCTGGGAGAACCCCATGGGCAGAGGAACCTGGTGGGCTACAGACCAAAGGGTCACAAAGAATCACACAACTGAGCACAGACAGATATAACTCAGGTTAACGAACATCTTGTTGCTTTGCTTTGTTTTTAACATGGTAATAAATCATGGGAGATGTTATCAGGTAGCGGTAAAGAGTGGGAATTCTGCAGAACAGCTGCCTGAGTTTGAATTCTACGTGCATCAGCTGTGTGACCTTGAGCAAGTCACCTAACCTCTTTAGGCTTTAGTTTCCTCATTTGTACGAAAGCATAGTAATACTTTCCTGAATGCAAAGTTTAGGAAATCTTCCTGGACTGGGACGATTACATGAAATGATCCATGCAGAGCCTTAGCAAAGCCCAGCGTGTGGTGAGCTCTCCATAAATTTAGGTATTATCGTTAATACCAGTCCTCCTTGACTTTCAGCATGTTGACCCCTCAGTGGTCAGGGAGCTCCCCAAGAACCAGTCCTCCCAGCTCAGTCTCTGCTCCAGCTCCAGCAAAGAATTCTTATAAGAGCAGTCAGCATGAATTTGGTGCATGATTTGAGCACTTTCTCCTTTCCTCTTAAAGGGATGACAGTGACTGCTTCTTCTCCAGTGAGAGCCATGAGTATCACCCCCGAGGTCAAGAGTCGGGGGATGAAGTTTGCTGAGGAGCAGTTGCTTAAGCATGGATGGACTCAAGGTGATTCCCATGGGGCCCCTTCCACATCCAACTCCCTCACTACCCTCTGCCCAGGGGGAGAGGCATTATCCTGGGTTAACCTCTAGGTAGTCTGTTCAACGGAAGAGGAAAAGTTAAAGAGAAAATTTGCAGAAGAAAATTGCTGATATTTTCAGAAAAGGGAAGAAATATGACTGTGGATAGCGAGAAGGAAGTGGCTGAGAGAACTGGGAGTGGGAACGAGATGACCTCTGTCCTGAGAGAATTATGGGAAAAGAGAGTTTGGGCTCAAAGACATGAAGACCGTATGGAGAGGTGCTAGAAAGAGTGGAACTGGGAGGGTTTCTGAGGACAGGGCATGCCCAGTGCTAGGTGTGGGGAATGACAAAGAGTGGCATGTGCCAGGGTTGCTTTGTGAGGGCTTAGGGCAGGCAGTGGAATAAGCCAGGTCATTCACTGTCTTCTGCAGGCAAAGGCCTGGGCCGGAAGGAGAATGGTATCACCCAGGCCCTCAGGGTGACGCTGAAGCAGGACACTCATGGGGTAAGACTGGACAGACTGCGGGAGGTCAGTGGGGATGGGAGATGGGGGCCTTGAAGATAGGGTGAGGGAGGGGAATGACAAGTCCTGAGTTCATACTTCTCTGGCAGGTGGGACACGACCCCGCCAAGGAGTTCACAAATCACTGGTGGAATGATCTGTTCAACAAGACTGCAGCCAACTTGGTGGTGGAAACCAGGCAGGTATGAGCTCTAATAGTAGGCATGTGAAACACGAGGGCCTGGGACACATGGGGTGAGGGAGACATGGTACCCACTCACACATACTTCCCCACAGGACGGAGTACAGATAAGACGCCTGTCTAAGGAGACCACCCGTCAGGATCATGCCAAGCCCAACTTGCTGTATCAGAAGTTTGTGAAGGTACTAGAGGCTGGGGGTGAGAGGGCCCATCCCTTTCCCTTCCCTGGTCTCTTGGGGTCTGAACAATTCCCTTGCATGCCCTACCTGTTCTCAGGACTGTCCTAAGAGTAGGGTCCTGTGACTGTCCTCACTGTTGCTGACCTAGACTGCCCAGATCCTCAGCAAGAATTGAAATCTTCAGGCTGCATGGATCCCTGCCATCTGCTGAGGGGGCTGCAACAGGGAGTGGGAGGTGGGGGACAGTAGGAGCTGCCAGAGGAGAGCAGGGAGGGGACATCTATTTCAAAGGACTTAGAAGCCAGAGGAGACCTGAGAGATTATCGGACCCATTGTCTTTTATTTTGCAGATGTGGCCGGCAGGGGGGAGGTGGCTCACCGAAGAGCCCACAGGTGGCTAGTAGCAATAACAGCCTGTTCTAGCCAAGGACTAGAACCCAGGTGTTCAGACTTCCCTTTTCTAGCATGCCAATGGAAGGGAGCTGACATTTAACGATCTTCTCTTACATGCTTAAGGGCTCTACGTGTTATCCAGCAGATCTTTCCCATTCATCTCTGTGGCCATCTTCTGCCCCAGTTCAGACCATCATCTCCTGCATTATTTCTTTCACAGCCTCATAACTAGCTAGGTTTCTCACTGTAGTCTCAATCCCCATGCCAATCAGTTCATCCTCCACAAAGCATCCAGAGTGTTCTCTGTCAAACACAAGTTTCACTGTGTCACTGGCTCCTCCTTGTCCTTGCCTTCTTTCCTATCGTGTTTCTCGCCACTTCTCAGGACCTCTATCTACACTTTAGCCAGATTGATTCTGAATCTTTTTCAGGTACCATGTTTTTTCACCTTCAAATTTTTGCATATGCTCCCTCTGTCTGGGACATTCTGCTTCCTTTACCTGCTGACCTTTTCCTTGTCTTTCAAAGCTGAGTTACTTGTAGGAACTATTCCCCAAACCCTGAAGCCTGAGTTGGGTACCCCTTCTCTAGCAGAGATAATTGTTGTTTAGTCATTAAGTCATGTCTGACTCTTTTGGGACACTATGGACTATAGTCCGCCAGTATTTTGTTCATAATTGCCTACATTCTGCCACATCTCTTCCCTGTTAACCACGTAGGGTCCATGTTGGCTGCACCCATCTCATTCTTATTCCACTCTGTATCCCCAGCCTTTTAATCCATAGTAGGTTCTTAACCTGGTTAAACAAAGAACTGTGCATAGGTGTTGGGCCAGGGTAGGGGGGCGCACAGGTTGTGAAAAGAACCATCTTTATTGTCTGTTACTAGAACCATGAGATGACCACCAGGGGGCACTTGTCCCACAGTGAAGACCTGATGACCCAAGCCCTTGTCCCTCCCTTCTTGTTCTGCCCACTAGCTAGCTGGCTGTGGGCCAGGGAGCCAGGACTGCCCCTGCCCCACCCATTCCCAACTGCAGCCCACTTCCTGCCCAAGTTGACATATGCAGGTTGGCACACCTCTGTGGATATCTGTAAGGAGTGATGTTGGGGGCTGACAGATTTGTGCCTCTGGCTATTTGAGATGGTGGTTGGGGGTGGTTTCCAGAAGGGAAGTGGGATGATGGTGGTGTTGAGTGGGCCTTGTCCATCCCCGTGATTCCTCCTTCTAGACGGCCACACTGACTTCAAGTGGGGAGAAGCCAGACAAGGACTGGGAAAGCTTCAGTGATGACGACAGCCAGGAGCCCAAGCCTCCAAATGTGTGAGACTTCTTTCTAGTGCTGGGGCACATGGGAGATGCCTTCAAATCTCAGAAGAAAGGACCAGTATAATGCTTGACTGTGGTCTTCTTGGGGGGTGGAACTGTTGTACTAATCTTTGGCACTTCCAGGTCCTGAATAGGAACTCATTGGTGAATGTTTTAGAGGGGAGGAGAGGTCAAGCCTTTCCACCAGATCCATTTGTAATTCCTGATTCCCACCCCTCTCCGACAGTCTGACCGATGAGATGCTGCTCCAGGCCTGTGAGGGACGAACAGCACACAAGTGAGTAGTGGCTGGCTTCCTGGGCTCCCTTCTTTTCTCCCCATCACAAGCCCACCATTGAGGGTGGCCTGTGCCACTCTTTTCACCCCAGAGGAAATGATTCCTACTCTTTGCCCATTTCTGAAGCTGCCTGAAGACAGGTAGCTCCTCCCTACCAACTGTCCCTGCAGTCTCAAAGATTAGGCCTCTTTTCCCTGATAGCCTCCCTCTGACTTGCTGCTGCTGCTAAGTCACTTCAGTCGTGTCCGATTCTGTGCGACCCCATAGACGGCAGTCCACTAGGTTCCTCTGTCCCTGGGATTCTCCAGGCAAGAACACTGGAGTGGGTTGCCATTTCCTTCTCCAATGCGTGAAAGTGAAGTCGCTCAGTTGTGCCTGACTCTTAGCGACCCCGTGGACTGCAGCCCACCAGGCTCCTCCATCCATGGGATTTTCCAGGCAAGAGTACTGGGGTGCCATTGCCTTCTCTGCCCTCTGACTTGGGCCCCATCTATTTCAGGGCTGCCCGTCTTGGGATCACAATGAAAGCTAAGCTTGCTCGCTTAGAGGCCCAGGAGCAGGCCTTCCTGGCTCGGCTCAAAGGCCAGGACCCTGGGGTCCCTCAACTGCAGTCTGAGAGCAAGCCCCCCAAAAAAAAGAAAAAGAAAAGGAAGCAGGAACAGGAGGAAGAGGCTACAGCAACTGAAAGGAGTGCAGAAGAGTACTCAGAACACACTGACGAGAGCATCAGAAAAAGCAAGAAGAAGAAAAGACGGCATCAAGAAGAAAGAGTCACAGATAAGGAGAGCATCGCTATAGAAAATGAGGACGAGACCACAAGAACAGGTGGGCTTGGGGAATTGAAAAACAGAGAGCACGTTGACCGGCCCCTCAGGAAAAAGAGGAGGAGGCAGTACCGTGAAGAGGAGAAGGTGGAGGTGGAGGTCCTGGGTAACGAGGGAGGTCAGGTCAGTGGAGTCAGGACAGAGGAAGCAGAGAGAAGAGTGTACACTGAGCCATGTGGCAGAAGCAAGAACAGGCAGCAGCATGAGGAAGATGACTTGAACACAGAGGATGAAGGAGTTGAAGAGGCTCTTGTAGATAGTGGGACCAGAGAAGCAGAAAGCAGATCGTGCAGTGATCAGAAAAGGAGGAGAAGCAAGAAGAAAAGATGGCAGCATCAGGAGGAAGTCTTGGATGGACCTGGAGTCAGCACTGGCCAGAAAGCAAAAAAGAAGAAACAGAAGAAGAGAGACTGAAGGCCAGGTCACGGTGGGGCCCGACTGATGCCTCTTCAGGAGTTTAAGCCTTGGCGGCCTGAGCTGATGCAGGTCTTACGCACCCTCTCAGTGAGGAGTCCCTCCCGAGGAGGAAATAGCAGTGGAACAGCAGTCCGCTGAGAGGACAGTGCTAGTGCCATGTCTGAGTCGAGGGAGAGGCAAGTCCCCCTTACAGCATCCAACCCAGAGATGGTGAACTCAGGCACCTGCAGGGGCCAGGCAGCTAAGGGACCAGGATGCGGGGAGCTGTGGCACTGGGAATGCGGACATCTGAAGAGACATCTTGGCTAAAAGAAGCTGAAAATGTAGATCTATGGAAAATATACTGATTTTTTATTTTGAAGGCTAAGAAAAACATGCAAATTCCGCCCATAGGTTGCCAGTTTCTAACTATACCAAATTGAATAAACATCAGCTTGTTCTTCTAGCCTGTGGATAAGTTGCGACTGTCATCTCCATTCTCAGCCCGGGAAGGTCCTGAATACAAATTAGTTTCCTTAGAGGCCTCTGAAGAAATTCCTTCTGTTAACGTCTGGTAGTCTTGCTATGCTGTTAAGTGAAAGGAGAGAGTTCAGAGAACCTCACCCAGCTCCCTATCTGCATCCCTAATAAGAACTCTGTGTGTGTAAAGGACGCACACCTCACCTAGGAGCCTTTTTCAGCATCTGAAAGTCAACTGTCATTGCCCCCAAATGCCATAGAAACCTCTCTTGCATATTGTTCCCCCAGAGAGAGTGCACCACCTCTCCAGTGTTGCTCTCTGGCTATGCCATGTCTTAACCGTTCTTTCAGAAGAGCTCCCAGGACTCACAGTTCTGGGGGAGAGGCACTAAGTCTTTATTGAAAAGAATGCCCCCCACCTTCTCTCACTGCAGACGATAGACACATTCGGTGTCAGGGTAGGGTGGTAGGTTCAGCTGGTACTTCTTTTCCAGAGCAGGTGGCACGAAGCGACCCCCCAGGTAGTGGTAACGACCAGTAAACTGGGTTGCAGACTTTTTGGGTGCTGTCAGGGAGATGAGCAAGTCTGGCTGGATCCCTCCAGAGCTTCCCTTCTCCACGTCCCATCCTGAAAAGAAGGTGGTAGTCAGAGCAGAAGGGACCAAGATGTCCAGTCCCCTTCCACACCTTGCTCTGCAATAATCTTAAAGGAGTGGGAAGCCCCCTGGGTCCCCACCTGAGGAAATCATGTCTTGGAGCTGCACATACTCCTGGGCTCTGGTCTCACAGTCAACATGTAAAGGGCATTCCTAAACTCTTTGTTCCTCAGCCCTACTTTGGCTATGTTCTGCACCTCTAGACTCTGTCTGAACCTTGAATCAGGAGCAAGAACTCCTAGGTACCTACCTCAAGAGAGGGCAGAGCCCTGATCCCCCCAACCTCCTTGGACCCAGCACCTGAGGGAATGTCGATGCTGGCAATGGGCACAGTGAGTCCATTCAGAACGCTCAGGATGCTGCGGAATGGCTCCCGAACCTCACCCGTGAAGCTGAAGCCAAAGATGGCATCCACCACCAGCTCATACAGTTCATCAATCAGCATCGGCTGTGGTAGAGCAGGAGAAGATGTCAGAGCTAGCAGCTTCACAAAGAACCCTTAACAGGAAAGGGCTGTCCTCTGTACCCAAAGACCATAGGCACAGGGAGAATTTTAATCTCATTCTGAGGCTTAGAGTTCATTGCAGGTCACTGATTGAGGCCAAGCGGTGTCCAGTCACATTTTCTGCTCGGAGTGTCTGCCAACCACTGGAGAGGCTACAGTGTGGGACAGCCCGAGACTTAGAGTCAGGACAGACAGGCTCTGGCCTTGCCTCTGCTGTGAACTGATTTTTGACTCTGGACAAATCACTTACCTTCTTTTGCATCTCAGTCTCTTCATCTGTAAAATGTGCTAAGGAATTTTAAAATGTTCTCAAGTTTCCCACTCCTAAATCCATTGTCTGAAGAAAGGGTTTAGGATAAGGTAGTCACTTCAGTTCCCAAGAGGGGCACATAATGTTTACCGAATGCTAGGGGAAGAGGAATTGGCTACAGCGTGGAGTGACCAAGGGAGATTAAGGGGAAATAAAGCTTTAGAGAGGGGGTTGCTGGCAGCTCATAAATGGAGCACACCCTATGACACCAATTCCATTCAGGTAGCATGCTTTAGGCACCTTCTGTGCCAGGCGCTCTCCATGCCCTCTAAGAGTGCTCTGGAGAGGAAGATTCATAAGTGAGCTCAGCCTGGAAAGGTGAGGGAAGAGCAGGACACAGGAATGCAGTGAACTGGAGCCACCTACCTCTGGGGGCATTTCACCAAGGAAGGGGATGTCCATTTTCTGGCACTGCGTCACCAGTGCAGTGAAAAGTGGCTTGTTAGGCCTTTTAGGGTAATAGATGGTTGGCTGGTAGCCCTGTGAGGAAAGGAAGGGGGTAATTCAAGCCCAGGTCTTGGAAACTTCTCCCGCACAGCCCTTCCCCATGTACTCACAAAGAGTTTGAGGTGTCGAGCACAGACCAGCCCATCTCCTCCATTATTCCCAGGGCCACAGATGACCAGGACGGTAGGGGGGCTCCTGGACAGGGACGTGGGGGGATATGCCTGAAGGCAGAGTCAAAGGGGATTCAGAGGGGCTTTGGGCAGTGACAGACCAGGCTTGGCCTGGCCGTCCCTCCCCTCACTCCTTGTGCCTAGGCCGGGGGGCTTGCCCCAAAAGTCGAGGGTTGTGCCACTGACCTTGGCAATGGCTGTGGCACAGCTCAGACCGGCCAGCTCCATAAGTTGGTCCACGCTGAACTGGTACTCATTAAACAGCTCCTGGTCCACGGCTTGGGCCTCCTCCTGGCTGAGGAAACCCACGGCCTGAGTCCCCACTCCTCAGGTGTTCCCTCGCGCGGGCGGCACGGCCGCCCCAGGTCCCGCCCCCTTGGGTTCCACCCAAGTCCTGCTCTTGCCCGCCCAGAACCTCGCCTACCTCAGATACTTCACTGCTGAACTCGCCATGACTTCTGAGTCCCCGCGGCCACCCGAGATCAGCCGCTGCGGCACCCACCAGGTGGGTCCTGCGCGACAGGAGCCGGCCTGGACTCTGACGCGCGACAGGCGCGAGCCTGCAACCAGCAGCCCGAGCCCCAGAAGCGCCCGCAAACCGGACATGCAGCTAGTCGGGAGGGAGCCCTCTGGCCCGCCCGGCGCATGCGCAGTACTTAGCCCTGCCCCCGAGGGGCCGGGCCCGCACGCACCCTTGCCGGAAGCGGGCCTAGGACGGGCAGTTCCGCCGCTTCTCGTCCTGTTACTGTGCGCGCCAACTCCCCGGGTGCCTTCCCACCCCGGCCCCCCTCCGCCAGGGCGTCTTGTCTTACGGTCTGGATCCGAGCCCATCGCCGGAGCATTTTCATACTGCCTCACAAATGACCCGAAGTGTTTGCTCTCAAGCGCCCGTCGATAATAATTCTTCGTTTCATGTTTTTGTGTAGCAGTTGTGTTACTGCTAAGCTGTGTAGCATAGCAGTTAACCCGGGTTCCTGCCCTACCCCTTACTGAGTGAACTTGGCTCTCCAGATTTGTTTCCTGTGTATAAAATGGGATACGAGTACATACGGGGCTATATTCCACGCAAAGCCGTAGACAGCGTCAGGCACATAGGGCTCAATAAGTTAATGTTCTTATTAACACTACTAAGCGTTTCATATAACTTGGGACCCCTCTCCCCACTAAATTAGCCTCGCTTATCTCTGCTTACCTGGCTTCCCAGGTAAAGAACCCGCCTGCCAATGCAGGAGAAGTAAGAGAGGCGAGTTGGATCCCTGGATGGGGAAGATCCCCTGGAGAAGGAAATGGCAACCTACTCCAGTATTCTTGAATTCATGGACAAAGGAGCCTGGCAGGCCACAGTCAATGGGGTCACAAAGAGTCAGACACGACTTAGCGACTAAACAACAGGACTGAGGGGGGTGTTTTTATGCTAGTTTATTCTTTTTCTGTAACATGAATTCCATTCCTGGCTAGTTCACTGAGAAAAGCAAAAACCCCTACTACCTTAAAAGAAAAAAATTATTTATTTCGGCTGTGCTGAGTCTTCATCGCTGCCAGAGGTTTTTTTCCTTATTCACAGTGAGGGGGACTATACTCTAGTTGCAATCATTGGACTTTTCTTTGCGGTTGCTTCTCTTGTTTCAGAGTCCGGGCTTTAGGGCACTCAGGCTTCAGTAGTTGCGGTTCCTGGGCTCAGGAGTTGTGGTTCCCCAGCTCTAGAGCACAGGCTCAGTAGTTTTGGCACATGGACGGAGTTACTCTGCGGCATGTGGGATCTTTCTGGACCAGGGATGGAACCCATGTCTTCTGCATTGGCAGGCAGATTCTTTACCACTGAGCCAGGAGAGAAGCCGGAACCCCTCCTACTTTTAACTATTCCTCTGATGCTGTGCAATGCTGTGCTTAGTCACTCAGTCGTGTCTGACTCTGCAACCCCATGGATTGTAGCCCACCAGGCTTCTCTGTCAATGGGATTTTTGGGGGGCAAGAATATTGGAATGGGATGCCATTTTCCTTCTCCAGGGAATCTTCCCAACCCAGGGATGGAACCAGTGTCTCCTGTGTCTCCTGCATCACAGATTATTTAGTTACCCACTGAGCCATCTGGGAAGCCCATTCCTCTGATAGTCTCCTTTTTCATTACAAGAGGCTTATGATCTCCGATGGGTTGTAACCTTGCCTTCATCATTGTTTGTTTTACATGTCTGATGTGGAAAATCGAATGTATCAGACTGTGATTGTGATGGAAAATTGTTTTGGTTAGACTATGTTTGTGGTTTACTCATCCTTGGTTTTTAGCTTATTCATCTTAATTGAAATAGAGTTTACATTACAATTGCATAATCTTATCTAAGACTTCACTAATTTTGTTTTATAGCTTCACCAGTATATAAGTAGCTTCACTTTTATATATTAGTCATGACTTAGTGAACAACAAGACTCCCTACAGGCCTACTTGAGAAAATTAGTCAGTTCTGAAGATTCATTTCTAAAACACAGTGTGAAGCATGTTTCTTTGACATAGATAACATTTTGAGTATATGTACCCAGTGCTGACATGAGTCTTCTCATTTTATTCTTACAACTGTTATTATCCCAATTTTACAGATGAGGAAGTGAGAGTGTTAGTCACTCAGTAGTGTCCGACTCTTTGCAACCCCATGGACTGTAGCTGGCCAGGTTCTTCTGTCCATGGAATTCTCCAGGCAAGAATATTGGAATAGGTGCCATTCCCCTCCCCAGGGAGGGAATTTCTGACCCAGGAATTAAGCCCAGGTCTCCTGCACTGAAGGTGGATTAGGAAACTGAGGCTCAAAGATGTTGAATGATATGTCCAATGATACACTGATAACTGTCAGTGGAGATAGGACCCAAACAGCTTGACCTAAAGTCTGAAGTCTTAAGCATTATTCTATGCTGAAATGCCTCTCTAAATGCAGAGCTATATAACTGGAGGGTTACCAACTGCTGACTTCATTCAGATGAGATGTAACTATAAAATAATAACACAAAACATATCTCACCATGCACACTTAGAATTTATGAAACAACCAATGAAGGCTGTCTTGAGGAAGGCAGTGCCCAATCTATTCCACCCTGCTGCCTTTCACATTTTGGAGTTTACTCTGGAAAATGCCTTCAAAACCAATTTAAGAAGGGCATGTTGGGCTTCCCTGGTGCTCAGTGGTAAAGAATCTACCTACAGTGCAGGAGACACAGGTTCAATCCCTGATCTGGGAAGATCCCACGGGCAGAGGAGCAACTAAGTCCGTGTGCCACGACTACTGAGCCTGTGCTCTAGAGCCTAGGAGCTGCAATTACTGAAGCCCATGTGCCTAGACAACCCATGCTCTGCGACAAGAGGAGAATCCATTGCAATAAGAAGCCTGAGTACCGCAACTAGAGAGTAGCCCCTGCTCACCACAACTAGAGAAAAGCCTGTGCAGCAATGAAGACCCAGCACAGTAAAAAAATAAAAAAATTTTAAAGAAAGGGGGCATGAGGATTATTTGCTGAGTTCCAGATGCTCTGCCTATATTATCTAATTTGATCCTGTCCATCCGATGATGTATTTTTGTCCTTATGTTATAGATGAGAAGTTGAGTAGTAATTTTGAGAAGTTGAGAGAAGTAATTTTCCTAATGTAATATAGCTATAAAATGGTAGAGCCAATGATGGTTGATCCTGACCTAGTACCAATACTCTTGTGTAGCAGATGCTGCTACTTGTCCCTCAAAATCATTCTCCTTTCTTCTTTCTTCATTTAAAGGCAGTTTGATTGGCTTTGTTACAGTCAGTGAATCTACATCTCAGTCAAGACATCTCCAATGCCTGACAAGATAAAAAGCTCCATTGAGACAAGGAAGATTAACAAAACCTGGTTTTGTGCCTGAAACCTAGTAGGTCCTCTATCTACAAATATTTTAATTAATCCTTAAAAGCTAATTGTGAAGTAATTCAGAGTGCAGTAGAATGCCTCTTATCTGACACGACTAGGACTAAATTATTTTATTTCAACAAACGTTCATTTGCTGTCTGTCAAAGTGTGACCAGGGTCTTGCCTTTGAGGATAAGGCCAAAGATTGTAGTTATCCATCTTCTTTCTTGCATAAAATTCACCACTTACATATCACCTACCAGTTTGAAGTCTGCTTCCTTAAGTTGGAACAAAAAATTGATGGTATATTTAAAGCAATTTGAGTGCAAAATTCATCGAGATTTTTATGATTTCCCCCAACTTGTAATAGTCTCTCCGCTCACATCTAATTCAACAGTAGTTTTTAAAGTCACTCACCTGAATTGCGTCTTCTAAAGATTCAATTTAGTTGTCATAGAAACAGCTTGTTTTCACACTCTTAGTTCATCAGTTTAATTACAAACTACAATAATACATACAATTGGAATAAACACATTTGGTATCAAACATGAACAACTGTTGGTAAGCAATGGCTTAACTGGGGGAGTTGAACTGCACAGCATCCTAAAGGTACTCACTGCCTAGGTATGAATCTCAGCTTCACTTACTAGTTGTGTGACTTGGCAGGTAAACCAGTTAGCCTTTGTGCCTTCTTTTCCTCATCTGTGAAAGGGGATTCATCTGCTGTGAGGATTAAGGGAGAAGGCACTTGTGAAGCACTTACAACAGGGTGTGGCATATGCTAAGTGAGCAATGTTACAGAATACTGTTGTTGCAGCAGCTAGCAGCAGTAGTGCTGCTATAGGCCCGAGGGGCCCTGCATCCAGCATCTGCTTTTTTTGTGTGTGGCGGAAGAGGAGTGCATCAATAGTTCAGTTAAGGTGGATCTTCTGTAGCATGAGATCCCCATTTCCCATATGAGAAAATGGAGTCCGCGACCCTAAAGTGTCTTAAACAAGATGTCATGCTTTTAAGAACTGGCAAGGCCAGATTGTGAAGTTTGATGCCAAAAAGAAAGGGGAGAAATTTACCATCTGTTTTCCTTTTTTCTTTTCCCTATTGAATCCAAAAATCCCAATGAGAAGCACCCAGAACGCCTTGGTGCTGAGACTGCCAAGCCCTTGTCCAGCCTGCTCGGGGGCCCACTTGCAGACATTGTACTCCATGCCCATGCAGTGCTCACTGGAAATGACAGGGAAGGGGTTCAGTCCCAGAAGTCCCTGAGGTGTGTATGTTGGGTAGGTACTGCAGAGGCCATGCTGTGACCAACAGGGGATGGTCACATGATTATGCAGAAGCCAGACTCCATGGATCTCCTCTGAGGGTTCCTGCCCGGAGGTTTCCTGGGCTGTCTGAATGACCTGAAGGAGGCAGAGAGGGGGCAGTGGGAGTGACTAGGGAGAGAAGAG
The DNA here is from genome assembly GCF_910594005.1 of Cervus elaphus. NCBI lineage: Eukaryota > Metazoa > Chordata > Mammalia > Artiodactyla > Cervidae > Cervus > Cervus elaphus. Next base: position 37,407,900 of record NC_057834.1, read on the forward strand.
AAGGCAGCTTGCTCTGGCTCCAGCTTCTGTAACCCTCTCTGGCCCTACCTCTGCTGGTGGGCTCCAGGGCAGGGGGGGATACGCTGAAGCCGTGTGTTCCCCCATTCAGCAGGACTTGCCCTTTCGCAGAGGCCTACACTCAGGCCATGCAGGAGGCGGGGAACACTCTGGACCTCCAGAGCTGGCTGAAGGTTGTGCAGATTGCTAAAGGGCAAAGTCAGAGAGGCTCAAAGCACCATGTCCCCAAGCAACAGACCACCTCTTCCCCCAACTTGAACAGTGATCATGTTCCATTAAAGTCATCCAAAGTCACATCCCTCCTACTTCTTTTATCCATTCTCCAGGCTTCATCCCTCCTCCCAGGTACCCACCTATTGCCACGGGGCCCGCTGGGTACCAGAAGGCCAGGGTTCTCCATTCTGAGGGGGCCTTGGCCTCCAAATGAGAGATGGGCCTTGGGTCTTGGGCCTGGATGGAGAGAAACAAACACATTCATCACAGGCCTCGCTGCCCCAAGAACCATCATGGGGGGAAAGAGACATCTTTGGGAGAAGAACCAGGAGGGTGGGTATCAGGGGATGTTTTGGTCACTGTACACAGATGGTCCACCTGTACAGGGCAGGTGCTTGGCAAACTTGGGCTGACTAGATGGGAATGATTCACCAGTGTTACTGGCGCCTGGAGGAAAACACACTGAAAAGAAGACATCAGTGAATTCAAGTCACCAAGAAGCAGGGAACTCTGTCCTCAGAGTGCAAAGCCTTTGGGGGAAGAGACTAGTAAGCTAAGGTAAGAAAAGCATCCAGTGCCTGGCATGTAGTAGGTGTGGAAACCTTGGTGCTCCAAGATACGAAGTTCTAGATGTTAGGAAAGCCTCAGGAGCACGGGGGAAGAGGCAAATTCAGGAAAGGGTTTAGGTAAAATGGTCCAGGGCCTTGAGAGAGCAGAAAGCGGGGAGGGCTGGTCCTGGCCTTGGAAATATGACAAGTGGGAGGGTGGGGTAAAGGAAGTAAGAGCACTCCCATTTGGGGGAAGGTGATGCTAGAAGCAGCTTCCTTAGACTCACCCTCCAGCCTTGGTGCCCAAGATGTCGTGGGAACATTCGCTGACTCTTCCTCCTTCTCCTCGTGGCCTTCCTCTAACTCATCTTCCCACCCACCGGAAGATCTGTAGAGGTAGGAAACAGGGGGCAGAGTGGTACTCTGGCCAGGTCCCCTCCACCCCACGTCCCACCCACTGTGCCAGGCTGTGACACCTCCCAACACACCCCCGAGGCCACATCCGTCCCTGAAGCTCTGCCTCCACCCTGCTTACCTATGCTGCACTCCTGGTGTGCCCCTGTCTACCCTGGCTGGGGTCCCTTCCACCAGGCAGGTGCCACCTGGAGCCGGGGATCTCCCTGGAGCTGAGGTCTAGGAATGAAGAGGGGTAAACGGGATCAGTTTGAGAAAAATGGCCATTCCAGCTGTGGTTGTGGTGTGAATGTATGTTCCTTCCACACACAATGGGCCCAGAGAGACAGAGAAGTGCAAGAGACAGCTGGGCTGTGCCTGTGTCTAAGGATGAAACTACAGGGCAAGGCCCTTTGTTCTGTTAAGGTCCCCAGTAGTAACTCTTAAGTTAGAACTCAAGCTCATGGACTATCAGACCTGGCCAGAGCTTGATGACCACCTCATCCTTCCTGGGGCCTCCAGGGACAAAGCCACAGAAAGTTGGTGACCAACTTCAGATAGAATCTAGGTCTTCTGGCCCCTAATCCAGTCATCTGCTTATACCAAGATAATTTTGCAAACTATAAATATGATGTCCTACTCTTTCAAGTAAAGTGTTAATCATTCAGTCGTGTCCAACTCTTTGCAATCCCGTGGACTGTAGCCTGCTAGGTTCCTTTGTCCATGAAATTCTCCAGGCAAGAACACTGGAGTGGGTAGCCATTTCCTTCTCCAGGGGATCTTCCCAAGAGAGGACATCAGTTCAGCTCAGTCTCAGTCGTGTCTGACTCTTTGAGACCCCATGGACTGTAGCACGCCAGGCTTCCCTGTCCATCACCAACTCCCGGAGCTTACTCAAACTCATGTCCATCAAGTCCATGATGCCATCCAACCATCTCGTCCTATGTTGTCCCCTTCTACTCCTGTCTTCAATCTTTTCCAGCATGAGGGTCTTTTCCAGTGAGTCAGTTCTTCGCATCAGGTGGTCAAAGTATTAGAGCTTCAGCTTCAGCATCAATCCTTCCAATGACTATTCAGGACTAATTTCCTTTAGGATTGACTGGTTGGATCTCCTTACAGTCCAAGGGACTCTCAAGAGTCTTTGTTTTCCAATACCACAGTTCAAAAGCATCAATTCTTCAGCGCTCAGCTTTCTTTATAGTCCAACTCTCACATCCATACATAACTACTGGAAAAACCATAGCTTTGGCTAGACAGACCTTTGTCAGCAAAGTAATGTCTCTGTTCTTTAATATGCTGTCTAGGTTGGTCACAACTTTTCTTCCAAGGAGCAAGTATCTTTTAATTTCATGGCTGCAGTCACCATCTGCAGTGATTTTGGAGCCCAAGAAAATAAAGTCTCTCGCTGTTTCCATTGTTTCTCCATCAATTTGCCGTGGAATGATGGGACCAGATGATCTTAGTTTTTTGAATGTTGAGTTTTGTTTTTTTTTTCCCGCCCGCCCCCTAATGTTGAGTTTTAAGCTAGCTTTCTCACTCTCCTCTTTCACTTTCATCAAGAGGCTCTTTAGTTCTTCTTCACTTTCTGCCATAAGGGTGGTGTCATCTGCGTATGATGATATTTATTGATATTTATCCTGGCAATCTTGATTCCAGCTTGTGCTTCATCCAGCCTGTCATTTCCCATGATGTAGCCTGCATAGAAGTTAAATAAGCAGGGTGACAATATACAGCCCTGACGTAATCCCTTCCCAATTTGGAACCAGTCTGTTTTTCCACGTCCTGTTCTAACTGTTGCTTCTTGACCTGCATACAGATTTCTCAGGAGGCAGGTAAGATGGTCTGGTATTCCCATCTCTTGAAGAATTTTCTACAGTTTATTGTGGTTGACACAGTCAAAGGCTTTGGTGTAATCAATAAAGCAAAAGTAGATGCTTTTCTGGAACTCTCTTGTTTTTTTGATGATCCAGTGGATGTTGGCAATTTGATTTCTGGTTCCTCTGCCTTTTCTAAATCCAGCTTGAACATCTGGAAGTTCATGGTTCACGTACTTTTGAAACCTGGCTTGGAGAATTTTGAGCATTACTTTACTAGTGTGTGAGATGAGTGCAATCGTGTGGTAGAAACATAAAACCTAGCAATCGTGTGGTAGAGACATAAAACCTAGCAAATAAATATGACAAATATTCAAGCATAATTTCAATTCCTGGGGTAAGTAGGTTGCCTGAGAAATCTCAACCTGTTGAGAGACGATGGGAGGTAGAGAGGGAGGGAGGAGGAGTTCTGAGAAGGAGGGGCGCAGGTAGAGACCCACAGAGAACTGTCCCCTAGAGAATGAGAGGAGAGAGAGAACATTCTTGGAGCACTGCTCCCATCCTGTGGCTCTTTTGGGAACTGCAGCCAAAGACAAAACCACGTCCTGCAGGTTTGGCTCAGTTATCTTTGATGGTGTGTGTGCAAGTGTGCTCAGTCATGTCTGACTCTTTGGGATTCGATGGACTGTAGCCCACTAGGCTCCTTCTGTCCATGGGATTATCCTGGCAAGAATACTGAGTGGGTTGCTATTTTCTCCTCCAAGGGCTCTTCCAAACCCAGGGATGGAACCTGTGTCTCATGGGGTTCCTGCATTGGTAGGCGGATTCCTTACCACTGAGCCACCTGGGAAGCCCCATCTTCAATGGCAGCCTTTGGCCTTCACCCACTGGGCTAGTTACCAATCAGCCAAAGCCCTGGCACAGCCCTGGTGCTGGGGACGTGCCACAATCCCCCACCCACCGCCCCACCCCCAGGTGGCCTCTGGAAAGTGGTATGTGTCCCCCATGCAGGCCCTGGGGCAGATGAACACAGACGAGCAGTCAAGTGCAGCATCCTTGACATCAGCTCCACGCATCACCACCCCTTTCTCTGGGTAACCTCTCCCCACCCCCTACTGCTTGTCTCGGGTGTCATCTCACCAGGGTGTGAGTCGGAAGCAGCCCACCCCGGGCCAAGTGGGTCCTTATGGCATCTGTCAGCTTGGCCACCAGCCGCTCTCGCACAGAATCTGACTCCTTCTGGGGAGAGAGTGGATAATGGGGTAGTGGGGAGAGCCTGGGTTTTGGGACCGGGGAAGAAATAGAAAAGGAGGACGGGAGGGGCCTTTGTCTCCTCTCTTTTCTAGCCCATTCCTGTGCCTTTGCCAGCATCCTGCCACTGCCTACCCAGAACCGTGGACAGAGGTGGATTCTTCCTCACAATAGTGTCCCAGGACCCAGCACCCCATGTGCCCAATGCACATTTGATGAGTGAATGGATGGTGGGGAGAGACAGGAATATCAGCTGGAGAAAGCATGTCAGGAGAGCAACTGGAGGGCCATTGGGAAACGGTTAGATTCTGGGATGGAGGATCTCACCGGACACCAGGCCAGCGCTTCCTTATAGTACTTCAGAGCCTGGTCATGCTGTCCCAGTCTGGCTGCAGCAGCCCCCAGGCCCTCACAGGCCTGCCATTGCCCCTTCACGTCCCCTGAGGAAGACAGTCTGAGAGGTCCTCCCCGGCTCCCAACCCCACCGACCCTCCCCTCCAGAGGTCCTCCCCACCAGCCCCAAGGATCCTCAGGCTTTGCCCCACCCCAAGCCACCTGCAAACCCCTCCCCCTCACCAGCGTCCCGGGCAGCCTGCAGAGCATGTAGGTAGTTGTCTCTGGCGGCCTTGTGGTCTCCCAGCTGGCTCATTGCAAATGCCAGGCTGCCAAAGCTCCAGCCCTGCTCCCTCCGCTGCCCCACAGAGCCTGGGGACAGAGCCCGGGGACAGAGCCCACCCCATCCTAAGAGACGACTTGGCCTGCTGGGGCATCAGAACTCTGCCCCCACCCCAACGAGGAAGGGAGGGTTGCCAGGAGTCCTGCTGCACAACCACGGCACACCTCCAGAGGCACCATGAAGGCTTGAACTCTTGAAACCCAGCCTGAGTTTTGGCCTGAATGCCTCCCCAGGCTACTTTGAGCCACATAAAAACCCAGGGAGGCAGGCAAGGCAGGTATTAATAGCTCCATTTTTTATATACATGCAACCTGAAGCTCAGAAAGTGAAAATAATGTGCTGAAAAGTCACACAATCATTTAGAAGCACTGGGCTCCACTTCAGGCCTCCCCTTCCAGCCAGCTTCTTCTCTCTGCCCGTTGCTGCCTTCCCAACCCCAGGCCTCAGCCTCTGGGCCCATAACCCTCTGTCCTGCCTGGCTGTCCCATCTCCTGCACCCTCCCACCCCCACTTTCTCTTCCCTGGTTCTGGACTTCCCAGTCTAATTAGTTCTAAAGTATAACCATAATTAGCTCTAGAGTTCCAGCCCTGGGGCTTCAGCTGGAACCCCACTCCTAGCCCCTTGGTCTCAGCCTCACTCCCCAGTCCCTGGTACCCACCGTGCAGGTCGGCAGCCTTCTGGTGGAACTCCCGGGCTTCCTGATAGTTGCCGAGGGCATTGTGGGCCATCCCAAGGTTCCTTAGCACCGTGGCCTCCTCTCCTGGCTCCCGGCACAGGGGCAGGGCTTGCAGGAAGGCCTCTACCGCTAGCGGGAACAGCTGGAGCTGGGAGTAGCCCAGGCCTAGATCGTTATAGAGCTGCCCTAGAGGGCATGGCCAATGTCACTGATCAGATGCTGCTGAAGCTGTTCTGGTGCAGCCCCTGTCCCACTCTCCCAGGGTTCCCCCAGCCCCTCCCAGCCCTCAGAAATGCCTCTGCTTCCACCCCATTTCTCAGTCTCACCCGGTCTGAAACCCCCCAGATCCCGCACCTTCTCAGCCCCAAGGCCTCACCCAGCAGTCCCCGCTCAGTGCTTCTCTCAGCAAGCCTCCGACTTTCCTCCAGCACCTGCATGACTTCACTCACCCCATGTTGCCCGCTCTTCAGCATACAGCCTGCTGCAGCCCCTAATGCCAGGGCTGAAGCCTGGGGCTGCCCCGCTTGGGCATAGGCCCGGCTCGCTTCTCGCAGGCAGTGGGCTGCTGGCCCAGGCTGTCCCAGAGCCCGGTAGCAGGCTCCCATTTTTGCCTGGGCTTGTCCCTGGTCACCTAGTGGCTGGTAGAGGCACAGGGCCTTGTGGTACCAGGCCAAAGCTTGAGGCAGGTCACCCAGGGCATGGTAGGCCAAAGCCACATTGAAACACTGGTCGCCATGACACCCGCCCGGGGCCGTCTCTTGAGGCTGAGCGCGTAGGAGCAGCTCAAGGCCTCTGGCTGGGTCCCCAGTCTCCACGTAGGCAGCCCCCAGGTTGAAGGCACAGGCCCGGAGAACAGGGGTGTCTCTGGTTTGTGGTGACCTGGAAGCCAGGAGGAAAGCCCTCTGGAAGCTGGTCAAGGCCTCATGGTTCCGGCCAGCCAGTAGGGCCCTGTGGCCAGCCCTGGTGAGGGCTGGGATGGTGGCCTCTTGCTGAGGCCGCTTTCTTTTCTTCTTTTTCTTCTTGGAGCTTGAGGATGAGAGTGAGGGTTCTTGGGGGGCATCCTCAGTATCGAGGGAAGACATAGTGCTGACAATAGGGAGCAGAGTGGTCAGTGTGTTATCCTTGGTCCTCCAAAGGACCACGGTCCCTCTACAGTAGTTCAGCTCTACTTCTGCCCTGGTGTGACCCTCAGGGTTGCAAGGATTTCTCTCTGCCATCTCACTTTGCTTCACCTATCCCATTGGACACCACATCAGCTCTCACTCTAATGTCCTGACTAATTGTTCGTCCTCCAAGACTCATTTTAAGACAAGGAGGGGGCAGGGCACACTCTTTAAAAAAAATGACTTAGCCTGAGGACACAACATAGACTGATTAGAACCAACTGGGTCCAAGATGGCGGACTCAACTTCCACTTGACCTTGAGCCTCAGTATGCTCTCAGTGTAACACACCACAGGTGCCATGATGGTTCTAAGGGTGACCACAAAATGTCAAAAAGTGGGTGGTGGCCCAATTCCTTGAAATCCCCACCCCTTTTCCAAAACAACTGGAATACTCCTCCCAATCATTCGCCTATGTAATCACCTCAATACTGAGGATACCCACCAAGAGCCTATGTAAAAATTGACAACCCCACACACTCTGTCTATGGAGTGTGTTTCTTCCCTGACTAAACCTTCTTTCTTTTTACTATGGCTCAACATTGAATTCTTTCCTGCCTGATGCCAAGAACACATACTTGGCATCCACCCCAGGGACTTGGACATGGGATGTGGCCATCCTCTCTTGAACCACTCTCTTTCTTGCAACAATTTCAAGTAACAGCTTCCTTCAGAAAGCCCCTCCCCTCAACCAGCTGGGTCCTTCTTCTGCACTCCCATAGTGCTTATCTGTACTTAGGTCTTTTATGGCATTTTTCACACCGGGTTAGGGTTGTTGACTTTCTTAACCATTTCCCCCACTAGATTTGGAGCAGCTCGAATGTTCTAAAACAGTAGATTCTCAACATATGTTTACCGAATGAGATGAAAAAGTTGTGGACATGGATGATGGTGAAGGCTGCACAACAATGTGAGTATACTTAATGCTGCTGAACTGTATGCTTAGAAAAGGTTTAAAATGGTGAATTTCATGTTACATATAGATTTTTGCCACAATGAAAAAGGTATACTGAATGAATAAATGAATGGATGAACGAACAAAGCACATACAGGGCCTCTGCTCCACCGTCTCCTTCACTCTGTGCATCCAAAGACATCCACTCAATCTACATACTCCTGCTGTCTAATCTCAAGGTAGAGTTCAAGTCGGTTCAACAAAAACTCAGTGAGCTCCTGCTGTGTGCCAGGAGCCGTACAAGGCACTGAAGGTACAAAACTGACGAGGCCATGTAATTGGCAAGAGGCCAGCTTTCAGGAGCAAGGCTTCTGTGTCTCCGTTCACTGCCTGCTCCCTATCTCAAGGGGAACTTCTTTCTCCCCTGCCTCCTTGATTTTCTGTCTGCTTGCTAGTTTTGGTCACCTAACAACCTGCTGTTGTCTCCAGGGCACTGTTAAACCAAATACATTTCTCTCATCAGCATGTGTTTCTCGTTAATATCTCTCCCCTAGAAAGGCAAAGCCTTTTTCCTGAATTCTTCTCCCAAGAGACAGGAAAAGGAGTGGAAAAGGCCCAAGAGCTGAGTTCTCAGTCCCTCCCATGTTCTTCTTCTTCTTCCCTGCTGCTTTTTTTTTTTTTTTAGGAGAAGCAAGCAAAGGTGATACATTCTCTTTTTAAAGAAACTACCCCTGCTCCTAACAGCACCCAGAAATTCTGTCTCTTTGAGGCCCTTTTTCCTGGGCATTCCTGGCTACCCCCACCAGACCTTGGGGCCCCAGGCACAGGCACCTTACCTTCTTTGATCTTCTCTGTAGCTGACTTTCTGGAATGGTCCCTCTGGCTAGGGTTACCTCTCTCAGCTCTTAGCTCAGAGCCCCTGGGGTTACCAGACAACCAGGTACCGCCCTCAATGCCTAGGGGATTCTTTGATTGACAGCTCAGATATCCTATCTTAGTGCTGAACTCTGCTGGTGCTTGGGCACAGATACCTGGATTTATTTGCCCTTCCTGCCCCATCTCTCCCGACTCGTGCAGACACATGCTTCAAGTCCTTCACTTCAAGCAAGAATCAAAGCAGCAGGGCTTGTTGCTAGTTATAGGTTCAAAGATCATCTATCACATTCCCTCATTTCACAGAGCAAGGGACCTCTGAAGAGCAGGTGTGACTTGCCTGAGGTCACAAAGCAGTCATGAGGCTGAGATTAGAGCCCAGGTTTTCTGATTCTGGGCTAACTAGCCTAAGGTCCCTTCCACTAACCATGATAACCGTGATTGCAAGTTTTAATGAGGTGTGGGTTGTCCCAGCAGTGAACCCTTTCACACACACACGAACACACTCATACACTGTGCTTCTGTGTGGTAGTTTTACATTTGGGAAGAGGGTGAAAAGTTGATGGTCAGGAAAGGCCTGGAGATCAGAAGAGCCTCTCTGCCCCCGGACTCCTTTTCCCAGCTCCACTGATCTGTAACCTCCAGGTTCTGCTTAATGAGAGAACAGCAGGACCCAGGAAAACAGGCACCTACTGCCCTAACTCACCAAGGGTGGCCTGCATCAGAAAGCAAATGTCCTCATTTATCTAGGAGAAAGGCCTCTTTTAAGTAGAGAGGCCATGGCCAGAAACACAATTATAAGGAAGTAGTTGGGCTCACCTGCGTTTGCCAGGCAGACTTGGTTGAGTGCCTGCCGTGTGCAAGGCCAGTGCTGTGTGCCACAGATAGTGCCCATGCCCGAGGTGGGCTCTCCTGGCTGCCTGCCGCTTCTGCCCATGGGCTGGGCCTTCAGGATGCTACCACAGCATAACCAGAGTCAAATATGCTGCTCAGTCTGTTGCTCACTGAGCAGCCTCTCTTAAGGGAAAAAAAATGATTTGGGAAGGGGGCAGGGACTGAAACTAATCTCACCAAGTTTCCAATGACCTCTTAATAATCTAGTGATCATTTCTGGATCATTTTTCTTGTTTGATTCCCTGCTGTATCTGACATATCCTTAGAAGTCTCTGTTTACATGGCTCCATGAGCCACTGTGTCCTGGCTCTTTCTCCTGTGCTAACAACTCCTTCTCCATCTCCGTTGCTTGCCTTCTGTCCCCTTCTTCTTCTTCTTTTTTTTTTAATTTTAATTTATTTGGCTGCACCAGGTCTCAGTTGTGGCATGCAGGATCTTTGATCTTTGTTGTGGCATGTGGGACCTTTAGTTGCAACGTGTAGACTCTTTAGTTGCAGCATGTGGGATCTAGTTCCTTGACCAGGGATGGAACACCCGGGCCCCCACTTTGAGAGCATGGAGTCTTAGCCAGTGGGCCACCAGGGAAGTCCCTGTCCACCTCTAAAATACCAGTGTTCCCCAACACTCTGCTCTTTGCTCCTTTCTTACTTTACACACTCTTCCTCAAACCCTTACTTCACCCAGTCCTCTGAATTTTTTTAATTGAAGTATCATTGATTTATAATCCTATGTTAGTTTCAGCATAGTGATTCAGTATTTTTGCAGATTATAACCTACCATGTGCTGTGCTTAGCAGTTCAGTCATGTCCGACTCTTTGAGAACCCTTGGACTGTAGCCTGCCAGGCTCCACTATCCATGGGGATTCTCCAGGCAAGAATACTGGAGTGGGTTGCCATGCCCTCCTCCAGGGGATGTATTCTATTATAGGCTATTATAAGATATTGGGTATAACTTCCTGTGATATACAGTAAATCCTTGTTGCTTTTCTGTTTTATGTATAGTATTTATATCTGTTTCTCTCATACACTTAATTTGTCCCTCTCCTCTTTGGTAACCAACAGTCTGTTTTCCATGTCTGTCAGTCTGTTTCTGTTTTGTATATACATTCATTGTATTATTTTTTTTATATTCCACATATAAGTGATATCATATAGTATTTGCCTTTTTCTGTTTGACTTATTTCACAAAGCATTATTATTTCACTGCTCTTAACAACAGCAATTATCTGCTCCCTCTGTGTATCACTGACCTCTGAGTTACTTGATTATGTGTTTATCACTCAAAGCAAGTTTCTTTAGGGCATTAACTGTGTTTGTTTATCTCTACATTGGGCTTCCCTGGTGGTGCTAGTGGTAAAGAACCCGTCTGACAATGCAGGAGACATAAAAGATGCAGGTTAGATCCCTGGGTCGGGAAGATTCCCCGGAGGAGGGCATGACAATCACTCTAGTATTTTTGCCTGAAGAATCCCATGGACGAGGAGCCTGGCGGGCTACAGTCCATTGGGTCGCAAAGAGTTGGACACGACTAAAGCGACTTAGCACGCACGCATCTCTGCATCAGCACCACCTTGTTCAGAGCATAGCACAAAATAGGCCCTCAAGTTAGCGAGACCAAAGAACACTATAGGAACGGGAGTGGGGTTAATGGGAATATTAGGGGGAAATGAAAATAGCAGGGGCAGGAGCAGAGGCTACTTGAAATAAGACGATTTAGCAGCGAAGAAGCCCTGGAGAAATAGCGACCCAAAGCAAGAACGGGAAGGGTCCTCCCAGCCTTGAGCTGTATCCTTCTTCTTACCTGGTGTCACACCTCCGAAACCTGGTACTACAAATCCCAGAGGCCCCTGCGGCATAGACCGGAAGTATCCTGTCCGCCTGTGGCAACGGTGAGGGGCGGTGGCTGGGCGGCGGGAGATTCAAACCTGCTGGGAGGAGGAACATGGAGCGGAGAGGAGCGGGCCCGGGCCGGGCGATCTGTGAGTGCTAGAAGGGGCCGAGTAGGATCCGGTTGTGGTGCCACTGGTCGGGGACGCGGCGGTCCTGGGAGAGGTTGGGGCTGGGGCTGGGGCTGGGGCTGTGTTGGTACCCGCTGGACAAGGGGCAGCCGGACTGTGTTCAGTAGAGAGGGAGCACCCAGTTCGGACTCTGGCGGGCAGGAGTAAAGCTGTGAGCTGCGAAATGCTCTGACTTCTGTGTCGCGTTTCAAAGCTTACAAAGAGTTTTCTCCCTTATTCCCAAATTCTGGGGCTCCGGGGCTGGGAGAATGTAGGTGGTCTGGTTGGCTCCTTAAAAATTCAGCAGTTCATACTTGCCAAGCCCTGCCAGGGGACGGGACGCCTAACAAGACTTGGGGGACTTCCTTAATTTTTTGGTGCTTCTTTGAGACAATGCCTCTTAAACTTTATGGTGTCTGTTCTATCCCAGAGCGTCAGCAACAGTAGGTCTCAACTTGTGTCCATAATCTGCATTTATAACAGGCACCACTGGGCTTCTTCCATTAACCCCACCTAACTGTGATGCGGGTAGTCCATGTACCACATTTTCAAAAACACTGCTTTAGAGTGGGGTCAGAAAAATGGAAGTGCAGAAAGGTTTTCATCTGACCTGAGTGAAAGCAAAATCTTCTACTCCTTTCCCTTCTTCTCCATTTGGATTCAAAAAGCAAAGTCCATGTCTCCCGATCAGTTGAAGGAAAGCTAGTTTCAGACCTGAAAAGAACAGGAAAACTGATTTTTTTTTTTTTAAGACTCTGTGTATGTACAAAGTCCCGCCCACATCTCACAGTCCTCAGTTCATAACTCTGAAGTGGTGTCATTCACTTACTGGTTTATTTTCCATGCTTAGCAACCAACACTCGTTCCTTGTACACCCCCTCAGAGGAACTGGTGGATTTCCTGCTGTTGGCCAGTGCTTTCAAATCTGAACAAGGAGGCGGGTGTGTGTGTTTTAACTTGCTTAACTACCAATTCAAAGAAGCCCTGCCCCTCCCCCAAGTCATATCACAGGATAAGCAATAGAAAGAAAAGAGATAAAGACATAAAGTGCTGAGTCAAAGACAGATTTGCTAAAATCTCTTTTCAAGTTCTCTGACTTTATTTTCTTGGTGTGTATATGTAGCTTTCTCTCATTTTGTCTGATTTTGTATTGTTTTCCCTAAGGAACCTGATGGATGGGAGAGAAGAGTTAGGGGAAGGATAAAAGGAAGCTGGGGCTAAGGCAGAATGTGAATGCTGCCTCATTTAAGGGATTTCCTGTTCTTGAGTTTGGGAGTCAAATTATTGTCTGCATTTTAGTTAGCTTGGAGATTATTTTCTTCCTCAGGTGACCTATACCAAAAGGGAGAGTAAATACACCTTTGTGATCTTTTAAAATTATCTGTCATTCCATTTAATCCCCAATTGAGTGGCTTTTTTTTCACATGGTACTCTCTGTTGAGTTGCCTTTCCTTCCTTTCTGCTTGGATTTCCCTGGTGGCTAAGATGGTAAAGAATCCATTTGCAAAGCAGGAGACCTGAGTTCAATCCCTGGGTGGGATCCCAGGGATCCCCTGGAGAAGGGAATGGCTACCCACTCCAGTGTTCTTGCCTGGAAAATCCCATGAACAGAGGAGTTGGTGGGCTACAGTCCGTGGGGTCAAAAAGAGTCAGACAGGACTGAGCAACTCAACAACAACTTCTTGAGAGTAGGGGTCCACTAGTCTAGTGCGACAGACAGGAGGTATTGAATGAATGAATGGTTGCTGAATGATGCATCTTAGTTGGTTCTGTTAACCTAGTCTCTGGGAGAGTACATGAGGAGGATGACAGAAGTCCAGTTCTTGGAGAACTCAGAGCCTAATTAGGGATAAAATGAGGAGCTAAGTTCTCAGCCACGGAGGGATCTGGACATCCCTGAAGGGAGGTACTGAGGGAAGGGCTATGAAGTTGGGGGAAGGAGGAGGTCTGGAAGATGGCTGGAGAGGAAGATGGCTGGAAAGGGAAGGATCCTCCCTCTGTCAGGGTGCTGACTAGGATATCTTCACTGAATGGGAGCCGATTGGAGCCATTGTCCTGGGAACAGGGGGACAGGCATGTGGGAGCTGCCTCCAGTCTCTGAGCAGAGTTGCCTAAGAAAATCTACTAAGAAGAACCTGGCTACGGCCCTCTGTCTAATACTCCCTTCTTTGACTGCTCAGATGAACGTCTCACAGCGGAGGAAATGGATGAGCAGAGGCGGCAGAACATCGCCTATCAGTACCTGTGCCGGTTGGAGGAAGCCAAGCGGTGAGCAGAGGGGCTGCCTCTTTCTGGCCTCCTTTTCCTCACCCCAGGCATCTGCCCCCAAAGAAAATGGAAAAAGACAAGAGTCCATTCTGTGGGAAAGGGAGAGTTGAAATAGCATCTTTTATTTTTTTAAAGACTTTATAGAGCCTATTTAGGTTCACAGCAAAATTAAGATAAAGATGCAGAGATTTTTCATATATCCCCTTCCTAGAAACATACTTAGCCTCCCTACCATCAACATCCCCCACAAGAGTTTGTTACAACTGACAAACCTACTGTGACACAAAATCTCTCAAAGTCCATAGTTTGCCTTAGAGTTCACTCTTTGAATTATAGGTGTTCTATGAGTTTCAACAAATATATAATGACATGTATCCTTCCATAATTATAGTATCATAGTTTCACTGCCCTAAAAGTCTCTGTTTCACATACTCACCCCCTCTCTCCCACCCCACCCCCAATTCCTGGCACTGACTCATCTTTTTACTGTCTCCATAGTTTTGCCTTTTCCAGAATTTTTCTTACCTGGAATAATGCAATACGTAGCCTTTTCAGATCGATTTATTTTTACTTAGTAATATACATCTAAGTTTCCTCCATGTCTTTTCATGGTCTCATAGCTCATTCATTACTAGTGCTGAATAATATTCCATTATCTAGGTGTACCACAGTTTATTAATCCATTCACCTATTGAAGGTCATCTTGGTTGCTTCCAAGTTTTGGCAGTATGTTTTGCAGATGTAAGTTTTCAACTCCTTTGGTTAAATACCAAACCGCACAATGTCTGGATCACATGGTAAGAGTACATTCACCACCGAATGGCTTCCCATCAATGAATGAGAGTTCCTGTTGTTCCATCGCCTCAGCAGCACTGATATTGTCAGTGTTCCAGACTATGACCATTCTAATAGGTGTATATTCGTATCTCATCATTGTTTTAATTTGCATTTCCCTGATGACATATGATGTGAAGCATCTCTTCAGATTCTTATTTGCCATATGTTTATCTTCTTTGTGCATCTTTCTTTTCTTTTTTCTTATGAGAGGAGAATAAAGTTTATTAGAGTGGGAGATGCTGTTAGAACAGCAGGCCGGCTCAAGGGAGAGCCAAACCTGTACATCTTTCTTGGTGAGGTGTCTGCTAAGATCTTTATCCCATTTTTCAGTCAGGTTGTTTGTTTTCTTACTATTGAGTTTTAAGAGTTTTTGTATATCTTGGGTAACAATCTTTTATCAGATATGTCTTTTTTAAAAATAATTATTTAATTTAATTTATTCATTTTTGGCTATGGGATCTTAATTTCCTGACCAGGGATCGAACCTGGGCCCTGGCAGTGAAAGGACCAAGTCTTAATCACTGGGCCACCAGGAAATTTCCTCAGATGTGTCTTTTATAAATGTTTTCTTTTGTAAATTTTTTATCCCAATCTGTCATATTATTTTCTTGACATTGCCTTTTGTAGAGTAGAAGGTTTTAATTTTAATGAAATCTAGGTTATTAATTATTTCTTTCAAGGATTGTGCCTTTGGTGTTGTATCTAAAAAGTAATTGCATACCCAAGGTCACCTAGGTTTCCTCCTATGTTGACTTCTAGGGGTTTTAATACAGTTTTGCATTTTACTTTGAAGTTGATGCTCCATTTTGAGTTGATTTTTGTGAAGGGTGTAAGGTCTGTGTCTAGATTCATTTTCTGCATGTGGATATCTAGTTATTCCAGCACCATTTGTGGAGAAGAATGTCTTTGCTCCGTTGTGTTACCTTCGCTCCTTTGTCAAAGATCAGTTGGCTATATTTACGTGGGTTCTCTTTGGTTCCACTGATCTATGTGTCTGTTCAGTCACCAGGACCATACTGTCTGATTACTGGCTAAGTCAGGTAGTGTCAGTATTCCAATTTGTTCTTCTTCAATATCATGTTGGCAAGTTTGGGTATTTTGTCTCTCCATGTAAACTTTAAGAGTCTCATGCTCTACCAACTGAGCTAGCTGGGTGCACCTCCTTGTGAACTTTAGAATTGTTGTATGGACAACCACAAAATAACTTGATGGGATTTTGATTAGGATTGAACTGACTTATACCTCAAGTTGGGAGGAACTAATATCTTGACAATATTGCAGCTTCCTATCCATGAATATGGAATATTTCTCCATTTATTTAGTTCTTTGATTTCATCATCAGTTTTGTAGATTTCCTCATGTACATTTATACCTAATTTCATTTGGAGGGGAGTGCTAATATAAATAGTATTGTGTTTTTAATTTTGAATTCCGCTTGCTTATTGCTGGTATTTAGAAAAGCAATGGAATTTTATATATTAACCTGGTCTCCTACAACCTTGCTATAATCACTTATTATCTCCAGGAGTTTTTTGGTGTCATCTTTCAGATTTTCTGCAAAGACGAGTGTGCCATCTGTGAACAAAGACAACATCACATCCTTTTATTCCCCTATATACTTTAATATATATCTCTGTATATGGACATTTGCCTGCATAACCACAATGCCATTATAATATCCACCTCAGTTACCCATTAATCCTTGAAAGATCAA
The DNA here is from genome assembly GCF_910594005.1 of Cervus elaphus. Classification (NCBI taxonomy): domain Eukaryota; kingdom Metazoa; phylum Chordata; class Mammalia; order Artiodactyla; family Cervidae; genus Cervus; species Cervus elaphus. Next base: position 37,424,130 of record NC_057834.1, read on the forward strand.
CACTTAGGCCATATTCAAATTTTCTTGATTGTCTAAAAAATCACATATTTTTTTACAGTTGACTTATCCAGTTAAGGATCTGAAAGAATTCATATATTACATTTGGTTGTTATGTACTATTAAGTCTTCTTTCATCTAGAATAGCTCACCTCCCCTTTTCAGTTCCTTATGTCACTGACTTATTGAAGAAACCGAGTCCTTCGTCCTGTAGAACATCCTGCATTCTGTCTTTGTCTATTCACTTCCTGCCTCACTCAACTTGTTCCACTCTACCCCATATTTCCTGTGAATGGATGTTGGCTCTAAAGGAAGGATAAATGCTTAATCTTTTCCCTTCAATCAATAGTGTAATTTTAATGTTCTCCCAAAAAGTAGGTAGGATGGGGTAGATAGGAAATCAGGTGTCTGTGGCAGAGAAAGCACAAAATGAGGTGTGACTTGCTCTATCTTTGAAAACAGATACTTTCCTATAGGTCCCAAAATGTGGAGGAGGAGCCCACATATTGGGCTTCTGAGATGGGAGCCCTTATTCTCTCCCTTATACAGTCATCAGTCATAATAATACTTGATATTTACATTCAAGGTGTTTTCACATTCATTAACTCATTTAATCATGGCAGCTGCCCACTGAGGTGGGTAGTACAGGTGGTATCTTCATTTTGCAGATTATGCAACTGGAGGCTCAGAGAGGTGAATTTGGGAGATGATGTGGAAAGCAGGTCTCCTTGGTTCCTTTTTGTCTGTTTGTGCTGCTCCCCTTGCTTCAATCCTGGGGGCTCCCTACTCCCCTCTTCATCATCAAAACTGGGTTTTGGGCTGTGTAGACATGACCATTGTGTGCCTGGGTTCTGAGAACATGCGGAATAAGAGAAGTGAGCAGGTACAATTTGGTTCAGCACTCAAATGCATAACCAGACTGAGTGAGGGGTTATATCATGTAACAGGTAAGAGACTGTTTAAGCCTCACTGAAGATGGGCAGCTTCAGTATCTGTCAGGGAAGATGTATGGGGCAGGTGGGGGCTGAGGATTGGCCAATCCAGGTGTTTGAGGCTGCTTGGAAGACTGTGGAAACAGCCAGGCAGTGGGCAGAGGTGGGTGTTGGGGACAGGGCAGGAGCAGGAGTCAAGAGAGGGTGAGAGGCTGCTTAAAGGGAGAGAGGGAGGGAGGAAGGTCCTGGGATTGGATGAAGTGCTGTGGGCTGCCCGAGGGGCTCACAGGCTGCTCTCATGCTCTCAGCTGGATGGAGGCCTGCCTGAAGGAGGAGCTGCCTTCCCCGGTGGAGCTGGAGGAGAGCCTCCGGAACGGAGTGCTGCTGGCCAAGCTGGGCCACTGTTTTGCACCCTCTGTGGTTCCCTTGAAGAAGATCTATGATGCGGAGCAGCTGCGGTACCAGGTGGGGAGCAGAGGTCTCTACCTTCTACATTCTTCCTCTCAAACTCCCTCTTCCCAAAGCTGTGAGAGTGGGATGACCATATAATTTATTGTCCAGACCTGGCTACTATTGAGGATGAAAAGGATGCTATTAATCTTTGCACCAGAACAGCAGGTTTCAATGGGTATCTCCCAGCCAGGAGGTGTGTATTTTCCTTAACAGCAAAGGGCATTTGCTAGGTGGGTTTTGAGAGGCCCTGATATGAAAACCTCCAAGCAGACTCTTCTACCTACAGTCTACACTAAGAGGCTGTGGGCTTTACCACCTTGAAGGTACTTCCAGGGCATGCCCCCCCTTCCCTGTGTTCTAGCCAGCCCAGCCTGCCTCTCCTTCCCGTCCCAGCTCTGGACTCCCCTTTTCTCAGAAGCCGTATAGCTTGCTAATCCCATCCCTGTGCCATCCTTCCCAAATGCCCAACTGGGTCATCCACACCTGGTGGTTTCTATCTGTGTGTCTCCATCCTGGGGGCATGGGAAATCCATAGGGCAGGGTCCTCTGCCCTCACCCCTTGAATCTTCAAGTTCTGGTCTGGACTCTACCCATAGCCAACCCCAGGAACTGTGGAAATAGATTCTCTTCTCTTTCCTTCCCTTTCAGGCAACTGGCTTGCATTTCCGTCACACGGACAACATCAACTTTTGGCTGTCTGCAATAGCCCACATCGGTCTGCCTTCGGTAACACTCATCTTTGCTCTTTACCAGCACCCCCACCACACACATGCTTTATCTCCCTGGGACCCTTCAGTGTTCATCTCCATGTGTCTTTGAACCTTGTTACATGGTCTCTGCCTCTATTTCCCTGTTGGTATGTCAAGTGAAGGGAGGTGAAGGCTCCCTGGCCCAGGCTGCATTGTCCCCATTAGTCAGTGAGGCCCCTGTATAATGCAGGAGCTGGGCCTTATGTTGACTGGCCATCTTTCCACCAGAATTTCATAGTGTGAAGCAAGGACACACCACATCTAGGTGATCGACTTGGAAGCCTAGGCCAGGACCCCAGCTGGACACATGCTCTGCGTCCTCTCACTCTGACTCTGTTTGTTTCTTACCTGTAAAGTGGGGATGGTGATCCCTCCCTATCTACTGTATAAGGTCGTTACGAAGGTCGTTTGATCTCTTTTTGTAGATTGTAAATTAAGGCATGGTAAGACTATGCTGTGTTTTTCTGCACTATAGGAGAGAACTATAAGACAAGGAAATGGCAGTTAAGAAAGAAGCTTTAGTGAGAGGCAGAAACAATAGAAACATGTATCCTCGGTGAGGCCAGAATGCCTTTAAGTCCCTAGATTTGGTCCTTTCTTATGTATCTAAGGTAACCGAGATGTATTGAGGTTAAACTTCATTACAGTCATCAGGTGGCATGGGAAATCATGCCAGGGGTGACTTAGCTCTTAGAGGGGACCCCGCTGGTTAGAGACCTCTGGCTTGGACACAGTGATGGCACGTCCTGATCCTGTGTGGTCCTCGGCAATGTGTGTCTCTTTGGGCCCTTTTTGGGGTCATGGCCAGCTCCTAGTATGCCCCCTTTCTGGTGAGAGTCCAAGGTGAGGGATAGAGGCTGGCTGTGTCTGTAGGATGAATAGAGGTACCTATTTCTCCTGGAGCATGTGGCCTGCATCCTGTAGACTTGATAGTCTGGTCTGATGTTTGGTTAATGTTTGGTTTGGTTGTGTGTCTGTGGCTGGGCCTCAGCTGGAGTGTGTCCTAGTGCCTTCGTTTACATTGAGTATGGGGATGAGTGCTGGCTGTAAAGAGTTGGGGAGATTGACCCAGAAGCCCCAGGCAACAAAGGAACACACATCCCAGGTCAGATAGGAAGACGCATTCCTCAGCCCCTCTTTCCATATCTGGTGCTGCTTAGAAGTCTCCAGTGGCAGTAATTGGATGGTTTCCCCTCCAGACCTTCTTCCCAGAGACCACGGACATTTATGACAAGAAGAACATGCCACGGGTGGTCTACTGCATCCATGCACTCAGGTGAGAGACCGAGACTTGTCATCTGGGTTCCTTGGGTGGATGCAGCCAAAGTCAGCTGCAACAAACACTGACACAGGAAGGACAGAGGGTAGACCCCAGGGAGCGCTTCTCAGAGTGATGTTTTCACTCTACCTAGTTTTGTTTAGATCTATGTATGTGCTGGAGGGCACCTTTACGTGTGATCTCTGTGGGTGAAGGGAAAAGGCAGGCAGCGAAGAGCCTTCAGCTTGTGACAGGGGTGCAGAGAAGTCTGATTAGGATGATCAGGAGGGTCACATGCTGTCACAGTCAGTGTGAAAAGAGAAGGCTATTTAGTCCTACTTACAGCCAGCCATCAGCAACCAGTTGGCTAAATCATAGAAAGTGATTGACCTGTTCCTGTGTCCACCATGTCATCTCCTCCTGACTTCATTTCCCGCATCCTTTCAGGTGACCATGCCTTAGCTCAGCGGGTCTCTGCTTGCTATGCCCTTTCAATCCTCTGTCTCCATCCAATGACCTGCGACTGCAGTGTGTCCTTCTCTGTAAAGCCTCCGCAATCCCCACAGACCTCCTATAGCATCTTACTTATCTGCTCCAGCATTGCCTTGGGCTGACTTACTTTGCCTATCTCCCTGTAAATGGGGGGTGAGTTGTGGGCAGGCACTGAATGGTCTTCATCTCTAAATTCCCATAGTATCTCCTGCAAACCTATTCTAGGCAGCCTGTCAAAATGAACAGGCCCCAATTCCTTCCATTCTTTCCCAGTCTCTTCCTCTTCCGGCTGGGATTGGCTCCTCAGATACATGATCTATATGGGAAGGTGAAATTCACAGGTAAGCCCAGCTCCTCCCCCAACCTCCACAGTCTGGGTGGGGTCTTGGGGGTTCGGGACCTGATGAAGGGCACCTGTGCTCTCATTGCAGCTGAGGAACTCAGCAACATGGCCTCTGAACTGGCTAAGTATGACCTCCAGCTGCCTGCCTTCAGCAAGATCGGGGGCATCCTGGCCAATGAACTCTCAGTGGATGAGGCTGCAGGTAGAGATCAGGCTCACCTGTTGGCGTCGCTCAGTGGGTATGGGAGGACTCTGAACCTTACGCCCCCAAATAAACTTTGGTTACCTCTCATCATAGGCAGGGCCATTAGGCTACCTGGCTTGCCTGGCCCTGTGGATAAAGGGTAATGTCAAAGTGGTCTGCAGCTGATTATACTGTAGCTGGACTGGGGTTTGTTCTGGCCTCCTGACCTTGTTTTCATGTCCCCTCCTAGTCCATGCTGCTGTTCTTGCCATCAATGAGGCAGTGGAGCGAGGGGTGGTCAAGGACACCCTAGTGGCCTTGCAGAATCCTAGTGCTCTGCTGGAGAATCTTCGAGAGCCTCTGGCAGCCATCTACCAGGAACTGCTGGCTCAGGCCAAGATGGAAAAGGCTGCCAACGCCAGGAACCGCGTAAGGAGACTTGGGTGGCAAGGGCCGAAAAGCTGGGTGGCCTGGAAAGTCTCTAGTGAAACCAGGATTCCTATCTGTCTTGTCTCTGAGTAAAGTTGCCTGGAGAAACTAACTTGTCAGTTACTATAGAGAAATAGGAGAGGAACTGAGGAGAATGATGAGAATTCAGAAGAGACGATGGAGGAAAAGGTTCTGGGGCAGGGCTGAGAGGTTGGAGTGTAGAACTGGATGATACTGGACTGGAGATTCCCAACGTTAGTTCAGCTCAACTGTGTCAGTACCGGGCAGCGGTGGAGGGGTTAGGTCACACAATTTCCCCAGATTTCTTCTACCCAGACTGATCTTTGGCTTTGAGAAGACCCCCAGAAGACCAAATAGTTATACAGGGAGGGAGGAGTAAGAAAGATTGAACTGGTTTTCCCAGGTTCCCCTCTCAATGTAGTTTTTGCAGAATGATGGAGAAAGCCAGGACATCTATGACTGCTACCTAACTCAAGCAGAAATCCAAGGCAACATCAACCATGTCAACGGTAAGAGGGACAGGCCAGGACAGGTTTGAGGGATTAGCCCCCACCCAGGGAGTTTTGAGGTTGGCTTCTCTCAGGCCAGAGGCCCATGACATCACTTGGGCCAACCTTTATTTCAAAGTCAAGGCTATATGTGTTCTTTACGTCTGTCAGTGTCTGGAGAAGCAATCACAGTCAAGGGGACTTCTGTTTGAATGGAGAGCCATGGAGAGGACAGAGGCAAAGGGGAAGGCCATTCAGGCCTTGTCGCTGGGGGCAGTTGGTCTGGGGTCCTTCAAGAAGAGAGTTTGGAGGATGGATGGATGGGGGTGGGGGATCAGGGCAGGAGAGGCTGCTTGAAGGCCCAGGATGGAGTGTGCACCTGCCTGTTTAGGTAAGGGTATCCTCAGGGTCTGGAGTGATGAGCTGGGGAGACCATGAGGATCAAGCTAAAGAGTTTAGGCTGGGCCCTAGGAGCCCAGGGGGCAGGGGTGGGGGTAACCCTGGGCAGAAAAGAAGCGGGCTGAGCCAGGAATGATGAGGGGTTGGCTTTCTCACACTGTCCCTTATGGAGTCTTGATCTTTTCAGTCCATGGGGCTCTAGAAGTTGTCGATGATGCCCTGGAAAGACAGAGCCCCGAGGCCTTGCTTGAGGCCCTTCAAGACCCTGTCCTGACCCTGCAAGGAGTGAGGAGAGACTTTGCAGACTGGTACCTGGAACAGCTGAGCTCAGACAGAGAGCAGAAAGCGCAGGTCAGGCTCTGTCTATGGCTCACTACCTTCTCTATCTGACTATGGACGGTGGAGAGCCTCACCACTGTCAGTTCTTTGTATCTAGTACGTGCTGACTTCATGCTGTGTGTGTGTGTGTGTGTGTTAGTCGCTCAGTTGTGTCCAACTGTTTGAACCCCATGGACTGTAGCCAGGCTTCTCTGTTCATGACATTTCCCAGTCAAGTATACTGGAGTGGGTAGCCATTCCCTTCTCCAGGGGATCTTTTCCCACCTAGGAATTGTACCCGGGTCTCCTGCATTGCAGGCAGATTTTTTTTACCATCTGAGCCACCAGGGAAGCCTATTTAAATGGTTAAATTACCCCAAAGTCTAATGGACCAGACTGATCAGCTTCTGCCCTATGAGAATCTCTCATACTGACCACGGGACCCCAGGGGGGCAGCCCAGTAGGCAGTGATATGCTCCGCCATTGCTGAGTTGAGGCTTCAAGTTAGCAATCTTATTTTCAATGCTGTTGACTTTCTCCCAGACACTATATTTGTGTTGCCTGTGTTGTTACTTCCGATGTTTGCTGGGTAAGAAAAAGCCAGAGGTTAGAGATGAGTTCCCAGGGCTGGGCGGGCCAGGCTAGTCTGCCAAAAGCGGGGGTGGGGGTGGGTGGAGGTGGGATTGCGGGTAGATGACTGGGTGGACCTGCGGCTCTCGCTGGCAGCTCCTGAAGCACATTCATGGCCCCAGGAGGACTCTCTTCTACTGCATCTCTTCCCTCTTCCAGGAGCTGGGCCTGGTGGAGCTTCTGGAAAAGGAGGAGGTCCAAGCCGGTGTGGCTGCTGCCAACATAAAGGGTGATCAGGAACAAGCCAGTAAGTCACCTCCAGACTGAGATCTGGTCTGGCTGTATCCCTGGTTCTTGGAAGAGTATGTAATTCCTTGGCTGGCTTCTGTGTAGAGCAGCGCAGACTTCTGCTCCATTTTCCAGCCGCCACCTAGTATGCCCTATTCTTGGCTCCCTAGAGGGATGCTACAGTTAAATTCATTAAGGCCTTGGAGATAATGACAGTCAGTTCTGCACCAGGCTCAACTCCTGGGGCAGGCAGTTTCCTTGTAAGCACTTGCCCTGTATTTTGACCGTTTCAACCTGCTTGTGTTCCTTTGGCTTCCAAAATATAGTGATGGCCCAGATGAGAGAGAAACTTGTGATGTAGCTCAGTTTCACTTAAAAATATGCTATACAAATATAATTCTTTAGTAAAAGAATGCGAGTTAGTGATTGTCTCCCTCCCAGGGGATCAACCTGGAGAGCAAGTGTGAAGAAAAATAGAGCCCCAAGCGTCCTGCAGAGGCCTGTGGACAGCATACCTGGCGCGAATGCTTGCCTCTGTCTGGACTTGCTCGGTCACCTTTCACGTTTGTCTGGCAGGCTCTGCAGAGCCCCCAGGTCACTCCTGGCTAGTGGCCTGCCTTATCGCTCAGTTCTTTTCCTCATGCCAGAGTAATCTGACAAATCTGATCTAATCTTCTTTGTTGAGCACCTTCAGACCTTCACGGGTTCTTCCATATTTCTCCAAGACTTGAGTCTCTTTTCCTCCTTCTCCTGGTATGTGAGACTTTCCGAGTATCTCTCCAACCCTTCTCTTCACATCCCACCAGCCCAGCCGAGTCAGACAATTTGTTCTTGCTTGATGGCCCCAGCCTTGCCCACCGCCAGGCCCCCCACATTGTCACCGATGGAAACCAGATGAAAATGTCCTGCAGAGCTGCCTCACAGCTTCCTCCTCTGTGAAATCTTCCTCCTCTCTCCCCTGAAGTCCCTCCTCCCCTGCACTGCCAGGGTACTAGTGCAGAAAGGAAGTACCTTTCACAGCAATGACAGCAATGCTGTGTAGTAATTCTGTATCCTTATTTTTTTCCAGTAGATTTTGTGCTCCTTGATGGCAATACCCATATCTGCCTGGCATTTTATAAGCCCCAGCATTTGAAAACTAAAACTACATTGATGCACCATGGCCCCTTTGCAGCCCAAATGGCTCTGCCTTGAAGCCAGTTCCCTGTTCCTCCGCACTGTCATCAAGATTCGGTCTCTGGAGCCTCTTGACCAACCTCATCTTAGCTGCGCTCCATAACCTCCTGTCAGTCTTGCGCTTGCCACCTTAGGAACTCACCTCGTCTGTGACAGCCGCTCCTTGTTACCTGCTGAGCTACTCAACTTCTAGGCCTGACAAATTGCTTCTTCGAGAACCTCTTCTTAAAGTGACCCAGCCCCTTTTCCTCCTGAACATTTAGAAATACATTTGGAACCTAGCAGAGGTTCAAAGCCATTTCCACTCAGAGATTGCCCCCAGAACCTATTTAGCTAGGAGAGTGGAAAGGGCCAGCCTCCACGGCCTTTCTCTCCTCCCTTGCAGTGCTCCGGGCTGTGCAGAGGATCAACAAAGCTATCCGGAGGGGAGTGGCAGCTGACACTGTGAAGGAGCTGATGTGCCCAGAAGCCCAGCTGCCTCCAGTGTACCCCTCTGCCTCGGCTGTGTACCAGCAGGAGCTGGCAGTGCTCCGGCAGCAGCAGCAGGGGGTAAGCCCTAGAAATGAGGGTCCAGCTCTCAGGTTCCCAAGCAGCTGGAGGGATCAGAGCAGTCAGTCCAGAGCACCCCCGAGGGCACTGTTAAATGCTGGCAAGTGACTAGGGGTGGGAGGTGGGCTACCATCCTTGCCATCCTGAGTATATTATAATAGCAAATACCTTTGAGCAGACGCTGCTTTAAACACTCATTTAATGCTAAAAGAACCCTATAGGATAAGTATTATTTCCATTTTAGAGATGAAGAAACAGATGCTGCGGTTAAGTAATTTGCCCCAAACGGCTATAGCGGGCACTGCTGGGAGTGCATGCAAAGCCGAGTGTACTTGAAGCCTATGCTTTTTACCACTCTGCTATCCCGCCTCCCCTCGTCCATACGGCTTCTCTGACAGTGAAGTGATAGGGCCTTCCCAGCCTGCTGGAGGAGTTAGAACACATCTGAGGGTCCAAGCAGAGACCGGGAGGGAGCTGTAGATGATGTGAACGGAAGACAGTTTCACAGGAGAATAGAGGGGGCAGAGCTTGGGGTAAACCTGGGAAGTCTTCTTGGAAGAGAGGAGTCTCAACAGAGAATCCTCCCCACAGCAAGCATTTACAGAGCCTCAAGTCCAGACACAGCACCTGGGAAGGGGATGGTCTCAGTGAATGTGAGGAAGTCTATGACAAGGAAGCAAAAAATAAGTCCTAAGAAGTAAAATATAGCGACAAATGTGGACTTTAGAGCCAGACTGCCTGAGTTAAATTTCAGCTCTGCCACTTCCCAGCTATGTGACCTTGAGCCAACTATTTACCTCCTCTGCCCCTCGATTCATGTATAAAGTTGGAACAATAATATGTTTATCTCATAGGATTGTTGTAAGGATTAAATGAGTTAACATCTGTGCTTAGAAATTAGCCTGGCATGAAAGTTTTAGCCATTATTATTATTGTTATTTGCAGCATTCTGTTTGTAGAGGACAGGAAGGGTGCTCCAGACAGGACTGAGCTCAGGGTGAAGACTGGGCAGGAAAGGGGCCCTTCGGTGTGTGGCATTGCACACCTCTCTCTGTGCCCAGGGCTGACTGCAGTTCTCACTGTGTGGTAGGGACCAGTAGAACTCACTGGTTGAGTGTGGGCTCTGGTATCTGGCAGTTAGGTTTAACTTATGTTACTTAACTATGGTCTCATCTGTGAAATGGAGATATTAATGGTACTTACCTCTTTGGCTTGTTAGAAAAATTAAGTGATAGTGTGCACAAAGTACTTATACATTGAATACGTCGTAAGCATTATTAAGTTTAATTATTAGTGAGTGGATTAGGCCATAGGGGTTTTGAGATGTAGACTCTGGGATGTGGGAGAGGCTTGGGGGCAGGAGGGCAGCTGGGCCCCCAGCCCTTCACCAGCCCGTGGAGACTCAGCCCTCCCTGTGTTGCAGGAGCTGGCCCAGGAGGAGCTCTTTGTGGCTGTGGAGATGCTCTCAGCTGTGGTCCTGATCAACCGGGCTCTGGAGGCCAAGGATGCTAGCAGCTTCTGGAGCAGTCTGGTGAGCCCCGCCACGGGCCTGGCCGAGGTGGACAGGGAGAACGCTCAGCGGTAAGAGAGGTGTAGCCGCATACTGAGGGAGGGGATGGGTGATGGAGAGAGTGTAGCCAAGACTCCAAGTTCTTGTGCTTGGAGGCTAGCCTTCTGCATGATGTCCTGTTCCTGGGCCCAGGCCCCCTCTCTGGGTCTATTTGCAGTTCCCTGACCTATATTTCTTCTGGGAGTGGTTGGGTTCATAGTCATTCCTCTTTCCTCCATTTATTTAATCTTTCATTGCTAATGTTTGAGTACCCACTCATGTGCCAGATACTAATCTAGGTGCTGGGGACAATAGCGAACAAAACACAGTTCCTGCTGTCATCTGACTTTGTGCTAGCAGAGGAAGAGAGGCAAAAAAGCAAATACGTTAAATGATTAGAAGCGCTATGGTGATAAACGGGCTTCCCTTTATCCTTTCCCTTTATAAACGGGCTCAGTCGGTCAAGAATCCTCCTGTAATTGTGGAGACCTGGGTTTGGTCCCTAGGTTGGGAAGATCCCCTGGAGAAGGGCATGGCAACCCACTCCAATATTTTTGCCTGGAGAATCCTGTGGACAGAGGAGCCTGGCGGGCTGCAGTTCATGGGGTCTCAAAAAGTCGGACAACTGAGCGACTAAGCATAGCATGCATGGTGATAAATAAAACAGGGCAGAGAGGATGAAGGATGTGGACCTGGTAAGGGTGGTTTGTGTCTGCTACGTGGTATGGTTATAGAAGGCCTCTTCGGTAAGAGTGTCATTTTGAGAGAGACCTAAATGGCATAAGTGATTGCCATGAGCTATCTGTAGCACAGACTCTGAAAAAGAAGTGTCCTTGGTGTGTTCAGAGAACACTGGGAGACCATGAGGTGGAGTGGAAGGAGGGGAGGAGAATAATGGGAGGTGAAGCCTCAGAGACCTGACCATGTAGGCCTCTGGTTTTTGCTCCAGGTGAGGAGGAAGCCATGGGAGGGATCTGAGTGAGGAGGGAGGTGATGCGATCTACTTTTAATAGGATCACTCTGGCTGCTGTGCCAAGAATCTCAACTATGGGTTAGAAGGGAAAAAGCAAGGAGACCCGTTAAATGTCTATTGGAGTAATCCAGGCAAGAGATGATGGAGGCTTGGCCTAGGGCCATGGCGGTGGAGGTGGTGAAAAGGAGCCATATTTTGGATATATTCTGAAAGCTGAACTGACAGGATTTGGTTATGTGGTGGATATGGAGTGTGAGAGAGAGTCAGGTGTGACTTCAAGATTTTTGGCCTGAGAATATTTTTGGAGCGAATATTTACCAAAATGGAGAAGACTGTGGAAGATGCAGACCAAGTGGGGGAATCAGGAGTTCAGATGTGAACTGCTCAGCTTGAGGTGAGTGTTAGACATTCCTGTGGAGATGCTGAGCAGGCCGATGGCATTTATGAATGGTTGTAGGTGTACTTTGGGGAGTCATTAGCATATGGTGCTTCAAGCCATGAAATTAGGTGAGATCACTTAGAATGTGAGTATGGCGGGAGAAAGGCTTGAAGACTGAGTCTTGGGATGCTCTGTGCTTGGAGGTGAAGGAGGAGGTAGCAGAGGAGACTCAGAAAGGGCAGCCTGTGAGGTGAGGGGAGAACCGGGAGAATGTGATGTCCTGGAGGCCAAGCGAGGAAAGTCCAGGAGTTTCCCCTGGCCTCTGGCTGGTGGTGCACATGCTCCCCCCTCATCCTCACTCACCTGGCGGCCAGGTACTTTGATGCTCTGGTGAAGCTGCGACAGATACGTGGAGTGGACGGGGCCTTCCTGAGCTGGAATGACCTACAGGCTGCAGTGAGCCAGGTCAACGCCCAGGTCCAGGAAGAGACCGATCGTGAGTGGAGTCCAGGACAGGGGGATGACGGCCCAACTCGGACAGCCCCACCCTTTAGCCGTAAGTCTGGGCCCTCCGCCCACCTCACTCTCCCTTTCCCAGAGGTCCTTGCGGTCAGCCTCATCAACGAGGCTCTGGACCAGGACAACCCTGAGAAGACCCTCTCCTCCCTTCTGCTTCCTGCTGCCGGCCTGGATGATATCAGCCTGCCTGTTGCCACTCGGTACCATCTCCTCCTTGTGGCGGCCAAAAGGCGGAAGGCCCAGGTGAGGTTTGGGCTGGCTGGGTTGGTCACCAGCACAGGAAGAATATCCCCTGCCCAGTATGCACCCTGGGAAAGCCAGTCTGCTGGACATGGTCCCTTCTGGGGGTGGGAAGCAGGGGGTTTCTGATCTGGCCTTGGGGAAGAAGGGCAGAGCCCCAGCTGACAGCACAGAGTGACCGGTGGGCACCTTGGGTGTGGGAAGGGCACAGGTCTGGGGGGCTGAGAACCCAGGCTGCATTCCCTGTTCTGACGCTCAGTGACCGTGTGACTTACAGCAAATCCCTAACGTCCCTGAGCTCTCCTTATACATCTGTAAAATACTACATGCCCTGGTCCTACCTCCCTACTGGAATGGGGATGAAAAACCAAGTGAGCTGATGAATGTGGCAGGGTTTTGAGCCTGTAATGCCCGGAGTAGGGCGTAGCATAGAGAGTGGCTGAGGGCTACTAGTCCTAAGCCAGACTAGCTGAGTTTGGATCCTGGCATCTGACCCTTCACATGTTACTTACCCTCTCTGGGCCTCAGTTTCCTCACCTACCAGCTTGTGATAATAATAAACTTACCTCAGAGATATAGGGTTTAGGTGCGATAATATGACAGGGACACCAGCTAATGTTGATCGAGTTCTCACCCTGTGCCAAATCTTGTCTTATGTACTTTACAAATGTTAGTTCATAAGTGCTTTAGAACACTGCCTGGAACACCAGTGCTCAATAAAATGTTAGTTCAGAAAGTTCATCTATGAATGAGGAGAGTGGGGAGGGAGTAGAGTCTGGGGTTGGGGCTGGGTAAATCTAGGGAGGGTACAAGCCTGACAGCGAGGAGGGCACAGGCTCCCTTGACCTGGGTGGCAGAGGAGCATGGGGAGGCATGGGGAGGGGAAGGTGGAGGTCAGGGTCAGGACTGGCCCGAGAAGCTGTGTGCTGAGGCCTACGGGAACAGGGAGGAGGAGTGGGCAGAGCCCATCACCCTCCGATGTGGGCTCTCCCTGGACATGGCTGAGGCACAAGGGCAGGAAAGGGAACTATTGGGAGCGTGGTGGATGCTGAAGGTTTAAGAGGGTTCTGGGGTGCTGTGGCCCAGCTGAGTTGACGCATGGCCTGAAAGCAGGGTGGGAAAGAACCCTGTGAGCCTGGCAGCAATCCAAGGGAGCCACACGGCTGTGCCCATGCAGGCCCCAGAGGGGCACAGAGGCTGCTTGTCCCCGTGGCTCCCCAAGTCAGCCCGCAGTTTGGCTCCCCTGGGCACCTGGGCTTGGAAACCTGGGGAGACCAGCCTGAGCTCTCATCGTATCCCATTGTTCTCAATTTGTCAGGCGACAGGGGATCCCGAAGCTGTGCTGTGGCTGGAAGAGATCCGCCAGGAAGTGGTTAGAGCCAACCAGGATACAGATGCAGCCCAGAGAAGTAAATGGGCCGGGGTGGAGGTGGGGGGCAGTACTGGAGGGGAGAGGGTTTGGGGGAGGCGAGGAGATGTGGGCTCAGTGGGAGCCCAGACAGTCAGGTAGCCTCCCCAGTCACCTCCTTCTCCATTTCAACTGATTTGCGGAGGCAGGCCAGAAAGAGAACAGGAGGGCTGCTGCTTTGACCATAGGATGGATTTCCTAGCAGTCAGCTGGGCAGGAAATCCTCTGGAGTCGAGAGCCCCTGGTCCACCCACTGCCTCCTATGCCTTCCTGTGTGCACTTTCCTCCTGCAGTGTGAGCGTGTGAAACAGGTGGGGGCCGAAAATCCATCCCATTTTCTACTGGCAGCTTGAGTTTGGGTTTCAGCAATTAGCTCTGGTTAGAGAATGTTTAGTCTCGAAGTTGGCAAAGAGGGGTTGGCTTTGAGGAAAAGTAAGGGCCAGGTCGGCACAGACACTGCCGTTCTTGTGTGGGATGCTGCTGATGTTAGTTCTCAGGGTCTGGAATCCATCTGTGTGTCTGTTAGTGACTGGAAGGCAAGGGCTGCATCAATTCCCCCCACTTCTTAGACTTTATTCTCCTCCTATGAAACTGTGCTGTGGTGTCTCTGACCATGTCTTGCCCCAGAACTTCTGTACAAGCCTTCCTTTTACCACGCTCTAGTCCAGCCCTGCCTTCCCTGGTGGCTCAGTGGTAAAGAATCCGCCCGTCAATACTGGGGACACAGGCTTGATCCCTGGGTCCGGAAAATCCCCTGGAGGAGGAAATGGCAACCCACTCTAGTATTCTTACCTAGGAAACTCCATAGACAGGCGCCTGATAGGCTATAGTCCATGGGGCTGCAGAAGAGTCAAACACGACTCAGTGACTAAACAACAGCCGGCCCCATGCTGCCTTCTGCCAGGAAGCCTTCCTGGATGGCTCCCTTTCCCTTTAAACACAGCTGCATGCTGCTGCTGTTCATCCGTCCATCCTGGGATGTCCTTGTCCCTTCCATCACACAGCATGATTTTGAGTCCTCCTTCTCTGGATTCCTTCACAACAGACAGGACAGAGCCTGTGGGAGGGGCTCAAGAGAAAATTGACCACTTCCTCTCTATACCCCTGTTAGTGGCTCTTGGTGTGGCCGCCATCAATCAAGCCATCAAGGAGGGCAAAGCAGCCCAGACAGAACGGGTATTAAGGAACCCTTCCGTGGGCCTCCGAGGAGTGGTTCCCGACTGTGCCGATGGCTACCAGCGGCTCCTAAAAGATGCCATGGCAAAGAAGCAGCGCCCAGGTAGTGGCCTCACCTTGCCTCTCCCCTTCTTGGCCAGCCCCAGTTACCTCTCATCTTCTCTGAGCCTTCTTTGCTTATTTGGCTTCTGCTTAGGAGATACAGCACTCTGGGTTCAACATGACATGAAGGATGGTACTACCTACTACTTTCACCTGCGGACCTTCCAGGGGACCTGGGAGCAACCCCCTGGCTGCCGCCTCAACACCTCCCACCTAACTCGGGAGGAGATCCAGGTTGGTGGGGCCCCTGTGAGAGAGAGGGCTCATGGATGGGAGGTTTCCTGGGGGAGAGGCTCCCACCCACCAGGACACCACAGGCCCTCTCTTCTTCTACTTCTGCAGTCAGCTGTCACCAAGGTCACCACTGCCCATGACCGCCAGCAGCTCTGGAAGGCCAACGTGGGCTTCATCATCCGGCTCCAGGCCCGCCTCCGTGGCTTCCTGGTCCGGCAGAAGTTTGCTGAACATTCCCACTTTCTGAGGACCTGGCTTCCAGCAGTCGTCAAGATCCAGGTAGCAGACTCTGGCCTTCTGAGGTGTCAGAGCTGGACTTCTCTGAGGTTCAGAGTTTCCTCCTGCTTCTTCTTTGCTGAGTGGAGTTGGGATGGTCTTTTGGCCTCTGTACAGTAGTAGTTAAGGGCATGGATGCTAGAGCCCAGACTACTTGGGTTTGAATCCCCTCTCCACCATGTTAACTAATTACTTACTCTCTCCCAGTTTCGTCATCTGAAAACTAGTCATCTGAAAGTTGTAGCACCGCTCTTCCAGGGTGTTATGAGGTGATATCTAAAGTACATTTAAACAGTATCTGGCAGATAGGCAAGAACATGGGCAAATGCTAGTTACTGTTGTTATCATCATACCATCCAGAGGGTATGAGAGCTGCTTTTTAGCTTCCCCACAGAGAGAGTGGAACAAGATTTAGCCACGACATCAGGGTTTAGACACCAGGAGGACTAGAAAGGAGTAGTGAAGAGATGGTAGTGGTGATTGTTAAACAGAAAAGGGATGGAATCCCTTAGGGAAAGAACTTCTACCTTTCTCTCCAGCCAACCCTTTCCATTTTTATTCTTCCAACCTTTGGGTGGTCCAGTGTAGCCTCTGAGACCGACCCGTAAGTCACTCAGGCACGAGGCCTTGGGCTGAGGCACTTTCCAAGCCAGGAACAGTGGGAGCTGAGCAAACAGAGGCCTCTTCAGGCAGACGTGACCTGGAGGGTCTCATGGCAAGGTGGGCTGTGTAAAGACTTTATTTCATGAATACCTCCAAATGCCCAGTATCTGCAAAGCATACCATTTGGCATTGGGCAAGGGCGAGAGATGGTGTGTGAGACACAGATGCGTGCTCACGTCTCTTCCTCTGCAGGAACTGGAATACATTGGGTGTTCGATGTTGTGGTAGTGGGGACACAAAAATAATAGCAGAGAACCCTGAGGGAGCCAGAGGCTCAGAGATGGGCCAATGCCCTCAATGAAGATATGGGGTATGTGGTCACTGAGAGTGCAGGTGTTAGATCCTGGGGCTGCAGTTTGCATTTTGGTCCTATTACCCTTAGGTACCTTACTGAAGCCCTTGCCAGCACCGGTTTCCTTATTCATGGTGATGGTTCTTGCCTCATGCTGATTGTGAGGGTAAAGCAGGAAAATTACATGTAGCATTTAGTGCGGGGACATGCTCTATTGGTGAAAGCCATTATGAGATGTTAAATTTTGGGGCATTGATCCCAGAACTCAGAACCTTAGCCATCAGCATTTAGTGTCTGAATCAATCCTCCTGAACGCAGCCTGGAATTTCACACCAGCTAAGGAGCAGAGAAGCCACACCAACAGTGGGAAAGGGGACAGAGTCAGAAGGTGAGTTTGCCACCCATCCTAGGGCTGTGCTGACTCTGGCCTGGGTCTGGGAGGCAGAGAAGGGAGGTGGGGCCGGAACCCCAGGCCACCTGCTCTCCAGCGAGGGAGAGTGAGAGTCAGAAATGGAGCAGCCTGGGTCTCCTGAGAGCTCTGACCCTGGCTGGGACCCCAGTCAGGGTCCTGAATTCTCACCAATCCAAATTGAGAGACCTTCTCTCTTGAAGGAGAAGCCATGTGGGGATGGGTGGGTGGTAAGAGCAGAGAGGAGACCCCTCCGTCTTTCCCTGTAACAACTAGCAGTATGTCAGGCAGTAGGGGAGTGGGAGGGGAAGGAGTGCTGAGAAAGGACATAGACTTAGGGCTCCCTGGGCTCTAGGCTCCAGAAGGGACAGCTGGTGCCATGGGGCCAAGCTACCTGTTTTATATCCTTTCCCAACAGAAGGATGGTGTAGGTCTTAGGGGGAAAGGCTGGCCAGGAGAGTTGGCTTTAGGAAAGGCTGGGAGAGCAGTTGGCTGAAAGGGGATGCTCTTTTTAAAAATGTTCTGGCTGTGCCGCATGGCATCTGGGATCTTTGTTCCTCTGCCAGGGATTGAACACGTACCCCCTGCACTGGAAGCACAGAGTCTTAACCACTGGACCACCAGGGAAGTCCCTGAAAGTCAATGCACTTGACACATTAAACCATGACATCATCAGCGGCAGAGTGTCCTCCAGGGTCTGAGCACCCAGGAGAAGTTTAATGTGTGCCTTAAAAGACAGGTATCAGTAGGTAGAGATAGGGCTGGGGTGAGGGCATAGACAGACAAAGGTATGGGGCAGCAGATTGTAAGGCATGTTTAGAAGAAAGTGAAATGTCTGAGGTGTAAGGAAGCAGGACCCAACAGACAGTCAGAGAGGAGTGTGGGGTCAGATGGTGGAGATTTCCTGGAAACTCTGGGGCTGTGAGAAGCATGGTCCAAGTAGTGTTTTAGGAAAATTCACACAAGCTTGGGGTGAAAGGGAAAAGGCCCACAGGAAGGACACCAGAACAGACGGGAGTCATGAGATTTGTGTCTTAGAGACCAAAGCGAGTGTGATTATTGAGGAGAGGGTCATTGAGACGCCTTTGTAGCAGACTAGTCAGCGAGGAAAGGCCATCAGCCTGACAGCTGAATTCCTGGGGACCTTGGAGGGAAGATTTGCTTAGGCCTGAGGTTCAGAGCTAAGTGGTAGAGTTGTGAAGAGAAGCGTGAGTTATGAGAGCATGAATGACCAGCTAGCTGCCCAGATGGCCACTGGCAGAGATGGTGGGCACACAGCTCTGTGCCGGCACACACTTTCCAGCCGTGCCACCATTCACGTCTCCAGACTTCGGATTGTGTGATAGTGTGTGGGTAGGTTTTTTTAAAACGTATTTATTTGGCTGCACTGGATCTTAATTGCAGCACGCAGGATCTTCGCTGTGTCATGCAAGGTCTTTCATTGCGGATCACAGACTCTCTAGGTGTAGCACGAAGGCTTAGTTGCTCCATGGCATGTGAGATGTTAGTTCCCTGACCAGGGATCAAACCCACATTCCCTGCATTGCAAGGCAAATTCTTAACTACTGGACCACCAGGGAAGTCCTATGGGTAGTATTTTTATGGGTGGATGAGTATGTCGCAGGGGATATGGTACATGCTGTGGTGAAGTTGGTAAGTGTATGCTTTACTGATATCTTTTAAGCTTGTGTCTTAACACTTGTTTCTGTGAGGAGGTGTTGGTTATGAATGTATGTTTGATTGCATAGTGCACACGTCAGAATTTGTGTGCGCGTGTACGTGTTTGCTGGGTCCAGGGAGGGTGGCAGAGGGCTTGAGTGGCTACATGCAGATATTTAGTCTTCCCCTTGAAGTTGGCAGTTCTTTGAGGACAGAGCCAAATTTGCCTCTCCATTCTCCTTTCCTACCTCCCCACCACTCTTTTCTGGAGAGTCCAGAATGAGGCTTTTCCCACAAGCTTTTCAGGACAGTCAGGACCAGCTGGGGTCATCTTTCTCCCCCTTCTGATTGGCAGGCTCATTGGCGTGGTTACAGACAGCGGAAGATTTACCTGGAACGGTTGCAGTATTTAAAAGCGAACACAAATGCTGTAATCAAGGTAGCTCCCGTGATTTGGGTGGGTTCCTGGCTCTCTTAAAGGACCCTCTGAAGACCATTTGTAGTCTTCTCACCTCCCATGAGCTCTAGAGGAGGCTGAATTGGCCTGGGTCTAAGGGCGGGCCCTGAGCCTGGGGCTCTGAGTCAGTCTGTCTCTGCCCCCAGATCCAGGCTTGGGCCCGGATGTGGGCAGTTCGGAGGCGATACCGGAAGCGTCTGGGCTACTTCCAGAAGAATGTGAGTGTCATTCTGCTCCCCTTGTCCCCGGACCCCACCTTTGTCCATGAAACCAGGGCAGGGGCCACCAACAGTCCTTTTTCCATCTGCATTCATGACAGGTCAACTCCATCGTGAAGATCCAGGCATTTTTCCGAGCCAGGAAAGCCCGGGATGACTACAGGATGTTAGGTAAAGTGCCTGGTTTCCCTCCTCTGTCTATGCAAGTGACTGTCCTTGCGAGCTTCCTGGCTTTCAGCAGTGAACGAGGCGGAAAGCCATACCACCCCTTAAACTGGGGCCGTGGAGAAGTGGTCTGACCTTCCTGAGCCTTTCTCTCACCACCAGCTAACACCTACAACCTTGAGCATGCACCATAGGACCCAAAGTGGGCCGAGGAGTGAGGAGGTGTGCTCCTGCCTTTGCCAGTCCCCCAGTTTGCTGGGAGTGGTAGGAGTCCCCTGCGAGTCAGGCAGGTCCAGGTATCCCTCCTGGAGCCACACAGCAGGTTAGGGGGAGGTACTAGTTGTCTGTGCAGGAATGTGGAACAGGGCTGGTGACAAAAGCCTCCCTGCCCCACCCCAGCAGCAGATAGCCTTATCACAGGAAAAGTCCCTTGAACCAGCTCCTGTCTGTACCAGGCTTTGATTTTCTTCTTCTTACTATGACACAAGTCAAAAAAGCAAAAAAGAAGAGAGAAGGGGAAAGGGAAGAAAAGGCTCTTCTCCCTATAGTTCCAGCCTTTCCCCACTTTGCCCTCTTCCCTGACCCATGACTCTTCCCCGGTTAGTGGCCCAACCCACAGGAAGGCAGACCTGGAGTCCTTTCTGCAGTCCTGGGGAACTTGAGCGGGTTCCATCTTCCTGCCCCATGGTTCCCAATAGTTGAATATCCCTCTAAAGTCTTACAGAGGTCCTTCAGGGCCCTCTTGATTCCTGTGTCAAAGCCCAGAAACCCAGCCTTGGAAGTCTGCCTCCCTTTGGTGAAGTGGACTAGTGGTCCATCTCCAGGTAGGCCTCCAACCCTGGGTTTCCTGAAGAGGTAGGCCCCTTTCCTTCCCGGGCCCGAGACTACGCTTCTGGGCTTCAGGGTTGTGTACACTGTCCAGGAATCGTCTCCTGCACCGCCTCAGTCCCTCCTCTCACCTGGCCCTGTGGCAGGGATGCCTGGGCACCTCTCTGACCACAGAAACTCGGCCCATTGGCTTCTGGGCAACTAGCTGCTTTTCCTTCCTTACCTCTCCCCAGCTTGGCCATTTCTGTTTTCTGTCTTGCTGTTGCATGAACACAGGTGCCCTGGAGGCATCCTTTATCTTCTTTTTCTTCTTTAGTTTATAGTTTTTCTGGAAGAACTTGTTTCCACACCCCACCCCCCCACTCCATGTAGGGAGCTGCCACTTCCTAGCCATGTGGCCCTAGGCAAGTTACTGAACTTCTTTATTGCCTCCACTTTCTCACTTATAAAATGGAGATAAGGATCAGGTCGAGTTGTTGTGAGGATCAAATGAGTTAAGTGCTGTATCTCCTTGAATTCAAGATGCCATCAGTTGTCTTTGGTTCCACCACTCTTCACTCCTCAAAGATCTGTCCTCCATGCAGTAGCCAGATTAGTTTATTAAACCTTGTGATCTTATCACTCTCCTTCTTAAAACATGTCAGGATGCCTCACTGCCCTGGGGATAAAGTCCAGCCTCCTAAGTGCAGCTCCCGAAACTCTCTGACCCAGCCTCTCCTGCACCTCTGGCCTCACTGACCCCCGCCCTTCCCCTCACCCCCTGCACCCTCCACTCCATGCTCCAGACATGGCCTTTGGTGGCACGCTTTTACTTTCCCAAAGGTCCCCATGCTTGCCCCTCGCAGAGCACTAAACCACACTGTAGTGACTTGTTTAATTGTCTGCTTCCTTCACTGAATAGCCTTTAAGGACCAGGCCTAGTTTTGTTCATCTTCCACATCTCACCCTTTTATTTCTTACTAGCTGTGTAGCCTAGGGCAAGTTACTTACTCTCTCTGTGCCTGAGTGATCCCATCAGTAAGTTACAGTGTATAAAGTATGTAAAGCACTTAGAGCAGTTTCTGTTCCATAGTGAAAACTGTATGTGTTCAGTCAGTTCAGTTCAGTCGCTCAGTCATGTCCAACTCTGCAACTCCCATGGACTGCAGCACGCCAGGCCTCCCAGTCTATTACCAACTCCCAGAATTTACTCAAATTCATGTCCATTGAGTTGGTGATGCCATCCAATTACCTCATCCTCTGTCGTCCCCTTCTCCTCCTGCCTTCAGTCTTTCCCAGCATCAGGATCTCTTCCAATGAGTCAGTTCTTTTCATCAGGGGGCCAAAGTATTGGAGTTTCAGCTTCAGCATCAGTCCTTCCAATAAATATTCAGGATATTTGTTGTTATTCCCTGTAGCTTAGCCCCGAGACTCTTCTTTGCTCAAATGCTCATTCCAAAAGAGATTCAAGGAGAATCCATCTAGCTCTGATCTCCCTATATTGTAAAACCCATTGTTGCGTGAAGGTCAGGCAGGGCTGAGTGGAGGCTGATAGGTGGAAGTGAACTCAGGATGAAGGATGAGTAAGTCGAGCTGGAATGAGTGGGGAATGAATCAGAATAGGGGGGCCCAAACTGAACTGAACTGAACAGAGGCTGCTAGGGCTTTGACTTGGGGGTGAGATGGCACTGAGATAGGCCCAGGTTGGGGTGTGGGGGGAGCCCAGGCAGAGGAAGGCAGCTTTTGTGTCCCCCCTGGTTATAAGACAAGGAGTTCAAAGACAGGACTGGCTGGGAGGCTGCCCACTGCCCTCCAAGTGCAGGCAGAACTATTAGAAAAGAACTGGAGTTGGGTACCTGCTAGCTTCAAGCAGCATGGACACTGAGGGTGGGGCTACTGGGGAAGAGGGCGGCGAGGAAGTGTCTGGTGAGGACATGTCTAATCCTGACACTGCTTCTCTTGCGGCCAGTCCACACACCCCATCCCCCACTCAGTGTGGTACGCAGATTTGCCCACCTCTTGAATCAAAGCCAGGAGGACTTCTTGGCTGAGGCAGAGCTGCTGAAGCTCCAGGAAGAGGTGGTCAGGAAGATCCGGTCCAATCAGCAGCTGGAACAGGACCTCAATCTCATGGATATTAAGATTGGCCTGCTGGTGAAGAATCGAATCACCCTGCAGGTGAGGGGCCCACCTGAAATCTAGCTAGCGGCCTCTGGAGAGCTGATGCTGGCCACTCTCTGGTTGCTAATCAGATATTTTCTGAATGTCTAGATTTTATCATCTGGCTCAGGTCCTTGTTCCAGCGGTCCTCTGCCCTTCTAGTCATTTGTTGGGGGCACATGATATAATGGAAAGAGCACTGGACATAAAATTGTAATGCCTGGCTCTGCTGACTCCTCGTGATGGGACTGGAGGCTGGTTGTTTAACCTCTCGGTCTGTTTCCTCATTAGTAAAGTGGGAATAATGAGAGTGCTCACCAGGGCAAATGTAAAAATAGATATGAAAGCTCCTTAACCTGTCAGTTACCACACATGTATGCTGTGATGAGGTAGAAGTGACGCAGCAATATCTCCACCTCAACTCTGTACAACAGGCTAATGAGAAGTAAGAGCAGGAATGAACAGACCTGGCGCCTCAGTCCTGCAACCCATGTCTCTTTGGAGACTCACCTGGTGAGAGCAGAGATGCCAGGTGGAGTCTCAGGACAGTAGGAGGCCCTTCCTCATCCGAGAACCGTTTATCTCCCCTGGCTCATGCCTTGAATACCTTGAACAGCAGAAAGCCCAGGCTCTTCAAAGCACTGACTCTAGACCACATGTTCTGTGTTCTGTGCTGGCCTGGATGGGTTGCATCACCTGCTCCCCCGCTCCGGCAGGAAGTGGTCTCCCACTGCAAGAAGCTGACCAAGAAGAATAAGGAACAGCTGTCGGATATGATGGTTCTGGATAAGCAGAAGGGATTAAAGTCGCTGAGCAAAGAGAAACGGCAGAAGCTAGAAGCTTACCAACACCTCTTCTACCTGCTCCAGGTGAGCAGAGGGCTTTGGGAGGAGACATCTGTATTCTCTCCTGAGGCCCTGGGACCTGAGGCCTTCATGTCTAAGCCCTTGCCTGCATATCAGGAGTCCTTTCCTGCCATCCTAATATTCTGTGCCCAGGGAAAGAGACTGCCTCCTTTCATTTGTCTGTAATGTTCCTAGTACCCCTGAGAAAGTGTAGCAGTGCTCTCTATTCCTCGTTCCAGTCAGCAAAGCCTTTCTTTCTCTGGTCACTAGTCCTTGAGGTACATTATCAGCCATTCCTATCTCCCCATTGCTTTCAGACTCAACCCATCTACCTGGCCAAGCTGATCTTTCAGATGCCTCAGAACAAAACCACCAAATTCATGGAGTCAGTGATTTTCAGTCTGTACAACTATGCCTCCAACAGCCGAGAGGCCTATCTCCTGCTCCAGCTGTTCAAGGCAGCACTCCAAGAGGAAATCAAGTAGGTTTTCCGGAAGCAAAAAAAATGGGAAGAGAAGGGATTAAGAGATGCCACTGTTGGCTCCTTTATAAGGTGACAATTTATTGAGGTTTGAAGGTAGAAATGGACTCAGAAGACCTCTTTTCTCTGCCTCCCATGGAGGCAAGGCATCTCTTGGGACAGCCCGGGGGGAGGACACGTGCTGACATGTTAACATCACAGCTGAGACAGAGGTAACAGGACTGTCCTTAAAAAGAGGGATGCCAACGCAAGCTTTAAATAAAATCTCAAAAGGAAAAGCAGCTCTTCTATACCAAGGCAGGAGACCAGCTTCAATGACCTCTTAATCCACAGGTCAAAGGTGGAGCAGCCCCAGGATATGGTGACAGGCAACCCAACTGTGGTGAGGCTGGTGGTGAGATTCTATCGGAACGGGCGGGGGCAGAGTGCCCTGCGGGAGATCCTGGGCAAGGTGATCCAAGACGTGCTGGAGGACAAGATGCTCAGCGTCCACACAGACCCTGTCCACCTATACAAGAGCTGGATCAACCAGACTGAGGCCCAGACAGGGCAGCGCAGGTGGGCAGATGGGCAGAGGGAGCGCTGTCTTTGATCAGCTTGGTCTTGGGCCTCACTGGGGAAGCTTGAGTGTGCTTTGAAGGTGGCATATAAATGAGCTTGCTGATTTATGCAAATATGACACCAGCCCTATAGGATGAAATAAGGTAGCCTTTTAGACCCCCTCTGGTAATTAACATGGAACTGATGTAAATGACACCGGACCTGGTGCGCTTAACGTGGAGTAAGCCCAGATGAATATGCAAATATGTATAATTGCTGTGTCAGTGCTTGCAAATGATTTGTCAGATATACTGGGAGCTGGGATAGGACTCCTTATTGATAGGCGTATAACTGAATATTCAGATTTATAGATGAATAGGCAAATGAGGTAGTGGAAGAAATAAATTGGCCTTCAGATTGGAGGCAGTAACTGAGGTGCATAGGACCTAAGGAGATGGAGCCACGGAGGAGAGTAGGCAGTGCTAGTGGCTTCTCTGGATGGCACACAGGCATATGGGGGCGGGTACTGCAAGGCCCTGGCCCAGCCTTCACCATCCCCACAACTACCAGAGTTGTACAGGGCAGCCCTGGTCTCCTCTGGTTCCCCTTGGGATCTTTCCACAGACCCCAGGCCCTCCATTTCCTCCTACACTCTTCCACCTCCCCATAGGTGCTTCATCCCTTCTTCCACCCACATCACTCTAGTCCTCTCTGAGTCCTTTCTCTTATTCTGGCCTAAACCCTGGGCTGCCCTCAGCAAGGATGTATGAGATCTTGTTGTGAGATGAGTTTAAGGGGTGGAGCCTCAGGAAGGGGAGACCTTGGGAGGGGTTTCTGGCTGATAGCTTGTCTCTCTCTGCCCACAGCCACCTCCCCTATGATGTCACCCCAGAGCAGGCTTTGAGCCACCCTGAGGTCCAAAGACGACTGGACATCTCCCTCCGCAACCTCCTCGCCGTGACTGATAAGTTTCTTGCAGCCATCATCTCATCTGTGGACCAAATTCCGTATGTGCAACAGCCTAGGCATGGATCTCCGGGGGGCTCGGGCATGGTGGGGAGAGCAGAGCAGTCCTGAAGGATGGCAGGCAGGAAGGGAAACTGGGCTGGGGTTGCTCGAGGGCTTCCAGGAGGTGGGTGGAGAAGGCTCGAAGCCCGTGCTAGAGACTTGTCCTGGATTATAGCACACATGGATCTAGTGGGCAGTCAAGACATCCCTGGGCCAGAGAAAGGAACCTCAAGTGATTATGGGGACATGTGATTGTCTGAACGTAAGTGGTGGAAAATATAAAATTTTTCAGTCTGTGGAGTCAAAAATAAGAAAACTTCACACCAGTAAAGCGCTTCATAAAAGTCCTTTCCTTTCTTAAAATTTAGTCAATAATTATTTTCTGAAAAGCAAATGATTGAAAATGTTGACAAGGTGGGTCTCCTCTAGATCGTCACTCAGCCAACCACCCTTTCTGGTACTCACTGGTGCCTGGGGCAAGGTGGGGATGCGGGAGAGGGGAGCCCACAGAGCTCATGTCCCTGCTCCCCAGACCTGGAAGACTGGATTAAGGGTTTACAATTAGGATTCAGAGAAGATTGTCCTAGGACTGATAAAGGAAAGCACACAGTGAGCTGTAAACTTCTCTCCCTGGCACCCCAGGAGGAGGCAATAGCTTTGTAAAGTATTTAATTAAATTTGTACGTGGCACATCCATAATAGGAATAATAATAATACGGTCCCAGGGATCGAACCCAGGTCTCCCACCTTGCAGGCAGATTCTTTACTGTCTGAGCCACTACGGAAGCCGTTTGAATTGTACTCTACCATTACTTTCACAAAAACAATTTTTCTTGAGCCTCACGAAAGCCCTAGGAGATAGAGAGGGCAAGAATGAACAGTGCCATTTTCCAGACCAGGGAATAAACTTGTAAGGGGAGCACAGTAGCCTGAGCTGACCTCTCTGGTTAGTGGTGGAGTCAGGACCAGATGCTTCTACTCCAGTTCGTTGTCCTCCTGGGCCTGCCTTTAGCCCAGACCAGGCCCTCACAGATGCTCTGTGATAACAGAGCCTCCCGGGCTGTCCTGGGGCGGGGTTCTGGCTGTAGGTGTCAGACACCTAACGTACAGGCTCAAGCTGCTTCTGTGGGGAAGGCAGGATGGACACTGGGATCTGGGGTGTCCCCAGGGGAGACTAAAGGGGGCCAAAGAAGAGGCTCTGGGGACAGGCTAGAGGCTCTGTGAGAGCTGGCCGGGCCCTGGTCCTGGGTGCTGACACAAGGGCATGAGGGAGGGACAAGGCCCAGAGATGTTTGGAGGAGGCAGCAGGGAGCTGGCTGTGGGAAGTGGAGGGCCAGCTCTGGTGTGGCTATGCCCAGGGCAGGAGAGGCGGGCACTCAGGCCCTCACGCTGGGGTGGGGGCAGGGCCATAGTGCACCTATTGCTTGGCCCCAGGTACGGGATGCGATACGTGGCCAAGGTCCTGAAGACAACTCTGGCAGAGAAGTTCCCCGACGCCACAGAGAACGAGATCCATAAGGCAAGTGTTGTCGCCCATCCCCACCTTGAGAGCCCTGCTTTGCCCTGATGTTGGCTGTGAACCCCCAGAATGAGACCAAAGGACCAAAAAAAAAAAAGCCTATGCTATAAAAAGCCAAGAAGGCGAATATTCTCCACCCTGTCAGTCAAGCCTGGCTCACCAACAGGGCTCAGGTGGCAGATGGGAAGGCGTTCAGGACAGGGGCTAACAGCAGACAACCCTGGGCCTGTCAGAGCGGGTTCCAGTCCCAGCTGTGGCGAACGTTTGCTGCGTGACCCTGAGCAAGTTGCTGGGCTGCTCTGGGTCTGTTTTCTATACAACGATGGGATTGACCCAGGGGGTCCTTCCAACCTGCTGAGCTGGGAGAGCGGGGCCGGGGCAATGGAGGTGGACCACAGGCGCTTCTACGGCCGTCTCCTCTGCCCTCAGGTGGTGGGGAACCTCCTGTACTATCGCTTCCTGAACCCGGCTGTTGTGGCCCCCGACGCCTTTGACATTGTGGCCATGGCAGCGGGCGGCGCGCTGGCGGCCCCCCAGCGCCACGCCCTGGGGGCTGTGGCTCAGGTCCTGCAGCATGCTGCGGCCGGCAAGGCCTTCTCCAGGGAGAGCCAGCACCTGCGCGTCTTGAATGACTATCTGGAAGAGACGCACCTCAAGTTCAGGTCTCGGTCCCGGCTTCCTGTTCCTCTCCGTTTCCTTCTTCTCCTCCTCTTCCTGTCTTCTTTTCACAAACCACTTCCTTTCACGCACAACTCACTCTCTCAAATCTGTGAGGAGGGGAGGCACAGAGGATAGTTAGTGGGCTGGAGGATAGACTGTTGGAAGGATTCCCAGTGAAAAGAAAAGAGGGCTATTGAAGGAAGCTGATTTGAGGGGGCCACTCGGGAGAGGTGAGGCAGCGGATAGGGGGCAGAGTTGGCTTGAGCAGCCACTGGCAAGGTGGGAGAAAGGCTGATGGGCACAGAACATGAGGGGGGAGCCGGACCGCCCCACCCTCTCACATGCTTTTCCTCTGGAGCTAGGAGGTTCATCTGCCGAGCCTGCCAGGTGCTAGAGCCAGAGGAGCGTTTTGCAGTGGATGAGTACTCGGACATGGTGGCTGTGGCCAAACCCATGGTATACATCACCATGGGGGAGCTCGTCAACACGCACAGGGTGAGGGCCTGTGCAAGCTCGGGGCAATGGGTGGGTGGGCTGGCCCTGGAAGGAGGGCCTGGCTCAAACTCTGTGTCTCCTTTACTCCCTCCATCCGGTAGCTGCTGCTGGAACACCAAGACTGGATCGCCCCTGATCACCGAGACCCCCTGCACGAGCTCCTGGAGGACCTTGGGGAGCTGCCCACTGTCCCTGGCCTCATCGGTGCGTGCCACCCTTGACACTGGGGCGGGCGGGCAGGTGAGCAGGGCCTTGGAAGATGCCCTCTCGAGTTTTTGTTCAGTCTGGGATGTGTGGCAGGAGGCTGGCTACACACTCCCTCTCTCCCTCTGGTCCTGAGATGGACGCAGACTGATGTAGCAGACCCTGTGCCATCACATAAATGTGATGTTAAGTCACGTGAGATAGGACAGAGGGATAATGGCCTGTTTTGGGTCCCAAAATGTGTCTCTGATGAGGGTAGATTTCAGGAGCTGTGAAATGGAAGGAAGTTGGCTTCCAGAGGCAGAAGGGCAGGGCAGGTGGGGACAGATAGAAGAAAGCCAGGAGGCGCTCCCGGCCTGGAGAGGCACAGCCCCAAGGACACAAGGGGTAGCTCCGTGGGTGTCAGCCCTTCTGCTGGTGCTCAGGGCTTGAGGGTTCAGGGTGGTCAGAGGGACAGTGGGAAGGCTTCCTGGAAGAGGGACATGTGGAGCAGCATGGCCCCATCTGTGCGTGTTCTAGTCTCTCTCCTTCCTCACCTGCCTCAGGGGAGAATGTGGCTACGGATGGGAACGTGGATCTGAGCAAGCTAGAAGTGTCCCTGACTCTCACCAACAAGTTTGAAGGACTGGAGACTGACGCTGACGACACCAACACCCAGAGCCTGCTTCTGAGGTGGGAGCACAGCCTCGGCCCCCTGGGACCCCCCGGGCCAGCGAGCCGCTCTGGAGCGGCCATCCTGCCTTCTTCCCGGCCTCTCTTACCCTCCAGAAAGTTCTCCCCAAAGCCTGACTGGCCTTCCCCTTCCTGCAGCCTCAGCTGTTTTCCCTCTGGCGGCCTCAGCTTTTGGCTCCGTGTTGTGGCTGAAGGCAAAGGACTCGTTAGGACATTGGCAGCATGGTTGTTTGCGTGTTGTGCTGTCTACCAAATGCTTGCCTGTTTTTATTGTTTGTTTATTTATCTGGCTGTGCCAGAGCTTAGTTGCACCATGCGAAATCTTCTTTGTGGCATGTGGGATCTTTAGTTGTGGCATGCGAGATCTAGTTTCCTGACCAGGGATTGAACCTGGTTCCCCTGCATTTGGAGCACAGAGTCTTAGCCACCGGACCATCAGGGAAGCCCCCCAAATGCTTTCTTACACTTCATTTAACATAAGGGACAAACAATGAGGTAGATGATGGTTTCCCTGCCTTCCAGTGGAGGAAAGAAGCTCAAGCTAAGTGACTTACCTAAAGTCCCAGGAGGTGAAGGAACTTGTATTCTAATCAATCCCCTGGCCTTGTGAACTGTGGTCAGGAGATGGGTGTGGAACTATTCAACCCCATGTCTGCAAATGTGAGGAAGGACCCCCGGTAGGCCCGGGCTGGTCATCTAGGCAAAAGAGGAGCCAGGTCACCACTTGGACCCCCCTGCCAACAAGACAGCCTTTCCACACATCCATTCACGGAATAAACCAATGAGTTGGGTGTTCAGCTCTGTCTTGCCACGGAAGGCCTTACAGCAGGGCCAGGCTAGAGGTGAACACACGTCAGAGGGCACCAAGAGGGAGGTGGGTGTCAGGCGCATGAGAACTCAGAAGGACATCTGGATAGGAAAATGTTTCACAGAGGAAGAACTGCATCCTTCAACCAAAGGACTCAAAAGAAGGTCATTTGTGGGAGGCGTTGTAGGCAGAGGACACAGAGGCATAAGAGAGTACAGTGTGTTCAGACGTGGTAGTTCGGTGTCACAGGCCATCGGTCCACCCGGGTCTTCCTCCTGGTTACGTTCTCTTCATAACACCTCCCCGCTTTGCTTTCTTTCCTTACCTCCAGCCATGCTGAGCAGCCATCATGCAGGGCAGGGCTACTTACTTGCAGCTCCGTCGCCAGCCCCAGGCCAGACCCTGCCCCATCCCTCACCTCTCCCCCATCACTCCCCTCCTTCCGCAGCACCAAGCAGATGCTGGCTGACATCATGCAGTTCCACCCAGGAGACTCCCTCCAGGAGATCCTATCCCTCTCGGCTTCCAGGGAGGAGGTGAGTGGCATGCTGGCTCCCAGGTCCTGTCTCATCCACCGCCCCCTCCAGCGTGGCTGGTTCCTTTCCCAGGGCCTTGTCCACAGTTGGCCTCAAGCAGACACCTTGCTCACCAGTCATGCGAGCTCTGGGGAGCTGAGGCCTCTGCCCTTAACCCCCAGAGACCCTCAGGCTGCAGAGTCCCAAGACTGCACCTCCTCCCTACTCCCCACTGAAACAAGAGTGAGCCCTGCAGGAAAACGAGTCCTGCTGCAGCCCTGCTGTCAGTGGTCGGAGGGGTCGGGGGTGCAGAGAGGCAGACTGGGCAGACTCCCTTGAAGAGCACCAAGGAGCCGGCGCTCAGCATAGGGAATGGGCCGCTTGAGGGCCTGAAGGCAGGAGAAGGTGATTAAGTGTGGGAGGCCAGGGGCAAGTTGGACCAGCTGGATTACAGGCTCAGCCAGGGTCTTCCCAGAGCACAGGTGTGGAGAGTAGAGGCATGTCCCAAAACCATGAGACAGAAGGAAGGAGATGCCCCCAGGTCCCCTGGAGCCATCACAAATCTCCACCGTTGGGAAGTCTCAGCCAGTGTCCACTGGACTCCCTTATGCCGTCCTCCTGCTGGGTCTCCTTGGGCCACTCGTCCTCTGTGCTGACCCAAGGGGCCCTTCAGTGTCTATGAAGTTGTACACTTTGATGTTCACCACCCATCCCACCCCTGGGGTGGGGACCCGTGGGTGGGGCAGAATGTCAGCACCCACTAGACCCCTGCAGCCTCTCTGCCCCCCAGGAAGCAGCCCACAAGCGGCTGATGTGCCGACGCCAGGCCTGTGAAGCCCAGACCCCGGAGCCTCTGCGACGACACCGCTCGCTGACAGCCCACTCCCTCCTGCCGCTGGCAGAGAAGCAGCGGCGTGTCCTGCGGAACCTGCGCCGACTTGAGGGCCTGGGGTTGGTCAGTGCCAGGGACGGCTACCAGGGGCTGGTGGACGAACTGGCCAAGGTAACGGTCTGGAGGGCGGGAGAGAATGTGTGTGTGTGTGTGCGCGCGCATGTTCATAGTGTCGACACTTCAAGGGCAGGCCTCTCCCTGGGAAGTGCCCACCCAAAATTGTCACCAGCCAGGGGAAGGCCAAGTGACTTCCAACGGCCTTTTTGAAGGAAAGGTCTCAAAATTAGTCAGGGAAGGGAGTGTTCTTAGAACGCTCTTTTACTAAAAAGCAAGCTTTGGAACTGTTACTCCTCAGTAGGAGGGAGGCCCTGAAACATCCTTTGAGGGTTTGGGGTGGGATCCTTGAGGTTGTTCTCCTCCTAGAGAAAACTGCCTTAAAGTCTTCCTCTTCCTGCTTGTCCTGAAGATCCTCACAGTAAGTTGTTCTTGGGCCTGAGTCAGGCCTTGAGGCTCTCCTGCCAGGAAGGGTCGACTCACCCCTCCCTTGGTCCCCCACCCCCAGGACATCCGCAACCAGCGCAAGCGTCGGCAACGGAGGAAAGCAGAGCTGCTGAAGCTCCAGGCCACTCTCCAGGGCCTGAGCATGAAGACCACCTTTTATGAGGAGCAGGGCGACTACTACAGTCAGTACATCCGGGCCTGCCTGGACCACCTGGCCCCCAGCTCCAAGTAGGTGCTCCCTTCCTGCACTCTGAAGGTGACCTATGACCTCTCCTCCCACCCATGTCGACCTTTGCCCCACTGTTTGCCAGCTTTGGAACAGACATCTCCCCCCCAGCACAGCGTGGTCCCTTCCTGACAGTCTTCGAGTCTCCCTCATAGAGTCTTGGGCTCAAGTGTCTTCCACCAGTGAGGAGTCTTCCTCAGGCTCTGATTGCTTCTACCAGCCACCGAGAGAATTAGTGTCTTTGGTGTTGAAGAGTTTGTTAAATGAACCGTCTGGGCCTTTTCTTCATCAGGAGTTCTGGGAAAGGGAAGAAGCAGGTATCTCTCCACTACACGGCTGCCCAGCTCCTGGAGAAGGGTGTCTTGGTGGAAATTGAAGATCTTCCCACCTCTCAGTATGTGTCTTTGGAGGGCAGAATGTCAGGCCCTAACCTGGGAGGCGGAGGGGGGATCTCTGGGCTGGGCACTGGATGGGAGGGGAGGAGAAGCATGGTCCCTGCCCTGAAAGAGCTATTAGGATGATGGGGAAGACAGGACAGCTCCTGACAGAGAGTGAAGGCAGTGGGCGTGGTCTGGCACAGTGCTAGACGCCCCAAGGCACAGGATGCTGGGAAAGCATCCTGGAAGAGAAAACAGTGTTTTAGGGCCAGCCAGAGAAAAGGGCTGAGGTGTGCTGAGCAGAAGTAAAATTGGAAGGAGGAAAAGAGAGAGAGGGAATGACACAAGGGAAGCCTGGCTCTGGGTGGCACGCAGCACTGCCTGGGTTGAGCAGCACGGGGTGGAAGAGTGGGGTGTGGCCCTGGTAAAAGGCAGTGGGCCCCTGTTTTGAATCCTGTTCTTGATAGTTTCAGAAATGTGATCTTTGACATCACCCCTGGAGATGAGGCGGGAAAGTTTGAAGTAAATGCCAAGTTCCTGGGTGTGGACATGGAACGATTTCAGCTCCACTATCAGGTGAGGGGACACTCCCATGAGCCCTCCAGATACCCGCTGGGCTTTAGGTGCTAGCCTGAAGATGGAAGGCTGGCCTGGCTTCCCTGGGCCTTGGATGATATCAACTTTGTTCCCTATCCAGTCCACATTGTCTGTTCCTGAAGACAAGAACGATGGTCTGTGTAGCCCAAGCCTCTCGGTCCCCGTGCCCTGACACAGACCCCTCAGCCAAGCAACAGGAGACCACTCTCCTGGTGGTGGTGGTGTCAGAGCAGATTAATATTTGACGCCCTATCCCATGTCAGCGGCTTTACACACTACCTCATTTAATCCTCTCCAAAGCTCTCCAGCATTATCCCTATTTTATAGGCTCTGAGGCTAAAAGGTTAAGAAGCTGGCCTAAGTCATAGGCCAGTGTTCAGGGAAGCAGTGATTTTAAATCCAAATCTTGCTGCTCTGCTGCTTCGCCTTTTAAATGATTTCAAGCCCTGGCTCTGCCTGAACTGACATTTGGTCCAGTCACTGCACCTTTCTCTTGGTCGTGGTTTCCTCATCTGCGAAGGGGTTCTCCATGCCCGCTTCAGTGGCCAATGCCACTGGATGACTCTGTACGGCTCCACGATGTCAGTGTTTTGTAGGCTGTGTGGGCCACAGTGAGAAGCCCTCCAACTCCCCTCCCTGCCCCTTCCCTCCCTCCCAGGACCTCCTGCAGCTCCAGTACGAGGGTGTGGCTGTCATGAAACTCTTCAACAAGGCCAAGGTCAACGTCAACCTTCTCATTTTCCTCCTCAACAAGAAATTCTTGCGGAAGTGACTGAGGCAGGGGGTGCTCCCCAAGCCCTTCTTACCTCACTGGATGCTTTTCTTAACACTAATGCACAGCTCCACTTTCCTGCAGACACCCAGAACTCAGGCCCAGGCAAGGCTCAAGGAGTCTCGCCCTTTCCCCAGCTGGGAGGAGTCTGGCTCCCTGGCCCGAAGGCAGGGTCTCTAATTGGCTCCAGTCTGGCCATGTGGCTTATAAGCCACAGAGCCCCATGATTTTCCAGCCTGATGGAAAGGAATGAACCCAGGGCTTGCCCTGCGAAGGCTACCGCTCTAATGTCTGCTGCCGTCCTCCCAATACGATAACTATTGTCCCAGCGGCCCGATTCCTGCTGCCTCCCTTCTCTCTACAGACCCAAGCCAGGGATGGGCTCCCTGTCCTCACCCCTGCTTCAGCAGCAGCATGTGTTCTATCCTGCTGAAGCCCAGGCCACTCTGCTGCAGTGATGCCTCACACCCTCCCACCCCTGACCCTCACCCCGGTTGGACAGCACTCATTAATGCCCACTCGGCCTTGTGACACACAGCGGCCTGGGCAAGATGACCCTCCATTAACCTCAAATCTCATTCTCTTGTTTACAGTCTGTTTTACATGTGGGTCACCAGGGTATTTATTCTGTCCTGTGCAACCTTAATCATGGCTTTTATTCTTTCTTCCTGAGCTCAGAGAAAGAGTTCCCATTTCCCTATTCAAACTAATACTCATGCCAATCTTTTATTCCTTGTATATAAAGTCACCTTGGGTCCCTCATGTTTAGATCTCATTATTTCAGCCTCATACGGTACAAAAAGCAGTCTTTCCCTTTTCTCTCTCACCCAACAGGATTCTTGCATCTGAGAGCTAACTTCCTGTCCTTGTGGCCCCTCTGATTTCAGTTTAATATAAACAGCTGTTACCTCCACATCTGTTGTTAACCCCTTATTTCATCTGCAGAAAAGGCCCCTGAGTTCTGGGATAAATCCTCCCCGGTGAGCAGGGGAGTCTTTCCTGCAGCAACCCCGTCACCTTTCTGCAGGCATCCGCTGTGCACCCTGCCTGCCTGAGCTCGTTGGTTCTTGATGAGATGT
This sequence comes from Cervus elaphus, assembly GCF_910594005.1. Lineage (NCBI taxonomy): Eukaryota > Metazoa > Chordata > Mammalia > Artiodactyla > Cervidae > Cervus > Cervus elaphus. The sequence continues at coordinate 37,458,653 of NC_057834.1, forward strand.
GGCGTTTATTCCTCTCTTCCCTCCCCCAGGGGACAGAGAGGAGGAAGAAATGCTTAGGTTTGGATTCCATTTTTATTGGCCACTCTGAAGACTAAAGCCAAGAGGAAGGGAAACCAGTCCAGGCTCTCCTCCACTCGTTTTGCACACATTTGCAGCAGGTTCTTTTCCTGAGCCTTGGATGACAACACCAAAGGCGCCTGAGCCACAGCTTCTTGGTATCGTGGGCTCTGCACCCTGACCCAAATCCCCTGTCCATGAGGAAAGCTCCCCCTCTTTTCCCCCTGGGTTTCAGGAAGCTGGGAGGAGGGGACAGTCTAGATGGACACCTGCCCTGCCCTCTGTACTCCCAAGCAGCTCCTACTGGGCAGGCACACGCACGTCTACCCAGTGCAGCCTGCCTCCCTGCGCTCCTTTGCGTCCTGTCACTAGGATCTGTCTTGCTGTCACATTCAGTCTGTCACATCCTCCCCCCGCTGCTTAACATGTCACAGCAAAGACTTCAAGTACCGCCTCACTCTGGGTGACAGTGACACGTACCAGTGGATCCAAGTTCCTACACATGATCGGTCATCGTTAAAAGACGTACATTCACCAAATGATTCCAACACTGTCCCGCTGTGACGCTCCCCGACAATCACAGGATCTCCGCCACATACACCACGTATAGAGAAGTCCCAATAGCTACTGTGATTGCCAGGATATTTACACACACGTACTACTCACAACAGCTACAATGGTAAGCAGTCACCATTTTCATTTAATAGATGATCAAACTGCAGTTCAAAAGGTCAGATAACTGCACAAAGCTCCACAGCTATAAGGGAAAGAAAGTCTTTAAACTCAGGTCCATCTGCTCAGATTTATATTGCCCTGTACTTTTCTCTTCTCTGAAACATTTCCACTTCCATCACCCCACACTCTCATGCCACTCTTTTCATTCAAGCCCACCCCACTCCACCCTAGTGTTGGTCCCTGATGAGCTTCAGTTCATCTTTTCCTAACTATTGGTGCCCAATCTGAGATACAAGCACTTAGTTCCGATGGGTGGGACTAGATACCAGTACTACCTCTTTGGTGGACAATTTTGCAACATCAGAAATACCAAGAGCAGGGACTTCTCTGGTGGTCCAGTGGCTGAGACTGTGCTCCCAGTGCAGGGGACCTGGGTTTGATCCCTAGTCGAAGAATTAGATCCTGCATGCTGCAATTAAGACCTGGTGCAGCCAAATAAATAAATATTTAAAATATATGCATATTTAAGTGCAGGGTACCAGGACAATTCAATCGGGAAAGAGTAGTCTTTTCAACAAATGGTGCCGGGATACTGGATATCCACATTCGAAAGAATGAAGTTGGGCCTGTACCTCACACCATAAACAAAAATTAAAACATCACAGACCTAGATATAAAAGCTAAAACTATAAAACTCTTAGAAGAAGCATAGATATAAATTTTCATGACTTTGGATTTGGCAGTGGTTTCTTTAGATACTGAAAGCAAAAGTCACAAGAGTAGATAAATTGAACTTCATCAAAATTCAAAACTCTTGTGCTTCAAAGGACATCTTCAAGGAAATTAAAAAAAAAAAAAAAAAACCCACAAAAGTGGGAGATGTTTTCAAATCATGTATCTGACAAAGGATTTATATCTACAATGTATAAAGAACTCGTACAACTCAAAAAGATAGCCCAATTAAATGGGCAAAGAATTTGAAAAGCCATTTCTCCAAAGAAGACACATGGATGGCTAATAAGCACATGAAGTGATGGTCAGGGCTCCTCTGGTCCAGTGGTTAAGAATCTGCCTGCCAATAAACACGGGTTCGATCCCTGGTCCGGAAAGATCCCACATGCCCTGAGGCAACTAAGCTCCCGGACCACAATTACAGAGCCTGTGCTCCGCAACAAGAGAAGCCACTGCAGTGAGCAGCCCAGGCACCACAACTAGAGTAGCTCCTGCTCGCCGCAACTGGAGAGAGCCCCAGTGCAACAGTGAAGATCCAGCACACCCAAAAATAAATAAATAAAATCTTTAAAAAAAAAAAAAGACTGTAAAGTCCCAAGATTATTAGAAAAAAATGATACTCAACATCATTAGTCATTAGCAAAATGCAAATCAAAAGCATGAGATACCACTTCACCCCCACTAGGATAGCTAAAGTACAATAGGTAATAGCAAGTGTTGGTGAGGCTGTGGAGAAATTACAAGTCATGTATTGCTAAGGAGGCTGTAAAATAGTGGAGTCACTTTGGAAAACAATTTGGCAGTTCCTTGCTAAACACAGAGTTACCATATGAGTCAGCAATTTCACTCCTAGGTATAAATCCCAAGAAAATTGAGAGCATATGTCCACACAAAAATTTGTATACAAATGTTTATAGCATCATGATTCTTAATAGCAAAGAAATGGAAATAGTCACATTGCTCATCAGTTGACAAGTGGATAAACAAAGGGTGATATATCCATACAATGGAATATTCAGCCATCAGAATGAAATACTGATATAAGCTACGACACAGAAGAATCTTGAAAACGTGCTACGTGAAAGTTAAACACAGGCTTCCCTGGTGGCTCAGTGGTAAAGAATCTGCCTGCCAATGTGGGAGACTCCAGTTTGATCCCCAGTCCAGGAAGGTTCCATGTGCCACAGGGTACCTAGGTTTATGCGCCACAACTACTGAGCCCGTGCCCTAGAGCCCATGAGCCTCAACCACTGAGCCCGTGAGCCTCAACCACTGAGCCTGTGTGCTAGAGCCCCTGCTCTTCATCAAAAGAAGCCACTACAATGAGCGGCCCACGCACCGCAACTAGAGGCTAGCCCTGCTCGCCGCAACTAGGGAAGGTCCACGTGCAGCAATGAAGATCCAGCACAGGCAAAAATAAATTAATTCATTTTTTTAAAGAAAGCAGAAAAGAAATGATGAGCCAGATCTGAGTGTACTGATGTGAAAAGCTCTCAATGGTACATGTTACTTGGAATGATATGTGAGAAACGGGGCAGTGGTCCACCTTTGGAGAGTAGGAAGTACCTTTCTGTGCTGTTATTACAGTGAGCTTCTACTGCTGCTGCTGCTGCTAAGGCACTTCAGTCGTGTCCGACTCTGTGCGACCCCATAGACAGAAGCCCATCAGGCTCCTCCATCCCTGGGATTCTCCAGGCAAGAACACGAGTGGGTTGCCATTTCCTTTTCCAGTGCGTGAAAGTGAAGTCGCTCAGTCGTGTCCGACTCTTCACAACCCCACGGACTGTAGCCTACCAGGCTCCTCCGTCCATGGGATTCTCCAGGCAAGAGTACTGGAGTGGGGTGCCATTGCCTTCTCCGGAGCTTCTACTAGTTTTATAGAAAAGAAGGCCAGCGCGTGCTATGGGTCTAGAACTGAGGGGTGAGTAACATGGAGGAGTGGCAGGACCCTTGTTCTAGAGCAGCGCTGCTCCAATAGGTGCTACAATCTGCACCTGGTCCGCTACTAGGACACATACAGAAATCGACAGCAAGCACTTAGAAACTCACAGCTAGTGGTTTTACCCATGATTCTAATGATAAAAAACTGAGATTATATTTTATAGGTCTCTTCATTTCATTTTTCTAGTAACTGGGTTTTTTCATATTTCACAAAAATATCAGTCGATAACAGATTAAAAATTTTAAGGAGTTACCCTTTACTACAGACTGTTTGAGAAGACCTGTTCTACAGGACATCTAGTCAAGTGACACAGAATGCATTAGCACTGATAAATTAAACCAGAGAGACTTAATGGAGTAGCTGAGATCACACTATATATGCAATTTTGGATTCTGCTATATTCATTGAGCCATGAAAAACATTCTCCATTTCTTTAAAATTTCTTCAAAACATTATGTAGGCCATATAGTTCATGTATTTATTTAACATTTGTACAATATCAGACAGCTTTCCATTATCATTAACACATAATTCTGCAATGAATATTTTTGAGTTCAGTTCAGTTCAGTCGCTCAGTCGTGTCCGACTCTTTGCAACCCCATAAACCACAGCACCCCAGGCCTCCCTGTCCATCACCAAATCCTGGAGTCCACCCAAACCCATGTCAATTGAGTAGGTGATGCCATCCAACCATCTCGTCCTCTGTCGTTCCCTTCTCCTCCTGCCCTCAATCTTTCCCAGCATCAGGGTCTTTTCAAATGAGTCAGTGCTTCACATCAGGTGGCCAAAGTATTGGAGTTTCAGCTTCAACATCAGTCCTTCCAATGAACACCCAGGACTGATCTCCCTTAGGATGGACTGGTTGGATCTCCTTGCAGTCCAAGGGACTCTCAAGAGTCTTCTCCAACACCACAGTTCAAAAGCATCAATTCTTCAGTGCTCAGCTTTCGTTATAGTCCAACTCTCACATCCATACATGACTACCGGAAAAATCATAGCCTTGACTAGACAGACCTTTGTTGGCAAAGTAATGTCTCTGCTTTTTATTATGCTATCTAGGTTGGTCATAACTTTCCTTCCAAGGAGTAAGCGTCTTTTAATTTCATAGCTACAGTCACCATCTGCAGTGATTTTGGAGCCCAAAAAACAAAGTTAGCCACTGTGTCCACTGTTCCCCCATCTATCTGCCATGAAGTGATGGGACCACATGCCATGATCTTAGTTTTCTGAATGTTGAGCTTTAAGCCAACTTGTTCACTCTCTTCTTTCACTTTCATCAAGAGGCTCTTCAGTTCCTCCTCACTTTCTGCCATAAGGGTGGTATCATCTGCATACCTGAGGTTATTGATATTTCTCCTGGCAATCTTGATTCCAGCTTGTGCTTCCTCCAGCCCAACATTTCGAATGATGTACTCTACATAGAAGTTAAATGAGCAGGGTGACAATATACAGCCTTGACATACTCCTTTTCCTATTTGGAACCAGTCTGTTGTTCCATGTCCAGTTCTAACTGTTGCTTCTTGACCTGCATATAGGTTTCTCAAGAGTCAGGTCAGATGGTCTGGTATGCCCTTCTCTTTCAAAATTTTCCACAGTTTATTGTGATTCATGCAGTCAAAGGCTTTGGCATAGTCAATAAAGCAGAAATACACATTTTTCTGGAACTCTCTTGCTTTTTCGATGATCCAGCGAATGTTGGCAATTTGATATCTGGTTCTTCTGCCTTTTCTAAAACCAGCTTGAACATCTGGAAGTTCACGGTTCACGTATTGTTGAAGCCTGGCTTGAAGAATTTTGAGCATTACTTTACTAGCATGTGAGATGAGTGCAATTGTGCAGTAGTTTGAGCATTCTTTGGCATTGCCTTTCTTTGGGGTTGGAATGAAAACTGACCTTTTCCAGTCCTGTGGCCACTGCTGAGTTTTCCAAATTTGCTGGCATATTGTATGCAGCACTTTCACAGCATCATCGTTCGGGATTTGAAATAGCTCAACTGGAATTCCATCACCTCCACTAGCTTTGTTCGTAGTGATGCTTTCTAAGGCCCACTTGACTTCACATTCCAGGATGTTTTTGAGTATAAGATCTTTATTTATATTTCTAAATATCTCCCTAGAATACTAGGACAGACATTGCTGATCAAAGAGTATGAACATTTTTAAAAATTAGATTTTTCCATGTTATAGTATATATTCATTGTACAAAATTTCAGTTCAGTTCAGCCACTCAGTCATGTCTGACTCTTTGCGACCCCATGGACTGTAGCACACCAGGCTTCCCTGTCCATCACCAACTCCCAGAGCTTACTCAAACTCATGTCCATCGAGTCCGGGATGCCATCCAACCATTTCATCCTCTGTCGTCCCTTCTCATCCTGCCTTCAATCTTTCCCAGCATCAGGATCTTTTCTAATGTGTTGGTTCTTTGCATCAGGGGGCCAAAGTATTGGAGTTTCAGCTTCAGCATCTGTCCTTCCAATGAATATTCAGGGTTGATTTCCTTTAGGATTGACTGGTTTGATCTCCTTGCACTCAAGGGACTCTCAATTTCAAAAGCATCAATTCTTCGGCACTCAGCTTTCATTATGGTCCAACACTCACATCCATACATAACTACTGGAAAAACCATAGCTTTGGCTAGATGGACCTTTGTTAGCAAAGTAATGTCTCTGCTTTTTAATATGCTGTCTAGGTTAGTCATAGCTTTACTTCCAAGAACGAAGTGTCTTTTAATTTCATGGCTGCACTCACCATCTGCAGTGTTTTGGAGCCCAAGAAAATAGTCTCTCACTATTTCCATTGTTTCCCCATCTATTTGCCATGAAGTGATGGGACCAGATGCCATGACCTTAGTTTTTTTAATGTTGAGTTTTAAGCCAGCTTTTTCGCTCTCCTCTTTCACTTTCATCAGGAGGTTCTTTAGTTCTTTGATTTCTGCCATAAAGGTGGTGTCATCTGTGTATCTGAAGTTATTGACAGTATTCCAGGCTGTCTGGCTCTAGGTGAGTGATCACACCATCATGGTTATCTGGGTTATGAAGATCTTTGTTTTAATAGTGCTTCTGGAAAATTTAGAAAATATTTAAAAGGCAAAAAACAAAGTGGAGAGGGGGCTTCCTTGGTGGTCCAGTGATTAAGAGTCCTCCTTGCAAAGTAGGGGCCATTGGTTCAATCCTTGGTCTGAGAGGATCACACGTGCCACAGGGCAACTGAGCCCATGCACCTCAACTACTGAACCCACTAAGCCCAGGTGCCATGACTACTGAAGCCCGCCCCTGGAGCCCCTGGAGCCTGTGCTCCCCAACAAAAGAAGCCATCGCAGTAAGAACCCGGCGCACTGCAACTGGAGAGTAGCCCCTGCTGGCTGCAACTATAGAAAGAGCAACAACAAAGACCCACCACAGACAAAAAATAAATAAATAAATAAATCCTTTTTTAAAAAGAAAAAAAGGTTAAAATAATTCATGATACCATCACTAAATGATAGCTACTTGTAACATTTTGATGCATTCTCTTCGATTCCAAATACGATTCTCAAATACGATTCCAATCGTATTTGTAATTAGAATAACACTATGCATCTTATTTCATTACCTGCTTGTTCCATTTAACACTGTAGACATATTAAATGGGATACACCCTAATTTACTTAATCCACCCACTATTAAATAACCATTTAGAGGGTTAGACTAGAGATCTCCTCAAGAAAATTAGAGATACCAAGCGAACATTTCATGCAAAGATGGGTTCAATAAAGGACAGAAATGGTATGGACCAAACAGAAGCAGAAGATATTAAGAAGAGGTGGCAAGAATACACGGAAGAACCGTACAAAAAAGATCTCCATGACCCAGATAATCACAATGGTGTAAGCACTCACCGAGAGCCAGACATCCTGGAATGTGAAGTCAAGTGGGCCTTAGAAAGCATCACTACGAACAAAGCTAGTGGAGGTGATGGAATTCCAGTTGAGCTATTTCAAATCCCGAACGATGATGCTGTAAAAGTGCTGCATACAATATGCCAGCAAATTTGGAAAACTCAGCAGTGGCCACAGGACTGGAAAAGGTCAGTTTTCATTCCAACCCCAAAGAAAGGCAATGCCAAAGAATGCTCAAACTACCGCACAATTGCACTCATCTCACATGCTAGTAAAGTAACGCTCAAAACTCTCCAAGCCAGGCTTCAACAATACATGAACCGTGAACTTCCAGATGTTCAAGCTGGTTTTAGAAAAGGCAGAGGAACCAGATATCAAATTGCCAACATTCGCTGGATCATCGAAAAAGCAAGAGAGTTCCAGAAAAATGTATATTTCTGCTTTATTGACTATGCCAAAGCCTTTGACTGCATGAATCACAATAAACTGTGGAACATTTTGAAAGAGAAGGGCATACCAGACCATCTGACCTGACTCTTGAGAAACCTATATGCAGGTCGGGAAGCAACAGTTAGAACTGGACATGGAACAGCAGACTGGTTCCAAATAGGAAAAGGAGTATGTCAAGGCTGTATATTGTCACCCTGCTTGTTTAACTTATATGTAGAGTACATCATTCGAAATGTTGGGCTGGAGGAAGCACAAGCTGGAATCAAGATTGCCAGGAGAAATATCAATAACCTCAGGTATGCAGATGATACCACCCTTATGGCAGAAAGTGAGGAGGAACTGAAGAGCCTCTTAATGAAAGTGAAAGAGGAGAGTGAAAAAGTTGGCTTAAAGCTCAACATTCAGAAAACTAAGATCATGGCATCTGGTCCCATCACTTCATGGCAGATAGATGGGGAAACAGTGGAAACAGTGGCTAACTTTGTTTTTTGGGGCTCCAAAATCACTGCAGATGGTGACTGTAGCTATGAAATTAAAAGACGCTTACTCCTTGGAAGGAAAGTTATGACCAACCTAGATAGCATATTAAAAAGCAGAGACATTACTTTGCCAACAAAGGTCTGTCTAGTCAAGGCTATGATTTTTCCGGTAGTCATGTATGGATGTGAGAGTTGGACTGTGAAGAAAGTTGAGCGCCGAAGAATTGATGCTTTTGAACTGTGGTGTTGGAGAAGACTCTTGAGAGTCCCTTGGACTGCAAGGAGATCCAACCAGTCCATCCTAAGGGAGATCAGTCCTGGGTATTCATTGGAAGGACTGATGCTGAAGCTGAAACTCCAATACTGGCCACCTCATGGGAAGAGTTGACTCATTGGAAAAGACCCTGATGCTGGGAGGGATTGGGGGCAGGAGGAGAAGGGGATGACAGAGGATGAGATGGCTGGATGGCATCACCGACTCGATGGACATGTGTATGAGTAAACTCCGGGTTTTGGTGATGGACAGGGAGGCCTGGGGTGCTGCGATTCATGGGGTTGCAAAGAGTCAGACACGACTGAGCCACTGAACTGAACTGAACTGAACTAGAGGGTTAAGTTTTGATATATAAAAGAATACTATGTTGCAAATTCCTTGTAGGGGGCTCTGTTGTCATTGTTCTCTCTGGGTCTTTTTTCCCCTTTTTTTAGTATCTTATTTCCCTCACCAAGGATCAAACCTGTGTCGCCTGCAGTGGAAGCACAGAGTCTTAACTACTGGACTACCACGGAAGTCCTGGATCTTTTCCTTTAGTGAACTGATCCTCCCTTCCTCCAGATGACTGGTGGGGTTAATGATTTGCAGAATCTGACTCCCACTGACCAGGACACTGGACTCAAGGTTCTAGAACAGACACAGACTCTTCCCCTCTGCCGTGAGAATTTGAATTCTGAGGGCGGCACCAGGAAGGGAAGCCAGTGGTGGCTGAGTCACCAGCTGGCAGCCCCTTGGAGAGACAGCCACCAGTTTCTGGCACTGGGATCCCCAGAAGGGTCAGCGCGTCATCTTTCCCAGCACAAGTCATCTAACCCCTTACAACCCTGAGTGCCCCTCGGCATCTCCCACCAGTCCCTGCTCGCTCAAGTTCTTCAGTGCCATGTCCATGTTTTATTATTTACAAAGATTCCTTCCTGATTCATCTTAGTACCAAATACTTATGCCTGGATTTATTTTCTCAGACTATATTCCTAGAAAAAAAGATGCTGCGTTGAAGGGTAGGCACTTTTTGTATGTGACCTAATGTCCTCCAGAAAATCAGTATCAATTAACAAAGAAAGAGGGCACAGAAAGTGAGAGAAAACTGGTACACCTTACTGGGGCCGAGAGTCCTGGATCCAGAATGAAGCCCAGCATGACTTTTGCCAATCAACCTAAACCCGCCCTCATGGGATTCTGAAACCTCTCAGTTGCCTTTCTACCACCATCAGTGCAGCATAGTGGCCCCTCCCTCTGCAAAGAACACACATTTAAAAAAATACAGGTTGCCAAGAGTTTCCTGGTGGTCCAGGGGTTAAGGATCTGCCTTGCAATGCAGGGGATGCAGATTCGAACCCTGGTTGGGGAACTAAGATCCCACACGCCTCCCAGCAACTAAGCCTGTGTGCCTCAACCTGAGGGAAACAAATAAATAAAAGAACTTAAAAAAAAAAAAAAGAAAAGAAAAAATAAGGATTTCCAAATGCAGTGTGGTCCCCTGGACTGGATCCAGGAATAGAAAATAGGACATTAATGGGAAAACTGGTGAAACTGAATAAAGTCTAGAGCTCAGTTAATAATAATATGTTAATGTTGGTTTCTCGGTTTTAGCAAATGTACCATAGCAATGTGAACTGTTAACTGTAGGGAATGACAGGAACCCTCTGTACTGTCTCTGCAACTTTTCTGTACATTTAAAACTATTCCAAAATTAAAAGTTTATTTAAAACTGTATCACACCAATTTAGAGTCCCACTAAGAGGGCATAGAAATGTTAGTCTTACCACAACCTTGCCAACAGCAAGTATTTTTAAAAATTCAGTCTCTCAGCAAATATTTATTAAGTACTGTCTATGTGCCAGGCACTATCCTAGGTTCTCAGGATCCATCTTTAAACAAAGCAGACATAAATTGATGCCCTCATGGTGTTGACATTGTAGCAAATAAGACAGATATTTTAGTCTGTTAGAAGCAAAAAGTGCTTTGAACAAGGATTTACTGTATAGCACAGGGAACTATACTCAGTTGCTTGTGATAAACTATAATGGAAAAGAATTGAAAAAAGAATATATATATGAATATATATATATATGTATAACCGAGTAACTTGCTGTACATCTGAAACTAACAAAATACGTAAATCAGCTATACTTCAGTTTTAGAAAAAGAAGTAAGGACTTCTCTGGTGGTCCAGTGACTAGAACTCCAAGTTCCCAATGTAGGAGGCCCAGGTTTGATCCCTAGTCAGGGAACTAGATCTCACGTCATAACTAAAAGTTTGCAAGCTGCAACAAAGACTGAAGATCCCACATGCTGCAAGTAAGACCCAGCACACTTCAGATAAATAAATTAAATAAATATTTTTTAGAAAAGAGAGAAAAAGAAGTAATTCTACTTTGGAAAAAGTAGAATAAGGAACAACACAGGTGAAGAGAGAATAAGGGGTGGGCTATGATTTTCAATAGGGTGATCTAGAGAGGCTTCATTGAGCAGGTGACATCACAGCAGTGACCTGAAGGAGGTGAAGAGGTAGGCCATGTGGATGTCTGGAGGAAAGGTCTGAGAGATACAGTGGAAGGACGGCCATACAAGATGTGACAGGGACCGAGCTCACCCCAAACCTCAATTCCTCTGCTACATTCCCCAGCCCCTTGCAGCTAGACAGGTCTGTAAGAACAGTTTGGACCAATGAAATGTGAGTGGAGGTGTAACGTGTGTCACTTCCAGGTTCAGGCAATAAAAATCCCACATGTGATTCTCTGGTCTTTCTTTCCCTCGTTGGTGTCTGCAGTCCAGATAGAGCAGTGACAAGATGATAGAGCCTTCATCAGCCTGGGACACTCCTGAGTGACTACATAGAGCAGAACCTCCCCCTGCTCACCAGTTTGACACGTGTCATGAGCTGAGTCACCAGTTGGTGGCACCCTGGAGAGGTAGCCAGGCACAGGCACCAAGACTTATTATGTTAAGCCACTGAGATTTGGGGAGTAGTCATCACTACACCACATCTTAGCCCATCTGGCCTGACATGGAAGGACTTGACTTTGGGTTAACTGACTCCATTGTTTCTTTAAAACTTCAAGCATGATTATTCAGTTTTCATTTCTTTGATAATTACTGAATATGGCTTTTGAACTATGGTGTTGGAGAAGACTCTTGAGAGTCCCTGGAGTGAAAGGAGATCAAACCAGTCAATTCTAAAGGAAATCAATCCTGAATATTCATTGAAAGGACTGATGCTGAATCTGAAGCTCCAATACTTTGGCCACCTGATGCAAAGAACTGACTCATTGGAAAAGACCCTGATGCTGGGAAAGATTGAAGGCAGGAGGAGAAGGGGAAGACAGAGGATGAAACGGTTGGATGGCATCACAAACTCGAGAGACATGAGTCTGAGCAAACTTTGGGAGATGGTGAGGGACAGGGAAGCCTGGCGTGCTGCAGTCCATGGGGTCACAAAGAGTCAGACACGACTGAGCAACTAAACTGTACTGAACTGAGGGCAGATTGTATCTTCTAACGTGGGCATAACAAATTCCCCCATCCCCCGTGCTCTTCTTACCATGGCATTGACACTGCACGCATTGAGAGGTGGCCTCTGTGTTCCCTTCCCTTGAATGTGGGCAGGCCTAGAACTACGCTGAAGATGAAGCTATGTGACTTCTAAATCTAGGTGATAAATGCTCTGGCTTCCATCCTGTCTTGATGGAACATTTGCTCATGCAAGCCCACTGCCATGTTGTGAAGAAGCTGAGGTGACACAGAGGAGTCAGGTGGGGGTGTTCCAGTTCACGTTCCCAGATGAGGTCCTCGCTGACAACTACACACACGAGGAGGCCTTTGGGACAACTCCTGCCGTTGTCTGTCTGCAACCTCATGAGACCCTACGACTGAACTGCTGGGCTGAGCTCAGTCAAGCCCAGAACCATAATGATGGTGAGGAGGAGGAGGAGGAGGAAGTTTTAAGCCACTAAGGTTTGTTTTTGTTTTGTTTTTTCAGATTATTGAATGAACTTAATCCATGTAAAATACTTGAAAGAATGCCTGACACATAACATGCCTCCAATAAATGTTACAAAAATTACCTGAAATTTCACCTCTCAGAGAAAATTACAGTTAAGATTCTGGTAAATGTCCTTTCCAGGAAACATAGCAGTTTACTTCTTCAATTGTATACAAATGAGACCAATCTCTACATGATGTTCTGAAACAAATGAAACTCAGTCTCTGTATACACACATCCCATCAGTTCTGCTTCTCTGGAGAATCCTGACTAATATAGTTTATTAGGTTGCTCGGCTCAAATGTTTATTGACTTTCTGCATTTCTTTTCTTTTTATCTTTCCTTTCTCTCAAAACAATTTATTGGAATATAGTTGCTTTACAATGTTGTATTAGTTTTCACTGTACAGCAAAGTGAATCCCCTATACATATACACATATTCCCTCTTTTTTGGATTTTCTTCTCATTTAGGTCACCACAGAGAATTGAGCAGAGTTCTTTGTGCTAAATAGTAGGTTCTCATTAGTTATCTATTTTATACTTAGTAGTGGCGTATAAGTCAGTCTCAATCTCCCAATTCATCCCATCCCCCTTTCCTCCCTTGGTGTCCATAATTTGTTCTACAAGCCACTAAGTTGTTTTGAAAAAGTTTATTTATTTGGCTCTGCTGGGTCTTATTGTGGCACGTGAGATCTTCGATCCTTGTTGCAGCATGGAAGCAGCTGCAGCATGTGGGATCTAGTTCCCCGAATAGGGATCGGACCTGGGCCCTCTGCATTTGACGCACAGTCTCTTAGCCACTGGACCACCAGGGAAGTCCCTCAAAACCACTAAGTTTTAAGGTGGTTTGTTACATAGCGATAGATAACTACAAGAGTGAGGCTGAACATTTTCATTATTCTTACCTAATATATTGAAGTCTTTTTTTTTTTTTTTTTTTTTATATTGAAGTCTTTTTACACGAAGATACCAAGCCTGCCTTTTCCCTTTCCAGATGACCGTGTGAAAAAGGATGAGGCAATGGATGAAACTACCAAAGATGTCCCTCAGAATGGACTCAGAACAAAAATGTTCTCAGAATAGCTGTTCAATTAACTCACACAGGCATTCAATAAATATTTGTTAAATTAATAAATATTCTTATCCATAGAAGGTGGGGAGATGGGGAGATAATGGTCAAAGGGTACAGGCCTAGTAATAAGAGGAATAAATCTGGGATCTAATGTATAGCATGGTGACTATATTTAACAACACCGTATTCTTATACCTGAGAGTTGCTAGGAGACTTTTCTCCTAGGAGAAAAGTGTGTGTGTGTTCTCACAAAACACACACACACACACAAATGATAATTATGTGAGGTTGTTGGTGGTGTTAACTAACCTTATTGGATAATCATTTTGCAATACACAATTATCAAATCATCACATTGTATACCTTAAACTTATACAATATTATATGTCATTATAGCTCAAAAAAGAGAATAATAATAATAATGCCCATATTTCTGTACCTTGTTTAAATATATTATAATCAATTTAATTCAATGTTTTCATGAAATTCAGATGCATTATACAACATTCCCTAGAAATACCAACCTGTTAAATAATTTTATTTTAAAAGGCTTACAGCAAAGTTTTACTTTTTCCTTTTCTTTAGTTTCCTTTTCATTAAATGAATAAAATAATGTATATTGCGTGGATGCTCAGTCACTCAGTCATGTCTGACTCTTTTCGACCCTATGGATTGTAGCCTACTAGACTCCTCTGTCCATGAGATTCTCCAGGCAAGAATACTGGAGTGGGCAGGAGATGCTAGAGCCTCGGGTTTGATCCTGGGTTGGAAAGAACCCCTGGAGAAGAAAATGGCAACCCACTCCAGTATTCTTGCCTGGGAAATCCCATGGACAGTGGAGCCTGCTGGGCTACAGTCCATGGGGTCGCAGAGAGTTGGACAAGACTTAGTGACTAAACAAGCATAATACATGTGAAGGTAAGCTAAAATATATTTGCATCCCATTTTCCCTAGAGATAGGTTTACTGATAGTTTGGTATGGCTTCTTCTAGATCTTCTTTCTATATATTTGCATTCATGGATACGAATTCTTTGTGGCAGAATGTATTTTCCAAAAATGGTCGTGACAATATTTCCCATCCCACGTGCTCAAAACCTTCAAAACCTGGCCACACCCCATCAGGTGGAGGCTCTGTCCTCTGTCCTACAGCCTGAGCGTGCCTCTCTGCCTGCCTCACTAAGGTGTGACAAAAGTGATGCGAGGTGACTCCCAAGGCTTGTCATAAGAAACAATATTGATTCCTCTCGGCTGTCTGTGTCGGGACACGTACTTCTAGAGCTGTAAGCCACACTGTAAGAAGTCTGGCTACCCTGAAGCCCCCAAGCCAGAAAGATCACAAAGATAGACTAGAGAAAGAAAAGATCATAGCTTTTCTGAACCCCACCTGCTTGAGTGTTCCCACCCCAGGTGCCAGACAGATGAGGAAGCTTTCATCCTAATCCCTGTCAGAGTAGGGCAGCGTGAGACTTGAATGAAAAAGCCACTAACCATTAGGTAATTGATTAATATATATATATATATATATATATATATATATACCTATACATGCTAATTTGCATAAATGACCTGCTATTACATCGATGTCTCTGAGACTTGTTTTTTTTTAATTTATTTATTTTTAACTGAAGGATAATTGCTTTACAGTATGTGCTGGTTTCCGCCAATATCAACATGAATCCACCACAGGTATACGTATGACCCCTGCCTCTTGAACCTCTCTCCCACCTCCCTCCCCATCCCATCCCTCTAGGTTGTTACAATTGAGTTTCCTGCGTCATACAGCAAATTTCCACCGGTTATCTATTTTACATAAGGTAATGTATGTTTCTTTATTACTCAGTACGTCTCCCCCTCTCCTTCCTCCCCTGGCACCACGTCCATAAGTGAGACTTGTTTTTTTGTGGGATCTTAGTTCCCCAACCAGGGATCCACTGAACCTGTGCCCCCTGCAATGGAAGGGCAGAGTCCTAACCACCGGACCACCAAGGAAGTCCAAGGCTTGCTTTTTTCACTGAGCAATTTCTGAGGCTGTTGTGCGTCCGTGGGCTCAGATCCATTCAATATTTTGTAAGGCTGTGCAGCATTCCATAGCATAGATATTCTATAACAGAGCATAGAGAATTTTCAAACATCTTTAGCTGTGGCCTGCTTCTTCAAAGGGAAAGAGTTCCTGGAAACTCACGGTTTAAAACAAGTCAAATAAGCTGCTGGTCCCAGCCAGTGCCTCTCCTCACTAACCTCCATACAGGGGGACGCCCCTGAAGAGACTCCTAGCTTTCGATGACATTTACAAATCAATCACCTTGTAGAGGGTCCAAGGACAGGTCAAGCAGTGCTTCTCCATCTGTTTGTTTTGCTTTAATTTATACTGGAGTATAGTTGATCTGGGCTTCCCTGGTAGCTCAGCTGGTAAAGAATCTATCTGCCTGCAATGCAGGAGAGCCCAGTTTGACTCCTAGGTCAGGAAGATCCCCTGAAGGGATAGGCTACTCACTCCAGTATTCTTGGGCTTCTCTGGAGGCTCAGATGGTAAAGAATCTGCCTGCAGTGAGGGAGACCTGGGTTCAATCCCTGGGTTGGGGAGATCCCCTGGAGAAAGAAATGGCAACCCACTCCAGTATTCTTGCCTGGAGAATCCCATGCAAAGAGGAGCTTGGCAGGCTACAGTCCATGGGGGCCCAAAGAGTTGGACATCACTAAACACAGCATAGCACAGTTGATTTAAAATGCTGTGTTAGTTTCAAGTGTACAACAAATGAATCAGTTATACACACACATATATACATTTTTTTTTTAGACACCTTTCCCATACAGGTATCTGTTGTTTTTTTGTTTGTTTTTTTAATTCTCTCTCTCTTTTTAAGGTACAATGGACATATAACATTGTATTAGTTTCAGGTGTACAACATAATGATGATTCAATATTTGTATATATTGTGAAATGACCAACAAAATCCATTATCTCATGTGGTTCCAATTTTCTCTTGTGAAGAGAAGTTTTTTTCAAATCACTCCTGAAATCTTGTTAAAGTGAACGTTGTGATGAGTCGTTCTGGAGTGGGCTGACCTCCTCAGCAGTGCTGACTGTCTCCCAGGTGATGCCCGTGCCCACTGAGTCAGGGGTTACCAAACCTCAGCTAGCTCCCGATGACTCTTGCTTTCCTTGCTCACCTTCCAAAGTGGTGGGGGGGTGGGGTTCAGGCCTGGAGTTTTGAAAACTGATCTTTCCCTCCTCCTAAACACTGGAAGCTCCTATTTTTTAAAATAGCTCCTTTGCTTCCCTTCTGTTCTCCAGGATTCCTCACAGACCGGGGGCCATGCTACCACACCATCTGTGCAAGGTCCCTCAATGCTGAACGTCATGGGGTGGAGACCGGAAGTCACTGAATGAATGGGCTATAGATGTGATTCTCACTTTTCCAGAACTTCAGTGCTTTCGTTTCCACTTTAAATATCTGCTTTAGGAGAGAAATGGGTAGAGAACAGGTGTTGGGAATTGTGTTCCCTCTGTCATCTGTCATCGTTACTCCGTCTTCTCCAGTAGAGGACTCTTTTTTGGCCCTTTCTTGACACTTTTGTTCTGAACACAACCTTCCTCCACCCTGCCGTGAAAGAGACAGAAACCTCTAACATGTTACACAAACCTCTGCCATGCGTTGAGCATCCTGGTATTATACCAACAGATTTGCACCACTCTGCCGTCTGGCCTCGGTTACACATGATCCTCTCCTTCTGTAGGGGATGGAAGGAGAGGGGCTTTGTAGCAAGGCACATTTACATTATGTATTGTAATCTTTGCAGTTAGTTTATGAGTATCACCCTCACGTTATCACTGAGGAAACTGAAGCTCAAAGAGGGTCAGTGACTCATCTAAGGTCACACTGCTAGAAATGACTAGCTGGGATTGGATCTCAGATTTGCCTGACTCAGCCTTCTCCCCAGGTTTTCTCCCCAGAAATCTGAGCAATTCCGAGGTCCCTGTGTGACCGTGCTGGGTCTCTCAGTGCCCTTTTCTTCCTCATTAGCAGCTGCAACACTGAATTCATGAGAGTACAGTTCCAATTACTCCCTGAGGTCTCCCCTCTGTGTGGAGTCCTGGGCCTCCAGTGTTCCTTCTTTTGGCAACAGTGAAACCATTTTCTCTCTGACCCTTGACTGGGCACAGACCGGCCTGGGTTGGAATCCCACAGCCACCTCTTGGACGAATATGCACACATTCCTTAAACTCTCTGGGCTTCAGTTTCATCCTCTGTAAAATAAGGATGATAACTGTATGTCAGATGAGCTATTGTAGGATGATGAGAAGAGGCCATCTAATGCCTTTCAGAGTGCCTGGCATCAGACAGGAATGAAAACAAAACAAAGCTTATACCCTTTCTATTCTTGATTTTTAAACTTTCTCATGGATCAGGACTAAGACAGCCTCTTATTGGCCCCTGAGTCTTCCCAGCAACACAGCCTTCCAGGGGCAAGTGGGGAGTGTGTGAGATGGAGTGATTTCCCAGCTCTTACTGAGAGCGGGGGTAGGGGGCATGGGGGAGTGGATGTTTGGTGGTAGGGGAGTGTCTTCCCAGGGGGAGCAGTGGTAAAGAATCTGCCTGCCAATGCAGGAAATGCAGGAGACGTGGGTTTGATCCCTAGGTTGGGAGGATCCCCTGGAGGATGGCATTGCAACCCACTCCAGTCTTCTTGCCTGGAGAATCCCATGGACAGAGGAGCCTGGCGGGCTACAGTCCATGGGGTCGCAAAGAGTCAGACACAGAATACGCACACAACAACAACAAATAATAACTGACAGCAAGAGGGGGCTGAAGCATACCCTGTTCCCTATGGAATTTGGGAAACATACCAGGACAGACCTCAGGAAGTTATTAACCAGTATGTGCAACATGTGTGAGTGGAGGGCAAGGGGGAGAACCAGAGTTTGGCAAGACACCAGCGGGCAGGCTGGCCCTCCAGAGGGGGTGCTGAGCAAGAACCTCCACGGTGGCCACCCCTCATCACTTCCCCAGTGCCCTGTCACAGGTGCTCAATGAACAATTGTTAAAGGAAGGTGCTCTTTGGGGACAGGGGCTGACTGAGCCAATGGAGGAAGCGCCAGAAGAGTGGTGAGTCCTGAGTCAACACCGCATAAGGCCTGAGCTACTTCCTGACAGACTTGTTAGAGGTGCGGTTGAATGAGTGACAGGGCTCAAAGGAGAAAGAATAAACTTTTTCCTATTGATGGTTGCTTCTGTCAAACTCCAGCCAACTTGAAAACAAATTTTAAGTAACAGAATGAAAATAATGAAATACAGTGGAGATCTTCAGTTTTGAGAACACAGATTTCCGGGATGAGTGAGCGACCCCACTACCACACTGCCTCTCCTTTATGGAGCCTCCATCAGACTTGGGAGGCGGACGCAGGTTCCACCAGACTCTCCATTCTAACTCCTGCCAAGTTTCTACCCTCTGGCCTATGCATTTCCACAGAAACTCCTTTTAGCGGATGCGGCAAGTATTTGACCCCTTCTGTCACCTGATGAAAAATGCTTAACCTGGTCTTTTGTCCCCTAGCTCGCATCCCCACAGCTGACTGCTCTCAAGAGACAGTCTGAGGAATATATCACAGACAAGTGCACACACAGTCACAGCACCCTGGAGAAGGAACACACACTTACACACTCATTGACATGTGGATTGACAGGTACCTCTCTCTTGTCTAACTCATGAGGAGGATGGGAGAGGGA
Source organism: Cervus elaphus (assembly GCF_910594005.1). Classification (NCBI taxonomy): domain Eukaryota; kingdom Metazoa; phylum Chordata; class Mammalia; order Artiodactyla; family Cervidae; genus Cervus; species Cervus elaphus. The sequence goes on from NC_057834.1 coordinate 37,477,925, forward strand.
GTCCTTGAGTCCTGTCCACCCTGTTCCCTTACTGTCTCCCTGCCTGCCCTGCCCCCTACAAACGGTGCCAGGGCCCCCTCCTATGCTGCCAGGTACTCAGCCTCTGGTTGCTTAGCAACGGCGTGCCTCTTCTCCCTATCTCAGCAACCTCTCCAGTAGCTTTAGTATCAGCCACAGCAGGGAGAGCCAGGCTGGACCTGACAGGGGCTGCTGCTGCTGCTGCTGCTAGGGAATGTGTGGAAACAAGTCCCCAGATAGGCCCAGGTTCTTTTTCAACATTCATGTTCCACACTGACTCTCAGAAAGTCCTGCCACCCTCCCTTGTCCCCAACTTCTGCCAGGCTGCTGATTCCCCCTCCCAACTGGACAGCTTGCCCCACTGCTGTGCTGTCTCTGCCCTGGGTCTCTTGATCTGCCTCATGTGATCTGTTCCTTTTTGGAGGTTCAAGGCCCCTTGTAATCCCTTGTAATCCTGTAACTCCACATCCACGGGTGTCTATCTCTGGGGTCTCTGTGGTTGTCCCAGGCTCTCTTTAGGCCCCTCCTACGTAGAATGAGTAACTGTCTGTCTCCCCTTCACTAACACTAATCCCCTCACTCCCCACCTCCAAAAATTGATCACTGTGATGACCCCATGTTGCCTTAGCAACCATGACCACACCCCTTGTTTTCACCTTTCCAGGAAAAGTCTGTGGTGGGAGGCGCCTCACAGAAATGACCCCCAGGCTTTCTGCACTCAGCCAGCCCCCACTTCAGGTTCAATGGAAACTGACATTGGACTTCTGGCCAACCAGAAGAGGACTAGCTCCAGAAAAGCAAGTCCTCTCTGCTGCTCTCCCTCCATCTCATCAGCTATAATGTCAGAGTCCCTGAGAGAAGCGCTTGCAGAGGTTCAGCACCTACAATGGGCAGGAACCCGCCCACCCAGAACAGTGCTGCCTAGCACTGCCCCAGCTGACAGAGTGCCTTCCCAGGGCATGGCGTCCATCCCCCTGTCTGTGTCACCTGGCTTGATCTCTTTACCTACCCCATCTCCCTCAGTTCCCGAGGCTCGGGTCTGACGATATCATCTGTGGGTTAAGAACCAGGACTAGGGAGCAGTCAGCAAAGAGATGGCTGAGAAAATACTTCCAGGGTAAAGGAAGATGGGGTGGAGCCCAGCTCCTAGGCAGGGTTGGGTTGGAGGGATGCTGAAATGAGGGCATGAGAGAGATTTAGGGAGGGAGGCCTGGATTCTGCCTTCTAGCAGAGGAAGCCAGCAAACAGCAGATGGAACTTTCAGGCAGGAGGCCGGACCGAGTGACCTCACCCAAACCCTGTGGTCTGCTGCTATTGCAACCTGGCGAGTCTCCCAGCTCTCCTGGGTCCCCAAGTGGGAGAGCTTTTTATAGTTCACTCCCCAACTTGGGTTTGAATAATTAAACAAGATGGACAGAAATAGCAGCCGGACAGCTAAGGCGGGTTATTTTCGGGTTTTCTAGAACACAGAGTGCTCCTGGGCGGCACCCCACCCCTGTAGGGGGTGGAGCCAGCATGAAGGCCGATGGTAGATTCCTGTGGGGGAAACCCACCCGCATCCCCCAGGGTTCCTTGGGGTGACAGGTTTGCTGTCAGCCAGAGGAGGGTCTCACCGCTTCTTCCTGGTCTTCAAGGAAGGAGAGGACTCTCTCGGCCTTCTGCTCATAGCTCCACCCCTGGCAGGAAGTCCCTTCTGTTGTCTGTCAGCCTTCTATTTCAGAGATGGTGACAGATATTGAAAATCAGATCGATAAGCAGCTTCAAGACAGACTGAATCAGGAGAAGGTGGCTACAGCTCCTCTGGCCAAGGAGCTGGAATCAGGTGATAGGAGGTCTTGTGTCCCTCTCCATCCCCACTCCCCATATAACTGTTGGGAAGCCTTGGGGGGAATGAGGGCTGTTGTGGAGGATGGGAGGCAGGGCGGGAGAGAAGAATTGAGGGTGTATGTTGGGGGAGGGGGTGGCGAACTAGGCTCCAGAGAAGAAAAGACCAAAGCTGGATTAGTGTCGGGGCTGAGAAACTCTGAAGAGGCAAGAAGCTCTCCTCTTCTAGCTCCCTGGTGTCCTGTGTTCCTGGCACATGCCCAGCCTGAGTTTGCTGGGACAGAGCATTAACAGCTGAGCTGGGGATGGGGAGTGGTGGGAAGGGCCCCCTCAGTTCTCCACTACAGACCAATCATTTGTGGCTTGTTTGCATAATACTTTTGGTTCAACCGCAGAGATTAGGGCCTCACCCCAACTCTACCCTGAGGCTTTAAAAACCTGGGGCACAGAGGGGGCACTTGTCACGTTTTCTTCCTTTAGATAACAATTTCAGCGGTGGGTTTGGAGGTCAGATTTCAGGAAATACTGAAATACTTATACTCATTCATTCGTGTTTATTCATTCAACAAACATTTCAAAAGCACCAACTGTTAAGTCTTGCCTTGTGTTGGTGCTGGGAATAAATTAGTATGGCAAGCTCCTTGCTCTCAAGAAGCCTGAAATTTAGTAGGGAAGATGGCCATCTTAAAACCTACTCTCCACCATTTTTGAGCGCTTACTATGAATTAGATACCATATAGGAACTTCGCAGAAATTGTCCCATTTAATCCTCTAACAAATCTGTGGTCTAAGCAGCATTACCCCCATTTGACAGTAGAACCAAGAAGAGATCTGTCCAAAGTCACTCAGCTTGTAAATGGAATTGGAACCTGTGTGCACGTGATTCCAAGTTCTGTGCTCTTAACCAGTGCCCTTGTTTGTGGTGGCTAATACATGGAAGAAAGATGTAAGTTCATTAAATGCCATGGATATTTAAAAGAGAGCGAGATTGTCTTTAGCTTTGGATATGTGCTATGCGTGGTTGGGTGGGGCAGTCAGGGAAAGATGTGTTTTTGCCCTGTACTTCATTCATTCTACAAATTCTTACACTGAGTATCTAGATACTCCGTCCTTTGCTCTTGGTGGCGAGGATTCTGAAGTGACCGAAGTCCTTGCGCTGTGGACATGCTCTGCAGGGATAGAAAAAAGGCTGAAATTATAACTGGGTGAGTCGTGGAGCCAAGTTGCCTTTCCCCTCAGAGTTCTGTTCTCTCCCAGGGACAAATACACAAATGGGTAATCTGGAGGAAAGGCCCGGCCGTCCTACTCTTGGAAGTCCTTCCTAACGTCTATCCAGCATTTCTTTCTGTTCCAATAGATTTCCCCACCTCGCATTTCATTTCTCTTTTTCAAGGCCAAATCTCACAGCAGTAACCCGGCAGGACGAAAGCGTCTGGCCCTTTAAGGCCACCTTCTTCCCCCCACGTGCCGTCTGGTTGGGCTGGCGACGCTGACGCACGCGTGACGTCAATGGCAGCTGGCGGAGTCTGGGCACGAGGAGCGAAGTTGGGATGGGGGTGGGGGGGCGAAAATCAGAGGGCGGTTTATTTGCATTTAAAGGGGCCACTCCAGGGTTAGCGCTCAAGGCTTTAAACATTTGTGTATTTGGAAAACTTTCCGTCTTGCGCTAGGAGGCAAGAAAAAGGCGTGGTACAGCTAAAGTCTGTCGTGACTAGAGTTTGCGCTGTCGATTATGTCCTTCCGCGGAAAGAGGGAAATAGTCCCTCGGTGCCTGGGCTGGAACCACGTGACCTGGAGGGGGCGGTGGGGGGGGTGGGGAGAGGGAAAAAGGGAGGAGCTGGGGAGTCGACTGTCGGGCTTGGTTTCAGCTGCCCCCACCCCCACATCCTGCCCACCCTCCTGCAGCTGCCACCACATCCTGCCCAGCCGGGGGCAGGGAACTCGTGTTGGGGGGCACTGACCCAGGACCCGGCTTAGGCACCCCGTCCCTGCCCCCTTCAGTTCCAGGGTGGGGCGTCTGCCCTTTGCCCCGGGCCTGGCCCCAGGCACCCTGGCACTGAGCTTGGGGCACAGCTCTGCCAACAGTCTTGGTCATCTCTCTGCCTGACTCCTCCCCGCGCCCTACCCCAGCCCAGAATGGGACTTGATCGGCCCCAGATCAGAGCCCCATCCCTGGCCTAGCACAGTTATCAATAGACAAATAGAGGTGTTCAATAAAGTTTTTTGTAATCTTAGTTACACAGCTACAAACACATACAGAGATTCATGCAACAGAATGCTGAGCGCATACCATGCCAGCCCCTGCAAAGCTCAAAGTTGAGTTAAACTGATGCCCTCAAGGAGCTCAAAATTAGTGAAAGACAGTAAATTAGAAACCAAGAATGCCAGTACAATGCATTGTGTACTGATGAGGTAGATACAGAGAGTACACTATACAGAGGTACAGGAAAACCCAAGTTCACATGGAAAACGTGTACACAGAAGAATCACCAGTATATTACGTGTGCTGATGACACAAGCAAGGTGGAAGATGTGGGAGAGATTGGGGACCTTTGCTGGGATTACTGGAAAACTGGGAGGAAGAAAGATCAGCCCAATGGAAAGGATGACATGGATGGAGGTGAGGATGGAGATTGTCCAGATGGCTGTGGAGAAGGCAAGAGGGGTAAGGAAACAGCCAGACAGAGGCTGAAACGGTGGTAATGGCGTCCCAGAGTTCCATAGTCAGGACAACAGTCAGGAGAGCAGCAGCCCTTGTGGATGAGGCAGACCTTTCCAAATTAAGTTGTACAGGGGTGTTTGGGGAAGCACGAATCAAGGGAGCTGCTGAGGTCCCTTTGCCATATAAATAGATGAAGATGATACTGTACAGAGGAGTTTACACACTTTAGAACCTTGGTGGGCATTTGTCTAACTCATAGGGGATTTTATGGCAACGTTAGGTGACTTTCCTCTAAGAAAGATGAGTTGGTAAAGGGAGAGAAAGATAAGGGAGACCCAGGCATCTGAACCTGTCTAGGCACTTTTCACCTAGTGCATCCTGGGATGAGTAGTCCAGGGGCTATAAGAAAAAGATATACTGAGTCATTTTCCGGAAGTCTTTATTATAGTCTAACTCGCAGCAGTACTCCCTAGATCCTTTCTTAGTTCTCCATGGAAATCAAGACCTCATGTTTGTTACTTTTCCTTTCCTATTAAGTTCTCTCTATAAATAAGTGTATATGTAAATTCTGTTCCACTTGTAACGTTAGCCTGTTCTACTCTTTCCTACTCTGTTTTCTACTGGATTATCATTTCAGCATCTCAGGGTCCAGGATACTCCGTCTCCTCTACTGAGCCTCCCTTCCTTTCTCTATCCTGCTCTTCCTGGCCCTTTATCACCCTCCCAGGTGACTCACCTACCTTCCTTCCTCATTCCTTTGTTAAGGACCCAACATTCCAAGGCGGGGAGGACCAGCTGGCCAATCACAGCCCTGACAAACCTGCCTCAGGCTTGAGATTGGCTGAGCTGCTGCTGGCAGGAGGCTCACCACGCAGATATATAGGATATTGGGGAGGGGTGTTCTGGGAATCAGCTCTGGGAAAGAATTTGTACTGGGACTGTTAATGTTTTGGGAGAGAATCCTTCAACTAGGGCTGGGGCCAGAGGGGTCTTCAGTTGGGAGAGCCTGGAGAAACAAGGCAGGCTGATTGACCCAGTTCTCTTGGTCTCCTGGGACCTGGATGCCCCCTCCCCACTTTAATTTTTTCCTGTGATCTGGGACCCAGTGGTCTGAAGGCTGAGTTCCCAGGCCTGTCCCTAAGAAGTCTTTTCCAGCAGCCCTGGATCTCTCCAGTCTCAACATTCTGCCTTCCCGACGTCGGAAACAGCCGGAAAATAAACACCCTGATGACTAAACGGTTTCTCCAGCTAGAGCCTGGGGAAGCACTAAAAATAGAGGCCACAAGTGAGGGGAGGTTCCCCAGTTGGGGGGGGGGGGCACTTTCCCATCGTGCTATTGCCACAGCCCCAGGCCTGGTACAAGGCTCTGTTCTTCTCAGAGTCCTTGGGGACCAGGCAGATGGGCTCCCCCTGCCTACCCTGAGGTCCTTCAGGTAAGCCAGCTGTGCCTGGTAGGGAAGACAGACATCTTCTGGTGCTGGGGCCCCAACTCCTAAATCTAATGGGGGAACTAAGGAGCTACTTTTGGGAACAAAGTGCGACAGTTTAAATCAGGTTTCCAGAAGGAGTGGTCAGGTGGAAGAGATGGAAACTGAGGCCAAGGAAATAGCCTGCTGGCTTCCTATCTTAAAACACAGACAAGCCTCCAACCTATTTGCAAAGCAATTCCACTGAACTTGCCTCCTCTGAGGCTCCTGTGGGATAATGGGCCTAAAGGGGTCTTGACAGTCCAGCCCTTGAGTTTATTATAAAGCAGCATGGGCTACCGTTCAAAGCAATCTACTTGTATGAACTAATTTAATCTTCACACCAATTTATGAGTTAGGTACTATTATCATTATCTCTATTTTACCCATGGGGTACAGGGAAGTTAAATAATGTGCCTGTGTTCCCAGGTAATAAATGGTAGAATAAGGATTTGAACCAAGGTAGCTTGACTCCCCCAAAGTTGATGCCTCTAATCACCATAACATGCAGCCCCTTTCAGGGATATATTTATCTTTTCAACCCTTAACCTAGAATTGAATCTTTGTCCAGTAAATCAGATCCAGTAGAAATTAGAGTATGTGAAGAACTGAGTGTCCTTCTGTTCTGCAAGGTTCTTTCCGATCTAAGCCAGATTCTATCATTTCGTCAAGCTCAAGCTAGGAAGCTGACATTGGAATAACGGAGAGTAAGTCTGACAGGGTCAGTTGTCCAGTAGACATGGCACCCACACTTCTGTTGCAAGGCAGGAGAGGATTCACCACACCCTGGAGCAAACAGGAATTATGAACTTTTTAAAACAGCTACTACTGCTTCTTTTAATAAGATGCTTTTGGGCGTTTCCTGTGCTGGGGGAAATTAAGGTCACACCCCTTTAAATTGCCCCCCTCGGCTGTAAGTGTTCTGGGACCCGCAGGCACCCGGGATTAGGTCACCCAGGAACTATGAGCTGTCGCTTTAAATTGCTGGGCGTCAGCCGAGTCGGGTCGCGGGAAGGGAGGGGGCCTGTCACAGGTAGAGGGAGCAAACGAGCTCGCCAGGTAACCCCCTAGAAATGCACCTGTCTCTTTAAGTGGGGCTTCGGCACACCCTAAGTAAGCGAGATGGAATCTTCTTAACACCTAGCATCTACCCTTAATTTATCTACTAAGACTCCCACCTTCCAACTCTCTCGGGGCTTGGGGGTTGGGGGAGTTGTCGATATAGCGTGAGTGCATGGGAGAGTATGCGCACAGTTCGTTGAACCTCCCCGGAAAGGACCTCCTCAAGCGCATGGTGGCAGCAGTGCTAGGCGGCCGTCCCGCCGGCTAAAGCCGGCACCACGGGCAAGGGCTGATCCCTTTAGAGGCCTCTGGGTCTTGCCTCTCTACTTTGCCTCGCTCTGTCGCTTCCTCCCTCCCTCCCTCCCGGCAGGCGGAGGGATCTGCCGCTGCCGGCGCCGCAGCCTAGCTTGGAAGGGCGGTGGGGTGGGGGCCGACCCTGCCCGGCCCGGCCGGCCCAAGGGAAGCGAGGGGCGGGGCCGCGTCTCCGGGACCGCCCCTGCTCCGGCCCCGCCCCTCCGCCCCCACGGGTTCCTCCCATTGGCCCCCCCGCCTGTCCATCACCCCCGTTCCCCCCACCCCTCAAGCTAGGCTGAGCTGTGCCTACGTCGGCCTCGACTCCCGGGGGCTGGAGGAGTTACCTTTGGAGCCCGAAAGGAGGAAGGAAGCAAAATATCAACAACAGCCGAGGCGGCTCGGGCGGTCGGCCCCGGTCCCCCGTCTGCCTGCCCGCCCGCGCGCCCACGACGGGGGCCCAGGCCCCCCGGCGCCGCCCAGGGCCCGCGCGGACGCCGGCCTCACTAATTATTCCCCCCGCCCGGAGCTGCGGCTTCCAGGTGCTGAAGAGCCCCGGGACTAGGGGCGAGAGCTACCCCCTCCCGGCCGTGACACCCTCCCTTCCCCCAGCGGGGCCGGTGAGTAAAGAAAAATAATGCGCCTGCCGCTTTAAGAGGCCCCCTCCCCCACCCCGTCCTGAGGTTGGGGTGGAGGGTGGTCTAGACCGTCCCCCTGAGGGGTGGGATGGGGTGGCCTCCTGGGCTGGGAGGAACTCGCGGAGCGGGCTCTTTTCGTGTGGCGTTGGTGGGAGATTACATGGGGGACTGTTTGGGTGAGGGAGTCGGCTGACGGGGACAAGTGGAGTGGGCTGTAATTCCCTTGGGTGTTGGGATCGGGGTGGGGACGGACGGCTTGGGGGAGCGCCGGTCTGTTGGTGTCCCGGGGTTACGGTGGATCCCCCAGTGGTCTGGGAAGGGGCGCCATCCTCAGAAGGGGTCTCCAGTGACAGCCGGGAGCGACTGACATTTTAACAGCCGGCCCTCCCTCCCTCTCCCTCCTCGCGCCGCCTGTTCCCTCCTCCTTGGCCCGAAATGGTGCAGAAGGGGGCCTGGGAGGGCGGCGGGAGGGTGGGGGCGGGGGGAGCCGCAGCTGTTTGGGAAGCGGGGGAGGGAGGGGGGATGTTGTTCAGATGACACCGGGGTGGTGGGTTGGGGTGTGAGTGTGTGTGTATGTGTGTGTGTGTGTGTCCGGGGCCCGGGCTTGCCCGGTGCCTGTGGAGTTGGGACGCGGAGTCACCGCGGAGGTGGGCACGCAGGGCCTTTCCTTGGGACCTCCTCTCCCTCTCCGCGAGACCCCTGGTCTGGTTTTTGCAGTAGACCCAACTGAAGAACCCCCGGCCAGAAGTTTGCAGCTGTTAAACATCTGGGCGAGAGTTCTCCAGTCGCTTTCTTCACCTATGGGAGGCTGAGCTGGGCTGGGAGTGGAGGTCCAGTGAGTGTTGGGGGGCTTTGGGGTACGGAGAGCCGAGGAGACTGAGATGCATCTAGTCTTTCACTCCAGCGTCAGCCCCTTTCCTGTCTGGTTTGGTCTTACAGACAGGGTCTCCTTTCCCCTAGTGATTCAAGCTCATCTCTCAAAGGCCTCCTGAGGTCTCTCCCTAGTGAAGGGAGGGCTCCTGAATGTGGGCACCCTTGGAACCACTGACTAGGTTATCCCAGATTTGTCCTTTGAGTAGGAGGCTTTCTCTGCTTCCCTTTAAGCAGCTCATTGTTGATGGGTTGGGGGAGGGTACAGTGGGTGGGTCCTGTGTCCCCCTTTTCAGTGTCCAGCCCCCTTTTGAGGTCTCTGTTGCCCTGGTTTCTTTGGTTTGGGGGAGTGGTCCTCCCCACCCCTTCCCCCCATTCCCTCTGTGGGTCTTCTAGGCAATTCGGGGCCCAGCCTGGACTATGGGAAGTTTAACGTCTGGGGCGGTGACCTTGGGCTGCTCTGGCCTCGAGATAGCAGGGGAGCCCAGGCCAGCAGGAGATTGGGTGTTTTGAAGTTAAGGAGCTGTCCACCTCCCACTCCCCTCCAAACCCCCAACAGGGAAGTCTTAGTAGTCAAGGAGAGTGTTGAAAAAAGCACATGTCAGTGTTCACAGATGTCCACCCGCCTGTGGCCGCCGGGTCACACCCGCCCCAGGACTTAGCCTGGCTGTCCCAGCTCCCACGGCATGCCTGGGAATGAATTTCCTTCCTGTGGTTTCCCAGTGTGTTGGGCAGAAGATGGGGGTGGGGTGGGATCAGTGTGAAGGTGGCTGAGTACCCGTTTGTATAGAGTGATTGGGGAATCACTGGAGTTCATGTGTAAGTCTTTCCCCACTTTTCCCAGCAGACATACGGACCCTTGGGTCTCAGTGGTCATATTCTCTTTGTTGTAACTTCCATGCCACCCCTCTCCCAACACTATTGGTATGTGTTTGTATATTTGTGTGTGTGTACATTTGTAAAGGTAAGGGTTTCGGATTTCTCTGTGGGAAGGGGGAGCTTTTACTTACACTCCTTTAGAGGCCAGAGAGGTTGTTTTTTAAATCTGAGGTCACACAGCAAATCCGTGTCAGTGCTTTAGTCCAGCCACCACTCTCTCAGGCGTGGCTTCACAGCAGGGAGAGACCACAGGGAGGAGGACATGGTCCTTCCCCTTGGAGGCCCTGGTCCAAGGGGAGAAGCAGGACCCTTGTAATGGGGGATGGGCTTGGGAGGTTGTGTCTGCTGTACCCAGTGCCTGGAACAGAGTAGTGGGGGACTTGGGAGTGTGACGGGGGCTGCCCGTTGTCCCCCCTACTCTGTACCTGCTGTCCCTGGACTGGAGGAGCCTGGGCTTCCCAACTCTGCCCCTCTTGGCTCCTGGCTCTTCTCATAGGCTGGGAGATATGATAGTCTTTCTGGCTGCTTGTTACATAATCTCTCCAGAAGGTGTTTTTTTTTTTTTTTTTAATCTTTCCTGGGCTTTTCCTGGGAGGTGTGATGAGGGGAGAAGGCAGAGGGTAGACTCTTCAGGTTGGGGCTGGAGAACTGATAGGAGGAGGCCTCCTGGCCTCCGAGAAGGATAGGAAAGAAGCAGCCTTGGGGTTAGGCCCTCACTGATTGTGGCCTAGCCCCTCCTCTTCCCCCACTCTGCCCTGGGAATGTCTGCGCTGTGGATTTTCCGGGCCCTTGTGCCCCCAGAGAGGCCTGCCTCTCTGCTCCTCCTGTCAACCATCTTCTGGCCAGCCAGGCCCCCTGCACTCCCCATTTGGCTTTGGTCCAGAATCTCAGTGCTTACCCTGGCCTGGTGTGGATGGAACCTGTGTGGGACACTTTGCCACCTACTTGTGGACCTCTGTGGGGGCGAGAGGAGCCAGAAACAAATGGGTGGGTCCAGCATTGCTTCCCCTAGTTGTGTTGAGGGCCAGGCCTCCTGCTTCCTTGTCTCTCTAGTCCAGAGGATGGTGGCCTTACTGGAGAAAGGGGAGTTGGGGGGGATGGGTAATAGAGACCTCAGCTCTCGGGAACAGGTCATAGCTGGTGTTCACCCGGGTTCTGGAAGTGGGTCTGAGGATCAGACATGGCCCTAGAACCTCAGCTCAGGTTCTGGGTCTTGTGGCACTGTGCTGACAGGTGCGCCCCACCCCTTGGGATCAGGGCTGGGACTCTCCAGGCTCTCAAGCCAACTGGTTTGGGGCAATTATCTCCCTTTTAGAGGGAAGGAAGAGATGGTGGCGGGGCCAGCGTAGCCTTAGCATCACTGTAATCGCTAGTGGCTTTTATGAGCCAGTCATGGGGCCGGAGTCCGGCCAACCGTCTGTCCTTCTGTCCCCGTTTGGTGACTTACTCATGGGCTGAGGGGGAGGTGTCAGGTGCTAGTAGTCCTGGGAGCTGAACCCCTTTCTGTGTGGTGGTTGATGTCCCCGTCTGTCCGCAACTTCAGCAGGCAGAATGGAGCTTAGACTTCAGGAAGGGCCTAACAGTGGAGGTAGACGAGGGAGAGAGCGAGCTCCAGCTTGGCCGGAGAAAGACGGATCTCAGAGTACTTTCTTCTCCAGTGGCTCTTGGTGGCTCTGCTGAAAGGCCTTGAACTTTGGCCTAGTGTGGATGGTGCTGTTTGGCTCCTGGAATATTTATCTTCTCTTCTCCTGTGCTGCCTGGGACTGCAAGTATCCTGAGGAGAGTTTGTCCTGGACCTGTGGGGTGGTAGCCTTTGGGCCCCTTTCCCCTGGCAGGGGGCTGAGTGGGGGTCCTATGGAAACCAGCATGCCCGGATACATCTGGCAGGTCCATAGCATTTAGTGGCACAGGTGCATGGAGGTGTGCACAACATGTACATGGGTGTGTCCACACCCCCGGAGCCACTGCATCCTGTAGGGGGTGGGGGTACTGAAAGGCAAAGATAACTAGAAAATCAGAGACTGGGCACAGGGTGAGGGGACTGGAGGCAAGAAGGCAGAGGCATGGAGAACCCTAAAGAGGAGTGTTGAAGGGAGCTCAAGCAATTGAGTTTAGAGCTAGAGCATGGTGTGTGAGCTGGGGAGCCCTGGCTGACTTCCATCACTGCCCCTGGCCCAGCACTCCATCCCCGCCACCATTCATCCCTCTGTGGCCCTGGCTCAGCCTGCCTTGGCCCCTCATGCTGCCCGCGTGTCCTTGGGTGAGTCCATCAGCAGATGTACAGGAGTTTCACCTAGCTTTGTGGTGAGCAGAGCACCTGGGTGTTTTGGTGGTTTGTGACTGGTCTCTGTTGCACTCCCCACCCACCCAGATAAGCAAGGCCAGTCTGAGGTATCAAGGTTACATCTGAGCCCTCAGGCATTTTGGGGCGATCCCCAGGGCCCTTTGCATCTGATTTTCCCATTTCTTGAGGCTGTGGCCACAACCTCCCCTTCCTGGGAGCCTAGCCATGCTTCTGGCTGATCCTCTGTAGTGTGGAGCTGGGCGATGCATTCACTAACTCTGCACAAGACCCTGAGAGCTTGGGATTGGGGGATGACAGTTGCACCTCCTGTCTGATCTCTCTCCTCTCTGTTGTAGGCTGGGAGGAGAGGGACTTGTCTGGAGCTCTAGCCTGTTGCTGGCCTCACCCAGGCGGGACCATATTTACTCACTTAAACTCACCCTCCCAGCCTCCCAGGAGGCTTCAGGCTCTAGGCCTGGTCACTGACCTTGGCGTGGTGCTCTGGCCACTCCCTGAGGAGTTAGAAAGGCCCAGGAAGTGTATAGAGAGGGAGCTTGTTTTGCTCAATGGTCATGAGCACTTTACCCTCAGGCAGTACCCCACTCACTCTGTTTTCCAATATGCTTTGGAGACCGAAAACTAAAACTTTTGAGATCCCTGGGGACTGGAGGAAGGAAACTTCCATTTGTTGTGTCCCTGTGTGCCAAGCTCTGTGCTGGGCGTGGAAACATAGGAAGATTCATTTATTTCTCATACACTATTTCATTTGTTTTTTCCTTGGTAATTAGGGAGACTGAGTAAGAGATTTAAGTGACTTGCTCAAGTTTTCCCAGTTAGGAGTTGCTAAGGGCTTTTGTCTAAGATTAAGGGAAGGATCCTGCCCACAGGAGGGGCAGTGGAAAGGAAGGCCCAGGGATACCTGGGGGTAGGAGGAAGATACCCTGAAGGGAAGGACCAAGCCAGTAGGATTCCCTGACAGGAAGGCAGAGGATTAGGATCTGGTGGCAGGTTGGGGGGCGGGGGGGACATGCTTTGGTTCCCCGAGAAGGTGTTGTCTTCTGATTGACTGTCACGGGGTAAGGTTCCCAAAGCAGGGGTATGTAAGCAGGAACAGGTGACCTCAGACCCCTCCTGGGTACTGGTCAGTACCTTCTAAAGCTGCCACATGAGATGACTGAGGAGAGAGACTAGATCAGGAAAGATTTGAGCCACAAGAGTCCTGGGCTTGTGCGCAGGGTGAGAGGCAGGGCTGACTTGAGCCCGATGGTAGGGACTCTGCCCCGGAAGGGATGTGCTGTTGCTCCCAGGAAGGGAGACCCTGCCTGCTCTCAGCCCAAGCTGCGCAGGGCAGCGCCGCGCTCAGCAGCCGGCCCACCTCTGCCCCTTACTCCTGGTGACCTTGGGCAAGTCCCTGCCCATCTCTGAGTTGGTTTCCATTTCTATGAAACAGAGATGCCTCCCCTGGGAAAAAAAAAAGGTTAGAAGGTCCCATGGGAAAACGTGTGGTACTCAACACAGAGTGGGTGCTTGGAAAGTGACTGTATCCTTTCTTCCAGACGTCAGCTCCAGCCTGGCTCTGGACTGGCCTGCTAAGGCCGTGGTCCAGAAGGTGGGGCAGGGGCGCACTGTGTCCCAGGAAGGAACTTGGTGTGAGCGGGGCTGAGGAGGGCCCTGAGAAGACCCAGGGGTGGGCTTGGGGAGCTGAGCCCAGCTCTGCCCTTCCCATCCAGCCATCTCCTTGTCTCAGAACTGTCCCCTCCTCATTTCACCCCAGAGTCTTAGCAGATCCCTCTGGCTGCATGCTTGCTTATCTCTCATGATTTCCCTGCCCCCACCCCTGCCAGCAAATACTTGGGATTGAGAGTTGGGAGAACGAGGAGGAGTAAGAGAGAGCTGATGCTCAGACCTCAAGGGAAGACCGACTGCAGGAGTGGGTGTGGGTGGGGAGAGGAGGGCTGGTCTCTTTGTGGAGTCTCCCCGCTCCAGTTGGATCAAGTAACACGGAGGCAAGGGGATGGGGCCGATGACCTCAAACCTTTAGAGCCTGTGTGTATTGATGGTTGGGGGTAGACCTGGAGGAAAGGCTGGTTTTGAAAGTGTTGCTTCAGGCCTTCCCAGTCACATCTCTGGACCTCTGAGCCCCTTCCCTCCACCCCCCACAGCCGCCCGCCCCTCTCTGCTGACTCCCCTATGCATGCCCCATGGCAAGCCTGTGGGGCCCAGGCTGACTGGGTGGGGACAGGTGTCCTGGCCCAGCTGTTCCCTGTTGTCTCCCCCACCTGTCAGCCCAGAGGGTGGGGAGCTGACAGGGAGCAGAGGAGGAACCTCTTGGCCTCCTCACCTGCTCGCTGGGGTGGGGCCATGGTTGTAAAGTGTAGCAGAAGGTTTGAGAGGAGACAATAAGACTGGACTTCCTCCTTAGACGAAGGGTAGCTCTAGATGGTAGAAATGGCAGAGAAAGCTGGGTACACAGGGATCCTCATTGTCAGTAATCAGAAGGGTCTTTGTACACTATCTTCAAGAAAGGGTGAGAAAATGCATATTGGTGAAGGGCATGGATCAAATCTGGGGGCAAGTGTTTGCATAGATCTGTGCAGGTACTCCCCCCCCCCCCAACTGTCTGCCGTGGGGGTGGGGGTTGCTCCATCTGGCTGGGCATCTTAGCCTCACCTGGCACCTTTCCTGAAAGCAGCGAGCTAATCCTGTAAGAGCTGCCTGGCTGGCCGCCTCAGCAGGCCCACGCAGCCGCACTGCCTGCCCTCCCTTGCCAGGGGCTTAGAGGACTGTCCTTCGAGTCAGAAGGAGATCCAGCTGCCACCCTGAGCAGCCCCTTTAAATCCTCGGTGGCTTCCCGCGGTCATGATGTCTCTAGGAGGATTTGCTCTCCCTGATTGGATTGGCCTCTTTGGGGTAGGGGAGCTGGCGGTAATAGTAGGTGAACACTTTGCATTCTGCTCCTCTACCTTCCCTTCCGTTGGAATTGGTGCTGCCCCGCGTGAGGGCCTGGCCTCAGGCCCCTCCCTTCTCTCCTTGCTGTCCTGTCCCAGCAGTCAGGACATGCAATCCCTTCATCTGCTTCAGCTTGAGCAGCCTTGCCCCTGTGCTATGGATGGTAAAAAAGGGTCCTGCTGCTTTAAACAAGGGAACAGACCACTGCCCTGGAAGAGAGTGCCCTTCTGAGTCTGTACTGCCTGCTTCTCTCCACTTTTTCCTCTTCAGCTTGCTCTTCCTTTGGCCAGGGGCCCACACATCACAGTTTTCCCAAGCCCTCATTTCCCTGGGCAGTCCCTCTCCTGATCTGACCATCAGCCCACCTGCTGCAACGGCAGGCAGTCCAGACCCAGCACTGGTGGCATTATGCTCACCCCAACGGCTCTCAAGCTGACCCGCCCCCGGGGCCCCAGCTGCCACTTTCACTTCTGTCTCCTGAGACCCCAGAGGGAAGTTGGGTGGGGAGGTGGAAGGTGACACAGTAACCGTCCCAACCGCCCCACCTCTCCCCAGCCAAGGCCTCGATGGCCAGGGGCCCCGTCCACCACTCTGATCGAGAGGAGTGGAGTGAGCCTGGGTCGCATGGGGAGGGTTGGCTGTGGTGGGAGGGGTGGTGGTTAGATAGCAGGAAGGACTTGCTGGGATAGGCGACCGCTGCTTGGCTTCATTGTTTCAGGGGCTATGGCTGGAAGCGTAGGTATTCTAACTGGACAGACAGAGGTCAGTTTGACCTCTTCAAGGTAGGCAAGGGATCACTTGTCTTCTAGCTCCCATGGTTGGACTGTAATGCTGTGGCCATCATCCCCGCCCAGGTGTTACCAGCTGCCCATGCTTGGTCGAGTAACGTCTAACAAAGCAAATTTTAGCCCCAGAGATGACTGTGAGTTCTAAGACAGCCCTGGAAAGTCCTCTCTGTAGTCTTAACATCTGTCTTGCACACTGTACTAGGCTATTTCCTCTCACTTCGCACTCTTGAGAGTGGAATTTAGACATGGAGACAGAAGTAAAGGACGAAAAAAAAAATAATAATAAAATTTAAAAAAAAGAAGTAAAGAACGGTCCACCCCTGTCCTACCACTGCCCCAACCTTGTCACTAAAGAGGGGACCAGGGCTTTTCTCCGGAGGAACCCCAGGCCGTTGTGGAAAGATCATGCTTTACGTCATGAATCTTATAAAATGCCTCTAGCTCCAGTGCTCAGTTGTTCCTCATAATTACACCTTCTCCCCTCACATCCCTTTCTGGACAGGGGACCTCGACAAGAGTGGAGGACCCTGTTGGATTGAGAGCTCTAGACAGTGCCACTGGATCAAGTGAGGGATGTTTTCTGGAGCAGGATGAGATGGGAGATCTGAGGTGCCAAGAACTCCACTTGGGGTCCCTAAGTGCCTAGGGATGCTGGGTGGGGGTGTCCCAGGTCCTGGAATGGGAAGTAGACTTGATGGAATAAGATCAAATACACTATGCAAATGCCCATGCAGATGAGAAGTAGTGAGTCATTACTGATCAGCCTGCTAGCCAGAGCGTGAAGCAAGGCTCCAGCTCTGCTCCCAGAGCTGGCTGCCCTAATGACCATGACAGTGACCTTGGGTCAGTCACTGCTCTAACCGGAAGCAGGTCCCCAAGCCCTGGGTCGGATAGGCATTCTATGTGTGTGAGGGGATTTGTTTGGCAGAACCTCTGCCGCCGGGGCCTGTGTGCCCCGCCTGGCACCTGCCCTGACCTACCACGAGCCTCTGTCAAACCTTGGCCATCTGTTGTGGAGGTTATCGTTCCGAAAGCACCCCCTCTGCGTCAGGCCTGTGCCTTCTCTCTTCTGGCCTCCACGTCGCCCTCCCCTCCTAAGCTGGAGGACAGGGCACGTCACCGGGCCGTCTCCTCTGTTACCTCTCCATGGTGTCACCAGAGTCCTGACCTCCCTTTCTTTGGGGCTCTATAAAGAGCATGGGAACAGAATGTCTAGGCTGGAAGGGCACTAGGGTACCTGGTCCATGCCACCTACCCATTGTACTGGCCGGGGGAGGGGGGTGAACCCTGGAGGGGGCAGGGACTTGAACCCATGCACCCAGAATCCCTCCCCACAGTCCCGGTAATTCCCTGGGCTGTTGATTGCCCTTCCTCACCTCTCCCTTTTCTACTAGGACTCAATCTCCTGTTACCCCCCCCCGCCCCGCCCCAACTTATTTCTGAGGTCAGCAGCGTGGCTCCGGAACCTGTGGGGACTAGGGTGGGTCCTGGGAGCCAGCCCAGAGGCCACTAATGGAAGGCCAGAGCTGGGTGGGAAGAGCTAGAGGTTGGCGGTGGGGGTCGCCTCTGTAGGGAGCCCTCGGGCCTCTGAGCTGCTACAGGAAGGATGAGAGCTAGACTACAGGAAGGACAAGCTGGGGTGGGGAAGCAGTGGAGGAGGCTCAGGAGACAGACCCTCACGAGAGAGGCATCTCCTGGGCAGAGAACAGGATGACCCATCCCAGGAGACTTGCCAAGGAGAAGAGGGCGGGAAGCCTAGGGTGGGGCTCGGGAGAGTTGTCCAGCGGAAGCTGGAGGGAGGGCCCCTAGCCCTTCTCCCCATGCTGGGTACTCCTCTTGGCAGGTCGACTCCTGTGCCTTCAACTGGGGCTGCAGTGCCTGCCTCCACTTAGGGCGCCTGGGACCTAAGACCCCTCCTTGCCCCACGTCCAGCTTTCTTGGACTGGTCCTTCTCTCCCTCCCCCCAGCCCGGCAGCCCGCCCCCAGGTCCCCTGTCGGTGAGTTAAAATTAGCTCAGTGCCCAGACTAAAAATAGCCCCTGCCCAGCCCTGAGGCTGCGGGGCTGGGGGAGGGGAGTCCCCGAGGGAGGGGACGATGGTGGGAACCAGGGGTTTGGGGAGTGAGGCTGCCAAACAGTGCGTTGAAGGGAGGAGGAGGAGGATGGGGATGGGGCTGGCCTGTGCCTTTGAGAGCAGACCCTAGAACTCCAGGGCAAGTGCGTGGGAGGGGGAGCAGAGAGGGGGCAGAGAGGAGCTGGGGAGCTGTGGGTGGGGAGCTGGCTGGGCGTGTGAGAATTGGACTGTGCAGGGTCAGGGCGAGGGGCCCTGCCTTGGCCCAGACTTTGAGGGGAGGGGAATGCCCCCAGCTCCAGGATTAGTACAGCGTTTGTGAAGAAAGGGCGCTGCATACCCCTGAGGCTGCAAACCCCAGGACTCCTGCCTGGGCCCCACCTCTCAGTGGTCCCTGAGCTCACCTGCCCACCCAACTTCCAGAGCCCCCACCCAACTTCCAGAGCCCCCACCCAGCCTGTGTCTGCGCTTAGAGAGAGTGGCTTGAAAGGTCTTGAGCCCTGGAGTGGGGCGGGAATGGAGGCAGTGCCCAGGGTGTCAAGAGGGCTCCTGGGCCTTACGCTTACCTCCGTCCACCCACTCTGATGGCCTGCCTGCCCTCAAGCCTAGACCTAGCCAGAGCCCCAAGAGCAGAGATGCTCTGTCCCAGGCCAGGTCTGGGCCGTGTTGGCCCCTGAAGGTCTCCCTGGCTCTCCCTGCCCTACCCTCGTCTGTCTCTTGGCAGGACTGCAGGTTTTTGGGGCAGGGATGGAGTCCTGTCGAGTTATGCCCCCGTGCCCAGCCTAGCATCAGGGCGCTGCAAACAGTTGTTGAACCTGCCTCTTGTTCTCTACCCACCTCTCTCAGAATCTTTGTCTCTGGTCTCCTGCCTCTCCCTCTCTCCTCTGGCTTTCTCTCTCTCTCTGTCCACCTCTGCCCCTCACTCTGCCTTCCTCTTGGACTCTACTTCTTTTTCTGTGTCTCTTTTCCTGCGTCTGTGCGTCTGTCCCCCTTTGCCACCCCCCTCTGTGTCTGCCTCACCCACGCCTCCTCCCTTGTTAGTGAGCAGGCTGCTTGAGGCCGCCTGACTGTGGGGGTGACAGGTGGATTGGATTGTCACCCCCTCCCCCAGCGCCTGCTGCTTATTTCATGCCCTGCAGCCCAGCCACAGGGAAGGGGCGGGAGGAGGGATGACAGCTGTCTGCAGCGCCTCTTGCCTTCCCTTGCAGTCCGCAGCCTGCAGCCCTGAGCAGCCTGGGAGGAAGGGATGAAGGGCCTGCTTAATGAGAGTTGCCTTTCTCACTGTGGAAGAGCAGGGGTTTGAAGCCCGTTGCTCTGTGATGGGGCTGCTAACTCAGCCTCTCTGGGCAGCTGCTCCATTTTGACTTGCGCCGGTGTGGCAGCTCTGAAAGCAGATGCTCTGCAGTGCCTCGAGCCTCTGGGCCACTGGGACGGAGGATGGATCTGGGTGGAAGGGGAGTGGGGAGGTGGGTGGTCCCCTGACAGCAGCAGGAGAGAGGAGGCGGGGTTACCTTTGGAAGGTGCCTGTCCTGCAGCTCCCCCAGGAAGGGCAGCCCTGCTGCAACGGCAGCTCCAGCTCTGAGAGGCTGCCCTGACCGCTCCCCCCACTCCTCCAGCTGGCCCCAGGCCACCCTCACACAGGAACTGAGATAGCATCATTCTGAAACCCGAGAATGGTTTGAATATTGCTCAGGTACCAAGAGGTGTTACATTGGGGGAGGCAGGGGCCTGTTACTTCTCCCATGCCCCCTCCAAGACCCCCTTTAGGGTACACTTCATCTATTATTTGCACCTCCTTTGCTTGTCAGTACAACCCACATGTTCCTGTTGGGTCTGTGGCCCAGCAGAGAAAACTGGTTGTCCGTGGGGTCTTCCTGGAACCCCACCCTGTCTGGTTCCCTCACTCAGCCTCTCCTCCTTGTCAAGAGTGTTGTGAGAGAAGCCTCCTGCCCTCTTTGCACTCCACTAGCAAAGGCTTCTCTGCAGCCACCCTTCTCCACAGTGGGTCCTCGCCTGCCTCCCTGGGGCTCAGCTCAGCTGCCATCCCCCTCGTCCTTCGCCCCTTCTGTCTCCGTGGGGTGAGGCCCTCTCTCTGTCTGCTCCCACTTACTCCCCAGTCCTATCCTCCCAGCGCTACCCAGAGTAGGTGAATCAGAGTCAGCTGGAGCCCTTGAGGGGGGGCTTTCAGTGACAGCGATGGTGCCAGCCCGAATCATAGCTGTGGCCTGAGGTCGGGACTGAGTGGGCCCTGGGGCCATTGGAGCAGAAAGACCATTCTGGACAACCCCCTGTCTCCATAGCAGCTTTCCACCCTCCCGAGCCTTTGGCCTCCAGGAGAAACAGCCAAAAGCCAGGTCATCTGGGAGGGCTTCCTAGAGGAGGAGTGACTACAGAGGGGAAGAGGAATGGGGCTGGGCCGGGTGAGGAGGAAAAGGCTCACATCTGGATAACAGATGCTCAGGCCTCTGGCTGCTGGCAGTTGGTTAGGTAATTAGGCAGAGGGCTAATTAAGGAGGTCCAGGTGTTCATTAAAATTTCCCTAATTGGCTAGCAGGGAAGCTTGGACAAGGTAGGCCTCCATACCTTGGATAGGGTCAGTTTAGGGTTCATCGTGCCCACCCAGGCCCCAGCCAGCCCTTTTACCAAAGTAAGGGCTGAGTTCATGTTCTTGCCCCCAAGCTTTCCAAGACTCTGCAGCAACGTAGAATGGCTGGATAGCAGAAGGGGAAAGAGGGGAGTACAGACTGAGCCTGCTTTCTGGGACGGCTCCTGGTTAGGAAGAAGGACTGCCCGAGGTAGGGGCAGCTTCTCCTTGGGCAGTGTTGGCACAGAGGTAGGAGTAGCAGTGGGGAAGGGGCCACGGGAGCCTGGAGTTATAAAAAGTGCTTTGGGCTACCTTGGCAGGGACTGGGGGTAGGTGAGGCCTGGCCCTTTTAACCCTGACCTTCCTCTGTCAGCGGAGGCCCAGTGGGTCTCTGTGCCTTCCCTGTCTTCTCAGTCCTGATCCCTCTTGCATCCCAGCTCCCCCAGCATGAGGCGGGGGTGGGGGGGGGGCGGTGTAGGAGATCAGCCAGGGAGCTGGTTGCCAGGCGACAGTTGCCTAAGCAACCCCATCCTCTCCATCTCCATGTGCTCAGGGCTGCTCCTTAGAAGACTTCAGAGTCTCACCCTCTGTACCAACCAACCTGAGGGTAGGGAGGGTTGAGGACTGAAGTGGCAGGGGTGGTTGGAGGGGAGATGGTGTCCAAACAGGCAGGCTATTGGTGCAGCTGGGAGAGGAAGAGTTGTGTTTCCACAAGGCACAGAGTGAGGGGAGCTGGTCCTACAACAGGACTAATGGAAGTTAGACCTCAGGAAGAACTTCTCACAGGGTCAATAAAACAGCCCGCCCTTCCTTTCAACAGACATTTCTTGGGTTCGTCTTCACAGGGGATAGAGTGGTGAAGAATACAGACGTAGTTCCTGCTTCAGACCTATAGGGGAGCCAGGCATTAAACAGAAGCACGGAATTATGATTATTTACATTCATGGTAGGGTTCCCTGGTGGCTCAGCTGGTGAAGACTCCGCTCACAATGCGGGAGACCCCAGTTTGATCCCTGGGTCAAGATCCGCTGGAAAAGGGGTAGGCTACCCACTGCAGCATTTTTGGGCTTCCCTGGTGGCTCAGCTGGTAAAGAATCCAGCTGCAATGGCAGAGACCTGGGTTCCATCCCTGGGTTGGGAAGATCCCCTGGAGAAGGAAACGGCTCCCCACTCCAGTATTCTGGCCTGGAGAATTCCATGGACTGTACAGTCCATGGGGTCGCAAAGAGTTGTACACAACTGAGCGACTTTCACACACACACACATTCGTGATAAGTGCTAGAAAGAAAAGATTAAAATACTGTAAGAGTCAGTAATTTTGGGAGGGCCTAAGGAAAGAAGTTAGATTGTAGGAGTGACTCTTCTGAGGATCATGAGAGCAAAGAGAGCATGGGCCATAAGCTGAGAGTGGTTATATCTCAGCAAAAATTTGCTGATGAACAAAAGGTGGCAAGAATGAGGTAGTATAAAATAGGAGAGGGACAGAGGTAGATGCTATAAACCAGAGTAGGGTTATGGTGACTGCATTTACCAGTCTAGATTGGGGTTTTCAAGGCTAGGCCAGAGAATCCTGTTTTAAAAGCCCTCTTCTTGAAAAATTAAATTTTAAGAAAGCCCTTTCTTAGCCCTCCCTTGCCCTCAGTATTTCCTCCCCACCTTCCCTGCCAAGCCCATACTACTGAAACTCTGGAAAATACAGCCTTTGGGTTGCACTGGAAGGCAGAGGAGCTGAAATCCTTGGAGTAGAGCCTTTACAGTGTTTGGCAGAGGCTGGGGTCACAGGCAAGGGATGGGATGGCTGGAGCTGGTTCTGGGTCCAGATGTCAGCTCAGCCAGCTCAGAGTTGACTGGGCTGTTGGTGATGTCCTAGGGCATGCGTGAAGGTGGACAGTAGAAGGTCCAGGGCCCATGGAGCACCCTGAGGGTAGGAAAGAAGGGAAGCGTGTTTGGGGATTTCTCCCTGGGAAGACAGAGGGGGAGGGGTGGAGGGTCCTTCCTGGAGTGGAGAGGGAGCTACATTGTTTTCCAGAGATACCTGGACTCAGCAGAAGTGCTCTTCCCAGCTAGCTGAGCAAGGGAAGGCCTGAGGGAAAGTCCTGGTAATGGGAGAGAGTGGGGAGGGATATTCCTGGCTCCTTCCAAGTCCACAGAGTCCCTGCCGGCCCTCTCTGCTCCCCTCTATGGCCAAGGCTGAACTTCGGCATCTGCTGTGGAACCCAGGGGGGGCACAGTTGAGTGGATATGTAAAGGCTCCAGAGAAACTCAGCAACCACTGAAATGGGGGCTGGGGAGGGGCTTCCAGTGACACCTCTGTCCCGGTTGGGTGGGGGAGGTGAGAGCCCACCCCCCTGGACATTGGTGGCTCCCCCTCAGGGACTCTGCAGAAGGGGAACTCTGGAGGAGGGCTGGCATGTGGCCGGGACTCCTCCCAGGACCCTTTCAGAGTGGCTTTAGGAGGCATGGGCCCCCTGCCACCGTCCCCCACTATTCCATCTCTGGAATCACAGAGCCGGCAGGGCCCTAGGGTCATCTTGTGCCTCCATCCTGGGCCCTTCCTGTCCCCACTGCCCCACCCCACCAGCCTATTAGAGTGCTGTCCACCCCTGAGCATGCACCTTTTCTGACCTGAGCATGGCTGCCATCTCTGTGCCTCCTTCCATCCCGTTACCTCATGTTGCTCAGGGTCGGGCTCCGTTTCCCTTCCTGGCTCTGGAGTTGGAGCTCTTCAGGCAGTGGGCTGTGCTGGGTTTACAGGTGGACTGAGACGGGGATCCCTCCAGCCGGTTCCTGTGTCCCGCTGGCTGCCAGCAGCCTCTTTCCTGTATGGCACTGATCTTTCATTTTCTCTGCTGCTCCGAGTTGAGCAAGGTTGGGGGGCACTGCTCTCAGTCTGAACTTGGGTTCTAGACATGGCCCATTCCTCTAGAGCAGGAGTGTGCAAATTATGACCCATGGGCCAAATCTGCCCATGCCGCCTGTTCTTAAAAATCTAGTTTTATTGGGGGCACAGCCACACTCATTCCTTTAATTGTGTTGTCCACAACTGCATTCACGCTGCAATGGCAGAGTTGAGTCATCTCAATGGAGACTGTATGGCCTGCGAAGCCTGAAATACTTATGATTTAGCTTTTTAAAGAAAAAATTCAAAATAAAAAAAAAAGAAAAGAAAAAATTCACAGACCTCTGGTCTAGAGGGTTGGTTTGTTTGTTTAAAGCAGCAGAATCCTTTCTTCAAGCCTGAAATTTAGGCCAGGGCTCACTGAGTAGAACAGATTGGTGTCCAGGAGCCCTGGTTGAAGGGAGATAGGGCTTCTGCAGCCTGAGCCCTACTCTGGGTCTCCAGGCTCCAGGGCTCCGAGGCAGGTGTGAAGACCACTGCTCTGGACCTGCACTGTTATGTTCTTGAGCCAGGGGCCCAGACACACTGGCATTCTGGTAGCAGGTACCCCATGTGAGCTGTTGACACTCTTGGCATGTGTTCACTCGGCCTATTCTCTGTACCAGGCTCCATCCGGGAACCTCCATCCTTGGCCAGTGGGGCAGCCGGGAAGCCCAGGGTGTCTCTGCTCTGGGTGAGCTCTGGGAAGAAAGGAGGGCCTGAGGCATTCTCTAAGACCCAGACTGTTAGAAGTCAGGGAGCTTTCTGATTGTATTCTGTCTGACCTAAAACCTACGGGCAGCAGTGATGGTGTGGGTAAAGCCTTTAGCAGAGTCCTGGGCCTGAGTGAATTCTAGCTTGTGCTTGGCTGTGGCATGCCATCGCCTCAGGTCGCCACCATTTCCTCGGTTTGTGGATGGGGCTCAGATGCTGGCAGCCTCTCACAGGGGTGCTGTGAACCTGGCCAGTGTGCCTGAGGAGCTGGGCTGTGAGCCTCGCTGGCGTGCCCAGGGAACTGGGCTGCGGGTTGCCACGGCTGACAGTCCTCTTGTAACCCTCCCCACCCAGGAGGCTGTGCAGAAGGTGTCCTGCAGACCATGAACTGAGCGCTGGTCCAAGACCGTTCATGAGCACAGTGTAAGGTGTGCCGAGACCCGCCACCCAGCAATCCCCTCCCTTTCCTGGCACTGAAGATCCCCAGAAAAGATGGGGAGGAAAAAGATTCAGATCCAGCGAATCACTGATGAGCGGAACCGACAGGTGAGGGGATCCTGGAGCCCCACAGAGTGGTTGTGGGCAGGGAGCCGACCCCTGCCTCCACTCTAAGAAGGCTTCCTGGAATAAGAGGGCTCTGGAATCTATTATCGAAGGGCAAGGGCTGAGTTGGGAGAAGAGGAACCCCCATCTCCCTGCATCTCTTAGAATCTTGGGTCCTAGAACCCTAGGACTCACCTGCTGCTGCGGCCAGGCAGACCTGTGTCCCTCCCATATTCAACGTGCAGGCCTCAGAACATGCCCAGGCACTTCCCCTTTCACAGGATGAATCCCTCCCCTCCTCCTATCCCAAGGGAAGAGCCTGGAAGCCCTCCCTTGTCTTCTCCTTCCCTAACCTCTTCATAGCCTCCAGCCCAGAGGTGTGGAGTTCTGTCCATCTGAATTCTCTGCCTTCAGTGAATTGGCTCCGGGCTATGTCTTGGCCATGTGTTGGCAGAGAGGTGCTGACCTGTTCCTTCCCCAGACAAGGGCTCCTAAGAACAGGGCTGTGTTACCCTGAGGCAGGGGCTCTGTCCAGCTGCCTGTGGGTGGGACTTCTCGCAGCCCTTGACTGAGCCATACCTGGCCGCCCACCCACCCATCTCCAGGTGACGTTCACCAAGCGGAAGTTCGGGCTGATGAAGAAGGCGTACGAGCTGAGCGTGCTCTGTGACTGCGAGATCGCGCTCATCATCTTCAACCACTCCAACAAGCTGTTCCAGTACGCCAGCACGGACATGGACAAGGTGCTGCTCAAGTACACGGAGTACAACGAGCCGCACGAGAGCCGCACCAACGCCGACATCATCGAGGTGGGCCCGCGCGCAGACCCCCCACAGCGTGCACACACACATGTGCCCCGCCCCTGGAAGCCCCTCACCTGTGTGCGCACACACACAAACCCACATCCTCTCACACAAGCCCTGGGCCCGAGAAGGAGGGCGGGCAGCAAGGTAGCTGTCAGCTGGGGCTGCCCACTCAGCCCACACCCACCCAGCACTCTCTGAGCCATTTTCCTCACATCTGTCAGGTGTAACATGACATCTCTGCTCTGTCTTCTCTCAGATTCTCTCTCTTTTCCCTTCCTTCTCCGTCTTTTGATGTGCCCCGGCATCTGACTCTCCCTTTCTCTGTCTCGTTCTTTGGTCTCCATCTCTCCTGCTCTGTCTTTGTCCCTTTGTGGGTCCCTGTGGCTCTGTTTGCTGTTTCAGAGCAAGCCGACCTGATGAACCGTTAAGGGACATGGGCTTTGGAATCCAGCTCTGGCCTTTACTGGCTGTGTGGCCTTGGGCAGGTGGTTTAGCTTCCCTAGGCCTTGGTGCCCACCCCCACAAAATGGGGCCAGTGCCTGCTTTGAAGAGTGCTGTGAATCGAGTGAGACAGCCCAGTGTCTGCTTCTCACACTGGGGCTTCGGGACCTGTGCCGATGAAGAGGGTGCCTAGGAAGCCACAGGCCTGCCTTCCTGGAGCAAAACTTTATTTCAACAGATATGGAGGAAATTCCTCTATTTTCATATTAGAGAAAACAGGTTTACTCTAGACTAGAAAGTAAAATTGACATTCATTTCCAAGAGAAAACAAGCAACTGTGAAGGTGTGCTGAGCGTGCAGAGGGCAGCCCGGGGTCTCCTCTGTACCGGGTGTGCCCGCCTGCCCTGCTTTGTGTGAATTCACGAGGGAAGCGGGAGCCGTGGGTCACAGACCGCGCACAAGCTGGGGCGTGGTGGGAACTCAGTGAATGCAGAGAAAGATTTTGCCTTTCTCCCTCTTATTCTTCTCCCTCTCTGTCTCCCTCTACTTCTCTCTTCCCTTCTTTTTTTAAACAGAGCCCAGGAATGGAGTCAGGCAGTCAGCCCCGGAGCTGCCTTCTCCTGGGGAGCCCTGTGTGCCTTCTGGCCCGGGCCCACCTAAGGGTGCACAGGCACCCTGGTCCCTCAACCCACCCCCCAGAAATGCCCCGCCCCCCGCCTCCTGGGAAGCACTCTCCACCACCAGCCACAGTCACACCGCGCCCTTGGTGGGGGGTCACCCTGGGGGCGGGGGCTGGGGACCCTGAGGTGGGCAGACAGTAGGGGAGTCTTAGGGAGGGGCCGGAAGGAGCGCCAGAGGGCGGGCAGGGGAGGACCCTGACCCCTGCTGATGGTAGTGGTGCGGTTACAGACCCTGAGGAAGAAGGGCTTCAACGGCTGCGACAGCCCGGAGCCCGACGGGGAGGACTCGCTGGAACAGAGCCCCCTGCTGGAGGACAAGTACCGGCGCGCCAGCGAGGAGCTGGACGGGCTCTTCCGGCGCTACGGGGTGAGCCCCACTCACTCTCTCTCTGTTGGCCCCCCCTCCCGGCCCCTTCCCCCCCAGGCGCTGCACAAGAAGCACAGGGAATGTGAGAGCCCTGAGGTGGACGAGGTGTTTGCCCTGACCCCCCAGACGGAGGAGAAATATAAAAAGATAGACGAGGAATTTGATAAAATGATGCAGAGTTATAGACTGGCCGTGAGTAGTCGCATGGAGGAGAGCCTCCCTGTGGTGCATGGTGTGGCTTTGCGCCCCGCCCCAGCCCTCGGCTGCCTCTGGTGGATGTTCTGCTCTGAGCCGTGTGGGGCTGCTGGTGACCACTGAGGACCCTCTGACCTTGGTTGTGATAAACCCGTGACCCTTGTCATGGAGCATAAACTGGGAGAGGCCTGGAGTGTCCCCCTCACCAGCAGGAAGTGTGTAGATGGCCTGAGATCCTTAGATGACTAGAAAGTAGAGAATGTGCTCTTTGTCCAGATCTGTTTGGGGAGAGGCCCCTCTCGGCCTGCTCTGACACCCCAGCCCAAGATACTCAGTCGCACTGTTGAGGGGAGGCAGAGACTGCTGAAGGGGAAGAAGGTGAGGTGGGTGAACACCCTCTGTAGCAGGTGGACGGATGAGAGCTGACTATGAGGTGACGTCCCTACCCACGCGCTCGTCCTTGACAGCTCTGTGTGTGAGTTGGGGTCTATACTCAGGGCCTCTAACCTGCTCTCCGTGTGTCCTGCCTGGCTGAGGACTAACCCACCTCCACTAGGGGGGTTCTAGGTGTCCCGGGTCCATCTGCAGTGAGCAGAGTCTTCTTCTCATTCTCTGGGCCAGAACTGGATCCCAAAGCACTCCAGCCTGCGTCCTTCCTTGGTGGGAGGGGCAGGCATGATTCCAGGGGGGCCAAGAGCAGAGAGATCGAGCTGCTCCTGGCCATAGGACACACAGCCCAGAGACTATAGAGGAACCCCGGCCTGCCCTCCCAGGCTAAGGGGTCACCCTGGCCTGACCCTGCCTTTCCATCTTCTGTCTAGTCAGCTGTCCCGGCCCCCAACTTTGCCATGCCCGTCACGGTGCCCGTGTCCAATCAGAGCTCCCTGCAGTTCAGCAACCCCAGCGGCTCCCTGGTCACCCCTTCCCTGGTGACGTCATCCCTCACGGACCCACGGCTCCTGTCCCCCCAGCAGCCAGCACTACAGAGGAACAGTGTGTCTCCCGGCCTGCCGCAGCGGCCAGCCAGTGCAGGTGAGTGGTCCGATGGCGGGCAGGAGAGGTGGCAGTGAGGTGGTGAGGACGTGGCGACTCCGTTTTCTGCGGTGACCGTCCCACGCCCCCCACTGCAGCACTCTACCATGTACCTGGCTCCTGAGGGAAGGGACTGCGGCTCCACTCCCTGTTCAGTTCCCAGGACGCACCCTGGAAGAGGGCATCCTGTCAGCTCATGGTTCTTTTTCCTCCAGGGGCCATGCTGGGGGGAGACCTCAGCAGTGCTAACGGAGCCTGCCCCAGCCCTGTCGGTGAGTAAAGCTGCTCTTCTGTCTGGGAGTGGGCCAGAGTCTGCCTGCTCAGTGGCTTCAGGTGTCCAGGGACCAGGAGGGACCTAGGTCAGAGGAGAGAAAGATCCCAGGACCTGAGTTGGTTGTATACAGAGTCTGAGGACTTTTAAGCCCCTGAATTTTTTTTGTCTGTAGCAGCGATGGGTGCGGATGATCAACAAAGATGTAGGCTTAGGGATTTCTGGGCAAACTGAGAACTCATCGACGTTTCCAGCTGGAGGAGAGATTCCAGGGTTTTCCAGTTGAGTTAGGGGTGTCTGGTTGGGGTCTGGAGGATACGAATATCTGACGTTGCCGACAGTAGAGGCATGGACTCACATACATTCTCACACACAGACATTCTCACTCTTACGGGAATATCCAGACAATAGGTGTGCACTTGTGAGCACACATCTGTGAACCACAGAAGAAAGACTGCCCCCTCCACGCCCCCCCGCCCCCAGCAGCTGACAGCCCCTCCCGCCCTGTGCCGTTGTCCGCTGGCGACTGTGACTTCGAATGTCACCATTGACGTCACCATGACATTCCTGCCATTCCCGGAGTGATCCGGGAATTGGGATGGAGGGAGCCACACACTTCCAGGGAAGCAGTGTGCTCTCAGGAGACAGAGCAAGGTGACACTTGTGATTGTGGTCACTCCCACATCTCTGGGGTCTAGAATTCTGCAGGCACCGTGTGCTGCCTCCTTGGCAGTAGTTGTGTATGGGGCAGGAGATGGGTGAATACCGCTCCCCCCGCAAAGAAAGGGCCAGAGAAACGTCTGCAGACCTTAAGGGAACAGTGATCCTTATAGACCCTCAAGCACAGCAATAGAAAGTGGTTTTGTGGCTCCGGACATATCACACCTCTGCCAAGCGGGCTTTGTTTCTGCCTCTGTAAATATGGCTAATGATACGTGTCCTGTCTGTCTTGCAGGGTTAGTGTGAGGATTAAATACGCTGAGATGTATGTGAAGGCCCTGTGTTGGTTATGGAGTGTGGAACAAGTGTAAAAGATGGTTATTCTGCTTGTTATTACCAGTCTAATTATGGGGGCAGCTATGTCACCAGCCCGCTAGTTCCAGTAACACCACCACGACAAGTTCATGGTGTGTCTTTCCTGGCATTCCCAGCTCAAGGCAAGGGGAGCAGTCTGAGTATTGATTTGATCTTGTGACCAGGATCCTCACTGAGTCTTAGCTTTCAGGCTGCCGCCCTTGTACAACCTATGTCTTTATGGGCCCGGCTGGGGGCAAGTGCTGGACTTCTGCCATCAGTGACCAGCTCCTACCACCCAGCCCCATCACATGTAGCTTGGAGGCATAGGGATGAACCTGATGATTGAAGAGTAAGGGGTGTTTCCCCCTTATTGCCAAGACAAGGTGGTTTTAGGGGAAAATTGGAGAACTCAGCCCCTACTCAAAACCTGAGCATGATTCTGAGAAGTTCTGGGTAACAGGCCTTTTGGCGCAGTTAATAAGGATAGGTGGTAGGTCCATGTTTTTCCTTTTGCCCCTTTCTCTTCACCTCTCCAGGGAATGGCTATGTCAGTGCTCGGGCTTCCCCTGGCCTCCTCCCCGTGGCCAACGGCAACAGCCTAAACAAGGTCATCCCCGCCAAGTCTCCACCCCCACCCACCCACAGCGCCCAGCTTGGAGCCCCCAGCCGCAAGCCTGACCTGAGGGTCATCACTTCCCAGGGAGGAAAGGGGTTAATGCATCACTTGGTGAGTAGGGTGTTTGAACCAAGGGGCAGGGGCTGAGGAATGGAGAGTGGGGAGGGGGGACAAAGCTGACCTCCAACAGAAGAGATGAAAGTTAAGCAGCAAGTAGGACCTCCCGAGAGAATGTGGAATCGTGGCTTTTTATGAGCTCTTCCTCCCAAAGGGCCTTACGAGAGGTTGGAACACAGAACCACCAGCCTCACGGGGGGTGAAACAGGACACAAGGTGGGAGAGAGGTTCCCTGATGATAACAGGAGGATGAGAGGTGGACTTGGCGTCACAGCAGAGGGATGCGGGTTAGCCTGTGAGGATTTCCTCACTGGTGGGCTCTGGGATATAGCATCTTCGGAGATCAGTCAGGACGGTGAAGAGTCCCGTCATTCTGGGCCAGAGAGGTAGATGGGATGGCCATGGGGGCAGGGCTATGAGGGAAGGGCAGAGGACAGAGACTGAACCATCCCCTTGGTTTTATTTCTGCTCCCAGACTGAGGACCATTTAGATCTGGTAAGTGAGGCGGGGAGATGTCTGCTGCTGCTTTGAATCCTGGGCCCACCCATGGCTCTGTGGCCCCCCCCGCATGGAGTGTGTGTGTGCCTTTGTCCTTCCACCTGTGTGTGCGCCTGTTGTTTGGTTATCTGCCAGGAGGTGTGCTCAGTGCCAGATGGGATACAGAAGTGAATGGGGCGGGGGCAAGGGGTTACACATGCACGTGTGTGTACCTGAGTGTCTGTGGCCGTCTTCATGTGATGTTGCGTTCGTGCAGACTCACCTCTCTGCGTGTGCGTGCACATGTGCGCGAGAGGCGAGTGGGCCTGCCTCAGGCCTCAGGCCTCAGAAGTCCCATCTCGTTGTGTCCCAGAATGCCTGCATTAGGCCCCTGCCCTCTGACTACTCAGGCCCACCCCGGACAGGGCCCTCCAGTGGAGTGCCAGCCAGACAGGAAAATCGGCTTTCTGGGGGAAGCTGAGGCCAGGCAAGGCCAGAGTTGTCCTTGGTCGTGGGCTTCCCTGCGTGCCCGTCTCTGTGCTCCTTCCTGCACACAGAGGCGCACACAGCCACTCTTTCTCTCTCACACGTGTACACACATACTCACCCTCAGCCGGAGTGGGGCGGGGGCTCCTCCCTCCCCAGCTCCCTGACGGGAGGCCAGAGAGGCTGGAAAAGGCAGGCAGGCTTTGGCGGCCAACACGGCGGCAGTTTCGGCCCCAGTGTGGAGTTGGAATAAACAAGTGACTCAGCGGCAGATGGAGCTGACAGCCCCACACACGTGTGTGCGTACACGCAGGCACACGCCACGCCAGGCCCCGCATTCCCTTCACACATGCCAGCGTGCTTCTAGCAGGTTGTGTGCTGCAGCGTGACGGACGGAGGACCAGCCAGGAGAGCAGTGGAGATGGGGCCCGGGCAGGCGTTGGGGCCACAGGGCCGGCATGTGTAGGTGGGCGTGCATCTGTGTGCGCATGTTTCTCTCCGTGGATTTCAGCGTCTCTGTGCGCAGCCTTGTGTGTGTGTATCTCTGGGGCCTCCACGTTGAGGCATCCCACCTGGGCCTTGAGTTGCCCAGCTGGGCTTTGGAATGGGGGGCCTGGATAAAGCAGCCCACCCATCTGCCACCTCTGACAGACTGTTTTCTCCTGCAGAACAATGCCCAGCGCCTCGGGGTCTCCCAGTCTACGCACTCGCTCACCACCCCAGTGGTTTCCGTGGCAACACCGAGTTTACTCAGCCAGGGCCTCCCCTTCTCTTCCATGCCCACCGCCTACAATACAGGTGAGTGTTCATGTTACATGTAGCTTGGTGCAGTTGGTCTTGGGCTAGGGGTGGGACCACAGAGGGAACACAATGTATTCTCTGGGGGCTGCCCCAATCTGAGGAAGGCTGTTGGTTTGGGGGAGCCCCCAGAAAGTCGCACCCCATTCCAGTATTCTTGCCTGGAAAATCCCGTGGACAGAGGAGCCTGGTGGGCTATATAGCCCCTGGCATCACAGAGTCTGACATGAATGAGCACACACACACGTAAAGCACACCACCTAATTAAGGTTGCCAGATTTAGCAAATAGCAACATCAGATGCCATTCACATGGTGATGGTGTTCCTGGAACTGTCTCCAAGACATACTTACAGAAAAATTATTCATTGTTTGGTCTGAAAAATCAAATCTATGTGAGTGTCCCTTATTTTTACATAGGACCTGATGGAGGAGAGCCCTGTCCTTGGGCAGCTCCCATCTGAGGTGGGCTGAGCAGCTGGGTGACTCAGGCTGACCAGGTCAGGGAGTGGGGAGGGAAGCATGTCCAGGTCCGGGAGGAGGAGGATGAAGAAATGAGAGAAAGGGAGGTGGTGGAGGCCCAAGAGGAAGCATGGTTAGGAAGATGTATCCAGCTTCCTGGGAAAGCCAAGTAGGGACTCCAGGGCAAGGTGGAGGAGGAAGAAGCGGGCTCTCAGCCTGATGTTGGCTTGGTGGAATGACGCCAGGGGAAGGGAGGAGAAAGTCTGATGAAGGTGGGGGAAGGGGTCTGAAGGTGACGTGTCGCTTGGTGACATGAGAGAGGTCTCTGGGTAGAAGAATTCATAAAGGACACCCAGTGCTTAGACTGTCTCGGGTCCCCAGGGCTGTCCTGGCCTCTGTCACCCACTCACACCCTCCCAGGAACAGTCTGTGACGGAACATCCTCGCCTGCATTCCAAGGTGCTGTGTCAGGAAGGACTTCCCAGTGCAGAAATGCCTTGTCACCTTGCTTCAGAGCATCTGTGTGGCTGGGACCCTGGTCTGTTTTTCTCACTGAGGCAAGCCTCTCATGTTCCTCAGCTTCTCTCAGCTATGAGTGACTTGCATCAGGGCTGTTCTGCAGTAAAATCAGACTAGACCAAAGACCGCTAAACTTCTCCCCACTCTCCAAGCCCCCATTCCAGAGTTGAATCATACTAGGTAGGTCCCGGACACCAGTACAGAGAGCCACAGAATCCCACCTCTTCCCTGTGTGTGAAAATCCAGAACCCAGCCCTGTGTGTAGGAAAGGCCCTTAGGGCAGGTGAGAGAGCTGGAGGGACCCTGGCATACGTGTTGGGATCCAGAGTTTATCACCTGGGTGTCTGTGAAGTCTTGTCCCTTGTATGTGCTCCTGTGTGTGTGCACACGCCTACGTCACCGAGTTCTTGGGCAGGTTTAGAGGGGACTGCTTCGGATGGCTGCACCCTTGGAGGCCAGTAGGAGTTCTCACCAGTGAGCTGTGGGTGGACAGGGGTCTCTGAGGCCGTTTTAGCCCTGGCAGCCGGGGCGGTTGCTCCTGAGAGCTGCTGTTTACTCGAGAATCGCATGGTGGTGGTGTCCTGCCGTCTTCTCAGGTCCTTCACCAGTCTCTGTGCAGCAGGAGGGAGCTTAGTCGGTGTCCGTGAACCTGGGACAGACACTCAGCAAAGCCAGACTTTAGACTCTACTTGTCAGTCTGGTGAGAAAGCAGATTCTGACCCTGGGCTGCCCTCGGAGCCCTGCTGAGAAGTGTTTGGGCTTTCTCACATCCTCTCGAAAACCAGGGGCTCCAGTTCCTCCTGCTGCAGGAGTAGTTAAGTAGATCTCAGTTTAAACAGCAGGTGTTTTCAGGTGACGCTCTGTATATAAACAGAACCCCAGTGAACACACTGCTGTTTACCTGTTCACTGTTTACAGTCCCTGGCCCCAGTCCAGACTCCAGCTGGGGGTGATCTGCCTCTGGTAATATCACGGGTAAGGGACAGGCCTGGCCCCTTGTTGACACTGGTTGCAGAGGTCTGGTTGTGGTCCTTCTAGGAGCAGACCAAGGGGCCAGGCGGGGAGTCAGGTCTGTAGGTAGACAGGGCGGGAGTGTGGTGGGAGAGCGCAGAACTGGGTGTGGCGTCCCTACCATTCACTGGCTGGGGGCGTCGGGCAAGGCACCGCGCTCCTCAGAGTTGGTTTCCTTGTTTCTGAAATGAGTGTTGTAAAGAGTTCGTCCTCCGGGCTCCTGTCTGCCCTTGGTCTGCCTTTTAAATTTAAGTGTCTCAACACTCCTGGCTAACATTGTTGTAAGACCAGAGGCAAGCATGGACCATCTATAGAGTGAGATTTAAAGATTATAATAAAGAAGCCTGGGGTCTTGTCTGAGCTCTGCACTGTGACCTTGGGAAAGTTCCTCAAACTTGGAGGCTGCAGTTGCCTCACTGGTGAATGAATAATAACAGTAGGTAAATCTTGTGAATATTTACTGTGTGCCAGATACTGTTCTCTAAGCTTCATATGCATTAACTCGCTCAGTCCTCAGAGCAGCTGTGTGAGGCAGGCAGGTTCGTTGCCTCCGGTTTACAGACAGAGTCAGTTCACCGAAGTCACATGGCCTGTACGTGGAGGTGGCCAGGAAGTTTGACCCCATGGCTCGCGTCCTGCTCCTCTCTGCTCCACTGCACAGATAATCCTGTCTTCCCTGCTCCCGAGGGCTGGAGCAGACAGCCTTCAGGTGGTGTGGCAGGGGGCCGGCTGGTCGGTACGTCCTCCTCATCAGCCACAGTGCCCTCGGCCCTGTTGCTCAGGGAAGACGTTTTCTCAACAGTCCCAAACAGGCTGCGGCATGAAATACAGCAGGGCTGTGTAAATTGTGAAACATTTCACAGTTCTGTTTGCTCTGTGACAGTGCAAACATCACAGTTTCTTCACTGAGACAGAGGCATTTTGGAAAACAAGACGCGCCCCCTCATGGGGAAATCCACCAGACCCCAGGCGGTTGTCCTGCAGGCCTGTTTCCCTCACAGGCCCTCCTGGGCAGCAGAGCTGCATGCTCTTGGGTTTGTGGGCGCAGCAGCTGGAGCCCTTGCTGCCACCTGTTCTGTGTGTTGAGGGTGAGGAGCGGTGGTTCTAGTCGTTCATTTCGGATGCTCCATTTACCTAGCCTTTCCCTCAACTCCCCTCTGTCCCAGAAAGGCACTTGGAACTTGGCAGTCGAAGAGATGACAGTTAGACATATATTAGGCTTTTCCGACCTACCTTTTTCCCCTTCTTTTTTAAAATTGGCATTCTAAAAGTGATACCTACACATGGCTGGGAAAAAAAAAAAAGTTCAACACTTGTTTTAAAAAACCACCTCTCTTTTACATCCTGTTAAAAATCAGCACCTTGTGGTGAAGGTTGGTGTTTCTTTGAGAGCTGTCTCACTGGGTCAGACGGGCCGATTCAATTACTCACGGCTATCCTGAACAACTCCCCCACCCTGACAGAGCTCCTGGAGGCGGCCCCGGGGCGTGGGAGCCTCTGTCCTCTTCCCCCAGTGGGAGGCTCCCCCTCACTTTCCTCCCTCACCCTGTGCAGATTACCAGCTGACCAGCGCAGAGCTCTCCTCCTTACCAGCCTTCAGCTCACCTGGGGGGCTGTCGCTCAGCAGCGTCACTGCCTGGCAGCAGCCGCCCCAGCCGCCCCAGCCGCAGCCTCCGCAGCCGCCGCAGCCGCAGCCGCCCCAGCCGCCCCAGCAGCCACAACAGCCACCTCAGCAGCAGCCCCACCTGGTCCCCGTGTCTCTCAGCAACCTAATGTGAGTCCTGGGGGCCGCCCTGCCGGCGTCTGTGGCGGGAGAGTGACGGGCGGGAGGAGGAGAGGCCTTCAGAGACCTGAGGTCCCTTCAGGGGTGTTGTCAGTGGACAGCATGGGAGCCACTAAGGTGGCAGCCCTGGTGTAGGCCTGGGAGACCCACCTGAGCCTTGCCCGTAGCCAGCCCGGGGGTGGGGGGCCCCCCAGGCTGCAGAAGACGACGTGGATTAGAAAGAAAACTAACACGATTTATCTTCCTTCTTTTCCCTTCTCTCCCCCTACCCCCGCCCCTGCCCCGCCCTTCTGGTCTCTGTCTCCATCCACCTGTCCCCAACCCAACCCCACCTCCCATCTTCTCATTCTCTGTCCTTTCTCTGTCTTGTGACCCCCCTCACTCCTCCTGTCACTCACGTCCTCTCTCTGATCCCCTGTACTTCATGCCCACTGCCGCTCTCCAGCCCTGGCAGCCCCTTGCCCCACGTGGGTGCCGCCCTCACAGTCACCACCCACCCCCACATCAGCATCAAGTCGGAACCAGTGTCCCCCAGCCGTGAGCGCAGCCCTGCGCCTCCGCCTCCAGCTGTGTTTCCGGCTACCCGCCCTGAGCCTGGCGACGGTCTCAGCAGCCCGGCTGGGGGCTCCTACGAGACGGGGGACCGGGATGATGGACGGGGGGACTTCGGGCCCACACTGGGCCTGCTGCGCCCAGCCCCAGAGCCTGAGGCTGAGGGCTCAGCTGTGAAGAGGATGCGACTCGACACCTGGGTACTGTAGCGTCGCCCCTCCTGTCTGCCGTTGTCTGCTCCACCAGGGACTGCCCCATCAGCCCCCCAGCCTGTCTCGTCTCCCACCCACGAGGCCTGTGGCCAGCTAGCCCTTCTGTCAGCCCTTACGGCGCAGGACCGGCACCCCCTTCCCCCCGCCAGAGGCCCATCTCCCCGCCCTCCAGCATCAGTCCTTCTGCTTGATGACTTCCCCTCAGAGCTGGCCTTGCCACCAGAGTCCTGGCCCTACTGGGAGAGGGGCGTGGGGGGCACAGAGCCCGTAGCCTGGGCCACGCCCTCACACCCCCTTCTCCATCTCCTCTCTTCACAGACATTAAAGTGACGATCCCCACTCCCCTCCTCTCCGCCTCCCTGATGAAGAGTTGACAATCTCACCGCCCACCCCTCCCTATCCTGGGCTCCTCCTGCTCGACCCCCCACTTCCTTTCTTGTGCTCCGTGTCCTGTTGACGGTTACATTTGTGTATAATTATTATATTATTATTATTATTATTATATTTTTTTTAATTTGGATTCTCGCTTTGGAGAGGGGGATGCGCCCATCCCCTCTTTCTGCACCCCCCGCCATTTTCACTGGCTGGGAGGGGCTCTTTTTTGCGGGAAGGGGGGGACACTTTGCACGTTGTACACATATGCTGCAGGAGGGGTGGGGGGCCCGATAGGCCTTGGGAAAGGACAGGCGCCGAGCCCTGCATGCGGAGCCCTCCCACCCCCTCCCCCAGATAGAGGGAAATAACCAAAAAAACTACCAAACAACAGAAACCCCTTACAATAGACTGAGACCCCAAAGTCGGCTCAATGAGTGGTTTTGTGTTTTAGGGGGAAAGTGAGGCAGAGGTTCTGAAAAGAGTCTCTGCTTCCGAGCTGTTCTTGTGGCCACAGGCACGTGGGGCAGAATACCCAGGCCTGGGCCCCAAGCGCCCCTGTGCACGCGCACACACTCTCATCCTCACGTGAGCTGCGCCTCCAAGGTGTGGAGGTGCTGGCCGAGCGAGCACTGGGGCTGGAAGGCTGCCTGGGGATCCGGGGCTGTCGGGGAGGGGTCTGAGGTGGGGCCCCCTGTGAAGCACAGTAGGAGAGAGACAGAGCCATGAGCAGAGGGCTGAGGAGGGGCCGAGGGCTGGGGCAGGGGGTGAGTTGGGCCCCCTCCCTTCCCCAGCGTTTTCTCTAAGATATACAGTGCAATAGCTCCCCGTCCCTCAGCTGACACCAGCCCAGCAAAGCTGGCCACGAAGTGCAGGGAGAACCGAACCGGGAGAGGGAGGTGGCTCAGCAGGAGACGCCTCCGGCACCCTGGGGTGTCTGAGGACCGCAACCCCTTGCATCCAGGGACTAGTGTGAGTGAGGGGACTCGCTCTTCCTTGCACGTACACATCCCCAGAGGAGTGGACATGGGCGTGGTGTGTGAGGGTGGGAGCGGGAACAGGAGGTCCGAAGGCCTGCCTCCCTTCTTCCCTCCTGGTCCCCCTCCTGCCCTCCTCCAGCTCCTTCCGCTCCTGACCGCCCCCCCCCCTGCTCTTGGCGCCCTCATTGTCTCGCTACCTCCTGCCCCACCACCCCCAGGCCGCATCCCACCTTCCCTCTTGGCTACTGTAATTGTAAATAGCAACCTTTGGAAAACGTTAGCAGTGTAACAGTCCAGGAAACTGTTTTTTTTGTTGTTGTTGTATTGATATGAAATGAGATTCTATTTTTGTCAAAGTATATTGTAATAATAATGACTCAAACGGCCCGTACTGTACAGACGAGATTCTTCTGCTGTTGTTCTTGCTCCCCTCCCCTCCCCCCAAGTCCACCCTCTCTGCTGCCTCCCCAGTGGGGGCAGCCAAAGCGTGGGGTCCAGGGACCTCAGGCTGGATCACAGATCAAACTGGAGGGGGCAGGCCCCCGGCCCGCAACCCACCACCACCCCCTGCCTTCCAGGGCCTGGCCTGGGTGACGTGGCAGGCAGACAGAAGCCCAGCTCTGCCCAAGGGGTGCAGAAGGTAGAGTTAGGCAAGGCCCGGCTGGTTTTGTGGCAGGTGAGTCTCTGCCTGCCTCTGCGATCCAGCCGCTTGCAGTATTCCAACGCTTGGAGCAGGGAAGGAAACAGAAGCGGAGGGGTTCGTGTGACCGCACAGGTACCTGAGCGTGTTTATGAGGGCACCTGGCATTTACATGTCTGAGTGTACCTTTGTATTTATGTGTGTGTGTGTATGATTGCATGGGTGTTCCTTTGTGTCTCTGAGCCCGTCTGGGCATGTATGTGAATGTCCGTGTGAATTGAGTTCTGAGGGCGCACGCGCGTGCCTGTGTTTGTGTATGTGCACGTGTGTGCCTGAGTGTGTGTTTACAGAGGGACAGATGGCTCTTGCAGCCATACAGCCCTGGCTTCCTGCTCTGTGACCCTCCTTCCTGAGCCCCACTCTCTTTTCTCTGTTCCATCACCTGTTCCCACCCTCAACTCTAATGTTTATACTTCAGTTCAGGGGGATCTGGCATTGGCCCTCTTCGCCTCTCCCTGTAGCCCTACCTCTCCTGCAGCTCCACGCACAATTGTCCACCCAGTGCCCACACCTTTATGCACAGGTCCCTCTCCTGGAGTTTTCGCTTACCCCCACCCCCATCCTGCTTTTAGGATGACGCTCAAATTCTTCTTCCTCTCTGAAGCTTTTTCCTTGCTGGGGCAGTCATTCTTCCTTATAGCTTACCTGCCCCCCGAACACCTGCCAGTTGGGCACACACAGCATGCCCAGTTTTCTGCAGGTTCTTAGAGGGACTGTCGGGAATAGATGAGACTTGATCAGGACCCTGAAAGAAGCCAGGGTGTAGCGCATGCATGTGTGCGTCCACAGAGCCTTGCCAAGCGCCTGGCATGCAGCCAGCGCTCAGTAAATGCTGAGTGGGTGAAAGGTGAATGATAGGTGCTCAATAAACGTTGAATGGCTGGCCTTCCCTTCTCAGGCTATTCCCGCCATCAGTCCACCCACCTTTCTAGGCTGGGCTTGGCCACTGTTAGACATGGGATGGGGGTGAGGGCCCCTGCAGTTCACGGTGCAATATTCACCAGTTTTGCCCTCTGCCTTGTAATGGCAAACCTGGCTTTTACCATGTGTGGATGTGTATGTGTCCTTTTCTTTCTATCCCTGGGGGCAGGAGCTGATCTGTGATTGAATATGTGACATTCTGCAAGTCAGTATCCCAAAGTTTCTCTTGGGGGTAGTGGGCTCCTGGCCGGCCCAGTGAGCTGGTCCTGAGAACCCAGATCTCAAGTAGAGACTTCATTTCTTCTTCCTCTCACAAGCCAAATTTGCCTCCACCCACTCCTTCCTCCAAAGAACTGGGCACTTGCCAAAGTAATCACTGGAGTCATCCATTGCCCCTCCGCTCCCCAGGTTTCCCACAGCTTTCAGGGATAGTGGGCAAGAGGACCCCCCCCCCCCTTCGACACACACACACCCCACAATGGAACACACCATTTCTCCTCCCCCCATCCCCGGGCAGTGCACTCAATGCAGCGAGACTGACCCCTGACCTTTATCCAGCCCTTCCCACCTTGAACAGGAAGGAAGTAATGCACCTTCTCTTGCTGATTATTTATTTGTTTGGAGAGACAGAAATGATGTAAAAGTGTATCTAGAAATATCTATATCTATATATTTTTAACTGACTCTTTGG
Source organism: Cervus elaphus (assembly GCF_910594005.1). Taxonomy (NCBI): domain Eukaryota; kingdom Metazoa; phylum Chordata; class Mammalia; order Artiodactyla; family Cervidae; genus Cervus; species Cervus elaphus. The sequence continues at coordinate 37,517,949 of NC_057834.1, forward strand.
AATCCCCTGGGGTGGGGTGGGGGGTGCAGTTAGGCTTTCATGGAGGAGAGACGACATGGAGCCTGGGAACGCCTCATCTCCCCTCTTACCACCTCTCTCCATCCCCTAAGCAGTTGGTAGAAGGAATGGGATTTGCATGGGGGAGGAGGGGCTGGAATGTTATATGGAGAATCTGGATTCTCTCTGTCTTCCCCACTCAAGTTCCAGAGGGAAGGCGGGGAGGCAGAGGGAGGGGGAGACAGGCCATGGAGGTGCCCCACCCCCAAACCCGACAATCACCCACACTCCTGGGGCTCCTCCTGGGTCCTGGGCAGGGCGAGTCCAAGTGTGTGGCTGTTGATTTGTTTTCAATATTTCTTTTCGTGCTGTATGGTGATGCTTTCTTAGTATTCTACACAATAAGAAAAGACAAAGTCCTCGAGATTCTTATGAGTTTTGTTTGAAAACTCTTTCACTATATTTGTTGTAAAGAGGTTTACTATTAAAAGAAAAAGAATACACGTTTCTGATACTTCGGCCTGGGTTCTGGTTTCTTTGGTGCGGTCGGCTGAGGAGGGGAAGGAAGGGCTGAGTGGCCTTGTCACGGTGAGAGAACATAGCTTCCCCTTGGCAGGAAAGAATGGTGGTTAGCCTGCCTGGTACTCAGCATATCTGAGGTGGGAGTTTCAGGTGAGAATTTCTTCCAGGAGCTCTGTCAGAAGCAGAGGCAGCCCAAGGACTAAGGAGGGTTGTCTGGTTAGAAGCAGGGAAGGGAAGAACAAGTACCGCTCAAGGCCAAGTCAGGAATGATTGGAGTGTGTGTGGTGGAGGAGTAGTGGGGTAGAGGACCTTCACCTACTGAAAATTCTTCCACAGGAGCAACTTACCTAGGCACTATGTTAGGCACAGACGGATTCCCTGTTCCCAGCACCCACAGAGTTCCCTCCAGCAGGGGCCGCTGCCCCACCCCTTTTGAAGTGCTTTTAACAGTGAGGTGGAGCCTCTCTCTGCCCTCCTCACTACCCCAAAGGGCTTCCCCACCTGCCTTTCTTTTTTTTCCCCCCACCTGCCTTTCTGCAGAGGCTGGCAGAGGCTGGTGGTTCTTACTCTTGCAGCCCCATGCCCTGCACAGCCAAGCGGTGGGGCAGATGCAGGGGCTGTGGAGGAGAGTGCATCTGCAGGGCTTGTTGTTAAGTTACTAAGTCACTTGCCACCCCATGGACTGTGGTCCACCAGGCTCCTCTGTCCATGGGATTTCCCAGGCAAGAATACTGGAGTGGGTTGCCATTTCCTTCACCAGGGGATCTTTCCGACCCAGGGATCGAACCCACATCTCCTCCATTGGCAGGCAGGTTCTTTACCACCGAGCCACCAGGGAAGCCACAGGGAGGGCTTGGCTCACTACTAACGGGGTTTGGCCACTCCTCTGTACCAGGCTCACATTAGGTGCTGCAGAGGCAAAGATGGAGTATGAAGGGCTCATATACTACGGTGGAGACGGGCCTGCAAATGCCTAAGACCCACAAACCGTGGTTTTCATGCTTTGGTTGCTGCAATTGCAGGCACCACAGAATGTTTTCATTCCTTGGGTTCCTCATCTGAAAACTACGGTGATCTGTACCAGTCCTACCTCCCTCTCAGGGTCATTACAGATTTTGCCTCTCTTCCTCAGCCGGGGCAGAGGTGAACAATGCTGAGCAGGAAAGGGATAAGAAGTTACTGTCTTTCAGATGAGGCACCCGTGCTGGCTGGCTGTGACAAGAACAGCCTTGACCTAACACAAATCCTGAGCAAAGCTTTGTATATCCCATGTCTGTTCCTTAGGCTATTTGGCCTGCCCCATCTATAGTCACAGGCCCCTGATGTCCTGGGTGGGCATTACTGTTGCTCACGAATATCTCCTGTCCTCTTCCCTTCCTAGGCACTAGAAGACTGTTTCTCAGTCCCTGTGTAGTCAAGTGAGGTCATCAGACTAGTTCTGGCCAATGGATTACACTGGAAGTAATGTGTGTCACTTCCAAAATCAAGCTGGTAGGTGATTCTCTGAGTGCTCTTTGCCTATTGTGGGAACTGTGGAAACACATCAAAGCAGCCTGGGTGGCTCAGCTGACTTAAGGTGTTGTCCAGCACCACAGTGGACTTTTGTGTTAATCAAAAATAAGTGTTGTATTAAGCCAGAGAGATTTTATTGCGTCTGCCATATAACCTATCCTGTCCTGATTAATGGAGTATCCATTCACACTGGGACAGCCTTGAAGCCCCGTCTACTGCATACCTGCTATGGTGTGGTGGTACAAAGATCTCTGGATGTGGCACAGTCTAGAACTAGTTCAGCTCCTAGTTCTGCTGCTTACCAGCTGAGTGACCTAGAGTAATCATCTTCCGCCCAAGTGACAGTGTCATAAACTGGAATACAGAGCTAACAGCTGCCTGTCTTCTCTAACCCCAGCCTTCATCTTCTCCAACCCATCCTACCAACTTTGGCACACCACCAATCATCCAACATCTCATGGTTCTCCACTGCCCACCAGATAAGTCCAAACTCCTGGGCAGGGCTCCCAGGGCCTTCAAAGAACTGACACAACCTCCATTCCAGGGTTAGTCCATGCGTCTCCACTGCACATACATCCCTTGGACTTTAGGCCAACCAGGCAGTGCAGTCCATTCCTTGACAGACCCTTTTGCGTCTTCCCTCATGCTATACTTTGAAATGCAGCAAACACTTATTAAGCACCTGCTTGGTGTGAAACTTTGTTGGGTGCTCCTGCCTCTCAACTCAAGTTATGTGGGGACAAGAGACAAGTGAACCAACAGTTAACTCTTGAGTCAGCAGGCCGTGTTGAATGGCATATAGGAAGGATGTAAGTGGGCTGTGGCATCAGAGGAGGCTTCCCACGGGAGGTATTTGAACTGGATTTTGAAAACATGTACAAATGAGGGCAGGGAAGGCATTCCCACCTGCAGGAATAGCATGTAAGTTATGGAGGGAGAATGGTGCATTCAGGAAATCAGATACTGTGGTATGGGTCAAAGGTATAGCAGATAAAGCTGAAGAGGGAGGCGGAAACCTTGTTTTGAAGGGCCTTGATTGCCATAATTTGGATTTTATTCTGGAGATATTTGGTCATCAAAGGATTTTAAGGAGAGGAGGAACTTAATCAGATTTGCATTTTAGAAAGCTTCCTGGCAGTACCAGCGCTCCCTCTGACAGTAATGAAGAGGTAAGCTATTCATAGTGTTGGTCACCCATGAAGCTGTCCTTGGGACATGGGAACTCCAAAGACCATGGAAGAAGACTGGAGGGTGGGGCAAGGAGACATTCATACAGGGCCTCAAGCAGCATAAGGGTTTGCATTGTATAGATTAGATGAACCAGAAATGTATTGCCTATCTGTGATCTCCTAACTTCACTATAGGCCTGCTTGACTCACTAATCTTTTTTTTTTTTGGTCCATATCACATCAGGATCTTAGTTCCCTGATCAGGGATTGAACCCATGCCCCCTGCAGTGGAAATGTGGAGTCTTAACCATTGGACCTTCAGAGAAGTCCCTTGACTCACTTCTGCTACTCTTGAACAAGGGAAAGCTCACTGGTGTATTCTTCGGGGCATCGAAGTTAGGGAGGAGTATTTTACTGCTCAGGGGTAATTGCAGGGTCAGGTGTGGCAGACCCAGTGCAACCCTAGAGGTCATTGGTTTTCTTTTGATAAGAGAAGATGGCACTTCTTTCCTAGCTACCTAGTGGATGTTCAGAAGGAACTACCTGGATGGATGAAGCCAGGGCTCAGGACAAGGGTTAGGCCAGAGACAAGAGAAACCCTGTGAGACATGAGCCTAAAAAGTATCAACTTCTTCATGACTCAGTCACTTCATGTGTAAAATGGGTTGCTGTGAGATTTACATAAATATTACATATTAATCACTTAAGACCCATTCCTGATCCATAATAAGTGCTCTGTCAGTGTTACTATGTTTATTACTGCCACCTGTAAAGACATGAAAATAGATGAGCTTACTTGGATAAGAAGTGTCTATGGAGAAAAAAAAAAAACCAATCCTGCTCTACATCCTTATGTCTTTGAAAACTTTCCTATCATTCAAGCTTTTACTGCTACAATTTTCCCTCCATTAACCTTTTGCTGATTTCCCCCATCCTACCCAGCTGGCTATGATCTCCTTGTCTTAGGAAATGTCTTAGGAATCTGCCCCTTCTTTATAGCTCCTACCACATTCTACCTGAAACTGTAGGTAGTAGCCTCTATTTTCTCTCTATAGCTGGACTGAAAGCTCCTCTTAAAAATTCACTGCCTCACCCATTTTTGTGTCTGGCTCAGTGCCTGGCACAGAGTATGTGTTCAGTCAGACTAAAATGAGATAATGCATGTGAAAGTGCACTTCATAAAAACTGTAGTGCTACCAACTACAAATAATTTTTTTTCCCCTAAAGGGCGTGGTGACTTTCTGCAGCTTCTCTGCTTTCCAGCACCAGACCCAATGGGGCCGAGGAATGTAGATTCGTTTCTTCTACTTATCACTCCACTTTAGAATGAGAACCCAGTGGGCTCCTACCCCAAAGAGGTGACTCTTGGGAGGTGGGAAGCAAAGGGTGGTATTTGTTACAGCCAAGGAGGCCAAGCAGTTCCCTGTAGCTCATGTTCTTGTGACTCACCCCTGAGTCCCATGGGCTGAGTAACTTTTCCAGCCTTGTGATTGTGGAAACTTGTTACAGGAACAGCAAGCAGATGTGAAAGGGAGGTAAGGCGACCCCACCCCAGGCTCTGAAGCGGTTCCTACCGAGCCCATAGAGATTGCTTGTTTCTGATTCCAAACTTAAAATCATTCGGTGTCACTGCCCGTCTAAGGGGCACGTCCAGTCCCCAGCTCTATTTCACAGCTGGTAAGCCCTAGGCCCAAAATTTAACACACAAAAAAACCTACATACAAATAAAACCACAGCGCCTCACACAGTTCCCAGGTATAATTCGCTTGAGCCCAGGCTTTATACGGCTTCCAGTTGGCTTGATTTGCATTTACCCCCGTCCCCTTTGCTTTGTACTCGTTTCCACGTGTTTACAGCTCCCTGGCCTCACTCGGGCAGTTTGGCCTCTCGTAAAGTGAGGTCCCCGCCTTCGCAGCGTGGCTGCGCAGAGTCACTCCCATTTACTGCGCATCAGCCGCCACGTGCCCAATAAAAGCTGGTGACGACGCCGAGGACCCAAAAGGGAAGAGGAAGGGGAAGGACTCCGCCTACAGGGAGGTCACGCGCCCGCCAAACCCCCGCCATCACGTGACCGCGGCGCCAGTCCTCACCGCCCTCAGCTGCGAGCGGAGGCTGGCCCCGGTGCCTAGGTGCCCAATCCCAGCGCTGCCAGCCAGTGCTGGGTGGGACCATGAGTGATTCAGGATTCGGGAAGAGGAGAATCTCCATCTAAGGCGAAGGTGAAGAAGGGAGGAGCGCAGCAATAAAGGCACTTGTTTAACCTGTCCCACTGGGCTGTAAGTTCCCAGGGAGGCAGCGATCGCCGTTCCAAAGCGCCTCGGGCAGCGTCTGGCATACAGTGGGTGCTCAACAAATGAGTAACTAGCAACTGCCCCTCGGGTGCTGCCAGAAGGTGCGCTGTCCCTGTTTCCCTTTACACCGACTCCCTCATTCACCCACGCCAAGGCAGTCGTTTGGCAGCGGGTGACCCAAGCTTGCTGCCCGGGCCCAGACACTCCTCAGTTTGTACACACTGGCATGGGTGCGGACAAAGACCCAGATCCACTCCTAGGCTCCGCCTCCACCGAAGGGCGGGAAGTGGGTTTGAGGCTCACTGCATTGGCTCGTCCAATGACGGATGGGGCCGTTAGCCAACCGCAGCCTAGACAAGACGCATGCGTACACAAAAGATCCAGGCCCTGTAAGGGAAAAACCCGAGCGGAGAGAACCAATTTTGGCTGGGTCTCATCAGAGCCTCGAGGAAGAGCTGCGCAGGCGTGAATTTAACTGCCTGTCGTCTTGCCCAATTCAAGGGGAAGGGAGCGCCCTCTGGCCGTTTTCCCGGATGTTTAGCCTCCGTCTGCAGTTCGGCCAGATCTGGCACTGCCTGGAGGTTCCCGAAGAAAGGACGAATCCTGGTCCCTGCCCTCGGAGGTGACACGGCCGTCCCCAAACACAGCCAGAGAGCCCTGTTTGTAGAGGCCCTTCTGGAAACTGGGGGCCAACAGTGATGTCAATATTAATTTGACCAAGAGTGAAGTTTACCAAAAGCGTTGTTTCCACTGTCTCAGGAGTTCCTCACAAAACAAACAAAAACAAAACCCCCTCCAGTTAGGTTAAAGAAAGAAGTGGAGGCTCAGGAAGGCGAAGGGATGAGGCCGAGGACACTGCCTTATGAGGATGACACCGGGACTGAAACCCAGACCCACCCATACAGTACTCTCCTACCATGATAAGCCACCTCCCTGCTCTCCAAGGAAGTTATGTCTACTTGAGGTGATGCCACTTAAGATATAGGAAAAGTGATGGTACAATTTCAATCCATTTTAAAAACAGACAGTGACTACTAGAGGCGTTCAGAGTGGGAAAGACGTGGCTGCGTCAAGGGGATGAAGTTTCAAAGTATGTATAATTAGAAGTATATATATAATTGACTACATCTTAAGAACCTACTATTGAATAATAAATCCCAGATTTATTATTATCAAATACTGCAAATATTTGAAACCATTTTCATAAATTTCAAAACCAAGGAAAATTAAGCAATATATTGTTTGGGTATACACACATGTTTTAAAAAGCAGAGGTATGATCACAAAATTCATTAGTAGTTACCTTGGAAAGAGTTTATGGATGGACTGGGGAAAAAAAACGTAGCTGGTAATGTTCTGATTATTGAGTTAAATGGTAGATTTGTGGGTATTCATTATATTTTATAACACACATGCAACTATTCTTTTGTATGTATAAAATATAATTTAATAGATGATAGTGAGATCACCACCACTACCCACCACCGTAAAATGCAATGCACAATTGGAGACTGGGGGACAGGGCTGCCTTACCTATAGTACACTTGGTTTCCAGAGCAAGTCTACACAGTTGATCTTCACAGAAACGTTCTGAGATAGGTATTATTAGGTCCATGTTAGAGGCGAAGAAACTCAGCTGAAAGTTCTTGAGGCCAGTGAACAAAGAAAGTGAAACAAATACGAGTGGGAATGCAGAAAGCCTGTGGGGAGCCTTGTGCAGCTAAATATTCGGTGTCAAAAGGAGACATTTTGAAGGACAAATTAATAGGACCTTTTGCCAGAGGAAGTGTGAGGTGTGTTGTAGTTGTCGTTAGGTGTATCGTTGTATGTAGCTACAGATCTTGACCCATATTAACTGGATAAATACTTGCTCTACTAAGAAAAGCAAGGAAGTAGACCTTCATTTAGAAATGCCTAGCAGACAGTTGATAATACAGCTCAGGAGAAATAAGAGTTGAAGACACACTGAGATGTAAGAGAAAGAGCACTAGAATTTGGGTTAGGAGACCTCAATTCTAAACCTGGCCTGCCTTTAACTACCAGAGTCACCTTGGACAAGTTACTTAATCCATCTGAGTTTATATTCTCATATATTAAGGAACATATACACAAATCAAGAACTAATAAGAAAAGAATGTGCCCTATCCCCTTCTCAAAGTTTAATCTATGCATATAGTTAAATATACAGATAGCCATCATTGAAGCTTTGCTGTCATCTGTTGCCCATTAATATGTTCTTTCTCCATTATAGGACTTGCCACATTTTATTTCATATATGTGTGTGCTAGAAGTGAGTTCCCTGAGAGAAGGAACCCTATCTCATTCAAGTTTACGTTCCCCACTAGTGTCTTGTACAAAGTAGTAGATGTGTCTTGAACTGCACAGAGTTATATGGTAAGTAGAAAGAGCAATGTTTAATCTCTGTGAGACCTCAATGTCCTAATTTGTAAATTAAGCTAATTCATCTTTTTTTTGGCTGAGTCGTGTCTTAGTGGCTGCATGCAGGATCTTCGTTGTGATGCTTAGGCTCAGTAGTGGTCTTCCTTGAGGTTCGAGGGCTTAATTGCTCTTTGGCTTGTGGCATCTTATTTCCCTGACCAGGGATTGTCCCTTGCATTGCACAATGGATTCTTTAAAAAAAAAAAAAAAAAAAACTTTTAATTTTATATTGGGGTTTAGCCAATTAACTGAAACTGTGATAGTTTCAGATGAACAGCAAAGGGACTCAACCATACATACATATGTATCTATTCTCCCCCCAACTCTTCTCACATCCAGGCTGCAAGACATTCTTAACCACTGGACCACTGGACCACCAGGGAAGTCCCTAAGCTAGTTCATCTTTAAAGTTCTTTTGAATTATAAAAGTCTGTTAACCAACTATGTTCTATGGACTGGGAAGATTGAGCTACCCAATTTCTAAACTCCTTCCCAACTCCAAAATTCAATGACTTTATAATATTGATTTACAAGTCATCCACACAGAAGTGATAGTTAAACACATTCTCAAAGGGAAAATGTGTAGAAGAAGGTTGAGAACAGAAGCAACACCCAGTTATCCGATGCAAGAAAGAGAAACCATTGAAAGTGACATAGATCAGCCTCAGAAGTAGGAGAGAGAATCATAGCAGGGATGACAAGTTCAGATGCCTGGAGGAGCCAGGCAGATAGCATAAATAAGTGAAGTGGTCCTGTGGTAAGTCTAAGGAAGTGGTGGGGACTGGAGAGGCCACAGCCCATCTAAAGAAGTCAGCAGTCTCTGGTTACCAATGCTTGCATTGCCACCTCTTCCAGTTTTTTAGATGAAGCTTTCAAATTTTTGTTTGAAATCTCTTGATTTAAAAAAATATATATTTAGTTTTATTTATTTAGCTGTGCTGGGTTGCTGCACACAGGAACTTTGATCTTCATTGTGGCATGTGAGATCTTTAGTTGCAGCATGTGGGATCTAGTTCCCTGACTAGGGATGGAATGCGGCCCCCTACATTGGAAGCATGGAGTCTTAGCCACTGGACAACCAGGAAAGTCTCTGAAATTTCATGATTTTTAAATGTAGACAACCAATTCAGATTATTTTGAAGCTCTATGCAGGTAAACATACACATACAAGCATCTGTAGGCCAGATTTGTTGGGCCACCAGTCATTAGCCACTGTAGTATAATACCAAGGAAGGACTCTTTTCCTACCCTCAAATCATACATCAGTTCAATTCAGTCGCTCAGTCGTGTCCGACTCTTTGCGACCCCATGCCAGGCCTCCCTGTCCAACACCAACGCCCAGAGCCTACTCAAACTCATGTCCATCGAGTCAGTGATGCCATCCAACCATCTCATCCTCTGTCGTCCCCTTCTCCTCCCTCCTTCAATCTTTCCCAGCATCAGGGTCTTTTCCAATGAGTCAATTCTTCACATAAGGTGGCCAAAGTATTGGAGTTTCAGCATCTGTCCTTCCAATGAATAGTCAGGACTGATTTCCTTTAGGATGGACTGGTTGGATCTTCTTGCTGTCCAAGGGACTCTCAAGAGTCTTTTCCAACACCTCAGTTCAAAAGCATCAATTCTTCAGTGCTCAGTTTTCTTTTTTTTTTTTTTTCAGTTTTCTTTATAGTCCAACTCTCAAATCCATACATGACTACTGGAAAAACCATATCTTTGACTAGACAGACCTTTGTTGGCAAAATAATGTCTCTGCTTTTTAATATGCCATCTAGGCTGATCATAACTTTTCTTCCAAGGAGCAAACCTCTTTTAATTTCATGGCTGCAGTCACTATCTGCAGTGATTTTGGAGCCCAAGAAAATAAAGTCTCTCACTGTTTCCATTGTTTCCCCATCTATTTGCCATGAAGTGATGGGACAGGATGCCATGATCTTAGTTTTCTGAATGTTGGGTTTGGTTTTTTTTTTTTAATTTATTTATTTATTTATTTTTTCAGTGGGTTTTGTCATACATTGACATGAATCAGCCATAGATTTACACGTATTCCCCATCCCGATCCCCCCTCCCATCTCCCTCTCCACCCGATTCCTCTGGGTCTTCCCAGTGCACCAGGCTCGAGCACTTGTCTCATGCATCCCACCTGGGCTGGTGACCTGTTTCACCATAGATAATATACATGCTGTTCTTTCGCAACATCCCACCCTCTGAATGTTGGGTTTTAAGCCAACTTTTTCACTCTCCTCTTTCACTTTCATCAAGAGGCTCTTTAGTTCTTCACTTTCTGCCATAAGGGCGGTGTTATCTGCATATCTGAGGTTATTGTTATTTCTCCCGGCAATCTTGATTCCAACTTGTGCTTCATCCAGCCCAGTATTTCTCATGATGTACTCTGCATATGTTAAATAAGCAGGGTGACAGTATACAACCTTGACATACTTCTTTCCGGATTTGGAACCAGTCTGTTGTTCCACGTCTGGTTCTAACTGTTTCTTCTTGATCTGCATACAAATTTCTCAAGAGGCAGGTCAGGTGGTCTGGTATTCCCATCTCTTAAAGGATTTTTCACAGTTTGTTGTAATCCCCACAGTCAAAGGTTTTGGCATAGTCAATAAAGCAGAAGTAGATGTTTTTCTGGAACTCTTGCTTTTTTGATGATCCAGTGGATGTTGGCAATTTGATCTCTGGTTCCTCTGCCTTTTCTAAATCCAGCTTGAACATCTGGAAGTTCACGGTTCACGTACTGTTGAAGCCTGGCTTGGAGAATTTTTGAGCATTTTTGCTACCATGTGAGATGAGTAATTATGCAGTAGTTTGAACATTCTTTGGCATTGCCTTTCTTTGGAATTGGAATGAAAACTGGCCTTTTCCAGTCCTGTGGCCACTGCTGAGTTTTACAAACTTGTTGGCATATTGAGTGCAGCACTTTCACAGCATCATCTTTCAGGATTTGAAATAGCTGAACTGGGATTCCATCACCTCCACTAGCTTTGTTCGTAGTGATGCTTCCTAAGGCCCACTTGACTGCGCATTCCAGGATGTCTGGTTCTAGGTGAGTGATCACACCATTGTGGTTGTCTGGGTCGTGAAGATCTTTTTTGTATAGTTCTTCTGTGTATTCTTGCCACCTCTTCTTAATATCTTCTGCTTCTGTTAGGTCCATGCCATTTCTGTCCTTTATTGTGCCCATCTTTGCATGAAGTGTTCCCTTGGTATGACTAATTTTCTTGAAGAGAGCTCTAGTCTTTCCCATTCTATTGTTTTCCTCTATTTCTTTGCATTGATCACTGAGGAGGGCTTTCTTTTCTCTCCTTGCTATTCTTTGGAACTCTGCATTCAAATGGGTATATCATTCCTTTTCTCCTTTGCCTTTTCGCTTCTCTTCTTTTCACAGCCATTTGTAAGGCCTCCTCAGACAGACATTTTGCCTTTTTGCATTTCTTTTTCTTGGAGATGGTCTTGATCACTGCCTCTTGTGCAATGTCATGAACCTCCATCCATAGTTCTTCAGGCCCTCTGTCTATCAGATCTAATCTCTTGAATCTATTTGTCACTTCCACTGCATAATCATAAGGGATTTGATTTAGGTCATACCTGAATGGTCTAGTGGTTTTCCCTACTTTCTTCAATTTAAGTCTGAATTTGCCAATAAGGAGTTCATGATCTGAGCCACAGTCAACTCCCAGTCTTATTTTTGCTGACTGTATAGAGCTTCTCCATCTTTGGCTGCAAAGAATATAATTAGTCTGATTTTGGTGTTGACCATCTGGTGATGTCCATGTGTAGTCTTCTCTTGTGTTGGAAGAGGGTGTTTGCTTTATGACTGGTGCGTTCTCTTGGCAACACTCTATTAGCCTTTGCCCTGCTTCATTCTGTATTCCAAGGCCAAATTTGGTGTTACTTCAGGTATTTCTTGACTTCCTACTTTTGCATTCCAGTCCCCTATAATGAAAAGGACACCTTTTGTAGGTGTTAGTTCTAGAAGGTCTTGTATGTCTTCACAGAACCGTTCAACTTCAGCTTCGTTAGCATTACTGATCGGGGCATAGACATGGATTACTGCAATACTGAATGGTTTGCCTTGGAAATGAACAGAGATCATTCTGTCGTTTTTGAGACTGCATCCAACTACTGCATTTTGGACTTTTTTGTTGTCTATGATGGCTATTCCATTACATGCTTAAGTATAATTTTAGTGGAAGAGGCTCCTTTTCATACTAGTTCCCAACTTTCTTGGTACTTCCAGGGTGTTGCCCCATCAGTTATCCCCTTGTCTTCTTCTGATTTCAACTTTTCCCTTTCTACTTGCATCTTTCCTTCAGTCTAAGAACATGCTTAAGTCTCTCCACTGCTCCACTGTCTTATAATTCCATCTACGTACTTTTTCCTTCTCCAACAAATGTCTTAACAGAATTAATTGCATTTCTTATTTTTCTTCTCTATTTCTCATTATAAGTTGGCTTCACTCTTCAATTCACTGTAGTCTGAGGTCAGCCTCCACACTCCTCACTGAAGCCTTTCTGACCAGGGCAAAAGTCTCTGTTGTGAAATTCATTGAAATGCTCCATCTGGGCTAATCTCCTCAGAGATCAGGTATTATCCTTAGCACCTAACTACCAGGTGTTCATCAATGCTTACTGAACTAAACTAGGAACTGTTTTCAACAAAGAATAATGGTCACTTTTCAGGAAGCTCCTGAAGGATGACCTTCTCTAAAGACAGAAGACTGTCCAAGAGAGAAGTAGGCAAGGTGTCCTGGAAACAAGGTTTATAACATAGGAGTGGAGTGAAGGCATTTCTGAGGATGAGCTAGAAGAAGTCTTAGGACAACTGATGTGTGGCAGACCTCTGAAGTCCAGAGCAGGACAGAGCACTCCAGCAGTGATGTTTGCAAGGAACAACAACAACAACAAGGACTTCCCTGGTGGTCCAGTGGTTAAGACTGCATGCTCCCAATGCAGGGGGCCTGGGTTCAATCCCTAGGCAGGGAACTAGACCTCACATGCCACAGCTAAGACCTGGTGCAGTCAAATAAACAAATGTTTAAAAATAAATAAAACTATGGAAGTAGACACCAGAATAAAAAGTCAAAAAGAGAAAGAAGGACAAAAAAGGATAGTCAGTATCATCAAACTCACAAAAAGTTCAAAAACTATGTGGGCCAAATGAAACCCATTAGATTTTAAGATAAGGAGATTATTAGTAACTTTTGAGAGGATAGTTTCAACAGAGGGAATTGGTAGATGTATTGCTATGGTTTATGAATAAAAGAGCTTGTGAAGCAATGACAGAGAGTATAAGTTTTGCAGAGAAGTTTGGCACTGCAGGGAAGAAAAATCAAGCAGGAAATATTGGAGAAATAGTACCAGTTGGAGTTCCTAAGAGTGAGAAAATTCTGTTGTGGCATATTTGTAGGTAAAGGGGACAAAACCAACAACTTGGGAGATGTTGAAAATGCTTGAGAAATGGAACACTTGAGCGTGTATCATCGGAGGGGATCGGAGAGAGTTGAGAAATCAGCTAATTGAAGAGACTGGTTGACCTTTGCAAGGAAGTGGGAATTCTTCTCCTCTGAAGTAGCCAGAATGGTTAAAGGGACAGGTCATAATTATATACAGACACTTGAGGTGGGAATGGTGATATCGGAGTGCTCCTGTGGATTTTATCAGTAGGATGGAAGCAAGGTTCCATGTCTTCACTAATGGGGTGGGGTAGCAGAGCTATAGATGGTTGGCAATCCTACAGACATTATTCTTTACTAGCTATACTCCTTTTACTCACTGTGTATTGTTTCTTGGGAGGTGGAGGATTAGTCTTTGGCTGCTCCTTCTTTACTCCTTCACAGGGAAGTATCATCTACTCCTGAGGTTTAAGCAACCACCTAAATCTGATGACTTCCAGTCTAGATTAGTAGCTTAAATCTCTCTCTTGAGCTTCAGATCTATGTATCCAGCTACTTATATAACATATTGCTGAGGAATTTCACTGATTAAACTGAACAGGAGGGGGGATTCTCTGGTAGTCCAGTGGTTAAGACTCTGAGCTCCCAATGGAGGGAGCATGGGTTTGATCCCTGGTTGGGGAACTAAGGTTCCAAATGCTGTGTGTCCAATAAATAAAATAAAACAATTAAAAAAAACTGAACAGGAGCTCAGTATCTCCAGGACTGAAATTTTAATTTCTCCTAAGTTGCTTATCATAGCTAATAATCTGCCCAAGCCAGATACATGTCATCTCTCTCTTTCTCTCCATTTCTCCCTCTCCTCCTCTCTTTCTCCAAGTGTGTGTGTAGGTAGATAAACATTTAAAAGACTAGGAACACATATATTTTGTGTATTTTTTTTTCACTTACTAATGTCATGATTATTTTATCATGTCAGTAAATGCTTTTCTAAATTTTTAGTGCCTGCCTAGTATTATCTCCTATACTGTATTCTACTACCCCACTGAAAATTCTGTTTGTTTCCTTTATTCTATTATTATTCTCCGGCAAGAATACTGGAATGGGTTGCCATTCCCTTCTCCGGGGGATCTTCCCCACTCAGGGATTGAACCCAGGTCTCCTGAATTGCACCATCTGAGCCACCGGAGACCACCCCTATTCGATTATAAATAGCACTGGATACATATGTGCATATTTTATTTCCTTAGATTTAATACTTAGAACTGAAGATGGAAGGCCAAAGAGTGTGTTTGAAAAGCTTTTAATGCATATTGCCACATTGGCTTTCAGGAAAAGTTGTGCTAGGAGTATATGGTAGCATTTATTTGCCTGTACCTCTGCTAACATTGGATGTTAACACCTTTAAGTTTTGCTGACTTAATAGATTATATTTGGCCCTCCAATTCTCAGCACTTGTCTTTCCCCCAGATCATTTATCCTTTCCTTCTCACAGCTCTCCTGAGATACACAACTCACTTGAAAAACCATGGGGAAAGTTACATCAAATCTCCCATAGAGATAATTCTCAACTGTCCGCCCTTTCTTTGAGCCTCTAGCCTGACTTCTGCTGCTTTTGTGCACAGTGGTTTCTAGGCTATTCCATATGATTTCCCAAAATATGTTTTTGGTAACTCTTTAGTGTTTTCCTTTATCTCCCTCTTTTGCTAAATTGTTGTCTCTAAGAAGTTCTTTTTTCTCCTTCTTGAAGGCTGACCCTTCCAAAGCACCCCTGCCTTTCCCTCTTCCCCTAGAACCTTTGCTTTATTTTAGCAATATCTCCCATCAATAGAGTATTAATGTCTTTCCTCTGCCAGCAAATATACTTAAATCTCTCCTACACAAGAAGTGAGTTTAAAAAAAAAAAGAAAGAAAGAAAAGAGTTCCATTAACCTTTTTACTTTCTCAGACTTCTACGTTCTTTTCTCCTCTTTTCATCATCAAAAGTTTTCCAGAGAGTCTTTTGGCTCTTTTTTTTTTTAAATGTATTTATTTATTTTGGTTGCACTGGGTCTTAGTTGCTGCGCCTGGGCTTTCTCTAGTTGTGGAGAGTAGGGGCTACTCTTCACTGTGGAGCTTGGGCTCCTCATTGTGGTGGCTTCTCTTCTTGCAGGGCATAGTCTCTAGGTACACAGGCTTCAGTAGTTATAGCGTGCAGGTTCAGTCGTTGTGACTCGTGGGCCCTAGAACACAGGCTTAGTAGTTGTGGCACACGGGTTGATTGTTCTGCAGCATGTGGAATCTTCCTGGACCAGGGATCGAACCCGTGTCCCCTGCGTTGACAGGCAGATTTCTTATCCACTGTGCCACTAGAGAAGGCTGTCTTTTGACTCTTATTTACCTCTCACTCCTTGAATTATGTGTTCCAGCCCCTTTTTTCTCCTGAAACGGCAGCAGTCTTTGAGGACCCAAACAATCTCAAGGCTATATTGAAAGTCTTGGTCTCTGTTCTCTTCCTTCACTTCTTGGTAGCTTGTGATGCAGAACCATGGCCTCCATCCTGAGACCATCTTCTGGCTGTTGTTCTGTCCTCTCCTAGTTCTCCTCTCCAAGAGAACATCTGTGATTCTTCATTCCCTCTAGATGTTTGTGTGCCTCAACTCTTTTCTATCTCTTCCCTCTCTGTTTGGGTTTTTTCACCTACTTCTGTGGCTTCAGTAATCTTTTTACATTGATGATTCAGTCTTTCTCTTGAATTCCAGACCCAAATGGCTGCTCGACAGCTCTACTTGGATGTGACTGCTCAGATTCCACAAGTCCTAAAATGAATCTGTGAGACAACGACCCTCTCCCCTCCCCGCATAGAAAAACCTGCTCTCCCACTATGTCTCCCATTTCAGTCAATGCTGTCACTGTACTTTCAGTCATCATGTTCGAAATCATAATCTAATGCTGCTGCTGCTAAGTCGCTTCAGTCGTGTCCAACTCTGTGCGACCCCATAGACGGCAACCCATCAGGCTCTCCCGTCCCTGGGATTCTCCAGGCAAGAACACTGGAGTGGGTTGCCATTTCCTTCTCCAGTGCATGAAAGTGAAAATTGAAAAGTGAAAATGAAGTCGCTCAGTCATGTCCAACTCTTAGTGACCCCATGGACTGCAGCCTACCAGGCCCCTCTGTCCATGGGATTTTCCAGGCAAGAGTACTGGAGTGGGGTGCCATTGCCTTCTCCAATCTAATAGCTACCATGTATTTAATACCTACTATATGCCAGTTTCTTTCCCTACACCATCAAGTCCAGTCCTCTTACAATATTTATGTATTACTGGTGTACTATTCCCATTGTTATAGATGAGGAAACTACTAGAAAGAGGTGATGCTCAGTGAGTCTAGTTAGTGCTGAAGTCTCTGTGTGATATTCCACCACATAATGTCTTCCTGCTTGTCCATTACATTCATCCAGCTTCCAGGTTGCCTGAATTTCTGCATGTTCACTGTACATCTCTCCCTTCTTTGTCTCTGCACCAACTTCTTCAGTCAACCTTCGTTCCTTTTGCCTGGAAATCAGCAAACCCTCTTCAACTATCACTGACAGATTTCATTCTAAAGCATAGCTTTAAACATATGGACTCCTGGACTTCCCTGGTGGTCCAGTGGTGAAGAATCCGCCTGCCAATGCAGGGGACACAGGTTCGATCCCTGGTCCAGGAAGATTCCACATGCTGAGGGACAACTAAGCCCATGCACCACAACTGCTGAGCCAGCATGCCTAGAAGCCGTGCTCTGCAACAAGAGAAGCCACTGCAGTGAGAAGCCTGTGCACCACAACTAGAGAGAGCTAACACATAGCAGTGAGGACTCGTGCAGCCATAAGTAAATAAAACTTAAACGTATCACTCCTTGTAAGTAAGAATGGCTCTTGGTGCTGAATAAGGTTCTAACTCTTTGGTTTGGAGTCCATGGCTCTCCACCCTCTAATGCCAGCCTCTTATCCTGCCAGTGCTCTCCGTGAACTTCTGTTCCATCTAACCAAGAACACGAGCTTTCAATGTGCCTT
The DNA here is from genome assembly GCF_910594005.1 of Cervus elaphus. Lineage (NCBI taxonomy): Eukaryota > Metazoa > Chordata > Mammalia > Artiodactyla > Cervidae > Cervus > Cervus elaphus. The sequence goes on from NC_057834.1 coordinate 37,535,311, forward strand.
GCGCTGCCCCCCAATCCAGTCTTTGTTCATGTTACTGCTTCCCTCTTCAATTCCTTTTCTTCCTTATCTAAACTCCCCTCTCATATGGGTCTGTTAAAATCCTACCACACTTTTTTTTTTTTTAATCCTACCACACTTAAAGCCCATTTCAGATGCCATCTCCCACCTAAATTGTAAAGTTGAAAGTGTTAGTTGCTCATTTGTGCCTGACTCTGCAGCCCCATGGATTGTACCCTGCCAGGTCCCTCTGTCCATGGAATTCTCCAGCCAAGAACGCTGGAGTGGGTAGCCATTCTCTTCTCCAGGGGATCTTCCTGACCCAGGAATTGAACCCAGGTCTCCTGCATTGCAAGTGTATTCTTCACCACCTGATCCACCAGGGAAGCCCACCTCCTACCTAAAACCCTTTCAGATCCCCTGAGGAGACATTTAACTCTACCTCTTACAATCCCCACTCAGTAGTTTTTGCTTTTCTTCATCATATTTTTCCTTGTCTTTGAAACATTTTTGTAAATGTTTCTCTTCCCAACTAGTCTTTTACATTCTCAAAGGCTATGGACTATTTCTTAGCTGTATCTCCCACCTTTTCCTCTGCCTCTCACACTAGGTAGTGTCCTAAGTAGTCATGTGCTGTGTGTAAATTTTAGTTTGGCCGATTTGAACCAATTGAATAAGCCTTTGATCCATTCTCTTTTTTAAAAGAACATTTATTTTCTATTTATTTATTTGTTTGGCTGCTGTGGGTCTTAATCGCGACATGAGAGATTTAGTTCCCTGACCAGGGATTCCTTATTGTCTGACATGATGGAGTAGAAGGATGTGCCCTCATCTTCTCCTGTGAGAACTCCAAAATTACAACTCGCTGCTGAACAACCATCGATAGGAGAATGTTGGATCCCACCAAAAAAAGATACCCCATGTCCAAGGGCAAAGGAGAAGCCCCAGCAAGACGATAGGAGGGGTGAAGGTTGCATTTAGAATCAAACCCCATACCCACCAGAGATGCTTACAGGGCTCAAACAAGACCTTGTGCACACCAGGAGACCCCACAGAGACTGAACCAGACCTGCCTTGGACTGTTTGAGTGTCTCCTGCGGAGGTAAGGGTCAGCAGTGGCCTGCCACAGGGGCAGGGGCTCTGGGTGCAGCAGTCCTGGGTGTGGCATAAGCCCTCTTGGAGGAGGTCACCATTAACCCTACCACAGAGCTGCCAAGCAAATGACCCACAAATTGCAGAACAATTATACCAAAGAAATTCTTGTACTATTAAGAAAGTTCTGGGACCCACAACAGATTTCCCAACCTGGGGATCTGGCAAAGGGACTGAGAACCCCCAGGGAATTTGACTTTGGAGGCCATGGGATTTGATTACAGAACTTACACAGGACTGGGGAAACAGACTCTTGGAGGGCACAAACAGAACCTTGTGCGCACCAGGAGCCGGGGGAAAGGAGCAGTGACCCCATAGGAGACTGACCCAGACTTGCCTGTGCGTGTCCAGGAGTCTCCAGCAGAGCCGTGGGTCGGCGGTGGCCTGCTACAGGGTCGGGGGCACTGAATGCGGTGGTGAGTGCACGGGACCTTTTGAAGAAGGTCGCCATTGTCTTCATTACCTCCACGGTAGTTTGGTCTCAGGTCAAACAATAGGGAGGGAACACAGCCCCGCCCATCAACAGAAAATTGGATTAAAGATTTACTGAGCATGGCCCCGCCCATGAGAACAAGACCCAGTTTCCCCCACAGTCAGTCTCTCCCTTCAGGAAACTTCCATAAACCTCTTATCCTTATTCCTCAGAGGGCAGACAGAATGAAGACCACAATCACAGAAAACTAATCAAACTGATCACATGGATCACAGCCTTGTCTAACTCAATGAAACTGTAAGCCATGCCATGTAGGGCCACCCAAGACGGACAGGCCATGGTGGAGAGTTCTGACAAAACATGGTCCACTGGAGAAGGCAATGGCAAACCACTTCAGTATTCTTGCCTTGAGAACCCCATGAACAGTATGAAAAGGCAAAAAGATATGACCCTGAAAAATGAACTCCCCAGTATGCTATTGGAGAACCCAGTATGCTACTGGAGAAGAGTGGAGAAATAACACCAGAAAGAATGAAGATGGAGCCAAAGCGTAAACAATGCCCAGTGGTGGATGTGACTGGTGATAGAAGTAAAATCTAATGCTATAAAGAGCAATATTGCATAGGAACCTGGAATGTTAGGTCCATGAATCAAGGCAAATTGGAAGTGGTCAAACAGGAGATGGCAAGAGTCAACATCAACATTTTAGGAGTCAGTGAACTAAGATGGACTGGAATGGGTGAATTTAACTCAGATGACCATTATATCTACTACTGTGGGCAAGAATCCCTTAGAAGAAATGAGTAGCTATCATAGTCAACAAAAGAGTCCAAAATGCAGTAGTTGGATGCAATCTCAAATACGACAGAATGATCTCTGTTTGTTTCCAAGGCAAGCCATTCAATATCACGGTACTCCAATTCTATGCCCTGATCAGTAATGCTGAAAAAGCTCAAGTTGAATGGTTCTATGAAGACCTACAAGACCTGTTTATTTAACTTACATGCAGAGTACATCATGTGAAATGCTGGGCTGGATGAAGCACAAGCTGGAATCAAGATTGCTGGGATAAATATCAATAATCTCAGATACGCAGATGACACCACCCTTATGGCAGAAAGTGAAGAACTAAAGAGCCTCTTGATGTAAGTGAAAGAGGAGAGTGAAGAAGTGGGCTTAAAACTCAACATTCAGAAAACTAAGATCATGGCATCCTGTCCCATCACTTCATGGCAAATAGATGGGGAAACAATGGAAACAGTAAGAGACTTTATTTTCTTGGGGCTCCAAAATCACTGCAGATGGTGACTGCAGCCATGAAATTAAAAGATGTTTCCTCTTTGGAAGAAAAGTTATGACCAACCTAGACAGCATATTAAAAAGCAGACACATTACTCTGCCAACAAAGGTCCATCTGGTCAAGGCTATGGTTTTTCCAGTAGTCATGTATGGATGTGAGAGTTGGACTGTAAAGAAAGTTGAGTACCGAAGAATTGATGCTTTTTTTAAAAAAACATTTATTTATTTGGCTGTCTCCAGGTCTCTGTTGTGGCACTTGGGATTTAGTTCCCTGACCAGGGATAGAACCCAGGTCCCCTGCATTGGGAGCTGGGTATCTTATCCACTGGACCACTAGGGAAGTCCCAGAATTGATGCTTTTGAACTGAGGTGTTGAAGAAGACTCTTGAGAGTCCCTTGGACTGCAAGGAGATCAAACCAGTCAATCCTAAAGGGAATCAGTCCTGAATATTCATTGGAAGGACAGATGCTGAAGCTGAAACTCCAATATTTTGGCCACCTTAAGGGAAGAACTGACTCATTGGAAAAGACCCTGATGCTGGGAAAAATTGAAGACAGAAGAAGGGGATAACAAAGGATGAGATGGTTAGATGGCATCACGGACTCGATGGACATGAGTTTAAGCAAGGTCTGGGAGATGGTGAAGGACAGAGAAGCCTGGTGTGCTGCAGTCCGTGGGGTCACAGAGCTGGATAGGACTGAGTGCCTGAACTGACCAGGGATTGAGCCCCAGGCCTCCTGCATTGGGAGTGTGGAGTCTTAGCTTAGAGAAGTCCATGGTCCGTTCTTGATAATCCTTCAGCTTCCACGGCCCAGGCCCTGTCAGGTGAGCTGCTCTGCTGAGTTTTTGGACTGCGTGGCCTTGCAAGAGGGAGTCATTCCTGGAAACTGGAATAGATCAGAAATACCCCTAAGAAGGTTATGTTCTCCAGTTGGATTCTGATATAAATAAACCTTGCCTACTTTTACACAGTCAGCTTCTATTCCCAGTGTTGGGTAGAGGGAAGCGATGTTCCAGGCTTTAGAGTCAGCCCTGGTCCCACCACATATTACTATGACTCAGCACACATTGCTTAACCTCTTGGAGTCTCTGTGAGTAATTACCTCATAGAGTTGTGAGAAATCAATATAATGCAACGAAAGCACTTAGGACAGTGCCTCGCAAAGATTAAGAGCTTAATACATGTTAGGCATTGTAGTTATAATTGTTGTTGTTCACTCAGTCGTGTCTGACTCTTTGTGACCCCACGGACTGCAACATACCAGACTTCTCTGTCCTTCACTATCTCCCAGAGTTCACTCAGACTCATGTCTGTTGAGTCGGTGATACCATCCAACCATCTCATCCCCTTCTCCCCCTGCCCTCAATCTTTCTCAGCATCTGGGTCTTTTCCAATGAGTTGGCTGTTCGCATCAGGTGACCAAAGTATTGGAGCTTCAACATCAGTCCTTCCAATGAATATTCAGGGTTTATTTCCTTTAGGATTGACTGTTTTGATCTCCTTGCTGTCCAAGAGATTCTCAAGAGTCTTCTCTAGCACCACAGTTTGAAAGCATCAGTTCTTCGGTGTTCAGTCTTTTTTATGGTCCAACTCTCACATCCACACGTGACTGCTAAAAGAATCATAGCTTTGACCATACAGACCTTTGTCGGCAAAGGGATGTCTTTGCTTTTAAATATGCTGTCTAGGTTTGACATAGCTATTCTTCCAAGGAGCAAGCGTCTTTTAATTTCGTGGCTGCAGTCACTGTGATAGTGATAGTAAGAATACATAAAATAGACTTAAGATAGGTTTAATCTATTTATACTTTAGTATTAATGTGCCTGTCTTTCTGGAAATCCACATTAGTGTAGATTAAATGACACCACTTTCTAGCTTCTCTTCCCAGCCCAGGTCAGCCCCTCCAGCCCTGCTCTCCTTTCTCCCCTTACTCTTCTTTGTGGGGGAGGACAGTGCCATAGCCAAGCATGGCCAACAGGAGGAGTATTTGTGCCAAAGAAGGAGTTCCAACTCTCGCAGGAAAAAGTTGGCTTGAGTCTCCTGGCCACACACACTCCCCTCTAGAGCTTGTCGCTGGGTAGCGTGCTATTTTGCGATGCCACCACTGCCATCTCTCTCTCCTCACCTCCTCCAGGCATACATGGAGCTCTCTGGTGTTACATTTCCATTCTCTTCTTTCAGACAGCCTGCTCTAAAGGAACGAACCCTGGATGAGAGCCAGGAGACCTGTGACTTACCAGCTTTGCCACTGATTAGCTAACCACTTGACTTTCTTTAGCATCAGTTCCTCACCTGTGACATGGGGATACTAACACCCGCCCTGCGAGCCTCACTAGGTTGTTATAAAAATTAAATGTTCCGACATATGTTGCCACTATTTATTAACTATAACATGCCACAAAGTTTCGGAGAAGGCAATGGCAACCCACTCCAGTACTCTTGCCTGGAAAATCCCATGGACAGAGGAGCCTGGTGGGCTGCAGTCCATGGGGTCGCTAAGAGTCGGACATGACTGAGCAACTTCACTTTCACTTTTCACTTTCATGAACTGGAGAAGGAAATGGCAACCCACTCCAGTGTTCTTGCCTGGAGAATCCCAGGGACGGGAGCCTGGTGGGCTTCCGTCTATGGGGTCGCACAGAGGCAGACACGACTGACGCAACTTAGCAGCAGCAGCAGCAGCCACAAATTTACATCTTTGTGTAGAGTTTACTGTCATACTCTATCATCGCTCCCTTCCGCTGTCTTCGTGGTCTGTGCTCTTCACTCCTATCAATTCTGGCCCATCAATTCTGGTTGGAAACTTGTGATCAGGAAGGGAATCCAGAGCACTGTTAATCTGCCTCTGCTAAAAAAAAAAAGGATGAGTTTCAACTATAGCAAGAGGGATTGGAATTGAAATTATCTGGAGTGTTTAGAGAAAGGCTGGAGCATCTTTTCAACGGGGTAAAAAGAGCAGAGAGGGTACTGTCTAGAGCAGCATGAAAGCAAGGGTACATAGAAACTAGCGAAGGGATAGGGTGACTAGCTCCAAATTGGCCAGAGAGAAGGCTTAGCATATTTTTGCTAAAAGGTTAAGGGAACCTGGGTCTTCTCTCATAGCTCAGTCGGTAAAGAATCTGCCTGCAATGCAGGAGACCTGGGTTCGATTCCTGGGTCGGGAAGATCCCCTGGAGAAGGAAATGGCAACCTACTTCAGTATTCTTGCCTGGAGAATCCCATGAAGAGAGGAGCCTGGCGGGCTGTAGTCCATGGGGTCCCAAGAGTCAGGGAATCTGTGAATAAAAGAATGACTATATCAGGAATTCCCTGGTGGGCTCCATGATTCTACTGCTGGGGGCCCAGTTTCGATCTTTGTTCGGGGAACTAAAATTCCATAAGCCATGCGGGGCAGTTCATTTTTAAAAATGCATGAAAGAATCTGAATGAGTGAGTGAATGAATGAATGAATGCGGTCCCTCCCTGGGGTAAGGTATTTAAAGTTTTGGGACGCTAGGTGGCAGCACAAGGCAAGAAACCGAGAGATGAGAAGGGGCACTTTATTTGTATTCCCCTGACTTTGAGCCCCTTTTCCCTTTCTCTACCAAGATATTTCAAATGACACTTTCTAATGGTAAAGACACTAAAGCAGGCAGGGAAGAAAAAAAAAATGAGGGGAATAAAATACATATTTCCTAGGGGTGTTTCCAATAGCCCTAGGCTGGACTTTTCCAGCTTTCAAAAGGGCATTAAAAAAGAGAAAATTCAGAACACTGCATGAAAAATCTGGATTAGGATAAGGAGGAATTCAGACAGGACTCCCAATCTAGACTGATTGGGGAAGAAATGTGTCAGGAATCTTTTTTTTTTAATCAAAGAAGAGTACACTGAGGAAGTTCGTGCCTCATCCATTCCTGCCTAATGACACCTCAGACATCTCTCCTTCAATTTCTCCAAAGACAGAGAGCCTATAGCATTTCCCTGTGCTGTGCTGTGTTTAGCCGTTCAGTCGTGTCTGACTCTTTGTGACCCCATGGACTGTAGTCTGCCAGGCTCTTCTATCCATGGCGATTCTCCTGGCAAGAATACTGGAGTGAGTTGCAGAACCCATAGCATTTCTCAGCAAAGCAGAAATCAGGAATGTTATTTGACTTTTCGTTTTATCCTCCCATTAAGAATCAGTTCTTTGCTGCAGGAAAGAAGGCTCTGCTAAAAGTGAGGGGGCCATTGGTTAACCCCCCAACTCAAAAGCTACTGTGGTTCAAAGCAGGAACCTTCGCCAGCATAATGGGAGTCTTCTGTATCATGAACATCATCCCGGTGGAAAGATGCTGCCTTCTCCTTACTTCACTCTTCTTGGTTTTGTAACTCTAAGAAAAAATTCCCCTTTCTAACCATTTCTGTTCCTCCTATTGCTCTGTTCAACCTCCTATTTTAGTAGCCATCCATGGATGTACAGCCCAGGGATGCCCCTCCAGATTTCCCTTAGCACAGTAGAACAAAGACCACCATCTTATCCTGTTTTCTCTGTCTATGGGCTGTGACTCCTTAACTCTTCCTACTTCCTCCAGACCTCACTTCTTCCCATGCTTTTCCTTTGAACTGTAACACTTACTGTCTTTACAATAATGCATACAAAGCATTTGAAACAGAGCACTCATTTATTCATTCATTGAACAAATATTTATCAGATGCCTATTATATACTCTTCTGGGCACTTGATAGAGAAATAAGTCAAATGGCCATGATTCCTGCCTTCATGGAACTTTCAAGGAAGCTTTTGGTTTTCAATTTAAGCTGACACAGTGACTGCTTTTTGTTAGAATGCTGGCATTGGAAGGAATGTTTGAAACAGCTAGTTCAATCTCTTGCTCAGATCAGAAATTCTTTCTTCTCTATCTTTGCTGGGTGGCCGTTCTTGACCAAAAATTCTCTGTGTTTGGGTTTTCTGGCCCTTTATTCTTCTTCGTCCCAATCTTAATCTGTTTCCCTATTTCCATTCACCATGTCTTCTTCTCCACTATTAGTCTGCCCCTCTTCTACATGATGGCCCATTAAATAAAGACATATCAAGTCTTATATTTTCCATGTGTCAGGTACGTTAGTAGGTGTTTTCATATAATCTCATTTAACCCTCACTTTCTGTGCAGCAAATGTCATTCTCGCCTTACTTAGTAAGAAGGAAACGGAAGGTGAGACAGGTGAAGGGACCTGCCCGTAGTCACACTCCTCACGTATTACAAAGCCCCCTCCCTGTTTTGGCTTATCATCTTTTCAGTGCTATCTTATACGTGAGTATCTCACTTCAGATGAAGCCAGGTCAAAGTATAGTAGCATTCTTCATCTTCCTTGATCTGGATGTGATTCTTCCCCTCATAAAGCCAAAGACCATAATGTGCTCATGATTACCTAAATGTTCAAATCTTACTGATACGTATTATCTATTGATATGCATTATCATCAAGCATGGCCTCTCCCATTCTCTCCTTTTCCCTACATTCTGCATGTTCAGGTCCTATTAATCCTTCAAGGCCCGCCCAGCTCATGCCATCCGCTTCAGGAAACCTTCCTGACTCCACATTACCCCAACTGAATTTTCTCTCTCACTCTCCCCTTCAAATTTCTATTTGGTTCCCTGAGTACATATCATGCCCTGCTGTGTATGCCAGTAATATGTGTCCTCACTCATTCCCTTTTGTATCTCTTAGCGCTTTGTGTATAGACATACCCAGCCGCATTTGCCAGATGAACGAGTCTTGTAACTGAGAAATTAGCGCTGTGCCCCTAACGATGCAGCTGATTTCCACAGTGCCGTTAACATTCTTGAGCCGGCACTCTCCAACTTCTCTGTGGGGAGGGGGTCCCTGCGCTGTCCTGCAGTGGTTTGTACAGAGCGCCCACCAGGAACTGTGTATTATTAGCTCACTGATTTTTCACAGCAGTCCTGTGAGGCAGGCATTATCTCTGTTTTACAAACGAGGAAAACCGGAGAGTCAGAGTTGAGGAGCCAGACCCAAGATCACCTGGCTAGGAAGCAGCAGAGCTGGGATGATTCAAGCTGAGATCTTCCTGACTCCAATGCCTGTGTTGTTCCTGTCACTATGCTGCCTTTCTAAAGTAAAACGTGTGCCCCTTCTGGAGAACAAGTACCTTTTTGCAGTTGCCCCAGACAGGTGGTGAGTTATTTGGCAGAGTTGGGGAAACCTGCCTCTGCAGATTGTCCTGTGAATGACAAGACAGGCTGCTGGGAGGCCCTTTAGGTTCTTGAGCAGGTTAGAAAACAGCTAAAAATAATGACTGAGGGACAGAATGGGTCAGAAGTGGCCAAGACACAGGAAACTGTGGGAAGAGACCAGTGATTCTCTGTATACAGGACTCTCCTGATTTCTTCTTGAATAGTTCTCTCACCACCTGTAAATCTTTGCTCAAATGCCACCTTCTCAGTGAAGCCCCACCCCCTCACTCCCTCACCGATTTATATTTCATTTATTTTCTATGGCAGTTATCACCTTTTAATATATAACTTGCCTGATCTAATTCCTAGAGCTGATTTGCACTTACATATTCTTCCTGGTCCAGCCATAAACTTCCCATGTGGCTCCTCCGAAGCCTCTCCCTCTGCCATTTATGAAGCCTTTTGGCCACAGAGGAATAACAAATAAGAGAATAAATGTGAAAAGCCTATAGAAGAAATGACTTTTAGGTGGAATCAAATTAGTGTCTATGTGGATTTTCATGTCCGCTTCCCCAGCCATAGTACTGCCAAGGGCGGGATGCAAGTTCGATTCAATCGTTATTTCCCAACAGTCACAGGTGGGAGAAACTTGAAGAGACTAGAGAGAAAGAGAGACCAAAAATGGGCTGGGGGACGGCGGCCTCAGAGCTGAGACAGCAGGCCAATGGGGCACCGAACAGGCCGTCCCACACCTCTGCGGGGGGCTGATCCCCAGAGACCCCCAGAGCCCCGGACCCGCCCCTCTCCCCAATTCCCATCGTCGCAGGCTCCCGAGAAGAATGCAGGTCAGGAGCATAAGTGACCTTTCACACCTCAGACAAGCTAAGTTTGTTTTCTCCCTTTCTGTCCGGCCCACAGCGGGAGGGAGGGGGAAATGGGATGGGCCTTGTCGAACTTTCTCCCGCTACAATACCCCAGAGGAGCTGAAGTGGAGAGAGTAAAGGGTCTATTTATTTTAGCTCAGGAGGGACAATGTAAGCAGATGGTCTTTGATGGGATTAGCGGCGTAATCTCTAAGACCCTGGTAAATTGGAAAATGATCCATTATATTCCAGGAACCTTTGGCGGCTTCAGCTCCTGGGGAGGGAGGGGCAGGGCCCGGGGGCACCTTGTTAGAAAGGACCCCCCTCTGGGAGCAGCCAAATCTCGCACAGAGAATTTGGGAAGAAGTTCGTTAGCTGAGTGATGGAAGCCCCTCTCCTCCTGAGAGAACGCAGAAATACGAATACTCCTAGTGCCCTCTCAGAGCCTCTTTTTTCCTTCTTTCCCCTCCTCCCTCTCCTGGGTGTGCTGGGGTGTCTTCACTAACGTCTTCTGCTTCCAACTCTTTCCATTCCCAAGAACCCTTCTTTGGGGAGAGACTGATAATGGGTGTCCAACGTTGGGAGAAAATTCTTCTTCGAATCCAAATGCTACCCCTCCCAGTGTAATCTCGGTCCACTTCCCACTCCAACGCCACAGCCTGGGAGGACTCCCTCCACTCTCCATAGACTTGAAAGCCAGGCAGATGAGGAGCCAAGAGGAGGGGGAATGGGCAAACTGCAACTCGGGGCAGGGACTGGGGAGGAGGGAGAAATGTGAATGGGGAGGTAAGGTGATAATGAACCACTCTGCCCAATGAACCATCCTTTTAGCTCACCTCAATCCCCCTAGAGCCCAAGTGCCTCCAGGCTTAGGATCCCCTCCATCTGGAGAATCTGGGTTGCTAAGTTGGAGGCATATGGGACACCCATTCAGTACCAGGTGTGGTGCAGTAGGCCGGGTCATATACATTATTTGCAGTATGTGTGATATCTTGCATTCATATAACACTTTGCAGTTTATAAAGAAACTTTGACGTGCAGAATGTCAGTTGGATTTCATAACTAAGTGAGGGAACTTGAAATAGAAAAATTGGAAAGTGAGGGGGTCAGTGACTAGTCTAAGGTCACCCACTTCAGTTATGTGACAGAGCTAAGACTGAAGCTTGATTTCATCATACTATGACATCTACTCATGTTAATAAATATATGTAAATTTGTATTTTACCTGTACAGCATGTTGTTTATTTATTTCAGCATTTTATCACTTCTCGGCCTTTCTGCTAAGATCAAGTGTAATATTAATTTTAATGTTTAAGAAATTTCCAAAGCTTTATTGTTACCACCATTCTTGAACAGATAGCTGCCTGAAATTGTAACAAAATTTATAGATTAAACTTGGGGGATTAAAGAACAAAATACAAATAGTCAAATATGTATTTTTCCATACATAGAATCTCCACCATTCTTTGAAAATAAATATGTAAGTAAGAAAAGGGGGGGGCAGGGCATATAGAAAGGCAGCAGAAATTATTCAGTCACAAAGAGAAATTCCAACACTTGTGAGTATGTTAAATTGTAAGGGATGGAGCACTTAACTGGTGGAGTTTCCAGGATGAACTCCACTTGTACAGCCTTTTATTTCAGGCTCCTTCAATGCATTGAGGTATGTTTTATTTTATTTTAGTATCATTGTTTTAAAAACCGACACTTTGTTATGTGTGTATTTGTTTGAGATAATTTGAGGCTGACACAAGGATTTGTAGACTGAGTAAAACAAGAAGGCAGAGTAAGAAGCAGCAAGCTACAGCCATTCCCCACTTTCCAAGACCCCCCCCCTTCCCTCAGCAAATATGAAAGTCAAAAAATTGACATAACAATCCTGGATTGGAAGAAAGTTACTATTTCTTGGGTGTCTATGAGGGGCCAAACAGATACACATTGCATGCATTAATTTACTGAGTTCCCAACCCAAGGAAGTATGTTTCTTCTTCTCCATGTGACCTGTTCAGGACAGAGGCTCAGAGAGTTCAAATAACTGGCCTAGTAAAGTAATTAGCCTCCAACTAATAAAAATAAATGAAAAAATAAATAAATAACTGGCCTAGAGTCACACAGCCAGTTAAGTGGCTGGGCTGCCACTGCAGACTGCTCTTTCCAACACCTTGCACCCTCCATCGCGCTGTCCTGCCTTTCCGTCATCCTCTGCTCAGAGCACCTAGCCTTGTTATTCACCCTCCTGGGAGGTCCTCTTGCTCTCTGTTCTCCTGGGTTTCTTCCACAGAAGTAGCCTACTCCTCACCTCCCACCCCCACAGCTGGAGGCTTTCTCTCAAGTTGGCCCAGGCACTACTGAAAATTAATACACAGTATGTTTACTGATGAAGTCCAAAATGTTCTGGGGTGAGATTGTTTGACCTTCAAACCTGGGTTGGTCACATTCCTTCCTGGCTCTGATCATCTTTCCATTGGAAGGACTGGTGACTCCCAGCCCCAGACTTTCCTTTTATAGAGGAGGAAATGACTTGGTCAAGGCCACAGAGCTGGTCCTAGCAGAAGGTTCCCCACCAGTCTACAGATGTGGGGCCTGGGGGAGAGACTAGGGTACCTATGTATTCAGGTGTTCTGAGAGTGAAATGGCCCCTGAGTCTGATGACACTGAAGTCAGCTGGCGCTTACGGGTGAGCTGTGAACCCAGACAGCCTCTTGGTGGCTGAAATTCCAGAAATGGCTCTACACCTTGATCTGGAGGACTGGAGCTTGCCAGCTGCATCTCTTAAGCACTCTCTCTGCGTGCTAAGATATTACAGTTGCCCCACAACCTCACAGCCTCTCTATCCCCTTTCTCTGCTTCTGAGAGCCACAGACATCTTGAACATAGTCTACATGTTCCTAATTCTCTGGAGCCTGTTTCAGGCTACCATGTTATGGCCTCCCCATCAGCTCTGCAAACCCAGGGTCTAAGGGTAGAATTCGGCAGCTTTGGAAGATAAGGGAAACAGCCCCCAGCCATTGGGGAAAAGAGGCTATCAAGGTCTCCGGCCAAATTCCTTGAGCGGCTCGGCTGCCGGTCCACCACCGTTCTCCGTCTTCCTTTTTCCCTTTATTTATCTCTGTGTTTCCTTCTCTCCCGCATCACTTGCTTCCTCTTTTACCCGCCCAATTTTTGGCCCCCTCTTTCCTCACCTTGGCTCTCCTTGTCTGGCTAGGCTCCCCTTACACCCTAGCGTCTCCTGGTTATTCATTACTCAGCCCCTCGTCCTGCACCCCAGTGCAGGACTTCCCGCCTGGGACTGGGCCCCGAAGTTGCGGGCAGGGAGTGGGCGCGGGCAAGGATCCCCAAGGCTCAAGCCCCCACGCTCTCAACAGAGCTGTTTTCCCCAGGCTCCGCTTGGCGCCACGAACCCAGAGGGACATCTACAAGGGCCTCGCGGCCAAGAACACGAGCCTTAGGGAGAACTGACCCTGCCAGTTGTGGGGTGGGGGGGTCGGAGGATCTTTCTTGGTTTTATTTCTGGCCGGGGTGGGTTCAGTAGCGGAGATGGGGGGCAGAGGCGGTCCTCCGTGCCACCGCTGCTGGCGGCGGGCAGTGGTGACTAACAGACCTTCGAGCGGGGCTTTTCGCCGGACCCGGGTCCGGGGAGCGGGCGGGAGAGCGCAGGAGGCCCCGCGGGTTCGGCTCCGGCGGGCACAGCCGTCCGGATCCCCGAAACTCTCAAACGCCGCGTCGCTCCGTCTAGGCCCCCATTCCCCTCGGGTGTCTTGGAGTCTCTTCTTTTCCATTTTGTTCCCCTGCCGTTCTATTATTTAGTTTAACATTTTAAATGCCTTGGGTATGTTTCCTTTTTTAAAAAAATCATTTAGTGTTATTTTATCTCTTTTAACGTCCGGTTTCTTTTCAGATAGATTTTGTTTTCCCTTCTCTCTGTTTCCGATGCTCTATTTTCTCATGCTCACTTCTGGCCTCGGCTCTTCCCGGGCTTTCGTTTCCTCTCCCGGGCGCCCGCGGCCGTGCGGCTCTCGCGTCGGGAGGCGTCCGCGGTCCCGCCCCGGGGAAGCAGCAAGGGTCCCGCACGTCTCGCCTTTCCCACCCGTAGCCGCCTCCACCCTGCCCGGCGAGTCTGCGTCCCGCGCCGCTGCGGAGCTCGGACTTTGTCGGAAGCGGGAGCCGGAACCGCAGCTGCCCGCGACAGCGCAGAGGAGAGGCAGGGACGCGGGCTGGGGCCGCACCGGCGTGCTCCCGCCTGGCGTCTGCCCGGCCCGGGGACCCGCAACTCACACACACAAGCCACAGGTTCACACACACTGGGATCCAGGGGCTCGCAGACCGTGGTCCGCAAGCCACACGCACGCCGAGCCACAGCCAACTCAAAGGCGTGCGCTGCACACCCCAACAAACCCCCAGATCAACAAATGTCACACACACAGCCCCGAACAACACAGCACTCACAGAGCGTGGTCAGATGGACGTGTGTGTGATCCTAGGACACACGCACCAACCAGCACCCCGCGAACAGACACACAAACCTACTTGTGCACACAGGGCGGCCCAGGGGGGTCTCAGTGCTGACTCTACCCCTCGCAGTGGGGACCCTGAGGAGCGTCAGGCGGTGGGGAGGGAGCCTGCCTGGCCTCACCAGCGGGCACGGCCACAGCCACACACTGCCGCCGAGAGTTCAGTAGCTCTGCCGGGGCTACCGTTATTGGGGCTCCTAAGGTGCGGAATACTGGCTGCTTGTTTGGCTGAGGGATCCAGCCCAAACCCCAGAGCCTGAGCCCCAGAAATGAGCATCAGACCTAAAGAACCCTCTGTGAGGCAGACAGAAACGGGCACTGCACCAAGAAAATGGCACCGTGTTAGAGTATAAAGCGGGCATGCAATATGTGTGGCAGGATGTATTCCGTGCCACACGTATCCCACACAGTGCGGGTGTTTGGCCAGGTGCCCACATGGAGACCATTATTTTTGTGAAAATGAGCAGAGGAGATGTATACCATTCTAAGAATAAAAGTAACATATGTATACAGATATAGGTACCAACAGACAACTAGGGAGATGTCAAGGAGAAAATCTCTCTCCAGCTCCTGGGTATTGTTATCAAGCTGGCATGCTAGACCACGTCTCTGTGGCAAGGTCTGTCTCCTTTCCAGGGCAGCTGTGATTGTTTGGTGCCATGGGAGTTCTGTGGGGAAAGACTGGTTTGTGAGACAACCAGATGTATCTGACATATTATCAGCCCATCAAAAGGGGAGATTTTTGGCAGCTTTAGGGGGGATCTTTGGGGGTAGAAAACGATCTGATTTGTACCTCAGAAGTTCTGGGTTTGGAGGATGCCCTGGGCTGTAGCAGTGGTGGCCAGACATGCCTGGCCGATGGATGGTGGAGCCTGACAGCTGGTAGGTGATGGTACACATAGACTGTGCTGGATAAAAACATAAACCCTTTCGTGCCGTACGCAAATCCACTCCACACACAGCTCCTAACAACCACACTGGGTAATGTGCAATTATGGATGTCCAATGGGGTTGCCAGAGAGATTAAATTTGTTAAAGATAAGATAAGAGCTATTTTGGTGCACACACAGATCTCCATAGGTTTGGAGCTCAGTTATTGTAACAGGAGAACCACAGAAGCAGGAAAGTGCCTCTCGTTCAAAAGAGAAACACTCACAGGCAAGTCTCCATGGCAGGCAAGTCCCCATCCAAATCCCCATCGTAGAATGCCAGGCTGCCAGGAGATGGGTGTCTAAGCGGCAGCCCTGGGAAGGATTTGATCCGTTGTTCAAATGACTCCAGGAGCATGACGAAGGATGTGCCTGAAGAAGCTGCAAATCTACTCACCAATTTTGGGCTGAGCCTGGGGAAGAAACAAGCAGAACTGAGGACCACATCCCCAGTCTCTAATGTGGGATAGAGAATGCAAAGTGCAGCCCCTGGGGCTGGCCGACTTCACTCTGGTCTTCCCTGTTCTTGACTGGCTTTCTGGTGCCTCTTAGCACCTAGCTCTTTCACTCGCGAAGGCATCTGTCTCTGAGGCGGTCTCTGCCTCTCAGTGCTCTCTCAGTTTCTCTTTCTGCTCTTTCTCTCACTGCCCCTTTAGTTCTTTTTACTGTTCTGAATCATATGGCCACAGAGAAACACAGCCAGATCCAGGAGCAGATGCAAAAATAAATGCATAGTATAGATGCAGAGGTCACTGGAGATAAAGCCTATCCATCTTGCTGGTCTAGATATATCTATGTGACAACACATTTTCATTTTGAGGTAAAAATCTAAGTACAACATTGAGATTTTGTTTCCTTGCAGTCTTTTGGCAGCTGTCTCTCTGGGTGTCTGTCTCTGTTTCTCTCAGGGACCCTTCCTCTTCTTCGTTGTACGACTGGAGAGCAGGTGTTTTGGCGAGTGGACTCTGCCACAGGTTTGCTAAGACCCCCTCCCCTACATTGTCTCCTTTGAAGTTTTCCTCACGTGGGCAAAGTTTGTTGTTGTTGTTTTTAAGGGACAGCTAGATTGCCACATTACAAGTGGTACCTGGAGAAAGGCATTTAAAACATGATGGAGATACAGGAATATCTAGGGACATAAAAGGGCTTTGGGACCAAACAAAGATACTCCCTTAATGTCCCTGGGGGCTGGAGGCTCCTTCTGAGTGGAGTGGAGGGAAGGATATAGGTGAGGCTCTGAAATCCCAGCCGCTGATCTATTGGCAGCCATGCGCTAGCAGAATCCCATCCAGCAAGGCAGAGGAAGGGATACCCAACTCAGCAGGGCAGGCCATGGGAACAATATGAAGGAAAAGCAATGATGACTGTGAAGGTCCCACTTCCCAAGAGTGGATCTGGTATAAGAAGTGTCTTAGTAAAAGAGGTACAGAACGTGCAAAGGGAGGCAGTGGTGTGACTGACCCCCTCGAGACCTAGGCAGCCTGTGGAGATCTAGCGGGGAGGGGCGGGCGTGGGAGGGGGGAGGGGGGAGCCAGAGACTGAATGGGCTGATGGCTGCACAACCCGGGAGAGGAGAGGAGACAGGAGATGGAGGGGTCCCGGCTCAGCCCCTGGCGTGAGAAAGGGAGGTGGAGAAGGAAGGAAGGATATAAGTGAGGCTCTGAAATCCCAGCCACTGGTCCACGGCAGCCATGCGCCAGCAGAACCCCACCCAGCAAGGCAAAGGAAGAGAAGAGGTGCCCAGCTCAGCAGGGCAAGCGATGGGAACAATATGAAGGAAAAGCCATGACAAAGTTAAGATTGCCATTGCTTTCTTCATGCCATTTATGCTTACCCTGTGGTGGTTGGAGTAAACGATGCTTCTGCTCAGGTCCCTTGACCATTTACTAAGTGATGGGGAGAGGGCAGAGGACTTGGTACTGTCCTTGGGTTGGGCTCTGGAGCCAGCAGACCACTGGGGAAGGCCTGAGCCCGCAGGCTGCCCCAAGCCCAAGCCTGAGTGAACCTAGAGAACTCATCCCTCTGGCTTCCAGATCCTTGTTTTCTCTGAGATCCAGATTCTAGGTGACTCTGTGTGAGTTCACCACTCTGTTCCTGGCTTCTCCACTCTCTTGAACTGTGGATCTGCCTCTCTCCATCTCTGTCATTGCTTCATAGCTTTCCTGGCTTCATCTGTCTCTGTCCTCAGGTCTCTGTCTCTCCCTTATCCCTCCCTTTGTTAATTCAAAGTATTCTCACTGAGCCCCTCCCTAGGCTTCACAGAATAACATTGAGTAAAACGAGATAAAACCCGCCTGCAGGTTTTTTTTTTCCTTGTCCTATTCCCCTCAGCCCCTTCCTCTGGGGCTACAACCCCCTCTTATAATGTCAGATAATTGCTGGTGTGCAGCTCTGAGAAGCCAGAGCTGATACCAGAGAAGGAGAGAGGGGGAGAGAAATAAATAATAATCTGCTTCCATTCAGCGTATATAGGTTACCTGATTTGCATATATGCTAATATTGCTATAATTACCCTGCTGTTCTGGCCTATGATCAAGTTCTATAAATACATAGGATAGCAGAGCTAGGCCTAGCAACACCACCCTGAAGATTATCCAGTAAACATACATATGCATCTGTGTGCCT
Organism: Cervus elaphus; assembly: GCF_910594005.1. Classification (NCBI taxonomy): domain Eukaryota; kingdom Metazoa; phylum Chordata; class Mammalia; order Artiodactyla; family Cervidae; genus Cervus; species Cervus elaphus. The sequence goes on from NC_057834.1 coordinate 37,553,276, forward strand.
TTCTGTGCCCTTTACATCTATGAGCCTCTCTTAGACACAACACACTCCCTGACAGATCCTCCTAGCTCTTCCAGCTTTTCATTGCCCCTCTCATGTTTAAAGGCCCCTCCAAGGAAGGACGAAAGAGAAGCCTGAATGTGAAGATATTCTAGGTTATATTTAAATTCTTAGAATCAGTATCATTATGATTAAGTTATAACTATTTTGTTAGGAAAATCAAAGATTTCCCCAAATTATTGAATTAGTTTATTATTACCTGAATGCCCCCACCTCCTACAGGCCCATGCTTTGGGGTACAGGTTGGGGGATAGGAAGAGGATATCTCCCTATTCCTAGGCCTGTCACAATATCTGAGAAAGTGCTGTCTATGGGAGAGGAAGTGGAACCCCCTTCCCCAAATCTGCCCCCCAGCCTCAATCTCTTAGCAAACTCCCCACTCTCAGGAAACCAGGGGGAAGATGCTCACGGAGTTGTGCAGATTTTTGGGTGCTAGTGGCAGAAGTGGGGAGGAAGCTTGGAAGAACATAAAAGACGCAATCCACAGCTGTCTGCTTTTAATTATAATTATCCCCTTTCGCTTCCTTTCTGGCTAATGAGGGGGGGATTAAATTTTTTTTTCTCCCTCTCTCCCCCTCCCTCTTTTCTCTGGAATTGAGGGGTGGAGTGAGTTCAGGGTCCTCCTCCCCTTCCTCCCCAATCCCCTGGTTACGGGGAGACAGGCAGACTCCAGAGGGTGGTGACAGAATGAAGAGATTTGTAGGAACAAAGGAAGGACAGGTTTGGATTGCTGGACACGTCCCAGAGTTGGAGAGACCCCCCCCCCATTCCACTAGCACCCCCTCCCTTCAACCCCCAGCTCCCTAGACAAGGAACTCAATGTCTTCCAGGCGGTGAGAAAGGAGCTAAAGGGAGCCCTGGTCTAGAGGGAAGGAGGAGGGAAGGGGTGGGGAGCTGGGGGTGGGGGGTGCAAAATTAGTCTCAAAGGATCTTTATTTCTGAGCTAGTGAAGCAGATGTAATCAAGGGGAGAGCAAAATAATCATAATGGGAGGAATGAGGGGCGGGGAAAGCTGAGGCTGGAATGGGGGGACTGGGCCAGGACAGGGCTGAGAACCGGGGGCAGGGAGCCTTGAGAGGGGGCTGTCTGTTATCTGCTCCCACCTCCCCACAGTCTCCCTACCTTGGGGTGGGGAAAGGAGGACCGGGTCTATAGACTCTGACCTTTGCCCTCAGAATCCCTCTTTCAGAGCTTAGGGATGGCCGGGCCAGAAGGTGGCTGGGAAGGCACCAGGGAGAAGAGAGCCCCCCGCCCCAGCCGAGGGAGGTGGTGAGGAGAGGGGAGACTGAAAGCAGTGGGGGAGGGTGAGAGAGGGGAGCCGGCCGAGACTCAAGTGGCCTCCAGGTCTGTGGGACAAAAGTTGGAGGGAGATTTGTGTATGAGAGAAGAGGGGAGGGGGCCTCGGGGAAGGGGGGGCTTTGACAATGAACTTGAGACAAACTTCATTAGCATGCAGGCCTGCTGTCTGTCACGTCGAGCTCAGACTGAGTTCCCATGCAGGCCAGGAAGAGTGGGAGGGAGGGAGAGGGAGGGGCTGTAGGTGGGGGCGAGAGAGAGAAAAGAGACCCGACCATTGTACCATTCTGGGCCCCAGCTTCCACCAAGTATCGGGACCCCAGCCCTGGAAACCAACCCCCAAATCGCTCTCCTCTTCTAAGAACAAGATAATTTATCTCCCACTTTGAATCTGCGGTCCCACCCCTCCTCTTCTCTTGTCTAGACTTCCAAGTGCCGGCTTTCACCACCCTGCCCCACCTTGCTCCCCCCTCAAGCTCCCAGCCTTCATCTCCGGATTGCCACTCTCCTTCACAGCTAAGGTCTGGATTTGTGATTCGTTGAGCTGACGAGGACAGGGAGCTGGGGGATGTTTGGGAACAGGAGACTGGAATACTTTGACCCTCCAAATGACAAACTGTGTCCTCTTTCTATCACTCTTTATCAACTCCACTCCCCACCCTAGACACACATCATTTAATCACGCTCTCAAGTTCGAAGGTGAATTAGAACTGGGAGGAGGCTGGGAATGGGGTATCCCGTCACACCCTTTCTCTTGCTTCCTTTGGGAATGAGGGGTCCTGGAGGAACAATAGCTTTCCTTAGTCCCTTCTTCCTGCCTCAGGTTAGAAAAGACAGTAGGAGGAGATGGGAAAGAGTGGAGATGACAAAGACCCCTTCCCTGACAGGCATGAGATGGGAGAAGGAGGGGCTTCATCAGAGTAGGCTGTTATCCTGGGGGTGGTGGTGTCTCCAGACAGGGGCAGCACCCCCTGTTCGCTGCCTTTCCAGGGAGAGCAGCACGAGAAAGAAAGAGGGAGGCAAGCGAAATTCCTGAATGGATAGACAGATGCTACGTCATCGGAGCTGCATCCTCCACTCCACAAGAGGCTAGGAGCCGGGAGAAAGAGCCAGGCCAGCGGCAGGGGCCACCGAGCCAGCGCTCCTCCTCCCAGAAGCCGGTAAGTGGCCATTCATTCTGAAGGGTCCTAGCCCCTCAGGCATCCGGGCTGGGGGTGGGAAGGGATCCTCTAAAATCAGTTAGGGCGTCCTACCCTCCTACTTTGCCCACTGGCTAATGGAGGCGGGTGCAGGAATCACAGAAAGGCTGAGAAAAGATTGAGGGGGTGACCAAAAGGGAAGAGGCGTGTGTGTGTGTGCATGTGCGTGTGTGTGTGTGTGTGTGTGTGTGTGTGTGTGTGTGTGTGTAGGAGTAGCTAGCAGAGTGGGATTTCATCTCCTGCTTCCCCATCTATCTGTCGAGGGGAGCTGAGGCAGGGCCCTGCCCAGCTGCCCCAGAGCGCCTCTTGGTCTCCCTCCTCCCTGCTAACCCCGGCCAACCCGGAGACAGCTCACTAAGTTTGTCAATGGGATTCAGGGGGGCTTTAGGGTCACGGTGCTACTGATCCTATTAATCCGCCCCTCCCTTCTCTCCACCAGACAGGGCCAACATCTTAATGCTTGCACAAGAGGAGAGGCAGGAAGGAAGATTGTAGCGGAGATGTGAGGGAAGAGAAAAAATGGTTCTGTATTCAGACTCCTGACCTTCTTTCCTTGCTCTGGCTCTTATTCCTCTCTGCCCCAGAGACTTCAGGGTTTAGGGGTGGACAAAGTCTGAGGGACTAGGGTCACTGGGGGTTGGGGAAGGAGCCATATCTCTAAAAGAGAGGAGACCAGAATTAGGGGAAAAAAAAAAAAAAAACACTTGTAGAATTTAGATTAATTTTATTTCCCCCCTTCTTGCTTTTCTCATGAGCTGGGAGGTGGGAAAGGGGCTGAGGGGAGCTTAAAGGCAAGTGAGGTGTTGGGGCAGATGCTTAGGTTCAAAAAGGGGAGAGAACCCTGCTCCAACCCTCAGGAGACCCATCTAATGGTGGCTTTTTAATTTCTGGTTTTTTAAGAAGGGTCAGAGGAGATGGAAAAGAGGCACTATTCTTATCTCTAGTCCCCACCCCCCAGGGTGCTTTCTGGGAGGCAGGCTGGGACGATCATGGGGTAGTAGAGGCTGGAGGCCAGCAGGTTATTTCTGGTTCCCCAGAAGCCGGATGTCTGGGAGAGGCTGAGGCTACCAGCCACAGAACAAGCACACACATATTCCATGCCTCCTGGGGTGTGGTCCTTGTCACCACGTCCCCCTGCACATTATGTGTGTGTGAGGGGGTAGAGTGGGGTGTGGGGCACAGGTCAGCAAGAAGAGATACAAGTGTTCCAGGGACCCCATGACTCTTTTTGAATAGGGTGGGAGGAGCCAGAGGCTCCTCAACTGCCCTTGTGCTTATTGTCTAGCAATAAGACAAAGTTGGGGTTGGCCCCCGATTTGGTTTGAAGATAATTTCAGACTGAGATGTCCCTTTATGAAATGGATGGGCTGGCAGAGCTGAGGCTGGGCATTAAGTGGGGATTCATGGATGTTAGAAGAGGGGAGAGAGGTATATTCAAAACACCCCTCCAAGAAATCGAGATTGGATTTAAGTCTTATTCCTGCTCCCCCGCCTTCCTTTTTTTCTGATTTCCTCTGCATTTAGGTATCTAAATGCAGAAGATATTTATATTCCTGACTTTAAAAAAGAAGAAGAATTAGTCGTAAAATTGAGTTTGAGGTAGAAGGATTCACTAATTTATCACAACACACACACACAATACACTTCTCTTAGTATTTTAGGACCTGGGTTACCTATAGTATACATGTCATTCTTCAAAATCATAATTTAGTCTGAAGGCAAAGCAAAATACTGAGAAAGTAAGACTATAAAATATTGAGGCGGGGTTTCATACCCAACATTAAATTAAAAAAAAAAAACTGCTTTGTGTTCACACCTTTTGTATATGTGAGAGAGAGAAGGAGAAGAAAGGGAGAAAATTGGTAGCTACAGGATATGTCTTTATGGATCCTTAGTGATATGCATGGATAGATGATAGATAGGTAATGATGAGAAGAGAGAAGAAAGCTGGAGACATTATGTGACTGACAGTGTCTTAAGTGCATAGAACTTTAGAGTTTCCAATGCAGTTACACCTAGTTAGACAAAAATAAATGTCTGACCCCAGATCCTTCCTTCCATCCTGAGCATGCTTTGTCATGGTGTACCATGAGCAGCAGGAATCTGGGAGGAGATGGTAGCCACTGGGCCAGGGGTTACTCCTTAGGTTCAATCAGAAGGGCCACAACATCTTCACAGGCTCAGTTCAAATCCCTGGGCCCATAGATTTCGGAGGGAGTTAGAGGGAGGTTGTGAGGATGGGCCCAGCTTAGAGGTGTCCAGGCAAGATGGAGCCAGAGAGGCTCAGGCAGCGGTCCTGCCTTCCCTGCCTATCCAGGCTTTTCTCTTTCAGCTACCTCCCTGTGCAGCCCAGAGCCCTGTTGGTGAAAGAGTGTCAGGGAGACAGGGGTGTTAGGGAGAGGATTGGAGCCACAAAAAAGACTTTAACCTTTGCATTCTCCTCCTCGACAGGAGCGGAGCATCGGAGAAGAAGCAGCCTCGTTTGTTTCTGGTGTCATCGTAGGTGTCCACCTTTGGCTTTGGGGGTACTTATTTTCTTATTTGTTTGTTTCTGATGGTGGTGTTAGGGGTGGGGTGGAGAAAGAAGCTGTCTCAGCAGTCACCTGGGTTTTCCCCTGTTCCTTATACCTCTCAACCCCCTGCCTGCTCTCTTCTATCTTTCAGGCCCTGATTTTGATCTATTCTAATTGTAGTAAGACCTGGATAGTCATTGATAATGGGAATGGAACATGGTGACTTAAGAATGAAGGCCACCCTATGAGCCCAGTTCCATGAGAGAGAGGAGAAGCCCTGAGGATTCGGGGGACTCTTTGCCCTTCTCTCAGAGGCTCCTGAGGGCAGAGATGGAGGCCCATCGACCCAGGGCAGGTGGGGGTGGGAGGCAGTTAGTTGTAGAGGAGCAGAGTTATGGATGGAACATGGATGATAGAGGTGAGAAAGGAGAGGGGTGTGGGTGGTGGTGAAGGGGGACCTGGAGAGCTTAAACAGCTGTGCGTGCAGGGTGTGTAAGAACTGGGAGGTGGTGCTGCTGCAAATATCTGTAGTTGTGTCACTGTATTTGTCTTCGTTGATAGGTTTGTGTGTGTGCGCGTGCATGTATGCATACACAGACCCTTACACATTCATGCTTTGCCCCTCAAGGAGACCATTTGCTTATGGCTGACCACCTCAGTCACCTTGGCCTCACCTTCCTGACTCCATAAGGCTCTCAAGCAAGTGAGCAGTGTGTTGAGTTGAAGGAGAGAACTGACAGCCATCGGGGGAGGCAGTGCTTAGACAGACCTGAGGAATTCTCAGGCTGGCCTCTGAACAGGAGGAAACATACTTTGTGGGAAGAGAAGGGTGGTATCTCTGGGGAGAAATCTTCCAGATTATATCTCCATTCCCTTTAAACTCGTCTGCCTATATAGAGAGTTTTTTGGGGTTTTTTTGCAGCTTCCCCAATTTTTTTTTTTAACTGCCAATTCTTGCTTTTATCTGGTGCAATCCCATAGAAAATGCAAATATTCTGTAGCAAAAGAATAATGTATGATCATGTTCACAATAATGAACCACTAAGACAGAAATAAATATCTGAACCCACCCTCTTCTAAATACAGCTTTCATCTGTATCTTCAAGGCAAATTAACCTGATACTTGAAACAAAGAACAAATATGCTTTTTACTTAATTACCTGAGTATTTTCGAGAGAGTGGCACGATGCCAAAATATATTTTGGGACCCAAATTAGAAAGATTCATCCAAAAGCTGCATCCAGAGGGCATAATTCAGGCCATGTTTTTCTACACATGGGCCTCTTCAGGGACACAGACAATGGTGGGCATCCGGGCTGTAGAGGTGGGGGTGGGGACAGGCACTGGCAAAGCACGTATGCTCCTTGGCTAACTGAGACACTTAGAGACTCAGATCAGCACCAGGGGTTTGGTGTGCTCTCTCCTCAGTCCGCCAGAATTTCCCTGGAAGGACTTGGGTGGGGTCTGTAGACCATTGCTCTAAGAACACTGCAGCAGAATGTGCTGCATGCTGGAAGCAGAGAGCCCTGCTCCAACTGAGGCCTTCCTAGAGGGACTGAGGCTGGTGGGCCAAGAGCAAGGGGACATAATGCACCCATTCTGCTCCAGCTGTTAGCTTCTCCCAGGTCTGCTGTATCCAATTCTTCATAGTAGAAGGGTCTCCTCTGGTCAAATTAGCTGCCAAATAGTCACTAACATACAACTCCCCCTACTCCGCTCTCAAACCCATACACAGATCCCATAGGACACACATTTTGTCAATACCTTCCCTCTCCACCCACGATGGGCGCAGTCCACAGGAAGGCAAACTCAGACTTGCAGCCGCACCCACAGAGACACATATTCTCCTATTAATTCATCAGTTATTCATCAGGCACCCACTATTTTTTAGGCATAGTGTTAGATACCATAGAGTTGAATATGTATGAAACCACCTCTGACTTTAACAGACTGTCTCTTTTGCTACCCTCAAAGTGTCTTTTTTTGAAATTGGAGCAGCATGGCTTGGTATACAAACCAATCCCAGTTAACATGATGGTGGAGAGTTCTCTACTTCTTTCATGGCTTGTAGCTCTGTCTCCATTAGAATAAAGGCAAATGCCCCACTCATCATCATTTCTGAGCAGGCACTGTGGGAGATGAGGTTGTCAAGTCCACCCAGACAAAACTAAACAAAACATTACTTCATCGGAAATCTAGACAGAGAGGGGGATTCCAAGTAGATAGTACCAGGACAATGTAGAATGATCTGTTTTCTTTTGTGCCCACCCACCCCCCCCCCTTATATTTGGACACTCTGTTTAGACTGAGGTACTCTGGAGGAGCCAAAGCCACAGTAAGAAGCAAGGGTAGTTAGCTCTTTATCTAGCTATTTGGAGGAAATTAGATGTGTACCCATTTCTTTCCTGAACTTGGTTTTTTAGGAAATCTGGTTGAGTTGAATTTGGGCAATAAGTTGGGGGGGGGGGTGCGGTTTCTGTTAGGCAAAAAACCCTTTCTGTCCTCCTCTCTGACAAAAATGTGGCTCCTACTGATCCTATTTCTTGCTAGGCTGTCTGGATGGTCCAGCCCTGGGTAAGGAATTGTGGAGCTAAGCTTGGGCCCCATAGAGGCAGGGGACTTGATTGGAAATTAGGGACAAAGAAGAAAGGGGAGAGTGCTAGCTAGCAACACAGCCTCTTTCCTACTTACTGGCCCAAGCCTCCAGGCAGTGGGTGAGGGGAAGGTGGAGGGGAAGAAAGGGTTTATTTAAAGTGCTTTTAAGGGATCTTGTGAGAGGGGAAATGGGGAAATACTTGTAGGGGAAGTTGGTGGTATGTTTGAAGAAGTGTAGTCCCTATTTAGGATTGCTGGAAAGTCTAGAGGATGTTAAGTATCCTATAAAGGGGTGTGAGGTGGTATACTGAGAAATACTTGAGGCGGTTTGTAGGTACAAAGAGGCCTATTGTTTCTCTGGGGCCTGGCATGGAGGATGCATTTAGGGGATGCATTTAGCAGCACATCAGTAGGGTGGGTCTGTCTCTGTGAGCGGGGAGGGTTCACCTTTCTGCAACCGTACCCCACCATTGAGTGTTGTGCTCTCAGTTCTAGGAGGGTGAAGAATTGCTGCTGTGGCCATTTCTAGAAAGCCTTTCCCTTGGGTGAGGCCCTTGAGACCCTATGGAGGCAGACAGAGGGGTGAAAGGTGTGCCAAGCACAGCCCATTAGTGTCCTGTAATTTGGGAAATCAGGCCAACACCTTCAGCTTCCTACTGTCACTCTGGGGGGGGGGGAAACACAAGTCCCTGGGCTTTGTCCTATTTCAAAGTCTCCCCCCTCCACCTCACAATCATGGAGCAGCTTTTCAGACTTTCCAGTCTTTGAGGGGAGTACCAAATGAAACCCACTGACATGGCTTGCATCCATCTAACCAAGGCAAATAGCATTCAGGCTGGGCTTTGTCCTAGACTATGCAGAGACAGGCCCCTGGGACGGATAAAACAACCTGGCTGGGTCTGATGGAGAATCCTGGGTCCCCTGGAGTGCACTTCGGTTGTTGTAGGATCCCTGTAGAAAGGAGCCAGCTCAGATCAGGCAGAGGGACGGACTTCAGGTATCCAAGTCATAGCGTTTGTTTGTTTGTTTTTAGAAAAGGAGCCCAGAGGAGGGTGGTGGAGTGATAGGGTAACTCGCGACCTGTCAGGCATCGCGGCTCAAATGGGAGTCCACAACTCGATCACAGAGAGCTCCACCGATCTGAGAGTCCAGACCCCGCCTGCAGACCGGTGCGTGCCGTTTTCTGATTCTCTCGGCCAGATGGGGATCCAGGTCGGAAAACCTTGTCGGAGAATGATTTTTCTCCCTGTGACTCCTGCTCTCCAGACACCTGGAGATGGAACCCGGGGTGAGAGTGCCTGGCTCGCGATTGGAGGCGCACAGGATGGGGGGAGGAAGAGAAAGCGCTAGGGAGGGCCTCCAGGGCTGAGTCAAATCCGTGTATGTTTCCCAGATTAATGTAAGCTGTGATTCCCCAGCCTACCCTACCTGGAACTTTGGTGCTGAGAACAAGTTCCTGAGATAATCTCATTTCTGCGCGGTGAAACAGGAGGTCGAAGCCCGCTCACACCCTGCATCTCCCAGTACGGGTCCCACACTTCCAGGATCTTTTTCTCACTGTTTTGGCTTGAAAACCAATAAGGGAGGTTCCTGTCCATCCTAATAGATTAAGATTACAGTCTGGGATGGGTCAGAATCTTAGAAGCACAAAGGATATCCTGATGCGAGAAGGCCGGTAGAGGTTGAGTCTCCAGTAATCTGGTTCTTTTTGAGGAGATATCACCCGATCTCTTTTTCCATCTTTGAACCCTGGACCTGGTGCAATATACCTTGGGTCAAAATGGAAAATGTAGAACCTACAAAGAGTGAGGTTGGAGATCAAAACCACAAATGGCAATGGATTGGAGATGGCAGGCAGGTCTCGAGAATGTGTGAGGCAGCAAAAGGCTGAGAATCAGCACACAGACATAGTAGTTCCACCCCCTTCACGGTTCTCCGGGGGGAAGGGCGCCCCAATTGCGCGCTCCGGCTCAACCCGGGAAGGGGGAGGGGCGGAGCCGGTGGGGGAACGAGGTGGTGACGTCAGACTCGGAGAAGCCAATCAGAGGCTGGTCTGGGGAGGGAGCACGAAAGGATGAATGAAAAGTCCGGAGCCGGAGCGCGCCCGGGCCAGAGCAGCGGCAGAGGCTGGGGAGGGAGCTAGGGAGGTGAGCTCTGCTCTGCTCGCCTTGGCTCGGCGGAGGCTGAGATCCAGGCGGGCGCCTCCACTCCGGCGCCCGCTGAGCCCTGGCACCTCGAACTCAGGGCCATGGCGTTCCGTGGGCGGGAACGTGCCGGGAGGACCGCGAGGGAGAGCACGGATGGGCACACTGGGCTCGATGTAAGTGGCCTGGCCGGCTTGGGACACGAGGTGGGCTAGCGCCTTGGAATCCGGCGCCTCCGTGCGGGGCCTTCCCAACAGGGGCTGGCCGAGCCCCACACCCTCCTCGGGGCTCCGGAACCTCCTTGATTCCGATTCCTGATCGGAACCCCCACCAACCTACGGCACCTCCTCTGGCTTCGGACCCCCGGCCATTTTCACAGCCCTGGGTTGTGGACCTGGATTTCTGGACCTCTTTGTACAAAGCCATTTCTCTGGGGGTCCTGTGGGCCCAGAGACTCGGCTCACCTTCCCGGCTGGCCCTCCGTTTTCTTCCTCCTTCCCCATCTCATGGGTGCGCTATCGGATCCCTTCCCGCGTGGTGTCTCTCCCTTTCCTTCTCTCCTAGAGACACTCGCTAGGGAGTCTCCGGCTTGCCTCCCCGCCCCCATTTCCCTCTCTCTTTGGGTTGCCGGGATTTCCCGGTTTCCTACTGGGACGCCTCCGGGGTTTTACCCCCAGGCTTTCGCTGCCGGTTGCCCTTTTTAGTCGGTGGCTAGGATCCAGCTTCCCCCCTCCCACCCCGCGGCGTGAGCTCCACTTCGCTTCCACCGCCCTTAGGAGTTGGGAGATGTGGTGGAGTCGGCTACGCGGTTCCCCGCTACGACCCCACGCGGAGGCTTGGGCTTCGCTGAAAGCCAAGGCTCAGGCTATCGGATGCGGTTGGATCTTCCAGAGGAGGGGGCAGTGTAGACCCCGTGAGGTTTGGGTGGCCTCTGCCTCGGTCCCTGCAGTCTTCCCGGATGGCACGAAAAGCCTGCGAGTCCCTCCTCCCAGGGACCAGCGGCACTCTGGCTTCTGGCTCGAATGGGGAGCGGGAAACCAGGCTTCGCAGGCTTCTGGGATCCGGGGGCGATTCCCGGACTTCGACGCCATCGGCCGTCGCATCCTTCCACGCCTTTTTCGGTCTCTGTCGTGTCTGTGCCGCAGCGTCCCTGAGTCTTTTTCTGTCTTGGACTCTGCTTCTCTCTCTGTCCTCCCCCTCTCCCGGTGTACCCTTTCCCCAACCTCCACGGCGGGCGACCAGGAGGCTGCGGCGATACAGGCGTGGGCAGCGGCAGCCAGGCGGCTGCGTGGAAGAGGCGGCGACTGCAGCCAGGAGGCGGGGTTGGTTGTTATCTTTGGTTATCTAGCTGTATGAGTGGTGTGGAGTCTTCATAAAGCTAGATAACCGAAAGTAAAAATAACCCCATACACTGCGAAGAGGGGCCCCTGCGAAGCTGGCGGCACGGGCGGGCGGGAGGCCGAAGGGAGGGGCTAGAGCCGTGAGGACCCACGGGCCGTGGGAGGCGAGAAGAGGACCCGGCGGCCCTCGGGCCTCAAGACCGCACCGGTTGGGGCGTCTTTCCACCCTCCAACTTCGGTCCGCGCAGGTAGGAGTCGCAGTCCCCTTTCACTTTCGCCAGCCGCGATGCAATGCCTTCCACCGCCGAGTTGCGGGGTAGCAAGAAAGCGGGTGATGGTTACCTCCCGAGACCGGGCCTTTTCTGGCAGTCAGCAGATTGATCGCTGCTCCAAGGGAGAGATCTCTTGAAATCTTGTTTTGGGGTCATTCCGGGCAGTGCCTGGGGTTCCTGGCCCAGGCCTCCCCCGCGGGCGCTGGGAAACAGCTTCCCGCAGGCTATTCACACCTATTGCTGGGGCCGGAGAGTTTGGGGGCGGTCACCTGAGAATGCTAGTCTTGGCTTTGATCTGCTCCCTAAAGCCCCGTCGGTCTATCCTGCTTGGTCGGGTGCTGAGAGTGGCAAAGCGAGAGATAGGCGGAGGGAGGCGGGAAGTACTAGGGGTCCAGGTTGGGTTGCTCAGAAAGAAGACACGGTGGCAGGCGAGCCTTTTTGCCCAGGCTGGGCTGGGTTGTAGGCAACGGAGTGCGAAGTATTTCTCGGCCCCCTTGTTTTCATATTCTTTCCTCCTTCTCACTCAGGACCTGAATTTGATGTTTTGCAAAGCTTCTCATGCCAGCTTTGTCTTCACTGGCCAAAGGGGTTGTGATGGGGTCTTTCAGGATACCTTACCTTCCCACCCCATCCTCACTGTCTTGGAAATCATCTCCAAGAGCAAATGGCCTCAAGGAGCTCAAACACAAAGGAATTTGTAGCTTGGTATTTATGCTGCTGGGAGAAAGCAAAGAATTAGAGAGATTAATCAGGGCCTTTCCTAAAAGAATCCATTTATCTGGCCTGACCTAAATATTTTAAGCAAAAGAGTGTTTAGGTGCAGTTGAGTGGAGGATGGTCTAGTCACTAGGGAGAATAAAAGTAACAGGCAGCAAAACTAGAAGTAGCTCCCTGTGCGTTTATTACCTCTTCCCATCCCAACAAACCCCCACCATGCCCCCCTCCACCCCACCCCCGCATTCCAGAACAAGGCAGGGCAGTAAGGAGTCTAAAGAGAGCAGGAGAACTGGACAATCGACCTTGTACTGACTCCTGTTTCCTGTGTAAATTTAAAATTTCCTCCCAGGAGCTGATTTTATAGCTAGAAGATTATGATTCAATTATATATTATGTGGCAGAAATATTGGGGAATCCAAACTAAAACAATTGGGCTTCAGAGAGTCCAGAGTACATATGTCTTCTTTCTTCCGAGGTTTGGAGGAAAGGAAGATTGCAGACTTTTTGTCTATTTCAGCTCTTTGAAATCTAGCTTTTTTTTGGGGGGGGGGGGGCGGCAACTGGAGACAGGATTAGGGAGAAAGGGAGTGGGATTGGGAAAAGCACTAATAATGCCTAACGCCACACCGTATTTTCTCATATTTCTCATAAGAGCACTCTGCCTACAAGCCTTTCTTTGACCCTCCAGCCCTGTGAGGTAGCTGTTATTAACCGCATTTTACAAATAGGAGCCACACACTCAAATGAATTGCTAATGTCACTCAGTGGTTTCAAATCCAATACTTTTTTTCTTCTCTACTTCTCTACACTTGCCTGAGGGAAGGGCTGAGAAGATGAGGTGGATAGACTGAGATGGGGTGAGAGGGGAGGGGATCCATGCACCAGGGGAGAAGGAAAGCCCACTGAGAGATGCAAGGCTCGGTTGTGAAGACGGGTTGACCTTTTTTCTTTTAACTTTTCTTATAGCTGGCTGGAAATATGTATTCTGAATCTGCTAAGGCTTATCCACATGAGACTCAGAACCTATATTATTAGCCACACAATTTGGGTTTATATTATTATTGTCATATTCTATTAGCACATTTGACCACAGAATCTCCAAAGGAGAATAGAGGGCCTGAGGGAAGTGGTGGGGTTGAGGGTTTACATCCTGCAAAACAAGCTCCTCAATGGAAAGGGCAAATAGAAGCCAGGAGAGTTGTGGGGGGTGAGGGTTTGCATCTGCCTCAGGTGTGGGTGTATAGATGGGGTTGTCAAGAGAATGATGGGTGACAATGTTTGTGAGCTGTATATGTCTGTTTATGAGGGTGAGAAACAAGTGATGTGTGAGCTGGTATGAGATTGGATGTGTGTGATCCATGATGGGTAGGAAGCTCTGGTGTGAGATTAGGAATTCCTGGCTACTTACAGCTATAAATACAGTAGAGGAAGAGACAGTCTGGAATATGGAGGGGTTTACCAAATGCTGCCATCACAGTGACACCACAGAGTCCTCCTTCTGCCTTCCCCACCTTTTATACCAAATAGCACCTTCTTCAGCTAAACCCAGTAGGAGAACTGATGGAATGGGGATACATGGAGGCAGGGTTGAAATTTCTCTTTTGTATTATTACATTTCTGTGTCCAAGAATTTTTAGGTCTGTTCAGATCTTGCTATATCCACCTATTCCTACTGGAAAACAAATTCTAAGCTGGTTTCTTTACCCATTTCTCTCCTCAGTCCTTTATCCCAATACCCTCTCCTATTGAATTCTGAGTCCAGGAGTTCAAAGGCAATTTTCTTCTAAATATTTGTCTCTCAAGTTTTGCATTTTCACTCACACCCTCACCCTGGGGCAAATTTTTCGTAGGTCTAGGCATCAAAAGGGTTTTGTTGAAAGATCCTTGCAGTAATAGAAATCATCACAGTCAGAAGTCTAGGGAGAGAAAAAGAATGAGCAAATGTGACTGAACAAGGTCTAGGTTTAGGTGCCATTATTTACCAGCTTCTGATCAGATATTTGTTCAGTGGGGGTAAGAATTTGTATCCTCAGGGTTGTTACAGGGAACAAATGAAGAATTCTCTATAAATAAAGATCTTATACATTACTATACCCACAGGTAATGAGTAATTCTTTGACTGCAGAGGGGATAAAGGCTACAGTTTGGAACAACTATTTGAAAACATATGATTGATCTCAGAATACAAAAAGGACAGCTTTTTGGCATATTCTATACTGAGGATCTCAAAAGATTTAAATTTAAGGAAGTTCCTCCTCCTCTTCTAGCTTTGAAATCAAGGAGGGACTCTTGGGACCTGAGGAAGCAATGTCTAAAGCCTGGGGGAAGAGGAACAGACTCTGGGAAGTCTGTTAAGGAAAGAGGCTGGAGTCCACGTGGCAGAACGACCATTGTATTTTTTTCTCCTTAATAAATCTTACCATGTATTGGTAAAAGTACTTAGGATTAGTAAACTGACTTATGTAGATAGAGAGATATGGCTTGTATAAATGACAATTCCAAATTTTTTCAATTAAGCTTCTAGAGTTACTAAAAAGAGTTTATTAAATTAAAGGACCAGTTAGATAGTGGGTGTAATTAACAAACTACAGAGCATGCAGACTTTTCTTCATTGCTCAGTGACTCACAGAAGAAATGTTTCTGTCCTTTGGCCTCCCAGCCCCACCCTCCACATTCTCAACCACCTACTCCGATTCCCAAGGTTGATACCTTACCAGAGAGCACAGGCCCCTCTGCATTCTTCCACACCTGGAAGTCCTTCTTGAGTTCTGGACTTCCCAAGGCTTGGGAGTGGGAATCCTGATATTTATTTTTTCACCTCCTTTCCACTCGGATATTCTGGGGATATTTGACCTTTCTTTCTCCCTTCCTTTGCTACTGAGACCTCAGAGATCTTGAGTAGTTATAGCACTGTCTCATCCAGGGCAGGGTGTGCCAACTTCCCTAGTTGTTAAGTGAGTTTCGGTTAATGCTTTAAAATCACTGGAAGGAAAGAATAGGCAAAACTGTAAAAAAACATTCTCAGAGCTCTGAGGAGAATGAGGAGTAGGGCTATGGAAGGTCAGGTTGGACCAGAGCGTATTTAGATAGGAGAGAGTTAGAGAAAAGGGGAACCCTTCTTTGCCACCCAGGCTCTCCCAGGGCTCAGAGTGACACCCCCCTCCTCCTGCCCTAATCCCCCCATTAAGGCTGCTCTGAGTTTGTTATGACAGCGGCTGAAGGCAGCTGAATTGCTGTTTGCTGTGTCTGCTAATTGGACTGAAGGGTTGGAATCTGGACACTGAAAGAGACCATTGTTGCTGTTTACCTTCCACAACTGCCTCCCTGGGGACCTTCTGGGTGAAGGGGAACAGCATGCCCTCGGGGTCATTGCACCCATTCCCTGTCTCTGTGCAAGGGACTAGGGTGGGGGGAAGTGTATCTCATTGCCTTGGGGTGGTGTGCACTCTCACAGCAGGGGAGAGACAGGCCTAACACCTGAGTCAGTCTCCAGGTCAGGCTTGGGGCCACTGAGAACTCCTAGGCAAGGGGAGGTGACATGGGCTTGTCCTTCTCCTCCCTATTCATTCCCTTCTTCAGGGGCCCTAGCCTTGCCCTTTTCCTCCAGCTGATCAGGCTTAACCCCTGAAAATTTTCACATTTGCTTTCTTCCAGACCAGTGATTCTCAACTTGGTTATGCACTAAAATCACCTAGGAAGCTTTTTAAATGTTACTGATATTTGGGTCCAGCACATCCCAGAGTGCCTGAGAATGAGGCCTAGGCATCAATATTATTTAAAAGCTCCCTTGGTATTTCTAAATGTGCAGTTAGGGTTAAGAACCACTGATATAGTCTTATCACTCTGCCTGGGAAACACACGCTCACACACACACACACACACATGTACACATGCAAGCAAGCACACACATGCCCTTCCCTATCTTTCCTACCTTCCTACCCACCCCCTCAAGCTCCTAATAGCTATAATACTATCAGGCAGATTGTATATCTTCTTCATCTTTATTACTGAATTCCTTGTAGGAGCCTTAGAATTTAGGATGGAATTTAGAGGTCTGTAATCCATCAACTGCTTCAACCTGAACTATACCCTAAGGGCAGGAACTATGACTCCATCTCCCAGTGGATTTCCGAGTAGGATCCAGATGAGGACTGAGCTAATCTGGGACACTTAGATCATTAGGGATGAAGGAGTGTGAGGTTCAGAGTTTCACTGACTCTTGATCTCTTCCTCCCCCAAAGTAGTATTGGCTATTTGGAGATCTTCAGAGAGGAGATACGGATGTATTTCTTCAGAAATACATCTGCCCCTGTCCTTACTGTTTCCAAATGTTTCTGCTTCTTCTCTTCCCTTTAGTTTTCACCTGGGGTGAATGGGTGTTCCACCACTCTCCTGCGCTCTTTCCTCCACAAGAGCACCAGAACCGTATCCAGCACCACGGACAGCTCCCAGGCCATGAATGAGGTGGCTGTGCTGACCCCCTATGCAGGGGTTAGGGTAGGAGGGGATCCTGTCTGCACCGTTATATATCAAAGACTAGAATTTTAATCTTTGGGAGTTGTTTGCAGGCAGTCGTTAAGTCTCAGGGAGAGGAAGAGGCTGCGGGCAGCTGTCATTCCATCTCCAGGAAATTGGGTTTGTACACTTTGGAGAGTCTGAATGAGAGGGCTCCAGCAGCAGGGAGGTTGAGGGTTAAATTTCTGGAAGAATTGAAGCTAAGCTCATACAAGATTCAGGCTCCCCCCGCTGGCGGTGGCACAGAGGTAAAGAACCCACCTGCCAGTGCAGGAGACACTGGAGACCCTGGCTGGATCCCTGGGTCAGGAAGATCCTCTGGAGGAGGAAATGGCAACCCACCCCAGTATTCTTGCCTGGGAAATCCCATGGACAGAGGAGCCTGGTGGGCTACAGTCCATGGGGTTGCAAAAGAGTCAGATACCACTGAGCAATGAAACAATAACCACATGTAAGAAGCAAAGTGTGTGGAGCCTCAGATGAGCCTCAGGTGGAGCCTTAGATGGCATCAACTCTGTATCCCTCATTTTACAGATTCACAAGAAAGTGGAAGAGAGATGACCAAGGTCACTCAGCTGGTTAGTGGAAAGGCCAAAATCCAGGCTCCTGGTTTCCATCCTGGCCCTGTTTATTGTATCTGATACCTCTTTAAGGACCCTCCCTGCTTGAGTTGGGTAGAGCAGGCCTATTGCAGGTAGGTAGAGTTCACCGATTGTCCCCATACAAAAAAGGACAGGATGCATGTCCGGGCATTTAAGGTGTCCACACAAGCCAGGAAGAGCTGGAATTGACTGTTCTCTCTGTCTGAGTAGGCTTGAAAGGGAGGCCTCAGGGAGAAGCACAGGGGAAGGTATACCTAGCAGTAGCTGACAAGCCCATGGGAGAAAAGGCAAGGAGGCAACCATCTGCCAGGGCAAAGAGGGCAGTGGATGGCCACAAGGAGTCTCCAGAGGCCAGCAAGAGTCACACAAACTGGAACGGGGCCTGGGAAAGGCCCTTCTGTGTGCCCGGTCCTGCTCCCCCAACACCGAAAGCCTAGAAACAAAGGGGCCATTCTCTCTAGGATTTGATGCCGCCATCTCCGGCTGGCAGTGCCAGGTGGTGGGGGCATCAGGGGGTGTCAACCCATTATCCCCCCGAACTCTCTAGGTCCTCTGGGGCTGGATGTTGGGAAGGTGGGTGTTCCATGCTATGTTGCCGTGGCAACCACCCCAACCCCCACCTTCCAAAGCACAAAGAGAGACAGCTTGCACCCCCCACCCCCAGGAAGAACCTGGGTCTGGTTGGGAATCTTCCCTTGGGAATCCTCCTTTCTGATGCACAAGCCATGGTGTGTATAAGCATCACCCTGTTTTCAGCTGAAGGTTCAGCCATCAGCAGACCATATAGCCGGGGAGGCTGGTATATCCAGAGTCTCTGGGCAAAGTTGTGTAAGAGAATCCCTGGTACTTGACCCTCTCTCCCTCCAAGCTCTCCCGTCCCTCACCTATAGCCAAGGCCATCCTAGGCCTTCTCAGCTGAAGCGACAGGGCCTTGACCTTCTTCTCTTTCCCAGAAGTAAAGGACACCTCACTATTCCCAGCAAGCCCTCAGGCTGTGGGAACGGAGAAGAGGGGGTCATTCCTGCCACCTTCCATCTGCACCCTCCGCCATTACTCATTAGGCATTCTGCCCCTCCTTCCGCTCGTTAAGCCTGATTTGCATATATTTGCATAATACAACTCATTTGCATTCCAGGAGGCTCTTGGTAGGAGCCAGGAGAAAAGGGGAGGGGGGCCGGAGAAGAGAAAAAAGGGGAGAGATTTTGTTTTCATCAAAGTATGTGTGTTGGGGAGGGGGAGGTGACAGGAAGAAGACCGAAATAAAAACTCACACTACTTTCTTTCTTCCTTTCTGCTCTCCCTCCCTGAGCTGGACTCAAATGCCAAAAAGAGATGCCAAGGGGCCGGCTTTTCTGTCCTTTTTTTTGTCTTGCTTCCTCCGGCCTTGGCTCCCCAGCCTGGCCCCCCACCTTGTTGGGCTCAGGCTTCAGAAAGAAACGGGCAGGGGTAGGAAGCAAGGCTGTGGGAACGGAAGAGGGAGGCCACCATCTTAGGTAGCCGGAACCTATAAAATGGCTGCCTCCGACAGGTGTGGGCTGAGAGCCAGCCCTGGCTGGTGGGCATGCAGGGAGGTGAGACCACAAGAAGGACTTTCTGGCTGACCAGGAACATTGTTGAGTCTTCCTACTAGTGGAACTGGGAAAAGAGGATTGGGAGAGAAGGAAGGAGGGCTAGATGAGGGATGGCAGCCCAGAAGAGAAGTGAGCCTCACACAGGATCAGGGGTGGTAGAGAGGTCTCTGTGCTGAGTTTAGTTCCAGACCACTAATGAGTGTCAGTGGACTTGGAGGACTACAAATAATTAAAAGAAAAACAAAACTGGAGGAATCAGAACTGGGAGTATCAGCAGGAGGGGGAAGCGGCAAAGATGTGGGCAGGCAGGATAGTCTGTCAGTTTGAGGGGTCTGTGAAGGGCTGCTATGTACTTGAGATGAAGTTCCAAGTCTTCTCTCCTCAGCCCATCAATCTGGCTTCCACCTTCATGACTGGTCATACCTGTACCTTCTCCAGCCACTCATATAGACTCTTCAACCAGACCCAATGGTCCTTGTTTAAGCCTGGTGACCTCTGGGGAACATTTCATACTGATGTCTTATCCTTTTGCCTTTGGCTCTTCTGTTGTATCCCTGATATGTGTTCTGGGTTCTAGTCATTCAGTCCTCTGGGTAGATCAAGTCTCCAACCAGAAGTGTTTCCTAAGATTTTGCTAGGTTTATTTTTCCTTTCCACTCACATCCTTTTACTTTTTATCATTTCAACCATCATTTGGAATTATTAGCACTCATTTCTTTAAACTCAAGATTTGTACCCTAACTACCAGCTGTGGTCCTGTCACTAGGCTCCTAGATCAGACTGGAGTGATGCATCTGATTGGCTAATCCTAGATCACATGACCAGGCCCTGGTTGCAAAGAAACCTAGGAAAGTTGTTCAGTCACTCAATCATGTCTGACTCTTTGTGATCCCATGGACTGCAGCACACCAGGCTTCCCTATCCTTCACTAACTCCCGTAGTTTGTGCAAACTCATGTCCATTGAGTCAATGATGCCATACAACCATTTCATCCTTTGGTTTCTGCAGTGGCATATGAGTACAACCCTCCAAAACTCCTGAGATGGCCATTCCTCGGACATAGGGAGGGCATTCAGATGTTCATTCACTCAGTATTGTGCTTTAAGACTTGCCCCACGTTCCTACTTCCCCCCCTCTATCAAGAGCATTGTTAAATTTCTAGGTCCTCAGGTACAAATCCTGAGCATTATCCTGGGATTTGCCCTCTTCCTTCCCCTTCACCCAGATCATTCACATCGGAACTCATCCCTTCATCCTTTGTAGTGCTTCTCACAATCCATGCCTTCTTTTCCCTTACCTGTCAGCTCATTCATTCAACAGGCATTTATTGGGTGCCTACTGTGTGCCAAGTGCTATGTTGAAGAGAAGGTGGAATGCAAAGCTGCTTTGAGGGCCTAGACACCTAGTGAGGAGGCAGACATGAGTGATTACAAGATAGTATGAAGGCTGCGGTCCGGAAGACCTTTGCATGGGGACAGCATGGGAGCTGAAGCCCTGGGATACCTTAGGGGAGTTGAGGAAGGCTTCCTGAAAGGCGCCAAAAGATAAGTAATCAAATAAAAGGGATAAATGTGATCAAAGGTATGCAGGGGGCTAACAGTTAAGGAGCTGGAGTAAGTGCCCAGTGGGGAGTGGATAGCATATGTAAAGGCAAGGAGGTATGGAAGAGCAGGTCATATCAGGTCACCATAGTGTCCATCAGAGGGAGTCTGGCCTGGGAGGAGATGGGAAATGGAGTCAGAAATCCAGTTATTAGGAGACTTATGTGCTTCACCAGGGCAATTGGATTTGATAGGGGTAGTGGGAAGTTAGCTGACAGCCTCAGAGATGCTGGGTGTAGAGTATGGCTCAGGGGCAGCACATAACCACCCGCAGCATGCAGGAGGATTCCTGAATCTAGCCGCCCACTGAGCCCGGCACCAACCAGGTATTTAACTGCCTCTTGGCTGGTACTGAACAAATGGAGGATCAGGAAAGGAGTGTCACCTGAAGAAGGGTCTCTGCCTCTGCCCCATCTAGAATCACCCTCACTCCTCTCAGCCACACACACCTGCAGACTCAGGAAGCTCCCTGGGAGGACATGTGGAGAAGCCGAGGTTGGTCCCCAGCACCGTGAGTGCCCGGAGGTCAGGGCAGGGGATGGGCCTCTGGGGACCGGAGTGTAGAACAGAGAGGTTCAGTCTTGGAAACTTGCTGGGGGAGAGAGTGATGGAAAGTGCAAGGGAGGATTCAGGGTGGGCCAAGGCTCTGAGGAGATTCTTTGCAGAGAAGAGGTGAGAAGCTGGAGAGACAAGGATGAGGCCACTGCTGGCCACGAGGGTGGAATGCGCATGGCGGGGGTGCTGCCCGCCGCCGCTCCCCCGGCCCAGCCTCTGCACAAAGGCCTCTCTGTGAGTGGCTGTGGAAGCAGTCCTGTCAGGTGAGGGCGCTTAGCTCTCCGTGCCCGTTGGGGGTGGGCTGGAATGGGGTTGGAGGAGCAGGAGGATGAGGGGTGGCGTCAAGCTTTAATCAAGTCCTAGAAGAAACAGAAGCCAAGACTTGGCCAGGGAGGCCATTCCCAGGACAGACTGCTCTCCACACCAAGGCCCTGCCCCAGCTCCCTTTCCATGTCTTTCCAGGTGTGACTGCAGGCCTGTCCAGCCTGCCTTCCCCAACGGTACACGCCCTCCCACAGTGCCTCTGAGGCTGGCCCCCCGAAGACCCTCTTTCTTCTTCTCGGCAGAGTCCCCTCCGGCTCTGTATGGAGCTACCCCTCTAGAGACGGCTGTGTTGGCAGGGCGGAAATTCAAGACTGACCAGATCTCAAAAGAAATCTAAGGTCCCTTCAGTCTCCAAACCCAGGGGGTTTTCTCTCCTTGCCGGGCCTCAGCGTCACGTAGCCTAGTCAGCAGTGTGGGTCAGACCTCCCCTACCTCCAACCCCCATAGTCTACACTCTCCTAGCTAATAAAAGTCTGGAGTGGGGCCATTGGATGTGGTAGAATGATAGAAGACACACCTCAGCTTATCGATTGCTCACAGATTTGGTAGAGAGGCTCCATCCACAGGAAGAACAGCAAAAGAAGGAGGTTTTGGATTTTGACTCTGGAGACAGGCTGGTCAAGAGACAAATACTGTCTTCCCTCCCTTCCTAGCCGTGTGCGTGCATGCCCATGGGCTGTAGCCTGCCAGGATCCTCTGTCCATGGAATTCTCCAGGCAAGAATACTGAGAATACTGTTGCCATTCCCTTCTCCAGGGACCTTCCTGACCCAGGGATTGAACTTGCCTCTCCTGCTTCTCCTGTATTGGCAGGCAGATTCTTTACCACTGAGCCCCCTGGGAAGCCCTACTAGCTGCGTGGCCTTAGGCAAGTAACTTAATGTCTTGGATCCTAGCTTCCTTCCACAGTTATCCTGAGGATCAAATGGATCAGGGTGGATAGAGGTGTTTTACAAGACTGTGTGCAGATGTCCAGTGTCCCTTCTAAATGACACAGAGGGACTGAGGGACACAGAGTTACAGGGGCCACTACAGACAGGTGGGGCAATCAAGGAAGGCCTCCAAAGTTTGGAAATGAGGGAGTGGATTGCTGGGGAGATGAGCAAAGGGACTCTGGCTTGTCTGGGAGGCATGGCCAGGCTCTGTGGACTGGCTGGTACTCTCTGGTCTCAAGTGGGCCAGCATCTTGCTGAGACTGGTTTGGGAGGCATTTGTTTTTAACAACTAGGTGGCAAAATGGACTCCATGGCCACAGCTTCTTTCATCCTTCTCAGGAAGAATTTCCCGCTGGCCCTGTGTGGACACTGTCCAGCACTTCTGGGAAGAGAGGGAGGGCGAAGTGAAGCCTGATTTCCCCATGTTGCCCTGACCTGCTCTGCTCCCTCATCTCAGAGTTCACCAGAGGGAACATTAGCCAGACACTGTGGCCCGCCCCCCCCACCACATACACACTGAATGTGTACAAAATGGTACCTCCAAGCCCCACCACTTTGGACCCTCCCAAGTCCCTGATTTTATGGTTCCTTATCAATGTCAGGAGTGTGCTAAATTCAGACCAATTTAGATCTCTTGGCCTGTGGACCAGGGAGACTTTGAACAGGAGGGTCTTTTGTCTCTGAGCAGTCATCCCTTGTTGTACACAAGCAAGAGTCAGGAGAGGGAATGATTTTGGCATCATCCCCCACAGATAGCACTGGAGTCTTTCTGCCTGGAGGGAAGGGCCAGGCTGAGGCTGGCATATGGAGGGAGAGCCCTGGGCACAGGGGGCATGAGTGTCACCCAGCTGGGGCTACCTTCTGCCGGGTTTGTCCATCCGGCACCAGCTGGCTTCCCGGCACTGCCCCCGCAACCAACCAGACTCCTTCTTCTGCTGTTACCATGGCAATTGGCTGCCATCTTGTACTCGGGGCACGATCTCATATCCGGATTTTCCCATGGGGTTCCTGGAGGATGGGAGATAGTTCTCAGGGGATTTATCCTTCCTCCTGATATCCACCCAATAAAAATTCATATTAATGTATGATTTTTTTAAAAAATGGAGGCTTACTATATGTCAGGCTCTGCTAAATACTCCCTGTGTGTTATTTAATATGTGAGGTAAATGAAGTAATGAGGGAAAATTTAAGAGAGAACCACTCAGTTTCCTGTTTCTGTGACAGACTTCTCTCTCCAACCAGGAAATTCCATGATCTTGCTTATCCCTGTCTTGGAAAGTCCTTTCCAACGTCTAACCAAGATCTGTACTGCTGAAGTACCAGTTCTTTGACCTTTGGCTTGACATAGCTAATTTGAGAGGTAAGGAAGGAACCACCCCCCAGTTTCAGCCACGTTATTGAGCTTCCTGGGCTCCAGCTGTTGGGATAGGAGAACTGAGACTTGGATAGATTGGTGAGAGGCTCAAGTGCCCCTTAAAGAGTTGGAGGTCCCAAGTCTCAAACTTTTGTTTAGAGAAGTAGAGTCAGTGTCACAAAATGCTTTGTAATTTCCCTTCCTTGTCCCCCTCCCCACCCAAGAAAGAGGCAGGAGCAGGAGACCATTGGAAAGTAATGGTCTCCTAGGCTCCTCCACCCAGTCATAGGGGAGGTTTCATCCAACAGGGTCCCCAAGAGATCCTGGAATGGTGAGACTTCTCTCCCTCTGGAGCTCAAGCAGAGGCCGAGAATGGTCACCCTGAGATAGAGGGCACCTCTAAGGGGCATCGAACAGGGGCCAGCTTTTGCAGGGGAATCATGAATGAGGAGCAGGTGGAGAGAGAAAGGAGGCCATTCTCAACTGAAGAAGGGTGGGCTGACGGGGAGGGCCTAGGGATAATTTACGATATCATTGTTCCCCGCCCCACTTTCCCAGCCCCCACCCTCTTCCCAGCCCCCTGCTACTGTACGGTTGCTAGGAGATGCTCCCTCTGTCTGGAGCTGGGAGGGTGTAACAGGCGGAGACTGTTCCGTCTGGACCCCTCCTCCCCCACCCAGGGGAGGGCCCCACACTGAGCTTCATCTACCACCCCTTCCCAGGCCACAACAGACACCAGTCTCCTCTTGTTCCCCCAAATCCAGCCAGCCTGGGGCTATCAGTGTTCCCAGACAGGCCGAGGATCTGGAGCAAGGAAGGTCAAAGGGAGCTGAGGAGGGATGTAGTGGGGACACTAAGGAGCAGCTGGCTTACCTCGGGGCCTCTGGGAGGCAGCCCAGGCTGGGCAGAAGACCAAGAGGGGTCAGGGACTCGGGCCTCAAGGAGCCCAGGCTTGAGGGAGACTGAGTCTTTACCTCTAGGGAGCTTCCAGTATGATGGGTGAGGCAGCCCTCCCATCCCCACCCCTCTGACACATCAAGGTTGGGGACCTGGCAAAGGTGGGTTGGGGGCAGGGCAGGAGAAGGGGGTGGTGGGGTAGGGAGGCAAGAATTGCCAAGTCTAGGTGGGAGGAAGGTGACAGTGATCTGAGCAGAGCTGGGCAATGCACATATGTGGCCCAGATACCCTCCTCTTTCTGAAATTCTCTTCTCAGACTTTAAAGCCCTTGGAGAAGTCGCATGAGGTGAATTTAGGGGGGCTCCCAATTCCAGGTGGGGCAGGAAAGGAATGCTGTGCCCACAACTGTGCTTCTGATGCCTGATTTCTGTGTTCAGTCGCTTAGTCGTGTCCGATACTTTCGACCTCATGGACTGTAGCACGCCAGGCATCCCTGTCCTTCACCATCTCCCGGAGCTTGCTCAAACTCATCTCCATTGAGTCAGTGATGCCATCCAACCATCTCGTCCGCTGTTGTCCCTTTCTCCTCCTGCCCTCAATCCTTCCCAGCACCAGATTTCTGTGTAACTCCTCTTGATTTTATTCTTTCCTAGGTACAGCTTCCCACTACCCAGGAAGGAAGGAATTGGCCTTGATTTTGGCAACCTCCTGCTTGTGTAAGCCCTTTCTTAGCCATTGTCTCGGTTGATCACCCAATGGTCCTGAAAAATTGGTAATGCTGTCCCCACTTTACAAAGGCATAATCGGAGCCCCAAGTCAGAGGACTAGGAAGTTGGGTTGGGCATCAAATGGGGCTTGGTGGATTCCAGAGCACATGCTGTCTCCCTGCCCTGTGCCGACTTCCTGCAGCACATGTTCCAAACGCAGGCAGAGGGACTGAAAGGAGAAGAGGACCAGATGGGCAGGGGGACTTCTCTGCATGTTCTCAGGGGAGGAAGGCCACTCCTTCTCAGGTGCAGGAGTGAAGTCTGAGGAATGCTCAAACAGTCCTTGCAGGTTGAAGATGGGGCTGGGCAAGAAGCCACAGGAGCTGTAGAAGTCAACAAAATCTTTTCAGGTTAGTCCCTGACCAAGGAAATATGCTTCCCGTTTTCCTAAAGCAAGTCCCCTGGGCTCCCACCTAGCCTCTCCCCTGCTGGGGATCAGAATTCCTGCCCTGGGCATTCTCCTCCCATTCCCCCACCATGGCCCTGCATAGAACACCTAGAGGAGATGCCTAGACTCAGCCACTGTCATGGTGGCCCCCTTTTTCATGGAGCCCGCCCTGGTCTTTCGCTTTTCCTGGCCACTGGACAGTTGCCCTCTGTCTCCTGCTAAGGTTTCCATCCCCCAGAAAAACCTTTTTCAATCTTGGCTTTTTTTTTTTTTCCTTTTCAGACCCAAAAGAAAAACCTACTTCATCCAGTTGGCTTGGGTGTCCTGTGAGAAGCCTTCCTGATTGACTGAAAGATGAGGCTAAGTTCTAACAAGTTGAGTGGCTCCTTCAAGAAGCCTGTGTGCAGGATGGAAGTGGAGAGGCCATAGCCTCCAGCCTGGGCAGCCCATTGGCACCTGGAGCCACCTCAACTTTGCCTCCCCTTTGCTCCTGTGTCTACAAGCTGTCCATCCCAGCCCACCCTGGTTTCTCCTGTGTCTTTTGAGCTGAGATTTCTCTGAAATGGAAGTCCCGTCTCAAGTCTAATAAAGACTCTTGATTACTGAACATTACTGGTGTTGGTGGATGTCCCTGGACAGGGGAGGGGCTGAATGGGAGGAGAGTGGTACCAGGCTCCCTCTGAGACACGGGTCCCTACCTCTGGGATGTAAGGCCTGATGGTCTGAGGTGGAGCTGATGGAACCATAATAGAAATAAAGTACACAGAACTAAATGTAATGCTCTTGAATCATCTCAAAACCATCCACCCACTCAGGTCCATGGAAAAATTGTCTTTCATAAAACCGGTCCCTGGTGTTAAAAAGGTTGGGGATCACTGCTCTGAGAGACCAGTGCTGTAGAAGCCACCATGGCAACAAAATGCGGAAGCCTCACTAAGACAGAACTTCCACCTGAGCAGGGTGGGCTGGGTGCAGGTGGTCTGCTGCCCCCTCTCTGAGTCACCCCAGGCTTCTGGGAACACCGTCCATGATCTGCTTAGTCCCAGCTCAGAGCAGTGGGCTGATGCTCCCAGCCAAGGAGGCCCCTAGGTGCCATCCCAAGAACCAAGAGAAGGAGAGAGGAGGGGGATGCTCCCTGGAGGGCCTGTGTGGGAGGTCACGGGGTGGCCCTCTGTCTTGGCCGCGATGGGACACATCCTTAAAATGTTCTCCAGGGTTTGAACAGACCAGAGAGAAAGAGCACCCCTGCGTCACAGGGTCACCCACTCCCGCTTCCTCTCTGTGCACCCTGAGTAGAGACAGAATGGGATGGATATGCCTAACAAGAAGGATTCAGGCTAGACAGCAGGCAGGACTTCCCAGCAACACCCGGGAGGGAACCTGAGGGAGTAGGGGAAACACGGCACGAAGGACCAGTGCTCTTGGTCTCATTTCCCCCATGACACACCTGTGTAAAGCTCGCTCCCCCAAAGATAGGCCCCCTGGAAAGTGTTAGAAGAGTCCAGAGTACCAGCTCCTTTTAAGCATTCTACCACTCCCTAAAAAGTCCTTCCTCCCATCTAACAATCCCTTCATGGAACTATAGCTTGAATCCTGGAATTTTTCTTTTTTTTTCTTTTTTTTTTTTTAATCCTGGAATTTTTCTAAATAAAAAGACTTAAGATAATACACATGGTAGAGTTTCAACAGCACAAAGGGAAAGTATGCCTCTTTCCCTCCCCTGTTCACAGCAACCCACCTCCTCTCCCAAAAAGCAACCACTGGTGCCTGCGTCCTCCCCAAGATACTCCGGGTGTTCAAGCATATACGTTTACACATGCTCCTCTTCCATTTAAGCCCTGATCACAGCATTTTTAGCTCCTCTAGACCAGGGCTCCTAGCCTGAGGTCAAGATGAAACTCAGAGGATCCTTGCAGCTGCTGAAATTGCGGACAGAATGCTGGGTAGGCAGCTGGCTATGGTTTTCAGGAAGAAATAATGCATTAAGAGGCACCTGGTCTGGCCCAGCTCCTCAATTTACAGAGGAAACTGAGGCCAGAGAGAGGAATGGTGGTATCCAGGGTCCACAGCATGATGGAGGCCCATCAGGAGAATTCTGGGCTCCTCTAGCCTGCATTCCAAGGAGCCCCATGGTCCCCCACAAGGACAGGGTCAAGGAGGGCTGCAGCTCAGAAAGGCAGTTCCATTTGTAGCACATGTGTCATATATAAGGGGCGGAGCCTGGGCTCATCAGGCCAGGCAAAGTGTTTCTGAGGTTCCCAGACCTCCTTTCAGGATCCTTCTAACTGCCCAGCCTTGCAAGGACCCACTGCCGCCCTGGCGGTCAGTTCCAGGAAGAGGGGTAAAGGGAGACAAGGGCTGGCCTGGGATCAGCATGAAGGAAGTTGCCCAAGTCTGGCCTCCCCCTCCTCCTGCGTTTGTTTGGACCCTGGAGCCTAAGCATCAACATTCTAGGGCTTTCTTAACCTCCAGGTGTTGAGGGCCCTGGGGACAGAGAGGCAGCCAGTGCCTGACTGGGGCCAACCCTCTGCTTCCACTAGTGGCCTGGCTCCTGGCTTAGAAGGGAGGCTCCTGGAGAAGGAGCCGGGGCAGGCATGAGGAGGTGGGAGGAAAGACTAGTCTGAGCACAGGAAAGGGGAGCAGGCACTGGTGACGGCAGGTGGGAAGGAGCCACAGAGGGTAGGATGCCTTTTGGAAACAGAAAGACCAGACACAGACAGGGGCAGAAAGGGTGGGGAGGGGTCCCTCCCTCGACAGGGATGGCAAGCCTGGGGTGGGAGGGTCCAGGCGGACACTGAGGAATGTGCTCTCAGAGTCCCACTGAGCATATGCAGATGAGGCCTGTCTGTATGCAAATGAGATGTCTATATGCAGATGAGCAAAGAGGGCATTCTCTTCTCAGGGTTACCATAGAGCCCACCCCTACCGCCTTTCCCCAGGCCCCCAGCTGCCGGGCAGCCTGGGAAGAAGCCAGGCCTAGGGAGGGGGGAGCAACCTGCAATAGAAGGTTAGACTTCAGTGAGAACTTACCAATAGAAAGTGGCCAGTCCTGAGCAGGGAACGGAAGAGGAAATGGTGGATATAGAGGGGCTGCTGAGAGAGCCAGGCAAAAAAAAAGATGGTGGTGGACTGTGAAAGAACATCTCAGTCACCCAGAAACATGGGCAGATGGCAGGAAACTCTGAGAGGGAGGCAGGAGAAAAAAGAACTTCGACTGAGCCTCCACTTTGTGCCAGGTCCCCCATGGACTGTCTTCCACTCACAGTCTCACTGCTCCTGGTGATAACGCTGTGAGGCCTCTCGCAGCTGCGGCCCAGACAGACCGACACCTCTGGGCCACACAGTTTGCGAGTGGCAGGGCGCTGGGCTGTCCGACTCCACAGCAGACAGCTGCAGCCTTTAGGACCTTCCCAGCCTTTCCTGGCCAGCAGCTCCTAACCTGAGGGGAACTGAAGGGCCCTGGGGGCTGGGAGCCTGCGCCTGAGTGGAGGGGAGGTCTGGCTGCGTCTCAGGCCCACAGAGGGGCTGCAGAGGGCTGGGAAGTTCAGTAGAAGGTAGGGTGGGGCTGTGGGGGTAACTGAGTGGGCATGAAGCAGGTGAGGGACAGCGGGGCAGGGAACGACGCCAGGGATAACACCGTGGGGGAAACTGAGGCCCATAGAGATTGGGAGGGTCGCCCTCCTCACTCAGCAGATTGAAGTCCAAGCTGGGCCTGAACCCAAGGCGCTGGGCCCCCAGCCCAGGGCCCCCTTCCTGGGAATGCAGAGGCTGGGCATGCGGGGTGTCTTTGAGAATAGCCTCTCCTCTTCCTCCAGTGGCCCCTGGCCCCCCACATCCAATGGTGTAGCCAAGGCCTTTGTGGGGAAGCCGTGGGGAAGAGAGGCCCCTTGTTGGTCCATTCATCATGCTGGAGGCTCGGCCAATGCCAGCCCAGGCACCGGCTGGGCTCTCCGTCCTGGGGGTGCCAGCCGGCCCCCACCCACTGCTGCTGCCTGTTCCCCAGCTCTGTCGTTTCCTGGAGCCTCAGGGCTTTGGCCCTGGTCCCGGCTGAAGGATGGCGGGGAGCCCCGGCCCCCGCGCCCCCCGCACCTCGCCTTTCACACGCTGGCACCAGAGCCGTGGGAACTCTGGACGGCAGCTGGGCACCGGTGCCCGGCTCTACCCACCCCCAGCCCGGCCGACCTCGGAGAGGGGAGAGGAACAGGCTGCCCCCAAAAAAAGATCCCTCCAGGATGGGGCCCTAGAAATCCTTAGCACTAATTATGAATCTGGGGACAAACAAGGCATTTGCAAGTCAATTAGTGACAGAACTTTCCCAGGAAAGCGCTTCATCCAGGCTCAACTTCAGACAGGGCCACATGCTGGGTCATCTTGTCCCTCCCCCTGCCTCTGCCCTGCTCGAAGCTCAGGGACAGAAGCCGCCCAATGTTCTGCCAGCCCCTGTGTGGCAGAGGGTCCCAGAGCCCCGACGGGCATGAGAGGCAGGAGGGCAAGGCTGCACTCTGCTGAGGTCAGTGAGAGGTCACTAGAGGTCTAACACCAGGAGACACTGTTAGGACCCTGGCCTCAGTTCCCCCCTGGGACAGAACCTGGAGGCTCCTGGACGGAATTGCCAAGGAGACAGCTGGTCCAGACAGGGTGGCATGGATGGGTGGATGGAAAAACAGACGTCACTGTAAAAGGGCTGGGGAGAGGTGCTCCCCAGAGAACACAAGGAAACCAGGTCAAGAAGAGACCAAGGGAAAGGCAAGCGGTCCTAGGCACCTCAGCGCGTGCCCAGGCAAGAGGGAGAGACTTCGGCTACACCCACGGGAACGTCAGGCGGACCGGCCGGCCAGCTGGGGCCCCTTCCCGTACAGCGGGCGACAGGGCCCATGGGGTGGCTGCTCCCAGACAGGGAGGCCTTTAGCTGGGAGAGGGGCTCTCTGCTGAGAGGACCCCTTAATTGGGGGAAGAGAGTGAGGGAAGGGGCTGTTTGGGCCTCGCCATCTGAGGGAGATTAAGGGATTATAATTAAAATGTGTTTGAGGGACTCCAAGCAGGTGGGTTGGGGCTGGTGCTAACGATCTAATTGCTGCCTTTAGCCGGGGCTTCAGCCAGGGCCTGGCTGCGAGGCTTGGTAATGAGTGGGGGTGTTTTTTTCTTCAAGGAGAGTGGGTGAGAAGAGGCGGAGCTGAGGGTCCAGGAGGGGAAGTCTTTCTCTCCACTTTGAACACCTCAGCTCGCAGGGTCACGTGCCTGGAGAGGCTCCCCCTACCGCTCTCCCTGAGAAACCAAGGGGAAGGCTGCGGCTCAGTGGCGTTCTGGGCAGCCTGGAGAATGTGGGAGCCAGGAGTGAGTGAAGAAGATACTTAGGTCACTACAGCGAGGGGACACTGAGACCGGGAATGGTTAGGGTGTCCTTGGAACACTTATAACAACATGAACATTAATGGCAGAAGTGCTCTGCGTCAAGCACTGTACCAAACACTCTATGAATGGATTTCACCCTCACAACCCTGGTGAGGTAGGTCTGCCCCGCAGGACTAGAGCAGAGCTCAGCCCCCTAGCTAAGCAGAAGTCAGGGGTCCCACTGGCCAGAGGTGGCTCCTTTCTAGGAATGGACAGAGGGATAAACCCTTTCTAGACTCTGAGACTTCACGCTGAGGAGCAAGAGCATGCAGATTGCAGCCCAAAGACCCCTGACTCTGGGAGTCCAGCCTGCCTGAGG
This sequence comes from Cervus elaphus, assembly GCF_910594005.1. Classification (NCBI taxonomy): domain Eukaryota; kingdom Metazoa; phylum Chordata; class Mammalia; order Artiodactyla; family Cervidae; genus Cervus; species Cervus elaphus. Next base: position 37,584,627 of record NC_057834.1, read on the forward strand.
TGGTGCAGACCCCCCCTGCCTCTTCTGCAAAAAGCACTTTAAGAACTGGGTACACATCAGGTGTCACAGAGCTAAGCTTTCACATATGATGTTCCCTCTGCTTGGAAAGCCATTCCTGCTGCTCCATTTCCACCCTTCTGAGAGATCCTCCTCTCCCCAGCAAACCCTGGATCCCCTGAGAGTTTACCCTCTCTGGCTTCTAAAGTTTTGTGCCTTTAAAATGAAGAAATGGCTTATTCAGAAATAAACCCAATTTAAAATAATAATTATTGCCTCTTTTTTTAAAGGCTCGGGAAGGACAGTGCATGTGTGCATGTTTTAGTCGCTCAGTTGTGTCCAGTTATTTGTGACCCCATGGACTGTAGCCCACCAGGCTCCTCTGTTCATGTAATTCTCCAGGCAAGAATACTAGAGTGGGTTGCCATTCCCTTCTCCAAGGGATTTTCCCAACCCAGGGATCAATGGGTCGATCACAACGCAGGTATCCTGAATTGCAGGCAGATTCTTTACCGTCTGAGCCAACAGGGAAGCCCGGGAAGGACAGCGTTTAACCCCAAAGGCCAGAGCAAAAGAGAACCCCTGAGACTCCTCACTGGAGAGGAAAGAGTGGAGTTTCAGTTCCTTTTCTCATCCTCCCCTTCCTCCCACCAGGTTCCTGCCTCCTCCCAGGGCCTGGTCACTCTGCCCTACACTCCCCCTGGTCCTCTAAGAGTATTTCAGTGTTGGCCCAGAGAGTGGAAGTGCTCCTCACTACCGGGTGGGCCTCATGGGCAGAGCCCCTGGAGTCTCCCTAGCTCTGCACAGGGCAAGTCCCGGAGCCAGCAGCTGCCCCTGCAAACACTCAGTGAAGGCCTGGCTGCTCTGGCCTGAAGCACTCTGGGGACTGCGGCTGGCCCTCCTCTATGCATGCCCGAGGGACGCTTGCGGCCCGGTCCTAGCTGCGGGCCCTGATACTCTGCCGTGTGCTCTCTCCCAGGCCACCTCCCCTCTCTGCGCCTCCGTGCCCCACCTGGGACATGGGTGTATCCCTGCCCTTCCTCCCCCTGTATGGCTGAGCTAAGGATAACGGGGTTCTGGGCCCCAGTCTTGGCGTTCTTATCTGAAAAATGGGGATACAAACAGTAGCTGATTGCCAGAGCTATTGGAGGAATTAAATGAGATAATGTATGTAAAGTGCCTGGCGCGCAGCAGGGCATGAAGCAGGGGCTCATAAATGGTGGCTGTTATTATAGTTATTAAATGGGAGGGACCCTACAGATTGTGCTAGCCTGGGGAAGGGACTCCTCATTATTGCTCTGGCTGGGAATAATGAGGCCTCGTGGTAATAGCCCCTTGCACTCCCAGGCCCCTCTGACAAAAGGACGCAGCGGCTGTGGACGGGCTCGACAAAGTGAGAAGTGAATGGTGCATAATGGGACTCTTAGGGGCTTAGCCTGGGCTGGGGGGCACTGGGAAGGACCCTCCGGCTGTGGCTGCAGGTGCTAAAGGACCCCACAGGCCAGAAACCCACACCAATAGTCTGCCGTTTCTCTGCTTCAATGTGGCTTGGTCAAGAGCCTTCAGCTGCAAACCCAGGTCATCTGGGCTTTTCCTAATATGGACGGAGCGCCTCTAAGTGTCAAGTGCATGCCAGGGCACCAGCCTGCACCAACACACCCCAAGACCTCTGGCTTCATGAGGCTAGTGTGCGAGACCAACACGAATCCAAAAAAAAGAAACAAGCAAAATACATAGAGACGGTGATGAATGCTCTGGAGAAAAAGAGAAAGGAGACATAAGGACTGGAGTCGAGGTGGTGAATTCAGCTTAAAATAAGGTGCTTCTAGAAGGCCAGATTTTGCTCAGCCTTTTCTTGTGGAAAATGTTAAATAGATGCAAAACTCAACAGACTAGTCTAATGAACCCCCACCTGCCCTTCATTCAGCTTCCACAACTGCCAATCTTGTTTCATCTGCACCTCCATCTACTCTCTCCTGCCTCCTATGTCACTCTGAAGCAAATGCCAGACTTCTCCTGTCATGGAGGATGTGATTTGAGCAAAGACCAAAGGAGATGAGGAAGTCAGCCACGTGGCCATTTGGGAGAGAAGCATTCCAGGCAGAGGGAGCAAGTGCAAAAGTCCTGTGCCTGGGATTCAAAGCTCAGGCTCCAAGCTCAGCCCGGCCGCTCCTGGCTGAGTAACCTACAGGAGTCTCCTAACTGCTCTGAACCTCGGTTTTGTCATCCGTGAAATGCAGCTTGTGCCCTCACCCCACAGGGAGCTTATAGGGATGAGATAAGAATCTCTACAAGTGTTTTAAAAAATAGAGCAACACAGGACTTCCCTGGTGGTCCAGTGGCTAAGACCATAGGCTCCCAGCGCAGGGAGCCCGGGTTCAGTCTCTGCTCAGTTGTGTCTGACTCTTTGGGACCCCATGGACTGCAGCCCACCAGGCTCCTCTGTCCATGGGATTTTTCAGGCAAGAATACTGGAGTGGGTTGCCATCTTCCCCACCCAGAGATTGAACTTGTGTCTCCTGCACTGATAGGCAGATTCTTCACATTGAGCCACCTGGGAAGCCCGGGTTGGGGAGGGGCTCTGGGGGTGGCTTCCTGCAGAAGGTTACCCCTGAACTTAGTCTAGCAGGTCCCAGTGACGGGGAGGGAGCCTGGACCCAGAGCTGGACCATGTTTTCTGGCCTACCCCTCACCCCCACGGATGGGCCACAGGATCCCAGGCTGCTGGAAATAAGAAAAGGGCCAAAGGCCCGAATGACCAACTGTTCTCTGAGGAGGCTTGGCCCCCTTTAAAGAAACTTATCATCACCTCCACCTCTCTCCCAGGGTGATTATCACCCAAAGAGGCCTTTCCTGGGGGGAACACAAAGAGACCCCCCCCCCACTCCCATCCTCTAGGCAGGATAATGGGCCATTCACACTGAGGGGACCCCAGCCCCACACCTGGCCTCTCAGGCAGCCCCCGACAGCCCCTTTGTCCCAGGCCCGCCCTGCACACTGGTGTCGGGTGTCGTGGCAGGGACGCCCGAGCCCCCAGCTGGAGCACTCCTGGCCCTTCCCCCACCTCTCCAGCCGCCTGGACTCTGGGCTCTATTTGGGGGGAACTGGGCTCACTTGGAATTTCACTCCTCTTGAGAGTTCTTATAGAGCTATGGGAAAATGGGAGGGAATAATTAGGAAAATCATTAGCGTCTCAAGGCCCATCTGAGAGGGATTAAGGGATTAAAAGCCTTCCAACCAATCTCTCCTACTTTAAGGGTGTTGTAGCGGTTTTGTTTTCAGGACTTTTTTTTTTTTTCCTCTCTCTCTCTTCTTTTTTCCTGGGTCGGGAGAGAGACTAAAGTCTTGGTGGATTCTTCCTTCAAAAGCTGCAGGAAAAAGTCAAGACATTGAAGTCTGAGGGGAGAAGAATGGGGAAGAGCAGGTGTGTGGGGGAGGGTTCCTTCCCAAGCTCTCCTGGCCGCTTTGGGTCACTTCTCTGGACATGAGTGGGTGCGGGGGCAGGGGCAGCAGCCAGGCTGGGCTGGAGGGGAAGCCCAGACATGCCTGCTGAGAGCTGACAGGCTCCCTTGGAAGGCCCCTGAGGGGCCTAGCCCTGCCTGCTGGGCCACCTACCACCTTCTCCAAGTCATGGCTGATGGGGTCCAGTGGAGGCAAAATGGGCCAAAGGTTCCATGTGACACATTCTGCTCTGGAAGCCCAAGGCTGGAGGTCAGAGAGGAGGGAGAGAGGCGGAAAGGCTGCGTCAACAAAGTTTTTTACTGTTTGCAGTGAGCAACACGGAGCCGCTGTCTTTGAGCCACGCACGGTCTGGGGGGTGCTTGCGAGTGTGCTAAGTCCCTTAGTCTTCAGATGTGTCTGACTCGGCAACGCTATGGGCTCATAGCTCCTCTATCCCATCAGGCTCCCCTATCCATGGGATTCTCCAGGAAAGAATACTGGAGTGGTTTGCCAGGCCCTACTCCAGGGGATTTGTCCGGCCCAGGGATTGAACCTGTGTCTCTTATGTCTCCTGCATTGGCGGGCAAGTTTTTTTTACCGCTAGTGCTACCCGGGAAGCCCCTTGTGAGAATGAGCAGGTAAAAATGAAGAGCTTGTTATAACACATTGTGAGGCTGGCTGAAATGTGAAAGGGGTGAGGGGGTCTACAGAGGAGGCAGAACTCACCCAGCCTGGAGGGATTTGGGACAGTTCCCTGGAATGGGTTATTTATTTCTGAGAAGATCCCTAAGGCCTGGCACCTGGTAGTACTCAGCAGCTATGAAGTAAATGTTCCACTAAGATGCACCATCCCCTTTTATAGGGAGTGTCTCACAGTCTCACTGAAATGGTCCCCCAACCACAGGAGGAGAAATTAAATCCTATATCACTTGGCTTAAGGCAAAGCTGTTATTTGGCTTGCAGGAGGGCAGAGGGGTGCACATTAGAGGGGTGCATCCAAGCTCTCCCTAGAGTATTCATGAACTCCATCCTGACCCAACCCCAAACATTCTGGGGAAGAAAGATGCTAGCTAGCATCATGTGACTCACATAGCACACCTCCCGCTCCACTCCACACCACACATTCACAGTTCCATTTCTCTGGAAGGCTCAGCTAAACCCCCTCCGAACCCCCTGTACCCACTGACCCTTGCCTTGAAGGCCTGAAACCCGGTGGGGTAGGTGGTGAAAGGGAGCAGTCCTTCCCAAGATGGAGGCAGGCGGAAGCAATCCCAGAGCTCGCACCTCGCCAATGGTGCGGGTGAGAGATGTTGGTGGCTGCAGCCCGCTACGGCATTAATAGTCGCGTTTATAAATGATCTTAATTAGCAACTGCCAACAAGAAGCCCGATTCTAATTCCACCAATAATCGAAGCTTGCGGGGCGTGGACAGGAACGCGAGTGGGGGGATGGATGGGATGGATGGCTCTCAGACCCTGTGTTTAGCTTGCAGATACGGTGCAGCTGTAGAGTGCGGCTACCACAGGGGCCAGCCCAGTGGCTGGAGAGACGGGCAGAAGGGGGACCCTGCCCCCCACCGGCTTCCACACCAGGGTTCCTTGACCCCCCATGATGCAGCCTCCTCAGATGGCCTTGGGACAAAATGAAGCGTGAGGAATTGCGGGGAGGAGGGGAGTCCTCTGTCTGTGCCTTCAGAGCCAGATCCCAGACAGCAGACTGTGGGATGGAGGCGAGCCTGTAAAAGCCTGAGTGAAATGAGCTAGAAGGGGATTGGGAACAAGCCCCACAGTGTCCGGGAGCCACATTCCTTGCTCTGGGGAGATGGATGGTGCTAAGCTGAGAAGGAGGGGACACTGGGGTGAGGGTGGGGGGGCAGCTTCTCTAGCTGAGGGCTCTCTTACCGAGGAGAGCAGGGTAGGAAAAGCAAATTTAAGAATCCAGCCTATGTCCTAGCACAACAAAGCCCACTTCCTCTCTCAGCCTCAGAGCCAAGCTGGGTCTGCTTGGATCCTGCCCAGGACCTTTCCGAAGACCATCCAGAACAGTCCCAGGGAGCCCTGGAAATCCAGGCCGAAGAGACAGAGCGCCACCTTCAGGGCAGAGAATCTCTGGGCAAGCCTCTCTGGGGACCACCTGCAAGTGGAAGAGAAGAGGGAGGGTCAAGGCGGGGAAGGATGTGTTCCGGAGCCCAGCAAGGGGAGGCTCTAGCCAGGTGTGGAGACAAGTGAGGACTTGGTTTGGCCTCTTCCAGAGGTGGCATCTGGGGGTCCTCAGAGTCTGGGCAGCCCCAAGTCAGAATGCTTTGAAGGGTTCCAGGTTGGAGCAGAGACCCAGTGAAGAGTTGCAAGGGAGCCTACTTCCAAGGGCTTCCTTGGTGGTTCAGTCCCTAAGGAATCTGCCTGCAATGGAGGAGGCCTAGTTTCAATCCCTGAATCAGGGACAATCCCCTAGAGAAGGAAATGGCAACCCATTCCAATATTCTTGCCTGGAAAATCCCAAGGACAGAGGAGCCCGGTGGGCTACACCCCCTGGGGTCACAAAAGAGCCAGACACAATTTAGCGACTAAATCACCAGCACTTTCAAAGGTGGACAGCAGAGGCAGACAGAACTCTTGACTGCTTCCCTAGCTCATGGAAATGCCTCAGCTCCCAGCCCACGTCCCTTGACCCCACCTCAAACTCCCCTCTTATCTCATAGTCTCCCAAATGCTCTCCCAGGAGGCCAGGCTCCACTGCCTGCACCCCACTTCTGCCTCCCCAGAAAGGAGTTGCCATGCGTGTTGTACCTGGATCCTCACAGAGGCCCGGAAGACAGAAGAGCCCCAGGCCAAACCAGAAATGAGCAGGCCTCAGAGGCAGCCCGATAACCCCTGCTTCCCACAAGACCCCTGCCCTACCAGCATCTTCCTCCTCTTCCTCTCTCAATTTTCTCCTGCCTGTGTGCATGTGTTAGTCGCTCAGTCAGGTCCGACTCTTTGTGACCCCTCGGACTGCAGCCCACTGGACTCCTCTGTCCATGGAATTCTCCAGGCAAGTATACTGGAGTGGGTTACCATTCCCTTCTCCAGGATCTTCTTTGACCTGGGCATCAAACCCAGGTCTCCCGCATTGTGGGCAGATTCTTTACCATTTGAGCCACCACGGAAACCTGCCTAACTGGGACTGAAAACCTGAACCTCCCTGATCAGTTCTCATTTTACTGTTCCTCCAGTTGGTTTTTCCCCCTCAAACCTTGTGAGTCCCAGAAGCATCACTGCTTCAAGGGCCCAGGCACCATTTCTGAAATAGCTCTCACCCTAGGAGCATCAGTCGTGGATCCTGAGCCTGTGCGGGAATTTAGGAAAGATGAAATCAGGTCCTGCACCTTGCAGAGTTGAAAGTCCATTTACTGGAGCTCAGCCTGCAACCCCCAAGAGCCAGGGCCAAGTTCCCAGCTAAAATGGACTCTGCTCCAAGCACAGTCTCTTGTCCACTGCCCAGATATATTCCTCCAATGCTGAACAGTGCAATGTGTTAGATGGACACAGGCTCCTGGGTTGCACCTCTTTCACTTGTGGGAGGGAACTTGGTGTGGCACCCCCATCGCTGAATCTCTAGTCACTGGAGAAGCTTCAGTCCTGCATGCCTGGTATTTCTCCCATAAAAGGTGGGCCTTCTTAACTGGTAGCAGCAGAAGGAAGCAGGAAGGAGGCCTGGATTGGGCCTGGGGCTCACCCTGTCCAGTAACCTGGTTTGGGGGAAACCATGAGTATTTCCCTCAAGGTTCTAGAAGGAAACTGGCTCCAGAGATAACCCAGATCAATGTCATGTGAAAAAAGGATGGAGATGGGGAGGGCAGTTAACAGGTAAGGAGGATGGGAAGAGCAGAAACTCTAGGCTAGGTTTAACCTTCAGGATACAGGGGCTCAGAGAAATGAACTGGTTTGTGCAGGCCATCAAGCTAGTGAGCTGGGGAGCAAGTTGGGAGCCCACCACGGTCTGACCCTAAAGTTAAGGCTCTTTGGGGAGAGGAGTAGGAGTGGAGGGAATAGGTGACCACCCCTCCCTTGCCCCAGGGCCTGATTTTGGTCGTCTTCTGCCTTCCTCCCGGGGCTGGAGGCTCCGGTGGGCGATCAGACAGCCGTACTGAGACAATGGCACTCTGTCCCGGGTAGGCGCTCCGGGACGATGGCTCATCCCTATGCAGGGGCCGCCTCCCCCACCCGGGCCTGGCCGCCAGCCCCTTTCAGGCGGTGGAAGACGCGGCGGCGGCCGAGGGGGATTCTCACAGGCCGTTGGACATTTGCATAGCCCGCTCGCCCGCCCGGAGACATTGGCCCGCATTGTTCCCGGGAGGCGGCGGCGGCGGCGGGCGCACGGGCCGCGGCGCGCGGGGCGGCGCGGCGGACCCGGCTGGGAGTGGGCGGGAGGGCCAGACAAAGGAGACGGGCGCGCAGAGCTGGGCGGCGGCGGGTGGGGGAGATCCTGACAGTGGGAGAGAAATATCGGGGTGAGGTGGGGGGAGCACGGCTGCCGAGTTAGTCTGTCCCGGGACCACCACCTCCCCCGACTTCGGACACCCACGCCGTGTCTAATTCCTCCTCGAGCTGGGGCCACCGTGCGCCGTGATTTGAATCCCAATAGCGGGGCATCTCAGGCCTTTCCCAGGCTGCGCAGGTTCGGAGGGCGGGGTCCTCCAGGGGTCACAGGAGCAGCTCGGAGCTTCTGGCCTGGGGATGGTGAGGGGACGGTCAGGCCACACAGGCACAAAAGCACCCTGAGGTCCGTGGGGAACCTTGGGCCTCTCCTCCAGATGTCTGGCCAGGAAACCTTGTTGTCGCCCACACATACTTGTGCCAAACCAGAACAGTGACCACCTCCAGAAACCCTTCCCTAAGGGTTCTGACCCTGCTGGCTTGACAATGACCCCGGGGACAGCCGGTTTTCCCCTCTCAGTGGGGCTCTTGGAGGCAAGCAGGGGCTCAGGGTCCTCGTCCATCATTGTCCCCAGAACTCGGGCACTGGGGCTGGACAGGCAAGAGTTCATGAGTGGGCAAGTGTCCGATTGTCCTGCATTGAGAGTAATAATGGTGGTGATCAGAGGGGCTGTCCCTGAGGGGCAGAGGCCTCATTGTCCTGAAGGGGTGAGGAAGGAGCCCCCTTGGCCCCTGTCCCCGCCATCTCCTTGACCTGCTCATTGTCACCCTGTTGACCCAGCCTGAATGGATGGGCCACTGTGTGTGGGGGACCGATGGTGCTGAGCTAGGGGCTACAGGAAAGATGGGGGAGGGGCTCAGTCACAGGGCAGCAGACAGGCTCCTAGGATACCCTAGGAGATAGGGCATTTCTTGCCCTCTGAGCTATCTGCCTGAAAGCAGTGATGGAGGAGCACTCCATACCCAAACTGCAAATGATGATGGCTCAGTCCATCACTCGGACTGAACAATCTATGGACTGCCCACCAGGGTGCTGGGCACCAGAGGAAAAGCTGTGGGAGGGAGAGGAGGAAATGTAGAGTGAAAAAACAAGGGCCTGGTTTTGAAGAGTTCAGCCCTGGACAGAGTCCCCTGAGCTGTGAAGCCAGGGTTCTGGATCTTGTAGATCTCAGCAGTGTCTTGAGCTGTGAGCAGCTTCGAGGGAGTAATGGAGACGCAACTGTTTGGTTACAGGATTTTCAGGGCCGTCTCTTGTTGGGTAGCTACCACCCTGTCCCTCCTTTCTCAAGGACCTCTTGGTGGTCACCCTGGGACCTTCCTCCCTTAGAAGCTGGTAACTGTCCTCTCCCAGGGAGGGTTCAATTGTCACTTCTTCAGGAAGCCTCCCTGGATTGAGATGGGAGCAGTGACCAGCCTGGGCTGGAGCAGCCCCATTTTGTCAAGCCTGGAGGAGATTTGGTTATGGTCAGAAAAGAACCAGAGTGATCAGGAAAAGATCAGGTGGCAAAATGCCGGTGGTATGTGTAAATGAATACTCATATACTGGAACTTTAGCCACCCAGGCTAAGCAAGGGCAGGGAGGGTCTTATCCTCAAGTCTCTCCTTTCCTATAAGTCTTTCAGATCTCTGAGGACTGGTCGGGAAGCTCAGGGGCAGAACAGGTCAGCTGACTGTACCTGGATGTTTTCAGGGCTAGAGGGAAGGCTCTGCAGGATGGAATGGGGGATGGGCCTCTGCTTGTCCAGACTCCCACCCTCCTGGGGCTCACGGGACAGGCTGCCTTTCTGCAATCTCAGCAGTCATCCTTCTGCCTCAGCACAAGGCTCTCCCTCCAACATATGGATCCCAGACAGCAACGGGGCAGGGGAGGCTGTGGAGGAAGGAGGGGAACTCAAGGGGAGGGATACACCAAGCCTACTTGGGCCACAAACGGGGGGTCCCATGGAGCACTTGTCCCTCAGCAGCCCTCCTTGTTCCTCAGCATTTCCTCAGCTCTGTGCTGTCCTCTTTCTCCAGCCCAACTCAGTCCCTTTAACTACAGTGAGGATGGAGCCTCGTGGGAACACCTTTTGCCCCTATCCCAGGATTAGGCCCCAGAAATCCCTCCTGGGGTTTGGTCTTGAGGAAGAGGTCTGCAGTCTTGTTCACTCCTGTCAGAAGCCTGGGGAGCAGCAGGAGCGGGCAGAGGGGCTCCCAGCACTTCAGGTTTGGGAAAAGAGCTCTGGTCTACTAGAAGGATGGATTCCTAGTCGAATGAAAGATCTGGAAGCCCTAGCACCGCCTGACATGTGATGGGGACTGGGCGCTCAGAAAAGTCTTGTGGCAGCAGTAGTGAGGACCAGAGCTGAAGCAGGCAGGAAGGCCATTAAGCTGCAGGAAGGACTTCCATTCTTGGTAGAGGATGCTGGAGCATGAAGGCCCCATCTTCCTCTGCTGGGTCTGGAGCGCCCTCTGGTGGTCTGATGGTGTCAGGCCGGCGGAAGCCCTGGGCCTGCCTTCCCCATTCCCTGCAGCAACTCTGCTTTGCCCTTCCTAGGCCCCAACTCCTCAGACTCTGGACAGGGACCTCAGTTGGTGCCTGGGGGCTGGCTGCTTCCAGCTTCTGAGGAGTTAGTGGCGAAGAACTCCTTATGCTACTCTTAAGCCTCCCGGGGCCCCCTTCCTACTCTGTTGAGAGGTCACCAAGTTGAGGGTCAGAGTGGTATTCATTCTAGAATAGGAAGAGCTCTCTAGCAGACTGAACTGTCTTGTAACAAACACACACTTGCTGAGGGAAATGAGCCCCCTGTCTCTGGAAGCAAGTAAGCGCAGTCTGGGCATTGCCCTCATAGAAGACAGCACCCTAGGGGGAGTTCCTTAGACCCAAGGAGGCAGGATGTTGTCACCAGTCAGGTCTTTTTTCACCTGAGGTTCTAATATTGGGAGTTAGATGGTGCGAGAAACTCCCCACATTCTCAGCTGCACAAAAATAAAGGAGTCAGAGTCCTTGGTGACCATGGTATTTATCACCCTCAGAGAGCCAGGCCCTGGCTCAGGCTTCACAGTAGCTGAGTGACGCTGGTCCAGGGAATCAGCAGTCCCTCGAGTGCCTCACTTGCAGCGCGTGGGGTGGTGGGGTGGGGGTGGGGTGTGCAGGGCTCTCTCCTCACCATGACCAGTTATAGACACCTGGCTCCTCCACCATCTCCCCAGCCTCCCACCACCCCTCCCCTAAGGCTCCCTATGGAAAGGAGCTCCTGTCTTCTTTCCTGCAGCGGAAGTGATGCGAGCTAATAATGAGGAGCTTCCCCACAGTAGGCAGTCATCCTCTTCTGAAAGGAGAGCATCCTTCCAAGGGCTGGAAGCAAGTTAGGCCTGAGTCTCTGTTTCCTCTGATCCTTGGGCTAAATGCTCATGTTCCCCAGGCACCTGGAGGGCGGGGATGGAGGAGCAGGTGAAGGGTCAGCTCTAGAGGACGGAGACCACAGCTTAAGGGTGAACCCCAGAGGAGAAGGAGCAGGGGAGGAAGGAAAGAGGCAGGTTGGACCAGAGGAGGCGAGGCAGGGAAGGGGGTGTTTGAGGGTGAGAGGACAACGGCCTGAGGGGAGGCGACATCTCACCTCCCAGTAAATCTGGTCCTCGTAGCACTGGGCGTCTGGCGGGGAGTCCAGGATGGGCAGCCTCAGCAGGAGCCCTGGTGGCAGTAGAGGACAATGTGTGAGGCTTTTTGCTGCCCCCATGGGGGGTTGCTAGGGCACAGAGGAGCTGGGAGGCATGAGGTCAATGTGATGCCTAGCACAGGCAGATCACAGCAGTATTTATCAAGCGCCACTTCTGCTAGGCCCTGTGCAGAATGCGTGACAAAGCACTGCCTCCCTGAGTAATCACAGCAACCCTGCAGGATGGACAGGATCCCTGTGTTACAGAGAAGGGGACCAAGGTTCAGAGAAGTCACATACGAAAGTGTGCACAGCGGGAATGGACCAAATAGTGAGTCTGTCATGGACCACAGCTTGTAAGCTTTCTGTGGGCTCCTCTCCAAGAGGGATGCAGAAAGTGTTTCTTGAGTAAATAAGTAATTAAATGAATGAATGAACTCTTATTTGAGGATAAGATCTCAAGGTGAGAGCAGGAAGGTGGGGATACCGAAGCATACAGACATCGGGAGGGACTGCCTGGCCTGGCATCAGTGGGCAGGCCGCCTCTGTGGAAGGTTTCTGTGCCCCAGTCTATTGGTGAGCCAGCCAGGCCTCTTCCCTCCCCACCCCGGCCCAGCCCCCGCCCGGGAGATGGCACCACAGGCCTCAGGGCTCAGCCTGAGGTTGGGCTGCCCTCTAGTGGGAAGAGGGAGAGGCACATACAAGCCACAGAGGAGAGGGGTTGGTCAGCAGGCTTCCCACCTTCCTTTGTGACCAGAAGGGAGAAAGTACCTGCTTGGTTCTCCTTACCTAGAGGGAGTCACCCCTGAACACCACAACCCCACCCTGCACCTGGCACGAAGTAGGTGCTCAACAGAGTAAATGAACGTCAGGGCAATGGGATCGATCCAATGGCCCTTCCTCCAGAGAAACCCCCCGCCCCCCGCCCCGTCTTCTCCCCTCCCTGGAGCTCCTCCTGCCAACTCCCGACCCCAGCCAAGGTCACTCACCTCCAAGGCCCCCACCCACAGAGGCAAACGTCAGTGTGACAAACAGCCCGAAGAGCTGGTGCATGGCCTGAGACGTGGCACTGCGCTGGCCCTCGGCTATGAGTGGAAACACACTCTTGAGGCTGCAGGGAGAGGAGGGTGTGGGGAGACAGGGATAGAGCACGGAGCCAGGGCTGGTCAGCGCACCAGTGTCCTGCACTGCTTTCTGCAGCAGCCGAAAGGGCCCTGGGGAGCCTGCCAGGCTGAGTCACCTCCAGGCCTTTGCTCCCATTGAGCCCATTGGAGGGGAACACCTTCCCATTCCGTGTGCCAGCAATGCCCTCACACCTTTCAAGGCTCAGTCTGAGGGTCACTTTTGCCTCCCCTCTCCCCTGAGCCCTGATGTGCAAAAATTTATCCTAAGGGTCAGTGTCTCTTCCTTGACCCTTTAATAATGACACTGTTGAAATCATTTATTCAACGTCCTTCTGCTGCGCTTGACTGAGGACCAAGAAGGCAGTCCCTACCCCAGTTTTTTTCAGCTTCCAGGGTATGGATCAATGAATGAATGAGAATAGGCAGCTTTTTTTTGTTGGCGGTGGTGGTCCACAAAAGGAGAAAGAGACTGAGGGAGTGAGTTTCAGGGGGATAATGATTCCATTGAGGATTGGGGGTGGGGTGAGGGTGGGGAGAACTCACCCATCTCCATAAGCTTCATGGGTGGCCAACCCAGCCACAAGGACCCCCAGGAGGGCTCCCAGGACCCCCGGCATCCCATGAAGGTTGTGTACGCCACATGTGTCTTGGACTTTGAGTTTGGACTCAAGGATGGGCTGGAGGACAGGACACCAATCATGAGTCTCATGTGTCCCCCGTCACCCAGGCCTGTTGGAGAGGAGGAAGGGTGTGAAGACCCCCTGCCCTGCTCAGGGCCCGAGGGGCTTATGTACCGTGAGGAACTTGTACCCCAGTGTGGAGATGGCCCCAGCCAGGAAGCCAGCTGCCAGGGCCCCAAAGGGTGTCAGCATCATTTCAGCTGATGTCCCCACTACAACCCCTCCGGCCAGTGCTGCGTTCTGCACGTGGACCTAGGGAGCACAGAAGAGACAGGCACGGGGGGCCCTTTCTGAGCGCCACACCCACCCCAAGCCCACCCACCACAGTGCCACCTGCTGCTTCTCCACCATCTAATCCTCCACCTCTCCTGTGGTCCTCGCCTCACCTCCTGCTCTGACCCCAGCGCCTCCAGTGTAGATGTAGCCCGCTGTGCCTCTGCCCTTACCTGTTCCCCTGGAGGATCTCAGACCTCTCCCTGGCCTCCCGGTCCACCCCTCTGCCTCTCCCCACGCCTCTTCCCCATACCATGTCCAGCCGCCCATCCCCCCCAACAAGGGCTGACAAGGCGAAGGTGCTGAGGGTGCTGGCGGTCAAGGAGTAGTATGTGTTGAGAGTGGTCCGATGCTGCCCGTCCCCCAGGGCGCTGGGTGCAGAGTTGAAACTAGGCCAGAAGAGCCACAGGAAGATGGTCCCTAAATGGGGGGCAGGCAGGCAGAGTGAGAGGAAGTAAGAGACTCCCTCACAAGGTACAAGTTGTGTAACTGCAGTCAAGTCACCTACTCTCATCAGCCTCAGTTTCCTCATCTGTAAAGTGGGGCTAGTGACATATACCTCAGGAAGTGAGGACTAAATGAGATGATGCATACCAAGTACCTAGCCACGGTCTGTTACTTTAGTTAGTGTTAGTCTCTCAGTCATGTCTGACTCTTTGCGACCACATGGACTGTCGCCCCCCAGGCTCCTCTGTCCAAGGGATTCTTCAGGCAAGAGTACTAGAGTGGATTGCTATTCCTTTCTCCAGGAGATCTTCCAGGCATCAAACACAGGTCTCCTGCATTGCAGCTGGATTCTTTACCAGCTGAGCCACCAGGGAAATCCAACCATGGCCTCGTTGTTGTTCAGTAGCTCAGTTGTGTCCGACTCTTTGTGACCCCGTGGACTGCAGCACACCAGGCTTCCCTGTCCTTCACCATGTCCCAGAGCTTGCTCAAACTCATGTCCATTGAGTTGATGATGCCATCCAACTATCTCATCCTCTGTTGTCCCCTTCTCCTCCCACCTTCAATCTTTCCCAGCATCAGGGTCTTTTCCAATGAGTCAGTTCTTCACATCAGGTGGCCAAGGCATTGCAGCTTCAGCTTTAGTCCTTCCAATGAATATTCAGGGTTGATTTCCTTTAGGATTGACTGGTTTGATCTCCTTGTTGTCCAAGGGACTCTCAAGTGTCTTCCATGGCCTAGCTGGTACTAAATGTCTAACAACTGGTACCATTGAAGGGTACTGGCATGAGAGGGAGTTAGTTACTTGATTGAAAACCATGGGGGGTTGAGTTTTTTTTTAAGTATCAGAAAAGGAAAAAAAAAAAGGCAAAGGGCACCACATGTCAGGCACGAATCTGGCACTTGATATCCATAACAGGAATATCATTTGTTTTATAACCTCAACTGCCACCTGGAGAGGGTGGGCCCTGCCCTGAGCACTGGTGAGCTGGGCCTGGGCATCTAGGGCAGGAACTGGGAGCTCCATAGGCCCTGCTGCCCTGTGAGGTTCCCAGGTCAGTCCTGGAGGGAGAGGTGGGGGGCAAGAGAGGAGGGGTCTGGGGACCCTGTGGGGTAGGGTCAGCACGGCAAAGAGGCTTGAGTGACTGCCCCTTAGTCCTGAGTGGTCCTTGGGTTGCGATGTAACTTCTGCACCTCCACAGTCTGCAGTAAAATCTACCACACATACACATGTGTCTTCTGAGAAGAGTTTTGGGAGGAATCAAGGAAGAGACCCATTTTCCTGTCCAGCAGGAGCTGAGAGGCAGACGAAATCTGAGAATGTAAGCGTCCCAGGAAAGCACAGAAATCTTCGGGAGGCCTCTGGACTTCAAACCAAACTTATCAAAGGGCAAGGAGGCCTCAGTTGACCTAGGGTTCCATGTGCTCTGTTTCACAACACACCCAGATGTGAGCAAGAAACACAAAGCAAGTCTCTTTTTAATGTAAGAATGGGCACTTCAGTAACTACTCAATACTACCTTCAAAAAGGTAAAATATCAATTTCCTTTCCTGACTCATCAGTGAATGGAGAGGAGCAGAGGTACAGGCTTAGAAGAAATAGGTGGTAATGAGGGTGCTTGCAGGTCAGACCCTACTCCTCCCAGGGGTGACCTGTGACCTCTCCTTCTCTCCTGAGAGTGCCAGGACTTCCAGCAATTCTCCTGGGAGGAAGTGTCTTCAGGAGGTGGGAGGCAGCACCAAGGGAAAAGGCCTAGAGGTTAGAGATGGGGAGAAGCTGAGTCTGGCTGGAGAGAGAGGGGGAGAAAGAGGTGGGGAGTGGGGAGGGGAAGGGGAGCAAATGACTGCAGGGGCCAGTATCCCTGACTGAGGAGTCTGGTATTTAACTGTGGGTAGGGGGGCCCTGAAGGCCTTTAAACAGAGATAGGTACCATCAGACTCGGATTTAGAAAGGCCCCTGGGATGGATCTTGGGCTTCCCTGGTGGCTCAGACAGTGAAGAATCCACCTGCAATGCGGGAGACCTGGGTTTGATCCCTGGGTCAGGAAGATCCCCTGGAAGAGGGTAGGCCAACCCACTCTAGTATTCTTGCCTGAAGAATCCCATGGACAAAGGAGCCTGGCGGGCTATAGTCCATGGGGTCACAAAGAGTTGGACAAGACTGAGCGACTAACACCTTCATGAACATATTCTGGGATGGAGCCCTGAGATCCATGAGCTCTGAGTTCTAAGAACCTATCATAAAACTACCAAAAATGATGAGCAAGGGTCCCCAGGCTCTGATGGAAGAGTCCGAGCTGGAAGGGAGTTTGCTGCCAGAACCCCATGACTTATAGGTGGCACCCCGAGACCAAGCCTGGATATGAACTAGCCCCTCACCCACCACACCTCGGCAGGCCTCACCAATCATGGCAAAGAGGTCCGAATGGTAGACAGAGCCCTGGCGATGCTTGCTTTTCTCCAGCTGGGGCCTATAGAGGACCCGGGAGAGGATCAGCCCGAAGTAAGCACCAAAAGTGTGGATAGTCATGGAGCCGCCTGCATCCTTCACCTGGGGAGGTGGGGCTGAGGTCGAAGGGCAGCCCCTTGCCCCACTCCTACCCCATGCCTTCCCTGCTCAGGGCCTGGCCATGCCCACTCCTCATGCCATCCCCATCCCAACTCACCTCCAGGAGACTAAGGAGGACAAACTCGTTGAGGCCAAACAGCACCACCTCCAGCAGGGCCATGAGCAGCAGCTGAACCGGCCCAGTCTTGCCCAGGATGGCCCCAAAGGAGATGAGCACGGCCCCAGCACAGAAGTCAGCATTGATCATGCTGGGGGTTCGGATGCGGGGTGGGGGGGGTGAGGGGGGCTGGAAACAAGGGCAGCCCGAGGGGGAGGGGGCGGGGAGGGGGCAATGAACACACCAGGCTAAATTCTTCCCTGGGAGGTGGGAAGGGATCACCTCCCTTTTTTGTGGAGATTCTGGGATTTGGCAAACAAAGCCCAGGACAAGTGGAAGAACCAGCTTTTGAATCAACAGCCAGCCCTGCCCTTTTCCATGATGCTATCTATCCTCCCAACAGCTCTTGAGTAATAAGGGGCCTAAAGGGAGGTGTGGGTCAAGGACGGAAGAAGAAATCAGACAACAAGAACAGGCAGGGTACCTAAAAGAAATCAACTGATGGGTCAAAAAACCTAGGTCAGGAAGCAAACTTGAAAGACCAGGCTTGAGCTGGGTCCCTTGGGCAGGGGCCTCCCAGGTAGACCTAGGGGAGCCAGGGAGGCCCCTGCTGCCCACCTCTCCACGCCTACAAGGATGTAGCCACCGCTGAAGGAGTGGAAGAAGCCCTGGATGAGCGTGGACCACTGCAGGGCAAAGGCGGCCAGGAGGAAGGTGAAGCCCACGCTGCTGAAGCCGTAGCGCTGCAGGAAGACCATGAGGAAGCCGAAACCCACGAAGATCATGACATGCACATCCTGGAAGCCTGCGAGGGGGGCATTTGGGACTACTCAGGCCACCACCTATCTACCCATCAACCATCCTGCCGCACCCCCCAGCTCTCACCAGCCAGTGCCGCCTTGAGGCCGGAGCCAAGCCTATAAAATTCCCCAAGGCGTGGCCAGGCCTCCCAGCCTGGCTCACCGGTATAGAGCTGCCCAGCTTGGGACCCCCACCATCCCTGTTGTCCCCAGGTCAGAGCAAGAGAGTAGAGCCTTCTGCTCTCTTCTCTACCCGGCTCAACGGCCCAATCCCTGGGACTTTACGACCGGTGAAAAGTCCCACCTTTCCTGTGCATTTTCCTGCAGCAGCCCCCGCCCTCTGTGATGGAATTCTCTTCCCCTTCTGGCCTCTGTGCTGGAAGTTCATCTTGATGTCTAACCTCCATTCCTCATACTTCAGAATCTATGCCTCTCCAATTTTAGGGTTTTAAATTTTACAAATTAATTGATAAAATAACTGTTAACTTTGTAGAACTGTATAAAATAACTTTAATAACTTTGTTAAGAGGTTATCTTAGGGAAAAAAGGAATTGAAGGGAGGGGGAGGGCTGCTGAGCCATACAACTCTGGTGCAAATAACACCCCCTGGAGATTTGCAATATGGCCACTTATGGGAAAGAAGATTTTACCCTATAGTTTGCTTCTTTCTATACTTTGGATATCTTAACTTTATAGATGAATTACTTGAATTTTTTAAGTGTCAGTGGGGTTTCTGGGGAGGGAGACTTGGGGTCTTTTCTGTTTGCTTTCCATTTAGTGTACAAAAATCTAAAATAATAAACAGCCATATTGAAAATGAGATACATACAACAATTTGCTTTGTATTATTTTGTTTTGTACCCCTCCCACCATCTACTTGTAAATAGGGCTAGAAACACAACCTCGGGTGATGTTCAGCCAGTGCATCTCATCCTGTTTCCTTTGTCTTGGGTCTGTGTATCAGAAATGCTGTGCTATCCTTGGCTTTAATTGCGAAACACTAGAGGAACATTTGAGTGCATTATTGCATCTGTTGTAAATAACTTATTGAGAAACAGGGTCAACCAACCATGACCCTAAACTCTCCTTTCATAGCTCCAGGTGGGAAATTTCTCCTGGAACTTAGTACTAGGAAATGTCATCTCCCCTAAGGAACAAGGAACTGACCTGCTTTCCTTCACTTATGTTTACTAAGAAGTCATAGAACTAAAAACAAACAAACAAACAAAAAAACCTAAGCAGTCATGCATCAGACTCTGGGAATGTAGCTGTCACTGGAAGACAGACATCAAAGGAATCAAAGAATCACGTATGTGAGGCTTCCTTTATTCTGATGAGAACATGTAACTGTCCATATTTCCCCTTTTCTTGGCTGCCCGTAGCTCAAAGCTACATTGGAATTTCAACTATAACTGCTTTAGGCCTTCACAGCCTTCATTATTTGTGTTCTTCTCTGCTTTTCTTTTCTTATTCACATGTTTTTGTTGTAATTGAATTCAAATAGAAAGAGGCAGATCACAAAAAAAAAATCACAATCACCTTTTTTGTTTAAAGGTAAAGAAGCAACAACAAGGGATTTCCCTGATGGCCCAGTGGCTAAGACTCTCTGCTCTCAATGTAGAGGGCCTGGGTCCAATCCCTGGTTGGGGAACTAGATCCCACATGTGGCTACTAAAGATCCTAAGGGCCACATCTAAGACCCAGCACAGCCAAATAAATAAATAAGAACCATCAACAAGCCAAATATGTACTACTGAACTTCAGAATGCAATCAATAACTTTGAGAGAAGCAAATGTGTGTGTGTGTGCTGAGTATGGGCTGATAGGAAAGGAGTTTGCAAGCCCCTGCAGAGAATTGGGGACATGCAGCCCCCGCGGCCAAGGGGGTGAGGGTCTGGAAGTCCACTGGCCTCGCTAGATGTCCCCACCACTGTGCCACTACTTCAGCCCTGCCCACTCCTCAAGTCGCCAAGATCTCTCTTCCCTCTCAGGTCTTAAACCCAACAGAAAAGGAGAGGTATTGTTTAGATCTCAGTATGCAGCCTTAGTGCTTTCAGCCTCACCACCTGACTTGTCTTCTCCTTGTGCAAACAGTAAAGGGGATGCCATGTCTGTTCTTTCGCCCAAGGACAGCAAGACAACAGAGGGGGCTGGGGCACAGGGCTCCGCGCCCAAACCGCTCCAGAACTTGTCTTAAATGGCAATATTTACATATCCCACCTGGGGTTTGTTTGGAATCAAAACTCAATCCCACGGCTTTTCACCTGGAATCTAAACACCAAGAAATCTCCTTTATTCATTCCATTCCATGGAATGTTCCACACAGACATTCTCTGTGGGCTGTGGAGGGTAAGGGGCTATTCCAGCTGGAGGCAGGGGGATAGATATGATGATCCCTCAACATTCCCTTCAGGGGATCCCTGGGTCCAGCAGCATGGAGTCTGTTTCCCATCATATCCCCAACCCCTCCAAACCCATGCACCTTTGGCTGGAGAGAAGGTTAAAGCCCTCCAGGGCCACCTGTCATCCTCCCTCCTTCCCTTACTGCCTCTCCCCAACCCCACCAGATGATTCCTGAACAAGGTCAGACTGTGGGACAAGGGAACAGGGACAGCTGGGGCTTTAGCATCTCACAGAGCTGGCTTTAAATTCCAGCACACACACACACACACACACGCACACATCCCCTTAACTTCTCACTGTGTGACCACGGATAAGACACTTAACCTCTCTAAGCCTCAGTTTCCTCATCTGTAAAGTGGGGATATAAAATATGAGAAGCAGGAAAAAGGGAGTGGTGAGCTGGGGAGGTCATCTCTCCCCACCACTCTACCTCCACCTGCCTTTAAGAGGGCAGATCAGGCTGTATTCTCCTAGAAGAGTGAAAAACCACTCTGGTCCCAGTCACCCACACCCCTAACCCCAACTCAGGAAGATCCTGTTTCCATCTGTCTTAAATCCCTCTTCTTGCAAGTAAGGTCTCAGAGACAAAGAACCTGTCCATATTTTTTCTTAGAACCCTTTTTCATCTCTGCTTCTGTGTCCCCTGTACACTTAGACCTTCCCCCTAGTCTTTTCCCCCTCTGATTTTCCATGACATCTCATGAAATAAGAGGTTTGCAATGTGGGGTAAATGCTGAAGATGGGGAGTCAAGAGACCTGGTTCTAGGTGGGCTGACTTGCTGTGTTATCTGGCGCAGTCGCATTACCTCTCTGGTTCTCTCTCCACCTCTGAGAGGAGTGAACCAGCTGGGCTCTGAAGGCCCTCCCTGTAGAGGTAACAGCAGACACTCAGAGCAGCCATGCCCGTGGCGTCGGCTAGCCCCACTGCTTACCGGCAGCGGCAAAACTCCCTTTCATCTCCCAAATCAAAGGGCAGTGGCCACACCACCCTCTGGCCCTGACCACTTCTCCTGGACACAGGGACAGTGGTGACTCGGCGCACCAAAGCCCCAGGCTCCAGGCACCTCACACCTCCCTCCTTTCCAACCCATCCCCAGGGTCCCAAGTCCACAGGGATAAAAACCTAGTGCAGAAAGAGGTAGGATTCCCACTGCTGTTCCTCTTACTGCAATCCAGGGACAGAAAGCTGTGTATTCAGGAGAGTTTATCATGCAACGGAGGAGCAAGGAAGGTCAGGGAGGCCTTTGAAGCAACCAGGGCTTGGAGGCCTTGATTGAGGCCCATGGGAGAAGCAAATAGGGGTTCATGACAGGCAGCCAGGTCAGACTCTAGAGCAAGCGCTTACAACTCTCAGTCCATGGACTGTTCCCCCTCCAACTCTGGACAAATGCATGACCCCAAAAGCCTGCCATCCCAGCTCTGTGGCTTTGATTTCAGCATCCGTGGCTCACTCATGCAGCCAGAATTGGGGTAAAATGTGGGGAAGGAGGAGCTGTAGCCCCCTCTGCCTAGGACCAAGCCTCCACCAATACTTTGGCCACCTGATGCAAAGAGCTGACTCACTGGAAAAGACCTTGATGCTGGGAAAGATTGAGGACAGGAGGAAAAGGGGGCAAGAGAGGATGAGATGGTTAGATGGCATCACCGACTCAATGGACATGAATTTGAGCAAACTCTGGGAGATGGTGAAGGACAGGGGAGCCTGGCATGCTGCGTTCCATTGGGTCATAAAGAGTTGGACACGGTGGAGCGACTGAACAAAACCAAGCTTCCACTGCACCCTCTCAATCCTCAGCACTGTGAGCTTCATTGTACTGGGGCTGGAAGAGAGTCAGGTGAGGACAGCTGCCACCAGCTCTGCACACAGAAAGTAAGGTAATAAAAGCTGGGATTTTTATAGGAGACACCCACATTCTGGGCCTTGTTTGAATGTCTATCTTTCAGACGAAGGCACCTTTCTTCTCATTGCTCAGATGGGGAAAATTGAGGCTTAGAGACCTGCTCAAACATTTGTAACAAAGCTTGGGAGATTTGGTGCCCTTGGTCCTAGCTGCCCAGGGCCTGAGTCACAAGGCTAGTTCCCCCAACCTTGAGGGAGAGGTTCTGTCCACAACATGAAGCAGGGGCTCAAATTTCTCCTTCCTGGGCCTTGTCAGCATGCAGGTGAGCTGTGGTGCTAGGAGCTTAGGATGCCCAAGTCCTAGTTCCATCTCTGTCACTCACATACTAGGTGATCCTGAATGAATCACAGCCCCTTTGAGCCTCAGCTTCCTTCCCTGTGAAATGGGTTAATGACCCTGCCTTGCCTCCTCCTTGGGGCTGTGAGGCTGCTACTCTGCGATTGGCTGGTGGCTACTTACATCATTTTTTCTCTGACTCTGGAAGAACCAGCTTTGGGGGACTGGGGAAGAAATGTCTGAACCCACCAGCCTTGGCTGCCTTCACAGCTATTACCTGCATCACTGTCTCCCTCACCCCACCCACTACCTCCCCTGCCCAGAGGATTTCTTTTTCTCCTTGTGTTCAGGGTGGAGGCCTGAGAAAAGACAGTCTCTAGGCAAAGCCCAGATAGGCCAACAGGAGAGTAGGTAAAGCTGGAGCTTCAGATTTGGGTTCAAATCCCAGCTCGCTCAGTTCCCAGACCCTGAACCAGCCACCTAAACTCTCTTAGCTCAGTTTCCCCATCTTTGTCCACTTCACAGACTAAAGGAGAAAATGCATGTGCCGCCTTTGGCGTAATACCTGGAGCGTGGCAGACACTAGTGAAAGGATATTATTATAAATCTGGGGCACCTTCATCTCAAAGCAAGAGGGTTGCCCACCGAGGGGTAGATCTGGGCTCCCTCCCAAGTAGTCCCTCCCAAGACACCAGGGAAACTTAGGGTCTTAGCTCCCCGTGCGCCCTCACCCGCACTCACTTGGGTAGCGAAAGTAAAATTCATTGTCCGCGTCACTGTGGTTGCCCCAGTGCCAGAGGGCAGCGTCGGTTTCACGGTTGTAGCGGACAAAGACCGCAAAGAGGATGGCGGTGGCGCCCTGGAGGAGGAGGCACAGCAGGGGCAGCTGCAGTCGCCGGCCCGCGGAGCGGCGGGGAGACCAAGCCATGGGACAGAGGCTGCGAGTCTCCAACGCGGCTGTGGCTCCAGGCGCGTGGCGCGAGCAGACTCCCGGGGCGGGCGGGGCGGGCGGGGCGGGCAGGTATTGTGCGAGCCAGGCCCCGCCCACTGAGCTAGGCCCCGCCCATCACGAGGAGGCTTGCCAGAGCCTTCCTACCCGCGCTCAGTTCCCAGTCCCCGTTCCAGGAAGCGGGGTGTCGCGGGGAAGGCGAGGGCCTGGGCCCCAGACGTGAGGCGGGCCGAGGAGTGGGAGAGGGTGGGGCGTTCGTACCCCCAAGTCCTCTTTCCTTTGGCCCAGCTGACCCTGATGCCGTTCCTGTTGGGACAGGTCCTTGGAAATAACCCTGGAAAAGCTCCCTGCGTCCTGCCCTGCTCCGGCACAGCTGCGGGACCGGTGGGGCTGGAGGGAGAAAGAAGGGCGGGCACCCGCCCCCTCAAACATGATGTTAGTTTGGAGAGTGTTTCCCAAAGAATAAGCGACCTTGATGGGCTCAGACTTCTCCCACTGGACCCCTCCAGGGTTGATAACAAGAGAGAGTTGAAGTGTTACTCAATCTTTTCCCCAACTGAAAAACCAATGGAGAACGGAGATAAAGAGCCGGCTCTGTAGGCACTGATGATTAACGTGGCCAGGGAGGTCTGAGTCTCAACAGTTGAGTTCCTTACCCCACTCCCAAGCCTCCTCGCATCTACACCCCACCACACTTCTAGGACAGAAGGCTGAACTTGGGAGCAGGCTGGGCAGGGGCCCACTGAAACCTGGGTTCCCTGAACACCCAGTGTGATATGAGAGGTTCTGGGCTGCTCCCAGCAGCTGGAAAGACGGGAAGATAGGTGGTAGGAAGGTCTTTTCAGTTAAGAGTCAAGAGCCCCTTGTTATTAGAAGCAGGATTTGTATCCACTGGGGTCCTGGTAGACAAACAACGAGGAGATAGCTTTTAACTGAGCACTTACTGTAAGCCAGGCTTTGGAGATGAGCCAGATCACCCCTCCCTCCAGGAGCCACTGTCCAGTTAGGAGAGAGACATTTAGGAGGGAATTGAATTGCCACTGGGGTAAATGTGTGACCCAGGAATCACAGAGACTGTGGAGCCCAGAGGAGAAGCTGTAGGGCCTACAGGAGTAGGGATTAGGAAGGGGACTGGGCTGGAGAATTGCCTCTTGGGAAGTGGTGCCTGAAGGCTGCCTGGGAGGACAACCTGGAAATTGAGTAAGTGAAGAAAGGAGAGGAGACATCTCAAGAAGGGACCCACATAAGCAGAAACTGTGGGCATGTTCAGGGTGCTCAGAAACTGAGGCTGGGGGTGGGTATCAGCAGGCAGAGGAACGTGGCCTCTATCTAGTGGGTGCTGGGCCCCTGGAGACCTCTGAACAGGTGGAGGACCTTTGTATTATTGGTTCTGACACCCAGCCCACAAAGGGCTTCAAAGAAGAAAACCTGAAGGCCACTAGGGCTGGTGGGGGAGAAGTCCTCTGTCTTCACTGCCCACAGTCTAGCCGCACCTGTCTGAGGGGGTTGTTCTATGGGGGTGGGGGGGGGCAGGGGCAGGGGCTTGTGGGTGTTTGCAAAGATGTCCCAGACCCTGGCCTGAAAGAAGAGCTGCCATTCCCATGGGCTGTAGCTTAGGCCCATAGAGACCAGTCACTGCCCAGAGCTGAGGCCAAGCAGGGCTCAACCTTGCTTCTCCTCTGCCACCTCCCCAGGCCACCTCCTCCCTGCCTCCCCTCAGGGCCTGAGCCTCTGGCGCAGCGTGGACTCTGCAGGACAGTTGGATTCTAGGTGCCCAGCCGGGCAGGTGTGGGAGGGTGGTAGCTGCCTCTGATAACAATGCTCTAGCAGGCGGAGCAGCCTCTCTGGCCCTTGGTGGCCCCTGGCCCTGAGGCTCTGTGTCACTGCTTGGTCAGCAAGATGGCTGTTTTCTTGCTGCTCTGCAGGTGGGGGGGGGGGGAGCGGGGGGGGAGGAGAAGATGTCTGATCAGCTGCCTTTGGATAAGGACTCTCAGATCATTCAACATCTGGGGTTTCCTCCCACATCCAGCCTTCTGCCCCAAAGATGCAGTCTGCTTCCTGAGCCCTGTTTGGAAGAGGGGTTGCCCTGGGTTGCACAGGCAAGGACTGGACAGGCCCTTAAGGGGGAAGGTTTTCAAAAGCACCAGAACTCAAAAGAGAAAGGAGGAGGGGCTGTGTCTTCTCAGCATCTTCTGGGAGCTTCCACCGTGATTCCAGCCTCCTCCATCTCTGTCCACCTATTGTCTCTCTCAGTCCCTGAATTCCTCTGAATCTCTGATTTTTCCTTTCCTCTGTTGCTCATTCATTCATTCATTCACAGTATTCATTTAGTGTCAACCCTGAGCCAGGTTTGGGGGCTGTGACCTGAGGTTCTAGTCACATGTGTACCACGGTTGGGTCCTGGGTGCCTTCAGCCCTGACAGGTGTTCACCTTTTATTTGTTGGCTTGTGGGAGGTCTAGAGGGAGCCCTTTGGGAGAGTCAGGATAGCTGGGCCAATTTATCAAAGGCACACTTGGAGACCTTTGGGCAGCTGCTATTCACCAACCTTTATAGGAGGAGCTTGGTAGCCTCACAACTAATGGGTACCAGCTGGTATCACCCCTGGTCTAATAGAGAACAAGGTCCCGACAGTCCTCCCATTCTGAGGGTCCCCTTGGCCCACCTGTCCCCTCTGTGGGCTCTCCTGGCAGGCCTACACCTGGGGGCTCTCCTGGCCCACCACCACTATGGAGAATCTCAGTCTATGGTTTTCTTTTGGATTGCCAAGTGTTGTCAGAACTCTTGGCCCTCCCTCTTGCCTTCTCCAACCCTGGGAATTCTTTTATTTATTTATTTATTTTTAATGTTTCTAATATGACCTTTATTGAGCAAGTACTGCTGGGACATTTAACATCAATCAACTAAAAGTTGCAAACTGTTCATGTCAACGAGGTTCTCCCATGAACAAAAGTCCTTTTTAAATGCACCAGTGAGGTAAGCATAATTATTCATATATAGCTTTCTTAAGGCTAAGAGAGTTCTGTGTTTCATTTATTATTTTTGACACAGTTGGTTCTTTGCATAATATACCTCAAGACATTCCCCGAGTGCCCCCCTTCCAACAGCTTAGGAAATTGGCCAATTCCCCAGGTACATACAGTTATCATGCATTTGAATCACCCAAAGACTGGGGGTGGGGAGCACCCTGAGCTTGTATGCAGGTCCCTCATATTGCACAAAGTAAAATACAATGTCTGGAGCCCCCATGGGAGAACTCGTTCTGTTTTGAAGCTGTCAATCACATGCATTTTTGAAATTGTCATATGGCTTAACCTTTTGCGATGGACTCAAATATTAGTCATTCTGGGTGACTTCCTTTCCTATGGCATGTGAAGTGACTTTCTCTATCTTTTTAGTAGACACTAGTTTCTCCTCAAAGGTCTCCTCATGCTCTTCAACCTTTTGAGTGACGGTTACAGATTTGGTGATATACTTGGTAGCACCATCTCCCCCCTCACTGGTGATTTTTTCTACCATTTTGGTTACCACCATTTTCTCCTCACTTTTATCACCACCCTTCTTTTCATCCACTGGGCTCACTTCTAGCCCGTTGGTGACGACTCCTTTCTCCTCTTCTCCCCCACTGCCTTTCTCCTTAGTTTCCTGTTCTTCCTCCTTCCCCTCCACCTCCCCATTGATGGCTATGTCTTCCTTCCTGGATTCCTTCAAACCTCCCTCCTCCTCCCCTCCCATCTCTTCCACTTTCTCCTTCTCCTCTTTCTCCTGTGTCTTCTCCTGCTCTTTGGCTTCCTTCTCTGGGCTCACCTTTACTGGCTTGGCGGGCACCTCCTCCTTCACGGGGGACTCCGCCTTCACTGGGGACTCAGCTTCTTCTTCTCTGGTGCATCTTTGGCTTCACCTCCTTTTTCTCTGCCTTCTCTTCCTTGGGAGATGCCTTGGCTTCTTCTTTCTTTTCTTCCTCCACCTTCTCTTTCTGTTCTCCTTTCTCAGCTCCAGCTTCTGCTTTGGGTTTCACTTCCTCCACGGGTGATTTTGCCACTGGGGACTTCAGCCCTGGAAATTCTGATGGAATTGGGGGGAAGGCTTCATCTCTCACCCGTCTCTCCACCCTTGACCTCCTCTGAGGGGCCCCAACTCTGTCACCAGCACCCATCCTGCCTGGCCTGGTGGTTTGCCCAATCTTTGACCTTCCATCTCCAGTTTCCAGCTACGATCAGCTGGGCACTTGAGGGTGGCCAAGGGGAACTGGTGTCTGCCGCTTGCCCTGGCCCAGCCTGGCCAGGCTGTTTGTGGGAACCAGGGCTTGGGTTACTGAGTAACTCGGGGTTGCTTAGAGGTGTTCTCTACTGGGGTCACCTTCTGCCTACTCCCTGCTCTCTTGGCTCAGGAATCCTCAAAACCAGTGGGCTTCTTTTCTCCATCGAACTTTCCCAGTGTTTGTGGGGAACAAAAGAGAAAAATAGTAAAGCACCAGAATCAGTAAGACTTTCGTTTGTTCATTCTTTGATTCACTCAGTACATCTTTGCTGTATCACCTTGGCAAACTGTGGAGCCCTCTGAGTTTCAGTTTCCTTATCTGTAGGAGAAATGATATTCCCTTTGTGGAAATGTTATGAGAATTACAAATAATTGCTGAGGAGTGCTGGCATTTTCATGGGCAGTCAACAGATATTGTTATTATTGTTCCGATTGGCTGAGCAGAGAGTGTAAATGGGTTGCTGACTCCAACATACAATGGGCACATGTGCCTCTGGTGACAGGCAAGGCTGGGGGGACAGCCACCTTGATGCGCTCTCCTGTTGTTGGCTGGAGTGAGTGACCAGCAGGTCTGGGGGCTAGGAAAAGCACATTCAGGAAGGGCCTTGGGGCCAGGAGGCCCCGTGACATAACAACTCTTGAATAGAGGAGATTTTGGGAGCCTTCCTTCATTCAACAAATATATATTAAGCACCTGCTGTGTGCCAGACACGGTGCTCATTGTTGGCAGTCCAATGAAATGAGATATATCCCTGGGTGGGGGTGGGAGGTCTATCTGCAGGGGGGTGCAGATGAATCAGCAGGCAGTAGTATTGCCAAGGGTGACAGTGGGGGAGACAGGTCGTACCAGGACCCAGGCCTTGCTGGGGGTGGTCAGGGAAGGCTTCCCAGAGGAAGTGATTCTTACGTTGAGATCTGGCCTAGTTTCACAGCTAAGGTGGAACAGAAGGATTCCTTTTTGTCTAACAGTCTGGTATGGAAATAGAAAAAAGCTATACTAGGGAACTCCTCAGCACCCAAGGTCTGGGGGTAGACAAACCCCAGACCTCAGTTTTTCCCAAAACCCACAGCCACAGTGGCACCATAAAAATATTATTGTGTTTACACATAGCCATTGGTAAAAATCAAATATGGCCTTTTGTCCCCAGAGGCTCACCAAAATAGCTTCCGCATAAAAGATTGCCAAAATTAGATTACTCGTGTTTGTTAAGGTTTCTTCATCTGTAAAATGAAAATGACAATACCTTGGGAAAGAAGTTGGTCAAAAGGCAGTGATCTCAAAGTGATTTCATTTCAAAGCTTTTCATTCATGTAATACATTTTGTTTGCCTTCCTGCTACGTGCTAGATTCTAGAGGATTGTCCTCCATGTTCTGTCACCACCAAATGCAGGGGAATCATGCTGTGTCCTCAGGATGCCAAGGTAGATGAGATGTAGTCTCAATTCCCCAGCCCTGACAGCAGCTCTGCCTCAGTGGTACAACTCTTGTGGTCCTGTTGGGGGGTTCTGTGGTCAATTCCTGACCAGGAAGTTTTGAAAGACAGCAAAGATCAGAAGGCGAGAGTGTGTCTTCAGACCGAGAGGGACAGAGGACTGAATGCCAGCTCTGCCCAAAAGAGACTTTGGAGGAGTTGCTTACCATGCCTTGAACCCCGGTTTCTTCATCTGTTCCATGGAGCTAATAATAGTACTGATACCACAGGGGTTGTTGTGAAGATTAACGTCCACAAATCACGGGACTTGTAGTTTGCCTTCAGTAGTATAGTCACGGTTCTGACTGTTGTTCACAAGGAAACACATCAATAAGCTGTAGAGACATTTCTTTCTTTGCCTTCCATCCCTCCTTCTGGTAGTGGTAGGAGAACTTTGCTAACTGCTAGGAACATGGGAAAAACTTTGCTAACTGATAAGGACATGGGGGAAAAGTGGCCCTCATTCCTTAGTTTAAAAAATATAATTGTGTTCAGCTAACTCTCAAAGGCCTGACTAGAGTCCCTTAAAAGAAAAACCAGGGAGGACTTCCCTTATGGTCCAGTGGTTAGGACTGGGCCCCTTCACTGCAAGGTCTGGAGTTCCATCCCTGGTCGGGGAAGTAAGATCTCTCAAGCCGTGTGGTACAGGCCAAAAGAAGAGAGAAAAGCCAGAAGGGAACCCAGGGTGCAGTGGACTTGCTTCTAGAAATGAGTCACTTGAAGGTGACTGCAGTTAAAGGGAGCAGGGAGATGGGAAGCCACATCCTCTCCCCAGCTTCCCTTCCGCATTTCTCCTAAGGATTCCACCACTATCACCAAATCAACCAAAACCACAGCCAGGAAAGCTCAAGTCCTACCACCTCCCTCTGCCAGAAGCTGTTGTTCAGACGTCCAGACATTGGACCCTTGCTCCCTCTTCTAGGCCAGCCCCATCCCCAAGTGTGAGTGACACTTTGTGATGAATCCCTCTCTTCTCTGGAAAGGGAGCAGTTGAGTAGAAATATTCTTCATATACAACCCAGGACAGGACATTGTGAAGGTTGGAAGCACATCTTCTCTGCCCAGGGCCTGGTGAAGCACAGAAGGGTTGGAGCAGCCAGAATGGAGGTGGTAAAATGAGTCCATAAAGTTTGACAGGAGCTGCAGAAGGGTGATCAGACGGGGCTGTGAGCAGGAGAACTCAACCTCTCTAGTGCACATCTAGCGACATGGCTCCCTGCTCTGAACTCCCTCCTGCAGCCCCGCCAGCGTACCAAGCTCCTGAGACACAGGAGAGAACGTGAGATCTGAGGCTCTTGACAAAGCAAGGTCATGACCATTCAGCCGTTCATTTCATAGCTATTTATTGAGCCATGTGTTGCAAGGTCAAGCAGGCCCTGCTTTCAACCCTGAGGCCAGGGCAGCAAACAAATAGACATTGTCCTTGCCCCCATGGAGCTGCTATCCTAGTGGAGGAGACACACAATAAACACACACAAATAGATACATTAGATGTCATGAGAGGTTTGTTGAAGAAAACAAAGCTGAGCTAGAGGATAGAGTGACGGGGGTTACTAGACTGGATCACTAGGGGAGGCTCAAGAGAGATGGAAGGAAGTGAGGGGATCTCATAGACTCCTAGGCGGAAGGAAGAGCACGTACACTGCCCCTGGGTTGAGAAGCAGGGAGGGCAGTGTGGCTGGAGGTCAGTGAGCAAGGGGAAGTGCCGGAGGGTATGAGAGCCAGCAGGTGGAGGGCTCAAGGCCCTGGTGAGGAGTTTGGACCTTACTATTAAGAAAATGGGGAGCAATTTGAGGGGTCAAGAGCAGAGAAATAACATGTCCTGAAGTATTATTTTAAAGGATCCCTCTGGCTGCCTAAGGAGCATGGCTGTAGGGATAAGCGGTCGCAGATGACCAGTCCTAAGGCTACAATTACAATCCAGGCAAGAGCAGACAGTAGCAGTAACAGTGTGGAAAGTAGCAGGTTCTGGAAGTATTTGGAAGGCAGAACCGACAAGGTTTATGAAGGACTGGATATATGAGAGAGAAAGGAGTTGCTACGGACTGAATTGTGTGCCCTCAGAGTCACATGTCCAGGACTTCCCTGATGGTCCAGTGGTTAAGAATCTGCCTTGCAATGCAGAGGATGTGAGTTTGATCCCTGGTCTTGGAACTAAGGTCCCACACACCTCAACTACTGAGCCCATATGCCACAACTAGAGAGAAGCCAGCTTGCCACAACTAAGACCCAATGCAGCCAAATAATGATAATAATTAATTTTTAAAAGTCATATGTCAAAGTGCTAACCCCCATGGTGATGGTATTTGGAGATGGGACCTTTGGGAGGTAGTCAGGTTGAGATGAGGTCATGAGAGTGGCCCCTCGTGACGGGATTAGTGCCCTTATAAGAAGAGAAAGCAGAGAGCTCCCCCAGCCCTTGCCCTTTTTGCTCTCACTTTCACTCTTGCTTGCTCTGCCAAGTGAAGACACAGCAAGAAGGTCGTTGCCAGGAAGAGAAGTCTCAGCAGAAACATCATGCTGCTAGCACCTTGATCTCAGACTTGCCGCCTGCACAACTGTGAGAAAATAAAGTTCTGCTGTTGAAGCACCCAGTTTATGGGCTTTTGTTATGCAGCCCAAGCTGACCAATACAGGAGTCAAGGATGGTGCCCAGATGTTTGATCTGAGCCACTGGTGGGAGGCCCATCTCCAGTAGGGAACTGAGAAGATCCCTCCCCAAAGCAGCCGGTCTCTCCCTCCAGGCTGAGATTTGTTTTCCAGACTCTGTACTTTAGTCTGGGCTGTTACCAGAACACTCCTTCTTCTACTAAAACAGGACTTCACCTTCAAGGCCCACCTCGAGTATGACTCCATGCCTCTGGGCTCCTGGCTGCGTGCTCTCCAAATAGACTGCCGGATGCCCCACTGGGATTTATACCTCCACCCCTTCTCTGGACTGGGCCAGAAATGTTTGACTGAAGGAAGACAGGACTTTGACTCCGCCAGGTGAACCAGTCCCGATGCTGCTGGGAGTTCTTTCTAGATCTCCACCCTTGAGGGCCTGCCCTTGCCTACTGCTTCCTCTGCCCGGCCCTCCGCCCTGAGACAGCTGGGCAGCCGGTGGTGGAGCTAGGTTAACACGCCGGTTCCCGCCTCCCTCTCACAACCTTCACCCTGGGGTTGCAGCTCCAGCACTCATAGCTCAAGCCAGAAGCAGGTTAGCTCTCCTGCAGCGGGGAGGCCCCACACCACCATCTACTGGGCGGCGGCGGAGGACAGGAAAGAGGAGGAGCCCGCACTGCTGGCTGGGCTGGGCTCCCTGGCCCATCATACCTTCTTGTGTGCTAAGTTACTTCAGTTATGTCCCACTGTTTGTGACCTCATGGACTGTAGCCTGCCAGGTTCCTCTGTCCATGGGGATTCTTCTAGGCAATGCTGGAGTGGGTTGGGTTATCTTATGTTCTTAGTCAGATCAATTTGTAAACAATATTATCTTTCCCACTTGTTCACTCAATAAATATTTAAGTATTTCATTTTATTAGCCATTTAAATATGCAGAGAGCCAGCAGTGTGCCAGGCACTACTCTATGCATTGGTTACACAGCAATAGGAAAAACTGTCAAGAGCAGGACAAAAAAAACCCTGAGTTTTCATTAATGTAAAGTTCATTAAAGTTCTTTTAAATTATATTGTTTTAAAATGTGTCACTACTGGGAATTTACCGGTGGTCCAGTGGTTAGGACTTGGCGCTTTCACTGCCATGGCTCAGGTTCAATACCAGATCAGGAAACTAAGACCCCACAAGCCTTGCCACGGAGCCAAAAAGATAATAAAATGTGTCATTACTTGAAACTGGTGATTTGACTGCACCAAATTCCTGCCAGTGAAGTGAAGTGAAAGTCGCTCAGTTGTGTCCAACTCTTTGCGACTCCATGGACTATACAGTCCATGGAATTCTCTAGGCCAGAATACACGAGTGTGTAGCCTTTCCTTTCTCCAGCAGATCTTCCTCACCCAAGAATTGAACCAGGGTCTCCTGCATTGCAGGTGGATTCTTTACCAACTGAGGTATCAGGGAAGCCCTAAATTCCTGCCAAGTGGTTTGCAAATATGAGGTGAAAAACCCCAAAAGGCACTGAGTTCAGAAAGGGAGAAATTGGGCTGGTGGGGTGAAGTGTCTTAGGGAGTGTACCCAGAGAGCTCCTCCAGGATTCTGACTCTCCCCTGCTGAACATTTTTCCAAGCTCTGGACACACCTGAAGCTCTGGATTCAGTTAGAGCTGTCACATCTGAGATGTGCAATAAACAGAGAGGCAGGTTCAGATGAAAACCAGAGGAGGGTGGTAAAGGAACTGCGGCTGCTTTATCTGGACAATTGTGGTCTTAGACTGGGGGAGAGGGGCTTAACTGGTTCCTGTCTTCACCGTGAAATTGATTTACTAAGGGCTTGGAGAAAGCTATAGGAGTCAGACCGAGGTTTAGGTACAAGAGCCTTCTAGCACCCAGACCTGCTGCCGTGGGAGGAGACTGGGCTACCTGCAGCGGGGCTGGAAGATGGGTAACTCCTGGCAGGAGAATCATGGACCCAGAGAGTTAGGGGCCGAAAGCACCCTTATCAGAACCACTGCGGGCAAGTTGAAAAGGCTCAGCAGTTGACTGTGAGAGACTGCACGTGGCAGCACCCACTCCTCATGTGAACACTGCTGGCCTAGTAGGGACACTGGATCAGTCTCCCTCTGAATCACCTGGGCTGGAGAAGAAACTGAAAAAATACGAGTGCCTGCCCCCACCCCACCGAGACTTTGATTTAATAGGTTTGGGTGGAGTCCTAGCACCAGTATTTTTCTTTTATAGCTCTCCAGACAATTTTAATAGGTAGCCAAAGTTGAGGCTCGCTGATCTAGACCAGCAGCACTAGCGCCCTCTACCAGGGAGCTTGTTAGAAGGGCGAGCTCCCAGGCCCTGCCCCAGGCCTACCGAATGAGAAACTCCTGGAGAGGGGCCCGCAGTATGCACGGAACAAGCCCTCTGGGTGATTCTGATGCATGCTGATGTTTTGGGGAACTTTCAGGCCTTTTCTAGCTCTAAGAGTCTCAGAACCTCAGGGAAACACAGCTCCATAACGGCTTACCCTTTTCACCAAGGAGGTGTGTTAACAGTTTAACCCACCTACAGGACAAACTAGTCAAACCTGAGATCACAGAACAGCTTCACTTCTTTATCACAGTGTCACACTTCGTGAAAAATCCAAACCAAAAACTTTACCCATCTTAAACTTTTTCAGGAAGTGTTCAGTTCGGCAGCAAACAGTGGTCCTTGAATCAGATATACCCATCACCTCCTGTCTCAGAGTATCTACTGCCTGGGTCCTAGACCTGACTGCCTGCTTTATGAGGTCTTTACCTAGGGGACCCTGCCATCGGGTTGGTTTTCATCCCATCTTCAGGAGTCAGGCATCAGTACACAGAGGGAAGGACCTGCCAAGCGAGAGTTGGCCCGACTCACCCAGAGACGGAAGTGGTGGTAAAGCCAGGATTGAGTAGAAGACCATGCCTGGCACCTCTGGTTCATTTACTGTCAGATTTAAAGGGATGGGGAGACCAAACCCCTGAGTCAGAGGAAGCCTACAGCAGAGGGCATGTTTGCAAAGAGGGAATGAAGCATTCTGCGCTGGAGGCTCTGGACAAGACCAGAAGGCTGTGAGGGTTCCAGGATTTCCATCCATCAATTCCCCCCAGTGTAGAAGAGGAGGGACCCAGGCTCCTCTCAGAGATTTTTATCCAGGTGTTTCTCTTGGCCTCAGAGCAATGAGAAAGGCCCAAGAACCCAAAAAGGAATCAGACCTGGAGAGGAAGTAATGGCAAAAATCTAGGATCTCTAGGAAACACAGTCACGTAAGAAAGAAGAGGAACGGGAGTTAGTGAAATCTTGGCCCCACTGAGGGGAAGCCAGGAGGAGAAGGGCACAGGAGGAATGCTACTCAGGCACACCAGCCACCTTCCCTCTCCTGTATCCCTCCCTGCAATTCCCTCTGAGATACTGTCATGAGGATGCCCGACAGGCACTAGCACATGTTGTAGCGGGCACTCGTTCTGTAAATTCTCTGGCCCTTACCTCTCAGCTAGTGCTGTGGTTATGGTTTCATACAAGCTTCGACCAGCGTAGTGCAGGTACTACCTGACAGTGTCTGTCCTGGGAATATGTGCCGTACCTCCCATTTCTACCCCTGGGGCTTCTTTGCAAGACCCTACAAAACTCATGGGCCTCCCAGGTGGTGCTAGTGGTAAAGAACACACCTGCCCATGCAGGAGACGCAGGTTTGATCCCTGGAGAAGATCGTTGGGAAGATCACCTGGAGAAGGGCATGGCAACCCAGTCCAGTATTCTTGCCTGGAGAATCCCATGGACAGAGGAGCCTGGTGGGCTATAGTCCATGGGGTCACAAAGAGTCAGACACGACTGAAGTGACTTAGCGTGCAAGCGCACACAAAGACTTATGCATGTGTAACTGGGAAGCATGGAGGGGAAGCATTGGGGGAGGTGCCAGGGACTGAATGTTCATAGCCTCCCAAATTTCAGGTTGAAACTCTAAACTATACCCCCTCAACATGATGATATTAGGAGGTGGGGCCTCTGGGAGGTGATTTGGTCATGAGGGTGGAAGCCCCATAAATGGGATTAGTGCCCTTATTAAAGGAACCCCAGCAAGCTCTCTCTCCCTATTTTCACCATGTGAGGATACAAGAAGTTGGAAGACCCTCAACCAGCACCCAGATTTTAGACGTCCAGTGCCCAGAACTGAGAATTCAGTTCAGTTCAGTCTCTCAGTCGTGTCCTACTCTTTGCAACCCCATGGACTGCAGCACGCTAGGCTTCCCTGTCCATCACCAATTCTTGGAGCTTACTCAAATTCACATCCATTGAGTCCGTGATGCCATCCAACCATCTCATCCTCTGTCATCCCCTTCTCCTCCTGCCTTCAATCTTTCCCAGCATCAGGGTCATCTCCAATGAGTGCGCTTTACGCATCAGGTGGCCAAAGTATTGGGGTTTCAGCTTCAGCATCAGCCCTTCCAATGGATATTCAGGACTGATTTCCTTAATGATTGACTGCTTCGATCTCCTTGCTGTCCAAGGGACTCTCAAGAGCCTTCTCCAACACCTCAGTTCAAAAGCATCAATTCTTCGGTGCTCAGCTTTCTTTATATGACAATTAAATTTCGGTTATTTATAAGCCATTCAGTCTGTGGTATCTTTTTTTTTTTTGGTTTGTTTTTTGTTTGCTTATTGAAGTATAACTGACTTACAATATTATATTAGTTTCAGGTGTACAACATAGTGATTTGATTTTTATTTTATTTTGTTTTGTTTGGCCATGCTGCGTGGCTTGCAGGATCTTAGTTCCCGACCAGAGATGGAACCTGGGCGCTCGGCACTGAGATCGTGGAGTCCTAACCACTGGGCCACCAGGGAATTCCCTAAATATTTTTATACAATACAAAATGATCACCACTATAATACTCTGTTATAGCATCCCAGACTGATTCAGATAGGGAGTTAACCATAGTGCGGCACCCGTGTCTAACGGGGGTCAGGAGCCATACATACATTTCCCCTTTGCATTTTCTCTCAGTGGGTGGTTCTGAGATCCATTTCATAAGGCTCCTCAAAAGGTCCTGTGAGACTGAGCCTGAGTCATGTGCTATAGTAGCTAACTGAATGACACGTCTTTATATCATCTTTCCCTTTTTCTCTCTTTCACTCAGCTTGTTTTGCATACCTTTTCTCTGGATCAAATTCCCAAATAAACTACCTGCATGAAAACATTTGATTCTTGCTTTTGGGAGAAACTAGCTAAACCAATTGGTTCCAGACTAGAATGGGATTTTGGGGCTGTATCACTCTTTAGTCAGATGGTGAAAAGGACTCCATTGCTGGTAATTCCTGGTGTATGATCGAATCAAGATGACTAAGATCCTCAGTTGTGGTGGATTGGGATGTGGTAAAAGGTGAAGTGTTAGGCATTTGTGATAGCTATAACCCTTGGGATGGGGGCAACAGTAATTGCGAGGACTGGTTGGCTTTTAACTGTTTTGGAAGCCTTCAAAAAACAGAAAATTAGAGGCTCAAGTCAACCAACTAACAACTCAAGGTATACCATGCAAGTCAGAGAGCCTCTAGGAAGAGTCTCACCTAGGCCGCAGGGCAGACAGTGAAAAAATCAGATATGGGGTATAACTGAGGGTAGCACAACAGCAAAGGAGACCGAGTGCATAGCATCAACAGGTCTCCTACGTCGGAGTCAGGACCCTGAAGGGAAAAGAGTAAGACTAAAAGACCCAGAAGGAGACATCTGGGGATGCATGAACCTGAGAATTCCGAAACTCCAGGTTGATCTGAACACTCCAGTCCAGAAGCAACCCTCGTCCCTTGCAGATTAGCACCATCATCAAATACTTAAAGGATAAAAGGATGGTAGTTTTGTTGAGATTAAGTGATGGATACACAAGAGTTCATATATTATTCATTTGTCTGGCTCTTGCAGAAGCCAAGCAGAGGAGATGAGAATGAGTTACCACAAATTTAACCACATGGGAGCCCCAATCATAGCTGCCACACTGACTGTGGTATCTTTAGCAGCCAGCTTCTAGCATCGATATGTGACTGTTGGTCTGGAAAGTGTGTCCTCCATCCTCCTTGGTAAGGATGAGCTAAAGCAGGTGGCCTTTATAGGGGAAGGACAGCAGCACGTCATCTCCAACTCGCCACAAGATCAAATGAACTCTCCTGCTCTCTAACCAACAGTCTGCAGGAAATTCAATTGTCTTGACACTGCCCAACACGTGCCAGTCCACTGGATTGATGATGTGCTACTTGGACTTGATCATGAAAGATGGTAAGTGGTTTAGTAAGACTGGAAGATTCAGGTTCCTGGCTATACAGCTGTTAGCAAACTAATACCCTCTTGGGCCCTTGGAGTTTCTCCTTTCCTTTCATTGCTCCTACCCAGGACTGTAACGTGCAGCAAATCATTTCTCTGCCACCAAGGGCTTTGTAGCTAATAGATATTGCCTAATAATCACGAGGACCAAGTAGCCTCTATGCTCTGTTAGACCCCAAACAATGATGAAGAACTCTCTCTGACATATTCCTGGCGTCCACAAGACTACTTATCCATTCACAAATCTTAACTGAGGAATGCATGTCTTGTTTCCAAGCACCTATCCCCATACCCTAGGTTAACTATAATATAATATAACCAGGGGCCCCTCTGCTGTGTGGAGTACAGCTGTGAATGCTTCTGGATCATTGCCCACCCAATCCCAATCCCATGATTTAATCACAACTGATCCACTGATTATATATGGAGCTGCCTGCTTCATTTTTCAGTCTCAAGATGCCTCCTCAGTTCGGTGGGCACTTTTTATTCCCTCTGTCCTCCAACACTGACACATTGAAGAAACTTTAAGGGATCCAATAATCTGAGGCATGCCAGAATATCTCCTCTGTAATAAAGGACAAAGAGCTGCATTTTGTATCTCCTACCACTAAGAAGAGTAGTAACTGGCAGAACTCTTTAAATTTTGATGGCAGCCTATCCCACATATGGGAACTTTGCTCCACACCATTTATGCAGTGACTTGAAGGACTTTTAGTTTTGAGTGGGGTTCAAAGCAAGAGAAAGAGCTATACAGCATATCCAGACTATGACTGAAGCTATCCCATCTCTAAAGCCACATCACACACACACACAAATGCAATGAATCCAAAGGTATTTACAGTGGATTAGGATATTGTAGAGAGTCTCTAGAAAACCCCTGTAGAACTGTTAACACAGACTCGAGGTTCTGGAGCAAAATTCTGCCAAATGTGAAAGAGAATGACTTGTCATTTGCCAGATGGGCTATAAGGCGTGAGCACAGACCCAGCACTGACTATGGGACATGGAGACTATTCATCTAGGGCTGCTCATCTTGACTGGGCATTATCAGATCCATTCAGTCATAAGATGGGGAGGGCACTGCAAAAATCCACTGTACAATGGGGAAGTGCATATTTGGTATTAGGCCTGAGCAGATTCGAAAGACACTTGCTAATTACATCAAGTGGTGGTCCAGATTGTCTATGCCCTTTGCTCCAGGGCTTTTTCCCTCAACTCATATCTATGGCCTCACGGGAAACTTTCCAAGACAAACTGACAGAGGAACAAAAACTCAGGTCTGGTTTTGAACACATCCTGGATATTTGATATTAATGTACTTGATACATACTAAAATATTTACAGTGAAATTACATAATATATGCAACTTGTTTAAAATATCACGAGGAGGGGAAAGAATGGGACAGGCCCATTCACAGGAGGGAGTGGCCATGGTTAAGCGTGAGTTAGGGATAGATGAGAGTTCATATACTATTCTATTTACTTAGGTGTACATTCTAAATTCTCTTTTTTAAAATTTTTATTTACATTTATTTTTTGGCTGCACTGGGTTTTTGGTGCTTTGTGCAGGCTTTCTCTAGTTGTGGTGAGCAGGGCTTCACTGCAGTGCTGGGGCTTCTCATTGCGGTGGTTTCTCTTGTTGCAGAGCACAGGTTCTAGGTGCTTGGGCTCAGTTGTTGAGACTCTTGGGCTTAGTTGCTCTGCTGCATGTGGAATCTTCCCAGATCAGGGATTGA
The DNA here is from genome assembly GCF_910594005.1 of Cervus elaphus. Classification (NCBI taxonomy): domain Eukaryota; kingdom Metazoa; phylum Chordata; class Mammalia; order Artiodactyla; family Cervidae; genus Cervus; species Cervus elaphus. The sequence goes on from NC_057834.1 coordinate 37,624,027, forward strand.
ACCATTGTCCCTTGCATTGGCAAGTGGATTCTTATCCACTGTGCCACCAGGGAAGTCCCCTAACTTCTTTGTCAGTCAAAGTTAAGGACAACTCAGTCTGGTCCAGAGATGGGTCGGCAGGATACCCTGAGGTTACCATGACACTGGGCTGCTGCCGTATCACAGCCTTACTCAGGGGTGGCCCTAAAGGACACCGTGCATGGAAATACACGGAGGGCCAGGGCCTTGAGCATCGGACCTAGCTGTTCACTTTATATGGCAGAAGAGGCCTGAGGTCGAGTATACACGGAGTTCTGGACAGTAGTGGTGAATGGCTTGGCTAGTTGATCAGGGGCCTGAAGGAGAAAAGCTTGGAAAATCAGAGACAAGGAAGTATGGGAAAGAAAACATTGGCGGAAAAGAATTAGAGTGACTTTTATTTCCAGTAATCACATTATGTTCCTAATGGTGAAGCAAGGGTTACTTGGCTTTTTTTCTTTTTTTTTGCCATGTTTCACAGCATGTGGGATCTTGTTATTTTTTTTTTATGCTTATTATTTATTTTGGCTGCGTTGGGTCTTAGTTTTAGCACACTGGATCTTCCACCTTTGCTGTGGCTGAGACATTTGGATCCAGTTTCCCGAACAGGGATTGAACCTGGACACCCTTCATTGGGAGCTCAGAGTTGTATCCACTGGACACCCAGGGAATTCCTGGGCTCTTTCATTCTTGAACATGTTTTCATCTAAGACTATCTTAGCTTTTCTAATCAAAGCTAAGGAGAGCAGAGTCTGAAAGTAGCTCTTCCTTTCATGCAAGTCTTAACCTTGTGGTGCCCAGAGCTCTCTTCTCTGCCTCTTCATTCCCTAGGTTAGCTCCTCCAGTTTTGTGGCTTTCAATACCATTAACACACTGATGTCCACAGAATTTTAATCTCCTCCCCACTGCATTCAAGTCATGCATCTGCCTTCCTGGTGGACATTTCTGCTTAAATATGTAACAAGCATCACAAATTTAACACAGTCAAAACCTTTCTTCTGTATCCACCCCTTTTATTCCTTTTCCAGGCTTCTCCATTGCATAAATGACAACTCATCATTCCAAGTGTTCAGGTCAAAAATCTAGCATCATCCTTGACTTCTCTTTCTCTCATACATCATAACTTCTATCACCAAATCCTGAGACCTATACCTTCAAAATATATTCCGACTCCAAACATTTTTCACCATCTCTGTAGCTATGACCCTGTTCCAACCCACCTTCACCTCTTGTCTAGATTATCAAATAGTCTCCTCCTCCTCCCTTCGCCTCTTATCAATTTTCAACTCAGCAGCTACAGTCATTCTGTGAAAATATATTTCTGGGATTTCCCTGGTGGTCCAGTGCTTTAGAATCCGCTTTCCAATGCAGGGGGCCCAAGCTCAGTTCCACTAAATTTCCACATATTGTGGGGCAGCTCCGGGGCAACTAAGCCACGAACGGCAACTAGAGAAGCCCGCTCATCGCAACTACTGCATCTAGAGCCCATGCTCAACAACAGAAGCCCTTGCAGCGCAACTTAGACCCAGCACATCCAAAAATCTAAAGGTATTTCTGATCACATGACTCTTCTCAATCATCCAATGGTTTCCCATTTCGCTCAGAGTAAAAACCAAACTCTTGAAAATATCCTGCAATGCCCGACACATCATCTGGGATTCTCATCCCTCTCTGATCTCACCTCCTTCCACTCTTCCTTGCAGTGATGCCATTGCAGCCATTTTGACCGCTTTGTCCTCCCAGAATTCCAGGCACTCCTTATGCCTTTGCACTTTCTGTTCCCTTGGCCTGTAACGTGCTACTCCCAAATGGCTCATTCCTTCTCTACCTTCCCATCTCTGCTCAAATGCTACTTTATCAGCAAGACTTCCCCTGCCTCCCACAATCTCTCCCTTCCCCCTGCCCTTCCCCCTGTTATACTACACCAAGGGTTTTCACACGCTGATTTCAGGACCCCTTTCCACCCTTAAAAATTGAGGACCCCAAACAGCCTTTGTATATATCTTTCAATATTTCAGTTCAGTTCAATTCAGTTGCTCAGTCGTGTCCGACTCTTTGCAACCCCATGAATCGCAGCATGCCAGGCCTCCCTGTCCATCACCAACTCCTGGAGTCTACTCAAACCCATGTCCATCAAGTCGGTGATGCCATCCAACCATCTCATCCTTCGTCGTCCCCTTCTCCTCCCGCCCCCAATCCCTCCCAGCATCAGGGTCTTTTCCAATGAGTCAACTCTTTGCATCAGGTGGCCAAAGTACTGGAGTTTCAGCTTCACCATCAGTCCTTCCAATGAACACCCAGGACTGATCTCCTTTAGGATGGACTGGTTGGATCTCCTTGCAGTCCAAGGGACTTTCAAGAGTCTTCTCCAACACCATAGTTCAAAAGCATCAATTTTTCGGCACTCAGCTTTCTTCACAGTCCAACTTTCACATCCATACATGACCACTGGAAACACCATAGCCTTGACCAGATGGACCTTTGTTGGCAAAGTAATGTCTCTGCTTTTTAATATGCTGTCCAGGTTGGTCATAACTTTCCTTCCAAGGAGTAAGCGTCTTTTAATTTCATGGCTGCAATCACCATCTGCAGTGATTTTGGACCCCCCAAAAATAAAGTCTGACACTGTTTCCACTGTCTCCCCATCTATTTCCCATGAAGTGATGGGACCAGATGCCATGATCTTAGTTTTCTGAATGTTAAGCTTTAAGCCAAATTTTTTATTCTTGAACATGTTTTCATCTAAGACTATCTTAGCTTTTCTAATCAAAGCTAAGGAGAGCAGAGTCTGAAAGTAGCTCTTCCTTTCATGCAAGTCTTAACCTTGTGGTGCCCAGAGCTCTGGGACCATGAAGTGATGGGACCAGATGCCATGATCTTAGTTTTCTGAATGTTAAGCTTTAAGCCAAATTTTTTACTCTCCTCCTTCACTTTCATCAAGAATATTTTTAGTTCATCTTCACTTTCTGCCATAAGGGTGGTGTCATCTGCATATCTGAGGTTATTCATATTTCTCCCAGCAATCTTGATTCCAGCTTGTGCTTCTTCCAGCCCAGCGTTTCTCCTGATATACTCTGCATATAAGTTAAATAAGGGTGACAATATACAGCCTTGACGTACTCCTTTTCTTATTTGGAACCAGTCTGTTGTTCCATGTCTTACCTTGTTAAAAATTAGAACATTTAAAAATATTCATGTATTCATTTGAAAACAATAGCAACCTCATGTTAAATATTTTTAATAAAAATATAGTATTCAAAACAAAATTAGTGAGAGCACTATTTACCTTTTTCACTTCAGTTCAGTCGCTCAGTTGTGTCTGACTCTTTGCAACCCCCATGGACTGCAGCACGCCAGGCCTCCCTAGACATCAACTCCCAGAGCTTGCTTAAACTCATGTCCATTGAATCGGTGATGCCATTTAACCATCTCATCCTCTGTCGTCCCCTTCTCCTCCTGCCTTCAATCTTTCCCAGCATCAGAGTCTTTCCCAATGAGTCAGTTCTTCGCATCAGGTGGCCAAAGTATTGGAGTTTCAGCTTCAACATCAGTCCTTCCAATGAAAACTCAGGATTGATTTCCTTTACAATTGACTGGCTTGATCTCCTTGCAGTCCATGGGACTCTCAAGAGTCTTCTCCAGCACCACAGTTCAAAAGCATCACTTCATCGGTGCTCAGTTTTTTTTATGGACCAACTCTCCATACATACATGGCCACTGGAAAAACCATAGCTTTGACTAGATGGACCTTTGTCGGCCAACTAATGTCTCTGCTTTTTACTATGCTGTCTAGGTTGCTCACAGCTTTTCTTCCAAGATGCATGTGTGTGTGTGTGTGAAAGTCACTCAGTCATGTCCAATTCTTTGCGAGTCCATGGGGTTGCAACCAGGTCTCCCACATTGCAGGTGGATTCTTTACCAAAGAAGAAAGTGTCTTTTAATTTCATGGCAGCAGTCACCATCTGCAGTGATTTTGGAGCCCAAGAAAATAAAGTCTCACTGTTTCCATTGTTTCCCCATCTATTTGCCATGAAGTGACAGAACCAGATGCCATGATCTTTTTACCTTTTTACCAATCTCTTTAATGTCTGGCTTAATAGAAGAGTAACTGGATTTTCATATCTGTATCCAATCTGTTGTGATCTCACATCCCTGTCGCCTCTGGAAAATCCCACTGTATACTCATGAGAGAATGAGAATGCAGGCTAATAATGTCTTAGTATTACTTACTACAAAAATTGTCTTGACCTCACAGATCCCCTAAAAGGGTTTTAGGAACACTCAAGAGTCTCTGGTCCCACTTGCAGAACTATATACTATATTTTAATAGTTCTTATTGTCATCCAACATAACTATCTATTTACTTGTTTTCTTACTGTCAGTCTCCCTGAACTAAAATGAAAACTCCATGAGGTGGAGATTTTGTCTGTTCTGTCAACTGTTCTATCCTCAGCTCCAAAATCAATGCCTGCCACGTGAGAGGCACCAGTAAATGAGTGAATGAAGAAATGAAAACAAAGGGACAACTGTTAATCATTTTTAGGATTATCTCATCATGAAGAATGCAGAAATGCTGTAAAACATCTCATTTTTTTTAACATCTCATTTTTAAAACAATTCCATTGATGAATCTATCCTAAGTTTGAAGTACCTATCAAACAGATAAAACAATGAATCACCTATGATCTATTTTATTTCATCCATACCCCAGCCAAGGTTCTTTTGAGGCAAACCACAGACATCATCTGCATAAGTTTCTATGTATCTTCAAATATACTGATCTTCATTTTCAAAATTTTATTATGAAAATATTCAAACATACATAAAAGTTGACTTTTTTCCATGAAAATTCATAGATTACCACTACCTAAATTTAATAATAATATTTTATTCTATTTGTCACATAAATATCTATCCATCCTTCCATCTGTTTTTCTTTTGGATGCATTTCAGAGTGAGTTGTAGACATCATTATACTTCACCACTAAACCCTTCTGTATGGCTATCATTAATTAGAGATTAATATTTGTTTAGTTTCTTTCTTGTTTTTTATTTAATTTTTAAATTTATTTGGCTGTACTGGGTCTTAGCTGCTTAGCTGCATGTAAAATCTTTAGTTGCAGCATGGAACTCTTAATTGCAGCCTGCAGAATTTAGTTTCCTGAACAAGGAATGAACCTGTGGTTCCCTGCATTGGGAACTCAGAGTCTTAACCACTGGACCATCAGGGAAGTCCCTACAGTTTTACCTTTTAAAATTAAAATTTACATCCAATGAAATGCCCAAATCTTAAGTGTATCATTTGATAAATTTTGACAAATTCATACACCTGTGTAATCCAAACCCTATATCAAAATATAGAGCCATCAAACAGAAAGTTCCCTTTACCCCTTCCCAGTCAGTTCTTATTCCCACTCCATCCCCAGAGGCAGTTGTTGTTCTTAGGTTTTCTTCCATCCTATATTAATACTGCATGTTTTAGAGCTTCAAATAAATACAGTGGTACAATGTGTGCTCTTTTCTGCAAGATGTCTTTCCCTCAGTATAATGGAATGTTTTTGAGATTCATTCATGTTGTTGAATGTATCAGCAGTTTGCTCCTTTTTGTTGCTAAGTAGCACTCTATTGCTTGAATGTAACAGTTTATCCTGACCTCTCTGTCATTATGAAATGTCACTCTTTATCTCTAGCAGTATAATTTGTCTTGAAGTCCACATCATCTGATATTAATACAGCCCCTCTAGCTTTCCTCTGCTGTTAGCACAGTAGTTTTTTTTCTACCCATTTACTTTCACCAAAATGTATTTTTACAAGTAAAGTCTGCCTTATTCAGATTGACTCCTGAGTTCTTCCAACACAATTCTTAAGCAGTTTCTTTCTACCTGATATGATAAGATATTCCAGGTTCATCTTGTATTTTTCCTGCCAGAGAACTGGAAATAGTCATTTCTCCAAGGAACTCTGCTTCCTTTAGTTGAAAAGAAGTGGCACTTAAAGGCTATATTCTGGGTGCTAGGGGTATTCGTTGTTTCAGAGTTGATCAATTTTGAGGCCTTTTCAGTGAATGTGACTTTCTGAGAACGGTGTAAGTTCAGTGTAGACTCACTTTATTGCATGTGGATGTCCAGTTGTTTTAACACTGTTTAGAAAACACTATCCTTCCTCCATTGGATTGCCTTTACTCCTTTGTCAAAGATCAATTGACTATGTGCGTCTATTTTTGTGTTTTCTCTTCTGTTCCACTGATTTGTCTTTCATCAATACCATACTTGATTAGTGTAGCTTTATATGAAGTCTTGAAGACTTAATAAGTCTTCCTCATTCTCTCCCCTCCTCCTCCTCCTCCTCCTTCAATATTGTACTGGCTATGCTAGGTCTTTTGCCTCTTCATATAAACTTTAGAGTCAGTTTGTCAGTGTTGACAAAGTAATCTGCTGGGATTTTGATTGGCATTGCATTGAATCTATAGATCAAGATGGGAAGAACCGACATCTTAACAAGACTGAGTCTTCCTTCAGACTTCTCTGACAGTCCAGTGGTTAAGAATCTGCACTTCCAATGCAGGAGATGTGGGTTCCATCCCTGGTCAGGGAACTAAGATCCCACCTGCCAAAAAAAAAAAAAAAAAAAGAAAACCTCCCAAAACCCAAGATTGAGTCTTCCTATCCATGAACATGGAATATCTTTTCATTAAGTGTGATTATAAACTTTTCCCCCCATTTATTTTTATTAGTTGGAGGCTAATTACTTTACAATATTGTAGTGGTTTTTGTCATACATTGACATGAATCAGCCATGGATTTACATGTATTCCCCATCCCGATCCCCCCTCCCACCTCCCTCTCTACCCGATCCCTCTGGGTCTTCCCAGTGCACCTGGCCCGAGCACTTGTCTCATGCATCCAACCTGGGCTGGTGATCCGTTTCACCCTAGATAATATACATGTTTCGATGCAAATTTTTATTGAATATATTTGACAAATAACATTGTGTACATTTAAGGTGTGTGTGGTATGTTTTGTTATGTTACTTTTGATATCTATGTTGTCACAAATGGCAAGATATCCTCCTTTCTTATGGCTGAATAATATTCCATTGTGTATACATACCACATCTTTTTTATCCCTTCATTCTCTGAAGGGCATTTAGGTTGCTTCCAATCTTGGTTACTGGGTACACTGCAGTAAACATGGGAGTGCTCTTCTCTCTTCAAAACACTGTTTCACTTCCTTTGGGTATACACCCAGTAGTGGAACTGCTGGGTCACATGGCTTATCTATTTTTAATTTTTTCAGGAATCTCTCTATTGCTTTCCATAGTCACTGGACCAATTTACATTTCCACCAACAGTGTTTAAAGGTTCCTTTTTCACCCACATCCTCACCAACAACTGTTATCTTTTGTCTTCTTGATGCCATTCTAATGGGAGCATAACTCTTAACATTTTAAGTGTGAATGGAGAGATCACTGGCTAAGGGAAGAGGGGACCCCATTCAGATCTTATTCAAAAATTCCATTTTAATGATGATGAGATGATGAAACAAACATACTTCCAGACGTAACATATCCTTCCTCTTTTCAAGCAGTTAGGTCAAAACTTATGCACACACACAAAAAAAAATCTTATGCACAAATGTCAGAGCCTCTTTCTAAAATTACTTTCTCTTTTCTCCACAGATAATAGCTTAATCAAAATTTTTCAACGCCCAACCCCTGAAGCTTCACTTCAGCCTTATTCCTGCTGTCTTCCTTTTTTTAACTTTATTTTTAATTGGAGGATAACTACAATATTGTGATGGTTTATGACATATATCTCTGCTCAGTCTTCCTTATTCATACAGAATAAAGAACTCTCTCTGGAAGCAGATTCAAGATGGCACTCACCTTCTCCTGTCAGACCAAGTCATGCACCCATCTTCTCCTGCGAGACCATCAAAATTGCAACTAGCTGTTGAACAACCATTGACAGGAGGACACTGGAACCCAACAACAGCAAAGGACTAGGAATCCCCATAGAATTTTACTTTGAAGGCCAGCAGGATTTGACTGCAGGACTTTCACAACTGTTAATTGGTTATACCCCAATACAAAATATTAACAAAAAGTTTTTTTTAAAAAAAGAAGTCTCTGAAAAACCATTCAAAGAGTTGAAGCCAATGTGAAATTCTCTTCTCAATCACTGCTTTCTCACTTTCTCATCTCTGTATTCAGGCCTCTCTTTTCATCTTCTCCACATTCCACAGGAAAATAAGCTTCTGGAAAAAGGACCTAGTCTCAGTCTCAAGAATAATTTGCCAACACAAATGTATAAGAAATCAGTGATTTAATGTGGTTCAAATGACTAAGCCAACCTCTGGTGTCCACTTCTCAAACACTGAAAACACATGGCTGGATTTGAACCCCCATTAAAGCTAAATCGATTTCCCAACTCAGAAATTTCAGGATGCTGTAGCTTGGTGTTTCAAGTTCGAGACTAGTCCCTCTCTACAACATAGCTAAGATTCACCCATTGCCTGTCTTTATTTCTAAACCCTTTATCCAAACCCTGGTAGTTTCATAGGGGCCTCTCCACTTCCATCCTCCCTCCACCCCAAAATGTTTTGCCCATTTTGTATCCTTTGGTACCTGAAAGCCTCCAATGGCTTTCTGGTGCTTCAGATGAATCAGAGCTTCTAACAGTTGTTAGCAGAACAATTCCCCAGGGAAAGCTGCTCTGTTCTCAGCTGCTCCACATTCTGCTTCACATCACATTCTACATCCTGGGGGTAAAAAAAACCTCTTTCCCTAATTTTTGATGACTTATTCCCCTACCTCTAGGTTTTTGCCCAAGCTTTCCAACTGACATGGAACTACCTTACTTCATCTGCCCAGGCCACCCAATGTAGCTCCTTCATCAAGTGCCACCACTTCCTCCAGCAAGATTCCATGCCTGATCCAGTATCCTACTAACCTCTATCTCTGCACTTCCATTCCCTCTTAGAGTACTGCTAAATTTTACAATGAACTGTCTTTTCTGCCTTGCTAGATAGTAAACTCCCTCCCCACAATCTATCTCTTATGTAACATGCATTCCCAAGTGCCTAGTACAGTGCTTTGCACTCAGTGAGCACCTGTTACCAACTTGTAAACTAACCAACCCCATATAGAATATATAATCCCAGATTCCATCAACGGTTTACTGGGAAGAGAGCAGGGAAAACATACACAATAACTTTGTTTCACAATTCATTTACTGAATTGGGGCAGGTGATTTAACAATAGATTGCGAGATAAGGCTGGGAGAGAAGAGTTCTTGCTGTCTTTCCCAGGAGCCAGTTGTGTCATGGATGCTTGTAAATTTTCCAAAATAGCCATCTGTTGTTGGGCAAGCTGGGTCTGAAGCTGGAGATTGGCATACATACATTCTAGGAGTCCTAGGCATTCCTTGGGCTTGTGATCAATGCCTGAAGGAAGAGCAATGGAGGTGCAAAGGGGACAAAAGAGATTTTATAATTGTACTGAGATGGGAAAGGTTCTAATAAGAACACCCCTCTAACCTTTCTGGGTACAACTCAACCCAGATGCAACTATGCTCAACTGTCACCTTCTCTATGAAGCCTACCTGGCCAGCCTATTTGAAACCAATACACTAGAATTTATTACTCACTCCCTTGCTTCATGTTTCCCCTTAGTACTTATGATTATTTGGCGTAACTTGTAATTACTTATTTAATTGTTGGCTAATTCCCCCTTCTAGAATGTAAACTCCAGGAAGGCATGGATTTTTGTCTGAGTTGTTCACTAGTGTGTCCCCAGCATCTAGAAAGATACCTGTCATGTAAGTGTTCAACAGATATTTGATGAGTGAATGAAATGGTTTGAGATTGAGGCCTAACCTCCCTTTCAAGAACTCAGGAGATGCCTGAGCCGCCTTCTCTCTTACCTGGCACAGTAAGGTCATCAGCACTGACTCGAAGTTCTTCCTGCATTCTAACTTCAACCAGTCTTGCCGCGCCCATTTTTAATGTTTTAAACTACATTATACACATCCAGCTCTGCCAGTTAACCCTGGCAGTTATTTATACATTGTATATTCATTAGTCTTGACTTCTTTGTTAAACCCTGAGGTCCTCAAACTCAGGAGTTATGACTGTCTAGTGCTCTGGCTGGCTTCCCACAGGTATGCTAAACACGCACTGATTTCTCTGTGGGAGGATGACTAACTGAAATGCAAAGAAACTGAGCTAATAGTTACTATTCCCTTCCCTAGTCACTTTTTAACAATGCAATGAAAGTCTTATTTCAGTCCTGCCAGTCTAATAAAGGCATTAATAAGCAAAACAAACAGACAAATGAATTGGTAAAATCAGGAAGAAAATGAAATCAACAGAACTGAATAATCAACAAACTACAGCGAAAAATCTAAAGGTGCCTGGACCCAGAGGTAGGTACCAAAATCAATAAAAGAAAGCTCCAGCCCCCTTGTCCATAAAACTCTCCCCGCTGCTGAGTCTATTTAGGAAATCCACCCTGCCTCCTTCCTTACCTGACGGCAACTTCGTTGGCAGGATTTTCAGGAAAGTGACTGGTGAGGAACTTGCTTGAAGATTAATAAAGCTGGGGGAGGGTTTGGCTCGACAAAGAGGCACAGTATTACCCTCCTCTTTGGCTGGAACAAAATCAGAGGCAACTAAGTCAGAGTTCATTCCGACAAGGGACAGCCTAATTAGAACCCTGCATCTGGTCTATGAATATAAGTGCTGAGGCCCTGGCCTGAATGTCTCCAAAGAAAGTTAAATAAGACAAAAAAAGAAACCACAGTGAGACTAAGGGAAACCAAGTAGAGATGGGATAAGCTAAAAATCTAATTTGCTTACATTTTACAAGTTCTTATTGATCTGTGCTACATGCGGACTACTGCGCTGAATGCTAGGGCATAAACATGACCTAAGACATGGTTTCCTAGGTGTTTAATACCTAGTTAGGGAGACAAATCAGACACTGGTGAAATGGTGATATAGCAGCACAGGACATAAACAGTGAGTCTGACAGTCTCGGGTGAAAATAAGTCCTTTTATCTTTTAGTTATACTGAAATGTGATTAAATGTAAAAATGAGTGTTTCTGAAAGGGCGGGGGAGAGATATCAACATGAGTACAACAGACAAAGAAGACTCCAAGCAGGTGGATATTTACTGGACCTTGAAAATAGGAAGCTTCAGATAAGTGGAAAAGATAATTCAAGTGGGAGAAAAAAAGATGGTATGAGCAAAGATAAGGATGCAAGAATATGGCTAGAATGATAAGAGAGCCCTAGGAAAGTGGCCAGAATTAGGGTGGAGAGAGTGGGAAAAGCAGGATGGGTCATGGAAGACCCTTTCCAATATAAATCTGAGACTCTCTCAGAAAATCATTGAGCCTTTTTAGGGTTAGAAAATATGATACAATTTTTAATCAATACATTAGGATTAAAATGGGTTGAACATGGAAGTTCTTAATGGGGAAAAATAGATTACCTTTGGCAAAAATAGTTAAGTTAGAAGGGAAATTTGATTTGTAGAAAGAAAACGATGAGTGTTATAAGAGACATATGTTGTTTCTGTCTACTGAGCCACCCTTCCTCTGAGAAGCTACTCGTTCCCCAGATTCTAGGTCATACATAACATCAGGCCCCTCTCCCTATTCCAACAGGAATGGACATGTGACCCAATATAGGCCAATCATGGTATCCTGTCCCACTTGGCAACTGGGACTGATCCAAGGGGTAAACATGAGGCAAACTGGGCTAGTCATGCCTTGGGACTGATAGGTAGATTCTGTGTCCAAGCTTGCTTTCCTCAATTTGCTCTGCTGGGAAGATGTAAAGCTGGGGTCAATGAAAGTTAGTGAATTTGGCTAGCATGCTTTGAGAAGCAGGTATAAGCAAGAGATTAGAGAGAAGAGACAGTGTAAGAGAAAGACAGACAGATGGGCAGATAGCTACAGGCACTGAATCCCCAGTTCCAGTCCCTGCGGTCCTCGTCACTCTTCTTCATTCTTATTCTCCAGTTACCTCATCAACCCTCCCAACTGCACAAGCATCTGAATTTCCTTTTTCACTCAAGGAAATCTGAGTTTCAGTAATGTCATACTAACATAAATCACATTTTGGATATATTGGATCTGAGATGAGACAAGGCAGTCCAAACACCTAAAAAACAGCCAAAGAGAGGGCACTGAGCTCAGGTGAAAGGTCAAACTTCCAGGCCAGACACAAAGAGGTGATGGAGGAGCTGCAAAAATAAATTCGTTCTCCAAGGTCAAAATCTGGGAGAGAAACCTGGACCTTTGGGGAACTCCTCCTTCCCAAAGTTTGCAAGATGAAAAGGAAGTAGCAAAGTAGACAGAGGAGGGCTTCTCTGGTGGTCCAGTGGTTGAGAATCCACCTGCCGAAGGAAGGGACATGGGTTGGATCCCTGGTCCAAGAGGATCCCACATTTCTTGAAGCTGCTAAGCCCAAGTGCCACAACTACTGAGCCCACGCTCTAGAGCCCAGGAGCTGCAACTACTGAAGCCTGGGCACCCTAGAGTCTGTGCTCTGCAACAAGGGAAGCCACTGCAATGAGAAGCCCTTGCACTGCAACTAGAGAGTAGCCCCCACTCACCACAATTAAAGAAAGCCTGTGTGCAGCAAGGAAGACCCAGCACGGCCAACATTAAGTAAATAAATAAAAATTAAAAATAAAGTCAAAAGAAGAGCAATGGATGGAAAGGCAGAATATCTGGCTCCATGAAAGAATTAAAGGGATCAAGACAGTGGAAGTCCATAGTTCACTGTCAAAATAAGATCAAAGAACATAGAAAATTTGAATTTACTCATTCATACATATAACAGATAGCTTAGTGTATCTATCTATGTATCTTCTATGTATCTATCTAGTGTATCTTCTATGCATCAGCCACTGAAGATGCTACAGTGCATTAAACAGACATGGTTGCTATTCTCAGGAAATGACAGTATTACACTGCAGACAGTGCATTTTCTACTGAACTGTAAGGTTTGAAGAGTACATTACACACAATCTATATTAAAAGAACTATACTGATGACTAGACAGTGTATAATAGAGGATGAGATTGGGGAGCAGCAAAAGGAAGAACAGACAAAATAAATACAGAAAGTGATTTATATACACTATCTTATACATTTTTCATTCTGACCCTATGAAGTAGGTAGACTAATCTGCACTTTTTTGAGAAAATTTAAGTTAGGAAATTTGCTCAAGATTTTTCAATGAGGCAGTGCTGGAATTAAATCCAGGCCTATAGACTCCAAAGTCATGTTCTTTACCACTGCACAATATAATCTGTGAAAAGAGCTAGCTCACTTATGTTCAAGTTAAGACAGTACAGACCTCTCAGATAATCTATCCCACCTACAGTTAAGTGAATAGGCTCTGGAGTCAGATGGTTTCAGGCAGTTCCCTGGCACTAGTGGGACTGTCCCACTCAGTTTGATTATCTGTTCACTCGAGCCAATAGTATGTCTTCTGTCCTAAGTATTAAGAGGAGACGAAAAGGAATAATAATATATTTTTCAACCTGTAATTACTGAGTATCTACTATTTAATAGACCCAGTTCTAGACACTAGGAATACAGGAACGTTCCATTTAGTGGGAAATGCAGAACAAATACAAATACTTTCCGACTGAGTAATAGGAAAAAATCATACATACAACTAGCTTCATTTTCCCAAAAGCTGGGCAATTAAGAAGGTCTGGTTTTAAGGGAGAGGAAGAAGGGCGTCTGACACACACCTCTTCTGTTAGCAGGATGACTAGGAAGCTGCTCCATCTGAACACCCACAGGTGTGGCGCCTGGGGAAAAAAAATCCGTAGTATCTCATGACCGACAACCCATCTTACTGTTTTACTATTAACAGTTTCTTAAGTTCTCCCCAGTAGAGCTCAGGCTGTTCCAATTTGGAGAGGAAAAGTGTGAAAGGCTGTACTGTCTTAGTTTATGGCCAAATAGAAGTAACTGTTCTTGAATTGTTTTTGGTCTCACTGCCCTTCCTTTAGTTTGGAAAACAGCTATTTTCTTTTTTTCTGGACAAAACAGTACTTTAACCACGCCTAAACCCTTAGTCGCCTATGAGTGGGCAAATATTCTGTGTTCTCTCGTTTTAATTTCTGTAATAGCAGTCCTTTTCCTATTCTGTAGCGTTATTTTAAAGCTCTTGCTTCCCAGCATCTCTAACGAACCTGCAGCTGAGGCGATGAGGAGGGCACGGGAGGGAACGGGCGTGGAGAAAGAAAATCTTGAGAGCACTATAGGGAACACTTGAAAAAGTGTTTTGGATAGGACAACTCGGGGGGAAAATGTAAGCCATCACCTCCTGGTACCGCTGACAGCCTCAGAATAAAGCATTTGCCTAAGAAGGGGAAAGTCCACGCACAGCAACGAGTCAGAGACAATAAACCACAATTCCCAGCGTGCCTGGAAGGGTAGTCACCGCTCAGCCCAGTCGGATTGGACTACAACTCCCATTTCACCCGGCATCAAACCGGCCAGGTCTTCTCTCAACCGCCGGTTTAAGTCCCGCCCCTCTATCCCTCCCCGTTGCTAAGGCTGGAACGAAAGCGTGGAAATTGCCACGCCTCTCTTGACCTTCGCGGCCCGAGAGAAGCCTAGACGCCAGAGTTTAATGACCTCACCTGTGGTGTTAATCGAAAGCCTCAACCCCAGCACCCACCCTTGTAGTTGATACACATGCGCAGTGGCGGGCCGGCCAACTGCCGGAGCCTCGGCGCTTGCGCTGAGGTTCGCGCCGCACGCGGCCGGGAGCGGCCACCCTATTGCGCAAGCGCCTGTGCCCTCGCATTGCTATCATCGTGCTTTCTCTATCTAACTTGCCCTGCGTTCTTACGCAGGGGGTGGGGCTAAGAATGTCAATTGGTGTGTTTTCGTGCCGGTCAGTGAGATGCATGCGGTGATTGGTGGTGACTCAGAGAGTAGCGGGTTTAGGTGTGAGCCCTGAGGAGGCAGCGTTTTCTGGGCTTCTCTCTGGTTCTCTCTCTCCAGAAGGTTCTGCCGGTTCCCCCAGCTTTGGGTACCCGGCTCTGCATCGCGCCGCCATGATGGGTCATCGTCCGGTGCTCGTGCTTAGTGAGTTGTCGGGAAGGTTGGGAAGGGACTCCCCTCGCCGCCCCCCTTTTTCTGCACTTTACAGCCTTGCCCCAGCGCAGTCGCGCCCTGGTTCGGCCACGGAGCCTTCCAGTCGTTCATTTTGGAAGCCCCTTCTCCCGTTTTCCTCTTTTCTTAACCCATTCCCCCGTCTTCGCAAACGCAAACTGACTGTACTCTCGCCGAACGCCTTGTCTTTCCGTGCAGTGACCTCGGAAAGATGCTGCCCACTCGGCGTTCCGTTCTTCACTCCCAACCCTCGCCCCTGCACGCTTCCTTGAGCGATTTTCAATGTGTAGCTGAATGAATAAAGGTTTTTTAATTTGGCCTAGCTTTATAACGTTGGTCCATCCTTATAATAGTGGTGTTGCCTCGGCCAAATAAAGATCGAAATAGTTCCATCTTTATTATTAGGGTTAACAGTATTTCCTCGTAGAATTGTGAGGCTTAAATAAGATAAGTAGATACAGTTGTTTAAAAGAGGGTCTGGCAAACAGCGAGTGGTATCCTTGGCCGCTTTTTTTTTTTTTTTTAATAACTGTTGTCTTGAATTTCCATTTGTCAACCCCTGTCCCTGATGTAACCCTGCTTCTCTCACTGATCATATTATGTTAGATGTAATTATCCTCGCAAATGTCTCCTCCGTTGTAATCTTCCCCACTTAGACTGAGTATTCCCAGATTCTTAATTGGTTCTTTTTACCTTAGGGAACATCCCAGATTTCTTACTAACTCATGAGTCCCATTTCATTTGTCTTCCCTGGTATGTTTCTACTCTGTGTAACTTCTGTGCCTCATCCTGCATGATCACTTGACATGCTTGACTAGCCATTTTGCCTTTCTCACCATCTTCTGTGTAAAGAATGCTGTTCCGAGATTTTCTCTAATTTCTCTACACCTGGAAAATAACTATTTTAAGACAAGCATTCGCTTAACCCAGAAAAAAACCCCTATTTTTTCTGATGAATCCATCAGAAAGATCCATGCAGGATTTTAGTTAACACTACGTGAAATAGGGATCTGAATCCAGAGAGTTGTATTTAGATTTGATGGGACCGGATCGAAAATTTTACAACAAATTGTAGGGAAAATATAATTTGGAGAGAGGAGTGAGAAAAACATTACATTGGTTCAGTTATAACCATTGGCTTGTCTCTAGTTGTAAGGGCCCTAGGGTGAGTTAGTGGTGCATTGTGCAACCTTTCTGAGGTCCTTGTTAATCCTTGGCATTAGCGGCTGTAACCGATTATGCTCCCTATTAAAGTATTTAGTACACTGTTATTGATGGTAAGTGGGTAACTGAGGCATTCTGATTATATCCAAGCATGAAGTGACCATATCTTGCAAATCCTGATACTTTGAGTGTGTGTTCTCATTCCACAGCACACTGGGGGTCACTGTCAATAATTTATGCTGGGACTGTGGGTATAGTTCACCATATCCTAGTATGAGAATGTAAACCCCCAAACTCTTTCCCTTGTTATATAAAGGAGAGATTGATGCTTTTTTAGGGACATCAGCCCTTTGAGAAGCCGATACATCTCAGATTATGAATCCTTGCTGTAGATACATGAATGTTTGGTTAGAGGGAAAGTGATGACCAAGATTCCAAAGTTGAAGCTTTGTGGATTGTTTCTTATACCAGGAATTGAAGTAAATAAGTAGCCATAAGTACATGTATTTACTTTTTAATAGTTTGTTGAGGTATAATTGATATTTAAAGAGTACAAGTCGATAAACTTTAATCAGTGTATACATCCATGAAACCTGGGTGTGTGTTTATTTTCAAAGATTAGGGAGTAGCTTATATACAATGGATCAATACTGGTCTGTCGCCCCTTTTTTTTTTTTTAATTTTTATTGAAGGATAATTGCTTTACAGTATTTTGTTGTTTTCTGTTGAACCTCAACATGAATCAACCATAAGTATACATATATCCCTTCCCTTGTGAATCTCCCTCCCATGCCTTTTGTTTTTATCTGTTTTAGGCCAGAACACAAAGCGTGAATCTGGAAGAAAAGTTCAATCTGGAAACATCAATGCTGCCAAGGTAGCATATTTTTTAAGTTGTTTATAGTAGTTTGCCTGTATTTGTATTTCTGTATTTGTTTGTGATTTGGTGGAAGAAAATTTGATTTACTTCAGGACATTTCCCTTTTGGTGATAAGGAGAAGGAAGCCTTCCCTCTCTGAGATGGGTCTCATGGTCGTCTTCTTTTTTTTTTTTTTAATGGTCTTCTTATATTGTGCATATTATATTGCATGTTTGTGTTTGTCTCTCATACTAGACTGAATTACTTGGGTAAAAGAGCTATGTTAATTGCCTTTTGTATTCCTGGTACTCACTGTAGATCCTGGATAGGTATACTCAATAAATAGGTTTTGAATGAAAGAATAAAATAGCCCTGATATAATTTAACATGGGGTGGAAGCCACTATCATGGAAGGAAATACAAATTTGTGGACTTTTCAGTTATCTGTGGACTGCTGGGAAACTGAAGCTGTGAGAGCTATGTCCCTTTTTTTTCCTTGTGAAAAGTTATTCCTTTGCACATCCAGAAAACATTCCCAAAGGGGGAAAGACAAAGAACAGAATCTAACCATATGACACCCTATATTGAAAGTAGTTGCCAACCCTATTTTGGACGTGTCCTTGTTAAAACACTGGCTCTGTGGGTTGCCCATGCCCCTTCCCCTGAAACACAATCACCATCCCCTGGTTTGTGCTTAACATGTTTTGTATTTTCTTTCCAATAGACTATCGCAGATATCATCCGAACATGTTTGGGACCCAAGTCTATGATGAAGGTAGGCTTATCTCATACTGAAACTTCAGCCACACATTTTCCCTTTCTGTTTTCTGGGACACTTAAATATAACTGTTGCTTTGGTCCTAGATGCTTTTGGACCCCATGGGAGGCATTGTGATGACCAATGATGGCAATGCCATTCTTCGAGAGGTACGACTTTTCATTTTGTTTTCTAATGTTTTACAAAAGACATATAAAGAAATAATGTAAATAATGGTTAGTTTCTTTGGGCTGCTTACAAGTTACCACAGACTGTGTGACTTGAAACAACAGAAATTTATTCTCATGAACTGGAGGCTGGGGGTCCAGACTCAATGTGTCAGTAGTGACACACTCCCTCTGAAGCCTCTAGGGAAATACCCTTCCTCTTCTAGCTTCAGAATCTTGACCACATTCCTTGGCTTATAAACTCTCCTTCTGTCATATGGCATTCTTTTGTGTGTCTCCACCATCCCAGTGGTTGGATTTAGAGCCTACCCTGATTTGTCCTATAACCTCACCTTAACTTGATTTCATCTGCAAAGGCTGTATTTCCAAATATGGTTGCATTCACAGTTTCCAGGGGGTGAGGTATCAGCATGTTTTTTCAGAGGCCACAATTCAACCACCACAACAGTGCTCCCAATAAATTAGCTAAAAGATACTGTTCTGTTCTCAAGAAACTTTAATAGTTAAGTTGTCCTAATGCATTCGTCCTTAAGAGTTAGGACCAAGCAGAATGGGTTAAGAGGTCTTTGAGTAGTGTTGATTCAATGAAGTCTACATTTTTCTTTTTCTAATTATTTATGGCTTTGCTGGGTCTTCATTGTTACGCATGGGCTTTCTCTAGTTGCGGTGAGCAGGAGCTACTGTTCATTGCAGTGTGAGGGCGTCTCATTGCCGTGGCTTCTCTTGTTCCCAACTACAAGCTCTAGGGTCCGAGGGTCAGTGGTTGTGGCACATGGGCTTAGTTTTCCTGCAGCATGTGGGATCTTCACGGACCAGGGATCAAACCCGTGTCCCCTGCGTGGGCGGGTGGATTCTTAACCACCAGGGACCACGAGGGTAGCCCTATACTTTTTTTTCAGATTCAAGTACAGCATCCAGCGGCCAAGTCTATGATTGAAATTAGCCGGACACAGGATGAAGAGGTTGGAGATGGGACCACATCAGTAATTATTCTTGGTAAGAAGAGAATGGAAGGTTGATAAGGAAAATTAGATTGAAACATTAGATTTTTGCCAGAGATAATGTCAGTCTTTTTTATATTTTTGCCACACTGCTCAGTATGTGGGATCTTAGTTCCCTGACCAGGGATCAAACCAGCGTACCTGCAGTGGAAGTACAGAGTCTTAACCACTGTACTGCCAGGGAAGTCCCCTGAGTCATATTTTAAGAACTTCTTGCTAATTTTCTATGTTTTCTGTCCCAACTGAGCATAAAATGTTCATCATGGTAAAGAATAAGTTTTTCAAATGTGTTAGAGTAAAATACAGTCTATTCTCATTACAGTAAATTATTTTCTATAAAGTCACCACAAACACGGAATTAGTGACTAAACCATCACTCCAGGAGGTAGTACAGGATTAGAGGTCTTTGAGCCTCTGGTCACATATTTATCAAGCGTAAATATGTGTTTTATGTTTTGTTTTAAAGATACCTTATTTAATGTATGTTGTTGACTCATTAACATTGAACTCGTGCCCAATATCACTATAACTCACGCCTGAACTAAGCTTATCTAATAAGTTCGTTGTCTTTACAAGGCACATCAGAGCTGCCTTGTACATGGGAAAACTTAAGGGCTTTCAACAGTGAAATCACCAAGAAAATGCACGAATTTGAGGAAAACTTGCCACGAAATACACCACATAAAGGACACTTTTTTACAAAATGAGAGCTGAAACAAGGCAGAGCATTCAGTCTTGCCTGGGAATTGCATGCATTGGGTGATTTAAATTTTTCTTCTCTGCATGTCTGTGAATGACCATTTAAGTGCAGTAAATACTGATTTTGAGATTACAGATTTTAGTGAGTAGTAAAATAGACAAATACAGAATCTTAAGACTGAGTCTTAGCTATACATGTTTTAATGGCTAATCTTTCTGCATCCTGTGGGATCATAAAACATCCTTTTGAAAACTTAGTGTGTTGCCTTTGTTTTATAAATTTTAGGTTGATTGTGAAATTTTTATAATAGCATTCATTTTGATAATACCTGTAGCAATGTGAGAATTCTCTGACGGTAATCTTACTGGCTTAGTAATAGAGAATCCGCCTGTCAACGCAGGAGGCTCTGGTTTGATCCCTGGGTTGGGAAGATCCCCTGGAGAAGGACATGGCAATCCACTCTAGTATTCTTGCATGGGAAATCCCATTGACGTGAAGCCTGATGGACCATAGTCCATGGTGTTGAAAAAGTTGAATACAAAAAAAAAAAGAAAAAGTTGAAGACCAATAACAATCTTAGTTGAATCTCCTGGAGATACTAAATAGGTTAAGTATCCATAGGTCTAGGTATCTTAGACATAGCTATTTAAAAAAAACCAAAATATTGTTATTTCTGAAGATAACTTCTATGATACTGTTCTGGCTGCTGTTTAACAGGGCATAGTCTTTTCTAAGTTACTAGAGCATCTTTTAAAATACTTGATTATCTTTTAATATACTTAAGTCACTTATGAATTCTAAAGTATCGAAATCAAACATCTGAGCACATGCCAGAGAGTAGGTATGTGAACTTTGACACATTTGTGAACATTTTAAGAATTAGTGTCAGTGGACCTGATAGTATAAGCATTTTGTAAAAGGCCCTTTTTTGACCAAAATAATGGTGTTTTAGAAGCAGACTTTTACATGTCAGTGTGTATTTGTATTACTCTGTGTTTGTGTGTGTTTTAATTACAATTAAAAAGTAAGGACAGTTTTTAAAAGAAAGGGGCATTTTACCAGTAATTCCTTTTCCAAAGGGTAAGTTTTTATGGGTATTCGCTGGGTATAAAGTTTTGTGGGCAGGATTATTTTCAGTACCTACAGTTTGACTACATCTTAGGTATTGAAATAATAATAAGCAAATCAATTTTCCTTTATGTATTTTTCTTTCTTTTTAGAATCTTTGGGAAAATGTTAACTGTTTAAGAAATTGATGACATATTTAGTTAGATCACAATTAAATAAACCCTAGGATCAATCTTTAGTCATTTAAAATGTATCTGATGAGAATACTTTATTTCAGAGTTGGCTTGTACAGAGTACAAAATTTGAAATAGTGTTGGCATACCTTTGGGGCAGACCTGCTGTAGAAGAAAAGAGCAGGTACTTGAGAAGCTTTAATGAAGCTGTTTTGATATCCAGATACTTTTTAAGATGTTACGGTATGTCTGTCTTTTCTCAGCTGGGGAGATGCTGTCTGTGGCTGAGCACTTCCTGGAGCAGCAGATGCACCCAACAGTGGTGATCAGTGCTTACCGCAAGGCATTGGATGATATGATCAGCACCCTTAAGAAAATAAGGTATTAAAGGTGGGGACCAGAAGCGGGTGGTGTCAACCAGGGGAGGCCTAGAAGACTGATCTGTGCTTAGGTGGTAAAGGAAGGCCGGGCACATCACCAGTAGTACGTATTATTTTGCAGGGAGAAAGAAGGGAGCAAAATGAAGGGAAGGATAAAGGGAATAGAAGTTTTTAGAAAATGGCAAAGGATCCAAAGCAGACAAATAAAAAGAGCTAGGTTCAATTCTTCAAAATATGTTTTGGTTACATGCAATCTGCTAGTTTCCATGTTAGACACTGCCTTGAGGAATGTATAGTAAGTGAAATAGAGCTTCATTCCAAAGTTTTAGATTATAGTAGGAGAAATAAGGAGTTAGATAACTGTGATTATTGAGGACTTAATATTAAAATATCCTACCATCATGTATGATTATAACTAATCCAGTCAGTACTCTCTGTAATACAAAGTGTTGGATAATAGTCTGCTGTATTCATTAAAATGAAAAGGATGGTACTGAAAATGCTGTTTGAATCCAGTCTAGTTATCACAGAACTTGCTGTTGGTCTGTGTTTTCTGAGTGCTATAAGGTATAATAAAAAGAATATAAAAATGTGTGACTTCTACTTAAGGGAATGTCAGTTAAATGAGATGATACAAAATGCAAAACTTTTTTTTTATTGAAACAGTTGTTTAAAAAATAAAACCTATAACCTACTCATATTCTTGGGTTGTTGATGCACAAGTACCCAGCAATGTGGAGAGCTTTGTATTGTACTGCCTGCTATTAAGAAACAAAGTGTTTGATAACTAGCACTCTTAGAGAATGAGGTGTTTGATTGAAGATAATTTTATGAAGTAAGCTTTGTAAGAACATAGAGATAAAAAGGATTTATTGAATGTTTGGAGCTGAATCATTAACATTTTTCTTTTTATCAAGCAGTAACTGCTTATGTCTTAGATAATACTTTTGGAGCTATTGCTTTTTTCTGTAAAACACATGATTCAACAACTATTTAATGTTTGCTTATTGTGTGTCTTACACTGTTAATAAAAGGGATTTCAGCAATATGTGAAAATTTGGACAAGATAGTATCCAAGGTCTTCTACAACTTTCAGGATTTTTTAGTTAAGGGATGAAGTTTCAAAGATAAAATATGTCTTAAGTTAAAGTTATATAGAGTGTATATGGTTGGAGCAGAAAGTAGAGAGAATATCATACTTTAAACTCTTAAATGTGGACAGTTGTCAGAGAAGGGAGCAGATTATTCAGGGATTTGAGACACCTTCCAGGGATGGGTTAATTGTAAGCTTGCTAAAAAAGCAGAAGATGGACAAGGTTACTTCTTGATAACACTTCAGTTTCCTATGTAGGAACAGATGTCCCCTTCTTCTGCCTGTTGGCCCACTATTATTAGCCATCAAGATGTAAATGAGGGATTTCTTAAATATCCAAGATCCCCCAAGCATATTACCCGTTTTTCTTTTCTCCAGTATCCCTGTCGACACCAGTAACCGAGATACGATGCTGAACATCATCAACAGCTCCATTACTACCAAAGTAATCAGTCGGTGGTCGTCTTTGGCTTGCAACATTGCTCTGGATGCTGTCAAAACTGTACAGTTTGAGGAGAATGGCCGGAAAGAGATTGACATCAAGAAATATGCAAGGGTAGAAAAGGTAAACTCTTCAAGTGTGTACGTTGGAAACAAATTATTTCCTAGCATCACATTTGTGGAGGAAGTTAAGTTTAAATCAGAGCAAGATACCTTTATTATTAGAATCAGAAAGAAGAGTATTTGCTACCTGGAAAACAAAAATCTTGAAAAAGAGGGTACTAAGGAGGTATCTGAAATAACTCTGTTAGCTTCACTGCTCTCTCTGCCCATGGTTTACAGGGGCAAGGGAAAGGCTTTTTATTTTATTTTTTTGTCATCTGTATTTGTGTGCATATCAGACACTAGATCAGGAAATAAGGGCTCTACACCATAGCACTAATAAGCCTTTCTCAATCCCATAAGATTTAAAAGTAGCATTAATAACTTGTGACCAGAAGAGGGAGCTCTATACCTAAAATTCATGGAAATCTCTTTCAGGAGGTAGAAAAATGTGCCCCTTTAAATCTTTGTCAATCACTGAACTTCTGTTTCAGCCAACCTTCAAATTGATGTGCTTCCTAGAGAGAAAGATGATTGCAACTGTAGTTGTTTTGGGGGTTTGTGGAAAAAAGATACTTTGGAAATCTGAAATGGTGGTTATTTGGGAAAGATGAATGTCTGAAAAGGAAGTTGAAAAGTTGTCTCCTGGTTGTGGATTAAAGTAATTCTTTTGCTCAGATACCTGGGGGCATCATTGAAGACTCGTGTGTTTTACGTGGAGTCATGATTAACAAGGATGTGACCCATCCACGAATGCGACGCTATATCAAGAACCCTCGCATTGTGTTGCTGGATTCTTCTCTGGAATATAAGAAAGGAGAGAGCCAGGTAAGGGCACTGCCCTGTTCCGTAAAGTTGGTGCAAGAGTCTGTTACTATACCAGGGAAATAAGTGCTTATTACATGCCTGCTGTGTGACCTTTACATGCAATCTCTGATGCTTACAACAACCCTTAAGAGCAAATGATACCGACTTCCATTTTACACATGAGGGATCTGTAGCTCAGGAAAGTTAGGTTCATTGCTTCAGGAACATAGCTTGTATTGGCCAAATCAGGATTTGAACCCAGCTCTGTTTGGCTTCGATTCCAGAGTATCATGCAACCTTTTCTAATGCATTAGTAGAACATGGAGTAGGAGTTAATTTGAGCTTTGAAGTGCTAAAAAATTTCCAGAGGACAGGAAACTCACAAGGCTCCATCACACTTAAATAAAACAAAGTAACTAAAGCTTATCAAACAGTGATGGGGAACAAGAATCATTATTAGTTGGGAAAATTAAGACCCTGAGTTACCCTGCATGCTGACAAGTCAGAAGAAACATTGAACTAAGTGGCTATAGACCTTAGCCAAACTCTCCACTAATTGCATTGTGACTTTTCCTTCCAGTAAATAACTAAATAGAGTTAAACTAGATGTAGATGATTGCTGGAGCTAAACTGGTGTACAGAGGTGTTGGATCATGGTTTGTTCTAGCTCTTGCTTTCTGGGATACATGAGAGGGCTAGACAGAGGTGAGGTGGGTGGGTGTCACCTCCTCAGTCGTGTGCGACTCTGCAACCCTGTGGACTGTAGCCCGTTAGGCTCCTCTGTTCATGGGATTCTCCATGCAAGAATACTGGAGTATGTTGCCATTTCCTTCTATACCAGAGGGAGTGTAGTAGTAGCTAAAGAGCTTCACCAGTTCAGAATTTTTAATTCATGGTGACTTTTCTTCACCACATAGACTGACATTGAGATCACACGAGAGGAAGACTTCACCCGAATTCTCCAAATGGAAGAAGAGTACATTCAGCAGCTCTGTGAGGACATTATCCAGCTGAAGCCAGATGTGGTCATCACAGAGAAGGGCATCTCTGGTAGGACTACGTTCATTTTTCTAGACTGCTGTTGTGGTAGAAGAGGATGGGTAATTTTTTTCATCCCATGTTGTCATATACTGAACATAATTTACAGATGATGGTTAGGGTACATGGAAGATAAAAGCAGTTCAGAACCTGGAGTTTCTGGCTTCCAACTTGACATCTCTGTTTCTACAGATTTAGCTCAGCACTACCTCATGCGAGCAAATATCACAGCCATCCGCAGAGTCCGGAAGACAGATAATAATCGCATTGCTAGGTGAGTAGGTCAAGTAAAAATAAAATTGTGCTCCTTCCCATGTGTTTTTATTTCATAGCTTCATAATGTAGTCATCATTATCTGATAAAGCTTAACAGGATACAATCAGCCAAATCATTTACAGGTGGAAATAACCTGGGATTAGCCATCTGCCCTCTCAGAGGTCCTCTAGAGTAACAATTATCTGCTTCATGAGACTGTATTGCTCCTAGCCAGTAGTGAACAGCTTATGCTTAGACATCTGTGATCACCACCTTGGTGTAGGGGTCCATTTCAGAATAGTCTGTTTTAACTAGCTCAGAATATGATAGAACCAATAATTAACTTGGTTGGATCCTCAGTTACTGTTAATGCAATCTTAGATTGCATTCACTACTTCAGCATGGATATCTAGGCTTAGGTCCATCTTTTTTTTTTTTTTTTTTTTTTTAGAATTGATTTTTTTTAATGTTGTCTGTCCTATAATCACATAATACACCATAGATCCAAATGTGATTTTATACTTAAAACGCTTACTCTGAAATGGCTCAGGGCATGCATGCATATATATAGTTGACTCTCATGCCCATGAATGGAGGGAAAGAATGACAGATTAAAAATTAGCCCTACATTCATTAAAATGGGATCAGACATACTTAACCTTCCTTCTTGCTTAACCTTTGTTTTGTTTTTAGTATAGTCCCGTTATTGACCTTGAGATCTAACTGGGCAATATAGGACAAGTTCAACGTAGAAATGACCATTATGTCAAATATGCATAAGAACTCATTTGTCCAAATTTTAGGGTCTACTGAATATACTTTGAGTTAAACAGTATCTCATTGTAGTAATTATCTTAGGTATGTACACTTATAAAACTATATTAGTTTAAGGAAACTTCACCTCTATATTTGGAAATCTGTTTTACCAGGCAGCCGAGACCTCTCAAGTTAGGTAGAAATGTTACTAGCAATCCACTTTTGCCCTTCCTTTATCCCCCACCACAGACTCTAGGGACCAGGAAAATGAGTAAAAGTATCTGACATCATCTGGTCTTCTCCCTGTCCCCCTCCTCCCCATCTAATCATTAGAGCCTGTGGGGCCCGGATAGTCAGCCGGCCAGAGGAACTGAGAGAAGAGGATGTTGGAACAGGGGCAGGCCTGTTGGAAATCAAGAAAATTGGAGATGAGTACTTTACATTCATCACTGAATGCAAAGACCCCAAGGCCTGCACAGTTCTTCTCCGTGGGGCCAGCAAAGAGATTCTCTCGGTGAGTCAGCCTTAGAAGTGTGACTGAATTGAACTAGGTCATTCCATTTCTTGAGAGTTTCCCAGAGGGCCTAAAATTTTCCTGTTGGCCATTTACAGTTACTCATTTGTCATCTGAAGCTACAAATGTTTTTATTTTAAATTGTGGTTAAAAATTTAAAAAATGTAACATACATTGTCTTAACAATTTTTAAGTGTACAGTTAGTTCAGTGTTAAGTGTATTCATATTCTTATGCAACAGATCTTTAGAACTTTTAAGTTGAAATTAATAAATATTACCCTTTTTTTCTTAATGAGGTTAAATAACTTTCCTAAGGCATATAGCTAATAAGTACAGAGTTTCCACTACACTGTGCAGCCTCCTAGGGTATACAGCTAGACAGGACAGAGTAGGGTATAGGTCTGTCAAGCACAGCGGACGAAAGCCTGATATCCCAGAGTGACACCTCCTCCCCCTGGCCTTCTTGGAATTGTAGTTAATGTGTTTTTCCAAAGTTGTAGCATCTGCCCTTTGCAAAAGTTTTGAAGGACCTTTCTTAGTCTGGCCTCTTTGGTGATTTCCCAGACTTGGTAGTCAGGAAGTCTTTTGGTGCTGCTGGTTTGTCCCTAAGTCATCAAGCTTTGGCTTTATACTATTCGTTTGCTTTCCCAAGGAAGTAGAACGCAACCTCCAGGACGCCATGCAAGTGTGCCGCAATGTTCTTCTGGACCCTCAGCTGGTGCCAGGGGGTGGGGCTTCTGAGATGGCTGTGGCTCATGCCTTGACAGAAAAATCCAAAGCCATGACTGGTGTGGAACAGTGGCCATATCGGGCTGTTGCTCAAGCCCTAGAGGTCATCCCTCGCACCCTTATCCAGAACTGTGGAGCCAGCACCATCCGTCTACTTACCTCCCTTCGGGTGAGTTCCTTTCCATGCTATTCTCTTAGGTAGGAAAAGCTGTGTTTGTTCTAAGAGGATGGTTCATGTCTGTCCTCCCAGGTTCTCCTGGTAGCTTCTTCCCTTAAAAATCTCTGTCTTAATTTTTACCTTATTTGCTGTCATTGGCATTTTCTTTTATTCCTACCTTATCAATCAGTGTATTTGATTTTTGTCTAATGGTCTCCGTCAGCTTACTTGTTCCTAATATTTTCCCCTTTAACTATTTATGCTTGTTCCAACTACAGGCCAAGCATACCCAGGAGAACTGTGAAACTTGGGGTGTAAATGGTGAGACAGGCACTTTGGTGGACATGAAAGAACTGGGCATCTGGGAACCATTGGCTGTGAAGCTGCAAACGTATAAGACAGCAGTAGAGGTGAGGCAGTCAAAATCATATGCTGTGCTATTTAAGTATTCTTGGAAAGATCTCCCAAGGAATTCCATCCACCTGCTTATTTTTAGCTCATTTAAAAAGCAAGGTAAAAAAAAAAAAAAAAGCAAGGTAGTGGGAACTTTGCTGGTGGTCCAGTGGTTAAGACTTTACTATCCACTTCAGGGGGTGCAGGTTTAGTATCTAGTTTGGGAACGAATATCCCACATGCCTTGGGGCCAGAAAACCGAAATATAGAACAGAAATAATATTGTAACAAATTCAGTAAAGACTTTAAAAAATGATCCACATGAAAAAGTCTTAAAAATTAAGAGCAAGGTAAGGAATTCCCTGGCAGACCAGTGGTTAGAACTCTGCTCTCTCACTGCCCAGAGCCCAAGTCTAGCCGCTGCTCAGGGAACTAAGATCTAACAAGCTGTGTGGCACAGCCAAAAGTGGGGGAAAAGTTAACTAGCACAAGTAGCATCTCTTGCTTAGGGAGAACTCCATCTACATTCAAGACTATTGAAGGGTAGATTTCAGATAAAATGATAATTATGTAGGAGGAGCTAGGTGATATGTCTAAAAGAAAACAAGTGTCCTTCCTGTCTGCTGACCTCTTTGGGGCTGTGGTTTTTCTCCTAGACGGCAGTTCTGCTGCTGCGGATTGATGACATCGTCTCAGGCCACAAAAAGAAGGGTGACGACCAGAGCCGGCAGGGTGGAGCTCCTGATGCTGGCCAGGAGTGAGCAGTGGACAAGGCAACCTCAACGCACAGAGCCAACAGAGTCTCCCCCTTCCCTGAGCCAGACTGCCAGGGACACTGTGGATAACTTTGTTTGGAAGGGATCAGGTTGAGGGGCAGCCCCAGTCTCTTTCTGTCCCAGCTCAGTTTGCAAAAGGCACTGACATGTAATTCTTCTCTATTGTAAGCTTTCCATTTAGTTTGCTTCCGATGATTAAATCTAAGTCATTTGAGATGGTTGTTATGTGTTTTTCAACCTTGGGTCATATCTCTGCCTCCTGGCAAGGAAAGAGAAGGCAAAAAACCTTACTGGGGAGGAAGAAAGATGGGGATTGAGGTCATTAAGTAACTGTCTTCTTGAGAGGGTATTCTTCAGACTTCTCAGTAGATGCTAGTTGGGATGGCTCTTGGAATTCAAAGCTTGATACTGTAAAGCTTAAAGAAGCACAACTTTGCATTCCCCACCCAAAGAACAGGAAGAACCTGTCCAAACTATGGGTATTCCTTGTGTGTGGTTGTATATAGAGCAATACCCGGTATGTGCCAGGGCTCTGGCGTTTGTCCTAAAGAACATAGAGCATGTGTTTTTTGTACTGTATTTTGTAGCTTTCACAGTCTTTCCTCTCATACCTAGAATTCTTGCTTTGCTGTCTCCCAGGGATCTTCCTGATTCCAGTCTGTTCTCGCTGCTGGCTTATTTTCCTGGTGTGTTTGTGTCACAGTAGGGTCTCTACTTTCCCTGCTAGCATTAACAAAGGATGTCCCATTCTGTGCTTCATTTTTATCAAGACAAAAAAGTCTTGTGACCCTGAGACTTTGGAGCCTAGGTGGGGCTAGCCTTTGATTTCTTCAGAGACCTTCTGGGCCGTCCCCTGTTCCCTTTGTCCTCATGACTCATGCAACCAGATTGTATCTCCTCCGTGACCACAACAGTTAGTATTACTAAGTTTAGTATTAGGTGGCATGATAATAGCTAGCACATAGTGCTTATTGTATAATGGGTATGTTTTGCTCACTTTGTGTATATTAGCCAGCATATATTAACCAGTCCTAAAAAGGACCCTGTAAGATGGGTAATAACCCTGTTTTAATAGGAATCCAAAGCATAAAGTAATTTGTCCAAGGGTCACAAAAATGATCAGTGGCAGGCCTAGAATTCCTGTGTGGATGGTGTGGCTCTAAAGTTACATTTACAACTAGCAGTGATGACCAGACAGAGGTGTGCTATGGAAAAGGGCCTTTGGAGGTCTGCTCTCATCACACCTGGTATCTAACTTGTGGTTTAACCCGGTCCAAAGTTTTCAGCTTTTTGTTTTCTATGAGAGGCTCAGAAATAAGCCTACCTACCTTTTGCTGCAATCCCTGCCTCTACATGAAGTGTTAATTCCCTCAAGAGTTTTCAAACATTAAAGATAATGAGTTAATTCTCAAAGATCTTGAAGAGATGGTGCTTAAAAGACCTAAAAATTATGGAGGGAGGAATTGCCTCCTCCTCTTTACACTTTTCTAGGTCCATTCTGGTTTTACCTTTAATGGTTAAGTACATGGATAATTGTACGTAGTAGTCTAACCTATGGAAATTCCTCCTGGAATGTTAGATCAATCTCTATCCTTCATCAGAGCTTTCAGAGCCCCTTCGTGCTTTTCAAAGCCTAAATTTAACAGTCATTAAAGTCCACTCAAGAAACTGTGTTGCCTGCATGAGCTCTAAAATGATTCCATGAACACGGTTTTTGCTGCCACCTTGACTTTGTCATGATTCTCTGGCAAATTCCTGGATTCAACTAAATTCTATTCTGCACCTGCCCCCTCATAAAGCAGTGTTTTGGGGATGGGGGGGGGGAGCCTTGAATCCTGTTAAACACTCTATTCAGCCAAGACACTTGCATATATCCTCACTTGTGCAGTCTAGAGGTGACACTTCAGAGGGTGTAACTACTTTTTTTCTCAAGGAAAGATTTTTAAATTTTATTGATGTGTAGGTGATTTACAGTGTAAATTTCTGTTGTACAGCAGTGACTTACATTGGTATATATTCTTTTTCATGTTCTTTTCTGGTTTATCACAGGATAGTGAATGTCGTTCCCTGTGCGGTGCAGCAGGACTTTGTGTATGCATTCTACATATAATAGTGTGCATGTTACTAGTCCCAGACTCCCAATCCTTCTGTCCATCCTTAACAACCATAGTCTGTTCTGTATGTCTGTGAGTCTGTTTCTGTTTCACGAGTGTTCATTTGTGTCATTTTGGGGTTTATTCTTTTTCTTTTTCGGATGTGCAGCACAGCATGCAGGTCCTTGCCTCTCTGGCCAGGGATGGTGCCCATCCCCTCTGCGGTGGAAGCACAGGTCCTTCACGGGCCACACTGGGGAGGTCCCTTTGTGGACATTTTTTTCCCCTTTATAGACTTCTTATGATGGCCATTTTGACTGGTGTGACATGGCCATGGTGACTGGTGTGTGTATATATATATATAAACTCATAGTTTATCATTTTTATTGGAGTATAGTTGATTTAATCTAGTTTTGATTTGCATTTCTTTAACAGTGTGATGAGCATCTTTTCATCTGCCTATTGGCCATTTGTATGTTTTCTTTGGAGACATGTCTGTTTAGGTATTCTGCTCATGTTTCAGTTGGGTGGTTTTTCTTGCAGTGGAGTTGTATGACCTGTTTGTATACTTTGGAAATTAATCCCTTGTCGGTCACATCATTTGCAAATATCTTCCAGTACATAGGTGGTCTTTTAGTTTTGTTCCTGGTTTCCTTTGCTGTATAGAAGCTTGTAAGTTTGATTAGGTCCCATTTGTTTATTTTTGCTTTTATTTCTGTTGTCTTGGGAGACTACCCTAAGAAGTCATCAGTATGATTTGTGTCAGAGAATGTTTTGCCTATGTTCTCTTTTAGGAGTTTTATGATGTCGTCTTAAAATTGTCTGTGTCACCTCCCT
Source organism: Cervus elaphus (assembly GCF_910594005.1). Classification (NCBI taxonomy): domain Eukaryota; kingdom Metazoa; phylum Chordata; class Mammalia; order Artiodactyla; family Cervidae; genus Cervus; species Cervus elaphus. The sequence goes on from NC_057834.1 coordinate 37,655,479, forward strand.
AGTGGTTCAGATGGTAAAGAGTTTGCCTGCAATGCAAGACACCCGGGTTCGATCCCTGGGTTGGGAAGATCTCATGGAGAAGGAAATGGCAACCCGCTCCAGTATTTTTGCCTGGAAAATCCATGGACAGAGGAGCCTGGGGGGCTACAGTCCGTGGGGTCACAAAGAGTCAGACAGGACTGAGCGATTTTCACATACATATGTTTGCCTGTAAGCCAGTTGAGTTTGTTTTGTGACTCAGCTGGTAAAGAGTCTGCCTGCCATGCGGGAGACCTGGGTTCAGTCTCTGGCTTGGGAAGATCCCCTAGAGAAGGGAAAGGCTACCCACTCCAGGATTCTGGCCTGGAGAATTCCATGGACTGTATTGTATAGTCCATGGACTTGCAGAGTCAGGCCCAACTGAGTGACTTTCACTTTGTGTATGGTATGAGGTGTGTTCTACCTTTGATTTACATGCGACTGTCCAGCTTTTCCAACACAGCTTGCTGAAGATACTTTTCTTCATTCTATATTCTTGCCTCCCTTGTCAAAGATGAGTTGTCCATAGGTGTTTGTGTTTATTTCCGGACTCTGTTTTGTTCCGTTGATTCATATGTCTGTCTTTGTGCCGGTATCAAGCTGTTTTGATTACTGTAGCTTTGTAGTGTCTGATGTCTGGGAGGGTTATGCCTTCTGCTTTGTTCTTTTCCCTAAGGATTGCTTTGGCAGTTCTGGGTCTTTTATGGTTCCATATAAATTTTAGGGTTTGTTCTAGTTCCTGTGAAAAATGTCATGGGTAATTTGTTAAGGATTACATTAAATCTATTGATTGCTTTGGGTAGCATGGCCAGAAAAAAATGAAAATTTTTAAAAGAAACTTGAGTTTATCCTAGACTAGCCATCAGAGGGAAAAAAATGAAAATGGATCCTTTCTTTGTTTCTTATGGCAAAATTAGTTCCCGGCAACTGAAAGATTTAAATATAAGAGCACTAGAAAAAAACATGAGATTTAAAAATGGGCTCATCAGGATTTCCCTGATGGTCCAGTGGTTAATAATCTGCCTGCCAATGCAGGGGACATGAGTTCGATTCCCGGTCTGGGAACATTCCACATGCCTCGGGGCAACCAAGCCTGAGCACCACAACTACTGAAGCCCATACACAGCCAAAAGTAAATTTTTTAAATATATACTTACATATCAGGGGAGTTCCCTGGCACTCCATGGGACTCCATGCTTTCACTGCCAAAGGTGCAGGTTCCATCATGGGTCAGGGAACTTACGATCTTGCAAGCTATGCTGTGTGGCAATGAATGAAGGAATGAAAGGGACTCAGAAAAATAGGCAAAGGGTATAAATAGCTCCAGGGAAGCAGAAATAAATGACTAATAAAACATGGAGAAGTGTTTGATTTTATTCATCGGGAAATGCAAATTGTTTGGTAAGCACTTGCTAGAGTGTGGGGGAAATGGGCCCTCAAAACGTGGTGTTATCAATTGATGAACTTCACAGAAGGCAACTTGAGGCAATTCTGTTCCTGAGTATTAATCTTACAGGTTTGGTTACAAATATATATGAAATGCTGTTCATACAGGGATATTCTTTTCAGTGTTTTTTGCCTGTAGCAAAATGTTGATACTATCAAGGTTCTGGCTAAGTTATATCCGTGGAACATCCCCCCTGCAATGAAAGACTGGAGAGATACAGAATAGTCCTCAATATATAAGTGAAAAAAATTTCTAGACAGTGGATTCCATGGTATCTTATTATACACATATATGTATATAGTATTATATGTATGTATATATGCAGTCCAGTGGTTAAGACTGCTTCCACTGCAGGGCATGGATTCAATCCCTAGTTGAGAAACATCCCACATGCCATGTGGTGTGGCCAAAAAAAGTACATAAACATGAGCACGCATAGAATATTTTAGGAAGGACACATAAGAAACTGGTAATAATGGTTGTCTCAAGGAAGGACCCAGGTTGCTGATATCCTCTGGTACTTGATAAATACTGTACCGTATGCATTTTTTCTTTGCTAAAATGACTAGGGTTAAGAAAAACCAGAAGTGCATTCATTCAGCCAGGCATGAGCTGAATTATGTATTCAGTTCTATGACAATTATGTATCACTTTCATGTCCTGTTTTCTGAGAGTTTCTTTTCTCCACAGTAAAATTCTGAGCTCTCCCAAGACAAAAACCTGCATAGCCGGGGGCTCAATAATTGACAAAAAGAACCCTCTGAGGTGTGCTATTCCCCCACTGAATTCTTTAAAATTCTCTGTGCCTTCCCTGCCACAGTCATTCTGTAGATTCCATTTGGATGTTTGAATCCAGATATCATGCCCCCTTGTAGGTAACTTTAGTGGGACCAGTTGGGTAGGAGAGGTTGGGAGTGTGTCTGCAAATCTAGTTGGAGATGGCTCGCTTGCCAACCTCAGTTGGGGATGACAAACTCCTAACCTTTCTGGTTCTATTCTTAATTCAAAAACGGAAGGGAAGCAGTCTCTTTAAGAACTGTTGTGGCGGCCCCGCCCTTTTAAGAGATCAGCTGAATCTGTGAGTCACATGACTTCAGCGTCTCTTCCGTCCTCTGAAGCTGGGACCACATGAGCGGCTATGAAAAGCCTAGCCGGGGTTGGGGGTACTGTGCCCCCAGCCCCGTGCTCCTTCTGAGTGTCCTGACGGCAGCTCCACTTGGCCTGCTGGGGGAGGAGACCCGCCAGGTGAGGGCCTAGAGCAATAGGTGTTTCAGCATATGCTGCCTTGAAGGGTGGTTGGAATCTAGGACAACTGAAGGGTGGGGATGAAAGGTGCTTGCATTGAGGAGTCCGGGTAGCCATGGGTCACGGTACAGGATTATGGAGTAGGACGGATGTGGTAGAATCTGGACGCTGACTTAGCCCTGTGTGATCCAGGTCCAAGCAAGTGTTGGATTTTTTTCTTCCTCAGCCGTGTGCCCTGATCTCTCCACCAGGGTTAGGGCAGTTTTGGCTCTACCCGCCTCTCCTCCCGCCATGTCTGCCCTTTACAGTGAGGTTCTCTTAGCTCCCACAAGCATTCCTCCTGCACTCTTTCCCCATCATTTTGCAAGCCCCCTCTCATCCCCAGACATCTTTGTCCTGTGTCTCTCCCTGACCCTGTTCTCTTGACCATCCTCCACTCCTTGTTCCAGGTGTCTCTGAAGGTCATCTCTAACTGGCCGGACTTTTCCCAGAACCTGCTTCATATTCAGGCAGTGGGTACCAACTCCACGCTGCACTACGTGTGGAGCAGCCTGGGTCCCCCAGCAGTGCTGTTGGTGGCCACCAACACCCCCAACAGCACCCTGAGTGTCAACTGGAGCCTCCTGCTCTCCTCTGATCCTGACGGGGGCCTGATGGTGCTCCCCAAGAAGAGCATCCAATTTTCTTCTGCCCTTGTCTTTACCAGGGTGAGGAGGTTGGGGGAGATCCAAGGGGAAGAGTGCAGAGAAGAGGGTTCATTCTAGTCAGAGGGAGAAATTGAAGACTGGGAGTAGGTGAAGTACAGTCATGTGTGAGAGCCTGGGGTGGGGCCAGTGATGGTGTGGTGCGGGATGGTGATTCAGGAGAAAGCTGGACTCGGGCAAACCCTGTCCCTCCCCACCCCTCTCCCCCTCCCCTCACAGCTATTTGAGTTTGACAGCACGAACATGTCCGACGCGGCCTCAAGGCCTCCAGGAAAATCATATCCCCCGTACTCCTTGGCCAATTTCTCCTGGAACAACATCACTGACTCACTGGATCCTGCCACCCTCAGCGCCACGTTTCGAGGCCACCCTGTTGACGACCCCACTGGGGCTTTTGCCAATGGCAGCCTGACCTTCAGGGTAAGGATATAGGGAATTTGAACTCAAAAGGCTGGTTTATGAGCGTGGGAATTAATGATAGGGGTCGCCTTCCAACATAGGCATCCACCTGCCTCCCACCTCTCCCATGCCTGTTCCGTTGTAGGTCCAGGCCTTCTCCACATCTGGCCGACCAGCCCAACCCCCTCGCCTCCTGCACTCAGCGGACACCTGCCAGCTAGAGGTGGCCCTGGCTGGGGTCTCTCCCCGGGGAAACCGCTCCCTGTTTGGGCTGGAGGTAGCCACCTTGGGCCCGGGCCCCGGCTGCCCCTCAATGCAGGAGCTGCACTCCATCGATGATGAGTATGCCCCTGCTGTCTTCCAGGTGAGGCTTCCAGCAGAAAAGTAGACAGGTTGGGGTGTGAAGGGGGACTCTATCAGAATCATTCAACAGTCTACTATTTATCAACACTTCATTCAGTTCCTTTAAGTGCTGAACGCTATGCTAATGACTTTAGCTCAGAGGAAAGGCAGTACAGTGTGACTATTGCTCTGACTGGTGGGATGTGCAAGGGCCTGGGGTCCCAGAGTTGGGAGCTGGTGCAAGCTGGCTGAGTATTGAGACTGGGAAAGGACTCAGTGTCATCCAGCTGTGAGTTCTAGAACCAGGCCTAGGATTCAGGACAACTCATGACAGAGGGAGGCTGTGAAAGGGCGGGGGCACAGAAGGGTCCAGCATCTTTTGTCCTCCTCAACCTATGTGTTTGCATTTCTCCTCAGTTGGATCAGCTGCTATGGAGCTCCCTCCCATCAGGCTTCATGCAGTGGCGACCAGTGGCTTTCTCCCAGAAGCAGGGCAGCCGGGAATCAGCCATGCCCTGCCAATCTTCCCCGCTTTACCCCACCTTGGCATACCTTCTCCCCCAGTCACCCATTGTCCGAGCCTTCTTTAAGACCCAGAACAACTTCTGTGCCTTCAATCTGACATTTGGGGCTTCCACAGGCCCTGGCTACTGGGATCAACACTACCTCAGCTGGTGAGAGTCAAGGCCTGGGCCGTGGGATTGGGAGGTTGAAGTGGAGGAAGGCCAGGCCTCTCAGCCTTCCCTCCTAAGCCTGACTCCCTCTCTCTCTCACTCTGCCTGCTCTAGGTCTGTGCTCCTGGGTGTGGGCACGCCTCCAATGGATGCCTTGTCCCCGCTCATCCTAGGCATCGTGGCAGTGGCCCTCGGTGCTCCAGCGCTCATGCTGCTGGCAGGAGGCCTGTTTCTGCTGCTGGGCCACAAGCGGTACTCTGAATACCAGTCCATAAATTGAGGCCTGCTGTCTAGAGGAAAGGACATTACTCGACCTGCCTTGCTGGTCTGCAGGTTTGAGGGTCAGTATTCCCAGCCAGCTCCTCCTCTTTGCTGTCTTCCTTTTCGGTAGAACCTCAGATCAGCCTCAACTTCCTGGGGGACCCAGGTGGGGCTTCCTTCCAACTCTGAGGAGGGACCAGACACAGAATGATTGCTAGAGGGAGGGTCCCCTCCGTGTTGCCTCCCCGTTCCTCCACCATCCCATTTGCCTTGAATGGGACTCACAGGCCTAAATGAGAGAGGCCTTCTGACTGTTTGCTGCCCCGGAAGGCATGAAATAGACTAGTTTTTTTTTTTCCACAGGGCTTGTCTCTCAATATGGTGCGTTGTTGGGCATGTTGGGACCTGGTTCCAGGGAATGAGAGGGCTGGAGGAGGGGCATGGAAGGCAAATTCTTTTTGAAGCCCCATTTCCTCATCAGGCCTAGTTCTCTCCCTTGCCATGGGACCAGGCTCCTCCCAGCCACTCTTCAATATGTGGATCTGGGAGGTTTCTGGTGCAGTCTGAATCAAACAAGGACGGGACACTTGAGGTTAAGGGGCAAACCCAACGGAAGAGCCAAGAAAGACTGTGGTGTTAATCGTTTATTATTATATACACATTCAGACGGGGTTAACATCAACCACCATGCCTTCCAGCCACTCCCAGCCACCACATGTGTGGGCATGCACGCACACACACACACACACACACACCTCTTAGGAAGCAGGTTTCCCTGTCTGCTCCTCTTCCCACAGGAGAGATATGACTGGGCACTTTGGAGGTGCAAAGTTACAGGGACCTAAAGGGTTGGAAGACAGGAGTCAGCCACTCTGGGCTAGAGCAGCTGTAACGGACTTGGCTGAGGCTAAAGGGCCTACAAAGGCCAGTCATGGAGGGTCCTGAACCCAGGTCCCCAGAAGGCTTTTCACCAAACAGGAAAGTCCTATTTGATCTGATGCCCAGCCTTTACCTAAGGCATAGGCATGTTTCCAGTCTCTTGGAAGCCCTCTGCTTAGACACCCAGCACAGAAATGGTCAGAGTTTTGGCTATGCTCCACCGGCTGCCTCTGGCAGGAGGCTGCAGAGTGGGGAGCAGAGTCCGGCCTTTGTGGGCCCTGTGGCAGTGGTCAGAGGCTGCTAAGGAAGGAACCATGCGTCTGCCCCTGGTCCCGTGTCCTCAGCATTCTTAAGGAACACGGCTGTCCACCTCTGTCCCTGAAAGACTGTTTAAGTCCCTCCCACATAATTGTCCCAGGCTCCTAAGATGAAGGGGAGCACCCCAGGCTCTGATTGGATGGCACCCCTGTCGGGGCAGTAGGTGGGTTCATCCCGCCCAGGAACAGAGGGGGAGGGGCAGCTCAGCCCCGGGAGCGGGGCCTGTAGTCTGAGGCTGAGCGGGCATGGTCAGGGTAGTCCAGGCGGCTCTCAGAGGCAGTGAGCATGCGTTCAGGCTCCACCACGAACATGTAGTAGAAGTTCCACATCAGCATGGACAGCAGGGGCAGGAACGTCAGGCCGTAGCCAAAGCCTCGGAAGGAGCGGCCCACAGCGAAGGTCAGCCAGTATATGAGCCTGGGAGGCAAGCAAAAGTCGGGCTTTCCTTGAGGGAAGTGCATCAGCTAACAGGTTGATGATAGGGAGAGTGGAAAGTGAGGGAGGCAGATGGGGGTTGGCTGGCACAACTGATACCTCTGAAAACAACCAGTGTTCGTGCACTGACGTATGTGCCAGGCACGGTACTAATTACCTTAGGGGCACTATTTAATTTAGACCTCACATCTCTATGAAGTGTGTATATTATTCACATCCCTCTTTGTATATGTCTCAAATTTGAATTAAAAAGTTTTGAGTAGGCAACATACATTTACATGGTTCAAAATTCAAAGGCACCAGTGAGTAGAGTAAAATGTTTTCCTTTACTGATTCACAGATACTCTGTTCTCTTCCTTCACCTCCTCGCCTCGATTCTACTCCCACCCCAGACATCCAATGTTATGGTTTCTCGTACATCGTGAAGTTTTCTGTATATATAAGCAAGAAAATTTATGTTTTCCTCCCCTGCCTCTTTTTTTTTCTTTTTTTGAGGTTTGGGAGCATGCTATTCCATGGGGTTGCAGAGTCGGACATGACTGAGCGACTGAACTGAACTGAGCATACTACAGAGACTGTTCTGCACACTGATTTTCCCCCCATTGAATGCATCTTGGAGCTTATGTCATTGTGTGTGTGTGCTCAGTTGCTCAGTCGTGTCCGACTCCTTGAGACTCCATGGGCTGTAGCCCACCAGGCTCCTCTGTCCATGGAACTTTCCAGGCAAGATTACTGGAGTGGGTTGCCATTTCCTACTCCAGGAGATCTTCCCAACCCAGGGATTGAACCCACATCTCCTGCATCTCCTGCATCTCTCGGCAGGTGGAGTCTTTACCACTGACCCACCTGAGAAGCAATTGTGTCGTATCAGTATATAAAGAGCTTCATTATTTCGCAGCTGCAGTACATTCCACTGTGTTTATTTCCCCTTTTGTAGATGGAGAAACTAAGATTCCAAAAGGTTAAGACGCATCCAATGTCACATATTGGGGAAACAGTAAAACCATGATTTGAACCCATGCGTGTTCATCAGCCTCTCCTGCCATTTTAGAGGGGCTGAGGGAAAGAAGAGAGTAAGGAAGCCAGCTTCAAGAGAGCTTGAAGCCCAGAGGGGTGGATCAGGCACAACTAAATTTCCCCTTTTGGAAGATCCATTCAAAAATACACACCCCTCAGTGGGAGGAGGGCAGCAGTTTCCTCTTACGAAGGACCACCTATTACAAAATTGAGAGGCCCCTATATTTTCACCTGTGTAATAGAGGGAAGAGTACATGCTGCAGGTAACTTGCCCATAGAGAAGGACCCTGGATGAGAGGGAAGGGACTTGGGTTCCAGTCCTGCCTCTGCTGCTGACAGACCTATGCCACTCTTCTCCCCCAGTCCGTAGTTACTTCCTCTCATAGTCATTTTCTCTCGGTAGAATGGGTAAGATGGACCAGACAACCGCTGGTCCTTTAGCTCCCTGATGATTCTTACTGCTTAAACCAAATTAAACCAACTTCTTATCTGAGACCAGCATTCCCTGAGAAGGAGATGGGAGGCTGAGTTACATGAACAGGAACATAGTTATCTTGGAAAACATCTACTGGAAGAACATGCAGGACTGTGTGATGGTCAGGAGACTGGCAGGACAAATGACCATTAGACTACACTTAGAAGTGACAGGAAGACAGATTTTAGCTTAATAGGAAGAATGCTTTAGCAGTTAAAGCCACCTGGAATCCTATATGGAAAATAACGGAACTTCCCTAGTGGTCCAGTGGTTTAAGGATCCACCTGCCAATGCAGGGGACACAGGTTCGATCCCTGCTCCAGGATGCTGAAGCATGGTCCTACATGCTGTGGGACAACTCAGCCCCTGTGCCACAACTACTGACCCGTGCCCTGGAGCCTGCGAGCCCCCATTACTGAGCCCACACGCTGCAACTACTGAAGCTCGTGTGCTTTGAGCCTGTGCTGCAGCTAGAGAGTAGCCCCCTTTTGCTACAATTAGAGAAAGCCCTTGATCAGAAACAAAGACCCAACATAGCTGTAAATAAATAAATATGATAAAATCTCTTTAAAAAGAGAAAATAACAAAAGGAAATGTATTAGGGGTAAAAAATGGAAAGATCTGCATTTCTGAAAGACTTCAGAAATTCAAGGGTACCTTCTGGGTTAACATAGTTTACATGAAAATACCCCTAAAGATCTTCAAATTCTAAATGAAAGGAGAGTAATGAGGCTGCTCTGAGACCTATGTGCCCTCAATGTGGATGAACAGGACAATCCCTTGCCTAGCCCCCACCCACTCCCATTTGATAAGCAGAATTTCCTGCCTACAGGGAAAGAGACAGACTAGTGAAGGGACCAGGACCATTTAGCAAAGTAAGCACTGGGAGAGCAGACTGTTGGGAGTCAGAATTGAGAGCTACTGTCAAAGATCTGAATTGACTAGAGAATTCCAGAGGTTAGAGTCAGGGCAGAAGTTTTTAGCACAGTATAAAAGAGAACTTTCTAAAAATTAGGACTTTTGATAAATAAAATAAGACTGCCTCATAAAGAACAAAGCATTTGGTCACAGGGGCTGTTCAACCAATGTTCAGCCAATAGCCACCTGACCAGAGTGTCATAGAGGAGTGGTTGCAATGGGTGGGAAGTTGGTCTAGGTGACACCCGAAAGCCCTTCCCTTCCTATTCTAGGTTGATATATGTGTCTTATGAAAGACATAGGAGCTGCCAAGTGAGGTAAAGTGCAAGGCAGAAAGTGGGCTCAGCTTTCCAGGGTGCACATTTGGGCTGATTCAGAATCCAGAATCCCCCTGGCTCTCCAGACATTCAGATGCCCAGGTCCCTTAAGCACCACCACCTCCTCTGTGCCCCACCCCCAGCCCCAACTCACCGGGAGATGGCAAAGAGACCAGTGAGTAGAGGGAGCAGTTTGAGGGTATCTTGAGGCAGGTAGGTGGAAAGCACTGCCAGGTTGAAGAAGTAGAGGATGAAGAGCTGGACCGACTGGGCCACATACCGCCGGTGGATCTCCACCTCCCGCCGTGGCTCCCCAAAGGGTCGAAGGGCAGAAAAGCACAACAGGCTCAGGCCGTGCACCAGGATCCCTGGGCGGGGTTGGAGAGCACACAGGATCAGGTGAGGAGGCATGGGCTCTGCACCCTGGGTGGGGCTGAGGTGGTCCTCAGTGGAGGTGAGCACACCGGGGGACAGGGTGTGGGAGGCCCTGAGGGTCCAGGCCTAGTGATGGGAAACTCTGCTGCTCTCCAAGTCAGGCAGGCCCTGCCCTCCAGCCCAACTCTCAGACGCCCCCTTACTTCCCGCAGGGCCCAGGCTCACCCAGTACAATGGGGAAGGTGGCGAAGACCCCACAGCGCAAGGTGTAGATGAGGCGGGAGCTCATGGTCGGCAGGCGTGGGGCATCGAAGGGCAGGAAGGCATATGCCCCGTAGAGCAGGCAGGGGAAGAGGATGAGGGCGGCTCCCACCGAGGCCACGGCTCTCAGCACCTCTCGGCCCCCACAGCCCCCACAGCCCCCACAGGAGCGGCCAGGCGGCTTCACCACTGCTTCGGCCCACTTGCACTCCGGGGGCTCAGGGTGGGTGGCCCGCGGAGGCAGGAAGGTCCGGCGGTGCTCGCCCTCGCTGGCCTCACAGCACACAACGAGGTCCTCCTGGGGCCGCCGCTCAATGCACTGTAGGTCGATGGGCACGAAGGCCCGGGCTGCCTTCTCGGGCAGCAGGCTGGCTTCATCTTCGGGCAACTCCTCTAGTTTGGTGGGTGGCTCTGACTCGGGGAGCTCAGGCTCAATGTTCCTCCAGCCGGGGGGATCTGGGAATGGGGCACTGGGCTGGGGGCCAGTTCCCCAAGGCAAAGTGGCAGCCTCACTTACTGTGCTGTCTAGACCATCCTCGGTCCCCTCTCTGGCTGTGGGAGACTCAGCCGAAGACCCCACTCTAGAGGACTCAGCTCCAAGGGACTCAACCCCATCTTCCCCTTCCAGCTTCCGGCCATTGGGGACCAAGGCCTGGGGTGGGCTCTTCTCCAGGGTCTCAGGCCCCTTCACTTCCAGCAGGGCCAGGGTCTCGGGTTCTGTCATCCTGGGACCCGACTTCTCACGTCTCACTTCTCACGTCTACCACAAAGTCACGTCACCCTGGAGGGAGCAGAGCGAAGTTCTGTCAGAAGCTGCCATCCTCTGGCCCTCAGGAGGGGTTGGTAGAACCAACTCTCCAGGGCAGCTGGCCTCATGGACTTTAGCCCCTTCTGGGATCTTAGAGAGAACCTGATCTGGAAGAAGTTGTTCAAACAGTGGGAGGCAGGAGAGAAGTGTGCAGCTGAAATGGAGGCACCCTTTCGACATCAAATGCTATTCAGCAGAAGAAGGTGAGTCAGGGGGCACAGGCCCTGGCAGCTATGGCCTCAGCCAGCCTCCACCCACGCCTTCTACCCCCTCCACCAAAACCCCTGGGGTCATGGCCACCCTAACGCAGGAATAGGAGGAAAGGGAGATATTTAGAATTTTGCCAAGGGCTTTCTTCCCATGAAGGATCTTGTGAACAGAGAAGCTGCCCCTTCTCCTCCACACCTCCCCTTCCCCTGCAGATCCCCAACTGGAACTTTCCTGGCAGCTGACACCCATGATTTGCCAACAGATCTGTCCCAAGGAGCTGGTAGTGGCAATGCACCCTGGTCTTTTGTCTCCAATCTGGATACTTGGTCAGTTTCCAAACTTCTCAGTAACCCACCCCCTATGTCTCCGGAGGGCCCGGGTGGATCCATTCTGACCTCTAAGTCTAATGAAGGTTGTTTCCCATGCCTCCTTTCTGGTCTTTGTCCCCTCCCTGCTGTCCTCCATCTCACTGCTTCTGGATGGGGCTGATTTCCCTCTCTCCACCTCCCCAAGGACCTCCTACCCCCTACTGTGTGGACCCATGACACCCTCTTACTTTCCATCTGGAGAGAGATCGAGGGTCCCCAGCGTCCAGGAAGGAGCTGCCCAGCTCTTCTGCTGGCTCTACAAGTATTCCTTTCAGTCTCCCTCCCTTTACCTGTGTCTCCAAACCTGTCTGACCAGAGCAGGTGGGGCCCAGTTTAAAGGGGAAGGCCCCGCCCTGCTGAATCTGCCGACAGAAAAAGCATTAAAGGAGGACGTCATGCTTTCTGAGCCCAGAGGTGTGTGTTCTGGGAACATGGGATGTGTAGGAACTCCCAGCACAGGAAAGCAAAGGGGTAAGAGTGGGTTTCTGCATCAAAGGGCTCTGAAATAGATTGGGATACCCCAAAAGAAGTAGAATTACTACCCATATTCATTCAGTATTTACTGGGCACCTATTAGGCACTATTCTAGGGACAGACACAGGAAAAACAAGATGACAGGCAAAGTCTCTGTGCTTAAAAAGCTGGCTCTATTGGGGTAACAGATAATCAAGAAGCCTAGCAACTAAACCAACATGACAATATCAATAGGGAGAAACCTCTTTGCCAAAGTGATATCTGAGCTGTGACCTGATGGGAAATCTGGAGAATGAGTGTTCCAGACAGAGGAACAGCAAGTGAAAGGCCAATGAGTGGGAAAGACAGGTTGTTTCAGGACAGAAAGGTCAGTCGATGTCTGGAAAGTAAATTTATGTTCCCACTACAGCGTGTACATGGGTCCACTGAACATTTTAGGTTTAAGGTTAAGAAAGCAATAGGAATCCAAGGTGATCTTTCCCATGGAAAGACCAGACGGGCAGAAACATAAGGCTGTTGCTTCTCATTCCTGTGGATCTTTTCCCCTGAAGTCATTTGAGCCTTATGGGGGGAGGGGCAGTGCCTGGGTTGCTCATGCCTGGGTCTCCAGAACCCAGAACTGTGGCTGGAAGACTGTGGCAGGTGTTCAGTAAATGTTTGCTGGGCTGGTTGGAGATTAACAGCAAACGGAAATCTTTGGGTTGGGTGGGGGAAACTGAAGGGCCCAGGTACAGAAGTCCTGAATTGGATGGCCTTTCTCTTAGGTCATGCTTGACTCTCCAAGAAATTTTTCATCTACACGTTTTTTGTTTAATAGGGAAAGGGGGAGAATTAGAATCATTCTATCCAGTAACCTGAAAGAGGCTCGGCTCAAACGGATGGGCCAAATGACCACTGTCGGACAAAGCAAAGTCATGCTCCTAGCTGTGAGCCCATCTGTCCAGATCCAGCTTAGCCTCAGCACCGTCGCCGCAGAGTCCACTGCTTATTGTCTGGCAGCTGTGTCAATAAAGTTTTTCGCAAGGGATCACCGAAGCCGGAAAGAGGCCAGGCTGCCCAGAGTTAGTTCTGGCAACTTCCCGGGAGGGAAAAAGAGTTTCGCGAGATTTGGTAGCAGCAGGCCACTGGCCCGCCACCTGCAGCTGCTATCGCGAGATTTGGCAGGCGGAGGAGGAGCTGTCGCGGTCAGCAGCCTCACAGCGATGGCGGCCGAGCAGGGCCGGCAGCGGTGGCGGCTGCGGCTACGGCCGGAGACAGCAGTGGTGGCAGTAGCGGTGGGTGGCGGGGGCCTGTGACCGGGAGCCGCCCCTGGGCCCGGGCATCATGAGCCAAGGCCCCCCCACAGGGGAGAGCAGCGAGCCCGAAGCAAAGGTCCTCCACACTAAGCGGCTTTACCGGTGAGAGGGGCCGCGGCGTGAGTGCAGCCGCCAAGGGAAGTGGGGGACAGCGAGGGGCGGGGCCTCCCGGACGGGCGGGCTCCGGTGCCGGGCTGGGGTATGGGTGAGTGAAGAGGGTGCAATTTTGGAGGGAGCAAAGGGGGCGGGGCTCCATAACCTGGGATTGAGCTGAAAGAAGGAATTGGGTGGGTGGGAGGTTGGGAGGGAAGCACGTGGAGGGAATCTCTTCCGCAGTGAGCTTGGGACGGGCACCGAGTTTTGCGGATTTGGGGTAAGAAGGTGGGAATTGGGGACTGCAGGGGTTGAGAAGGTGAGGGTGGGGTCACAGATGGGAGAAAAACCCGGAAGGGAATAGTGCTTAGAACCCTGTAAGGATTTACAGGGAAGAACCCTGGACTGAAATCAAGAGAGGTCTTTGCTTTGCCGTTCGCAGTGTGACCTTGGGCTTTAGTTTTCTCATCCTTAAAAGGAGAGATCTGGATTTGATAGGCTTTTAGGTCACTTAGGGCTCCAAGTTTTGGGAATCTGAATGAAAATAAAGAGGCTGTAAGAGTATTTGTGTTGGACTGGCAGGGAGGTGAAGGACTTTGAGTCCAGAGTTTTCGTAGGTCATCGGAGCCCATTTCCGGGCACCTGGGGACGGACTCCTGAGTCCTGCTTTCCTTCCAGGCTCATGACTGCAGTCTCTTGCCAGGCAACTCCATTCCTGGTTTCTCATTTCCACAGTGCCACTCACGTTTCTTAACATCTTCATTCAGCCTTTCAACCCTCTGTTGGGAACAGACCGGGGTGAACATTTCCCGCCCTAAGCGGAGGATATTTTTGTGTGGGGCAGCTAGAACATGGTTTCTGGATGTGGATCAAAAATAGAATGACACATAGAGACCAAATTGAGTTTTCCCGCTTTCTACTAGGAAGTTAAGAGTTTGGGGTTTTCATTTGGCTGAGGCTCTGGAACCAGAGGTGTTTGCATGAGAAGACTATCTTCAGAGCCATGGGCCCCATATTGGCAGTGAAAGAGTCAAGAGCATGTTGTCTTTTCCTCCCTTGGGTAGGCATCCTGCCTGGTCTGGCTTCCTAAGCCAGAAGGCAGAGGGGAGTATTGGCTGCTCCAAAAATAGAACAGTGATCCAAGCCCTCAGCCTCTGGGCTTGCACTGTGGGCTGCCCCAAGCAGTCTCCAGGCGGATGAAGAGACTGGGGTGGCACGTGTGCCTCGTCATGCCGCCGAGTGTCAGTGCTGCCTGTCAGAGAGCGTGGGCAGTGTCTGTGAGATTCCTCACTTGTCTCCAGCTTTTGGTAATGGCTTTGGTCATCCTTACCATTCTCAAATCTTGTTTTTTCTCAAGCCACTGCCCTCACAGAACTGACTGACTTAAGCTGATATGTTTGCATGTGTGGCTTACATGTATGCACAGGGGTCTCTGCCGGTAATTGTGCATTGTTGGCTTTGGGTAGGGTGGCAATTTGAGGCAGCACATCTCTTTCTAATTGTTTATTATAGCAGTGGTGATTGGTGGGAAGAACTGGGGGAAGAAGGTTTGATTTCTCAGCCCAAGGTAAATATGTTGTTGGACTATGAAACTGGCATTGGAGCGTCTGTAAATTTGGGTAATTCCCACAATCTGTGTCTAGAAATGAAATTCTGAAATGTTTGAAGCCCCTCAGAAAAGGCAGCTGGAAAAGGGATGCTGAAAGGGATGCAAGCACCAATTAGGCCAATTTTAACTACTTAAAATTTTTTTTAAACATGTTTTTCTTTTTTAACACTGTGCGTCATGACCTAAGATTACAGTAGTGAATGAGACACAAGACTGGTTTTTGTAGTTTTTGTTCTAAATGAGATTACAACTTAATGGAGGAGCTTATGGTCTGATGGGAAATGTAAAAGAAAGTGTGGAGTCCTCCCCACCCAACCACCTTAGATCTGTGCATAGCCCTTTCCTGGGGACTAACCTGGCATATTACTGATGGCTGCCTGGTGCTGCCTTTGGCATTGAGGGCCTGGCTGGCTAAAAGAGCTTGGCTTCCATCTCTAGGCAGCCCAGGAGGTATTTGGAGAAATGCTGGTCTCTTAAGACTGTCTTTGAGAAGGCCTTGATTACCATCCCACCCACTCAGCTGGGTGTTGGTGATCACTTCCCCAAGTACAGGACAGCTTTTAGGGGTACCAACTGAGCCACCACAAGATGCTAGCCTGCTGTGGCCCACTTTCCCTGGCCCAGGAGCACGTTTCAGTATTCTGAATCAGTTTTGGACTATTTTAGGAATTGTAACTCACTATTTTTTGGTTGTTTTGTGTCCAAGAGCAGTGCCTGATTCATCTGTTCTCACAGCTGCTGTCTGTCATCCTCTGGGTTTTACCCTTCTAGAGATGATACTTACTTAGGTACCTCTTGGCCATTCGTTGCAGAGTTGCCTTGAACTTTTCTCTTAAGGCCTGGAATATCCTCCTCAGGATGAAGACCAGTACTTACTAAACACTTACTGTGTACAAGGCATTGTTATGAATGCTTTATGTATTAATTAATTTAACCTTCACAAAATAGGTGATGTTACTAATCCCATTTTATAGATGAGAGAACTGAGATAAAAAAGTTAAATACTTGACCCAGGACTCTATAGCTGGTAGGAAGTAGAGCTAGGATTTGAACCCAGACTGTCTGATTCTAGAGACTATACTCTATATTAAAACAACTGGTTCCTTCAGCAGAATCCAGGATACTTTAAGAACTTCGGGGACACTCTCATTCCCCTTTCTCTTACCCCATTATTGCAGAACAGAATTTTGTGTTAGGAGTGCTTTTCCTTTATGTCTGATAATAAGCCAGCCTTTTAATAATAATAATTCATTTCACCAATATATATCAAATGCTCAATATATACCAGTGCTGTATTTAAATTATTTCATTTACTCTTCACAACAGCCCTTTGAGGTAACTACTCTTATCTCCATTTTATAAATTGGTAACTAAGCCTTAAAGAAGTTAGGTAATTTCACCCAAAATTATAGAGTTAGTAAGACACAGCCAGATTCAAACCCTAGATTTTCTGCCTGGCGTCAGAACCTATGCTGTTTCCATTGAGAGAGCCTGCCTTCCCATGTCAGAGTTTCTCTACCTTGACAGCGTTGACAGTTAGCATGATAGTTAATGATGGTGGACTGTCCCATGTATTATGGGGTGTATAGCAGCACACACTAACTGCCATAGCAGTGCCTCCCCTTCCCCTCCCCGGGGTTGTGACAATCAAAAATGTCTTCAGCATTGCCAGACATCTTCTGAGGGGGCGGTTGTATCAAGATGGAAGCTCTGTTCATCTTGTTTTGATTGGACTCAACCTGCAGCCATTTGGTTTCCTTACCCCTAATTCTGTAGCTATTCCTGTAAGATCAGTATATGGACCATATGCATGGCTCAAGGGCTGTTTGCCTATAATTCCCTGCAGGGCTGTGGTGGAGGCTGTGCATCGACTTGACCTCATCCTTTGCAACAAAACCGCTTATCAAGAAGTGTTCAAACCGGAGAACATTAGCCTGAGGAACAAGTAAGCTGAGACCCTATAAACTACACATCCTTAGAGTTTCTCTTTTCCTCTCCACCTGAAACCCTGTCATATACCGACATGTTCTCTCTTATCTCCTGACTTCATGGTACATAAATGGTCTGTGACATCTCTGGCCTTCCTAAGAGGGAGAGGGGATGCCTCACTTTCTGCAGCTTCTATATCTAACAGACTGGTGCCATTAGAATGGTGTTTGAGTTGGGGGAGCTGACTGTACCGCATAAGGAAGGAAAGAAAGAAGAGATACAGAGGCCGAGTAGAAAGGAGAGAACGGTGCAGGGGAAGAAAATGAAGATTGTTAAGATTCTTACTGCTCCTACCTGTATCTTCTGGGGCTCCACTGCCTTCTAGGACTGCTTGTCTTGTGTCCTGCTGAGTGAGCCTGGATGTCTAATGGGAGGCACAGACGTTTGTCAGTTGGGGTGTTGGCAGGTGCCTTCTTGCCCTCAATTATTGTGTCCCCCACCAAGGGATGGCCAGTCCCTCTCATGCTTCTCCACATCCTCACAGGCTGCGTGAGCTCTGTGTCAAGCTTATGTTCCTGCACCCGGTGGACTATGGGAGGAAGGCTGAGGAGCTACTGTGGAGGAAGGTATATTACGAAGTTATCCAGCTTATCAAGACTAACAAAAAGGTAAGTGGAGGGCTTCTCTGGTGGCTCAGACAGTAAATAATCCGCCTGCAATGCAGGAGACCTGGGTTGGATCCCTGAGTTGGGAAGAGTCCGCCTGGAGAAAGGAATGGCTACCGACTCCAGTACTCTGGCCTGGAGAATTCCATGAACAGAGGAGCCTGGCAGACTACAGTCTGTGGGGTCACAAAGAGTCAGACACAATTGAGCAACTTTAGCTTTTCAAGGGGAGGTCATAGAGCTTGGAAAGAAGTTTGTCTAAAGAGGGGAAGCTAAGGAACAAAAAGACAGCTAGGCAAGAGGCCCAGAGCATGGCTATAGGTGGGGATATCAAGGAAGAGATAGAAAGGAGGGAGGGAGTCATATAGAATTAGGATTAGGAGAGAAGGGGACCCTGACCCCAGGTAGGGAGACCAGAGAATGAGATCTAAGGGTATAGGGGTGACTCATGAGTAAGAGGAGAGGTGGATAAAGTTCCAGACTTTATCCAGTTTCCAGAGCCAAAAAGATAAGTTTATTTCTTCAGTGAGATAAAAATGATTAGGGGACAGGGGAGCAGAACTCTGATCTTGCTGCTTAACTGGCCCCTTCTTTTTCCTAATCTCCAGCATATCCACAGCCGGAGTACCTTGGAATGTGCCTACAGGACACACCTGGTTGCTGGTATTGGCTTCTACCAGCATCTCCTTCTCTATATCCAGTCTCACTACCAGCTGGAACTGCAATGCTGCATCGACTGGACCCATGTCACCGACCCCCTCATAGGTCAGTGAAATCTGAAAGGTGGGCTGGAGGAGCAAGTTGGTTTGCTTCTACTTTGGCCTTCTTATCCCTCAGTATCTATGTACCTTGTGACCCAGCCAGGCTGTGAGGATTCTAGAAGACATACAAATGCTTCATGAAATTTGGATTTAACCAAATAAGCATATGAGTTGGGGTAAAGATCTTAAGGAAAGAGAGAGGCCTCTTTAGTTTGGGGTTGTAGACCGATGTAGAGCCAGGGGGAGGGATGGCATGATCTAGAGAAAGTCTGGCACTGGAAGATGATATTGATAGCATTTTTTTTTCTCCCCGTTGGATTTGACTGGCACTTTCTTTTAACTTTAGAGATTGTTTCCTAGTATTTGATGAAAGTATTACAGTTTTTAGAAATATTGGGAGAATCATGGACATTCTTTCAAGAAATCTCACAGGACAGGAAGTGCAAATCTCTTTGATTTCCGAGGTGCTGGAGCTATGGTTTACCTCCTTCTCTAGTTGGTGGTTTTCTCTTCAGTTTGACTGTCCTTTGGCGCTCCTTCCCTCTTCCCCCAACTCCCCTTGCTCTTCATACCCCTTGCCCTCCCGCAGCCCCCTGCCCCTCCCCTCACCAGCAGAAAGACATTCTGGGTCAGAGATGGAGGTTATGTCTGTGCCACTGTGTGGCAGCATTCTCTGCTCAGAAGGCACTCTATTCTATCCATTTGAAACACTTAAGAACAAAACACTGGGGGGTTCCCTGGTGGTCTAAAGGTAAGGACTCAGCACTTTCACTGCCGGGACCCTGAGTTCCATCTCTGGTCAGGGAACTGAGATCCTGCAAGCTGCACGGCCAAAATTAAAGCAATGTTAATCCAAGGCAGAATTCATAGGTGTCATATGAGATTGCCAGGAGGGTCCATAGCCTGAACGAAGATGACGAACCCTTATTTCAAAGAATTAATTCCCCAAACAACTTTATCTCCTTATAGATATTTCTCATTCAGCCAACTCAGCAATGTCTGTATAGTAAATATTAGGAAGGGCTTCTCAAGGGGAGGTGCATACCTAGGAGAGTGTCTGCAAAATGGAGGGGATAAGTGGATGGTCTCTGGAGCCAGATTGTCATTTGGATCCCAACTCTGTCACTTACCTGTTATGCGACTTTGAATTCTTCAGCTGTGAAATGGAAGTAATAAGAGTAACTACCCCTTGGGGTTGCTTTGAGGATCACTTCAGTTGGCCTTGTGATACACTCAGATCAGTACCTAGCCCATCGGAGAATTGCCTCCCAAATAGCTGAAGCTCTTTGAAGTTCCAGGGCTGCCTGGGTAAAGGCAGAGGTGAGAGCCCAGGCGTCTGTGGCTCTGGCCTCCACCTGTCCTCAGGTCAGACAAGTCTCCTCCATGGACAGGCTCTTCAACAGGCTGCCTTCTCCGTGACCTCTGCCACCAGGCAGAAGCCAGGAGCATTTCCTTTGGCCTCATCCATATGCCATTCTTCCTGGGCAAGTTTCCCATCTTTACCTTTTACCTTTAGGTGGGGAGTGGCTCCCCAAGGCAGCCACAGCTATACTTACACTTGACTTTACCTCTTTTTCCTTTTTAGTAACCTTCCTGTGATGACCTTTCATATGACCTTTCCCCAGGCAGCTGTCCTAGGTTGAGGACCCTAGACCATCTCCTCCAGTTCCTTCCTGTCCTGTGAATGACTCCTACTTATGAGCCTCTGTGTCCCTACCTCTGTCCGCCTGTGAGCCTGTGTCTTGGATGGGCGTCATCTCTGCCCCATAAGGCCGGGTTCCAAAACTAGACCTGGATTCTTGATTTCCATTCTCCGCCTAGGAAAGATGTTTTCCAGAGGTAAGGTCAGAGGAATGGGCTTATAAACCTCTCTCTCTCTCTTTCTCAGGATGCAAGAAGCCAGTGTCTGCCTCAGGGAAGGAGATGGATTGGGCGCAGATGGCATGCCACCGATGTCTGGTGTACCTGGGGGACTTGTGTAAGAGTCAGAACCTTTCGTTTTTCTCTGTTTTGGGCTCCAGGACAGGCTCCAGCTGTTCAAATTGTTGGTACCACCCTTTAGGCGACTGGAGGGCAGGAGGAGTAGTTTGGGCTGTGATAACTTTTTCCCTCCAGTCTGTTTAGTGTTTCCTTCTCTTCACTGTTCTTCCATGAGTCAAAAAGGATGAGTGAATGCAAGAAGGGAAAAATGTCTTTGTGCTTTAAGAAAGTCAGGGTGATAACCTGGTTTTAGTAGTAAGTTCGGAAGGTTTTAATTTGATGTCTTTCTCTTTTGGAGTTTTCTCTTCATAGATTCCTAGGGGAATTGCGGTTAGACCTCAGGGAGGACTTACCTACCTGAAGTATGTATCTCAGAATGGAAAAGGACTCTTGCTTTATGCCCCCTGAGTCGCTAATCCTGATAGACAAAGATCTCTAGTCCTGTCGGGCTCCTGGTGTGTGGCTTTTGGATGCATTATCTGTAATTGACCTGAGGTGCCTCTCCCTGCCCTTATCCCACTCCTGGACCCTTTACAGGCAGGGGGCACAGGGAGAATCAGGTGCTAAAGAGTCCGTCTGACCGTGCAGGAGATACAAGAGACCTGGATTCAGTCCCTGTGTCAAGAAGGGAGGAGGGAATGGCAGCCCACTCCAGTATTCTTTTCTGGACAGTTCCATGGACAGAGGAGCCTGGTGGGCTGTAGTCCAGAGGGTTGAAAAAAGTGGAACATGAGTGAGCAGATGCAGGAGTGTGCACACACACACACAGAATCAGCTGTTTCACAGTAGATTGACCTGGTGTCATTAGTCATGTCTTCTCTCTAGAACTGAGCAGTTGAATTCCAGAACCAAATATCAGAAGTCATTTCAAGCATTAATATATGCTGTAGCTCCCCTTCATTGGGAAGAGATAATCAAGAAGAGCCTCTTTACAAACACTAAATATTCTTTACATTTTGGACCTACCAGCAAGGAAGAGAGAGTTGAACAATTTGCTAGTCATGTAGACTTCCAACTGGCCAGAGACCCAGACAGCCTGCCTTCTAGCTCAGGTATCTTCCTCCCAGGCTCCTGTTACAGCTCTCTAGAGTGGACTTCCAGATGAGGGGAGGTACTTTCTGAAGCATGGAATTACCGTATTTCTTTTCTTCCTCCCCCTCTCTTACAGCACGTTATCAGAATGAACTAGCTGGTGTAGACACTGAGCTGCTAGCTGAGAGATTTTACTACCAAGCCCTGTCAGTAGCTCCTCAGATTGGTAAGTGGACCCCCCCCACTGGGGCCTCCCAACCCAGCAGCATTTTCTAAGAGGAAAACAGTGTTGAGGTGGCAGGCAGGCACACTCACTTCCCCCTAGGTCCCCCTCACCCTCAGTTCTTTCATGCTTCACCTTGGTTCTGAATTCTTTCCCAAGTAATGCACACTCAGAAGATGGTGGAAGAGGAAGAGAAATGGGAGAGTCTTGAACTAAGAGGGAGGGAGGTAGAAAAGAAGGGAAAGAAGATGGCTTCCTCATCTCTGGTGTCTCTGTAGAGAGAGGAGACTGTGCTTCAGCTGCCACTGTGGAGGCACAGTGAGGGAAGGGATAAGGCTAAATTACAGGAAGAGATGGGGATTAGCATGTCAGAAGGAGAACTCAGAGGTAAGAGACTGAGCTGAGATCCGGGAGGGTTCCAGGAGTCTCAGCGTTGGAAGAGCCACAGCTGCTGTTGAAGGGTGGCACCCATCAGTGCTGAATCCCTGAGGGCCGGGTGGGATTAGCCTGATAGGACGGGAGTCTGGAATCAATAACCCTCTGGAGGAACAAGATTAACTGCTGATCACCTGAGAGACTGGTGTCTCCTGCAGAGCCACTGTTCACAGGAGTTCTCTGATGCTCAGCATGGGCTGGGCCGGGCAGCTTTCAGTGAGTGTTGTGGCCACAGACTGTGTGACTCCTCTTTCTCTCCAGGAATGCCCTTCAACCAGCTGGGCACCCTTGCAGGCAGCAAGTACTATAATGTGGAAGCCATGTATTGCTACCTGCGCTGGTGAGTATTTGGCAGCTCTTCCCAGCTTTCACATCTGCACAGTTCCTGCTTGCTTTTCTCTTTACGCTCTCCCTTCTGTAGCTCCTGGGAAAGATAGATAGAACGGTAAGACTGAGGGAGTCCCTCCTCAGGGACCCTGCATCCTGCCAGCCCTGCTGCTTTTCACACAGCCACCTGGATTTGTAGGTACTTGGGCAGCTAATGTAGCTGTCTGCTATCATGAGAGCTAACAGGATTGCTACCTTCCTGAAGAAGGAGATAAATTGGATATAGTTGGTAAAATCGTACCAAAGTAACCTCTGACAAGAACTTCAGAATTGTAGAGCTTCAGTGTCTTGAAGTGATAGGGATGACAGACAGCATGGGGGGGATCAGTTTAGCAGGGTGGATTACTGCTTACCTGGATCTCATTCTTATTTCTTAGAATCAAACAACAACAACAAAACACAATTTTTTCAGGGCACCCAAAGTTTGTTAGACTTAGTTTACTAAGTCACCATAACCAAATGCACCTGAGACTGATAGGTAAATGAGAAAGCCTTTGATTAAATTTTAGTGAGACATAAACTGCCAGGAAACTCACTGTTGCCACCTTATCAGGGCCAAAGTCTACTTGAGAAGCCAAATCACTCTCAGTAGTTACATAGTGAATTGGCTTTCAAAGCCCAAAGGGAGTAAGGTGGTCTTATAGCTTAAATGATCAACCACACTATAGTGTAAACTATAGTACCTAATTCTGCCGTAGAATTCCAGCCTGTGGCCCTTGGTTCACCTGGTCAAGGAAACATATTTCCAGTATCAACAAATATTTGCCCTTATCTAGATCAGTACAGATTGGCCTCCCATCCACTGTATTCTTTGTTTTTTTTTAAATTGAAGTATAGTTGATTTACAATGTTGCACTAATTTCTGTTGCACAGCAAAGTGAATCGGTTGTATATACCTTTTCAAAAATTTTATTTTTGGTTGCTCTGGGTCTTTGTTGCCATGTGCAGGCTTTCCCTAGTTGTAGTCCTGGACTGTTCATTGTGGTGGCTTCTCCGGTTGTGGAGTACAGGCTCTCGGTGCATGGGCTCAAGTAGTTGCCGCATGTGAGCTCAGTGGGTGTGACTCTTGGACCCTAGAGCGTGAGCTTCAGTAGTTGCGGCTCACAGGCTCTGAGGTGTGTAGGCTCAGTAGTTGTGACACAAGGGCATAGTTGCTCTGTAGCATGTGGAATCTCCCTGGACTAGGGATCAAACGCCGCATCCTCTGCATTGGCAGGCAGATTACTATCCACTGTACTACCAGGGAAGTCCTATACATTCTTTCTTATAGTCTTTTCCATTACGGTTTATCACAGGATGGATATTGAATATAGTTGCCTGTGCTATACAGTAGAAGCTTGTTGTTTATTCATTCTACATATAATAGTTTGCATCTGCTAACCCCAAACTGCCAATCCATCCCTCCCCACCTTGCCCTTGGCAACCACAATTCTGTTCTCTAGGTCTGTGAGTCTGTTTCTTTTTCATAGATAAGTTCATTTGTAGCATATTTTAGATTCCACATACAGGTGATATCATATGGTATTTGTCTTTTTCTGACTTACTTCACTTAGTATGATAATCTCTAGTTCCACCCATGTTGCTACAAATGGCATTATTTCATTCTTTTTTTTATGACTGAGTAGTAGTCTGTTACATAGTATAATTTATGTGTGCCATATCTTTATTCATTCATCTGTAGATGGATATTTAAGTTGTTTCCATGACTTAGCTGTTGTAAATAGCGCTGATACGGCGCTAGTGGTTAAAAACCCACCTGCCAATGAAGGAGAAGTAAGAGATGTGGGTTTGATCCCTGGATCAAGAAGATACCCTGAAGAAAGACATGACAACCCACTCCAATATTCTTGCGTTTCTTTGGTGAATCCCATGGACAGAGGAACCTGGCAGACTACAGTGCATAGGGTTCCAAAGCGTTGAACACAGCTCAAACAACTTAGTATGCACACACACGAACATAGGGGTACATGTATCTACTTGAATTATTGTTTTGTCTGGGTATACACCCAGGAGTGGGATTGCAGGATCATAAGGCAACTCTATTTTTAGTTTTTTGAGGAACCTCCATACTGTTTTCCATAACGGCTGTACCAGTTTACATTTCCACCAACAGTGTAACAGGGTTAGCTTTTCTCCACCCTCTCCCACATTTATTATTTGTGTATTTATTCTTGCATATAATTACCAGGTTTCTACCCTCCCATTGCATCTTTCCCATTCCTTGTATGCCTTCCAGGGAATGCCCCCTTACTTGTCCTGGATCCCATATCACATTCATAATTATGATTTAGCGGGAGTCACTTGTAAAGAGAGCCAAATACATCCGGGTTTGGGAGGTGCCCACTAAGGTCCTCTTCTACTATGCTTAAACAGTTATATCTCATGTTTTGTGGGCTAGGCATTTGCCTCGGGCTCAGTCTGGCAGTCTTCCTCCTGGTGGCATTGTCTAGGGTCAGGCAGTGATATTCGGCTGGTCTGGTGTCTGATATGTCTGGAGAATTGGCTTATCTGGACCCGTTTCCCTCTCCTTTTAGTCTTGGGGCCTCTCCATGTGGTATCTTCCTCAAGGTAGATGGACTTCCTACATATTTGGCTCAGGACTCCCAACAGCAAATAATGATCTAAGAAACTTGAAACTAGGGTCTGCCAATCTCTTAGGGCCTGGGCCCGGAAACTGGTGGAGTCACTCCTACAGTATTCTCTTGGTCAAAGCTTTTCAATAGTTGTTGTCTCCCACCCCCACCCCCTGCCAAGATTTAAAGGAAGGTGACGTAGAACCCACTTCTCAGTGGAAGGAGTATCAAAAATTAATAGCTATATTTAATTCACCTCTAACATGTATTTCTTCTTTTTCTATATCTTGCTTTTTATAATTAAAAGATGTTTCAGGGACTTCCCTGGTGGTCCAGTGACCCAGAATCGATCTCTGTTTGGGGAACTAAGATCCCACATGCTGTGGGGCATGACCAGAGGAAAAAAATAATAAAAATTTTTAAAAGACATTTCAAAAAAGTATAGCATGCTGTTAGTCTTTGTGGTAGGGCAGACTGGGGTTGGAGATTCAGCTGTACTATGTTTAGCTGTGTGACCTTTGCATTATACTCGCTCTCTCAGGCTTCGTTCCCTTGTCTGTAAATGTGGGCAGTAGTAGGGTGCAGTGCTTGACAGAGTGGGGTGCTCAGTACATATTTTCATTTGAATGAATATTGTGAAAATTAGCTAAAATAGTATATTTAAATATCCTTAATGCTTGTAAAATGCTACCCATTAAGCGCTCTGCTTTTAAAAAGATAAAAATAGTGTATTTCAGCGATGGTAACTAAGTTATGTTTGTAACATTGAATGGGATTAATTGTTCCATATCTGGATGCAGAGGAGATACAGGTGTCTCTGATTAATCTGAAAGTTGTATGTGCGTTTTTACTAGGAAAGATAGTTTTCACCCTCAGTCTATACGTGAAAGCGGCAGCTGGGGGCAGCCTGTATTTACTAGAAACAGTGCTCCTGGGACATCCTTGATGGTCCAGTAGCTGAGACTCCACACTTCCAATGCAGGGGGTCCGGGTTCAGTCCCTGGTTGGGGAACTAGATTTCACATGCCAGAACTAAGATCTGGAGCAGCCAAGTACATAAATAAATATTTAAAAAAAGAAAAACAGTGCTTTCTCAATCTCTGGAAGACTGACATTTCCCCTCTCCTCCTCTGCCAAGACTCAGTAGCTCACCTCTGTCTCCTTCAGCATCCAGTCGGAAGTGTCCTTTGAGGGGGCCTATGGAAACCTCAAGCGGCTGTATGACAAGGCAGCGAAAATGTACCACCAGCTGAAGAAGTGCGAGACTCGGAAACTCTCTCCCAGCAAGAAGCGGTGAGTGGGGCCTGTGGGAAGAGGGGGTCTTCCTGCAGTTGGTACAGTAGGACCACAGGGACTCTGGAGCTGTTCGCCATCTACCTTGGGCTCCTCTCATTTCAGATGTAAAGACATTAAGAGGTTGCTGGTGAACTTTATGTATCTGCAAAGCCTCCTGCAGCCCAAAAGCAGGTGAGTAGAAGAGTGTGTGAGCAAGAACTCTGTCCTGGGAGCCCCATCCACAGTGGCTCCTTTATGGCAGGGGACTTGGAGAGGAGGGAGTGGGCTGGTGAGTTCTGTCTCTAGATTGGAAATTCTCTAGCTGGTTAGTCCTTCCTCGGCATCCCTCACTGTCTCACCCTAGGTTCCATGCCCATTCTCTGGGTGGCTCACCCTCTGGCAGATTGGGCGCTTACTGGAAGTTGAAGGAATGGCCGAATGGGAAGCCCACCCACATCCCTTCCACTGTATGTCTGCCCTTCCCATGTTATTCTGTCTGCTTTAGAGATCAGCCAGCACTGAGTCCCCCTCCTCCTCTCTGAAGTCTCCCTTGTAGGATCCCATAGTCTTTTCTCTGAATCCTGTATTCCCAGCTCTTTGTACCTGCCCCAGCCCCCATCACTGACCTCCCATTACTCCTGCCCTTCCACAGCTCCGTGGACTCAGAGCTGACGTCACTTTGCCAGTCAGTCCTGGAGGACTTCAACCTCTGTCTCTTCTACCTGCCCTCCTCACCCAACCTCAGCCTGGCCAGTGAGGATGAGGAGGAGTATGAGAGTGGATATGCTTTCCTCCCGGACCTTCTCATCTTTCAAATGGTCATCATCTGCCTAATGGGGGTGCACAGCTTGAAGAGAGCAGGTAACTCTCCTATGTCCCTCTTTTCTCTCCCACTGGCTTCTGGGATCCTCACTACCCTTTTCTGCAGCTCGTTATCCATAAAGTTGCTTCCCCAAGTAGTCCCTTCAGCACCTGCCTCACTGCCTGGCTGTAGGAGAGAGCCCTGAAGGAGCTCCTGGTGAACAAAGGCAACAGCGTATTCCCATCCCCTCCACCCTCCCACACACACAGATACACGCACCCTTGTCTGGGACCAAGGCAGACAGAGTGGTTGAGATGCTTAACCGTAGATCCCGATGGAATTCAGACTTGGTGGCAGTGGGGGTGGGGGCAGTTAGTTTCTGCCAGAGGTATATGTAGAGCAAGGTCGGATGGAAGGGACGGAGACAGGACTGGGTGTGAATGTGCTTGGGGAGTGGGGAGGGGCCTGCGTGAGAGCGTCAGCTGGGGAGGATGAGGTGGGACAAGAGGAAGCAGGGTGAGCTGGCACATTCCACACGACAGGATGAGAGTGCAGAGACCTGAGAAATCTTTTTTTACTTTAGAGAAAGTTTTTAGAGGTAATTAAATCCTTGGGAGGGTTGAGAACAGGTGAGATGAGGTTGGAGTTAATGGTGCTTCCTACTCTTCGGGGCCCTGAGCCCCTAACACTGGCTTTCCTGGGTTTAGGATCCAAGCAGTACAGTGCAGCCATTGCCTTCACCCTGGCCCTCTTCTCCCACCTCGTCAATCATGTCAACATCCGGCTGCAAGCTGAGCTGGAAGAGGGCGAGAATCCCGTCCCGGCATTCCAGAGCGATGGCACAGGTGCAGGGATGGGGGAGGTTGTGGCTGTGGAAAGGTTAGCATGGGGCGTGGGGATCACGGGAGGGGAACATAGGTGCGGCGGAGGTGGGGGGGGCTGTCAAAGAGCACCTGTCAGTGTCCCAGTGCTGACCGACCTCTCTCCACAGATGAGCCAGAGTCCAAGGAGCCCTTGGAGAAGGAGGAGGAGCCGGGGCCTGAGCCGCCTCCTGTAGTACCTCCAGAGGGCGAGGTCAGAAAGAGTCGCAAGTTCTCCCGCCTCTCCTGCCTCCGCCGCCGCCGCCACCCACCCAAGGCAGGTGATGACAGTGACCTGAGCGAAGGCTTTGACTCGGACTCAAGCCATGACTCGACCCGGGCCAGTGAGGGCTCGGACAGTGGCTCTGACAAGAGTCTTGAAGGTGGGGGAACAGCCTTTGACGCTGAGACAGATTCAGAAATGAACAGTCAAGAGTCCCGATCAGACCTGGAAGATATGGAGGATGAGGACGGGACACGGTCCCCAGCCCTGGAGCCATCTCGGGCCAGGTCAGAGGCTCCTGAATCCCTCAATGGCCCTCTGGGCCCCAGCGAGGCCAGCATTGCCAGCAATCTACAAGCCATGTCCACCCAGATGTTCCAGACAAAACGCTGCTTCCGACTGGCCCCCACCTTCAGCAACCTGCTTCTCCAGCCCACCACCGAAGTTCCCACCTCCACCAGCCTCAGGCGCTGTGTCAATGGAGATGTGGACAAGCCGTCAGAGCCAGGTACATGGGCCTCTCTCCATTGTCCTGCTCTGGTCCACACCTGTACTGTCAGCCATTCACTGAGAGAGGCTGCTCTTCTCTCTGAATACTTCTCATGCCTACCCTTGCTACCTTGCTTCTGGCCTCTGCCCATAGTGTGGCCCAGGAGCTTTTTCCTGGGGATCCCCTTTCCTGCTCACTTCCTCGTTCTCAGATCCCAGCTGATTTTGTGGTTGTATTCTCCTCCCACTCCCACTTTGCCCTATGGGTTTGGGGCTTTCCTCCCCACACAACACTGTAGCAATAACTTTTCCCGTGGTGTCTCAGGTCCTGCCAGGGCTCCTGGAAACTAGAAAAACCAGCACCCACTAGTAGGGCAGGTAGATTAGAACAGGACATTTCTCCTGAGGGCCTTCCCCTGAGGTACAGAGGGAACACCTGGTCAGCAGCAGCAAGCATTTGTGGCGTGGACGCTGTGCCAAGCACTAGGCTGCACTTTTAGGGTCTTGTCTTATTTAACTTTTGCTTTTTTTTCTTACGAGTTTTTTGTTGTTGTTGTTTTGTCTTTTAATTTTTTTGGCCACATCTTGTGACATGTGGGATCTTAGTTCCCTGGCCAAGGATTGAACCCGTGCCTCCTACATTGGAAGCACCGAGTCTTTACCACTGGACCCCCAGGGAAGTTCCCACGGCAGTCTTGTGGTGGAAGAGTCATCACCCCTGTTCTAAATGCTGTCCTGCTAAGCTTCTGTGCAGTGCTCCTTTATCCTGGAACACACTTTCCCTCCCTTGCTCGAAGTGTGTTGCTTGGCTAATTCTCACTTGACCTCTAGATTTTGGCTTATAAGTCACTTGGTCTGGGAGTCCTCCAAGGGTCGGCTTCCTGTGGTCTCCTGTAGCTTCTACGCCTCCACAGGTTCCAGCCCTTTCCCATTCGAGTGATGATGTCCGTTGGCTTCTGTGTGTGCCCACCAGTGCCATGAGCCTCTTGAGGGCAGGGCAGTCCATGTTTTGTCTGTTGCTGTATCCTATTACCAAACGCAGGGCTTGGCACAGGGCTGGGACTTAGGAAATACTGAATGAGGGAAAGAAACGAGGAAGCTGGTGCTCAGAGGTGGAGTGTGACCTGCGTAGTGTTCTAACCTGCAGGCTTGACGAGCTGGGAGCTGGCAGTACTTTTAAATTCTGTACCCTTTTTCACCCTACCTGTAGCTCCTTTCTGACTGCCCTGCCTTTCACACAGAATGAGCACGTCACAGACGTCAGTTGAGTGAGTAGCTATAGACCTCACAGGTTAGCTCGTGTTTTAAAAAGCACCAGGCTCTTGCTTAAAAGCAGTCAGTTAGTGGACCAGGAGAAGTCAGGCCGGAATCTCATTCCTTTCTTTTCGCATCAGAATTCTTCAAGAGTCCAGGCAGGTGGGGGCATGCTCCTCTCAGAGAGCCGAAGCCTGTTGCCATGTGTCTACTAGTTGCTTATCCCAGTTATCTATCTCCCACTCCCAGCCTCTGAAGAGGGCTCAGAGTCTGAGGGAAGCGAGTCCAGTGGGCGCTCCTTTCGGAATGAGCGGAGCATCCAGGAGAAGCTGCAGGTCTTGATGGCCGAAGGCCTGCTCCCTGCTGTGAAAGTCTTCCTGGACTGGCTGCGGACCAACCCCGACCTCATCATCGTGTGTGCGCAGGTGCGTCCCTCCACACCCACTGCCCTCTTTAGCTCCCAGGGTGTGAGGGGAGGGCTGGGCCAGCCGTGATGGGGTGTGGGAATCCCCTCAGCTGGGCTGGGCAAGACAAAAGTTATTGTCAAGCATGGGTTCTATGCTGGCTCCTAATGCTTTTTACAGGCAAGGCTTAGGCATGACCTTTACCCTCAAAGAGCCTGTGGCCTTGGCTGGGATACAAGTCTTGTGGACTGGGAAAGTAAGAGAGCTGCTTATTCGGCTTTGTGTCCCCAGCCCTAGGCATAATGCCGGCTATAGAGAGTAATGTTGATGAAAATAGATGTTCAAGGGCTAACCTTGGTAGGTAAACATCGGCACCCAGAGAAACGAGAGGGCACAGCGTGGTGACGAGAGATGGGACTGGGCAGTGACAGCGTGCACAGACAAGGTGCAGCTGCTCTGGGCAGGGAAATGGCTCAGAGAGAGCTCTGCGGCTGGAGTGAGCAGTGTCAGAGGTGGGCTCCCGTGGAGGCTGGCTGGGTTGATGGCGGCCCTCTCCTTCCCGTCCCAGGTTCAGAGTCTTCATCTCAAGCCTCTGGTGTTCTGAGGCTTTTCCTCGGTGCTGTGGAAGACCCTTTCCCTGTCGGTCGCCCTCTTCCCTGGAAGAGAGTTAGGTCAGGGCCAGGCACAGCCTGGGGCATGTGCTTGTGCCTGGCAACAGCTCGTTAGTCACTGTTAGTCATCGAGGGCGGTGCAGTGAAGATGGCGGTGCAGGCCGCAGCCCCAGAGAGGTGGCCCAGCGTGTGCACCTGGAGGGCTGAAAGAAGTCTGTGCTAGACGGAGACAGTTCTTCCAGTGCTCTAACTTTTCCACTGTCAAGAACCAGAGAGTTCTTCCTGTGGTTTCACACCTTCCCTTTTCATGAAGCCTTCAACTGGTGATAAAATTCATTGAAGCTTCAGGGTTCCCCTTCTTCATTCCTCCCTCTTTTCCAAGTCCTCTGTAAGCTCCCCTTTTGTTAATTTTTTTTAATGTTTCTAGGCATGTGACCATAGCCCCAGACCTCCCAAATCTAGTGGTTTTCTTGTTCACTGCCAGCCTCCAGCACTGCCCCAGCTAAAGACTTCCTCTTCTGTCTCTCTCTCAAGAGCTCTCAAAGTCTGTGGAACCGCCTGTCTGTGTTGCTGAATCTGTTGCCAGCTGCCGGCGAACTTCAAGAATCTGGTGAGTGAGTCCCTGGCGCTGCCCTCCTTCCCCTCCCCCTCACTGGCCCCCGCCCCCGCCCCCGCCCTGGTAACCTGGCGCTTAGGGTAAAGAGGTTAATGCGATTCACTCTGCCACCTGCCTAACACACAGCGGCCATTGTGGCCTGGGCCCCTCTTGTTTCCTGCCCCGACACTGCCCCACCGTGGGCAGGTGGCCTGGGCCCCCGGGGAGAGTGCTTGCTGAGCGGTCCTCTGGCCCTTCCAGTCCTGGTCTCCTGAAGCTCTGCCTGACGGCCCCGTGGACCATCTCTCCTTTCCCCCCGCATCTCTCCCCACCTTCTGTCCACGGAGTGTGTCCTACCTGGGAGTTCCCGGAGGGAAGTGCTGTGTCCCTCTGACTGGGGGCTCCCACAGAGCAGGGCTCTCACGGTCCTCTTTTCTCCCCAGGCCTGGCCCTGTGTCCTGAGGTCCAGGAGCTTCTTGAAGGTTGTGAACTGCCTGACCTCCCATCTAGCCTGCTGCTCCCAGAGGACATGGCACTTCGCAACCTGCCTCCCCTCCGGGCGGCCCACAGACGCTTTAACTTTGACACAGATAGGCTCTTGCTCAGCACCTTAGAGGAGGTGAGGCAGTCATCCCTCACTCCACAGGCTTTGTTTTTGAAGACTCGGCAGCAAAGCAGGAGCTCCGGGTGGGGGTGTGGGTGGGGGCAGGCTGGCACCCCTTCCGTCCAGACACGGGGCGTGTCCCTGGCTGCAGCTCTGTCACTCAGCGAGCCGTTTGGGCTTGCTGTCGTTCTCGGCAGGATGTCCATCCACAGTGTCTCCCTTTGTAGAACAAGCCACCTTCCCCTTTCCCCACCTTTTGGAGAGGACAGAACAAGTAAATTATTAGGGCTTTAAAATCTCTATTGATCTCTTTTTTCTTCTGAGCCCAGCCTACTCTAAGCTGACCAGCAAACAGAGAAAGTTGGAGCTGGAAGGGAATGTGCTGTCCATTTAGTCCAGTGACTTCCACCCTTGAATCTGTGTCACCACATGGGCCATCTGGGGGCAGCAGAGGGAAGCCAGGTGGCCTGGTGTGCCAGCAACATGCACAGAGGCGCGCACGCACGCACGCACACACACACGCACACTGCACACACCCCCCCTTTGGTTTCTCCTTCTCCAGCCAGAGCAGGTTGGCTTTATACTCTGTTTTATATTTTAGCACTCTAGATAAGATTTTTGTTTGATTGGGAAAGAAGGGTTTTGCTGACTAAAAGCATAAGTTGGAAATGGTCATCTAGTTTGTCCTCTCCTTGTACACGTTAGGATCGAGCCCTAGAGGAGAGAGATGGCGTGAGAACCCAGGTCTCGTGTCTCCCTGCATGTGGCCTTATCTCTCTTCTCAGCCCTGAGTGCTGCTTCTCCAGTCCCTCTGAGGCTCCTCCCCAACATGGTCACTCTCCTGGTAGCTACAGGCTCTGGGCCCCGGTGCTCTTCTTCCTCCACACCCCAGGCCTTTGCAGGGAGCCCGTGTTGCTGAGGGGGCTGGCCTGGCAGAGGGCGGGGAGGAGCCCCGGCGGGGCAGGTGAGCCTGGAGGGCGCTGCTCAGCCAGGCTGGCTCCCATGTCTCTGCAGACAGTCGTGCGTATCTGCTGCATACGCAGCTTTGGCCACTTTGTTGCCCGCCTGCAAGGCAGCATCCTGCAGTTCAACGCAGAAGTCGGCATCTTCATCAGCATCGCCCAGTCCGAGCAGGAGAGCCTGCTGCAGCAGGCCCAGGCCCAGTTCCGCATGGTGAGTCAGGCTGCCCCTCCCTGTCCGCTCTGCTCCCACGGGCTCACTGAGAAACTACGGTCAGAGGCACAGACATGTTGTGGCCCTTGACTGAAGGACCTGGTCACGGGGGCCAGGGCAGCGGAGAGGGGGCCTAGGGAGACCAGAGGGCAGGGAGGGAGCTGAGGGCAGGGAGGGAATGAGGTGCTTTGAGCAGGGGCAGCCTGGCACCGCTGTATCTAGACTGACTGGGGATTGCGGGCCATTTCTGTCACCTCCTAGTCTGAATTGAGCAAGTCACTTAACCTTGCTAAACCTGTTTCCTCATCAGTTACGTAGGAATTGTAGAATCAGCTTTACTGATTTTACTGGGGTGGCTGTGACTAAGGCATGGTAGTGAACGTCAGGCACTTTGCATGTTGTATTATGGAGGGTGTGTGCTCAGCAAGTGCTTGACTAAGGTTCCTGCATCAAACACCGTGCAGGAGCCGCCCATCCCACAAGAGCCCCACAGAGTAGGGGGTGGCCCGTGTGATCTCTTCCATTCAGTCATTCCTTCTGCAGATACTTCCTGAGAATCTGCTCTGTATCAGTAGCCCAGGCCGGGGAGTTAGCGCTTCAGACGAGACAGGCCTGTGTCTTGTGGCGCTAATGCTTCGTGAGCCGCGGTCCGGGTTCTGAGGGGGGCCTGCACAGCCCCGGCACATTTGGGGTGGTGGTGTCTGGCACAGGAAACACAGCTCACGTGTCTTGGCAAGCCCAGGAGTTCTTCCTCATCTCAAGCCAGTCACCTCCCCCGTGTTCTTCCTTTCCCCAACCACAGGCTCCCCCACCTCTAGCACCCCCTTCCTGCAGATGGGAAGGAGCACTGGCTCCCCAGAAACTCCCTTCCTTGCTGTGTTATAAGCAAGCACATTTTGTTAAAAACTAACCTTTTGTGTTAAAACTTTTATTCCTATTCCATAGGGGAAAACAAGGGGGGTTACAAAAATAATTATGGGGAAGTGACGCAGCTTCAGAAAATGTAGAGTGTTTGCAGGCATTTCCTTTGGCCTAGAACTCCTGAAGACTACTCCTGGGAGCGGGGGATACCTGAGAGCCCCTCTGGTGTGCTGCTGGACACCACAGGCCACACTGCCTGCTGGGACTCATCCTGCTCCACCCGCGGCAGGGCCTCCACCCGAGGGGCTCAGTCCCCAGGGGTGGCAGCAGCATGCTCCTTGTCATGTTGCCACCTCCCATCATTTATCGAGTTTTCCATGTGCAGAGCTGCTTTGCATGTGACATCTCAGGTGCTTGCATCCTCATTTTATAGGCAAGGAAGCACAGAGTGTCAGAGGGAGGTATGGGCGGCTGAGCCAGGGCCCTGGAATTGGAAAGACCCGGCTCCTGTCCTTGTTCTAAGCTGCTCTGGGAGCTCAGCTTCTCCACAGGCCAGGTGGGCCACCACTCCTGCTCTCCAGGCTCTAGTGTCCCCTTGGGTCAGGGACCCCTCTATCCCCCATGGGCCCAGTCTTCTGCCTCCCTTCTTTCCTTTCTCTACCAGCGTTTCTCAAAGGGGACACTCTGGAGGTGGGTAAGAGGTGGACACTTCCGACGCATAGTATAATGATCAAAACTAAGAAATTAGGATTGGTGCAGTAGTAACAACTACAAGCTTTATTCAGATTTCACTAGTTTTCCTACAGATCCCTTTTTTTTTCTGAGGATCCCG
Organism: Cervus elaphus; assembly: GCF_910594005.1. Taxonomy (NCBI): domain Eukaryota; kingdom Metazoa; phylum Chordata; class Mammalia; order Artiodactyla; family Cervidae; genus Cervus; species Cervus elaphus. Next base: position 37,690,389 of record NC_057834.1, read on the forward strand.
TATTACATTTGATTATTAACGTTTCCTCAGTCTTTCCTTGTCTTTTATGATCTTGACACTTCTAAAGAGTACTGGTCAGCTGCTCTGTGGAGTGACCCTCACGTGGCTTTGTCTGGCATCTTCTCATGATCAGGAGGAGGCTTACATCCTGTTTAAAATAGGTTACTATTTTAAATCCTCACTCTGATGATGCCAGTTTGTTCATCAAAGAGTCTTTAGTGGCTCCCCATGTCTTCTAGAATAAGTCTCCATTCTTAATTTCATCTTTAGACCATATTCATCTAGAAGACAAAGGAATACCATCACAGGGCTTTTAGTCAGGGCCATGGTGGACCACAGATGGTTTTTGAAAGATTGCCTTGGTTGTCAGCAGAGAAAATGGGTTGGAGGCAGAGAACAGAAAGGAGGTGGTTTTAATAGTCAGGTAGTCAAGGTGGGGGGTACTGGCTTGGGCCAGGGTTGTACTTTGAAAATAGAAGGATGCAAAGGGATGTGAGTGACTTTTCTTTTTTTTAAAGGAGGTACATTCAACAGGACTGGGAGCCTGATAACTTCTGGGGCTGAGAGAGAGGGAAAAAGTCAAAGCTGGTTAGCTTTCTGACTTGACAGATGGTGGTTTATTTAGCAAGCTGGGGAACATGGGAGGATTAGAAGCAGCTTTGGAGAAGCAGATCGAGCTGTCGAGTAGGCAGTTGGGTATATACATCTCGAACTCAGGAGTGGTCAGGTCTGGGCTGAAGCTGTAGATTTTGGAAGAAGTTTGCAAGTGGATGGTGATAGAAAGTGAAGGGTTGCATGGATGGTGTTCCCTGGGAGGGGGTGCAGAGGTGAGACCAGACAGGTGCTGTCCCCACCTTTTCTCCCTGGGGGCGTGGGCTGCTAATGGGATGTGTTCAGATTGCACCAGAGTGGTATTTTGTCTCCCACACCTACCTTCCCCTCACTTAGCGGGAGCAATACAGAGAGTTAACTTATATAAGGCTGTACCTATTTCAGACCCGAGGAATCCCTGTTGGAGTTCTAGATCACTGAAGAAAGGATTATCCCCCACCTCCTTGTCCCAGGCTTAACACCTGTTTCTTTTCCCCCTTTGTAGGCACAGGAGGAAGCGCGGCGGAACAGGCTAATGAGAGACATGGCCCAGCTACGACTTCAGGTAGGAAGCCAGGGCCCAGCACTGCTGCTGCTCTTGACCCGTTGTTGCTGAAGCCCTGCTCTGCCCCCGTGGCCGCCCACCTCGCCTGACTACCCTCACAGCCTCAGAGACTGCCCTCCACCGCTGCCTTGTCTCTGAGCCTCTGTGCTCCCTTTCCGCCTCCACTTCTCTCTTTTCCTTCTCTTCCTCTTAACCCTTGTTCCTGTCTACTTTTCCTCTGAGGCCATTCTTAGGAGATGGCAGCAGGAGTCCCATAAGAGCCACCTTGAGAAGCATTCTCCCCCCACCAGCCCGCACGCAGCTCCCCTCCGACCCTGCCTTCTCTCAACAGCTCGAGGTCTCTCAGCTGGAAGGGAGCCTGCAGCAGCCCAAGGCACAGTCAGCAATGTCTCCCTACCTCGTCCCCGACACCCAGGCCCTCTGCCACCACCTCCCTGTCATCCGCCAGCTGGCCACCAGTGGCCGCTTCATCGTCATCATCCCAAGGACAGGTAAGTGTATTGGAGAGGTCGGGGCACAGAGTGTGGCTGAGAGAGAATCGGGGCTTGGGATTGAGAGACCCTTACTTGGGCCCAGTTCACACACAGTGGCCTTGGTCAAGTCCGGCCACCTCTCTCAACTTTGGTCATGTCACCTGTGAAGGGGGCATGACCATCTCTGTCAAACCCTGACTCACAGGGAGGTTGGGAGAAGCAGGTGAGAAAATCTAAGGGAAAGCAGTTGGTAAGTTGCCAAGTCATTGTCGGCAGGAGGTCAGTCAGACCTTCAGGGCTCCTGGGGGGCTGCAGGGTGTCCTGGAGCAAGTGCAGGGCTTCTGCAGAGCCCGCCTCACAGCAGCCGGAGCTCATCCGTTTCGTCCTTCCCCCACCCTCACCGTGTCTGCCAGTGATCGATGGCCTGGATTTGCTGAAGAAGGAGCACCCAGGGGCCCGGGATGGGATCCGATATCTGGAGGCAGAGTTTAAAAAAGGGAACAGGTGAGTGCAGGCCTGGCTGGAGCTGTGCTGAGCCCAGGTCAGCACAGATGCCTGTGTGTCCTTGTGTAAGACGCATGTTTGTGGTCCCTGCCCACAGTTGGCTCATGGCCTGGGGAAGGAGGCCGAGGATATAATTATTAGTGAGGGGGTTAGGTGCTGAAATAAACAATGACTGGAGGAGCCAGGAGCCCTGCTGGGGAGCACTGGCCTGCTGTCCATCTGCCTGTGGGGCAAACATGAGATCAGTGTCAGTGGGGAGAGGGGAGCAAGCCCCCAACTCAAGCCATGGGCGCTTTTGCAGGAGTTTCTCCTTTCTTTAGGTGATCAGGTTGACCAGGGGCTTCCCACGGTTCAGGGGGGTGGGGTGGCAGCGTGTGGGTGCTCAGCCCAGCACAGGCCCTTCCTTCTGGCCTTTGGGGCCAGTAGAGGACTAGGCACCGGGTGTTGGGAGGAGGGAGAAAGCTCCCCGCTCTCTGCTGGCTGGCCCACCCTCCTCTGCATCTGCCCTTGCCTGGCCAGGAAGCCACACAAAGCCTTCTTGTTTGGACCTTGTCTCCAGAAGCACTGACTTGAAAAGCATCCGCTGCTTCTCCCGATCCAGCTCCTCCCCAGGGAGGAACCAAAGAAGTGATGTTATCAGAAGGAGGAACAAGCAGGGCTCAGCAGCTGGAGAGCCACTTAGAATGGCTCCAGACGGGCCTGTGACGTAGGAGACGCCCCTTCCCCTCCCTTGACACGGGGTCTCTGCCACAAGGGCCCACTTTGTGTGAGCTGGGCACCCCCCCCCCCCACCCCTGCCCCCGCCACTGCCACTTTCCCGTCTCCCTGCAGGTACATTCGCTGCCAGAGAGAGGCGGGGAAGAGCTTCGAGCGGCATAAGCTGAAGAGGCAGGATGCTGATGCCTGGTAACATTTCCGCCTGCGCCCCTAGAACCCCAGATACGCTGCCCGCCTTGCTCCTCTGTGGGCATGCCCCAGGAGAGAGGGATAGGGCCAGAGTCACAGTCACAGGCAGCAGGACCAGCCTGGGGCCAGGCTCAGCCTGCCAGGTGCCTCTGCAGATCTCACCCTAGAGGGAGTGAGAAGTCACTCCAGCTCTGGAGCCCCTGCGGCCCTGAGATCCTTGGGCTCAGGGCCCTCCCTCACCATATCTTTGCCTAGTTCCTGGAGCATAGCCTCCAGGCCAGCTTCCAGAAGCCACTGCTCCAAGCTGCCTGATAGCTCTCACTGTCTCCTGGGCCCCTCCTCATCCCAGCTTCCCCTGTGCCCTGGGGATCTGGTATTCAGGTTGTGCTAATGCTGGGATTTAGCCCTCCTCCCCCTCCCCTTCCCGCTCCAGGACGCTCTATAAGATCCTGGACAGCTGCAAACAGCTGACTCTGGCTCAGGGGGCAGGTGAGGAGGACCCGAGTGGCATGGTGACCATCATCACAGGCCTTCCACTGGACAACCCTAGCACGCTCTCAGGCGCTATGCAGGTGGGTCATGGGGTGATGTGCGGGTAAGAGTGGAATGGGGAAGAGGTACCGAAGTTGACGCCCTCAGACCAGGCAGCTGCCCTTTTCCTCTTCCACCACCCCTTCCCCAGCCCCTCAACGACTTGTCCCGTAATTTAGGAGGTCAGGCCCTCCTCCATCTGTCCTTCCCCCAATTCCACAGGCAGCCTTGCAGGCCGCTGCACATGCCAGTGTGGACATCAAGAATGTTCTGGACTTCTACAAGCAGTGGAAGGAGATTGGCTGAGACTGACCCCCGGGCCCTGCAGCGGGGCTGACTCCAGATCTCTCCTGCCCTCCCTGGCAGCCAGGACCGCCACCTGTAGTCACCCCACCACACGCAGACTCACGCACGCACGCAGGAAGGAAGCCCAGCTGCACTTGGGCTGCAGGGAGGGCCCAGGAGCCAGCTGGGAGGGCGGGGTCCCCCTGTTGCCAAGACGACGTCAGGAAAGCAAGGAAAAGTGCTTGGAGCAGGAGAGGCCTGTGGGCGCCCAGCCAGCCTTCCTGCCTCAGCCCCCTGCTTTCCCCAGGGGCAGGTGGCAGGTGCGGCGTCTGTTTCATTGGAGTGGTTCCTGGACCTCTGAGGGGAAGGGACAGCAGAAGGGGCGCTTCCTCACCCAAGACGCGGGGTGGGTGGTGCCGGGAGTTGGGGCCCTCGGGGCCTGGGGCAGAGTTGGGTAACACCGGGTGTCTGGGTGGTTCTCTGCAGACCCTTCCTCTCCTCAAGGACCACCCGCCCCCTCTCGTTCCCCTTTGCAGGGACGGGCAGCTCTGGAGCCTTGGGGACTCATAAGGAAGAGGGGCCTGGAGCTGCTGGCACCGAGAGCAGGGCAGGGCTGGGACCCCTCCTGCTGCTGCGGGGGCTGCACACCGTTGCCCCGCTCGTTTCCTGCCTCCCCTCTGCTAGCTTCCCATGCAGGGAGCAGGCCTGCAGCAGCGCAGGCAGTCTGGCCTGTATGCCAGGGAGGGCTCCCGTGCCCCCCAGCCCCTGGTCACTGCGCTTTGTGCTCTGGGCTGGGACAGAGTGGGACGCCAGAAAGAGGAGAGGGGGGCCAAGTTTGAGGCCACCACCCCGCTTACTGTCGAGGGAGGGGCCTGCACTCAGATGGGCAGCAGGAAGGGGAGGCCCCTTGAAGTTGCCTGGCTGGGTGCCCTCTGCCCTGGTGGGCTTCCCTACTGTCCTTCCCCAGGACTGAAGGCCTGGAGGAGCTGAGCGTGGGGCTAGCTTTTGGAGTGTCAAGGTGAATGTGAGAGCAGAGATCATGAATAGCTCAGGGCAGTGAGTGGAGCCACAAGAGTGGGGCTGCGCAAGGGAGGCTTTGGCCAGGATTGCCTCGGCCTCTCCCACCTCGGGCTGCATATGTAGCGTGGGCTGGGGGTTGAGGGTGGGGGGTCTCAGCTCTGCTGTTCCCCACCCCAGCGCTAGCCCAGCTTCCCAGGCTGTTCTCAGGGGACAGCAGGCTTCTTGCATCCTTCCTCTAAGAAGGCAAGTCTGGGACAGCCTAGGGGGGGTGGGATCACTCCCACTTCCAGTCCCTGGCAGAGACTTGAGACTAAAGCATCACTTAATAAAGACCCCCTGAAGCCCTCCCTGTCTCCTGGTGCCTTTCTCTACAGTTTTATTGGGACATGGGAGAGATTACAGGCTGAAATGGCAGTTTGGAAAGGTTTCTTTGATGTGGCCCAGTTGAAGCAAGAAACCAGCAATTGAAACACAAACTCCAGAAGCGGTTTTGACAGCCGTGAAGTTCACTGACTGCCCTGAGCTGGTGCCTTCACAAGGGTGATGTGTTAATCGCTCAGTTGTGTCCGATTCTTGTGACTTAATGGACTGTAGCCTGTCCATGGAATTCTCTAGGCAAGAATACTGGAGTGGATTGCCATTTCCTGAGCCAGGGATCAAACTCAGGTCTCCTGCATTGCAGGCAGATTCTTTACTGCCAAGCCACCAGGGAAGACCAAGGCTGATAGGTAAAGGCTATACAGATGACTGAACAACATGCGGTTTTAGGGCACTGACCCCCCATATAGTCAGACATCTGCACATGACTATCCTGTTGGCTTTTTGTATTCAGTTTCACACCCATGATTCAAACATGGGCCATGTTGCACTGAGTACATATTTAGTGAAAAATTGTTTATAAATGCAGTTCACACCCATGTTCAAGGGTTAACTTGTGAAGGTGACAGCCTGGGGGCGGTTGGTGGTCTTCAGCTGGGTCCTCTGAATCAAGGAGAAGCCTCCTCACAGGAGAGATGAGGGTGAATCTTGAAACCAGCCTCTTGAGTCTTCATCACCTGTCCCTTCACTAGGATTGACACCTCTAGCGTGTCTGGGGAATGGAGAAGCTTGGTGAACCCCTTGTGGTTTAAACCAACATTTACCAAATGCATTTGCTCTGAATTCTGTCCAGTGCCGGGCACTAAGGCAGCAAAGCACAGTGAGAAGTGATTTTGGAAAATCCAAAGGGGGTTGGGATTCCTCTGCCCAGCCTAAGGCAGAGTCCTCCATCCTCGGCTGCTGGGAGAGCCTGCAGCCGTGGGGCAGCCTGGGCTGAGGGGTCGCTCCATACCGCCCTGACTGCCTCCTGGCTAGGGCCTGGGCCTCTTCCGGCCAGTCTGCGCTCAGTGGGGTGGGGTCAAGCTGGGGGGGCTGGCTGTGTGCTGGAGGCCGAGTGAGCTGCCTGCTAATGGGGCTGGGCCACCCTGCGCTGCTCCCTGAAGGCTGGACAAGGCTAGGATTGTTTCCCTGCTCCCCTTTGTCTCCCACACCCCGCCCAGGCCTGGCCTGCCTGCCTGCCACTCCTCTCCCTCCCCTTGGCCCTGCTGGCGAGAGCCAGGGACTCCGCCCGTGGAGCCCGGGGCCTGCCGACCCTCTGGCTTAGGAGCGCCCGTCAAGCTCTGGGTAAGGAAACTCACCTGGGGCCAAGACTCCCAATCTGGGGGACTAGAGGCAACGCACCTGCTCCAGCTGCACCCCCCCCCCCATTTCCTTGGCTACAGCTGACTACTCCAGAGACATGACCCTAGTGCTGAGGGGGGGGCCCCAGGGGAGCTAGACCCCAGCATCGTCCTGGTCCACCCCTCCCCGAAATAGCTGGGCTGCACTCAGGGTAGGTCAGGACACCCCCATCCCCCTCTTGGGAGGGGTTGCTCATCTATCTCGGGTAGTTTTTTGGATGCGTTCCGAGGTTTGTGGGGTCTTAGTTCCCGGACCAAGGATGGAACCCAGGCCCTCGGCGGTGAAAACACGGAGTCCTAATCACCGGCATGCTAGGTCACTTCAGTTGTGTCCGACTCTGTGGCCCCAGGGACTGTAGCCCACCGGGGACATTTAAGCACTGGATGGCCCCGTAATTCCCGGGGTCATCTACCTTAAAACTCAGCCGGGGAGCAGACTAGGGGCCAGATCTGCCTTGGGTCCAGCAGGGTCCCCGGCACCCAGCTCAAGGGCAGAGGCTCGGGGTTCGGGCTGGCTGTGTAAGGCCCGGAGTGTGTGAGGCGCAAACAGCAGGCAAAGCAGCAGCGGCAGGAAGAGGGCTGGGTCTGGGCTGGAAAGTTTGGGCCTGGAGAGGTGGGCGGGGTGTCCTGTTTTCCCTCCTCCCAAGGCAGTTCCACCCACCCTGGTGGCCCAGCCCCTCCACTTGTGCCAAGGAATGTGCCTGGGAGAGGCGGCCGGGAGGCGGGCGGGGCAGTAGAGCCGCGGCCACCCGGAGGCAGCACACAGGTCTGAGGCTGAAGGGCGCGGGGCTCAGGCGGGACAGGGACCCGGAACACCCCCAGGGGTGCAAGTGTAGTCGCCGAAGAGCTAGGCTTCCCCCTAATGCCTTGTCCCACCAGTGGGCATCTGGCCTATCCCAGAATTCTCCCTAAGCTCCCTGAGTTTTCTGTGCTCAGCCCAGGCACTGGGGGCCAAGGGGCTTTCTGGCGGCGGCAGCGGTGGTGGTGGTGTGCCTGGGCTGTCTCTGTGCTGTCCTCTGTAAGTCAGGGTTCTTCTGAGACAGAAATCTGGGGCTAGGGGCTTGGATCCAGGGTTCCTGAGGCAGCCTTCTGGCTGAGGAGGCCACTCCACTCCTTGATGGATCAGTCCCTCTCCATGGGGGAACTGAATGCCCCCAGGTTAGGCTGAGGAGGGGCTGGGGTGATGACCACCAGGACGCCGGGAGAGCCTCCCCAGGCCTGAAGGAAGCAGCTTGGCGGCCAGCCACCACTGCATGCATGCCTGTACAAAGCCCATCCTGGGACTCAGGGATGGGGTCCAGCCTGGGCCTGGGTGAAAAGGGACCCATGGATGGGCGCAGACACCTAATTCCCCTCTGCCCTTTGTCTTCAGGTCAACGTGGAGGTGCCGGGCCACCATGCTCAGTCTCAAGCTGCCCCAGCTCCTTCGAGTCCACCAGGTCCCCAGGGTGAGGGATTCACCAACTCCTACCTCCCAGGGCGCTGGCTGGGCGGAGGTGCTTCTCTTTGTGCAAGTGCAGAAAGCTTTGCAACAAGCTACCTCTTATCCCTGTCATTTTGGTGTGGGACTCCTGTTCTCTAAGGAACAGGGTTTGTGACCTGCTTCCTGGAGCCCAGAACGCTGCTTTATCCGGAGTCCCCAGCCTCAGAGGGCCACGTGTCCACCGACGCCCAACCCCATCTCGTCCCCTTCCTCTGCCTCTTGTTTCTCACCTGCTCTCTGGGTACTGGAACCTGTGGTGAGATGGGGTTGGATTTAGTTTGGCTTTGGCGCCATGGTGATCTCCAGACCATTCCCTTCAACCCTGCTTCCAGAGATCTCTCTCAGAGAGAAAGGGTGGAGCACAGTGACTCCCCTCTTCTCCCCACCCCCTCCCACTACCCTAGGTGTTCTGGGAAGATGGTATCATGTCTGGCTACCGCCGCCCCACCAGCTCGGCCTTGGACTGTGTCCTCAGCTCTTTCCAGATGACCAACGAGACCGTCAACATCTGGACTCACTTCCTGCCCACCTGGTGAGGGAGGCTCTGTCCCAGGCTTGGGCCTCGAGCTCAAGGGGGTGCTCAGGCGGGCCAGGACCGCCCGAGCCCACGGGCCGCAGTGGGAGTCGCCGGGGCTCCGGTGGCCTGAGCACGTGCCCGCCGCAGGTACTTCCTGTGGCGCCTCGTGGCGCTGGCGGGAGGCCTGGGCTTCCGCTCGGAGCCCTACCACTGGCCGCTGCTCGTCTTCCTGCTGCCCGCCTGCCTCTACCCGTTTGCGTCGTGCTGCGCGCACACCTTCAGCTCCATGTCGCCCCGCGTGCGTCACATCTGCTACTTCCTGGACTACGGCGCGCTCAGCCTCTACAGCCTGGGTGAGCCCCCGGCGGCCGGCCGCAGCGGGCAGGGGGAGGGCCGTTGCGGGCCGGGCGGGGGTGCGGCACGGGGGTCCTGGGGCGGGGCCTCAGCTCCTGCCCCGCCCCGCCCCCAGGCTGCGCCTTCCCCTATGCCGCCTACTCCATGCCGGCCTCCTGGCTGCACAGCCGCCTGCACCAGCTCTTTGTGCCCGCCGCCGCACTCAATTCTTTCCTGTGCACCGGCCTCTCCTGCTACTCCCGGTGGGTTCTTGGCCAGTGGTGAAGGGGAAGGCGGAGGGGCAGAACAGGGCCCCCACAAACACTTGGGCACCCAGGACGGCTGGGTGTGCCTGCGCCCCACTGCTCCCGAACAAAACTAATGGCTGTGGGGCCGTTTATTGAGGACCCGGTGTGCCCAGAGCCTGTGCCCAGCACCACCCCGGCACGCTGTCTCCCGCAGCGACCTAAGCAGCACGTGTCTATCCCCGTTACAGCTGTAACTTACAGAGGAGTTATGTGGCCTAAGGGCTTTCAAAGCCACTAGGCCGCAATGACATTCCATGGTGGCCAAAGGTCCCCTGCCCTCCTCTCCCCCCCATCCCAGCATAGTGATGGTAACCAGACTTTCCCTCTTGCCTCCCAGGTTCCCAGAGCTAGAAAGCCCTGGGCTCAGTAAGATCCTCCGCTCGGCCGCCTTCGTCTATCCCTTTCTGTTCGACAACCTCCCGCTTTTCTATCGGGTAAGGCTCTGCTTTCCTGTCCTGACCCTCACAGTGCCCAGTCCCGCCCCCTCGAGCCCTGACCCCAGCCCTGCCACCCCCTCCTAGCCCAGCATCCAGTCCCGCTGTGCACCCCCCAGTCCTCACCAGATCCCAGACACATGATGTCCGGCCCCAAAGCCCCTCCCCACCAGCCCTGCTTTTCCTTTGCCAGCTGGGACTGTGCTGGGGCAGGGGCCACAGCTGTGGGCAGGAGGCGCTGAGCACCAGCCACGGCTACCACCTCTTCTGTGCGCTGCTCACTGGCTTCCTCTTTGCCTCTCATCTGCCTGAGCGGCTGGCACCAGGACGCTTTGATTACATCGGTGAGCGCAGACCTGGCCTGGCCCGGGAGGGGTCAGGGAGACAGCTCCCCAGAGCCCTGAGTGAACTGAGCAGTGTTCCTGGCAAGGCCCTCAGGTTAACAGCAAAACCACCTATGCCAGGGGCTGTGAACAGCAGCTCACTCATAGTTGCTGATAACTCCGGGAACCTTAAGAAACCCTGGGTTTCTTACTCCCAGTTCTAGGGGAGTAGCAGGCCCAGATGATGGGATGCTCGCCATGGATCACAGGACGAGTGGGGGAGCCCTGGGGATGGGGTATGTGTCCTCACCTGCCCACCCTCCCCACAGGCCACAGCCACCAGCTATTCCACATCTGTGCAGTGCTGGGGACACACTTCCAGCTGGAGGCAGTGCTGACTGATATGGGATCTCGCCGAGCCTGGCTGGCCACACAGGAACCGCCCCTAGGCCTGGCAGGCACGGTGGCCACTCTGGGCTTGGCAGTGGCCGGGAACTTGCTCATCATTGCCGCTTTCACAGCTTCCCTATTTCGGGCCCCCAGTACATGCCCCCTGCTGCAAGGTGGCTCACTGGAGGCGAGTACAAAGGCCAAACTGCAGTGAGGCCCCAGCTCTGAGTCTGCCCTGGAAAGAGGCAGAGGCCAGGCAGGCCCTCACGTAGGGGAGGAGCCCAGACCCAGGCCTGATGAGCTGGGGGCACATCTGAGCCTGGAAGCAAGGGGCTGAGGACAGAGCGGCGTGGAGGTGAGAAGGGAGCCGAGAAGACAGGCGAGGAGGGGGCCTGGGAGGCTGGGGACGAGCAGGAGGCTCGAGGACGGGGCTCTTGATGGGGTTGGGAAGTGCTGAGGGTCTGAGAGGGGAGGTGCATGTGTCCAGGCTGGAGCTGCCCCACCTGCCATCGAAGGCAGGGGTGGGGAGCTGCTGGGTCCTTTCATCTGGCCCCATTTCTGGTGCTCCTGGAATTTCTGCGCAGCCCAGGGAAGAACTAACATGACTAACCCAGGCCCACCCTGAATGCTTGTTAACCCGGCTGGGAGGCCCGCTCGTGCCCCTACCCCCAAACCAGGCAGCACTGGCCGCCGGCAGTTCTTGGCCTGTGGCAGTGAGGGCATCTGTCCTGGTCACAACCGTGGACTCTGTATCCAGGCCTCTGGGATCTGGCCTGTTTGGGTGTGTCACGGATGAGGCAGTGGGTTGAGGTGGGGGAAGGGTGCTGGGCTAGAGAGGAGAACCCTAGCTAGACTTTAGGAAGCTACCTTCAATGCTTCTGGAATGAGGCAGGGATAAATAAATAAATCAACAACAGATTTTGGGAAACACTTTCTGGGACTGAAAAAGGTAAAACCTCTGGCTCCACTCCCCATCGTCCCAGCGCCTCCTCCTCATGCTCCACAGATGGACAAAGAACCAGAGCCCCAATTCCTCTTCTGGAGTTTATTCTAGAGCAGCGGGGATGATGGGGAGGGGAGGGGTCCTGGAGAGAAGCCAGAGCTGGGGGCTGCCGGCCAGGTCGGCAGGGCTGCGAGCCCTAGACCGGGCCGTAGAAGCGCCGGTAGGCCTCCTGGAAGCCGATGTGGTCAGCTAGCTCGTCACAGTCAGGGTTGAGTTCACACACCTCCCTCTTGGGCTCCAGCGGATCTGGGTAGGGGGCTGGGGCTCTGAGAACCCACCACACTGGCATCAGCCTCCATGCCAAATGCCTGCCCCTCCCCCCACTGCACTTGGGGCTCCAGGGTCCCCCCACAGCGGCCGCGCCTCCCAGCCCATCCTGCAGATGCAGGGCCTTGGCCCAGCACCTCCCCTCCTCTCACCCCAGCCCAGGATCCAGGTAGCGCCTGAGTCTCTTCACCACCTCGCTGCCCTCCTGCTTGGACACGAAGGCTGTGGAGCACAGGGGCAGGGTCAGGGGGCTCCCAGTTTGGGTGGACAAGGTGAGGAGCAGGCTGGCCTTCCTGAGAGCCAGATGGGAGGGAGCAGGAGGGGAGAGTGGGACTCGGGGACGGGGTAAGAGCGCGTGCTGGGAGCGGGCAGCACCCTTGGGGGTACGGGGCATAGCCCCCGTCCGGCCCACTTCATACCTGCGCCTTTGCCGGACTCTGCATCACCGGGCTTTGCATCTGCAAGGAAAAGGAGCCCAGTTCACCCCTGCTCATCCCGAGGGCCCTCCCCACCCACCCCCCGCCTCTGGCAGCTTGCTCTTCCCTCCTCTTCCTCCTCAAGGAGAGAAGTGGGGGCAAATGGACTGAGACTACAGAAAGCTAGTGAGACTGTCAGGGCCAGCCAGCGGAAGGGGTGAGGAGAGGTGCGGCCGTGGCGCTTCCTCTCCCGGAGCCCATGGGCTGGGTCTGCGTGGGCCGGGGCACTCACCTGCCCGACCAGCGAGGCAGAGCGTGGCCAGGGCCAGCAGGGCGAGGAGCACAAGGGCTTTCATGGTGTGTCTGGCAGCGGCTGCGTGGACTCGGCCAGTCTGCTTCTCCCGGCCTCCAGCACTGTTTTATACCCTCTGGGCTGTGCCCCAGAGGCAGGGGTGCGGGCGGGTCACGGGGGAGCCTGCCAGGGCTGTTTGGGGCTCATCCGCCTCAGCTCTGTCGGCCAAACCCCAAAGGAGGTTGTGGTTGGAGCTGTGGCTCTCTGGGTAGGCCCCGGGAGTGATGGAGGAGGGTTCGCCTCAATCCGAGACTGCCAGCCTCCAGAGACGGTCCCCAGCTCCTCCCCGAGGGGTCGCCCCAGGTCCCCCAGCCCTACTCTCCCTCTGAGCCCCAGCCTCGGTTTGAGCCATCAGTGGGGCAGGCTGGGAGGGGAGGGTGGGGAGCCTAGAGAGTAAGGGGGGCTGGGGGTCTAAAATAGAATCGCGTGGAGTTGGGCTGCAGCCTCTCAGACTGTGATTTCCACCGTTGGCCCCATGGGCAGGAGCCAAACCCCAGGGAGGGCAGGCCTGCCGACAGATGCCCTCATTCACCCCGAGGAGCCCTGTCCCAGAGAGGCCTCGACAGTGGGGGCGGCTCGGCTCTGTGCGGGCCCTGGGCATCAGGACAGGGGAAGGGGTCGGGGCAGCATGGGGCCAAGAGCCAAAAGCCAACACCGGTGGGGCCGGGCCTGATGTAAAGGACAGCCCTTCTGTCTGCCGCCGGCCAGGTGGGCCCCAAGCTGAAGACCTCCTTCCCAGTGCCCCTCACAGGTGGGGACGCAGGGTCTGCGAGGGGCAGGAAGATGGAGAGCACGCCTGGGCTCCTGACCACCCCATCCTCTTCCTGCCCTCACAGCCTCCCCAGTGCCAACCCTGGGGACCTGTCCTCCAGGGGACAGAACATCCAGCCGGAAAACCCGAGAGCTGCTTCTGCCTCAGCTCAGGCTGGAGGAGAGGGGTGTGCTCACCCAGCCCCCGCTCACTGAGTGGGACCTGGCAGACACAGCACTGCTGACCCACCCCCACCTGTGGCTGGGTGTTTGGATACCTCCAGGAGAGAGGAGCCACTGGGCTCAATTTAGGGGGAGGCGTCTGTGAAGAGGGACCACCCTGACATCTCCCAAGTGCCCCTGGTGCTCCTAGACAGACCAACCAGGCCTCTGTCCACAGAGAGGGTGAAGCTCTCGCCCATAAACCCCCTTCACCCTCTGGTCTGGAGGAGGCACCCACCCCACCTTTGGCCAAGTCTCTCCTGATGCCCTGTGGCCCTGGCTGGGGAAGAGGGGGCGTGAGGAGCCAGAGGACAAAGTCCCAGCCTTCTGGAGGGCCCACCGATGCAACCACCGAGGCCCACCACAGAGCCTCTCTCAGAATCAACCCGAGGGGAAGACAATGGTGGGCTGGCTTGGACAGAGTGACACCCCGCAGAGGCTTGTCCTGGCCTCAGGGAACCCAAGGGTCCTGCTTTCTGTGACAAGGGGCTTCCCAGCCCTTCTGTACATGATGGTCAAATACGGCCTCCACCCACCCTCCCCAAGACCTCTTGCAGCCCTGCAACCAAGACCTCAGTTGGAGCCAGGACTCCAGTCCAGGGCGGAATCTTGGCCTTGGAGAGTCCTGGGACAGGCCCAGGCGGAAGAAGCACCCTCACAGATTACAGTGTAGTGGAGGAGGTTTATTTGCGGATGTGGGGAGAACATGGCAAGGGCCCCTGGGGCTGGCCAGCAAGGGGGCAATCAGTAGACTGGAAACAGATTCCCCGAGCCAGGTCCGAGGGCGGGCTCAGGAACTGGCGGTGTGTGTCATGGGGGCAGGGTGGCGGGTTGGCCCAAACCTATACGAGAGGAAGCACGGGGCCTGACTCCCACGGCGGGAGCTGGCCAAGAGCCCTCAAGTTAGGAGAAAACAGGGACGAATCTGAACGTCGTGTGTGTTTCTGACCCCAAGGAGCCCCAAAGTACAACAGCAATGGAGAGACCTCCTTCTCCAGCAAATTCCATCACTGCTGAGGGACTGTTCTCACACGCAGCTCACTCAGGTCCAGCATCCTGGACCACAGGCCCTTGACCTTGACTGCCCTCTGCTCCTGGGTCTGGCCCTCTCCTCCTCACTCAGGCTCCTTTAGCACGGCCAACAGCTCCTTCTGTTCTCTGTGTAGAGCCTGACATCAATGAGAGAGAAGAGACAGACTGGGAGATGAGAAAACCCAAACCCCTTTCCTTCACTGTCCTTGACTCCAGGCCTGAGTTTCCGCCAGGGCGACATGGAAGGTGTCTGTAACTCCTGTCATGGGCCCAGCAGGGCCTATTAGGAAATCCACCCCACTCAGCAGGTGTTTATGGCAGGCTGGGTGGCAGGCTTGGGGCTCCACCTAGGCTGGACCTCCCCAGAGAAGAGCTGACCTTCAAAAAGGTCCCTAAAGTGTCCCCCTGATCGTCTGACCTCAGTGGAGATTGCTAGCAGAGAAGCTTTCTTAAATGGACTTTCAGCTGGGCTAATGGTTTAGTTGCTAAGCTGTATCCAACTCTTTTTGACCCCATGGACTGTAGCCTGCCAGGCTTTTCTGTCCATAGGGATCTCCAGGCAAGACTACAGAAGTGGGTTGCTATTTCCTTCTCCAGGGGATCTTCCCAACCCAGGGATCAAACCCACATCTCCTGCTCTGCAGGCAAAGTCTTGACCACTGAGCCACCGGGGAAGCCCTTCAGCTGGACTAGACACGGAAACTGTAAGAAGGGCTCTTTGGGCTCACCCAGGACTCGGCACTGGGCACGCCTGACCCACTTCAGACAGCGGTTAGGATCCGTAACTGTGACGGGAGAGGTGCGGCTCTAAGAGCAGGGCGTCCTTCTTCCTCTTGCAATAGAAGCACCAAATGTCACAGCTGGCAGGGCTCTGGGGATCACTGTTTGGCCAATTTGGAAGCCAGAGCCCAGTCAGAGAAGTGATCTTTGGCCTCATAGTGATGGGGTGGCAATGTCAGAGCAGCCTGAGGACCCAGCAAGGCAGAGACACAACTCTGAGCCATGGGACCCGCCCCAGGAGACAGGACCAGGCTGAGGGCCTCGGCTACCCGTCCTGGGCCCTGCCATGCAGACCTGGGCCACTAAACAACACGACACTGCACGACAGGACGCCCCCAGGGCCAGGGTGTTACAGCAGGAGGCTGAGCAGTGAAGACAAGAGGAGGCTGAGCAGGACACAGCCTTTCTCCCGCCGCGCCTCTCTGAGGCTCAGTGCCTTTGGAGGCTGGGGCACCGCCTTCAGGTTACCCTGACTGGTCTTGGGAGGAGACGACCAGGGAACCCAAGAGCCACAGATCTGGGGACCTATCCCGCTCAGGATCAGAAGGGTTTGCCCCAGGAAGGGAGCTGTCAAGTGGCCACAACAGACATCAGCTGGACATCTGAATGGTGGGCAGAAGCCAACAGCGGGCCACGGTCCAAGCCCCACTAGAAACCCTCTTTGGGAACCATGTTTTGAGCCAGCAAGGAAACCCACCTCATCGCTCTGCAGCGACACTTGCTGTCTGTGTCAGCCATCCTGACCACCCCTCCCTTTGTTTACCAACCTGGCCCCAGGTGACTCTGGGCCACTTTCAGAAATAGAGTTCACCCTCAAGGACACACTTTAGTTACAGGGAGGCTATGTTGTAGGTATGCTGACACTCTAGAAGTCATTCTAAAGTACACATTTTAAAGGTACTGGGCAGTGGTCATGTGGAGTTGAACCACCATGGCTGTGGAGTGTTGACCCTGGCCGTGACGGGGAGAAGCCGTCCCTGGACAGCCACTTGCTCTCTCTGGGCCCGTTTTCTCAGCTGCCACAGGGGAAGGCGGGCCTGAGGGCCGGGCTGGGGCTCTCACCTGCCAGGCCTGCTGCCGGGCCTGGGCCTGCAGCTGCAGCTCCTCCAGCTGCCTGCGCCCAGCCAGGACGGCGTCCGCCAGCTGCCTGTTCTCGGCCTCCTGCTTCTGCACACGACGCTGCAGGGCATCCCGCTGCTGCAACAAGTAGGGCGCCATGGCGCTGCGCAGGTCCTTCTCCGGGATCCCACTGGGGCGCCTGCAGGGGGCGCAGGGGTGGGCACAGGGAGGAGGTGGTGGGGTGAGGCCTCGTCTCCAAGCCCAGGTGGCACGCCCACCTTCAGCCTCGAGCTGAGCTGGCTCTCGAGGCCTCTGCTCTGGTCCCTCTCACTCCCAAACCCAATCGCATGGCTCCTGCTCCTGAAGGGAACCCTGACCCCTGTCTCTCAGCTCCCGCTCCCAGGAAACCACCTCTCCCCTTTTCACTAGTCCGCACCCTAGCCTTCCTCCTTTCGTTCACATACGCTCTCCCCAGCTCTACCCCTCCAGGGCTGGAGGCGACTTTTCTCTGTGCTTGTGACCATGTGCCTTGCTGGGGCATCCCCACTATCAGACTGTGAGCTGGAGAAATGGGGACAGGCGGGTGGCCCGAGAGCAGGCCCAGACCCTAAAAGGCCATGGCTGGCTAATGTGGGAAGATAAGGAAAGACAGATCTGAGAAGGCAAGGTTACAGGGGGTGCTGGGTACCCAGAGTGAGGAAATGGGTCAGTTCTGATGGGCAGGGGCATAGGAGCCACTGTAGGTTCTTTAAAAATCCTTTCTCAGTTATAAAAGGTAATTCTCAAAAAAAAAAAAGTAATTCTCTTCAGTTATAAAGATCATAAAGCATTAAATTGAAAAGCACAAAAAAAGGTTTTTACTCCTCCTGACCTAGGATTCTACTCAGGCAGGGAATGGAGGCAGGAGCTCAGGCCACTTGTGGTTTCGATGGCCTCAGTCCTGCACTCCCGTCCCCAGGGCCCCCTCCCTCCTGCCCAGGACAGCCAGGCAGCGGGTCTGCCCCTGGAATGACAGCTCCAGGACAGCAGGTCTTTCGTGTCTTAGTCATTGCCGAATCTCTGGCATGAAGAACAGTTCTGGGCGTATAGTAAGTGCTCCTAAAATATTTGTTGGATGAACAAATGAATAAAAACCAGATGCTTGGGCCAGACTAATCGACCTAAGAGTTCAAACGTCTCTATTCTGCCTCATCCCACTCCCTCTACCCTCTCTCCCCCAGGCCACTTGGTCCTAAAACGAGCTCCCTGGGAAGATTTCTCTCATCCCAGTCACCTCAACCCCCAGGATGGCACGCGTCTGCCCCAGCTCTCCTTCCCCGGAGGGGCTGTGCGTCCGTCTCTCTGTTCCGGGTCACTGTTTGCTGGTGGTCCTCTCCACCTGTGCCTGTCACAGGGTCCTCTCAAGGGCCGAGAGCCCACAGTCTCGTGCACGTGGTTCCACCAGAAAACCTCCTTCAAAATGCTGAAATGCTGGCCCTTCCCGGGTGGGCCCGTGGAGGCCCAGGTTCCATCCCAGGTCGCAAAAGTAGATCCCACATGCCGTGCAATTAAGATCCAGCACAGCCAAATAAATTTTTTCTTTTTTAAAAAAAGATGCTGAAAAGACAGCCCTCAGATTGGGAGAAAATAATAGCAAACGAAGCAACAGACGAAGGATTAATACCCACCTCCCAGAATACTGGAAATAAAAAAAGATGCTGAAATGCTGCCTCTTTCCCTATGAGCCTGCCTGTGGCCAGGGGAGCAGGCAACGCCCTTCTCACCAGGCTGGCTCCTTGCGGTCTTTGCTTTCTTCCACAATCGCGTCCAATGCAATCAGGACAGCTTCCAGGTTTCCCTCAGCTTTGATTTCAGAGATTTCCTCCTGGAGGGAAAACAGGAACGAGCTATAATGATACTAGACAATTCCATATGCTGAACTACTAACGGCACTTGGTAAAATTCTGGCTGACTTAAATTCTGTCTTCATACAAACATTCCAACTTTCCTACATGTGACTTTTACAAGTAAGAAAGTACAACACAGAAAACATTTTAAAAGAGTCTGCCTGGGCTTCCCTGGTGGTCCAGTGGTTAAGAATCCGCCTGACAATGCAGGGGACACCAGGTCAATCCCTGGTCCAGGAAGACCCCACATGCCACAGGGTCACTAAGCCTGTGAGCTACAACTATCCAGCCATACTCTGGAGCCCATGAGCTGCAACTATGAAGCCTGTGTGCCACAAAGCCCGCTCTCTGCCACAAGGGAAGCCACTGCAGCGAGAAGCCGGAGCATCACAACTAGAGAGAAGCTCCCCCTCTCCACAACTAGAGAAAGCCCACACTCAGCAAAACAGACCCAGCACAGTTAAAAAACAATTTTTTTTAAAAGAGCCCACAGCAATACTCCCCTTCTGCCCGTCATCTCTGAAGGCTGCAGCCCCTGCAGTTATCCTCACGCCCCAGCGCCCCTGGCTGACAGCACACATACATTCTGACGCTTAACGAGGCCCATCCTGGACTGGGACAGCATGGAGCTGAGACTCCCCAGAGAGTTTAATGGGATCCTGTCCCTTCCTGTACCCTCTCCAGCATGCAGTTCCCGTGAATTCAACCATTTGCTAAATGCCTCCTCTGCCAGGCTTTGCAGCAGGTGCTGGAGAAACACAGAGAAGCAGAACTAGGCCTGCGCTCACTGAGCTCCCAAGGTCAGGCGGGACAGCAACTATAAACACCACTACATCACAGGACAAGGAGAGAAGGGGCATTCGAGACACCCAGGTCATGTGGAGGGAAGGGAAGGTGGCCACTGCAGCCAGCGGGGCAGAGGACAGTCCTGGGGGCTGAGGGCAGGGCCCCTGCTTTCAGAGGGCTGAAGACCTGAAGACAGGACCCGAACCAAGAGTGCTCCAGGGATTCCTGCCACTCACCTGGATAGAAGTCTGCAACTGAGTTACAAACTTGTCATAGATGCGCTGTGTCATCTCAGGCTGCAACTCGTAGAAGCGCTTGTAACAGTCAGTGAACCTCTGGAAGCTGGTGGGAGGAGAGAAGGCGCAGGCTGGGGATTCAGCGTCATCAGCCCTGCCCCTCATCACAGGGCTCGAGGCCCTGTCTCCATGACTGGCTGACGGCAGTGGGGGCAGAGTCTCATCTGCAGCTCCGGTCACTGAGGATGGCTCAGCCGCTCCAGTCTCCCCACTCCCTCTCAGCAGAGCCCCAGCTGAGTTCAGGTGTCTCCCTCTGAAGGGTGGGTCACACTCAGGCCAGCCACGGTACTTAAACTTGACCTTACCAAGCACCAAATCACCAGGAGGGCTGATGAAGACTCAGACCACTGCCCCCGCCCCCATTTGAACAAGCTCCCAGGTGACGCTGATGCTGCTGGTCTGCGCCCCTCACTTTGAGAACCTCTGGTCCTTCCAGTGCCCTTGCAGGGCTGCATTAGGACAGGGTATGTGGCCTCTGGGAGAGGTCTCCTTACTCCTAAGAAGAGCCACACAGGAAGAACTGATGCCCGTCCCGTGGGACTCAACTATACCCAGGTGATGCTCCAGCCCCGACAACCATGGGGGCCTGGCCTGGGAGCAGAGTTTCTGCCCTAAAGAGGCGGAGAAGGGAGACGGAAAGAACCGGGGCTCTGAGAACATCACCAGGCTGCTGGAAACATCACCCTGGAGCCATCCCACCTCGGGGCTTCTCATTAGTGAGGTAATGCATTTCTCTCAGTGTTTGTGCCATTTAAAGTCAGGGCTCTGTCACTGGCAGCTGACACACTCCTTGTAGCTGCAAAGGTCAAAGGGTACCCAGTATACTCCCGATGGCTGGCTCCTCTTGGACAAAGAAACTGAAATAACTTAATGAACTCTCATGGCT
The DNA here is from genome assembly GCF_910594005.1 of Cervus elaphus. Taxonomy (NCBI): domain Eukaryota; kingdom Metazoa; phylum Chordata; class Mammalia; order Artiodactyla; family Cervidae; genus Cervus; species Cervus elaphus. Next base: position 37,710,505 of record NC_057834.1, read on the forward strand.
GCTTCCTCTCCCTCCTTCACCTGTCTCTCCACCTGCTTTCTCAGGCCCTTCCCCTCCACAAGTGTTCGCTGAGCCCTGCTATGTGCTGGGTGCTCCGGGTCAGTGAGGCTGGCATGGCCCTCCTGGTGCTTCCAGTGGAGGAAGAGATGGCAGAAAATACAGAAACTCACATGTGAACGTGGGGATGATTACTAGTGGAGAGTGCTTGGAGGGAAAAGGGCCGGGAGATACGGGGCTCAGAGAGTGCACCATGGGGATCACCTTTAAGTGTGGGGGTGGTCAGTGAAGGCCTCTCTGATGAAGGAATGCCAAGGGACCTGGCAAAGTGTCTGAGGAGGTGTCCCGAAACACACCCTGAGGCTTCACTATGGGCTCAGATATTCCTCAGCCATCTGGGCCAGCTAGGGGCTCCGGACAAACAGGTTAGGTACCTGGAACCCAATGCACAGGCCCCGCCGCAGCCAGGGAGTCACTGCTGGGTCCTCCCTTCCTCATGGCTCTCTGGCCTCCTGGCCCAATTCCTACCACCAAAACAATGTCCTCTGAAACAGACGCAGAGAGTGGCGCAGTGGTGTGCTGGAGCCAGCTCACAGTGGTTTGCAAGAGATAACTGTTAAATTTCTAGGATATCTGTGAGGCCGTTGTTAAACACAGTAATTATTGAAAATTAAATTACATGTGATTATAATGAATTATACTAAAAACAAAGGTACTGGTGGTCCAGTGGCTAAAACTCTGCGCTCCCAGTTCAGGGGGTCCGGGTTTGGTCCCTGGTGAGGGAACTAGACCCTGCATGCTGCAACTAAGATCCAGCACAGCCAAATACATAAATAAGTATTTTTTAAGAAAACCCACGAAGGTACTAACTGCTCAAAACACATGATGTAAAAAAAAAAAAAAACGAAAAAAAAAACACATGATGTCCAAGTCACTCTACACGTTTTCCTCTGCTCCAGAGGCCAACTCCATCCACGGTCTCCATCTGTGGAAACACTGCTGCCCGTCTGTCCTCTGCTGTATGTAGGGATGCTACGCTGCTGGCTCATTTACACCTGGGAAGCTAGCAGACACCGCAAGCCAGGGCTTTATTTCTGGAGAGCTGGCTGTACACATCTACCAGCATACCTGTCTCCCATCCTCTTGAGGGTACATGTTTGGTATCAGTGCACCTTGGGGGCAAAACCAAGGTACCAAATACAAAGATGACAGACATCCTTTCACCCTCAGCAGAGCCCCAGACATCCTGTTGTTTTGCCGCTGGCCCCACGAGCCACGCAGTCTGCGGCTACACGGAGGAATGTGGAGGGACACATGACGCCTGACAAAGCGCGGCTGGAATTGAAACCGGGTAATTGTGGCTTGAAATGGGTCTGGCTCAGAAACGGGAGATCCTGCTCCTCCTCCCAGCCCACTCGCCAGGCGCATCTGAGCTGCGTGCATCTGCTCTCAGCCCAGGCTGGCAGCAGACAGGGCCCAGGGCGGGGGCAGGATAATTCTGCTCACCGGTGCTGCTCATCAACTCTTCTGGTGTCCCCTTCCAGGTCTGAGAGTTCAGGGAAAGCGACGGACCCAGAAACACACACACTGATACAAACACACAACATGGGAAACATGTGATCCAAGGACATGGAGGGAGAATAGTCAGGCTGGAAGCGGTGAGGAAAGTGGTTTCTTTTCTTTTAGTTTCACTGAGATATAATTGACATATAGCACCCTATAAGTTTAAAGTGTACAGCATAATGACTTAATATATACTGGTAAATGATTACCACGGTAAGTAAACATACACCATCTCAGAAACAAAAAGGACTTCCCTGGTGGATCAGATGATAAAGAACCCGCCTGCAATGCAGGAGACCTGGGTTCAATCCCTGGGTTGGGAAGATCCCATGAAGGACGGTATGGCAAGCCACTCCAGTATTCTCGTCTAGAGAATCCTCATGGACAGAGGAGCCTAGTGGGCTACACTCCAAGGGGTCATAAAGAGTCGGACATGACTGAGCGACTAAGCACACACACAGAGAGCAACAAAAAAGGACAAACAATTGGATTTTCCTTGTTATGAGGACTTGTAGAATCTACCTTTTTAACTGCTCTCACATACACCACACAGCAGTGACAACTGTAGTCATCAAGTTGTGTGGCGTCCCTAGTGCTGATTTATCTTATAATTGGAAGCTTGTATCTTCAGACCACCTTCATGCGATTCCTTCTCCCCTAAGCCCCCAGGGATTCCTTTCTTGAGAGCCCGTGCAGACTTGGGAATACTGTGAGTGCTCTTGTAAATTTCCTAAAAAAACACACTCACAGAGAAATAGGAAAAATGATGCATTTTAGAAAACATTCACGGCCACTCCCACCAAGTGTCAACTTGTATCTTCTCACGTAAATTCTAGTATCTCTGTGGGTAGGGATGCCATCCACAATGGCGCTGGGATCTCCAGGGCACCCAGAACAGTGTCAGATACACAGCAGCAGTGTGTATCTTGTAGCTTCTACAAGACAAGCTGCAGACCAGGTGAGTGCGACTGAGGTGAGGCCCAGGCTGCCTGGCCTCAGGCGTGGTCCATTCCCAGCCACCTCCCCGACCCTGGACCCTAGGGTACCAAGGCTTGGGCTACTTGAACAGAGGCGCCCTCTCCACAGAGCATCTTCATCAGCCTCCGTTGCCTTGTGCTGGAATGGTCTTCTGGCCTTGGTCTTCCAAGGGTACGCAAGGGGCCCTCCAGCTGTCTAAGCCAGGTAGGTGTACCAGCTCCAAGGACCGCCTGTCCTTTTGCCTGGGTTCACATCCTACCTCTACCACTCATCAGCCGAGTGACCTTGGACAACTTCTTTACCTTTATAAGCATCAGTTTCTATCTCCATCAGAGATAATAACAATCCATAAGTCACAAAATTACTGTGAGGATTAAGTGAGGTTACATATGTAAACACTCAGTACAGTGTACAGGGAAACGCTCCATGTTAGCTACAGTTATTATTACTATTTTCAAAGCAACAGTCCTCACCACCCCCTGAAGAGTGCAGAACACAGCCAGTAGCTTGCTTTCCCAGGGCTGGGCAGTCTGAAGCAGGCAGGTGCTTGGTAAACCATCTTGGCTGCGGCTGCATGTGCAGGAAGAACCCCGACCCCGCTGCCAAGAAAAGGCTGCACTGTGGCCCCACAAAAAGGGCCACATTTGTCATCAGTGAAAGCATTTTTTATTGGGGTACAACTGCTTTGCAATGCTGTTACTTTCTGCTGTTTAAGTGAATCAGCTGTATGTATACGTATATCTGCTCCCTCTGAGACGTCCCTCCCACCCCTGCCCCACCCCAGGTCCTCACAGACCACCAAGCTGAGCTCCCTGTATTACACTGCAAGTTCCCACTAGCTGCCTATTTTATACATGGCAGTGTGTTTACATCACACCCCATCTCCCAGTTCATCCCGCCCTCTCCTTCCCCCCCTTCTGTGTCCACAAGTCCATTCTCTATGTCTGTGTCTCTACTCCTGCCTTGGAACTAGGTTTATCTGTACCATGTTTCTGGATTCTACATACACACTGGCTATATATATAAAACACATATATTGTTAATATATGATATTTGTTCTTCTCTTTCTGACTTACTACATTCTGTGTAACAGATTCTAGGTCCATCGATACCTCTCCAAATGACCCAACTTCATTTCCTTTTATGGCTGAGTATATTCCATTGTATACATGTACCATATCTTCTTTATTCATTTCTCTGTCAATAGACCTTTGGTTGCTTCCATGTCCTGGCTATTGTAAATAGTGCAGAAAGTAACCTTTAAAAACTGCATTTACTGAATTTCAAAACAGAGATGACTACACATTAACTGATTTTAACCTGTTTTTTTCTCTTATTATGCAATATCTGAGACACCATCACTGTTTTTGAACTCACCGAGAAAGCATGTCATTCACAGCACTAAAAATTCATTGCAGGGACTTCCCTGGTGGTCCAGTGGTTAAGACTCCACATCTCTCTGATAGGGCCTGGGCGCGATCCCTGGTCAGGGAACTAGATCCTGCGTGCTGCAACTAAGACTCCGTGCTTCGAAACATAAAACCAAACAAAACCAAACAACCTCACTGTAAACTGAGTTTTCACGTATGTTTGACTTAAAATATTTAAGGCCAGAATCAAGCTCTGGTGGCTAGTCAATCTGTCAGTTTACATACGCAGATAGATCATGCAGGAGTGGGAAGACAGAGGCCCAGACAAGTGAACACGTGTACTAGTGCTAAAGAGAAGGAACAGCAACCCGCTCCAGTGTTCTTGCCTGGAGAGTCCCAGGGACGGGGGAGCCTGGTGGGCTGCCGTCTACGGGGTCGCAGTGTCGGACACGACTGAAGCGACTTAGCAGCAGCAGCAGCAGTGCTAAAGAAACCTGGGGTGCCCTCCTCCATGGTAACCAGCTTGCTGCCTGCCTGCCTGTTCCACAGACTGTCCACCAGAGGGCAGCTGAGAACCGGCGTTTTCGCTCAATAAAGGCATGGGGGGTGAAGACAGACCAAGACAAATACACAGAAGCTGGGGAGCATTGTGACAGAAATCCACGCTCGCCACCCACCACCCGCCACCTGGACAGATGCCCTGTTTTATTAAGAAATGTTTCTCTAAAATTAAAAAAAAAAAGAAAGAAAGAAAAGAGAAGAAAGAAATATTTCGCTGCTTGGTCTTTCCCCCTCCCCCTTTTCAGCCTCAGAACTGGGAAAGGAAGAGGGGGGAATAAAAACCAGAAGTGTGCCCTGATGAAAATAAGAGGTCAGTCAGCCGCACGTAAATCAAGCTAGAACATTTGCTCACACCATACAGAAAAATACACTCAAAATGGCTTAAAGACTTAGATATACGACCTAACACCAAAAAATTCCTAGGAAAGAACATAGGTGAAACATTCTCTGACACAAATCATACCAATGTTTTCTCAGGTCAGTCTGCAAAGGCAACAGAAATAAAAGCAAAAATAAACAAATGGAACCTAATCCAACTTACAAGATTTCACACGGCAAAGGAAATCAGAAACGAAATGAAAAGACAACCTACGAAGTGGGAGAAAATATTTGCAAGTGATGTGACCAACCACAGCGCTCCCTAGAGGAAGGAACGTCTGAGAGAGACGGACAGAAGGCCCGGGCAGCAGTGTGGAGGTTAGCGTGCACGGCACGTCTGGGTGTGAAGATGCAGTGACAAGAAAGATGCACGGAGCACCGACTAGAACCAGGCACCGTTCCAAGCCCTCTACGTGAGCCCACTCACTTAGTCCTCATGGTAACTCTGAGGAAGGGTCTACTCTCACCATGCCCATTTTTCAGATGCAGACGCTGAGGCAGAGAGAAGTCTGCTCAAGGTCACAGAGCCGGGACATGGTGGAGCCAGCAGCTCTGGGTCAGGTGTCCTTGGCCTCCAAGACACACAGTCTGCAGGCTGGTGGGTCAGACACACAAAGTCTCCACCATATCATGATAGGAAGAGCTGGAAGAGGGGGCTTTAGGCAGGGGTGGGACAAGATCAGATCTGTATGTTAGCAGCTCCCTCTGGCTGCTGGGAGCAGGGACTAAGGAGGCACAGCTGAGGTGACGGCTGACACAGTGGGGACAGGGTGAGATGGATGATCTGGAAACACACGAAGAACAGACAATCGGCATGATGGGCTGAAGCCGCACACCGCAGTCTGGTGAGTCATGCCCACACTTCAGAAGCAACCGCTGCCAGTAGCATGCATCATCTGCACATTCAAAGGGCGTGAGGTATTTCTGAAGCACTTACTTAATCAGAATATTTTAAATATCAAACCACTCTTTTTCCTGTGAAGAACTGTTTCCTATGAACACCAACAGTCTCTGCCATTTGTTTAAAACTTTACCAGTTCACGCACATACGCCATTAGCTCTCCTTCCTTGGTCACTGTCAGACATAGGCTTCAAGTCAGTTTCTACAAATCACCCTCTGTAGCACGTCCCGGGCTGGCAGACGGACCCGGACAGGCACTGGGCGGGACTGTCGATCACCTCTCACTCCCTCCATGCCCCGGGATGGACAGCACGTGTGGCACAGCTGCTGGGGCCGTGGGTACCTGTGGCAGATGGAGCTTTCCCCCAAACGGTGCTAACTTCCACCGGGGCCCCACCAACACCAGCTCGAAGCAACTGCCTCTCTTGGCGGGAAAAGAACCCTTCGTTTTCAGAAGACAAGCGAGAGGTCGCATGTGGTAAGCTCCAATGGGGCCACATTTCCATGTCCTGAAGCCTAAGAAAGGACAGATTTGGACGTCTTTGCCTCAGCTGATCCGTGAAAGGAAGACACCCTAACTGAAGACAGGGTGTGGGTCAGTGAGATCTGATAGACCAGTGAGGCCAATAATCTTCCAGTCACTCTGGAGTGTATCATATAATTTGCCCCTCTGGTCAAGCTAACATGGATGGAAAAATATGAGTTGTAGGGGAAATCAATCTGCAGTTTAAAATATCCCTTTGGATAACTGACACGTGAATAGACCACCTTTTATTAGGTAGAGATTCCTGTCCTCTGTCTAAGTACTTGGTCTTTGGGATCGAGGACTTTTAATGACTTGGGAGAGGGTCGAGTATTTAGATATATCTTAAAAGGCTGTATTCATACATGACATTTGTTGAGCCCTTTCTATGTGGAAGCCAGCCATAAGTTCCTACTTAACTGAACGAGGGGAAGGATGTTCTAGCAATGAGAAAAAGTAAGTGGAAAGAGCAGGCGGCAAGGGTGGGGGACAGTAGCGGTTCCCAATGCCCAAGAATTTATGTGCGTGTGTGTTTGCACCTGCACCAAGCGTGCCTTGTTGCACACCCACGGCCCTGACCATGGCTGGAGAGATAGGAAGGGCCAAGGGGTGACTGGCCTTTACACTAAGCTAAGGAGCTGAGCAGTCCTGAGCCAATTAAACATTCTAAGCAGAAGGACATGCTCAAATCTGAGCCATAGACTGGAGGGAGGGAGCAAGATTGAGAATGAAGGGTCGTTTTGGAAGCTGGTGGAACAATTCTGTGATAGACAGTGAGGGCCTGGATTGAAGCATTTGCATGAGGATGGAGAGGAGATTGAGGAGAGAGGCTGAAACCAACAGGGCTTGGTGGCTGACTAGAAGTAAGGGGTCAATGAGGAATTCCAAATCTTTGGACTAGAGAATGAGTACATGGTGGTATTTTCAACCAATCTGGGGACCACAGAGGGAAGAGAAATCCTGTTTTGCTGAACGTGATGGTTCTGTGGGACACCAAGTGGAGATTTCTAGTAGTAGACTGTTAGAGATAGAGGCCTGAAGCGCGGGAGAAAGAGGTGGCTTGAGAATCCTCACTTATTCCAAAGCTGTTTACTGTATGTTTACTATGTGCCAGGCACAATAATAAGCAATGAGCAGAGTGATGAACAAGACAGATAAGATCCTGTCCTTAAGGATCTTACATTTCCTGTGGGGAAGACACCACAAACAGACAAGAGAACGACATACTGTGGGAAGTCTTTACAAAGGAATAAAATAAGGTGTCATGATAAAGAATAACTAGGGGAGAAAGGTGGCTTTAGAGAAGATCAAAGAGATGGAAGAAAACCATTTCTGGCAGAGCAAACATCAAGTGCTAACAGCCTGAGGCAGGAAAGCTCTTGACTTTCTAGGGAATGAGGAGGTTAGGATGACCAAGTACAGCTGCAGAGAGGAACAAGAGGTAGGCAGGGGCTAGAACACACGGGGCCTTGAAAGCCGTGGTAAGGAGCAAAGAACAGCCACTGAAGGGCTTTCAGCACAGCAAGATATCAAATGGGCTGTGATCAGGCAAGCGTGCAGGTGAAGCAAGAAAAGGGCAATGCTCACACATTGAAGGGACAAGTGGACGAAGAAAAGCCCAAGAAGGAGCAGCCAGTGAGGTAAGGGACAGAGAACGGTGTTGGAAGCCAAGGGAGAAATCTCAAGGACAGAGAAGTGGTTAATAGTGTCAAATGCTACAAGGAGAGCAAGTACATTAAAGATATAAAAAAAAAAATCCAACGTATTTAACAACAAAGAGTTATTATTGACCTTGAAAGGAAGGTTTTATGGGAATGGTGTCAAACTCCCCTAAGCTGAGGAAAAAACTGGAGAGGGAGAACGAGAAGCTGGGAATGCAGAAACCCAAAGTCACAGCCTGGGACGTGAACGGAAGGACACTGACGGGAGGGAGCTAGGAGGATGCACGACGAGGCATCTCTCAGCCAGGCTTGCAGACGTGTGAACCCCTGCCTGGTGTCTCTGTCCTCTGTGAACCAGGTCTGAGGTCGTTTTCAGTGAGCGTGTACAGGCAGCAGGGGAGGGCCTGCGGGACCGGATAAAGATTTCAATATTAATACTTCTGTGGAGAAGGGGAAGAGAGCTGACTGGAGACAAGAGGCATTATCCTCTTGTCTGGGCTCTCTGAGGGCCCAGATGAATTCCAACAACATGACTGTGTGGAAGCACCATTTTCCACCATGGGCGAGACTTTACAGCTACTCAGAGGTTGAGTGCAGGGGTGGAGGAGTGCAGACAGGATCCTGAGGGTGGGTTTCACAGCCGGTGGGTTGGAAGGATGAGGGGACAAAGGAGCTGAGAAACACAAGTGTGGCTGCCTTGTGTCTCCAACTGAACCTATCCAAACACAAGTCTTGATCTCCAACCCCAGACTCATTTCTCTCCCCCAGCTCACTGGGGAGTGTTTCTTCCTCATCTCAGTAGATGGTAAAACTGCACTCAATCACCATCACGAAGAGTCGGCATCCTCCTGGAGGTCCCCTGCCCCTCATCTTTCCTTCCAATCGCATACGATTCTATCTCTAATCAGCTCATATCCACCCAGCTCTCTCATCTACACAGTCTCTTATCTGGACCATTTCAGCCCCTACTATGCAGTTAGCATCCCAGGCACAGTACCGTGACCTGACAAGTCTTTTAAGGGCAGACAAGATGATTTAGACTTAAAAATAATGGGAACAGCTTCAAAAAAATTTTAAATGGAATGACTTCAAAAATAAAAGCTCAACACTAATAATTGTCATCTTAGAGTAATAAAAAATATATCAACTAGCCAACTACAATTTTAATATAACTAGATAAAAATTATATTTAATATGGGGATACAGATACTTTTCTCCCCATGACCATAACCTAATTTTTAAACTTACCATTATAACATGATCATTTTTTCCATGTCAGTATTATTCAAAATGGAATTTTAAATAACTCCATAGTCATGTGGCATAGGAAATCTTAGTTCCCCGACCAGGGATCAAACCTACACAACCCGGGCAGTGGAAGCATGAAGTCTTAACCACTGGACTGCCCTCAATAGGATTTTATTAGATAGTTATTATACTTATGTAACCACCATTCTTCAAATGTTGAACATTTTTGGTGGTTTTCAACTATTTTCTACTGAACATGCTGCACGGATGAATATTTTTTGTACTTTTTATTTTACGATGTAAATTTTTTGACAATTTTATTTTGAAATAGTAATAGATTAGAGGAACCTGCAAAGAAATGTACTCTCCCCAGTGTTAACATCTTACACAACCATAGTACAGTATCAAAACCAAGAAGCTGACACTGGTACAATCCACAGAACTCATTGAGATTTCAACAGTTATACACACATTTGTTTGTGTGTGTGTCTTTACCACATGTGTAACCCTGCATAACCACCACCTCAGTCAAGATACTAGATGCTTTTTAAATGTATTTGTCATGATATGGGTTGAGGTCGCAAAAAAAAATCAGAGTCTAGAAGCCTAGAAAGACCTTAAGGTAATCCTACCAACAATCTATTAATATCCTGCACAGCATTCAGAGTATCTTTAAAAAACCAATCACTGTATTCAGAGCATTACAAATAAATAGATTTTTAAGCCCGTGGAGAGCCATCTCCTAAACACACACACACACACACACACAAAAGGATTAGTCATGCCTTAAAAACATCAATGACTTTCCATTTCTCTTAGAATAAAATCTCTTGCATCTAACAAAAAATAATAACCCCTATATATAATGTAACAAAGACAGACAATGGGGAAAAATAGATATAAACAATTGTGATGAGAGATTTTTTCTTTTTTTAATTTTTTAATGTATTTTTTAAATATTTATTTTTTAATTGAAAGATAATTGCTTTACAGAATTTTGTTGTTTTGTGATGAGAGATTTTTAAAAAGAAATGAATGGCTCAGTCAAGACCATTTTTAAAATGAGCATATTCTCTCTCTATACACACACACACATATAGGCCATAGCTTGTGGCATGTGGGATCTTAGTTCCCAGATCAGGGATCAAGGAATCTATGCCTTGGGCAGTGGAAATGGAGTCCTAACCACTAGACCACCAAGGAATAACTAAAATATTTTAACAGCAAAATTTAGAAGCTCAAACTAATAAATACAATAGAATTCTATACCCAGGAAACAGAAAACTGTATACTCTTTTCAAGTATACATGGAACATTCACAAAAATTGCCCACAGACTTAGCCATAAAGAGTCAGAACGTCAAAAAAAAAAAAAAAAGAGTCAGAACGTCAAAAATTCCCACAAAATCAGCATCACACAAACTGTTATTTCACCACAACCTGATAAAATTAGAAATTACAAGAAAAGGATAACTCTTTAAGAATTACATGTCTGGGAGCCAAATAACATACTACTAAATAATCACTGGGTTACAGAGGAAATGATAAGGAAAATTACAAACTACATAAAATTAAATGACAATGTCTATATGTAAAAAAATGAAATTGGATCTCTTTCTCATACCATATAAAAACGACCTCAAAATGGGTCAAAGACCAAAGATGAAAGAGCTAAAACTATAAAAGTCATAGAAGAAAATATATGTATAAATCTTTATGACCTTGAATTACACAATGGTTTCTTAGGTGACACTAAAAGCTCAAGCAACCAAGAAAAAGTTCTTTGCAATTTTAAACCTAAATAAACATTAATAAATAAGTTATCTAAATGCAATTGGGGATGTGACTGGTGATGGAAGTAAAGTCTGGTGCTGTAAAGAACAATATTGCTTTGGAACCTGGAATGTCAGGTCCATGAATCAAGGTAAATTGGAAGTGGTCAAACAGGAGATGGCAAGAGTGAACATGGACATTTTAGGAATCAGTGAACTAAAATGGACTGGAATGGGCGAATTTAATTCAGATGACCATTATATTTACTACTGTGGGCAAGAATCCCTTAGAAGAAATGGAGTAGCCATCATCATCAACAAGAGTCCAAAATGCAGTTCTTGGGTACAATCTCAAAAATGACAGAATGATCTCTGTTCATTTCCAAGGCAAACCATTCAGCATCACAGTTATCCAAGTCGATGCCCCAACCACTAATGCCAAAGAAGCTGAAGTTGAACAGTTCTATGAAGACCTATAAGACCTTTTAAAACTAACACCAAAAAAAGATGTCCTTTTCAGCATAAGAGACTGGAATGCAAAAGTAGGAAGTCAAGAGATACCTGGAGTAACAGGCAAGTTTGGCCTTGAAGTACAAAACGAAGCAGGGCAAAGGCTAACAGAGTTTTGCCAAGAGAACACACTGGTCATAGCAAACACCCTCTTCCAACAACACAAGAGATGACTTTACACATGGACATCACCAGATGACCAACACTGAAATCAGACTGATTATATTCTTTGCAGCTGAAAATGGAGAAGCTCTATACAATCAGCAAAAACAAGACCAGGAGCTGACTGTGGCTCAGATCATGAACTCCTTATTGCCAAATTCAGACTTAAATTGAAGAAAGTAGGGAAAACTACTAGACTGTTCAGGTATGGCCTAGATCAAATCCCTTATGATTATACAGCAGAAGTGACAAATAGATTCAAGGGGCTAGATTTGATAGACAGAGTGCCTGAAGAACTACGGACGGAGATCCGTGACACTGCACAGGAGGCAGTGATCAAGACCATCCCCAAGAAAAAGAAATGCAAAAAGGCAAAATGGTTGTCTGAGGAGGCCTTACAAATAGCTGAGGCAAGAAGAGAAGTGAAAGACAAAGGATAAAAGGAAAGGTATACCCATCTGAATGCAGAGTTTCAAAGAATGGCAAGGAGAGAGAAGAAAGCCTTCCTCAGTGATCAATGCAAAGAAATAGAGGAAAATAATAGAATGGGAAAGACTAGAGATCTCTTCAAGAAAATTAGAGATACCAAGGGAACATTTCATGCAAAGATGGGTAAAATCAAGGACAGAAAGTTATGGATCTAACAGACGCAGAAGATATTAAGAAAAGGTGGCAAGAATACACAGAACTATACAAAAAATATCTCAATGACCCAGATAACCACGATGGTGTGATCACTCACCTACAGCCAGACATCCTGGAATGTGAAGTCAAGTTGGCCTTAGGAAGCATCACTACAAACAAAGCTAGTGGAGGTGATGGAATTTCGGTGGAGCTATTTCAAATCCTAAAAGATGATGCTGTGAAAGTGCTGCACTCAATATGCCAGCAAATTTGGAAAACTCAGCAGTGGCCACAGGACTTTCAATCCAATTTGGTATTTTCATTCCAATCCCAAAGAAAAGCAATGCCAAAGAATGTTCAAACTACCACACAACTGCACTCATTTCACACGCTAGCAAAGCGATGCTCAAAACTTTCCAAGCAAGGCTTCAACAGTACATGAACCAAGAACTTCCAGATGTTCAAGCTGGATTTAGAAAAGGCAGAGGAACCAGAGATCAAATTGCAAATATCCACTGGATCATAAAAAAAAGCAACAGAGTTCCAGAAAAGCATCTATTTCTGTTTTATTGACTGTGCCAAAGCCTTTGACTGTGTGGATCACAGCAAACTGTGGAAAATTCTTTAAGAGATGGGAATACCAGACCACCTGACCTGCCTCCTGAGCAGTCTGTATGCAGGTCAAGAAGCAACAGTTAGAACTGGACATGGAACAACAGACTGGTTCCAAATAGGAAAAGGAGTACCTCAAGGCTGTATAGTGCCACCCTGCTTATTTAACTTAAATGCAGAGTACATTATTTGAAATACCAGGCTGGATGAAGCACAAGCTGGAATCAAGATTGCCAGGAGAAATATCATTAACCTGAGATATACATATGACACCACCCTTATGGCAGAAAGCGAAGAGGAACTTAAAACTTCTTGATGAAAGTGAAAGAGGAGAGTGAAAAAGCTGGCTATGAAACTCAACATTCAAAAAGTTAAGATCACGCCATCCGGTCCCATCACTTCATCATGGCAAACAGATGGGGAAACAATGGAAACAGTGACAGACTTTATTTTCTTGAGCTCCAAAATCAATGCAGATGGTGACCACAGCCATGAAATTAAAAGACACTTGCTCCTTGGAAGAAAAGCTATGACCAACCTAGATAGACAGCATATTAAAAAGCAGCTGCTGCTGCTGCTAAGTCACATCAGTCGTGTCCGACTCTGTGTGACCCCACAGACGGCAGCCCACCAGGCTCCTGTCCCTGGGATTCTCCAGGCAAGAACACTGGAATGGGTTGCCATTTCCTTCTCCAGTGCATGAAAGTGAAAAGTGGAAGTTAAGTCGCTCAGTCATGTCTGACTCTTCGCCACCCCATGGACTGTAGCCTACCAGGCTCCTCCGTCCATGGGATTTCCCAGGCAAGAGTACTGGAGTGGGTTGCCATTGCCTTCTCCAATTAAAAAGCAGAGACATTACTTTATTGACAAAGGTCCATCTAGTCAAAGCTATGGTTTTTCCAGCAGTCATATATGGATGTGAGAGTTGGATCATAAAGAAAGCTGAGCGCCGAAGAATTGATATTTTTGAACTGTGGTGTTGAAGAAGACTCTTGAGAGTCCCTTGGACTGCAAGGAGATCAAATCAGTCAGTCCTACAGGAAATCAGTCCTGAATATTCATTCGAAGGACTGATGCTGAAGCTGAAGCTCCAATACTTTGGCCACCAGGTGCAAAGAACTGACTCACTGGAAAAGATCCTGATGCTGGGAAAGATTGAAGGCAGGAGGAGAAGAGTACGACAGAGGATGAGATGGTTGATGGTATCATAGACTCAACAGATATGAGTTTGAGCAAGCTCCGGCAGTTGACGATGGACAGGAAGCCTGGTGCGCTGTAGTGCATGGGGTTACAAAGTCAGACGTGACTGAGTGACTGAATTGACTGAATCTAAACTGGACTTCTCAAAATTAGAATTCTTACCAGCTAACAGTAAAAAAGACAAATAGCCCAATTAAAAAATGAGCAAGGAATCTGAACAGACATGTCTTCAAAGAAGATATCCAAAGGTCAATAAGCATATGAAATATGCTCAGCATAATTAATCATTAGGAAAAAGCAAACCCAAGCCACTATGAGATACCAATTTACACCCACAAGGATGACTATTGGCTATAATCAAAAAGACCTAACCAGTATTGGTAAGAATGTGGAGAAATCAGAACCCGCCATCAACTGCTACAGTAAATGTAAAATGGTACACTTGCTTTGGAAAATAGCTTGGCAATTGCTGAAAAAGTTAAAACATTGAGTTACTATACAATCCTCCATTTTCACTTCTAGGAATATCCCCAAGAGAACTGATAACATCTGTTCACAGATGTTGAAAACAGCATTAATCATAATAGACAAAAAAGTAAAAACAATCCCAAATGTCTATCAACTGATGAATGGGTAAACGAAATATGATATACCATACAATGGAATTATTATTCAGCTATAAAAAGGAATGAAGTACTGATACATGTCATAACACAGATGAACCCTGAAATCATCAAGCTATGTGTAAGAAGCCAGACACATAAGACCACATGTTGTATGGTTCCACTTACATGAAATGTCCAGAAAAGGAAAATCCATAGAAAGAGAAAGTAGATAATGGCTACCAGGAGCTAGAAGACTGGGGTGAGAAATGGGAAGTGACTGCTAATGAGTACAAAGCTTCGGGGGTGATGAGAATGTTCTAGAATTAGAGTGATGATGGTAGCACAACTTTGTGAATATACTAATTGCACACAGTAAAGGGTGAATTTTATGGTATATGAATTAAATTTCAACTTAAACATGTAAAAGACTTGAAAATATTAGATATAAGAATTTGTAGAAAAAAAAGAATTTGTAGAAAGCAGTAATTACATGAAAATTTATAGTTTTAAACACACTTTTCAGGAAACAAAAGACTGAAAAAGAAGAGTTAAATCGTCAACTCAAGAACTTCAGGGAATTCCGTGGTGGGTTATAAGTTAGGATTCTGGGCTTTCAACTGCCATGGCCTGGGTTTAATCCCTGGCCTGGGAACTGAGAACCTGCAAACTGCAACCAAAAAAAAAAAAAAAAAATTGGGACGAGACTAATAAATAAATCTAATTTTAAAAATTAAGATAAGGATAGATTCCAAAGATAAAGACACAAGATATAACCTCAAAACACAGAAAAAAAATTTTTAAAGGCTGATTCTAAAAAAATAAAAAATAAAGGCTGACTCTTTAAAAAGATTAATAAGATAGAACTACAGCTACACAAAGTCAAAAACAAAGAAACAGCATGAAATGGAAAAAGAGGAAATAATGAAAATTAAATAATTTAAAATAGTTCAAGAGACAAATTTCAGGGGAAGGGGGAACCTGTAAAATGGTAAATCTGTCTTAAGAAGAAATAACATATAAACAGATTTGTAGCCATTAAAGAAACAGTAATACCAAAAATCTGCAACAAACACTGTCCAGACACTTTATGGACATGACAAAAGATGCCTACTGCATCACTGATGCTTAACATAATACTGGCAGGCCTCAACAACCCAGAAAGTTTCAGGCGTAAATGAGCTCTTTCAAACTCTTGAGGAATAGATAATCCCGATTTTATATAAACCATTCCAGGAGAGGAATATATGTGGCTAACATATCTTTGATTCTATAAGCTGATAAGGATAGTGTAAAAAAAAAAAAAAAAAGAAATTATAGTCTCATTTCACTTCAGTTCAGTTCAGTCGCCCAGTCATGTCCGACTCTTTGCAACCCCATGAACCACAGCACGCCAGGCCTCCCTGGCCATCACCAACTGCTGGAGTCCCCCCAAACCCATGTCCATTGAGTCGGCGATGCCACCCAACCATCTCATCCTCTGTCGTCCCCTTCTCCTCCTGCCCTCAATCTTTCCCAGCATCAAGGTCTCTTCCAATGAGTCAGATCTTTGCATCAGGTGGCCAAAGTGTTGGAGTTCAGCTTCAACATCAGTCCTTCCAATGAACACCCAGGACTGATCTCCTTTAGGATGGACTGGTTTGATCTCCTTGCAGTCCAAGGGATTCTCAAGAGTCTTCTCCAACACAACAGTTCAAAAGCATCAAGTCTTCAGCGCTCAGCTTTCTTTATAGTCCAATTCTCACATTCATACATGACCACTGGAAACACCATAGCCTTGACTAGACGGACCTTTGTTAAAAAAGTAATGTCTCTGCTTTTTAATATGCTATCTAGGTTAATCATAACTTTCCTTCCAAGGAGTAAGCGTCTTTTAATTTCATGGCTGCAATCACCATCTGCAGTGATTTTGGACCGCCCAAAAATAAAGTCTGACACTGTTTCCACTGTTTCCCCATCTATTTCCCATGAAGTGATGGGACCAGATGCCATGATCTTACTTTTCTGAATGTTGAGCTTTAAGCCAACTTTTTCACTCTCCTCTTTCACTTTCATCAAGAGGCTCTTTAGTTCTTCACTTTCTGCCATAAGGGTGGTGTCATCTGCATATCTGAGGTTATTGATATTTCTCCCGGCAATCTTGATTCCAGCTTGTGCTTCTTCCAGCCCAGCGTTTCTCCTGATGTACTCTGCATATAAGTTAAATAAGCAGGGTGACAATATACAGCCTTGACATACTCCTTTTCCTATTTGGAACCAGTCTGTTGTTCCATGTCCAGTTCTAATTGTTGCTTCCAAGAGCTTATAAACATTGATCTAACTAAATCCAACTATATATTTTAAGTACATCATATTCAAGATTTATTCCAAGAATGCGAAGACAGTTTAACTTCCTTAAAATCTACCAAGGTAGATCATAAACATTAACAAACTGAAGAAAAATGACAAGATCTTCCTAACTGAGGAAGAAAACATCTGATAAAGTTCAATACCTAATCATGATCTTCTTAATAATTCTCAGAAAACTAGAATGAGACAGGGACTTCCTTAATTTGCCAAAAATATGTACCAAAAATTGCAGAACCCATATGCACTGGCACAAAGACAGGCAAATAGATCAGTGAAACAGAAGAGAGACCCAGGGGCACAATATGCAGAGGGCCTTGCCGTGTGATAAAAGGGCTCCATAAAGCAATGGAGATGAACGAACTGTTTAGTTGGCAATGATTGGGAACACTAAAAAAACAGTAAGACTAACTGAAACTACCATTTCACACCTGTGATCAGAGAGATCACAGACTGAAAGAGTAAAACGATAGAACAGCCAATAGAAGAAAACACTGTATATCATCTTTGTGATCTGGGTGTGGGTATAGCCTCTATAAACAAGATATCATAAGCACAGGCCATAAGATTAAACATATGACTTACATGAAAATTGAGGGTTTTAAAATACAAATTGATTAGGTGATACCTAACATTTTATTGGGACTGTTTGAGGGATGTGGAGTTAGTGTAAAGGTTGAATAGAGTCATGAGTATCCACATAGCTTGAGAGAAGGCCCCCTGGGATGACTACATTTCTCTTTCTGCCTCATTTTCCTGGGGTAAAATGTAAACAATTAAAATCTGCAATTTTTAATTTAATTAAGGATTTCTGTTACTCAAAGGACATTATAGACAAAGCTAACATCTCATAGAGATAACTATTTTCTCTTCGGTCTAAAACTGACAAAAGGATTGATATCTAGACCATACTGGGAACTCCAGCAAATCAACAAGATAAAAAACCCAATTTTAAAAAAAGTAAAAAAAAAAAAACCAGTACAGGAAATAAGTAGGCAGTTCACAGAAAAGGAAGTCAAATGACTAATGAGGTATACAGGGAATTGCCCATACCTTATGCGGAATTAGAAATGTGCAAATTAAAATAATAATGAAATACCCTGTTCACACCTTCAGAATGGCAAACATTAGAATGGTGGATATAGGAACAGCTTTTCTGGAAAGCAAGTTGACAAAACAGAGGTAGATGTAAATCCTTGGATCCAGTGATTTCACTCCACTGTACATACACCTCAAAGAAATTCTAGCACTAGTCTGTGAGGGGAGGTACCCTGGCATAATCTGTGGAGGAGGGAGTTGGAAGCAATCAAGAGTTCATAATTGGGAATAGGTAAGTGCTGGATGTGTATCATGAAATGATAAACAGCACTGAGAAGCTATGAACCACATGCATTTACAGTATATGGTTATATCTTAAAAACAAAAATCTGTTGATTGAAAAAGACATGCAGCACGATTATGATTCATATAAATTTAAAACCTATATAAATTTACAGACAAAACAACACACTTTACAAGGCTGCAAACTCATTCAAATGTCAGGTCCTTGCACTTACACTAACCCAGACCCATCCCTATTGCTCTCTATTCCTTTTCGCCAATTTATTTTTCTTTATGGCACAAGAAAGTCTATTCCATGAGAGCAGGGACCTTCCTATCTTCATCACTGCGGTATTTCCAGTTCCTAAAACAGAGACTGAGACACTAGAGATATCCAGTAAATATTTGCACATGAATACATGAATAAATGGAGGATATACAGCGAATGGAGAACAGGGCCAATGGGGAGGGGAGAGGAGGGCAAGAATGAGTAAGAGAAAGCCAATCAATCGATCAATAATAGAGCTTGCCTGGACATATAATGATGGCGTGTCATGAATGGTCCATAAAAATGATTATAAATTATTTATCAAATGTATTACTATGGAAACTGTGCCCTGCTTGATAAGCCTCTCACCTGCCTGTCCAGCCTCCTCTTATTTTACTCTCATTCTGCTACTTCCTAGAATGCCCGGACCATTTCAAGGCCTTTGCAAAAGGTATTCCTCCTTCCCATAAGCTTTTTCTCTAGTTCTTCAAAAGGCTGGTTCCCTCTCATTCTTCAAGTTTCAGATCAATGTCACTTTCTCAGAGTGGAATCCCTATCTTATCTAGTGTTTTCCTACCCCCCCCCCCACTTGCCTCTTCATTACCTTACCAAGCTCTGTGGTAATTTTGCTTACTTCATGTCTCTACATATTGCAAGTAAGCTCCAAGACAGGGGCCTGGTCTACTTTATTGTATCCCCAGCACCTGACACAGATCCTGGCACAGGCACTTAAATATTTGCTAAGTGAATCAATGAGTGAAGAGATGATCCCAAGGCCTTTGTAGGAAACAAAAGTCCTAAAACTAGGAAGGAAATCAGGAGATGAGAGTCTCCTGAGAGTCTTGATGAGGTCAAAGAACAGAGGTAATGGGGACATAGAGGGTGGATGGAGAATAGGTGTGGTCAAACCTCTGAAGGTTCTGATAACAGTGTTTCAGCACTAATGTTCTGGGTTATGGGACCATGGACAAAACTCGTCCTTCAAAGTGTGCAATACTGTTCTGAGGCTGAGACCTTGGTCCCTTTGCTGAACCACCTGCACCTGGGCAAAAGTCTCCTCAAACAGCAGAATACAAAGAAACTATAAGGGACTAAAACTAACCACATACATGCACAGTTAATGGCAAGTTATGATAAGATACAAAAAGACCAAAGAGCCAACAGTTACTTCTGGACTGTTGGAAGTAAAAGCTGGGTACTGCACATGATCCCGGCACACAGCACCACTGAAGGGGTAAGTAGAACACTTAAGCCTCCTCTCCAAGCTGGACCAATGGATCCACCCGTCCTTTTTAGGGACCAGCTGCCTCTCCCACAGGAAAACCAGCAAGGACTCCTACAACTTGTTTTCAAGCCCTCCAGCTGCACCACGAGTCTCAATAAAGGCTTGCCTGAATTTCTCCTCTTACCAATTTCTATTATTTGAAGTGTTCAATAACCCAGGTCAGTAACACTGTTAGAATACTGTTCATAGAAAGTAGACCAGAAGAGTTTCTTTCTATTGTAAGACATTCATTCCTCACACCCACCCCGTGAAGAACGTATTACTATTTTCATAATAAATTCTATAATTCTAATGCTTTCTACGTGGCCGGCACTGTTCTAAAACCCTTACAACTATTTACTCTTTTAAATCTCGGAAAGACCCTATGAGAAAGGTACTATTGTTGCTATTTTATTCACGCTGAACAGAAGCACGGAGCAGTTAAATCTTTTTCATTTTAAGTTGGGCCATGATTTGGCCCTAAATCTAATTCGAAAGCCTGTAACGTTCCTTCCAAGCACCTATAATCAACACCAGGTTTACTGGAGAAAGGAGTAGCTATAAGTCCTAGATCTGCTCCACAGTACCAGTGTTAGCAAAATAACCAGTAACCCCAACATCCACGTGACTCAGCTCTTTGCCCCCACCCACCCATCACGGGCCATCCTGATCTCGCGAGGTTTAGACTCCAGTGGGCCAACAATCTACAACGAGATATACACTCAGCCTCACTTCCTCTACCTTACCTCCCGGCAGCGACCAACTTCTGGAGGAAAGTGTCCACCATGGTGTCAAAAAGCTTCACCCTCGAAATGATGGTGCCGGGGCGCGCAGATTCCTGAGACAATTCCTCGGGCCCTTTTTCTTCACAGCCGCTGCCAGCGTTGACGCTGCTCGCTTCGGCCATGTTGAAATAGAACCGCCAAAACCGACTGACCCGGCCGCCCCGCCCACCGAAGCCCCCGATTGGCCGCTCCCGGCCGTGGGCGCCTCCGATTGGAAGCAGCAAATGTCTATCACCATGCCGCGGACAGGGGCGGGGACACTGCCGGAGGCGGAGGATATACAAACACAACAACCGTATTCCTTTTTTGGCGAGAAGGCAAAGTAAGCTCGAAACTCAGGGAGTCGATAAAAACGTTTAATTACACTTTTTAGAGAATTCGTACAGTGCAACAGTGAATGTTTGCCGTTAATATTATTCACAGGAGTCCACTTTATCAAATGTTAACTGTATCTGCATTTTTATTCCCCTGTCCTTCAATACTCCCATCAGGTTTCCCCATCTTGCCCAGTCTCCCAGAAGTTCCTTCCAATTTTGGCTGCAGACCAATACATCAAACACTCCAATTGGTCCGATCCATGGTCCTGGGAAAATGGAAGGCCACAGTCCCATCCCCACCAAGACATATTTTAACCAAACCCAATACCAGTCCCTGAAATATTAGATGGAAAAGTAAGGGGCCATGGGTCCCTTTTAGTATATATGCACATCATCTTTTAAAACACCCGCGCGCACGTGTATGTGTATGTGTGTGTGAGAGAGAGAACAGGAAACAGGTAAGACTGAAATACTTTACAAGAAAACAAAACAGAAGAAAAAGTGTTGAGTCTGGGACGGAGAAACAACCTAAGAGAAGACAAGCAGGAGGTTACCTCTTGTCCATGATACCTTACCCACTTTGCAATGGTGGGGAAGGACTGAATCTAAGTCTCTAGGAAGGGGAAGGTGTGGAGCTGAGAAAATCAACCTCCAAAGGTCTCAACAGAGTGAGTTTAAAGAGAAAGAAGGGACCCCTGGCTTCTCTTACCTTCGTGGTTCTTAGGGTGAAGGAGTGACTGAGACAGGAAGATTCAGAATGAGGTGCAGACCCAACCCTTTAGATGACCATTTGTGAACAGAAACTGGAGGACTCTTGACAAAGTCCAAGAAGGGACAAACAATGAAATGAAAGAGAAAATAACCTTCAAAGATAAAAGCACAAGATGGGAAGTGGTGGTAAAGGTAGAGAATTCAGATTCTGATCTAGCCCTGGGGGATAGACTGTGGGGCAGCCATAAGAAATATCAAGGCTTCAGGTAGCTAGCACCTTTCAAATTGGCACCGTGGCCTCTCCCGGGGGGTGGGACCAAATAAGAAAGTGTGAAGGGTCATACAAATCAGATGTTTCAAGCAGAAGTGTGGGTTTGATATGCCTTCTTCTCATTCCATTTGCTGCACCTTTCCTCACCTGCCACACCGACTTGGTAGAGGAGGTTTGTGTTGTGGGGGGAAGGATGAGGCAGGAAAGAATCACTCATCACCTAGCTCCTGAGAGCTTCAACAGATAATCTCGGCAGTATCAGGCTGGTAAATGCAGTGGTCCTGGTATTGAGCGACTTCCCAACCCGCCCTTTACCCTCCTCCAAGCATCGCTCCAGAGGGTACCATGACCAGGATGTCTCCTTACATCGGGGAGAAGAAAAACACAAACAGTTCCACATCACAGAGATTCCCATTGTGAGACAACATCTGTTTCTGTGAGTCCAAGTGACTGGGTGTGTGTGTGTGTGTCTGTGTGTGTGTGTGATGACTGCCTGGGGTTAAGAGCCTCCACTGCCCTCTGCTAGGTTTGGCTCAGCTGGTCAAGGGAGATGCGCTAGGGCTCACATATCTTTCTGTCACTTTCCAAACCAACTACTCTCTCAACCAGACTTTTCAGGGTAGTGTTCCAAGTCCAGTGTGTCCCAAACAGTCTGATTTACTTAGAGCTGTGCCCACCACTGTAGTCATCTGGGCCAGGGGAAAACAACAGCTGGTTTGTCCTAGGGCTGCTGGGACTGGAGGGGCTGGGAGGGATAGGGAACTGGGATTGAGGGAAAGCTACATTACATTTTTCACCTGTCTGAGGAAGGAGTGGGCTCTGACTGCAGGATTGGTGCTTTAGCAGGACTTAGACAGTAGCCTGGTTCACAGAAAAATATACACACAAAATAAAGTATCAACATTTCTCCCCAACCTAATAACTCTCCAAAGAGAGGACACGTGCTCTGAAGGACCAGAGGTTTTTGCTGCTCCTACTCCCTGTGTAAAAGTACCTGGCACCTTGTCCCCAGTGGCAGAGAAAAGCAGAGTAGTCTGATGGGCAGCTCAGTTCCAAAAGGAAAATAAGCAAACCTAAGAGATGAAGGGCTGATGGCAGCAGCTTGGAATTCGGACTGAAAGCCCAATAAGAAGAACTAGCGGTAGTAACCAAGTTCTATGTACAGCTCTTCTCAGGACCTCAGGGCCACAGATGGAGGGAGAAGGCAGAGAAGGGTCAGCAGGGGATCGATGGAGTGGGATTGGCGGGTAGAGTGGATTTCCTTAGGGCTGGACTGAGTACCTGGACTGAGTGAGGCAGCCCAGCTTGGCAAGAAAATTTAAAAATAATGAGGATGGGGGATCCAGGCGTGGAGCCTCTTCAGCAAGAGCAGTTCAAAGTCTCTGTCCCTGTCCCAGACAGGCCACCTGGCCCACAGGAGGACTAGGTCTGTGGTGGGGGCACTTGGAGAGGGTGCTCACCTCTCCTCTCTGCCCCTGACCCAGAGTAGTGTAGGAAACATCAGGCTTCTCTCCCCATCACTGGTTACCAGTGTCTCGAGTCCACCAGCTCAGGTCGGAGGCTGAGCTTCTTGAGGCTCTCATAGCCCACCACAATGACAATGGTGGAGGGCGTGGCTGAGATGATTCTGGCCGACAGGCCTTTCATGAGCCCCCAAGGCCCCTCTTCTGCCATCAGCTGTCGGAAGGTCAGGATGATGGAGTTCTTGCCCTCAACCTGGAAAAGTCAACACAGTGGAGGATCACAGTCTGCAAAGTCCCTGTACCCAGTCTCTCCTATCTTAGCCTAAAAGTGGAAAGAATTAGACTTGGGGGTCAGAGGGCTGGACTCTGCTTCAGCGGGACAGTTCAGCACAGTGAATGAGTGTGGCCTCTGGTGCCAGAATGCCTGGTATGAATCCTGCCCCCTAATTTAGTAACAGCATAATCTCAGGTAGTTTCCTTAGCACTCTGCATCCCAGTTTCCTCAAATATATAACAATGATAGTACCTACACCGTATCATTGTCTTATGCAGTAAGCAAAAGAATTCTTATAAATGCTGAGAACAGTGCCAGGCAGACTGTAAGTATTCAATAAATGTTAGCTTCATTAATATTATTACATAAACTACACAGTGATGAGTCTGGACCAGGTTCTCCTCTCTGGTCTCAGGGAGGCTGGGTTAAATCACCTCCAAGGCTTCTGCAGACATTTTGATTCTGATCATCTCAATTCCTCTGAACCCACATGGCTAGAGTCCTCCCCTCCATCCCTGCCACCTCCCACCCTGTGACCTGTCTTCCCTATCATACCAGAAGCCTGGCTAAGGCAAGAATCTTTTCTCTCCTTTCCTAATACTCTTGCCCTCTTCTCCATACCTACAACCAAACAACACATTTAAAGACCACCTCACTCAGACCCGCAGCCAATGCAGGACAGACACACTCCTTGTTATACCTTTCCCTATTCCCAAGGTGGTCCCATCTTTGACTAAGAACATCTCCCCATTCCTCTCTGCCTCCTTTAGCACCTGCTTCCACATTCCCTCATTCCGTTCTTCCTCTGACCACTCATGCTCCTCTCATCCTCCACTTATCTACAGACATGTCAAGGACTTTTTTAGCTATGGCCCTGGTCCTCATATGCACTTTGTCTCTTCTAGCTTGGGAACGCCTCAAAGTAGGTGTTGTTTAGTTGCCAAGTCATATGGTAGGGAGCTGTTCTTTCCCTTGATTCTCCTCATGGAACCCCCATAACAAGGCTAGGAGAGAATAAGGATGGAACTTGTGCACTTTATTATTTGTAAACCGATCAGATACCATTCATTTTTAAATGTATGGGTCATAGTGGGGACAATCTTTCCTAGAGATAAATATACAACTGACCCTTGAACAACATGGGTTTGAACAGTGTGAGTCCACTTATATGCAGTATTTTTTTTTCAGCAGTAACGGTACTAATAAAAATTAAAAATAAATAAAAAATAAAATAACCAGAAAGATTTTACCATTGCTTTTTAACCTCTATGTATTGTATATCTTGAAACATATCAAGATGTAATCTTGTTTCTCTAAAGTATATACTTGGTTAATTTAAGAATTTCATGCTTATACTAACATTAAATTTAAAGAGATTATTTAACTTCTCTGGAAATAAATCAAAATTTTACATAGGTAGCAGAGTTATTACATAAAAAATTGAATTTAGGGAATTCCCTGGCTGTCCAAAAGATCATGGCATCCAGTCCCATCACTTCATGGCAAATAGTTGGAGAAACAGTGGAAACAATGGCAGACTTTATTTTTTGGGGCTGCAGAATCACTGTAGATGATGACTGCAGCCATGAAATTAAAAGACGCTTACTCCTTGGAAGAAAAGTTATGACCAACCTAGACAGCATATTAAAAAGCAGAGAAATTGCTTTGCCAACAAAGGTCCGTCTAGTCAAGGCTATGGTTTTTCCAGCAGTCATGTATGGATGTGAGAACTGGACTATAAAGAAAGCTGGACTATAAAGAACTGGACTATAAAGAAAGCTGAGTGCCGAAGAATTGATGCTTTTGAACTGTGGTGTTGTAGAAGACTCTTGAGAATACCTTGGACTGCAAGGAGATCCAACCAGTCCATCCTAAAGGAATTCAGTCCTGAATATTCACTGGAAGGACGGATGTTGACCTGAAACTCCAATCCTTTGGCCACCTGATGCGAAGAGCTGACATTTTGAAAAGACCCTGATGCCAGGAAAGATTGAAGGCGGGAGGAGAAGGGGACGACAGAGGATGAGGTGGTTGATGGTATCATAGACTCAATGGACATGAGTTTGACTAAGCTCCAGGAGTTGGTGATGGACAGGGAGGCCTGGCATGCTGCAGTCCATGGGGTTGCAAAGAATCAGACATCACTGAGCAACTGAACTGAACTGACTGAACTGGCTGTCCAATGGTTAAAACTCGCTTCCACTGCAGTGGGCATGGGTTTGATCCCCAGATGGGGAACTAAGATCCCACATGCCACATGGGGTGGCTAAGAAAAACTGAATTTAAAACTGAACTGCCTGCTTATATTACCCGCAATGTAATTAAATGTCTTTATGACTATAACCGATACCAAAATGATTAAGTAAAAATTCATTTTTATTTATACTTAACCCCCCACCCCAAAATCCTACAGTACTATACAATCTGTGGATGAGGAACCATGGATTTAGAGGGCCAAGTTACACTCTGATTTTCAACTAGGCAGAGTGTTGGCTTTCCTAAACTACATGTTGTTCAAGGTTCAATTGTACCTAGATTTACCAATTGCCCCCATCCTAATATCCTGGTATCAGAGAAGCTGACTTCACCTCTAACCTGCTAAGGTTATCATCCTTCCCTCTCCTCCCTCATTCTCGGGCTTCCCTAGTGTCTCAGAGGGAAAGAACCTGCCTGCCAATGCAGAAAATGTTGGAGCCACTGGCTGGATCCCTAGGTCAGGAGGATCCCCTGGAGGAGAAAATGGCAACCCACTCCAGTATTCTTGCCTGGAGAATCCCATGGAGAGAAGATCCAGGTGGGTTACAGTCCATGGGGTTACAAAGAATTGGACATGACTGAGTGCATGTGTGTGCACACATGCACACACACACTCCACCTAAAGCTTTATAGAGCAAAATGTATCATTTGTATATAATATATTATCATTTAGATTCAATTTCTTTGGCCTCTGGATTGTGAAATTGTCACCGAGCTGACTAAAGACAGGGTCTATAATTTCTGGACCGCACCACCAAGGCCTTTGTCTGTATTTGTGCTGAGTCCACACAGAACCATCTGTGAAAACTGTTCAAGAACAGTCACTCACTGTAGAGAGCTCATAGCCAAGTGGAAAAGCCAGAGAGACTTATGAAATAAACTAAAATCACGTTTCTAGTATCTACAAACCTGCAAGGTAAGGAAAAGGTGGCTTCTCTGGTGGCTCAGACGGTAATCTAATAGGACAAGAGCCTAGAAGACAGCAGTAAGGATTCCTGGGGGCATGGGCAAGGAAAAGAGGCATGCAAGGTGGTAGACAGGGTGACAGAAACATCTGAGGTGGTTCAAAGTGCTCAGCTGGTTTCTGTAGATGGTGAGTCATAACCACAAGGAAAGGCTTCTCATGGCTTATCTGGCAGCTGGGGAGAGGAGAAGACTGGTCTTACCTGTACTCGGGTTCGGATGACATCCATGGGATTGGTGAGGATGGAAGCAGTGGCTGCAGCCAGAGGCCCCGAGATGGCTTGAAAGACAATGTGAGGGCACTCCTTTGGGCAGAGGGACGAGAGCTGCTCTGGAATCGAGGGAAAGACAGTGCCTCAAGATGTGAGGAACCAGCCCACGTGCCCCACGCTGCTTCTACCAGCTGGCCCAGCGATGACAGAATCTCCATCCTTAGCCGCCTTAGACCCTGTGACTTCCATCCTGTCTTTTCTTTTCTTTACATCCATCAGAACCAACAAAAATTTATAAATCTCAGGCCCCTTCTAGAGGTCAATCTGAACAGGACAAAAATTCCTCTGGAGAAGAGGATTTCAAAGTCTCTTTGCTTGCTGACTCCTTTCATCTGCTGGACAGAAATCCTTCCTGATATAAAACTCTTATGGCGATACTCTACTTCCCCCAACACACAGGCTAAAAAAGCACACGCTACATATTTTCTTATATGTGCACTGGATAACTGGTAAAATCCATTAACAGTTGGTAACACTGATTGTCTTCAAGGAAGGGAGCTGGGTGACCATGTTAGAGGAGTGTTTTCACTGTATACCTTTTCCTACCTTTTGAATTTCAAACCATGTGAATATTTTTAAAAATAAAAAACAATTACAATTAAAAGAGAAAATCATATCCTACAGTGAAAACTTTTCTTCAGCCTTTATCAAGGAAGGAAAATTCATTTTTCAAAATGGTGATGAAGCAGATGAAATAACACCTGATTCACCCAACCCCACTGTTGCTGGGAAGTTCACCTGCAATTGAATTCTTTCGCTTTTTCCCTCTCTGGAGGTGAGAGATGAGAGCCTGTTCATTTATTCAACAAAGACTCACTGAGTGACTACCATGAGCCAGCCAGCTTGGGTTCTAAGGACATAACACTGAACAGAAGAGCCTCAAGCCAGCATCTGAGGAGACTACAGGGAAGTCACAAGGGTGACTGAGACCTCTCCCTAACTGGCCATCCTTCTCAACGCTCCATGAAGAGTGTGATGTGACCTGTCCCCACTTATCTCAGCAACTTCAATTCTCTCTCATTGTACATTAATGAGAAAAGTAAAGTTGCTGTCAATGCTTGCCATTGGGGAGCCTGCCTCCAGCTGCTCCTGGGACAGAGCTGCCCCGGGAAGGGCCACCCAGATCCCCAGATCTCCTGAAGGGTGAGATCAGAGGTCCAAATTTTTGTCTAGTTAAACTGGGATATGTATGGAAATATTAAAATGTATCAGATTAACAATATTATAACAACATATTACAATATATAACAGTAACAATATATAATATTACAATATTATATCATATAACAATATAACAATACAATAATAATATTACAACATAGAACAATATAACAATCTTATAATATTGAGGAAGAAAGTGACAATAGAAGGAAAAAGAACTTTTACCTCACCAAACAAAGCTAATTTAATTAGTGTGCATTTCAGGGTGTTTTTTTTTGCCAACTTTTATAAATCCAAATTGTAATGTTTAAAAAAAAAAAGCTTCAAATCCCCGCCCTTATGAAATTTACACTCTAGTGGGGGAAAACAGGCAATAAATAAAAAATAAAATATATCAGAAGGTGATGTATGCTAAAATATACTTTTATTTGTATATTTTATATACATATAAAATATGTATGTTTTTAGGTATAGATAAAAATAAAGCAGGAAAAGGAGATAAGAATGCCAAGGGTAGAAAGTGAAGTTTAAGCAAAGAGTTAAAGAAGTGGGTAAGCCTTATCGATCTGTGGAAAGAACTTTCCCAGCAGAGGTAACATCCTATGCAAAGGCCCTGAGGCATGAGTAAGCCTGAGATCTTCAAGGGGCAGCGAGGCCAGTATGTCTGGATGAGTGAGGGGAAGAAGAGTAGAAGAGGTCTGAGAGCTAAGTCATTTAGGGCCTTGAAGCCATTGCATGGACTTTGGCGTTTACTCTGAGTGAGACTGGGTGTCAAATAGGTCTGTCATCTCTAAGGATCCCTCTCAGTTTTCCCTCTACAATTCAGTCACCATAACACCTTTAAGAATTCTTTTCTGGGGCGGGGGAGGGGTGCATTATTATAGAGGTAGGGGATTAAAAGGTACAAGCTATTGGGTGTAAAATAGCTACAGGGATATATTATATAACACAGGGAATAACAAATATTTTATAATAACTACAAATGGAGTATAATCTTTAAAAATTGTGAGTCACTATATTGTACCCCTGTAATTTATACAATATTACATATTAACTATCAGTTTCAGTTCAGTCACTCTGTCGCGTCCGACTCTTTGCAATCCCACGGACTCTTTGCGACCCCATGGACTACAATACACCAGGCCTCCCTGTCCATCACCAACTCCTGGAGTCTACTCAAACTCATGTCCACTGAGTCGGTGATGCCATCCAACCACCTCATCCTCTGTCATCCCCTTCTCCTCCCAGCCTCAATCTTTCCCAGCATCAGGGTCTTTTCCAATGAGTCAGTTCTTCGCATCAGGTGGCCAAAGTATTGGAGTTTTAGCTTCAGCATCAGTCCTTCCAACAAATATTAACTATACTTCACATTAAAAATAATAACTTTTTTCTCATGCTCCTAGTTTTGGTAATTTATGGGCAGGCAAATAAAGATTAGAGAACAAGTAGGAGGGTAGAGGTTGGCAGGGCAGAAGCGAAGGCTTCCAAGACCCAGCGGCATGACAGAATTCCTTAAGCCCTACCAGAATCACCTCTCCCCTGATTTCTAATCACCTTCTTCCCCAGGGTCAGCATACAAACAGAAACAAAGTGAACTGGCACTTGTGCCTCAAGGGTGTCTTGCTCTCCAGAGAAGAAAACATTTCACAAGCATCAGAAGGTAGCATCTGGACTGCCACTGAAAGCTTCCTTGGGCCTGTCTGCATCGGCATCCAAGCCAACAAGCTGCAGTGGGATTCAGATTCCAATTCTAATCACGCACATATGCCATTTTCCTGGGGTTTAGGAAGAGGATGAAAAAACAAAGGCAAGAGGGTGGGAGAGATCCAAGTCTTTCTTCTCCGTTATTCACTCAACAAATGTTTACTGGGCATCTATTATCTGCAAAGCAGAAGACAAACCTAGGCTGAGTTGGTTTAAGTCCTTCCTGGCTAAATGACTTTGGGCAAGTAATATAAATGAGTATTTATTTAATATTTACTATATGCCAGCCACTGTGAAAGCACTAGGCATAAAATAGAAAAATGGGCAGAGAAATAACTTCATGGAACTTACAGCCTAATTAAGGAGCTGCGTGGGAGCTAGGGATAAAACAATTGCAAATTATGATAAGTGCTCTAAAGGAGAGGTGCTGAAAAAGAAAACAGGAAACGCCCTCTTTCCAGTTGGGTAAAGGTAGCATGTATGCCGATGCCTGAGGGGAGAGAAGGACCCAGCCACATAAAGAAAATGGGGAAGGGTACTGCAGGCAGAAAGAACAGTATCTGCAAAGGCTAGGAGGTGACAACAGAGCTTGATGTATCTCAGGAACTGAGCGAAGGGCAGTGAGGATGGACCAGAGTGAGAAAGGGGAGAGGAGCACGAGACGGAGGTGGAGAAGGAGACAGGGACCAGGTCACAGAGACCTGTGGTGACTGTGAGAAGCATTAGATTTTATTCTAAATACCCATAAGGAAGCATTGGTAGATTTTAGCAAAACGGAATGACAAGAACCAATCTACTTGCTCAAGAAATATTTACTGAACACTTACAATTCATCAGACCCTGAGACACAGTGTCACAGAGTCTGGCACACAGTGAGGGCTCAATAAATGTCAGTGGGGACAAGGAAGAGGCAGGGGCCACGCGCCATGCGCGAAGCCGCAGTCTCAGTGATCTGTAGAATAACCTGGCCACTGACACCTGAAAGTAAGTCAGAAGAAAAAGTCTGGGATGAAAAATGTCATAGTTGAGTAAAATTTCAGATGTGTGAGCATGCCTTGAAGTTGAAAGGTCCAACAGTCAGAATATCTGTCCAGAGTTCTGGACAGGTTAGCTTGGGAAAAGAAATAGAGATT
Source organism: Cervus elaphus (assembly GCF_910594005.1). Taxonomy (NCBI): domain Eukaryota; kingdom Metazoa; phylum Chordata; class Mammalia; order Artiodactyla; family Cervidae; genus Cervus; species Cervus elaphus. The sequence goes on from NC_057834.1 coordinate 37,741,674, forward strand.
TTGGACATATTAGAAAAGGACAACCCTAATTATAGATGAAGTCAAATGAGGAGACAGGGGTGAACATAGACTCCAGAGAAAATTTTTCCTAGGATGTTTCTCTAACATTAAGATTAGCAGCATCTGTTCCTAAAGAATCTGATACAAAGAGTCAAGGTGAAGTCCAGGTATTTGAATTTTACCAAATACTCTAGATGAAAGACTGTTAAAACAAAAGAAAGAGACAAAGTTACAAAAAAAAAGTACTTAGAAATATAATAGGATCAGAAAAGTATGGTGCAATAGAAACCAAGTGATTATAAGTTAGGAAGTCATTGCAAAACTTGCTCAGAAAAATTCCAGGCGGTATGGAACAGAATGCCTACTGCCAAAGCTTAGGAGCCAGCGGCAGGGACGAGCTAGGTTGCAAGTGCAGAGCGAGGTTGCAAGTGCAGGTTACCCTGACTGGAGTTTGGGAGTTGCCCAACGCTGTGGATGTTTCAGGATAGCAAGCACATACAGGTCCTGCTCTTGGCAATGTGCTTTGCCCTTTCAGAAGGAAATCTGGCGGTATGTTTATTAAGACCCTCAAAAATGTCATCTCTTGGGACTTCCCTGGAGGTCCAGTGGTTAAGATGCCGTGCTTTCAATGCAGGGGGTACAGGTCCAAACCCATATGCTGCGCGGCCATTAAAAAAAAAAAAAATGTTATCTCTTGACCCGATAATACCATTTCTAAGAAATACTTGTGAACAAAAAATACAGGATTAGAGAGCTTCAAGATTGTATTACATCTTGAATTTAAATTTAAAAATACTCAGGAAAGGGATCCAACTCAAAAGCTCACTATCACCACTGACTTCATCTTTAAATCTCATGGATTTTGTCCCTCTCCACCCATTCTCTGCCAATATTCCACAAACCTTAGTTGATCCTGATGCATGGAGAACATACTCAATGTTCTACGTCACAGATTTTACTTGTCTGATTCCCTCCACTATAATATTAGCTCTCTGAAAGCAAGAACCATGTCTTATTCATCTCTGAATCCTCTTGAATTCAAATGTTTGCTGTATGAATTCTCCCATTAAATCTCCCATTCAAACATGCCCAGGGCAATAGCATCTGTCTCATTAGTAACCCATCCTCCACCCTCACCCTCCTAGTTCCTGCTTACCTGCATAGAAGTGGTAGAAGGGCCACCAGACAGCACTGTTTGGGATGTAAGTAAGCAGCGAAGCCACGTAGCCTCGGTAGAAGCCACGAAGTCCATCAGCCCGCAGGATCTGCCTGATGATGTCCTTGGTTTGGCCAAAGGCAACTACCCCTTGTCCTTCTGGATTCCCTCGCACTTGGAAGCGGCCCATTTTCTCACCCTTGCGCTGCATCATCAGATGCTGGGAGACCACATCAATGGGCACCGTGATGCTCTGGGCCACGAGAGAGGCCGAGCCACCGGCCACCAGTGACTTGACTGTGTTGCTCTGGCTGTAGTCAGCTACGAACTTCCGGGTGAGCTCGTAAGTGGTGACATAGCACTGGCCAGATATGAGGGTGAAGGTGTTGACCAGGAACCCCCGGTAGAGACCAGTCACACCATCCGCCCGTAGGATCTTGATGAAGGCGTCAAAGGTCCCGTGGTAGAGGCTCCTGCCTTTCTGAACCTGCAACCGAGTGCGGATGAGGGTGAATGGGTAGACGCTGACACGGATCATCATTGTCATGGCCACACCAAACACATAGAACTTCTTCTTGTCCAGGTGTTCCCACTCGATGATCTGGATGTTACGTTTGTCCTCCATTGTGCCTGGAGACCTGGGGACTGGAGCAGGATGGAAGGAATATGAAGGAGATGAGAATTCACACTTTCTCCTCTTGGCTAGGCTCTGAAACCCTATTCTCAGGCTTCATCTCCTGGGGTACTCACCTCCCCAAAGCTTAGACTTCAACTAATCTGGCTCTGCCAACCCCTGCCTGATTCTTCCTTCACAGATCAAGATAGTGCCGCCCCCGCCTCCTTTACCAGTCCGTCCACATTCAGGACCCCTCTTGTGAAAGCTGTTTCTCACCTCAGGGACTCCCCTGCCCCCAGTCCCACCTCAGCTCCCTACTCCCAGCTTACTGGCATCATCTACTCTCTCTGCCTCTGCCCAGGCCCTGGTGTCACGGCCATTCTCTTTTTCCTTCTCTAGTTCACCCAGACAGCTCAGGATGCTGTGGACAAACCAACCACGTAACAGGAGGCAAGACCTTCAGGTGGGCTAATGGGATGTCCCTAAGTGACACTCCAGAGGCTCCTAAAACCTAAAGGGAAGCACTCCATTTCTGATGCTCCTAGGCCTACTGAGAAGGCAAGGCTTTCAGCCTTCAGCCATTGAGCCTCAGCAGACTACCTCTTTCAGCACCATTTACCAGCTGACTCACCTTACTTTATTTCTGGTTTCCTGTGTTGGCCCCTCTGAGCTTCCCTGACCCACACTCACTGCACTTACATTTCCTCCAGTCTGCATTAGAAGAAAATGTGAGGAAGAAAGCAAATAGGGCTTTCACTCCACAGCCACCACCTCCTACCTCCCTCCCCTTTAATGAAAGAAATTAGGAAGTCAGGAACAAGTCAAAGGTCAGAGTCCTCTTTGGTTATTAGATAACTCACTCAGAGAAAGAAATGAACCATCTGAGAGCTAAGTAGTTTCCCTGAAGAGTCTTGATAACTACAGTGTAGAGAACATGCTTGGCCCCTTTATCCCCAAGCACATAAATAATAACCTCAGCCCTAGACAATGAAGGGAGATTCAAGTGACAGAGAAGACAGAGAGACTCTGCCTTTGACAAACTAAGTCCCTTCAAGGAGACACAGTATCCCTCTGGGGAATGGACATAAGAAACAGAGATAAAGTAACCAGGGCAAATTCACATACATGTGGCCCTCATGTTATGTGTATCCAAAGAGTAAAGTTTCAAACAAAACGAATAAGCTTACAACTGTAATAACTATATAAAATCAGGAGCTTCCAACTTAAGAAATGTCAAATGAGAGCACATCATATACTGGACATAGACACAGTGACAATGTAATGTGCTCCTGTGTAGGATACTGGACATTTGCAGCCAGAAGGAGAAAGTGGAAAGTTAAATTCCAGGAAGTGAGAAGTCAGGGGCTCCCCAAACTTTAAGAGAAATCCCTAAGGTCTGGGAAAGGAGGTGGCCGCATCGAAAGGACAACTCTAGAGAGCTAAGATGTTCTACATGAGCAGTCCCAGCGCCAGTGCCTTGACAAATCTCATGTCAAGTGTATAACCAGAGCTCATCCTCAACGACTTTTCCCAATCAACGGTCCCAACCAGCCTAAGTAGCTTCTTGGTTTACCATACAAGTCTGTGGAGAAGCAAGGTTAGCATTTGGAATTCCCTGAGCTGGACTGTATCACTTTCATTAAAATACGAGATACCTGCAGTATAAACTCAGTACATGTGAGCTGAAGGGAAAACCTCAGCTTCAAGGTGAGACATGCATGAGGCACGTGTAACCAAGACAGGCTTCCTGGAGGAGGACAAAGCAGGTGAATGGAGAAATACATGTGGACAGTGGAAGGGAAAGAAAAATGGCTGAAACAACTGAGTTAACCAGAACACAGAATTGAGGTCATGGGGAATGAACTAGAGGTTGAGTTCTAGGAGGAGAACCTTAGGAACACTGATGTGCCACTTGCTATGGGCCCTTCTTCCAGTCTCAGCCTATGACACCCACCAAGTCCAGTGGAGCAATCTTCTCCTTTGAGGCCCTTCAAAAGAAGGGGATCACTGTATCATTGAAAAACGAAGTGGGTGTTTGTCATCCAGGGTCCCAAGGTCATGTGTCCGTTTCTACTGAGAGAGGAGGGAAGAGAGATACTAGGATTCACTGAATACATATTACCTCCTGTAATCCTTACAACTTAACCTGTGTACAGTTAGACAATTCTGCTAAATGAGAAAGCTGAGGTACAAACAGGTTAAAAGAAACAGGCCTAAGGTCACACAGTTGTTCAGTGGTGGAGGCAGGATAGGAGCCAAGTTTGCTCCTCTGCTCCATCAGGCCTCTGCCCCATGGGAGCTGAGGAGTTGCAGCACAAATCATCTCTGTTCCGTCTAAAGCTAAGTCATTCCAACCCTGGGAGGCAGAATTAATGCCCTCACAACTGCCAGTCACGCAAGGGTTAAGCATAAGCTCCTGGCCGTGCAGACGCCCAGGGATTTCTCTTAGCTCTGTTCCAGAGAAACCAAGAGCTGCCTCTGCTTTCCCAGCATGTTTGTGGAAGGACGGAGCAGAGTGGCTGGGCGGGCTCTGTTGTCGTCACAGGACAAATACAGCAGGGCTCAAGCAGGAGAGCCTTTTGCCCGGCTCATGAATAGTGCGTGACAGGCAGAGTGACAAAGGACTCTGTCCCAGAACCTGGTTTTGAGGGCACCATCTCAGCCTATGAAAGTGAATTGACAGAGCACCAACATCTTCTGATTACAGCACCACCCAGTGCCTCACTTCCCCACTTTCCTCCGTCTCCATCTCTCACATGTGCCAGTCTAGTTTAAATTCCCAGAAAGAAGGAAGGACTCTCCATGGCCAAAGCAGGAAGCTTCCACCATTGCCATGATGACCGAGGAAGCCACTATGGGCCAGGCCACAGAGGGCTGAGCCGCTACACTTGAAGGTGAAGGCACTGCGTCTACTCTCCCTACCCCTTTGAAGGGTAGGGCTGCTCCTAAAAGTTGGGATCTCAACCTGCTCTTTGTTCTATAACCTCCCAACTTCATGCAGAAGTATCAAAACCAGTTCCTTCTGTCTCTCCCTCAGGAAAACCCTTCTTGCAGATACCTGTACGCTCACTTCCTGCAGCCTTCCAACTCAATCAGTCCAGCTTCTTTTGTGACTCTTTCCCAGACCCTCACTTGTGTGGATGCGTACATGCTCAGTTGCATCTGACTCTTTGTGACCCTATGGACTGTAGCCTGCCAGGCTCCTCTGTCAGGAGATTTTTCAGGCAAGAAAACTGGAGTGGTTGCCATGCCCTCCTCCAGGGGATCTGCCCAACCCAGGGATCGAACCTGCGTCTCTTACATCTCCAGCACTGGGAGGTGGGTTCTTTTACCACTGCATCACATGGCTCCAATTATGAACTGTCTTCAATCTTTTAACAAAGCTTAGACACAAAGGTTAAAGTGCTTCATGTGGAGACCCACCAGATGACCCAGGATGTCCTGAAGTCATCAAATGAGATATCAGAGGCAGAGGCCTCACTGATGAGCCTATCAGAGGAAAGGGACAAACTGGCCCAGGCAGGCATACTCCCTCTCCACTTCAGTCTCCCTGTACCAGAAAAACTACACCAGATTTCACTAGGATCTCAGATAAGATTCTGGTTCAGGACAACACAGTCACCTGGAACGTAAGGTCATCCAACGGAAAGAACACTAGTAGTCAGGAGATCCACGTTTGAGTTCCACTACCATGACTTTCTAGTAGGATTGGAACCAAATCCCTTCTTTTGAGGAAATTCAGTTTCCTCATCTCTGAAATGGGGCTAATAAAGCCTGCCATAGCTATACAACAGTTTGGGACAACTCACCTGAGCTAGTATGTGTGAAAGCACTTTGTAAACAACAAAATACTTCTATTATTGCAGAAAGTTCCGCTGGACAGTGCTGCTGTAAATCTCTGCTACTCAGAGTGCAGCACAGACCAGCAGCATGGGCATCACCTGGGAGTTTGTAAAAAATACAGAATTTCAGGATGCTCCACAGACCTGCTGACTAAAAGCCAACATTTTCACAGGCTCTCTGGGTGATTAATACATATATCAGAGTTTGGAAAGGACTGCCTTAAATGTTAAGGACTGTCAGTGTTATGACAATGGTAACAACTACTCCAGGAGTCCAGGATCATTATGACTAGGTTAGGAGCCCTCTGACTCCATCCTGACTGGTCGCCAGGACTGGGCTCAATGATGTCTACTAGACTCATTCAGATCTTATCAGTCAACAACCCCCACCAAATCAAATGGACACCTACAACTTCTGACAAGTCATCTGTGGGGTTTCGTCCCCACTTCTGTGCTGGAAACAAGATCTTTGCTTCCTCTTCTGTTCTTACTGCACCTGCCCAAAGGCTCTGCATCCTGGGAGCTATCTACCACATGAATGTGAATATATTTTCACGCTTGCCCATCAGTCTTAATGAATATGCATCTCCTTAGGGAAGTTCCCTGGCGTGCCTCCAACCTCTCCCTCCAAGACAATCTCCGCTCTGGGACATGAAGAGATTCCCACCCAGCCTTCCTTTGGTCTTTCATAGGCTCCCATGTGACGCTTCATGGCAGACACCACATGACAATCCTCTTCACCTACTCCACATGACACACGCTTTAAGCTGCTTCTGTCCTGGCCCCCGAACTGCCGCCTCTGGATCCTCGGACTTGCCCCTAGCCATGCCTCTCGCCACGCTTCTTTCGTTGTCAGCGAACCTCATGCTCCTCCGACAGAAAGAGATGACTAGTTGGAATCGCCCCTCATTCCCCAAACTGCGTGGCGGGCTCCCACTGAACTGCAGCCGGGCACTGCAGACACCCGCTGCCTCCTTGACAGGTCCAGCTCCTCGGAGACCTTAGTCCTCAGGCACCCCATGCAGGTGGTTTCTTACCTTCTCAGATCAAGGTGGTTCCGCCGCGTCTGAGGTGAACTCCAAGTGCGGACCTCTAGGCTGCAGGTCCCATTTTATCCGCCGTTTCTGGCGACTGATGGCCTCCGGTCGCATCTTCCTCCATCTCGACCGGGCTCCCGGTACTGACGGAACCGGAAATTGGGACCTTGTCACTCCCTCCCCTTGAAGGGGCGGAGATGAACGGTGCCAATTCCACCAATGGCGTTCTGAATCTTTAGCCTCTCCCCCCGCCCCCGCAGCAAGAGTGGAAGTTCCTGGCAGCCATCTTGAATTCGGGCAGAGGCCACGCCTTCACTAGCTCGGACATGCCCTCAGCTGTAAAGCGCATGCGTTTTCTTTCCACTTGGTGGAAATTGAGTCCGCCGGCACTTCTTGAGTATCTTGTTCTAATTGGGTCACCTTGTGTTTCGATGCTATTGGAATCCTTAAATTCAAAGCTAGTCTGTTATTTTTCTCATCTGTTGAGCCAAAACAGGCTAATGTGCTGAGCAGGAAGGACTAAGTTTAGACAACCAATTTTAACGTTTGAGAGCTCAAAGAATTGCAGAAATAGAGGACATCCTGGAGGTGGAGTAGTCTCTCCCAGCTCTAAAACAATTTGCCTATACATGGATTTAAAAGAAGAGGCAGAACCCTTAAAATAAGGGACTGGGAGGTGGGGTATGGGGTGGAGAATAGATTCATTTCAAAATAGATATTTCTACACCGCCACAAAAAGACAACCCAATTCTTTAAATGGGTAAAGGACTTGAATAGACATTTCGCTGAAGAAGGTGGCCAAAAAGCACAGGAAAAGATGCTCAGTATCATTAGGGGAAAACAAATTAACAAGATACCACTTCACACCCACTTGGATGGCTAAAATTAAAATAAGCAAGCAAACAAGAACCTGGAAAGTAAGGAGTGTTAGCAAGGACGTGGAGAAACTGGAACCTTCAGACATTGCTGGTGGAAATGTAAAGTGTTTTAGCTGGTGTGAAAACAGTTTGATTGTTCCTCAATAGGTTAAGCAAAATTAATCTATGACCAAGCAATTTCACTCCAAATAAGTATCTGAAAGAGTTGAAAACAGATGTTCAAACAAAAACTTGTACACAAATGTTCACGGCAGCACTATTCCAATAGCCCCAAAGTAGAAACAAGGGTTCCTTGTCTATCTGTACAATGGGATATAAGTTATTTAAAATAAAATATGGATACATACTACAATGTGGATGAGAATTTTGAAACCATTATGCTAAGTGAAATAAACCAGACACAACAGTCACATATTGTGCAATTCTATTTAGATGAGATATGCAGAATACACAAATGTGTATAGACAGAAAGCAGGTAAGTGGGTTAGTGGTTCCCAGGAACTGGAGAGAGGAGGAATGGGAGTGACTGTTTAATTAATACAGTTTCTGTTTGGAGTGATGAAAGTGTTCTGGACCTAGATAGTGGTGATGATTATACAACATTGTGAATGGCTAAATGTCAGCAGTAGTAAATTTTATGTTATACGTATTTTATTAGATGGCACTAGTGGTAAAAACCCACCTGCCAATGGGCTTCCCTGGTGGCTCAGAGGGTAAAGATTATGCCTGCAATGCGGGAGACCTGGGTTCAATCCCTGGGTTGGGAAGACCCCCTGGAGGAGGGCATGGGAACACACCTCAGTATTCTTGCCTGGAGAATCCCATGGACCGAGGAGCCTAGCAGGCTAAGTCCATGGGGTTGCAAAGAGTCAGACACCACTGAGCAACTAAGCAGAGCTAGTGCAGGAGATTCAGGAGACATGGGTTTGATCCCTGGGTCGGGAAGATTCCCTGGAGGAAGGCTTCAGTATTCTTCAGTATTCTTGCCTGGAGAATTCCATGGACAGAGGAGCCTAGCAGGCTACAGTCCTTAGGACTGCAGAGTCAGGCATGACTAAAATGACTTAGCACGCAGGCACAAAGAATTTGATAGTTCTAGGAAAGATCCGTCCTGAACACCAGATTTGCATTGACAACTGCCACAAAATATCTAATGGGCATTTCAAACTTAATGTGAAAGTTCGTCTTATGTCAGTCTGGCTAGCACTATGAAAGTGAAAATGAACGTTGCTCAGTCATGTCTGGCTCTTTGCCACCTCATAAACTGGTCCATGGAATTCTCCAGGCAAGAATATTGGAGTGGGTACCTTTCCCTTCTCCAGGGGATCTTCCCAAACCAGGGATTGAACCCAGGTCTCCTGCATTGCCGGCGGATTCTTCCCTGAGCTATCAGGGAAGCCCGGTACTATAATACTTAGTTATTCACTAATAGATGTTTCTGTGAAGGTGTTTTGTAGGTGTGATTAACATCCACAATCAGTTGACTTCAAGTAATGATTATCTTGATAATGTGGATGGGCCTCACCCAGTCAGGCGAAAGTGTTGCCTTTGGAGCCACACTGAGGTTTCTCTGGGAAGAAATTCTGGACTTCATCATGGTGGGGGTATGTAAAATGAATAAACAGCAAGGACATACTGGATATCACAGGGAACTATATTCGATACCCTATAATGAAATACAAAGTAATGCCCTATGATGAAAAAGAATCTGAAAAAGTATATTTATAAATATAGCTGAATCATTTTGCTGTACTCCTGAAACAACACACCATTGTCAATTAACTACATTTCATTTTTTAAAGGGTAAAAATAATAAATAAAGACTGCAGCATCAACACCAGTGTTCATAGCAGCACTATTTATAATAATCAAGACATGAATACAACCTAAATGTCCATCAACAGATAGTGGCTAAAGAAGATGGGGTATACAAACAATAAATGCTGGAGAAGAGGTAGAGGAAAGGGAACCCTATTGCACTGTTGGTGGGAATGTAAACTGATACAGCCACTATGATGAACAGTATGGAGATTCCTTTAAAAACTAGAAGTAAAACTACCATATGACCCAGCAATCCCACTTTACTGGGCATAAACCCTAAGAAAGCCACAATTCAAAAACCATGTACTCCAAAGTTCACTGAAGCATCACTTACAGTATCCAGGACATGGAAGCAATCTAGATGTTCATCAACAGATGAATCAATAAAGAAAATGTGGTTGGTGTGTGTGTGTGTATAAAATAGAAGAGAATATTACTCAGCCATAAAAAGGAACAAATTTGAGTCAGTTATAGTGAGGTGGACGAACCTAGAGCCTGTTGGACAGAGTGAAGTAAGTCAGAAAGGGAAAAACAAATACTGTATATTAACACATATGTATGGAATCTAGAAAAATAGGACTGATGAATGTATGTTCAGGGAAGGAATGGAGATGCAGACATAGAGAACGGACCTGTGGACACAGTGGGGGAAGGAGAGGGAAGGGAAAATTGAGAAAGTAGCATTCACACACACACACACACACACACACACACACACACACACACACATATACACTGTCATGTATAAAATAGATAACTAGTAGGAAGCAGTTATATAACACAGGAAGCCCAACCTGGCACTCTGCGATGATCTAGAGGGGTGGAATGGGATGGGGAGGGAGGGAGGTTCATGAGGGAGGGGATACATACATACTTATGACTGATTCGCATTGTTGTATGACAGGAATGAACGCAACATTGTAAAGCAATTATCCTCCTATTATTAACTAAAAAAAAGAGTAATAAAAAATATGCCAGCAAATTTGGAAAATTCAGCAGTGACCACAGGACTGAAAAAGGTCAGTTTTCATTCCAATCCCAAGGAAAGGCAATGCCAAAGAATGTTGAAACTACTGCACAATTGCGCTCATCTCACACACTAGCAAAGTAATGCTCAAAATTCTCCAAGCCAGGCTTCAATAGTATGTGAACCGTGAACTCCCAGATGTTCAAGCTGGATTTAGAAAAGGCAGAGGAACCAGAGATCTAATTGCAAATATCCGCTGGATCATAAAAAAAGCAAAAGAATTCCAGGAAAGCATCTACTTCTGCTTTATTGACTATGCCAAAGCCTTTGACTGTGTTGATCACAACATACTGTGGAAAATTCTTTAAGAGGTGGGAATACCAGACCACCTGACCTGCCTCCTGAGAAATCTGTATGCAGGTCAAGAAGCAACAGTTAGAACTGGACATTGAACAACAGACCGGTTCCAAATCAGGAAAAGAGTACGTCAAGGCTATATACTGCTGCCCTGTTTATTTAACTTATATGCAGAGTACACCATGCGAAATGCTGGGTTGGATGAAGCACAAGCTGGAATCAAGATTGCCAGGAGAAATATCAATAACCTCAGATATGCAGATGACACCACCCTTATAGCAGAAAGTGAAGAAGAACTAAAGAGCCTCTTGATGAAAGTGAAAGAGGAGAGTGAAAAAGCTGGCTATGAAACTCAACATTCAAAAAACTAAGATCATGGCCTCCAGTCCCATCACTTCATAGCAAATAAATGGGGAAACAATGGAAATAGTGACAAATTTTATTTTCTTGAGCTCCAAAATCACTGCAGATGGTGACATGAATTAAAAGACATTTGCTCCTTGGAAGAAAAGCTATGAACAACCTAGACAGCATATTAAAAAGCAGAGACATTACTTTGCCAATAAAGGTCCATCTAGTCAAAGCTATGGTTTTTCCAGTAGTCATGTATGGATGTGAGAGTTGGACCATAAAGAAGCTGAGCGCTGAAGAATTGATGCTTTTGAACTGTGGTGTTGGAGAAGACTTTTGAGAGTCCCTTGGACTGCAAGGAGATCAAACCAGTCAATCATAAAGGAAATCAGCCCTGAATATTCATTGGAAGAGCTGATGCTGAATCTGAAGCTCCAATACTTTGGCCACCTGATGAGAAGACCTAACTCACTGGAAAATTGCCTGATGCTGGAAAGATTGAAGGCAGGAGGAGACAGGGACGACGAAGGCAGGAAGAGAAGAGGCTGAGATGGTTGGATGGCATCACGGACTCAATGGACATGAGTTTGAGCAAGCTCCAGGAGTTGGTGATGGACAGGGAAGCCTGGCATGCTGCAGTCCATGGGGTCGCAAAGAGTCAGACACGACTGAGTGACTGAATTGAACTGAATAAAAAAAGCAACATGATGGAACAATCTAGTCATGAGATTAAGGGTATAGAAGTATGATGTAAATTCTAAAAGGCTATATAAGGGAGGACTGTATTCCAATCTTAATTTTTAAAAAAAGAGATGTGGTACATATATACAATGGAATATTACTCAGCCATGATAAAGTATGTATATATAAATTATGGAATTATTTATATTATTTTAAAATACAGATTATTATTATTAAATATGGGATAGTTAATTACATATATATTAATATGTCAAAACTGGAACTCTTGTTCTTCCCTGAAATCTGACCCACCTGCTGTCTTCATCTCAGTTCATTGGCAAATTCATCCTTCCATTCACCCAGACCAAAAATCCTGGAGCCATCATTTTTAAAAAAATTTTATTTTACTTATTTAAAAATTTTTAAATAAATTCTTAACCAGTTTTTTTGAAGTAGCGTTAATTTATAATATTGTCTTAGTTTCAGGTGTACAGAAAAGTGATTCAGAAATACATATATATATATGTATATTCTTTTTCAAATTATTTTCTATTATAGGTTGTTACAAGATATTGAATATAGTTCCTAGAGCCATCCTTAACTGTTCTTTTTTTCTCATATCTCACGCATGATCCATCATCAAATACCATTGGCTTTATCTTAAAAATATATCTAAACCTGTGGCCTGGGAGGAAATATTTGCAAATTATGCAGCCCACAAGGGCTTCATTTCCAAAGTATACAAACAGCTCATACAACTCAATATATAAAAAAATAAATAAATAAATAACTCAACCAAAAAGGGGGTAGAATGCTTAAATAAATATTTCTCCAAAGGAGACATACAAATGGCCAACAGGCACATGAAAAGATGCTCAACATCACTAATTACTAGAGAAATGCAAATCAAAACTACAATACGTACCACCTCATACTACTCAGAATGGCCATCATTAAAAAAGTCCACAAATAACAAATGCTGGAGAGGATCTGGAGAAAAGGAGCCCCGCTACACTGCTGGTGGGACTGTAAATTGGTGCAGTCACTATGGGAAACAGTACGGAGGTTCCTCAAAAAACTAAAAATAAAGTTGCCGTCAGTTCAGTTCAGTCGCTCAGTCGTGTCTGACTCTTTGCGACCCCATGAATCGCAGAATACCAGGCCTCCCTGTCCATCACCAACTCCCGGGGTTTACTCAAACTCATGTCCATCGAGTCGGTGATGCCATCCAGCCATCTCATCCTCTGTCGTCCCCTTCTCCTCCTGCCCCCAATCCCTCCCAGCATCAGGGTCTTTTCCAATGAGTCAACTCTTCGCATGAGGTGGCCAAAGTACTGGAGTTTCAGCTTCAGCATCAGTCCTTCCAATGAACACTCAGGATTGATCTCCTTTAGGATGGACTGGTTGGATCCCCTTGCAGTCCAAGCGACTCTCAAGAGTCTTCTCCAACACTGCAGTTCAAAAGCATCAATTTTTCTGTGCTCAGCTTTCTTCACAGTCCAACTCTCACATCCATACATGACCACTGGACAAACCATAGCCTTGACTAGATGGACCTTTGTTGGCAAAATAATGTCTCTGCTTTTAAATATGCTATCTAGGTTGGTCATAACTTTCCTTCCAAGGAGTAAGCGTCTTTTAATTTCATGGCTGCAATCACCATGTGCAGTGATTTTGGAGCCCCCCAAAATAAAGTCTGACACTGTTTCCACCATTTCCCCATCTATTTCCCATGAAGTGATGGGGCCAGATGCCATGATCTTAGTTTTCTGAATGTTGAGCTTTAAGCCAAGTTTTCCACTCTCCTCTTTCACTTTCATCAAGAGGCTGGTTAGTTCCTCTTCACTTTCTGCCATAAGGGTGGTGTCATCTGCATATCTGAGGTTATTGATATTTCTCCCGGCAATCTTGATTCCAGCTTGTGCTTCTTCCAGCCCAGCGTTTCTCATGCTGTAGGATCCTGCAATTCCACTTCTGGGCATACATCCAGAGCAAACTATAATTCAAAAAGATACATGCACCCTCAATGTTCATTGCACTGCTTATAATTAGCCAACCTAAATGCCCATCAACAAATGAATGGTAAAAGAAGATGTGGTACATATATGCAATGGAATACTACTCAGGCATAAAAAATAATGTCATTTGCAGCCCCATGGATGCAACTAGAGATTATCACACTGAGTGAGGAAAGGCAGACAGAGAAAGACAAATATCACATAATATCGCAAATATGGAATGTAAAATATATTTCAAATGAATTTATCTACAGAACAGAAACAGACTTACGATGTAGAAGACAGACTTGCAGTTTGACGAGGTGGGGTGGGGGAGGGGTGGATTGAGAGTTTGGGATTAGTAGATCAGATTATCGTACACAGGACAGATAAACAACAAGATCCTACTGTATAGCACAGGTAACATAGAATATATATTCAATATCCTATGATAAACCATAATGGAAAAGGATGTGAAAAAGAATGTATATGTGCGTGCTCAGTCAAGTCTGATCTGTGACCCCATGGACTGTAGCCCACCACTCTCCTCCGTCCATGGGATTTTCCAGGCAAGAATACTGAAGTGTGTTGACATTTCCTCTTCCAGGGGATCTTCCCGACCTAGAGATCAAACTCCTGCATTGGCAGGCAGATTCTTTACCACTGAGCCACCTCAGTAGCCCATGTATATGTATATGTATATGTATATGTATGTATCTGAATCACTTTGCTGTACAGTAGAAATTAACACAACCTTGTCAATCAACTATACTTCAGTAAAATAAAATTTTAAAACATCCAGAGCTTGAGTACTTCCCACCACCTCAATACTACCACCCTAATCTCAGCCACTATCTTCTCTCACCTGGATTATTCCAGGAGCTTCATCACTGGTTTCTTTGCTCCCACCCTTGCTTCTGCTATGTACTAACCACAATAAAGCAGCCAGAGTGATACTTAAACTTTAAGTCAGATCATGTCCCTCATCTGTTCATGATCCTTCAATGACTCCCAAATTTATTCCAGGTAAAGGTCAAAGTCTTTACAATGACCGACAGGGTGCCATAATCTTCCCCCATGCACAGACAGCATCTTTCTCATTTCACCTACTATTCTCATTCCTGCCTCAGGGCCTTTGCATTGGCTGTCTTTCTTCAGGCATTCACATAGCTTCTACTTTCGCTTACTTCATTGTTTTATCATTCAAACACTGTCTTATAAATGAGACCTACTCTGAATTTCCAATTTAAACTTGTAAACACTCCTCCCACTCTCAACCTTCCTTCTCCAATTCAAGTTTTTGTCCCTCCATAGCACAGCACCATTTAAAGTAACCTATCTGAAGTTCCCTGGTGGCCTAGTGGTTAGGATTCTGGGCTTTCACTGCCATAGCCCAATTGGGGAAGATCCTGCAAGTTGCATAGTCAAAAAGTTGCTTGTATAGTACTCTACTTTATTTATCTCTCTTCTGCACTAGAATGTAGACTCTGTGATGGCAAGAACTGTGTCTGTTTTGTTCACTGACTTGCCCACAGTATGTAACAGTGCCTGTGACACAGTAGGTGCTCAGTGAATATTTTTTAATTAATTTATTTATTTTAATTGGAGACTAATTAGTTTACAGTATTGTAGTGGTTCTCGCCAAATATCAACATGAATCAGCCACGGGCGCACTTGTGTCCCCCATCCAGAACTCCGCTCCCACCTCCCTCCCCATCCCATCCCCCAGGGTCATCCCAGTGGACCAGCCCTGAGCACCCTGTCTCATGCATTGAACTTGGAATGGCGATCCGCTTCACATATGATAATATACACGTTTCAATGCTACCCTCTCAAATCATCCCACCCTCGTCTTCTTCCACAGAGTCCAAAAGACTATTCTTTACATCTGTGTCTCTTTTGCTATCTTGCATATAAGGTCATCGTCACCAGCTTTCTAAATTTCATATATATGTGTTAGTATACTGTATTGGTGTTTTTCTTTCTGACTTACTTCACTCTGTATAATAGGCTCCGGTTTCATCCACCTCATTAGAACTGATTCAAATGCATTCTTTTTTTAATTTTATTTTTATTTATTTAAATTATTTATTTATATTACTTTACAACATTGTATTGGTTTTGCCATACATTGACTTGAATCGGCCGTGGGTGTACATGTGTTCCCCATCCTGAACCCCCGCTTCCAACTCCCTCCCCATCCCATCCCTCTGGGTCATCCCAGTGCACCAGCCACGAGCATCCTGTATCACAAATGCATTCTCTTTAGTGGCTGAGTAATATTCCATTGTGTAAATGTACCACAGCTTTCTTATCCATTCATCTGCCGATGGACATCTAGGTTGCTTCCATGTCCTGGCTATTGTAAACAGTGCTGCAATGAACATTGGGGTACATGTGTCTCTTTCAATTCTGGTTTCCTCGGTGTGTATGCCCAGCAGTGGGGTTGCTGGGTCGTATGGCAGTTCTATTTCCAGTTTTTTAAGGAATCTCCACACTGTTCTCCATAGTGGCTGTACTAGTTTGCATTCCCACCAACAGTGTAAGAGAGTTCCTTTTTCTCCACACCCTATCCAGCATTTATTGTTTGTAGACTTTTTGATAGCAGCCATTCTGATTGGTGTGAGATGTTACCTCATTGTGGTTTTGATTTGCATTTCTCTGATAGTGAGTGATGTTGAGCATCTTTTCATGTGTTTGTTAGCCATCTGTATGTCTTCTTTGGATAAATGTCTGTTTGGTTCTTTGGCCCATTTCTTGATTGGGTCGTTTATTTTTCTGGAATTGGTTGCTCAGTAAATATTTGTTAAACAAAGGAATGGATTTCAGCACTGAGATAGTGCTTACCATATGCCAGGTACACAGAAACGCAATGAAGAAACAGCACTGTATGAAAATGGTTATACGGAGGTTAGCATCGGTCACTAACTCTGCATGGGAGGTTAGAGGACAATCCACAGAGGGATGCTGTTCTAGGTGGGAGCCAAAGCATGCCCAAAGGAACCTGACTGTTGGGCCCTCTAGGCAGAATGTCTTTTCATCTCTGTGTCATCAAGGCCTGGAGTAGTGCTAGGCACTCAAAAAAGCTTTCCACAAAGCTGTGTAGAGAAGCTCACAATCTACACGCAGTGTCTAGGTGTGGATGGGGGAGCTGCAGACAAGCCATGTCATACCAAGGGGTTTTCATCTTTCTAAATCTGGATTTAATGAAAAACCACTTAGAATTTTAGGCAGGTTTTATTTTTTCCTTCCTCCCTTTTCTTTCTTTCTTCCTCCCACTCTTCCTTCCTTCCTCTCTTTCCTTCTCTCTTAAGCGCCCTTTGACTGGAGAGTGGAATGCAGGATGGGAGTAGGAGAAGGTGGCAGAGACTGGTCAGGGATCAGCTCTGGCTGTCATAGTAAGGGGTCTGGGCCAGTGGGAATGGAGAGGTACTGAGGAATTCCAAGGAGAGGGAGGAGGAAGAGGGGATGAGATTGGTGGTATACTAAATGTGGAGGACATGAGAGAAAAGAGGTCTCAGGCTTCTGCATTGCAGTATGGTAAACCAGCATGGGGAACAAAGGAGGGGAAGCAGGTTTGAAAGGGTTGATAATGTGAAGTAATTAGCCTCCAACTAATAAAAAAAAAAAAAGTAAAAAAAAAAAGGAAAGGGTTGATAAATTCAGTTGTGGACACATTGCATTAGAGATGTCTGTGGTGTATCTGGGTGGTGGTTGGGGTGAAGGGTACAGAAAGCCTGAGCTCACAATACTCTGTGCCGCATCCCCAGTTCTCCCCCACCCCACCCTGAGCTCTGATTGTTTCCATCTATCCCTTTTGCTGGATTGTAAGCCCTTCGAGGGTAAGAAGCAGGTCTGACTCATGTTTCTCCCCAGATGTTGAGGTCAGATTCTTTTTTTTTTTTTAAGTGAAAAGAAACAAATTTTGGTTGTAATACCTGGCATGTGGGATCTTAGTTCCCCTGACCAAGAATCAAATCCACACCCCCTATAATGGAAGCCCAGACTTCTAACCACTGGACCATCAGGGAAGTCCGTAGGCTTGATTCTGAACTACAGAAAGTACTGAGTGCTCGTTTGCTGAATGAATGAATGTGCATCCTTGGTTGAGAAGTGAGAGTGGAAGCAATAGGCATGGAAGATATCCACAGGGACTTTTCAAGGGAAACAAAAAAAGAGAAGAGCTTGGAGGATGCTGAAAAGCATGGCCAGAGAGGTAGGAAGGCAAGCAAAAGCATTGCAGCCAGGAACCAAAGAGTAGGTATTACAAGAAGGAACTGTCACTGATGTTAAAGATTGCAGAGAGATCAGGTAGGATGAGACTGACCAAGGTTTTGCTGTCATAAATGGTAAGCATTTTCCAAGTGCCTCCCCTCACGAGAGCATCATGCTTCACACTGTAGGCTGTGGAGATGGGATGCAGATATACCTGTCCTCAGGGTGTTGAGAGTCCAGCAGAAGTAACTACATGTGCCATCCTCTTCTGTGTTTTACATTCTTTATGGAAACTTTATATTTAGAAGTAGCCAGCTGGATTCAGTTTAGATGATCCCAGTTCTATTGGCAACATCCAAAGACAGCATCGTAGTCAGGAGCAGTTGAACACATGCCTTCTTTTCTTTAACAGGGCTGATCAGAGTGTTGACCTTGGCCATAGAGCTTTTTCACAGTCTGTTTACTCCAGTGCTTGTTGGTCTTGACATTCACAGTGAACCCCAGAGTGGTGTTGTTTTCTGTCTTCTTCCTGGCTGATGCAGTGGTGACGGGGAACTTGTTGATAACATAGTGGTCAAGCTTGTTTCTCCAAGGATATTTGGGCCGCCTCCTGAGCCGCACTATTCTGGGTGATGGAATAGTAGGTAACGCTGGACTGTCTTTTTTGGTAGCTCCGAATGCCTTTCAACACTGTGTTCTTGGCCTTCGAAGACTTTGCTCTGGCTTCGACTTTCAGAGGGGCAGGGGCCTCCTTCTTCACCTTCAGCGCCATCTTTGTGAAAAATGGTATTTTACATTCTTATGGTTGAGTCTAAGTACCTCTGAACAATACAGACAGTGAATGCTGGGGAAATCTTAGGGAAAAATTAATCAGCCAGAACTAGAGCAGACTAGGAAGAGAAGGAGGAGATAGCCTCTAAATTGTGCCTAAGAGGGAGATACGGAAAGAGTATCCAGAATGATGTTGGCAGGAGGTAGAGGAGGGAAAGAGAAAACATGAGGCTCCAGGAGCCCCTGGGTCACCTGGATAAAGATGTCCAGCAGTCTTATCCTTCTCCTGGCCAAAGCACAGGAGAAGGCTAGGCTCTGGAGCTGTATATTTGACAGAGAGGGATCCATAACACTTAAAGCAGGAAGTTTCCTGTGTATCCCTTCCCTCTGAGAAGTGAAGAAATTGAGGTGCAGACAGGAAGGACTGTCCAAGTCTATTGTCAGCAGATCACAGGCAGGAGCTCAATCCTGGCCCTGTGCCCTTTCCACTGGCCCACAGCCCTTGACCTAGAGGTCATGCAGGAGCCATAAGGAGACAGTCTGGAAAGGATGCTCAGAACAGTGAAAGCCAGGCCTCAGGACAAAAGTGTCCTGGGTAATGAGAGAAGGAAAGGAGCCAACAAGGGAGAAGAAACAAAATGGGAAACCAAACACCTCCAATAAAGGATCCGTAGCAGACAGGATCTTGTGATATCTGCACACCCATGATCCAAGCCAGGCTTCAGCAATACATGAACCGTGAACTTCCAGATGTTCAAGCTGGTTTTAGAAAAGGCAGAGGAACCAGAGATCAAATTGCCAACATCTGCTGGATCATTGAAAAAGCAAGAGAGTTCCAGAAAAACATCTATTTCTGCTTTATTGACTATGCCAAAGCCTTTGACTGTGTGGATCACAATAAACTATGGAAAATGCTAAAAGAGATGGGAATACCAGATCACCTGCCCTGCCTCTTAAGAAACCTATATGCAGGTCAGGAAGCAACAGTTAGAACTGTACATGGAACAACAGACTGGTTCCAAATAGGAAAAGGAGTACATCAAGACTGTATATTGTCACCTGCTTATTTAACTTCTATGCAGAATACATCATGAGAAACGCTGGGCTGGAGGAAGCACAAGATGGAATCAAGATTGCCGGGAGAAATATCAATATCCTCAGATATGCAGATGTCACCACCCTTATGGCAGAAAGTGAAGAACTAAAGAGCCTCTTGAAAGTAAAAGAGGAGAGTGAAAAAGTTGGCTTAAAGCTCAACATTCAGAAAACTAAGATCATGGCATCTGGTCCCATCACTTCATGGGAAATAGATGGGGAAACAGTGGAAACATTGGCTGACTTTACTTTTCTGGGCTACAAAATCACTGCAGATGGTGATTGCAGCCATGGAATTAAAAGACGCTTGCTCCTTGGAAGGAAAGTTATGACTAACCTAGATAGCATATTAAAAAGCAGAGACATTACTTTGCCAGCAAAGGTCCGTCTAGTCAAGGCTATGATTTTTCCAGTGGTCATGTATGGATGTGAGAGTTGGACTATAAAGAAGGCTGAGCGCTGAAGAATTGATGCTTTTGAACTGTGGTGTTGGAGAAGACTCTTGAGAGTCCCTTGGACTGCAAGGAGATCCACCCAGTCCATCCTAAAGGAGATCAGTCCTGGGTGTTCATTGGAGGGACTGATGTTGAAGCTGAAACTCCAATACTTTGGCCACCTGATGAGAAGAGCTGACTCATTTGAAAAGACCCTGATGCTGGGAAAGATTGAGGACAGGAGAAGAAGATGATAGAGGATGAGATGGTTGGATGGCATCACCAACTCAATGGACATGGGTTTGAGTGGACTCCAGGAGTTAGTGATGGAGAGGGAGGCCTGGTGTGCTGCGGTTCATGGGGTCACAAAGAGTCGGACACGACTGAGCGACTGAACTGTACTGAACTGAACTGATGCCTGATTGTGGCATTATTCTCAATAGTGAAGAAGTGAAAACTACCCAAATGTCCATCAACAGATAAGCAAACAAATTGCGGTCTATACATACAATGGAATATTAATCAGCCTCAAAAAAGGAAGAAAATCCTGTCATATGCAACAAAATGGATGAACCTGGAGGCCAGTATGGTGAGTGAAATAAGCCAGTCACACAAGATCAAAGACAAGACACCTAAAGTAGTCAGACTCATAGACAGAAAACATAATGGTGGTTGTGAGGGGTTGAGAGGAGGAGGAAATGTTCAATGAGTATCAGCTTTTAGTTTCACGAGGTGAAAAAGTTCTAGAGATCTGTTACACAACGATGGGAACATAGCTCACACACCGAACTGTATGCTTAAACTGTATGGTTTGTTGCTGTTTAGTTGCTAAGTCATGTCTGATTCTGCAACCCCATGGATTGTAGCCCGCCAGGCTCCTCTGTCCATGGGATCCTCCAGGCAAGAATACTGGAGTGGGTTGCCATTTCCTTCTCCAGGGGATGGAACCCGCATCCCTGCACTGTAAGCAAATTCTTTACCACGGAGCCACCAGGGAAACCAAAACTGTATGGTTAAGGGGGTAAATTTTATACTACCATGTTCTTTTTACCACAACTGAAAATTTTTAAAACATCTTCTAAAGAAAAAGCCATTTTAGAAGAGAGTTATGAGGAATCTAAAAAAGCGTGGATATATATTTATGTGTAACTGACTCACTTTGCTTACAGCACAAACTAACACAGCATTGTAAACCAACTATACCCCAATACACATTTTAAAAGAGTGAGCGAGCTGTGAGAAGAATATCATGGCCAAGGTGTGAAGACTACATAGAGATCAAGGCCAGTGAGAGGCTTATGAAAAATCATGAAGAGTCATCTAAGCAGAGGTGGGGTGGGGAGCCAGACTGCAGGGGATTAAAGAGGGTGAGGGTGATGCTGGGGCTGCTGGGGGGACAGCCAGAAAGAAGCCTACCTGGTGTTCAGTAGTTAACAGGACAGAGTTAGTGAGGGTGGAGGGGGTAGACTGAAAGTGTGGAGTTGTGGGAAGGATCATTGCTTTTTTTTCCTTTGGTACAGAGAACACCTAGCACACTTGTGGGTGGAAGAAGGGAGATTCACACTGAGGAAGCAGTAAAGTGGGGAGGGCAGTGGAGGGCGTCTTGGCCTGGCCAGTGGAAGGGGCAACGCACCTGTTAGCCTTGGATGGAAAAGGGACAAACGTCATGACAGGATGGAGAGTGGGAGGGTGATAAGGGGGTGTGCACAAAGCATTTGTCAGATATTAGGAAGGATGTGGCCAGGATGGGGGTGGCTGCACGGTCTTTCTATAAATTCAGTCCTCCAAGGGTTGAAACCAACTGCTGCCGTGGGGAAGGGGGCCTGAGTAGGAGTCTCGAGCAGTGTGGGACAGCCGAGGACAGCAGCTGTGGGGCTACGGCACGGAATCCGTGATGGATGAGCTGTTGCCTGGCCAGCAGACACAGACGTGAGTTGGCCCCAAAGCCAGAGCTGGAGGTGCTCTCCAGCAGTGTCTGGAGCAGAAGGGAGGGCTCTGGGGCTGCTTGGGGGCCGGGAGGGAGCTGGCAGGGAGAAAGAGGTGGTTTGGAGCTGGAGAGAACCATCACCCCACAAACCTACTAATGTCCTCAGACTTCCTGCTCCCCTTACTTCCCACGGTCCCGGGCTGGAGTGCTCTGCTCTGACAAAAAACAGCACCAGTCACAAGCTTTGTCTTTTTAATAAAAAATAAACTGTCTGTGACAAGCAGGTTTTGAATTCCAAAACAGAGGAGGGGGAGAGAAGAGAGGTCCAGGGGTCAGCCAGGGAAAAGGAGTGAACAAGGCTCAGATTACCCCTCCCGCTCGAGCCAGGCCAGAAGGGATTAAATGTGCCCCAACTGAAGCAAGATGGAAGGAGGTGAGACTTCAGGAAAGACCTCCCAGCAGAGCTGATAAGGGAAGCTGGAGGGAGCGGCTCCCTGCAGAGTCCTGGAGAGCCCTGGGAGAGGGGAGTGTTGGTGTCCAAGGTGGCAGCTGCTTTCAGAGTGGAGTCTCCAGGTGTGGTGTGCTCAAGTGCTTGTTGTTTTAGGGTCTCCTGCAGCGGTATGTTTCTGGACAGTCCCAGGATGTCCAGAACTGAAGGATCCTCTCTGGGTCCTCCTTTCACGGCCTAGACCAGGTCTGGGACAGCCCCTCCTTAGAGAGGCCACATGCTCGGTAGAAGCAAGTTCCACAGAGGAGCCAGGCCGCTGTGCCCAGCCTCGCTGAGTGCTCTCAGTGGCACAGAATGGCAGAGAAGGTCCTCCGGTGGGGGAAAAGTGGTCTTTGGTGCTACTCCCACCCTAGTCAGGAAGGAGCAGCTCCCGGCTCCCCCAGCCAATGGCCGGGCGCCCTGCCCTATCCAACAGCCCCAGCCTGTACCCGGAGTTTAAGCCACCTCTGTGCCCTGGAGGTTGTTGTCGGCGTCCATATCACTGGCAGAGGTCCTGCTTTCCTTGGGGGTTTGGAGGCAATGCTCGCTGCTCAGTGGGGCTTTCTCCCGGGGGGGCAGGGTCCCACAGCCTTGGACTTTGCCCCGGGCTCGGAGTGCCCCCAACGGGGATACAAGGAAGGTGATGAGGGCTCCTGAAAGCACCAGGGCGAGGAGCACAGTGACGGTGAGGAAGTGGGGCCAGTAGGACTTCGGGGCAGCCAGGGCGGCCCCACCGCCAACCCTGGTCAGCGGGGCCTCCATGCGCTCCCGGGGAATGCCCGCTAGTTTGGGATCCAGGGCCAGGGGCTGGTCCTGGCTGTGCACCCAGTAGGAGACCACAGGGTGGGAGAAGTCATTCTCGGTGGCCCAGCACTGATAGAGACCCCCCGCCCCATCTCGCAGAAGCAGCAAGAGGGAGCCATTGTAGACTGTGGAAGAGGCCTCTGGGATGGCTTCTAGCCCATGACTCCAGTGGTAAGAGGCCAGAGCCGAGCTCTGGGGACAGGGGAGCTCCAGGAAGGAGTTGGGGACAGCCAGGACTTCTTTAACTGTAGGGGAAGGAAAGGGGCCAAGGGTTAAGGGGAGAATGCAGGCCCCGACATTTGGGGCCCCATTCCCGTCTCCAACTTCTATTTCAAGCCCTAACCTCAACTCTGATCCCTTTCCTGTCTCCAGTCTGGGCCCCAAACTAACTGACTCCATCAGTCCATCTGACTCCAGTCCATCTGACTCCAGCTCTGACACCAGAACCAATTTCAACCCCAGTCCTGAGTCCCAGCTTAGGATTCCTATCCCTCCGCCCTACAGCTGACATTCAAATCCATCCCAACTCTGGGTATTCAGTTCTCAAGCCAGGCAGATGCTGAGGGGAGAAATTGATGCAGGAGTGTCCCCACTGCTGGAAGTCCTCCCTAGCCTTTGCACCTTCTCTGGCCCCATACTCACTGATTTGGGGGCGACTCCAGCGCCCTAGACTCCTGCCCATGGGGCCACCGGCACATGCCCACTCTGGGTTCCCTTGCTTCATGTCCTGCTTCCAGTGCTTCCTGAGGAGGGAAAGCAAAAATTACCCCTTGAAACAGGCAAGAGTGGGAAGAGAAGGGAGCAAGAGAGGGAAGTGCAATGGGGAGAAAGATGCATTGGGGAGACATGGTAGAATAGAGATCAGGGGAAGAGACGCCCAGGGTGGGCTGAAACAGCTCAACAATGCCTGGTGCAACTCCATCCCTGGAGAAGGCCCCAGAGGCTGGGGGCAGTCTTGGAGGAGATGTGTTAGTATTAGGTTGATGAAAACGTAATTATGGTTTTTGCATTGCTGAAATTTGCCATTTGGTATTGGACTACATTCTTAATAAAGGTGGTTATGTTACACATCATTTTAATGTATATATTTTGCTTTATGTTTTTTGCTAATGACTTATTACTTGATGTTTATTGCATATTTATTTTGGACTATGGAAATAATATTAGACAAAAAGCAAATTTGAGTAATTTTCTTACTCGAGCTCAAAATGGGTCATAAAATGGCAGAGACACCTCGCAACATCAACAACGCATTTGGCTCAGGAATTGCTAACGAACGTACAGTGTGGTGGTGGTTCAAGAAGTTCTGTAAAGGAGCAAGAGCCTTGAAGATGAGAGTGCAGTGGCCGGCCATGAAAGTTGACAACGACCAATGGAGAGATCGTTGAAGATGATCCTCTTACAACTACACAAAAAGTTGCCAAAGAGCTCCATGTTGACCATTCTACGGTCGTTCAGCATTTGAAGCAAATTGGAAAGATGAAAAAGTTCAGTAAGTGAATGCCTCACGCGCTGACCGCAAATCAAAAAAATCGTCATTTTGCAGAGTTGTCTTCTCTTATTTTACGCAACAACAAGAAACCGTTTCTCGATCAGATTGAGATGTGTGATGAGAAAAGAAAAGTGGATGGTATACTATAATCAGTGACTACCAGCTCGGTGGTCGGACCAAGATGAAGCTCCAAAGCACTTCCCGAAGCCAAACCTGCACCAAGAAGAGGTCATGGTCACTGTTTGGTCAGGACCTTTTTTGGTGCAAATTCGGCTTTGGGAAGTGCTTTTGAGCTTCTTTTTGGTCCAACCACTAAAAGTCTGATCCACTACAACTTTCTGAATCCTGGCGAAACCATGACACCTGAGAAGCATGCTCAGCAAATAGACGGGATGCGCTGAAAACCGCAACGCCTGCAGCCAACATTGGTCAAAAGAAAGGGCCCCGTTCTCCACAACAACACTCAGACACATGCCACACAACCAACACTTCAGAAGCTGAATGAATTGGGCCACAAAGTTTTGCCAAATCCACCATATCCACCTGACCTCTTGCCAACTGACTACCACTTCTTCAAGCAACTTTTCGAAGGGAAAATGTTTCCACATCCAGAAGAAAATGGTTTCCAAGAGTTTGTCGAATCCTGAAGCACAGATTTTTATGCTACGGGAATAAACCAACTTATTTCTTATTGGCAAAAATGTATTGATTGTAACAGTTCCTATTTTGATTGGTAAAGATGTGTTTGAGTCTAGTTAAAATGATATAAAATTCACAGCCCCAAACCGCAATTACTTTTGCACCAACCTCACAGCACCTGGAAAGAGAGAGATCAGAAGCACACACTGGGGAACCGGCACTCACAGGATGGGGGTGGGCAGGAGGCGGCAGGTTTGAGACTCAGGGTCCCAGGCACAGTGAGGGTCCCGGGCAAGGACACAGTCCATACAGCTCTCGTAGACACTACAGTTGGCTCGAGGAACCTTCCAGATGCCTCCTGAGAAGCCTGCAAACACTGCTCCCTGGAAAAGAGATGAAGCCTGTCGAGTCACCCTGCCACACCTGGTACGGACCTGGCACCCAAGGCCTGCCCCACCTGAGACCCCATCTGAGGGTCAGGCCGTTTCCCACCTGGGTAGGGGCTAGCTGCAGGTTGCGAACAGGTTCAGGGTCAGGGAACAGCTGAATCTCCTCCACCAGATAAGCACTGCGGTTCCCACTCACCACAGCCTTGTGGAGGGAGCCTGTGCCTGTGGAGAGAGAGAGAACTGAAATCACCTAACCTCTCATGCTCCCTCTTTGACTCCAGGTGGCCTCCCCAGCTGTCAGAAAGTTCCTTCTGGGACTTCTCTGGTGGCCCAGTGGTTAGGTCTTTGGGCTTCCATGCAAGGGGTGCTGAATTGATCCCTGGTTGGGGACCTAAGATCCCACACGCCTTGAAGCCAAAAAAAGAAAGAAAGAAAGTTCCTTCTGAAGTATGCACTGGACACAGATCTGTCAGACCATTTCCTTCCGTTGCCACGGAGACGGAGCTCTCCTAACCGGCTGGAAATCCCTTGCCTCTGAGTCCTTCCTTGGAAACTGCCTGATAAAACTCCAGCCCTAGAGGAACCGAACTATCCCCTTTCTTCATGGATATGTGGACTTTTAATCAGTTCTGTAGAAAATCACATCTCCAGCCTCCCTCACTTCGGTCAAGTGTCTCTACTCAAAGTTCAGTGAGATCTACCCCGACCACCCTTTAAAAAATTACTACCTCCCCAACAAGCATTCCTGACCACCCCACCACACTGTTCTATTTTCTGATCTCATAATGTACCAAGTAATCGTCTCCTTCAGTATGTTTATCATCTGTCTCCATGCACTCCGAAAGGAGCTAGCTTTTTGTCTGTGTCGTTCGCAACTGTGTACTCAATATAGGCACAGCTGAAGTCCTAAAAGAAAGCATGAACCTGATGGGTTTCTTCTACTAAAGCTCAAGGTCATCCACCTTAGCCAGGCCCTCAAAACACATGTTTTGCAGTCTTCCCCATCCCCCCACAGACCGTCTCTCCTTTCCATCTTCTGAAATCTGCCTTTTCCATCCCTCGGTCCCCACCGCTCATGACCTTGTGTTCTCCTATTTCATAGAAAACACAAGAGCCTTCACCTAAGAGCTCCTTCTACTTCCTGCCCATCTTCTCCCTCCCCAAGTCTATACACTCCTCCTCTATCCTTCCTTGCTCTTCACCTTTCTAGCATGGTTTCCCCCATAAGGTAAATAAATAAGATAAACAGCTCTTGCTAAGGTCACCAAAACCCTTTGTGCTTCTCTACCCCACCAGACTGAAAGTTCAGAAAAGTTAGGGATGGGGCTTTTTGGTCCCCCTACTATATTTTCAGAGCCTAGCTGGGTGCCAGGCACAGCGTAGGTGCTCAGATAAACATTTGCTACTTCAGGATAACCTAGAGGGGTGGGATGGTGGGGAGTCCAAGAGGGAGGGGTTATATGTATATGTATAGCTGATTCACACTGTTGTACAGAAGAAACTAACACAATATTATAAAGCAATTACCATCCAATTAAAAAAAGAAGAAAACATTTGTTGAATGAATGCATGAGTGAATGAACTCAAGGTCTCCCTCCTCAACCTGAGTTGCAACCCTGGCTCCAGTCCCTTGAGGGGTGGCCTGGAGCCCTCTACTCACTGGTGCCCAGGTACATGACCAGATGGCTCTGCCCGTCGATGCCCTGGGCTGTCTCCACCGCAAGCCAAGTGTACTCTACACCAGCCTTCACCAGCAGGGGTGTCCCCACCACTGGCTCATCCATCAGGAAATGGTCCTTCATGAAGGTCAAGGCTTTATCAGAGGAGGGGCCCTTGGAGCACTGAAGGGGGAAGGAGGCAGATCAGGTCAGCTTTCTCCTTCCCTTCAACTCACCTCTGCGCTCCCTCCCTCCCCCTTGGCTAATCTCCTTTGCCTCCCTCCCTCTTGGCAGTCCTCATTTCAGGATTGTGATTAAAGCTGGACTCTGGAACTGCCTGGCTTTAAAACCCAGCGTCTGAATTCAGCATGTCTGAGGTTCCTTAACAGTGAAATGGGCCTATTACCAACACATCACAGAATTGCTATGAGGATGCAAATGAATTGCATGAAAAGTAATTAGAACAGTACTTGGCATGAAGTAAGTCCTTGATAAGCATTAGCTGTCATTATTTCTATCCATCATCCCCGTCACCAAGGATGCCTGGCCACCAGCAGAAAGTAGGGGTGAGGATCCCCTGCAGGCAAGAACCACCCTGAACTCATGTCTGTAGGCCCAGGCTTAGCATAGGGCCTAGTACTCAGTTGGGGCCCAATAAATGTTCACAGAGTCAGTAGCGGAATGCAGTCTGCCACAAAAAGGGGTGGTGTAGCAGGGAATATTCTGCATCATGGGTTGGCATGAGTTGGATGCACGACTCGGGGAGAGTCCCTTCTCCATTCTGGGCCTTCTTTTTCTTACCCATAAAATGAGGGGGTTGGACCGGCTGTTCTTGAAAGGCCCTGCCAACAACAGCATATTGTGGCTCTGGGACACCTGTGTCTTGATCTTTGGTCACGATTCTTGTCCTCCCTTTTCAACAGCACTGTCTTAACACCAGCCACAACTGTGTCACCTACATGCTGTGTCCTCAGACAAGTTACCCTACCTCTACGAGCTGCAACTTCCTATCTGGAAAGTGACGTAATAGCATCTGTATCTCATTTAGATGCCAGAATGAGCACATGTACCTACTCTCACTTCCTCCCAAAGGGATTTTTTTTTTAAAAGACATATGAGAACATGAGAGGAGGCAAAAGCAGCCACATTTGGGAAGCTGGAAAGCAAATGAACAAAAGGGAAAAGACTTAGCAGGAAAAAAGAATCTTTCTAAGCCAGCTCAGGCTTAAATTCTGATTTATAAGGCAGAATTTCTGAAGTTCATAAATTAGTGGCCTCAGTCCCCTCTGGAAACGGGGCAAAAGAAAGGCTATATTTGAAAATCTATTAAGAAGCAGGCAGATTTCTTCCCAGCTCCATGCAGCTGACTGACTGTCCCTTCCATACCCTGGCCCAGGACTGGAGGTTTATTCTCTAGAGAGGATAAGGCAGAGGGACTCTGGTTGGAGGACAGCAGAAGGGTGACATACCATGATGAAGGCAGGGGATTAAATGCAGGTAGACACAGTACCTGCTGAGACTTTTCCCCCACCCCCAGCCTTTCTTCCCCATGACTCCCAGATCCCAGGAGCCAGACCGCCTCACTCCAAGAGAAGACTAGAAGAATCTGCTCCAGGAAAACTCACTAAAGGCCCAAAAGGAAAGACTTAAAGATACTGATATTGAAGGTCTCCAGTAAAGCAGCCTAGCCAGACCATTCTCAGTGGAGTTATCATGGAGTTCAAGTTGCCAAGTCATACCCAGGGTGCAGAGTTTCCACACCTTCAAGGCCCCCTCCCTCTTAACTCTGAGTAGATGGCAAAGGATGACCAAATATGTGAGTGAAATCATAGACATGAAAGACATAAAAAACAGAGACATGGAAAAAAATGAATAAACCTTAAGAGGAAACAAATGATTCAGAGAAAAGAAAACTTTACAGCAAAGTATCATTACTACCTTAAGAGTATGAAAATATGAAAATATGAAAAAATGAAAATATGAAAAAAGTATGAAAATAGCATACCCATGAAACAAGAACATACATAATGCTTCAGAAGAGAAGTTCTTATCCCAAAGAATGCAGCCAGAGATTATAAATGTCCTGAAAGAAGACCAAACTAATACAAGTTTTTATTTTGCGCCCCAAAGTCAAACTTTAAGAGCAACTTTTTATGATGAAGTTTCTAGATCCAAACACCAACCAATTTATAGAAACTACTTAAACTCCACCACAGCGATGCAAAATCATCAAGATCCAGACTGTGGGAAATTCTATATAACAAACAAATTGTAAGAGAGAGAAAGAATTTGGAAAGGGAACATAAAGACTAAAAGAGACTGAAAAGAACAACCAATCCAAATTTACAGATCTTGTTTGGATTTTGATTTCAAAAACAAACTATATTAAAAAAAAAAAAAAAACCCTTATGATATCTATGAAACTATTAGAAATTTGAATACTTTTGCATATTAGATTAAGAAACTATTATTAATTTGGGTGGGGTGGGGGGCTTTCCTGGTGGCTCAGATGGTAAAGAATTCACCTGCAAGGCAGGAAACCTGGGTTCGATCCCTGGAGAAGGGAGTGGAAACCCACTCCAGCATTCTTGCCTGGAAAATCCCATGGACAGGGGAGCCTAGCGGGCGGCAGTCCATGGGGTCACAAAAAGTCAGACACATCTGAGTAACTAAACATGCACGCATGCATCATTTTTTTGGTATAATAATGGAACTATACGTTATTTTTTTCAAAGCCCTTATCTTTGGTGATACATACGAAAATCATTATGGATGAGGTAATGGGTAACCCTGAAGGTATGCCCATTGAAAACCTGTGAGTGTGACTTTATTTGGAGAAAGGGTATTTGTAGATACAATTAAAAATCTCAAGACGACTCATTTTGGATCACACTGGGCTCTAAATCCAATGACACGTGTACTCAGAAGAGAAGAGGAGGAGTCACACAGAGAGAAGGCAACGTGACAACAGGGGCAGAAACTGGAGTGAGGCTCCTACAAGCCAGAGGTCACCAAAGACTGCCCGCAGCCAAGGCAGGGGTGAGGCTTAGAGCAGATTCTCTCCCAGGGCCTCCAAGAGGACCCAACCTCGACTGCAACTTTGATTTCAAACCCCTGGCCTCCAGAATTGTGGAAAAACAAATTTCTGTGGTTTTACACCAAGTTTGTGGTGATCTGTTATGGCAGTCACAGGAAACTAACACAGATGAAATGATGCCCAGAATTTGCTTCAAAAAATAAGAGGGGAAGTGAGTGGGGTAGAGATGAAGTGGTCTGCTTGGCAAGGAGTTGTGCTGGCTGATGGGTGTATAGAGGTTCATTATACTATTCTGTCCACTTTTTTTTTTTTTTCTGTCCACTTTTTATATGTTTAAAATTCTCTATAATAGAACATATTTACAGAACATATACAAAACTCAAAAAATCTAGGAAATTAAATATGTTAGCAGAAATTAAAAATCTGACAGAAAGATCAGAAGATAAAATTGAGATACTCTCTTAGAAAGTAGAACAAAACCAAAGACTTGGGAAAATTCCTAAAAAGGATTTAAAACGTTACAGGACCAACCAATCCCGGGGGTTCAGAAAGAAGTGAGAAAACATTCTAACAGTAGAATATCCTCTCCATGAAGAAAGAGATTTTTCTTTTCTTCACTACTATATCTTCATTGCCTACAACAGTGACAGGTGACCTTAAAAAATATGTGTTAAGTGAAAAGGTAACAGTTCAAGAAAACTTCTTAGAACTGAAAGAACTAAATTTCCAGGTATAAGGGGCAAAGTAAACGCCCAGACAATAAATGAACAAAATCCCATCAAGGCACAATATCATGAAATTTCAAAATAACCAGCAACACAAAAAAGGTACTACAAGATTCCAGAGAGAAAAACAGATGATATTCAAAGCTTTGGGGATCAGAATAGCTTCAGACTTCTCAAACAGTAGCAATGTAAACTAGAATATAATAGAGGATGCCTTCCAAGTCTGAAAGGAAGATTATTTTTTCCTAGAATTAAAATAGATACAACTAGGCAAACTATCAAAGGTGAATGTAGAATGAAGACATTTTCAGACATTCAGGGTCTCAAAAAAATTTAGTATATGTGCTGCCGAAGCGAGCTCAGGGTCTCAAAAAAATTTACCTGCTGTGTATTCCTTTCCAGGAATTTACAGAGGCCATCCTGGTGGCTCTAGTGGTAAAGAACCCACCCGCCAGTGTAGGAGACATAACAGACATGGATTTGATCCCTGGATTGGGAAGATTCCCTGGAGGAAGACATGGCAACCCACTCAGTTTTCTTGCCTGGAGAATCCCATGGACAGAGGAGCCTGGCAGGCTATAGTCCATAAAGTTGCACAGAGTTGGACACAAATGAAGCAGCTTAGCACCCACTCACCCATCCTCCACTAAAATAAGACAGTGAAAGAAAGAAAAAATAGGAATTTGTGGGATGCAAGAAACACCAGATTATCACAAGAAAGAGGTAAAGGGGATGCCCAGAATGATGAGGAAGGGAGCTTCCAGGGTGTCAGCTGTGCTCCGGAAGTACATGAGACAAAGATGAAGTCAAGACTGCAGCAGATAGAAAGGATTTCCAGGAAAACAAAATTCTTAGACTACCAAACGGGTCTGTTTTCAAAAGAGATTCAGATAATTGAGGTAGAGTTTGGGGTTGAATTAAAGATAAGAGCTTAGAAAACAAAGCCAAAAAAAAAAAAAAATTAAGATAATTACTAACCCCAGGGAAAACTTTTTAAACTATGCAAAAAGGAAAAATAATCATGGCCTTCTACATGGCTCAGTTGTGAGTAATGAATCATAATATAAATACTGGCCTGACCAAACTGATTATAATCCAATGCTGGGAGATAAGAGGTGGGTACAGCGGTGTGCTGGTAAGGCTGCTCTGGGGTGATGATTTTAAGTGTTTGCTGATTTCCATAATGTATTATTCCCACCATGGTTAATTTCAAGCTACCAATGTAATGTTACTGAACTCGGATTTGGAAAGAGATGCACAAAGGCTTCTTGCTAGTTGCTGCAAGTCAGCTTCAGCTCATCACTGAGTGTGGATGGGGATGGGGCGACACGGTTAAATTTTCACCATCCACAATGGGAATTCAATAGATGCTGCCTGAAATGGAAGCATCAAGGAATAGCAATAAACATATTTTGAGATTTGGAGATAAAATCAAAAGAATCAGCTAAAAGAGTTGAAGGTGACTGTCTCTAGAGAGGGAAAAGTGCTGAGGAGAGGAAACTGGGCTGTTGTTTGTAACCAACCATGTAAATCTATGAGTCTTCAAATGTTGTACATATACAACTCCAATACAAAAGCGGAAGTTAAATAAGAAATGCAGATGAAGAGGCCCAAGAAAGTCCTTGGCACAGCTTGTGCTCTCTTGTTTTTTTCAGTGATATACCCAAATATATGGCGCACACTTAGCTGGGCTGTAGGGGTGCTATTCTGTGTTTAGGACGGGGTTGGACACCATGGATGTGGAATGTGGGCAGCTGGAATGGGTGAGTATCTGAGCAGACAGGACGTGGGGGTGTGGGGAGCACTAGCATTTATGGGGCACTATCATGCTGTGATAGGTGCTTTGACACGCATATTATATGTCTGGGGGAGGCGGGCTTTGCTCAGTGGCATGGATAATACTCACACTGCCTGGCCGTGGACTGATATCAGGATATTCATAAGTAGTCCAGCGTGAAGTCTCTTTGTCCAATTCCTTATACTTCCCCTCAAAGACTTTCTCGATGTCCTTGAGTGAGAATGCACAGACAGCAGAGGTCCTGGTCCCACCAACCTGCCTGGAGACAGCCAGAGAGGACATTGTCTGCAACCTCCTCTGCTATACCAGGAAGCTCCCCCTCCCACCTTGGCCCACTTTTGGTGAAAAACCCCAGAAGGGCAGGACTATGAAGGGCTGGGTCAGTCCCCAGCTGAGGCGGTAAGAGAGTCCCAGACTTTATCTCATTTTAGGATCTGAGGTGTGGTTATCCTTAATGAGAATTAATTTGGGCTCAGGCCCTGGGGCGTCTCCCGCCTGGCCTGCCCAGACTGAACCTCCATGGGAGAAGCAATGTAGCCAGCTCCCGGACAGGCTCCAGATGAAGCTCTCCTCCCTGGGGGTTCGGTGTATTCTTGGTCCTCAGATAACCAAACAAAACCCAACTACAAGACTATTTTTATTCCTTCCGCCCTGGTCTGTGGAGACAAAAGCTCTATCTCTATTGTTTCCTTTTAACCTGACTGTGGCATAAACCATATTCTCAGTTCTGTAAGCCACAGATACCAGACCCTGCTTACAACAGATATCTTTGGTACCTGACACATTGTCAGCAGATGACCAGACCACAGCAAATAAGTCTCAGTCTCCAAGCAATGACTTTATTTTTATCTTATGTTGTTGATGGTGTTTCGCTCTGTGCTACAACCACTAGGAAGTTCACAGCTACATGTGTCCCAACATCCCCAACTGTATAAGTGATAAACATCTGTAACCTGCTGACTTGATCCCTGGGTTCTCTTATTCTCCTTTTATTTTCATTTCCTCATAGGTTTATTTTATTTTAATGTTTGCCTTTTGTAAGCTGCCTCCTATCCTTTTTGGAACCAGGCAGAACATAAATAAGAACCTTTCTGAGCATTATTTTCTCTATCTACATTAAGCCCTACATTAAGGGTGTGAGTCAAATACCTGGGAGATGGTGATGATCAAATGTCTTCATATGTGAAGTGTGGAGTTTGTGCTTCGCTCACATCAGTTCCTACCCTCCCTGGTGGGCCAGGGCGAGACGGGGGCTGACCCCAAATCCCACTTCCAACTCCCACGTTCTCGCCTAGCTGCTCACCACTGAGAGGTAAAGACTGCGTAGACACGGGGATCGGTGGAGGAATTGTCTGCCAGCAGGACAGCGTGACGGATGACGTTGAAGGGAAGTTGTTCCGGCTGGGTGCAAAGCAGCTGGGCCTTTAGGAAGGTGGTCCACTTCTTCTGCAGCAACTTCTCGCCACCCACATCATTCTAGAGGCGCAGTCTGAGTCAGAGGGTCCCCCGACTGCCCACGCGTGACCACGCCCTCTTACCCCCGCCTCACCCCCATTGGACCCTAAGCGCCCAGCCCCGCCTCTGCCATCTCCCCTGTTGGCTTCTCCACGGCCAGCCCCGCCTCCCACCAGGCTGTAGACCTTGCAGACTCTGGCCACCCGGGAAATGTGAAGCTTCTCGAAGAACTCAAACTCGCTGGCTGTCTCCTCGAAGAAGAAGTAGACGACCTGGGTGGAAGGGATGGCTGCCACGAAGGAGGCGTCCGCTGCAGGGGAAGGGCAGATAGGCTAAGAGACGGAGCACCTAGGTGCCCCGGTTTCCCCTTTGTGAAAACCCTTGACTCTGAAGATCAGGAGGTACTATGCTCCAGATCCACAGCTGGTCGAGGCCTGGCCATGGGGTAGGGGGAGGTACTTTAATTATTTACATAAGATGAAAGCTTCACGGGTTTCCCTGGTGGCTCAGTGGTAGAGAATCTGCCTGCCAATGCAGGAGACAAGCATTTGATCCCTTGTCAGGGAAGATCCCACGTGCAGCCTCTAAGCCTGTGGGCTTCAACTATTGAACCTGTGCCCCACAGCCAGAGAGATCCACAACCACTGCGAGCCCATGTGCTGCAACTACTGAAGCCTGCCTGCTCTAGAGCCTGTGCTTCCCGACAAGAGAAGCCACCGCAATGAGAAGCCCCTGCACTGCATGCAGCTAGAGAGTAGCCCCTCGCTCGCCACAACCAGAGAAAAGCCTGCGCAACTGCAAAGACCCAGCACAACCAAAATTTTAAAAAAATTTAATAGTTTTTTCAAAAAGATGCAACCTTCCCGGGACAGGAGCCCTATCTTCTTCCCTGCAGTACCACCAGTACCTAACAGTACGACCTTGCACATAGTATGCCTCAACCCATGAGAGCTGAGTGAATTAACAGCAGTTCAGAGTGCCAGGTGTCCGGGACTTGGAGATGGGGGCCAGACCTGTGCTGGGTGGGGCTGAGGTCCTTACATTGCAGCCAGCAGAGGAAACTGTCCGTCTTGAGGACAGGCTGGGGTCCCAGAGTGCGCAGCAGGATGGGCTCACTGCCCAGGAAGTTGTTCATGGTGCCGGAATAGAGCATCCCATCTAATGTGAGGAGAGGAGGGGGGACCTTGTCAGTTGGAGGGCGCCCCTGCCCTCCTCAGATCTGCCTCTGACTGGGCCCAGCATTCATGTCAGTCTCTGGCCTTCTTCACTTGTCCTGCACCTTCCCGTGGAGGCCCAAAGCCCAGCTCGCAGCCCAGCCTGAGCACTGTTCTGAGGTCCTTCTCCCACAGGGACTGGCCAACTTTGTGGCCTCCAGTGTTTTGGCCCTTTTCCAGCCTTTTCTGGCTCCTCCCTCCCATACCCAGCTGAACCACTTGCCCGTTAGAATCACTCATTGTTTCCCCAGGATGGCTGTGTCTTGTATCTACACATGAGGGCCTACCCTTTTCTTCCTGGAACACTTTCCCTGCCCCTCTACCTGTCTTTCAAGGTCCCACTCCGTCAAAGGCCACCGCCTTCAGGAAGCCAGGGGGTGGGGGGAGTCTGTGATGGTTTGTGTCCAGGAGGGCACAGCACCATGATTTCCTCTTTGCAATCCCTATGTTTCCCAGCACAATGCCTGGCACACCAGAGGGGGTGTTCCTACAGAGCCTGCTTGTTGAACAAATGGTGGCTCTCAGGCCTCTTCCCTGTCTGAGACCCTTCCAGGACCCTCCTACCTCTGTGCATCGCTCCACATCCATCTTGCCCCACCTCCTTTGTGGCAGCTTCAACTGGCTGGGGTACCTGATTCTCCCTCTGATTTTATGCTCTGAGGCTCCCGGCTTCCCCTCCCTTTGTCCTCTTGCCTTTCAGGAAATTGTCAGATTCCCTGTGTCACAGAGTGACCGGAGAAAGCAGTTGTCGGGATGGACCAGGGAACCTGATACTCACCTGCCATGACAGCCGTGTGCTTATGGGTGGGGTCGAAGGGGCTTTGGCCTTTCCCCTCCACAACCCCGTCCTCCGAGATGGGCAACAGTTTGGAATCTTGGAGTTCCTAGAGGGGGGGAAGTGGCTGGGGGGGCCAGAACGCCAGAGTCTCACATCTGGGAAAGGAGGGGCATGAGGGAGGAAGGGGAGGGGATGCAGAGGAAAATTGACCTGGAGCTCGGAAGCTCACAAGGACCCTGGGCTGCAACATCAGAGTTTTTCAGAGCTGCAGAGGATGAGCTGGGGGTGGAGGTGAGGTGGGGCCTGAGAGCCAGCGCCAGATAACTCACAATGAAGGTACAAGCAGGGCTGAAGGCGAACGTGCCACAGGCGTAGAGGTGGGTGGCGTTGAAGGATACCAGGACACGAATAAAGTTGAAACACTGTGACTGGGGGAGATAGACATTTCAGGCCTCCAGGACACTTGCCCCAGACTCCCGGCCCCTGGAGGACTGCTCCCTCACTCGAGAAGGGCTGGGCAATGCTGAGGCAGTCCCCATAGGTCTTTATAGAACAGCAGGCCACGTGATCATGAACCCATAGAACACCATCACTCAAACAAGTGTCCTCTGCTGCCTGCCGCACCTAAGGTCATCTAGTGATGGCCTGGGGACACCAGGGTTCTCTCCCAGAGCCCCAATATCTCCACCCCTACTTACCTCATTGCTCTTCCTCTTAAAGGCACATTCA
The DNA here is from genome assembly GCF_910594005.1 of Cervus elaphus. Lineage (NCBI taxonomy): Eukaryota > Metazoa > Chordata > Mammalia > Artiodactyla > Cervidae > Cervus > Cervus elaphus. Next base: position 37,779,024 of record NC_057834.1, read on the forward strand.
CTCTTTTTTCTGTCACTGGCTGGCCAGGGTATCTGAAGTAGGGCATTGGGAAAGGGGAGATGAAGGGAATGAGATCTTGAGCTCTGGCTCTGACATACCACCCCCTCCTTGGCTCTGGTGTGAAATCACCAGCAGGCATAATGGTTAGTTACATGCTGGTCGGCTGTAAGAACCTCACTTTGTGACCCTGGCTATTACTCTAATGATACTGATATTCATGAGGACACAGCTCCATGTTAGAACATGGTCAATGGAATCAGACCTGAGCTTGCACCTAGACTCAGCCACTTACTGGTTGAGTGATCTTGGTCAATGGCACAAATTTCTGTATGTAAAGCACCTAATGCCATGCATGGTATACAAAGCAGCAGCTGGAAACAAAAAACACATTTCCTGGGGAAATTGTTAAAAATGTTCAGTTCCTCACACCTCAGAGAAACTGTATTTTTAATCCACATCCCATATGTGCAGGTGGCCCACAGACCACACACTGAGCAACACAAACTGTGTTGAGATGCTCAGTAATTGCTTGCTCGCTCCCTCCCTTTTTGCCTTCCTTCTCCCCTTCTCCCTCACATTCCTGTGAGTAAGGTGACTATAATTTAACACAGAAGCTTCAGTGATTTCTTCCAGTGGGTGGATATCACATTACTGATACAATTTGAGTCAATGTTTCTCTCATATATCAATTTCCATATCAGTCTTTTAGCAATTAGTATTGGGGCTTCCCTGGTAGCTCAGCTGGTAAAAAAATCCGCCTGCTAATGCAGGAGACCCTGGTTCGAATCCTGGGTCGGGAAGGAGACCCTGGAGAAGGGATAGGCTACCCACTCCAATATTCTTGGGCTTCCCTGGTGGCTCAGCTGGTAAAGAATCTGCCTGCAATGCGAGAGACCTGGGTTCAATCCCTGGGTTGGGAAGATCCCCTGGAGAAGGGAATGGCTACCCACTCCAGTATTCTTGCCTGGAGAATTCCATGGACTATCCACGGGGTTGCAAAGAGTCGGACATGACTGAGCAAATTTCACTTTGTCGATTTCCATATCAGCCATTTTAGCAATTAATATTATTCAACCAGTATTCATGGTACCAATGAAGTGTGAGGCCACTATCGTGTTTCTTGTCTGTCATAAAAATCATACATATATATGTCTATACCAAGAACTGCTGATCATTGCTGATTATAGATAACAGCAAATTGGGTGGTTATTCACTCATAGGCAGCCCAGGCACAGGGCAGCTGTCAGCCCCCTCTTCACTTCCAGCCCGCACCCTTTCCCTGGCTCTCACCATGTTCTTCAGCCTTGGCACCCCAGGATCCTCGATATTCAAGGCCAGAATGGCCTCTCGAGTCCCCACATAGAGAGTGCCTCCATCATCACTCAGGAGCAGAGTGTCAAAGTCCTGGAGGCCCTTTTGGTGGAAGAAGCTAAGAGCTCTGCGTCCATCCCCTGTTGAGAGGTGGTGAGAAGGGGTGAGTGATGAGAAGGCAGTGGGCAAGCAGCTGATTTCTGAGAGAAAAGAAGGGGAAGCAAAGGGTTGGCAGAGTGTGCTCCCCCCACCTTCGCAGCCAGACCCACTCTTCAGCAGCAGATCCCTGCTTTGCCCCACCCTGCTGACAGCCTAGGAGCATTGGGCGCTGAGCTCGTAGTGGAGAGGAAAGACAACCGGAGACAGGGTAATAACAGACTGGGACAGACAGAAGGTGGCCCACACTCAAGAGACAGACAAAGGGACAGGAAATAAAGTGAGGCACAAGGGATGTTCTTCCAGGCCTAGGGGGCTGCGGCGGGGAGGACACGTCAATCCTCACAGGCGGGGAGGGCAGAAAGCAGATAGACAGACAGGAAGGTGTTGGCAGTGACAGGAAGGTGTTGGCAGCCACAAACAAGAAGGCTAGAGGTAGACAGGACTATGTGTCAGAGTGACTGTGGGTTGTAGAGGTCCCACTCACCAACCCCACTTTCCTTCCCTGCTCTATAGGAAATTTCCACTGCAAGAACCACTGCCATAGGTGGAACAGAAAGAAAATGTTTTTCTCCTGAGTTTCCTGCAGGCGCCTGGGGATTTTGGCTGGCTGTGGGAGATTCCCTGAGGTCTCCCCACCACTGTGATGTGGCAGAGGTGGGCGTGTGTGCCCGGTCCCCTGGTACATCGGACCCCTGGCACATCAGCGTGGAGAGATGAGCTTCTCAAACTCTCTCTCATGAGCACATTTGCACTTTCGCATTAGCGGACTGATCAGCTAACTGTTAGCTCTGGAGGCTCAGAGAATCTTAGTACCACCCGCAAAGAGGAGTTGGGGAAACATGTGGCAAGGTGCCAGAGAGGCTGGCCTCCCCAGAGCTGTATAAACCCCTCTGTCACTGAACTGATCACCCTCAAGTATGGTTATGTGACGGCCCACCTGCCTGCCCCTGGAGACCATCAGCACCTCGGGGGCAGGGTTTACGCTGTAAGCCCAGCACCTAACACAGGGGAGGTCCTTCCATCAACGGGCAACATGCATTTCCTTTACCACATTGCCCCAGAAAGATGCTAAAGACTCAGCCATGCCCAGGAGACCCTGCCCCTACAACTCTGACAGGGCCCATGTCCTATCCTGAGTCTTTTCCCTGGAGATGGAGGGCCAGCAGCCCCCACAGCCTCAGTAAGACACCAGTGAAGCTGTGCCTACAGGGTCCCAGGGCCCATATCCCAGCCAGGCTACTCTGGGTTCTTAGATTCCTGGTGTCCGCAGTATTGGACACAGCGTGGTCCAGCATAATCTGTGCACTTGTGTGTCCTGGATCACCAGGTCCACGGATTCCCTTATGCCTCAAATGTCCCTGGGGCATTTGAGGGCATGAAAGCAGTTATAGGTTTGAAGTGCCCAGTTTGATAACAGTGATACTGAAGGAGGGAAAGAGAAATCATCAGCTCTGGAGAGCCAGAAGGCACAACACCCCTGGCCCCCTGCTCCCCTCACCTCCCTTTCCTCAGTCTCTCCCCCAAGTGAGTTTCATCATTCACTCCTTTCTCGGCCTGAATTTCTATTTCTGGCTGTCTCTCTCTCTCTGACGCCCTCTGCCTCTCCATGACTTATCTATCGTGGTTTCTCCAAGTCCAATTTCCTACCACTCTCCTTCCATTCTCTCTTTCCTTCCTCCACCCGCCTCCAGCCCGGGGCTGCCACCCCCTACTTCCTGATCATCAGACCCTTACCTGCATAGTATTTGACCCTGGGTGTGGGTCCCTGCCCTTCACCCCCCGCAGTTGTCGGCGGTGGCAGGAGCAGCAGGAGCAGCTGGAAGAGCAAAAGGCCCAGGAGGCTCCAGGAGTCCAGGCCCAGGGCTGGAAGGGCCATGCTCAGCCAGGGGCTGTCACTGGGTCTCTGGGGAAACAGGCACGGGTACTCTCTGGGTGAGCAGGCCTTACCACATCCCCCCTGGGAACCAATCAGAGTGCCCCAGGCAGCAGAAGTGTGTATGGCAGGGGGGGATGCGAGGGGGACGGGCCAGTTTCCTCTCCAGCGTGCCCTCAGAGAGTCTCACTTCCATCATTCTCACAGGCCTCATTCTGCCCCACTCTCCCCTCGGGGTTGAAATCCAGCTATTCCCCATCCCTTATGATCTCTTTGCACCAATAGCCCAGCTCTGCCTTTCCTCACCTTACTCTCAAGGAAGTCCTTCTTGTCATCTACTCTTTGCCTTTCCTCCTCCCATAGCCCAGATCCCAAACCACTGCCTGGTCCTGGCCCCGGAACTTTCTGGGGAGCACATTCCTGCACTCGCAGTATAGATTCTTCAGACTTGATTCTCCTGGCACTTTCAGATCTCTTGATACTCTGGGTCTTGTGCTTAGCCCTACCCTCTGATGACCCAAACAAGAAGACCAGATCTGAATCAGTCTGCTCCGTTCTCTGACTCTGAGGCCTACAGGCCTCTTCTTGCAGAGAGGAGATGGGAGACCAGCCCTCCAGGCTGGCTACTAGCATCACACGGACAGTGGCCCGGGGCAGGGAGCAGCGGCTGGTCGTCTCCCAGCCTCTGCAGCTGCTCCCTCTCTCTCTGGTCTTAGTGCTGCTGCTATCGGTCTCCCTGGGTCTCTGCATAATCCTCCCCTTGGACTGCCACCCCTCCAGTCAGCCATCACATTTCACCTACCGTTGAGCCAGTCACGGCATAGAACCCAGGTATCCAGACTCTTGGGCGGGGGGTGCCATCCAAGAGAAAGAAGAAGGGAGGGATCCCAGGCCCCAGAGGTGGGGGGCGGGAGGCTCAGCCTGGTGGGGCCAGGAGTGCGGCCCTCCAGGTACCCATAGTGGCAAAGCCCACACTGGGAGCTCTGGGCAAGGGAAACCAGAATTTCCACCTCTCGAGTTGTGACAGATCCCTGGCTTGGGCGGAAGTTGGTTGATTGGGAGGGGAATAAAAGGAGACACACCTCTCTCTTTGGCCCTCCTCTTGCCTGTCTATCGAGAAAGTTTAAAAGGCTAGAAAGTTTCTAGGTCATTTCAGCCATTCCCCTGCCCCTCTATCTTGTCACAGCCAGTCTAACAAGCCTAGCAGGGATTTTACCTCTTGCTCAAGATTTCCCAGATAGGAAACATGACACCGTCTTTCGTATTCCTCTTTTCACTTACCCACAAGGTGGGGTCTCTCCAGTTCTACCAACAGGGAAGTCCCTGAAGTGGAATAACCTTTCAGACCTCCTATGTCCAACTGAGCCATAGTCTTTAAAAACAATACAATCATGAACAGCAAGGATCTACTGTATAGTACAGCTTGTTGCTGCTGCTAAGTCGCTTCAGTCGTATCTGACTCTGTTCGACCCCATAGACGGCAGCCCACCAGGCTCCCCCGTCCCTGGGATTCTCCAGGCAAGTACACTGGAGTGGATTGCCATTTCCTTCTCCAATGCATGAAAGTGAAAAGTGAAAGTGAAGTCTCTCAGTCATGTCCGACTCTTAGCAACCCCATGGACTGCAGCCTACCAGGCTCCTCCGTCCATGGGATTTTCCAGGCAAGAGTACTGGAGTGGGGTGCCATTGCCTTCTCCGGTATAGTACAGGGACCTATATTTAATATCTTTTTTAAAAAATTTAATATCTTGTAATAACCTATAATGGAAAACAATCTGAAAAAGAATATGTTTATATATAATCTGCCTGCAATGCAGGAGACCCGGGCTCAATCTCTGGGTCAGAAAGATCCCTTGGAGAAGGAAATAGCAACCCACTCCAATATTCTTTCCTGGGAAATACCATGGATAGAGGAGTCTGGTGGGCTACGAGTCCACGGGGTCGCAAAGAGTCGGACACAACTTAGCAATTAAACAACAACAACCCAATCCAGTATTCTTGCCTGGAGAATTCCATGGACAGAAGAGCCTGGTGGGCTGCAGTCCATGGAGTCACAAAGAGTCAAACACCACTGAGCGTCTAACACTTTGACTTTTCATATCTATATATACGTATGTGTATGTAAAACTGAGTCACTTTGTTGTACACTCTTTTCTTCTTTTTTTTTTTTTTTTTGGCCACACTACTCAGCAATGTGGGACCTTCCCCAACCAAGAATCAAACCCCCACACCCTGCATTGGAAGCATGGAGTCTTAACCACTAGACCACCAGGGAAGTCCACATTTTGCTGTACATTTGAAACTAACACAACATTGTCGATTAAATATACTTCCATTTAAAAAAATGATTTAGGGGCTTGCCTCATGGTCTAGTAGCTAAGAATCCACCCTGCAATGCAAGGGACAGAGTTTCGATCCCGGGTCAGGGAACTAAGGTCTCAAACGCCTCGGGGTAACTGAGCCTACAGGACAGCTCAGACCCAAATAAATAAATACATATTTTTTAAGTGGTTTAAAAAAAATTGTAATAAAACAATTGCATTAGGCTCTTATCCATGGCTTTGCTGAGAAAATTCCTTCTGTAGTCTTATCTCCAGCACTCTTAGGGCAGCATCAGGCCAGTGGCAGACCCAGAAAATTTCCCATCTGCGCTCATACTTCTGAGGCACCCAAAGGCCCGATGGTGGCTGCTCTTCCCTCCCTTAGGGCTCTGGGGATCTCATAATGCAGGGTTAATGAGGCATCTAGCACCAAAGGCTTCATGACCTAGAAAGTGGGTAGTTTCCTGCTCACTCAGTCCCAGCTGACTGCTGGTTACAGAGCAGAGACGTCCCAGGGCTAATCCGACTCTAATAAATAGACCACCTCCTTAAATGCATATTCCTCATGGTCAGGAGGTCTTTCCTGCTGTGTAACATCCACCCACCCCGCTCCCTGCCACAGCAAAGTGTACAGCAGGTGGGACCGCTTAGGCTCCTCCTTAGAAGAATCCCTTGTCAGAGTCAGCTCAGCCTTCTTCCCTTTCCCTCTGCTCTCATTTTCCCTCAATTTCTCTGAGAGCTGGTCTCAGCCAAGCGGCCCCTCACAACTGTTTCTGGTAAGACTAGCTTAAGGGACTTTCCTGCTGATCTAGTGGCTAGGACTCTACAGTCTCAACTTGGGGACCCAGATTTGACCCCCTAGTTAGGGAACTAGATCCCACATGCTGCAACTAAGACCCGGCACAGCCAAAAAAAGAAGACTTACTTCAGACTCCCCCAGACTCTCATGGAGTCTCATTGCCTGGCCCCTGGGAGGAGCCATGAGCCCAGTCACCTGGAGAAAATTTTCTAGACTCTCAGAATCAAGGATCATTCCCACCTGGACCCCACATTTCATGTCCCCTAACCCTCAATTTAGAGTGGGAACCTACCTTGCTTCAGGTCTCTCTGCTTGAATGGACTGGCTTGTCTGGGAAGAATTCTGATGGTGGGGAGCGGGCAATGAGGGAGGAGGCTCCCAGCCCCTGCTGTGTTCCTCTCTCTCTGGAAGTCTTAGACTCAATGCCCTGAGCCTAGTTCTTCCTTCCGACAACAAGTCTTCTTTATCGCAACCATAAGTATGAAGTTTGCCTTATCAGGCTTTGACCTACCCAACAATTTTAGCTTCTAGGTATGACAGTAATCACCTTTATTTTTTTTGAAGCCTTCTTTATCCCAACCATAAGTATGAAGTTTGCCTTATCGATAAAGGCTTTGATCTACCCAACAATTTTAGCTTCTAGATACTACAGTAATCTCCTTTTTTTTTTTTTTGGTCTTGTCATGCAGCATGTGGGATCTTAGTTCCCTGACCAAGGATAGAACCCTCACCACCTGCATTGGAAGAATGGAGTCTTAACCACCTAGTCACCAAGGAAGTCCCCACATTTTAAAGATAAGGGGAGTGAGGAAAAGAGTAGCCAGAAGTAAAGGTAGACTCAGATCTGCCTCGTTCCAGAGTGAATCCCTTGGCTACAGTGTCTCTCAGGTGTCCTACTCCTGCCCGGGTCCAGGGAACTCAACTCTGAGCAACTTAGGTGGAGAACGCAAGTTCCAGGCCCCCTGGGCTAAGAAACAGTATCTCTGGGGTGAATCCTGACTCAAGAGGAAACAGAAGCCTACAAGTCCTACCTCCTGCCTCCACAAGGGCCTCCCGGGCTAGTTCCCTGAGGAGCCTGGTGGGGAGGAGGGTCACCTTGCCCCCTATCACTGCTCATCTTGTACCAGAGTCTCAGGAGTCAGACTTCAAGCCACACTGCCCTCTCTCTTGCTGCCACACAGAAAGCCAGCCCACAGTCAGGGCTGGCTTCCTGGGCACATAACCTGGGCAGTCACACAGGGCCCCACGCTCAGTCTGACACCCAAGTGCTGCTGTCTTATAAACCTTGATTTTTTTTTTTAACTAAAAAAAATATTTACTAATGTCTAATCCCACTTAAACATAGCACTGTCATAAAAGAAACTTTAAATCTAAGCATTTGCAATTTTTTTTATAATTTCACATATGTGTTGATGAAATCATAGTGAAGTTGATCTGGTAATCCATAAGATTTTCAGGTTGTAAACTGCAGAGGTTATATATGAGATAGGTGATTTCAGAAATGCAGGGAAGGAGTTTGGGAGTGGGGGAGGAAAAGGAGAAAGGAGATAAAGTCTTTGTAAACAGAGTTTTCTGTGGAATCGCCTGAAAACTTTTCTGGCATTCCACCTTGGAAAGATATTTTGGTAAATAGTCAATGTTTGAAAGTCTAGATTTTGAATGAGGGGCCCAAACTTTCATTTTGCACTGGGCCTGGCGAAAAATGTAGCAGGACCTCCCACAACATCGAGGATGCTCAGAACTGACGAGGTCCCACCCCCTCACTGTACAAATGAGGAAACCAAGGCCAGGGAGAGGAAGTGTCTTGGCTGAGGTTGAAGTAGGGCAGCAGTTCAGGTGGGGTGGCGGTAGGAAGGGGTCAGTGGTTCAGGACCAGGTTGTAGGGGCTATGCCATTCCACAGCTGCACTGTGGGGGCTCCCCAACTCCTTTCTCTCCCAGCCCTGGGGCCCAACCTGGGGACCCCCATGACAGCAATGCTGAGTTCAACCCTGACCTCCCAGTGGGGACTCCTCCCCCATGGCCCCTAGACCACATCGAATATAATAACCCCTTTCCGGCCAGCTTTCAGCCCAGGATGGAAATCTAGATGTGGGGATGGAAGTGGGGAGAAGTTGCTTCCCATACCTACCCCATGCTCACCCCAGGATTTCTGTCCCTTCTGCACTCTGATGGAGCCTGAATACCTCACCAAGGAAGGGGTCCTGGAGCCAGGAGAGAAGCCACTGCTGGCTGTGCCAGCGACCCAGCTGGTCTAATTCTTCCTACCACCTCTCCCCTCAGCTTCAGGGAAGCCCCAGAAGAGCACAGTCCTAGGGAACATCAGCTTCCTGGGTCCCCTTCTTAGCCCTATCTACCCAGTCCCTCATTATCCTCTTTTTTGCAATCACGAGCAAATCAAATCAACTTATAATTAAAGTGCCTAATGTGTGTAAGGCACTAAGGATATATCCCCAAGCCTCTACTCCCCCAGCGCCCCCCCACCTCTTCTCATCCCCATAGTCTCCAGCCTTCTTTCTGTCCGCCCAACCCAGTCCCCTTTAACCCCTTACCCAGTGCCTTCTAAGCTTCCTCCTCCTGTCCGACTAGTGCTGGAAGACTGAGCTGAGTATTGAACACAATGGCCTGACCCCCTCTGTCTGCCCCCTCCTCGGGGCAGAGCAAGCGCCAGACAATGGACCGCCCCCTCCGTTCTGAACCGTCAGCGCGCCCGCTCCCTTACCTGGAGCTTGGATATGCTGCTGCGTTTCCCTCCCTCTGGAATGCCAGGCTTCCTGTCTCCCAGTGCCTCCGTCCCTGCCACACCCCCGCCCCCCATCCCCAACCCCATCCCGCCTCACTGGTCCTCAGTCACCATGGCAACTGCATCTCTAAGTGGGAGGGACTAGAATCTCCCCATATTCTTCCTCCTCCTACTCGTGTCCCCCTGCGCCCCACCTTCTGCGGCTCCTGAATCCACATGTGTGGAGGACGCAGGGCTCTGGATGTGGGGGGAGGTGGGCGGGGGGGGCACACTAGCCTCTGGGGGTCCTTGCTCATCTCCCTTGCCCACTGTCAGGCAGACATCACGGTGCAGAAGTCCCCCAGCTTGGTTCAGGGGATTAGTTGAGGCCAATTCTCCTTTATGGCCAGTTTCTCTGGGTTTTCCCCCTTCTCTCAGGAACTGTGTATATGTAAGGGGGTCACACCTGGATGCTGGCCAGCCTGACCCCAGGCAAACTGAGTTTGCCAAGGAGGGTGCAAATGAACACAAATACGTATGCAAATAAGCCAAGAGACAAGGTCTCTGTCAAGAAGCCTAAGAAGCTATCTCCTATTAGTATCATCCTGGTTTGCCTGGCAAGAGCGCCGTTCATTCCTAAGCCACTTTACCAAGATGCCAGAAGCCTTTGGCTAACCCCCTGAGACCTAGCAGAAGAAGAAAGTTTGTGCTATAAGAGGAGGGACAGACGGTAGACTTCAGAAAGGACTTTCCAGAGGATCAGACCAGATAGGGATGAAAAGAGACAAGCTTAAGCTGGATTCTTTCCTAGCAGGGGTCTGGGCAGAAGCTTTGGAACCTGGGCCTGGTGTCTCTACTAGCCCTGATCCTGAGCCACTATTTACCAGAGCTCCCTCCTGTCCCCGCTGGGCCTCACCTTCTTCATTGGTAAAATGAGGAGTTGAAAAAGCCCCTTCTAGGGGACTTCCCTGGCGGCCCAGTGGTTAAGACTCTGCAATTCCACTGCAGGGGACATGGGTGCCACCCCTGGCTGGGAAACTCAGATCCTACACGTCACATGGCTAAAAAAAGAAAAACAAAAAGCCCCTTCTAGAATGGTCTCTTGGTCTGTGGGAAGATTGTGAAGAAAGGCACCATGGGCTGGAGAGCAGAAGCCCTGGATCATAGGCCTGGATCCCTATAACTTGCTGTGTGATCCTAGGCAGGGCACCTGCCCTCTCTGATTCACATAAGTAAAATGATGGCTTTTCAGCTTACCTGGGAGCAGCTTGGCTCATCTTTAGACTTAGTATTTTTACAAAGAAGGAAATGAGTGTTCTGGTGCCGGTCCAGGACAGAGAGTTTCACAGGCCAAATGTGGTTCCCCTTTAGGTCTGGTTTGGGGTAGTGAGTGAGCATTTCCGTCTGGGGCAGGGCAAGACGGGCAAGTGTCGAAAGGAGAAGTGGACTAAGCAGAGATGCTGTCACATCCCCCACCACTTCCTGACACGCCATCCTCTGTACCCTCAGCCCTGAGGCCTGGGGGATTCAGAGAAACCCAAGAGATTCTTCCTGAGGCAGGAGGTAGATGGGCCCCTCAGAGTAAAGTGATAGGAAATTCATTCCATGTGGACTGAAATTCCAAGAAGAAAGTAACAGGACAGTTAAGAGAGGAGGCCGGGCCCTGCCCAGACCACATATCACTCATCTTTAGGGGACCTGTCTGACCACATATGCACAGAATGGCTCCTTGGAGATCATGGGGAGTAATGCTAAGGGATGGCCTACCCATAGGCCTTTGTGGTGGAGTCCATCTTGACCAAGAGATGCGTGCGCAAACATGGAAGGATCCTGAGATATATGAAATATGGACTGTGAACTAGGCAAATCAAAATGATTGGCCAAAGGAAAACCAGAAGAAACACCCCATAAAAATAATTCAAACTACCACAAGGTTGCGACTAAGGGACTCTCCCTCTGAGTCTGCCCATGTATCTATTCACACATACTGTACTCTTTTCCTCCAAATAAATACTTTACTTGCTTCGCTGCTTTCCAGCCTTGTGGGAATTCTTTTCTGCAAAGCTGAAGGGCCAAGGCCCTTGTCACTGACCACTGGTCTAGTGGCTAGGATTTGGTGCTCTCACCACTGTGATCTGACCTCAATCTCTGGCTGGGGAACTGAAGCCCAACTTCAAGCCACTGCAGGCTACAGCCACTTGAAATCATTCTCCCCCAGGATTGGGACACACAGCAGGAGAGGAAGAAATGATTTGGAATCAAGGTGGCGGGACCTAAAAGAAACTGAAATTGAGCTAGGGCTATAAGACGAAAGTTGGATGACAGAAAGACTTTATACCTGGGGGTGTCCTTGGGCCCCTGCCCCCAATGCTTTCCCTTTTAGGGGGATTGGTCCCAGTCCCTGTAGCAGAATTGGAAGAGACTACATTTCCATTTCTGAAGAGGGAGGAAAGTAGGGGGTCTACAGTCCCCCCCCTCGCCTCATTCCAGGTTACCCAGCTGGGCTTCAGGGAACCCTCTCCTGGTTGTGACATGGAACTCAAAACTTAGAAGGAGCTAAGTTGTCCCATGAGGGAACAGAGACTTAGTCTCCGGAGGTAGCTATGGCTGCAGTTAAAATTTTACTGGGATGAGCGGGACCCCCAAGTCCCCTATGTCTAGCTCTTGGGAGTAGAGAAGGAGAAGCTTTCTGCAGCCTCACCTGCACTTCTCCAGCTGGGACACATGATGCCACTTACTCTGGTTTGGTTAGTCTGTTGCCCCATCTGTGGGAAGACAGGGTGTCAGGGCCCTATGTCCTTAATTGAAGGAGGGGCAGGAAGTGATTGGACAGAGGTCCCAGGAAAATGAGATGGGGAGTGAAGGGTGAGGAAACCCAGGCATCCTGTCCCCCTAGGCTCTGTCCCTTGAGATCCCTGGGGTTACCCTTCCCCCACTTTGAGGCCAGAGGACCACCCAGAGGGCCCCCTAAGTTATCCACTGAAGACACACCGATATTCCATGTCCACAGGGCTAGGAAACTGACATCCCGCGCCCCCCACCCCACCCCAGGGGCCGAGGTCCTCCTTCCCCACCACCTTCAAGCCTTACCCCCAGCCCAGCAGTGGAGACCCTAACCAAGGCGTCCAAGAAACTTCCAGCAGAGTCTGTACCGGGCAGGGGGCGGAGCAGAGGCAGGCCGGGAGGGGGAGGGGGTGGGGACCCCGCCAGCCCCCTCCGGTGTCCCAGTTCCCAGGCAGCTCTTAAAGGGACCAAGGAGAATTAGCTAGGGGCAGCTTAAGGGGGTAGGTGTAGAGGAAAGTGGGTGGTGGGGAGAGGATTAGGTCTGCCAGGGACAGGAAGACCAAAGTAGGGGGCCTGACACATCCCCTCTTCCTCCAGAAACCCCCAGACTCCTCAGTCTAGCCTTTTCCTCATCCCATGTGACCCCCATTTTGGCCACCCGGCTTATGACTACCACTTCCTCAAATCCTGGCCCCTATTTTCCCTTGGGTCCTTGCCCACTTCCTCCCCCCTTCCCCATATTCATGCCACCCCAGTCTCCGGTGGGAGCTGCCAGCTGGCACTGACTGGTACTCAGTGCAAGGATTGTAAGGGCCGGAGCAGGCCTGGCCCCAGAGGGGGCGGGGAGGCCAGCACCTCAGAGTCCGTTCAGGTTGGCCGGTGTGGGTGGGAGCAAGAGCAGCCCTCCCCTCTCAGCTGCCTTCTAAGTCCTGCTCCCTCCACCCCTCCGGCTGGGCCAGCCCCGAGGCTTCAGAAAGACCCAGAGACAAAGGGTCCCGTCTCAGCCCCTCCCTCCCGGCTCCCTGATAGGCTGTCAGGGTGGTGACATAGAAAAGGAAAATCTTGGCCTGTGACTTCTGGGCCTGGAGGGGCAGGGGGCAGCTGAGAGGGAAAAAGAAGTGGAAACTGAAAGGCAGCAGTGAGCCAGCAGAAAACCTCGGCTCTCATATCACTGCTCTGCTCAAAAATACCGCCTGGCTCCCCAGTGTCCTTGGAATTAATTTCAAGCTCCCTGATGGTGTTCTAGGCCTCCTCTCATCCCTTCAGCCTGGGAAGGCTCTGCCCAGTCCACCTGGACTCTGCCTTTCCTCAAGTTATCAGTTTATTATTTTTTCTGCATCCTTTTTTCTTATTCTTTTGTTTTTCTTCTTTTTTTAAATAAGAAAAAAATACAAAATATTTTTTAAAATGAGAAAAAAATCACTTTTAGTCTTTTTCAAGTTTTAGTTTGAACGGCATCCCCTACCTGGGATGGTGTTTCTTCTCATTTCTACCTGGTAGAAAACTTCCCACCTTGCCAGGCCCTTCTCCCAAAGGATCCCTTCCTCCGTAAAGCCCTCCTGGGTCCTCCCACAGTATTCTGAGTTGCCGCAGTGTTTTCTGGGAATCAGGAGGCCTGGGCTCCTCCAGCAGTGAACTGGGCGACTTCAGGTAAACCTCTCGTTTCTCTGAGTCTCTGCTGCCTCGCTTAAAACGGGACTACTAATAGCCTGCCCCCTAGTGGTGAATGTGCAAATTAGTTCTATCGTTTGGGAAGCAATTTGGCTAGAGGTCTCAGGTTCTCCAAAAATGCTCACACTGAGTCTATTTCTGAGTCTATGAATTTACAAATACTTATAAAACACCTACTATGTTGTCAGACACTTCACTAGGTACTGGAGATTCAGACAGACAAAAACAGCTGCCCTCGGATGTATGTATTCCAGTATGGAAGACAGATGATGAACAGATACACACAGGAAATATGTGCAGTGATGTTAAATGCCCTAGAGAAACAGCACATCAGGGATGGTGGCTCAGAAATTGTCAGGCTGAGAACGAGAAGGAGTGTGCGTGCTCAGGGGCTTTAGTCGCGTCCAACTCTTTGTGGCCCCACGGGCCCCGTCAGCCTCCCTTGTCCAAGGGGTTTTCCTGGCAAGAGTACTGGAGTGGGTTACCATCTCCTCCTCCAGGGCATCTTCCCAACCCAGGGATCGAACCCATGTCTCCTGAATCTCCTGAGCCGCAAGCAGACTCTTTCCCACTGAGCCGCCGGGGATATCCACGAGCAGGAGGATGCTATCTCATTAAATTTGGTCAAGGGAGGTCTTACGGGGGGGGGGGGGGGGTGACATTTGAATAGAGACCTGAAGAAAGTGAGGGAACAAGCAAGCAGATATTTGATCAGGAAAGTGGTCCAGGCAGAGGGAACCACTTGTGCAAATATCCCGAGGCAGGCGCGTGCTTGATGTGTTCTAGGGAGTATCTGGGTAGTCACTGAAGTTGAGTGGAGTAACCATGAGGGACGGCAGTGAGAGATGAGCTGCAGGAGTTGTCACGCCTGGCTTTGCATGCCATTTTGAGAACTCTGGCTTCTACACTGAGTGCTTTGGAAAGGCTCTGGAGGGTTTTGAGCAGAGGGGTGACCCAACTATTAAAGGACCACTCTACTACTGTGTAGAGAATAAAGTGTGTGGAGCACAGGCAGGAGACCGGTTAGGGAACTAATCCCATAACCCAGACAGGAGAGGGCGGTGGTGGTGGTGGTGGTGAGAATGAGCTGGATTCCAGATACATCTTAAAGATGGTGTTGGCAACATTCACTAATGGATGAAACTTGAGGTATGAGAGGACAGGAGGAGTTAAGGACGAGCTCCAGGGTTTTTGACCTGAGCACCTGGAAAGAGGGGTGGAGGAAATTATAGGCAGAGCAGGTAAGACTGGAGCAGAGGGGTAGAAACCAGCATATCAATTCTGGACATACTAACATTCAGATGCCATTTGACTTCAAGTGGGTATTCAGGCCCTGGGTCAGGACACAGGAATGAGCTAAAGATTTAAGACAGTCACCAATATATGGAGGGTGTTTAAAGTTGTGAACCTGGAGGAAGACTCCAGGGCCTAAGTGTAGACAGAGGAGAGAATTGGATGCTAGGCCACGCCCTCTGTCAGGGACCAGGGAGAAGAGGATGACTCAGCAATATTGGCTGAGCCGTGGCAAACAGGGTCAGAGAAGATAAAGACTGAGAAGTGGCCACTGGGTTAGCAACACGCAGGTCACAGGGACCCTGCAAAAGCACTCTTTTTGGAATGAAGGAGGAAGCAGGTCAGCAGCTGAGAGTTAGGAGAGGAAGTTTGAAGAGAGAGGAGAGGTGTGAAATAGTCATCTGGAGAAAGGGATGACTGAGTTCGAAACAGCAATATCAGGGGAGGAAGTCCCAGGGGTGTATGTGGTCATGAATTTAAAGTAAGATTTCATACTAAGAAACTACCTGAAATATTTACAGAAAAGGGATTCACTGCTGCATTATTTACAATCATAAAATTGAGAATTAATCTAAATGTCCAGAGGGGGTGGTTAAAATGAAGTGTTGTATATTCATTCAGCCACTAAAAATGGCCACAAAATATCTGCAAAACTTATGACTTGACAGCTGCACATAGATAAAATTGAGAGGAAAAAGCTTTCTCCCTTATCTTAAGAACTGATGTGAGAAAGATAATCCTGCCAATAGAAAGATGAGCAAAAAGGATAGAAATACGTTATTCACACCAGAAGAAAAGTAAATAACCAATGTATGTGGATGGGGAAAAAATTTCAACTTCTCTTCAAAGAAATGCAATTTGAAACACTAATGAACTGCAATTGTTTTCCTAACAGGATGGCAAAGATTAAAACTGACAAAAATCCTGGTGTTGGGAAGAGTTTGGGGGCAAAGTGGGCTCTGCTGCATGTGAGAATGGTAAGGAGCCAGTTTCTCTGGGTAACACTTAGCAATATTATCAATAGCCTTTATAACATGTATACCTTTGATTCAGCTAGTTCCCTTCTTGGAATTTATTTCATGGAAATGCCTACAGATATATGCAAAGATACCTGTTCCAGGACACATTATTTATAAGAATCAGGAGAAAACTGTAAGTATATGTATATAAGTTGAAAAAAAAATGCTTGAAGGCCTCCCTCCATGGTATTCATAGAGGTTATCTCTGAGTAGGGGAAGCATGGATGGTTATTATTTTTCTCTTGTTCTACCTTCTCTGTAATGGTCAACTATTGCTTTAGTTAGTGTCTGGTAATGAAAGTCGCTCAGTCGTGTCCGACTCTTTGCAACCCCATGGACTGTAACCGCTAGGCTCCTCTGTCCATGGAATTCTCCAGGCAAGAATACTGGAGTGGGTAGCCATTCCCTTCTCCAGGGGGTCTTCCCAACCCAAGGATCAAACCCAGGTCTCCCATATTGCAGGCAGCGTCTCTACCATCTGAGCCCCCAGGGAAGCCCCAAGTATTACTTACACATAGGAAAAGAGTCAGTATTATTTAAAAATAACCCATATGGGGGAATTCCCTGGTGGCTAAGACTCTGTGCTCTCAATGACAGGCGGTCCAGGTTCAATCCCTGGCCAGGGAACTAGATCCCACATGCTGCAGCTAAGACCTGGCACAGCTAAATAAGTTAATTAAAATAATTTATAAATTAACTTAGAAAATAAAAATAATCCTTATAAACTTTGAAATAACATTGGAAAGTGCTGGTGCATGTGAACTGAGTAAAGCAGAATTAAAGTTTAAACCACGGTGAGATCTTAACTATGTAAAGTGTATGTTCAGGGAGAAAAAAAAATCTGAAGGAAAATCCATCAGGGGGTTGCCTCTGGGTGACTGAAAAGGGATGATTTCTTTTCTTCTTCCTCGTAATTACTTGTGTTTTCCGTTTTACTACAGAGTATGTGTTACATGTTAACAACAACGACCAAATTGTTAATAGTCATGTGTGGTCCGCTGAGAGTCACATGAGGTAACCACGTGTGACGCACCCGCTGGGCGGAGTTGGAGCTACCAATTCGACTCGTGGTCAGCTTGCCCAGGTTTTGTGGACCTGCCTTACCCTCCGCCTTCCTCAAGAGCGTGGACGTTGCCTGCTAGCCCAGCCCTCAGTGCTTCCTTCGCGGAGCCCCGCAGTGTTCAAGCTGCTGGGGAACCCACGCCGTGAGGGAGGCTCTGGCACCCCCAGGTGTCAAGTCTGGGAAGTTCATATGGACGGTCTCATTTAGAAAAGATGGGGACTCCATTGACGCCCAAGTCCCATATTCCCTGGGACCCCTGAGCCCTTGCCTGGGACTGAGAGAGAAAGGATTTCCTTCTTCAGAACCACCCTCCCCAGAAAAGGACCGCTTCCTCAAGTCCATGCCCTATCCTCTCCGCATCCCTTTCCCTGAGGCACCTGGCTTGAGCCCCTAGGGAACCAGGACTTTCCAGCAGGACTTAAAGAGGTTTTTCTCATCTCATTCATTTTGCTTTCTCCAGTTCTTTTGCCCACAGTCCAGGCATGCTCTTTTTCTCACTAACTTTTGACTGCAGGCTCAACTCATCTGCCCCAGGGAATGTAAACTTATATTTTATCATCACTTTTTTTTTTCCAGAGGGGAGCATAATGTCACAGAAACAGGGGTCTGCAGCAAGGACCCTGGGTTCTCTCTGCCATCTAGTAGCTATGTGGTCTTGTTGAGTTAACTCTGAGCCCCCACTTCCAGGGACAAAGAGGACAAAAACCACCCGTCAAGACAGCATGAGGGTCAAATGAAATAGCGCAGAGATGCTTTGGAACCTATAAAGGGCCAGAGAAGGGTTGGTCCCTGTAGCTCATTTTCCCTGCTTGGGGTCCTTTCCCTCAGTCTGGTTTCCTCATTCCCCTCCATTAGAGGCCTTCCCATGAGGCTCATACTCCACCTGGCCTATCCCTTTGTCCCCAGCAGTCCACTGGAGTGTAAGATCCCCGAGAACACTGACTACACGGTCTTGTCCATTTCCCTGTCTCCGAGCTGAGCAGAGTCTTGCGCAGAGGGACATTAACTGTGTGCTTGCAAAGTCAGTCCTGCCCCTTTCCTGCTAACTCCCTCCTCCCCATCTGTCCTTGCCCCAGGTCCTGCGATGTCACCCCCCTCAGACTGGGTCTGTATCATCGTGCGTGTGTCTCAGTATTCATGCTGAGTTCAGGGTCCAGCACAAAGAAGGTTCTCGCTAAGTGCTGGCTGGCTGAAGGAAGTCAGGAAGGAAACACTTGCCTTCAGGCTCTGCCTCTCTGCGGGACTCGGAGAGGGCCCCGCACTGGGTGGGCAATGCTCGTGTCAGAGCGTCTCCCCAGCAGCCACCGCTGGGTGCCCAGCTGTGTACCTGAAGCTCTGAGGTCCCTGTCTCCCCTAGAGCAGGGGGGAGGCTGGACGGCGTGAGGATGCGGGTGACCGAGTGACATGCGTATGGGACCCTCAGAAAACGCACAATGACACCCACCAACAAAGACACCATGGCAGCCAGGGATAGAAACAACTAGTGTATTGATTCAGGGAGAAGAGAAGGGGTGCAGATGGGAAATGGGAGGCAAGGGGCTCCTTAGTGTTCGCCAAAACCCGCTGCCGCACACCCTCCACCCTTCCTCCCCTTCCTCCTCTTCGGTGGGGCCCCAGCAGGCTCTCCCCCTTTCTAGTAGACCTCTCTCTCCCTCCTCCCCTACACCCACTTGACCCTGATCAACCTCCAGTGACTGGGCAAAGCCCACCTCTGGCTCTAAAGCTAGGTGAAGGCAGGCTCAGACTAACCTTTCTTCCCTTTCCTTCTACCTCCCGCCTCATTCCCATCTCTTGTCTAAATAACATATAGAAGAAGCAAACGCAGCTGGGACTTGGGAGAATTGAGTCACCCCGGGGCTAGGGAGAGGGGGGGACGGGGTGGGGCAGGCGGAGGAGCTTCTGCCAGGGGTAGTGGAACGATGGGGGCCGGCCCAGGGGCGAGGCTCAGCCCTCCTCCCTTGGAGGCTGGCGGAGCAGACTCCACACCTGCCTCTCAGGCACCATGTCACGGGGTCCCCGGGATGCGGGTGGCGGGCAGGGCAGAAAAGCAGAAACAAGGCTTTGTAAAAGCATCCCCTCTCCTTGGCTCCCTCTTTGGTTTTAAGGCAGATACGGAGTTTCTCGGAAGCAGGGAGAAAAGGGGGGGGATTGAGATAGATGCGCGCCTTTTTTTTTTTTTTTGGCTTATGTTTTTCCTTCGGTATAAAACCACTGTAGAAAATAACTTCTCTTAGAAAAACAAAAAACAAAACATAGAAGAAAAAATAAAGGGGTATTTTTCTTTGGCTTCAAACCCCTTCCCGTGAGGTGCAGGGCAGGGGGTGGGCATGAGGTGAGGAAGAAGCACGGGCCTCCGCCCCCACCCCTGCCTGGCAGGTCCCAGGTTACATGATGCTGCAGTTCTGGGGGCTCTAAGAGAGAAGAGAGAGCGGGAGAGGTGTGAGAGGCGATGTTGGGCCGCACCCTCCCTTCCCCTCTTAACCCTGCCCCGCCCCTGCCCTCCAATCTGGGGCTCAGACAGGAGCGGCAGGACGCTGGAGCAGCAACCCTCTAGGATCTTGGGCTGCGGGGAGGAGGCTCCCACTCCCCCGGGCTGCGGAAGAGAAGGCTCTCCCTCCCACAGGGCCGCCTGGTCCTAACCCTGGAGGACTAGGGTCCTCTGCCCGCGGGGTGGGGGTGTGGAGACAGAGGGCTGACTCACCTGGGTTCGGGGTCTGGAGTTGCCCAGGAGGTAGGAGCGGGTGACCAGGCTGTCCCCGAAGCTGCCACCCCCACTGCCCCCCACACTCCGGTAGCTGCGAGTGACTGTGACACTTGAGGCGGAGGAGCCAGAGGAGATGGATCCGCCCACCGGGGCTCCCGAGCCGCTGGCAGACGCCTTGTCTGCGGGCTGCCCGCAAGTCCCGCACAGCACGGTGCGCGAGCGCAGGTTGTACTCGGCGGGGTCCCCCGAGCTGCTGCCTGCGTGGGAGCCCTGAGGAGGGAGACAAGGCTCAGGCCGGACGGCGAGTCTGGGACTGACCGCTCAGGCCCAACACCCAGGCTCCGCGCTCCGGCAGGGTCCAGGCAGAAAGGTGGGCTTCTGCGCTCCGGCAGCCTAACTGGTGGGGGGCAGGGCTTGGGGCGGCAGCCTAACTGGTGGGGGGCAGGGCTTGGGGCGAGGGGGACGGACCTGGGCTGGGAAGAGGGGAAGGGAAGGACATGACAGGGGGAAGGGTCAGGAAGACTTGGGGACAGGCAGGCAACGGGAGCTGTGGCTCTGACTCTTGTCTTAGCTGCTCTAAGCTTCAGAGGGGAAGGTGACAGAGTGAGCAAGCTTCGACAGCGGCAGGCATGCAAAATTAACTGGGGAGGAGGGCAGGTGAGAGAGACCCTTCTCCCAGGAAAAATGGGGGAAATGAGAGGCCATGCATGTGACCAGGATGGGGAGGAGACAAGAAAGGAGATGCATGCAACAGAAGTGAGGGGGAGAGAGGCAGGGCTGCGCGCCCCACGTCTGTCCTCCCTTCCCCGCCCCGGGGGATCAATCCGGACTCTTGTCCACCGCTCCCATGGGAAGACTCCATGGCATCAGAAGTTCCCACTCCCTTCCTTACCAGAGTAGGGCACCCAGACACCTGGGGTCCCTGTTCAAGGTATAGGGAGGAGAGAGAAGAAAAGCCAGGGCAGCGAGTGAAGTTCCAAAACGTTCTTTAATGAGAAGACTTTTTTGGCAGGGGGAGGCCAGGGAGAGGGTGTCCCCAGGCCCGGCTGGGTGCCCTGGCGTGGGCTGGGCCTCAGCGGCGGCTGCCACTCACGTGGTGGTGATGGAGCAGATCGTCTCCATCCTCATCCTCGTCGTCCTCAACCACGGTCACCGAGCGCACCAGCTTGCGCATGGCCACCTCCTGCCGCGGACATAGGACAAGGCCCGAGGGTTAGGGCTGCGGGTCGGAGAAGGCGTGTGCAGCACACCCACCCCGCTGGCCACCAACAACCTGCTCACGCTCTGCCCCCGTCCAGGCTGCGACTTGCTTTGTCCTCGGGGGCGCTGGAGTTAAGAAACTTGTTTCTACTCCAGGGGCATGCGGTCAAGTTCTCTGGATAGAAGCACGATCTGCCCTTAACCATGCTCACTGTCTAACCCCCCACCCCTCCTGCTGCTAGGGGAGGTACCTCTGGGTCTGTACACGGGGTGGACAGTTTGAGACCTGGGAGAAAGCGGCCCTGAATTGGGGTGGGGGCAGCTGCCTCCAACCCTGGCCGCTGGGGGAAGCCTTGTGCAGTGAGAGGCCAGCCTGCGGCATACTCACTTCCCCAGTGGAGTTGATGAGGGCTGTGCGCAGGCTGTTTCCACAGCCCCAGGTGTTCTGCGCCTTCCACACCAGGTCGGTAGGGGGGCTGTGGGTGGCCCCAGCTCCTGCAGCCCAGATCTGGGGGAGGGAGAAATCATTAGAGAAAGGCACTCACACTCCAGCACACCCAGCCTCAGGCCAGCCCATCCCCACCCGAGGCCACCCCAGAGTCCCAAACACTCGGCCACTCACCGTCACCACCTGCCCGGCCTTCAGAGTGTACTTTGGAGGGAAGCGGTAGGTCAGCAGGGGGTCATCTCCATTCTGGCGCTTGATCTGCCAGTTGCCCATGGACTGGTCCTGCCCAGGAGGGAAGGGGCAGGTGAAAGAGGCTCCTTCAAGCTCTTAGAGGGTTTATCACCTTCTATTCCTCCCCTCACGGCTCTCCCCCCTCAAGGATAAATAACAGCTACATCCATGGGCACTTAGGCTGTACCAGACCTACTCAGTCCTTTCATCTTCCCAAGAACTCAAAGTTATTCATGCCTATTCTGCAGATGACGATGCTGGGAGAGGTTAAATACATTGCCCAAGAAGGTCTCACTGCTCTGATGAGTCCTGTAGCCAGGACTGGAACTGGAGTGTGGAGGAGATACCCACATTTGCCCTGGTCTGATGTGAGGAACAACCCTCCCCGCAAACTCCATCCCTTCACCTTCCAGGTTTTCTCCCTAACCCGACGGCATTTCTCACACCCGACCTGGGAGGCCTACCTCATTGGACTTGTTGCGCAGGCGCACGAACTTGCCCTCCTCATCCACCTCCTCCACGGCCACGCGCCCGCTGGTGCGCGCGTGCTGGGAGAAGCTGCTTCGGCTCTCGGTGGACTCCAGCTTGCGCTTTTTGGTGATGCTGCCCCCGCTCTGTGTCTGGGACGAGTGGGAGGAGGCCCGGCCTCGGCTGCGCTGCGAGGTAGGGCTGGGAGACAGGCGGAGCCTGTGGAAGGGGAGACAGGGTCAGGAGGTCTAGTCAAGGCAGGTGGCAGGCAGGCAGGAGGAAGCGGCCGCTAGCACCTCCCTGCCTCCCCCGAAGCCCACCTCTCCTCCTCGCCCTCCAGGAGCTTGCGGTAGGCGTGGATCTCCATGTCCAGGGCCAGCTTGATGTCCAGCAGCTCCTGGTACTCGTCCAGCTGCTGTTGCATCCTTGCCCGCATTTCCGCCATCTCCCGCTCCTTGTCTGCCAGCAGCCGCCGGCTGGTGTCGCGTTCACGGGCCAGCGAGTCCTCCAGGTCCCGCAGCTTCGCTTCCTTAGCTGCCAGCTAGTTGAGGGAGAAGGGGGGTCTGGTGAGCTCTCAAGGGCCCCGGGTATGGAGAGGTAAGGGACAGGGGTAGGGGCAGCCCCCTGGGGCACACCCCACCCCCACCCCCACCAACCCTGTCTTCAGATTCCCATCAGCGTCTTTCATGGACTCTAACGTGGCTGTGGCTGGCTGGCGACTGGGGAGTCCTTCTCAACCTCCGACTCAAATCTCTTATTAATTTGAGGCTAGAACCCACCTCCTCTGCCACAAATGGCACAGCCAGCTACAATATTGACACTGTTAACACCTCACTATGCCCGCAATGCAGGAGACCCCGGTTTGGTCCCTGGGTCTGGAAGATCCCCTGGAGAAGGGAATGGCTACCCATTCTCCAGTATTCTTGCCTGGGAAACCCCACGGACAGAGGAGCCTGGCAGGCTACAATCTCCGGGGTCGCAGAGAGTCAGACATGACTGAGCAACTAACACTTTCACTGTTTTTTTTTTTCCCCCACTTTTAACACCTCACAGTGAGTCTTGAGGCAGATCTAAGAGTTAGCGAGGATGGGGGTGATCTCCATATTCAAATGAGAAAACCCAGACTCTGAGAAGTGAAGGTCAGGCAGGCAAGATAAGAGGTAGACCTGAACAGCAAACAGGTCAAGTGACTCCAAACCCCGGGCTTTTCACCCAGTCTATGCTCCTGGGGGCATATTCTGCGCCCTCCCCTGTGGGGAGGGGACGGGAGGTGAGGGAGGCGGAAGGGGGAGGCGGGGGCAGCACCTGCTTCTGGAGCTGGCTGAGCTGGGCCGAGAGGCTGTCGATGCGGATGCGGGACTGCTGCAGCTCCTCGTGGGCGGCCCCCACCAGGTTGCTGTTCCTCTCCGCCGACTGCCTGGCGTTATCCAGCTGGCGGGGAGGACACAAGGGTTAGGACTGCAGGGACCGACGGGGAAGGAGGCAGGGACCGGAGAAGGACATCGCCGCTGCAGCCCGAGGTCCGGGGCAATCTCAGCTCCTGCCCCCGTCCGCCTGATCTCCCACAGGACATCTCGGGGCGGGGGCGGGGGGGGGGCAGTGGGGAAGGCTACTGGGGACAGAGGCAGCAGGGGAACCCCGGGAGAGTGAGCACCTTGGCAGAATAGGTCTTCTCCAGCTCCTTCTTGTACTGCTCCACCTGGTCCTCATGCTGGGCCCGCAACTCCTGCAGGGCATCCGCCAGCCGGCTCTCAAACTCCCGCTGCTTCCCATTGTCAATCTCGACCAGGCGCGTCTCATGGCGGCGTTTGGTCTCACGGAGCTCCTGGAAGGGGTGGACCCAGAGACCAAAATCAGAACTAGTCCTTTGAGGATGGGGCCCAAGTGGCTGAGCGCCCAGCCCAATCCTAACCCTGAACAAAGTCACTGTGAGCTCCACCTTAACCTGGGGGCTGGCCACCACTCCCCCCAGCCCTCACCCCCACTCCCCATCACTAGTATAAGCCAGCCTGCCAGGGGAGCTCTGCACACAGCTGATACCCCAGCCCAGCTCTGACATCTTTCACCACCGGCCCCAGTCCTCCGGTCTGCAGGACACAGTTCCCACCTCGCTGTAGATGTTCTTCTGGAAGTCCAGCTCCTCCTTCAGGGTCTGCAGCCGGTTCTCAGCATCCACTCGTCGCAGCATCTCATCCTGAAGTTGCTTCTTGGCCTCGCCCAGGGCTGCCTCGAGCTGAGAGGAAGGGGACGGAGGTCAGGGAGAGGGGTCATAGGACACCAGAGCTGGAAGGAAGCTGAGAAGGGGGTCATGTCCAGCACCTCCCTTTATATGTGGAGAAACAGGCCTAAGGGAGCAAGAGCCTTGGATGCCCACAGAAGTGATGACACATCTACTTCCTCGCAGTAATGACCTTGGATAGGTGCTGTGCTAATGAAAATATAGATAGTGCCTCCTCTCTCTATAGCCGTATTTTGCTACAGCCACTGCTCTAAAGGAAGTGTGTCCAGAGTACAGAAGGAACATGAGGGAAGGGACCAAAGTGTGCCTGAGGTGGTAGCGGGGGGCTTGTAGGAAGGCCTCCAGAGTCTGAGATCTGAAGGACAGGTGAGTGGGCAGACAGGAGCAAGTACAAGGGCGCAGAGGTACAAAAGCACACACGTGCACTTCAGGATCTTCGGAAGGCTCAGTACTGCTGAAGCCTGAAGGATGGGGCCCTGGGGGAGAGTGACGGCAGAGGTGGCTGGACTGGCAGGCAGGGGCTGGATCATGGACCCGTGGATCGCACCCTTACTGCCACAAAAAGATCCTCTGAAGCTTGAGTAGGGGTGCACCTTTCTTAGATCTTCATCTTAGAAAGCATAAGCTGGGCGGTGCAGCTGGGAAGGGCTGGGGGCAGGGCCTGGGAGGAGAAAGGCCCAGCCTTGATTTTCTAGCCAAACTGCTGGCTTCTCCTGGTCTCTCCACGGTGTACTATGGTGGCAAGGCCTAGCAGGGAAGAGAGCCCTGGACAGAGGTTTGGTGGATGACTCTAGTCCTGACCTTGCTCTGAGCAGATGTGGCTGTGAGATTGGGAACAAGCCTGCTTCTTTGATTCTGTTCCCTAGCTTTTAACATGAGACTAGATGCTGGAATGGATAGCAAAGTGTTTGAAAGTAAAGACTACCGTATACATTAAAAACATACGTCCATATATGATCCACCATCAGCTCCCAACTAGGGCTCTGTGGACAGACTACACTCTTCTCCCATCATCCAGAGAGGTCACGGCCGTCTACAGCAAGGCCAAACAGGAGGGATCCAGGGCCAGGCACAATTCATTTCAAAGCTAGATGGAAATGGCTTGTGGATTCTTTTAAATTCATGGTGCGAGACACCATGGGCAGCAAAGGAGGATGCACTATGGTCTGGATGGATGCAGCAATGCTAGGACACAGAAATGACTCTGATGCTGTGGGACAGGTCAGACCAGTCACCTCCTGAGAATGCCTGGAGTGGAGCAGTGAGTGTGCGTTTGGGCAGGGGGCAGGGACAAGGGTCAGGCGGGGTCTTGGGTGGGCCTCACCTTGGCCACTTGCCCCCGCAGGTCATGCAGCTCGCCCTCCAGCGTGCGCTTCTCGCTGAGAGCAGTGCTCAGTGCAGCTTCCTTGGAGTTGAGCAGAGCCTCCAGGTCCTTGAGCCGGGCCTGGGCAGCCATCAAGTCTCCCTCCTTCTTGGAATTGCTAAAGAAGCCAGAGAAGAGTGGGTTTAAGAGGAGGAGTCTGTATCCCCCAGGGAGTCAGAGTCAGGTCCCCCAGGGAGAGTAAGAAGTCAGGTCCTGGGAGGTCAGCGGCAGGACTTGGTTCTGCTATCCCCCAAGCTGCCAGGAGAGGGCATCCTTGGCCCTGGTTTGTTTGCATCTGCCCGCCTCGGGCTGGACTCCCACTTCTCCCAAGGCCCCCAAAACCCCTTTCCGGCTTCTCCACCCTTCCCATGACTCAGTGCTCAGGAACGTGCCTGAGGCCAAGGGCAAAGCTCGATCCCATGAGATGAATGCTTTTCCCTCTCTCCCCTCCCATTCCTTCCCAAAGAGACAGAACCACCTTTGTCTCCTGCCCCTTCCCACAAAGGGCCTTAACCTTCTCCCCCGACTCCACCCACCTTCCATTCAGCCCAGCCTCCTCCTCTGCAGAGATCCAGAGAGCCAGGCTCCTAGCCCTGGGGTCTGAGTGTCCCTGACGCTTATCAGTTTGAGTGCTAAAAGTGTCAGTCACCTCCCCTAGGCCCTTTACACACCAGGGACTGCTGGGAGGGGAAGTTTGGATAAAGCTCAGAGAGACCTGGAATGAAGTTGACCAGGCACTGTATTGACCTTTCCCTTTCTCAGACCCAGTCTGGGTCCCCTAATGGGGCAGAGCACAAGGGTTCCAGCCGTCCCTCTCTCTGGGCCTCATCAGAGCCTGAGAATGCTGAGCCCAACCTATCGACCACAAGCCCAGCATCTGGCTCCAGATGTGACCCCAGGCCTCCAGGTCCATCTGGGCTCCAGCCTTGAACCTCCACACTCCTCAAACTGGGTAAAGCTTTAACTAGAACCAATTCAAACGGGGGGTGGCCTCTGCCACCTCCCTTCCCTTTCTGGGCCCCTGATTATTTCTGCTGGATAGTGACCTGGAAAAATAGAGGGATCCTATTTTCTTAAAGACCTCTGGGGAACACAAGAACTTCCCAGTTGTCATGATCCCTTCCCCAATGTGTGGGGAGAGAAAGCTCTAGACGCAGGGAGGGGAAGGAAAGAGCCCAGGGGCCTAGTCCCAGCTGCCATCTGCGACTCATCAGACTTCAAGCATGAACCCACTTGGGCAGATGGAAAAAAGGAAAACCAAATGTGGGCAGGGGGAGAATGAACTCGATCCTGGAAAGGAGAAATGCCAACATTTTTCTCCTGCCACCAAGCCCTCGGCTCCAAGAGACCCAACAATTCAGTGTGAAGAAAGATGGAGACGCTCTGGACGGAGGGCCCAAGACTGAGGCGGTATGCTCCTGCCACTAGCTTAGAAGTCTTCAAACAGGAGTCACCTCCCCTCCGGCTGGGCTCCACTGCGAGGGGGAGAGAGTGCCACCCAGACAGGCAGGGGAAGGACGTGAAGATCTGGGGGGAGAGTACCCCCAGCCTTGCTCTGTCCAGGCCTCTGGCCACATTTCAGAACAAGTTGTTTAGAGCAAGAGTGTCTGTCTCCTGTGAAAAGAGGCCCTTCCAGACCTGAAGGATCTCTCCCCTCCTCCGTCTTAGCCAGAAAAGCTAAAAATAAAGTCAAAACCCAGCTCAGGTTTTGGCTGCCATCCGGCCCAGCCCCTGGCTGGGAGCACAGCCCCAACTTTCCATGACTTCAGAACTTTTCCGAAGCTGAGGCAGCTGTAGGGGGAGGAAAGAAGAAGAAGAAAAACCGCTGGTAAAGTGAAGCGACACGGCAGACATAGATTCCGAGTTCCTTGGGCAGACTCCAAGGCTGGCAGGGACTTCCCAGAACAGGCCTCCCTGCCCTGCAGGCTAACGGCTGGGAGGCTCTCAGAACTTAGAGAACTGGGAGGAGCTTCGCATAAATTCGGCTTAACCCCCTCCTTTTACAGATGAGGAAACTGAGGCACAGAGGAGGAAGGTGAGTGACCCTGGGTCAAACACAGCATGCAGCTCCGGGGACCCTGGCGGAGTCACAGTCAATTCTGGCAGCTGATCAGGACTCCTCCCCCTGCTCCTCCTCCTACTCAGCCACAGGTCTAGAGACGCCAGCAGGAGACAGGGCTCCTGATCCAGCCAGCCTGAGCTGGGAGAAGCAAGAAGGAGCACCTTGATGCTTCAGAAGACATCTCAAGGGTGTCTCTTCCCTAGTCCCGCCTCCATGGCCTCCTCAGACCCAGAGGAGAAACATCAGAAGTTCTCCTTGGAAATACCTTTCCTGTGAGAGTGCCAGGCAGACAGACACAGGAAAATGTAGCTGCATGGTCCCTGCTCTCGGGGGCTCACAGCCGGACAACTGCAGGATTTGGTCCTTCTCTAACCTCTTCAGTTAGGACTGCTCCCAAAGGTGGGGTGGTAGTAATACTAATATTACTACTAATAGACTAATACTAGTAATCATATAATGACAGCAAGCAGAGCTGACTGCGCACACGTTATGGTGGTTGTTCAGCCGCTAAGTGGTGTCTGATTCTTTGCTCTCAAGACTGTATTAACTGAATCGCCACAGCTTCCCCACTGAGACAGGCGCTAGCCCTAGGTGATGAAGGAAACAGGCTCGGAGAACTCTGCCCAGGGTCCCTCCAGGATCCTGCAGCAAGTCGGGGAGCAGAGGTGTGAATGGGTGCTGGATGGCTCCCCCTGCCCTGCTAATGGTCTCCAAAGAAATTAAGGGGACGATTTTCCTTCCCCTCCTGGCGGCTCTGATTAGCACTTAAGAGAGTTGCAATGAAAGGACGGAGACACACCAGGCAGATGAGGGAAACCACTTGAGCAAAAAGAGGGAAGCAAGGAAGAGCCTTTGTGGTTTTCTCAGTCAGGCTTGGGGAGCTCCCCTCTGCGGGGAAGCAGCTGCTATTACCCATGGGCTTATGACTCAGACCTCAGGAGCCCTGTGGCCAGGGAGCCACACGCACTCCCCAAGAGACGGCTGGGGGTGGGGCACGGAAGCCAGCGGCTCCCCAACCTCCTTGTCAGTCTTGCCTGTCCACTAGCTCCAAATGACATTGCTTCCTTAGTCGGGCTTCTGAACAGGGACCCCAAGCAGACACTGGCCAGGCGTTCAGCCCAAGCGGCGGTGCGGCCTGTGCCCCAGCCCACTGGGGGCCAGCAGTGGGAAAGCTGGGCACAGGCTGCCTCACCGTGGGCTGGCAAGGGGAGCTGGGAAGGGTGGGACCCAGGGGCTCCACATGTGACTCATCCTCCAGCAGACAATACCCGGGCAGGTGTCAGGAAATCCTCTAGGGCTCACAGGGGAGACCCTGGCTGTACCCACGTCCTGCCCAGCAACCCACCCCCCCAGCCCCGTGCCGCGCCAGAGGAGCCCACTCTCTCCCTCCCATCCGCCAGGCTCCTCCAGCACTGGAGTGGGTTCATCCCAGCGGGCTCCTGAGACAAGAAGGGCTGGGCATCCTGTTTCTAAACTCTTCCCACGGCTGGCAAATCTGATCGCAGAAGGCGGGAAAAGTCGGGTGGGGCAGGGCAGAAGAGCAGAGAGGAAAGGGATAAGGCCGACACACGGGAGCTGGGAGCGGGCTTGCGTGCTACCAGGCCGGGGCGCTATTACACAGAGGCTGGAGGGAGAGGGGAGCCGGCTTCAGGGCCACTGCCGGGCAGGACGCTAGGGGCTTCTTGCCCCGGGGTGGGGGTGGGGAGCAAGCGCCTGGCGCAGCAAAGGGGCTACGTGGGCACCGCGCCAAGCGCTGACCTGCCGGCTGAGTCACCCTCCTCAGCCCAGCTCGGATGCCAGATATGGAAGCCAGGGCGGCCACAGGCCTGTTTGGGCCCGGTTGCTGGGAGCAACTTGCTAGGCCCCGAGGGAAAGGCCCCCATTTCCTCCGCTGGACTGAGGAACACGAGGCGCGCAGAGACAGCCGGCTGGGGCTAAAAATAATCAGTGGGCGGGGCGGATGGCTACTGGGGCAGTGGACGAGCCCGGCCAGCCCGCCCGGGCTCCCTCAGACCCGCCCCAGGCTCACCGGCCCTCGGAGTTCCCCATCGCCCGGCGGAGAAGAGGGGGAGGGGAGGCAGGAGCATCGAGAATCCCGAGCCCCCGGCATTTCCTGCCTCACCAAAAACGGAGCCCCCTGTGGCCGGGCAGGGCAAAGCAGGGCTGGTTGTGCAGCCGTGAGTCCCAGCGCGGCCCTCTCCTCCCAGACGTCTAGACCTCTTCTCAGGCTGACTCCCTGCCAGGTGATGGGGCCCCTCCTGTGGCCACCCCAAGCCGGGCCCCCACGTTCCTACCACCCTTCCTTTTGTTCCAGCAACCCCTCCCACTGCGATGTATTCTCCCCTCCCTCCACCTATCCTAATCCACACCTGCCCCCTTGGTTTGAGCCCTGCTCAGCCCTGCGCCTCCAGACCCAGCCACACCTCTCTCCTCTTCCACATCCATTCAGCTGTTTTACCTGCTGCTTTATTCTCTTTCCAGCTATAAGTGTGTCTCGGGGCTTTTTCTGTTATGTCCCCAAATGCCCTGAGGCCAGAAGATTCATATACTCAAGGTTTCTAAGCGGGAACCTCCTTCTAGAACAATTCCTGCCCTTTTACAGGTGGGGAAACCGAGGCCTGGAAAAGAGTAGGCTCAGACCCTAAAACCCTGCCCACCCGGTCACCTGAGGACACTCAGAGCAATGGAGACAGGCACAGAACATGGCATGACGCACGCAGGGCGCGCAGAAAATGGGCAGCAACACCCAGGAAGAGAGCCTGGGAGACACTTGGACTTCTGCTCAATAGCTAGGAGTCACCCTAGTACCCAAGTGATGACACAGGCCTGGTGATGGGGTCCTCAGATATCAGCTACCTCACAGCTCTGCGTGGGGCCGAGAGGTTCCACAGTTCCCTCCCAAAAGGAACCACGGTGGGGCTTCCTGGCTGGTCTGTGGGTCTCCATCACTCTCAGGTATGGGCAGGAGGTGGAAGCGCTGGGACACTTGGTTCCCCACTCTGGCTTTCAAGGCACCAGCCCTCTCTGGAAAGGAGAACTTAAAGAGAGGAAGTGACAGGGGCAGGTGTTCTAGGGACTGAGAAGCCCCTTGAACCGTCCCCAAAGGCCACCCTGTGGAAGGGCTGAATGTCTTACACCTGGAAAGTACACGGGAGGATCCCAGTACGGACCCCCCACCCAGGCACACGCACCCACAGCAGGCACGGCTCTGCTTCCGCACGCCTCCCTTGGGTGTGACAACCACCACATGTGCTCGGGGTCCGAGGGCCCTCAGATCCCCTTCCAGAGCTGCTAGGCTCCCAGCTGTCCTCACCCCAGACAAAGCCAGGTCTTAATTCCAGGCAAAGGGAGGGTTGGAATGGGGGAACTGGTGCTGAGAAGGGGCACAGGAGGCCTGTTGACATGTTCAGACGCAACTCCAGCAGAGGCGCTGGGCCTGGCGCAGGGCCAGGCCTGAGTCACAGCTGCTGGGCGTATCAACGTGGCATTGTGCAGCAGTAGGAGAGGCCTACAGTCAGAGGCCGGTGCGCTGGGGTCCTGGACAACAGGCGGCAGGCTTCCTGACCAACCGCTCCCTCCTGCCAAACTCCACTTTCCTTCTTCCTGGCCTGTCTCTCCAGAAATCATTCCTGTGTTGTCATAAAAATGCAGGCCAAGGCCTGGAACAGACCAAAAGAAGGGCATGGAGGGGGAGAAGGATGGCCTAGGAAGAGGTAGGAGGTCCTGGGTGTGGGAGGGAGGGAGGGAAGCCACTGGCCAACAGGTGGGACATTCAGGGGATCCCTACAAGAAAGCGATTCAGTTGTCCCTTTGGAATGTATTAACCTTCCATCTGGTGGCTCATGGTGATTAACCCTGACAACAGCAGGGAGAAGGTGGGAGCCGCACCCCAAGATGGATAAAGGAAGTTGGGGAGGACCTAGGAGTTCTGGTCCTGCTGCATTCCAGCTCCAGCCTTGGAAGATGCAACGCTGTCTACCAGCCGGCAGAGGGTGGCAGCGTCATCAGAGCTATGGGAGGAGGAAGGGGGGGTGCCTTGGCAATCCCAAACATCCCCCTCTGAACTGCCAGGGACTGCGCTCCTGGAAATCAAGGGTCTCTTACTTCCCTGAGCCAGTACCTAAAGGAATTCCTGTATTGTCCCCCTCCATCCGTCCCCCATTTGATTCAGATCCTCCTCCTTCTTCCTGCCACTCAGCAAGATCACTCAAAAGTAGTTTTCAAAAAAAGGCCGTCCCTTAGTCTCTCTTTCTCTGACTGGATAATTCAGGGTCTCCCGTCCACTCTCTACTCTGCCCTCTACCGTGACTCAGCTCCTCTGCTGGGCCTGGGATTTCGGCCAGAATTATTCCAGGTTTCGACAGGCAGGATTAAGGCTTCCTCACGAAAGGACAGGGGAGCGTGGCCCCCTACTCTGCCCCACCTCCTTCCCAAACTATCCCCTTCCCTGAGTTTTAAGGGGCAAGACCTCCTCACAGCCCACCCTCAGGCTGGGGGAGCCAGAATGGGGGCAGGAAGAACAGAAGGTGGGCAGTTCAAGGTCACCCTGCACCTCCCTCTGATTCCCGCCCCTGCTGTCTAATCCCGGCCAGCACTAAGGTAACGGTCCTGCCTGCCCCAGAGCCTCCGCTTCTTCTCCAGCACAGGTCCACGGGACTCCCCTGCATGGTACAGCCTCAAGGGAGGTACGTTCAAAATATAGTATCCTTTCCTACTAGTAATAAAAACAAAGCCTAAGCCAAGAGTGTAATGTCATAATAATTACCTGTTTCTCACAAACTTTCTTGGAGAAAGAGAGGAGGGTGTTAGTACTTTTAATTCCACCGCTTGTGGGAAATATTTCTAGTGAGAATAGCATTGGCTATTAACTATTTTCACATCAATTATATCTGATTTTTATATGCACAGCTTGGTATTTTAAAGAACTGTTTTCTCACTTTGTGGGTCATGGTATTACTTTGGAACTGGAGGGATCTCTGGAGATCTTCCGCCCTAACCCCTTTCTTTTACAGCTAGGGAAATCCAGAGGTGGAGGGTGATTTCTTCAAGGTCACACAGCAGTTTAGAGGCAGGGCTAACCCTGGAACTAAGGACACGGAGGGTCAGGGCTGTTCTCGCTATCTCATGCTACCTGTCAGTTTGTGGATAGATCACCTTGCCTTTTGTTAAGTGACCGGAGACCCTGCAGCCTCCCCCATAGAACCTCTTTCCCCGCCATCTCCAAGAATATTAGAGCTTAGCCTGTGTCATCTTCAGTTCAGGAGTGGGGGTTTGAGGGGCCAGGGAGGTAAGAATGGAATGAACTGTCCTGGACCTCTGAGCCAGACCTGGTCCTGGCTGCTGAAGCTGCTAAAGGTGGTCAGGGGCTGGGGAGGAGGGAGACTGGAGGGTGTGGGGAGGAGGGCACAGGGGAGCAGAGGGCACAGTTGGTAGGTAAAGCCATCTCCTCCCAGTTGTCCCCCCAGCTGTCCCTGCCTTCAGCCCTGACACTGAGCTTCTGAATCAGTGGGGGTGGGCCTGGGAGGGTGGACAATGGGCATTTTCCGTGCAAGAGTAAGCCTCAGATCCCTGGAGGCCAGGGGATGTGCCAGGGACCGGGCATCAATCGTGGGAAGGCCGTCGGGACCCTAGCAGGAATTAGTCTTTCTTGTTTCACTTGGGCTCCTCAAGTACTTACAGCTCAGCCCCTGGCGTTAATTGTACTTTCTTCTTTCCATTTGAATAAGAATGTGGACTTCAGGGTGAGGGGCAGGGTGGAGAAATGACAACAGGAGCGCCCTTAGGTGAGGACTGAGGCCCAGGTATCCTCAAAGGCCTCCATCCCCGTTATCCTTATATATCTGCCAAAGGGCACAGTTTCTTACACATCCAGGTAGGCAATTCCCATGACAAGTCCCAAGACAGTCTCAAGACAGGAATTACCAGCCTCTCACAGCTCATGATTCATGGCCTAGAAGGGTCCTGGGTCTTTCCAGGTATGGGCTGTGGCAAAGGCTATTGATCAAGTGATAACAGGCCCTGCAGGACAGCAGAATATTAAGGCAACGCTGGCCTCACAGCAGAATCTCCAGACTGCAAGGGTGCACTTTAGTCACCCCAGCCCACCTTCCACAACCTACAACCTGTCCCTGAAGCTAGAGAAGTGAGGTTTAATGGTGCGTGTGTGCGTGCTAAGTCACTTCTGTCATGTCCAACTCTGTGCAGCCTTATGGACTGTAGCCCCCCCAGGCTCCTCTGTCCATGGGGATTCTCCAGGCAAGAATACTGGAGTGGGTCGCCATGCCCTCCTCCAGGGGATCTTCCTGACCCAGAAATTGAACTCGCATCCCTTATGTCTCCCACACTGGCAGGTGAATCCTTTACCACTAACGCCACCTGGGAAGCCCAAGGTTTAATGGTAGGAGCACTCAAATGAGAGTCAGAAGACCCGTGCTCAAGTCTGGGCCTGTCACTCATTGGCTGTGTACACGGGACAAGCCTTCGCACCTCTCTCTGGTTTTCCCTGTTCTTATCCTGATGAGAGCTTAGAAGAACCTGGGCCTGCAGGTCCCTGTGTGTCCTGACTGAGGCCATCATGTAAGGCGGGCAATTCAGGAAGTCGTCGGGGACCCAAGGCCTTGTTTGAGGGGAAGGGATGCTTCTGCTTTGTGGGTCTGGGATCTCCCCACTTCTGACTCAGCCTTCCTCTACCAGTTCCGTTTGGGAAGACACAGACCCTGGCACCAACCCGCAGCCCAAGCCCGTAACTCTGGACTCTACTCTAGAACTACTTGTGCACACTGTCTGTCAGGAGCCCCAGTTCCAGACCACCACCTAAGGAAGGAGGCAGAAAAGGATCCCAGGATGCAGTGGGGAGCGGGGAGCAGAGATGCAGACACTCAGACCCCCACCCCTCCCTTTAAGACATCTGCTGTCTCCACCCTGTCTCTTGCAAAGCCACTGGGGTGGGAGGGAGGGGGGCAGTATCTGAGTCATCCACCCAGCTGTCCTGCCTGGGATGGGGCCTAGCTCCAAGCCTCGACCCCAGGCCGGCCTCCCCTGATGCTTTTAACCTCCTCTTTCTTCCTGCAACTAGGTGTTCAAACCCCCTGGGCTCCAGAATAAAGGATGTGAGTCTGTGTTTGTGGGCAGGAGCAGTGTTTCTGCTTGGAGCCTATAACCCAGTCTGATGAGAGGGGGCCCCAAAGCCCTGGGTGTGGTCAAGGTACCCAGGCTGGGCCAGGAATCACCACAAGATCTTACAGATAGCTCTGCATCCCAACCCAAAGCCTGGCCCTGAACTCTGAGCTCTAATTAAACATTAAACCAGACAACACCTTCTCTCTAGGCTTTAGTGGGAGGAGTTAGGACAATGCCTTTCTTCCTCTCCCAAATTCTTCATGCCATTCTTCACCTCACCCTGAGCAAAGCAGACACAAAAGGGAACAAATCCTTGCTCCTCCCACTGGGGACATAGAAGGGGACAGAAACCCCAATCTGAGCCCTCTTTGTCTCCACCCAGCCTCCTATCAGCCTAGGATCCAGGTGTGCAAAACCACCCCCCCTCTTCCGGAAGCCCAGCACCCCCAGCCAGGATCAGTGGGGGAGAGGAGAGGCAGGCAGCTAAATATAACAAGTACACACACCACCCCCGGCCCTGTCCCACGTGCGTGCACACCCGCCTGGTGTCCCAGACCGGGACAGCTGCGCCAGGAGGCAGAGACAGACTGGCGTGGCTGGGTTAGCGAGAGACCATAGACTCCACTCGTTCTGTTCCCTGGTCAACACCTTCCCCAGAAAAAGACCTGCTAAGAATGCTCTTGGCAGGGACCTGCATGGTAGTAGTTTGGTAGCTGGGTCAACTAGTTTAGAACACTAATTCTCTGGGACTCCCCTAGCTTGCCTCTTGTCTGCCCTGTTAACTAAGTTATACATATCACTAGTGGACAATGACAGAAATGATCCCTTTCAACAGATAGTCACTCTGAGTTCCCTGGTTGCCTAATGGTTAGGGTTCCTGGCTTTGGATCCCTGGTCTGATCGGGGAACTGACACCCAGAAAGCCACTGGGCTTGGGAGTTGGGGGGAGAGTCACCTGCCTGCCCACACCATTTCTATCTACTCTTCACTAGGGGATGATGCCAGGGGCTGGGGGCTAGCAAAGGGGTATAAAGAGTAGCAAATACACAGCGCTTCTGAGAGGAGCATGAGCCTGGAGAAGATGATGCAAAGGGGAAGAAGAGAAGACAAACCATTACAGCCCCAACCAGGGATCTCCAAGCACCTTTAGTGCTCTCTGGCTGAGGTCTTCACAGAAAACAAATCCTTGGGGAGCTGAAGAGGGCCTAAACTTCCCAGCTCCAAAGGCCTTTTTAGAAAAGAGGGAGGAGACAAGTAGGGTGCGGTAGGGTGGGGCAGGGATGGGTAAGGTAGGAGGGGCCTGAATCTTCCAACGGCTGGATTTCAAAAATGTCACAGTATTCCAGTAGTGTAATAAGGCAAAGAACAATAACAAAAAAAAAAAAGTCCCAGTGGCTGAGAGGACCGGCCAGAGCAAAGGCTGCTAGGCTTGGCTTGGAAAATGAAAGTGGCTCACCCCAAGAAAGGAGGCAGGGAGGGACAGAGTCCAGATCCTCCTCCGAAAACTCCAGGCAGAGGGTGAGGGTGGGGAGGTGGGGAAGGGGAGGTACAGACCTGGGCATACATAACACAACTTCCTGAGCCGGGAGCCTCTACCCTCCGTCTCCCTCCCTCCCTTGCATTCCTGGGCCAAGCAGGCCAAGGACTGTGGGAGCTGCGGGGGAGCGGCTCTCCTGGAGCTGATCGGTGGGCCTGTCAGAGGCCAGGGGAAGCCCCAGACATGCAGGGCATAAAGGAGCACTTCAAAACTCTTAACAGGAACCCGAGAAAGGGCTGTGCAGTGAGGGTCATCGCCGTGCCCCTGCAGGGGAGAAAGGGGGTCACCCGGCTTTGATGAACTCTCTCTGGCACCACTGGACATCTCCCAGCCTAGGAGCTCTGTTCTAGTGGGTGTCATGTGTTCAGAGTCAGGCTGGGCAAAGTTGGCACGGTGCCAAGACTGCCAAGAAAGTTCCAACAGGACCCTTTCACCTACTCCTAAGTGTCTTGGGTGCCTAGATGTCTTAGACCTGGCAAGGCCAGTTCGGCTTTGCCCAAGGCCCTCTCCCAGGCCCCAAATGATTGGCAAATCCCACCCTGACAGAATGTGGGCCTGCCACCAGCTCCTACTTGGCCCTGATGAACCCCGCCATTCCTTATACACCCCACCCTCTCCCAGAGACCTCTCCCTGCTCAGTCCTGTCTTGACAATTTCCCTTGGCACTGCCAGTCACTCGCTGGGGGCAGTTCCGGGAGGGAGGAGACTATATGGCAAAGTTATCAGCCGCCTGGAGCCCGGGCAGGGCCGGCAGTCCATCTGCCCCTCCGCTCCTCTCCGCTCCTCTCCCGGCCCCACGCCGCCACTCACCGCGCCTTCAGCTCCTTGAATTCCTCTCGCACTTTGCTCAGCTCCAGCTGCAGGCGGGCGCGCTCCTTGGCCACCGAGTCGAGGGTCTTGCGGGCATCCCCCAGCTCGGCCTCGTAGGCGGCCTTTATGCCAGACACCTCGCGGCTGACCACCTCCTCAGACTCAGTGATGCGAAGGCGCAGACCCGCATTCTCCGTTTCCAGCGAGCGCACGCGGTCGATGTAGACAGCCAAGCGGTCATTGAGCTCCTGGAGGTCCTCCTTCTCCTGCAGCCGGGTGATGCGGGTGGGTGTCAGCGGGGTGGAGCTGGCCTGCGCCCCGCTGCGGGTGGCGCGCCGCTGGGACGGGGTCTCCATGGCCGGCAGGGTGGCAGCACTGCCCGAGGGGCAGAGGTCCCGGGAAGGACGCGGGGCTCAGGCCGAAGGACAGAGACTGCTGGGGCAGGAGCGCGCCGGCCGGCTGGCTCCTGGCAGGCTTGAGGATCTGGGCCGGGCGCAGTCGGACCTCGGGATCTGGGTTGGCGGGTGTTGGATGCGGAGCTCCCGCGAACACTCTGAGTCACCGGCTCCCGGGCAAAGGCTCTAATAGGTCTAGGGAATGGGAGGAGGGGCCACTCTCTTAAAGGGGCCGTCGCTAACCCACAGGGGTGGGAGAGGGAGGGGTGAGCAGGGGAGACGGCTGCCCGGGGTAGGGCCCCACCCTCCCTCAGGCACCCCCACGTGCCTGGGGCTTCCCTGAAGCTCGCCTCTAGGTCTCTACCTGCTCAGCGATCCAAGCTGAAAGCTTGCCCCCACTGCCTCAGGCCTTAGAGGGGGTAAAGGGCAGAGCCAAGGGGTGAGGCTGGGTGGGCAAAGGGCAGGGGGAAGAGGAGCAGTAAGCACAAATCAAGGGAAGGCGCCAGGCAGGCAGATCCAGGAAAGTGGGGGGGGAGGGTTGAGGCTGGTGCCCACGAGGGTGACTCACTCTTCTTCCACCACTGGCTCCCCCTTTTCCTCCCCATAGTAATAGTGACTCACCCCTACTCCCCCCCCACCCCCCCACCCCCCCACCCCCCCTCCATGAGTGGGCAGTCCATTCAAAGCGGCATCTCAGTATGCCAGGGTGGGGTGGGGAAGTATGCCTGGGTTCCCTGGGGTGGTTGGAGGGAGGGCTGCCACAAAGTTCTGGATCCTGAGCTCCTTTTACACCCTCGAATTCAGGGTGGGGACCAGAGTTCGGGGTCCTTCTTTTCCTATCTTCTGCCCCAGCTTAATCTCCCTTTGAAATCAACCATTGGATCTTAGACTCAAAGAACAACCCCCAAGCCCCAGAGAAGGTCAAGAATAGGACCCAAGTACTGCCCACCCTGTCCCCTTCCTTTGGACTCAAGCAGTCAGAAAAAGAGCCTGCCTGAGGTTCCTCCCAGCTTTGGTCCCTTTCTAGTTCTCAGCCCAGCCCAGCCCACCCCACCAACCCCAGAACTGTACTTATTTTTTTTTTCCAGGACTGTACTTATTTTAATGGATAATTTAAAACAGATACCAGAGCTGTGCATGCATTCATCACATTGCCAGGACACCAGGTCCCAAATTTTTGTGGTTCCCAAAGGGGCCTGAAAGGGGGAGCAGGGCTGGGGGCTGGACAGCCAATGTTGGGTCTCCATCCTGGTTTCAGCCAGAAAAGGGGGTTGATGGGGGTGGAGACAGCAAAGACGCCCACAACCTTGCTGACTGCTGGGCCAGCACTGCACTTATCTCCACATTCCTCTCTGACCAGGTCTGCTTTGCCACTGGCTCTGGGGAGGGGCCAGGCCTTCTCACAAAACAGGATCATCCAAGTCCCTGAGCTTCCCCACCCCAGGCTCTGGAGCTTCCATCCTCAGCAGACCCCTTTAATCAGCCTCCTACTCTCCTCTCCCATCCGGGCCCTGGCCCCACCAACCATCTCATCCTAAGAGGTGGCAGAGGCTGAGGCTCCAGAACCCATGTGCTTTCCTGCCCTGCCCCTGGGCCTCCCATGGCTTATTCTCTGATGAGGAACTGGGGAAATTAAATTATGTTGCTAACTCCTACAGCTCCAGGATACCAGGATACACAAGAGAAATGGGGCTGGACAGCTCTTCTGTTCTGGAGCTGGCTTCAGAGTGACAAGGGGCTGGGGCGGGATTAAGGCAGGGACTCTGAGTGTTCAGGGAGAGAAGCCCTCTCTGAGGGATGGCGGGTTCCCACCTACAGGGGTTGACTGGGCAGGGTGGTGAGCATGCAGGGTACTCAGAGTTGGGGGACCCGGGATATGGTTCCCCTCCCTGCAGCCCCCTCCCTCAGGGTGGGGCACCCACCGTCAGCTTCCCAGACAAAACAGAAAGTCTTTCCCTGTTTCTCCCTCTCGTGTTCCCCAAGTTAGAACCAGAGGTGGGGTGAATGAGCCAGTGAAACGTGAGGGACAGTGGCTGTTCCCACTGCTTCAGCCCCCCTCCACAGGGCCCCCCTCCCCGCCTGGCCTGGCCTGACTTCCCCTCCTGGCTGGGGAGGCAAAATTACACTTAACCCTTTCCCTCTCAGACCTCCCCATCTTTAAGAAAAGAGGCAGGATAAAGGAGAGGGGCTTCTCAGCCTAAGTTTCTCTCTTTCCAAAGGGTTCATTCACCACCACCACTACCACAATGGCCTCAGTCCTAAACCTGAACTTCAAAGTGGGCCTTTACCCTAAACATTCAAGCCTAACTCTGAATCCCAAATGTCATCATCTGCTCTGCCCCTGCCAGGGTGTAGATGGCCTGTCCCAGCAAAAGCAGAAGGCAGGGAAGGCCAGGTCCAGAGGAGCGGAGCCTGCTGGGGGTGAGGGTTGGCAAGAGTGGTGTCTGGGTGGAGACCAGTTTCCAATCCTGTGTCTCACTTGGCCAGGTGATGACAGGTCTACTACTGAATTCTCTGGGCCTCAGCTTCCTCATCTGTAACAGGGGCAGAGTGGCTGTCAAAGAAATGAGGGTTGAGCTACTATGTTTGCTTTATAGGGAGTTGTCCACCAGTAGGCAAAACAGGAAGAGGCAATACCAAGCACAAGTGGTTAAAGAGCAGCAGAGAACCCTGAACTGGATAATGAATTCCAAATGGGTTCCAGAAGCCTGGAAGCTGGAACATTAGTAAGTGATATTAGAATATAGTTGTTGAGTGCAAGGGTCCAACTATCAGAATACAATTGTTGGGCAGTGGAACAGACACTTGTCTTAAAGACCAATGACCTTGGGGAGGGGACCCTCTTCTTTCCCAAAGCATCTTGGACATCTGTGTCCCTAACACTTGGCCCAGTGCTTGCATTTAGGAGGTGCTCAGTGTTTCTTAAATGAACAAATGCATCTGGCCCTGCCACTTCTCAGTTGACTGACTTTGGGCAAGTTCTGTCTTTTCTTTCAGCCTGTTTCCTTGTCTATAGCATGGGGATGCTGCCATGATTAAGTCACATGCATTTAAAGGGAGGCTTCAAAAATAAAAAATAAAGGGAGGCTTCTTGGAGGAGGTAGGTTTCAGGCTTTACAGAAGTGCCTTATGCACAGAGTGAATTCACTCATCCAACAAAGATTTATTGAATACCCACTGTGTGCCAGGCACTGCTCTAGACACTAAGGAGACAGCAGTGAATAAAACAGATCAAAA
Source organism: Cervus elaphus (assembly GCF_910594005.1). NCBI lineage: Eukaryota > Metazoa > Chordata > Mammalia > Artiodactyla > Cervidae > Cervus > Cervus elaphus. Next base: position 37,819,851 of record NC_057834.1, read on the forward strand.
TCCCAACCCTCATGGAGCTGACATCCGAGTGGAGGGAGAGGGTCCATAAATAAAAGACAAAATTATAGTTTGTTGCGGCTTCCCCAGTGGCTCAGTGTTAAAGAATCTGCCTGCCAAAGCGGGAGTCACAAAAGATACAGGTTCGATCCCTGGTGAAGATCCCCTAGAGGAGCGCATGGCAACCCACTCCAGTATTCTTGCCTGGAGAATCCTGTGGACAGAGGAGCCTTTCGGGCTACAGTCCGGAGGGTCACAAAGAGTCGGACACAACTGAAGTGACCTAGCATGCACGCATGCACGCACGTAGGATTCTGCTCAACAAACTGGGTAACTGACACTTTTAGTACGTTTTCACAAACATTCTCAATGTGGTCCACAAAACCACCTTATAGGCTGGAGATCATCTCCCTGTTTTACTGCTAAGGCTGACTTTCCCAAAACTAGACATTAATCGGCCGAGCCCAGAACATGGAAGAGGTGGCCTGGACCAGGATTCCTTCACTTCTTATGCTACTTTGATGGGACGTGTGGGACGAGTTGGGGTAGACTGGTGCTGGGAGGAATTCTGTACAGGGGTGCTGAAGTGGGCAAGAGCTGAGGAGGGTACACAGTTCAGCTGAGCAGGGAGACACTAGAGGTGAGGTGGGAAAGTATGGGAGGAAAGGCAGGACTGGAGAAGAGGGAGATGGAGGCAGCCACCTGGCTCTGGGATGGAGACCTGTGGGAGGGAATCTGGCTGCTTGATAAGGCTGGGCTCAAGAAGGAGAGAAGGGAGGCCTTGAGACCTGCAAGGAAGGAGTCAGAGGCAGCAAGTTAAACAGAGTGGGCTCAGCAGAAGGGTGAAATGAGGAGGGCTTTGAGGGGCGTACTAATAACGATTCATGTGGGGAGCATTTGTGGAGTACCTACTGGTATTAGGCACTAGGTAGCCACATTATTGTGTTGAACCTATACAATAGCTCTACATGGTAAGTACTGTTATTAGCCCTATTTTACAGATGAGGAAACTGAAGCCCAGGGAGATTAAATTATTCCTTTAAGGCAGGGATTGTCAAAGTTTGCCCTATTGACATTTTGGGCCAGATAATTCTTTGTTGGGTGGGGAAGGGTCTGGGCACTGTGGGATATTTTGCTGCCTCCCTGGCCCTCTATCCACCTCTGCCCTCAGTTTATGACAATCAAAAATATCTTCAGACAGTGCCAGTGTCCCCTGTGGGGCAAAATCACCTCCAGTTGTGAACCACTTACCTAAGGTCATACGGTGAGTAGCAGGGCTGAGATTTTAATACAGGTGGACTTGACTTTGAACACCAAGCACTTACTATCAGGCTGTAATTCTAGACAGGTAGGAGTGGGAGAGAGAGAAGCGTTCAAATGGGTCCTAGGCCACTGGGGAGACAACTCCCCTGTAGGGATGGGAAGAGGGGAACTCCTGGAGGAGGGTCTAGGGAGTGGAGGCTGATTTGGAAAGTGGGAGCTGGCTGAGAGCCATGGTTTGAGGATCGCTTTATAGTAGGTTCCAGAGGGAAGGTCCCTTTCTTATTCATTCTTTGATCACAGGGTCTGGCACAGAACACCTGTTGAACTGCTGAGTCACTCGTGCACAGGTGAATATTATAACCTTGAGAGTGGAAGGACTCGCCTGTTCTGTAAGTGGTTGTCATGTACAAGGCACCCGGCGAGGGGCTGTGTGGGGCTGATCCCACTTAATCTCCACCTAAGCCCTAGGAAGGAGGTATTGCTAGGCATTGGCAGGTATTGGCATTTTATGGATCAAAACCCCCAGACTCTGAAAGGTTGGCTAATTGACCTCAGGCCGCCCAGCTGATTAGACTGCCTTCTTCCTACTCAGCCTCAGCTAGATGGGATGATGCAGGCTGTAGGCAATTCTTTTAGCTTAGTTTAGCCAGGAAGGCCCTTAGAAGGAATGTGTTTGACACATTCCTTTGGAAAGACAAAGAACTCCTCATTTGAATGAAATCTCACCCCCTAATATACTACATGACAGAGGCAGAGCCTCTCTAGCAGGGAAATTTTGGGACCCCTTCTTGGTGATCCCTTGCCCAGAGGGCCCTCAGGGCTCTGGGGAATAAGCAAGCCCCCTTTGTTTACAAGTAGGCTTCTAAGGCTAGAGGAGAAAAGATTTGCCCAAGGTCACACAGGTAGGCCTGCCCAGAACTCCTGAAATAGTGCTCTGACCCTATCATATGCTACCACAGGAGACATAACACCCTGCACACATTTGAGGGAGGGCACCTCAAGGGAGGGAATTAATATCACCTTGATGTGGGGTTGCTGGCTGCTGAGCCAGAGTCCACGTCTATTCCTTCAGGAAACCAGCCTGGTCAGAAAGGGCCGCTGGATAATGGGCAGAGAACCAGTCTTTTACATCTCACACCTGGCTGGGCAGGTCTCCCAGGTGTGGCCCTTTCATAATCAAGATTACTACCATAACAGTCTCAAATCTCTTAGAGATGCACAAATATCATTACCCTCATCATACAGATGAGGAAATTGAGGCTTGGGCGGGTTAACTGATTTGCTCAAGGCCACGCAGCAGACAAGTGACAGAAGGAGGCCTCAAACCCCAGGTGTCCGCCTCCAGGTTAACTAACATCCCACTTCTTCAGCTCAAACCCTGAGGAGACAAATCCAACAGCAAGATCCGAGGATCTGCCTGGGAGCTCCAGCCCAACATTTCAAACCCCCTTCCCTACCCAACTGGGCCAAGAGAGCCGCCCACCTGAGAGCCTCTAGTTTCCAGAACTGTCACAGGACACACCAGAATACACACCAGACTAGGGCCAGAGAGGAACTCCGCAGTGACAGCTCCCTCTCTGATCGCCATGCCCCAGATTTGGCCCCGCCCACCAGGTGAGGGTGGGGGAGGGTGGGCGTGGAAGGGGCGGGGCACCGAAGACGTGGGTGGAGCCATGTGGCCCGGCTGGCCCGGGGCTGATCGGCTGGAGCTGGTAGGTTGGCTCGGGCTCTGGCTGGGTGGTTCCTCCCTCCTTCCCGCCCGGAGGCGGGCAGTGCTGACGGCTCGTGCTGACGCAGGCGCCTGCGTGTGGGCGGCTGCCTGTGAGTCTGTGTGTCTCTATGTGTGTGTGGTTGCTGGGGCCTCCCAGGTCTCCTAAATGGGGGTTTCCTCTCCCTGTTGTCAAGGAAACAAACAGAAGCTCCACAACTCCAGGGCTGGGGCTGGAAGAGCAGGGACCTCAAGCCCTACACACCCATACATTTCCAGAAGGTGAGGCAGAAAAGGATTCCCTGTCCCCCTCGGCTCTCAGGGTACTGACCAAACGTGACCAAACAGTGGGGCCTTGAAACTGGAGTAGCGACCTGCGCTGTTTGCAGAGCACTGGGGAGTTTCTTAAGACAAGGATCTAGCGCTGCTCAAACCAGGACAGGTCCTGGCAAACCGGACAACTGGTCTCCCTACATGTTCATCCAAGTTTTGTGGGGAGCCTCTTTTTAAGACATAAGAATATCTTTTACAGATTTTACACAGATATATGACCATGTGGAAACGTGGGCAGACTCCTCTGAGGGTCTTGGAAAGGCCTGTGCAGCTGAGGGTCCCTGAGCTTCCCCTTCACCACCTGCACTAGAAACCCACCTGAGGCCCCAGCCCCCACAGCCCTTCAGTCACTTTGAAGGCTACCCCCCTCCCCCACCAGGCACTCACACTAGGGGGATCCACTGGGAAGGTGAACTCCTGAAAGGAGGATGGTGTTAATCTGATTTCCTGGTGGGTGGACCGAGCAAAGGGCTCTTTCTGGAGAAGTGGTTGGGCGGCCAGGTGGGGCAGGTGGATCGGCAGCGTCTCCGCCAAGATCAAGAGCTCCTGGAGAGAGGCGCCATGGGTGGGGGCGGAACTGTGTTGGGCCAATGCTTCAGCATTCATTGCCTAGAAGCCAGAACCTCGGAGCTGGGAGGAGTTAGGGCACCACACAGACCAACCCCCTCATTTCTAGACCCACGTTGGTCGAACTCCCCAGATTGCCCTGTCCCACCATCCCTATGCCGCCCACAGGCCTGCCCCAGAGTAGCACCCCATTTGCCCTCTTTGTCCAGTAAATCCAAAGCTTACAGGGCACCCTGAGAGCCCACCTCACTTTGGCCCTCGACCCTTGAGGGGCTCTTCATCAGAGTAACAGGTAATGGGGAAACCACTGGAGCAAGGGTGGGGCAGCAGGGCCCTGGTCGGGAGAGACAGGATGCACGGGCTAAGGCTGGGCTCCCAGGCTGCCCAGGGAGGGGCAAAGGGGGCATCTGTTTCCTCTTGGCCAGGATTCCCTCAATCTCATCCCCAGAGGAGGTGAAAATGGTGCTGGCTTCCCAAAGCAGAGCTTCCTGGCCTGGGAATGGAGGATGGTTGAAGTGTCCATCAAAACATCCTGTATCCCCCTCTTCCCTCTGCCTGGAGCTTCAGGGAGCTCAGTTAGGGTTTAGGGGTGCGGGCACACTTCCTGTTGCAGCAGAGAGGTGAGGTCCTGGGGTTCAGTGAGCACCAATGATGTACCTGAAGCTTTAGCCAGGCTGGACTCTCAGTGGGTGTAGTGGGGTAAGGGAAGGGGACTTGTCTGGCTCGGGTGGGGCCTCACCTTAGTGGACCAGGGGTGGAGGATGGACCAGAGAGAGGGGAGCACAGAGGGTAAGTGGGGATGAGGGAGAGATACGAGTGAGTAAATGAAGGAGGTTAGGGAAGAAGTCTACCTTGAGAGACAAAGAACTGAGCTTTGAGGTAAAGGGCAGAGGGATCAGATCTGGAGTCCAGGCCAGGGGGGACTAGGAGGAGTGGAGAGCTGGGCAGAGGGGGAGCCCAGGAATTGAGGAGGGGGGCAGCTGCCCAAGCTGACGCCAGCACTCCAGCCCCAGATCCTGGTGGGGCAAATATTTACCAGGCAACAGTTGCTAAGTAAGGAGGAAGGAGGAGCAAAGCCAGTAGCTAGAGGGCTTTCTAGGCTCCTCCCAGCCCTCACAAAAGAGAGGGTGAGCCATACTGTTCTCCTCAGCCCTCCACCCCCACCACATAGGCGTGGCTACATCCCTTCATGCACACATATCCTGGAATCACCCCTACCAATGCCCCCCTCCCCCACCAACCCCAAGCTGGTAAGAGGACAGAGGGCTGGGCTAGGGGCAACTTAATCCCGGGGCTGCCAGGCCTTCCGCCTACCCTAGGACAGCTCTGCGGGCTCAAACTTTGTGAAATTCCCCTTCCCAATCTGCTGTTCAGTGGGGGCTGGAGAGGAGGGTGGTCCAAGCAGTCAGGATACAGCGAGGGAGAGGATGCTGAAGGATGAAGTCAAGACGTCCAGGGGGTGCAGGCTGCAAGAGAGGATGCGGAGGCGGAAAGGCGGGGAAGGAGTGACTCCATTAGAGGCCGTGCAAGGACAGGCAACTGGGGGCTGCTGGACCCAGAGAAGAGGGGTTCTCAAGAGTCCCTCCTGCCCTGGCCCCTGGGCAGAGGAGGAGGAAGGCAGAGGAGGGAAGGGTGTGCTCAAATGGAGCCAGATGTGGCCCATGTGATGTGGGCTGTCGCTGGCATGGGCACAGTGGGGGGCAGGGCGTACAACTGCCGCCAGAAAGAATTAGTCAGAAGCTGGGAGGGGACAGGGGAGAAGGACCGCTAGCTCAGGACCCTCGGGGGAGCAGATGGGAGCTCTGGGAAAGGGTAGGAGGGCTCACAGCCTGCAAGAAGGGGTTGAGATGACCTCCCAACCCCCCTCAAGGTTCCCATCCATTGCCCTGGCTGAGCCCCGATTTCCTTATGCAGAATAGACATCCTGACACCCCTTCCCAGGAGAGAAGACGTGCCGAGGGCCCAGCTCAAGGCCCAACACGTGAGAGGGGCTCTCTTCTTTTTACCCACCTTCTCAGGGTGAGGTCTCTGCTCTGCAGGGCTTCTCTTTGGGGGTCAGTGGGTTGTCACCCTCGGCCACAGACCCTCTGGAAATTGGGATGCAGGAAGGGGAGGGAAGGGGACAAAGAGGAAGCTGCTGTGGCAGAGAGGCGGTTCCGAACCCAAGCTCCCTGGTGCCGATGGAGGTTCTTGAGGGTCGAAGGGTCGGCCAGAGTGACTGCAGGCCCCATGGGTCCACCCTGAAATGGAGGTAGATGGAGGGCCTTCACTATGGAATGACACCAGAGAAGAGACCGAGGCGCCTCCCCAGGGGGTACTTCCCGGAGCCCAGAGCTCCGCAGCATGAGCCGGCCGAGAGGGAGAAGGGGTTGGGATCCCAGGAAGCAAGGCAGACTTGCTGGGTGGGCCAGGGCACAGCCCTGTAGAAACAGACAGAGGGACCCTTGGAGGGCCAGGTCTAAGCTGGCAATAGAAAGAGTGTTGCTTTCCAAACTCCCGTCGGAAAGTTTGAAAAATACACATGGAAGCATGACTCACTGCCCCCTCCCCATGGCCCCCCTTTCCTGATTTCTGTGATTTTTTTTTTCTCCCAAGAGTTAATTCAAGTCACATTCTCATAGAAACCATACTTAATGAGGGAGGGTAAAGGGCGGGCTGAAGGAGGCAGAGAGGCACCGCAGGAGCTGTCTATAGAGGTGTCCCAGGCTGGGGCAGACAAGTGTGCGGCAATCTAGCCGCAGGGGAACACCTCAGGCCCGGAGAATTCAGCTTCCAAACACTGAGATGCTCAAGAGAAGGAAGTAGAATTCATTCACACGCCCGCAGCCAAAACTGCTGCAGAGTGACTGCTGCCCTGTGGAGACCAGGCCCAGAGAGCGGCCTTCTGGCCTCCTCCTCAGAATCCATTCCCAAGGCCACAACTGAGGCCAGAGGCCCAAGGAGGCGGGAGTGGTGGCGGAGCTCCCTGAACTCATCGCCTCCACGGCTCCCTGCCCAAAACGTGTGTCCCCGGAGCTGGCCTCTCTCCCTTTGGGCTGGGGAAGATGCCGGCAGGCTTGCCCCCACAGGGTGTCCCTGTGCCAGGAAGTCCCAGCCTATCCACGGGAGGCCAAGGAAAGGGAGGCCTGGCCCTGGGCCAAAGGTGAGGGGCCCTTCCACTCCAGACGGCTCTTTGGAGAGGCCGCCCAAGGTTCCCAGGGCAGGGTGATTGCTGAGCTCCCACACTCGCCATCCCTCCGTGGATGCCCCACATGGAGTTCCTCAGGTCTCCCCACCACCACTCCAGCCCCGCTCCATGCCTCCTTCCACAGCCTCACCCTTTCTGTCTCCCTTGGCGAATAACCCCCCAAAGTCCCCTGGATCCAGAATCTCTCTCCGTTCTGCCCACTGCCTCCAGCTCCTGTGGTTCTTTTTGTTTTGTTTTTTTGGCCATGACACACGGCTTGTGGGATTTTCGTTCCCCCAACCCGGGCCCTCAGCATTGAGAGCGTGGAGTCCTCACCACTGGACCACAAGGGAGTTCCCCAGCGCCGAGGTTCTGATATCACACCTTCAGCCATCGCCTGAGGAACTGCAGGAGCCTCCGGCCAGCCTTCCTGCTTCCACCTTTGCTTCTGTTCCAATCCTTTCTCCTCCCTAAACCACAGCCATCTTTCCAAAATGTAAACCTCGACATGTTTCCACAAGACTTCAGACTCCCTGACTGTATTCGGGATAAAGTCCAAATTCCTTGAGCTGGAGTGTAAAGCCCTCTTTGACCCAGGCTCTGCTCCTTATCTTTAGCCTCGCCGCTTGCCTCTAGCTTCCAGCAGTCCCGATCTCTCTCGTTTATTCTGAGCTAACCTTCCGGGATGTGGCACACACTTTGCCTTCTGACCAGCTCCTCCTCATCCTCCAGGCTCAGCCAAGAGAGTCACTAAGTCTGGGTTAGGTGTCCTGCTAAGCCCCCAACATCTCTTGTCACATGAAATTGACACAGTGTTCACCTCTGTCTTCCCACATTGGGGCAACTGCTTGAGGGTAGAGGCTGGGTGGGTCTGGTGCTGGTGTTTTAGTCGCTAAGTCGTTTCCAACTCTACAGACCCCACAGACAGTAGCCTGCCAGGCTCCTCTCTCCATGGGATTCTCCAGACAAGAATACTGGAGTGGGTTGCCATTCCCTTCTCCAGGGCATCTTCCCAACCCAGGAATTGAACCCAGGTCTCCTGCATTGCAGGCAGATTCTTTACCAACTGAGCTGGTGGGTCTGACTCTTCCCTTTATTCCGAGATACCCAGCATGGTACCTAGGGACAGAGAAGTTTCTCTTCACATGTGAGCCGAACATCTCAACATATCTCCCTCCTGAACGGGTACTCCCAAAGCTCGATTTCTCCCTCGACTTTTTCCACTCACCCCACTCTTCACCACCTAATTCTAGCCCCGCCTGCCTCTTGCTGCCTCCCTGCATCGGAGCTCTTCATATGCCCTGCAGCCAGACCTCTCTCCACACCCAGCCGAGTCTCAATACCAGAAGTAACCACAGCTACTGTTTACTGGGTGCTTGCTGTGTGGCAGGGCCTGATCTAGGTTCTTTCCATTCATTGGCTCATTCAATACCGGGCAGAAGCTAAAAAAAGAGATTGGTCCAAGAACCTGACTTGTCCGATGGTTCAGTACCAGTCTCTCCAGGAGTGCATAACTCTGTCGTCACTGTGTGTAAAGGAGATGGAATATATGCTGGGCCAATAAATGTTTATTGAGGGAAGGAACAATGTAATTGCCTACCTGTGGAGCAGGTCCCATCTCTAGTGAAACATGATCTCTGAGCAGCCCTGAAAGGTGAGCCAGCCAGGGCATTATTCTCACTTTATAGAAGAGGACTTGGTCCAAGTGAGTAAGGAGAGACCTGCTTCTGGCCACACAGGTGGTCGTGGGCGCGCATTCAGTGGCAGCACCTCCGGGCCTTGCAGAGGGTCCCGTGTGGCTCAGTCAGGGGGCTACTGTCCAGAACGGGGGTGAGGGTGGGGAAGGATTTACTTGCGAGTTGTCAGGAGTCATGGCTGGAGGAAACCCAGTGGTCTCAACCCTCACTGGGCAACAAAATCATTTGGCAATGGTGGGGGGCTGAGAGGTGGGGACACTTCCTCTATGGTTCAGTGGTTAAGAACCCGCCTTCCAACTCAGGGTACGTGGTTTCAATCCCTGGTCAGGGAACTAAGATCCCACAACTAAGCCTGAGTCCCGCAACCACTAAGCCCAAGCGTTCTAGAGCCTGTGCTCTGAAACGAGAGAAGCCCCCTCTCGCCACAACTAGAGAAAGCCCACGTGCCACAACAAAGACCCAGCATAGCCAAAAAAATAATAATAAATCGCTTGGGAGAGGGAGCTTTCAAAACTGCCAGCGCCCAAAGTCTTAGATATTTTGATTCAATAATTCGTCTAGGGTGCCTGCTGCTGCTGCTGCTAAGTCACTTCAGTCGTGTCTGACTCCGTGCTACCCCATAGACGGCAGCCCACCAGGCTCCGCCGTCCCTGGGATTCTCTAGGCAAGAACGCTGGAGTGGGTTGCCATTTCTTTTTCCAATGCATGCAAGTGAAAAGTGAAAGTGAAGTTGCTCAGTCGTGTCTGACCCTTCGCAACCCCATGGACTGCAGCCTACCAGGCTCCTCCATCCATGGAATTTTCCAGGCAAGAGTACTGGACTGGGGTGCCATTGCCTTCTCCCGTCTAGGGTGGAACCCTGGCATTTTTCAGTAAACACTACTTTAGTCTTCATTTAACAGATGGAGAAACTGAGGTTTGGAGTAGGAATTACAATGACAGCTAACACTGAGTGCCGATGATGCCCGGCTCTGTTCTAAATAGAGCGGGTGGATTAGTCACCTGATCCTCACCGTAACCCTGCACGGGAAGGACTCTTATTATCAGCTCCACTTTACGAGTGAGAAAACAAAGTCCAGTGGGTCCAGGGTCACACACCAATCAGTGGTGGAGCTGGGATTCAGATCCCAGAGACCTGGCTTGGAAGCGCACATTCTCAACCCCAGAGTTGCAGAGCCAGGCCCAGACAGGTGCCACCTCCTCTAGACAGAAAAGTCAGAAAGCTGGTGAGAGTGGGTAAACTGAGAGCAGAGAAGCCTCAGTCCAGGTGGGAGGCCTGGAAGCTCCCAGCCCCTCGCTCACAGAGGGGGAAGGGGATGGGTGATGAGGGGCTGGGCAGTGAGGCAACTTCCCCATGGGACCCCCCTTCCACCTGTCTGCCTCCCTTGCCTCCTGGAGAGGAGCCCTGACCAGCCCCAGCTGAGCCGGCACCTACCCTGTGCTAATTGATGGAGCCTCCTAATTGCTGATCACAAGCAGGCAATTAAGTCCAATTAGGGAGCGAGAGCTAATTAGTGCTCAGCTTCCTTCAGCCTCTGGGCACCCCTGGGGTCTGCAGGAACCTGTTGCCCACCTCTCCCCACCCCCAGGGAAGAGAATTGCTGCTTATAGTGAGCGTGGCAAAAGTTCACTTGGCTTCCTTGCTCTCCTAAGGATCAAGGGTCAAGCACCTCGGCTTATCCCCTATCTCTGCACTGGGGGGCAGCTCTGTCTCCAGTCCCACCATGCATGACTTGCCTTCCTTGACATCTGACAACATTCATGTCACCCCATAATTCATAAGGACCATCCCATTCATCATCCTGAAAACCCTGGAGGTAGGGCACTCCATATCATCACTGGGGCCCAGAGAGGGTAAGTGATTTGCCTAAGATCACACAGTCCACTTTGACCAAAGATCCTATACCCCCTGACATATGTGATAAATCTTTCTGATGACCTCCCCTCTATCATTCCGGCTGTCACATGGCAGACAGGTGGGGCGTGAGTTGTGTACCTTCTTTTCACGTGCTACACTATGGGCGGCCCTGGTTGCTCAGTGGTTAAGAATCCACCTACCAATGCAGGAAACACAGGTTTGATCCCTGGGTCAGGAAGATCCCCTGAAGAAGAGAATGGCAACCCACTCCAGTATTCTTGCCTGGAAATCCCATAGACAGAGGAGCCTGGCGGGCTACAGTCCGTGGGGTCTCAAAAGAGTTGGACACAACTTAGAGACTAAACAACAACAAACCTATACTATGTTAGGTTTCTCCATTTACTCTGCTGTCCTCCCTCTGTTCCTCGGCCTGACTCCAATTCCAAGAACCAGTGTCAAAGAGGTTCTTTCTGAACAGTGTGGAGATTTCTTAAAAAACTGGAAATAGAACTGCCATATGACCCAGCAATCCCTCTTCTGGGCATACACACTGAGGAAACCAGATCTGAAAGAGACACGTGCACCCCAGTGTTCATGGCAGCACTGTTTATAATAGCCAGGACATGGAAGCAACCTAGATGCCCATCAGCAGATGAATGGATAAAGAAGCTGTGGTACATATACACCATGGAATATTACTCAGCCATTAAAAAGAATTCATTTGAATCAGTTCTAATGAGATGGATGAAACTGGAGCCCATTATACAGAGTGAAGTAAGCCAGAAAGATAAAGATCATTACAGCATACTAACACATATATATGGAATTTAGAAAGATGGTAATGATAACCCTATATGCAAAACAGAAAAAGAGACACAGATGTACAGAACAGACTTTTGGACTCTGTGAGAGAAGGCGAGGGTGGGATGTTTCGAGAGAACAGCATGTATATTATCTATAGGGAAACAGATCACCAGCCCAGGTGGGATGCATGAGACAAGTGCTCGGGCCTGGTGCACTGGGAAGACCCAGAGGAATCGGGTGGAGAGGGAGGTGGGAGGGGGGATCGGGATGGGGAACACATGTAACTCCATGGCTGATCCATGTCAATGTATGACAAAACCCACTGCAATGTTGTGAAGTAATTAGCCTCCAACTAATAAAAATAAATGAAAAAAAAAAAAAAGAAGTTCTTTCTGAGACCATAGAACTTAAGAGTCAGAAGACAGGGGATATAGTTCTCTCTTCTACTAATTCATTCTGTGGCCTTGGAGAAATTGCTTCCCTTCTACGGGCCTCGGTTTTCTCATCTGCAAAACAGGTGGACTGGGCCGGAAGATTTCCAAGGCATTTCCAACTCCATCCCTTCTGCTTCAAGGGACGAGAGGATGAAGAGCTAGAGCTCCTTCTTGCACGTCATCAGGGCCCTGGGATGGGACAGGACTATTCCCTTTCATACTGAAATTCTGGGGGCCCCATGGCCAGACAAGAATGAAACAGTGCTGGGACTTCCCTGGTGGCCCAGTGGCTAAGATGCCATGCTGCCAATACAGGGGGCATGGGTTCCATCCCTGGTTGAGGAACTAAGATCCCACATGCCATGCAGCATGGCCAAGAGATTGAAAAACAAAAAATAAATATAATAAAGGATACACTGGAAACATTAAAAAAGAATGAAACTGTCCTGATAGCCACCAGAGAATGCTGGGAATTGCCCGGCTCTAGCAGGGGCTGGGAGCGGGAAGTAAGGGGACAAACTTGATGACCTTTCTCACTATCACTGTCTCTCTCTCTCTCTCTCTCTCACACACACACACACACACAACTACCCCAAGGACCAGGATACACGGAAAGTTGTATATTGGATGGCCAGAACTAGGGCCTGCTTCTTTGGACTCAGAGGATGGTGAGAGGCGGGCTAGATGCAGTTTTTGGCTCACATCAGGCTGTACATTTTGCTAAACTCCCTCTCAATCAGGGTTGGATTCACAGAGGGCAGGGCAAGCAGGGAAGCTGGGGGAGATGGAGGGGGTCCCCTCCTGTCTCCTCCTGGGTCTTAGCCACACTGTAACTTCCATGCCCCTGATCTGCTCTCTGGATCTTCACAAGGAAGTCTGACTCTAACCATCCTTGTGAAGGTCCAGTCAAGGCTATGGTTTTTCCAGTGGTCATTTATGGATGTGAGAGTTGGACTGTGAAGAAAGCTGAGCACAGAAAAATTGATGCTTTTGAACTGTGGTGTTGGAGTAGACTCTTGAGAGTCTCTTGGACTGCAAGGAGATCCAACCAGTCCATCCTAAAGGAGATCAGTCCTGGGTGTTCACTGGAAGGACTGATGCTGAAGCTGAAACTCCAATACTTTGGCCACCTGATGCGAAGAGCTGACTCACTGGAAAAGACCCTGATGCTGGGAGGGATTGGGGGCAGGAGGAGAAGGGGATGACAGAGGATGAGATGGCTGGATGGCCTCACCAACTCGATGGACACGAGTTTGAGTAAACTCCGGGAGCTGGTGATGGACAGGGAGGCCTGGCGTGCTGCGATTCATTGGGTTGCAAAGAGTCAGACACCACTGAGCGACTGAACTGAACTGAGGCTGGATTCTAATCTTCACTCAGTCACTCATGTCCTACTTGAGTCACCCTCGAGTTACTAGAGTCACCCTTGGCCAGCCTGACAGTTTCCTCTAGTTTCCTCTTCTGTAAAATGGGCTAGCACTAATTCCAGGGGCCGTTGTGAGCAACAAGCAAGATGTGCATGTCCAGTGAGGAGCAGGGGCCCTGCCCCTTGTCAGGGCTCACTTCCCCTTGAAGCATCTTAAAGCACACAGGTCCAGGGGCTGCGGTTGGGGGAGCGTGTGCTGAATACCAAGAAGGAGCCACAAGGCATCCGCTGCCTAGCACCCCGTCCCTCTGAAGCTTTCCCTTTCCTGTGGTGAATCACTCCTCACCAACCCTGGGGACTCAGGAGTCCCCAGCTTGCCGCAAACACTACCATTGTCATAGAAACTGGGCCTCCCCTTCCTCTCTGACTGATTGATTTCACCACATTGTCCCCCACACTGTCTCTGGTTCCTAGATCTCGGCTTTTGACTCACTGATTGAATCGCTTCTCATTCTCGTCCCCAAGATACTATCAACCTCGTCCCCGCTTCCTGGTTTGTGCCCACAGCCCCTCAAGCAGGGCCCCTTTCCCCAGTGGCCTCCACTCCCTTCTCTGCCAGGTTAGGCTGGGCACCCCCTAGAAAAATGTCTGCCCGGGAGAGATGAGTGAGCGTCAGCCCCGGCTCTGGCTTCCCGGCACCTCCCACGTCGGGGGCCCAGTTCAAACTCCTTTAGCGTGGGATTGTGAAACCAGCAAGGGCAAGGGAGGTGGCCACGGGCAGAGACTGACGGGCACTGGCGCCACCTGCTGGCCCCGGGGGGACCAGCCCCACCTTCTCCCTGCGGGTGGGTGTGCCCAGGCCGGTCCTGAGTGGCAGACGGCCCTGGCTCTGAGCCTCTTCAGGGCAGTCATCCACATTGTTCGTTCGTTCCTTCATTCACAGATATCTACCATCTGTGTGCCCCAGAGAGCTCTTTTCCTCGTGGAACAAGCAATAAAAATGGCACGAGTGCCCCAAAAGATGCAGCTCTGGAAGGCAGGGGCAGAGAACCAGGTCCCTAACCAGGGGTGACTAAGCTAAGTCCTGAGTAACAATCACCAACATTCATGAAGCACTTTCTGTCTACTAGACACTACGTCAGTACTTTACCTGCCTCTTTCTTCCCACTAATCACATGACAAACCCATGGGGTCATTGCTACCATTATCTTCCCTTTATTGATGCGGAAAACAAGTTCAGAGACATTAAGCAATTTGCATAGGGCTCATGGGCAGCAGGCAGCAGCACCACCTGCCTACCTGCAGCCCAGGTGTGGAGGACATCCCCAGGTGTGGAGGACATCCACACGACCGGCTCCTGCTTGAACAGCTGGGCAGAGAGGAAAGACAAAGTGCCTGTCGGGGGAGGAAACGACAGGCCTGGGAACCACTGGCCCTGTGGACAGAGGAGGGGAGACGAGCAAAGGAGACTGAAAAAGAGCACCAGGCAAGTAGGAGAAAAGTCAGGGATGAAATAAAGCATTTGGAGAAGGAAGAAGGGACCAGCAGGGTCAGAGGTCAGTGGTCGAGCGGAGACTGGACTCAGCCCCTGCTCTGAGGGAGCTGGTGAGTGTGGGAAGGTGGGGCCGGAAACACCTGGAGAGCAGGGTAGGTAATCCCTCTGCACAGGTCTGACGTCAGGGCTTGGGCCAACCAACAGGCCTGGAGTAGTCTGGGAAGGCAGTCTGGGAGAGACAGGTAGAGTTACCACTGGGAAGGTCAAGGAAGTACCTCAAGAAAACTGGTAAAAGGGTGGTAATAAGGGTAGAATTGGCTTCCCACATGGCGCTACTAATAAAGAACCTGCCTGCCAATGCAGGAGATATGAGACATGGGTTCGATCCCCGGGTCGGGAAGATCCCCTGGAGGAAATGGCAACCCACTCCTGTATTCTTGCCTGGAGAATACCATGGACAGAGGAGCCTGGTGGGCTACAGTCCATGGGGTTGCAAAAGAGACCCGACTGAAGTGACTTAGCCAAAGGTATAACTGGCAACCTGGGTACAACTAGCCAAGTCCCAAACTGGATAGAACTGGGGAGCAGCCTGGCCTCCCTCAGGCTCTGGAGGGGGGCCTTATGCAAGGATGTTAAAACAAGAAAGTGCCTGGGAGGCCCTTTAGCCCAAGCCACCCCACCTGTAGTCCCACTTGTAGTACAAGGTGGCTTGTACCCGTTGGTAACAGACCTTGCTCACACTGCAATCAGCCATGGTGAGAGAATTTACACCCTGGAAATCGACAACTGCCGCAAACCAGGGCTTCCCCTCACCGCACCCCTGTGATTAAACTTGGGCAAGTACATCTCTGGTCTGCCTTCTCCTGCCCCTACTTTACAGAAGAGGAAACTGACGCCCAAGTATGGGGAGGGACTTTTTCAGTATCATACAGTAATTTTCTTCCGCTTGTTCGTTTATCATTTGCTTAACAAATGTTTACTGAGTGCCCCCCCTGGCTAGACTTTGTGGAGACATGTCCCTTGTCCGGGGGGCACCTGAGGTCTGGGCTAGCGTACAGAACATGCTCACTGGCTGTGATGGGATGGCGCTGAGGGCTGATCACCACAAAAGGGATAGGTACCAGAGCCACGGCAGACAGGAGGGGCACCAGCGCCCATCAGCATGGGCAGGAAGGCCTCTTGGAGGACAGGACTCCTGAGCTAAGCTCTGAAGGATGAGTGCAACACAGACAAGACGATGGGGACGAGAAGGTTGGAGGCAGAGAGAACAGCATCTGCAAAGGTGTAGCAGGGGAGAGGGCCCAGGGGGAGGGCCTGGCAGGAGCACATGACCTGTGGGTATTTCTTCCTACTGTCAAGGACCCTAGGTCCAAGACTCCTTTTACCAGGAGCAACCGAGAGGGGGGTATACTGCTTAGACCCCTTCTGAGCCATCAGTCAGAAGTCACACCAGTGAATTAGCACCATTATTGAGCTCCTGCTGGGTATGAGTTCCAGACTAGGCACTGGGGAGAGGAGGAATCCAGGGAGGGTATATATGAAGCATCATACAAACAGCACCCCCTGGGAGATCAGGTAAGAAATGTCTGTGAGGGCCCGGGTTGGGGGTGGGGAGAGCAGGGGAGAGAGGCAGTTGGGTGTGGAGGGTGGGAGGTATGATGGAAAAGCAGAGGGAGAAGATGAATATTTGGTGGGGTGTGGGGGCCAGAGGCTGTTCAAGAGGAAAGTATGGATGAGAACGCACAGCTTCTAAGCAACAAACATTAAGCACTTACTGTGTGCCAGGCACAGGTGCTGGGAATACAAGAGTGGACTAGAGCCCGTCACAGTCTTCAAGTGGCTCCCAGGTACTGGGGAGACAGAACCCTAAATGGACAGTTACAATATAGTGTGATGAATGGTAAGAGGTCCCCAAAAATGACCAGAGGAGATTTCCCGGGGAAAATAACATGTAATTTGAGTCCTGCAAGATGAACCAGCATGAGCCAGGTGAAGTGTGAGGGAACAGTAGATGGGACAGCCCAGGCCAAAGCTGGACGACAGGCAGAACAAGGTGTGCTGAAAGCCCTGAAAGAGGGCCCGTGTGGCTGGGGTGGAGGGAGGAAGGGCAGGAGCAGCTGAACTGCTGGGCAGAGGGAGGAATGTGAAGGACAATCTGAAACACACTAGGGAGGAAATTAGTGGTTAAACTAGTGGTCCAGTGGTTAAATCTCTGTGTTTCCAATGCAGGGGGTACAGGTTCAATCCCTGGTCAGAAAACTAAGATCCCACGTGCTGTATAGCCAAAAAAAAAAAAAAAAGGGTTTTAAGTAAACCAGCTGAGGGCTTCCCAGGTGGCTCAGTTCTAAAGTAAGTCTGCCTGCCAATCCAGGAGACACGAGTCCAATCCCCAATTCGGTAAGATTCCACATGCTGTGGAACAAGAGATACTGGTTCGATCCCTGGGTTGGGAAGATACCCTGCAGAAAGAAATGGCAACCCACTTCAGTATTCCTGCCTGGAGAATCCCATGGACAGAGGGCCTACTGGGCTCCATTGATGGGATGCAAAGAGTTGGACCCGACCGAGCACAGCGCAGCACAAACCATACTAAGGAGTTTGGCCTCGGATCTAATGACAATAGGGAGCTAATAAAGGGTTTTAAGAAGAAGAGTTTCATGATCAGATTTTTTTTTTTTTTTTTTTTTTTTTTTTTATGATCTCTCTGGCCATCTTGTGGAGAATGGATTGAAGGGACAGGGGAGACAAAAGTGGAGAAGAGAGACCAGTAAGAGATTACTGCAGACAGGAAAGGATGATGGCTTGGATCAGGAGGGTAGCAGCAGCAGTTGATGGATTTGGGAAATGTTTTGAGGCGCAGTTGACAGAACTTGTTGATGGATTAGATGGGAGGAATTAGGGAAAAGACAGGAATCATAGATGACTTGAGCCACCAGGTGGAGGGTAATGTCATTTACCAGAAGCAGGGGATAGGGGAGCAGGTTTGGACTGTTGTCACAGAGCCAGGACTAAAAACTCAGGACTCCTGATTCCAAGCCAGCACCTGTTTTCCCTGGGGGGACTGCTGGGAGAAGGCGGGGAGAATGTGGGACAGAGGAAGAGGAACATGGGCATGGAGAGGAACGGAAGCAAAGGGAATAAGATAATAGTAACCACTGCTAAGTCAGTACCAGGCACTGTGCTGGTATACATGTCCAGTTAAATTCTCACCACATGACCATCCTTCCTAAATTAACCACCTCACCTTTCTACCCCCATATCCTGCTTTGTTTTTCTTCACAGTGATTCCCACTACCAGAAATTACATGATTTACTTGTTCATTCTCTATCTCTCCTCTCCCACAGAATATCAGCTCCATGAGAGTAAGGACCTTGTCTGTCTGGTTCAGTGATATCTCCAGGCACCTGGAACAGTGCCTGACACAACAAATGTTAAATATGTATTTATTGAATGAAAATTTATAACTCCTTATTAGATCAGTTTTATTATTATTCCCCTTCGGATCCAAGTCAGTGGTATTCAAATGTCTGGTTAGCCTGGCCCCGAACAGTGTCTTCCAGGGACTCAGAAGGTCAACTGGACATGAACCAGTCTTAAGCAGCTGGAGGGCTCAGGATGACCTGGGGAGCTGGTCAGACCATGTGGATGCCCAGCTCGTGGCCACCTGGCTTTTTCATCAGACTGGTAACCTTGTCTCCCGTGTGTTAGATGCCCTGCCAGAAAAGGGCGAAGTGGAACCTGGAGATGACACCTGAGGAGGCTGGATTGGGCTGGAGCCCTAGCTTGGGCAGGGAAGAAACCTCTGGGCCCTGGTGTCCAAGCCCACCCTGGAGCCGCTCCGGGTAGCTGGTCTGCAGCGCCACCTCGCGGCCAAAGTTCAAAGACACCTTTCCTCCCCCTGTCCCCGGCTGCTCAGAATCCAGGCAAGCTGGCCACTACTCCAACTTGCAAGACTCCTGAGTACCTCTGGCATCAGCCTTCAGTCATCCCTCCAGTCCTTTCGCTTTGAATGAACCTCTCTCATCCTCAGGGACTCCAGATCCACTTCATGCAGGAAGCCTCTTCTGGTCAGTGATCACTCTCCTCGGCCTCCAGACTACTCACTGGGTATCACTGTTGACCTCTGGGTTCTTAGACCTGGGGTCAGACAAATCTGGCTTTGCACACTGGAGTGTCCATTTACCAGCTGTGTGACCTGAGCAAGTTACCTAATCTCTCCGAGCCTTAGGTCCCTGATGCTAAGCAGAGATGGCAATTCCAGTCTCACAGGGTTGTGAAGAGGATTAAATGAGATCAAGAAATGAGATCAAGTGTGTAAATGGAAAGAAGAGAGCCTAGCAATAAGGAAACTCGGGAAATAGAAAGTCCCTTCCCACCCCTCTCTAACTTCCTCTTCCCTTTCCTGAAAAAGGAAGCATGATGAAATAGAAGGCACAAGAGTCACAGGACCTGGGTTCTCTGGGCCTTGGTCTTCTTGCTCTCTGTAAAATAAGGCCATGAGACAACTGCTAAATCTATTCATTCATTTCCTCACTCACTCATTCATTCAGTTTCTAGACATTCTAAACAGTGAGTGTGTCTTTTATATCCATTCACTCACCTGTGCCAGATGGTGTCTTATGCTTCAGTATCAACCTGTCAGTATCCAGCACAGTGCCTGGCTGAGGATACTGGAGAAAATCCTTCCCTACCAAGAACATGTTTCCGGCCTCCCCTTCCCTGCCCCAGGAGAACACCCAGCCCTGCCTGGCACCAGGTGCCCCCTCCCCCCCAGCCTGAGAAACCAGAGCTGGCGCCACTGGGTGAGGAATCTGGGGACCAACTGTCACAGCTCCGGTATCACCCGCCTCTGGGACGCCTGGGTCCGGCCCGGAATCCCAGTGGGGCTCCATCAGCCAGCTGTCCTGGGGGACCCTAGCCCTGCCCCAGCCCCTCTGAGCTGCTCTCCCTGGGGAAATCAGAGAGGGCAGGTGACCTGCTGGGGGGAGTTCCGGAGTGGTGCTGGAGGAGGAACAGAGAGGAGTTTGTCTGTCCATGTCCAAACCTCAGGCTGGGCGGCAAAGCCCTTGGAGACTGGGTCCACAGCGGAGGATCCAGAGTGGCCTCCTCTCTCCTCCAAACTCTGCAGCCCTCCAAGTCCCAAAGACTGTTTTGCCCTCACATTTATTCCTGTTTGGCCATGTTCTGTGGGTCAGATAGGCTAGTTTCTGTGTCTTTCTGTGGGCAGAGAGCAAGTCTGTCATTTCTTTCATGTGTCCTACAACAGAATTTTACCCAATACATTCTTACTGATGGAAATTAATGAGTTGGGTGTATTTGAGCAATATGCCCAACAGAGGGAATATTGGCTGCACTCTCAGCAGGAAGGATGATGTTAGATCACAAGGCAGACTTCCCATAAGGGAGGAGCATTAAGAAAAGAAAACAAAACCCCCAGAGACTAGAATTGCCATCTCTGCTTAGCATCAGGGACCTAAGGCTCGGAGAGATTAGGTAACTTGCTTAGGTCACACAACTGGTAAATGGACACTCCAGTGTTCAAAGCCAGATTTGTCTGACCCCAGAGTCTAAAAGTTTAGTAGAGGAGGTTCAGTAGGACAGATGGAGATGGCTTTTCAAGAGCAGAAGGGACACAGGTGAGATAACCTCCATAAGGACCAACCAGCTTAGAAGGGCAGCCTTGGTGGTAGCCTCCTGTGTCTGCCTCCCTCCCTAGGGGCTCTGAGAATAGGACAAGGGAGGGGCAGGCATTAGCTTTGTGCCCCAGCCCTTGATATCTGGTGCCTGGACAGCAATAACAGGTGCCCAGTTTTGCTAGAAGAGAAGGGACATAGACGCACAGAGATAAGCACAGTCCGGATCATCCATCCCACTCCTGTCCTCCAGCCTCCACTGGAGTTCTGGCCCACCCCACTCTCAACTAGGTCACCTTTCCTGCCTTGCAGCCAGACCTGTGGGTACACATCCCCACCCACCTATATACAACTTGCACATAGAAACACATGCTCATATCGCCAACTCAACAACTCCACAGGGGCCTCTGTTCCTCAGGCCTGAGGCCGTGTGTGTGTGTTAGAGACACATAGAGTTCGCCTGCATTCCAGGGCTCAACAGGAATTATGTTTGGATCTCTCCATTTGTTTGTTTGGGATGATCTTATTTCTGCAAGTCTAGATCCAGAACTGACTTCAGGTGACTCACAGTGGATCAGGATCTCCTCCAGTGCCTGGCACGTCCTAAGAACTCAATAGGAAGTAGTTAGCTGAATGAATGCATTAAAATTAATTAACGAAGACCACAGTCTAGCTAAAGTCAATTGCCAGCAGAGAACAACCAGGGCCCCAAAACTAACATTGATTGAACATCTAAAATGAGCCAGACACTGTGCTAGGAACTTGGCTTATTATTTCCACTTGAAAGATGAGGAAATCGAAGAGCAGCAGTAATTGACTGCTCAAGAAGCATAACAGGGACTTCCCTGGTGGTGCAGTGGATAAGAATTCACCTGCCAATGCAGGGGACATGGGTTCGACCTCTGGTCCGTAAAGATTCCACATGCCATGGAGCATCTAAGCCCGTGTGCAGCCCCTACTGAGCCTGCACTCTTAAGCCCTCGAGCCACAACTACGGAGCCTGAGTGCTGCAATTACTGTGCTCCACAACAAGAGAAGCCACTGCAGTGAGAAGCCCGCAGACTGCAAGTAGAGTAGCCCCCGCTCACTGCAACTGGAAAAAGCCCGTGTGCAGCAACGAAGACCCAGTGCAGCCAAAACCCAACAAATAAATAAAGAAGAAGCAGAACTAACAAGCAGCATGTTTGGCTCCAGAGGCCACCTCCTTCCTCTTACACCAGGATGCTTGGGATATGCAGCTTCACTGACCACACCCTTACAGAGTTTCTGCTCTGAGCAGGGCTGTGTGCTGGACCCTGGGGGACCAGGGTGGGATACACTGACAAAGGGGAGACACACAGTCCTGTCCTCCAAGGTCCTGAAGGGGAGACACGCCGCCTCCCCACCTTTCCGGTCATAGGCAGAGCGAAGGGTGGGGAGGGGTGGGCATAGCTATCTATTTCTAAGCAACATGTTTAAGTAAGGTCTTCAGTCCTCATGGCCATAATTCTAGATTGAGTAGGCAGGGACTTCCCTAGTGGCATAGTGGGTAAGAATCCACCTGCCAACGCAGGGGACACAGGTTTGACTCCTGGTCTGGGAAGATTCCACATCCACAGAGCAACTATGGCCATGGCCATGCTCGCGCTCTAAGACTACAAATACCAAGCCTGTGAGCTGCACCTACTGAAACCCGCTGGTGCTCCCCAACATGAGAAGTCACTGCAATGAGAAGCTTGGGCACTGCAATGAAGAGCAGCCCCCACTTATCACAACCAGAGAGAGCCCATGAGCAGCAATGAAGATCCAGCGCAGCCCCCACCCGACCTGAAAATAATAATAATATAATAAATAGACTGGGTAGGCAGAGGGAGAAGAAAATGAGAGCTTGGCCAACGTGTCAGCGGATGAGGGGAGTCCCCTGAATAAAGGAAGCCACCCACTTCTGGAAGTGAGGAAAGAAAGAAAGTGGAAGTTTTAGTCGCTCAGTCTCATCCAATTCTTTGCAACCCCATGGACTGTAGCTCGCCAGGCTTCTCTGTCCATGGACTTCTCCAGGCAAGAATACTGGAGTGGGTTGCCATTTCAAAAGTGAAGTCGCTCAGTCGTGTCCGACTCTTTGCGACCTCATGGATTGTATGTAGCCCACCAGGGTCCTCCATCCATGGGATTCTCCAGGCAAGAACACTGGAGTAGGTTGCCATTTCCTTCTCCAGGGGATCTTCCCAACCCAGGGATTGAACCCGGGTCTCCCGCATTGTAGGTAGACACTTTACCATCTAAGCCACCAAAGGACTCATCAAATAAGTTATTTAAAGGCTTCAGAATAGGGAACCCCCTGGCGGTCCACTGGTTAGGACTTGAGCTTTCACTGCCAAGGGCACAGGTTTGATCCCTGGTCAGGGAACTAAGTTCTCACAAGCCCCTCAGCCAAACAACAACAAAGCCCTCCCTCCTCAACGTGCACGCCCCACCCCTCTCTGCTGCTGGGCACTCTGGCAGGTCCCCTGTGGGTGAATGTACCCCCACACAATTTGGAGGCGCACACCTCTGGTTGTACACCCGTGCCCCAGACCTAAGTGTGTTCACACACAGCCTGCCCTCCAGGTGCCAAGTGCCTCTCTTGCCTTGGATATTTGGAGTCAATGGGACCCTGAGGGTGGACCCATGGCACATGAATACACCCTGGGGGGCTGATTAGTCCTTGTTGGATCAGTGAGAGGGGGTCCAGCAGGGACTGCCCCTTCCTCTACCCCCCATCCTTTAGTCCACCCCTTTGCATTCAGCAGCTATCCCCTCCCCGCTCACATACCCTTGTTACTGTTCTTTGTTTTCCTCCCTGGCCAAATCCCCAAGGGCTTCTTTGGTCATTAACCTCCTGCTTTAATTAGCTTAGTGGGGAGAAAAGTGGAAGCAGGGAAAATTCAGGAGTGGGTGTCTAGGGGGAATCTCATTTTGGTGGGGACAGGAAGGCTTCAACCAGCTGGTGACAAAAATGCCCGGCACACAGTCAGACCTACAAAACTGTCTGCGATTTCTGATAGTGAAAAACAGTCCCCTGGTCCACGGAGCAGGAGGCGTCCCCCTCGGCTCCCAGGTCCCCCAACCTGGGTTCCCGGGGTAGGAGAGTGGACAATTCATCTCTCCAATTCTTCCTCTCTCACTCTTGCCTAGAGGCGGGAGCACTCAATTCCACAAAAAGGTTTGTTGCTAACTTTAAGTCCTTGGTCCAGAGGGCATCTCATCCCCAATTCTGGGGCCTTCCAGGGTTTCTCTGTCATGGCTTCCCTTCCCTGGATCTTCGCCCGGCAAAGCAAGAGACCCACAGTAAGCCAACTCCCATGCCCTCCTGAGATCCTCCACCCCGTCTCCCACCCTCCCCTTGGTGTGCAAATTTACTCTTTCCAAGAATCAATTTAGGGAACTGGGCTTCGCAGCTCAGCCCTCACGGCCTCACAGTGCCTGGTCTATGAGGTCATCTCCTCCGTCCTCCCATTCCCCCCGCCTCCAAGCAGGACGTTACCTCACAAACTAGCTCAGATTTTTGGTTTCCAAGGCACTCCAGAAAAGAACACCCACCCATTCTTATCAAACTCTTTTGGGAAGTTCTTCTTAAAAGTCTGTCCTCAAGCCCTCAGGTTGCGGCGCCATCCTTTCTCCTCCCGGGAAAGACCCAGGCATAAAAAGAGTGACAAAAGAAATGCCAAAGCTACGGGATAAGGGGAGAAGAAAAGATTGCATTACACCCCAACTTCCACAAACTCCCCTAAAAATACCCAGCTCTCCAATTCATGGCTTAAAAACTGATTTGTACTTTCACCAAATTTCCAGAGTCAAAGGAGCTGAATCAGTGGGTTTTCAGTGCGGGAGAGGTGGGTGAGGCAAAGTGGAATGATGGTGACGGCTAAAGAACAGAGCACCCCCGAGCTAAACGGACGGCCCGGGCCTGAGGAAGTCTGGGTCTCCATTCCACCCGGTGTCTTCTTTCCTCCTTCCGTCGCACCCAAAGCTCGTGGCTCTCACCCGAAGCTGTTAACTCCTATCATGCCTTTAAGACTTCCCTGGCCTCCCCTCTCTCGGTCCCCTACCTCTCTCCACCGCTTCATCCTCCTCACCTCATTTCCCCACGACCTCCCAGCTCCCCTCCACTGATGAGAAGGATGTTAACTAACTCACCTCCCAGTCGGTGCTTCTCTGATCTCCGAGACTGGGGGGAGGGAAGGGAGGAAGGGGGATGGCTTGCCGCTTGGGGAAGAGGGGACCCCGTCTTTTGCCAGGGGGTCCCACCCTCCAACCCGGCACCCCATCCCGGCCCCCCACCCCCACCCCCCAGCGCGCAGAGTCGTGTTCTCCACGCATCGCCGCTGCGGGCTTTGTCTGCTCTGCGGAGAACCTCTGCCCGCGGCCGGGAGCCGGGATCGACTCTGGGAGAACGGGAGGGGGGAGCGGAGAGCGGAGAGGGAGCGCGGCGGGGAGGGGGAAGAGGGGAGAGAAAGCGAGAGAAAGCCGCAGTGACCCAGCCGGGACAGCTCCCCGCCCTCTCCCCCCGCCTCATTACCATAAGAAAGAGGGACCTAAGACTGGCCGGGATCGCGAAGGAGCCCGTTTTGGGAGGGGGACACACTCCATTAGCCTGTTTTCCACCCGTTCCGTTTCTGTACACTGACTCCTTTCCTCTTTAAAAATGAGGGACCTCGATCGCCTTCCCGCCCCCAGCTTCGCCTCCCAGCAGCGGGTAAAGACCGAAGGCACATCCCTATCTTCCTCGGGTCAAGGAATTCGTCCCCGCGCCCCCGAGGGCGGGAAACTACAACTCCCGGCATGCCCCGGGCGCCCCCGGCGCGCCCCCCTCCCGTCAGTTCCATGCTGCTCCATCCAGTTCATTTAAAACAAAAGAGTTTGAGCGCTGGAAGGGGCTGGGCTCTATTGGGGGCCACTGAGCGCCGCTCCTGGACTGGGGCTCGGTGCGGGAGCCTAAGGGGGGCGTCTGGACGGTGGGGTCTGGAGACTCCCGGGACCGAGGCGGGAGGGGTGGGGGCAGAGATCCCGCAGCCCCCCGCCCCCCCCCGTCACCCCCGGAGAGGAGAGGAGATCTGCTTTCTCGGTTTTGCTTCTCTATCCCCCCACCCCCACCCCGGGGGCTGGGGCGAGGGGAGTCGGGTTACAGGGTGTTTGGGGAGGGGGGCTTAGAGGGAGGGTCTATCTTTCTATCTCGCTTTCTTCCCCCCTCCCCAGTTCTTTGTTCCCCCTCCCCACACACCCCCCTCCTCCCCTCTCCCCTCCCCTCCTCTCTCCCCTTTTCCCTTCCACCACCTCTCTCTCTCCCTCTCTCTCTCTCCCCCAGCTTTTGTTTCGCCATGCCTAGTCTAGTGGTATCTGGAATAATGGAAAGAAATGGGGGCTTTGGAGAACTAGGATGTTTCGGGGGAAGCGCTAAGGACCGAGGGCTGCTGGAAGACGAGCGCGCCCTTCAGCTGGCTCTCGATCAACTCTGCCTCCTGGGTTTGGGGGAGCCCCCCGCCCCCACGGCGGGCGAGGACGGGGGAGGTGGGGGGGGCGGCGCCCCCGCGCAGCCGGCCGCCCCCCCGCAGCCGGCCCCGCCGCCGCCGCCCGCGGCGCCCCCGGCCACCCCGACGGCGGCCCCCGCGGCGCAGACGCCCCAGCCCCCCACCGCCCCCAAAGGGGCCAGCGACGCCAAGCTCTGCGCTCTCTACAAAGAGGCCGAGCTGCGCCTGAAGGGCAGCAGCAACACCACCGAGTGTGTACCAGTGCCCACCTCCGAGCACGTGGCAGAGATCGTGGGCAGGCAAGGTAAGCGGGCGCCGGGACCACGGAGAGGGACTGGAGTTGGGGGGCACCCCATCCCTAGCCCGGAAAGTTCACTTCCTCCCTCCTTGCCCGCCTCTGGCTCAGTCCCTTCCCCACAAAGGGGGACCCGCCCCCTACCCTGATTTCGAAGTGCCTCAAAGTTCCCTGCTACCCCCTTAGTTGGAACTGTCCTCCAGATCCTTCCTTCCCTAGGGCTCTGCCCTTAGACAAAGAAATATCCTCTCTCCGAGAGAGGGAAAAGGGAGGGGGATCGGTTTTCCAATCCGGGGAGGCTGTCCGGAGGGGGTGTCCACTCGTAGCCGGAAAAACTGGCCGAATGTGCAAAAGAGTTACTCAGGAGCCCCAACTATGGCATCTGCTAGTGGTTTGGGGAGGGGGCACCCCTGGGACCCCCAGCCACCTGGAGTTACAGACTTTGGGGGAGACCTGGCCCGGGAAGGCAGACTGAGTATCTGTCTCTTTGTTGGGCTGAGTGTAGGAATGGAAGGGGGTGTGGCTCATGGGAGGGTCCCAGCCTGGGGGTGAGGTGGGGAAGGGGGGCTGCTGGGAGGAGGGAGTCCTGTGGTCACCCACACACCAAAGTTGGATGGTCTATGGCATTTTGGAAGGGGTGCCTCCAACGAAGTGCCACGTCCCGGTGTGGACCTCTTCTCCTCCCTCTCAGGCTTTTGTTCTGGGCTGGCCACGGCAAGGGGCCAGAGGCCTGGAGAGGGGTCTCTGGTAGTAAGAGAGTAGGACAGGGTGGGAAGGGGCGTGCTGAGGGGTGAGGAATCTTCACCTGGAGATTTGGTGGAGGGCATGGGTCTGGGTGTGTTGTTGGGGAGTGGGGGGGTGGGTACAGAATTAATCCAATGTAGAGTGTCTGATACCACACCCTCCTCTGCTCCAGCATCCCTGGGCGGGTGGGGGTGGGAATGTTGGTAAGGGTCCAGACTGAGCAGACGGGATCCTGGGGACCCTTCCCTCTCCCAGTTTCCCAAAGGGGAGTGTTGGGGGGGGGCGGGATTTGGAAATTGCAAGGGGGCTGGACTGGGGAGGTGTGGGGTGGGGGAGGAGCAGGGGAGGAGCTGTCCCACAGTGGGGAACAATAGAGGAGCTGCATTCCGGCTGGGAGTGAAGGAGGAGGCCGGCTGCTGGCTGGGGAAGAGGGGAGGCAAGTCAGGGGGGCCCCTATTCCACATCACACCTCGTCTACCCGAAGTGTGGGGGGTTGGGGGGATTTTGCTGGGAGATCCAGAATGGAGGAGGGGAAGATGCCACTCCCCGGCGTAGCCCTCATCCCCCTGGGGCACCCCATCTCTTGAGATTTCTGGTTTTAAAAGTTGGATTTCCTCTTGTTGTCAGAAACTAGGGACCCAGAGCCCTGGAATCGGGTGGGGACACTGTTATCTTTTCTTGGGTGCGGGGGTGGTCTTGGGAGGCCCCGGAATTTCATGGAGTCATTCTTTCCTCTTCTGCCTCCGCATCAGATGGGCCTGTCTCTCATAAAAGTAGGGGGATTTCTCCTATTCAGAGAAGACAAGCCTCCCCCTCACTCCTTAAGGAAATGGAAGTCCTTTCTCTTGTCTAACCTCCCTTCTCCTGCTGTAGTGTCAAGGCTGCTCTATTTGACCTCTAGGAAGGTGAAGCCAAGTGGGTCTTCCCTTCAAGAGATGCTTCTTCGGGGTTGGGAAACGTAGGACAAGATCCGCTACCAGTTCTGCATCTCTAGGCCTCTAGCTTTTCTCCTTACTTTTATACCTGGCCTGTTCTCCTCACCCCAATTCCAGTCCCCAAAGACACCTATAACAGCTCTCATGTAAGTTTAGGGGCCCAAAACTTAGAACCAGAACCCAGGTGCCTATCAGATGCCATGCAATTAGAAGTTGTAGGAGAAGGGTCTTCACTGTTCCTTCCCTCGCCCCCCGTGCCTCCCAAACAGAACAATCATTTACTGACATTAAAGCAGCAAGGATGTGGGCTTGACAACAGGTAGGACCTCTCAACTGCCAAGAGGTCTGAAGACAAAAAGGGAGGAGCAAATTCTCCTTCCTAAGGTCTCTTGAAGGTGAGGAGAGCTGCCCCCAACCCACTCTCTCCTCCCACATGCCAATCTGGTAGGTTTGGAGAAGAAGCCATCTGGAGTGGAGGAAGGAGAGGGAAAAAAAGATGAGCTCACCTCAGGCCTATGGTTGGAGGGTTAGGCAGAGTCAGAAAACTAGGACCACTGGCATTGGTTGGGGAGTGAGAAAGGGAACTGTGAATGTTTATATGGAGACGGGTATGAATGTCTAAATGTGAATGGGGGCAACAGTTGTGGGCAGGGGTGAATTGGAATGTGCTGCATGTGTCCTGGGAATGATGGGGATGGAAGAGTGGGCTGGATGAAAGGATGAAACACAGGGAATCCATGTGTATCAGGGAGAGGGGTATGTGAAAGTGTGCATTAGACTTGCACCACAAATAACGTTTAGATAAAGGTAAGCTGCATAGCGGCTCCTAGGTCCGTGTCTGTGTGTGCATGTACAAACACACACATGTAGCATGTGTGCTTTGAGAAAACATGTGAGTCTCTGAGGTTCTGTGTGAAGACAGGGGCAGGGATAGGGAATTGGAAAAGGAGGAGAGAGGTTTGTCCAGTCAGCCGTCAAGGTCCGCCACCTTTAGACTGCAGTCTGGCCATCCCAGCCTCCCTCACTTTTCTCTTTCCCTTTCTCCCTCTTTGTCTCTCTTTGTCTGGGCCATTCTCCTTTCTCTTCCTGCCTGTCTCCCCAGCCTCTCAGCTTTTACCCCCTCCTTCTTCAAAGCAGGAGTATGGGTCTAGAACACCTTCTCCCCAACCCTACTCAGCCCGAGGCCCATCTTGGCTCTCCTGCCCCAGGGGACAGGGTGGCAGGAGTGTCCATGAGGTCAGGCACTGTGTCCCTCACACATCATTATCCTCCTTTCCTTCCTAAAACGGATTCTCAGACCCTTCCTGACCTCTCACACTCCATGAGTTGCTGAAAACTTGCTGTGAATTTGGGACCAGCTGAGACACTAATGGGTGGAAGGCATGGGAGCAGATGTGGGTCAGTCGTCCCAGTGTAGACTGGAAGACACTTCTAATGCATGGAGATCAAGTGAGGAGTAGACTGTAGGCTTCTGAGGCAAGATCGGGGTCAGTGACAGACTGGAGATCGCAGTTGCAGGGCAGGGCAGGTGATTGAGCGATTTGGAAGTTTGTGAGTAGCCAGAAATCAGTAGAGAAATTGGGGGAAACAGCTAATGGTTGTCGAGGAGTTAGTGAGTAGGTTAGCAGCTTGTCTGGGAAGGTCAGTGATTATTTCAGAATTTCAAAGAGTGCATGAATTTGGAAGTCCTATATGGAATTCAAGGGAAAGTTGTGACATTTTGCAGTCTGTGGTTGATAGATACATTGGATAGATTTAAGATACAGTAAGTGAATTGTTCTGGTTAGAGTCGGGGGGGGGGGGGGGCGTTCCCTAAGGGTAGACAGAGGTTCCTGGTGGGCTGGGTATCAGAGTAGGAGCAGGAGCTTGTTGGCTCCAGCACAAACCTTCTTGCCTTGTGAGTTTATTTCTCTCTTCCCTTCCCTATCTCAGGCTGCAAGATTAAGGCTCTGAGGGCCAAGACCAACACCTACATCAAGACGCCCGTGCGAGGCGAGGAGCCAGTGTTCATGGTGACTGGGCGGAGGGAGGACGTGGCCACAGCCCGCCGGGAAATCATCTCAGCGGCCGAGCACTTCTCCATGATCCGCGCCTCACGCAACAAGTCGGGCGCCGCCTTTGGAGTGGCGCCTGCTCTGCCCGGCCAAGTGACAATTCGTGTGCGGGTGCCCTATCGCGTGGTGGGACTGGTGGTGGGCCCCAAGGGGGCAACCATCAAACGCATCCAGCAGCAGACCAACACGTACATTATCACGCCAAGCCGGGACCGCGACCCGGTGTTCGAGATCACCGGTGCCCCGGGGAACGTGGAGCGTGCGCGCGAGGAGATCGAAACGCACATCGCGGTCCGCACAGGCAAGATCCTCGAGTACAACAATGAAAACGACTTCCTGGCGGGGAGCCCCGACGCCGCGCTGGATAGCCGCTACTCTGAGGCCTGGCGGGTGCACCCTTCCGGCTGCAAGCCCCTTTCCACCTTCCGGCAGAACAGCTTGGGCTGCATCGGCGAGTGCGGAGTGGACTCTGGCTTTGAGGCCCCGCGCCTCGGCGAGCAGGGAGGGGACTTTGGCTACGGCGGGTACCTGTTCCCTGGCTATGGCGTGGGCAAGCAGGACGTGTACTACGGAGTGGCCGAGACTAGCCCCCCGCTCTGGGCGGGCCAGGAGAACGCCACGCCCACCTCGGTGCTCTTCTCTTCCGCCTCTTCCTCCTCCTCCTCTTCCGCCAAGGCCCGCGCTGGGCCCCCGGGAGCGCATCGCTCTCCTGCCGCCTCCGCGGGGCCCGAGCTGGCCGGACTCCCGAGACGCCCGCCGGGAGAGCCGCTCCAGGGCTTCTCTAAACTTGGGGGGGGCGGCCTGCGGAGCCCCGGCGGCGGGCGGGATTGCATGGTGTGCTTCGAGAGTGAGGTGACTGCCGCACTGGTGCCCTGCGGACACAACCTGTTCTGCATGGAGTGTGCAGTACGCATCTGTGAGAGGACGGACCCGGAGTGTCCCGTCTGCCACATCACAGCCACGCAAGCCATCCGAATATTTTCCTAAGCCCCTGGCCCCTGGCCTCCTGGGGCCGCTCCCCAGGGGCCCTTCCTGGAGCTGTTTTCCACTGGGGCCTTTTGCAAATCAGTGATTTGAGGGGCAAGGTGCTTAGATACTGCTGGGGAGGGGGGAGGGGAGGCGATGGTGGCTGGAGGGCGGGGCCGCTTTCAGAGCCTCTGGTCCCCCTGTCCTGGAAAGGTTGGGAGGGGGGCCAGGCCGGAAATTTTACTAGAGTTACAACTCTGATACCTCAACATACCCTTCAATCCGGAAGCAGCTAAGAGAAACTTTTGTTTTGCCAGAGGTGGCCGCTAAGGCATCCTGACTCCCTGCCCGCCCAACTCACACTACCCCTTCCTCTAGGGAGGGGACGGGGAACGGGAGAGGGAGAATTACCATCTGTATCTAGAGGTGCTCCAACAATCCCCAAGCCTCTGGTCCTGACCTCTGACCTCCAACCTCGACCCTTTAGACCCTCCACCACCTTGTATTCTGTTTGGGGATTTGTTCTGGGCTTCCAGCAGTCTGAGGGGGTTGGGACCCTTTCACGAGTCTGAATAGATTTTCTGAGGGGGAAGGGGAGGAAGTATGCCAATCAATAAAGGGCTCAGAACTCGCCGCTCCCCACAAAGCTGGGCTAGGGGAATCTGGAGAGGGGTGCTCCTCCGCTTTGCCTCCACTCTCTCCTCGCCATCCTCCTTCCCTTTGGGTTTTCCTCTCTCCTTTGCTCTCTCCTCCAGCTCTTCTCTCTGCTTCCCCTTGCCAGCTGTCACAACCAGCCCTCGTCTTGCTCTTCCTCTTTCTTCCCTTCTCGCCTCCTTCCTGCTCCACCCAGCCCAGCTTTGGGGACATTATCCCCCTGGGGAGAGGCAGAGGGAAAAAACATTTTGATGGTCCCCTCAGTTCCTCTTTGTCATTCGGAGGCCCACTTTTCTCCTCCTCCAAAGAAACACCTCAAATTCTTGATAGAATGTATCCCTGTTCTCAGTGAATATTTGAAGAGGGGACTAATACTGGGGTACATAAAGGGTCAAACCTCCACCTTTATCATCTTTGGGCATTACATTTAGGGAGCAGTTTGGGGGCTGGATTTTCTGGTGGTGGGAGGGGGTGAGCCAGGGTAGTGTGTCTGCTCTAGGGGAGCAGGAGAGGCAGGAAGAGAGGCTGCTGGAGGGAGGGAGGGTCCTCCTCCCTTGCAGTGCCCCATTCCCTGCGCCCCTCTCTGGACCTGACCTGAACCCTTGTTAACAAATTAATCATGAAGTCTCTTGTCTCACTCACTGAGGAGAGACCTTGTCTTCAGAGGGGTCACTCCAGAGCCAAGCAGGATTGGGGTGCAGCCGGGCCTGTTCTAAGAATCATGTATTATTATAGGCCTTGCACCCCCCTTTGCTGCCTCCCTACTGCTCACTTGGGGCAGTCACCAGCCTCCCACCCTCCTGGTTCCGCTGGCCGGGCTAGGAGGGGATGGGGGATGGGAGTCCCCCGGGGATCCTAGGAGATTCTTGTATATAGTAGGGTGGGACTGTCCTAAGTGATCTCTGAGCCTTGAGGCTCAGGAGTCCCATTCTTCCTGGATGGAGAGGGGGTGCAGGGATGGGGGCACAGAGGGGATTTCCTCCTCTCCTTCCTCCTGTTGTGAATTAACTCACCTCTCCTCAGCCTTCCCCTCCAGACCACCAGCCAGGGAGGGGAGCGGAAGGAGGTCACAGCCAGGAAAACTGGCCTGTGACAACTTCCCTCCTTCCCGCCAATGTGAGCCATCCTGAGATGTCTGTACATTAGAAACCAAACCAAATGGGCACCCCTCGGTCGCCGAGGGGGGGTGGGGGGTGGGAAGATGGGATGTCTGTCTGTCGATCCCCTCCCCCCTCCACCTACCCACAAAGGCGGAAGACTGTTACGCTAGGGGGCTCGGAAAATACAATCCCACTCTTACTGATTGAGCCAAACCTAGAAACCAACGCAAAACACAGTGAGAGACAAAATAGAGGAGAGAAAGAGAGCATGAGAGGGAGCGAGATAGGCAACCAACACAGGAGAGAAAACAAAAATAGAAAAAAAAAAGCAGTTCTTTATAATTTAATATTCTATTTTAATAAAGGCATTTATTACCGTATAAATGTAGCAAAGAACCTGGGCTAATATGAAAAAAAAAAGACTTTTTATTAGGTAATTTATTATATGAAAAGGATATTTTATTTTATGATAAAGTGATCCTTAAAAAAATAAAAAAACTTTAGAAGGTTTAGAATATATGTAGGGAGAGAAGAAGAAAAAAAATACATTTGTATTCAGAGTTAAATCTTAAAAAAGTGTTTTTAATATATGTTCTGGTTTACGTTCCTTTTTTCCCCCACATTTTTTTGGGGAGGAATGTCGTTTGCTTTTCCGGGGGAGCATCCTGGGATGGCTTGTGGAGACAGGGGCTAGGGGAACCTGGTCCCTCTGGGGCCCTGCAAGTAGATTGGATTTCACCCCCATGGCTCCCCCTCCCTCTCCCCCTCCCCTTTGGGGGAGCCGGCAGAGCCACACAAAGAAAGGGATTAAGGAGAAAGGAAGAAGCAGTAGGACTGAGGATCCTGGGGTGTCCCCCCACTCGCTTCCCCTGTCCAGTCCCAGGGGCAAGTAAGGTGGGGAAGTCCAGAACTGAGGCCTAGCAGGCCTATGGGAACCCTCAGAGAGGTGTGAGATTTAAGAGAGATAGTTTTTTGTTTGTTTTTTTTTTTAACCAAAAATGAGAGAGAAGAAAAACCGAGGGGTTTAAAAGAAAAGAATACTACAAAATAATAATAATTAATAATAATAATAATTCAAATTTATTTCATATAATCCTAGAGACAAAGAGAAAGAATTACTAGTTACTTAGTAGACGATATTCAGATAGCTTAAAGTTTAGTAGCATTGAGGGCCCCTGGGTCCAGTAGAATGTATAAAAGTCATAATGAAAAGGAAAATAGAGGAGGGAAGTGGCTGAGTCCACCCTGAGCCCCCCCCACCCCATCTTCAGATATCAGGGTGGAGCAGGTTGCTAGTTATGGTTGGGAGCTTCCTTCCAGTCTGCTGGGGTTGATTCTAAGAATCCTTGGATTTTTAAATTATAGGACAAATAGATGAGGGGCTCAGTTCCCAGGGTCTTTGAAAGCATGAACACTGATCATTTCAACCAGAGGAGGGCTGGGCTAGGGACAGCTGAGGTGGGAAAGCATGGTTGGCTCCCTGTCTCTGGGCAGCCCTTATTCCAAACATGTCCTCTTGGGGCTTTCTGAGAGGAGGAAGACTGCCCAGCTTTCACCCTCTAGGGACAACTTCTCCCAGGCTTAACTGAGGAAGTCCTTCCTGAAGTATAACTGCAATCCACTCTACCTCTGATTAATTCAAGAGCCTGGTAGGTCATTCCACCAACAGACACACACACACACTTCTTACTTTCTCAGAGCTTCAAGGGGACTGGAGGGTATCTGTCCCCCATTCTTATTCCTACCCAATATTCACTTAGCTTCTGACCTCCATGGCAGCAGGTAGAAGAATGATCTCAATAATCAGTCTCCTTTAAAGCTGCACTGTGCTTTACAAATTTGCAGAAGTGCTCTATTATCTCTTAGATACCAGGGACTTGCCATCCACTGGGGTGGAATGGAGACACTGTCCTTGAAGGCCTGGGAGAACTGGCCCCTAAGGGTACAAAGTCAGGGGGTGCAGCAGGGACTTTGGGTGACCCCTACCCTAACCATCTGTTTTAGTTCACCGCCATCTGTAAGAGTTCAGATAGAGGTCATCTGCTGTACCCTGACCCTCCCCACAGAAGGCTGGGGAGCTTGGCTTTTGCTTGTGAGAAATCAACTCGTTTTTTAAGCACTTGCCTTCTACCAACCCCAGCTTGTAATCAGGTTGGTCCCCCCACCCTCGCGCCTGTCCAAGGGGGTGTAGAGGCCTCTTGACTCTTGGCAAGAAGTTCCATGACCCTAATGACTCTGTCATGCCCCTCCCTGGCCCTAGACCCCAAACATATCTCCTCCCCAATTTACTCTTCTCACCCCACCCAGGGACAGACTTTTCCCCTGCTCTTTTTGTCCTAGGAACCCCGCTAGTTTGGGAAGGTAGCGTCTGGGTTGGGGAGGGCTTCCTCTTCCCTGCTCGAGGGTGCGGGTGGGGTAGGGTGGGTGGGGGGAGACAGCCCTGGGGCAGGGGGAATGGTCTCTCCACTGTAGAAGTAGAGTAGGATTGTGGTCAGACTTAATTTGAGGCATCTAGTGAAGACACGTTACAAGTCCACCAGGAAAACCATTTCAAAAGCAAAATAAAGGCGGGAAACAAAACGGACCCATGAATAATCAAGTCAAAGTGATGTTGCACAAAATGCAGAGAAACCAAGAAGGGGGAGGGTTAATGTATTAAATGTGCTATTAAGAACTTAATTTTATTAAAAGTATTATTACTTAAGGCTCAGGCTGCTTTCTTGACACGTTGGTTGGAACCACCTGAGGGTGAGTGGGGTTTTCTCTAATGTCAGTCCGGGCGACCTTGCTCACCTTGCATGAAGTGGATGGCTCCTTATCTGTCTGCTCTCCACAGCTCCCCACTTGGGTCTCCAAGTGCTCAACCCCTCTTTTCTCTCCATTTACCTCCTTCTGTTCCTTGGGGCATCAGGGGACCTCATTCGACCCTGCCTTGCAGAACAGGAGAAGGCTAGGCAAGTCCACCTAGACCTTGCCTGGAAAGCCAGCTTCTGAACTTGATGGAGAAAGGGCAGAGCTGAGAGCTTGACCCTCTCATCAATCCGCACCAGATTCAACCCATCCCTACACACCACATCTCTTCAGGGTCAAGCAGAAACCTGGATGGAAGACAGGCCTTCCACCTCCCAGGCTTAAAATCCCTTCCCCAGCACACACAGACTGGGCTGGCCCTGACTCCCCCTTTACTTAAACATCTCCCCCTGCCTCCTCCCCTCACCCCTGGCATTGGAGTGACCTCAGCTCTTGGCACCAGGGCCCAGGGCACCAGATGGTACCCGCTGATGGTATCCTTTGTCTCTCCTTCCAGATACCCCCTCTCTGCCATGCTGTCCTCCCTCTTCCACCTGCCCTGGGGGTTGGCAGAGGGAAAGGCGGGCACCTCCCACCCCCTTGGCACTGTCCCCAGACCACAAGACTCCAGAGACAGCTGGCCCTGGGGGGCAGTGAATATGGTGGGGAGGATGAGGGGAGGGGAAGGGGAACAAGGACTCAGAGGAGGGCCCAGAGATGCAGGGGAGGCAGCAGGATGGTCAGGCTTGATATAAAACACAGCTTTATTGGAGGGCCGTAGTCTGTGAGGGGGGTGACCGATAATAGAGGTCTGGGGGTGGGGAGGGCCACATTGAGACCTTAGAGCTCTGCAGGGCTGTGAACAGGGACTGGCCACTCTGACATCTGGACCAACAGGGCAGAGAAAGCTCCTGGAGCTGGGCAGGGCTGGGGGGGCGCCGGAACACAGTGGGGGCAGGTCAGAGGCTGATGCAACAGGCCCTCTTCTCCCCAGGACCCAGCTCCTGCCCAGCCGGGCCACTGCCCAGGGTAACGGCATTGGTCCGGGTGTTGTTCTGCTTCTGCCTGGACACCTTGGCGAAGATCTCTGTGAGGGCAGAGGGCAGTGATCAGGTCAGACGAAGATTAGGAGCCCACTCTCCCCATGTACACTCTGCGTGCCCCTTTCTGAACGCTGGGGGTTTTGCTGGAAGGAAGAGGAGTTTGGGCACCTGGGTCCCATCTACTTACATGGGTGGAGTGGGACTAAGACTCAGCTCCCTGGGAGTGTGGCCTCCTGGTTCTTTCCCTAAGCTCCAGCTGACAGGGGTGGGGGTGTATGAGGGAGGCTCTGAGGAGGCTGGGGGGGAGCCCTCAGAGGGGATGAGGAATCGGCTGGCGTGGCTGAGGGCTGGGTGTCTACGTTCCTCCCACTGCCCGCGGAAGCCTCAGGGGTCAGATGGCGGTGCCTGCTGAATGGAGGCAGGGACTCTACCTTTGAGGACAGTTTCAAAGGCCAGCTCAACATTGGTGGAGTCCAGGGCCGAGGTCTCCAAGAAGAGCAGCCCATTGTTTTCTGACAGAAAGGAAACACACCATTAGTTGTGAAGGGTCAAGACAATAATATTTACTTCACGTTTTACCATGCACGTTCGTTACACGCTAAACCCTTGGCATGTGTAGCTCATTTAAACCTTAAAACAAACTGGAAGGTAGGTTGGAATACTATTCCTTTCTTTTAGAAGAGGAAACTGTAGCCTAAAAACAGAGAGAACGAACAAAGAACTTGCTTTGTGTCCCACATCTAGTCACTCACCAAGAGATGTGGGCTAGGCCATGGGACCCCACAGCCTGCACCCTTAACCACTGTCTCCTGCTGCCTCTAAACCCCAGAAAGCTCCTGGGGAGTGTGACAGGAGACAGTCAAGGGAAGCCCATCTGCCACACTTAGGATCTCAGCATGGCTGTGTGGGCTGCCTTAAAACCAACTATGAATACTTACCCATAAAGACAGGGCAAATGGGGCGGGACATAATGAGGGACACAGGGTCACTGAGGGGAAGGGCTAGGAGATTCTGAGGCCGACAGAATGGAGGTAGGGGGACCCTGGGCAGGAAGTGCAGGCCTGAGCCCCACAGTGGGAGCGGGGGCTGGGATTGATTGCATTGGCAGAGCAGCCGGAGGGGCCAGGCTGGGATGTGGTGGGCTCTCACCAGCAAACATGCGGGCTTCCTCAGTGGGCACCTCCCGGGACTGGCTGAGGTCACTTTTGTTACCAACAAGCATGACGACGATTGTGGCCTCGGCATGGTCGTAGAGCTCCTTCAGCCAGCGCTCCACCACGGCATAAGTCTGGTGCTTGGTTAGGTCAAACACCAGGAGGGCCCCCACAGCACCGCGATAGTACCTGGGTGGGGGTCAGTGGGTGGACAGAGGCAAGGTCAGGGCCATCAAGCCTAACCTCAGAGCAGAGCTCTTAGGCCAAAAGCCAGAGATGAGCACAAGAGACAGGGAAATATGAAGATTACAGTCCAGAGACCCAAACCACACAGGGCAGCCCAGAGCTCCCATGTCTGATGCTGAAAGCCCTCCAAGATACTGGTCTTGGAGTCTCTGAAGACTCACCTCCCTTCTCCAAAACCACTGGCTCCCTCCTCCCTCCTAACCCCTCTGCGGCCTCTGGTCTTTGTTCTGATGTTAGCCACAGCTATCCACAGATATATACCAGGGCTCTGGTCAAACTAGCTTCCTGGATGCCCAACACCCCAAATGTCCCTCACATAGCTCCTTGACCCCCAGCGCTTCTCTCTCATGGCCATCGTTCTAGAACTAGCTGAATCTCCCTGATCATCTGAGGCACCCTTACTAAGCATCCAGTCTCACTCTTGGAAGTTTGATAGCGCTTCTTCAGACTGGTGGTATAAAATTATTCCCATTGTATCGATGAGTCAGCTGAGGCTTGTAAGAGTCAATTGACCAGTCCAAGAGTGATGAATATGTATAAACAAAGCCACAAAGCCCCCAGCTCCTGCTTCCTGCCCCCTTGCAAGTGCTGCCCCCCACCCCCCCACACCCCCCCCCCCCACACACACACACATGCACAAGCACACACACCACCTTTGGCTGACACTGCCTGGGAGACGCTCTGTGTCCAGTATCAAGAGGCTTATGTTCCTCTGTGTCCTCTGAGGTTTGTGAAATGTGGTTATGGGGTCCAGCCTTTCACCTTGCAGTTAGATAGTGAAGGTTGCCAAGTGCAAAGCACTGCAGAAGTGAGGGGGGGTGCTCTTGATCCTAGAGTATCTCCCCATCACAGCGGCACCCCAGTCTCACCTGCTTGAAACACAAACTTCTTATATCTAAAGAGGGATTAATGATAGCACCTTATTCCTGGGGCATTTGGAGGAGTACATAAAATGCCCCATGTAAAGTGTCTTGTACCTTCCCTGGCACATAGTAAAGACAGGTAAGTGGTGGTGATGACTCTTGCTTTCAGTCCCAGCAGTCAGTATCATTGCTTCCTGTCTCAGACTGCTCGTAACTCAGAGTACTCGTGTCTTCTCACCTGAGCCCCGCGGTCCCATTCAGGGAACTCCCTGCTGAGGTTCCTTGCCTCCTCTTCCTCCACTTCTCCTCCAGTGGTATACCCTGACTTCCCCAGCACCCCAGCACCCCAGTACACCCCCAGCCCGGGGCTCACGCCGACGTGATGGCTCGGTACCGCTCCAGGCCAGCCGTGTCCCAGATCTGGGCCTTGATAGCAGCGGTGCCCAGCATGACAGTGCGGGTGGAGAACTCAACCCCGATGGTGGTGCGGCTGTCGTGGCTGAACTCATTGCGAGTGAATCGGGACAGCAGGTTGGTCTTCCCCACTCCTGACTCGCCGATCAGCACCACTGAAGGGGTGGAGAGATAAGGACTGAACTTGGAGGGTCTGCCCATCAGAAAAGACTCAGAAAACTGAGGAGCGGGTCAGGCCTCCTGGCAGAGCCATGCATGCATGCCCAGTCGTGTCCTACTCTTTGCGACCCCATGGGCTGTGGACCACCAGGCTCCTCTGTCCATGGGATTCTCCAGACCAGAGTATTGGAGTGGGTTGCCATGTCCTCCTCCAGGAGATCTTCCCGATCCAGGGATCTAACCTGCGTCTCTTAAGTCTCCTGCATTGGCAGGCGGGTTCTTTACCACTAGTGCCACGGGAAACCTGGCAGAGACAAGGGTCTCCAACTCTACATGATGCACCCACCCTGGGGCCGAAGGGATGAGAGCCTGAAGCAGGCTGAGGGGCTTCAAGGGTTCTAGGCCTGGCCTGTTGCAAAATGGTGGCAGAATCAGCCCATGAATTTGGTGAGAGAGTGATGTCTATGGGCTGTCTGTGGATAGTGGCGTTCAAGGGTTGTGAGGCAGCAGGGAGGGTAGGGGGTCTGTGGGGAGGGTGCACATTTCCAGGCAAGAGAATATGAGAACATGTGCGTGTTTCTATGTAAACAAGCTGGAAGGAGAAGTGGGCAGTTTGTGTGTGTTTGTGAGGGGAGCAGAGGTGGGAATAGCAATATGGGTGAGGAGAAAGTTTGGCAGCTGACACATCTGGGGGTGGGGGAAAGGTATGGGGGTATGTGTGCAAGAAATTAGGATCCCATTATCCCTAAGAAGGGGCAGTCTTGTATGCTTAAGACCATGGAACTGGATGTGGGACCAGTTATGCATGCCTTCAGCAACTTACTATTCTCTTTCTTATTAAAAAAATGGGAATAACAATTTTATCTATGAGTTGTTGCAAGAAGTTAAACAAGATATTGCCCTGGATATAGTGAGTGTGCAAAACTGTTACTGTCATTATTGTTGTTGGTGAAAAGTGAAAGCGTTCGTCACTCAGTCGTGTCTGACTCTTTGTGACCCCATGGACTGTACTTTGCCAGGCTCCTCTGTCCATGGGATTCTCCAGGCAAGAATACTAGAGTGGGTAGCTATGCCCTCCTCCAGGGGGTCTTCCTGACCCAAGGATAGAACCTGGGTCTCCTGTGTCTCCTACATTGCAGGTGGATTCTTTACCCACCGAGCCGCCTGGGAAGCCCATTGTTGTTGGTAGGCTGGTGCTTTTATCCTTAGGTTTTCACAGACAAGGATATACCAGAGGGGCCATGAAGAGCCTTTGGGTTGAAGGGCAGGATCCAGGGCCCAGCCTTACCCACTGTGAGTGAGCTAGGGTCTGGCATTAAAACGTAGGGGCTGATGTTAAATATAAGCCATAATCCACTGGCCCAGAGCTACCCAGGGTGGTTCTGGAAAGGCAGGCTGGTGCCCCAGGACTGGGCACTGCATAATCTGGGCACTGGTCCCCACTCAGCCTCTGACTAGCTATGTGACGCTGAACAAGTGGCTCATCTTTTCTGGGTCCCAGTTTCCCTGTTTATAAAATCTACAAAACTCACTCCAACTTCAAAAATTCCTAATTTGTGTAGGGTGGGGAAGAGCTGGGAGCTGTATGGATGTGTGTAGGTAAGAGGATTTATGGACTTGAGTGTGTGTGTGTGTGTGTCTGCTATTGGGAACCGCATCCCCATCGCATCCCTCCCACTAGGTGGACTCTGAGCCTTGGCTTTGGAGTCAAACAGACTTGGGTTTGAGTACTGACTGGGCGATCCTTTGAAAACTATTTGTTCTGTGTCTCATCCTCCTCTGAAAAATGGAGATACTAATAGTTCACGTTTATTGAGCGCCTACAGTATGCCCGGTACCCTCCTGAATGTCTGAACTCATTTACTCCTCACAACAATGCCACAAGGCAAGTACCACTGTTAGGCTCACCCCATGTTTACAGGGGGTGGGCGTTCAATGGCCAGGTAAACGGGAGCTGTGCTGCCCACAGGAGCCTTCCAGGGAGGACTTGCCCCCTGCTGCAGGGAGTGCAGGCAGCACCCAGCCTTCAGTTGTTGCTCCTTCAGCGTCTGCTTCTGATGTCGAGGCGGCCTCACCCGGGCTCATGCCTTTCCCTGGCAGCCGCACCCAGTGCCCTGGCAAGGACAGGGGAAACCCAGAGCTGCTCGCCCTTGGTCGAGGCTTTGTGTTCCTGCCTTGCAGTGTGACTTCTCCCTCTGCCCGATCCTGTGTCCTCCCTCTTCCTTTCACTGCTATTGAGCCACAATAAACAGCTCACACCCCAAATGTCTCCGGGTCTGCTTCTAATGACCCTAAATTGCAATAACTCGTAAGTGGCGGGGCTGAGATCTGAACTCAGTATTGCCCCAGTCTACTGTGACCCCTCACCCTGTCTCCCTTCCTGGGAAAAATGCTGGGAGTACAGGTTTCCCAAGCCCTGGTCTCCTGAGAGTCCCAGCTCAAGTGAGGGCAGGGCTGAGGCTGGGAGGGTGGAGTGGCTGGACGGGGAATCATAGCGATGCCAGTCCACCCTGCCCTGAAGGAGGTGCGGAGGTGGGGGTAGGGAACACTAGACTGGCTAAACACAGGGGCGAGATAAAGGAGCTGGAAAGATACATGCAAACTTCCAGGGATAGCCTGGTTAAACCCAGCTCCTGGTATTTGAGCCCAGGGGGTCTGCCAAGGGACAGACCGACAAGGCTACAGTGCTGGGAGTTCTCCAGATTCTATTAGACCCCGGTCCCGATTCATATCTTCCCTGTGTCTTCCTCCAGCCCTGTGATGGCATAGATCTTCCCATCTCTCCTTTCCTGTACAGCTGCCCAGAAAGGTGACTTTCTTCCTCTTAAGTCTGCTTGTCCCTCCTTCTCAGGAGGGAATCCTCTCTGAAGTCTGACCTCCATCGCTAGTGCTGCAGTGGCTAACTCTTCCTAGGGACTGGGGCTTCCATTAGGAATGGGGCAGAAGAGCCTGGCTTGCACCATTAAGGAGCGATCAACATTATTTACTTCCCTAGAGCATTCTGGCCGCTCCAGGACTTTTGCTCCTGTAAACAGACCCTCCCCCACTCCTTAAGCTTTCTTTCGGATCTGAAGGAATGATGAGCCCTGGGAGGGGGCCCTGCTAATTGATTCAAAAACAGGAAGGAGCCCTCTGGCTCTGTGGTTCTCTGCCTCCGTCTCCCAGGTGTTCCTCTTTCTTTATGGACCCCAGACTCACCCTTGAAGACAAAGTTATAATCTTCCTCGGCTCTGTTCCCCATCTTGGCTCCGCATGGAGGGCACAAGTGTCTTCGAGGGCAGAGGTGAAGGGTCTACGCTTTGGCTCAATGCCCTCAACCCTCAGCTCTCAAGACACCTGGATCCGCCCTTCCTCTCATTGAGAGTAAAGAGACTTCTGCAGTGAGAGGGATCAAGGGCCGACTTTAGGCTAGCCAGGGCCTAGGGAGCCTCAGTTCTGGCAGGTGGCAGAGCTGTTAGGAATCTGAGAGGACGGAAGCTGAGAACAGGAAGAGTGAGCGGCCGGAGACCGAGAGCCCAGGTGGGTGGAGAGATGATGACGTCAGACAGGTTAGACAGGTTGGGTGTCTGCTCTCAGCCTGGGCTCTTGCAAGCAGGTGAGCAGGCTCAAGGGAGTGACAACGGGTGCAGCTAGGACAGGGACAGGACCTTCGGAGAGCCAGCTGAGGACTAAATGTGCGTTGCTAGGC
Organism: Cervus elaphus; assembly: GCF_910594005.1. Taxonomy (NCBI): domain Eukaryota; kingdom Metazoa; phylum Chordata; class Mammalia; order Artiodactyla; family Cervidae; genus Cervus; species Cervus elaphus. Next base: position 37,862,764 of record NC_057834.1, read on the forward strand.
TCCTGGGACCTGTGGCTGGGGGGGCCCGGCCACTAGTGTGTAATAGTCCCTCAGGGAGCAAGAAACTACACAGCCTTCTGCTATTCCTTGGAGCCTAGTAGGATAGGTAACTGGGGGCACCAGAGGAAGGGCTGTGGGGGGAAGGGCTGGGGTCACCCCACTGCAGGGCAGAGCTCTGGGAGGGGCATCTTGGATGCAGCAACTTCTGCCCCTCCCTGACAGCCCAGGACAAGTGGGATGGGCGGTTTCTCAACCTGGGTGGAGCTGGGCCTTGCAACCTACCAGCTTCCCTGGGATGAGTCCCTTCCTACAGCACTGGGAAAGATCCAGCCTTGCTCTAAGGACACCGGATAAGGGGGAGACCTGGGGCAGAAACAGCCAGGTGCAGGGATGAGTCTGACTGTTGGGCCAGGACTTCTTAATTTTTTCTACTCTTTCCCCAGGACCTGAAGCTTCAGGGCAGATACATTCTGTGTGCAAAGGACTTCCGGATCTGGAGAGGGGTCTGCGTAAGCTTGTGAATGCCCAGAGAAGAGGGAAGGGGTGGCCCTTGTAGGCCACTAGGGGGCACACTCCCAATCCCAAGAGTAGAAAAGGGGCCCCCCCAAAGTTGGAACTGAAGGACACTAAACTCCCACAGCCTGTTCTCTCTTTGTCCAACATGACCCCCACCAGCCCTTTGTTCATCCTAGCTGAACGTGAAGAACATGATGCACAATCCCTGCTCCTTCTTCTCTCCTCTGATTCCCCCCATCCAAGAAAACAGCCAAGACACGAGACAGCAGTTGAAGTTTATTCTTGGGAAGAATAAAGTCCCCCCACTCCAACCCCCTGCAACAGTCCAGGAAGGTTTCCCCAGGGAGCCCTGCCACACCACATGGTCATCTCACTCTTCTGAATCCCAGGTTCCACCAACGCCCACTATGATGCTGCTACTTGGGTGAGAGGCTCCTCCAAATACTGCACCAAGGCCTGGGCCTGTGGGAAAGGGAGAAGAATCCAGTCCCACAAGGCCTGCCACTCGAGGGATCTTAAATTCAGGTCTACTCCTACCGCTGAGCCCCCAGCTCCCAGCTGCTGCCTGTGAGCCCACCCCAGATGCTGACTGGGTGACATGACAAAGACTCTGGGAAGATGGTGGGGATGGGGGTGGATACAGTGATGGAGCATGAAGGCGGAGCCCAGGGTTGTACAAGAATGGACACATACACACCTTGGCCTTGAGCATTCCGAAGCCAACGGTCTCCTTGGCATACATGCACAGTAGAAGGTTGGCCACTCTTGTGATGGCTACACGGCCCTCCTGGTGGGGGTGATATCAGGGGATGTGATATCTGCTTGCACCCTTTGCCCCTTTTTTCCCCAAGGGCTCCTCTTGAGATGGTCTGTATCTTCCTTTCATGCCCCAGGCAGGGCAGGAGCTTCCACTGGGGGACTTTAGCCACAGCCCTGAACCTGAAGTCCTGAGCCCATTCCAGCCTCAGCACAGTCACCTATTAACCCAGTTACCCAAGAAAACTCCACCTCCCAGAAACTTTGTTTCTCTTTCTGTAATCCCTACCTCACTCCAGTTGGTGAGGATGCTAATACACAGGAAGGAGTCCAGTGTCTACAAAGGGCTGTCCAGATGGGTGACGTTACTAATATGGTTTCACCCCCAATGACACTGTAAGGGGAGACCACAACTCAACTTATAGTTCTCCTCGTTTCCCAAGGTAATATTTTTCAAACTGTAGGTTTGGCCCAGGGCTAACTAGCCCCAGATCAATTAAGAAGGTTGATCAGCATTAAAAGAGAAATAAAGTGTATTGCATACAGCAAAGGAAGTACTATTTCATGAAACTTTTGTTTTACTAGACTCTGACTGAAAATATATTTCTTATGGCTGGGTTGTGGTCAAGACATTTGAAAGCTATTGCGCTTATGGTACCAGCTCTAGGCTAGGGACCCTAAGAATCATCAGTTGAATTGGCATCTGTGGTTAAGGAGGGAGTCAGGAAGAGGTAGGTGGCTGAGTTGCAGTGGAAAAACTTCCAGGAGAATTCACTCTTGGGGCCTTTTCAATTTGGTTCAGCAAATTTTCACTAAGTATCCACCACGTGCTTGGAACCAGGTGTTGTACCCTCTGCCTCTCTGGCATCATCTACTAACCTCTCCCATTCTCATGCTACTCTAGCCACTTCAACCTTGTTATCTCTGACCAGGCATCATTCTGCCTCAGGGCCTTTGCATTTACTGTTCTATCAGAAATGTTCTTAACCCAGATAGCCACACGGCTTACCAGCTCCCTTTAGATGGATCTTTGATGAGGTGTCACCTTTTCAGCGATGTTGTCCCCGATACACACATCCTATCTTACTTCCTTGCTTTTTCTCGGTAGCATCTTCTTCTAATTTTTACATTATTTTTATTTTTTTGGTAACACCACATGGCTTGCAGGATCTTTGTTCCCTGACCAGGGGTCAAACCCAGGGGCCCCTGCAGTGAAAGCACCAGGTCCCAACCATGGGATCACCAGGGAAGTCCTCCCCTAGCATTTTCAATACCTAACATACTACTTTTTAAACTTACATAGATACGTTACAAAACATATTCATGAACTTATTTTACAGTAAGTTCATATGTAAGACTGTAAGCTTCATTAGGGTGGCAGCTTTTGTCTGTGCTGTTTCCTACTTTTCCCCAAGCCCTGAGAACATTGCAGGGACCTAAAAATATGTTGACTGGACAGATATAAAGATGTATGAGCCAGTTTCTGTTTCCAAGAAGTTCACAGTCTAATAGCCACTTCCCCTTTCTGGACTTCATGACCTTTCTCTGTAAAGTGAATGGACAGCAGGGTCTAGAGATTCCGCCATGCTTCTGGGTCTGTTAATCTCAGATGACAACATTTTGTGTCTGCACATCGCTCTAGTTTATATTCACCCTCTCCTTTGATCAGAATAACCCTGTGTGCACGGTATGGTGGAGGGGATTGTTTTCACCTTGGAAGTGTGGTCAGAAAGCTCAAAGAGGTTAAATCACTTACCCAACGTTTCACCAGTGCTAAAACCAGAACCCCGGCCAGACCTGGGTTCCAGAACTCCTTTCTCATCAATACATAGGGTCCTATCTATCATAAATGCTGTTGCAGACCAACTCTTAGTACTGTCTTCCAGACATCCTGTCCCTGGCCCTCCAACCATCCAGGATAGGATCCAGGTTGCCCTTTGAGATCCCCTTAGGGTCAGAGGAATGGATCCCTTCTTCATACCATGCAGTCCATGAGGATGAATTTGAGATTGTCTTCATTAAACGCTTGGTTTCCATTCCGGTCGTAGGCCGCCCAGATGTTACTGGCGATGGCCGCGGTGACCCGGGCGTCTGTATCCCCATAGCCGGAGTAGGCCAACAGAGATCCCTCGTTATTCAGCAGCCTGGTGAAGAATCAGAAGGGATATCAACGTGCTCAAGAGGGAGTCAAACTCCTCGGTACCCATCCCAATTCCCGCCACTGGGACTGAGTGTGTCCTGGGACGTGCCCAGGGCACGCAGCACGTCGGTTTCCTTTTCAAGAGGGGCTCTCCGTCATTTTCACCAAGTTGTTGCCCCCTCTGCCACCTCCTCCCTTCCCAGAGAGCCTTCCCCAGCCCTCCCTCGGAGAGTCGCGCGCGGACCCACGCCAGTGCTCGCCACCCGGCTTCTCGGTCCGCACTCACAGGGTGCTCTGAACACCTCCAGTGTTGGCCTGGCTTAGCACCTGGGTCAAAGCCTTGGGACGCAGCATGCCTGAGGCTCCTAACCCTGGTTTTTGCACCCAGAACCCAGAGTTTCCTATTGCTGGCCTCCGCCAGTCGCTTTCCGTAGTCCAGCTGCCTTGCTCCGGAACGCCCTGGGAGTTGTAGTTTCCGGGCCTGGTTTTGTGGTTCCGACTCCACCCTGCCCCGCAGCGGCGAACGCTGGGAATTGTAGTTCTCCGCGGCTTCGCGAGGCACCCTGGGAACTATAGTTCGCCTTTCCAGTGCGACCACGCGGTTATGCGGGAAAAGAGCGGGAGTGAAAGGACAGTGGCAGTATTGGAAGGACATTTAATCCCCTCGGGCAGAGGAAAGTCATATCCGCATGACAAGTCACGATTCAGTAATTAAAAGAAAGTAAAATCCCTATATTTTTCAGGCACACCTTTGGTTACTTTTCAAAGCAGTTTTCTACATTATACAGTTAGGTGAGATGAGGCGAGAGAAACTATCGAGGAAACCAAGGTTCAGAAGGGCCGCGCAGGCAAAATTCAGGTCTCTGGAACTGTACTTTGTAGACTTCGTGCAAGCCACTACTCGCAGGGAAATAAAGTCAGTCCCAGAGACGAGGTTTTAGGTGGACATCCAGAAGTAAAAAAATTCAACCTCAAAGTCGGAATAGGTCTCAGGCCTGGAAAGGATTTGGGCTTCCGGAGAAAGGCCAGTTATCACAGGGAACGGAGATAAAGCGGCGACACAGAAAGTCCTTTGTCCCGAAGCTGGAGTTACCCGCGGAGGGGCGGGGGCAGCTTTGGGCCCAGGGGGCACCTCGGCTCGGCTCCGGCGGGCTGCATCGGGCTGTGGTCTCTCGCGGGCAGTTCGGCCCCCGCCCCGCAGGGACGGACACGCCCCGCCCCCGCCCCGAACCCCTCCGGGGGCCGCAGCCCGGCAAGGCCCGGTCCAAGCAGCCGGACCCCGGGCTCGGCCCTGGGCGGACCCCGCTGCAGTGGCCCCCCCAGTCCGCCCGGGGCGCTGTGGCCGTGGCGGGTCCGGAGGGGGCGGTGAAGCCTTGGGGAGGGGAGGGGACAGGGCAGTGTTGGAGGCGCCGGAGCCAAGCCCGGCCGGCCGGGCGGGCGGGGAGGAGGAGGAGGAGCCGGGGCGGGCTGGCGGGCGGCCGGGTGGCGGCGGTGGCATGGCGGAGCCGAGCGGGGCCGAAACGAGGCCCCCCATTCGGGTCACCGTCAAGACCCCCAAGGACAAGGAGGAAATTGTGATCTGCGACCGAGCCTCGGTCAAAGAGGTAGTACGGGTGGCGGGGGTGGGGGTGAGCGCGGAGGAGGGGTCTGCGAAGAGGCGGGTGGCTCTGAGACTGTCGGGCGTGCGGGAGGGCCGGGGAGTGGAGGGCGGGGGCCCAGCAGGCACTCGAGGAGCGGGAGGGAAGGGCAGGCGGGTAGGGGGCATCCTGCGAGGGTGATCTGGGGGAGCGTGGCGCGTGTTGGGGAAGGGAGGCCGGGGTTTGCCTTGTGGCCTGAGCTGGGGGCGTGGTGGAGAGTGGGAAGAGGACACCTTGCACTGGGAAGCGGGGAGGACCCTAGGTTTGAGGGGAGTGTTGGCCCCGGTTACTGGTCGGGGTTCGAGGCGCAGAGGCAGAGTGGGGGCCGGGCCAGGCGCTGAGCCCGGAGAGCGGGCGGCGGGGCGCAGGTTGGGGGGAACTCTGGGCGCCTACTGGGCGACTCAGAACGCCCAGAATTCGGACGCCTGGTCGGTGCGGGGAGGATTTCCCTCTGCCCGGATCTTTCCTACTCTTTCAAATTAAAGTGGATACATTTGATTCTCAGCCCCTCTGGGATTTACACAGTGTGCAGTAGGTGCTTAGTAAAATGTGAATGAGTGAATGAGGGAATATTGCCTGTGTTCACCACCCCCCTGTGGCTGCTCCCGAATTTCACAGAGGCGGGGCTTAAGATAGGCGTCTGGTTGGAAGGGAGGGGTCTGGAAGCTGCCTTTGCTTAGCAAGTGCACCCTCTACTTAGAGTATGTGTTTGATTTGCTTGGGTTGATGGGGGGCGGGGACGGTGTGTGTGATAGGTTTGAGGAGTCTAACTCTCCCCAGCCAGCCTTTATTGCCATCATTGCCCCTCCCCCCCCCCGACCTTATAAAATGATCACATTCCATAATTTAAATAATTTTTGCCTGCAAAGCTGAATTTGAAATCAGCTCTAATTGAGAGCTTCCCCCCACCCCCACCCCACACCTTGTGTTTGGTTAAGAGGAGCCTGGGCTTTGATGTCAAGACCCGAGTTCCAGTTTGTCCAGGGCAAGTTATCTAACTTCTCTAATCCTCAGTTTTCTGGTCTCTGAAATGGAGGTAATAATTAACATGTATAGTTAGTGCTGTTATAAATAACTGGGACTTATTTGTTGTAGTTGTTACAAGAAAACTGGGAATAAAGAGAGAAAAGAGACTTGAAGTCTGGGGAGACAAGGCTGAAGGGAGGCAGGGTTGGGCCAAGGAGTTTCCAGAGAGAACTGCCCACGTAGTACGCTCAGGGGGAACTTGGAACTGAAGAGGGAGTGGCAGATAAAAGCAGGGCTGGGGAGGGTGAGAGACCCTGAAGTATTGCTGAGAGGAGCCCCACACTGGTCCAGCTCCCTTGGTTAAGAAAGGAGCCGCCTAATTTCAGCTGGAGGGATGGAGTCAAGACTGCTGAAAAGACTTCCCACGACTAGAGGTGGGAGCAAGGGAAAGCTTTGAAGGAGAGGCAGGGTCCCTGGTTGGTGGAGCCCAAGCAGCCTCCACAGTGACCTTTGCCTCTTGATCACAGTTTAAAGAGGAAATCTCCCGGAGATTTAAGGCACAGCAGGATCAGCTGGTCCTGATCTTCGCAGGCAAGATCCTCAAGGATGGGGACACACTGAACCAGCATGGGATCAAGGATGGGCTCACTGTTCATCTGGTCATCAAGACCCCTCAGAAGTAAGTTCAGGAGAGGAGCAGGTCCAGCTTCAGATTGGGCTTTCTTTGTTTTTCCCCATCTGACACTTTCTCACCCATGATTCAAGCATACGTCTGTGGAAGGTCCGTGGAATGCCAAGATCCAGGAAGGTGGCTCTTCGACGGGCTGCCAGAAGGCCCTGTGATCGGATCTGCAGGGCCAGGGAACCTGACTTACCCCACTCTAAATGACCTGGAGATAAAGGATGCTGACTCCTTTCTCCCTCTGTCCGATTTCCTGACTGCCCCCAGCGTCACCCTGCTCCAGCCTCAGGGTTACCTCGGAGGTGGCGTGGTGTGGTGTAGGGCTGGAGCTGCACAGCACACGTAGAAATCATGGTCTTCCCTTTTGTGTCCACTTCAGTGAGGATTTTTCTTTCTTTCTCAGGGTTCAAGATCCAGCGACTGCCACTGCTTCTTCCCCTTCCACCCCAGACCCAGCCTCAGCCCCCTCCACCACCCCTGCTTCACCCGCCACGTCTGCCCAGCCCTCCACTTCTGGAAGTGCCACTTCAGATACAGGCAGTGGAAGCCGAAGGAGCAGTGGAGGGGGTACCTCCCCAGGGACTGGGGAGGGACCTCCCAGTGCCACTGCATCCATACTCTGTAAGCCTTTAGGGAGGAAGGCACCACACGGTTATAGTCTGTAGAGTGGGGGAGAGGCCAAGAAGAGGGAAATATTGATCCCTGCTCCTGATCTGATGGGGATTGGGGCCCCTGAACATAGGGTTCCAGACACTGGGGCTTGAGCCAAGTGGGGAGGAAACCAATCTGTGAGGGCTTCCCAGAAGAGGGGAGCATGGTGAAATGTTAAGAGTAAAGGGAGAAATGGGGCTGGGGATGTAGAAAACCCTGGGAGAGGGTATTGGAGTTTGGGGAAAAGGTGGGCCCAACAGTAGCCAATTGGAGAATATTTATTTGCTCATTCAGGAGGCTGTCGCTGATTGTCCTCTCTGTGTTCAGTACCGTGCCTGCCTGTCAGCCTCGGCCATCAAAGAGGTCTCGGTCTAGTAGGCTCCCATCTCTCTGCCAGCAACAGATCAGGACTGGGGCTGTGGAAGTGATTGGGAAAGGGAGATGTGAGCAGCAGAAAGGGCCCATCCTGGTGACTTGATTTCAGTGGCTCTGGCCAGGTAGAAGAGTCGGGACAAAGTGTGACTCTGCTTCCCTCCCCCACAGCTGGCTTTGGGGGCATCCTGGGCTTGGGCAGCCTGGGCTTGGGCTCTGCCAACTTCATGGAGCTGCAGCAGCAGATGCAGAGGCAGCTGATGTCCAATCCTGAGATGCTGTCGCAGATCATGGAGAACCCCCTGGTCCAGGACATGATGTCTAACCCTGACCTGATGCGCCACATGATCATGGCCAACCCCCAGATGCAGCAGCTGATGGAGCGGAACCCTGAGATCAGTCACATGCTCAACAACCCTGAACTCATGAGGCAGGTGGGTCTGAGAGAAGGTTGGGGGGGCGTGGAGGACCCCGGGAACCCAGCTGTGCCCTGTCTTGCCTTTTCCTACCTTGATTTGTTCATTCATTCATTCAACAGCCATGTTTTGAGCACTGGGGGTACAGTGATGAAAAGACATAGGCCTAGCTCTCTGGGAACTACATCTTTTTTTTTTTAGATTTGTTTTATTTATTTATTTATTTATTTTTGGCTGTGCTGGGTCTTTGTTGCTGTGTGGGCTTTCTCTAGTTGCTGCGAGTGGGGGCTCCTCTTTGTTGTGGCCTTCTCATTGTGGTGGCTTCTCTTGTTGCAGAGCACGGGCTCTAGGGCACACGGGCTTCAGTAGTTGCAGCTCGTGGGCTTGGTAGTTGTTGCTCTTGGGCTCTAGAGCTCAGGCTCAGTAGTAGTGGTGCACAGGCTTAGTTGCTCCATGGCATGTGGGATATTCCCAGACCAGGGATCAAACCCGTGTCCTCTCCATTGGCAGGTGGGTTCTTAACCGCTGGACCACCAGGGAAGCCCCCCAGGAACTTCTGGTCTCAAAGGGAAGTAGGACAAGGAAGAAGGCATTTACAGTACAGCATGGATAGTAGTATCACAGAGATGGTCACAGGACCCCTTAGGAGCACGCAGAAGGGCTCCTGACCCTACCCTGGGGCTCAGAGGGGGCCATAGAGGAAGTGTTGCCCAAGCAGAGACCCAAAAGAGGAGAATGAACCAGAAGAAAAAAAAAGAGAAGAGTATTCAGGGTTAAGGGACAGCAAGCACAAAGGCCTGGGAATGAAAAATAGGATCGGAGACCTTTGTGGCTGGGCAGGGCCAGGTGGATAAGGGAGGGTTAGGTGGGTAAAGAAGACCCAGGCAAGGGGGTTTGGTGTTGGTCTTCGGGGGCTCCATCTCGTGGCCACCCACTGGGGACGAGGGTAGATGATCTTAGCAGAATTGTGGACACAAGTGCTAGACTCACCAGAGGGTAAGTCCCAGAAGGGCAAGTATTTGCAACTGTTTTGTTCACTGCCTAGAACAGTGCCTGGTGTATAGTTACCACTCAATAAGTACTTAGTAAATGAATGACTTGTGGAATAAGAGATCAGAGGCTTATCATAGGCATAAAAGTGTCTTAGAAGAGGCCTGTATGGAGTAGATTTAGGAAGAAGGACGGGGAAAGCTTTCCAATGGATGGGAACAAGACGCCGCTCTGCTCATTTTCTGTGTTACGTGCTACTGTCCCCTCGTTATTGAGAGTGAGACATTGGCTCCCAAGTGAAAGCCCTCATCCTATTTCTCAAGATTCAGTGAGGCCAAAGACCTGTAGTGGGATCCAGAAGGTGTTGGTAGCATCGTCCCAGCTTGAATCCTTTCCCCCCACCAATTTGTGGTCATTTATCAGAAGCTGTAATCTAGTCTTGGTCAGACAGACCAACCTGGCCTTGAACCCAGTCTCCACCGCTAACTGACTGTGGGTCCTAGGCAGTGAGTCTCTGAGCCTATTTTCTTATCTGCTAAATAGGGACAGAAATACATACTTAGGATAGTTATCATGGGGATTAAGTGACTTGAATTCTGTAAATTTCTTAGCTCAGTGCCTATATGTAGTAACTGTTCAATAGATGTTAATTTTCTCTTTTGCTTTCTCCCTTTCTCATGTCCTTTCTTTCTTTTAATATTTATTTAGTTTATTTATTTGGCTGTGCTGGGTCTTCATGCAGGATCTTCAGTTGTGGCATGTGGGATCTAGCTCCCTGAGCAGAGATCGAACCCAGGGCCCCCTGAGTTGGGAGCTTGGAGTCTTAGCCACTGGGCCACAAGGGAGGTCCCTCTCATGCCCTTTCTTATGTAACTTCCTTGTGTTCCCTGATACTTCTGCAGATCCCTGAACCTGAGGGAGGAAAGCTGCTGCCCTCCCCCATCTGGGGTCGCTGTACCCCCAAAAGTCAACCAGAATGCCCACAGAGAGGCAGGGTCGGAGCCAAGATGACAATAGAGAAAGGAAATCCAGTTCACCCTCCTCACAGCCACTCTGGGTCGGTTCCTGGGCCCTGGACCCTAGTCCTGGTCCCCCTCTTCAAGGCCCACTCTTCTTCAAGCTTGGTGAGCCCCTGGTTCCAGAGCCATTCTCTCTCTTTCCCTTTTCCGCCAGACAATGGAGCTTGCTCGAAATCCAGCCATGATGCAGGAGATGATGCGGAACCAGGACCGGGCCCTAAGCAACCTGGAGAGCATCCCTGGAGGGTATAATGCCCTCCGCCGCATGTACACGGACATCCAGGAGCCCATGTTTAGTGCTGCCAGGGAGCAGGTGGGGCCAGGGGCTGGGCTGTGGGAGGGCAGTCTGAACTCGGGATCACCCACCCCAGACCCAGGCAAGCCTGAGGTGCTCTCTGCTCCTCTTTCCTTCCCTAGTGCCCTGAGGGTAGGCCTTGGCTTGAAGGCGGTTTTCACAGCGCATAGCCAGGGATGGTCCATCTCGGCGTGGGACTGAAGCACTAGGGCAGAAGATAGCAGAGGTCCCTAGGGAGTGGGGGCAGTGTAGTATCCAAGGGCTCTGACATTGTTCCGACAGACTTCTTGCGCCGAGGGCTCCAAGGTTGTGGGGCAGGCCTGAGGTCAAAGAGCCCACCCTTCCACGGTGTGTCTCAAGTGTGGTCCACAGATCACCTGCGTCAGAAGCACCTGGGGTGCTTGTCAATCATGAGATTCCTGGTTCCTACCTTTGAGATACTTATTGAATCAATCTCTGGAATTAAGCCTTGGGAATATGTGCTTTCAAAAACGCTTTGTGAATTTTTTCCAAATATACAAAAAGTATAGCATTCTCTCATATTAAAGTTTAATTTACACTAAATACATTATGCATTTACCTGTTTCAAAACTCAGAAGTTACACAAAGTAAACAAAAGGATATTTAAAAAGTGTGGAAAGGTATACAAGCTTAATAAAAGTATACAAAAGGGATCCTTCTATTACCATCTCCCGGCCCTCTCTTTTCTACCCTGGAGTTAATGAATGTTTTTAGTATTTTGTGGTTTTCCTAGATATATTTAACATTAGCAAATAAGATATGAGACATAGAATTGCAGCCTTCACATACCCCTCCCCCAACTTATACCTCTCTTTCCTCTTCGGAGCTAACTACCACCCTGAAGTTGGTGTTTGTCATTTTGATTCTTTTATTACCTATGTATGTATCCATAAATAATCTGTGGCATCATTTTGCATATTTTTTCAACCTTATAGAAGTGGTATGCTGTTTGTATAATTTTAGACTTGCTTTTTAAAAACATCTAAAAATGTTTCATTTGAAGAATAATATACCTACAGAAAGCTGCACATATCCTAAGTGTTCAGCTTGATGGATTTTCACAAACTGAACAGCCTGCCCCCACAACCAGCACCCAGGTAGGAGAATGGGACCTCACATTGCTTTTTGTGGAAAGGAAAAATCACCATGTCCTAAGCAGTCCGTGCTATCCCAACAGATTTCTTGTCCATGGCATCGCTAGTAGTTGTGTTAGGCACTCAGTTGTGTCTGACTCTTTGTGGCCTCATGGACTGTAACCTGCCAGGGTCCTCTGTCCATGGGATTCTCTAGGCGAGAATACTGGAGTGGGTTGCCATGCCCTCCTCCAGGGGATCTTCCCGACCCAGGGGTCAAACCCAGGTCTCCTGTGCTGCAGGCAGATTCTTTAGTGCATGCCTTGCTGGCTCTGTCCCTATGATGACACCACCTCGTCTTAATTAAGCCTGGGCATCAGGTAGGGTGACTCGCCCCTCCCCCCTGCAGCTTATTCTTCACCGTCATCTTGATGATTATTGGCATTGCTCTTTCAAATTTTAGAAAGTGCTTATAGGAATTGAAAGAAAGTGCTTATGAAGATTACCTGTGGGTTTTTAGTTTAAGTTTTATTTTACTAAAGTGTTTAATTTAAAATGCATATCAAAGTAATGCATATACATGGTTAAAAAAAAATTCAAGTAGTTGAGCAAGGCTTATAACAAGCCTTCAGCTAATTCTGATGTACTTTAAGGTGTGAGAACCACTGGCTCAGCTAAAAGAACACAGTGTTTGGCAACAACAGGCCTGCATTCAAACACCTGCTCCACCATCCTTTAGTGGCGTGATTTTAAGTGAGTTGCTTAAGCCTCTCTGAGTCTTCTGCTGCCTCATTTTCAAAATGGAGACAATGTATTATAGCATAGTCCTCAATCATTTTGGTCTCTGGATCCCTTATTTATTTATTAAAAAGAAATTTTTTTTTTGCCTTACTGCCCAGCATGTGGGATCTTAGTTCCCTCACCTGGGATCAAACCTGCACCCCTTGCAGTGGAAGCATGGAGACCTAACCACTAGATTACTAGGGAATTCCACTCTGGGCCCCTTTATATAGTTAGCACCCCAAGGAAGTTTTGTTTTTGTGGGTTAGGTCTATTGATATTCACGGAATCTGAAATTAAAACTGAGAATTTAAAGAAATATTTATGAACTCTTTTAAAAATAACAATAAACCCATTGCACATTAACATAACCAGCATACTCTTAAAAAATAACTTTATTTCCCAAAACAAAACTTTAGAGGAAAGAATGGCCTTGTTTGACATCTTTGCAGATCTCTTGAATATCTGGCTTACGTACCTATGTTCTCAGATCAGATCTGCTTCTGCATTCAGTCCATTGCATTGTCACATGTTATGTAGCCTTTGGAAAACACCCCTGAATACTTATGAGAGAATGAGAGTGAAAAAGACAAATACTGTCTTGGGTTTTAAAAACTGTTTTCAGACCTTGCAGAGGTCCTAGGACCACACTTTGAGAACTGGTGTATTAGAGGGATATTATAAGCATTAGAATGAATGGGTCGGGCACATAGTAGGTGCTCAATAAATGGCAGTTGCTACCACTTTGGGGAGTTCTGGCAAAGAGATTTAGGACTTAGGGTGTAAGGGAAGAGCAAAGCAGGACCCAGAACTAGGAGGGGTTGGCTGCTAGGCGAGTTACCAGAGCAGGAAATCTGCAATGATGACAAAGACTGAAACTGCGGTACATGATCCCTAGCCTGCAAACCCTATTATCTGAACAGGCATCTGGTAGGGCAAAGGAACCACAACTCAGAGCAGGAGCTGGTCCCCTGTTTGAATAAACAGGAAAAGTAACTGGATATGAAACTCCTTGGTGTGGTGAGGCTAGGCTGCTCAGGTACCTCCTGTGTGGGTAGGGCCTACCTGGGAACAGGAGAGAGAGGCTGAGCAAGGGGAGGAGGCCTGGGCTCCCTCAGCCATCACATGCCTCAGACAGAGCTCTTTCCTGGCTCTCAGCGGGTCCAGAGGGAGGAGGTTCGGGTGCCACCTTGGGCAGCCCATCATGTGGGGTGCAGACCCTGAGACGATCCTGGGTAACATCCTAGAGGGCCTGGTGCTAAGGGGGACTGTTTAGCTGAAGCAGCCAGTCTAAGAAGATAGGGGTGGAGAGGAGAAAGAAGAGATTACATGGAGGAAGCAACAGAGGAGGAGAAGACCTAGGGAAGGGTGTTCAGCCAGAGGTGTGCCCCTCTAAGGGGCTCCACTGTGATGTGCCTGGATAGACAGAATGCCACATGGGGGATCTGGGGGTGAGGAAGAAGGTTCAGTGGAGTTAGACTTGGACGGAGGTGGCTGGAAAAGGGAGAGCTGAAGGCAAATAGGGGTTGGAGTAGAGTCAGCTCCCATCAAGCCAAGAGTTACCTATTGAGCACCTACTAGTGTCAGGGGCCAGGAGTGCAAAGGTGAATCTGACATTGTCTCTGCCCCTTAAGAGCTAAGGAAAACAAGCATCTCCGCTTCTCAGTAGGAAAGGTGTGTGCAAAGTACTATAGAGCAGAGAAGATTAGAAACCAAATATTTCGAGCCACCAGGGGAGATGGAGATGTTTCCCGTTATCTGAGGGGCTCAGTTATCCAGTCATTAGCGTCAGCCAACTCCCACCTTGCAGGGTGAGTGTGAAGTTGCCCACTGTGAGGCCAGAAATTGACATGAGGGCCTCCACAGTTGTAGATCTCTCTCCCTTTCCTGGGGACGGGGAGGCTATTAGGTGAGAAGAAAGAAAGGGCCTAGCCCTTCTCCCTGATTTGTTTCAGTCCTTAACCCAAAACCTTTCCCTCCTCCCAGTTTGGCAACAACCCCTTCTCTTCCCTGGCCGGGAACTCCGACAGCTCATCCTCCCAGCCTCTGCGGACTGAGAATCGAGAGCCCCTCCCTAACCCCTGGAGCCCCTCGCCCCCCACCTCCCAGGCCCCCGGGTCCGGTGGGGAGGGCACCGGAGGATCGGGGACCAGCCAGGTGCACCCGACAGTCTCCAATCCCTTTGGGATCAATGCGGCTAGCCTGGGGTCAGGTATGTCCTAGGGTGGAAGGAGCTGAGTGGGGTCACCAGGGCAGTCCCTCTGCCCCAGGACTGAAGGGGGTTCACACTGCTCCAGAATGTTGAAGACAGAGGTGAGACTGTACTGAAGCCACTGGCAGGGCTCTCTGGCCTAGAGTGGTGGCTTCACCCCTCAGAGGGTGAGGCTGGGTTCTAGCCCCAGTGTCCCCAGGAGCAACCTAAGTGAAGGCTCATGAGTAAACCAGGCCCCACTTTCTAAGCTCTTTCAACTCTGCTGGTATTATCCAGTATAAATGGGTTAGACTGGGGATGAGGGTGTGTGAGAAGAATGAGGGACAGGTAGATGTGAGGCTGGGCGAGAGGGATGCGCAGAGCTGCCTTGTACAGAAGCGTAGGTTATGTACTGCACAACCCTGGGAGATGCCCCACTTATCAAGACTATGACTATAAATGGCCCTGGGGATGTCTGGTAGATGCCATGAATTCTCTGTACTCTGGGGAATATCTTGGTCGGGAAAGTCCCTTCCCCTCTATATGCTTATTTCATAAATAAGGGACTTGAACCTGATCCATGGTTTCAGAATTATACTTCTGAGGCTTGAGGGGTCTGGACCATCGCCAAGATGAGGAAAGACCATATGGGAAAGGCTCCAGGCCTTCTGCCCCAGCTCCAGCCAGACTGTTGACATACTTGGTTTCCAAGTGAGATTTGGTTTGAGGAAAGGGTCTCTATTGCTAGGACAAGTTTGAAAACCATTGATCTGGGTCATCTTTAGTCAAATCCTTTCCAACTCTAATGTTATCTGACCTGTGGCGGGAACAGAGGGATAAGAATCAGACCCAGTTTGTAACCGGCTTGATCATAGCAGAGCAGATGGTGAAGGAGCCAGCCCAAAGAAGGGAAAGATGACCTCAGAGTCAAGAGAGACTTGGACCCACTCCCTAGCACTTGGGTGCCCACTGTTGCCTTTCTGAGTTTTGTAACCACTCAGTGCCTGAAGTAAGGTAGATTGAAGTGAGGCATCTGGTTTCCATTTGGACCCCTTTCCTCTTGTTATGTTGGTTTTTTCCCCTTCCTATCCTAGGGATGTTCAACAGCCCAGAAATGCAGGCCCTCCTCCAGCAGATCTCTGAGAACCCCCAGCTGATGCAGAACGTGATCTCAGCCCCCTACATGCGCAGCATGATGCAAACGCTTGCCCAGAACCCCGACTTTGCTGCTCAGGTATGGAACTGGCATGAGAGGGAGTGTGCTGGGGGCTGTGACTTGTGATGATCAAAATGCTCCAGAGCCAGACTGCCTGGGTTTCTGTATTGAGCTCTGCCGCTTCCTAGCTGCATGAGCCAGGCAAGTTATTTATCCCCAGTTTCCTCATGGGTAAAATGGTAATAACAGTAGTACCTGCCTTGGAGTTGTGAGGGTTAAGTGAGTTAATAACATAAAGTGCTTAGCACATGGCCTGGCACAGAGTAAGCCCTGTGTACTCAGAAATGTTTGCTATTGTCATCCTCATCAGACTGGCTTCTGACTCTGGTCCTTGTCCAGAGTATAGTTCCAGTTCCTCTCACTGTCCCACCTAGGACTTCAGGATACTCTGAGATCCTTGGAAAAGCTGGCCCGGTTTCCTACAGTGGTGGGGTGCTGAGGGAGATGAGGCGGTGGGGACATTGTGCGGGTGGATAGGCCCAGGCCTCCCCCTGCTACCTTCACCCTGGCAGATGATGGTGAACGTGCCGCTCTTTGCGGGGAACCCCCAGCTGCAGGAGCAGCTCCGCCTGCAGCTCCCAGTCTTCCTGCAGCAGGTAAGTGAGGAGCCTGGACGGGTGGAGGTTGGGGGCCACCCGGGTAGACCCAGAGGCCCAGTGGGTGGAGCTTAAGGGAGGGGCCGCACTGGGCTGTGGACTCGGGGGCTGTGGACTCGGGGTCTAGGCCACCTCCTGTCTCCCGTCACCTCCTGTCGCCTTTCCGTGTTGTTTCCCACCAGATGCAGAACCCAGAGTCACTCTCCATTCTCACCAATCCCCGAGCCATGCAGGCGCTGCTGCAGATCCAGCAGGGACTGCAGACCTTGCAGACTGAAGCCCCAGGGCTGGTACCCAGGTGAGGGGCGGGGGCAAGTGGGCAAAGGGGTCTGGCTCCTCCTCCCCCTCAAGCCCTTTTCCTGCTGCTCTCAGCAGCCCTTATGTCCCTGAGGATCTGTTTTCCTGTTTCTTCCAACTGCTTTTCCTGCGGGATCTCACATTCCCACCCTTTTCTCAGAGGCCATCTCCCCCTCCTTGGTCTCTCCTGCCTGCAGCCTTGGCTCTTTTGGGATGGCCCGGCCCCCGGCATCCTCGGCAGGCAGCAACGCCGGGTCTGCGCCCGAGGCGCCCACCTCCTCGCCCGCCCTCCCAGTCACATCATCTCCAGCAGGGGCCTCCAGCGCTCAGCAGCAGCTCATGCAACAGATGATCCAGCTTTTGGCTGGAAGCGGAAGTTCACAGGTACGCAGGGCAGCGGGCCTGGTGCTAGGGCCCTGCAGTAGTAAGGGTGGCGATCAAATGGAAGCAGCAGGCTGTGGAAGCAGCCAGCTCTGGCTATAGTTCCTGGTCTGCTACTTTCTAGCCTTAAGTAAGTAACTGATCTTCCACAAGTTTAGTTTCCACAGCTGTGACCTGGAGATGAGCATAGTAACAGCACTTACTGGGTCAGCTGAGTACTGGTCTATGTGCCTTGTACATAAGAGCTCACTTCTTTATTCTTCATAGCAGCCTTGTTCTTACTCCTTCTGTGTTACAAAAGGGGGAAACTAAATCCCAGAGAGGTTAAGTGGCTTTCTCAGAGTCACACAGTGAGTAAGTAATGAAACTAAAATTCAAACCGAGGCATATTGGTTCCAGAATTTACACTTTAACCACTGTGTTTTACTACTTCTACTGTATCAGAGGACTCTTTTGATAATTAAAGCAGCCTCTATTTGGGACTCCCCTGGCAGTCCAGTGGTTTAAGACTCCACATTTCCACTGCAGGGGGCACGGGTTCTATCCCTGGTCAGGGAACTAAGATCCCATATGCTATGTGGTGTGGCCAAAACAAAAATAAAAATAAATAAAGCAGCCTCTGTCTATGAGACTGGAGAAGAGGATTCTGGGAGGAGAGGTGACCAGAGCCCTGGGCTAAAAAGTCTAGGCCTGGGGCTTGGGGGCAGAGCAGGGGATTATCTCAGGTAAGCCCCTGAACCTTTCTCCGACCTCTGTGACATCTGGGGAAAGCCTTTCAACAAAAATGGAAGTGTGCCCAGCTCTGTGCAAGGCACTGGGAGGGCTGGATGAAGGGCTCTTCAAGGCCCAGTCCAGCTGGATCTGGAGCCCAGTGTGGGTGGATTGTGATGAAAACATCCCCGGGTGGGAAAGGGCTCCTGTGCTGCGGGCTGGGGGCTCTGATTGCTGGGCTCCTTCCAACCCTGAGTCTTCTGTTCATGATCTAGGCTATGGCTTCCTGAACATCCCTTGGGGAAAACATTTCCAGATGTGTTTTGGAGTGTCAGAAATGAAAAGCCTCCTCTTTTGTAAATAACTTTGTTTGTTGATGGTTAAACACAATTAAACAGGTTCGTGTTTTCCGGGGGCCCTTCTCTGACCTTTAATGTGGCCGTGTGTGTGACAGTTGCCAGGAGCAGGTTTGGGGGCAGTATTTACTGACCACAGAACATTTGGCTTTTGGACTGCCTGTTAACATCTCCAGAGTGCTGATGAAAAGCAGTTAGGAATATCAGCTAATCTAGACCTATTTGTTACTTTGAAATTTCAAGAAAGATGCCCCCCCACCTTATGATGACACAGCTGTCTAGTGATTTGGGACGCCGGCTCCGCTGGCTTCTGTTTGCTGGTTATCGACCCCTGCCCCATTGGTTGACTCTGAGGAAGACTTCATCTCTCCATCAAAAACCCTCAGAATCAGCTAGGCCCTCTGGGGTTGGTCCTGAGCCCACTTCACAAGGCTTGTCCCCCTCCAGGTGCAGACGCCGGAAGTGAGATTTCAGCAGCAGCTGGAGCAGCTCAACTCCATGGGCTTCATCAATCGTGAGGCCAACCTGCAGGCTCTGATCGCTACGGGAGGGGACATCAACGCGGCTATTGAGCGACTCCTGGGCTCTCAGCTCTCCTGATCCCTCAGCCCGGGCCTCATGCGTCTCCCTTCCCTTGATGCCGCGTGTGGTTCCTCTGTTGGCCCGACCCTCTGCAGCTTGTCATCCCTTCTGTTCTCCTCCCTTGTTCTCTTCAGACAGCAGGGTGACTTTAGAGGGGTGGGCCCAGCCCCGTGGTCTGAGAATTCCAGTTTTACTTCACCTCTTGTAGAACCTTCTCTCCTGGTCCTGCCTGCTTGAGCAGAGCTATTTAAACAGTTTTCAGTTTTTGTTGATTGGCCCCACGTCCTTACCCCACCACCGTCTTTTGCAGCCTTCACACGTCTCAGTGGCAGTGCAGCGTTGAAGGAGGAACCCGCTCTCTGCTTTATTAGAACAGGATCTTCTGTCTCTGCCACTAGGATTTTTCTTGTCTTATGTTTACTTTTGGTAACTCTTCCTCCTCTCTTTCCCCTCATCCCCTCCCACCTCCAGCCTACCCAGTGCTAGACTTCCATCCTCTGAAGGAGGGGCAGGTGAAGCAGGCTGTGATTTTCCTCCTCACCCCCTGTTCTGATCACTTTCATGGGGTCTGTTGGGACTCCCAGTGGAAGGAAGATGCTTGTTCCCCCTGTCTGAAGGGAGACGTGAGATGCAGCCCCCTGGAGCAGGAGTAACAAACCGTGGACCAGCCTAATAAGGGGATGAGGGAGTGAGACTTCCTAGAGGAAGGGAATGGGGGAAACAGCCTGAGCAGAGGACTTGGAAGTTGGAATTGACAGGGAATGGAAACACTAATAGTTCTTTTAGTCCACAGAGTCCAGACTTTGGCCTGGCAAAGGAGACTTAGAGATGGTAATGAAATTTGAGTTGAAGAAAAGGGTTCAGTGAAGCTAAACTGTATGGCTCACAAGGGATTATTGGTTCCGTTTCCTCAAACACACCTGCTTCTGTACATTCACACACATTTCCATGAACCCAGGACCTGCCCGCATCTCCAGGTACCAGTGATTTAAGCCCCGCTCAGAAGACATGAAGAGGACTGGGGTCTGTCTCAGCAGTGGGGGTGTGTGTGGGTGGGTGGGTGCATGAATGCGTGCACGCACACATGTGCATGTGAGTTGAGTGGGAGGGTGGATACCTTATTGATTTCTGGTTTAGAGTTTTATCCCACCAGACAGAAATAGGCAGAAGGGCCTGTCTAGGAAAGGAATATATACACCCTGGAGAGCTAGGTCCCCTAGGCCTCTGGATGCCTGGGTAGCGTGGGTACCCCTTCTGAAGCTGTCAGGGCTGTGACCGGCACCCTTAATTACCCCTCCTCTCATTGCTTTCGGGGCATAGTGGGGGAGGAGTCTTTCTCTCTAGAACCCCTGGCCGCTCCGGCCCTTGAATTTTCACTGTTTCCCTCCAGGCCAGAAAGTTCTATTTGAGGAAGGAAAAGAGAGGGCAGCAATGATGCCTTTGATCTGGAATTGGACTTTACTCTAGTGGAGCACAGAGGAGGCTCAAAATCACCTCCTCTCTCTGCTGCTAAGCCCAGCTGCTTGGAGGACCCGTTACTGAGAATACGGAGGCAAGAGGAATTGAGTTTTCTCCCAAGTGGGAAAGGGTCCCAAGCAATCCAGAGAGGATGTCTGTATGGCTTTCCCTCCCTACCTCCCCCAACTCCCACACTGGCCTTTGTAAATAAATGATATGGTCTTTGTTGTGAGGGTGTCTTGGTGTTTGTTTCCTGGGGTAGAGGAGGCTGGCTGAAGACACTTCTTGGTTTTAAAGGGTTTTTGTAAAGCCGTATCTAGACCAGTGGTTAAGAATCTGCCTTACAATGCAGAAGAAGCAGGTTCCATCCCTGGTTGGGGAACTAAGATCCCACATGCTGCAGGCAACAGCCCACGTGCTCCACAACTACTGAAGCCTGCTCGTTCTAGAGCCGAAGCACCACAGCAAAAGGTCTCCACGTGATGCAAGCAAAGTCCCGCATGCTGCAACTAAGACCTAACACAACCAAATAAAATATTTAAAAGAAAGTGTTCAGAATCACTGAAGGTAAAGGGATAACTGATCACAGCTATCTGTAATCTGTGGTTTAGGAATGGAAAGGATCATTCTCTTCCATTCGTGATTGCCAAACCATATAAGTTATCAGATCCCACCCCACCCACCACTCCTATAAGTCAGGGCTGGGAGAGGAATGTATGAAAAGTGCTAGGAATATGGCTAAGTCCTTGCTTTCATCCTCTGATCTTTTGGCAAGACTATCCTCTCCTTACCCCAGGTAAAAAAGGTCAAAACAAACCCTTACATCCAGATTTTATGTAAGGGGAGTTTAGCAGTTATTAATTAGTCTTAAGCTCTGAGGCTAAAAGTTTTACGACTGCTGCTGCTGCTAAGTCTCCAGTCGTGTCTTACTCTGTGACCCTATGGATGGTAGCCCACCAGGCTCCTCTGTCCATGGGGATTCTCCAGGCAAGAATACTGGAGTGGGTTGCTATGCCCTCATCCAGGGGATCTTCCCGACCCAGGGATCGAACCCATGTCTCCATGTCTCCTGCCTTGGGAGGTGGATTCTTTACTGCTAGTGCCAGCTGGAAATCCTTGCTCTACAACTAATCAGTGTGAGCCTAAGGAAGTCTTCATATGTCTACAGTTTTATCTTTTGTATAGTGAGGTTATGGGCTAGAGTTCTGTGATATCTGGAATAAAGTGAGTGGGAGGTTCCACTTCTAATAATGGTAGGCTGGATGTTTCAGACCAGCCCTCAGAAATTTTAAATATGAAAAGTATCAAAAATCAAAGGACTAACGAAGATTGACTGGGAATCCAGAGAGAAAAGAAGACTCCAGGGCTGCCTTTGCCCAGGGGGCTTTTCCAATTGGGAAACGGCTTCTGAGAGGCTGAGCTATGCTTTTGAGGGCCTTGAAGGATGAGAGCTAGAGGAAGAAAAAAATCAGAATCAGATAGCTAAATATAGGGATGCTGGTAAAGATCCACCCAGACTAGGAACCCCTAAGGATGAATCAGAAGGAAACCAGTTGTATTCTGCAGCCTGGAGTCCCACCATTCTGGGTGGTCCAGAGACTCTCAAGTCTCGAACTTGGAATAAGGTGATCCATATGTGTAGCATCTCCAGATGCTTGGGAGAAGCAAGCAGAAATCTCAAGGAACTTAACACCAGTCTAGACCTCAAAAGTATTATAATTAATAATTTTTCAAATATAACATCAACCACAATGAGAATTAGTCAAGAGCCTGAAGAAAGCAAACCTGAAATGACACCCTTAAAAGGGAATGAGAGACAATAAATAGACAATTCCATGTACTGGAGTTACACAGAAATAAATGTACAACAGTTAGGATAAAGGCAAGGCTTGGAAATTTGAGCAGATGCCTGAAACTACACAAACAGACACAGCACAATTGGAAAAGGACCAAATAGAAATTTTAGCTAGAAAAATAAATGAAATTAAGGTCTCAATAGATGGGTTTAATAGCAGACTAGACATAGCTGAGGAGAGAATTGGTAGATTATAGAAACAGAATGAAACTTGAAAAATAAGGATGGAAAATACAGAAGAGATAGGAAGTTGGGCTAAATTATGTTTAATTGGAGTCCAAGGAGAGGAGAGAAATGGAAAAAAGCAATCTGAAGAAGTAATGTCAGAATTATCTACAATTGATGAAAGCCATCAATTCACAGATTCAGGAAACCCAATGACTGAAACTCTGCAAAAAGGGGAAAGCAAAAAGAAAACATCCTAAAGAAACTAAGGAATAAAGATGGTTTATCCTCAAAGGAACAACAGACAACTGCTTACATCTCAACTGCAAAACTGCGAGGCAGAAGAGTGAAATGCATCTTCCCTATGTTTAAAGAAGGTAGGAGCCCAGAGAAAACATCTTTCAAAAAATGAAAGTAAAACAAAGATATTTTCAGACAAGCGAAAACAGTCCACCACCAGCAGTCTCACACTACGGGAAATTCTGAAGGGTAATAATCTTTAGTCATAATAAAAAGGAAAAAAAGGAATAAAAGGAAAAAAAAAACCTATAATGATGGGTGCATGCCAAAGGGACACAAGAGCCAACTGAAAGAGCTCCCAATGGCCAAAGCTAGAACAGTTTAAGCAGCAAAATAAATAAGTATAAAATAAATGCTCTTGAATCTGTACTGATGCAAATAAATAATTGAATGAGTAAATGAGTGAGAAGACACAAACCTGTGTAGAAAAATTACAAACAACGTATGTAAATGTTCTGTCCTCAAGGAGAGGAACAGAATACCCATTCCTCACTTGTGGGCTGCACATGCCTACCTAACAGAGAACAGTGTGGAAAGGGGTGGGGTGGGGAGCATCAGAGTGAGGGAACGCTGCTTCGGTCAGGTGATCAAGGTCAGAGATAAGGCACCTTAGTATGTAGTCTTAAGATGATGTGAGGAAAGCTACATTTTACCTCTGTTCTCTTCCTCCTCCAAACTTATAACCTTAGTCTAACCATGAGAAAAACAAACAAGTTACAACTGGGGACATTCTACAAAATATCTACCCAGTACTCCTGAAAACTGTCAAGGTCATCAAAAACAAGGAAAAGCTGAAAAATTGTTACAGCCAAGAGGAGCCTTAGGAGAAAGGAGTAAATGTAATGTCTAATACCATAATGTTCCAGGATAGAACCGGGGAACAGTAAAAGGATATTAAGTAAAACAAACCTGAATAAAGTATAGACTTTAAGTTAATAATAATGTATCAGTAGTGGTTCATTAATTGTAAAAATGTCCTATACTAATATAAGATGGTAATAATAGGGGAAACCAGGTGTGGGTATATAGGAACTCTTTTACTGTCTTTACAATCATTCTGTAAATCTAAAATTAGTCAAACTGAAAAGTTTAAATAAGACAAAACCAGAGAAAATAGAAGATACAAAATAGAAATTTCATATAATATGGCAGATTTAAACTTTAATATATAATTAATTTTATTAAATGTAAATGGATTAAATGCTTCCATTAAAAGTCAAAGTTTGGGACTGGTGGTCCAGTGGTTGGGAAACCGGCTTGCAATGCCCGGGACTCAGGTTTATCCCTGGTTCAGGAACTAATATCCTGAACGCTAGTTGCTGTCTAGTCATTAAGTTGTGTCCAACTGTTGTGCCACCCCATGAACTGTAGACCACCAGGCTCCTCTGTCCATGGGATTTTCCCGGCAAGAATACTGGAGTAGGTTGCCATTTCCTTCTCCAGGGGATCTTCCCAACCCCGAGATCAAACCCATGTCTCCTGCTTAGCAGGCGAATTTTTTACCACCAGGCCAATAGGGAAGACCCTCCTGAATGCTATGTAGCAACTAAGTCTGCACAGCTTAGAAAAAAGAACTCAAAGATTGTCAGGTTGGATTAATAAAATAAAAATCTAACTACAAGGCCCTGAAAAGCTTGCAAATGGATGCTCTAATGTAAGCCTGCAGGACAGCCCAATCTGCATCCTACCCTACATCTACTGGGGACCCAGAGGCCAAGTCCAGAAGGCCCCAGGCCCACTGGTGGTCTACCTCTGCAGGGAGGGGAGGCACTGAGCCTGCCCTGACGCTGAACAGGGGTCAAGACACCCCAAGGGCACTCACTGAGCCCATGGTGGGTAGCACCCAAACCAGCTGCTTTGTGGGGAGGAGCAAACTTTCATCCCCAGAGACCTTGCCACCACCTGGGTCATAGCCTTCTTTGCAGAATGATGGGGGAGGAGAGACAAGGCCCAGCCTCAAAGAGAAGCTGATGTCCAAGAGAAGACATGTAAAGGTCTGGTTTTAATCACTCATCTTCATTTTTCTTTCTTTCTTTTTTAAATAATTTTATTTATTTATTGGCTGTGCTGGGTTTTTGCTGCTGTGCAGGCTTTTTTTCTAGTTGTGGTGAGTGGGGGTTACTATTTGCTGTGATGTGCAGGCTTCTCAGTTTGGTGACTTCTTTTGCTGTGGAACACAGGCTTCGATAGTTGCAGCATGTGGGTTCACGCATGGGCTTAGTTGCTCTGCGGTAAGTGGAATCCTCCAGGACCAGGGATTGAACCAGTGTCTCCTGCATTGGCAGGCAGATTCTTTACCACTGAGCCGCAGGGAAGCCAACCGCTCACCTTTAAATGAAACATTCTGAATTCCTCAGTGGGTGGAGCTGGGGGTAAGGGATACAAGCTAACTGTATCCTGACCATGAGACATTTATTGAACATAAGAAAATAGAAAAATTCAAAGTAACAGTTTGGAAAAAGATAAACCGTATCAATACAAACCAGAAGAAAATTAGGATAGCCATATTAATAATAAACTAGCTAGAATTTCAGGCAGAAAGTAACACTTAAAGAGATAAGAGTTAATTCATAATGTTGAAAGGTAACATTCACCAGAAAAATATATAACCATATTAAATATTAATATTTATGCATATAATAACATGGCCTTAATATTTAAAAAGAAAAAAATTGAGAGCACTACAAAGAGAATTAGAAAAACTCCCAATCATAGATTTCAATATACCTATTTCTATAATTGATACAATAGGCAGGGGAAAAGTATCAATGTTAATTAACTCTAAGATAGAGATTTTTTCACATTTTGGTATCTGATAGGAAGGGTTTTTTGGTTCCTTGTTTGTTTCTTTTAAACTGTTGGTATCCTGGTATTGAGTTATAGTTTAATCGGTAGCGTTTTTTTATTTTATTTTATTTTTTTATTTATTTATTTATTTTTTTTATTAGTTGGAGGCTAATTACTTCACATTGCAGTGGGTTTTGTCATACATTGATATGAATCAGCCGTAGATTTACACGTATTCCCCATCCCGATCCCCCCTCCCACCTCCCTCGGTAGCGTTTTTTTAAACTGATAACATTTTAAAGCTTTTTGATAGTAAGTAAAGTAACACCGTGTTATATGTTGGACTGTGTCTCTCAAAAAGTCATATGTTAAAGTCGTAACCCTCAGTACCTCAGAATGTGACCGTACTTGGAGGGCGGGGCGGGGGGGGGGGGTCATTGCAGGTGAAATTGATTAAGATGAGGTCATACCCAGAGTAGGGCTTCCCCCGTGACTCAGCATAAAGAATCGCCTGCAATGCAGGAGATGCAGGAGACTCAGGTTCAGTCCCTGGGTCAAGAAGGTCTCCTGGAGGAGGAGCCAGAGTTGGACACAACTGAGCGACTAAGCACAGCACATACTGATACTAAAAATTACCAGCAAACCATCAGATGCTAGGGGAGAGGTATGGAACATATTCTTCCTCCAGTCTTCCATAGAACAAATACTGCCAGCACCTTGGTCGCATACTTCTATCCTCCAGAGCTGTGAGACAATAAATTTCTATTGTTAGAGCCCTCTGTTTTGTGGTACTTTTTTAAGGCAACCCTAGCAAAAGAAAAAATACTGGGTGCATCTTATTTTCAACGAAAAGCAATCCATATAATACTACATCCAATAAACTATAGAATGTACATGTATATATATATTTTCAAGCATACATGGAACATCTACAGACACTGAACATATGCTGGGAAATATAGCAATTTTCAATGAATTTTAAAGGATAGAAATAATACAAAATATCAAGACTTCCCTGGTGGTCCAGTGGTTATGACTCTGGGGTGTAGGTTCGATCCCTGGTTGGAGAACTAAGATCCCACCTGCTACTCTGCCAAAAATTATAAAATTATAATATAAAGTATGATCGCTAATCTTAATACAGTTTTCTAGAACTCAAGATTTTTGGAAATAATGAAATATACTACTAATTAAACCATCGGTCAAGAAAGACATAACAATGTGAATTATTATGCAATATTTAAAAACTAAATAATGACAAAAAATTACCTGTAGAAACTGATGGGATGAGCTTTCCTGGTGGCTCTGTGGTGAAAAATTCTGCCTGCCAATGCAGGAGACACCGGTTTGATCCCTTATCTGGGAAAATCCCACATGCCTCAGAGCAACTAAGCCTGTGAGCTGCAACTATTGAACCTGCGCTTTAGAGCTTGCAAGTTGCAGCTACTGAGCCTACACCCCAAAACTACACCCCAAAACTACTAAAGCCTGCATACTCTAGGACCTTCAAGCCACAACTAATGAGCCCCCATGCAGTAACTACTGAAGCCCACGTGCCTAGAGCCCCTGCTCCACAACAAGAGAAGTTATTACAGTGAGACTGAGCACCATAACTAGAGTAGCGCATGTGCAGCAAGGAAGACTCAGTGCAAATGAAAATAAACAAATATTGTAGTGTGCATATGTCATTTTTTTTAATTAAAAATAGAATTACATTATGATCCAGCAATCCCACTTCTGGGTATATACCCCAAAGAACAGAAAGCAGGGTCTTAAAGAGGTATTTGTACACCTATGTTTGTAGCAGCATAATTCACAATAGCTAAGACGTGGAAGCAACCCAAGAGTCCACTGGTGGAGGAATGGATATACAAAATGTATATAAATGTATACAATAGGGAGCAGGGGGGGCCCGGGGCCATGGGCTCTGTGTCAAACCACCAGCTTGCAGGTGGCTGCACCAAGCTGCCAGAGGAGGCGCCCAAGGAGCCCCAGGTCCTGCAGTGCTGGTTTCTATAAATGCTTCAATGTGTGCTTGGCATTTGGCTTCCTGTCCATGACCCGCCCGTGCAGGGGTCACGCTCCAGGGCTTCTGGAGCTTGAAGGAGGGTGGGCTGTGGAGCTCATCTTTAAGAAGTCAGTCGAGGGCCTGGCCTCTGTCCAAGTCACCAGCCCTGGTGTGGTGTTCTGAGTCGGGAGTGAAAGGCGACCCAAAGGAGAGAATATGCAGAAACACAGATCAAAGGGAGAGATGTGCTACAACTGTGGAGGTCTAGACCATCATGCCAAGGAATGTAACCTGTCACCCCAGTCCAAGAAGTGCCACTTCTGCTACAGCACCAATCATATGGTAGCCTCATGTCTGCTGAAGGCCCAGCAAGCTCCCAGCTCCCAGGGAAAGCAAGCCTACTTTCGGGAGGAGGAGGAAGAGATCCGTGGCCCTGCCATGCTCCCAGAGGCCCAGAATTGAGCCACAGTAGGCAGCAGCTATCCTCTTGCGATCAGAAAGTTTTGAGAAGCAGGCATCGATCGGCAGAGTGGAGAAAGTGGGGACAGGGTGGGTAGGGGGCACTGCTATATAATCTCGGGCTGAGGTGCAGAGCCTCACCCCCTCTGCTCTCTTGGTGGGAGGAAGGAGTGAAGCCAAGCAACTCCAGTCACACTCTCTCCAAACGCATGTGAGGGCACTGGGGGTTAACCCTCCCTGCATGCTTTATCTGAGTCTGCATCCCCAGCATCTCCAGGTTTTGAAAGTGGCCTGGATAGAGAATTCGTTTTACTCTTAAAGAAGGAGATGGAATAATATTTCCATGCCAGAGTGAAAAGATTAAGCATGAGACCAGATTGATGAACCCAACCCACAAGTCACTGCATTCTGTGGGAGGAAATTTGTCAGCAGGAAGGCAGGGTTTTCCACATCTTGTCTTCTCATAACCCCCTCTTGGGATGGAGTGCTGAGAACTGTCCCAAGCAGTGGGTTGTGATGACAGTCGAAAGAGATGATCTGAAGAAACAGCTGCAGTCCTGGTGCTTCTAAGCTCACTCCCACCCCATTCTGGACCAATACAATTTTATTTATTTGCTCCCCTTGGTTATGCCTTGGGTCCTTCTTTCTCCAGGATTCCAACAACACTAGCTCCGTGGGAATGACGTATCTTGTACATTTTAACTATTTTTCATGATATATAAATATTCTGGTTTTTCATTTTTGTATGTTTTAATCTAAGACCCTCATACCTGCACTGTATTCTCAGGTACGTGAGCAATCTCAGGGGTGAGCTGGCAGCAGCTCTGGGTCTGCACAATAGGAATGCTTTTTGTTGCTCTGTCACCAGAGAGAACAACTATTTGGAGTGTATAGCCTATTGAACCACCTCATTTTTGCCAGTTAGATCTGGCTTTTATGCCAGAATCCCCGGTAGCTCAACTAGTAAAGAATTTGCCCACAGTGAGGGAGAACTAGGTTCAATCCCTGGGTTGGGAAGATCCCCTGGAAAAGGGAATGGCTACCCACTCCAATATTCTGGCCTAGATAATTCCATGGACTGTATGGTCCATGGGGTTGAGAAGAGTCAGACACAACTGAGTGACTTTCATTTTCACTTTCTGCTGTGGTGTCCTCTTGAAACCCCTCCATCTTCAGTGTTTCATGAGAGACTAGGTTTTTACTGGGTTGCCACATGACTTGGTCTTCTACTGAAAGATTGGGAATTGGTTTGAATAGGGAGAGGTGGTGCAGAGAGGTTAGGAAAGGCTGGGCCAGGTAAAAGCAGAGAGGGGAAGCCAAGATTAGGCAAAGGTCCTCTGCACGTGCGATATAGGAATCTGTTCTAGACCTCTAACCCCAGGGCACAGGACTCACTTTACATATTAGATCCATCCTTCACTGGATTGGGTTAAACCTACCAGGCACAGCAGGGTGTACTGTATGTGTGTGTTTTTATAAAAAACGTGAGTTGGTAAAGATAGGTTGTAAGAGCAATGCCTCTGTACCCATTTTGTGCTGCCCAGGGATGGATACATGAAGCAAGGACAAGATCCTTAACCTTAAACAATCCTGGGCGTTTCCTGCTTGGCTTCCAGGGAGACCATCAGCTATGGCTTCTTTGTGGTTCCCAGATCCACGGTCCTGCCCTGCTGCAGAAGTGATTAGTATCATGGGAGCTAAAGGAAAAAAAGGGAGTTTCATTTACATGCTGTGAGATCACTGCAAACCCACCTCATTGTGTTGTGATGGGGCAAATGCAATAGCATGCATTGGGTGAAGTGGGTCTGAGCCTCGGTTCTTGTCTCCCCCAACTGCTACTCCCCCTCTAGTTATAACATTTGTCTGGGCTTTGTAGGACCTCACAAGTAGCTGATTTGGTGATTGCTGGGTGGTTTAGTTTGTGTAAATATAATGTGTTGGTCTTCTCCATGTTCTTTGGGGGTTTTATTGTTTACAAACTTCTTTTCATTTTGAGAAAAATAGCCAAAGCATCTTTGACAAAAGGTTTTGTACCAGGCAAAAAAGATCTGAAACATAAGCGTGGGGGCCCCTCTTCTTGAAGTGGGACGTCTTGAACCACACTTTCTTTTGTCTTCCCCTTCCCCTATTTCCTATTTCGAACAAGATTATCTGTCCTAAAAACTAGATTCATACCCCCTCTTATATCCACCTTTGTGTCCCCTAAAATAGCCCATATACCTGTATATTTAATTTGTGGGGTGCCTGAGATTAAATGATCTGTGCAAAAATCCTGAAGAAGCTAGGAACTCTCCATCCCTTGTTCCCAGTCTCCTGAGTCATGACCATTCCTTGATGAGATTCGTGCTAAACAAACTGCTGTCTTTGGGTGGATTAAAACTTATTTTAATCTCAAGTCTGAGGGTAGACAGGAGCAATGAGGGGTTCTTCCATGTAGAGAGTGGGGTCAGGAGACCACAAAAGAAAAGATGAATGTATATTCAAGTCACATAGGAACTTTTATGCAGGCGCAAGAAACTGGTGTCCAATAGGCCACAAGATTGTTTAATAGAAGATGGATGAATATAACTCCATGTTTACTGCTAGAAGCCATAGCTTTGTGTGAAATCTTGAATTTATGACGAGGGAGGGAGGGTAGAAAAGCATGTACCCATCTGTTCTTTCCCTCATTCCTTCCTCTCATTCCCAAACTACAGGAGATATAGCCCTCTTGGGCTTTGGCAACCCTATCTGGGCAGTGTTTATTTGATGGTTGATTTTGTTAAGCCGGGTACTTCCTTTCCCACTTGCTATCATTTTGTAACACACATTCTGACCCTTTTCCCTTTCCCTTCCTTTCCTTGGGAATGTATAAAGACTGAATGAACAAAGACTCATTCAGTTCAGTTCAGTTCAGTCGCTCAGTTGTGTCCTACTCTTTGCAACCCCATGAACCGCAGCACGCCAGGCCTCCCTGTCCATCACCAACTCCCGGTGATGCCATACAACCATCTCATCCTCTGTTGTCCCCTTCTTCTCCTGCCCTCAATCTTTACCAGCATCAGGATCTTTTCCAATGAGTCAGCTCTTCGCATCAGGTGGCCAAAGTATTGGAGTTTCAGCCTCAGCATCTGTCCTTCCAATGAACACCCAGGACTGATCTCCCTTAGGATGGACTGGTTGGATCTCCTTGAAGTTCAAGGGACTCTCAAGAGTCTTCTCCAATGCCACAGTTCAAAAGCATCAATTCTTCGGTGCTCAACTTTCTTTATGGTCCAACTCTCACATCCATACATGACTACTGGAAAAACCATAGCCTTGACTAGACGGACCTTTGTTAAAAAAGTAATGTCTCTGCTTTTTAATATGCTGTCTAGGTTGGTCATAACTTTCCTTCCAAGGAGTAAGCGTCTTTTGACTTCATGGCTGCAATCACCATCTGCAGTGGTTTTGGAGCCCCCCAAAATAAAGGCAGCCACAGTTTCCACTATTTCCCCATCTATTTGCCATCAAGTGATGGGACCAGATGCCATGATCTTTGTTTTCTGAATGTTGAGCTTTAAGCCAACTTGTTCACTCTCCTCTTTCACTTTTATCAAGAGGCTTTTCAGTTACTCTTTGCTTTCTGCCATAAGGGTGGTGTCATCTGCATATCTGAAGTTATTGATATTTCTCCCAGCAATCTTGATACCAGCTTGTGCTTCCTCTAGCCCAGCGTTTCTCATGATGTACTTTGCATATAAGTTAAATAAGCAGGGTGACAATATACAGCCTTGACGTACTCCTTTTCCTACTTGGAACCAGTCTGTTGGTCCATGTCCAGTTCTAACTGTTGCTTCCTGACCTGCATACAGGTTTCTCAAGAGGCAGATCAGGTGGTCTGGTGTTCCCATCTCTTTCAGAATTTTCCACAGTTTATTGTGATCCACACAGTCAAAGACTTTGGCATAGTCAATAAAGCAGAAATAGATGTTTTTCTGGAACTCTCTTGCTTTTCGATCATTCAGCAGATGTTGGCAATTTGATCTCTGGTTCCTCTGCCTTTTCTAAAACCAGCTTGAACATATGGAAGTTCATGGTTTATGTTTTGCTGAAGCCTGGCTTGGAGAATTTTGAGCATTACTTTACTAGCATGTGAAATGAATGCAATTGTGCAGTAGTTTGAGCATTCTTTGGCATTTCCTTTCTTTGGGATTGGAATGAAAATTGATCTTTTCCAGTCCTGTGGCCACTGTTGAGTTTTCCAAATTTGCTAGCATATTGAGTGCAGCACTTTCACAGCATCATCTTTTAGGATTTGAAATAGCTCAACTGGAATTCCATCACCTCCACCAGCTTTGTTCATAGTGATGCTTTCTAAGGCCCACTTGACTTCACATTCCAGGATGTCTGGCTCTAGGTGAGTGATCACACCATCGTGATTAACTGGGTCATGAAGATCTTTTTTGTACAGTTTTTCTGTGTATTCTTGCCTCTTCTTAACATCTTCTGCTTCTTTCAGGTCCATACCATTTCTGTCCTTTATTGTGCCCATCTTTGCATGAAATATTCCCTTGGTATCTGTAATTTTCTTGACGAGATCTCTAGTCTTTCCTATTCTATTGTTTTCCTCTATTTCTTTGCACTGATCACTGAGGAAGTCTTTCTTATCTCTCCTTGCTATTCTTTGGAATTCTGCATTCAAATGGGTATATCTTTTATTTTCTTCTTTGCTTTTCGCTTCTCTTCTTTTCACAGCTATTTGTAAGGCCTCCTCAGACAGCCATTTTGCTTTTTTGCATTTCTTTTTCCTGGGGATGGTCTTGATCCCTGTCTCCTGTATGATGTCATGAACCTCTGTCCATAGTTCATCAGGTACTCTGTCTATCAAATCTAGTCCCTTAAATCTATTTCTCACTTCTACTGTATAATCATAAGGGATTTGATTTAGATCATACCTGAATGGTTTAATGATTCTCCCTACTTTCTTCAACTGAAGTCTGAATTTGGCAATAAGGAGTTCATGCTCTGAGCCACAGTCTGCTCCCAGGCTTGTTTTTGCTGACTGTATAGAGCTTCTTCATCTTTGGCTGCAAAGAATATAATCAATCTGATTTTGGTGTTGGCCATCTGGTGATGTCTATGTGTAGAGTCTTCTTCTTGAGTTGTTGGAAGAGGGTGTTTGCTATGACCAGTGCGTTCTCTTGGTAAAACTCTACTAGCCTTTGTCCTGCTTCATTCTGTACTCCAAAGCGAAATTTGCCTGTTACTCCAGGTGTTTCTTGACTTCTTACTTTTGCATTCCAGTCCCCTATAATGAAAAGGACATCTTTTTTGGGTGTTAGCTCTAAAAGGTCTTGTAGGTCTTCATAGAACCATTCAACTTCAGCTTCTTCAGCATTACTGGTCAGGGCATAGATTTGGATTACCGTGAGATTGAATGGTTTGCCTTGGAAACGAACAGAGATCATTCTGTCGTTTTTGAGATTGCATCCAAGTACTGCATTTTGGACTCTTTTGTTGACTATGATGGCTACTCCATTTCTTCTAAGGGATTCCTGCCCACAGTAGTAGATATAATGGTCATCTGAGTTAAATTCACCCATTCCACTCCATTTTAGTTCACTGATTCCTAGAGTGTTGACGTTCACTCTTGCCATCTCCTGTTTGACCACTTCCAATTTACCTTGATTCATGGGCCTAACATTCAGGTTCCTATGCAATATTGCTCTTTACAGCATTGGACCTTGAAGTAATTACCATAAAATTCACCACAGTGGTGACCTCCATGGGAAGTAAGAAGCTGTGATTAGGAAGGAGGACATGAGGATAATTCAAGGGTACTGATAATGTCCTATTTCTCAAACTGAGGACTGATTACTATGATTTCTTAGAATGAGCATTTATTTATGTTTTGTTTTGAAATAAATTTGTTCTTATTTCTCCTTGCTTTACCAGTGGTCATGTATGGATTTGAGAGTTGGACCATAAAGAAAACTGAGCACCGAAGAATTGATGCTTTTGAACTGTGGTGTTGGAGAAGACTCTTGAGAGTCCCTTGGACTTCAAGGAGATCCAACCAGTCCATCCTAAGGGAGATCAGTCCTGGGTGTTCATTGGAAGGACTGATGTTGAGGCTGAAACTCCAATATTTTGGCCACCTGATGCGAAGAGCTGACTCATTTGAAAAGACCCTGATGCTGGGAAGGATTGAGGGCAGAGGGAGAAGGGTACGACAGAGGATGAGATGGTTGGATGACATCACCGACTCAATGGACTTGGATCTGGGTGGACTCCGGGAGTTGGTGATGGACAGGGAGGCCTGGCATGCTGCGGTTCATGGGGTTGCAAAGAGTCGGACACGACTGAGTGACTGAACTGAACTATTTCTCCTTACAGTTCTTCTGTAAGGAGACTTACAGAAAAATTACAAAAATAATACAAATATTCTTCACCCAGCTTCTCTTATTGTTTGTATCTTGCATGCGTGCGTGCACGCTAAGTCACTTCAGTCGTGTCTGACTCTGTGATTTCCCTGTGTGTGTCTGTGTGTGTATTAGTTGCTCAATTGTGTCTGACTCTTTGTGACCCTATGGACTGTAGCCTGCCAGGTTCCTCTGTCCGTGGGATTCTCCAAGCAAGAATACTGGAGTGGGCTGTCATTTCCTCCTCCAGGGGCCCTTCCCAACAGGAATCCAACACACACCTCCAACATTGGCAGGCAGGTTCTTTAACAGTGTGGCACCTGGAAAGCCCAGTATCTTGCATAATCACAGTAAAATTACCAAAATGAATTAACATTGATATGATGACATGAGCTAAACTACAGACTTTATTTGACTTTTACCACTTTGTCCTTTTTTTTCTGTTCCAGGATCCAATCCAGAATCCCACATTGTATTTATTAACAAATGTCCAGTTTCCTTAGTCTCCATTACTATGCGAAAGTCTTTCAGAGCCTTGGCACTCTTTTTTTGGGGTGGTGGTGAACATTTTTTAAAACTCATTAATTAGGAACTTTACTAGCTGTCTAGTGGTTATGACTCCCCCCTTCCAAAAAAAAAAAAACCCAGAAGCTCTGCCCTCCCACTGCAGGTTGGCACAGTTTCAATCTCTGGTTGGGACTAAGATCCCATATGCTATGCGGCATGCTAAAAATATTTTTTAAATTATTTTTTTAACTTATGTTTTGAAATATAGTTGATTTACAATGTTTTGTTAGCTTCTGATGTACAGTAAAGTGGTCACTTTCATATATATATATATTTTTTTAATATTATTTTCCATTATGGCTTAATACAGGATATTGAATATAGTTCCCTGTGCTATACAGTAGGACCTTGTTGTTTATCCATTCTATATATAATTGTTTGCATCTGCTAATCCTAAACTCCCAATCTATTCCTCCCTCATCCCGCCTTCCCCTTGACAACCGTAAATCTATTTGAGCCTTGGCCCTTTTGAAGAGTATTGGTCAATCATTTTGTGCAATGTCTCTCAATTTGGTGGTTTGTCTGATATTTCTCATGCTTAGACGGAGGTTATGTATTTTGACATGTGTGTCTTCTCAGCACATCCTATCAGGGGTACACAATGTCAATATGTCTTATCATTGGCAACATTAACCTTGATAATTTAGTTAAGAGGAGGTGAGATCTAGTGTGTTTCTGCTTGTAAAGTTATTATTTTGATCTATGTAATTAATAAATACCTTGAAGAAGATACTTCAAGACTCTACAAGTACCCTGTTTCTCCTCAATTTTTTACCCACTAATCTCAGCTTCCATGGTTGGGTGTTGCTCCAACAATTATGACTCTTGGTGTTTTAATAGTGGTTTTCTATCTCTTGTGTTCGTTGCAGTTCTTCTGTAAGGACAGCTGCTCTTTCTCCATTTTTATGTTAACTTTTATGCACTTTCCTGTAATGCATATTTCAAGTGCACCTGGGACATTTACAGAAATTAAGTATATCCTGGGAAACACATGAATTTCAATGAATTACAGAATTACGCTGCCCAGATTTCCTTTATGGGGCCACCCACCCATTTCTAGCTGCTGTGGAATTGATGGCTAACAGCTCACAGTCCTTCACCAAAGAACTGCCTTCAGTCAGCAGGGAGCCTACCTCACTGGGGAACCTCGAGCAGTCCTCAGTGACTGACTGACATAGGCTTACAAAAGGCCAGCCCTCTGCCTCAAAAGTGCAACCAGTTTTGAGATGTAACTCCCACTTCAGAGCTCCTTGGGATCAGGTGGACACAGACTTAACTGTTAACTCTTAACAAACCCTGCCTAGCTTTCTGCCCTGCCCTAATCTGCTTCCCTCATCCACCTTCCTTCTCCTGAGAGCATTTTCTCAATAAAACCCTTGCACAAGAACCTCCATCTCAGGCTCACCTTCTAGGGAATCTGCCCTGAGATATTTTCCTGATTTCTAAGATTCCTTCTGAGTGATTAGTGAATATGTGGGGAAGGGAGAAGATAGATCCTGGAGGGAAAGGGCCCCCTTTTTTCCTCCTTTACTCAAGCTAAGGAATGAAAAGTGAGATGGCAATATAAATTTGGGAGCTAGTCTTAAACTGTGTTGACAGGATGGCAATCTTGAAAATGGCTTCGAGAATCCCTTCGGGCAGTTTTTTTCTGGTCTTCTTATTTGCTACAATCAGAAGCTCAAAAGTTTTGCTATATAGAGCTGAGAGTTAGGAGGGAGAAAATGAGACAAGTCTGGAGTTCAAACCTGGAAAGCTAGGCCTTGAAGCCTCCCTCATCAGTTACCTCAAGACTCTTCTCTTCAGATTGTTCTTCACCTTCTTGGAGTTGCAGGCCTCAAGGGTTTCAGAAGCCTCCTGACCCCTCTCCAAGTCTCACCCACCCATGCACTAGCCCCACGTCTTAGAGATGGAAATGCATATAGTGTTAGAAAGGATGAGAAGATGTTCAGAGAGATGAAAGGGGAGGAGCTGGAGGAAGAAAGTGGATACATCTACAAAAATAATTGAGAAAGATGAAAACCTGTGATCATCAATCAGGTTCCTACATACCATCCATAAAAATAAAATTTGCTTTATTTACAAGTTGAAGGATTACACTCTCTGTTCTCCTGGCTTTTGCCCGGAACTTCCCCCTGGAGTTCCTTCAGGAGCCTGTTCCCTCCCTTGCTCATTAACAGAAACTGCGCCTCCATTCTCCTTTTCATTGGGGTTTCTTCTTTCTTTAGAATCCGATGCTTTGTTCTCCTCCACTAACTTCTGCTGAGTTCGGCAGCACATACACAAGTATTGCCGGAACTCCATCATACTCCAGGGAGATGACTTGGTATTGGAGGCGGTCGTGCTCAAGTTATTTTCCAGGACACCTGAAATCTTCTTTTGCTTTGGTTGGCGGGTCTTTGAGTATGCGTGTTGCTTCCGTCTCACCCTAGGAGAGCGCCTGGCCTCGTCCTCTTCATCCTCCTTGTCATTCTCATCTTCCTCCCTCACCTTATTTCTCCTCATCCGGAAAATGGCAATCTTATTCCGCTTCTGTCTCTTGCCTGGAACAAGGCTGGGGTCTTCTTCCTTGAAGAATCCGAGAGCAAGGAATGAAGCGTGCTCTCCACTGACCCATCCCATTACACATGGGACTTCGAGTCTAAGAGGGGGGAAGTGAGGCAGAGAAGGACTGAGATCAGAGGGAAAGATTAAGCCAAGCACCCACCTGCTTGTGAGTACAGCGCGGGAAGCACAGCTTTAGACTGCCCTGCCCAGGGGAGACATGCGCTTAAAATGACCAAAGAGAAGTTATCAGCAGTATCAGTTATTTGCAGTATCAGCAAAGGATACACAGCAAAGGATACACAGGCATATTCTAAGCGCGTCAGATGAGAGCTCATTATTTTAAAAAGCTCATTATTTTAAAAAGGATTCAAATACTTTGGTTAAAGAATCCTTTTAGAAGTTAGGTAATAACCCTCTAATATATCTGTTCTAGAAATCCAGGCAGTTCCTATTTGAAGGTGATGGATCTGTTTATTATCTTGATTGTGGTGATGGTTTTGCAAGTATATACATTGCCAAAACATCAAGTTGTACACTTTAAATATGTATAGTTGTATTGTGTGTCAATTATAGCTCAATAACAAAATTACAGCTAGCATTTAAACCCTCCCCCAAATAAACAAGCAAGTAAGTTCATATATCAAGTGTGTTCAACAGCATATAAATGTTGAGAGGGTACAATGGAGGACACTCATAAAAATGGAGCAGCTAGCCAGGAGGCAGTTCTGTGTATGAGATCCTGAGTCAAACAAACTGAGCTCAAACTCTAGCATCTTTTAGGCAATCTTGGGAGAGTTACTTAACTTACCTTTGTCTCCATTTCTTCATCTGAAAAATGGGGATAGTAATAGTATTGACCATACAGGGTTCTTATGAAGTTTAAATGACAGATAAATTCTCATAAAATGGCATGTTGTAAGTATTCAATGGATATAAGCTGAGACTATTACTACTGTTGGTATTTTTTCCTGGAAGGAGTCAATTTGAGCCATGTTTAGTAAAAATGTGAATTGGAAGGACATAGACAAGATATGGAAGGTGGCCACAGAACAACAAAGGGGAGGTCAGTGACCTAAGATGCCCATACGGTGGTAGAGCAAGGGGTGGGAGACCCCAGAGGAGGGGTACTCACGCTGGTCAGGTCCTGGCTCCCTTGATAGCCTAGGTCATCAGTGAAGCTGTGGATGGGTGTCAAGGATATATCAATGGTGTTAAAGGAGGGGTTTTCTACCCTTGGGGATCCCCAAGCTTCTTTAACCACCTAAGGGGAAGAAGAGGAGAGGTTAGTTAGAAGTGGAACTGCTCACACAAGGCAGAACTTCAGGAGTCACCCTGCCCTTGCACCTGCTGTGTCCCATCCTGCCCCCCTACTTCGAGATTCGAAGGCAGAGACATATTATCTCTCTTCTTCATTATCATAAAGTTCTAAGATCACTAATGCATTGAGACTCTGGTGTGTTCCCTCTGTAACCCCACACTCAATTCTTTACTCCCTATGTCCTCATAGAAGCGGTTGT
The DNA here is from genome assembly GCF_910594005.1 of Cervus elaphus. Lineage (NCBI taxonomy): Eukaryota > Metazoa > Chordata > Mammalia > Artiodactyla > Cervidae > Cervus > Cervus elaphus. Next base: position 37,901,451 of record NC_057834.1, read on the forward strand.
CATAGCAATAGAAGGCTGGGGTCCCAGGCTCATAGGTTCAAGGAGGGCTCCTCTGAGGGATGTTGAGAGGGTGCACATGCACACACGCACACGTACACACCCTTCCTTCTGCTTCACTCTCAGCAAGAAGAGGCTGTATTTGCTCATCCCCCTTCCCCCAGCCCCCACCAGGGCTCCAAGTAAGAAGATGAGCTTAAGAAGAAACGCTGTGGACTTCCCTGGTAGTCTAGTGGGGAAGAATCCGCCACCAATGCAGGGGACATAGGTTCCATCCCTTGCCTGGGAAAATTCCACATGCCGTAGGTCAACTAAGCCTGTGTGCCAAAACTACCAAGCCCATACTTTAGAGGCCAAGAGCTTAAGCCACTGAAGCCCATGCTCCACAACGGGAGAGGCCACCACAAGGAGAAGCCCATGTGTCTCAACTAGAGAGTAGCCCCTGTTCCCTGCAACTAAAGAAAACCCATGCACAGCAACAAAGATCCAAAGAAAATAAAGAAAGAAATAAGAAAAAAATACTGACCAAATCCTAAAAAGTGGTACCAAACCCCAAAGGGCATCAAGACATGGAAGACATAGATCCCAGAATCCACCTTGGAATCTGCATGTGCTAGAGAGAAATTTGGCCTGGAGCAGAATACTCCACGACCCACTTTGGGTGGCCAGGCCTGTCTGAGATCTTCAAGGATCCAAGGACTCAGAAGGAGACCCTTCAATGTCTGTTTCAAGAGCCTGCGCTCTGACTGAGCCTTCTCTCCTTTTTCTCCCGCCATACTCTCAGTCTCTGAAGGTAGTAACCAAGGCTCTATCTTTCATGCATTTCTCTTTTCTGTGCTCAACTCTCCCCGGGAGAAACTCATTTCGTTGAATTGGCACACATTTATTGATTAAAAGCAATGCTGTAAAGTTGATTGTTGATAGGATCCTAGATTTCTTTTTTTGTCTTAAAGAGCATTTTGGCAAAAACTGAATATGGATTCTAAACCTGAAAATAGTGCGTTATCAGTGTCAAACCTGTTTGGGTTCACTGGGTTTATGGAAATGAATATTCCTGCTCTTGGGAGATACAAGCTAACATACACTGGGATGGAGTGTCATGATATGCAACTGACTCTTGAATGGTTAAAAAAATGTATATGTGAATGTATAGCATATGTGTATGCACACATATGTTAATTTATATGTAGACAGAGAAAACAAATGGAAAAAATGTTAGCAGCTGGTAAATCTTAAGTGAAAGGTACATTGTTGATTAGCCGCCAAGTCACATCTGACTGTTTTGTGACCCCATGGACTGTAGCCCGCCAGGCTCCGCTGTCCATGGGATTCTCCAGCCAAGAATACTGGGGTGGGTTGCCATGCCCTCCTCCAGGGCATGGGACTGGATGCCATGATCTTAGTTTTTTGTATGTTGAGTTTCAAGCCAGCTCTTTCACTTTCATCAAGAGGCTCGTCAGTTCCTCTTTGCTTTCTGCCATAAGAGTGGTATCATCTGCATATCTGAGGTTATTGATATTTCTCCCGGCAATCTTGATTCCAGTTTGTGCTTCATCCAGCCTGGCATTCTGCATCATGTACTCTGCATATAAGTTAAATAAGCAGTGTGACAATATACAACCTTGACGTACTCCTGTCCCAATTTGGAACCAGTCCATTGTTCCATGTCTAGTTCTAACTGTTGCTTCTTGACCTGCACACAGATTTCTCAGGAGGCAGGTAAGGTAGTCTGGTATTCCCATCTCTTTAGGAATTTTCCACAGTGAGTCAAGCCATGTCTTTTTCGGAATGTGGCATCTGTAAACCAACCAACCAACAAGCTGCTCTCTTGCTCATAGAGACCATCTCTCAGAGCACAAGCATGATCTGCTTTGATGCTAAAATAGCTCCTCATTCCTAGAGATGAGGGTAGCGGGGAATAAAAGGGTGAAGGGGCTAAGCGGGAAACAGGAATCCTTCATACCGAGCTCTCCTGTTGGCTCTCTTCAGCCCTCCTAAGGAAGTCCTGTTTCCTTCCCTCTTGATGAACTGGGAGCCAGGGTGGCAGGAAGGGAAGCACTCTGTGCTGTGTGCACCGGGAGCATCCACCGCAAGTAAGGCATCTTCCCTGGGTTCAGGCAGTCAGTGGACTCACCAGCGATGGGGAGAAGTTTCAGAAGAAAAGCAGAGAAAAGGTTTGCTGAGAGTCAAAACCCTGGCCTTTTGGATTTCAAAGCCAAAGTTGAGAGAGATGTCAGTATATAAGAACTGTGCTTCTAATACACTAACCACATGTGACTGTTTCACACTTTAGTTGAAATTAGTTAAAATGGAGACTTCCCTGATGGTCCGGTGGTTAAGAATCCTCCTTCTAATGCAGGGGACACGGGTTCGATCCCCAGTTGGGGAACTGAGATCCCACATGCCATGAGGCAACGTGGCCTGCACACTCCAACTAGAGAAGCCCCCGCTCCTCCAAAAAGACCCAGTGTAGCCAATAATAATGATGATGATGTGACAATAATAAAGTCATCATTGTAAAAAAATAAAATTAGTTAAAATGAAATAACTAAAAAATTCAGTTCTCCAGTCTGGATTTCAAGTGTTCCATAGCCACATGTGACTGGTGGCTAACATATTGGACGGTGGAGCTATCATAGAAGACTTCCATTTTCACCAAAAGTTCTATTGGACAGTGACTCATTAGCAAGAAAGGCATGGCATTCTGTATGACTTATTACTATTATTATTATTCTGTCTCTTTGGAGAGACAGGCAGAGTTTTTGTCTGTTTTGTCCACTGCTGTTGCTCAGAAAAGTGCCTGGCACTCTGGAGAATGATCAGGAAATTTTTGTTGAGGAAATACTACAGGAGTTAGAACCAGTTTTTCATCACTTCTATCCCCTCACCCAACTGATCTCATCTAGAATGAGTTCATCCAGACCGGGGAGGAAGACAAGAAAGAGAGAACAGGACAGAGGGGGTCTTAAACATCTGCGGCTAAGTCCCTCAGAAGAGCTCTGAGGCTCTGCGGGCTCTGACTTTACACAATCTGGAATTTGGAGAGGATGGCAAAGAAAAAACCCAGATAAGCTGGTGAGTCCAAGAGTAACAGGAATCTTGCACTTGCTCCCCAAAATGCACATTGTGCCCAGAGAGTGGGTCTGGGCCACTCTGAGATTTCTGCTCACCCCAGGTCTCAGCCTGGTTTGTGGAACTGAGGAGTGACTGAGTAGCAAGTGAAGGGCCAGAGACAGCCCAGCTGAGCTCCGTATAGCTCCAGAGAGGCATGAAACACAGAGGGAGGGAGGGAATTCCCCGGTGGTCCAGTGGTTAGGACTCGGAGTTTTCACTGCTGGGGCCTGGGTTCAGTCCCTGGGCAGAGAACTAGGATCCTGCGAGGTGAGTGGTGTGGCCAAAAAGAAAAAGAAAAAAGCAGAGGGAGGAAAAGGAAGAGGTGCTTGTGGAGGTCTGGGATAAGCCAGAGGGGGATGACCTGTGCCCTGCGTGAGCTCACACCCGAGAACAGACAGGCTCGGGAAGTCTCAGTGGAGGCCAAAGAGGACAAGTGTTGATGACCAAACACCAGAAGTATTTGATCCCCTCTCTCCATGCCTGTAGCACATCGGGAGCCCTCTAGAAAATTAGAGGCACCTCTGGAGAGAATGGCTGGGTAGTCCCTGCAGGAACAAAGATTTAAGTCCTTGCCACCTAATGGAACAGGGGCTGGAAGAAGAAATTGGGTTTGATTGTAGAAAACTAAGGAAGTTAACAAGTCTTAAACATCTGAGTTTGCATCCTGAATATTTATATCCACCATTTTTATACCCACTATTTCATTATTGTTTGATTTTTAAAAAATAAGAATATAAACCTATAATATTTGTGTAAATTAAAAATGATTTAAAAAAATGATTCCATTTACATGGGGTACCTAGACTAGTCAAATTCATAGAGACAGAAAGAAGAATAGTAATTGCCAGGGGCTGGGGACAGGAGAAAGGGAGTTAGTATTGAGTTATTTATTTTTGCCTACATTGGGTCTTCATCCCTACGTGCAGGCTTTTCTCTAGTTGTGGTGAGCAGGGTCTACTCTCTAGTTGTGGGGTGTGGGCTCATCTTGTTGCAGAGCATGGGTTCTAGGCACTTGGGCTTCAGTAGTTGTGGCACGGGGCTTAGCTGCTCTGTGATATGTGGGATCTTAACTACCCAACCAGGGATCGAACCCATGTCCCCTGCATTGCAATGTGGAGTCTTAACCACTGGACCACCAGGGAAGCCCCGGGAGTTAGTATTGAGTGGGTATGGAGTTTCAGTTTGGGAAGATGAAAATTTCTGGTGATGGATGGTAGTGATGGCTGTACAATAATGTGAATGTAAATGTACATGTAAATGGTTAAAACAGTAAACTTCATATTATGTGTATTTATTACAGTCAAAAAAGAATGTAAAATTAAAAAAAAAGATTGCTGCAAATTTACTGTAACAACTTTGATTCTGGATATTTCTTGAAAACTGGCGTGTTTCATATTCACTCCACGATCACTTACAGAGTGCCCTTCCAGCTAACTTTATGCCCGTTGCAAGCCCCTAGGTTTGACAGCAAGGCTCTATTTCTGAGTGCTTGCCTAGCTACCAGCTGGAAAGTGGTTTGCCACTTCCTTCTGAGCTTGGTCACACATTCTCTTGATGGTCCTCTTGTTGCAGATCCCAAAAGAGAAGTCAGTGGGCGGCTTGGGCTCTGTCTTAAACACCAAGAAACAGGACATAAAGCCAGTGACACCACCCTGGGGGCATAGTAAGCACCCTAGGTAGCCTGACACTGGCTCTGCACTCCTCTGTTCCTAGCACACAGTTCCCTGAACATCTAACAAAGTTCTACTCAAGCTCTTGGTTTGGGGTCCCCATGAGGATGGCAAGAAAAAATTGTATTCTTTTGGAAGTCTTTCAACAGAAACATCTCCCTTAGCAACTGACTCTCTCTCTCTCTCTTTTGGCCATACTGTGTGGATCGAATCTGGGTCCCCTCCAGTGGAAGCATGGAGTCCTAACCACTGGGATGCCAGGGAATTCCCAGCAATCGACTCTCAAAACCTCTCCTCTAGTCAGGATAGATTTCAATAGGGAGACTGTAAACAGAAATGATGAAGATTCCTCCAATCAGCAGATATTTCTTGAGCACCTCCGCGTGTTCAGCATCGCTGTAGGACCTTTGGATAAGTGTTTACTAGACAAATTGCACCTAATCATGAAGGTGAACGTTCCAGATCAGAAACAATAAGAAAACAAACAAAAACCTACAGCAAGTCACTGTGGTGCTGTAAAAGAGCAATGCAGCCTGGCAAGCCAAGGAAAGCTTCCCAGAGGGGATGAGACTAGGGCGAGGCCCTGAAGAAGGGCTTGGGTTTGAATAGAAAAGAGAGGCAACAGAGAATTTTTTGAGGGAAGCCACACACAAAGGAACTAGGAGGTTGTGTGTAGAGAATTTGTTGTTAAGTCATTCCTGAAGTACATCCTGTGTGCTGAGGCATGACACGAAGCAATGGGAAACAGACCACCTGTCCTCAAGGAGATCTCGTCTGGGAAATGGTGAATGGAGGGGCTACTAACACAAATACAGGTGATGTGTATTCGTCTACAAGAATGTTAAGCCCCTAGAAAGTAGAAACCTTACCTGTTCTGTTCATGACTGTATCCTCAGTAGCTAGAACAGTGCCAGGCACAAATTATGTGCCAGATAATTGCATACTGAATGAACTCACGCTGCAATGGAGATGTATAATAGCAATACTGATAGTTACCATTTATGGAGCACACACATGTGCCAGACAATATTCTAAGACTTTTACATACATCATCCTATTTTATCCACCAGCACTTTGAGAGTACTATAATTATCTCATTTCACAGACTTGGAAACCAAGGCTTATAGAAGTTAGCACTTGCCTCAAGGTTACCTAAACTCTTAAGTGACAGAACAGAGATTTGAAGTCATGAATTCAAAATTACCTAACTTCACTATCCATCCTCTGAACATAGAGTCAAAATGCTGTTTGGGGAAGTTTGTCTACTAGCTGACTGAAATATGCAGAGAAAGACTCAAGAAAGTGAAACTATTGCAATGAAAAAATAGCAATAGCAACGCGTATAAACTAAAGCAGTTACAGTAGGAAAGACGAAAGGATCTACTTTCAGGGGATTTCAGTTCAGTTTAGCCGCTCTGTTGTGTCTGACACTTTGCAACCTCATGGACTACTGCATGCCAGGCTTCCCTGTCCATTACCAACTCCTGGAGCTCTTTTTCTTGGGGATGGTTTTGATCACTGCCTCCTGTACAATGTTAGAAACCTCAGCCCATAGTTCTTCAGGCACTCTGTCAATCAGATCTAATCCCTTGAATCTATTTGTCATTTCCACTGTATAATCATAAGGGATTTGATATAGATCATACCTGAATGGTTTAGTGATTTCCCCAACTTTCTTCAATTTAAGTATGAATTTGGCAATAAGGAGTTCATGATCTAAGCCACATTCCTCTCCCAGTCTTGTTTTTGCTGACTGTATAGAGCTTCTCCATCTTCGGCTGCAAAGAATATAATCAATCTGATTTCAGTATTGATCATCTGGTGATGTCCATGTGTAGAGTCGTCTCTTGTGTTGTGGGAAGAGGGTGTTTACTGTGACCAGTGCGTTCTCTTGGCAAAACTCTGTTAACCTTTGCCCTGCTTCATTTTGTACTCCAAGGCCAAACTTGCCTGTTACCCCAGGAATTTACTGATTTCCTACTTTTGCGTTTTAGTACTGTATGATGAAAAGGACATCTTTTTTGGATGTTAATTCTAGACGGTCTTGTAGGTCATCATAGAACCATTCAGCTTCAGCTTCTTCAGCATTAGTGGTTGGGGCATAGACTTGGATTACTGATATACAGTGATTTGCCTTGGAAATGAACATAGATCATTCTGTCGTTTTTGAGATTGCACTCAAGTACTTACTGCACTTCAGACTCTTTTGTTGACTATGAGGGCTACTTCATTTCTTCTAAGGGATTCTTGCCCCCAGTAGTATATATAATGGTCATCTGAATTAAATTCTCCTATTCCCGTCCATTTCAGTTCATTAATTCCTAAAATGTTCACTCTTGCAGTCTCCTGTTTGACCACTTCCAATTTGTCTTGATTCACCGACCTAACATTCCAGGTTCCTACGCAGCCCTTTGAAATCCCCTTCAAAGGGCTTCTAAGGAAAGTTCAGGGCTTGACGACTTATTTGATATATGGGCTGATCAAATTTCTCGACTGGAAATACAAAGAACGGTGGTAGCCCCAAGAGAAATAGCTTTTCTGTAATTCCCAGTTCGACAGTACACTCCATAGACAGATTTTAGACAGATGACCCTAATCTCTAGATTTGTCAGTTCCACAAAACACTTAGTCAGGTGCTGGGTGTCCACAGTAACGGCAAGTCAGATTGAAAAGTCATTCTGGAGGGCAGAATGATAAAAGCGAGAAAGAAATGAAAGAAGGCGGGGGCGGGGGGGGCGGGGGCAAAGAGAGCGAGGGTGCACAGACCACTCTCTTCTAGGAGCGGTCGCATCCCAGAGACCAGCGGGCACTACAAAGGGAAAGGAGGGGCTTGTCTAAGAACTACAACTCCCAGTAGGCATCGGTCAGAGCAACCAAGCTTCCGGCCAGAGCTTATTTCCGGTCTTTCGGGTGCTGACGCTCTCTTCCGGTTTTGACGGCCCCTGAAAGGCTTTGGGGGATGTGCAGGGTGAGTCCCGAGGCACTGGGGTCGCGAGTGGGAGCAGGGGAATCTTGTGTCCGCACTACACCCAGTGGCTCAAAGTTAGCTCCGGGAGGTCAGGGAGGAGGGAGGGCATGCTGGCGGGAGGACGTGTAATCTTGGCAAGAATGGGGGAGGGGACTGGGGCCACGGAGGGCCCCAGAAAGGGATGTGGAGGGCGAGGACGAATGGGATCCCGGGGAAAGGCTGGAGGGTGGGATGCAAGAGCGTGGGGGGGACCCCGCGAGGGCGCCGTGGGATCCCAGGGGAGCTGGTGGAGGAGGCCAGAGGGAAGGTAGCAACCGTGGGGTGCTTCTGCGTGAAGGAAAGCTAGAGGCTGCTGTGGGTCCGAGATCGGCCGAATCCGGCAGCCCAAGGAGCGTGGGCACGTGGAGTCCTCTCAGAAAATCCTGCCAGTTAGGGAGCATCCAGGGCCCAGGTGGCTTAGAGACCGCTATGTTGGAAGGGGCTGCCTCTTGGACAAACTCAAAAGAGCTTTGACAGAGTTTGAAAGAAAGAGCTGTCAGGAAGCTTTTGGTGGTTTTCGTGCTTGGATTGACTGCTCGCTTTGCTTTTTTCTCCAAAGATGAGGCTGCTGGCGTTCGCGGTGTTGGCTCTGTTTGCTGTCACTCAAGCAGAGGAAGGAGCCAGGCTTTTGGCCTCCAAATCACTGCTGAACAGATACGCTGTGGAGGGGCGAGACCTGACCTTACAGTACAACATTTACAATGTTGGCTCGAGGTAAGGAGGCACTGGAACTATAGGTTGGGCCCTTTTCAGGTTTCTTAAATTTCCTAGCTGGGAACAGACACCAGCAGTGATTTATCTTTGGGAAATTTTCAGCAGCAGATATCATGAGTGAATGAATGAATATACTGCTGGATCTGCTTTTGGAAGAGGAGGACATATTATCTAAGCTACAAGAAACCATCTTCCACTTTTTTTGACGTGTAAGGGTTTCAGGGTGGGGAAGAAGCAAGAATTGTAGTGAAATAGAAAAAAATGAGAAGGCAGAAAATGTATAATCCTTTGTTACCTTAGGGATTTAGTTTCAGCTTCCTTTCTTAGATTGGCATTTTTGTTATCTTTCACGGTTTTAAAAAAGTAGACCTTTTATCTTGTTTGGTTGGGTTTGGGGTTGTGTTTTTTTTTTTTTTTCTTTTTCTTTTTTCCACACTGTGGGGCATATGGAATCTTAGTTCCTTGAGCAAGGATCAGACCTGAGTGTTCCACATTGGAAGCACAGAGTCATAACCACTGGACTGCCAGAGAAGTTCCTTTTTGTTTATTTATTTGGCTTCGTGTCGGGCCTTAGATATGGCCTGCAGGATTTTCATTACTGCGTCCCCTGGACCACGAGGAAAGTCCTCTCTTTTACTTTATTCCCTTTAATTTTCTTTTCCATATGCATCTTGCTCCTCTTCCCCTCCTTACACACACACACACACACACACACACACACACACGTGAGAAAAAACTAGGGCAAAAATGGATTCAGGCCCATTCATTCCTAGATATTTCGAGTATTTTATTTTGGTGCCCGGAATCCAGGCCTTGAGTGAGATTCTTCAGTGTAACTATGTGACTCATATCTGTCCTTTGTAGTTCTGATTTTTTAGGACAGGCAGACAGATTTGATTGCTAACTGCTTTAATTTTATAACCACTGCTTACTAACCTTTCTTTGTTTCCTCCATTCTCTAGTGCTGCATTAGATGTGGAATTATCTGATGATTCCTTCCCTCCAGAAGACTTTGGCATTGTCTCTGGAATGCTCAACGTCAAATGGGACCGGATTGCTCCGTATCCTCTTGACACTGGCTGATGAAGGCTAATGGGATGTTGGGAGGGATACTGCCAGCAAAGCAGTAGGATCACATCAGTCTAAGAGTATATGGCCATTCTTGCCACCTCTCTGGGTAAGATGTGGCAAGAGAGACTAGTGAGAATTGAGTGTGCATGATTTAGGGTGGGCCTGAGGAAGGAGGTTCCTGAAGTTTAGGTTATAAAGCCCTAAAACATTCTGTATTGGGAGAATGTAGGCAGATGTTTGTGGCTGGTTGATGATCTTTAAGGTGCTTTTAAAAGAAATTCTGTGGGATGCTAGTGTGGAAGACCTGGGTGACCTGTTTAAAGGCTCTTCTTATTCAATGAACCCCTTATTTGGATCAACTTGAGTGTTTTTAAAATGTATTGCTTATTTACTTATTTTTGGCTACACTGGGTCTTCGTTGCTGTATGCAGGCTTTCCCTAGTTGCGGCAAGTGGGGGCCACTCTTGTTGTGGTGCATGGGCTTCTCATTGCAGTGGCTTCTCTTGTGGAGCACAAGCTCTAGGGAGATCCAGATTCAGTAGTTGTGGCACACAGGCTTAGTTGCTCTGTGGCATGCAGAATCTTCCCAGACCAGGGGTCAAACCGGTGTCCCCTGCATTGGCAGGCAGATTCTTTACCACTGGGCCATCAGGGAAGTTCCTTCCTGAGTGTTTTGATTTAGATTACTTTTTTCCCTTGTGAGTTAAAGTATATTTAGATTTTCTGACAAGGGTAAGTGTTCTCTTTGTTTTTTGTTTTTGTTTTGTATTTTCAAGAATTTCCTTCAGTTATAGGCAGCGAAAGGTTTTCTGTGACCTTAAGTGACTAATTTTTCATCTATAACCTGTATTGTTTTATAACATTTCAATATTGAGTATGTCATAGACCTCTTAAAACTTGATTAAAAAAATATCATATAATACCACCCACTTTAGGCTTAGATAAAAAGCCTGTGTTTATTATTTTTGCAGAGTATCTTAGATATGAAATATTATATGTGTTAGCAACTCTTTTTGTGAATGGTACATTTAGTCCCTAAGTTGAAAGTTTGTTACAACTGTAGCTTCATCTTTTTCCCTCCTTAACTCATGAGTCAGTGCTAGCAACGTCTCCCACACTGTGGTCCTGCGCCCTCTCAAGGCTGGTTATTTCAACTTCACCTCAGCAACTGTTACATACCTGGCCCAGGAGGATGGGCCTGTTGTGGTAAGTCACCCAAACACTTAGCTGGCTGGGGCTCAGCTCTGCCTTCCTTTGAAATCTCGTGCAGAAAATCTCCAGAGCAGGTGCTAAATTCTGGGGAAGGTAAGAAGGACCAAAAACTTGGGATATTGTTGTAGGAAGGAGCATATTTCAAATTATATTATAAAGTCTCAAAATCAAGCAGTTGAAATGAACAGGAGGGGAGCGCTGTCTGATTCCCTTCCTTCTGCTTCACTTTTATTCTGTACAGTGTCATGTGCTACCTGGTTTTTTACCATCCTTGCCTTTCTGACCCACCTTCTACACTGCCATCAGATGATTCCCAGTCTCCGCTGTGTCTGTCTTCCCCTTGCTTAGAATGCTCCTGCTTCTCACATCAAGGCCACGCTTTTCCTTGCACACCCTCCAATAGTTTTGCTGTGTTCTGCCTCTCCCTTCAATTCTCTACCCACCAGGATCCTCTGTCCTAATGAGGCCAAGCGCCTCCTCTGTCTCAGTGCTCCTTCCTTCTACTCTGCCTTTGTTCTCTGTTTGAAGTACTCTCTCTCCTCCACTTCATTATGTGACACCTTCTCAAGACCCAGTTCCGAACTGCATCTCCTTGATTCTCTCTCCTACTTTTACAATTCATATTGCTCTTTCCTACTCATTCTTTCACTAAACATTCATTGACTGCATCAAAACTTCTGTAGCTCTTAAAATCCATGCCACTTGCACATTTAATTCTTGACTATCTTCAGTAGTTCTCTTTTTTATATCTAGATCTTTTCCCTCACCCCCACCTCCCAGTTTAATTATAAACTCCTTGAAGTGAGGGTCTGTGTCTTAGATTTCTTTCTGTTTCCCATATAGGGTAGAAATCCAATGTAAACAGTCTTTTGATTGATTGATATAAAGGCCAGCAGACATTTATTGAGCCCCCACAATGTGCTAGATGATAGGAAATACACAGAAGATTAATAAGATACTGTCACAGGCCTCAAAAAGCTTAGGTCATGAATTATAAATACACATGGGCTTTAGGCTCCTTAGTGAGTGCACATTAGGGAAGGGACTTACCGTAGTCAACCATAGAACTATAAGAAATCCAAGAGTCTCGAACATTCAATGCACTCTCCAAATTATCTTTTTTAAATGAGCCTGCCTGTGGGACTATATTCTTGTAATTCTGGTTATGTTGTTTTCACATCTTCCATCCTGTGTGCTTTAAGAACCTCGTCTGGGATTCTTTGGTTCCACCTGGTCCTTGATGGGTTAAAAGACACAAACTTAAAGGCTCAGCTGCCACTTTAGAACAAAGTTGTTTGCTGTGTGCTCCAAACTCTTGGCCTGCTCTCCAAGACGAAGGAATGTGGGGCAGACTCAGCCCCTCCTCTGGCAATGTACATTTAGGTAGGGCTTGAGACTTTACGGAATCCTCCTTATTTCACTGGAGCCTCATGTCAGCTTGTGAGTTACAGGAGAGTGTTTCCACTTGAGGAATGGGAAATGATTGCCAGGGCAAAAGGGCCAGTGGTGGTGAGCAACTCTCTCCAGAGTCTGAGGCTGAGGTAGAATGATCTGGCTTTAATTACAGCAGCATACCTGTCCTACCTTTTTTTTTTTTTCTTTTTTTTTAGTAAATGCTCATCATGTGTCTCCTGGCTCCTAATTTACTCATCTTTACAACACACAGAAGAACCATCCATCTTCTCTAGTTCAAAAGCTTTTCCTCATCTGGATGTTTCTTGGGCCTTTGGGAACTAAGACTCTATTGCTTAGAACTGGGTTGGTTGAAAAACTGCCCTTTTCCCAGATGAGAAAGAGCTGAAGACTTGCCTTTTTTCTTCTTTTCAGATCGGCTTTACCAGTGCACCTGGACAGGGTGGAATCCTGGCTCAGCGGGAGTTTGATAGAAGATTCTCCCCCCATTTTGTAAGCTTTGCAGTCCTCTCATCATTCCCCTGGGAGGAGAACACCCTTTGTGTTCTGAGACCTCTTGGCCTCCTTAGAAGATATGTATAGTTGGTTGGTTCTTGTCATATCTGTTTTTTGGTGTCTGGTATACACAGCCATCAAACATCGTGATTTAACCATGGCTAGAGATTTTTGGCAATGAGATCACAATTGCCAGAACCAAAAAAAACTGCTGTTTTTCTCTGCTCAGTCTTGAGTAAAGCCCCACCTTGGAGTCCTGGGTCTAATTCAAGGATGAAAAGAGTATCTGCTTAGATTCAAAGAGTCCCCGAGCATCGGGCGGTTAAATGGGGACTTTGTTGTACTCTAGTCAGGAGAAAATTTTTTGAAGATTTGCCTAAGGTACTGAATGAGGAGATTCATTTATTCATTCCTTCAGGGAATAATTATGAGGTTCCAAATTACGTGCTTAGTTCTGTGCTTTGCTTGGAGAAACCAGCGCAAGAGGCAGTCCCTCCCATTGAAGATCTTATGGGCTTATGGAGGCCTCAGTGGAGGACAGCTGTGATGGCAGTCACACACAGGGCTAGGAGGAGATGCAGCGGGAACACCTAACCTCGTGTTGAGATTCAGGGAGGATTCTCTGGGGGAGAGAGGTTTCCCTAATTAAAGAGGAGGTGAGGAAGGGGAGGCACCCCAGGAGGAGGGAGTAGCTCTGAAGTGAGAAAAAGCGTGGTGGAGTCCAGGAATAGCAGGTAGTTTAGGAAGGCTGGAGGGCAGCACGTGAGGCAGAGGAATGGAAGAGAGGCTGGCGGCGTGGGCCGGAGTTATTTTGCCGGCGGCTTGACTGTCAGGGCAACACCTGGACATCTCCCTCCTCAAATTGTCTGGAAGAGAGAAGCTTCTCTTCCAGATTGGATTGGGTCAGGTGAGGCCTCTGGTTTCATAGCTCGAAAGGTTGGTCTTCAGTGAGCCATTCTGTGTCCAGAGTGGCCAGAGAGGAGCCTTCCTGCTGACGCTCTGCTCATTTGGGCTGGCTGCTCCCTTTTCTCATTGGACCCTTCCGTCCTAGTCCCCTCCTGCGCCCTAATCCAGGCTTCTAAGCAAGGCCTTTGTTGTCTTCCGCAGCTGGACTGGGCAGCCTTCGGGGTCATGACCCTCCCTTCTATCGGCGTCCCCCTGCTGTTGTGGTACTCCAGCAAGAGGAAATATGACACCCCCAAAACCAAGAAGAACTGAGTGGGGCTTCCACAGCCCTCCCTGCCCAAGAAATCCAGGTGCTTTCCAGACTCCAAAGGGTATCTCAAATGCAGTGTCTTCTCCTTTAGCCCTTGGCCATCTTCTCCTGGGTCCTGTCCTGCTCTAACCAGAGCAAAGGACCAGGCCTGGGAGTCTGTGAGCACCTCTTCAGTTCCATCACGAAGCCGGACAAACAGGAATGCCTTCGGCAGCCGTCTTGACCTTGGGGCCCTGTGTTGCAGCACTGAGGTGCCGGGGGTATGTTGCTGGCGATGTGAACTCTCAGGGGTCCAGGAAAGGGCATTTCGGAGACTGCCTGACACCACCCCATCCCCCACCACTCCTCTCAAAAAGAGGGTGAAAGATAAGATGAAAGCTGTGGGACTCTTGGAGGCTACCCAGTCTCTGTACTGGCTTAGGAAAGTTCTTACCAAATGGGGTTTTCTAATAAAAACAAATGCCACCCTGACGTGTCTGTTTTCCCATCACCTGGATGAACTCAGGTTGCTGTTGGTACACAGGCCCTGACTACTCAGGCTGCTGGACAAGTGAGCTGAACTCCGGCCTCCTTGCTCTAGGGAGTGTGTGTCCTGTTCCCCAGAGGTGTTCTACCCGTCCACCTTCTTGAACATCTTTGCTTCTGCCCCTTGTTTGCCTGTCTGTTTTCACCAGTCACCACATGCTCAGTCATGTCCAATTCTTTGCGACCTCACGGACTGTAACCTGCGAGGCTCCTCAGTCCATGGAAGTTTCCAGGCAAGAATACTGGAGCAGATTTCCACTATCTTCTCCAGGGGATCTTCCCGACCCAGGGACCAAACCGTTGGCTCTTGGATTGGCAGGCAGACTCTTTATCTCTGTGCCAGTCACCGTATATTCCCCTAAATCTTCCTTGCTTTGTGAGCCCCCTCTCCACAGTAGAGGAGGGAAAATGGGAAAAGATGGTCTGCAATTGTTCTATCCCCAGGAGATCTTCTGACGGTAATTTAATTCATTATTTTTAAAAAAAACTATTTATTTGACTGTGTCAGGTGTTGGTTGTGGAATGTGGGCTTAGTTGCTTTGCCTTGTGGGATCTTAGTTCCCCGACCAGGGATTGAACCTGTGTCTCTTGCACTGCAAGCTATATTCTTAACCACTGGACCAGGGAAGTCCCTTCACTGACTATTCTTGAAAAGCTATCGATTACACCTGATTCTAGCCCTTCCTGTGTTTAAGACTTAGCTTTTCTCAAGTTTGAGCTTATTTTAATGCCTCTGCTTTGAGCTCAGGCCAGGCAGAAGCAACTGAACCCCCCGAATTGTTACCTAAGCACAGCCTGTGGAAAGGCAGTGGGTTTTGCTGCAGCAGCAGTGGGGAGAAGCCACTCTGAGCTGACTCTGTCCGACCCAGGAATGCCGTGGTCCGAGAACAGCCTCCCCGGCAGGAGAGAAACCCAACAAACACCCGCTTTGTTCTTGCCACCGTCTCTCAGCTTAGATTCTGGCGGGGTATGGGGGCAGTGAGGGCTGCTCAGCTGGTTTAACCTTCCCTTCGCCCGGCAGTTGGAGCCTCTGGGCTGAAGGATGAAAAGGACATGGAGGCAACGGGAGGCTCTGAGCGGAGTAGCCCTCCACCAGCTCACCTCCCTCCTTCAGGGCCTGCGGCTTGGACACCCCAGGACTGGCCAGGTCAGAAGGCAGGGAGGATGTGTTTGCTCTTGTTCATTGTGTTGCTGGTGGAGACCTGGGATTTGCTCAGGAGAATTGGGGAAAGGACAGTGAATCAGAAGCTTAGGGTTGAGAACAAGTATAGGGAAGGAAAAGGGAGTTAGTTTGATATGTATTGTCTTCCTCTTTAGCCCTATAAGATGTTAGTCTTTGGAGGCGGGAACACACTGCCACCTGTGTGGTGTCTAGTGGAAACAGAGTGAGGAGTTAACTTGTAGGAGGAGGCGTTCTGGTTTAGAGGGTAGGATAAACTTCATAACTTGGGAAGGCAATATGAGATTTCTTCCTCAGTCTGAGTGCTGGGAGGTACTCCTTTTCTGAAAGCTGGGGCAGTCTTTACCTTTCCTTGCAGAACTCCCACTTCATTTCCTGGCTCTTGTTACAGAGAAGACTAAGGGGAGCCCAGGTTTGACCCAGGTGATGAGAAGCAAGCGAAGGCAGGGTCACAGGCACCTTGAAAAAAGGCCAAAACCAGATACTTCATCTCTTGAGAGACCAAATTCCTTGGAGTCAGGGTGGAATTTGAGCCTTCCTTAAGTAGTGGTGTTGGAGAATAGAAGAGCCTCTAAAATCTATAGATGGCTAGACTTAGCTGGAGTAGTTGCTTTAGGATTAAGCCCTCTTCTTGAGATAACTTAATGGAGGATGAGTAGCCGATAGTGCTTCACTCTAGTGAAAACCACCGTAGGAAGATGGGAACCCTGACCTCCAGATTTTGTGCAGGTCTGCAAAGGAGAGAGAAAGTAAGCACCCACCTCACATCCTTCCTGGAGATTGGGTACCCAACCTGAGAACTTTCTCCCTGAAAGGCAAAACAGATGGTAACCCAGCTGTCAATGGGTTCCAGATCCCCTCCACCCCCGGAAACCAGCCCTCTATCCCTCCCATGTCATGCAGAGTTTTAGCTGGCACACGCTCACCCACACCCAGCCCCAGTACCAGGAGGAGCCAGAGCCAAGATTAATACCTTTTTTACATCCTAGGCTTTGGGATTTCACCTGAAGAAAGTCAATGGGAAATAGGGATAAGGATTCCCAAAAAGCTGGGGATAATGAAGCTGCTTGGTGAGAGGATGGGAGTTTTCAAGGCTTGATTCCCGGAGAGAGCAGCTCAGGGTGGTGGAAGGAGCACTGACCACAGACGCTCCAGCGCTGGGTCCCCGCCCACCTCCACCACCCACTGGCTGGCTGACCTCAGGTGAATCACGCCTCCTTCTGGAGCCTGCGTCCTCATCTGTACAATCACAGGATTGTTTAATTAGGATTTCTGAGGATCCTCCACCACAAAACAGGCAGCTGTTTCCCCTGTATTCTTGAGAAGTAAGAACTAGTCACTCACATGGTTTGGAGCCCAGCCAGGTAGGAAAAGGGCTGCCCCGGTGGCTCAGACAGTGAAGAATCTGCCTGCAATGTGGGAAGCCTGGGTTTGATCCCTAGCTCGGGAAGATTCCCTGGAGAAGGGAATGACTATCCACTCCAGTGTTCTTGTCTGGAGAATCCCATGGACAGAGGAGCCTGGCAGGCTACAGTCTGTGGGGTCGCAAAGAGTCACGACTGAGCGAGTAACAGTTTCACACCGGGAAGAAAGGGCACACAGTTTCCACATCTGGCAACAGCTGCCCTCTTCCTCTCACGGTTTGAGAGCAAGGATAGACCACGGATCACATCATTTAATCTCATTTAATAGATCAGGGAAGGCAGAAAGTGGAGGGGCTTATCCAAGGTTACAGCAAGTGGCAGTTTTATTGAAGAGCATATTTACTGAATAACTATTATTTTTATCATAACTGTTATGGACCCAGCGCTTAAGTGCCACTGTTGGTACACCTCTCATTCACTAGCCCCATTGTACAGAGGAGGCGATGAGGCTACTAGAATAGGTAACTTCTCCAAGGCCCCTTATCTAGGGAGTCGGCAGAGGCAGCCAAACTCTTCCAATTGCAGCATGTCCTTTTCACTAGACCATGGGCCTGGCAGGGAGGAGGCTCTCCGGTACCTCAGGAAGTCCAGTGTCTGCCCACGCCATCCTTTGCCCCAGGGAAGCGGGGAAGGTGAGTCAGCACCCCCAGAAGCGGTTATCAGGGAAGGGGGTGGAGAACCAGTCAGATAGCCTGTGCCTGGTATCCACAACACTCTGGGAGTGGAGCTGAGTGCGCCGAGCTGCCAGCTCACCCTGCTCCTGTTGGCCGAAGGAGGGCCGTGCTCAGATGCCGCTGCCCTTGTCAGCGCTCCTCCCTGCATTTTCATCACAGAAAATATAGTCTGTCCTCCTCCCCTACTGTAACCTGCCTCTTAAAGGGGACGACCAGCATTTGGAGACCAGATTAGAGAGAGAGCGAAGGACCTCCCCGAGCCCACTAGGACTTGCTGTGAAGTAGGGTGCCAGCCTTGGGCCTTCCCCTGAGCTCTCCTCTTTTTCCCCTCAGTTCCACCCTGTCTCCACTGACGGGTGGGTGAAGGTTCCCTGGGATGTCATTCCCACATATTCTCCGCTCAGGGTGACCCCAGCTTGGCTTCCTAGATCTGTTTCCACCTGTGACTGAATCCAGTGGCTGCCTTTTGGGGGATGTCAAGGACAGGAGAACCCAGGAATCCTCCGGACCAGCGTTGGCACCGAAGGGGTTAAAGTCCGGGGCACAGCACTGTCTAGGGTGTTTGAAGTAGGGCGGGGAAGGGAAGGGCTGGAGTTGTTGGAGAGGCAGCTGGTCTGGACTGGAATGAGTCCCCCCTGTCTCCTAAGCAAACTTCTGGACCATGAGCGATTCCCTTAAAAGGACCAAGAGAGAGGCACCCCCATTAACGTGCTGGACTGGATTCTTAGAGGGGCTGCCTGAAGCGGGACTTCCTCCCATATTGAAGTCATCAACCGAGGGCAAGAACGGGTCTCCCATCTTTGGGATATCTCTTGAGTCTGGTGAGTTTCCCTCTTCCCTTTCCCCGAGTCTTTCTTTCATGAGTGGGCATTCCCCAGAAGTAGGGATCTTCAGGAACCCCTCAGCACCCCCAGGAAGTGGGCAGAACAATTCTCCACCAGTCTCCTGTATTCAGCTCCCATTTTTAACTAAGGTGCATTCTGTTTGTGTCTGTGTGAGTGTGCACAGGTGTACAAATAGAAAATCACCAAAATGGCCAACAGTTAATTAGCACTACTTGTGCAACCAGTGATGCCAAAGCTTGCTTATGCATTCTTAATCCTCACAATCCTTATGAGATTGGCATATCACAATCCCTATATTAAATGTGAGGTTTATCCTTCTGTCCATGGGATTTTCCACGCAAGAATATGGGGGTGGATTGCCATTTCCTTCCCCAGGGGATCTTCCCAACCCAGGGATCAAAGCTGGGTCTCTTGCATTGAAAGGATTCTTTACCAATGAGCCACCACGGAAGCCCAGTTAAATAGCAAACCGTTGTCAATTAAGAGGGAGTCAAACTCAAGTTCACCTGGCAGCAAAGTCCATTATGATGTCTTCTAGTCTCTTTTTCTTACTCAAGAGGTATGGACAAAAAAGGATGGCTAGAATTTTAAAATCTCAAGTCCTAATTCACCCAGGGTCCCCTCCTCTAAGACCTGACAGTACTCCCTTCATCTGTCTGAGTTAATTGTAAGATTTAAAGGGCCACCAACTCATATCTGAGGCTCAGAGGCTTCCAGATTCCAGACGACTCCATCCATTCAGATTAGAGGCTTCCTCCTTCACCCACAACCTTTAGGTGTTCCCTGGGATCTAATGGGTTAATTCCTTGGGACTCTATGGTCAAAGTCTTCTCAGGTGTGTCCCTCTGGACCTGAGCCCTTCTCTTGCCCCACCCTTCTGGCATGGCACCCAGGAGCCAGGCCAAGAAACTGACAGGAGGTGGAAAGGGACTGATTGGCTTTGCCCCTTTTATTCCCTCGCACCCACACATCATCTAGCCTGGGTCCCAGCAAACCTCTGGTAGAGAAAGCATACAAGCATAGCAGAAAGAATGGACAGGATCCCTAGGTTCAGTTTGCAAATCTATTTAAAGAAAGAAAGAAGATGGTCACACTTGGAAGCCCAAAGCAGCAAAAGTCCGGATTGCTTTCTGAGCCTAACATATCAAAGAGGCGGGGGGTGGTTTGGGGTGGGTGTTTCAGATGCTTGATAGCTGATCTTTATGGAGATATGGTGGGACTTCTTGATGGTCCAGTGCTTAAGACTTTGGGCTTCCACTGCAGGGTGCACGGGTTCAATCCCTTGTCAGGGAATTAAGATTCTGCATTTTGAACTGTGGTGTTGGAAAAGAATCTTGAGAGTCCCTTGGACTGCAAGGAGATCAAACCAGCCAATCCTAAAGGAAATCAGCCCTGAATATTCATTGGAAGGACTGATGCTGAAGCTGAAACTCCAATAATTTGGCCACCTGATGCAGAGAACTGACTCATTGGAAAAGACCCTGATGCTGGGAAAGATTGAAGGCAGGAGGAGGGGATGACAGAAGATGAGATGGTTGGATGGCATCACCATCTCAATGGACATGAATTTGAGCAAGCTCCAGGAGACAGTAAAGGACAAGGAAGCCTGGAATGCTGCAGTCCGTGGGGTCACAGAGAGTTGGACACGACTTAGTGACTGAACAACATATTCAGCACATATTTCTTTAGCACCTATCAGCGTCTGGCAGGACCCAGAAAGGTCTACGTGCAAACACAATGGTGGGCACTGTAGTCATACGTGACTACTAGAAAAACCATAGCTTTGACTATACAGACCTTTGTTTGCAAAGTGGTATCTCTGCTTTTTAGTATGCTAAGTTTGTCATAGCTTTCCTTCCAAGGAGCAAGCATCTTTTAATTTTATGGCACTGTTGTAATTTAGTCATTAAGTCGAGTCCAACTCTTTCGCGACCCCAAGGAGTGTAACCTACCAGGCTCCTCTGTCCATGGGATTTTCTAGGCAAGAATGCTGGAGTAGGTTGCTATTTCCTTCTCCAGGGGATCTTCCCAACCCAGGGATCTAACCCGAATCTCTTGTACTGGCAGGCGGATTCTTTACCACTGAGCCACCTGAAAAGCCCTCACTTACACAATGTTGAGCACACAGCAAAATCTCGTATGTCTCACACTGAGAAATAGAGCAATGGTGAAGCCAAGTCAGGGTGAGGTGAGGAGGTATTAGAGACTTGGGTGCCATATGACCCACTGTAGAATGGGGTGTTCGGGGAGCAGGGAGAGGTGGGGAGGAACTGTGGTTACTGAAGCCGCCTTTTTTTTTTAAACTGAAGCCTTCTTTACCTGAAGTACTGCTGTAGTCTTTTATGTGGGATACTGTTGGATTAATGATTTACTTTCTATGTGAGAAGAAGCAGGTATGTTACATTTTGAACCATCAAAGGGTTTTCTATGACCCTGTCCCCCAGGGCTAGGAGACCTGGAGGAGAAGCCCGCAGATCATGCCACCTGGCCTCTCCCTTCCTCCCCATTCTTTACTTTCTAGTTTTGTTCAGGTCCTCCCCATTATTTCCCCCTTGGGGAGATTTAGGACCCCAGAGCCAGACCCAGGAAGCCACCCAGACTGTGAAGGGGCCCGACAGCATTGCCCAGCATCCCACGTGCCCAGCTGTGGGGTTGCTCTGAGCAGTTCCTACCCTCAGTGTTTGCTGGCAGCAAACGTAAGCAGGGCCCTCCCTGCCCACCACCCATCACCTCATTCAGATATCTAAGATCCAGAGGGAGTAGAAAGGACAAATTTAACTTAACCCCCACCTACTTTCTTTTTTTTTTTTTTCCCCATCTACTTTCTTCTGGAAGCTGCTTTCTCTCTCTGGCTGGTGTGGAGGGGGCAGAAATGAGGATGAGAATGGGAGTGAATAACAACAGTGCTGGATTTCTTTTTTGTTTTTTCCTTTTGGCCGAGCAGTTTGTGGGATGGGCT
This sequence comes from Cervus elaphus, assembly GCF_910594005.1. Classification (NCBI taxonomy): domain Eukaryota; kingdom Metazoa; phylum Chordata; class Mammalia; order Artiodactyla; family Cervidae; genus Cervus; species Cervus elaphus. The sequence goes on from NC_057834.1 coordinate 37,922,967, forward strand.
CTTAGTTCCCCGACCAGGGGTTGAACCTGTGCCCTCGGCAGTGAAAGCATGGAGTCCTAACCACTGGACTGCCAGAGAATTCCCCAGACTTCTTTCAAAGCTAGCCACTGGCGCTCATTGGGAGCTTGCCTTCTGGTTTCAGAGGAGAACTCAGGTTCTGCAGTGCGCTGGATCTGCTGTGAAAACTCAGTTCTACCTCTTGCAGCCCTGTGACCGTGAGCAAGTGACTGTCCCTCTCTGTGGTGCCTGTTTCTTCTGGTGCAAAATAGAAATAACATCTATCTCAAGAAATGGTTGGGAGGGTCCCACAAGATGATATAGGCACTGATTGTGGGTTAAGCCTCTACCCCTGTAGGCTCAGATGCTATTTAGGAAATGGATGAGCTGGGGTCTTTGATGTCCCTCTTCCCTAAGCTGGTTGCAGATGCCTGGCTGGTGAGCAGTGAGCCTTACTGTCTCTCTTTAATCACTTTTTCTCTCCTTCCTGAGATTCTGAGGCCCAGCTTCTCTAAATCAAGAGTCTGCAAACTTTTTCTGTAGAGACCCAGATAATAAATATTTTCGGCTTTACAGGCCATATGGTCTCTGTTGCAACTACCAACTTTGCTGTTGTAATGCAAAAGCAGCCATATACCATATGTAAATGAATGAACATGGCTGTGTTCCAAGTAAACCCTTTATTTATGAGCACTGAAGTTTAAATTTCATACAATTTTTATGTGTCACAAAGTAGTATTCTTCTTTTGATTTTTTTCCCCAAGCATATAAAAAAGAAAATTAAAAAAAAAAAAAAAAGAAAGAAAATAGTACAGATTTGACCACAGGCCATAGTTTGCCAACCTCTGCTGCAAATCACCAGAGGCTATCGCCCCTCCCTTCTCTTTGAAGAGGTTCATCAGGTTCATCAAGGTCCTTCTTGCTCTGGTTGTTTGCTTCTTTTATATCAGAAGTACTTTATGATCATTAGTTCCCATCACAGCTGTTTTAGTGTCAGCCTGTGGGTTATTTATTCACTCTCTCTTTTTAAGAGGTAACAGTGAGGTAACCATCATATAGTGCTTCTGTCTTGAGCCTTCCTCTCTCCAGATCTCCATTTCTCAGTGCTCTGCTTTCTCTCTGCCTCTAAATAATAGCAACAACAACAATAGTAGCATTTACTAAGTACCTAATATGTGTCAGGCACAGTATTAGTTGTATTTACCTACACTGTCATCAAGTCTTTCAATGTCCTTGCAAGGTAGTATTATCATTCCCATTTTACAGATGATTCCAGAGCTCAAAAACATGAAATAAGCAATGTCATGTGGTTATTTATTGAGATGCCCAAGGTCACGTGGCTTATGAAGGTGGCAGAGCTAGCAAATCTGCCGAACTTCAAAGCCACTGTAGCATCCTGAAGAAATTATGGTCTCAGAGTTCTGAATAAGAGAAATCTCTCTCTATTAAAATAATACATGCCTCCATCTCAGCACACGGTAGAATGTCTAACGAATCAGTGGCGACTAGGGAAATGATGGAGATTACACACAGAGGGGAAATCAGGAGATGCTGATGGTCTGTGTTGGTGGGAAAAGCATCTGATCTGAGGCAGGAGGAAAAGTAAAGTAACTGAGGGCCCCTTCTGGCTTTCCTCCCCTGCCCCCATCTGCAGCATCTGATCCCAGACCTATTTCAGACTCTCCTATCTCTGCTCAGCAGAAGCAGTGATGTGACACGATGTGATCTCATTCAGGAGCTAAATAAAGCCATTGTGTGAGCCCTAGCCCTGGCCGCTCCCTTGTACCATTTCCTGAGCTCGGGAACCCAGGGAAAGATGGGAGGTGGCTGGGAGAGAACTGATGGAAGGAGCAGCGAGGAAGGGAACACAGTCACAGAAAGCGGAGGGCAGAGTATCTCTGCGAGGGGGATGAGGAAGCCTTGCTAAACCTCATCTCTTTGAAGGAGAGAATGAAAATTATTGACATTATAGCATGAAGGAGTGGAATTTAGAAAACAGAAAAAACTTTCCGAAGAATGGAATGAAGATATGAGGGAGAAGGAGTCCAGTGGATTCCATTTTCACAGAGAGCAGAGACCATGAATGACATGACAGAAGAGGCTAGAAAGAAGGTAGATCTTTGAGAAGAGGTCAGATTCAAGGTGGTCTCAGTTGGAGGAAGAAGGGTGAGATCCCAGGACATGAAGATCTCTGGATTAAAAATGTCTATCCACCAGGCCAAGGCAGCAAGGTACCACCTCCAACAGGAAGCATCTCCAGGGATGGAGGGAAAGGAAAGGGCATCCATTCACTGCTTTTCATTCATCTAGTCAAATCCAGCCCCGTGAGCAAAATCTAGCCAGGAAGAGGAGATAGAAGCTGGGTACAAGGGGTATAGGTCTAACAGCTTTTTCTCTTTTGTGAGGTTATTGAATGCCAGATCCAAGGTCCTCATGGTGCCCCCTCAGTGCCCATTTCTGTCCTATTCCTAGCCCCTGTTGTGAGGGACACTCCCAGTTCCTACTCTTTCCTTCCTCCCAGCTTCCCTCAATACTTTTTTATCAGTACCTCCCGCCCCTTGCCCCAAATCTCAGCTTTGAGACCCCTGGTTGGCAGGGATCATGCTGTGTCCCTCAGGCTCTGTCCTGCTCCCTGCAGAACTGCCCATTCCATTTATTTTTTTAAAATATCTGTTGATTTGGCTGTGTTGAGTCTTAGGATCTCTGTTCTAAGATGGGATGTGGGATGTTTCATTGTGGCGCACGGACTCTCTAGTTGCGGCACGTGGGCTTTTTTGCCCTGTAGCATGTGGGATCCCAGTTCCCTGACCAGGGATTGAGCCCACGTCCCCAGCCTTGCAAGGTGGATTCTTAACCGCTGGACCACTAGGGAAGTCCCCGGGCCATCCTGTTTGCAGACGGCACATCAGATGACATGAGGCCCAAGTCTGGGGACACAGAGGATGTGTCCCAGTGGCTGGATGAGAGGCCCCCTCTATGTGGCTTCCAGATAGGCTGAGACACCAGGCCTGGGCTGGTCTCCTTGGCCTCTCGTTTTCTATTCTTAGACCCACCTGGCAGAGCAGCAGAATCCCCCTGCAGAGGCCTGAGTACTTGTGTCCTCCCTTCCCCATGGTAGGCAGGCGTGCAGCGGGGCACAGGCACCGTCTCAGTGGTTCTGGGTGCAGCGGCAGCAGGCTGCAGTGAGGGAGGGAGAAGCAGCTGGAAGGAACGACCTTCCAACAACCTGGACTTTAGGGGTGTGTGTGTGTGTGTGTGTGTGTGTGTGTGTGTGTGTGTGTGAAGGAACGACCTTCCAACAACCTGGACTTTAGGGGTGTGTGTGTGTGTGTGTGTGTGTGTGTGTGTGTGTGTGTGTCCTGGATTTTAGGGGTGTGTGTGTGTGTGTGTGTGTGTGCGCGCGCGCGCGTCGGGGGCGGGCAGTAACATAACCTGCAGAAGGCTTGACGCCCTCACAGGAAGCCTGGGAGGAGGGCAAGTTCTGGCTCATTGCTTCCTGGTCCTCCTGGGTCCTCCCAGCATCTCAGCTGTTCCTCTCCTGGGAGAAGAGGAGCCTGGGAAACTCATTCTAGCAGAAGTTCTACAGAGACGGGGCCTGGGAGGGAGTGCAGAGGTAGATGCAGTTGATGTGAGCTGCCTGCCTGCCCCTCCGCCACCTTGGTACTCTGGTATTTGGTACTTGTTTCTGGAGCGGGGCTTATCATTTTCAACTTTAAGAGCTCCTGAGGGTTCTTAACTCTGAGACACACTGAGGCAAGCCCTGACGGCCTCCAGGAGTGTTGGGCTGTGAGAACAATGCCCACCTGGGAGAGAGAGTAGAGGAATTTCAACATGGCTAATTTGGGGGCCCTTTGCTCTGCTCCATGGGGAGAGGTCAGAATAGCTGTCTTACTCCCCAGATGACCAGAGTTTTAGAAGGAAGAAGTCATGATACTGTCTCACTCACACACCTTTTCTCCCTGCTGTTTTATTTGCCTAGACTCCTCCCTCTCCAACGTGGCCAAATCCTAACCACTCCACGCTTCCAGGCCCATCTCAAAAGCTATTTACTTCCTTCTGTTTCCCTTTTCCGAGTCCTCCAACTGGTTATATGTACTCAGCACAAAGCCTTCTTTTTTGAAACTTTTCTTGTGACATTTGGCAAATTCTGGCCAGTTGTTTGTGATTTGTGCTTTTGTCTACATGCACACATGCACACATGCATGCACTCACTCACCAGAATGAATTCCTTGAGGGTAAGAACAATATCTATTTCTCTTTGCTTGGCATGGTTTCCTGTCAGGTAGGTGCTCACCAAATGGAATGATAATGAGTGAATGAGGATGTCATTATGTACTGGACAGAACACTAGACTGGGAGTCAGAAAACCCAAGTTCCTGGTTTGACTCTGCAGCTAATTGTGTGATCTTGAGCCAACCATCCTCCAGTTCTCTGCCTTGGGGAAGGGAGGAGTGGGTGACTCGATGCTCGAGGCCTGGCTGACTGTGACACTTTCCTAGTTCCAAGGTTCAGAGTTCTAGAACTCTGCTCACTGTTCTCTGTCTTCTTGATCCAGACTGGCCTGTGTGCGCCTCCCATGAACAGAGAAGTCCCAGAGGTGTTCCTCGCAGGTGGAGACCTGGTGCCCCGAGGCCACACTCGCCGCTGCCTCTCTGCAGTTGAGTCCAGAGTACAGCTGGAGGAAGAGGAGGAGGAGGAGGAGAATGAGAAGGAGGGGGAAAAAAGGGAGGGCGAAGCCTTCCATGCTGTACCCCTCCGAAGGTCGGGCGCTTTTCGTGCCCACAGCCACAACTACGACCCCTTCAAAAGGCATAGCTGGGGGCCGGGCAGGGAGCTCCAGGATCCACTGAGCAGGTAAAACACCAGGGGACCTTCTGTCTCTCCTTCTCTCAAGTCCTAGACCCAGGAGAAAGTGGTTGGGAAGAAATGACAGGAGTTGAAGAGGCCTTGGCCCTGAGCTTCTTGTCTAGAGAGTCTGAACCCAGGCCTGTGGTGGGCCTTTGGGGAGAATGGAGTCTGCCTTTCAACATGTGGCTCTCCCTAGCATCCTAGCTCCTTCCTTCTACTAGTCTCCAGGGCAGTGGGTGAGAATGGAGAGGGGGAGGTATGGAGGGGAGGGGAGGGGAGTAGCAGGACACTCGGGTCTTACTGCCTCCTCCTCCCACTTGGGTTTCATAGCACATACAGCAGAGTCAGAGCTGGAAGGGACTCAGGAATCATATGGCCCAATCGCCTCATTTTACACATGAGGAAACAGGCCCAGAGAGCTTTGGGAATTTTCTTGAGAGACGTGCTCCCAGGGTTGGGGCATGGGACCTAGCCCCCTTTCCCAAACTGCTGCCTGCGTGATGGTGTGGGCTGAGGCAGCCCATGATGTTTAGACATAGTAGTCCAGCCGTACAATGGGGGAAGAGCTCCTCTTGCTCAGGGTTCTATATATGTGTGACAAACCGGAAGTGAGGGACCCAGCTCTTCCCCTCTCCTGGAAAAACCCTGACCACTTCCCCAAAGACAGAGAGGAAGTCAGAAAGAGAGGGCCCGGGGCTCAGCATGAAGGGTTCAGTGTGAGTGGTGCCTGTGAGGGCCTGCCAGCCTTGGAAGGGCCTGTCTCTCTGCTTTGGCAATGGTCCCCTTGGACAAATTCTCTTAGCCTGGTAAGTAGACCACACTTCTCGAGCTCCTGGGCAGGGCTGGCTGGGCGTGTGAGGGGAGAGGACCTTTGCCTCTGAACTGGCTTGGGAGGGAACTTGGGTGAGAAGCCTGGTCTTCAGGACTCATGGCACCTTCCTAAGAGCAGCTCGTCTAAGGCAGAGGTGACTTTTGTGATGCCAGCTATATCTCAGGATCTCCCAGGTTCACCTTTCACGATCAGGCACTAATTCTGTCCCTTGGGTGAGAAGGAAGGGGGCCCTGGGCACACCATTTATCTGAGGAGGGGCTAAGGTTCGCATCAGAACCCCCATCCCCTTTCCCTCCGCGCTGACCGCCGGCTGTCTTCTGGAGCGCAGTACTGCCCTTTGACCAGCAGGGGTCGTCCTTGCCCGCAGCCAGTGCCACAGCTTTGCTGAAGCACAGCCCGAAAGGGAGGCCAGTTTGGGTCTGGCCCGTGCCTATGCCAACAGGAAGGGCTGGGCTGGGGGCAAGCAACAGGGACTGGGCTGAGGCGGTGTTTCTCCCTGGTGCCCGTCAGCAGCCACTGGGTACGGAGGGCAGCGGCGGCAATGTGTGTTTCAGGAACAAACTGCAGGCATCGGGATGCACAGGCCCGGAGGAGCCCTCCTTACTGCGGAGCCAAGAGGAACTGGACCCCTTTCTGGAGCTGCAGCACCAAGGTGGCCAACCCTCCTGCGTGGTATGGACAAACAAATCCCCACGGAAGCTCCCACCTTCCTCCCCTTCCCCTGCCCCTTGGCCTGTCCAGCCACCACCCTGTGCCTCTTCTGTTCTGCCAGCTGCTGAGGCTCTCTGTGCCCAGGGATCACTTTGACTTCATCTGACCAAATCTGAATCTGGTGTCTATACCCCTCTGTCTGCTTCCCTGGGTCTGTATGCTCTGTCCCCCACTCTTGGTATCCTGCCTCTGTTTCTTTCTCTGAGACCCTCTGTTCCCTCCTTTCTGTGTCTCTGTGCTGATGTGGGCATCTCTGCCCCTCTCTCATTAAAAGGCCCCTGTTCCCCTAGTTATAACTACTTCTTTCTGTGGACCCCACATTTCCCAGATTTGGAGATGAACTTACTATTTGTAGGATGAAACTAGGCATCTGGTAACCCTGAAACACAATAGTTCTCTAACAAGATAACTACAGGACTATCAAGTAAGAAAGGATATAGAGATTGCTCAGGCTTCTGGCTTAAGGGAACATCACAGGGAAGATCTCAAACCAGGACCTAGGGACTGCTGAGGATACACGGAGGTTTTAGAGACACCTCTGGGTCTGCTAGCTAAGAGTCCCTGAGTATAGTCAGCCCTTCATATGCACAGGTTCAACATCCATGGATTCAACCAAGCATGGGTCAAAGTACTTGAAAAAAAAATTCCAGAAAGTTCCAACAAAACTTGAATTTACCTCATGCTGGCAAATATTTACATAGCATTTACATTATGTTTGCAACTAATTTATGTGGCATTTACATTGCATGAGGTATTATAATTAATCTAGAGCTGATTTAAAGTATATGGGAGGATGCACAGAGGTTATATGCAAATATTATGCCATTTTATATAAAGGACTTGAGCATCCTTGGATTTTGGTATCCATGGGATCCTGGAATCAGTCCCCCATGGATAATGAGGGACAGCTGTACACAGAAACACCTCAAGCTCAGTGACTTAAGGTTACGTCCTGTCCAGCACATACTCTGACTGACCAGGGTACCCACTGGCCTCATGACCCTAGGGCCTGTGGTTCACGCGAGAGGCTGAGAAGAAGGGGCTGTTACAGGCTGGCAGGGAAACGGCAAACCCCATCTTATCCCAGGTCACACTTTTCTCCATCAGCATTTCTGCATTTCTTCCCTCTAGCCCAATTGGATGTGGTATAGTAGAAAGAACAGCATTTGGGAATCACACTGACTCCTAGTTGAACAATGCATTTCATCTTTCTGAAAATCAGGCTACTACAACCTGTCTCTTCAAGTTGTGATTGTTTTACTGGGGAAAAGTGTTGAAGTGCCCGATACTGCAGCTAATATGCAGGAGACAGTGGTTTTTTTCCCCTCTTCTCCCCTCCGGGCCCTTCATACTTATTTCCCCCCTCTTCCACCTCTCTCTTTGTCCGGCTGCCCGCTGCTTCCTGGTATTATGTGTCTCCTTTTCTCTCTTCTCTAGTGTTTTTTTTTTTCCTTTCTCTTTTTATGCCTTCCTTCTCTCATTCCTCTCCTCTCTTCATCTAATCTTTAAGTACTTCCCTTAAATTTCTCCTTGTCTGTCTGTCTGGTTTTTCTTTGTCTGTTTCTTCCTGCAGCAGCAAGTTGGTGCTAAGTCCTCTGCAATGTCCATAGACTAAAAGTCTGAAGTTCATTAAACTAGACTGGGACTTGCAGACTGACAGTCCATGAGCCAAGTCTAGCTCAAAATTTATTTTGTTTGGCCAGCACAGTGTTTACAATTTCTAAAATTCAGATGTCCTTAGATGGGAGCTTTATCCTCCAGTTTGCCAGAGTTGCTAATATTCTGTATTGTATTTTTCCATTGTCTTAAAAGTAATATTGAAAAATGAATGCCTAATCAATCAACCACCCATCTCAAGAACAAGAACATTACGGACACATTTATCTTTGCTTGTGTCTGCCTCTCTTCTTTTATTCCCTTGCCTCCCCTCCAGAGGTAATCACTGTCTTCAATTTTCTTAATCACTCATTTACTTTTTAAAAGTAGTTTTAAAAAAAGTATTTGCACAAAGTATTGCTTAGTAATATATTATTTCTTTCTTGTTTCTAACTTTAAAAACAATGATGTTATATTCTACAAACTTTTCTTGCATTTTCACTCGGCATTCTGTTTCTAATTTTTATCCAAGTGTTGCAAATGTAGTCCGTTATTTTCATTCCAGTCTTCTGTTGATGGACATTTGTATAATTTCCATTCTTTGCTATCATGAAGAGTGTCATTATGAACATCCTTTTATCCATCTTCTGGTGCTCATTTGCAAGAATTTCTCTGAGGTATACCTTGGAGTACAATTATTGGGTCACAGAGTACACAATGTTCATTTTTATGAGATAATAACAAACTTTTTTTTTTTTCTTTTTTTTTTTAATTCTGAATTAAATTAAAAAAATAACAAACTTTTTATTTCTATCAGCACTATATAAGTGCTTCCATTGATTCACATGCTTTCCAACATTTGGAATCATCAGATTTCTTAATTTTGCTAATCTAGTGGTTATAAATCTCATTGTGGTTTTAATTTGAATTATCCTTATTACAAATGGGATTGGCATTTTTTTCTCTCTGCCTTGGTCATTTGTGTTTCCTCTTCTGTGAAGTTCCTTTTCCTATCTTTTGCCCACTTTTCTATTGGATTCTTTGAAGGTTTTTTCTTTATTGTTTTGAATGTGTTCTTTATATATCCTGAAACTAATCCTTTGTTGTTATATGTGTTGCAATGATCTTTTCTCAAAGATTGAGAAAAGTGGTTTGTCTTTTTCCTCTCTATAATGTCTTTAAAGAAACAGTTTCTTAATTTAAAAGGAACATATTTATTGAAGTATAACTTATGTATAGAACATACATTAAAAACTTTTGAGATTTTGGTTGGCGTTGCATTATTTTAGGAAAAGTGGACATCTTTACAATATTGCTTTTTCCTACCCATGAAAACAGTATACCGCTCCATTCAATGTATTTCAATAAAGTTTGATCATTTTTTTCCATACTGTTTATAGATATATATTAGATGTTTTCTTAGGTATATTATACTTTTTTATCAAGATTTTAAATTAAAATTTTTAAATTTTTATTGAAGTACAGTTGATTTACAATGTTTCAGGTGTATAGCAAAGTGATTCAGTTGTACATGTATAGATAGATATGTATTCTTTTTCAGATCTATTTACATTATAAGTTATTGTCAAGATTTTAATTTTAGCCATTCTGGTGGGTGTTTTTGAATTGTCTCATTCTGGTTTTACTTTTCATGTCCCTGTTGAAAAATTTTATTGGGCACCTTTTCATATTCTCATTGGCCATCCAAATATATTGTTTTGTGAAATGTCTCTTCTAGTCTTTTGCTCAATTTTTAAAACAGCTTGTCTTTCTCTTATTGATTTGTAAGAGCTCTTTATGCATTCTGGATTTGAGTCCTTTGCCAGATATGTGTATTGTGAATATCTTCTCACAGCCTTTGACTTGCATTTTTATTTTAATACTGTGTTTTAATAAGCATGAGTTTTTAATTTATTTTTTTTTATTTATTTATTTTTTGAGTTTTTAATTTAGATGAAGTCCAATTTATCAGTTTTTTAGTGCTTAGTGTTTTTGGTCATGTTTAAGAAATCTTGCCTACCCCAAGAATGTGAAGATTTTTCTCTAATGTTTTCTTCCAGAAGCTTTATAGTCTTAGCTTTCATGTTTAGGTCTGTGACTTATCTAGGTTCTTGTATATAGAAGAAATCAAAGTTTTGGTTTTTCCCCCATAAAAATATACATTTTCTTCATTAAAAAAAACTTATTTTCTTACTTAAATTGCTGTGGTGTCTTTGTTGAAAATCAAGTGAGTGTATTTGTGTGAGTCTGTTTCTGGGGCCTGTTCTCTGTTACATCCATCTATTTGTTTATTTTTATGCCAGTATCACATTATCTTAATTAATGTAGCTTTATTATGAAAGTGAAAGTGTTAGTTGCTGAGTCATATTCAACTCTTTGTGACCCCACACCCACAGACTGTAGCCCGCCAGACCCCTTTGTCCATGAGACTTCCCAGGCAAGAATACTGAAGTGGGTAGCCATTCCTTTCTCCATAGACGAATTTTTTTTCTTACAAGTTTTATTTATTTATCTATTTTTTGGCTAATGTAGCTTTTACTGTAAATCTTAAAAATGTAGTAATTAAAAAAAAAGTAGTAATTTAAGTTCACCAACTTTTTTACTTTTCTTTAAAATTATCTTGGCTATTCTAGGTCTTTTATATCTCTATATGAATTTTAGAATCAGCTAAAATTCTTGCTGAATTTTTATTGAGATTATATTGAATTTAAAGATTAAGAAAAACTGACTTCTTTCTAATATTGAGTCTTCTTATCCATGAAAAATGATATCTCTATTTAGTTGGGCTTTCTAAAAAATATGTCTTTTAACAAAGTATTAGTTTTCTTCATACAGGTCTTATCAATCTTTGTTAGATTTATTTCTATGTGCCTTATAGATTTTGTTGCTATTATAAATGCTTTCTTGTATAAAGAAATTGTGTTAATTACATTTTACAATTATTTTTGGTTTATAGACATGTAGTTGAATTAATTATAGTTATTCATCTTGTTAAACTCTTTTTTTCAGTTATAACAATTTGTGGATTTTCTTTTTGGCTTATCTAAGTAGACAATTATGTCATCTTTAAATGAAATTTGTTTTCTTCTTTTCCAATAATTTCTTTCTTTCATTTCTTTTTCTTGTCCTATTGTGCCTGGCTAGGGGTCTATTGCAATGCTAAACAGTAATGGGAATAATGGCTATCCTTGTCTTGTTTCTGATTTTAGAGGGAGTACATTTCATGTTTTACCATTAAAATTGATTTTTGGCTGTAAGGTTTTAAAAGATACTCTATCAAGTTAAGGGGCTTCCCTGGTGGCTCAGCTGGTAAAGAATCTGCTTACAACTCAGGAGACATGGGTTTGATCCCTGGATTGGGAAGATCCCCTGGAGAAGGGAACGACCACCCACTCCAATATTCTGGCCTGGAGAATTCCATGGACTGTATAGTCTATGGGGTTGCAAAAGAGTCAGACACAACTGAGATGAGCGACTTTCACTTCACTTCCTCAAGTTAAGGACGATTCCTTCTATTGGCAACTGCCAGGTCTTTGGTTTTACAATGAGTGAATGTTGGATTTTATCCTTTTTTTTTTTTTTTTTTGCTTTTACTGAGTTGGTAATGTTTTTTTCTCCTTTAATATGTCGTGAGGTAAATTACATTTAAAGATTTTCCTCATCTTAAACCACCCTCATATTTTTAGGATCATTCCAACTCATTCGTGATGGATTCTCTTTCTTATGCACTACTGGAATTCATTTGTGGCATCAATTATCTATTGCTGCATAATAGATCAACCCCAAACTTAATAATGACTTAAAACAACCACCATTTTTTCCCCCTCAGCGGGCTATGGATGGTTAATTTGGACTGAGCTCAGCTGGGTATTCTTCTGCCAGTTCTGCCTGGCCTCACTTATGTGGTCACAGTTATCTGGTGGCTGAAAAGGACTGATGGTCAAGGATGGTGATCTTCATGCCTGTGGGTTGTTAGGTTCCCTGTTTTGATACTCTGGTTCTCATTCATATGGCTTCTCCATCACATGGAAATATCATTCTAAGTGGGCAAGAGAGGAAGCTTTAAGGTTTCTTGAGGTGTAGTCTCAAAAGTCACATCATGCTACTTCTGTCACATTCTATTCATCTTAGTAATTCACAGGCCCACCCAGATACAAAGAGTGAAGAAATAGATTCCTTCTTAATGGTAGGAGCTGTAAATAACTTGTGGCTATTAAGGCTATTTAAAACCTATTACAGTTTGCTAATATTTGCTAATATTGTTTGGAATTTTTGTACTTTGCATAAGAGAGATTGGACCATAATTTTCCTTTGTCATATTGTCTATGTGTAGCTTAAGAATCAAGGAAAGGGTTTGAAAGTTTTTGTTTTTGTTTTCTATTCTTTGGAAGAGTTTGGATCAGTGATCTATTGCTTGAGAGATCTATTCCTTGACTATAAAACTGTTTTGGCCTTGTGTGTTTTGTTTATGGAAAGATTAACTACTGATTCCATTTCTTTAATAGGACCATTCAGACATTCTATTTCTTCTAGATTCAGTTTTGGTAAGTCATATATATATTTTTTTTTCTTTTTTAAGAATTTATCTGTTTCCATTTTCAAAATTACTGGCATTAAGTTATAGATAGCATTATCTTTCCAGTCACCTTTTGCTCTTTCTATAGTTAGATCCACTTTTTCATTCTACTTTTATTTGCACATCACTTTTATCAAAGTTTTGTCTATTTTATTGGCCTGTCTCTTGGCATTATTGATCCTATTTTATGCTGTTACTACTTCATTGATTTCTGCTTTTATCTTTATGATACCCTTTTTTCTATTTTCTTTGGGTTTGTTCTGTTGTTCTTTTTTCTAACTTTTAAGTTGGCATAGCTCATTAATTTTCAATTTAAAAAATTTCAATATAAGCATTTTAAAGTTATAAATTATCCTTGAGGTACATTTTGACGATCTCTTACAAGTTTTATTGAGTCGTATTTTCATTATTGTTGTCATAAAATATCTTTAAATTTCCATAGTGATTTCTTCTTTGATCACCAAGTTTATTTGGAAGGGTATTTTATTTTATTTTATTTTTGGAAGGGTATTTTAAAATTTCTAAATATATGGATATTAAAAATTTTTTTTGAAATATAACATATGTACAGAAAAGTATGTAAAACATACCTGTACAATGTAATGAATAATTAGGAAGCAAACACTCATGTAACTACTCTAGGTTAAAAAAAAATAAGAGCACCACCAAACCCAGAGCCCCCATGGGTCCCTCCCCACTCACAGCCCTCTCCTGACAGAGAGAACTACTTTCTCGACTTTCAAGGTCAATTTTCCTTATAGATTTACCACATTTATGTGCATCTCTAAACAATATCAATTAGTTTTACCTGTTTTAAACTTTATATGAATATAACCATTATGGATATAAATTTTTTGTGTCTTCATTCTTTCACCTGGCATTCTTTGTGAGGTTCATCTGTATTGTTGGGTGAACTATAGTCTGTTTATTTTTATTGTTGTATATATAATGCTTTTATATATAAATATACCATAGATTCTTTATCCAGTCTGTTGTGAAAAGGGACTTCTGGATTGCTTCCTATGATCTCTCTGATAGAGATTATCTGAAGGATGTTAAATTTTGCCTTATGGACTGATATATAGCCAGTTTTTGTAATGTTCCAAGTAGGGTTGAGAAAAAAAAAGGGCTCGAAAGATTGGGTGTGCAGTTTATGAATATTTCTTTAAAACCAGACTGCCCCAGTTTTTTTTGTTTGTTTGTTTTGTTTTTTTCACTATCTGCCTGACCTCTGTAGATTGAGTTTGTCACTTTGGAAACCAGGGTAAATCTTTTCTAGGATATTTTCTATATTAAGGCAGCCTGGATTTGAGTTGCAACAGAGTGATGACTGCTAAATAGCAGGAATAACTTCCTAACTATTTCAAGTGGAATGTTCCAGATATGGATAGTAGGGAGGGGTAGAAGGCCTGAAGGGCCTTTTGCTGTGGGAAAGTGAAGAGCCTGGGGGGAAGATGGTTGAAGCTTGGTCTTTGCATGAAGATTCTTAACTTGATTCTAGGATCAGGGCTCCAGTCACCCACCAGCTGGCCCTTTGGACCACTCAGGCACTGGTATGCTTTCCAAGTCTGTATCCATGAGTGGCATCAACTGCTTCTTGGGCTGCTCAGACCCAGCTGGTGAGTAAAAGTGGGGAGCAAAGCAGTGGTGGCCCCTCCTTCTGCCAGTCTCACCCCAGTCCTCAGAGCCAGCTCTAAATTTTGGGTCCAGAGGTCCTGTGCTGTGTTCAACCACACACCCTTGGAAGCTCCAAAACGCCTTTATGCAAACGAGAGATCTGAATCCAAGCCTTTGGTACTCTGAGGTCCTCCTTCCATGGAAGGAGGACACAGGACAGAAAGAGGCTCTCCAGGTCCCCCTTTGACCAGAGACGGAGGACGGTTACCCGCAGCGTGCCTTGTCGTCAAGATGAGGCACTGGGAGCTCAGAGTGAATCCTCTGCCCTTTCCAGTCGCTGGGAACAGAACTGTGACATTGGCCCCCCCAGCCTTTCTCCACACAACCCCCCAGGGCCCTGTTACCCTGGCTTCTAGGTTCTTCAGCTCTGCTCTGCTCAGACACCGCCTTCCCTGCTCCCCAGTGCCCGCCCTCAGGAATGGCGTCACAGGCACCTGCAGCTTGGGAACCTGATCCAGGTGGAGGGGGTGGGGGAGGCAGCTCTGAGCGCCTTTGTCTGGCTTTAGCTGGACACCTCACGGCTCCTTTTGTGTTGGCAGGGAATTTGTCCCAGTCTTCTGCCGCTGACCTCAGCCAAAGGTAAGTTTGGGGGATTCAGAGCCTCTCAAAGGCCTGGATGGGGGAGAGGCAATGGGACTGGGCCAGGAATTTTGTAGCCTCAAGGGTCTCTGCAACATTCTCCCCTTAACGTTTTTTGATCAAAGACCTCCAAATATCCTTCTCCCTGAACTGCAAAGAGTTCCCCTTCTTCTCATTGGGCAGGGAAGGCAAAGAAGGTTCCCCGTAGCTCCATGGGATGAGGAAGAAATTAGAGAAAGAAAAGGAGTATCTAGACCCCAGGGTGTCTGTTGAATAGGAGAGTGGAGGTTGATGGCTGTTGTCAGGGTCAGAAGATTGGCTGCTCTACAGTCTTAGGGAGAGACTGTGACCAAGAACCAATGGGGAGTGTCCCTAAGAAGAAGTGGGCATGGGCAGTTGAGCCCCTAGGGGAGAGGGCAGGGGCTGAAGGCATGTAGTTCAAGGATCGAGGTGGAAGCTGGGAGCTTTCAGTATCTATGTAAATAAGCATGCCGAATCAGCACCTGTTTGTTTGGCTCCTGCAGCCAAAGCCTGATTAGAGTGGGTCAGCCCTCTGAGACAGTGTGGGTGTGTGAGCTGGGAATGGGCCCTTTAAGATATCAAGCTCTGATTTGTGGTCCTGAAAATCTCTAGCTGACACATCCTCCTGGCTCTGGGTTTGGGATTAGCTCATGGGATGGGGCTGATGAAATCCCAGGAAATTCAGTCCTTATTGGCGGTAGGCCCAGAGGCCCTTTCCACACAGCAGAGAGGGTCGTACACAGGGCTCTTGTTTTGTGGGGGAAAAACGTCCTCTTGGAGAGCCCACCACACCCCATATCATTTCCGTTGGGAAGCAGTATGAAGGAGATTGGTCCTGGATTAGGGAGGAGGGGGGGGAGTCTGTATTTATCTGGGAGGAGCCTGGAGTTTCCCTCATATATAGAAGGGCCTGGGAAACTGTAGTGACCATAGCCAGAAAATCCCAGGAGGTAGGGGGTGGGAGCCTCTTCTTTTTAAGTCCTCCTTCCCTTGTCCCCATCCTTCTCTCAGTCTTCCCCCTGAATCTCCATCTTCTCTTCCCTGGTTACGGCACCTTCGTCCACCATATCTCTGGGAGTATCTTGTTCTTTTCCAGCTCTAGCTCCATCTCTTCACCTGTTCTTTTTCTCTCTGTAGCTGCAGCCAACTGGAAGGGGGCTCAGGTACCTGGGCAGGCTCCTCCCTGCGACGGACACTCAGCTTCATCTTGGGCATGACCGGGAAGGCCAAGGTAGGCGCTCAGGGGGGCGGGAAGCCTGGGCCCCACTGCCCTCCCCAGTTCCCTTCCTCTCCACCTCACCATCTGCCCCCCGCCCCAGCTTCCCCCAGTAGGCAGAGACACAGGGCAATGGGTCAAGTTTTAAGGGAACACATTATGTCTCTCAGGCTCCCTCCCTATGTCCCAGTAAATCTCCTTTCCTCTGCTTTCCCCATGCCTCTAGCTTAGCAGCCAGCTGTAGACAGCTGGAAGAGAAGGGCCAGGAACCTCAGAAGCTAAGGAGTGCCCTAGCCCTCCCTCTCTTTAGGCCCCACATAGCTAAGAGGTGGGCAGCAGAAATCTTAGCCATTGGACATAATGATGATAATAATTACAGCAACACTTTTTACTTCTTCAGAGAGTATTAGGCTTTGCAACTTTTACACTCATAATTTTATGGGTGGATATAGCAGCTGAAGGACTTGAAATTAGACCATAGGCAGAGTGGAAGCCAGGAGTGTATGATTATGGAAGCACACATACAGCACGCATGTGGGGCCGTGTGCAGTTCTGACCCCAGGAAGATGAAGGCACATTGCTCTCTTCCATATTACCAACCCCCAGGCTCTGGTGAAACTGGGACCTCTGCCTACTGTTTGAATTCATTTCTACGTTCTTCATTTACTGGCAGAATGAGCCATCCCCCTTTTCCTCTCCTGGCTTACCCCAGTATGCATGTATTTTCCCACCAGGGTAGCTTCTGAACATTGAGAAAAACCCCAGACGAGATATCATCATATTCACCTGGAAACACCACAGGTTTCTTACCCTGTAAAGTTCTCACCCGCCTGCAGGGCCTGGGCCCTCTTCTCTGTCAGTCTTTTAGCCAGGATTCTCCTTCCTCTGGGTGGGCAGGGAGGGCAGAAATGAAACCAGGTTCTTAGCACCTTCTCACCGCAGGCTGTAGTGAGAAGCTGAAGCATGAGGTCAGGCAGTCTGAGACCAGGGCAAGCTGGGCACAGTGAGGCTCCTTCTTGCCTCTTGGTGGGGGGCAGAGCTCTCGAGGGAACAAAGCCAATACTGAGACCTTGGCCCTGGGGCCCCTCACCCCGCGGGCTCTCAGTGCAGGTAGGAGAGTCTGATGGCAGAATCACCCTCTTTTCCTGCGATGTGAATGAGAAGGGAAGTCGATGTTGCCCAGGGGCCATCCAGATCCCAGATGGTTTGCATTTGCTCACCCTTGACCTGGCAGTTTGGTGAGGGGATGAAGGGGAAAGTGGGGAGAGACGAGCCCAGACCAGCAGCAGGAAGGACTAGCATCACCAGGACATTGTCCCCGTCGCCTTTCCTCACCAGGGCTCTGGTCCTATCTCCCTGTTTCCTTCTTTGTCATCTCTTGGTTCATCTTGCTCCCACCCCCGTGAATGTGTGTTCTTGAGTCACTAAATCTCTTCCTTTCCCCTCCTCCTAGCTCAGGAT
This sequence comes from Cervus elaphus, assembly GCF_910594005.1. NCBI lineage: Eukaryota > Metazoa > Chordata > Mammalia > Artiodactyla > Cervidae > Cervus > Cervus elaphus. Next base: position 37,940,481 of record NC_057834.1, read on the forward strand.
AGGGGCCATAAGCAGGTAAACACCAGAGGTGTGGCTGGAGAGACGCTCAGTCAAGCATTGAAAGAAGGAAGTAGCTTATTTCTTCTTACTTGACGAGCAATGCAGAGTTGACAACAACACTTCTACAGAGCTCATCGCATCTATTTTTTTTTTAATTCATTTTTGACTGCGCTGAGTCTTCACTGCTACATGTGGGCTTTTTCTAGTTGTGAAGAGCAGGGGCTACTCTCGAGTTGTGGAGCACAGGCTCTAGGCGCACGGGCTTCAGTAGTCGCAGCACACAGGCTCGGTAGTTGTGACTTGCTGCTTCAAGGGTGCTCCGGCTTCAGCAGTTGTGGCACAGGGGCATGGGCTTAGCTGCTCAGAGGCATATGGGACATTCCTGGACCAGGGATGGAACCTGGGACCCCTACACTGGCAGGCGGATTCTTATCCACTGCTCCACCAGGGAAGTCCTCATCTCATCTAATTCTTATAACACTCTGGCAAAGATAAGTATTTTAATTTCCATTTTATGGCAAGATAACTTAGAGGCTAAGCCACTTGCCCAAGACCCCACAGTTAGTAAGAGGTGGAGCTGTATTATGAACCTAGAGCTTTGACTATATACTGTTGCCTCTGCCTCTGTCAGTAAACCTACGGAACAGTTTATTTCCTCTCTTTACTTCTTCCACCATTTCTTCTTTTTAAAGTCTTTATGTACTTGGCTGTGCCAGGTCTTAGTTGCGGCATGCAGGATATCTTAACTGTGGCGTTCGAACTCTCCGCTGTGGCATGTGAGATCTGGTTCCCCAACCAGAGATTGAACCCGGGCCCCCTGCACTGGGAGCATGGAGCCTTAGCCATTGGACCACGAGGGAAGTCCCCTTCTTCCACCATTTCTGATGGATGGCCATTGGAGTCAATAACGCCTCAATCATCCCCTCCACAATACACAATGTCCAAAGTAATAAGAAGAAAAACAAACCTCTTGGGCACCATAGGACTTGGGCCCAGGTATCTCTGTGGCTTTCTCCGCTCATCTACTGGATAAGACCCTGACAACCAGGTTCTTCTCTGGGATGGCCTCCCTACCCCTGAAATGTGGGGGACTTAACTGTCAAGTTAGGGCGTCCCTGGTGGCGTTAGTGGTAAAGAACCTGCCTGACGATGCAGGAGACGTAAGAGACACAAGAGACATGGGTTCGATCCCTGGGTTAGGAAGAGCCCTTGGAGAAGGAAATGGCAACCCACTCCAGTATCCTTGTCTGGGTACTCTCATGGACAGAAGAGCCTGGCAGGCTACGATTGATGGGGTCACAAAGAGTCGGACACGACTGAGCATGCAGGCACTTCTCTGTCAAATTAAATAAGCTAAAGAAGGGGTGGTTACTTTTAGATTCTGGCAGAAATTAATATTGGCTTTTGTTTCTGTGTATCTAAAAAAATAATTTCAGAAAATCTGAGAGGCATCACTGGATAGAAGGAGCAGGGACTGAGATGAAAATGGTTTGGAAGAAAGGTCAGGGGATGCCAAAGCAAAAGGAAAAGAGTTCACTATTCCAGAGGATACAGAAAGTGGAAATTAAGTCAAGCTGCAGGCCTAGCTGGCTAAAAACACAGGTGTTCTTAAAGGTAGTCTGACTCCCTTTACACTCCCTAAGTCCCCTTCTTACTATTCACCTCTTAAGAGGAAGAAGAGGAAGGGTAAGAGGGAAGGTAACAAAGAGCAAATGGGTGGAAAGTTTATTGTAGATTGGGGTGGGAGACAGAAGAGGGTTACGAGATTAGGTCCTCTTCTTTCATAAAGAGACCTTCTAAGCTGAGTTTGGTGACTGAGATCCCTCACATAACTCTGGGATTCAGGTCCTGGGTTTACTGCAGATCCAGACTGGAGTTTGGCCCTTTAAGATTCCATCCTTAGCTTGCAACACCCTCCTACCCCAGGCCTGGGAGAAAAGCCGAGGTCTCAGCCTACCCCTGGTCTCTGGGCCCCCAGTGGGTGGAGCCTTGTGGCTAGGATTCTGGCTTCTGGCTGTCTGTTTTTAAATTTAGTACATTCCTCAGCCCTGGCTGCCCACTGGGGGGAGGTAAGTCTGGGGTAATGGGTCTAGGAGCTTTAAGATCACTGCTTTTTGGGGAGCTCCTAGGGCCTTCCTGTAAATCTCCCCTGCAGGTGCAACCCTGGAGAAGTCAGCCTCCCTGATGGCCCTGGGAAGTCCTTTCTGCTTTCTAGTTTCCAGCCAGCCTAGAACTGGGCATGGTTGTTTTCTCTCCTTTTCTTCTGGTCTTTGCTATATAAGGATCCTAAACAGGGGAATGGGTGAAGAAGGAGGTGAAGGAGTTGCTAGGCAGGAGGGGAAGTCAGAGGAGCAGCGTGGGGGTGAGAAGCCCAAGGAGCTCAGCCAGTGGTGAGGCAGTGGAGCCCAAAATAGTGGCAGAGGCTAAAATTGGCACCTACAAGAGTGCTGAGCTGGGCTTGAAACCTGCAGCCAGACCCTGCTGCTGAAGCCCTGCAGGGAGCCGCTGGGTCTGGGTTGGGCCTCCGCTCCTCCCTTCCTTCCTCCACACCTTTGGGGACCAGAGTCAGGCAGGACCCTATAAACTTCAGATGCTCTGTTCCAGGACTCTCTGTGCTTCTGGTTGCTCCAGAGACACAGAGGCTCTGAGACGTAGAAATGAAGGGCAATGTGAATGATTATAATTCTAGAGGAGGAGGTGTTTCCCCCAAAAGGTGGAGGTTGCCTCAGGCTGGGGCAGAGTTTCCAGAAAGCGTGTCCCACTCCACCGCTCCTCCTCGTGGAGACACTGGCCATTCTCCAGTGGGGCAGGCTGGCTGCTGGGCTTTCTGGTTCTGGTCTAACTTGCAACAGAGAGAACTGGGATTAGACACAAGGAAGGACTTCCTCAGCACCTTGGTCCCACAACCCCTGGCCCCAGCCGTCGGTGGAGGCAGAAGCAGGAGGGAAGGGGGTGGGCAGAGTGCCGGCCTGGAAGGCCCCAGAGAGGATGGGGACTTGGGGAAGGACTCTCTCCTCTCGGATTCTTCCTCCAGGCCCTGTAAAGAACTAAAACCCAGCCTTTAGTTCCCCTTTGATTTCTCCGCCCTCTCCCCACCCCTGCCCTCATCGTAAAAGGGGTCGGTCAGCTCTGGCCTGCTTTGATGGGCCCCCGAAGGCCTGGAAGGAACTGGTCCGGGTTCCCTGGAGAGCTGGGAACGGCTGGAATCCTCCGGCCCGCGGGGCTTTCTAGACTGATGGACTGCTTTGGGGGAGGAGAAGGGGAAGGGGAAGATGAAGGTGGGGTGGGGGCTATGGGGAGGGTTAGGGAGGGTTTTAGGAAAACTGCAGCCGAGGCGGCGTCTGGGATTAGAGACACCCCCCCCCCCCCACCCCGCCAACACACATACATGCACACACCGGCGCCGGACTGCCCGTCCACGGCCCCGTGTACTTGTGCGAGCCGCCCCTCCACGGACCGAGGCGTCCCGTCCGCGCGGCACCCCGCCCTCCCTCTGCCCCGCCTCCCCCCTTCCTGAGCTCGGGCGGGGGTGGAGACTCGGGTTTGAGGAACTGGCGCTGGGTGCCGGGCGAGGGGAGTCAGACTTCCTGTCCCCCAGACTGACGCGTGCGGGGCAGACCCCTCCCCCGCCCTCCCCCCACAATAGCTGGACGCCTGGGTCCGCGCCGCATCCTCCTGGGCGCCCCTCCATCGGATTATGTCTCGGATCGAATCCCTCACACGGGCGCGGATCGACCGGAGCAAAGAGCTGGCCAGCAAGGTGGGCTCTGAAACCCCTGTCCCTCCCTCCCGCGGTCCTCGGGGTGCCCTTCGATCCCCGGCAGCCGCGCGGCGCTCCCTGGTCTCCCCGCCTGCTTTCTGGGCGCCAAAATCGGGCGGAGCGATGGCCGGGAAAGCAGCGGGACGCGGTGGGTGGGGACTGTGAGTGAGTGGGGAGGGGGCTGGGGGAGCCGTCGCCGCGACCCGCGGCTCCAGCTCTGTGCTGATTCTCCGCCGGGATCCCGGGAGAGAGCGGACCTGGGGTTGGGCTGCTTCCGATCCGGCGGGACTCGGTGTTTTGGGCCGCGTGAAAGAAAGTTGCTCCGGTAAGGGACGGAGCGGGAACAGGGAGGTGTGTGTGTCGCGGGGGTGGGCCCGGTGAAGGTTCTCGGGGACCCCCTCTCCCAGGGTCCCACCAGGTTGCTCTCTGTATCCCCCCCCCCCCGCCCCCCTGCAGTCGCTGGCTCGGTCGTTCCCTCTTTGTCCCCGCCATCCGGCCGAGGGGTGGGAGGGGGTGGTTTCCCAGCTTCCTCCCACCACCACCACCACCCGCATCACCACCCGTGCAAGACAAAAGTCAGCTCCTCCTCTCCTCGCAGATGGACTTTCCAGCTGTGATTCAGTTCTCCCCGCCGGTGGGCGGGTGACTGGGGTCAGGACAGCTTAGGGACAGCTTACTTCCCCCCAAGGCATCACCCTCAGGTGAAAGGAGCAGAGGTCTTTGTGTAGCTAGGATCCTTTCTTCCATCCTTAGGAGGGTTCCTGGGCACCCCAGTTCCCGAAATATCAGTGTCGTCCATCCCTTTTTGCCCCACCAGCTTCCTGAAATAACCTGAAGCCTTTAGGCTGACCCACTTGGCGCTGTGCCCTCCTCCCTCCTCCCCACCTCTGCTGTTATCTCTTCATCTTGGGACTGTTCTGTCATTTCTAGAGTCTGGGTATATAGTTAGCCTAGTCCCCCAACCCTATCTCCAGCTCTTGGCCACTCCTTTCCAAGTATCCTTTTTTTTCTGCCTTTGTACCCAGGCCCACTGCCAAAGACTGTGACCTGTCCACACTTCAGCCCCCAGGAAATGATGAAGCTGACTTGTATGTGAATAAGTGAGAGCTGGGAGGAAGGTGGTGCATGCAGACAGCACCTCCCAGCTGCCTGAGGCAGCTGCAGTATACCCGTTATTGGAAAGGCCAAGACCCAGTCCATAGCTGGTTTAATCTCTGGCCTCTTTCCAATCCCAGTGTTCTGCCCTGGCAGGCAGCCTATGCTGATCACCATCACTGTCTTCAGGCATGGGGGCAGTACTGCTTCGGAGCCCTCAAAGATGATGGAACCCCTTTCCCCCACTTCCCTCCTAGCTCCTAGCCTGGCCACCTATCTAGAGACCAACTTGGGAGAGGTTCTGTCCTGGAACTTTTCTTTAGGGAGGCTGGGATAAGATTCTGCTAACAGGAAAGCAACTGGGGGTTTGGGTAGGGCCTGAGACAAATAGAAGTCCAGAGGAGTGATGGCTGAAGTGCGGTGAAGCAGCGGGGTGGCAGGCAGGCTCTTCCCAACCCTGCGCCAGGCCAGGCCCCAGCTATGAAAGTCTGTTTATTTTTCAACCGTTTGAGCTGAGACTCTGGAGTAGAGCCAAGGGGGGAGGAGAGGTTTTATGAAACCACGGAAATTTGGTTCCACCCTAAAAAGGAAAGCCGTGGGGGCACTGGTGAGGGGCTATAGACAGGGGTTCTGGGAAGGTAGATACTGGGGTCCCTTTTCTGTTATTGGGAGGAGTTGGGGAGCCAGATAACTGGGTCCTAATGCCTTGTGGGGGGTTTAATGTTTGTTTTGTTTTGGGTCATTGGGAGGACTGGGAATCTAGAAGCTTTACTTTTTCCATCCTGGGGTCCTGGGGCTGATCTTGGTTTGGGGGGTGTCAGGAATCTGATTGGGGGTGGGGATGTGGGGGGCTGAGTGGGTAGATCTGAGAGGGCAGGGAGGCCACTGGAGGAGGGTGCTTGTCAGTTTGGGCTGGTCGGAAGGGGAGGGCCACCTCCGGAAAACTGTGGTTACAGAAGAGGGGAGTTGGTTCTTAGCCAACAAACCCTGGATCCCCTCTTCCCCCTCCCCCAAGCACACCAGCTGTCTCCTTTCTTTTTATACTGCGGTGGGAAGTAGAGGGGGCCTGCTGGAAATGAGATAATTTGAGGGAGATGGTCTCCCTGCTGCCTATTTGGGGGGATGCTTCACAGCAGGTCCTGAGAGCCCCCGCCCCCCACCATTCCTTGCCTTCCTCCTCGGTACTTCCTTGAAGAAGGAATTTAAGTGGAACCTGCCCCTTTCTCCTTCCCACTCTCCTAGAGTCTGTGCAGCTCCCGCACCACCACCCATGACTCCTTTCTCTTTTCACTCCATTTCTATTCTTCCAGGCTGTCTTCAGTCCTCCACCCCCTCATTCTCTGTGCTCTACTTCTTACCTCCATAGGCCCCAAACCCCAGAGGTCCCTTTTCTGTCTTTCCTCCTCTGTTCCCACCTTCCTCCTCCCCCAAACCTTAACTATCTCCTCTCTCAGAACAAAGAGTCCTTTCCTGCCTAGAAGGAAGCAGGGACCAGAGGACCAGGGATGGCTCTGGAGGCTAGGGGGTCCCCTTGGAATCTAAAGGACCCCAGCTTTGGAGCGTGGTGGTGGTGGAGAGGAGAGAGACTATTTCTTTGTTCTGAGTGTTGGAGAGGTGGCTGGCTTTGTGTGCAGGACGGGGAGTGGAACCGGAGACAAGGGCTGGGGGAGCCCCCGAGGGAACTGGCGGTGTTGGCAGTCTGGGAGGGAAGTTGAGGAATTGGGGGGTCTCCAGAGAGGCTGAGGCTTTGGGGGCATAGGGAAAGATTCTTGGGGCCTTAGAGGTTAGGAAAAGAGCTGAGGGGGAGGGGAGAAGCAAGGATGGGGGAAGGGAGCGTAATGCTTAAGGAAGTGGCTGAGTGACTCCAGGGGGTGGGATGGCGCCTAGAGAGGGATGTGCCTGGGCTGCCCGAGGGATTTAAAGAGGGGTTCCATCTCAGCCCTCTGGCTTTCCTGGAACCCCTGACCTGGGAGTCAGGGAGGGCAGATCTGAAGGAGTGAATCCCCTGTGTGCACATGTCCTGTCCTGTGTGTCGATGTGTTTGTGTGTTGGTGTGGGTGTCTGTGTCCGTCTGCCTGTCCCCAGATGCTCTGGGTCACTGTTCTGAATGATGGTCACCAAAGTGGGGCTCATTGCACTCTGGACGTGAGGAAGTAGTTCCATTCTTAGCTCAGTCTCTCCTTTGAAGTATCATCTAGGAAGGAGAGGGAGCAGATTGGTCATGGTTCCTGGAGCTGGTCGGAGAAATGGCTGAGAGGCGCTGGCTGGACCCTTCTGGGTTTGTTTATGTCTCCTTGGGGGAGGGTGGGGGAGGGGCTGCAGGCAGCAGCTGCCCCCCTCCCAACTCAGCCGGCCTGCCCTGTGCCAGGAGGGCAGGGAGTCCTGGCACAGCTATTGTTCGCCCGCACAAATGCCCGTCTGTTTGCATCACTGCCCCCCTCCATCTCTGCTTGTCTTTCTCTCCTGACCCGACAGGTGTGGCCTGGTGGGGGGGCGGGCTGGGGCTCAGGATGCCTGAGTCTCACGGTCTCCAGCCCAACTTTATTCCCTATGGCCCTCAGCACCCCTCTTCTGCTCCACTCGTGTGCCCACGCCCACCGTCCGGTATCTCATCTTCATTCATCAGGCGAGCGTTTATTAAGTGCCTTTGTGTGTTCAGCGATGTCTTTTTGTGTTAGGTTTCTGGCTTTGGTGTTAATGTTTCTGTTTGGCCGCCTTCTCCTCAGCCTCCTGCCTTCATCTTATCCATGGAAGCTCATAAGGGAAGCAAAGCCTGGCTGAGACCACCCCAAGCCCTCTTCTCAGTCCCATGGCCAGGAACCCCTCTCTCATTTCCCAGCCCGAGAACCCATCCCTCAGGACTCATGGCCCTTTGCAGCCTATGACTCTGAACCCCTGCTGTCCAGGGTCTAAGCCACAGATGACCTGAAACCTAGCAGAACCTTCCAGGGACCTTCTGGCCACCAAGCACGGCCTGGACAGAGACTGTACCACCTTGGGGAGGAGGCTGCTGCCCGTTGCCCAGGTGCAGAGGTCATCCTCAGCATCATGCGACTTCTCCAGAGGTCTTGGCTTGGACATACCCAATGGCGGAACAAGGACACTGAGAGCTTGGGCTCTGTTTGGAGAGGCCCTCACTCCTCTGGGTCAGCTCCGCCACCCTCTGCTGCCCGCTTGGGAACACAGGAAGCCAAAGTCCAGGCTTTGGCATTCCTTGGCCTTTGTGTATGTCACTGTTTTCCTCATCTCTCGGCACAGAGAAAGGGGAGACTGCCTCTGTGTTTGAGCCAGCAGCCTCAATGCCCTCTGCCATTTGCCTAGTCTTTCTTTCTTCAAAATGACCAAAGTCTGGGCTGACAGTGGAAAGGAAAGTCTTCCCCTGACTTTCAGAGGATACCATCTGAGCCTAAATTCAAAGGAATTAGGAGTGAAGTTCCGGGAGGAGGGAGGAAAGAATAACAGGAGAGGAGGAGACCAGAGTTCCCTGGTGGCCCAGTGGTTAAGACTCCACGCTTCCAGGGCACAGGGCACAGGTTCAATTCCTGGTCAGGGAACTAAGATCTCGCAAGTGCATGACTCAGCCAAAGAGAGAGAAAGAGAAGAGGCGGAAGGGGAGACTGAAAGCTCCGAAGCTGTGATAAAGAATGAGGGGATTCCTAGAGCAGGGGTGAGGGTGCTGCTAGGGCCCCTTGTCCTGGTGTCTAGCCATCCATTCATCCTTCTTTACTTCCTTTCTTTCCTAACACATGTTGAGTGTCTGTTATGTTCCAGCCATTGTTCTTGTGCTTTCCCGTGCTTTATTCATTTCATCCTTGATGCCACAGTGGCGGAGATGCAGGCTGTGTAGCAAGACTTTCTGTGAGGGTTTGTAAGAAAGCAGGACTTGGACACTGGACAGTAGAGGGCTGAAGCAAGCAGGAAGGGCCTCTGAGGGTGCGAGTGGGTGTTGTGGACTGGGGGGTGATGGGCCCTTTTCTTGGTGGCCAGATGGGGTCATGAGGTGAAGGGCTGTCCTGCTGGCTGGTGGGCAGGCAGCTAACAGGGGTGATCTTAAGAATACTTGGAAAGAGTAGGACAGAGAAGCACACAGGGCCCTTCACTCTGGAGCAGGCCGCCCCGGGGTGCCGGCCCTCTGTCCTCCTTGCCTCACCAGCCTGAGCCCTTGGGGAGGGTGCAGACTGCCTCCAGGACAATAGCACTAGGCAGTGCCAGGGCCGCTCGCTGCTGGGCAGCGTCGGTGTTGGGATGTGCTGCTGCTGTGGCCGCTGCCCGCTGCTGGCCCACCTAGACAGGGCGTCCCTTGGAGAGAGGGTGAGTGTTGAGAGGTGGAGGAGGCTGGGCCCTTGTAGCCAGAGAGGGAAGGTCCACAGGAGACCCTGTCCTCTGGCTGCCCCAGTCCTCTGGCCCTCTTTCCCCGGTGAGTGCTCCTGGAGGCCTAAGGGTGGAAGGCAGAGGGCAGAGGTCGGGGGAGGAGAGGGGGCTATTGTAGCAGCACTGCAGCAGATCTACAGGACTGCCCATTTTGGAGTTGACCCCGATTCAGACATGTCACTTTTTTAAAAAAAAATATAGTTGATTTACCACATTATATTAGTTTTAGTATTTTTACAGATTATGTATGCTCCATTAAAGTTATTACAAGATAATGGCTATAACTCCCTGTGCTATACAATACATCCTCGCTTCTCATCTGTTTGTTTCGGTTTTTGTTTTTTTGGTCATGCTGTGTGGATTTTAGTTCCCCAACCAGGGACTGAACCCTCAGCAATGAAATTGCAGAGTCGTAACTACTGGACCAGCAGGGAATTCCCTGCTTATCTATTTTATGCACAGTAGTTTGTATCTAATTTTCCCCTCCCCATGTTGCTCTTTTTAACATGGTCACGGATTTTTGTTTGCTTACTTTTAATTCAAACATAACAATTCCTCAAACTTCTCTGTTTGTGTCATGGAGAAGGTTGGGAGGGCAGGCGAGGAGAAAAGAAGGCAGAGTGTAGGGCAGTGAGCTGTTTGGACTTGGACTTTGAGGTTCTATGGTGGTGGTGGTGGTTTAGTCACTAAGTCTTGTCTTAGCAGCCCCATGGACTATGGCCTCGCAGGCTCCTCTGTCCATGGGATTTCCCAGGCAAGAATACTGGAGTGGGTTGCCATTTCCTTCTCCAGGGGATCTTCCCAACCCAGGAATCGAACCCGGGTCTCCTGCATTGCAGGCAGACTCTTTACCGACTGAGCTATGAGGGAAGTCTCCCAGGTTCTATAAGGCCATTTTATTCAGAGGAGGATTAGATTTCCTAAAGAACTGTAACTTGAAGCTGGGCATATGGTGGTTAGACCAAAGAGAGAATTTTCTAGTGGTCCAGATAGGTAGGTACCAGGATAGAAAAAGGGAGCTTAGAGTGAGAGGTTGGTGAGCTTCCCTGGCAAGGCCTAGGAGGAGGGGAGGGCGAGGCCAAGGGCAGCAGAGGAGAAGCAAGAGCGGGGAAGGGGTGGGAGGCCAGGGGATGGGAAGGAGAGGGTGTTAGAGGGAGAAGGGGAGGCTGGCAGGGGAGGAGAAAGGGAAGGTGGGTGATTGGTGGGGCGTGACCTCAAGACCTCTAGGCTCTGCTCACCATCAGACACACCTGGGACTCCTGAGGGTCGGTGGGAGAGAGAGGGATCCTGGGGCACCAGGAAGGCCTGAGACCCTCGGGCACCACGGTCCAGTGCCCTCTGGCCCCTGTGCTGTTGACTCATCCTGTCCCTCCACACTTCCCTTTTCCATCCTCGCCCCAGGCCAGCGCGTCTCTTCCCCTCCCCCACCTCCTCACTGCTAGAGTGACTTCAGCTGAGAGTCAGGACTGGGCCCCCCACCCCCAAGTCCAGGCTGCGGATTCTCCTCTGAGTTTTGATTGGCTGTCCCAGGGCCCCAGACAGCATCATCTGACTTGGGGCTCATTACCCTCGGCCATCAAGATCTCGCTCTTTGGTTTCTGAGAGAGGCAGGGAAGCCTTGCAAGGAGTGGTCTTGTCATCTCTGCTTCCTGCTCTCAGTTCTCTAAGTGGAGGGAAAATCCAGGGATCTGAAGTGACCACTGAGGAGGGTCCTGGAGTGGGTGTAAAGCATGGTGTCCCATCTTCTCATCTCCTCAGGTTCAGGGAAAGCTCAGGGGCCTTGAGGAAGGACAGAAAAGGGGTCAGGGAGAAGGACTTGACCTGCAGAGGTGGGGGTCGGGAGGGTGAAGCAGGAGATGAGAAAGCTGGTGGGAAATGCCTGCTTCTGAGGTTCTGCAGAGAGCCCAGAGAGTGCCCCATCTCGACAGAGCAGAGCAGGAGGAACTGACGCTGCAGCTGGGATGGAGGGCGGATGCCAGAAAGGACTTCCTAGACTAACTGGGTGAGGAGGAAGAAGGGAGCGATCCTAGGATTTGGAGGGGAGCGTGAGAAGGATAAAAGTTAAACTGCAGAAGAGACTTCCTGCCAGGAATGAGACCTTGATGGCCACGTTTCCTTTCTTAAAGATCCCAGAGAGGACAAGTGAAGAGACTGAAATAGGCTCCTCCTCCTTGAGGTTAGCAGGGGACATGCTGCCTCCCGCAGAGGCCCCGTGTCCCTGGGCTGAGCAGACGTGAAGGCCTCTACGGTTTGGGATCCTGACCTCCTGTTGAGGGGGGCAGTGGCGGCATCCTGCCCCCTTCAGCCAATCTGATCAGGGGATCTCCTGCCCCCCCACTGTGACTGCCACTGCCACGGAGACGGTGGCTCCACCACCGGTTGTCATGGTTATAAGAGGAGCTAACTCCCAGAGATTTGAAAGCGCTGGTGAGCTGGCACCTTCTGCTTTGCCTGCTCTCCCCTCCTCTCTGCGCATCTTCCCCCGGCACAGAGAAGAGAGTACAGCAGCCTGGGGGCGAGCAGGGCTAGAGCCGGGAGGTGGAGTGAGGACGCGGAGGTCTAGAGCCGTGGAGATGAGCGGCAACAGGAGGCAACCCAGCCGCAGGGGCCAGGTAGGTCAGGGGCCGGCTCGGCCCTTGGGGATGGCCAGTCATTCCTGGACAGCTGCCTCTGACACGCCGCGGCAGGCTCTGCTTCAGGAAGTGGTGTGTTGCTGGCAACCCCAGGAAGGTGTTGCTCACTCACCTCTGCCCTCGCCTGCCTCTCTGGACTTCTCAGGCACCCTGGCATCCTCCAGCCTCACTTCCTGTCTCTCTCGCCCCTTCTGCAGACCCGGGAAAAGGAGAAGATGAAGGAAGCCAAGGACGCCCGCTACACCAATGGGCACCTCTTCACCACCATCTCCGTCTCGGGCATGACCATGTGCTATGCATGTAACAAGAGCATCACAGCCAAGGAAGCCCTCATCTGTCCGAGTAAGCTCTCCGGACCCTGAGTGCCCCTGTGCCTCAGTGCCCCCTGACCCTGATCCTTCTCTCTGTCCCTCTGCCCTGGGTCCATAAGGCTCACTCTCTCTGAGCCCCAAATGCTAGGGCTGGATGCTGGATCCCTTTCTCCCTTTCCTTACGTCTAGGAGTAGTGGCGGTCAGAATATGGCAAGAGCAGAACTCGGGGGGGGGAATGGGAAAGGGGAGGCCAGGGTAGCTGTCCTTGCAGCTGTCGTCCACCGGGTCTCCCTCAGCTCCCCGAACAGCTGCTGAGGGTCAGAGAACTGATTGGAGAAGGAACAGGAATGTTGTGTGTCTGTGGAGGGGGGTGGATAGGGGAGCTGGGTGGGAGGCTGCCAGCCTTGCAGCTGCTCTGCCGATCTTCCTGGGCCGAACTGGGTGTTCAGGACTTCAGAGTCCCCTTGCCCCCTCCGTTTCTGTTGACTGGGTGGAGGCTGAAATCTCTAAATCTCTGAAGGATTAGGGATAAGAACACCCATCTCAAATTTCTAGCCTGACTGATACGTAGCGAGAAAGAGAGGAGATGGCAGCAATGTGTATATTGAGGGAATAGCGGTTAGAACTCCTGACCTTCAGCCACATCTCAGGATGGCCCTGTATTAAGTACAAGCCGAGATTTCTTCCTTCCCCAAAATGCCTATACAGAGGGCTCCCACCCTGTCCACCCATCCACCCCCAGATTTATGGCAAAGAGCTGCTTCTGATTTGAGCAGGATGAGAGGTGTTGGGGCCCACTGCGGAACAGAGGAGCAAAAGCTTTAGCTTCTAAATCTCTGTGGAACCTGGCAGGGAACCCCAGACAGAATCAGTGAGGCCTCCCTCCTTCTTCACTGTTCAACTTGAGTTTATGAGGGTGAGGAGGGAACCCCAATCTAGATCCCTCTAGAGACCTGACAAAATTCCCAATCTGGAAGCTCGTTGCCAGGGGAACTGGGGAGGCGGGCAGCAAGCGCTATTTTGAGAGCAGGTGGAAAGCGGAGGTTCGATCCAGAGACACTGGGTGCTGGAAGGTAGAGGAGAGCTTCAGTGGGGTGGGCGCAGCCCCCAGCCCCCACTTCTGTCTGCCCCTCTGCCCCACCCTGCTCGCCTTGTATTTGTGGAAGTAAGCCTGATGCTGGGTATTGTCTGAAGGAGTTAGCAGAGTTTCCGGTGTTGTTGGATGGGGGGAGGGGAAGCTGGAGCCAGCCAAGGGCTGAGGGCACAGGACAGCCGGTAGTCCCAGCGCCCAGGCATGGCTACCCCCCTCTCCTCTTCTCTCCTACCCCACAGCAAGGTGGGGTGGGTGATGAGGGAGAAGCAGATGGAGTGTGGGAGCTGTGGGTTTGCCTTACTTGGAGAACAAGACTCCCCGGGCCCGGAAGGGAGACTGGAGTCATAGCAAGCATAGCTGAGCAGTACAGAAGGCAGGCAGGCGTGGCCGGCAGGGGCAAGGCATGGTCAGTCGGCACTCTGCTGCTGGATCCATCAGCCGCTGCGTTGCTTAGGCCTAGCCAGGGTTCACGGGCAGACACGTGGCTCCATGGGTAGAACCCAGACACCCCTGAGTTAAACCCCAGCTCTGCCACTAGGACCTCTGGCAAATGATTTAAGCTCTCCAGGAGACAGGTTCCTCATCTGTCCGGTGAGGATCGTTGTGTCTGCTAGGATCCACTAGATGTGGCACGCTTCCTCCTGCCCGGGGGATGTTCACCCCCCCTGCCCCTAGCCCCCATCCCAGCTGCTCCTGTGCCACCTTCTGCTCCGTGGGCGTCCTTTCTGCCATCTGTCATTCTCCACCACCTTTGTGCCTCTTGAGCTCATCTCTGGCAGCCAGTAACCCCTTCTTCCCTCTAGTCCACCTCACAGGTCATCTTTGAGTCAGGATTGTCCCCCTCCTGTGGCTTAATTGTGGTCCACACCTATCCCCCCTCCCTTCATCTCCTGCTTGAAGGAAGGGGGAGGCGGGAGGAGAGGGACTGGGATGTGGTCTGGGGAGGGGGTGAGTCTCCGGCGGCGTGGCCAGGGGGAGATGGGTGTCTGCATGTGGATGTGTCCTGTCCTGCACCACCCGGCCCTCCCGTCACCCTCTCTACCCCACCCTCCCAGCCTGCAATGTGACTATCCACAACCGCTGTAAAGACACCCTCGCCAACTGTACCAAGGTCAAGCAGAAGGTGAGCTGGCAGGGAGGGCAGAGGGTGGGGGGAGAGGGTAGTGAGTGTGTGGTACCCTCACACCTATTCCATTCATTCCTCACCCTGTGTTCCTCAACCCCTCTCCTCACCACGGGGCAGCCCAGACCCTCCGCCCTAGGCCTCAGGCCCCGCCAGAGGGGGCCAGCCTGTTTCTCTAGACACATCCCCTTGGCACCCGGCTCAGCCAGCCTGATGCCCTTAGCCATCGAGCCAGCTTTCTCCCGAGGGGGCCAGCCACCCAGCTCCTGTCCTGGGCCTACCGGGGTGACCCTTGGGTGACAGCTGTTCTTGGTGTCTCTCTTGCTCTCTGTCTCACAGCAACAGAAAGCCGCCCTGCTGAAGAACAACACTGCTTTGCAGTCCGTTTCACTTCGCAGTAAGAGTGAGTAGTGAGGGTGCAGGAGCCGCCGTAGGACCCTGGACCCCCAGGCCTCTCGGCCCATGGGCTCTGCTGCGCCCCTGAGGTCGTTCCCTGGCACAGCACCTTCCTCCCTTCAGTTGGAAGCTGATGGCGGGGCCACAAGGGAGATCTAGACCTGTGGGCCTGGGGGCAGAACAGCAGAATTCAAATGAGGTTGAAGGCTTGGGATGACTGGTCATCTGAGCCTGCTCACACTTTATACTATTATGATTAGTTATTTACATGGCACTTGGGGATGTTGGCAGAAGTTGTTAAGGGCCAATTCAGAAAGATCTGGTGTGACAGAAAGAATGGGGTGCTTAGTCAGGAAGACTAGAGTCTGAGTCTGTGCTCCGCCACCAGCTGAGTCACCCCAGACAAGTCTTTTCACCATCCTGAGCTGCAGTTTGCTTATAGGCTTGTGGCGGGGAAGAGATAAGAAAAGCTCTTTGTAACCATTAAAAGTATTGCACAAGTGTATGGGTAGCATTATTATCATCTTTCTCTGACTAGAACTGGGCTAAAGGTGGGGTGGGAGAGGAGGCCTTCCTTCTAGTCAAGGAGGCTGGGAGGCTTGAATCCTGGGAAGGCACCAGGTTTGAGGCTTGCTTGCTTGGTATCCCCTCCGACAGCTACCACTCGGGAGCGGCCCAGCTCAGCCATCTACCCCTCCGACATCCGGCAGTCCCTGCTCGGCTCCCGCCGTGGCCGCTCCTCGTTGTCTTTAGCCAAAAGTGTCTCCACCACCAACATTGCTGGGTGAGCCTCTGCTTGGGGACAGGAGAACCAGGCAGGCAGAGTGAGGCGGTGGAGACAGGTGGGAGGGAGGGGCTGAGCGATCCTTCCCGTCTCTGAGTTCAGAATGATAGGCAGGTAAGGAGAACTTGGGGTGACTGCCTCTGGGATCCCGTCTTGGTTCCCCCACCTGGGAAGGGATCTCTTGCCCGAGTCAGTCGGGTGATGCAGCCAGGCCCCATTCCCCTCAGACACTTCAATGATGAGTCTCCCCTGGGGCTGCGCCGGATCCTTTCACAGTCCACGGACTCCCTCAACATGCGGAACCGGACACTGTCGGTGGAGTCCCTCATCGACGAAGGTGACCGTGCCCGGACCTGGGGGAGACCCAGGCGTGAGGGGCGGGTGGGAGCTGGCCTGGGAAAGGCAGGGTGGAAAGGGATCCGGGGAAGGGCCCAGGACCCAGGGAAGAGATTCGGGGTCCGAGTCGTTTCCCCCACTTGCGTCCAGGTGCTGAGGTGATCTACAACGAGCTGATGAGTGACTTTGAGATGGATGAGAAGGACTTTGCAGCTGATTCCTGGAGCCTTGCGGTGGACAGCAGCTTCTTGCAGCAGCATAAAAAGGAGGTGATGAAGCAGCAGGATGTCATCTATGGTGAGCCAGGAAGACCACCCTGGACTTCTCTTTTGTCACCGGTCCTGTTTCTGTGTCCTTCCTCTGCCAGCCCCTACCTCTCAAGACACTTTCCTCTTATCCCATTGGCCTTCAAGACCCTGCCAGGGATCCCATAAGTAGCTACGAGGTCCCCACCTTTTGGGGCTGTTGACCTCCAAGGCCCTTCTTAATCCATTCCTTCCAATCAATTCTTAGTCTTTCCTCTCTGCCCATTCCATGCGCAACTCTGTGCTGGGGACTGTGGGAAGTCTAGACATGTAGGGAACACATAGTTGTTGCCTTTATGCCTTGAGATGGCAAGGCATAAAGATAAAAGATTAGAAAAATGAGCTAAGATCATAATAATGCAGAATATTAGCCTGGAAGGGAAACTGAAAACCTCTAATGAGCCTGAGGTCTCCAGCCTCGGCCCCACCAGTTGTGGCCAAGCCGGGTATTCCACCATCCCCACAGAGCTGATCCAGACAGAGCTACACCACGTGCGGACACTGAAGATCATGACCCGCCTCTTCCGCACGGGCATGCTGGAAGAGCTGCAGCTGGAGCCGGCAGTGGTCCAGGGCCTGTTCCCCTGTGTGGACGAGCTCACTGACATCCACACACGCTTCCTCAGCCAGCTGCTGGATCGCCGGCGCCAGGCCCTGTGCCCCGGCAGCACCCGGAACTTCGTCATCCATCGCTTGGGGGACCTACTCATCAGCCAGGTGAGAAAAGCCAGGACTCCTGGGCAGCAGTCCTGGGCGGGGGTGTGACTAGAGTGGGCATTTCTCATCTCCAGACTCTGGGGGGGGGGGGTGCAGAGAGAGCTGGAGAGGCAGGAAGCCAGCCTGTTTGGCAGGAGGCGAGAGGGCATTGGGGATGAGATGTGACTTTGGGGGACGTGCTGACCCAGCCGTGCTCCCCCAACTTCTAGTTCTCAGGTCCCAGTGCAGAGCAGATGCGGAAGACCTACTCAGAGTTCTGTAGCCGCCACACCAAGGCCTTAAAACTCTATAAGGAGCTGTATGCCCGAGACAAACGCTTCCAGCAGTTCATCCGGGTGAGCAAACCTCTCCAAGACCCGCCCTCCGGCTGCTCTAGTGCCCCAGCCCTAGTGGACCCAGCTGCTCGTGTTTCCCTCTGTAGCCCCTCGGAGTGGTAGAGCAAGTGCTTTCGCTCCTTGGGTCCTCACAGTAAACCTGTGACCTTGTCTGCCCCGTTTTCCAGAGTCATTAACCTACGCCAGCCGGCATGAGGTAAATAAACAAGTGCAGGCCGGCACCAGGGCTTAGGCTCCAAGCCCGGCGTCCTTTCTGTTGCTCTCCCCTCGGGTCCCCCTCTGGCCCTGAGCCCTGACTCTCGCTTTGTAGAAAGTGACCCGCTCGGCAGTGCTGAAGCGGCATGGGGTGCAAGAGTGCATTCTGCTAGTGACTCAGCGCATCACCAAGTACCCGGTGCTCATCAACCGCATCCTGCAGCATTCCCACGGTGAGAGGGCGAGTCCGGGAGGGAGGAGGACTCCAGAGGGCCGTCAGGGGCGAGGAAGGCCCTGGACCACCACCGGGAGGGAGAGGGTCGGATATGGAAGCCCGGGCAGCCTCTGAAGGCGGGATTGAGATCAGTGGGATGGGGGCTGGCGTGAAGCTGGCTGGGCCACCCCTTCCTCACGCCGACCTCGGTGTCAGGGATGGAGGAGGAGCGCCAGGACCTGACCACGGCCCTGGGGCTGGTGAAGGAGCTGCTGTCCAACGTAGATCAGGATGTGCACGAGCTGGAGAAAGGGGCCCGCCTGCAGGAGATCTACAACCGCATGGACCCTCGGGCCCAGGCCCCGGTTCCTGGCAAGGGCCCCTTTGGCCGAGAGGAGCTCCTGCGGCGCAAGCTCATCCACGATGGTTGTCTGCTTTGGAAGACGGCGACCGGGCGCTTCAAAGGTCAGTGGACAGCTTGGCAGACCGGGCGAGAGTCCATGGCCATATATAAAGAGGCAGAAGCCTCCAAGCCCAAAGGACCTCTTTTAATGTAGCCCGAGACCCCAGGGTGAGACCCAGTGGGAGGAAAATATGTGAGCTCTGTTGTAACAAAAGTCAGAATTCTGGATTTAACTTCATGGGCGACACAAGGACTTCGTTGTCAGGATTTGTTCATTCCTTTGGTCCTTGCATGCCCAGAAAGCTACCGATTTTGATGAGAAAAACAGAGAAATTCCAGGCTTGGAGGACTAGATCCGGGTAGTTGGTTCTACCAGCTGGAGTCCCAGCCACTAGGGCTGGGGAATGGGCAGGCACTTTGGGAACACAGCGAGGAAGGCCCTTGGAGGGGGCGGAGCCCAGGGAAGGGCGGGCCAAGTGGAGCAGAGAAAAGACTGCCGGGAAGGTGTGTTGGGGGCGGGGCACGCTGTCCCAGCCTCTCTTCCCAGATAGGCCAAGGCTTGCCTACCTAAATCAAAGCAGAGAGTTGCAGACCTCAGCTTTAGGTGTGAGGAGTGCTAGCTGAGGCCAGAGTTTGCCTGCACCTCTGTCCCGTGTCATGAAGTCCCCACTCCATAGGCTTGAGTATTGCAGGCTTTGCCAGCCCCTTTCCTCCATCCCTTTCTCTCCTTCCCATCCCTCCCACGCAGCAGCTAAGAATATAAACCATGGGGGGGTTAAAAATAGCAAGGCTGAAGAGCTTTATTTCTGAAGCCTTTAGCAAAAGCCCTCCCCTTCTGTGTGCCCACAACTTAGAAAGATCTCCAAGGGCAGACGATGCATGTGTATTTTCTTGACTGTGACATCTGACTTTCACGGGTTGACCTTTGTCTCCCCCAAGTCTTAAAGCACAGGACCCTGTAGAATGTGAGAGCCTGGAAGGTGGGGCAGAAAAGGCAAATGAAAGCAAGGTCTGCTTTTGTTGAAGGAGATTGGGATTGTTCAATGGTGGGAGAAATGAATAAGGAACCCAACTGTTCCCCTCCCCATGGAGCACAAAATAAGTGGGGAATATGCTGGGGTGGGGAGACTCTTAGACCAAATATCCAAAAAGATCTTATGTTAGTTAGTTGTTCAACGTGGAACTGAAAGGCTCTGGGAATCGTTTTACCCTCACAAGAATTCTGGACCCTTTCACACAGAAAAGCACACATGTGATAGATTAATATGTAAAAATTGCTTATGGAACTTCAGAGGATCTACAGAGCCTCTGAAACCTGATAGTAGACACCCTAGGTGTCTGCAGACCACAGGTTAAGGAAACTGCATTCATTGGATAAAGAGGCTTTTACTCAAGGCCGCTGGGTGATTGCTTATAGGCATCTCTAGCCCAAGAAACTGTTTTATCTAATGACACATGCCTTCCCCCCCACCCCCCACCATTTCTGAGCTGTAAGCATGGGGAGAGGCGGGAGGTCTGCAAAGGTGGAGGAAACAACCAGAGGGAGAGAGGCTGGGGAAAGGGAAACAGCTGCTCGTATCCTCTAATGCTGACTCTTCTCCTGCCTTCATCCTCCTACCAGATGTGCTCATGCTGCTGATGACAGATGTGCTGGTGTTTCTCCAAGAGAAGGACCAGAAGTACATCTTTCCTGTCCTGGTGAGACCTTCCACCTTCTTCTTTCTCAGCACAGACAAGTGTTTCAGACCCTTCTTACTTTCCTACTCTGGCCAGGAAATCCTCCAAGATCAAATAGCTATTATTGTAACCATTACCGTAATATAATCAGGAAAAATAAGAAGAGCCAACACCTATAAATATGATCAGAAGAAATAAAAAGAGCCAATGCATATTGTTACTATATGCAGCGACTTTTTTTACACATGTCAGGAAGGCACATGATTATCCTCTTTTTGTAGATGAGAAAAGTAAAGCTTAAAGTTAATTAAATTGTCAAGGGTCACAAGCGTTTCTAAGTCCACTCTGGCTGGCACCAGAGCCTGGGCTCTTAACTTGTATTCTCAGCGGACTCTTCAGTCCTTTGGGTACTCCAGAAGGACTGAAGACTCAAATATTCAGGGGTCAGGATTCCCAGCTTTAATCCTTCCTGTGCCCCAATTGGCAGGACAAGCCCTCGGTGGTGTCACTGCAGAATCTCATCGTCCGGGACATCGCCAACCAGGAGAAAGGGATGTTTCTGATCAGTGCGGCACCCCCGGAGATGTACGAGGTCCACACGGCATCCCGGGATGACCGGAGCACCTGGATCCGCGTCATTCAGCAGAGTGTGCGAGTGTGAGTGTGTGCATGGACTTGTGGTTCCTGCAGTTTGGGGCCCCGGACCACGGCACTCCCAGGGAACAGAACCCAGGGTTCAGAAGTGGAAGGAGAGACCAGGAGAGAGACAAGATGGACCAAGGCAGGCAGGGTTATCTATGCTCTCTTGCCCAGTAAAGTTACATTTTATACAATGACGACGCCAACCGCCTTCTGAGTGCACCTTGAGCTGACAAGCCAGAGGAATACTTTAAGTTGGCGCGTGCCGGCTTGCCTACCAACCAGGAGTACAGTTTCACCTCCATTAACATCTTAGTCTGTAGGCAGTGGGCCATTATTTGGATTGTATTGTCTTTTACCTTCATTTTCTAAAAATGAATGAAAAAGAGAATAATGAAAAAAAAGAAAAAGAGGATAATGAAAGCATTGATACTAGTGATCAAAGGAACAAGACTCAAACTCCATGAGATAGAGGCTAGCAAGAAATCATTTTGTGTGCTAAAGCAGCAAATCTTTGGCTTCTGTTGGACACACATCAGATCTGAGTATGTGTCTGTTGTGATAAAAAAAAGTAAAGGGGCTTCCTTGGTGGCTCAGACGAAGAGCTGCCTTCAATACTGAAAAAAAGTAAAGTGCATGTAAAATGTGGAAAATGGACTCTCAGGCTTCCCTGGTAGCTCAGTGGTAAAGAATCCTCCTGCCAATGCAGGAGAACAGGTTCAGTCCCTGATCTGGGAAGATCCCACATGCCTTGGAGCAGCTAACCCCAGGACCACAGCTATTGAGCCTGTGCTCTAGAGCCCAGGAACTGCAACTATTGAGACCACGTGCTGCAACTACTGAAGCCTGAGCGCCCTAGAGCCCATGCTCCACAACTGCAAAAGCCACCACAGTGAGAAGCCTGTACACCGTGACTAGGGAATAGCCCCCGCTTGCCACACCTAGAGAAAAAGCCTGTGCGGGAGCGAAGACCCAGCACAGCCAAAAATAAATAAATAGAACTTGAAAAAAGAAAAGAAAGTGCATTCTCAAGAATAATGCCTGAAAAATAAACTCAATTAGGATGTTTACGATTTTTTTTTCTTTTACTTTTCATGGAATGCATTCTTCTCTACTTTATAAACCTATATATATATATTTTTTTTTTTTTTTTCACTTCTGCAATTTAGACTTTTGAACAAATTTTTCAGAAATTTGTGCAAAAATATGAAATTACCTGTTCTGGGAAAACAAGACCAAAGTTCCTATCCCATTGACAGTAGATCTATAGTGGCCTCTTTATTAATAATGTTAATATTTGTAGTTGTGAAAACATTTTTTATGATAATTGTTTTTTATTGAGCTTATGCCACGTTCAAAGCACTAGTACATTATTTCATTTAATCCTCACACACACAAAAAAACAGACTGTGAGGAAGATATCATCCCTGTTTCTCAATAGAGAGGTTACCACCTGGTAAATTGTGGAGCCAGCATCAGTCCAGTGTACTTAATGCCAAAACCTGTAGTCCTTCTGCCTCTCTGGGTGACGTTCGGAGAGGTACTGGCCAGTAGATGCAGGTCATCAGTGTTAGGAAAAGGAGAGGGTCAAGAGTAGATGAAGCCAGGGTGTGGAGCTGAGGAGTCTCATCGGGGAAGTATAGAGCACGTCTGGGAAGGAGGGAAGGCAGATTCCTGGTGTGTAACCTAGCTTCCTTCCCCGAACCCCACCCAACCTGTGATCCCTCCAGATGCCCATCCAGGGAGGACTTCCCCCTGATTGAGACAGAGGATGAGGCTTACCTCCGGCGTATCAAGAGTAAGTCCAGGGGAGTTTGGGGGAGAATGGATGCATGTATATGTATGGCTGAGTCCCTTAGCGGTCTATCTGAAACGATCACAGCATTGTTAATCGGCTAAATTCCAATACCAAATAAAAAGTTTAATAAAAAAAAATTACATGATATTTTCAAAAAACAAACAAAAAACAGTAAGTCTACCCACAAAGCTTGTTTAAATAATTTATCAATATGATGTATCCACACAGGGGAGTACTGTCTTGAAATGAGGTGGCTGTATGAGGGTTGATGTAGATCCACAACCAAAACATTTAGTTAAGTGAGAACAGCAAGGTTTAAAACACTGTGAAGTATATGCTGTCACTAGTGTGAAAATATTGGGGATAGATATGTGCCATGTATTTTGTGTATATGTGTGGAGTATCTCTAGGAGGATATTTTTACTGTGGTTTCTCTGGGAAGGGAAACTAGGAATAACAGGATTAGGATATTGACTTTTTTTACCATAGATCTCTATGTTAACTGGGGGTATGATCCAACTGCTATACAAAAAATCAACAAAAACCCGTTGGTCACGTGAGGTAGTTTATTTCTCTCTACGTAACAGTCCAGAAGCGGGAAGTGCTGGGCGGTACTGCGGCTCTGCCCTCTTTGTCATGAAGATTCCCCATCTCTGTGTCCACATCACTCCTCCAGCTTCCGCTCTCACATCTGCATCCCAGCTGGCAAGGAGGGGTCGGGGACAAGGAGAGTTTATACTCATTTCTTTTAAGGCAGGATCAGGAAGACATTCCCATTCGTTGGTCAGAATTGAGTCATGTGGCAATGCCTAATGCAAGGCAGGTTGGGAAATGGCGTGTAACTAGGCAGCCACATGCCCAGATGAAACTTGCACACCTTCTCTAATTAAAGAAAAGTGGGGAGATGAAAACTGGTGGACAGCCTGCAGTCCCTGCCACACATTGTTTTACTTTCATTTTGAAAACAACAGTGCATGTGTTACTCCCTCCCCCACAAAAGTTCTTTTCTTTTGCATAAATGCCAAAAAAAAAAAGCAAACCCAAAATGCAGTCCTGCCGCTCTGCCCACACCTGGCTCCTCATCCCTGGGGCTGCCCCTCCACTATTAGTGGCTCTTCCGGGTGCTCACCTATTTCTCATCCACAGTGGAGCTGCAGCAGAAAGATCGGGCGCTGGTGGAGCTGCTGCAGGAGAAGGTTGGGCTATTTGCCGAGATGACCCACTTCCAGGTGGAAGAGGATGGCGGCAGCGGGGTGCCCCTGCCCACCCTGCCCAGGGGCCTCTTCCGCTCTGAGTCCCTTGAGTCCCCTCGTGGCGAGCGGCTACTGCAGGACGCCATCCGTGAGGGTGAGGGAGCTTCTGGGGAAGAATCTGGACTCACTTCTTCACCATCACACAGCAGGGACACGTGGCTAGCCAAGGGGGATGTCCATCCCATAGTCCGTAACTCCCCTGAGTGCCTGTTGGGTACCGGATGCCAGGAACGGCGGGGGAAGATGGCCCTTGCTGCTGTTTGCCACCTCTCATCCTGCATGTCCTTGCACATCCTGCACACCCCTGGGCACTTTAATGACTTTTTCCTCATATGTGGTGGTGACACTGAGACCCCATTACCTGTGCAGGGGACATTTCCCTAGACGCCTGCATGTCCTGAGAACTGAGTGAATGGCAGCCCCTCCCACCCCCTGCAGAATTCCGTCCCTTCTATCCTCATTTCTTCTTCTTTCCGCACAGTGGAGGGCCTGAAAGACCTGCTGGTAGGGCCTGGAGTGGAGCTGCTCTTGACACCCAGGGAACCATCCTTGCCCGTGGAACCAGACAGTGGTGGTAACACGAGTCCTGGAGTCACTGCCAGTGAGTGTCAGGGCAGGGGGCCTCGGCAGCACATGGGAGGAGTTAAGGATAACGGGGTGGTACCAAGGTCTGAGTGGTGTCAGGGTGCTGGGGGAGCGAGGCCAGTGCATCATTTTCCCCTTCTCAGTAGATGGTGAGGCCAGAACCTTCAATGGATCCATTGAGCTCTGCAGAGCCGACTCAGACTCCAGCCAGAAGGTGGGTTTCGGGAGGTGTCAGGACTTAGCTAGAGGGTGGGAAATGGACTGCTGGCCTATAGACCCTTGAGACAGCTGTCAGGAACAGGCACCAGGGACTCGGGTGTCTGCTGATGCCCCATCCTTGCCCGTTTCTGCAGGATCGAAATGGAAATCAGCTGAGATCTCCCCAGGAGGTGAGATGGGCTTGCGATGGTATGGGAGACTGAAAGAGGGGTTACTCTCAGCTGAGAAACTGGAGCCCAGTTTGGAGTGGGGGGGTGCTGTATACACCTCAAAATACCTGCAGTCTTATTGTCCTCACACCCACACTTATTCAACTTCTGGTCAGTTCTCCCATCCTGAAGCTTGGACTCTGTTCCCCCGCCCCTCCTCTGTCCTCAGGAAGCGTTGCAACGGTTGGTCAATCTCTATGGACTTCTGCATGGCCTACAGGTCAGTGAGGGCAGGGGCGCTCCAATGGGAATGGGAGGGGCCAGGCCAGAGCTGCCCACTTAGCTAGAGCAGAACCATCCTAACAGGCCTAAGCCTTCCTCTGATTCGAGCTCTATGGGACTCACAGCCTGGGCCCTGGGGAGTGAGGGATAGAAGAAATGGGATTCTGATACACCCCTTCATCTCCATTCCACCCCCAGGCGGCTGTGGCCCAGCAGGACACTTTGATGGAAGCCCGGTTCCCTGAGGGCCCCGAGCGGCGGGAGAAGCTGACCAGAGCCAATTCCCGGGATGGGGAGGCTGGCAGAGTCGGGGGTGTCCCTGCAGCTCCTGAAAAGCAGGCTACGGAGCTGGCATTGCTGCAGCGGCAACACGCGCTGTTGCAGGAGGAGCTGCGGCGCTGCCGGCGGCTCGGCGAGGAGCGTGCGACCGAGGCCGGCAGCCTGGAAGCCCGGCTCCGGGAGAGCGAGCAGGCCCGTGCCCTGCTGGAGCGGGAGGCCGAGGAGGCTCGCAGGCAGCTGGCCGCCTTGGGCCACACAGAACCCCCACTCGTGGCTGAGGCCCCCTGGGCCCGCCGGCCTCTGGATCCGCGGCGTCGGAGCCTCCCTGCTGGCGATGCCCTGTACTTGAGTTTCACACCCCCGCAAGTAAGGACGCTTGAAGTAGTGAGCTAACCTGGAGTGGACATCAGGGTCCAGGAGAGAATCTGAGTGGAATTGGAGGCCAAATGAAGTCAGGCATTAGACTTGAAGGATATTAGGATACTGATGGGAGGGCTGAACAATTTTGACGGGTGCAGAAAGAAATCAGTCAGTGGTAGATGTACTGAGGGTCAAGTCTTCACACTGCTCATTCCTGGACCTCCTGCTTTTTCCATCTGCTGTCCATAGCCCAGCCGAGGCCACGACCGCCTGGATTTGCCTGTGACTGTTCGCTCCGTCCATCGACCCTTTGAGGATCGAGAGAGGCAGGAGCTGGGCAGCCCCGACGAGCGGCTGCAAGATAGCAGTGACCCTGACACCGGCAGCGAGGAGGAGGGTAGCAGCCGTCTGTCTCCACCCCATAGTCCGCGAGGTGAGGTCCTGGCGGAGACATGGCTTAGAAATGGGGTGCAACCTGGGCACAGACCTTTGGGCTGTAGTTTCCAAATGGAGCCTGCATCGGAAAGCCCAGGAATGTTTAGGATGGTCCCTAACCAACCACTGAGGTCCACAGTCACTCTTGGGACGGGCCCAGAGTGCTTCCTGTCTTGCCTCCTGGTAAACAGGTAGTGGATCTCTCAGAAGCAGAAAACATAGGGGCCTCTGCTCCAGTAGGTCCATGATTCCCAACCTTTTCAAGCAGAAATAGACTATCAGAGTGAAAAAATGTCAAAGACCTCCAAGTTCTTATAGTTGGCTCAGGAAATACAAAATAAGCCGAAGCTACTGTGACTTCATATAATACTCATCTTAAAATATATGTATATTTTTTAATATTTTGTATCTTATTAACCACATTGTATCTTACGTATTTACATTTAACAAGGTACCTAGGTATGGATACATTATTTTGTGGACAGTTTTCCCATCACCCAGGGATTGCAGACCTCTGCCACCCCTCCCAGCTCTTTGAGCTGCTCAGCCCACAGACAGGGAGGCATCCGTGTAGGGGTTCAGCTGATCTAGGAGCCTCTGTTCACTCGCTGACTTTGCCCCTTCCTCCTCCAGATTTCACCCGAATGCAGGACATCCCGGAAGAGACTGAGAGCCGAGATGGGGAGCCTGTAGCTTCCGAGACCTAAGGGGGCCCCTCCCCCCGCCCGGCGTCCCCTGGAGAACATTACTGAGGGAGGCAAACCTTGGGGACTCCAACCTGCCAATGATGAGGGAACATTTGAAAGAACTGCTTACTGTCCTTGCCAGCTCTTGGTATCCTTGGATACGTGGGGGCCATTTAGGAAGCTGGGGGAATTAGGCCACAGTGCCCCCTGGTGGCATCCAGTAGCTACACTGCAGATGCCGATTTTTCATGCCTTCTTCCCTCTACTTTAGGAAAATTTATTTATTTATTGTTTATTAGTTACGGAGGGAGAGGGGAGATTTAAGAGGACCAGGGACATGGGAACCAAGCCATAGGGATCAGGGGGCCTTGTCCTTTAACACTACTGGGGTTTATTCAGGCTTAACCTTGCAGCTGCTGGGTTCTAGCCCTGACACCCCTCCTGAGCAACACCCATCTTTGAGGAGAGGCTGCAGCCATAAGACCCTACTGCCCCTTCAGGAAGGGCTGTGGTCAGGGCCATGTCCCTCTCCCCTTCCCCCCAACCTCTTACTGCTGTTCTCCCTTCTCTCTGTCTTCTATGGAAACCCCAGGGACTTAACCTGGCTTCCTAGAGTCGATGGAATAGAGGTTGAGTTGGCCATAATGGTTTGTTGGGGGGTGAAGGGAAAAACTCACAGGGACCAGAATGGATTTTTTTGTTGTTGTTTTCTTTTTTTTGTACCAAAGCCAACTGCACGTGTTTTATATTTTTAAGAGAAGATTGTAGGCAATTAGAAATTGCAGCCTTCTATCTCTAAATCTCTGAAGAACTTGAGGGATGGGGGGAGCATTGACTTCTCCACTCATCCATAGTAATGGGGGGCCCCCATTCTGACCTCTTCCCCAGTCATTTGGAAAAACAGTTTTAGGGTGAGTTGGGAAATCTCTCCAAACCCTGACCTCACCCCCCACCTCAGCAACCATGACCTGAAACCTCAGTGTGAATTTGGGAGATTTTTCAGTGGATCCCGCACCCCCTGCCCAGTGGCCACCAGCCCCAGCCAGTTTTCTGCCAATTATTTTTAAAAAAGGAAAAAAATAGAAAGTCGGGGGTGGGGGGATAAAGCAGGGAAAATTAAAGTCCTGGAACCCCAGGAAGTGCTGTCTGTTAATATCTGCGAGTTCTGAGGATGCTGGTGATGAGGACAGCCAGGGAGGGCCCTGTGTTCCTCTGAAAGGAGCCTCTTCCTCTCCCAGGAGGGGCAGCTGCCTCCCTGAAGACCCAGGGCACTAACAGAAGAAATGGTGCCAACCTGTTTTTGTTGTCGTCTGTGATACTCACAAACACAAGGATAAAAATGAAGGGGCACTTAGGTTCCAGTGGCTGTTGGGGGGGTTCCAATATTAAAAAACCTGTTTTCATCTCATTTGCATGCCGTGCTCAGAATTACATCAGCCTCTTGCCCCCTTCCCTCTCCTTCTGCACAGTTGCAGTTCCCCTTAGCATCTCCCCTCAGATTCAGCCCTCACTCTGCCCTTGTTCTTCACAGTGTCAGAATCCTGGGGTAACCTCTTTAAGACCGTTCCCCTCTCCCCTCATAGGAGCTGCTCATTTGCCCTTTGCATTTTGAGAGGCAGGGAGAGATTAGGTAGGTTTCGGTTCTTATTTTTGGTTAATTTTTTGCTTCCTGTTTTTGGTTAATAGCCTGCTCTGGGGCTGTGGGGGAGGGGGGCTGAGAGAGCCTAGCATATAAATGCTGGCAGAGTGCATAGACCTCTTTTGGAGCCCATGGAGTAAGATGAGAAGAATGGGGCTCACAACCTCAGCTGGAAAGAGGAATTAAATCACATGGGGTGTGGGCAGGCTTGGGGGAGCAGCCAGCACCCTCCACTCCTGTAATTCTCATCTACTGGCATCTGGCCTTGACAAGGTGCTTTCTCATCCATCACAGAATCTGTGAGGTAACAATTGTTCTCATTTTAGAGACAAGGAAACCAGGCTGCAAAGGGTTGCCAGGCCAGGAGAGCAGCCAGGGAAGGGCCAGTCCTAGCTGCAGTCCCCCACTTCCCCTCCTCAGTTGCTCTGCCGAAACACACCAGAGCGCCAAGCTTCCAACACACTGGCCCGTGGCTCAGCAGCTGGGACCCAGCTGTAAAGGCAGAGAAGGGGATGTTAGAATTCAAAGACCACCAGAAAGGGAATGCAGGGTCCTACAGTGTTCTCACAGGTCCAGCGAAGGATGCTGGTCAGAAGGAAACCGGAACCTGGAGGCACAGAGCCCAGAGCTTGAGTTCGGAGAAGCCCTCAGCTCACCGGACAACTTTGCTGTCCCTCCTGCTATCCCTGGACTGAAACCCCCTCCTCATCCTCGATCCCAAAACATGACACGAATTTCTCTGACGCGGCAGTTCCTCCAAGATTAGTCCGTGTGTCACATATCTCTCACCAATCTGTCAGTTGTCCCCTCTCTGTTCCCATTTTTGGAAACAGTCTTACTGTCGGTCCTGCTGGCAGTTTCAAAGCTGTCAGGCTTGTGCTGCAGAGCCCAGCTTCTTGCCACAGTAGTGCCTCCCTTCCATTGCACCGTCCCCTCCATCTCCCATCCCTAAGGGGGGGTCTGCATGCATTCATTCACCTCTGACTTGAACCTGTTTAAACTTTGTCAATATTTACCTCCGGGTCCCATAAAACCCAGAAAGCACTGATGCCCCCAGAGAAGCCAATATCCGGAGCCCCAGCAGGGCCATTGGAGGAGCTGCAGGGGGTGGGAAGAGGGGCACTTGAGTGGGGGAGGATTTTCCATCCTGAATTGGCTGGGAACAGATCTGGAGTTTTGATACCAGTTTAAACATTATCAAAGAGAGGAAATTAAACATCAAGAGGCTAATTAAGTCTCTTTAGCATGGCTTAATATGTGAATTGGGTGACTTTAGAGCCTTTTCTGTTCAGCAACTGGATGGAGCTGACACAGGGGGGTGCCGCTTCCAAAGGTAGCTCCACATACTCAGAAGGCGCTGTGCCCAGTTATTGCCCTGGGATCTTGAGTGGCCAGAGTCCTCCTGGGTTACAAGACCTGTTAGAGCGTCGGGTGGGGCAATGGCAGTGGGAACTCCACTCCATGTTCCCTCTGCCACCTCCCTCCTTTCCAAGGGCTGCCCCCAACCTCGAAAGTCCCTTCTGATGGCTGACTGTTATCTTTGCTGTAAATCTATGGATGTGTGGATATAGAAACCAAAGGGGAACCCCTCTCCCTTTAGTGCACACCTTTCATAGGGAGCACCCCCTCACTCATTTCCTTCTGTGACTTTAATTTCACTCCAGAACTTGTAAAAATTCCAGAAAAGACCTTTATGGTTCCCAGTCCCTGTCTCCCAGTTACCCCCCTTATTTCCTTCTTTTTCTTATCTCTGTTTCCATCTTACATGGGGTGTGCGTGCGTGCCAAGTTGCTTCAGCCATGTCCGACTCTTTGTGACCCTATGGACTGTAGCCCGCCAGGCTCCTCTGTCCATGGGATTCTCCAGGCAAGAATACTGGAGTGGGTGGCCATGCCCTCCTCCAGGGGACCTTCCCGACCCAGGGATCGAACTCGCCTCTTTTAAGTCTCCTGCTTTGGCAGGTGGGTTCTTTACCACTAGTACCACCTGGTAAGCCCACGTGGAGTGTAAGAATAGCTATTCCAGGCACCATTAAATCCTTATCAGCCCAACTTAAGTTGAGAAAACAGGTACAGAGAAGTATTTAACTCACTGAGGTCCCTCAGCTGGTTAGTGTCAGACGTAGGAGGTGAAGCCAGGTGTTCTGACACCTGAGTTGATGCTCTGAGCTAAGAACGTGGGACAGGAGGGAGACTAGCACCTCCTTCTGCACTTCCATCCTGGTATCCTGGTGGTGCAGTGGTGAAGAATCTGCGGTTTTGATCCCTGGATCAGGGAGATCCCCTGGAGAAGAAAGTGGCTACCCACTCCAGTATTATTGCCTGGAAAATCCCATAGACAGAGGAGCCTGGTGTGGGCTACAGTCCATGGGGTCACAGAGTTGAACACGACTGAGCACGCACACATCCGAACCTTCAGCCTCCTCTTCTCCCAACCCCTTTCTGAATCTCACCTCCCTATGCCCCACCCATGTCCTTGGCTTGTCCTTATCTTCACTTCTTCCTCCAAATCCTGATTTAAGGAGAGACAAGATACTCCCAGCCAGCAGCAGGGGTTTGCACTCCAGGCTTGGCTGGAGATAGGGATCCAGCAAGATCCTGCAGACAGCAGGGGGAACTATAACTTTTGCCTCGGAGGTGTCTGTGGGCACCAAGTTTCTATGGGTGCTACAAGATGGTAAGAAGCTAGAGATGGCCAAGGGAGAAGGGCATATTTGGCCTCAGCACCAGAGAAGGACAAGGGTACACCCCATTTGAGGTGAGGGAGGGAAGATGGAGAGGACAGAGGGAGATAGTTACTGACCTATGACTCAATTAGTCTAGAACCCATAGGGAAATTTTCCTGGGAATTCTCTCAGAAGGCAGAAAAGGGGCAAAGAATCCTTTTGGCCTCACTGACCTGGAGGTAGAACTGAGATGAAAGGTGCAGACATTTTGTGGATAATCCAGAGGTTTATTCTTAGATTCCCATTGCCACGTGGAGACTTGGGCTTGGTTGTACCCAGTCCTGACCTGGGCCCTGGCCACCTGCCTTTCCCCACAGCCGGAGCTGGGGATCAAAGATCAGACTTTCCCTGAGGGCGTTGTATCAAGGCCGAGAGGCCAAACTCTCTTTCCCTAGGATGCGTGGATCCTGCACTTGGCAGATAACCAGAAAGAGGAGGGGGTTTAACTTGCCCCCTTCACCCAGGTGTCCCTTTGTCCAGGTTGGTGAGCATGGTAGAAAGGCCACCCTCCTGAGGGGTGCTCTCCGTCCACCGCCTGCCCATTTCCTTTAGGGCCACCTGTCCCACCCAGCCCCGACCCTGGGGCCGCAGCCTTGCTCGCAGCTCCCTGAAGGCGTCTGCCAGGGCCCGCCGGGGCTCCCGCCTGAGAAGACAGTACAGCACGGGGTTGAGGCAGCTGTTGGTGTGCGCCAGGCAGGTGGTGACGGGAGAGACATAGGTGTGGACGGTGTAGAAAGTGCTGTCCCAGGGCACCAGCTCAAACTTCACCAGGACACCCCAGAGGGTGACCACGTGGTTGGGGAACCAGCAGAGGAAGAAGGAGGCCAGAAGGACGCGGACGGAGTGGGCCACGCCCCTGCTGTCCCGCCATCGCCGATGCCGTCGCCGCAGGAAGGCCAGCAGCAGCAGGTAGCTGGTGGTGATGATGCCCAGTGGCACCATGAAGGCCAGGACCACCCTCTGCAGCTGGTAGGCCCCCAGCCAATACCTGCTGGGAAAACGCAGCAGGCACAGGCGCACGCCACTCACCTCGCCCTCGGCCCCAAAGACAGCTGTGGGCACCGTCACCAGAGCAGCCGCCACCCACGTGGCCAGGGCGGCCACGCGGGCCCAGAAGAGCGAGAGGTGGGTGCTTGGTCCTGCAGCCATGACCACCACCCAGTACCGGGCGACACTCAGTGCTGTGATGAGGAAGATGCTGGCGTAGATGTTGAGGACGGTGGCCGTTAGGACTGTCTTGCAGAGGGCACCTCCGAAGGGCCAGTGGAAGTCCAGTGCCGACTCGGCTGCCCAGAAGGGGAGGGTGAGTGCCAGCCCCAGGTCTGCCAGAGCCAGGTTGAAGACGAAAGTGTCAGAAGGTGGGCAAGGGGCTCGCCGAGCACAGTTACCCAGCACCCACAGCACGGCCAAATTTCCCAGCAAGCCGACAGCCCCCACAAGCCCATAGGCCAGGGCCACCGAGACCCTCAGGGCTAGGAATCCAACAGGCATCGTGGCATCAGCAGCACTCAGCATGCTGCCTCCAGAGGCGTTGACCCAGAGAGTGGGCAGGGGGGCAGAGGTATTGGGCGTGGGCATCGCAGGGCAGCTGACGTCAGTGGTGCTGGGCGGAGGGGCCAGACTGGCAGGGGGCACCTAAGGCACTCAGCAGGACAGTGTGGGTCAGAGCGCTTGTCTGCTGCTCTCAGGGCCGCTGGCTGCCTGGAGAGCCAGCCCACGCCCACACCTCAGGGGGCGGGCTGTGGCCGGACAGGACAGCCTTCCTCTTCTCTGTCGGTCTTGGTGGTGGGTGGGGCAGGTGAGGGAGAAGTGAACATTGGCACAGATGTGTGTGTGCGTGTGCCTGTGTGTGTGTAGAGCCCCATGTGGAAGAGAGGGAAGGAGGAAGGGAGAATGATCCTACTATGGAGGGCAGCCCCACACCTCCACTTCAGGGAGAGGCCACAAATACCCCATCTCAGGGGTGACAGGAACCAAATTGGAGCCCCCCTCTCCTCCTTCTGGTGTTCAGGGGCCCCCTTCTCTGCAGAAAGTGTTCCCTTGGGGCCTGGAGGAAGGGGCCTGGGATTGTGCACACAGGCAGAGATTCAGAATAGTATCTGAGAGAAAGAGGAGAGGTTCTGGAGTCCCAGGGCTGCTTCCTGCTGGCTGTGTGACTGTGGGTGAATTACTTTACTCCCCTGAGCCTCAGTTTCCTTGCTTAAAATTTTCAGATAAAAGTCTCTGCTTTACAGAATGGGTGTGGCAAAATGAGGTAACATCTGTGAAAAAGCCCCTTGTACATGGCTATTTGCATGAATGTGATTATTATTTCAAAGGAAAAGTTGGGGGCATCTGTGGCAGGAGGGAGCAAGTTACTCCCTTCTTATACTGAGCAGCTATGATCATCGTGCCTGGGGAACAATGCCAACTAAAACAGGTTGGAATTCACTGCAACAGCCAGTGACCTTGAGGTTAAGGGCAGGGAGGAAAAGGGGAGAGGAAGTCACAGCTTCCTGTTCCCTAACGACTGGAGCCTATGAGGACCTGAGCAGGCCTGGGGCATGCCCTCAGTTCTCTTCCTGCTGAGAAGTCCTGCTAACCTCTTTCACTCCCACGGC
The DNA here is from genome assembly GCF_910594005.1 of Cervus elaphus. Classification (NCBI taxonomy): domain Eukaryota; kingdom Metazoa; phylum Chordata; class Mammalia; order Artiodactyla; family Cervidae; genus Cervus; species Cervus elaphus. The sequence goes on from NC_057834.1 coordinate 37,973,879, forward strand.
CATTTCACCCTTCCCTGCTCTAATCTGTGGAGGCAGAGGTCAGCGATAACCCCCACTATCTCCTCCAAACGCCAAACCCCTTTTCAGAGCTGTGGATGCTGAGATATACTCTCACCATGCCTCATCCTGTCTCCCCATGATCTGTGCCTCAGTGGGTCCTCGCCTTTTGTGCCTGTATCCTTACCCATTACAGAATTTGCTGTGATGGGTGTGAAGGGTAGAGAGAAAGGCTTTTTCAAAAATATTCAACCACCTTCTTGCCCTCTGCCTGCGAATTAAGATGTTTGACGTTCAGTTCCCTAGAGTGCTGGGGGAGGAGAGGGACCCTTTCAGGATAATCAGCAGTGGGTTTGATGAATCCCTATAGGAGAGACCCAGGAGTGAAAGAGATTCAGAATGGGTGTCCAGATGTTTGGGTTCTCTGGCAAGGGATAGGTGTGAAGGGGGTGCCCAGCCCAAGTTCAGGTGAGCCCCAGGGGCTGCCTCCCAGCCTCAGGGACTGCCCCTGTGTGACTTGTGTTAATCACTCCCTCCCTCAGGACTGTGTTTGCTTTTTAGCCATCCAGCATCACCTTGCTGATCTGGCAGCTACTATGTCTTTCAATGCGTGGGGCCTATTGTCCCTCGACTTGGAAAACAGAAGCTGGGTCAATTTCAGGGCTCTGCTTTCCATTTGAAATTCCGGTCGTCTGATCATTTCTTTTTTTTTTTTTCACCTTTATGTGTTTCTAATCTAAATCCTTTCCCTTGGTCTGAGACTAGCAACACTCCCTTGTAGTTATATAGAGAGGTGGTGCCACCAACTGACTGAGTTTAAGAAGTTCCCTTTGGGCCCTTTCATTTTAGTATCTTGTTAGTTCACTCCTTGACCCATCCACTCATTCACTAATCACAACATTTCTTGAACACTTATTATGTGCCAGGCATTGTGCTAGATGTTGGGGAGACAAAAACATTACATGGTCCCTCTCTTCATGAAATACAGTAAGCTCTTTGAGGTGAGTGGGATCTTTTACATCATCTTGTTCAACTCCTCTTTTTATAGAGAGTGAAAGTGACTTGCCCAGGGTACCAGGAAGTAGTGTCAGAGTCAGGATTTGAGATACAATCTTCTGACTGCTAGACTCTAGCTCTTTCCAATACATCACAAAACCCTTTGGGCATTTCTTTCCATCTCTAACCTCTTCCCTTTCTAGAGTGCCAGACCCTGCCCCTGGGAATCCCCAAGGAAAACAGCCGCAGGATATGCACAGAGGGATAATGACAACTCCACTTTCAGGGGTCTTCACCCACAACTGCTGAGAGAGGAGGAGGAACTGGATTCAATTAAAATTATTTTTCCATCTCTCATGTTCATATTCGGAGAAGGCACTGGCACCCCACTCCAGTACTCTTGCCTGGAAAATCCCATGGATGGAGGAGCCTGGTGGGCTGCAGTCCGTGGGGTCGCAAAGAGTCGGACACGACTGAGCGACTTCACTTTCACGCATTGGAGGAGGAAATGGCAACCCACTCCAGTGTTCTTGCCTGGAGAATCCCAGGGACGGGGGAGCCTGGTGGCTGCCATCTATGGGGTCACACAGAGTCGGACACGACTGAAGTGACTTAGCAACAGCAGCAGCATGTTCATATTACATTCCAGAGCCATTCTTTTCCAGCCTCCTTTTCGATCCCAGAATCCAAGGACCTGCAGTGGTAGATCACAGAGTCTCCCTTCCATAAAAGGGACTTGTAACTAAGGGCCTTCCCTTTAGTCACCTAAACACCCTCCCCTTGTGCAGTCCACATGTCTTTTCAACCCCACATCACTGTCCTGCACTCCAAAGCCTAGGAAAGAGGAATTGGAGGAGAAGGACAGGACTGCGTTATCCCTCCACAGAGCATAAAGAGAATGGATCTTTGCCCACAAAACATAAAGAGAAGGAATCTTTGCATCTGTATTTGTGGTGGAGACAGAGACTTAGCGACTGAACTGAAGCACAGAGACGAGCTGCTTGGAGGACTACCAAGTGGCAGAAGCAGGAGCGTGCGTCTAAGTCACTTCCCTCGTGTCCGACTCTGCAACCCTGTGGACTGCAGCCCACCAGGCTCCTCTGTCCATGGGATTTTCCAGGCAAGGGGACTGAAGTGGGTTGCCATGCCCTCCTCCAGGGCATCTTCCCAACCCAGGGATTGAGCCCACCTCTCTATGTCTCCTGCATAGGCAGGTGGGTTCTTTACCAAACTTCTGAACTAATCTCTGTTGCTCTCTCTCAACTTTATTTTTTTTTCCCAAGGCAAGGAATTCTTTTTTCTCTCAACTTTGTATTTTGGCATAGCTTTATATTTACAGAAAAATTACAAAAGCAAAGATGGTGATCCATCTCTTATTTTCCATATTAAGATGAAGCTGCTAGAGCATCAAAACTAAAAAATAAAAATCTTAGAGGTAAATCTGACAAGAGATGTACGGTACTGGTATATTGAAAACTACAAATGACTGCTGAGAGAAATTTAGATTTTTTTTTTTTTTTTTAAGAAATTTAGATTTTAATAAATGGATAGAGAGGCATACCGTGTTCATGAGTTTGAAGACTCAATAATAAGATGTCAGTTCTCCTCATAATGGGTCTGTAGATTCAATGCAATTCTAGTCAAAATTCTGGCAGCTTTTTCAAAGAGAAACTGACAAGTTGATTCTAAAATTCATGTGAAAAAGCAAATAACCAAATGATTTTGTAAAAGAGCCAAAACAATTTAGTAAAAAGATAATAAAGTTGAAGTACTCATGTACCCGATTCCAAGGCTTACTATAAAGCTGCAGTAGTCAAGACAACGTGGTATCCGCAAAAGGTTAGACATACAGATCCGTGGAATCGAGAGTCTTGAAACGGGCCCACACGTTTATAGTCAACTGATTTTTGGCAAAAGTGCAAAGGCAATTCACTGAAGAACAATAGTCTTTTCAACAATTGGTTCTGTAACAACTGAATACTCATTAAAAAAAAAAGTGTGTGTGAGAGAACTTCGATCCCTACCCTGCACCATGCACAAAGATTAACTCAAAAATGGATCATAGATCTAAATATAAAACCTAAAATGCCAAAACTTCGAAAAGAAAACAAAGGAGAAATTTTTATGACTTTGGTTTAGGCAAAAAGTTCTTAGATACAACATCAGAAGCACAGTCTGTAACTGCAAAAAGTGAACAATTGGGCTTCATTGAAATGAAGAACTCTGCTCTTGGTTGTTTTTTTTTTTTTTTCCAGGTTATTTTTTATTGAAGTATACTTTATTTAAAATCAGAGGTTTTTTCTTTTCTTTTTTCTTTCTTTTGTCTCTTTTGAACTTGTTACAATGTTGCTTCTGTCTTAGCTCCCTGACCAGAGATTGAATTTGCGCTCCCTGCATTGGAAGGCAAAGTCTTAATCACTGGACAGCCAGGAAAGTGCCCTCCTGAAGGATACTTTATTTGCAATGTTGTGTTAGTTTCTGGTACACAGCAAAGTGATTCAGTTATATATAACATATATATCCCTTTTCATATTCTCTTCCATTATGGTTTATTATTACAGGACATTGAATATAGTTCCCTATGCTATACAGTAGAACCTTGTTGTTTATCCATTCTATACATAATAGTTTGTATATGCTAATCCCAAACTTCCAATCTATCCCTCCCCCAACCCCCTCTCCCTTGGCAACCACAAGCATGGAACTTCTGGTCTTTGAAAAATACTGTTAAGAGAATGAACAGGTAAACCACAGACTAAGAGAAAATATTTGCAGATCACAGAACTTATAAAGAAACATACCTAGAATAGCTAAAGAATTCTCAGAATTTGATAATAAGAAAACCACCTTGTTTTTTAAAAGGGGTAAAGGATTTGAACAGATAGTTCATCATAAAAGATATAGGGATAGCAAATAAACACATGAGAAGACACTCAACATCATTAGCCCCCAGGGAAATGCAAAGTATAACCACAGCGAGATAGTACTATTTTCTGATTAGAATGTCTCAAAAGAAAAAAAACAAAAACAAAAAAACTGACCATACCAACTTCTGGTGAAGAAGTAGGGTACCAAAACTTTCATACATTGCTAATAGGGATGTAAAATGGTATAATCACTTTGTAAAGCAATTTGGCATTTTCTAAAAAGTTAAACATGCACCTCATATGTCCTAGTCATTCTATTCCTAAGCATTTACTCAAGAAGAATGAAAGTACATATTCACATGAAGACACATACACCAGTGTTCACAGCAGCTTTATTTGAAGTAGCTTAAAATAGGAAAGAATTCAAGTGCATAATCTAATTTTCCATGAGGTAAATGAATACACCGCAGTTATTTTCATACAGTGGAATGCTACTCAACAATGAAAAGGAAGGGATTACTGCTATGGAATGGTACAACAGCAACCATGGAGGAAAAAGCCCTGATGACTGCCAGGCCATGGTCGCCCCTTCCCATCTGCTTCACAGAAGCACCTGTTCTTCCTCACAGAAGCACCTGTTCTTCCTCCCACCTGTTCAGCATTCCAGGTTCATCTAAAGTGCAGCCACATCCTGCCTACCTAGCCTCCAATCCTAGCAGTGTTCTCTGAAACAGGACAGCCTCATCGCCAACTCCATTTGCTCTGGACCAGGTTCACTCTAGAGCACCCCACACTGGGTGTCCCAGGCTGTGGCTCTGAGAATCCTAGCCTTTCTGTCTTCTAAGGCCCCCCACCTGAAAGGTAGGTTTCCATGTCAGATGTCAGGTATTCATCTTCCTGAGAAAGGAGTGGGGCAGATACTTCCACATGCATGTAGATGATCAGAGACTCTTCCGGGGGTTACTGTTCTAAAACCCCCCCAAAGTTTAAGTTTTCAGTTATGGACATGTGTGTTAAGTCACTTCAGTCATGTCCTACCCTTTGCGATGCTATGGACTGTAGCCTGGCAGTTTCCTCTGTCCATGGGATTCTCCAGGGAAGAATACTAGAATGGGTTGCCATCCCCTCCTCCAGGAGCTCTTCCCGACCCAGGAGTTGGACTTACACCTCTTACGCCTCCTGCATTGGCAGGTGGGTTCTTTACTACTAATGCCACCTGGGAAGCCCCAGAAGTAGGAGACCTGCCCCAATCCAGATCCCTAACCTCGAATCAACCCAATCAGCCACCATCTCTACTCTTTCATGTGTCAGAATGTGCCACTAAAAGTTTTTAATCTAAGTAGTGGCAGAATCAGATCTATTTTTTGTCTATTGACAATGTGAAAGATCGTTCAAAGAGGCCGAGAATGGCAGGAGAAGAAATATCAGTTAGGAGGCTTTTGTAAATAGGTGCTGAATTAGTTAGGAAGTAGAGGAGGGAAGGAATATGGATTATATTTAAGAAATAGAATCAATTGACTGGGGATGTAATGTGATAAGAGGGAGGAAGGACTTCCCTGGTCGTCCAGTGGTTAAGACTCCGTCCTTCCACTGCAGGAGACACAGGTTTGATTATGCTCAAAATCCTTCAACCTAGGCTTACCAGTCTGTGAACTGAGAACATCCAGATGTACAAGATGGGTTTAGAAAAGGCAGAGGAACCAGAGATCAAATTGCCAACACTCATTGGATCACAGAGAAAGCAAGGGATTACCAGAAAAACATCTACTTCTGCTTCACTGACTACCATAAAGCCTTTAACTGTGTAGATCACAACAAACTGTCGAAAATTCTTAAAGAGACAGGAATACCTTACCTGTCTCCTGAGAAACTTGTATGTGGGTCAAGAAGCAACAGTTAGAACTGGACATGGAACAACTGACTGGTTCAAAACTGGGAAAGGAGTATGACACGGCTGTATATTGTTACCCTGTTTATTTAACATATATGCAGAGTACATCATGCAAACTGCCGGGCTGGATGAAGCACAAGCTGAAATCAAGATTGCCAGGAGAAATATCAACAACCTCAGATATGCAGATGATACCACTCTAATGGCAGAAAGTGAAGAGGAACTAAAGAGCCTCCTGATGAAGATGAAAGAGGAGAATGAAATGGTTGGCTTAAAATTCAACATTCAAAAAACTAAGATCATGGCATCTGGCCCTATCACTTCATGGGGAAGTGATCTAGAAATAGATAGGGAAACAATGGAAACAGTGACAGATTTTATTTTCTTTGGCTCCTAAATCACTGCAGATGGTGACTGCAGCCATAAAATTAAAAGATGCTTGCTCCTTGGAAGAAAAGCTATGACTGACCTAGACAGCATATTAAAAAGCAGAGACATTAGTTTGCTGACATAGGTCTGTGTAGTCAAAACTATGATTTTTCCAATAGTCATGTATGGATGTGAGAGTTGGACTCCAAAGAAAGCTGAGTGCCAAAGAATTGATGCTCTTGAATGTGGTGCTAGAGAAGACTCTTGAGAGTCCCTTGGATAGCAAAAAGATCAAACCAATCAATCCTAAAGGATATAAATCCTGAACATTCATTGGAAGGACTGTTCCTGAAGCTGAAGCTCCAATACTTTGGCCCCCTGATGTGAAGAACCAACTCACTGGAAAAGATCCTGATGCTGGGAAAGATTAAAGGCAAAAGGAGAAGAGGGTAGCAGAGGATGAGATGGCTAGATAGCATTATCGACTCAACTGACATGAATTTGAGCAAACTCCAGGAGATAGTGAAGGACAGGGAAGACTGGCGTGCTGCAGTCCATGAGGTCAGAAATAATAGCAACTGAACAACAATTAACAACAGGAAACTGAGATTCCACATGCCTTATGGTGAGGCCAATAAAAAAAAGAAGAAAAGGGAGGAATTAGGTTGACTACTCGGCAATCTTGAGGAATTAAGTGAATGAAGGGTACATGATTGGATGGCTGGATACATGTATAGTAGTATCACACTGGCATCAGAAAATACAGGAGGAAAACAAGGTTGAAAAATTTGTGAACCACTTGGGTACAGCAACCCAATATGCAGTTGGGAGAGTCTGGAAAGAGACCTGGTCTTGAAGATCTGAAATTAGATGTCTTCAGTAGAAGGTGGTCAGGGGTAAACCATAAAAGAAAAGGTCCAACAAAAAAAAAAAAAAAAGAAAAGAAAAGGTCCAGTAGTTTTGTGACCATGTTTGGTTATTTTCATAGTATCCATGTTCCCTTCTTCCTTTTTTTAAAAAAATAATTTAAAAATTTTATTTATTTTTGACTGTGCTAGGTCTTCATTGCTGCGAGGGCTTTTCTCTAGTTTTGGCAAGAGATACTCTCTACTTGGGGTGCAGGGGCTTCTCATTGTGGTGGCTTCTCTTGTTGCAGAGCAAGGGCTCTAGAGTGCAGGGGCTTCAATAGTTGCAGCCCCAGGGCTCTAGAGCACAGGCTTAACAGATATGGGGCATCAGCTTAGTTGTTCCGTGGCATGTAGAATTTTCCCGGACCAGGAATCAAACCAGCGTCTCCTGCATTGGCAGGTGGACTCTACCCCTGAGCCACCAGGGAAGCACCCCTCTTCCTTTCTAAAGAACTTAATTTTGTCCGTGTCCACTTCTCCTCAACAGAGCTCAGATGACTTGGAAGAAGCTAACCCCACCTCCAGCTCTAGGAGTGGATTCTGATTAGTTTGAGTCAATCACTACGTCACCATCCTCTTGGCGGTAACTGTTTCAAGAGTCAAGGACTGGACTTCCCTGATGGTGCAGTGGATAAGAATCTGCCTGCCAATGCAGGAGACACAGGTTTGATCCCTGGTCCAGGAAGAGTCCTCAGACTGAGGATCAACTAAGCCTATGGGCTGCAACTACTGAGCCGGAGCTCTAGTGCCTGAGAGCCTCAACTACTGAGTCCGAGTTCTGCAACTACTGAAGCCTACACACCTAGAGCCAGTGCGTCCCCAGAGAAGCCCATGCATCGCAAGGAAGAGCAGCCCCTGCTCCCTGCAACTAGAGAAAGCCTGTGCAAAGCAACGAAGACCCAGTGCAGCCAAATAAATCAATAAAATTTAAAAATTTTTGAGTTAAAAACGTCAAGGATTAAGCCTATCAACACCTGACATTATCCTGATGAGAGTTATTAATCCACAGGTTGGTCCAATCAGACTGAAGGAGGGGAAGGATTTTTCATTCTGATTGGCAGAGGGAATTTATTTCTTCTGTTGGATCTAAACATAGAAACATATGCCTCAGATGATGTTGGCTGTCATCGTGTTAGAATGAAGGAAGCCGGTTTAAGGACAAAGCCTTCCCACGGAGGCAGGCAGAGCAGAGAAGCTGGGCATACACCATCTTTGGACTTGTAGCTATAAGACAGAATACACTTATTATTGCTTGAGACATTTGAGCTAGGTTTTCTGTTACTTGTTATGAGAAGCATCTTGGTTCAAGCAGAAAGGAATACAGATATGTCAGTAAATACTATTTTTTATGACATAAGGAAGCAGAAATGCTCATTAAATGTATTGCTTACAGAAAGAGAGGGGCTTCCCTGGTGGCTCAGTGGTAAAGAATCCGCCTGCCAGTGGGGAAGACTCGGGTTTGATCCCTAGGTCAGGAGGCCCCCTGGAGAAGGGGATCTTCATTATTCTTGTCTGGGAAATCCCATGGACAGAGGAGCCTGGTGGGCTACTGTCCATGGGGTTGCAAAAGATTCAGATACAGCTTAGCGACTAAACACCACCACTACAGTAAGTGAGAGACATCTTGGTCAGATATTATCTCTATGGGCAAAGCAGACTGTAAAGCTTCTAGCTACAGGGCTTGGGGAAGCTGGAGTTCAGGAACTAGTGTATTTTCAGAGGCATACATAGATAGATAGACATACACAGACATACATAGACATACATAGACATAGATAGACATACATACATAGACATCATCCTTGGAAGTCTCTTATGAGACTGCTGTTGATTGAAGACTGTCTGGCTTTGAGAAATGAGGGGTTGACACTAATTGGATGATGTTCACTCAGGCAAGTTGTTCATTGATTCAACAGGCTTAAAGCAGGTTTTGATGGCTACATGTTACCTTGGCTTTTGTGGCTGTTGTAGCTTAGTCAGAGTCATGTCCGACTCTTGTGACTCCATGGACTGTAGCCTGCTCTGCTCCTCTGTCCACGAGACTCCCCAGGCAAGAACACTGGAGTGTGTAGCCATTTCCTTCTCCAGGGTATCTTCCTAACCCAGGGATCAAACCCAGGTCTCCAGAACTGCAGGTGGGTTTTTAACCAACTGAGCCACTGATGTGGTTACAGAATAAATAAATCAGGTGTTTTTTTTTTTTTCAATGTGTGTGTGTGTGAATTTCTTTTTCTAACTACCAGGATGAAGTATTCCTCTTCCTGTTCAAGACCAATCTCTCCATCTGTGTTCTTTTTTTTTTTTTTTTCCATCTGTGTTCTTAAGTCCTTCTCTTTCCAGATCCTGCTTCATCAGTCATTCTCTTCCTCTTTTTTTTTTTTTTTTTATAGTTCCTCTTTTATTGCAAGGAACCTCTTTGAGTTGCTTCTAGTACTGAAACCTGTATCTAAGGACAGGTTGATGTTTATCATGCCAGAATCCTGGGAAAATCCTCATTGTTTTGACTACCTATTCCTACTTCTCTCTCCTTTCTTCACTGCAGCTGGTGGGCACATTGGCATGAAAGAGTAGAGCCAAGAATGCATTTTTAGAGTTTCAGTAGATCTGAATGGATTCCGGTGAGATAATAGGAAGGAAAAACAGTACAGTCCTCAGGGGACAATTTTTATTCCTTTTGCTTTTCATTTGGTTCCCATTTCTGAATCTCTCAGCACATCTGCTCCATTCTCTTGCTTCTCTTTGCAGATCAGCTGCATCTTACACCTTTTAGAAAATAAGTACCCAGACATCTGATGTAAACACTAGAGGAAAAACACAGTTACAAAAAACTTCTTAATTAAAAGGGAGAAAATAGAAGGTATCCTCCAGTATACCAACACCATACACTGGTCAAGTCCTCAGAGCTGCTTCACATCTCTCCGCCCAGTAAGCTGGTGTTGTAGGGCAAGCACTGGATTGATACTAAGGGGTACCCACGGCTGGGTGACTGTGTGTTTGAACATGACTGAATTTCCAGCACCAGTTTGCTGACACATCCTTACAAGTAGAGGGCGTGCCTTACTCAAAACATTTGATTCCATCGTTTTTGCTTGTTGGGAAGTTTTCCTTTTTTAACACTGATCTTCGGATTATCCTTGAGATAGTTACTGATGAAAACTTTCTCCATGGAATTGAGCTCCCAAAATATTTCTTTTCTGCCATTACCCTCTTTACTTGGGATTAAGCATTGCTGGAGAGGTTGAGATGATGTTGCTATGTTGATATGAGTCAAACACTGGACCCAACAGTTCAGCTGGTGTTTTTCTGGCAATTCAGTTCTTAAAGTACTTTAGTGGGTTGCCTCTCCTTTTTAAACACTTCTAAGTTTGTTTCACTGTTGTGATAGTCTTCTTCTTCCTTTTGGTATTTTTTTCTTCTGACATAATTACAGATTTAGAGCAAGCTACAAATATAGTACAAAGAATTTCTGTGTCCCCTTTATTCAGATTCCCCAAATGTTAACATTTTTTTCACATTTGCTTTTAAATGTAACTAAATTACATCTAATTTTTTTTCTGAACAATTTGAAAGTAAATTGCAGACCTGATGCTCCTTTACTTCTAAATTTTTCAATGTGTGTTTCCTGGAAACAAGAATATGCTCTTATGTGACCACAGTACAATGATTAAAATCAGCAAATTAACAATGCTACAATAATCTTGAAGCCTTATTCAGTTGTTTCCAATTGTCCCCTTAATGTCTTTTTAGCAAAAGATATCTCAGATCATGCCTTACACTCAAGTGGCCTGCCTCTTTAGTTTCCTTTAATCCAGAATAGTTCCATAGGCTTTGTCTTTCATGACATTTTTTGCTATGTATTTTAAAAGAGTAAAAGCTAGTTATTTTGTATAACATTCTTCCACTTGGGTTTGTCTGCTATTTCCTTATAATTACAATTAGGTTATGAAACTTTTGGCAGGAACTATGTGATGTGTTAATTTAACACCATTATATCAAGAGGTGCATGACATCTATCACTTGGATCATTTAGTTAAAGTGGTGTTTGCTAGATTCCTCTGCTGCTGTACAGATATTATTATCCCTTTTGTGCCCAATAAGTATCTTGTGAGGAAGTACCTTGAGACTATGTAAACATGCTGTTGCTCCTCTTTCTTTGATACACTAGTTTTAGCATTTATTGATGATTCTTGTCTGACTCCATTGTTACTATCATAGTTGCCAAATGGTGATTTTGATGGTGGTTTTAAAGCCATGACCTTTTTCTGACAGTGGTTATTTCCCTAGGAAAACTAGTCCTGCAGGAATTTGTGGCCTGGCGGGAACCCAAGCCTGAATTTTGCCCATCCCCTCTGCTGCCATTCTAACAGCTTTGTCCTTAGGCCCTTGATGGGAAAGAAACCACATTTGAGATGACACAATGTTTTACCTGCAAGTCCACTCATTATTATCCTATGAAAAGTCATGTTTTGGTGGGGAAGTGTTGCATTGACAAGTGTTTTTAAACAACCCAGATGCTAGGGGTTTCCCCACCTCTTTTGGCTCTCCCAGAAATCCACATTCCAACTGTCAAGAGCCTAGTCATGGCCATTCAGTGCATTAACTTTAGTCACAATAATCTAGTATGGCAAATAATTTGGTATCACCTAAAATATGACAAGAAAAGGTTAATCTTCCTCCACCTGGCCTTAAGTAGTTTCAGCCTACAGGGGGAAAGAGTTTTCTCTAACAGGATTACAAAAATGCAGTTTTTTTTTTTTTTCCCTATGCCTTTCATGAGAGAAACCTGGAACAAAATGTTGATCTCTTTTGGGCCTGTGCTTCTCCTAAGGCTCTAAGGAATAATTAGCATGGAGTATAATGTTCCCATTCTGCTAACAGGGCCTCTGGGGCTTTGCTGCCTCCTGGTTTGGCTTTGTTGCTGCTGAATTCTCAGTCGGGAATGGGTTAACTGATACCAGCCAGTCACAGTTCACCGAGGGTCTATGATTTGCAAACCCTCTCTTTTAAAACATTTTTGGTTTACTGAAGAATAGTTGATTTACAGTGTTGTGTTAATTTCTGCTGTACTGTAAAGTGATGTATAACATCAGTTATACACAAACACATATATATACACATTCTTTTTCATATTCTTTTCTGTATGGCCTATTGGATATTGAATCCACAGGATATTGAATATAAATCCCTGTGCTATACAGTAGGGCCTTGTTGTTTATCGATCCTATATATAACAGTTTGCATCTGTTAATCTCAAACTCTCAATCAATCCCTCCCCCACCTGTCTTTGGTAATCACAAGTCTGTTTGTGAGTCTGTTTCTGTGTAAACCCACTCTTTGTATAATTTATAGCATAATTTTCAATTATACAAATAGCCAAGGCTCATTGAAGCTAGCTCAAGTGAGGGGGAGAGAGGGGGAATCATATTTTATTTATTTTTAAAAAGATTATTCTTTTATTCTTGTACCTGGCTGCACCAGGTCTTAGTTGTGGCACTCAGGATCTCCTGTCTTCATTGCATCATCTGAGATCTTTTAGTTGTAATATGTGGGATCTAGTTCCTTGACCAGGGATTGAAGCTGGGCCCCCTGCATCAGGAGTGAGAAATCTTAGCCGCTGAACCACCAGTGAAGTCCCAGGAGTCATATTTTAAAACTACACTGGGAAATGTCCTGGCTATAAAGGACTTAGCAAAAGTATAGCCAAGATTCAACAGAGGCTGAGCTGGGGCTAGACACTCTATTTCTTGAACAGTTGCTCCATTCTTCTCTTTTTGACAGATTTCTCATGTAAGAAGGCTTTTAGAGGTGATAGCAGGTTCTGTTATCTGCTATCTAAACTGTTTTTAGAGGTGATAGATTTCTTCATAGGAAATCTTTTTGTATGGAAAAATCATTCAAAAGCACTTGAGGTAGAAGGTGACACTCCAAAGGGTGCTGGTGAATATACTGGAGACCCTGTGAAAGCCCACTCTCCATCTTTCCTTTTTCCCCATCATAACTCCCACTGCTGTGGGTGAGGACATCAGGCCAGAACGGCAAGATCCAGTCATCATTTTCCAATTTGGGGCTGATCTAAATGGATTCAGGGAGATACTCAGGAGGCAGGTATGGATGTGTACCACCACTATTTGGATTGTAGACAGAAAGTGCCACTGAAACAATGAGGGAGTGGCAAGTTTCAAGAGGCAGAACAGGATACTGAGAGAGGTTATAGGGTCCAGTTGTGTGAGTTTTATATGAACTCCAAAGTGTCACTGCCTTAGAGTTGGTAGATTACCTAATACTACCCAAATGAGCACCAGGAAATGCACAGTCATTCAGATTCATGTCAGTTTTTTGTTTTTTTTTTTTTGACCATGCAGCAAACAGGAAGGAAAAATGACCTCAGCCTAACCGCTCTCACTTTAGAGAGATTGTTTTCAATTAGCAATATCACAAAGTGCGACTGAATGGAGTGTAGAAAATCAGACTTGGTTGTACCAACAAAGAAATTTTCTTGGGGAAATTCTAAAAGAATTTTAAATATAAAAACTGAGCACTTGACTTAAGAAACTAGGAAAAACATTAAACAAAATATTACCAAAAGGAGAATATAATGAGTAAAAACAAAATTTTAGGGATTTCTCTGGTGGTTAAAGACTACACTTTCCAATGCAGGGGATGTGGGTTTGATCCCTGATTGGGGAGCTAAGATCCCACATGCCTCATGGCCAAGAAACAGAACATAAAACAGAAGCAATGTTGTAACAAATTCAATAAAGACTTAAAAAAAAACTTCAATTTGCTATCAATGAATTGATGACCATATTGATGATTAAAACTAAATTATGGATTCTTCAAAAAGTTGAACAAATAGACAAGACCCTGGCAAGGATAAGGAAAATGAAAAGAAAAAAGACAGAACAGAAGGAAATAGCCATACAAATGAGATTAAAAGAATAAGAGACCGGGGCCCCGCCCCCGCCCGCTGTGCGCGCGCTGGCCGGGCAGCATGGCGGCGGCGGCGGGCGCCCCCCAAAAAAAAAAAAAAAAAAAAAAAGAATAAGAGACCTTTAATCAAATTTTATACAAAACATTTTAAATTCTAGGTAAAATGGATGATTTTTAAATGAGTAAAACTAACTCAAGAAAAGTAAAAAGACAACCTATAGAATGGGGGAAAATGTTTGCAAGTCATATATCTGAAGGGACTTGGATTCATAATAAATAATGAACACTTACAACTTAACAATAAAAAAGATAAATAACCCAATTTTAAAATGGGCAAAGGATTTCGGTAGGATTTTCTCCAAAGGGGATATAGAAATGATGAATATCTATACACAGATGAGTGGATAAACAATTTGGTATATCCATACAATGGGATAGTATTTGACCATAAAAAGGAATGAAGTACTGACACATGCTACAACATGGATGAATTGTGAGAACATTATACTGAGTCAAAAAAGCCAGACACAAATGGTCACAAATTCTGTGATTCCATTTATATAAAGTGCCCAGAATAGGCAAATCCACAGAGACAGGAAATAGATTAGTGGTTCCCAGTAGCTGGCTGGAAGGGAAAATTGGAAGTTACTGCTTATGGAAGCAGAGTTGCTTTGTAGGTGATGAAAATGATCTGAAATTAGATAATGGTGATACTTTCAGAACTTTGTGAATATAATAAAAAGCAATGAATTGTACCTGTAAGATACCCTTTCAAAAAGAGTAAATTTTACAGTATGTAAATTATAGCTCATTTAAAAAAAAAAAAAGGAAAAAATAAATACAATGTAATTTCAGTCATAATTCCAGCAACACTGTGTTTTGGAGAGACAACACAAAGGGAAAACAACGTTTTTAAATCTGAAATTCATTTGTAAAAACACACCTGTCAATACAAGCAAAGGAATGTAGGAATATGGGCTTTCCCTAACAGATATTAATGTAGGCATAAAATTGTTATAACGACATTATAGTAAAAGAAAAAATTGATTCATGCAATAGAAAAGTGCAGAAATATGACACATATAATCTCATATAAAGGTGGCATTTGTATGGAAGGGACATTTATTCATTAAATACTGAAGGAAAAACACTATTTATTTGACTTTCAAATGAATTTGTATTCTATTAATCCTATGAGATGTCTTCCCAGGGGGCTCAGTGGTAAAGAACCCGCCTGCCAACGCAGGAGAGGTGGGTTCTATTCCTCGGTGGGGAAGATCCCCTGGAGAAGGAAATGGCAACCCATTCCAGTATTCTTGCCTGGGAAATCCCAAGGACAGAGGAGCCTGGTGGGCTATGGTCCATGGAGTCACAAAGAGTTGGACACGACTTCGCGACTAAGTATCAATCCTACCACAGTGTAAACGTATTTGAAAAATACCATTATATTTCATTTACTCAATCTAGAGACTCCTTGATGCTCCAAGATACCCTACACGCTGGTAATCTCTGGCTTTCCCAATCAACTCAGCCGGTATCCAAGGGCTTTCCGGATCCCGCCCGGCACTCGGCCAGTTCAACCGTTTAAGTAGGCAGATCCAGAACACGGTGTTTCGTAACAAACGCTGGATCACTCCTCCAACCCTCACCCGGACGTTTAGTTTCCGTTTCTTTCAAATACCTGCGTGTAAGCTCCACCAAGTTGAGCACTGTATCTCCTTGCTTATCACACAGTCTTATTCTATGTAATTGCCCGAGTGCCTACCCCGCCACATTATAACTAACAGAGAGGGAGGACCCGCGGCTGGTTTGTCTTTATATGCCTCGCTCTTAAAATGGGGCTAGGCGTACAGCAATGGAGAAAAAAAAAATTCTTGGAATGACCTTTGAGAGGAGGAATCGTTTCCTTTTCCCTAAACATGTAACTGAAACGTGAAGTTCGTAAAAGTCGTGGGAAAGCACTCTTCCAAGCCAGAGGCTGGGACTCCACAGGAATGTAAGTGAATTTGGGGTAAAACCTGTTTAATTCCCAGACTCATGCGTATTGTCTTCTAGGCTACCAACTTGCCCACAGCAAAGATGAATTCTCCTTGCCACATTTCTTCCTTAATATGAGTTTTAGCAGCCATCTTTTTCAAGGGCAAGGCGCAAGCAGGAAGGTCACACCCTAGAGGCTCCCACAACTCCAGATGCCTTGAAATCGGAGTCCAATAGGAATAGACGTTTACACCGGAACCGCTTTGCCTCACGACCGGAAGAGGCTCTGCGTAAGGGCGTTGGGGGCGGAAGTGACGGGAAGGTGGTAGTGGAGTAGTTGGCGGGTGGTTGATCAGACCCGGTCGCCATGTCCGCGGGGAGCGCGACACATCCTGGAGCCGGCGGGTAAAGCTTCGCGGGAGAGGGCATCTCAGGGAGCGTGGGGAGCAGGAGAGGCAGAGGGATCATGGGAAGCAGCGTATGGGTGGAAGGGCCCTGAGGTGGGAAGTGGACATATTGGAGGGCCAGACTTTTGGGGAGAATGGTGGTGAGCAGGCCTGGAGTCCCTGGAAAAGGCCAGCGGGGATCAGAAAGAGGAGAAAAGCAGGGACTTCAGGAAGGCCGAAATAAGGGGGAGGCGGAAACGAGGACGTATGGGACAGAGTGGAATCTTAATAGGGATGACGGAGGAGAAAGGAAGTAGATTCTGGAACGAGGTTGGGAGAAGTATTGGGGGAAATGTTGCAGTAGTTCTCTCGAAGGAGAGATGGTAATTCCATTTCTGATAGGAGAGTCGAAATTGTAAAGGGAACGTGATAGCGGGAAAATAGCGTGTTAAGGCGTCGTAAGGGGAGAAAAATATAACTGAAAGCTTTGATGGGGCCTAATATTTTTTCTTTTACTTCCGTAGGCGCCGCAGCAAATGGGACCAACCAGCTCCAGCCCCCCTTCTGTTTTTGCCACCGGCGACCCCAGGGGGGGAGGTTACCAGCAGTGGGGGAAGCCCGGGGGGCTCCACAGCTGCACCCTCTGGAGCCTTGGATGCTGCTGCTGCTGTGGCTGCCAAGATCAATGCCATGCTCATGGCCAAAGGAAAGCTGAAACCAACTCAGAATGCTGCTGAGAAGGTATTTGAAGTTGAGGGGACTCTGCTAATTGCAGTATCAATGGGGGTTGTTTTGTAATCTTGTAATCTCCCATAACTTGGATGAATGAAAGAGAAAACGGATACAGTAATTAAAGATACTTACATTTGAAATGTATTTGATGATATCTTGTGATTTGTTTTTAGGAGGCAGTTTGATTGGAATTCACTTAGTTCGGTTTTAGTTCTATGTATATAATTATCTAAAGCAGTGGTGTAATATGTTTTTTGATAGCATGTACGTTTTCCCTGAAGTCAAAAGAGAAATTCAGATAAATCGTGTGGTTTAAATTGTCGTGTCGAGTTAAAAAGCTGTAGATTCAGATATCTAATGACTGTCTAACTGAAGTGCAGTTAAACATGAACTAAAATGATTAATTGATATGTGAGTTGTTTTGCTGTTTTCATACAAATTAGGAAATTATTTGGTCATTTTATAAAATCTTTGTTATAACGAGAAGCTTACAACTGAAATGGGTCTGAACTTTGAAGCGTTTATCTTGCTGCAGAATGCAAGAATTTTCCTATAGAATAAGGAGTACAGTTCTGTTTATGTTGCTAGAATGCATGCTTTGCCCTCAGGGGGAAAAAACAACCTTGCGACAAGTATGGAGTGGATTATTGTCACCAGTTTATAATATGGAAAATTAGGTTCATGAATGGAAAGTTAACTTGTCTTAGATCTGTACATGGTAGACACAGATGCCTTACTTCAGTGTCACCTCAGACTCTGGGTGTTTAGCTTTTGTTTGAAAGCCTCTGGAGTTGGAGAATTCAGTTTGTTCCAAGACAGCCTATTCCGTTGTAGTTTTCTTTTTTTTCCCCTGTTGTAGTTTTCATGTGAAAAACAATTATTTTGGTTTAATTAAAATTGCCTTCCTTGGTAGCTGTGAAGAGTTCTGCTTGAAAACGCAATGCGTGTGAGGTGATGGATATGTTAATTAGTGTGCGGTAATTATTTCATACTGTGTGTATGTGTCTATATCAAAATGTAACATTGTACACCTTAAATGTTTACAGTTTTGTCAGTTGTACTTCAATAAAGCTGGGTGGGCTGGGGGAAGAAAGAAAATGCAATTCCTCAGCCTTCCACTTTGTCAGTAAGATAACATCATTTATCAGTAGGCCAGAAACTGTGTGGATGTTTTAATGCTTGAGTTCTGTGGATTTGGCGAAAACTTTCAGCAAATTGGAAGTTTGTTATTCATTGTATTTTTTTGGTTGAAAAGATCCGTGTGAGTCAATTATTTCTTTCTAAAATCTAGAAGAAAATACTAAAAGTACATTGATAGAGATGGATGCTTGAATGTTAAAATTGTTGATATTGATGTTACTCATTTAGACTCATTTTTTCCTCTAAAAAAGTAATCTCTAAAATGGTAATTGAACCCAGCAGAAGGCAGCATGGTGCATGAGTACTGGATTTAGAATCAGAATGCCTACGTATGAAACCTAGAACCCCCAGTTACTGGTTGTAAATTTTAAGACTTAGTTCCTCAGTCATGTTGCCCATTTCAAGTGCTCAGTCGATGTGTGTATGGCGGCCCCCATATTGGACTGGCAAGTGGATAACAAAGTTCTGTTGGACAACACTTGATACGTACCTTTAAAGGTATAAGGATTCAGTGAGATAAGGTGTGTAAATGCATTCTGAAAGTCAGTAAAGGAAAAGAGATATTGTTGAGTTTCGTTTACTTCCACATTTTAAAAATACCTAATGTGCAAATAAATAATCTGTATTTTACCTTCCTTGTGCTGTCCACGGCAACTAAGGGTTGGGGAAGGCTATCTTGAGGTTAAAGTTTTTGAGATAACACTCAAATTCAGCTATCTGGAGTTACCTGTAATTTATTTTAATTATTTTAGGGGGCCATGACACACAACTTGTGGGATCTTAATTCCCCAACCTGGGATTAAACCCAGGCCCCCAGCAGTGAAAGCTTTGCATCCTAACCACGAGACCACCAGGGAATTCCCTGTAGTTTATTTTTTAATTTTTTCTATTTTATTAACTTTTTTAAAAATTATAGTTGATTTACAAAGTTATGCTAATTTCTGCTGTACAGCATTTTTTTCCATTTTATTTTTTATTAAAGTATAGTTGATTTTACAGTCTTGTGGATTTGCCCATAGTTTAAATTGAGAGAAAACAGTCAGGTTTTAGAATCTTGCTTGTCTTTTCATTCATTCTCTTTGTTCTTCCTTAATAGAGAGTTATGGGATGTGAACTGGATACAATATAAGGATTTCTGAGGTTTCTGTAGGAATAGAATTTTTTTATGTTGTGTAGGTCACATTGCAACCCTAGTTTTGGCACACAGGCAGCTTTCTATTACACAGATGAGATGTGTGAGGGCTCCGGTTGTGCATGGACTCTACCCTACCTTATATTTTACTACACCTATAGCTATCTTAATTGAGCAGTAAAGCATCATAACTTGGCCTTTAATTTTCCTTTTGGAGATTGCAGCTTTTAGTCCATAGCATTTCTGTAATCATATGGTCATAAAAATGCACACAGGGCCAAGGTTACAAAGATATCTAATGATGGCCTTCAAGTAAATTGACTGTACTTGGTGTCATTTTATGGAGGTTTTGTTTGCTTTTTATTTTGTTTATGACTAATGACCAAGGAATATTTCCAGGTGTGTTTGCTAGGTAGAGGGGATTGGTAAGGAGTTAGTGGCACTTGGGAAGGTATCGTTTTAAATTGAACAGCAAAAAAAAAAAAAAAAATTAAATAAACTGAACAGCAAAGTGATTATTTCATCATATGAACTTTTTAATGTAATTTCTCCTGTTACAGCTTCAGGCCCCTGGCAAAGGCCTAACTAGCAATAAAAGCAAGGATGACCTGGTGGTGGCTGAAGTAGAGATCAATGATGTGCCTCTCACATGTAGGAACTTGCTGACCCGAGGACAGACTCAAGATGAGGTACGGAGATGTTGGGCCTCTGTGGGGAAGGTGGTGGGTGGATGTAGTGTCAGGAAAACAAGGCCTTTAAACACAAACAGGAGTCAGATTTTTTATTAGTGGTTTTGGGTCTGCAAAGTCAGGATTGGGTTTAACTGTGAAAGAACTTACTCATGAAGGTAAAGAAACAGATGGGGTGAATTCCTTGAGTTAGTTTGGGTAAGAAGCAATAAAATTAAAATTTCAGATAATAGGAGAGAACTCACTCCTGCATATTGATGGACTGAATAAATGGGGAAAATCTATCCTGCTGCCTGTCATTGAACTCAACGAATTGCCAAATTGTCTAATGCATTGTTTGCTTTTTAGATCAGCCGGCTTAGTGGGGCTGCAGTGTCAACTCGAGGGAGGTTCATGACAACTGAGGAGAAGGCCAAAGTAGGACCAGGGTATGTATGCATGTCCTATACTTTGGGGAAGAGTTGGACGTAGGACTCACATGAGCTTCATATTTGTCATTTGTAGGGAATATGTGTACATGTTTGGTTAGTAGCTGTACACAAGCGTGTGTGCATGCAGTCACTTTATAGCAGAATTTGAGACATCTCAGATGTAAGAAGTATTGGCAGCTGTTTCTTTCCTTTTGCTGTTTGTTTTTTTACTTCACAATTAATGCTTGTACTGGAGGAAATAAGTTAGAGTCAACTGTGACAGAAGACAGTAGTTGTTAATATTTAATGTATATCTAAATTTTTTTCTACGGAAATATTTCCCCCCACAAGTGGGTTCCTACTTTGTCATAATCTCCCTTTTAGAAAAATCCTTTTATCAGATTCTTCATTACCACTGTGATGATTATAGGTTGTAGGTTGTCCATATAAAGGTTTCATCTCAGTTTAGTTTCATTACTTCCATTATCCAGTTTTTTAGGGCAGGTATTCAGGCAGTGCAACATTTTTCATATTGGTTTAAACTAAATATAATTAGGAGGCAAAATTTGCTCTCTACCCCAAGCTAAGACTGTATTTTAACCTTGTATATGTGCTGGTTGCTATTTTAAACATTTTTTTCTTTAAACACAGTTATATTTTGCCTACAGCTTTTTATTAGTATGATTGTTGATCACTTTATTATTATAATCACAGTTTAAGTGAGTTTATGGTTTTGTTTTATTTTTGGCTGTATTGGGTCTTCATTGGACTTTAGTTGCAGCAAGCAGGAGCTGCTCTTTGTTGTGGTGCATGGGCTTCTCATTGTGATGGCTTCTCATCTTGCAGAATATGGGCTCTAGGTGTGTGGGCTTCAGTAGTTGCTGCCCACTTGGTTGGTTAGTTGCTTAGTTGCTCTGCAGTGTGTGGAATCTTTCCAGGCCAGGGATCAAACCCATGTCCTCTGTATTGGCAGGCATATTCTTAACCACTGAACCACCAAGGAAGCCCCATGTTATGTTTAGAGTCTAAAGAGTCTTCTCAGTTGGGTATGGACCTTTAAAGAAATATACGTGTGTGTATATATATGTATATACACATATATATATGCCACCACTCTTGTCACATTAGGTTGGATAGCCAAGAGCCCATTTGCCCATAACTTACTCGACAGCCAACAGAAAGAAATTCTGTTCTCAAACACTGGGTTATCCAGAAGACTAGAGATTAATGTTCATGAGCCTATAAGAGCGTATTTGATTCCTGTGTGGACCCATTTACTATAAGCAGCCAGCAAAGTGTATTCATTCGCCAGCTGTAAAACCATGTTCTTAGAAATTTTACTAGCAGCAGCCATTTTCATGTATATGGTTTCCTTTACTTATTTGGAAACATATGAGTGATACAGATTAGGTTTGCTGACCCATTTGACCCTTTGGTTGTGACCAGCTTGCTATTATCATTGTAATATTTCTCTTTATAGGGATCGTCCATTGTATCTTCATGTTCAGGGCCAGACACGGGAATTAGTGGACAGTAAGTAATTGTTTTGACTCACACACTGCTCTTTTTGAAAAAATATTATACATAATAAGTTGGCAAACTGTTCCTGATGGCTGTTCTCACTCTTCTTTATGAACTACTCATGAATATATTTGGGTAATCTATAAAATGGATTAAAAACACAAGTAACTGAGGATTGGCCTGTGTTTATCATTGTTGTTTATCTGTTTGTTCATTTCTTTTGTGTAGTACCTTACTGTCTGTGTTTTTCCCTAGGAGCTGTAAACCGAATCAAAGAAATTATTACCAACGGGGTAGTCAAAGCTGCAACAGGGACAAGTCCAACTTTTAACGGTGCAACAGTCACTGTCTATCACCAGCCAGCACCCATTGCACAGCTGTCTCCAGCTGTTAGCCAGAAGCCTCCCTTCCAGTCAGGGGTATGTTTTATGGAGATATCATTAACAGTGTTGTCATTTCTGTAAAAATGATATATACCAAATACTATAGGGAGTATGAAGAAAAAAATTAAACCCTGAAGTTGCAACCTAAAAGTTACCCCCTTTGATAATCCTATTAACGGACCATTTAGGTTACTGAGAGGTAGTGAACATCTGAACACACATCTCTTTATATTGATACATTCTAGATGTCAACTTAAAAGAAAATGCATAACATGAGAGTTGAGAGTTAAGTTTTATTTGGACCAGAATGAAAACTGTAGCCCGGGAGATAGTACCTCAAATAATTCTCAGAGACTGTTCCAGAGAGATAGAGGGGGAGGACAGTATATATGTGATTTTGGTAAACTGGGAGTACATGTAATTAAGCATGTTTATTTTTTAGAAAGTTCTTCTGGTCTCATAAAGCTTCTGCTAGTCACGAGAAATAGTCATCACCGTGAAGGATTTTAGTGCTTTTCTGGTACAAGAAGATGTAAAAATTAGAGTCATAGAATCAGCTCTTGAGAATAGCTAGCTATCTGAAGACCTGTCCTGCCAGTTTTCTGGGAGTGCAAGAGTGCCTCATTTCTATTTTCCACCCTGAACTCCTTTCAGAGGGTATTGAAGGCCAGCAGTGGCAGCAGCACATGATTTAATCCTTGTAGAGGAAGATGGTAAGCACCCATGGCAAGTGCCAGTTTGTGGTTGATGTAGAAAAGGGACTGACAGATCAAACAGTACACATATTGTGCAATTTGAAGTTAGTGGTTTGGTTTACCTTAGTAAACTTAACTGGAGGACTAAGAAGGCTGAGTCTGATGAAGCAAGACTCTGCTGATACAATCCTCCTAGAAAAAAAGGGTTGGAGAGAGCAGCCCTCCGTGTGTTAGAGAACATCACAGGGTTGACTGTACTGCCCGACATTCTGCTCCAGTTTCACAGGAAACTGTCTGCTATTTCTTGTACAGTAAGTGGATATACCTACTCAGTATTGAATCTTGGGTTTTCACTTCTTAAATAGATTTTACTGAACAGAGTAAGATGTTAAGGTTGTAGGTATGTACATGGAATATGTAGTTTGTGTTTAAGCAACTTGATAGGGTTTATTTTTTAGGTTCATGGTAGGAATTAAGGAGGGAGGGTCTTTATTCTGGAAGTGATTGAAAGTATCTGGAGGATTAAAGTATTTTGCCTAATAATTTTCATTTTAAGGATTTATTTGTGTATTCTGTTTTAATTAGAGGTATTCTGTTCTTCTGCAGATGCATTATGTTCAAGATAAATTATTCGTGGGTCTTGAACATGCTGTGCCCACTTTTAATGTCAAAGAGAAAGTGGAAGGTCCAGGCTGCACCTATTTGCAGCACATTCAGATTGAAACAGGTGCCAAAGTCTTCCTACGAGGGAAAGGCTCAGGCTGCATTGAGCCAGCATCTGGCCGAGAAGCTTTTGAACCTATGTACATTTACATCAGGTATGGATGGATAGGGCCAAGGACATTTAGATACTTGTCAGCTGATCAGTACAGGCAGAAATGACTCAAGAGGAGCAAGAGAATATGAGCTTAATACGTAATAGCATTAGGAACTTAAGTAAATAATAGCAGTAATCACTTTGTAATTAATAAAAACTGAAGTAGAGGTGTGATTGGATTTTTTAGTATTTACATCTTTGGGTTTTATAAGAGTCTGTGATCATAAAATGAGCTGCAATAAGCTGAAAATAACTTTGATTTAAACCTATGACAATATTAATACATTTTAAAATAATTTTAGTGATCTTTAAGTAGATTTTGTTTATATCAAGAAATACCATTACTCAAAGGAGACCATAACATTTGTGGCAATGATATTAGTTATACCTTGAAGGGCTTAAGGACTATTTTTGTGTTTCTGTTTTGTGATATTCAGAAACTTAGATTTGTGCTACATTGACTATACTGCATTTATAAAACAGCATACAAAGTGGAAGCAGAATTCTGTATCTTTTCTTTTTCTTTGCTTCAAATTTATTGGTTCTTACGTCTTTACAGTCATCCCAAACCAGAAGGCCTAGCTGCTGCCAAGAAGCTCTGTGAGAATCTCTTGCAAACAGTAAGTTACATTTATCTGTCTGAAACTCATTTAGAAGATCTACTGCCATCTTGGACTGTGTCTTAGTTATTTTTCTACCTGTATGAGTTTCCTAGGCCTCCCCTATCAAATTCCCACAAACCAGATGACTTAAAATGGCAGACCTTTATTCTCTCACAGTTCAGGAAGCCAGAAGTCCAAAATCAAGGTGTGGGCAAGCTTGGTTCCTTCTGAAGGCTCCAAGGGAGAATCCATTCCATTCCTCTCAACTAGCTTGTTAATAATTAACCTGCAGTCCTTGGCATTCTTTGCCTTGGGTCAGCTTAACTCTGCCTCCATCTTCACCTGGCCTTTCCTGTGTCTCTCATATCTCCTCTCATAAGGAGGAGGAGATTGATTTTACGGTCCACTCTTATCCAGCATGACTGCAACTTAATGATCTCCATCTGTAAAGACATTGTTTCCAAACAAGGTCATATTCCAGTGTTTTTGGCAGTCATAAATTTGGTAGGGGGTGGGAACGACACTTCAAACTACTGCATTATTCCAGCAACTGATCCTCTCTGTAAGGAAGTCAGACTCCCCCAGCCAGGGTCACTGTTGACTTGCATCTCTTCTTCAAGAGCTGTTTCAGTATGACATTCCACTGTATAGTATCATACAGTCTCAGGGTTGTCACTTATTTAAATACTGCTGTTAATCCTGGTCAGGTTGTTTATGATCTGAATTCCAAATTTGATATTAGCTTTAGATGAAGTATGGGTTGAGTTATCATAGTTGAAAACTAGTTATCCTTTGGGGTATCCTTTGGGCTTCTTTGACTATCCATTCTGTTTATTCTATAATCAAATAACCAGAAGTTAAACCATAGGATTTTTTATAGCACCTAAACGAAATAAGGTTCGAGGGGTTGAATATGTTCAATCTTGAGTTATTTGGTAATTTAAGGAATTTGGTATCAGGCATCTCAGGATGAAGCTGTTGTTCTCTTTGCTTTTGTAAGGTAACCTGATTTACCAACCTTTGTATCATATAACTTCTTGACCAGTTCCTCATCTTAAAGTTAGACTTAGTAAGATCCTTATGATGAAGAACTATATCGAAGAGGTAATAAACCTTCATTAAACCATGAACTCTTGAGAGCAAATTACCCAGTAAATGAATGGTTTCTCTACAGTTAAACAGAAAACTTAGAAATATCTTAACTGCTTAATTTCTGTGGCTCTGTGAATGATTTTCTACCCTAGAATTGGGTCAATTTGGGGGGGTTAGGATGCTCCCCTCAAATTGCTTCCCTTGTGGCTCAGCTGATAAAAAAATCTGCCTGCAATGTGGGAGACCCTGGTTCCATCCCTGGGTTGGGGAAGATCCCCTGGAGAAGGGAAAGGCTACCCACTCCAGTATCCTGGCCTGGAGAATTCCCATAGTCCATGGGCTTGCAGAGTCAGACATGACTGAGTGACTTTCATTTCTCTTAGGGTGCTCCTGTTGTCCATGTCTCTTGTTCCCAAAACCTGGGTTAGTAATTTATTGGTGTGCCTTATTAAAATTGTTTGTGTGTGCTCAGTTGTGTCTGACCTTTGGTGATCCCATGGACTGCAGCCCACCAGACTCCTCTGTCCGTGGGATTCTCCCAGCAAAAATACTGGAGTAGGTTACCATCTCCTCCTGCAGGGGATCTTGCTGACCCAGGGAATCTAATCCATGTTTTCTGCGTTGGCAGGCAGATTCTTTACCACTAGGCTACCTGGGAGGCCCCAGAATTTAGATTAAACAAATCTAATAAATTTGATTGAAACACTGATGGAGATGTTTTGGCTTCTAATTTGCTTTGATCCTAGAATTATATATCCTTATATATACTAAGTGAATTGAGACTGCTCCATATTGATTTGTCTCCCCTTCACTTTGCAGGTTCATGCTGAGTACTCTAGATTTGTGAATCAGATCAATACTGCTGTACCCTTACCAGGTGTGTATGTCTTGAAGTGTTTAAAAAGTATTTTGGTAGTGATATTAATGAATAAAGTAAGATATGCGAAGTTAAAGTAACTGTGCCAGGGCACTAATGATATTCCCTTTAATGTAGGGTAATTTGGAAAGCCATTTGTGCCTCAGTAGTTTTCTTCCCTAGAGATTAAGTTTAATATTCGGCTAAAATGTCTCGTTCTGCTGCAGCTGATTAAACACTTTTTTTCTTCCCCCTCAGGCTATACACAACCCTCTGGTATAAGTAGTGTCCCTCCTCAGCCACCATACTATCCATCCAATGGCTATCAGTCTGGTTACCCTGTTGTTCCCCCCCCTCAGCAGCCAGTCCAGCCTCCTTACGGAGTGCCAAGTATGGTGCCACCAGCTGTCTCTCTGGCACCTGGAGTCTTGCCAGCACTGCCCACTGGAGTTCCACCTGTGCCAACACAATACCCGATAACACAAGTGCAGCCTCCAGCTAGCACTGGACAGGTAGGATGCCAGGATGTGGAATCTGAGACTGGTGAACCAGGAAAAATCGGGGTAGGGAGGGGGTGGGAAGGCAGGGGTATTGTTCGGAAGCAATTAGAATTCGAGGTGTTTCTTCCTGTGTTCCCACCGTTGAACTACCTGAATACTTTGGAATAGTGTATACATGTGTATATTTATCCTAAAGTTTACAGTTTTATAACTTTTGCCACCAAATACTGCTTTAGAGCACAAGTTGTCGAGCTTTTCACGAAGGGCTGGAAGATATGTATTTTAGGCTTTGGGGGCCATATAGTTTCTGCCATAACTACTGCCCTCTTGCTGTAGCGGAAAATCCATCGCTACACTAGGAAATGGATGAGTGTGACCATGTTCTAATAAAACTTGATTTACAAAAACAGATAGCAGGCCTGAATCATAGTTTACCTGTCCTGGGCTTTGCAGTGTTAAAGTTCTCGTGGATTAGGGCTGGCATACCACACTCATTTAAATGATTGGAACTGATTTGCTAACCTCAGAAGAAATATATCATATACAGGTGTTCTAGGCCAAGAGGTATGTGAGCTTCCTAAATGAAAGGATTATAAATGCTGGTATATGTTTCTCAAGCTAGGAAAGAAGCTAGAATTTTAGGAAAAGAATAAGTAGCCAGCTCATTTAGGTTATGTACCCTTCTTCTTACAGGCAGGGGAAAGACTAATGAAAGCATGGTAATGGATTTATGGCAGGTCCTCCTTGGTGGGCCTCTCATAGTGTACCCATGCCAGAGAAAACAGCCTCGAACCATTGCCCAGTCTCTCTACCTGTGGGCTGTGAGCACTGAAAGCGGTTGTACAGTGAAACCGAAAATAGGCTTATGAACTCAATTCTGTTTGTGGTCCCCTAGTCGTAATTATTTTACCTTATATTTAGGCAGAGCTATCATTCTACAGCTTTGAGCCACATTCTCTTGTAACTGGGAAGCAATATAGCAGAATGGTTAAGGGTATGGGTTTAGAGAGACTGGCAGAGTCCTTGATGCTTCCCCATTGTTGAGCTGTGTGATCTTGGCTGAGAACTTAATCTATCCAGGCTTTAGTTTTCCTTGTATATAAAATGGCATAATCATTATATCCCAGAGTTGCAAGGATTAAGTAAGCAGTCAATAAATATTAGCTGTTACTAATGAAAGTTTTCCTTTTAGAAGTGCTTGTTTTCTCTAATATATCTATCTTTTCCTTTTCGGAACAACCTCTTAAAACTATTGTACTTGTTCTTGACATAGTTTACCCATGGAAGTGATAGATGAAGTTGCATTTGCCACACAAGCCTTAGCAGCATTTATGATCCAGAAAGAGCTAATTACATTGATTAAAGGGCTTTAAATAAGAGAATGTTCTTGCTTGAGAACTTCTGAACTAAGTAAGTGACTGGAGTGTCTATTGTTTGTTCATGATCATGTTTGCTCCTAATGGCAAAAATGTGCAGCAGGTTTTTCCTGAGAGTTCAAAGCATTGTAGAGTTTTTCAGTTTGATGTTCGCTGCCATGAAGGTAGGAAGACTAGGTGATGCTGTTACCAAATTATGCTTGAAGGAAACTTAGGACCAGAAGATGAAAGATTGATATGCATCATATTGATCACTAAAGTATATTGTAAACATCCTTTAGTTATTTGTTAGTTGGGCATTCTCACACTTTTTCCTCCTTGGTTTGTTTTGGTCCCAGAGTCCGATGAGTGGGCCTTTTATTCCTGCTGCTCCTGTCAAAACTGCCTTGCCTGCTGGCCCCCAGCCCCCACCCCAGCCCCAGCCCCCACTCCCAAGTCAGCCCCAGGCACAGAAGAGGCGATTCACAGAGGAGCTGCCAGATGAACGAGAATCTGGACTTCTTGGATACCAGGTTAAATAAAATATCCTATCTTACTTTTCTCATCTTATCTTACTGTATTCTCCCTTTAAAGAAAGATAAGTTCACATCTGTGTCAACTGTCCTCCCAATACTAGGATTTCTGCATTCTGGAATCCATTTAAATGAGATATTTATCCTTAGGGATTAAGTTAAGCCCAGGGTGATTCCCTTTGAGTGGGTTTTGTCTTTGGGTCAGTGTGATAAGAGAATACAAAGCTCTCCACCTAGAGAGAAGTCGCCTATGACTAGCATCTGGAAGTTCTGTAGAATTCTGCACTTCCTCTTTATACAGCAGACTCTTGAAAGCCTCTTACAGCTTGTAGTGAAATGAGTAGGGAAGAACTGTTACTGTACCAATATATGGTTTGTATTTAAAACCTTGGCACTGTTCTTTTTCTCCTTGCTAAACAAGAGGGTGGTGTCATTCCCCAATTCCTACACCCCTGAAAAAACGATAGCCAGAAATGCAGTGATTCTGTGCATGGATGTGATTATAAA
The DNA here is from genome assembly GCF_910594005.1 of Cervus elaphus. NCBI lineage: Eukaryota > Metazoa > Chordata > Mammalia > Artiodactyla > Cervidae > Cervus > Cervus elaphus. Next base: position 38,003,164 of record NC_057834.1, read on the forward strand.
CTCATTCACTGATGAGTCTTTCTAGATTATTAAAATACATAGTTTTGGTACAGTCTTGTTTTACCCAGAGAAGTACTTTGCCAGAATCCTCTGAAGCATTCTTTGAACCAAATATTCTTTGGAGCATTTTTGTAGTTTATAACTAGATTTATACAAACCAGTTAAGTCATAAATAATTGAAAACATAAAGACATAGCATAATGAAGCACAAAATCTCTGGCCAAGTCCTACAGAGAAAAGTAATAGTCTGTGCTCTGAGTATAGTTAACTCCAAATCCCAGAGAGCTGTGTAGTACAGCGCTCTGCAGTTTATCAGAAAGATGAGGCACTTGACAGTTACGTTAAGGAGCTAAAGTCACTACAGCAGTTGTAGATTTGCTAATGCCACTGTATTTTTCTGCTCATAGCATGGACCCATTCATATGACTAATTTAGGTACAGGCTTCTCCAGTCAGAATGAGATTGAAGGTGCAGGATCGAAGCCGGCAAGTTCCTCAGGCAAAGAGCGCGAGAGGGACAGGTAAGTTAGTTGGAACATGATTATATGTGTCTGTTCAGATGGCTTAATGTGAATAATGAGTGTTGCTATGAGCACCCATGTTAAACAAATGAAATCATTTGGATCAAATAATCTGTTCATTGTAATGGGTGCAGTAATGGAAAATACGATGATATCCCTTACACAGTCTTAGAATCACTTATACTCAGCCTTGAATAGTTCAGTACTTGATTATTCAGGTATCTTCCTTTCCTTTTTTTTGTCTGTGTCTTAGCCATTTTCCTGAGGATAGACAGTAAGAGAAGTATTACACAATGAAACCATTTTTGCTACGTAGAATCATAGAGTATCATGGATGGAGGTACTTGAATGAGAGTCCAGCCTGCCACCCAGGGCTTGGATTCTCTCCTGTGTTACGTCAGCCTTCACGAGATGGAGCTGGTTTTCATCACAACAGTTCATTCTTTCATATTCATTCATTCTGGTTTTCTTTTCCATAAGAATATCATACTTTAGTTCTTTTTTTTTTTCATACTTTAATTCTTGATGCATCATTTCATATAAACTGCCTAGAAATATGTGCTGTGATTGGCAAATCCCATTAGTGGATATACCATGTTTTACAGTAGTTGAAAGTATACAAAGGCATATTCAAACAGGACAGTTGGGACAAGTTTTTTTCTTTTATCTTGAAGTATAGTTTATAATGTTGCATTAGTTCTAAGTGTACAACAAAGTGATTCACTTGCTGTACATACATATCTATTTTTTTTTTCAGTTTCTTTTCCCTTTGAAATTATTCCGTAATGTTAAATATAGTTCCCTATTACAACTTTAATTTCTGTTTATTTACTCATTCTGTTATATCTTTATAATCTTACAACTTTTGTTTTTGGCCACACTGCGTGGCTTGTGAGATCTTAGTTCCCTGACCAGGGGTTGAACCCGGGGCACTGCAGTGAAAGTGTTGGGTCCTAGCCACTGGACTGCCAGGAAATTTCCTAATCTTAGAACTTGATAATAGCTTGAAGAATAGGGTGTCAGGTAGAAAGGGTTGAAATTAATGGTTAAAATGAACTTTTATTTGCAGATTGTATTGTTATTCAATTTGTTATCTACTGGAAAGGTTGAATGTGTCTGAAAAATTATTTTTAACTTTTAACAGGCAGTTGATGCCTCCACCAGCCTTTCCAGTGACTGGAATAAAAACAGAGTCTGACGAAAGGAATGGGTCTGGGACTTTAACAGGGAGTCATGGTGAGTAAGGTGTAGCTGGGGGAGCAAGGGAATGGCTAAGACTGGTCTTAAGCTATTAGTTTTCTAATCTGATATTCATTCAGGTTGACTTATTCAGGTGTTTAATCCAACCTCTATAATCTGTTGGCTAATGAGAATACTTTTTTTTGTTTGTTTGTTTATAAGGACATCATATAGTTACACAGCCTTTTATTTTCAACCGACGTGTGTCTAGAAAAGAGTCAGTCGACTTACATTTTATACATAGCATCAGTGACATTTAGGAAAAAGTAATGATTGGTAGGTCATTTCAAAATTTTGTTGCCTTTGTTGTTTGACTACCTGGAGGTAACCTGATGCAGACTAAAAAGATTTTTGTGTTGGGAGCTGAGCTACCTCTCACCTTATATCTCTTATTTATTGGTTGGGAATGGTCAACCAGTGTCGTTTTTAAAATGTTGCTTCTTAGTATCTCAGAACTCTAAATTTGGAGAGGTCCATAAATGGGATTAAGTTTTTTGTTCTTTGCCTATAGTCATAAAAATGAACGAAGAAAAATGAACAGAAGAAAATACATTTTTTTCTTTTCTTCTTTTAACTTTTTAAAGGTGAAATATTAGACTCCAGAGACTGACTTGCTAACTTTCCTTTTTTTTTTTCCTTTTTTTTTTTGTGTGTGTGTTTCTTTTTTCTTTCTCTGTTTTCTTACATGGTTCTGGTGGATTCACATTTGCTGATGCTGGTGCTGTTTTTCGTGTGATCTTCAACGTTTTTGGGTGACCATTGACCCTGTGACCTCAAAATGGTGTCCAACTAACCACAATTAACATCTTTTTTTTAATTAACGAATTTATGGTATTATCTTTTTTTTTCTTCTTGGTGGGGAATGGGGTTGGGGTTATTTTTCTCTCTTCTAGATTATCCAGTCAAGAAAATGAAAACTACAGAGAAGGGGTTTGGCTTGGTGGCTTACGCTGCAGATTCATCTGACGAAGAGGAGGAACACGGAGGTCATAAAAATGCAAGTAGTTTTCCACAGGGCTGGAGTTTGGGATATCAGTATCCTTCATCACAACCACGAGCTAAACAACAGATGCCATTCTGGATGGCTCCATAGGCAACAGTGGAGCAGAGATTTGAGCCTTGGTGACTCTCTAGCAATAATGCATGCGTTTGATTTAATAAGACTCTGGGGCCTGTACGGGGAACCATCTTGGACTTTTGCAGAAGTCAGTGATGGGGGGAAAAAAAGTCAGTGATGAGTGTGCCCTTTCTTAAAGGGTTTCCATTCTTTTTTAAAGAAAATCCTTATTTCTGCAGTGACATAGAATCTGTTAAAATTTACTTAGAATTACAAATTTGTCTCAAGCTTTTTAACAGTTGGTGAAATGTGCTTGTTCAACAGGGTCATTTCAATATACCCTTGACCTGGTCCAGTCTTTTCCAAATGAATAGCCCCTATTCTGACATAAAGCAAGTTTTATTTGTATTTTACTACTGTTTGGTCAATTTTGATAATAACTGGTTCCAAACAAAGCCTTACTATTTATTAGTGGGGAAATGATTTTAAGACCATCCTTTCCTTTCAGTACTTAAATCTAAAAACCTCCTCATCCCTATTTCATTTTTTGGATTCTTTGTTTTGGAAAATGCAGTTTTACTAATGCAGAACTGTTGGATATAGCTGAATCCTGGGATATTGAAGGATTTTTTCCATTGGGATGATCCAAAGCTGGTACCTTTCAGGCACTCTTGTCTCAGATAGCCATTGCTGTTTTTACTGCCCGTCTAAGCTCCTTGTCTTCAACTGGGTCTGAGAAAATTACTTGATCAAAAGCTGGTCAGAACTCATCACAGAAATGACATCCAATGGTCTGTCTCTCTGAGAACTGGTTGCAGCTAAAAATAGAGAGATTTGACTGCTTGGAATAGAATGGTGGACTTAGTGACTGAAATTGCAACTTGTCCTTTTTCTTGGCATTACAGGTTTTGCCAAAAGAACTTTTTTGTATCAAATATTGATGTGTGAAAGTGAAGGAGCTAGTCTGCTGAACCAGGAGTAGTTTGAGATACTGAACTGTCATTTTTGCACATTTGAATACTTTGCAGACTGGCTTTGTATAAACGTATCCTCTGGTTTCCTATATGTTGTAAATATTTAGATCATAATTTCATTATAAATAAATGTATAAATATTCTGCTTGTGGTTTCTTTGTTCTTTATTCTACAACCCATCCGTATGTGAAAATTCATAACCTTTTTTACTCGTGTGTTTTAGTCGCTCAGTGGTGTCTGACTCTGCAACCCTGTGGGCTGTAGCCTGCCAGGTTCCTATATCCATGGAATTCTCCAGGCAAGAATACTGGAGTGGGTAGCCATTCCCTTCTCCAGGGGATCTTCTTGACCCAGGGATTGAACCTGGGTCTCCCTCATTGCAGGCAGATTCTTTACCATCTGAGCCACCAGGGAAGTCCCAACATAATGATATTATAGCTCCATCAGAAAAATACCTACATAGACCCAAAAGTTTGCATGTCGTTCCAAAAGTTTTATGACTGTAAAAGTAAACCCTTAAAAATTCAAATGAAAATAGAGGCTTTTTATGATGGCTATTTTCCACTTTCATATTGTTGTCCCCCTTTATTGAACATGGTTAAAGGTACTGAGTGAAGGAAGCATTGTTAAAGGAAATACAAATTATTCTTGGGAAAATCTGCGTCAAAAAGAAGGAAGGGTACAAAAGTTGCAACAGAAAAATTTCCCAGTGTAGTTGTTTTTGCTACCTACAGGTGAATATAGTTGATAACTCCTTAATCTGTGCTGTGTTTAAGGCCACCTGAAAACTCTTGAATTATCATTTCCTGTGGGAAGGCATTATATTCGTTAAAATTTTTTAAAAATTCTAGATATTTCACAACATTTGCTTAAAATATGTGCAGAAATCTGATTAACTAGTTGGCTTTGAGACCTGATTGTCTCAAGTCATTTAAGAGCCCAAATCATCGCTCTTGTTCGTTTGGGGGAATTTTTCTTTTTCTGCTCTTAAGCCTTAAACTTGATCTTGGTCCTGTTTCGGGGAGGATTTGGTGGGTGCCCGTTTCCTTGTTTACCCATTATATTTGGCCAATTTTTTGTATATCATATACAGTACTGGGTAAGTTGTTAATTGTTTTAACGCCTTTGTGGGCATGTCCTGAGTTTGGTACTGTGCCCCCCGAGGGCCCTTAGCAGTGAGGCGCGGAACTAGGTTTGAGGACCTGGAGGGAAGATGGCCCTCCCCGGAGGGGGTGTGGCCAGCTGCGGGCGTCACGGGGCCGCCCCGCCCCTCCGGTCGGGACGCGGGCGCTGCTGGCGCCATCTTTCCCGGCTGCGGGAGGGGTCACAGGTCAGTGTCGGATCCTCGGCGCGAGTGAGGACGACGAAGTAGGTGATCAGACCGGCCGAGGCCTTCCACTTCCGACCGGTAAGAGCAGCAGGAGAAGGCTGGCACCTGAAACGGAAGGGTGGAGGGCCTGAAGGCGGGCCGGAGATGCAGCTGGGGGAGGGGGCCCGTAGAGAGGAATGGGGAGGGGGCGGAACCTCCGGGTACCGCTGGCGTGAGAGGACCCTTGCGGCCTAAGGGGAGGTGTTCCTTTGGTCCTCAAACCTCAACTTTCTCACAGGGCTCCTTCCTGCTGTATCCCAGTTTGAAAAATTCAAGATTTCTTCGTCTCTAGTCTTTCTGGAAAATGTAATAATTCGGAAAACCTGTGATAAGTCATAAGACTGAGCTGTCCGGGAGGGGAGGTGATGGTGAAGGATTTCTTTTACGGCCGCCAGAAAGGGAGCAGAATCATAGACCAGCGTATGGGAAAGCAGGGCACTGACGAGGACTTGTCACGAGTGCCTCCATCCTGGATTAAATATTTTCTTCTTTTATTCTAGGTGCCTTCTCCTCGGGGCAGCCCGGGATTCTCCAAGAGGACAATGGATTCTGGGACTCGCCCAGTTGGTAGCTGTAGCAGCCCTGCCGGGCTGTCTCGGGAATATAAACTAGTGATGCTGGGTGCTGGTGGTGTAGGGAAAAGTGGTAGGTGACGTTTTTCTTCCATCTTACAAGAAGTAAGAATGAAAAATGCTTAGAACAAATGCCTTCCACCCCAATCAGCTGGCTAGCATGTAGTGTTGATACTTAACAGTTCTTTCCATGGGTCATCTTTGTGTGAATTTTACCTTTCATTTCTTGTTTTAAAGCCATGACCATGCAGTTCATTAGCCACCGATTTCCAGAAGATCATGATCCTACCATTGGTAAGTCAGAGTATCATTTATGTTTTACAAATAAACCCCATAAAAGTTTCTTTGTGTCAGTTTTTGAAACAGTTTTAAACCATTTATATTTTGATCCTTTTTTGGTGCCTAAACAGACTTATTTAATAAGCGTATCATAGTGATTGCTAAGCAAATGAATATTTTCTTTTTTCCTAGCTTGTCTTTATGTACATCAGCCATCTTAGTCTGTCTTTTATTGAACATTAATGGGACACTTTGTTATATTTTTATGGTTGGTATACCATATTGCCAGGTTAAAGGAAAAGTTTAAGGGCCACTTAACAGAAGCCTTTTGCTAGCATTTTTCTAAGGGTCTGATTTGAGACTGACTCTAACTATGAGTCAGCTGGTTTGAACTTCCACAAAAGGAAACAGAAAAACAAGTAGAGCCAGCCTGCTGAACTCTTTACAACCCAGACATCCAGAGCCTGGACTGACTTGTTCCACGAGAAGCCCTTCGTTTACTTCCTTATACCTCAAGTTCATTACATAGCAAGGTCTCTCTTCATGTCTTTCACAGTTCTTAATGGCCAGTTATTAGTAAAACAGAGTAATAATTTAAAAAAAAATTTTTTTTAATTGCTATTCTCTGTAAACACTAAACATGTTACTGTTATTCCTGAACCATAAGGAGACAAGTTTGATTTTTAGGAGTTATATCCTAGGATTATAGAAAACTTGTGATGGGAATGGGGAGGCACAGAAGGCCGGCTATATTAGTTATGTTTTGAGGAGGTGACACTGTTTTGGTCCTGGGTCTCGGGAGAATTTCCATTGGGTCAAGCCAATGAGTGTTCTATGCTAACCCATCTTTGGATATGGTCATTTTATATAGTAGATGCTTTTGTGGCTTGGGGGAAATAGAAACAGTTCTTATTTTTTCATGTACTATATTAAATTTAGAACATTGTTCATGAATTCACACTGTGGTGGGAATTCTAGGAACAAAATAAATTTAGGGCTTAGGATAATTTACTTAGAAATATCTTTTCCTGGGACATTCCTGACAGTGCAGTCCAGTGGTTAAGACTGTGTTTCCATTCGAGGGGGCACAAGTTCCAACTCTGGTCAGGGAACTAAGATCCTGCAAGCAGCATGGTGGACCACCCCCCCTCTCCCCGCCCCGCCCCGGCAAAAAAAAAAGTCCTCCCCCCCCACCCCCAGCTGCTCTTCTGACAATATTATCTGATTCAATAACATACTTTTATCTATTGAGTTACGTGTCAAGCACTGTGTTAGGCCATGGGGTTACAGTAGTGAGCAAAAAGATAGGGGTGTCTGCTCTCATTGTGCTTCCCTGGTGGCTCAGAGGGTAAAGCCTCTGCTTGCAAGGCGGGAGACCTGCATTCAATCCCTGAGTCGGGAAGATCCCCTGGAGAAGGAAATGGCAACCCACTCCAGTACTCTTGCCTGGAAAATCCCATGGAGGGAGAAGCCTCTCATTTACTTTCTAATTTAGTGCAAGTTTGTTGCAAACTTTGACTGCTAAATCTAAAAAGAAAATATATATATTGTAACATGCACATATAAGTATACATTTGCACATATGTATATGTAATTAAAATACCATGAAACTCTGTTTACCTCACTACGTATGTTACACTTTTTTGTAACATACATAGTATGTTTTTGTATTTCCTCTTTTCATTTTAGATTTCTCCTTGTTTATTTTAACACTGGTCCTAACCCATTAAATTCATCCACAGCTCACAAATACTGATGGATACATGACCTGTAGTTTGAAAATCATTGGTTTAGTAGGCCCTTCATCTTTGAGGAAGAGTCAGAAGCAGGGATTCAAGAAAAACTGTTTGAAGGAAGTACATCAGGGTGTAAGGAGCAAATGTTTGAATGGTGGAAATAGTGAGGCTTTTCTTTTTTACTTTTCTGTATTTTCCAAGATTACCATAATAATATACAAAAAGAAATGGTTCTCATAAAGGAGAAATTTTGACTATATGGATTCTCTAGGAGACTGATTTTTCTTTTTCCTGTATTAAAAATGAGGAGGAACTATAAATAAAACTTTTGAGTCAAGTCAAGCAGCCCTTGGTTTTGATTCTGGCTAAATCATTAATGAACTTTGTAACATTTAGTTGTTTTTTTTTTTAATCTGTAAAATGAAGTTAATACCATCTCACTGAATTATTTTCACTATTGAATGAGTTAATATATATATACATCACTTAATATAATGCTTAGTGTTTAACTTATTTAATAAATGGTAAAGTTACTTTTATGGCCTGACATTTTTCAAAAAGAAAATCTCTGAGCTCTTTTTTAGGTTAGAATTGTAGGTGAAGTCTTAGAAGTTTAAGCTATGAATAAACTTACGTCATGGCTTATGTGGAAGAAAAAAATTAGTTGACCCAATTTACGTATCTGAATGGATTTAGGGGCTTCCTTTGAACATCTGGGCACTTAAAGAAACTTGTGTGTAATCTTCTCCATAAGATGAATTTCAAAATAAGGTTGCAAAAAAAAAAAAAAGGTTGCATATTCCTGCATTTATGAGTTGATAGTACTGCCTCTCTTCCTTCCTGTAGAAGATGCTTATAAAATCCGGATCCGTATTGATGATGAGCCTGCCAACCTGGACATTTTGGATACAGCTGGACAGGTATTAAGTCTCAAAATGCTATGAGTAAAGGCCTTTTCGTGCTAGTAAAGGGGAGGGAAAGACTTATGCAGAGAAGATCACTGGTTCATTTCTTTTAATTTTTCATGCACTCTGACTCAGGACAGCAGGTAACAAACATCTCTCTTTGATCTGAACTAAATAGCTAAAGTGTGTATAGTTTTGGGTTGTTACCAGTACACTAATGACCCTTGTTTCCCTCCAGGCAGAGTTTACAGCCATGCGGGATCAGTATATGAGGGCAGGAGAAGGGTTTATCATCTGTTACTCCATTACCGATCGTCGAAGTTTCCATGAAGTTCGGGAGTTTAAACAGCTTATTTATCGAGTTCGACGTACTGATGATACTCCTGTGGTTCTTGTGGGAAACAAGTCTGACCTAAAGCAGCTAAGACAGGTGAGGATAGACTAGAAAATGCTATATGTAATCTTGTGAGATTAGTCATTTGTGTTTTCTCGGTTTATAAATTTCTGTGCCATAAAATGAAAATTTAAAATTAGCTTCTCCCTAGCCTGGAAAACGTCCCTATATCTTGCTAATATTTTGGGTAAAATCTGGATTGAATCAGTTTACAGGACAAAATCCACAGGTGACAAATAGGATACACTTTAAGTGAGGCATCATGGACTTCCCTGATGGCTCAGCCAGTAAAGAACCCACCTGCAATGCAGGAGACATAGGAGACGTGAGTTGGATCCCTGGGTTGGGGCGATCTCCTGGAGGAGGACATGGCTACCCACTCGAGTGTTCTTGCCTGGAAAATTGCATGGACAGAGGAGCCTAGCAGGCTATAGTCCAAAGGGTCGAAAAGAGTCAGACACAAGTGAGCACAAGCACAGATGGCGGTATCATGGGATTTTCATTTCCTAAAACCTCAGAAATAAGTTTGTTTATGTTGCAAAAAGAGAAACTTAGGCTTCAAGGTATACTTCCTGATGGTGAGGATTATGAGCCCAGGAGAGGGAGAATAAGAGAAATTGTAGAGGATTTTAGAATGAGTGATACCCTTCAAATTAGCAGCAGTGTTTAAAATTTTGCTTTTTGGTATAGAGATGAAGGTGTAGTGAAAGGGACATATTTATCACCACTAGTGAAGGCAATGAATGGTACAGAATTTTTAGAAGTAATTGGGTAGTAGTTAAGTTCATGATGTTTCTTGGTTGCTTCCTCTTCAGAATAATCTATTTGGGGATTTATATATAAAATATTTGTTGCTAGGCTATTTATGGCAGCAAAAAATTAGAAAATGGCTAACTGTCCAAAAGTAGGAGAAATTTTGTTACATTCATTATTTGATATGTCGATTTCAGGTTCTTATGGTTTTCAGTATTGTAGCTTAATTATAACATCTCTCTGCCTTGTGATTTACTTTCTTGAAATGTATGAGGAAGTTAAGATTGTATATTTAACATCTATAAATATTCCCTGTTCCAAAAAGTTACCTTTAAATAGACTAGAAATAGAATCACATAATTTGAAGATGGAAAGAGTCTTAGAAGTGAAATAATCCCGCCTCTCAACAATACAAATATCACTCTGCTCTGCTTGGACATCTCCAGAGTTGGAGAGGTCTCTTCTTGTTACCCTCATTTTGGGGTGGCAGTTGTAATTATTTTCTACTGTTGTTCAGTTGCTGAGTTTTGTCTGACACTGCGACCCCATGAACTACAGCACACCAGGCTTCCCTGTCCTTCAGTATCTCCCAGTTTGCTCAAAGTCATCAAACCACCGAGTTTCAGTGATGTCATCCAGCCATCTCATCCTCTGTCTTCAATCCTGCCCTCAATCTTTCCCAGCATCAGGGTCTTTTCCAGTGAATATACAGGGTTGATTTCCTTTAGGTTTGATTGGTTTGATTTCCTTGCTATCTAAGGGACTCTGAAGAGTCTTCTCCAGCACCACAGTTGGAAAGCATCAGTTCTTCAGCGCCCAGCCTTCTTTATGGTCCAACTCTCACATCCATACATGACCGCTAGAAAAACCATAGCTTTGACTATATAGACTTTTATTGGCAAAGAGATGTCTGTGCGTTTTAATATGCTGTCTAGCCTTGTCATAACTTTCCTTCCGAGGAGCAAGCATCTTTCAATTTCATGACTAAAGTCACTGCTGTGAATTTGGAACCCGAGAAATAGAATCTGTCACTGTTTCCACTTTTCCCCCATCTATTTGCCATGAAGTGATGGAACCAAATGCCATGATCTTAGTTTTTTGAATGTTGAGTTTTAAGCCAGCGTTTTCTCTCCCCTTTTTGACTTTCATCAAGAGGCTCTTTAGTTCCTCTTCACTTTCTGCCCTTAGAGTGGTATCATTTGCATATCTGAGGTGGTTGATATTTTTTCCCGGCAGTCTTAATTCCAACTTGTGCTTCATCCAGTTTGGCATTTCGCTGATGTACTCCACATATAAGTTAAATAAATAGAGTGACAGTATACAGCCTTGTCATACTTCTTTCCCAATTTTGAACCAGTCCATTGTTCCAGGTAAGGTCCTAACTGTTGCTTCTTGATCTGCATACTGGTTTCTCAGGAGATAGGTAAGGTAGTCTGGTATTCCTGTCTCTTTAAGAACTTTCCAAAAAAAAAGAATTTTCCACAGTTTGTTGTGATCCACAGAGTCAAAAAGTCTTTAGCGTGGTCAATGAAGCAGAAGTAGATGTTTTTCTGGGACTCACTTGCTTTTTGTATGATTCAACAGATGTTGGCAATTTGATCTCTGGTTCCTCTACCTTTTCTAAATCCAGCTTGAACATCTGGAAGTTCTTGGTTCACGTACTGCTGAAGCCTAGCTTGAAGGATTTTAAGCATGACCTTGCTAGCATGTGAAATGTGCACAATTGTACGGTAGTTTGAACATTCTTTGTCACTTCCTTTCTTTGGGATTGGAATGAAAACTGACCTTTTCCAGTCCAGTGGCCACTGCTGAGTTTTCCAGATTTGTTGACATAGTGCAGCACTTTAACAATATTGTCTTTTAGGATTTTAAATAGCTCAGCTAAAATTCCACTATGCTATTACCACTATAAGTGTTCTCTTGTTTACATTTTTATTTTTTATTTATTTTTTAATTTTTATTTTATTTTTTTTTGTTGTTTACATTTTTAAAGGTCACCAAGGAAGAAGGATTGGCTTTGGCCCGAGAATTCAGCTGCCCCTTTTTTGAGACATCTGCTGCATACCGCTACTACATCGATGATGTATTCCATGCCCTTGTCCGGGAGATTCGTAGGAAAGAAAAGGAGGCAGTACTGGCCATGGAGAAAAAATCTAAGCCCAAAAACAGTGTATGGAAGAGGCTAAAATCACCATTCCGGAAGAAGAAAGATTCAGTAACTTGAAGGAAAGATGTGAAGTGTTTATCTGTGAACTGCAGTGCTTAGTCAGAGCAGTCCAGTAACCTGCATTAGTGAGCATGGTGCTTGTTCTTTCTCCTGTTATGACCGTTATTTTAAAAGTAACTGATGAAGGGGACATGCCCACTAGGAGATTTCAATGATGTGGTATTTAAAGTATTGTGTCTTAGCTAATTCTGATTTTATTAACCCAGTGGAGCACTGTCTACTGTTTAATTTGCCACATTAGAATTTGATCTGCCAATGTTTTGGATTCTGTTGCTGACATAATTAATGTAACTTTTTTATGCCTAGGGGAATATGTGTACCATATGTGTTTGGCTAAGCTCACAAGAGGAATTTTTTGGCGTACACTGTTCTGCACTTTCTTGCAGTCGCAACTGCATTTTCGTAGGGAGGACTTCAGGAAAGGACTTCTGTCTTTTCTATTCATGCTGTGCTTCCTGGAGACAGAACAAAAATCATATCGGGAAATCAGTTCTACAGAGATCAGTGCTAAAGTTCAGCCGATAGCTATGGAACTGACTCCTGTTGCAGATAGTGATGAGAATGGGGAAATCAGGCTGTATGTTTTTGCAGGAACTTGGCTAGAAAAAGGTAGGATCAGAACTATGCTCCCCAGAGGAGCCTGTCTTTTCTAAGAAGTACACATTTGACCCAAATTCACTGGGATGAATGAGAACAAACAAATAAGTAAAATGTAATGAAGCTTTCTTTCTCCTACAGGTTTATTTTACTCTTCCTTTCAGGGTTTTACCTTTCTTTACCTTCAAAGGTAAACACTTTGGAAACCATTACTAGATTACTAAACTCTTGTTTAATCTAAATACTTGGTTGGGATAGCCATTGCCTTGTACAGGTTTATTTTTTTCCCCAGAGATGCACTTACCAATACACTTATATTAATTGCTTCCTAGTGCTTGCCCCTCACTTCTCCATGCTCTCTAGAAGAGCTAAGCCTGGCAGAATGTTTTATAGGCCCTTCGTCAGAGTGACTGCATTTTCCATACAGAAGAGACTAATCAGGAGTTAGTAAAATTGTGTATGTGCCTCCTTGACATAGACAATCACTCAGTGTTCTAAGAAAGCCTGTGGCATTTCTGTTTAATGAGCCAGCCTTGAAGCTTTAAAATTCCCATGTGTTGAGTTTCTCATTGAAGATTTCTTTACAAGGACCTTGCTAAGTTCACCTCAGGGTTTTGTCTGAGCCTTGACAAAGCTTAGCCTAAGAGAATACCACTTTGATCACTGCATAGTGGAAAAACTATCCTGTCTTCTTGGGAAGAATCAGCTTTAAATATTGGTGGTGAGCTCGTTCTTTTAGAACCAGGATTATTTTGATACCTGAACTTGTTATGTGTGGAGATTAAGTACAAAAGTGCTAAGAGTAATGTAGCATATGTTGAACATTAAATGTCACTGAAGCGATGTTTGTGACCACTTTAAGAACATGACTTTGTGTAGCACCTTTTAAAAAGCACACAGCTCAGCATACTGTTTTCCATTTTTATTACCAACAGAAGGGTGGGATTTTTCCTTCCATCAGTGGGATATGTTCTAGGCTTAAAGAAAAGTGATGATTATAACTTTTTTAGCTGAGTAGTGGTCCCTTTTGAAACTCCTGGAGGTGTTTTTGCTACCAAATAAATCATGTTTTATGGTACTCAAGCCATCCAAAAGTGAAAGATACAGAATTTGAATCTATGCAGGACAAATATCTTAAGGAATCATAGCACTTTGGAGAACCATGACAGAAGACAAGTACAGTGCAATTCTATAAATAGTGTTTCACATTTAAACTAGCTTAGAGCCTAGTAGGTTTAATGCCTTAGCTTCTCATTACTAATGACCTAGGGAATTGTTATTAGCATCAAGCAAGAAGTTCAGGATAGTCAAGGCAGCAGAGAATATTGCCAGAAAAAAAATCTTTAAGACAGGAGGGAATTTCTATTGTGTATAAGAAAAATAACAAATGAGCTTTTTTAAGACTATCAGTGTCATATATTTGATCATTGAATTAATTAGCCCATCAATTAGTATTGAGAATTCTGTTCATGGTGCTAAGTAGTTAGAGGGATGTAATGTGTAGGTCATAGTTCTATTCTTAGTGATTGTATAGTGTAAATAATTTATAAGCTCTAAATAGTCAGCTTTATCTAATTTGAGGGCATTAAAATCAATTACTGCCTGGAACTTTGAAGAGAGAAAAATTCAGGGATAGATAAGTTGAAAAGCACTGGAACTGTTTATGTCCATACCAGATTGGTAAATTACAAAATTTGGAAGCTGATGTCTAGAATTAACTGTTTAGAATTCAAAAGGGGACACAGTGTTTTACCTTTGTGATCTATTAGCAAGAATTGGTCTACTGTAATGTTTGGGGAGCAAAGGGAAGAAAAATTTTTCACTTATGCACTTGTTTTTGAAGACAGTTTGTATGATACAATACAAAACTTTTAAACAACTTATTGGGCCTTTCCTTTATTTACCTGTGTGTGGGTAGAAATGTTTGGAATCATTATACAGAGGTCATTTTAAGAGAAAAATACTGTGAGATTTTATATTCTGGGAAATACCGATTGAAAAAAGTTTTGAGTGCCTGCCATGTGCAGAACAGCTGTGTCAAGCTCAGGAGCGTGCCGTGGAACGCCCCTTCATCCAAAGAGGTGACCTCGGTGCTCAAAAGGCTGAGGGGCGAGGAGGGAGGTGGAGGTGCTGCGTCCAGCGGCCAAAGAGCCTCCCGCATGTTTCAGTGAGCTGAGGTCCCAGTTCCAGGCACCTCCTGGCTGATTCCTGACCTCAAACACTGTCCCCATCCTGGAGCCAGTAGACCAATGACACTGGTCTTTGGCCACACCATTGGAGGACGTGGGGTGCAGAGTGAACTGCTGCCTCCAGGTGCCTGAGGGACCCTCTGAGACCCCAGCATCTCTGGGAAGAGGCAGAGGGATGAGGCAAAATTTTGTTTAAAAAAGAGCTTACCCCTTCATGAGAAGACAGAAAAAAACATGTTTAAAGTAGTACTGCATTTGCCACTTGATGAAGGGTTAATTCAAGTTGTTTCAAGTATATAAGCTAAATGTGAGAGAATGAGGAATAATCTTTTATGTGAAGGTCATCGCTTTTATCTCCACTGCTCTAAGTAGGCATCAGTGTTGGTAGGTAGAGAGGACTTAATTTAGACATTGAAAAAGTGAAAGTGTTAGTTGCTCAGTCCTGTCCAACTTTGTGACCTCATGGACCGTAGCTCACCAGGCTCCTCTGTCCTTGGAATTTTCCAGGGAAGAATACTGGAGTGGGTAGCCATTCCCTTCTCCAGGGGATTTTCCTGACCCAGGGATCAAACCTGGGTCTCCCGCATTGCAGGCAGATTCTTTACTGTCTGAGCCACCAGGGAAGCCCAGTTTAGACATTAAATATATTTTGTGTCCTCATTATTTAACACTTAGTGAGTAGGCCAGTAACTATCAGAGTGTCCACTAATGAAATGGTAATGGAAGAGGAGCATTCCATGTTCTAATGTAACCGCTTAGGACAGGCAGTGGAATTACAGTCAAAAAAGTATTTATGGATGCTTATATGCCTCAGATATGCAGATGACACCACCCTTACGGCAGAAAGTGAAGAGGAACTGAAAAGCCTCTTGATGAAAGTGAAAGAGGAGAGTGAACAAGTTGGCTTAAAGCTCAACATTCAGAAAACTAAGATCATGGCATCTTGTCCCATCACTGCATGGGAAATGGATGGGGAAACAGTGGAAACAGCGTCAGACTTTATTTTTTTGGGCTCCAAAATCACTGCAGATGGTGAGTGCAGCCATGAAATTAAAAGACGCTTATTCCTTGGAAATAACCTATGACCAACCTAGATAGCATATTAAAAAGCAGAGACATTACTTTGCCAGCAAAGGTCCGTCTAGTCAAGGCTATGGTTTTTCCAGTAGTCATGTATGGATGTGAGAGTTGGACTGGGAAGAAAGCTGAGCACCGAAGAATTGATGTTTTTGAACTGTGGTGGTGGGGAAGACTTTTTATTAAAGAGTCCCTTGGACTGCAAGGAGATCCAACCAGTCCATCCTAAAGGAAATCAGTCCTGGGTGTCCATTAGAGGGACTGATGTTGAAGCTGAAACTCCAGTACTTTGGCCACCTGATGTGAAGAGTTGACTCATTGGAAAAGACCCTGATGCTGGGAGGGATTGGGGGCAGGAGGAGAAGGGGCCGACAGAGGATAAGATGGCTGGATGGCATCACTGACTCGATGGACATGAGTTTGGGTAAACTGCTGGAGTTGGTGATGGACAGGGAGGTCTGGTGTGCTGCGATTCATGGAGTCACAAAGAGTCGGACACGACTGAGCGACTGAACTGAACTGATATGAACTAAGCACTGTTTGCTTAAAGGTGTGAGGGATTCTGGTGCAGAGGACTAAAAAGCTCCCAGTTCTACAAAACAACTAGACATCAATCCTTAATAGATTACATGCTTCAAAAAAAAAAAAAAAAAATTACATGCTTCAAAGTGGGAGTGTTAACAAGGATTCAAAGAAGGAAGGATTTACAATGGCCTGGCAGATCAGTGGAGCTGACTCTTTTAAGAGGGGTCTTCCCTGGTGGTCGAGTGGTTAAGAATCTGCCCCCTGATGCAGGGTAACCGGGTTTGATCCCTGCTCAGGGAACTAAGATCCCACATGCCATGGGGCAACTAAGACTGTGCCACAACTTAAGAAGCCCACAGGCCACAACAAAGATGCAAGACTGGGATTTCCCTGGTGGTTAGGAATTTGCCTGCCAATATGGGGGCCATGGGTTCCATCCTTACTCTGGGAAGGTTCAACACGCTGCGGGCAACTAAACCCGCGTGCCGCAACTATTGACCTGGGGGGCCCTAGAGCCCGTGCTCCACAATAAGAAGCCACTGCAATGAGTAGCCCCTGCTCACTGCAACTAGAGAAAACCTGTGAGCCGCAAAGAAGACCTAGCATGGCCAAATTTTAACAGAGTAAATGGGAAGGACTTCCCTGGTGCTCCAGTGGCTAAAATACACAAGACTGCTGTTGAGGGAACTAGATCTCACATGCTGCAACTAAAGATCCTGCATCCCACACAAACACTGAAGATCCTCCATGCCTCAGCTAAGACCCAGTGCTGCCAAATTAAAAAAGTGAATGGAAGAGGAGACAAATTGAGGAGAGATTGCATTTGACCAGAATAGAATAATAAGGAGATAACATCAGAGGTGTAATTTCTGAAATTCCTCATTCTTGGTATTTATTACTCATTTATTTAAGAAGAAATTGCTTCTACGAGTTTAGTATGCCGTTGACAAATAAATGGCCGTGTTGCACTTTTTCCAAACTCGAGAAAGATGAGATAAATTTGAAGTCTTATTTTTAAAAGTCCTTGTTAACATTGACATTGGCTTTAAAAGATGGCTTAATACTGAAAACGTTGGAGTTGCAGTAATTCTGGATTTGTTCAGCTTCAAATTAAAATTTAT
Source organism: Cervus elaphus (assembly GCF_910594005.1). NCBI lineage: Eukaryota > Metazoa > Chordata > Mammalia > Artiodactyla > Cervidae > Cervus > Cervus elaphus. The sequence continues at coordinate 38,020,698 of NC_057834.1, forward strand.
TTTCAAATATTTATTCTCACATTTCATCAGCTGATCTGGAAGTGAAACTCAGTAACATCATACAGGGAAGTAGTTGGAAATCCTAGATTTATGACCGAAGTTATCATTAACCCTATCTTCAAAGTATCTCTAAATGTTCTCATTAAACGAATTAATTTTGTCTTTCTCCCAAGTATTGGCCGTCAGTCATTAGGTATAGCATGAATTAGAATAATTAGCAACTATATTTGTATTTTACTCAGAAGTTTTAAGGTTTTTTTTAGTGAAAGTTGGAAGGCGAGTCTTGCTATTCTTTGCTGTTTTATTGGTTAACTGTTTCAGTGGTGGTCTCTTCACATGTTTGACTAGCCTACACCCATACCCATGAAGAAAGCTTATCGTTGTTTAGTTGCTAAGTCCTGCCTAACTCTTGTGACACCATGAACTGTAGCCCGCCAGGCTCCTCCGTCCATGGGATTTCTCAGGCAAGAACACTGGAGTGGGTTGTCGTTTCCTTCTCCAGGGGATCTTCCCAACCCAGGGATCAAACCCACATCTCCCACATCTCCTGCATTTGCAGGTGGATTGTTTACCACTGAGCCCATGGAGAAAGCCAGAGCTGCCTTAACACTGGTCTACAGAAAGCACATTCTCCTTTAGTGAGCAGTTGAATTGACCTGCCCTCTGTTTGGCACCACTGTTTAGAAGTGAAGGACCTAGTAAGGTCTGCAGGAACCAGGACGGATTTTAGTTTTTAGGAAAATGTGATCGGAAAGCATAAGGGAATCAACCCATCTATAGAGGCTTGCAGACCTATTTTTCTTCACTGTCTAGATAGTCAGACCTGAGTGTGGCCATCTTCCTTAGGCTAAAGTAACCTAACTAAAGACTCCTAAGACAAAGTTTCTGCTCCCAGCGGTTTACATTTGATAGAGAAGACAAAGCAATCTGTAAGAAACATAAAAACAGAATTCCCTGGCAATCCAGTGACTGTGCTGTCACTGCCGAGGCCTCAGGTTCATACCTTGATTTGGGAACTAAGATCCCACAAGCCACGCAGCACAGCTCCAAAAAAAGAACAGGACAGTACACTTACTAATTTTTTTTTTTTTTTTTTTTTTTTACTAATTTTAAAAAATTGCAAGATCTAGGATTAAATTGGTAGGTGGAATTAGACCATGAAGATTACTCCAAAGGAGGAAAAGTGTGACTTGGGACAAAAAGTCAAGTTGTGTCTGTAGGACAGCTTCGATGCGGGATTCGAAACTGGAAAAGTCAAGACCACAGTGTCGTACGTGGAATGGGCATAACAAAGCAAGCTTGGGGTTAAACAGTGAGAGGTGGGCTATAGCAAGAGCCCATAGGACAGGGTGGAAAGCTGTGGGGCCTAGTCTGAAGTGTGCATGATTTTCAAATATCTGTTTATTCAGGGTCAGAAACAATGGAGGGCTTCCCTGGTGGCTCAGTGGTGAAGAACCCATCTGCCAGTGCAGGAGATACAAGTTTAATCTCTGACCTGGGAAGACCCCACATGCCGGAGAGAAACTAACGATTGAGCCTGTGCTCTGGAGCCCGGAACTGCAACTTCTGAGCCCACGTGCTGCAACTACTGAGGCCCATGCACCCTAGCGCCTGTGCTCAGCAAAAAGAGACGCCAACACAATGAGAAGCCCGAGCTCCAAAACTAGAGAGTAGCCCCTACTCCTCGCGACTAGAGAAAAGCCTGCCCAGCGATGAAGACTCAGCACAGCCAAAAAGTAAATAAAGTTATTTTAAAAAGGAAGAAAAGAAACAACTGGAGAGCTGTTTTATTTATTTTTTTCCCATTTTCTCATTTTAGCCTCTGGAGATTTCAACTTCATAGATTTCTGGTAGGACCTGGTAGGGTTAAAACAAAACCCTCCCAGGTGATTCTGATTGCAGTCACCTAGCCATTCAGCTGTTCCTGGGCTAGGGATCACTGAACTGGATGATGTCCAAGTGTCTTGGGAGATCACTGAAGGACTGTATAAAGCTGTGATAGGCTGTAGTTAACAGGTGTGGAAAATTGTGGCTCTATGTCACAATAGAACAGTTTGGGGGTGGGGAGCAGCTGGGAGTAAGCAACAAGAAGGCTGCTTGTTAATGAGTAAGGAAACAAGGGCTTTGGCTGTGGGGACAAGCAAGAAAAATAAGCTCATACCTTGTTATGAAGGGAACCACTGGATAGCACAAAGGACTGTTAGGTCTTTTTTTTTTTTTTTTTAAGGACTGTTAGGTCTTAATGTTCAGGCTATTTTGAAATCTCTGACCAACTTTCAAATATGAGTTGACCTGGGAAAAAAATTACTGAAATATTTTAGCTTTGTCTAATAGTCCTTGTTTTAAAAAGAGAAAATACGATGAGCAGCTTTTGCTTCAGTATGTACATTCCACAGCATACATGATTATATCATTAAGTCACCCAGTTTTTTGAACAAAAGCTGCTGGGGTGGGGACATGTGTCATTTCCTGCCCTTCCCAGAGCTAGAGCTGGTTATTGCTAGGTTTATTACAGTTTGCTCTGAGCCAGGAGAAAGTCTTCAGCTCCCAGAAATATCCCCACCAGATGCTTCTCTAATTTTCCTTGCAGAGGAGTGTGTAGGTGAAGTCATGGAGGCAGAGAAACTTACAGTATATATGAAGGTGAGTCCAAATATGTGCTCAAATACAATGTAATCCAACATAAAAATTTCTGCTGGCCTCTGTGGAAGACACACATGCACATACAATTTAGTCAGAAATATCTTGCACAGTCCCACCCAAAACACCGAGGCTGCTCTTATTTTCATATCCTTAGACTCCTCAAGAGAGTATGTGGTTCTTGTTGCAGCTAATATACATTTACCACCACAACCATCACCAAAAAAAAAAAAAAAAACCTGTCACGAAAACCACTCTAGACCAAACTTCTCTTGAAACTCTAACTCAGAGTAAATAGGAGGAAGAAGCAAGGGCTTTCTGTGTTTGCTTTAGGTCTGCCTCCTAGACAATATTTTGTTCACTGCCTGTCTACCTTTATTGGACAAATCTTTACTGCACACAGCTCTTGGAGTCTCAGTTCTGTTCTTTGGGTGCCTCCAATTCTAAAATGTGGAATCTCCTCTGAGATTTGATCAAATCAAACAGTGGGAGAGTGTAGGAAAAGAGCAAATTAGCCAAGACGGCGGTGGTCAGGCTCTCTTGACCCACGCCCTCTCGCTCTTGCCCCACATTTTGTAAATAATGATTATGTAACAGCTGAGATCACTTATAGCACTGAGCATGCACATCACGAGGTACTGGCTTGGCCACAGGCTACGCTTGTTCTGTAAGCATATATAAGCTTCACCTGAAACCCCCTCGGGGCTACATTATAGCTGCATTATGGTGGTGAGGCTGCCTTTCAGCTGTGTCTGCTGGGTCAGCCTTGGGAAGAGAGACTGCAGCGTGTCTGCTGCTATGGCTGCCGTGCCAGTCAGGAGAGAATAAATGTGTTCGCAGGTCTTACAGCTCCTTGCACTTTCTTCCAGCTTCCCTGCTCGAGCTTACCTACCCTGGGTTCAATGAACAGAGTGCACAATGAGATATAACGAGACAATCAGCGTAGTTGGCAGGGTAAGTGAGACAGAGTGAAAGGAGGTGAAGGACAAGCAGTATTTCAACCCCTTGGTGAACAATAATGTTTAAATATGAGCTTGGAAAATGCCTGAAAATAGACTGATTTGGTGTGAGTGAATGTAAATCATGAAAATGTCCAGTTTCTTACAATAACAGATAACCAACCCTCCAAAACACTTTAAAAAAACCACAGCATTTGTATGTTTTGGCTGTGCTGCACAGCCTGTGGGATCTTAGTTCCTCCAGCAGGGATTGAACCCACACTCTGCAGTGAAAGCTGGGAATCTTAATCACTGGACTACCAGAGAAAGCCTGAAACATCCTTGAGGACATTGGCATCAAAAGCATAAGCCCAGGGACTTGTGGGCCAGCGGCTGAGACTCCACGCTGTAAATTCAGGGGACCTGGGTCTGATCCCTGGTCAGTGCACTAGATCCCACGTACTGCAACTAAGACCTGGCACCATCAAATATTTTTTTAAAAAAAGAGTATGAGCACATTCTAGTTTGTATTAGTTCCCCTAGCCTCTGTTGGCATCTTTCTTTGAACTCTCTACTAGTACTGATGGTAGAAGAGAGAGATTCTGAGGTCAGAGTATCACAGGGTGAATCCAGGATGCATGGCTTATGAATGGCATAAGCCACTGTTAAATTTGTTAAATGGGGACAATAGTAGCACATATCCAACAGGATTGTTGGAAGGATTGAGTTTTAAATGTGTAAAGTGCTTAAAATGGTGCCCAGTATTGATAAGCATTTGATCATGTTAGCTTTTTTTTTGGCTGTTAGTATTAAAAAAAAGAAAAGGAGACCCTCCTTATGGCCTTGTCAGAGCTTTCCAGTTAGATTGAGGTCTAACATAACATTTGAGGTGAATTACCAGCTCCCCAGAATGGAACACAAAAGCAGCTAATGAATTACCAGGCTCTTATCGATTTATCTGTTAATACATCTATTCCTGGGCCTTCTGAGCCTTAAGACCTCCTCTGGGAGTTTGTTCTTGAACAAGCAGAGTTTTGAGCAATTCTTCCACGTGTTCAGAAGGTGTATTTGACCTAATATGGTATTTGGCAATTGAGATACTCTCCAGTTCACTATCTTGTAAAAGTTATACTGAACAAGAATAGATATGTTTTCAGTTTTCCGAAAAATTATGCCCCATGGCTAAAACTTATGTTATTCTTGAATTATTTAAAGAGGACTTCAAGCACCAGGCTGTTCGTCTTTTCAAACCACTAGGTATAGGGAATGAATGAGGTTATAAGGTGAGGCACATGGTAGGTTAGGCACTCTTCTCAAAGAGTTTGTTATAAGATCATAGGATAAAATACCTTAGAATGAAAGGTACTATAGGAAACTATGTAGGAATTCCTTGGTGGTCCAGTGGTTAGGATTCTGTTCTTTCACTGCAGAGAGCCTGCGTTCAATCCCTAGGTCAGGGAAATAAGATCCCACAAGCTGCACAGTGTGGCCAAAAACAAACTATGAGATGTTCTTTCTTCATTGTCCACCCAGTAGCAATTCCTTCTTCCAAAGAAAATGACATTTTACTCTAGAATCTACCCATCTTCCATACTCAGTTCTAGGGTAGTACTAAATGGCCTGAAGATAATCCCATCGTCTTTGCTTGTGATTGGTTCAGAAATGACCAGGTGATACATTTTGGACCACCAAGATAAGAGGAAAGAATAGCTAGAGGCTTCTGGGAATGATTGACCTTATTTTTCTAGGAGAGGTCCCAAGGCGATCTCCATTTTTCTCTCTGAAAGTGCTTCTATAAACATAAAAGCCTTACTAATGATTTTATGCCTTAAGCTAGTGTTGAATGTCAGAATGGCCCCCAGAAAGAACCTGGGCCCCTCATAGTATTGGTGACCTTTTGTTGAATCAACCCTGAAGCCTAACCTGCCTTTCTTTGGACTTCCAGTTAGGTGAACCGATCCATTTCCTTAATGTTTAAGCCAGTTTGAGTTGGGTTTCCTGTTAATTAAAGCCAAAAACATCTTGAGTGCCAAGATAATCTTACTATCATTGTTATTATATCATCATGTTAGAAAAAAGTAATATACAAAATTACATACCATGATTGGAATTATAAGGTTGTTAAAAGAAATTGGAAGGACATATGCCTGTGGGTGAATTTTTTTTTGGTTCCTATGAACATATACTTTATTTTCTAATACGATCCCGAATAATGTACACAGGGAAGAAAATACACAAGAAGTAAGATTAGATTACAAAATGGTGGTTAAGGTTTTAGAATCTTTTTCCCCTCTTCTCTATTTTCCAATGTTTTTATAATATGCTTATGATGTTAGTTTTATATTAAAAATGTTTTATAGTTTCACTGAAACTTAAAAAGTTTTAAACCTTTTCTCTTGCTTCCCTCTTTCCTGCATGCACAGTGTTCCTTTTCTCAGTTTGTAATTAAATATTTATTAGTGTGATTAATTGATTAATGCTTGTTCTCGGCTAAGCTCAAATGCAGTACTCTTGCTTATCAATGTCTTGTATTCCCAGTACCTGTCATATGATAGAAACTAAATTTAAAAAACTGTTTTGGGGGAGTGAGGCTCACAAAGGAGAGGGTATATATGTATGTAATTATGACTGATTCACATCGACGTGCGGAGGAGACCACCGTGACACTGTAAAGCAATTATCCTCCAATAATAATAATAAAGTCTTGACTAGTGAATAAATGAAAGACAGAATCAGTCGGTCTAAGCATTGCTTTTGATATATTTTCAGTTAAAGAGTCAGACTTATTCTCAGCACTAAAAACCATCAACTCTGGTGGTTATTGTCTTAAATACTACATTTTAAGAAGAAAATAGAACAAAAAGAAAAGACTCTCAGTCTGGAGCCTGGAATCTAAATTCTTTTAATAAGCATCTCAGATGATTCTGAATCAGATGGTCTAGGACCATATCTTGGAAAACATGCTGTGTGTGTGCGTGCGTGTGTGTGCGTGCACACACACGTGTGCTCAGTCGTGTTCAACTCTTTTCGACCCCACAGGCTGAAGCCCACCAGACTCCTCTGTTCATGGAATTTTCGAAGCAAAAATATTGGAGTGGGTTGCCATTTCCTGTTCCAGGGGGATCTTCCAGACTCGGGGATCAAACCCAACTCTCTTGCGTCTCTGGCACTGGCAGGCGGATTCTTTACCACTGTGCCACCTATTGGAGTTTGAGTGTTCACATCATTCATCGTCATCCAGCTTCCAAGAAAATCATGCTGAACTCATTGGGCCTATTTAATGTGAATCAGTCTTTATTCCGCACTTGTGTGGTGCATTAACAAATTCAACATACAAGATAGCATTACATATTGTAGGTTAGCATTACAGCATTATGCAGTTTCACACAATTCATGTTAGCTTTTTCGATTTTTTTCTTTTTTTTTAAATTTGACACGTTTATTTTATTTTTGAGTTTCATTTTTACAAGAGAAGACACAAGGTAAAGAAAGACGACCACATTGGAGAAGAATCATGGTGAGGGCAATGTCACTATTGTGGCCATAATAAAAGCTTTCCAAGAAAAAGGACTTGCATCGTTCCCTCTCCTGAGCAAGCCGCCCCTGTCCCATGAACCAGTTCTATCTGTTCTCATATCCCGAGCACCGCTCCTAAACATGTACATCTTGGCTGTGCTCCACTGAGATGAACTGAAGGAAGACTAACTCATAAAGGGACTTTTTGTTATTAAGAAAAACTCTTGTCTTCCCAAAGGAATCAAGATAACAGCAGAGAAGGACTGACTCTTGGAAAATCAGAAGTGACCATTCCCTAACCTATTCCCGATCATGAGTGCCTTGTGCGAAAGCTAGAATGTGACTCTCTTGTCTTTCCACTGACTCTTAGGAGTAGGCATTCCTCCTCCACCCTTACCAGTTAGCTCTGGGAGGAACAAACGTGAAAGCCAAAGTCAGCTAAGAAACTTTGGGATGGCTGAGTCAAGGGCACAATGGATCAGGCCTGAGGTAGGAGGGAGGAACCTGGTACTGTCTGCCTCTTTGCCTTTTTCTGAGAAAGACACAGAGGCAGTTCCTAGGCTACAGAACTATGGGTCCCTCTCCTGCCACCTCCACCCACTGCTCAGTAGATGCAAAGAATAAAGCTACAAGGAGATGGGTAAGAGAGGAGTCGGGTGAGGCTGTTTTCCCAGACTTATGTCAGGAGGAGCTACAGAGGCACACACAGCAGGGCAAAGTCCACACTCTCTCCACCTGTGGCTTCGCACTGTTTCTGGGAAGGAAACAAAAGCGGGTTGCTCAGCAGTCTCTGATCTTTAGACATTAAGGCGATGAAGAGGAACCATTTAAAATTTTTCCTAATGGGGCTTCAGAATGCTCCTGTCAGATTTACATTAAACTATCTCAAAATGCATTTTTAGAAAACAAAAATTATTTTTGTCTACGTATGATACAGTATTTACATTCCATGGAGTCTTGGATAGAAACCGGTGATGTGAACCCAGCTGATGGTGAGATTGTGAGTCAGATTCTGGGGGCTGGGGGATGACAGGGACAAGAACAGAGAGTAGGCTCTGTGCCTGCTCAGAACTGCTCTGCATTGTCAAGAATCCAGGTTAAAGAAAAAAAAAAGAATGGGGTTGGGGGATCAGGGGACAGATTGGTTTTAAATCCACAAGAGTTATGGAACGGCAGAGGCAACATCACCACTCTCTCCATAGAGACTCAGTTTTTCAACTCTCTTCTCAGAAGCAAGTCAGATAGTGATGTTCTTGTATGAATGTGAAATTTCTGTCTCTACTAATCTTTCAAGCCTTGGTTCAAGCTGCTGCTTACCTGAGTTCCTCTTCAGGCTGGCAAAAATATCTACTGCCTATCCAGGCTTACTTATCATCCATGAAGTCTCTGCCATCTGAAAAGTCTCAACTCTAGAGACATGGCTGGGCTAGGGATAAGGAGACGTGAACTCTAAAAAAGAGGCTGAATCTCTCTCAAGCTCTACTGTCCACTGGCAGATGGAGGACTAAGCTCTGTGGTTTCCCCATGCCTTCATTGTACTTTGAGATTCAGGAGTCCTAAGAACTAAGCACTTTGTTTACAGGGAAAGGATGCTCTGAAAAATCCAAGTTATCTTTATTACTAATTTGTCATGTGCTCATTTTACTCATTTAGTCATTTTTAAGGGCCATTATTAAAAAATTTGAGGAGAAAGAATAATTTCTGAAGGTCCTTTTCCTTATGAAGTAAAACTAACCTCACGTAAACTACTTGAGAAGACTCTAAAGCTTCTCAGTGGTCAGCATTTCTGGAAAAACAAAGGCCAGTCTAACCTTTCAAACCACAGACGATTCCTAACACATCAGCCAACAAATGGCTATCCTTCCAAACACAGCTACAAAGGGCGAGGCACTCATCTCATTTTCCTTGTCGTCATACCTGCATTTGGGATCAGCTAGATACAGTCAATGGTACTATCCTGTAGCTGAATTTGAAGTCCCAAAGCTCTTTCTAGAGAAGTCATCTAGTTTTGTAAACCCAGATTCTACCTAAAAGTCTCATGCCTTCGCGTAACTGATTACATATTAATCAAAGAGAGCTTTTTACCCCTTTCCAGCAGAAGCGCGGACAGCAAACATGCCTCATTTCTCAAATACTCCTGCAAACCCTGCCTTATCCATTCCACCTCTGTATCTTCGCCTACTGCAGACCTCTGGTCCTTAAGCTCAAAGAGCAGAAATGAAAGTGGTAATAGGGGGAAAAGATAGGAATGATGAAAACATGAGGTTTTACAAGAGCAGAAAGATTCTTCCACAGAGGTGGGGCGTGAGAATAACTCTCCAGAGAAGCCCAATAAAAAGAGACCAATTTCAGGTAATCAGCAAATACAATTCGGCACAAGACACAATTTTCATGGATTAAAATCTGTACCTTGATATTGGCAGTTAGGCTAATTTCTTCAGTTTGTATTAGACATGCAAGTATAAGGTTACATTGTTATATATAGACTTGTAGAGGTCTTTCCCTCTCTTTTTTTCCCCATTTGAAAAAAAAAAAAAAAAGGATTTCCGAGTGCCTTGCAAAGGAGAAAAATCATCATTGCTAAGAACTGAACTGCAGGTGTGGTCATGTGGGGTGTTCTCTGTGGGGTTTGTGGTGTAAGAAATTTTCTTCTACAACTAAAATGAGGTTTTTGAGTCCGCTCCTCTGGGTCCTCTCTCCCCCCCCCCCCGCCGCCATGTCCCCGCCCAGCCTGGCCCCAGGGTTAGAGGCGAGGAGAAGAGGATTAGTACTCGCTCAGACTGTGCCACTTGGCCACGGGCTTGCGGGGGCTCTCACACACCTCTCTCCAGTGTTCGGCACCGCTGGCGGTGACACTGTGCGCCCCAAGGATCAGCCTGCCCACCACCTCGTTCTTGGTGGTGCGGTCGAAGTCGATGACCAGGAACTCGATGCTGATGTCGGGCAGGAGGTCAGTGGGGATGTCGTAGATGAAAGATTCGTTGAAGACTGGGTTCAAAGTGCACTTCTTCACGTGGGTTTTCTTCTTGGCAATGCGCTTTCTGCCGTAGTAGACGTTCACCTTGACATAAGGATCTGGGGCCCCCAAAGAAAAAAGGGAGACAGGCCTATGACACAGTCCTCTCCTATACAATGCCAGGGAGGAGGGGCTTCTGCTGTTCATCCCCTTGATGTCCCCTCTCTCACCTCGTGTCGTCTTTGGTGGTTGCACACCAAGTGTACATTGACTGTGTGCACATCTGCCCGCCTGGACAAGGGGTCAAGGAAACCAGGCAGACGAGGAACAGGAAAACTGCCTCAAGTCAGGGCCGAAGAAACGCCGTGACACCAAGAAGCATTTTCAGGGGGGCAGAGGGACTACCAAAAGCTGCAGGCTTTCTAAGAAGTCTCAGCTGGAGCAAGAGCACAGAGGCTGGCGTGCATACCCCTGTGAATACCTCGCCAAAGGTAGAGGCCATTTGCTTACCCAAACATCTCCCTGGTGACATTCATCAGGAAGAGAATGTAGACAGAGAAAGGAACGGGTAGAGGGTGAGAGGTGCCAGGGGTCCTCAAAGGTGGGCGGGGGGAGGCGTCTGGATCACAGGCAAGGGGCGGCGGTGCGGGGAGGGCAGACAGGCAAAGATGGGTTGGAGTAAATAGCTGCTACCTGAGAGGCCGGTGATGTCCATCTTCGGCAGGTGTCTGGCTTTGAGGACCACCACCGTCATTCTCTGTGCCACAGGCTGGTATGACAGAGACACCTGGAGCTCGCCTCTGCTCATGCACTTCTGTGGAGGAGAACCAGAAGGTGAGAAGCCCAGCCGAGGGGGCAGGCCACGCCACAGAGAGCGCGAGGGGCGAAGGAGATGTTCTCCTCACAGCCCTGAGAGTAAACAGGGGCTTCCTGGTGGTCCGGTGGTTAAGACGCCACACTTCCACTGCAGGGGGGCGTGGGTTCGATCCCTGGTCAGGGAACTAAGATACCGCATGCCACATGGCGTGGCCCAAAATAAAATAAAATAAAAAATCTTATAGTAAATAAAATCATTTGCATGGAGAGGCAGCACAGCACAGACTCTGCAGCCACTCTGGCCTGGATTCAAATCCTGACTCTACTGCTTATCTGTCTGAGCTGGGACAAGGTCAGCCCGACTTGACCTCTCTGGATTTCTGCTTCCTCTTCTGTAAGATGGATATGAAAACAGTAGCAACTTCCCAGGACTGGGAAGAGGATTCAGTAAGTTAGTGTGTACCAGAGACACGTACTCTCTCCTGTTCTCTCATTTGGTTCTTGTGATAAAGTTTTGAAGGGAGATAGGAAACTCGCATTTGAGTCTTAACTTTGTCACTTACTCACCAGCTGGCCCTGGGCAAGTACCTGGACTTTCTGGAGCCTGTGGCTCCATTTCACAAGGTGAATATCCACACCTGCTTTACCTGCCCCAGTGCGTGACCTTCAGAGTGTCTTCTCTGGCCGCCCTGGATGCCCATATCTTTGTTTCCCCACCTTGAAATGTTATGCTAGGCTCTATTTTGAGCTTGGAAACAAGACAAAACAAAACAAAAACTCTAGTCCTCCAAGAACATTTTAAATAACATTTGAATACTAATTACATGCCAGGTGCTGGGAATTCAGGGCTAACAGGACTCAGTCATTGTTCCCAAGGATGCAGTAGAAGATTCAGAGATGTAAACAAACATGTTTACTTGTCAGGAGAGTGAGAAGCCTTGGAATTCCCTGGTTGTCCAGTGGTTAGGTCTGGGCTGTCACTATTGAGGGCCTGGGTTCAATCCCTGATCACGGGACTAAGATCCCACAAGCTGCACAGTGAGACCAAAATAAATGCTTCAGTGCTGCTGGGAGATGCAGGGGAGGTTTTGCCAGCTGACATCAGGGCTGAGCTGCTGGGGGGTGAGAAAGAGACACTGAGGCAATGGGCAGAGTGAAGATCCTGCGTGGCAGGGCTGGTCTGGGGCTGAAAGGGTAGGCTATGTTCAGAGAATGGGGAGCGGTGAATGTACCTGATGTTGGAGTGCCGATAGGAGGGATGGGCCAGGAACCTGGAGAGGTGGGTTAGGTGGGAGTGAAGGGCATGGGGTGCGGGGGGAGTAAGCTAACCAAACAGCAGAGCCAGCAGCAGCAGCCAGGCCAAGAGGAGGTCTGTAAGCATAGGGGCGACTTCTGTAAGCATGATGTTACTGCTGTTGTTAATATATTAATAATCATATTCTAGTTAAAGCTGGGGAAGGAACTAAAGACAAAAGTCAGAAAACTTGGTGAAGAGGCTGCTCCCAAAGGCTAGGGAAGAGAGGGTGAGGGCTGCAACCAGGACTGTGGCAGAGGAGACGGACCTGGGACAGGTTTCAGAAAGAACTGTCAGGATTTTCTGGGTGGGGGCGGCTAACTGGATGTAAGTATAGGGGAGAGGGAAGAGAGGAGCGACTGTTTCTTGTGTTTCTTAGGAAGTGGGGTGAGGCTGGGATAAAGAAAACAAAATGTGGCAGCACAGGAGGAATTTAGGACATAATAAGTTAAATTTGAGACAAAAAATTTTGAGACCTAACCATTCCTCCACTATCAAATTTTATTCCTTATACTCTTCATAGCCCCAAAGGAAGGTCATCAACTCGACTTCTTAGATTGAACAAAAATAGACCAAACTCACCACCAGCCTTACAAATGCCACATACCCACCAAAACGACTTGCTGTGCATTAAGTGCCAGGCAATCTGCTAGCAGCTGGGGCTGAAAAGATGCACCCCTACCCTCCAGAAGCTCACAGGCTAGTGTTTGCTCAGGAAAGAACAGCAGTAAATGATCTAATTAGCTCATCAGTGAAAAACAAAGGAAAAACCCTAGTAGCTTATGCTTTGATTGATTATAAGTCGTCACCTCAAGGAATGAACTGTGATAATATTTCCACTTGGTTTAAAAAATTTCTTGAGGCTATGTTTCATACCAGGAGCATATGGAAATGTCTTTCATAGGGTACTGAACGTGACTAAACTTTAAACGTAGCCATTAGCTTTTGAAATTGAAGTACAAAAGAAAATAGGCTTTAGAAATGATTTTCATGGTTTTCTCTGCTAGATGAAGCCCTACATCTTTTCCTTACCCAAAACATACTGTTGGCTCTTGACTATGTCCACAGGACGCACTCTGAGCCAGTATAAAAACACAGGCTGGTTGCTCCTGCCAACCAGTATACTTCTGGGTCGCTTCCTTTGACATAAGTCAGAACACAGAGAATGTGCACTCATTTTTACTATCAGTCACAGCCCAAAGGCATCAGGAAAGTAATCCCTCAGGAAAAAGAAAATACCTTCCAAAATGTTCAGAACTAAACTGCTCAATACAGTAGCTGGTAGCTACATGTATCTATTTAAATTTTAATTCATTAAAATTAAGTAAAATTAAAATGTTAATTTCTCAGTCACACTGGCCATATTTCAAGTGTTCAGTGTTCACAAGTGGCCAGTGGCTATCATGTTAGATACATGCAGATATAGAACATTTCCATCATCATAGAAAGTTCCAGTGAACAGTGCTGATCTATCTAGAAAGAACTTTTGGATTATTTGGGTCACTGCTCCCCTCCATTTCCATGAATAATGAAATGTTAACTAGTTTTGATATCTACATCTAGGACCATCCTTGAATATTGGTATCTAAATATTAAAAATACAATCTTTTTTTTTAATACAATCTTTAAATATAATCTAATTTTATATACAGAAGAAGGTTGGGGAGGGTAAAAAGGAAATTTTGATTTAAAAAATAAAGTTTATTTGTAAAAATAACATCAATTACAAGATGATACTTAGGTTTTCTGATTATTTGAAACTGTTTAAAGAAAACAAACTGTTTCCTAAATCATCCACTATAGCAGCATAATCACCCTAATCCAAGTCCCATGTGCCTTCCCTAGTTCTTTGGGAAAGTGGACAACTTCTGGTCACCTTCACAATCCTTTCCTCCCCTAAAATCACTCCTCTGGCAACTGTTCTCCATCTGACCCACCCTCTCCTCTCACCTTTGGCCATTTTACATAGGCAGAATGCCCATCGTCATTCAGCTGCCCCTTTGGGATGCCCAAGTCTGCCGCCACAACACCACCTGAATGCCATTTTATTCTGCATTGAAGGCCAGAGTTTCAAGTCCCCCCTCCCGCCTCCCCTTCTCTTTCCACCCAATTCCCATTCCAAGCGGCATTGTCAATGGCTCTTTCTCAAGGGCCCTTTGTCAAGGGCTGGGAGCGAACTGTTTCCCAGCCCCTTCGCCTAGTGAGGTAAAGACCCTGTTGGGGGGTGGGCGAGCAGAGGGACAAGGGGGAGAAAGGGTTTTATCCATGCCTGACAGAGCTGGGAGGCTTTGCTCTCAAGAGTGCAGGATCTTTTCTCAGTCCGTGGAAAACAGGAACAAGGGCAATGGTCCTAAAGAAGACGTTAGGCTGAAGGAAATACTTAGGCGAAGGATAAGTCTATTTCTTATAATTAGCAGAGCCCCTACGGAATGACTTTTTCTAGCCAGAGCATCTTTGCAAAGAGGAGGACTCATGCATCCTCAATAAACCTTTATAGGGATTAGAAGTTCTCAGTGCTACCTCCACATAAATCACAGCCATGAGAAAACAAAAGAAAAAAAGCCTGAACATTCAACCACATCCCTCCTTGTCTTCTCTCCAATACACATACACAGCAACTTCCTTTTTTGGTGTACATGATTTTATTTTTCTATAGCAAATTTCTTTATTGTTTATGGAAAACTGACATTCCTGTTCTTTCTTTCTTTTCACTCCCTTTTGACTAGCCTGGATGACCTCCAAGGTCTCTTGTAAATCTGAGATTTTAAGAATCCTCTCATTCCCATGACCACTGTCCCAGGTCATGAACACCAATCTGGCAGTAGAAAGACAGGAAATGGTTTGGGAAACAATGACATGAAGAAATTAGGAGGAGTCTAACAACTCTCTATTATCCACCCTGTAAATCACTTCTTTCCCACTGTCTCTTCTTTAACCCCAGCCCTCTCTCAATCACTTCCCTTCTCCTTGTGGGGGGTGTATTATGGAAATGTAAATTCACTTTCTTTCTTTCTGAATAAAATACTAGGGGGAAAAAGCTGCCACTAAAGGAAAAAAAAAAATCCAGTTCCAAAGTCCAACTCAGAGAGTTTGGGGGTTTGGAGTTTATGCTGTAAACTTCTTTCACTAATAGTCAAGTGTTAATTTTAATGCTTCTTATCTTTCTGTATATTCATAAGAGCTGAGAATGCTCTCCAAAGTGACCCCATTAGCCTTCATGATCCAGCCAAGACGGAGACTGAGACCCAGAGAAGGTAACTGCATACCCAGAATTAGGCAGTGAAATGGACAGAATCAAAAATCATGACCAGTCCTGGCTTCTTTCAACTGGATTGCACTGCAATAGCGGAAAGGACAAAAGCTGAATTTTCTGCTAAAGGTCAGGAAGTGCAGTTAGGGGTTGGGGATTGTCTAGAGAAGTGCAATTCTCACCAGTCTCCACCCAGGAAACTTTGATCCCATTACTATAAAGGGATACCCTACCCAGATCAGGAAAAGATTCTTTACAGTGTGGACTCTTCCAAAGCAGCTCTAGCTGATGAGCCAAGGGGAGACACAGAAAGAGCAGACTATTGGCTACAGTAGGGAGGATTTAAGGTGGACATTTGGAGGCTGCACTGCTAGGGAATCAGGGGTACAAATGACTAGGGAGATGACAGCCATGACCCAGGATGAGACATAGCCCTGCCCACTGGCACTGGTTGGGGAAAACAGGCTTAGGAAGCCTGGGAGGCTGCAGGGCTCTGGGTGTCCTGTCTGGGGCCTCATCCAGGGAATGTGTTGCTCAGGATCCCACCCTGGCTTATCCCTTCTGAAGGGAGTTAATAAAGTGGAAAGAAGCTTGGCTGTCGCCAAGAGCCCCTGGCAGTTTAGCAAATGCCATTGTCTATGCTCCGTGCCCAGTGTCCTGGATTTGAGGCTTGTTTTGTTCCCAGCCGAAATCAGTCCCTCTCCTTGCCAGTGTGTCTTCCCAGCTGCAGCCTGGCACACAGCCATCCTCCACACTCCGCCGTGGGCTGAGTGCATGAGCCGTGTGGGGGTGTCCAGCTAGCTGGTGGCTTTACCCAGGCTAGTACTCCAGGGAAGGCTGTGCTGAGAAGAACCGCCCGGTAGGAGAGCTGAATGAAGGCAGGGGGTAGGGTACTGGAGCTGCTATAATGGGGAGTCAGGAGTCAGGGGAGCGGGCTGGTAGAATCTGGAGGAAAAGAAATGGAGGGAGAAGGGAGGGGATGCAGGGAGATGAAACCGGTCACTGCTGCAGCTTCTGTGCGGGACTTCTGACTCCAACCTCAGAGGATGCGAGAAGTCCTGCTGTGTTGGACTCAGGGGTGTCTCACTGTATCCTGGCAAGGGACCAGTGTTCATGCCCTGACCAAACACCTCTAATATTCTCTAAAGTGTTCAGACTTCTCCTGGCCCTTGTGAGCTGAGCGTGCCACGCGGCAACAGCGGTTCTCTGGGCAGTGGCGTGACTGGGCTGGTTGCAGTGGGGCAGGCAGAGATGGTGCAGGCAGCAGAGATGGTGAGAGCACAGGGCCGGGGGAAGGGCTCCCTGCCTCCCCTCCCCAGCCTGGCGCGGCACAGCCCCCTGCAGCTACGGCCAAACCTGCTTCCCCGGAGCTCACTGCCCGCTCAGCCCTGCTGGCCTGGGAGCCTCCGTACGTTCCTGAGCCTCCTGCCTCCCCAGTGAGTCCAGCATGGGTTTGCAGCCGGAGAAGGCAGTAACAGAGAAGGAAGGTACCTGCAGGCAGGGCTCTTTCTGGAAAACGTGCAGGTGTTTTCAGTGACCCTGATATCCTTTCCAAACCTTCTACCATCTTCTCCACTGATCTAGCCTTCCTTGTCTTCCTTTACTTTATCAAAACAAAATGTAAATATCTAAAAAAAAAAAAAAAGTAAATATCTACAAATCACATATCTCTCCCAGGGATCAAACTTTAATAATTATAATCCTGGTTAACATTTATGAGAGTTTACTATGGGCTAGGGACTATGCAAATGCATCATTTTAATTCCTTATAAGAAACAGAGACTTAGAGAATTTTTTTTTTTTTTTAGACTTAGAGAATTTAAGCAGCTTGCCCAAGGTCACTTAGCTGGTAGAATTTAGATTTAAACTCAGGTCTGACTTCAAAGTCCCTGCTGTGCTATGCTTAGTCTCTCAGTTGTGTCCGACTCTTTGTGACTCCACGGACTGTAGCCTGCCAGGCTCCTTTGTCCATAGGATTCTCTAGGCAAGAATACTGGAGTGGGTTGCTCTGCCTTCCTCCAAAGGATCTTCCCAACCCAGGGATCGAACACAGGTCACCCGCATTGCAGGTGGATTCTTTACCATCTGAGCTACCAGGGAAGCCCAAGAATACTGGAGTGGGTAGCCTATCCCTTCTCCAGGGGAACTTTTCAACCCCAAAATTGTACCGGGGTCTCCTGCATTGCAGGCAGATTCTTTACGAGCTGAGCTACCAGGGAAGCCCCAAAGTCCTTCCTATCAATTCCTTATGTTAAATCCTGAAAAAGGAATGAAACTCTTAAGTGTAAAATTTTAACAACCTCTTTCATAGCACACTCACTATACGATAAATGCCAAGATTTCTCTTTTGTCTTTCTCCTCCACTAAGTAAAAGCTACATGAAGGCAATAAGATGCCAGGTATATTATTCCATTTGATCCTCATAACCCATAAGGAAGGCAATATTATCAGTTCCATTTTACAGATGGGGAAATAATGGTTGAGAAGAGTTAAGTAACTCACTTACATCATACCCCTGGAAAGTGGTGAGCTGGAAGGTGAAGCTAGGCAGTCAGATAAGAGCCCTCCTGCCAAACCACAGAACTGCATTGCCTCCCCAGTTGAGAATGAAATGAATGAACTAGTGTGACTGGGAGCACAATTCTTGCATCCCTGAGAGAATTCAAGAACCAATTCGAGCCCAGTGGAGAGAAGGCAGATGGAGGGCCCTCATGCCCCTCTTAATGCAAACAGGGATGAGAAGAGGAACGGGGAGGGAAGTGTCTGTGGCAAAGGTTTCAGCCTGCGTAAGGGGCCTGAAAGGTAAAGCGGCTGTATGCTATGAATGCTAAGTTGTTTCAGTCATGTCTGACTCTTTGCGACTCCATGGCCTGGGACCCCCCAGGCTCTTCTGTCCATGGGATTTTCCAGGCAAGAATACTGGAGTGGGTAGCCATTTCCTCCTCCAGGGGCTCTTCCTGACCCAGGGATCGAACCCGTGTCTCTTACATCTCCTGCACTGGTAGGTGGGTTCTTTACCACTAGCAATACCAGGGAAAGCCAAAGCAGTTGATGAAGTTGCATTTATAAAACAGTTGTTAAAAGTCACACAGATGCAAGCTTACTTATATCTCTAGGTTTGGGCTGGGAAGGGGAAGCTGAGGGAAAAATTACTGAACTATTTCCATAGTTTCTCAGTTGTAAGGAATAAGTTCACAAGAGGAAGATCACACATTTTGGAGAAGAAATTGGCTCCCATTTGCCTGAAATGATGAGGTCTAGGACTGGAGGGTCAGACTGCTCCAAGCAAGCTGGATGCAGCATCAGGACGTCAACCACTAAAAGCAATTGCAGAAGGCGTTCGCCCTTTTCTCTTCAGGAAGTTGCTTCTTGGAGGAGGCCTAACCTGCCAGGCTCTCTGTCTTACTTTGACCACTGCTCAGTCTTGACATCCAAGAGCTTCCTCTCTACAGCCCGTCCTTGCCATCCATCCCACTTCTCCCTCCCATTCATCCCCTTCTCTCCCCCAACCTACCATCCCTCCCCAACAACTCCTCCTCCTCACCTGGATGTTCCTTTTGATGATGTCCCTGGTCAGCTGTACCTTGCCCGTGCTGGGGTCCACCCCTGCCAGCGGCACCATGACCTCCCCAATGATGTCATCCCGGGAGAAGCGGTCAAAGCTGAGGACGAGGAAGTGCAGGACCAGGTCTTGCAGCTGGCTGTACGGGATGCCATAGAAGGTGAAGGTTTCATCAAACACAGGGTCCAGGGTCTTCCGCAGCACCCTGGTCTTCACCCGATGCCGTTTGTCGGGAAGGATGGTCATTTTGATGTAGGGGTCAGAGCCCTGGGTCTGGTCGTCCATCACGGGCAGCCCATGAGCCTCCTGGATTGTCACCACCAGGGCTTTTTTCGGGAAGTTATAGTCCACTGAGAAGGTGAGGGATCCGAGCATGACATCCTCCTCTGGAGAGGATGGAGAAGTGGTTTTGCTCTCCCCGGGGGTCAGGCTTGCAATGGGGCTCCTCAGTTCTTCCCCATAGTCCACTTTGATGGGTAATTGGTCTACACAAGATCCAGAGCTAGGTCCCTTAGGACTCTTGTCTTGGCCCAGCAGGCCAGCCTCTGCTGCATCTACCAACAGGTTCCCCCGTCCACCTTCCCTCCCGGGGCCATCTTTGTCTCTCCGCACTTTGATGATTTTCTTCTTGTTGCTGAGGGTTTCTGGGTATATGCTGATGCCTTTGAGCATGTGAATGAACTTGTATGGTGGGTTCTTGTGCTTCTTCTCTGCCTGCTGGTGGCAGCACGTCCAGACAAAGACGGTCACGGAGACACACACCACCAGCACAGAGGCCCCGATAAGGCCGGCGACCACCGGTGACACATCTGAAAGTGAAGACCAGAGATGTGTCAAGGCGGGTGGACCTCAGCCTCTGCCAGAGCACCCCTGCATGGTGCCTCTGGCTGGAGCCAAGCTAATCTGAAACCTACCCTTCTTCAAGGCAAAACTTGCTCATCCAGGCTTATGAACTTCTCCCCTCTCTTAGAGATGCCCTCACCCATCCCTCCAACCCATCCACGGCTCTTTCTTTCCACCAACCTGGATGAAATACTTATCTTCTCTAGAAAGCCTCCCCTGCAGTGCCCCACCTGACTGCCTGTTCTTTTCTTGGCCTTGCCTCTGCACTTATGGACTTGGTTTGCTCATATTGATTTGTGTTTCACATAAAGTGGCCCTGTAAGTGTTATAGGTCACCCTTCTACATAGGAACCATTCACCTCAACTGTTCCACAAGGGCATGAGCTGTGTCTGGTTTCAGGAGGATATTCCACAGCATCCAGCACAGGGTTTGCCACAGTGGGTTTGTGCGGATAGGTAGGGTGGGAGGATGTGGAATTGACTTTGGATGGTTTTGGTAGGGTGCCCAAGGGTGATAAAAGTAGGTGAGTGGTAAGAAGCAGAACTGTGGGCCTAAGTCCTTATTTGAAATATGTTTCAAATTTCAGCTCCCAGGTATTTAAAATACTTGTATTTTAATGTAAAATACAAATATTTAAAAATAAAACACAAGTATTTTAAATAGGAAGAGATAGGGACCATGGAACATGTCAGACCTTGTCACCTTCCTAGTAAGGTCTTCCCTGACCACCCTATTTAAAAATGTAACCTTTTCCACCCTTGAGACCTACCCTTCTGGCTCCGCTTAATTTTCTCTAAATGACATGACATGAGTTCTCTCACAAACACACACACACACACATATACACAAGAATATATACAAACACTCACATGTAACTGTATTAGTTATTGTCTATCTTCACTAGAACGTAAGTTTCCTAAGGACAGGGATCTTGTCTGTTTGTGTGCTGTGCTGAATCACTCAGCCATGTCCAACACTTTGTGACCCCACTGACTATAACCCACCAGGCTTCTCTGTCGATGGAACTCTCCAGGCAAGAATACTGGAGTGGGTTCCCCTGCCCTTCTCCAAGGCGTCTTCCCAATCTTCTGGGGTTGAACCCAGTCTTCTGAATTGCAGGTGGATTCTTTACCTTTTGAGCCACAGGGGAGCCTTTTGTTCATTTCGTTCCTTTCTATATCCCCAGCACTAAAAACACCTAGGAGGTACTTAATATTTGTTAGGTAAACAAATAACTAAGGAGAAAGAGGTTTTTTTTCTTCCCTTCTCTAGTCTTGTCTTTTCCTGCACAAACTGGGCCCCCGACTTAGATAATTAGGTTTAGGGATTTCTTCTCCCTTAAATGCACTGAAGCTAAATTGGGCTTAGGCCTTAAAGATCTAGATAAGGCCTATAGTTATCCATACTATGCATTAGGGTAAGTCTCAAGTAGGGCAGGAGGAACTAAGGAAATAAATGTGATTGTTGCATATTCTAGATTTTTCCTAGAACGTCCTTCTATCAGGCATGTGCCTGGCCTGCTGCCTCACTCACTGCAGGCTTTTGTTCAAACCTCATTTTATCAGAAAACATTTCCTGTCTGTTCCAAGTAAGATAGTATCCCCACTACTCTGATTTATTTATCTTTGTAGCACTTATTACCTCTGGCATATATTTACTTGTCAGTCTTCTCTTACTAGGTAATTTAATAAGAATAGTGACTGGCTGTTTTGTTCACTGCTACAGTCCCAGGTCCTAGAACCACGTGGTACATAGTAAGTGTTCAGTGAACAAATGAGTTTGTGAATTCAAAACAGCTTCCACTTTAGGAGTTTGGGATTAATAGATAACAAACTACTATTTAAAAAATAGATAAACAGCAAGGTTCTACTATATAGCACAGGAAACTATGTTCAATATCCTGTAATAAACCATAATGAAAAAGAATATATACACACACACACACACATATATATAATTAAATTATTGCTGTACATAAGAAACTAATACAACATTATAAATCAATGATACCTCAATAAAAAAATGAAAAAAAAACCACCCCAGTTTCCACAGATTGGAGAAAGAGGATGAGGTCAATATGACTACATATAACAGGGATAAATGTAAAATTCTATTTAGCCTTCAAAACCTATTGATAGGAAATAGGAGACCTTACTTGACAAATCTGAGTAGAAACAACTTAGTAGTTTAAGTGATGACAAGCTTGGAGTATACCTAGGCTGACATACTATCAGTACAATGTTTAGATAACAGAGGGGCAGTAAAATTTCATCTGCTCTGCTCATGACACATATGAAGTACTCTATCTATTTCTGACAAGAATAAAAATTGCTGTTTTTGTGTGCCAGTATGATACCCCTGCCAGACACTGTGTTAGAGCTTCCTCAATCTGACTCAAATAACTCACTGAATAGGTCCCATTAATAGCCCAGTTTTACAACTGAGGAAGCTGGGGATTCAAATCTACCCTAGACCACATAGAGGCAAATGACAGTGATGAGATTTAAACCCTGGTTTATCTGACACCAGAATGTCTCTACATTATGGATAAGCAGGATAGAAGAGGACCTAGAAACCATATTAAATGAGGAGAAACTTAAGGAACTGAAGCTGAAGGGTCTGGAAATAACAACTTTCTTTAATTACTTAAGGTACTTTGCTGGAAGAAGGTCTGATCTGATTTTACTTTGGAGGGCAGGTCTGATAACAATGCATACAGGCTACAAGAAGACAGATAAATTGAAAGAACTGAATTATTGTTAGAACTGCCTCTCGATGGCCCAGATTGTTTCCAGAGGCAGTGACTCTCTGAAGATTTTCAGAGACTGGATCACCTTGGTCAGATATATTCTAAAAGGAATTTTCTTAACAAGGATTGGAATCAACATCTCTGAAATTCTCTCTGCCTCAAACATTCAAAGTTCTATGAATGTTGGGACCAGGTAAGAAAAGAAGTGGTTACATTTTGAAATAATATCGATGACTAAATCCATTTAACAAAAAGTATATCAAGGTGACTGTGTCCATGGCCGTACTGAATAATAATAGCATTTATTTTCAGAATATCAGGTGAAATAAAAACTGTTAGGCAGAGGTTTCACATAATGGGAGCAGCCTTGACTGTAAGCTCCTTAAGAGAAGGCAGAAATTACAGTCTATTTAGCTTTGAATCCCTGAGTCTCTTGCATCTAACAGGAGCTCAGTAAATATTTGCTTGAACAATTGACTGGGTTCAACTATAAATCAGCATGGGCACAATCTGAAAAATTGGCTCTCCATTCACCTATGAGAGACTTTCCTGAAAACTGTTTGCTACTGATTCATAACACTGAATATTATCTCTACAAGAAGAGAAAAGCAAGAAACTACCAGGACAAGTATATTTTTGAGAATGATTTGAAAGGGAGTCTAAAGGTCAGGGTTGAGAGACATCTGAGTGATCCTTTTGGCTCTACCATAAATTTACTCTATGATCTTGAGAGATCCCACTGCTGCTTACTATGCCTCAACTTTTACTGCTAGAAAGCAGTGGATCAGTAAAAGAGAAGATGAAGGATGCTTATCTTTCAGGAGGGTAGAGAAGGAAAAAGAGACAGACAGATGAATGGTTAGATAGCATCACCGACACAATGGACGTGAATCTGAGCAAACTCCAGGAGATAGAAAGGACAAGGAAGCCTGGCGTGCTTCAGTCCATGGGGTCGCAAAGAGCTGGACATGACTGAGCGACTGAGAAACAACACAATGCCTCCAACTTCCCTTCCTTTCCCACCTTTGCTCTACTTTCTTCTTCATTTTAGTATCTGTTAATCCCTACGTCTCTCCCCTACACCCAAGGCAGTAAACTAGAAAAATCAGAGATGTTGAAACTCAGGACCCTCTGTCTAGTTTTAGTCAAAAGCTTAGTGGGAAAAGTAAGTTAGAACTAAAAGCTGAAGTGAGTGTTTTCAAGTAGTTGTAAATTGCAGTGACCTGTGCTGCTTGCTCCTTTTGTCCTCCGAGATCAAAGATAATTAATTGAGTGTTGGCTTGGAATATCTCACAAGGGCTATGGAGTTTGAAATGAAGTACTCTATGAGATGTGAAAAAAGTCAGAAGTTCTACAGGGAGTTCTCGGCAGAGACCTTCCATATGGATCTGACAATCTATAAGACACATCTGGGTTTGTCCAGCTCTCTCAGCCTCTGACCAGACATGCTTATTGACACTTCCTTTGCAAAAATAGCCTTTCCTGGTCAAGTAGGCCAGCGTGACACAGTGAAATAAGAGTGAATTTTGCCATCAACTGGAAATTGGTTTAAATCCTAACACTAGCCTAACTAGTTTGACTTTGTCTCCCTTAGCCTTGGTCTCCTCATCTAGCAAATATATATATATATATATATATATATATATATATATATATTTTATATACATATAAAATAATGAATACACTGGAGGGTATTTATAAGTCTTTTAGTATGTAAAAGGCTGATATAATTTCTTTTCTTTTGTCCACTAATATTTCCTCTAAATGACATCACTATATTATGCTCTACAACAACTGGTTGTGGACAACTGATTTTCAAGGAATCTGGAGCTGCAATTAGAGAAAAGAATATAATGGAAAGGAGGCATAAGAAGAAAAAGAAAGAGCAAGAAGAAAATCACGGAGTACTCATGTGATCGGAAAAGGGACATCAATTTTGGAAATTTAGGACTCAAATAATAAAAATGCAGAAGATGAAGTGGAAGAAAAATATAATCAAGATTTATCCTTGGGGAATCAGTGTGAACCAGTAGTAAATGGGTGTGATCTGTTGTCTGTATACTTTCTCTGATCTGATGTCTTCTTCCTGACATTGAAGGGATAGAGCAGGCTGGGTTCTGTTAATTTCCATAAACCTTCTAGTAGGGAGTGAGAAAAGCCATTTCCTAGTTGGATGTGACCCCACCCTAAACACTGGAGTCTGGATGCTTAAACCTTCTGGATTGTCTGAGACATAGTCTCTTAAAGGAATTGAAGGAACCCAAGGCTGACAGCAACTCTCACCAGCTTCTCCCATCCAAACTGGGATAGGACTTAGGCAGAAGCAGGGCAATTCATTTTTCTTTGGGGGCCAGGAAAACAGCACAGGAAGTTTGCTATCTCAGCACATTTTGGAGGAATCCCCCAGAGGAAAAACTTGCATCTCGAGCTTTTCTTTCCCATCTGCTTCCCTATTTTCCACCCCACTCTCTGCTCCAGGGAGTGTAACTGATCTTGGAGCCTGTAGGGTTGGGTCTGGGACCAGCCGCTCGAGATGACGTAATGCTTTCTCTGGTACACAAAGCGGCCTCCCCCGGGCTCGGCCTCTTGCGCCCCTCCCCCTCCGGCCCGGATAGGGCCCCCGCCAGCACCAGCGCGGGTGAGTCCCCCTTTTTGAAAAGCCAGCCCAGGGAAACAGGGAACAAAGGCCTGAGAAGAAGAGCCTAGGCGCTGCCAGGAGGCCCAGAAATAGACATCACGTCATCCCCCAGCCCAGCAGCGCCAAGCGCCATTTGGTAGCTTCGGACGGACCCCACCATTACGATGCAGAACAGACACGGCAGGGCTCACGTTTCCTCCCAGCGCCAGCATCCAGCTGACCGGCCTCAGGAGTGGCTTCCTTTTTGCTCTCCACCCCCGCACCCCTCTTTCCCCAGAGGCCGCCGCCTCCCCTGGCTGCCTGCCACACAGCCCACGGTCTCCAAGCTGCCATCTTGATGCCCCATCCCCCTTGCCACCTCCCTCCCCCGCAGCCCTGAGGAGTGGGAGGGGGAGGAAGGGGCACCGCCCTGCATGCCCCAAGGGGGAGGGCTCGGCCTGCCTCACCTCTCCTCCCCCGAAGGAGGGACGCACGTCCTTCGCAGGCTCTCTGTCTCCCACCTCCAGCGGCACTGACTGTGCACCATCCAAGGTTTTCGCATCCCGGACGTCCCCACCCTCGGTGTGACTCCGGCCTGCTCAGGTCCTGCAGCCCATGGCTCAGGTTCGGACGCTGTCCACTGCCCGCGATACCACCACCGTAGGCCCGATTCTACCCACCACCACAGGCCCGATTCTAGAGGGACTGGCACTTGAAGGCCTTGATCTGGGCTGCACGCTCTGCCCAGCCGCTGAGCTCCCTTGGCTTGGCAACGGTTTCACCTACCCCAGGCTTAGTTTGCCAGATTTCTACTTACCAAAGCTAGGTCGGATGTTGGTGATCTCAGCCATGTCGTAATCAGAGGCTATTGCTATAAATGCTTTTGCAATGGTCAGACAAGTCTGGGACCTCCAGTAAGTACCGGAGGCCGCCTCTGCAGAGAGCTAGGTCAGGGGAGGGGGAAGGTATCTGGTGGATGCCTCCTGCGACGGTCTGGTCCCTGGTTGACAGCTGCGGTCGCCTCTTAAGATGCTCCAGGGATGCTCTGAGCTAAGGATGCAGGTGCAGCCAGACTGGTCCTGATGCGAGGTAGGCCCCGCCTTCCTCCGAACGGCCCTCGGCAGAAGACTCCGCCTCTGTCCGAAAAGTTCCGGAAGGCAAGCCCCGCCCCTTTCCGGAAGATCCCTGGGAGGGGACCCCTCCCGTTGCCGAATTTTCAAGAGAATGAGACCCCGCCTACTGATGGGCTTGTGGGTCTGTAAAGCGAAAACCCCGATGCCTGACTAAGGAGAAGTTGCATAAGATTCTTTAGCTCTTGTGATTCCGATTCCCCAGGCTTAATATAGCAGCAGAATGTTCTGGGCGACAGGGAGGTAGGATTTTGAAAAAATAAAATTATATATTGCCTGCTTTTCAGTATCAATTACCATTATTGTTTTGCATTTCTGAGACCACTAAATATTATTATGGAAACTTTCTCAAACTTCAGAAGCTCTGATTGAAGACCAAACCTGGTGACGGTTGCACAACCCTGAAAGTTTACTGAAAATAATTGAATTGTATAAGTAAAACCTCTTTGGTGGCTCAGACGGTAAAGAATCTGCCTGCAACGCGGGAGACCCAGGGAAGAGCTGACTCATTGGAAAAGACCCTGATGCTGTTAAAGATTGAGGGCAAGAGGAGAAGGGGGCGACAGAGAATGAGATAGTTGATGGCATCACTGTCTCACTGGACATGAGTTTGAGCAAACTCAGGAAGATAGGGAAGGACAGAGAAGCCTGGCGTGCTGCAGTTCATGGGGTCGCAAAGAGTCGGACACGACTTAGCAACTGAAGAACAACAATAAGTAGGAGGGATTCTGTGATGTGTAAATTGAAGCTTTTTTCTTTTAAAAACTAATGAAGGTTGCCAATAATTAATCGGTGTTGGACATTTCTCTTCTAAAAGCTTCAAATGCATAGAACAGCTTAGATGAGAAAGAGATAGCAAACCAACAGGTCTGTGTATTGTGTAGTTTCAGAAAGCAGGACACAAATGAAAAGCCAAGCTTCTAGAGACATCTTTGGAATGGAAGAGTTAGTGTGATTCACATTAGAGTCAGACTGCTGGCGGTTATCTCCATGATTATATCAACTTCACCATTTTGAGCTGTGGATCCTTTTATTTTGTAGATTCTGTTTACAGACAAAATCAAGTCAAATAAATTACTTAAATATATAAATGTTGGTGGTTCATCTGTAAAGTGAGAGAGTTGAATGTACTTTTCTAGTTTTGACCTTCTGTCCTTCTAGGAAAGAGAAAAGAGAACATCAAAGCACATATATTGAATTTATTGGCCTTCGACTATGCTCCAAGTACCTCCCTGGACACCGGATTACTGCATCAGAAGCGAGAGTCAGGATACCTGATTCCATCTGATAGCTGTGTATCTTTGTAAAAATCATCTACCCAGCTGAGCCTAAAATGTGTCCTGTATAAACCGGAAGGTATAATAGCCATTGTCCCATAGAATTTATTGTAAAGATTAAAAAAACAAACAAACAAAAAGCCACCTTTGATAACGTAAGTGAAAGCATTTTGTAAGGAGTGTATTATACACATAAGAATAATTACTATGGATTGAATTCAAGACTACCTTCACTTTATTCAGGAAACTGCACTATTTGTAACCCAGGATTTCTCTTTCTTAAATTTTATGAATTCTCCATTTCCTTGGTTGCATATTCCAGGTGTCTTGCAGTGAGTACTGTCAACTTAAACCACTGAACCTTAAACTCCCAGTGTTGTTTTGAGTAGGATAGCTCAGTGGACAGAGAAAGCAAGCTAGTGCCTTTAAATATTTTTGCCAACAACGGAAGTACTCGCGCTTTCGCTTCATTGTGCCCTAAAATAGAATGGCGCCTGGGCTGGGAGCGTGCTCCTTGACACCCCGACGCGGCGCACCGCGACCCGGGGACGCGTTAGTAAGTGGCTGCCGTTGTCTGACTTCCGGTGATGAGGGAGCTGAGCTTCCGCGGGAGCGGGCCGGCTGGTGAGGGTGCGGGCTGTGTCCTGTAGGGCGGGAAGAGGCAGTGTGGAGCGGACGTCCGGGCGAAGGGTGTTCAGCCTGAGGCGGTCGGGTCTGAGGGCTGGTGCGGGGTGCGTGACAGACGTTGGGGAGTGAAGACGTCTAGCTGGGAGTGGGGACTGAGTCAGCGCTAGGCGCTGAGTTGAAAAGCGCAGTTTGTACCACTTTGTGAAATGTTTGCCCAGGAGGGGTTCGCGCTGGGGCTGCCTCGGTGTTTGCATTCATTCACCCTGCTGGTTTGACTGCAGTTCCCGAAGAGGGGGCCTCTTTAAACCTCTTTTGTGTTTGAAGTGCCTGAGCTGATCCCTACAGGCTACTGACTGAATTGTAGCTGCCTTTCTTCTTTACATCCCCCGCCCCCCCAAGCCCCGCCTTTTTGGACCTCATTGATTTATCTGCAATATGACTTGCCTAAACTAATGCCACGATCCTTAATTCTCCCTTACCATTCCCTTAGCAGAGGAATCTTTACTTGTTAATTCAACTGTGATTATCAAGATATGGACAAAAGTTCATTTGGTCTGGGCTGGGGAATCTCTCCCAGTGTCCTGGAGAAACGGAATTAAAGCAGTTTAAAACTAACCTTATAGTTCAAGCTCTCAGAGAGCACTTTTATGTTGCCGTCCTCTAGTCCAGGTTTTCATCTACTGCCTCGGTAGATGGGCATTCAGGCCTTACTTGAACATTGTTAATGATGAAGAACTCACTGTAACACAAGGCAGCATGTTCTATTCTTGGACCTATCTTATTGAGAATGAAGTTTTTTGGGGTAGTTTTCATATGCTCTTGGTCCAACCTGCATAGAGTATGCACAAAACAGGAAATTCACACACTCATTCATTCATTCAGGGAACAGTAGTTACTGATAGTCTCCAATAGGGCAGATATTGCTGAGTACTAGGGGTACTCATTGAAAGAATCTTTTCCCTCAAAAAGCACATAGTTTGTGGGGGACTGGTGGGAAAGAGCCAAGAAGCAATCATAAAAGTGGTACGTACAAAAAAAGAGGTTTGCAAATAGATGCTATAAGAACATATGAGAAGTTAACCTCCACTTTAGGTTAGTGTTGCCATTAAAGTGTGATAATTGGAATTGAAGTCAGCTGTTCAGAAATAACATAGTGTACACAAAAGTTAGGAATCTCTCTTGTTTTCAATACAAAATTTTTGTTAATATAGTCTAACCTTTTTAAACAACCACACTTTGCTTTTGGATTCTTTTTGTTAAGGGAAATACCTGTTTATAAAAGCAACAATGAAAAAAAAAAAAAAGCAACAATGGCAAACATTTATTGATCTAGTAAATTACTATTTAATGACGGAAGTGCTATTTTTATTTCATTTTGAAGAAATGAAATTCAGGTAAAGTAACTTATGCAAGGTCACAAAGCTTATTTGGGAAACAAATCCAGATGGTCTGACTCCACAGTTTGCTCTCAACATCACGCTATCCTACCTCCCTGATGGTAATAGTAATAGCTAACACTTACTAATCATTTACTATTTAATTCTTATAACAACTCCATAAGGTTAGACAAATTATTATCTTTTATAGTTGAGGAAACCAGAATTTGGATAGGTGAAGTCACTCAGGCAAGATAACACACTGATCAGTAATAGAGTTAGGATTTGAACTCACGCATTCAGCCTCTCACTTCCCACCTAATGGGAGATTGCATTTGGTGTAAAATACAGTGTTCATGTTTGAAATTGAATAAGTAAAAGTATACCTGAGGGAATTTATTACCATTAATTAATAGGAAGGTGATAAGAACTTGCCTTTATCCTTTCAGGATGGAACAAAAGTGGGACTTGGAAAATGTTGCCCTGTAAGAAGAGAAGAACTACGTTGACAGAGTCCCCACAACATCAGGGCAGCCAGGAGGAAGATGACTTAGACCTTCAGTTAGCTGTTAAACCAGAATCTGACCAAGTTAAAGACCTGGGGTCAGTGTCCCTGTCCTGGAGTCCAAGTCATGGCAGAGCAGCTGACCTTGACGTGCAGGTTGCCAGAATTCAG
This sequence comes from Cervus elaphus, assembly GCF_910594005.1. NCBI lineage: Eukaryota > Metazoa > Chordata > Mammalia > Artiodactyla > Cervidae > Cervus > Cervus elaphus. The sequence continues at coordinate 38,050,966 of NC_057834.1, forward strand.
CTTGGTATGGAGGACCCATCTTTGAGCTCTAGGATGCTCACCGACAGCACAAATGTTGCAGTTCTGGAAGCTGTGGATGTGGCCATCTCTCAGGAAATCACCCTACCTTCCTTGGAGTCTTCTTAGCCTGTAAATACACACATTGGTAAAGGAAAACTTCAGGCCACTAGCTCAAGGAGAGGGAAGAAAATTACACTCAGACCTGGGTCAGTTACTCAAGAAGACAGAGGCGATCATCCTATCGCAAGGGAACTTTTTTCAGAAAAGCCTAGTGGAGAAGTCAAGGAAGAAGGAGGTAAGACATGGAAGATCTTTGGCTTACATTTACCTTGTTAGTACCAGCTTGTCATTGCACTCTCTGCAGTGCCTTTACAAAATAGCATTTCTGAAAGGGGATGCTGGTTGGGTTTGGAATTGGAGCCTTATCTTTGTAAGGGTTAGCACTGAACATTTTGAATGGGTAGAAACTTTCTTCTCCCCTCCATTTCCTTGATCATCTTCCATAGTCTTTCCTTTTTTTTTTTTTTTTTTTTTTAAGGTTTCTTTATTTGGTTGTGGTGTGTCTTTGTTGCTGCACATGGGCTTTCTCTCGTTGCAGAGAGTGGGGGCTATTCTCGTCATGTGCAGGCTTCTCACTGCAGTGGCTTCTCTCACTGTGGAGCAGGGTTCTAGGTGTAGTCAGTAGTTGTAGCACACAGGCTTAGTTGCCACGCAGCTTGAGGGATCTTCCTAGAGAAAGGATCAGGAACCAGTGTCCCTTGCATTGCAAAGTGGATTCTTAACCACTGGACCACCAGGGAGGCCCTCTTTCCTTCCTTTTTATCTTTTCATCATTTCTGTAGGGATGAACTATGTATGTCTATTGATATTTGGTGGCTGTTTATGAAGTGGGCCTTGAGGAGGGGCAGCAGCTATAAGGGAAAGACAACTGCCTATGGCATTTGGTAAGGCTCTCCAGAGATGCCATAACCCTTAGGCCCTGAAGGATGAACTGTGATTTGATGCAATGGTGGCATGGAGTTTTCTTAGCTGAAGAACAGTCTGAGCAGAGGCAGGAGAGGTAGTTAAAGATGACTTCAGAGTGTTAGAGTGTGTTTAGATTGTGATGGGCTTTGTTTTTTATGCTTGAATGTTTGAACTTTTCCTGAAGGTTATAGCTCACTAATAAATAAAAGAAGCAGAAGGCATACTTCTGACCTCAGAATGTTTATAATCTAGTTGGGAAGAGAAGACACAAGCACCTAATTCATTTGGTGCAGTTTAAGACAATATGTGATTGAATGGAAGTGAGGTACAGGTAATTAGGATTTTTGAAACTGGATCTTGGTGGATTGATAGAATTTGATGGTTTAGGGTAAAGGAGTGGAAATAGAATAGCATTTTCTACAAACACGTAAAACTGCTGTGTTTGTATGGGAGCGTAACACTGTTTCAAAAAGAAAGGATAAATTCAGATTACTATACAGAGTCATGCTGTTATGCCTTTGAGACCTTGTAAAGTATTGATGTAGGATGTTGGTAGTAAGGATAGAGAAGAAAGGGTGTGTCTTAGAGACATTAGAAAGAAAGAATTAATGTTACTCAGAGACTGATAATATTTAATTTATCTGGGTTGGGGGATGGTGAAGCATGCCCTCGTGGGGAGTTATTTGAGGGGTTAAAATGAGTTCAGCTTTAGATATGCGGAGTGTGAGGTGACATTGGGGCCATCAGGGAAAAATAGAAAACTGAGATTGAAGTTTGATAAGAGGTAGAACTAAAAAAGTTTTGATTGTGGTTCTTCTCATGGAAAGGAACATGGCAGAAGATGATAGAGAAGGGTAAACTTGAGAAGTATCAATAATAGTGAAAGTCACGGAGGCAGGAGAGTTTTAAGTGCAGGTACTTTATATAAAACTTAGTGACCAAAAAAAAAAAAAAAAAGTTAGTGACAAAGGAGATACATTGATACCTGAGAAAAATATTACATTTAAAGGTTGATCTTTGAGAGTAGATTTAGGAGAGATTTTGGGAAAAGGAAATCAAATGATGAAATTAAAGAGTGAACGATGAAAGTCCCAGTGATAATTTGTGCAGTGGAGTGAAAATGGAAATAGCTAGTCTTGCAACCACATGACTTAAATTTTCTCCTTGGCTGTGGTGTGTTTGTGACATGAAGACCAGAAGGAATGAAGAAAATGCAGAATTAGAATGCTAGAGACGGAATGTGAAACTAAGTAGGGGTTCAAGGGGGTTTAATTGTCAGTTAATATCCAAGAATAGATAAATAAAATAAAAAATATCAAATGTAGATAAAATAAACATGTTTGTTTTAGTATTATCAGTAATGCTACTACCCCTCATTAATCTGGATAATTGAAAGTTGATTCTCCCACCTTGTAATACTTCTGTTAGCTGTATGTACAAGTAATACCACCATCTCAGTGGCTCTGTGGTAAAGAAAATCTGCCTGCCAGTGCAGGAGATGCAGGTACGGATCCTGGATCAGAAAGATCTCCTGGAGAAGGACATGGCAACCCACTCCAGTATTTTTGCCTGGGAAATTCCATGGACAGAGGAGCCTGGTAGGCTGCAATCCATGGGGTTGCAAAAGAGGTGGACACAGCTTAGTGACTAAGCAAATAATACCAGTCAAAGAAGTACATTTTGACTCCCTTTTACCACCACCCCGTCCACCGCCCCCCCCCCACCCCCCGCCAAGTAACATTATTTGGTCAAATAGACATGTCACATAAAAAGCAGAAAGGAAGAAAGAAGAAAGATTGAAAATTCATATATGTGCATTTTGGAAAATATTGAAAAGTTGAAAGAAAAAAATAAAAATCACTGATAATCTTACTACTCAGAGTGAAAGTGAAAGTTGCTCAGTCATGTCTGACTCTTTGCAACCCCATGGATAGTCCATGGAATTCTCCAGGCTAGAAATACTGGAGTGGGTAGCTGTTTCCTTCTCCAGGGGATCTCCCCAACCCAGGGATCAAACCCAGGTCTCTCGCATTGTGGGCAAATTCTTTCCCAGCTGAGTCATCAGGAAAGCCCAAGAATACTGGAGTGGGTAGCCTATCCCTTCTCCAGGGATCTTCCTGACCCAGGAATCGAACTGGTGTCTCCTGAATTAGCAGGTGAATTCTTTACCAACTGAGCTACCAGGGAAGCCCCAGAGTAATTGCTATTATAATTTAGTGCCTATTCTTTTTGTTGTTTTGCTTTCATTTAAGTAACATTTTGGTTTTTTGATTATGATTATGTGGGGGAAAAAGCAGAAAAACATTTAGGTTATTCTGAAGTATCAGCATTGTGTTACAATTGATATACACTGTTAAATTATGTTTCTAGGCTGCAGGTGTTAGTGATTAAACCTTTCTCTGGATTGGTGTTTATTCTCACAGAATTTTAATTGTTCTTTTAAAATTGATTTACATACCCTAATTTCTCCTTGAGTCTTTTTTTCTCCTTTCTTTGTCTTCTAAAAATGATTAACTTAGGTAGATTTCAGCTTACAGTCAGTTGGTTTTTACAGTTTTCAGCTAATTATTTTCATGTTACCAATTTGAAGCTGTAAGTAAATTACTAGCAGTAAGCAAATTACTTCTTGGATTGATCCCTTGATCATTATGTAGTGTCCTTCCTTATCTCTTGTAATATTCTTTATTTTAAGGTCTCTATATGAGAATTACTATGGAATGTCTTTTTCCACCCTCTCACATTCAGTCTATATGTGTCTCTAGGTCTGAAGAGTGTCTCTTGTAGACAGCATGTATATAGGTCTTGTTCCTGTATCCATTCAGGAGTCTGTGTCTTTTGGTTGGAACGTTTTATCCATTTACATTTAAAGTAATTATTGATATATGTGTTCCTATTGACATTTTCTTAATTGTTTTGGATTTGTTTTTGTAGGTCTTTTCCTTCTTTTGTGTTTCCTGTCTATAGTAGTCCCTTTAACATTTGTTGTAAAGCTGGTTTGGCGGTGCTAAATTCTCTTTTAACTTTTACTTGTCTGTAAAGCTTTTGACTTCTCCATCAATATTGAATGAGATCCTTGCCAGGTAAGGTAATCTTGGTTGTAGGTTTTTCACATTCAGTACTTCAGATATAGCCTGCCATTCCCTTCTGGCCTGCAGAGTTTCTGCTGAGAGATCAGCTGTTAATCGTATGGGGTTTCCCTTGTGTGTTGTTGTTGCTCAGTTGCTAAGTCGTGTCCGACTGTTTGTGACCCCACAGACTGCAGCATGTCAGGCTGCCCTGACCTTCACTACTCAAACTCATGTCCGTTGAGTAGGTGATGCCATCCAACCATTTCATCCTCTGTCTCCCCCTTTTCCTCCTGCCGTCAGTCTTTCCCAGCATCAGGGTCTTTTCCAATGTGGCCAAAGTATTGCAGCTTCAACTTCAGCATCTGCTCTTCCAATGAATATTCAGGATTGATTTCCCTCAGGATTGACTAGTTTGATCTCCTTGCTGTCCAAGGGTCTCCAAGAGTCTTCTCCAGCACCACCATTCGAAAGCATCGATTCTTTGGTCTCAGCTTTCTTCATGCAGCTTTCTTCATGGTCCAACTTTCACATCCATACATGACTACTGGAAAAACCATAGCTTTAACTATACAGACCTTTGTTGGCAAAGTAATGTCTGCTTTTTAATATGCTTTCTAGGTTTGTCATTGCTTTTCTTCCAAGGAGCATCTTTTAATTTCATGGCTGCAGTCACCATCTGCAGTGATTTTGGAGCCCATGAAAATAAAATCTGTCACTATTTCCACATTTTCCCCATCTATTTGCCATGAAGTGATGGGACTGGATGCCATGATCTTCGTTTTTTGAATGTTGAGTTTTAAGCCAGGCTTTTTCACTCTTCTTTCACCCTTACCAAGAGGCTGTTTAGTTCCTCTGCTTTCTGCCATTACAGTGGCATTATCTGCATATCTGAGATTGTTGATCTTTCTCCCGGCAGTCTTGGTTTCAGTTTGTGGGTTATCCAGCCAAGCGTTTCACATGATATACTCTGCCTATAAGTTAAATAAGCAGGGTGACAGTATACAGCCTTGATGAACTCCTTCTCCAATTTATTTATTGCTTTTCACTTGCTGCTTTTAATATTTTTTCTTTGTTTTTATTTTTTGTTAGTTTGATTAGTATGTGTCTTGGTGCGTTTCTCCTTGGGTTTATCGTAAATGAGATTCTCTGTGCTTCTTGGACTTGATTGACTGTTCTTGACCATGTTAGGAAAGTTTTCAACTATGATCTCTTCAAAAAATTTCTCGACCCTTTTTCTCCTCTTTTCTGGGATCTCTATAATTCGACTGGTGTTGTGTTTAGTATTGTTCCAGAGGTCTCTGAGACTATCCTCAATTTTTTTCGTTCTTTTTCCTTTATTCTGCTTTTCAGCAGTTATTTCCGCCATTCTATCTTCTAGCTCACTTATCTGTTTTCTACCTTAATTACTTGAGTATTGATTTTTTTCTAGAGAATTTTTAATTTCAGTAATTGTATTGTCTGTCCCTGTTTATTTTTTAATTTCTTCTAGGTCCTTGTTAAATGTGCTCATTGATTCTGTCATTTTTTCCATTCTGCTTTCGAGGTTTGGGCTCATCTTTACTATCATTACTCTGAATTCTTTTTCAGGCAGTTTGGCTATTTCCTCTTCATTTATTTGGTCTTGTGAGTTTTTACTTTGTTCCTTCATTTGCACAGTATTTCTCTATCTTTTCACTTTTTGGTAAGTTACTGTACTTGAGGTCTCCTTTTCCCAGGGTTTAGTGTTGTGTTCCTCCTTCGTTTTGGTTTCTGCCCTCAGTGGATGAGATTGGTCCAATGGGTTGTGTAGGCTTCATGTTGGGAGGGACTTGTTCGAAGGGAGGAAGGAACTTAGGTTAGTAAGGAGAATAGGTGAGATGAATCAGCTATGGGAAATGATTTGTACACTGGCAGTGAGGGAAAAAAAGAAAGACTAAGTTGTGTAAAAACTGCAGAATAGGGAGTTCCCTGGTGTTCCACTGGTTAGAAATCTTTGCTTTCACTGCTGTGGGCCTGGGTTCAATTCCTGGTCAGGGAGCTAAGATATTGCAAACCTCGTGGCATGGTCAAAAAATAAATAAAAGATATAATCTTCAGAATAAGTGTGCTATATTGGAATAGATTCTTATGGGGCTGAACATCTTAAATATTCTTTAGAGAGATGAGTTCACGGTTGGGAAAAAGTATCTGAAACATTTTCTTTTCCTAGAGGAGGCAAATGATGACAATCCGGAATATAATTTCCTGGAAGAACTTGATGGACCAGATGCAAAGGACTTCCGCACTGACCGGGCAGTAAGAGTCACCAGTGAGTCTGTGTGTGTTATGAGTCCTGCTCTTGACTTTTCCACATCTAGTTTTGTGTACTTTGCGGATTTTTGAGGGTGAAGCTTGTAGCCCACTTAGATTAAGACATTTAAGTTTCCTCTACCATTTATTTCTATAATTCTTTAAATTTACATATATATTCAGGAATCCTTTCAGTTACTCATTTATACACCCCACAGTCACGTATTGAGTCCAGTATTTGGCAGCGATTGTACCGAAATGAGTAAGACATGGCCTCTGCCTGTAGGATGTCAGCTTAGCAGGGGGATACAGACAGAAACAGCTACAGTACACAGTGATAGGAGCTATAATAGCTTGTGTATAAGGTACCCTGGTGGCCTAGAAAAGGGTATATAGTGTCCTATGTATACTATGGCTTAGGGAATGATTCACAAAATGAGATGTTTCATCTTAGTTTAGAAGGAGCAGTAAGAAATTTTTGGCAAATGGGGCCAGAGAAGGATATTGCAAATAGAAGAATGTCTGCAGACCATGAAATTATGAAACAACAATACATGTGTTTCGAAAATAGTAAGTTTGATTTAGTTGTCTGAGTGAGTGATGATAGGAAAGTTAAGCAGTGTTCAGGTCTTGAACCTTAGATTTGATTTTTGATCTGTCAAAAAGGAGAGCTCAAAGAGTTTGAAGCAGGAAATCAGTAGGAACTGACTTGGATTCTAGAAACATCACTTTGATTTAATGCCAGTTTAATTTATTGATTTGGTGGGTGAAGAGAACAAGATTGGAGGCATGGGAAACAGATAACTTGGCTTGAGTCATTTTTAAAAAAATTATCCCATTGCTAGTTTGCCAATAATGGGTAACATGTTTCAGGAACTGTTGATTTGTATCCCCTGTCCTGGGATAGTAAACACCACATGGTGCAGGTAAAACGTTGGCTGTTGACAAGGTTATGAAGAGAGCTTTATCAGTATGCCAAAGTGTTTATTATGTACCTAAACAATGCAAGTCTTTGTCCAAAGAGAATTATGTGAGCACAGTCCTTTAGGACTTACGTTTTGTTTTGTTGCTTTAGTTTATCTTTCATGTCATTTTTGAGATTAGAGTGCCTTTTTTTAATGAAGATCTTCCATTTATTTTGTTATGACAGTTAAAGTTAGAGGAAGAATCAAACAAAAAGTGTAAAAAGGCTGGAGGATTCTTGCAATAAAGTAAACCAGAGAAAAGGAATGTTATTAAGAAAATCATAAGGAAGACAACTACATTTGTAATACTGTATTTATTGATACTGTAAGTTTATGTTGTCTGTTTACAGGATAAATCATCTGTCATTATATTAATATTGTCCTATATGATACAGAAGAGTGTAGGCATATGTGTCAACTGGACATGAAAAATGAAAAGGTGATGTGATAAAGAAATTTGTATTTATTTACTGGTATAAGGATTCATGCATTGATAATGAAGAAGCAACACTATGATGGCTTGGTGGTAGCCTAGTGTAATTGATAGGATTGCTTCACAGTACCCTGCCCTATAGATGAATGAATTGTTACAGAAATTTTATGGCATACAGTATTATAGTCCTTAAAAAAACTAAGATTGTGGCATCAGGTCCCATCACTTCATGGCAAACAGGAGGGGGATAGGTGGAAGCAGTGACAGATTTTAGTTTCTTGGGCTCCAAAATCACTGCAGATGGTGACTGCAGCTATAAAATTAAAAGATGTTTGCTCCTTAAAAGGAAAGCTATGACAAACCTGGACAGCATATTAAAAAGCAGAGACAGTGCTTTGCTGACAAAGGTTCGTATAGTTAAAGCTATGGTGTTTTCAGTAGTCATGTATGTTTGTGAGAGTTGGACCATAAAGAAGAGTGGGCATTGAAGAATTGATGCTTTTGAACTATAGTGCTGAAGAAGACTCTTGAGAGTCTCTTGCATGGCAAGGAGATCAACCCAGTCAATCTTAAAGGAAATCGACCCTGAATATTCATTGGAAGGTCTGTTTGCTGAAGCTGAAGCTTCAATACTTTGGCCTCCTGATGCAAAGAGCCAGCTCTTTGGAAAAGACCCTGATGCTGGGAGAAATTGAAGGCAAAAGAAGAAAGGGACAGCAGAGGATGGCATGGTTAGATAGCATCACCACTCAGTGGACATGAGTTTTAGCAAACTCTGGGAGATAGCAGAGAACAGGGAAACCTGGCGTGCTGCAGTCTGTGGGGTTGCAAAGACTCAGACATGACTTAATGACTGAACAAAAGTAACATTGAGTCAATATTCATGTACAGGATTGTAAACATTATTACATTTTAAAAAATATGAGAGGCTGATACAAGGTTTCTCTGATTACAAGAGAGAGGCATACTACAGGTAATGTAACTCTTTGAAAGCAAAGTTATACATCAGTAATAAAGCTAACACATTGTTAATTTTATATTAAATATCACTTTATGTAAGGGTAGGCTATTCATTTCAGTATAAGTCTTGCCCATGATGTTCTAATAGTTAGGCAATGATAATGATGATGACACAAAAACATCTTATACAGTTCTTGCCATACAGTTATTAGATTTTCACAGAAAGACACACATATATACACAACAGGTAAGTTTATTAACTGTTGGCATGGTGACTATTTACTGTTAATTAAGTAGAAGTGGATCATGAAAAATGCCTTTATCCTCCTTGTCTTCACATTGAGTCAGCTGAGGAGGAAGAGGAGAAAGAAGGGGGGTTGGTCTTGCTGTTGCAGGGGTGGTGAGACAGAAGAGGTGGTGGAGGCTGATGAGGAAGCAGAGAATGTGACATTGTGGAAATACATCGTAATTTTTGTCTGACTTTTTTGCTTTTTCATTTCTCTAAAAATGTTTCTGTGTGGTACCAATCCGTCTCCCACCATGTGCTTTGGTTTCAGAGTGTGTATCATGAAGTCTCCATGTAAAAGAAATGAAAAAAGAGTCTTGAATAATCAGAACTCTTCTGCCAGATTGTCTTATATTAGTTTGTCTTATATCAGTGCTCATTGGCACTGGTTTGGAAGCACTCACCTCCATCAAGTCATCTTCTGTTAATTCCTGTGGTGTGGTGTCTGTTAGCTCTTGAATTTCTCTAAGATCCAAAACTTGAATCTCTTTACCCCCATCTTTTTGGGGCCATATTCACAATCTCTTTCATGATTTCCTTGATTGGCTCTGTCGTAAATCCTGTGAATTCATGCATGGCTTCTGAACACGGTTTTCTCCAGTGGGGATTTGTTGTTGCAGGTTTGATGGCTTTCTTGGCTTTTTCCCTAAGAGTGTTGGCATCTTCCATAGTGTAATCCTTCCTCCAGACTTACGTGATGTTCTCTCCATAGGGGCACTTGTGTATTGGTGATAATCCTTTCCATAGAATATCATGTGTAGGCTGATTCATGTCAATGTATGGCAAAAACCACTACAATATTGTAAAGTAATTAGCCTCCAACTAATAAAAACAAACAAACAAACAAAAAAGAATATCATGTATAATGCACCTTTAAGGTCCTTATGACCCCTGATCTAAAGGCTGAATTGGAGACGGGCTTAGAGGCAAGTAGACCACTAGATGCCTTCAGTGTTGAATTCATGGGGTTCTGGGTTGCCAGGGGCACTGTCTGATATGAAAAGAAGCTTAAAAAATAAGGTATTTCCTGACTTCAGGGACAAAGCATTGATGGAACCAATTCAGAGAAAGGGCCTTCTTTTTTTTTTTTTAATATCCAAAGACTGGTAGCTTCTGTTTTATCTTTTCCCTTCAAGGCTGGGGCGAGCAGCTTTATAGAGAAGGGCAGTCCTGGTCATAAACCTGACTGCATTTTCACAGAACAGTAGACTTAGTGTCTCCCTTCCTGCCTTACATCCTGGTTCTTGCTTCTCTTTCTTACCAATTAATGTCCTTTGTGGCTTTTTTTCCCCCTCCTCCAGATTAGGGCATTTTCATCTGCACTAAAAACCGATCAGGCAGATACTCCTTCTCCTCAATGATTTTCTTAATGCCATCTGGGAACTTGTCTGCTGCCTCTGCATTAGCAGAGGCTGCTTCTCCTGATATCTTGACAGTTTTTAAGCCAAACCTCTTTCTAAAATTATCAAACCATCCTTTGTTGGCATTAAATTCTCTAGCCTTATGTTCTTCACCTTCCTTTTGCTTTAAGTTGTATAATGACTTTGCTGTTTCTCAAATCGTCTCAGATAGGTATGTCTTTCTTATAGCAATCCTCCACCCACTTAAAAGTTGCATTCTCTTTTTTTTTTTTCATTTTAACAGTTTTTAATGAAAGCTGTAGACAAGATGACTTTATTCCTGCATCTTCTCAATTGTTTCTTCCTTATATTTGCCCTTGTCCTTTCCTACTTGATAAAAAAGTATTTTGCAAAAAGCGCTAGGTTTTTGCACCTGCTTGCATAGCTTCAGCTATGGCTTCATGAATTTCCTTTTCTTTTTTACAAAGGTCCTTAAACTGGCTTCGTTTATCTTGAAATGGTAGGAAATCACAGCTGCAGACTGCAGTCTCTGGTACCTATCAAGCAATTCAGTGCTTCTTGGGAGCACTTCCCAGCATCACTAGTGGCACTTCGTATGGGTCCCATGGTTGTTATTCAAGGTCTGTGGTATTGTGCTAAACTTGATGAAGAATACTCAAGAACTGCAAGAGATCACTTTTTACTATAGTATGCAATCACAGAGTTTGGCAAGCTTCCCGTGGTTACATATGTTTTCTTCCCACGTAAGCATTTTCATGGCCTCTCTGATGTGGCCTTTGAATCTTTTTGGGGAACAGGTGACAGGGAGTTCATCAGTTCTGCAGATAGTGTGTCCTACTCTCAAACACCTCCTCAGTTAACGTTTTCCTTATTGAACTTGAATCTATCTTTTGTATTTCTCTTTTTGTCCATTGTTGCTAAGAATGTGATTTACCCCCAAATGTGCATAGTATATTTCTTTTCCTACATTTTTTTCTTTACTGTGCTAAACATACCAAGTTTCTTTAGTTCTCTACATTTCAGACTTTCCACACTTCAACCCCCAAGTTAACCTTCTTCTGGATTCTAGCCTTTGTTTTTAAGAAAATTTCTCCCTCATTACATTTTATCATGAAACTTTTCAAACATATGGAAAAGTTGAAAGAATTGTACAGTGGACACCCATATTCTCACCACCTAGTTTCTATAGTTAACTTTTCATATATTAATTATGCAGCTCTTCACTTATTTCTCTATCCATCTCCTAATCTTTTTTTTTTTTTAAGCATTTCATAGTGAGTTGTAGATATCTAAACATTTCATCATACGTATCATGAATTAGGGGCTTCCCAGGTGGTGCTTGTGGTAAAGAACCCACCTGCCCATGCAAGAGACATAAGATACCACAGGTTCAATCCTTCGGGAAGATCCCCTGGAGAAGGGAATGGCAACCCATTCCATTATTCTTGCCTGGAGAATCCCATGGAAAGAGAAACCTGGCGGGCCACAATCCATTGGTTTGCAAAGAATCAGACACGACTGAAGCTACTTAGCCCACATGCATCTTGAATTAGAACTGAATATTTGTTTACAGTTTTTCTTTTTAGGTATGTTTATACACATTATTGTATAGAAATCTTAAGTGTACTATTCAGTGAGGTTTGATGAGTGAAACCCCTAACAAGATAGATATTTATCACCCCTAAAGTACCTACTGACCCCTCAAGATCAGTTCCCTGACCATTCTCTCAGGTGCAACCACAGTTTTGTTTTTTTCTATCACAGATTAGGTGTTTGCCTGTTTTAAAACTTCATGTAAATGGAATCATGTAGTATGTGTTGTGTTGTGTAAGGCTTCTTTCACTTAGCATGTTTCTGAGATTCATGTGTATTGCTTGTATTATTTAATTTCTTCCTTTTTATTGCTGAGTTGGATTCCAGTGTAGAAATATACCAATTTGTTTATTTTTCATCAATCCCCAGTCGTTGATGGACACCTAATTCTTTCTAATTTCTGTCTGTCTTGAATAAAGATAGTTCTGAACTTTCTTGTTTTTTTTAATTTATTTTTTAATTGAAGAATAATTGCTTTACAGAACCTTGTTTTCTGTCTGACATCAACATGAATCAGCCATAGCTGTGCATTTGTTCCCTCCCTCCTGAACCTCCCTCCCATCTCCCTCCCCACCCCACCCCTCTAGGTTGATACAAAGCCCCTGTTTGAGTTCCCTGAGACATACAGCAAATTCCCGTTGGTTATCAATTTTACATATGGTGATGTAAGTTTCCCTGTTACTCTCTCCATACATCTCACCCTCTCCTCCCCTCTCCCCTTGTCTATAAGTCTGTTCTCTATGTCTGTTTCTTCATTGCTCCCTTGCAAATAAATTCATCAGTACCATCTTTCTAGATTCCATATATATGTGTTAGTATACTATATTTAACTTTCTCTTTCTGACTTACTCTGTATGATAGGCTCTAGGATCATCCACCTCATTAGAACTGACTCAAATGTGTTCCTTTTATGGCTGAGTAATATTCCGTTGTGTATATGTTCTCTTGTTAGTTTTGTGAACAAATGTTTCATTTCCTTCGGTCAGCTCTCTAGGGGAGGAATCACTGGTCATACAGTAGCTGTATATTCTGAGAAATTGCCTTTTTCCAAAGGTCTTTTATATTCTTTTTAGAGTTCCAGTTGATTCATATCCTCATAAACATTTGGATTTTAGCTTTTTAATGCCCTCTTAAGAAGGGCTTTTATAGAAATGATCACAGTCCTCTAGAATTGATCTGAAGGCCAACCAAAAAAATTGAGGCCTTTTTCAGATTAATTGTTTTTAAGCCATGTTACCTTTTTGTGCACTTAATAAACTGATTTTTGAAAATCCTAAATGTATGACTTGTTTATCCCTGTTCCGTTTCATCCAGTTAATTTGAGAAAACTTAGAATTTCGAATCTGTCATTGGTTGGTTTGGTGATTCCTTCCAGCTTTGTATCATTTACAAATTTGAAAAGTGTGTTTTCTGGGTGTTTTCGGTTGTTAATGGCATTGCTGGTCCAAAGATAGAGTCCTTTGACACATTACTGGAGACTTCTCTCTTGACTCCATTCAGTAGGATAGGCCAGCAGACTATGAATTTATCTCATAAAATCATGTAGGACTTCCCTGGTGGTCCAGGGGTCAAGAATCCACTTACCAATACAGGGGACATGGGTTCAGTCCCTGGTGCGGGAAGATTCCACATGCATTGGGGCAACTAAGCTCATGCGCCGCAACTGCTGAGCCAGTTCCCTCAAGTCTGTGCTCTGCAACAGGGGAAGCCACTGCAGTGAGAAGTCCATGCCACCACAAACTAGAGAGTACCCCCTGTTCTCCGCAACTAGAGGAAGTCCGCACACAGCAACAAAGACCAGGGTGACCACAAATAATAAATAAATTTTAAAAAAAATTGCCTACCTTATGTTTTTGTTTGTTTTCCCTCTAGAATTTAAGCTTCATTCATGAGAGTTTCTGTCATATATCTGAGCATCTAGAACAGGGATTAAGGCATATAATTGTTGTTCAATAAATGTTTTTAAATGAATGAGTGAATCATGGATATTAATACATTTGAGGATTTTGTCAAAAGCCTTGCTAAAAATAACTCTCTTTGTTTTCCTGGAATTCCCTGTATTGCAAAATGAAACAAGTGTGTGCCAACAACATACTATTTGGCTTTTTTGCAGAAAAGGACATGAATGAACTGATGGAAGAGTCGTTTGAAACTGTGAGTAGTGATCTTTGAACGAGAACTCTGGACACGAAAGATGGATTCTCCAGCAAGCTCTGTCCTTTGGTCTCAGGGCCTTTCTCTCCAGAACAGTGGTCTGACCAGGTCTGACCAAGCCATTCCCCTGTCAGTCCATCCAGGAGAGAATATAGTGACAGGAGAATTTTGGTAACTAATGAACTTTGAATATCCATATCTTAGTAATGTTTTCCTTACGAGCTTTTACATAGCATCTTCAACTGTCACATCCTTAAAGATTGCAAACTAATTATAATTTCTTTTTTCATAAATTTCTCTCTTGAAAGATAATCTGATCATTTTGAGTTATCCATGCTCTGTCTTTACCATTACAAGTTGACCAAGTGAGAAAGTTTTTTTCTGGCATGAAAATTATGCCATGTGCTGGACTGGTTGAGCTCAGAAGTGAGAAGGGATCCAATGCAAGTTCTTTCTGTGTGCCAGCATTATTAAAGTCCTATAAACCAGTCTGCATTTTCCCCTGTCACTGTTGGAGTGACTTTTTTTTATTTTTTATTTTTTTGGTGTTGGAGTGACTTTTACATGCCCATTCCCCAAGAAAATCCTTCTTTTCCTTTGCCGTCAGTTTCAAGATGAGATGGGATTCTCCAGCATGGAAGATGACGGCCCAGAAGAGGAGGGACGTGTGGCTGAGCCTCGGCCTAACTTTAACACCCCTCAAGCCTTACGGTAGGCTAACCAAAGACCTTGAGACCTGGAGTAGAGGAAAAATGTATGTCTGAGAATGTTTGGAGAAGTTTTGGTTAACAGTTTCTCATCCCTGACTACCTCCTGTTACTGATATAAGGACGCTGAGCTCCATGGGGGTGTTGGGTGTGAAGTGAATAATTCTCCTTCTTATGGGGCAGTGCATCTCCAGACCAAGCTGTATCTGTTTGGGAAGGGAGAAAAAGCAGTAGCTGGCATCCACAGCAGCTTCTCCAGGTGAGTGGTGCTGGAGAGGTGTGTAGGACTCTGCGTGGCCAGCCACAGAAGCTACCCCAAAATTTAATATCCACTATGTCCCTTTTGTTCTTCTGTTTGCTGTTAACATCTAGTAAAAGTTAATGAACCTTTGTTATTCTCCAGGGCATTAATTGAGCAAACCATGAAGCGCCTGCAGTAATGCCCTGGAGTCTCAAAAGTGTATACTGCCCTTTTCACATGAATTAGCCCTTCTGTTGTCCCATCTAGAGGCTTTAATGCCCCCCATATTTGTGTTGAGTCTGCAGAGTTCACCCGTACTTTGTTGTTACCCACTCTCAGCAGCAGCATACTATCATTAGGTCCTGGCTAGATGTCAGGGCACGGTTTGTGCCGTGGGTAGAAAAAAGCAAACTCCAGGACTCACAGCCTTTAATTAGTCCTGTGCTTTCCCTTGACAGCATTACCTAACTAGAGAGCTTAGGATCCACCTGAGAGCTAGACCTTCAGGTAACGTGCAACTTACTGAAAAAGGCTAGGTATACTAACCAATGAGTAAAAGTCAGGAGTATCAGTCATCAATTCAGTCAGTTCAGTCACTCAGTCATGTCCGACTCTTTGTGACCCCATGGACTGCAACATGCCAGGTTTCCCTGTCCTTTACCAGCTCCCTGAGTTTGCTCAAACTCATGTCCATCAAGTCGGTGATGCCATCCAACCATCTCATCCTCTGTTGTCCCCTTCTCCTCCTGCCTTCAGTCTTTCCCAGCATCAGGGTCTTTTCCACTGAGTCAGTTTCTTGCATCAGGTGGCCAAAGTATTGGAGTTTCATTTTCAGCATCAGTTCTTCCAATGAATATTCACTCATATTCCATTATAATAAATACCATAATATAACCACAACAGAAATCTCGAGTTCCTTTTCCCCCCCCGACTTTGTTGAGTTTTAATTGATAGATAAGTTCTCAAACATTGAAAGTACACCGTGTGATGATTTGATATACATTATGTATTACAAAAGGATTTCACCCATGAAGTTAATGAATACTTCTGTCACATCACGTATTTACCGTTTTTCTTTTTTTGAGAACATTTTCAAGGTTTCTTAGAGTTTTTTTCTTTTTTCAATTTTATTTTTATTGATTTTTTTTTTAACACCAAAAACATTTTCTATTGTGGTATAGCCGATTAACAGTGTTGAGATAGTTTCAGGTAAACAATGAAGGGACTCAGCCATACATATACATGTATCCATTCTCCCCCAAAGTCCCCTCCCATCCAGGCTGGCACGTAACTTTGAACAGAGTTCCATGTGCTGTACAATAGGGTTTTGTTGGTTATCCATTTTACATATAGCAGTGTATACATGACCGTCCCAAATTCCTTAACTATCCCTTACCCCCCAGCAACCATGAGTTCCTATTTAAAGTCTGTGAGTCTCTTTCTGGTTTTTTTTTTTTTTTTCATTTATTTTTATTAGTTGGAGGCTAATTACTTTACAATATTGTAGTGGGTTTTGTCATACATTGACATGAATCAGCCATGGAATTACATGTATTCCCCATCCCGATCCCCACTCCCACCTCCCTCTCCACCCGATTCCTCTGGGTCTTCCCAGTGCACCAGGCCCGAGCACTTGTCTCATGCATCCCACCTGGGCTGGTGATCTGTTTCACCATAGATAATATACATGTTTTGATGCTTTTCTCTCGAAACATCCCACCCTCGCCTTCTCCAACAGAGTCCAAAAGTCTGTTCTGTACATCTGTGTCTCTTTTTCTGTTTTGCATATAGGGTTATCATTACCATCTTTCTAAATTCCCTATATATGTGTTAGTATGCTGTAATGTTCTTTATCTTTCTGGCTTACTTCACTCTATATAATGGGCTCCAGTTTCATCCGTCTCATTAGAACTGATTCAAATGAATTCTTTTTTTTTTTTTTTCTTCAAATGAATTCTTTTTAATGGCTGAGTAATATTCCATGGTGTATATGTATCACAGCTTCCTTATCCATTCGTCTGCTGATGGGCATCTAGGTTGCTTCCATGTCCTGGCTCTCTTTCTGTTTTGTAAGTAAGTTCATTTGTATCATTTCTTTTTAGATTCCAAATATAAGGCATGTCACATGATATTTTGGGGAAGGCAATGGCACCCCACTCCAGTACTCTTGCCTGGAAAATCCCATGGACGGAGGAGCCTGGTAGGCTGCAGTCCATGGGGTCGCCAAGAGTCAGACACGACTGAGCGACTTTACTTTCACATTTCACTTTCGTGCATTGGAGAAGGAAATGGCAACCCACTCCAGTTTTCTTGCCTGGAGAGTCCCAGGGACGGGGGAGCCTGGTGGGCTGCCATCTATGGGGTCACACAGAGTCGGACACGACTGAAGCGACTTAGCAGCAGCAGCAGCACATGATATTTCTCCTTCTCTGTCTAACTTACTTCACTCAGTGTGATACTCTAGGTCCATTCATGTTACAGCAAATGGCTTTGTTTCATTCTTTTGAATAATATTCCATTCTGTGTGTGTGTGTATACATATATATGTAGGTATATACATATGTATGTATGTATATACACACATGTATGTATATGTATGTGTGTGTGTGTGTGTGTACCCCTCATCTTCCCCTGAAGGAGGGCATGACAACCCACTTCAGTATTCTTGCCTGCAGAATCCCCAAGGACAAAGGAGCCTGGTGGGCTACAGTCCATGGGGTCACAGAGAGTCGGCCATGACCCAGGACAGCAGCAGACCACAGCTTCTTTATCCGTCCCTCTGTCAGCGGACATTTAGGTTGCTTCCACGTCTTGGCCATGGTAAACAGAGCTGCAGTGAACATTGCGGTGCATGCATCTTTGGGGGCCATGTTTTTCTCTGGGTATATGCCCAGGAGTGGGATTGCAGGGTCACATGGTAGCTCTGTTTTTATTTTTTAAAGAACTTCCATACTGTTCCTTAGAGTTTGTATTTGACCCACTTACTTCACACCATGTTTCATAGAAAAAAATTCTAGTGTAGCAGAATAGAATCTGAGCACCTATTATCATGGGATTTGATCAGTAGACCTATTTCATTTCCACTACACACCTCTGTGTGTCAATTTTTAAAATTTCGGAATTACATAACTACTTAAAAAATTCTTATTCAGTTCAGTTACCTTCTGGTATTCTGCTTAGGCTGCTGCTGCTTTTCTTTTAGCTGGAAATACAAACCTAGCTTATTATTTGATTATAAGTAAAATATCACATGGAAAGTAGGTTACTTGTGCTCCCCTTATCAACTGTCCATCGAGATAATGCTTCTTAGAATCAGGTACAGCTCTTTTTGCATTATACTTTTTTTCCTGCTTCTGTTCTTGTTCCTCTGCTAGGTATGCAGATACTCAAAAGAGTTTTCAGTTCTCAGTAAAACTGTACAGAGGACAGTCCTATGTCTATAGATTTTCATCCTGGGCCTGCCCATACTTGCAATAAATACTGTTAAAGGAAACATAATGTGTATCCCCAAGGGCTGTTGGAACAAAGTTATGATCATTTAACTATTGTACAATCTAGAGGATTTATTGAATTAGGATAACCTGCTAGTCATAGCTGCTTGAGCAGTTTGTATGCTGATTTCATAGAGTAGCGATTTTTGCTTAATCACTTGAGTGTTTTCTTCTGCGTCTACCTCAGAACTAGCATTTGGATTCTTACTTCAGCCCCTGACAGTCTCTATCTGTCTCTTACAAAGTGGGGCTGGGAGGGTAGCGATAGAAAGCTTGGAGGAGGAATTTAGAGGGCTAAGATATTTTCATGGACATGAGTAGGGTCACACTTGAACCAGTCTCTCACGATTCATCTAAGCTGCCATGTGCTTTAGGGCTTCCCAGGTGGCACTAGTGGTAAAGAACCTGCCAGCCAATGCAGGAGACGCAAGAAACGTGGGTTCAATCCACGTTTCAGGAAGATCGCCTGGAGTTAGGAAATGGCAACCCACTCCAGTATTCTTGCCTGAGAAATCTCATGGATAGAGGAGCCTTGTGGGCTACAATCTGTTGGGTTGCAAAGAGACAGGATGGAAGTGACTTAGCATGCATGTAAGCACCATATGTTTTAGTTTATGCCCTTTCTACTCCATGCTAGAAGGTCTCTGAGTTTTTATGAAAGGAAGTCAGGGCAGCCTGAATGACTAGGAGGTGGAGAACAGGAAAAGCTAGACCTGGGGTGGGAGTAGCAGCTAGCTTAGAGAACAGAGGCTGTGCTTTGGGAAGATTCTGTATCACCATTAAGAATAAGTCCCAGATTAATGTAACTGTCAGTGGGATGCAAAAATTGTGGATTCCCATTAGCTCCTTGGCTGCTTTGTTATCCAGACATTACCCTATGTTTAGATTTTAGTTTAATTTCACCTTCATTAGTATATTACTTAGCGTACTGATTGTAGGAGAATGGCAAGGGGATGATTCAGAACCATCTTATCTGAATCTATTTTGGGAGAAGATTTGGGTAGGCTAAGAGTTTGCCTCTTGGCTAAAGTGAGACTTGAGGATTAGCAGTAGATGGAAGTTGCTCAGACTGGCTTAGCCCATGGTAGGAAGGAACTGGATGTGTTTTGGATCCGTGAAAATATTCAAATCCAGCCATCTCCCTGTGGGGGATAGGTTTGAGGAACCACTGGCCAACTTACTAAATGAGCAACATTGCACCTTGAAGGAGCTACTTGAACAGCTGAAGATGAAAAAATCTTCAGCCAAACAGCAGCAGGAAGTAGAGAGGGTTAAACCCCAGAGGGAGAAGGTTCATCAGACTCTGATTCTAGACCCAGCACAGAGGAAGAGGCTCCAGCAGCAGATGCAGCAGGTAAGACTCTTCTTGGTAATGTTAATACTGGATCATCTTCATCTTTTGAGATGAAGCCAAAAATTAGCAGCTTGTGAAAGAAAGAAATAGATGTCTTGGTAACCATTGAAACCACAGGACCACAGCATCTTCACATCAGTCAGGACCTTGAAAAGTCACCATGTTCATGTCTTTATGGCTCAGATAAGAATGCATGTAAAAGGACTTTCCTGGTGGTCTAGTGGTTAAGACTCCAAACTTCCAATTCGGGGGGCACAAATTCTATCCCTGGTTCGGAACTAAGATCCCGCATGCTGCACAGCAGAGCCTGAAAAATAAATGAAAAAGAACGCTGTAAAATTTCAAAGAATCTTTAGTAATCCCTTCTGAATTGAACAGTCTTACGCCAGAGTAGTTTTTGTTCTTTCTAATCTCAGTTCCTCTGCTTTGAGGTTAAACTGCCTTTGATTCTGTCATTTTGCTGAAGTAGAGCATATCTGAGAAAAAAATTCATACTGAAATAACTTTGTTGTTCTCATAGTCTCCCTAGAAAGTGAAATGTGTTTGATAAAGTCACTGACATTGGTCTTCTGGGTTTCTGAGATGACAACATCATAACATGTCACACTGTATTATTTTCTTTCCCTTCCCAGCATGTTCAACTCTTGACGCAAATTCACCTTCTCGCCAGTTCCAACCCCAGTCTCAGTTCGGAGGCCAGTACCACCAGGATATTTCTTGTAAGGTTTCAGATACTCCTAAATCTGAAGAATTGTGTATTTAATTAGTTAGGAAGTCATTTCTCACAGATACCAAGTCATCATGAGCTATATGAATTCTTCTCTCCTGCAAGTTTTGGTAAATATTTGTGTGGCTTCCTATGCTTGCTGAGAAAACATAAGTTACTGCTTCCCAGGAAAGGACAGAGTGCGTATTCAATTTTCTAAAGACAATTCCTCTTACCTTTTTATTGGGTGCTCTTCCTACCTGTAGTTCCACCCATCTTAGGCTTTTGATACTTCTCTTCTTTTTATTGAATTCATTATTTATTAAGCTTGATATCATTGTTTTATGTATAAAATTAATTTTGCTTGTGGCATTTTGAAATATTTTGGAGGAAAGGCTTTTAATTTCAAAATTTTGGGAATTCCCTGGTGGTCCAGTAGTGTTGGATTCGTCGCTTTCACTGTCAGGGCCCAGCTTTATTCCCTTATTGGGGAGCTAAATAAGATCCCATGAGCAGCAGGGAATGGGCAAAAAATTCACATTTTAAAATCTGAACTTAAAAAAAAAAATCTGAACTTTGGGGCAGCAATAAGGATATTCTTTGCCTGTTGGGTAAGTCTCTGGAGTCTGAGTTGACTCATAATCAAATCTTCCTTGGATAGTCAATGGAGTATGTTTCTCTCTTATTGTGTTCAGAGGATCACGAGCAATACTTTATTCTGAGTGTTATTCAGAGAAACAAATAAAAAAATTATTTATTAATTTTTTAAGTAATGGCTCTCACTCTTGAGAATTTTAATTCCATCTGGGGAGCTAGAACATACATCCAAAAGGCTGAGGAACACTCAGACTGAGAATAAAACAGGAATAAATTAGTGTATCAGAGATCCTCAAATATCTGAAGATTTAGTAGAAGAGCTCTCTTAATGGAAAAACATTAATTATGAAAGATTTTATGATGATTTTAACCAATTTTATCCTATTGTAGGAAGGACAGTTTTTCTCTCAGAGTCTAAGAGCTACTGGTATCAATTGTCTGGAACTCACATCTCCTTTGTGTCCTGTTTTCTCAGAAAGAGCTGGGAACCTTTGCCCAAAGCTCCATCGCCCACCATCATCAGTTTAACCCCAAGTTTCAGACCTTGTTCCAACCCTGTAACCTGATGGGAGCTATGCAGCTCATTGAAGACTTCAGCACACAAGTCAGGGTTGACTCAAGTCCTCGTAAAACTGTCATGAAGACTGGTAGGGAACAGAAGGGTCCACTTTAAGTTTTTATTTGCAGTGTGAGTTGGGTGTCTTACCCCACATATCATTTCCTAGGGATAATTTCCTAGGGTTGGAAGAGATGGGTATT
Organism: Cervus elaphus; assembly: GCF_910594005.1. NCBI lineage: Eukaryota > Metazoa > Chordata > Mammalia > Artiodactyla > Cervidae > Cervus > Cervus elaphus. The sequence goes on from NC_057834.1 coordinate 38,072,875, forward strand.
TGTAATTTCTTTCTTCTCTCTTTTATCCTCCCTGTGTGTTCATTACCTAAGTTCTAGAACTAGGTAATAATACTGGGGTTTAAGTAGACGATGGAGTCAGTGAATAGGACAGGGAAGTGGGAGGTAGAGATGTGGGACTCATTGCTAATAATTGGACTTAAATAGATATGAGGGTAAGTATCAGGAGTCAGGTCAAGACCACCGATATCAGATAAAGATGGAAGTCAAGTGGTAAAGTGAGGTTATATTTAGGTTTTTACTGTCTTCTTCATTAACATCATTTTATTTCCCATAATAATTATAGTGGTGTCTCCATTTTGAGTGAAACATTGATTTGGGAGTTAGGAACAAAGTAAAAATGTTGTGCATTTGCCATGTTCAATAGTTTAAAGACATCTTCAGGTTTGGTTTCTACTTTCATTGGTTTAGTTTTTTTTTTTTTTGTGAAAATATTTCCTGTTCCCTTAAATCAAATATTTACTTCTCATTTCTTCCTGGTTTAACACATTAATTGTGGTTTGCTCTGGATTTGGACTTTGGTCTTCATTTTAACTCCCACTCTTATAATTTAATTGAATATAAGTACATTATGTCATAGACACTGATCTCAAACTGCGTTATTAGTTATATGTTGGTAATGAAAACTTAACACCAGACTACAGTTATGACTTGGGCTTCCCAGGTGGCTCTGTGGTAAAAGAATCCACCTGCCAATGCAAGAGACGCAGGAGACACGGGTTCGATCCCTGACTCGGGAAGACCCCCTATAGAAGGAAATGGGAACCCACTTCAAGGATTCTTGCCTGGAGAATCACATGGACAGAGGAGCCTGACGGACTACAGTTGATAGGGTTGCAAAGAGTTGGACACAACAGAGTACGCATGTGGTTATAACTTACATATATAGTGACCTGTGTTTTTCTTCTGGGGATATAAAGATTACATTTACAAAAGGAAAAATATGACTATAGAGGTGCTTATCTCTGAAAAGGCAGAAGTGCCTGGAATTGGGAGGCTTAGACAGCAAGACAGAAACAAATGAGACTGAATTGTCTCATTCTCTTTCTGATTTTTTTGTCCCAACCTCAGGAAGAATCTGGGAGAACTTAATGAAAGTTAAGTAAGAATAAGTGAAATTTGGAATACCAGAGTTGTGAGGGAGATTAAGGAAGTTGGAGTCTTATCCTGGAAGAAAGAAAACATTGTTGAAGTTCACTTACCTTTCAAGGATTTAAAAGGGAAAGGAGGTAAAAATTTTTTGACCATAGAGTATCTGCCAGGTGTTACTTGGCACTTTATAAGTGTTTATGTTATTTAGTGTGTTAAGTGTTCCACACAGGAAAGAAAAAGACAATCAACTTTTAATAACGTTGAATGGGACTCCTTTTAGGTACATGTTAGGCTGAGAATGATTGTGCAAACTTTGGGGAGAGGGGTATGTGGGTGGATACACACGTTATTTAGGGTCACCTCTCTCTAAATGCCAAAATGCATTCAGAAGCTTTTGTGAAGCCCTCTTTTGTTCTGGAATTTCATTTACAATGAATTTTCTTCTTACAGCCTATAGATTGCCCTATTTGCCAAAGCAAGTGGCTTGGATCCTAGCCACAAGCAAGGTTTTCATGTATCCAGAGCTACTTCCAGTGTGTTCTCTGAAGGCCAAGAATCCCCAGGTTAAGAATTTCTTCACCAAGGCAGAGGACAGGTAAGGACTTAGTGTAGCAGAGAAGAAAATCAGAAGATTTGTGTAATAAGAAATGGAAACAAAAGACAAAGAAAAGCCATGTAGATGGACACAGTTCTATAGTATTTTCCTGTTCCAGCAGTGCTCTTTTTAGGGATTACGTATACATTTTGGAAACATTTTATGTTGTAATTTGTGTTTTGTTTATCATACAAACTAATCTGACAATACTGTTGGAGGAAAATTTTAAAGAAAAAACATTTGTATCCATTATCCTCACCAGCCCAAAGACAATGAGTTTTTCTTTTTTATTTCATACATAATTATTGGCAATTTGAGTTTAATTTTGTTTTGCTTTTTTTAGCTTAACTTCTTGAAATTGTTTTTCTATGTGCCATAGTGTAGCATTGTCTTTTTTTTTTTTTGTCTCTGTATATTGTCCTTCCAGGCAGGATTAATGGCCCTATCATAGTCCTTTTATTTGCCTCTTTTCCCTCCTTCTGTTGTTTGGCTGTTCTAAGTGAGGCTTCACCAAGGATCTTTGTGTATAGAACTTTTGAAACTCTTTGAGTTTATCTCTTTGGGTAAATTCTCAAGAGTGAGATTATTTGATAAAGGTTTGCCATCAGCAAATATGTATACAGGTAACTAATTGAGTATGTGATGTTGGGAGGTACTGTTGGTATGGATTTAATATGTTTAACATGGTGCCCAATATTCATTTTATATTTGTTTTATTAGAGCCATTCTCCTTCCCTCAAACTTTGTTTTTATGATTGCTATAGAACACATCATGTTGTGACATTTATTAGCAATTTATGCCTGGTTTTGCCTCTTATCACTTGATGGGAATACCTCACTGAGTCTTACTTGCATAGTACTTCTTAGCATTCAGTGAATATCTGAAATTTTCTATTGAGTTTCCATTAACTTGTACAAGAATTAGCTATAAAAAATCTGGGTTGCAGAATGTGGAGTTCGTCTGGGAGGCTTTTCAGCAGGATGGACTGTCAAGTGAGACTGAGTGTCCCCGCCCCCTTCTCAGTTTGTTGGCTTTAGGCCTGAAGCACTTTTTTAAAGGGACCCATTTTCCCAAGCCTCTGATCAGCAAGTACCTTCTCACTTGCAAGACTGCCCACCAGCTGACAGTGAGAATCAAGAACCTCAACATGAACAGAGCTCCTGACAACATCATTAAAGTAAGTGCTCCCTGCACGCTCCGCCGGGCACCTTGGCTGAGTGCAGCCTTTCCTTTTCTTTTTCTCAGATTCAGTGAATAGCCTTTTATCTAACGCTAGTCCCTCCTAACTGCACACTAGCCCTCTTTTCCTTTCTAAGGTCATTGATCTATTCTTTTTGTATGGAGTATCATCTTCTTCCCCTGTCATGGATATTTTTGCTAAATGTAAAACTGTTCAAATGTAAAAATACTCCTCAAATTTGTTTTCCTTTAGTTATTTATTCTCTTCTTCCACTCTAACCTTCTTCAAAGGGTAGGCAACAATCCACTTATATCCTTCTTAATTCTTTTAATTTAGATGTTTATATCAAAGTTATAAAGTATACTTTATATACTTTATAAAGGGGTCCCCAGCCCCCAGACCACAGACTGGTACTGGTCCATAGCCTGTTGGTAACTGGCTACACAGCAAGAGGTGAATGGCAGGCTAGTAAGCCAAGTTTCCTCTGTATTTACTGCCATTCCCTGTTGCTTGTATTAATGCCTGAACTCCACCTCCTGTCAGATCAGTGGTGGCATTAGATTCTCATATGAGTATGAACCCTATTGTGGACTGTGCGTGTGAGGGATCTAGGTTGCCACCTTCTTATGAGAATCATCCTAAAACCATCCCTTGGGTCTCCTCACCCCCATCCTGTGGAAAAACTGCCTTCCACAGAATTGGTCTCTGGTGCCAAAAAGGTCAGGGACTACTGCTGTAAAGAGTTAAATACCTCTGTGAGTCTTGTCATGAAAAGCAATCATTTTTCTCCCTATTTCCTGCTAGGCAAGATTTCTGCAGGGATGGTACATTTACCTCTAATCTAGGATCTAGGTAGAATGCTTAGAATTGCTATCACTTGACTTTCCAGATTTGCGCCTTCTCTATTAAACTGAAACCATGGAAGATGAAGACAGTTCTCTCCACACTCTCTCACTGCTTCACCGCAGTTATATCACAGTATAAGTTGGATTTTTTCCAGAGTTTACATTATAAACAGTATAAAAACTCCTGACAGCTGATCCATGTAGTGTATCATGATTACTTTGCTTTTCCTGCTGAATATTTTGTTTCTCCTGGAGTTAATAATTGCATTTTTGGAGGGTGAGTGGGACTTGGTTTTATTATGTATCTATTATCAGTTTAACATTGAAGTCTGCTTAAGTTTTATAAATCTCTTTTCAGTGTGTTCAGGTATTTTAGGGTCTCGGCTGTCACCTTCATCGTCCTGAAGAAGTCCTTCCCAGGGCGCTCTGATCCGGCTCCACTCTGCCCATGCTGCTCTCTTGGCTTGCTGCACTAATGTCTTTGGCTTTTTCTTCACGATTTTCCTGGAGTTTTGTTTCACCTCTTACTTGTGTTGGATCCTCTTATTTCTGTCTTTTTTTATTTTTTGTTAATAATTTTATTTATTTATTTTTTGGCTCTGCTGGGTCTTTGTTGCTATGTGGGCTTTTCTCCAGTTGCGGCGGGCAGGGGGATGCGCTCTCGTTGCAGTGGCGTCCCTCCTCGCTGAGCACGGGCTCTGGGGTGTGCGAACTTTCATGGTGGCAGTTCAGGGGCTGAGGATTTGCGGTTCCCATTCTCTGGAGCACAGGTTTAGTTGCTCTGTGGCGTGTGGGATCTTCCCGGATCAGGGATTGAACCTGTGTCTGTGTCTTCTGCATTGGTAAGTGGATTCTTAACACTGAGTCACCAGGAAAGCCCTCTTTTTTTTAAAAGAAAAGAGTTGTTTTTGACTGAGCTGGGTCTTTGTTTTGTGCAGATTTTCTCTAGTTTTGGAGGGCAGGTGCTTCCCTTTAGTTGTGGTATATGGGTTTCTCTGACACGGTTTCCACTGTTTCCCCATCTATTGCCCGTGAAGTGATGGGACCAGATGCCATGATCTTAGTTTTCTGAATGTTGAGCTTTAAGCCAATTTTTTCACTCTCCTCTTTCACTTTCATCAAGAGGCTTTTTAGTTCCTCTTCACTTTCTGCCATAAGGGTGGTGTCATCTGCATATCTGAGATTATTGATATTTCTCCCAGCAATCTTGACTCCAGCTTGTGCTTCTTCCAGCCCAGCGTTTCTCATGATGTACTCTGCATATAAGTTAAATAAGCAGGGTGACAATATACAGTCTTGACGTACTCCTTCTCCTACTTGGAACCAGTCTGTTGGTCCATGTCCAGTTCTAACTGTTGCTTCCCGACATGCATATAGGTTTCTCAAGAGGCAGGTCAGATGGTCTGGTATGCCCATCTCTTTCAGAATTTTCCACAGTTTATTGTGATCCACACAGTCAAAGGCTTTGGTGTAGTCAATAAAGCAGAAATATTCGTTTTTCCGGAACTCTCTTGCTTTTTCGATGATCCATAGGATGTTGGCAATTTGATCTCTGGTTCCTCTGCCTTTTCTAAAATCAGCTTGAACATATGGAAGTTCACAGTTCACATATTGCTGAAGCCTGGCTTGGAGAATTTTGAGCATTACTTTACTAGCGTGTGAGATGAGTGCAATTGTGCGGTAGTTTGAGCATTCTTTGGCATTGCCTTTCTTTGGGATTGGAATGAAAACGGACCTTCTCCAGTCCTGTGGCCACTGCTGACTTTTCCAAATTTGCTGGCATATTGAGTGCAGCACTTTCACAGCATCATCCTTTAGGACTTGAAATAGCTCAACTGGAATTCCATCACTTCCACTAGCTTTGTTCGTAGTGATGCTTCCTAAGGCCCACTTGACTTCACATTCCAGGATGTCTGGCTCTAGGTGAGTGATCACACCATCGTGAGTATCTGGGTCCTGAAGATCTTTTTTGTACAGTTCTTCTGTGTCTTCTTGCCACCTCTTCTTAATATCTTCTGCTTCTGTTAGGTCCATACCATTTCTGTCCTTTATTGAGCCCATCTTTGCATGAAATGTTCCCTTGGTATCTCTAATTTTCTTGAAGAGATCTCTAGTCTTTCCCATTCTGTTGCTTTACTCTATTTCTTTGCATTGATCGCTGAGGAAGGCTTTCTTATCTCTCCTTGCTATTCTTTGGGACTCTGCATTCAAATGGGAATATCTTTCCTTTTCTCCTTTGCTTTTCGTGTCTCTTCTTTTCACAGCTATTTGTAAGGCCTCCTCAGACAAGCATTTTGCCTTTTTGCATTTCTTTTCCATGGGGATGGTCTTGATCCCTGTACAATGTCACGAACCTCTGTCCATAGTTCATCAGGCACTCTGTCTATCAGATCTAGTCCCTTAAATCTATTTCTCACTTCCACTGTATAGTCATAAGGGATTTGATTTAGGTTATACCTGAATGGTCTAGTGGTTTTCCCTACTTTCTTCAGTTTAAGTCTGAACTTGGCAATAAATAGTTCATGATCTGAGCCACAGTCAGCTCCCGGTCTTGTTTTTGCTGACTATATAGAGCTTCTCCATCTTTGGCTGCAAAGAATATAATCAATCTGATTTCGGTGTTGACCATCTGGTGATGTCCATGTGTAGAGTCTTCTCTTGTGTTGTTGGAAGAGGGTGTTTGCTATGACCAGTGTGTTCTCTTGGCAAAACTCTACTAGCCTTTACCCTGCTTCATTCCGTACTCCAAGGCCAAATTTGCCTGTTACTCCAGGTGTTTCTTGACTTCCTACTTTTGTATTGCAATCCCTTATAATGAAAAGCACATCTTTTTTGGATATCAGTTCTAAAAGGTCTTGTAGGTCTTGTTAGAACTGTTCAACTTCAGCTTCTTCAGCGTTACTGGTTGGGGCATAGGCTTGGATTACTGTGATATTGAATGGTTTGCCTTGGAAACGAACAGAGATCATTCTGTCATTTTTGAGATTGCATCCAAGTATTGCATTTCAGACTCCTTTGTTGACTATGATGGCTACTCCATTTCTTCTAAGGGATTCCTGCCCACAGTAGTAGATATAATGGTCATCGGAGTTAATTTCACCCATTCCAGTCCATTTTAGTTCGCTGATTCCTAGAATGTTGACATTCACTCTTGCCATCTTCTGTTTGACCACTTCCAATTTGCCTTGATTCATGGACCTAACATTCCAGGTTCCTATGCAATATTGCTCTTTACAGCATTGGACCTTGCTTCTATCACCAGTCATATCCACAACGCGGTATTGTTTTTGCTTTGGCTCCATCCCTTCATTCTTTCTGGAGTTATTTCTCCACTGATCTCCAGTAGCATATTGGGCACCTACCGACCTAGGGAGTTCCTTTTTCAGTATCCTATCATTTTGCTTTTTCATACTGTTCATGGGGTTCTCATGGCAAGAACACTGAAGTGGTTTGCCATTCCCTTCTCCACTGGACCACATTCTGTCAGACCTCTCCACCATGACCCGTCTGTCTTAGGTGGTCCCACACAGCATGGCTTAGTTTCATTGAGTTAGACAAGACTGTGGTCCGTGTGATCAGTGTCAGACTTTATTTTTTTGGCCTCCAAAATCACTGAAGATGGTGATTGCAGCCATGAAATTAAAAGACTCTTACTCCTTGGAAGGAAAGTTATGACTAACCTAGATAGCATATTAAAAAGCAGAGACATTACTTTGCCAACAAAAGTCCATCTAGTCAAGGCTATGGTTTTTCCAGTGGTCATGTATGGATGTGAGAGTTGGACTGTGAAGAAAACTGAGCACCGAAGAATTGATGCTTTTGAACTGTGGTGTTGGAGAAGACTCTTGAGAGTCCCTTGGACTGCATGGAGATCCAACCAGTCCATCCTAAAGCAGATCAGTCCTGGGTGCTCACTGGAAGGACTGATGCTGAAGCTGAAACTCCAATACTTTGGCCACCTCATGTGAAGAGTTGACTCATTGAAAAAGACCCTGATGCTGGGAGGGATTGGGGGCAGGAGGAGAAGGGGACGACAGAGGATGAGATGGCTGGATGGCATCACTGACACGATGGACATGTGTTTGAGTAAACTCCAGGGGTTTGTGATGGACAGGGAGGCCTGGCATGTTGCGATTCATGGGTTTGCAAAGAGTCGGACACGACTGAGCGACTGAACTGAACTGAACTGATGGGTTTCTCATTGCGATGGCCTCTCTTGTTGTGGAGTACGGGCTCTAGGCTGCTCAGGCTTCAGTAGTTGCAGTGTATTGGCTCTGGAACACGAACTCAGTAGTTTTGGTGAATGGGCTTAGTTGCCCTGTGACATGTGGAATCTTCCAGAAGTAGGGAACATACCTGTGTCTTCTGCACTGTCAGGCAGGTTCTTAACCTTTGGACCACCAGGGAAGTCCAGATCCTCTTATTTCTTTAACCCCACATCTCTTTTCCCTTGTTTTAGTGGAGCACATCCTAGTAGCATTCTGAGGTTGAGTGCTTGAGAAACAAATTTTTAGATTTAAACTGCTTGTATTCATCGTGTATTATGACATGACATGACCCATATTATAATTTCCTAGTTTGCTATTGTACTGTATACCTGTTTTGTATATATAACTATTGTTACTGTGTAACAAGTGTACATAAGACCTGTCTATGAATCTATATTTACTCAAAATTAAAAGTTTGAACTATGTCTGTATGTCTGTTCTCCCACATCAGTGGGTCTAACATTCTAGGTTGAAAATCACTTTTATCAGAACACTTTAAGGACTCCATTTTCTTCTAGCTTCTAGCACTGGCTCTTTAGAAATTTGATGCCCTTTTGACTACTGAACCTTTTTATGATACGTGATTTTTTCTCTCCCTCCGGCAGTACGTAGGATTTTTCCTATTTCTTCAGTGTTTTGAAATTTCAAGATAATATGCCTTACTATGTGTCTAGTGTTACTAATTATGCCAGGTACTTGATAAACTTTACTTCAGAAAATTATAGGTTCTGGTTTTAAAACTCCTATACTCCTATCTACTGTGATACTAGGACTTTTATCTCGGGCTGCTCTGTCGTGAACTCTGCCCTTAAATGTCCGTGTTACACAGTGGTTTTGCAGCATGGGGTCTCCCCCAGATTCATGATTGTTGGTGTTCTGTCTCTTCATGATTTTCAGATCTGTGTCTTTGGCCCAGATTTCTCTTCAGAGGTCCAGAGTAGTGAAGTCAACTGTTTCTAGGAATTCTTGGCTCAGTTGCCTCACTGACTCCTCAGACTGAGCTGTATGTCGCTCTGCAGCCTCCGATTGTTGCCACTGCTACCACCACCAACAGCTAACTCCCCTCCCCCAATTACACTTTATTGGATCTGTTCTTTGTGTACATTACTGACTAGACATAATCTCGAGCTATAAACCTAGGAGTTGTCCTCGACTCCTACTTGATCCTTACCATCTGTCTGTCTGTCACTAAGTCCTCGGCATTCTTCCTCTGTTTCCTGCTCTGTTGCCCGTGGCCTTGGTTCAGCACCTGAACTAAGTTGCACCTACATTAATGTAGTATTTTTCTAACAAGTGTCTCTGATTCAGGCTCCACTGATTCCATCCTTCACATTGCTGCCACAGCCACCTTTATTCCTTTAGCGTAGAGTGCAGACGGCTTGGCATGTGCAGAAGGCCTCTCCTGTTTGCCTCTGACAATTCTTTGACAGTAACCAGACTGATCTCTTTGTGTTCTTTAAACACATTTGTGATTTTGAAAATGAAGTATATTTTGTCCTCCCTTGCTTCATTTAGCAAACTCTGTTTCTTTAAGGTTTATTTGTAGTTGGACCTAGTCCAGAAAAATCTTAAATTTCTATGTTTGAGTTCTGTGTCATTTTTTGTGCACATCTGTAACCTTTCTTACATAGAATGTTATTAGTGGTTTCTTTCTTTTTTAAAAAAATTTTTGGCATCATGGGTCTTTGTGCAGGCTTGATCAGTAGTTGTGATGTGCAGGTGTAGTTGCCCTGAGGCATGTGAGACCTTAGTTCCCTGAGCAGGCATTGAACCCTAGTCCCCTGCATTGGAAGGCGGATCGTTCATCACTGGGCCACCTCATCGTTGGTTTCTACTTGACTGTCTCTTCCACTGTGAGCTCCTTGAGAGCAGGAACTGCCTCCTTATTTGTATGCTTGGCTTGTAGCACAGTGCCTAGTGCTTATTGTCAGGGTAAGCTCAGTTCCCCTCTTCATTCACTCTTAAAAGTGAGCTGTCTCAGTCTCTCTGTTCTTCTTTCCTTCCCTCCCAAAGTTCCTTGCACCATTATTTGCCTAAAAGGAAGCTTCCATGTGGTCAGGATAAGGATTAATAAGGCACTTCCATTTGCAGGAACAAATTTTAGATAAGATGATTCTGACCATCTGCTTCCCTTTCTCTGTGACCTAAACTTTTCCCTTCCTGGTGACCAGAATGGAGCTTATCAGAAAATACTAAGTAGTAATAAAATATTTATTAATTGGAGATTAGCTTAATTTGAAATGCAGAGCAGTCACTATATGCTGTTTGTGTATATATATATATGTATGTGTGTGTGTGTGTGTCTCAGACCATGGCCCACCACACTTCCCCAACTGATGAATGCAGTGTTTCTGGAAGGAATGTGACTCATGCTTTATTTCTTCACACTCAGTTTTATAAGAAGACCAAACAGCTGCCCATCTTAATGAAGTGCTGTGAAGAGATCCAGCCGCATCAGTGGAAGCCGCCTGTAGAGAGGGAAGAACACCGGCTTCCATTCTGGTTAAAGGTACAGCCCTCCTCCTCGGTGTGTTGGGAGCAGAAGGTCACCATAAGCCCGGCAAGAACATCAAGGAAGGGCTGCTTTCCATCTCTGCTGCTTTAGCTGTAGAACTAGGACTTAAGAAATCTTCCATCACCATTCCTCTCCTATTTCTCCACCCCACTTCACCCTGATGATTCTCTAACCTTTTAAAAATAGTGGTTAACATGATAGTTTCTTAAAGGAAATTCAGAGGAGAGTTTCTAGAGTAAAAAATCAGGATGTAGTCTTTTTAGAAATATCTGTTATCCTGCAAAAAAAATCCTTCTTAAAAAGATGTCTTGAGACTGTCCTGGAAAGGCACATAATATCTAGAAAACCCAGTTATTTTTTAATTTTTCTCTGATTCTGGCATGGGCTAGATCTGAGTGTTCTTATTCCCAATAGGCCAGTCTACCGTCCATCCAGGAGGAACTGCGGCACATAGCTGGTGGTGTCAGAGAGGCAGGAAATGTGACCGGAACCACTGAGATCAACTCAGACCCAGGCCTGGGAAAAGGCAGCTCGGAACTGGAGAGTGAAACTCGGTATCCACTGCTACTGCCTGAGGGTGTAGTCCTGAAGCTGAAGCCAGTTGCCAACCGTTTTTCTAGGAATGCCTGGAGACAGAAGCCGTGGTCAGCCCTGAAACCTCTCCTTATCAGGCCCAGTCCCTGTTTCCAGCCTAGCTTCAGCTCTGAGAAGACACCAGCTAGGTCAGCTCACTCAGAAGCCCCTCCAAGCAAAATGGTGGTCCGGATTCCTCCCCTGATCCAGCCAGCCACGGTCTTACAGGCAGTGCCAGGTGGCCCTCCTCTGGGGGTCCCCAGGGGGGACAGTTTTGAGTCTCCAGCAGCACTGCCAGCTACAGCTGCTGAGGCCAGGACCAGCTTCCCTCTGCCTGAGCCGCAGACCCTGCTCTCCTCCGCCCCTGTGCCGAAGCTAATGCTGCCTTCACTTGCTTCTTTGAAGTTTTGAAAGCCATGTGTGAAACGGAGAGCCTCCAAGAGAAAGGGACCCAAGGCCTCTCTCTGTCTGAAGCCTGCCCCTCTCATCCACCCTGCGCCCGTGTTCTTCACTGTCCCCGCCACCACTGTGAAGGTTGTGAGCCTCGGCAGCGGCTGCAACATGGTGCAGCCTGTCGGTGCAGCGGTGGCCCGGAGTCCTCAGACCATCCCCATCACCACCCTGCTGGTTAACCCTACTGCCTTCCCCTGTGCGTTGAACCAGCCCCTTGTGGCCTCCTCCATCCCTCCCTTAATTGTCTCTGGCCCCTCTGTGAATCTCTCTGTACCATCCACCCCTAAAGATAAAGCCCCCGTGAATGTGGACACAGGTTGTCCTTTGGCTGAGGGGAAAAATGCCTTTCCAGGCCTCGAACCCAAAGTAGAACCTCGGGAACCGTCTCCTGTCTGTGCTGCCGTCTTCCCCAAAGAGGAGCACAGCCCAGGGCCTCCAGCTACAGACAGAGCGTGCCAGGAGCAGCTGTCGGAGAGCAGTGCCTGTGGCTGGACCACTGTGAAAACAGAGGAGGGGAGGCAGGCCCCTGAACCCCTGCCTCAGGGCTTCCGGGAATCTCTGCACACTTGCCCTGAGGATTTAGAGGAAATCGTTAAGACGGAACCTAAAGACCCTGGGGAGGACATCTATGGTAGATCCCTGGATCAAGATATCCATTATGAAGTCAAAGAAGAACACTGGGGAACTGGACACTGGCTTCCCAAGTGAGGAGTCAAGAGGGTCTAGAGAGGTGAAGGAACAGGCCTACAACAGGAGGAGGAGTCATCCAGCTATTGCTGCTGCTGCTGCTAAGTCGCTTCAGTCGTGTCCGACTCTGTGCGACCCCATGGACGGCAGCCCACCAGGCTCCTCCGTCCATGAGATTTTCCAGGCAAGAGTACTGGAGTGGGGTGCCATTGCCTTCTTCGATCCAGCTATTAGGTTGGTGCAAAACTAATTGCACTTTCATATTGTTGAACTTCGCTGTTTGATATTGGAATACATTCTTAAATAAATGTGCGTATTTTTATACATCATTTTAACCTGAATTTCTTGTTTTATGTTTTTTGCTAATGACATTACTTGCTGTGGATTTTATGTTTATTTTAGACTAGGAAATGATGTTAGTCAAAAAGCAAATTGTTATTTGAGTTTGAAATGGGTGGTAAAGCAGTGGAGACAACTCACAACATCAACAGTGCATTTGGCCCAGGAATTAATGAATGTACAGTGCAGTGGTGGTTCAAGAAGTTTTGCAAAGGAGATGAGAGCTTTGAAGATGAGAAGTGTAGTGGCTAGCCATCAGAAGTTAACAACCAGTGGAGAGCAATCATTGAAGCTAATCTTAGAGCTATAGGAGAAGTTACCAAAGAATTCAACATCAGTCTCTATAGTTGTATGACATTTGAAGCAAATTGGAACAGTGAAAAGCTCAGTAAGTGGGTATCTCATGAACTGACCACAAATCAAAAATATTGTCATTTTGAAGTGTCGCTTTCTCTTACTGTGTGCAACAACAATGAACCATTTCTCGATTGGACTGTGACATGTAATGAAAAGTGGATTTTATATGACAACCGATGAGGACCAGCTCAGTGGTTGGACTAAGAAGAAGCTCCAAAACACTTCCCAGAGCTAAAATTGCACCCAAAAAAGGCCATGGTCACTGTTTGATGGTCTGTTGCCCATCTGATCCGCTACAGCTTTCTGAATCCCGACAAAACTGTTATATCTGAGAAGTATGCTCATCAAATCAGCGCGATGCACCAAAAACTGCAATGCCTGCAGTCAGCATAGTTCAACAGGGCCCAATTCTTCTCCATGACAGTGCCTGACCGCACATCGAACAACCAACCCTTCAAAAGCTGAACGAATTGGGCTATGAAGTTTTGCTTCATATGCCATATTCCCCTAACCTCTCACCAACCGACTGCCACTTTTTCAAGCATCTCAATAACGTTTTGCAGGAAAAATGCTTCCATAACCAGCAGGAGGCACAAAATGCTTTCTAAGAGTTCTACTCCTGAAGGATGAATTGTTATGCTACAGGAATAAACAAACATATTTGTCAAAAAAAAAACAAAAACAAAAACATATTTGTCATTGGCAAAAATGTGTTGATTTTAATAGTTCATATTTTGATTAATAAAGGTGTGTTTGAGCCTAGTTATAATCATTTACAATTTACAGTCTGAAACCACAATTACTTTTTCATTAACCTAATAAAATCCTTTCAGCTTCTCATGAGCCTCCTGATGTAGGAAATTCAAGAGATGTAACCAAAAGGTCCCCAAGGGATACTTCATCCTCCACTGACCCTGAAATGGTAGCCCCCCAAGGAAGGGGGGGCTTCCTTCCCCAAGGAAGCCTGAAGACTTATCTAGAGTTGATGGTCAGTCAGTGGGACCCAGCTGGGCCAGAAACTGCAGGGAGAAGGATGGGCCAGAGGAAGAAGAGGACTTTGACGACCTTACCCAGGATGAGGAAGACGAGATGTCATCAGCTTCTAAGGAATCTGTGCTCTCTGTCCCAGAACTCCAGGTAAGACTTGGGCAATATTCTTCAATATTTTGTGGATTCAGTAGTAGATTTAATTTATTGCTGGCCACCTGCTTGCTTTTTGCACTAGAGATAGTCCTAAAATCATTTTTGTCTTTGGTGAGAGGAGAGGGAAAGAGTTAAATGTTCCTTATTATATTTGATTTAAGCTCATTTACATTAAATTGAATCACCTGAGCACAATGTAAATAACCACAAAAAAGAAAAAGGATCATAAGCATGGACCCTGGCAAAGGACAATTATCTTCAGGGAGATGTTTCAAAACACATCTGCTCAGGAATTCCCTGATGGCCCAGTGATAAGGACTTGCCACTTTCACTGCTGGAGCCTGGCATCAGTCCCTGGTCAGGGAACTTAGATCTCTTAAGCTGCACAGCGCGGCCAAAAAAATGAAAAGGAGAGGAAAAAAAAAAAAAAAACCCTCCAAAATCCCAGGAAAAAAACCCATTGGCTTCCAACCTCCCTCACAAATTAATTAACATCAGTTCCTTCTGAAAAACTCTATAAGCAGCCCATGGTAAGCCATTATATCCCTCATGCATACTGTTTGGGGGTTTTTCAGTAAACAATGGAGAAACTGACTTGGTTCACATCTGAAAAGTACATGAGTCAGGAGGGTGAGTCTGAGGAAGAGAACTCCCAGAAGAGAACTCAGCCTGAGAAAGAAGAGTAGGAAGAGGCAGAAATAATTTGCAGAAACAGGATGAAATGATGGACGAAGCCATTGGAGACCCTGCCAAGAAGCCACCTGTTAGCTGTGCCTCCCCGAAGACCGCTCCAGAAGTAGAGACCAGCAGGACCCCACTGGGTGAGTAGGACAGGCCTGAGTGGGGACAGGTCTCAGGAGGCCTCATTGACTCAGGGACATGTGCAGAGTGACAGGCTTATAAAACAGGTTCCAGTTTTCAGAAGAAATCCTTTGGATCCCGCCTGCCAGTCTCCCTACTCCCAAATAGATGTTTAACCTCTGCCATTGCAGAAAAGAGATTCTCAGAAATTAAAAATTTGTCTCTCATCAGCTGCTAGATTTCTACTCTGTTCATGCAGGGTTTCCTACTGGTTCTTAATTCATCAGTCATATATGAGGCCCAGAGCAATGTTTATTTCAGAAAGTACTGCCTGTTCCTCACCAGGACATAGTTCTTTGAGAGCCCAGCATCAGACCACACTTAGACTTCTGTGTTCAATATGCAGTAGCTAAGCATCTAATTATTATCCCAGTTAATGCAGTCATGCTATCGACTCTCCATAGAGCTGACTTGACAGGGACAGATGTCACCTATCCTAGCATTTTTCCAGCAGCTTTTCTGCCAAGTTATTATGTAGTTTTGAATAGGACTTGGATGGGGGTGGGGTGCCGCTGGTGGGTTGGGGAGAGCAGAGGGCGCAGGTACAGAAAAACAGCTATATGCTAAGGAGAGAGCATCAAAGCTGCAGGAAAGGGCTGGAGTAATCATTGAGCTTGTAGCAAGCAGGGCAGTCGGGCCCGGGCCAGCAAGGACACCTCCAAGCTGCTGTTGCTATATGGTGAGGACATCCTCGAGTGAGATCTACTCCAGGAACAGAAAGATTTGGCCTTTGCTCAGGCTTATCTGACCACGGTAGGCAAATGCTGCTTCCTGTTCCTGCCAGCCCCTCTGAACAAGACTGCTTTTCCTTCAGGGGAGATGTTTTTAAAATAAAGTCTGCCTTTTAGGCTGCACAACAGCCTTCTATGCTTCTGCCTTTGTTTTCCTAGAAATATCAAAAGGGCTGTGAGTGAACCACAAAGACACCAAGTTTAGTCATCAACAGATTTATTGTTACTGCCCAGGCATACCACCCCTTTGTTGCCCCAAAACTGAGGAAAGGTGATAGCCACCATCATCAGTGTGAGGGTGGGCTAATAAAGACTTTAACTGAGCCCTTGGCTGGAGAAAATAGACATTTGGTACACTGACCAGAAAGTGGACCTCAGTGATCTTCAGAGTCATGAACCAGCCTGTTTGTGGCAGCGGTCCCTATCTCATTCTTTTGGTAACCACCTGGTTCCTTTATACTCCCAGCAAAGTGGAGTCCTAGCAGTGATTGTCATGGTTTTTCTTGTCTCCTGATATTTTACTAACATTCCTAATTTATGTATTATTTACCCTCAATGATACCATGCTGAAACATATGTACCAAGCACTCCTTATCTATTTCAACATGGAGGTGAAACCTGGAAGGAGAGGTCCAGGCTGTGAGCTAGAGAAAAGTTTACCTGATTTTGCAGGTAGCACTGTGGTCCCTGGAAAATGGAAATTTTTCCATTCCTCACTGTCAGAAAAAGAGCTCTGCCCTGCTCATGGCCCTGTGGCTTCCATTAATCATCAGATCTTAGGACCTGTCAGAGGAGTAGCCTCTGACGGATAATCTGGAGCTCTTTAACAGTAACTCTTCCTCCTTCTCCCATCGTTTCTTGGGGCCCAATGAAAGGGGATTGGATGATTGAAAGTCCTCTCACATAGGTCCGAGAAGCCCTGCAGCACATCCCTGGCAAGTATGAAGACTTCCTGCAGGTCATCTATGAGTTTGAGTCAAGCACTCAGAGGCAGACAGCTGTGGATCTCTACAAGAGCCTGCAAATTCTGCTCCAAGACTGGCCTCAGCTGTTGAAGGACTTTGCTGCTTTCCTGATACCTGAGCAAGCACTGGCCTGTGGATTAGTAAGTAGAGAGCGGGGCAAAGACCACACACGAGGATCCCTGGGTCAGAGCAAGACTAGGCGTGGGTAGTGTTGATCAGGACTGTTCCAGACGCCTGGCTGTTTCCATAGATAGCTTTCCCCTAGTCCAGGGTCACAAGAGCCTCCTCCTTTTCAAGGGATGGTCTCCCCAACTCCTGTTATCTCCATGAAGAGTGAAGGGTTTGACCTTTGTTGCCAGTGGAGACCTTAGGTACATCATAACCCTTTGCTCCTCACTGTTGCAAAATAGGCTTTTGTTCAACAATATTTGAGTACCTGCTGTTTCAGGCAGAGTTCTAGGTATTGGAATGTAGTAATTATAAAAGAATAAAATCCTTGCCTTCATGGAGCTTATATTCTCATGGGGAAAGTCAAGTAGTAAACAGAATATTGTATATTGAAAAAAATATATATTATAAAAATGATAAAATATATAAACAGTAAAAATATATCTTGCTTTATAGTGATTATGTTGCAGTTTTATACACAGTGGTCTGGGAGGGCCACTATGGTTAGGTAACATTTGAAATGTTTGAGAATAAGTGTTTGAACTTGAAGCATATCCCAGTAGTTCTGATTTTCTTGTCATGATGGGTAAACACAGGAATAAAGGATATGCTAATTAAACTGATAGTCTTAAAACAGTTAAATGGTGATCGGATGATTATACATAATTTTCTGTATTATTATGAGGATCAAATGAGTATATATGTGAGAATTCTCTGTAGACTGTGAAATGTGTCTGATTGCACAGTTCTGGAAACAGTAAGCAACTTGAGATATATAACTCTGGAATCTTTGATTTCCATTTTAGTTTTCTTGTGTTCACAGACCCCAGAAACCCAAGGTGGATAGATGCTAGGGTCTTAAGAAAGATCTCACAAGGAATTCTCTGGTGGTCCAGTCGTTAGGACTTGACACTTTCACTGCTGGGTCCCAGGTTTGATCCCTGGTTGGGGAAGTAAGATACCACAAGCTGCCTGGTGAGGCCCAAAAAACAAAGATCTCACCTTTGTAAACCAGAGCCTGTAACCAGGAAAGGTTGATTTTGGCTTCATGCTTGATCTATGACTTTAACCCTTGTTTTTGCTATTTTTGTAATTATAAGCATATGTAATGGTCTGCCTCAGAGAACCCTGTCCCATCTGCCTGACTCTTAAACTAAAATGCCTTTGTTTAGCTCACAGAGGGATAATCTGACCCTGCCCACCTGTGAATGACTGTAAGGAAGAACTAATACCTCACCCTGCCTGAGGCTTGCCATTCTAGGAGATACTTGCAAGAATTAAATGATCTTCTTACTTTGTTTCCTCATCTCACTCATCTCTGATTCATTGAAGAACCTGGCAGCATGCCCTGACAAGATGGTTATTTTGAGATTATTAGTCTGCCATCTTCTTGGTCAGCTGACTTTCCAAATAAAGTTGTAGCCTTTGCCTGAACACCTCATCCCTTGGATTTATTGGCCTCTCATGTGGTGAGCAGAGAGATCTTGGACTAACAAATTTAGCAAGCCAGTCCAGGAGCCTTGCTGATCGTGACTAGCCAGCCCCTATCAAGGAGTATTGAGATAAGGCCCAAAGTAGCTGCCAGAACCATTTGTCTTGAGGACCTCTATTTTGAGGTTCCCTGAAATGGTGCCAACTGCCCCAGTGCTTGGCAGTTGAGACACGGAACTGAAAAACTGCATCTTTAGGCTAAATCTACCCAACTCGATACCTGGTTCATTTGTTTTGTGGTTTTGTGTGCCCTTTCTGTGTTATGAGTTGATGACCTCAGTTTTGTAGGGTAGATTGCTTTGGTTTACACACCAGGAACATATTACCCCCTCAATTTGTGCTTTTTCCTCTTTGATACAAGCCAGTTTGATTGGGGTACCCTGTTGTGGTGGGAGGTGGTGGACCACTTCAGTTGGAACCGGTTCATTGGGAATTAGTTCTTCTGGGGGTAAGCCTACCCTAATTGGAACTAGTTCATTTTTGTAGGGGCTTCCCAGGTGGCGCTTGTGGTAAAGAACCCACCTACCAATGCAGGAGATGTAAGAGAAACGGGTTTGATCCCTGGATTGGGAAGGTCCCCTGGTGAAGGAAATGGCAACCCACTCCAGTATTCTTGCCTGGAGAATCCCATGGACAGAGGAGCCTGGTGGACCGTCAGTCCATGGAGTCGTAAAGAGTCAGACATGACTGAAATGACTGACTTACCCTACATTTTTCTAGGGTAAATTTATTTACCGGAATTGACAACCCATTCATCTGTCCATCAATGCAATTTGTGCTGTTTGTGTTGAAATTTGCCTACGTCTTTTGTGTTTTAGTGTTATCAATTTTAAAGAATGGGAAAAATTTCATCTCTCTTGAAGGAAAACTCTTTGGGGTGCATATATTACAATCAAACAGTTAGAAGTGCCTTGCAAAGGAGAGGAACACTCTGATAATGAACCCGAGGATTCCCTTGGACTTGAGATGTCCAATTCTAATTTCCCCTATAGGAGCCCCAGGTAAATTTGTCAGTGGGGAGCTTCAGCTCCAGTTTGGGGAGCTTCCCCTGTGAAGGAAAACTGACCTTTTGGAGGAAGATCACAGGTCTAATGGGTCTGGGAAGTCACATTATAGTGACTTTCTGACTGGCTAGGTTTTGGTTTTTTCCTGGTTACTTTGGTCACACACAGACACCTGGTACTAACTGTTTCCTCAAAGGCTTCTTTTAAAATTTCTTGCTTCTTTCTCTTGGAACCCTCTGCGAACAGATGAGTGGCTATGGAAGCAATTGAGGAACTTAATACACTCTTCTGTGTATTCCAAAGGTCCACCACGCAGTGTGCCCCAGTAGCTGCCACCCAGGAGATGAGGGCTCTCCTTTCCTCTTCCTCCCTTGAGCTGAGGACCAGACCAATTAATATCATGTGGTTACGGGTCAGACACTTAAAAGCCATTAGGGAGTCTGCCGCTTGAAGACTCCATGATAGGATAAGTGGGATGTGGATCGGACCAGACAATTAATGTCCGCCCCCAGCAAGACAGCTTCCAAGCAACTCAGGAACATATTGGTTCAAGCAAAACACCGACCCCATTTCCCCCTAGCTGCCACTTTTCTGGCAAGATTACAAGGCAGATTCCTCAGCATGTCCTCCCTGTTGCCTTTGTCTTTTTCCCCTTCAGTCTAGATAGATTTTCAGGAGCATGGGTGTTAACTCCTGGGCCTTCCTGAGAGGCCTTCTACCCTAGGCTAGAGGAGGAGGAATGAAGCTTTTTAGCATGGGTGAATGGCTATGTCAGTCCTTTGGTTTCGTTGGGGTGGCCACTCAATTCTTTCCGGAAAGGAGAGGAAAACAAAGTTTTCCTAGGAAGAACTTGCCTATTTCTTTGAGATGCAAATTTTAAAATGGGGAAATAAAAATCAGCTTATCCAAGGCAAACAAATCTTAAATGCTTTTTCTGCAAATATTTAGCGGTCTAGTCAAGTGAGCTTGAATTGTTCCATATGTGAGAAACCCAGCTTTTAATCCAACCTCTTTGTAGACTGATGGGTTTTACATTGCTGTACCTGACTCAGGATTGAAATCTTCAAATTAGAACTGAGGTCTCGTGTGTCTGTATGTGTCTTTGTCTTTGGGTTGTCTTTGTCTTTGGGTAAGATTGCCACGGTTGATATGTAAAAGAGCTCTATGTGACTGGCTTAAACAAAAGTTAATACTTACAAACCAAACGATTCTAAACACAAGAGAAATTAAGCTACATAAATTTTAGTTTCCCGTGAATTGGGAAATATTCAATATTAAATTAGTACCTAGTATTCATGTTTAAGTCAGTTGATCTGATAGGCATGTCTTGAGTTATCAACATTAAATATAATAATAAGTATAATACTTTCAGTGTGCCTAGGTTTAATGTAAGCTAAATAAGCAAATTTGTCAGCAAGGAAAATAACTCAATATAAAGAAACTTTTGAAAAAAATATATAAATAAGAGTTTTTGAGTGAAACTTTAGAAATATATGTTTTAGATCTCTCCAGATATTCTATAACTTAAAAGTTAAAATTGTACTAAAATAAAGTGATGAAAGGTTTATGAAAAATGAACCCCAAGGGGGGACTTCACTGGTGGTTTAGCAGATGAGACTCTGCTCTTTATGCAGGGGGCCCAGGTTTGATCCCTGGTCAGGGAGCTAGATCCCACATGCTGCAACTAAGACCTAGCGCAGCCTAAATAAATAAACAAAATATTTTAAAAAAATGGACCCCTCAGATGGTTTTATACACTATCGGTCAGGACCGACTAAGTTTAAAACAAGTTTAATGGAGTAAATGACTGAAGTGACTTAGCACACACAATGGAGTAAATGAACTTATAAAGTAAGCTGGTGCAAAACGTAAATCTGACTTTTCTCTCTGTTAAGACAGGTTTCTGAAGATGCTAAACTGACTTTGATAACAGATTTTCAGTTTATATACCTTTTAAGTAGTCTATATTTGCTGTTGAAATCTTTTATTGTCACTTTGGCTGAGTTTCACAGTGACCTATGGTCCTATTTGTATTTTAAAATGTCTTTTTTGCTGTTCCTTTGGGCTTCCCAAGTCAAATTATAACAAAGTTCCTAATTTTGGGGTGCTTCAAAGGGCCCGTTAGGTGACCAAGGGGAGATACTTAAACTAATTAGTTTCTCTTGGTCTATTAAACTACAAGGGATGTGTTTTCAAATGGGTAATAATCTTTTAAGTTATATGGTAAATGGTACAGATATTCTAGAGAGTGTATGGAATTCCGGGAATCTGATGTATCCTGGTAGATTGTTGTCAGTCACAATTATAGTTATTTTCTGAAAGTGTTGTGTCACAGCAGTGGTTGGACTGCTTTGTTAATTGCATTGTAATCAAATTTCAGCTATGCCTTTTTTAAGGTTTCTTTTTTTTTTTTTAAGGTTTCTTTGTGGACAGTTATGCTTTCACAGTAATGCCTTTGCAAAAATGTCTCCTCAAGATTTGTAAAAAGAACTTTACATACAAGTTTCTGATTTTCAGACCATAATGCTGCACTGAAGAAAGAAACTGATGAATTCTAATGGGAAACCTGATGGCTTTACAAAGCTGTTAACAAAAAAGATTAATTACATAAGACTGAGTAAACTGGTAAATATGGTTGTAATTTTTATGGTTTCTATCTAAAAGGATTATTGGTTTAAATATGTGTTCTCCAGGTATATGAAAAACTTTCTCCGTAAACTAATTATGACTTACAGTAACTTGGTAAATTGTACCTTTTATGAGAGAAATTGAAATACTTACCTTTTCCTGTCTGGTTGATCCTGCCAGTAGCATATGCTTGTCTCAAAGATTAAGCCAGGTATGTGTAGGTACACACTGCCAGTATAGTGAAACAGCTAATAGCTCATTGAATCAGTTATGACTGCTTTGGTCTTTCAGTTATTGTAACTGGATTACAAAGTTATGCTAATCATTGTTTAAATTTGTTCTTTGTTTTCAAACCATGCTTTTTGTCTTCTGACTGCACTGTCATTGTCATTGTTACTAGCTGCATTATTTATATTCTGTCTAATTTATAAGACTGTTATCTCTTGCAGTAGCCAATGTGTAAATCAGGCCTCCAACAAAACTTCTATGGCTAAACACTGTTTAAGGAATAATTATAATAGTGTGATTCTGGGCATGGGAAGAAGCAACAAAAGAAAATGTTTCCTGGATAATATTAATAGTTAGACAGGATCCAGAGAATTTTAATTTTTGATGGGGCCTGGTCCAAAATTTAACACCCAGAGTGACATACCAAGTATTTTTGCCTGACCTAGGATGTGCCTCCCAGCACCATGGGACAAAATTTGATTATGAAGTGCCTCCCAAATATTGATCCAGTTCCTGACCAAGAGGGGAGAATCTGAGAAATGGAGTATTTCCCACAATCAATGATTACAACACTTCAGCGTGAGCCAGTGAGCCCCAAGGAAGGGAAATCAGACTGCAATCACTCCCTATGGTGAATTCTGAGGAAACTCTGAGACTGTAGGATTATAGGCCCCAGATAGCTGAAATGCATATATATATATATATATATGTAAATGATTTAATGAGCCCTGACTCTTGGCGTCTTCCCATGGCTAGAAAAGCACTAAATTTGTTAACTTGAGATGCTGCCCCTTGGGTTTAAGTTTAGTATTTCTAAGTCTACAGGTGTAAGGTGGACACTTTTCCAGGAGGAATAAAGACAGACAAATCTCAACATTTGGAGCCCTGGCACTGATGGCAGACACTCCCAGAGAGATCCATCTGACACCCCCTTTTCCCACAAGATTGTGGGATGGACATTGACAGTGGGGAATTCTAATCAGGAAGGGTTAATTTTGACTCCATGCTGGATCTATTTCTTTGACTGTAACCTTTGTTTTTCCTGGTTTTGTTATTATAAACATATATAGTGGCCTGCCTCAGAGAACCTTGCCCCTTCTGCCTGACCCTTAAGCTAAAGTGCCTTTGTTTAGCTCACAAAGAGATACTCTAACTCTGCCTGAGGCTTGCCATTCTAGAAGATATTTACAAGAATTAAATGGTCTTTTTACTTTGTTTCCTTATCTCCCCCATCTCTGATTCCTAAAAGAACCTTGCATGCCACCCCCCCCCCCCCAAGGTTATTTTGAGACATTAGTCTGCCATCTTGGTCAGCTGGCTTTCCAAATAAAGGCATATCCCTTACCTGAACACCTCCTCCCTTGGGTTTATTGGCCTCTCATGTGGTGCAGAGCAAGCTTAGACTCAGTAACAAGCCTTGTCATCCCCCATGTCCCCAGGACATTTTTCTTGGTTTTTATGCTTAGAACCCCAAGTCCCGGTCAAGCTGTATAGATGACTCCTCTTTTGCCCTCTTTCCACTCTGGTTGTTTGAAGAGCAGCAGGCTTTTGAGAAGAGTCACAAGTTTCTTCAGCAGCTGGAAATTTACTTTGCAGAGAACCCCTCACACCACCAAAAGACCATCAAGGCAGGCCCTCCAGAACTGTGCAGACTGCTTTCCCCAGGAGATCACTGAGGTAATCTGTCTTGTCCTGCTTCCCTTCCAGGGGCCCTGTCTTACCTCTAGACTGGGCAATCACCATCCATGACCCCCTGTACCCTCCATTTCCTTTCTTCTCCTGGGGGCCTGCTCCATCCTCTACGGTTCCCCTCCCTCTGGGCCCCCCTCAGCACTCCAGGCCAACCCACCTGCCTTCTGGGGACACAGTACTGTCCTCTAGGGTTCCCTCTGTCCTCCAAGGTCATCTCTCAAGGCACCCTCTGCCCACGAATGTCCTAGAGGTGTAGGAGGGAGGGGAAACTGTTCGGGGCTGGCTGGGGAAGGGTCCCCATGGGTGTGGAGGCGAGGAGAATCCATGTGGTGTCCCCCCACCTATGGCCCCAGGAATCCTGGGGACCCCATGCCCTATCCTCTGCACCCTAAAGCCAGAGGCACTTAAGAGGCCCCCTTGGCTGGATGAAGCCAGGGCTGCCCCTCACCCTCACCCAGCCTCTTCTGGAGGCTTGGGCCTGAATTAGAACCCCACCCCCACCTAAATCCCACCTTCACCTAAATACTGCCACTGTCTAGCCCTTCCATACCTAAGTCCAACCCTTCACAACCAAGGTTTTTTCTACCTTTTTGTTTTGTTTTTACTGTTTCCCAGTGGAGTTTGATTTTATTTTCTAGTGTAAATATGTATTCTTATTTTTTCTACTATTTCTGTTAGTTTTCTAAACTTATTCTATTATTTTTTTAACACTTGTTATTATTCTGCTCACTCTTATTTTTCTCATTTTTTATTTATATGTATGTGTGTGTGTGTGTGTGTGTGTATGTGTGTATATATATATATATATTTTTTTTTTTCTTCTCTTTGTTATTGGAGTCCAGTTTTACCCTTCAGTGGTTATCTTATTCTTTGTTATTGTTCTGCCTCCCCCCACCCTTTTTTCCTCTTTCTCTCTTTTTTCTCCTCCACACTCCACAGTCTGTGGGATCCTGGTTCACAGGGCCAGATATCAGGCCCCTGAGGCAGGAGTACTGAGTCCAAATTGTTGGAATAACAGAAGATGTCAGGCCCCAAGGAATATTAATCAGAGTGACACATCACATAAGTTCACATATCAACACCAAGACCTGGCTCTACCCAACTGCCTGCAAACTCCATGCTGGAAACCTCAGGCGAAACAATAATACGACAGGAACACAGTCCCACCCATAAAAAAAAAAAAAAAATTAAACACGGAAAGACCAAAAAAATATGTTACAGATGAAGGAGCAAGGTAAATAAACTACAAGACCAAATAAATGAAGAGGAAATAGGCAATCCATCTGAAAAACAATTTAGAGTAATGATAGTAAAAAATTTTCAAAATATTGAAAATAGAATTGATAAAATGCAAGAAACGTTTAACACATTTAACAAAGACCTAGAAGAAATAAAGAATAACCAGTGACAACACAATCACTAAAAATTAAACATGCTCTAGAAGGAATCAATGGAACCCATGAGGCAGAAGAACGAGTAAGTGAGCTGGAAGATAGAATGATAAAAATAACTGCCAAAGAGCAGAAAAAAGAATGAAAAGATTTGAAGACAGTTTCAGAGATCTCCGTGACAATATTAAACACAAACATCTGAATTATAGGGATCCCAGAAGAAGCATCTTCCCTGGTGGCTCAGATGGTAAAGAATCTGCCTGCAATGTGGAAGACCTGGGTTTGATTCCTGGGTTGGGAAGATCCCCTGGAGGAGGGTATAGCAATCCACTTTGGTATTCTTGCCTGGGGAAACCCCATGGACAGAGAAGCCTGGCAGGCTACAGTCCATGGGGTCACAAAGAGTTGGACACAACTGAGTGATTAAGCACAGCACAGAAAAAGAAGAGAAAAAGAAACACATGAGAAAATATTTCAGAAGATTATAGTCAAAAAATTCCCTAACATGGGAAAGGAAATAGCCACCGAAATTCAGGAAGCCCAGAGAGTCCTATTTAGGATAAGCCAAAAGAAAAATACACCAAGACACATATTAATCAAACCAACAAAGACTAAACACAAAGAAAAAATGCGAAAAGCAAAAATTAACATGCAAAAGAATCCACATAAAGCCAACAGCTCATTTTTCAAGAGAAACACTGCAGGCCAGAAAGGAGTGGCAGGATATCTTTAAAGTCATGAAAGAAAAAAACCTACAACCCAGATTACCCAGTAAGGATCTCATTCAGATTTAATGGTGAAAATTAAAAGCCTTATAGACAAACAAAGTCTAAGAGAATTGAGCACCACCCAAGCAGCCTTACAACAAATGCTAAAGGAACTTCTCCAGCAGGAAACACAAGAAAGAGACTCATAAAAACAAACTCTAAACAAGAAAATGGCAGTAGGAACATACATATCAATAATTACCTTAAAAGTACAGTCCTCAGCACTGTGGACTTGGTTTGCTTATAGTGCTTTGTGTTTCACATAAAGCAGCCCGGTAAGTGTTATAGGTCACCTTTCTACATGGGAACCCATTTACCTCAACTGTTACATAAGGCCATGAGCTGTGTCTGGTTTCAGGAGGATATTCCACAGAAGGTCAGAGACATCAAGGGAACATTTCATGCAAGGATGGGCGTGATAAAGGACAGAAATGGTAAGGATCTAACAGAAGCAGAATAAGAAGGGGTGGCAGGAATACATAGAAGAACTATATTTTAAAAGGTCTTAATGACCTGGATCACCACAACGATGTGGTCACTCACCTAGAGCGAGACATCCCGGAGTGTGAAATCAAGTGGTCCTTAGGAAGCATTACTGCAAACAAAAACAAGTAAAGGTGATGGAATTCCAGCTGAGCTATTTAAAATCCTAAAAGATGATGCTATTAAAGTGTTGTACTCAATATATTAGTAAATTTGGAAAACTCAGCAGTGGCCACTGAACTGGAAAAGGTCAGTTTTCATTCCAGTCCCAAAGAACAACAATGTTCAGCAAGGCCAAAGAATGTTCAAACTGTCATACAGTTGCACTCATTTCACATACTAGTAGGTTATGCTCAAAATTCTTCAAGCTAGGCTTCAGCAGTACATGAACTGAGAACTTCCAGGAGTACAAGCTGGGTTTAGATAAGGCAGAGGAATCAGAGATCAAATTGCCAACATTTGTTGGATCATAGAGAAAGCAAGAAATTCCAGAATAACATCTACTTCTGCTTCATTGACTATGCTAAAGCCTTTGTGTGGATCACAACAAACTGGAAAATTCTTAAATAGATCGGGAATACCAGACCACCTTACCGTCTCCTGAGAAACCTGTATGCAGGTCAAGAAGCAACAGATAGAACAACAGACTGGTTCGACAAGGCTGTATATTGTCACCCTGTTTATTCAACTTATATGCAGAGTACATCATGTGAAATGCCAGGCTGGATGAATCACAAGCTGTAATCATGATTGCTGGGAGAAATATCAACAACCTCAGATATGCAGATGATACCACTCTTATGGCAGAAAGTGAAGAAGAACTAAAAAGACTCTTTATTTATTTTTGGTTGCACTGGGTCTTCATTGCTGTGTGCAGGCTTTCTCTAGTTGCGGCAAGCAGGTACAACTCTCTAGTTGCTGTGTGCGGGCTTCTTATTGCAGTGGCTTCTCTTGTAGGGCAGGGGCTCTAGGGCAGCATGGTCAGTAACTGTGGCCCATGGGCTTCGTTGCCCCTTGGCATATGGACTCTTCCCACACCAGGGATTCAACTCATGTCCCCTGCATTGACAGGCAGATTCTCAACTACTGTACCACCAGGGAAGTCCTAAAAAGGCTCTTGATGAAGGTGAAAGAGGGGAGTGAAAAAGCTAGCTTAAAACTCAACATTCAGAAAACTAATATCATGGCATCTGGTCTGACTATTTCATGGCAAATAGATGGGGAAAAAGTGGAAACAGTGACAGAGTTTCTTTTCTTGGGCTCCAAAATCACTGCGCATGTTGACTGCAGCCATGAAATTAAAGCTGCTTGCTCCCTGGAAGGAAAGTTAATGACAAACTTGGACAGCACCTTAAAAAACAGAGACATTACATTGCTGACAAAGGTCTGCCTAGTCAAAGCTATAGCGTTTCTGGTAATCATGTACAGATGTGAGAGACCATATAGAAGGCTGAGCACTGAAGAATTGATGTTTTCAAGTTTTGGTGCTGGAGAAGACTCCGGAGGGTCCCTTGGACTACAAGATCAAACCAGTCAATCCTGAAAGAAATCAACCCTGAATATTCAT
The DNA here is from genome assembly GCF_910594005.1 of Cervus elaphus. NCBI lineage: Eukaryota > Metazoa > Chordata > Mammalia > Artiodactyla > Cervidae > Cervus > Cervus elaphus. Next base: position 38,100,917 of record NC_057834.1, read on the forward strand.
TGGAAGGACTGATTATAAAGCTGAAGCTCCAATATTTTGGCCACCTAATGTGAAGAGCCCACTCATTGGAAAAGACCCTGATGCTGGGAAAGTTGGAAGGCAAAAGGAGAAGAGGGAGGCAGAGGATGAGATGGTTAGATGCCATCACTGGCTTAATGTACATGAATTTGAGCAGACTCCAGGAGATAGGACAGGGAAGCTTGGCGTGCTGCAGTCCATGGGATCACAAAGAGTAGGACATGACTTGGTGATAGATGAAGAAGAACAAGAAACCATAATGAAAAATTATATATATAAGTGTATATATATATATGTGTGTGTGTGTGTGTGTGTATATACACATATATATATATTTCATTTAATTTGCTGTACATAAGAAACTAACAAAACACTAAGTCAACTATACCTCAATAAAATGTTTTTAAAAATTACAGCTTCCACAGATTGAAAACAGGATGAGGTCAATATGATTACATATAACAGGGATAAATGTAAAATTCTATTTGGCCTTCAAAACCTATTGATGGGCAATAGGAGACCTCACTTGATGAGTCTGAGTAAAAATAACTTAGTTGTTTAGGTCAAAACAAGCTAAAAAAAAACAAACAAAAAAAACCAAGCTTGGAGTAATGCTGACTTATACTGTCAGTGCAAGGTCCAAATCACAGAAAGGGTAATATAATTTCATCTGCCCTGGTCATGACACATAGGAAGTTCTCTATTTCTGATAAAAACAAAAATTCCTGTTTTTTTGTATTCTTCTGCCAGGCATGTTTTAGAGCATTCTCTAAGGAAAAAGAAAAGCCATTTCCTAGTTGGATTGTCGTCCCACCTTAAACACTGGAGTCTGGATGCTCAGACCTTCTGGATTGTCTGAGACATAGAATCTTTTAAGGGAAATGAAAGAACATTCTCTCACCCGCTTCTCCCATCCAAACTGGGATAGGACTTAGGCAGAAGCAGGGCAATTCATTTTCCTTTGGGGGCCAGGAAAACAGCACAGGAAGTTTGCTATCTCAGCACATTTTGGAGGAATCCCCCAGAGGAAAAACTTGCATCTCGAGCTTTTCTTTCCCATCTGCTTCCCTATTTTCCACCCCACTCTCTGCTCCAGGGAGTGTAACTGATCTTGGAGCCTGTAGGGTTGGGTCTGGGACCAGCCGCTCGAGATGACGTAATGCTTTCTCTGGTACACAAAGCGGCCTCCCCCGGGCTCGGCCTCTTGCGCCCCTCCCCCTCCGGCCCGGATCGGGCCCCCGCCAGCACCAGCGCGGGTGAGTCCCCCTTTTTGAAAAGCCAGCCCAGGGAAACAGGGAACAAAGGCCTGAGAAGAAGAGCCTAGGCGCTGCCAGGAGGCCCAGAAATAGACATCACGTCATCCCCCAGCCCAGCAGCGCCAAGCGCCATTTGGTAGCTTCGGACGGACCCCACCATTACGATGCAGAACAGACACGGCAGGGCTCACGTTTCCTCCCAGCGCCAGCATCCAGCTGACCGGCCTCAGGAGTGGCTTCCTTTTTGCTCTCCACCCCCGCACCCCTCTTTCCCCAGAGGCCGCCGCCTCCCCTGGCTGCCTGCCACACAGCCCACGGTCTCCAAGCTGCCATCTTGATGCCCCATCCCCCTTGCCACCTCCCTCCCCCGCAGCCCTGAGGAGTGGGAGGGGGAGGAAGGGGCACCGCCCTGCGTGCCCCAAGGGGGAGGGCTCGGCCTGCCTCACCTCTCCTCCCCCGAAGGAGGGATGCACGTCCTTCGCAGGCTCTCTGTTTCCCACCTCCAGCGGCACTGACTGTGCACCATCCAAGGTTTTCGCATCCCGGACGTCCCCACCCTCGGTGTGACTCCGGCCTGCTCAGGTCCTGCAGCCCATGGCTCAGGTTCGGACGCTGTCCACTGCCCGCGATACCACCACCGTAGGCCCGATTCTACCCACCACCACAGGCCCGATTCTAGAGGGACTGGCACTTGAAGGCCTTGATCTGGGCTGCACGCTCTGCCCAGCCGCTGAGCTCCCTTGGCTTGGCAACGATTTCACCTACCCCAGGCTTAGTTTGCCAGATTTCTACTTACCAAAGCTAGGTCGGATGTTGGTGATCTCAGCCATGTCGTAATCAGAGGCTATTGCTATAAATGCTTTTGCAATGGTCAGACAAGTCTGGGGCCTCCAGTGGGTACCGAGGCCGCCGCTGCAGAGCATTAGGTTAGGGAGGGGGAAGGTATCTGGTGGATGCCTCCTGCGCCAGTCTGGTCCCTGGTTGACAGCTGCGGTCGCCTCTCAAGATGTTCCAGAGTTGCGCTGAGCTAAGGATGCAGGTGCAGCCAGACTGGTCCTGACGCCAGGAGGACCAGGTATCCTCCTGGTCCTCCATCCTCCTGATGAAGGAGGTAGGCCCCTCCTTCCTCCGAACGGCCTTAGGCAAAAGACTCCGCCTTTGTCCGAAAGGTTCCGGAAGGCAAGCTCCGCCCTTTTCCGGAAGATCCCTGGGAGGGCATCCCTTCCATCGCCAAGATTTCGAGAGAATGAGACCCCACCTATTTAGGGCTTGTGGGTCTATAAGGTGAAATCCTCAAGGCTTGATGAAGAAGTGTATGTAGTTTATCATATGAGATCCTCTATATCTTGTAATTCGGATTCCCCAGGCTTAATATAGCAGCAGAATGTTCTGGGCGAGGGGAAAGCAGGATTTTGCAAAAATAAAATTCTGTATTTCCTGCATTTGAAATATCACTTGCATTATTGTTATGCATTTCTGAGACCACTAAATGTTATTATTGAAATGTTTTTAAACTTTAAAAGCTGTGATTAAAGACCAAACCTGGTGACGGTTGCACAACGCTGAAAATTAACTGAAAATAATTGAATTGTATAAGTAAAATGGATGGATTCTGCGATGTGTAAACTGAAGCTGCTTTTTAAAAAAGACTAATGAAGAGTACCAAAGTTAATCATTGTTGGAAGTTTCAGGTGCTGAGAACTGCTTAGGCGAAAGAAAGCGCACGGGAGAGAGAGCAAACCAACCGATCTACAGGACAGAAACTAAACTGGAAGCTTCTAGAGACTTCCTTGGAATTTAAAAGAGGATGATTCTCGGTTAGCGTCACTATTGGTGGTTATCTCCATGATTACATTAAGTTCGCCATTTTTGGCTGTGGATACTTTCATCCCGCTTCAATTCTGTTTACAGACAGGATCAGGTCAAGTAAATTATTCAAATTTGTAAGTATTTGTTGGTGGTTCACCTGTAACAAGAGCGACATGAATGTATTTTTCCAGCTTTGACATTCTGTACTTCTAGAAAAGAGGAAAGAACATGGTTTTAGGAGTTACTCATTCAAAACACATGTATTGAATTTATTGGCCTTTGTCTGTGTTCCAGGCACCTTCCTGGAAACCGGATTAATACATTAGAACCTAGAGTCAGGATATCTGATTCCATTTGATAGTTGTGCATCTTCGTGAAATCACCTACACAGCTGAGCCAAAATTTTGTCTTGTTTAAACCAGGAGGTATAATAATAGCCATTGTCCCATAGAATTTATTGTGATGATTGAAAAGAATTACCTGTGATAAGTGAAAGCATTTTATAAGCAGAGTATTATACAGATATTAATAATTACTGTGGGTTGAATTAAAGACTTATTGTTCAATCAATTGTGTCCGACTCTTTGCGACCCCATGGACCACAGCATTCTGGCTTCCCTGTCCTTCATTATTTCCCAGAGTTTGCTCAAATTCATATCCATTGAGTCAATGATGCCATCCAACCATCTTATCCTCTGTCGCCCCCTTCTCCTCATGCTCTCAAATCTCTCGTAGCATCAGGGTCTTTTCCAGTGAGTCGGCTCTTCCCATCAGGTGGCCAAAGTACTGGAGCATCAAGTTCATAATCAGTTCTTCCAATGAATATTCAGGATTGATTTCTTTTAGGACTGACTGGTTTGATCTCCTTGTAGTCCAAGGGACTCTCAAGAGTCTTCTCCAATGCCACCATTCAAAAGCATCAATACTTCAGCGCTTATCCTTCTTTATGGTCCAACTCTCACATCCATACATGGCTACTGGAAAAGCCATAGCTTTGACTATATGGATCTTTGTCAGCAAAGTAATGTCTCCGCTTTTTAATATGCTGTCTAGGTTTGTCATATCTTTTCTTCCAAGGAGCAAGAGTCTTTTAATTTCATAACTGTAGTCACTGCCCACAGTAATTTTGGAGCCCGAGAAAAATTCTGTCACTGTTTCCATTTTTTCCCATCTGTTTTCCATGAAGTGATGGGACTGGATGCCTTGATTTTAGTTTCTTGAATGTTGAGTTTTGAGTCAGTTTTTTCACTCTCCTATTCCACTTTCATCAAGAAGCTCCTTATCCACAGCAGGCCTGCCAGGCTTGCCCCAATAAAGGCAATTCCAACCTCCAAATTTTAGTATATGTGCTGCCGAAGCGAGCACAATTCCAACCTCCAAAAAAAAAAAAAAAGAAAAGAAAAAAGCTTTTTGGCTCTTTAGTACCTCTTCCCTTTCTGCCGTTAGGATAGTGTCATCTGCATATCTGAGGTTATTGATATTTCACCTGGCAATCTTGATTGTAGCTTGTGCTTCATTCAGCCTGGCATTTAGCGTGAGATACTCTGCATATAAGTTAAATAAGCAGGGTAACAATATACAGCCTTGATGTACTGCTTTCTCAATTGTGAATCAGTCTGTTGTTCCTTGTTTGGTTCTAACTGTTGCTTCTTGACCTGCATACAGTTTGTTAGGAGACAGGTAAGGTGGTCAGGTATTCCCCATCTCTTTAATAATTTTCCAGTTTGTTGTGATCCAGACAGTCAAAGGCTTTGGTATAATCAGTGAAGCAGAAGTAGATGTTTTTCTGAAATTCCTTACTTTTTGCTTTATTCAGGAAACTGTACTATTTGTAACCCAAGAATTCTTTCTGAAATTTCATGAATTCTCCATTTTCTTGGGTCCCCTATTCCAGGTGTTTTGCGGCAAGAAGGACTGTCAACTTAAACCACTGAACCTTAATACCCAGTTTTGTTTTGAGTAGGATTGCTCCGTGGAGAGAAACAGGTATTGCCTTTAAACTTTTTTGCCCACAACGGAAGTACTATCCTTTCGGCTTCATTGTGCCCTAAAATAGAATGGCGTCTGAGATTAGCGCATGCTCTTTGACTCCCTGACGCGGCGTACCGCGACCTGGGGGCGAGCACGTCAGTCGCTGCCGTTGACTGACTTCCGGTGATACCGAAGCTGAGTTTCCGCGGGATCCGGCTGGCTGGTGAGGGTACTGGGTCGAGTGCGGTGGGGCGGGAACAGGCAGCTTGGAACTGTACGTTCGGACGAAGGATGTCCAGGCTGAGGCGGTTTGGTCTAGGGCTGGTGAGGATTGCTTGACAGAGGTAGGGAAGTGAAGGTGTCTGTCTGGGAGTGGAGACTTGGGCCAGCGTTCCGCGTCGAGGTGAAAAGAGCAGTTAGGACCCCTTTGTGAAATCTTTTTCCAGGAGGGGTCCGCTCCACGTTTGCCACCGGATTTGCCTTCATTCCTCCTGTTGGTTTGATTGCAGTTCCCAGAGATTGGGCAGAACCTCTGTTGTATTTGTTGTTCCTGGGCTGATTCCTGCATGCTACTGACTGAATAGTAGCTGTATTTCTTTTTTTCATTCCCCCTCGCCACCCCACCTTTTTTTTGACCTCAGTAATTTATCTGAAATGTAAGACTTGCCTGAACTAATGCCACTACCCTAATTCTCCCTCAGCTTTCCCTTGTCAGAGGAATCCTTACTTGTTTATTGAAGTTTAATTATCAAGTTACGGACAAAAGTTGGTTTGGCCTGTGCTGGGGAATTAAAGTGGTTTAAAACTAACTTTATAGTTCAGACTCTTAGAAAGTACTTTATGTTGCCATCCTCTAGTCCACGTTTTCACCTGGTGTCTGGTAGATGGGTGTTCAGGCCTTACTTGAACATTATTAGTGATGAAGAACTCACTGTATCAATCATAAGGCAGTGTATTCTATTCTTGGACCTAGCTCAAAAACCTGAGAATAAAGGTTTTTTGGGTAGAAAGGTGCAGTTAGTTTCCATATAATGCTCTTGGTCAAGCCTGCATAGAATATGCACAGAATAGGAAGTTCACACACTCATTCATTCGGGGAACAGTTATTGAGTGTCTGCAATAGGGCAGATATTGTTGAGTATTAGTAGAATTCCTTGAAAGAATCTTTTCCCTCAAAAAGCACATTGTGGGGAGGGTGATGGGAGAGAGACAAGAAGTAATCGAAAAAGTGGTAAGTACGAAAAAAAGAGGTTTGCAAATAGTTTCTAAGAACAAATGAGAAGATACCTCCACTTTAGGATAGTGTTGCCATTAAAATGTGATAATTTGAATTGAAGCCAAGAGTCCAGAATTTTCATAGAAAACAGTTTTTGATAAAAAAAGTATATTACTAATTTTGTAGATGCAACTTTTGTTTTCAGTACAGAATTTCTGTTAGTATAGTTTCACCGTTTTACATATCCACACTTTTTTTTGGATTGTTTCTGTTAATGGAAATAACCTGTGTATGTAACCAACAATTGCAAACATTTACTGATCTAATAAATTACTGTCTAATTTCATAGATGCAACTTTTATTTCACTGTAAAGCAAACAAACAGATTCAAGTTAAATAATTCATACAAAGTCACAAGACTAGAGAGAAGTCTAGTTGGGAAGCAAATGCTGGTAGTTTGACTCCACAGTGTACTCTCAGCATCATGCTGTTCTCCTTCCCTGATGGTAATAATGATAACTAACACTTATTAATTGCTTACTATTTAGTCCTTATAACAACTCCATAAGTTTAGAAAAATTATTATTTTTTACAGTTGAGGAAACCGAAGTTTGGAGAGGTCACTCAGGCAGGATAACACACTAACCAGTAAGAGAGTTAGGATTCGAATTCTGCTTTTCTAACCTGTCTCTCACTGTCCACCTAATGGGAGATTGTGCATTTGGTGTAATATACAGTGTTCATGATTGAACATGAATAAGTGAAAATATGTTTGAGGAGATGTTATTACCCTTAATAAGAAGGTGATAAGAACTTGCCTTTATCCTTTCAGGATGGAACAAAAGTGGGACTTGGAAAATGTTGCCCTGTAAGAAGAGAAGAACTACGTTGACAGAGTCCCCACAACATCAGGGCAGCCAGGAGGAAGATGACTTAGACCTTCAGTCAGCTGTTAAACCAGAATCTGACCAAGTTAAAGACCTGGGGTCAGTGTCCCTGTCCTGGAGTCCAAGTCATGGCAGAGCAGCTGACCTTGAAGTGCAGGATGCAGGAATTCAGCTTGGTATGGAGGACCCATCTTTGAGCTCTAGGATGCTCACCGACAACACAAATGTTGCAGTTCTGGAAGCTGTGGATGTGGCCATCTCTCAGGAAATCACCCTACCTTCCTTGGAGTCTTCTCAGCCTGTAAATACACACATTGGTAAAGGAAAACTTCAGGCCACTAGCTCAAGGAGAGGGAAGAAAATTACACTCAGACCTGGGTCGGTTACTCAAGAAGACAGAGGTGATCATCCTATTGCTAAGGAGCCTTTTTCAGAAGAGCCTGGTGAAGAAGTCAAGGAAGGAGGAGGTAAGACATGGAAAATCTTCAGGTTACAGTTTCTTTGTCAGTACCAGCTTGTCATTGCCTTTGCACTTGTCATTGCACCCCTGCAGTGCCTTTACAAAACAGCATTTCTGAAAGGGGATGCTGGTTGGGTTTGGAATTGGAGCTGTGGTGCTTGTAAGTGTCAGCACTGAACGGTATGATTATAAATGGGTAGAAGCTTTCTTTTCCCCTCCCATTTCCTTGATCATCTTCCTTATTCTTTTCTTTCCTTTCTCTTGCCTTTTCATTATTTCTGGAGGGATGAACTGTGTATGTCCTTTTGTGATTTGATGGCTGTTTATGGAGTGGACCTTGAGAGATTACTGCCTCTGTCATTTGGATAGGCTCTCCAGAAATGCCATAACCCTTAGGACTTGAAGGATGAGTATGGTTTGATAGAGTGATGGCATGGAATTTCTTAGGCCATGAAGAATCTGGCAGAAGCAGAAGCAGAAGAGGTATGGGTGATCACTTGAGTGGTAGATTGTATTTGGATTGTGAAGGGCTTTTTTTTTTTTTTTAAATTTTTGGCTGCACTGGGTCTTTGTTTCTGCCAGCAGGCTTTCTCTACTTGCAGCGAGAGGGGGCTACTCTTTGTTGTGATGCAAAAACTTCTCAATGCTTTGGCTTCTCTTGTTGCGGAACATGGGCTCTAGGTGAATGGACTTTAGTAGTTGTGCCACATGGCCTAGTTACCCTGTGGCATGTGGGATTTTCCTGGACCAAGGGTCAAACCCATGTCCCCTGCATTGGCGGGTGGATTCTTAACCAAAGGACCACCAGGGAAGTCCCAGAAGGCTTTGCTTTTCATGCTTTGAACTTTTCCTGAAGGTTATAGCCAGTTAGTAAGTACAAGAAGCAGAAGGCATGGTTCTGATCTTAGAAAGCTCTTCTAGTCTAGTTGGGAAGACAAGACACGAGCACATAATTCCTTTGGAACAGCTTAAGACAATATATGATTAAGTGCTAGTGTGGTACAAGAAATTAGGATTTTTAAAATTGGCATTTAGTGGATTGAGAAGATTTGATAAGTTGGGGTGAAGGAGTGGAAGTAGAATAGCATTTTCTACAAATACATGTAAGTGCTGTGTTTGTGAGGAAGGAAAGCAGGGTTTCAGATAGAAATGATAGATCCAGATTACTACACACAGCCATGCTGTTATGCTATTGAGACCTTATAAAGTATTGCTGTAGGATGTTGGCAGTAAGGACAGAGAAGAAAGGTATATCTTAGAGATGTTGTGACTTAATTGCTAAGTTGTGTTCAACTCTTAGCGACCCTATGGACTATAGCCTGCCAGGCTGCTTTGTCCATGGGATTTCCCAGGCAGGAACACTGGAGTGGATTCCCATTTTCTTCTCCAGGGGATCTTCCTGGCCTAGGGAGCAAACCTGCATCTTTTGCATTGGCAGGGGTTTCTTTACCAGGAAAGCACAGAGACATTACAGAGGAAGAACTAATATTTCTCAGAGACTGATACCATTTAAGATATCTGGGTTGGGGCATGGTGAAGCATGCTTTCCTGGGAAAGGTATTTGAAAGGTTTAATGAGTTTAGCTTTATTTATTATTTTTTTTTTTTGAGTTTAGCTTTAAATATGTGGAGTGTGAGATGACTTTGGGGCCATCAAGGAAAAGTGGAAAACTGAGATTAAAGTTTGGTAAGAGGTATGATTAGAGAAGTTTTCATTGTTGTTCTTCATAGAAAGGAACATGGAAGAAGATGACAGAGAAGGGAAATCTGGAGAAGTATCAGTAGTGAAAGTCAAGGAGGGTAGAGAGTTTTAAAAACAGATACTTCATTTAAAATTTAGTGACAAAGGAGATATAATGATGCATGAGAAAATACTACATTTAAAAAAAATTTTATATACCTGAGTCTGCTGCATTGGCAGGCCAATTCTTTACCACTCAGCCACCAGGGAAGTCTAAGAAAATACCTCATTTGAGGGTTGATGATTTTTAAGAGTAGATTTAGGAGTTTTGGGAAAAGGAAATTGAATGATGGCATTAATGAGGGAAGGATGAAAGTCCCAGTGATAATTTGTGCAGTGGAGTGGAATTGGAAATAGATAGAGAGGGCAGCAAAACTGTTGAATATTTTCCTTGGCTTGGTTGTATTTGTGACCTGAAGGCAGGAAGAGATGGAGGAAGATGTGGGATTAAAGCACTAGAGGAGGAATGTAAAATTAAGCAGGAGTTTAAAGTCTGACCTGTTGAAGAGTGGAGGGTAGAGTTTTTACTTTTTAGTATAACAACATAGCCAACTGCTGAGTATTCATGACCCCGAATTGACAGTTGTTAAGATTTTGTTGCATTTTCTTTTAGTATTTATTTATTTGTTTGGCTGTGTTGGGTCTTAGTTGTGGCGTGTGGGACAGTTTTTGCATTATGCGGGCTATTTTGTTGCAGTGCATGGACTCTGCAACTTTGTCGTGAGGTCTCAGTAGCTGTGGCACACAGGCTCAGTTGCTCTGTGGCCTGTGGAAATCTTAGTTCCCCTACGAGGGATCGGGCCTACATCTCCTGCATTGCAAGGCAGATTCTTAACCACTGGACCCACCAGGGAGATCTCTAGAGTTGTCTTTAATGGTAAGTTATAAATGTTCAAGTGTAGGTACAGTAAAACATTTTTTAGAGTTTATCTGTAATACTGTTAATACTACTCCTCATTAAGGTGGGTCGGAATTCCCTAGTAGCTCAAATGGTAAAGAATCTGCCTGCAATGCGGGAGACCTGGGTTCAATCCCTGGATCAGGAATATCCTTGGAGAAGGGAATAGCTACCCACTCCAGTATTCTTGCATGGAGAATTCCATGGACAGAGCCTGGAGGGCTACAGTCCATGGGGTCCCAAAGAGTTGGACACGACTGAGTGACTTTTACTACCACTACTACTACATTAAGCTGGGTAAATGAAAGTTGATTCTCCCACCATATAATATATCAATTAGCCATGTATACAAGTAATGCCAATAAAAGAAGTACGTTAGGACTCCTGACTCCTTTCTCCCCGAAAGTAACTTTTTTTTGCCAAATAGACATGTCACATGAAAAGCAGGAAGAAAAAAGGAATATTGTAAATTCATGTATGTATATACATTTTGGAAAATATTGGAAAATTGAAAGAAGAAAATAATCACCCATAAGTTTACTACTCAAAGTAATTACTGTTATAATTTAGTGCATATCTTTTTGTTGTTTTGCTTTATTTAACATTTTGGTTTTTCGATTATCAAAATAAAAAAAAAGCAGACAAAACATCTAGGGGAAAAAAGCAGAAAAACATCTAGGCTATTTGGAAGTATCAGCATTGTGTTACAATTGATACATATTGTAAAATTGTTTCTAGACTGCAAGTGCTAGTGATTAGACCTTTCTCCATAATGGTGTTTATTCTCTAGAATTTTAATTGTTCTTTTAAAATTGATTTAATTTTTCCTTTGTCTTTTTTCCCCTTTCTTTGCCTTCAAAAATGATTAACTTAGGCAGATTTCAACTTATAATTAGTTGGTTTTTACAGTTTTCAGCTAATTATTTTCATATTAGTTTGAAGTTTCTAGGCTGGCAGTAAATGACCTACAGCCATGCTCTGTAATAAGGCTTTTCCTACTCTGTCTCTTACCCTTCTTGACTTCTCTTTCTAAGGTCTTCGGTATCTAGCACATTGCGAGAGGAAAGGAAGAGTGGGATCCTGAGGAGTTCTGTGAGAAGGGAGTTAAATTGAGAAGCACTGTGATGGGATCAGGGAGAAAAGTATTGCAGAGAAAAGGAACTTTTTCTCTATGTAGAGTATGTTGCAGCTGATAAACTGTAGGGGCAGTTTTGGAGTCATTCCAGATGTTTGAGGTGGAAAAAGTATTATTGGAAGCTCTGTCTACCAAACTGAACTTTTGTATTTTGGTTAGATGTAAAGGTTCTGGTATGTTTGTTTTAAAAAATCATTTGTGTCAGTTCAGTTTTTAAATGTTAGACATTAATTCTAAAAATTGTTAAAGATTGCTGATTAATGAGAAGGCTCTACTGTGTTACTGATTGAAGTTCCTCCCTCTTATGAGACATTTGCCTGAGAGGAACTTTTGATTTGTTGGATTTAGGATTCAACTCCTTGTACAGTCCTTGTTAAAGCCACAGTTTTTAACCTTTTTGACACTGTGAAGTAATCACGACTCCAGAAGTAAAGGAAATAAGATTAACAGTAAATAGAATTAAGGATTGAGTCATGCTTTAGTTGAAAGTAAAGGCTTTTTTTTTCTTTGTTGGAGGGAAGTGTCCTCCCATTTAAAATCTTGTTTATGTCAGTTGAAGCTGCCAATGTTGATGGGATAGCAGTCTAAACAAGTACTATCTATTTTGAATGGAGTTCAGTATTAATAACAAATAACTTGATCTTTTTTTGAAAAAAAAATTTTTTTTGAATGTGTAGTACACAAACGTGAGAAAAAGTTCCTAAATCCAGAAAGTACACAGGGAGGAGTTAGGCACCCTCTCACTTCGTCCTCATATTTTACAAGTCGTCTTCTCGGAAGCAATCACTGTTCAACAGCGCCTTGTGTATATTCTACAGATCTGTGCACACACAGTCTTGGATATATTCTTTTCCCTATGAAATCAGATTTTAATGTTTGCTTTTGCTATTGCATGAATGTTTCTTTGTCTTTTTAATGTCCCTCATGGAGAAAGGGCAGAAAGGTAGCACTTATTAAGAGTTGACTTGAGGAGGGAATTCTTTGGCTGTTCGGCGGTTAGAACTCCGCGCTCTCACTGCCAGGTCTCCGAGTTCATTGCTGATTGGGAAGCTAAGATCCCGCAACTGTGAGGCTTGACCAAAAAGACCAAAAAGAGCTGAGGTGAGGAAAGGAAAAAGTTGCATAATGAACTGTGTAACCATGTGTTTACAGTGTTATGGTGATTTTTACTCTAATGCTCCGTAAGATTGATTTACAGAGTCAGAAAGTTTAGGACATTTTTTATATATGTATCCTTTATAGTTGACATATAATCATTGATATATATTAGATATATATAGTTGATACATGTATTATTTATAGTTGATTAAATGTGGTATTAATGATCATCTATATAAAATGTCACTTTGTCATCAGGAGCACACTCCCTGTCCTACAATTATGAATATGATTTTTTCATAGGGAAAAAATGCATAGCTCAAAAAATATATTAGAACTAGAAAGATCTTAGCAATTACTTAGTTCAGTTCCCTGACATTAAGGGTGAGTAAATAGCACCTGAGCTTTGATTTCAGTATTTTTCTTTGGACACTGTCTTTAAGAGAGAGGAATGCCTGTGTAGTAAATGCATCATTATTGAAGTAATCTAACTACAAAGGACTTTATAACAAGATGCTGATTTCTACGACAGAGTATAATTGAGAATGGACAAAATGTTGAGCAGTATTTGTGATTCTTTCAGGAAAATCTCAAATGCATTCTGGAGGGGAGATGCCTACTTTGCCATCAGACAGCCACTCTGCAAAACCTGCAGCCCCACCTAGGAAATCACCTCAGCCAGATGTCTGTGCCTCTCCTCAAGAAAAGCCACTCAGGACTCTAGCTCACCAAGCTGAGGAAGAGACAGAGGATGGTGGACTCTTTATTCCAATGGGTAGGCTTTCTTTTCTTTTCTTCTAATTAAAAAGCCCCCCTCTTTATTGAACTATAATAGGCCGAAAACTGCAAATATTTCAAGATACCCAAGCTTGAGCTTTCAAAGGTTGAATACACCCATGTAACCAGAAACCAGATCAAGAAATAGAGTATTACCAGTACCCAGAAGTCCTTCCTTTCAGTTATCACTGACACCTCACGCGTGGGTAACATTATCTTGACTTCAAGCAGCATAGATTAGTTCCCCTGTTTTGTACATTATATGAATGGAATCTTATGAATGTATGTTTTTTGACTGCCTTTTCCACTCAACATTATGTTTAAATGAAATTGGTCCACATTGTTGCATGTGCTTGCATTTTCATTGCTGTATAGTATTCCATTATTAGAATATTCTACATTTTCTTTATTCATTCAACTCTTCAAAAAATTTTTTTCTTTCTTTCTTTATGGTTGCACTGCGTCTTTGCTGGTGTTGAGGCTTTCTCTAGTTTTTGTCAGAGGCGGCTGCTCTTCATTGTGGGCTTCTCACTGTGGTGGCTTCTCGTGTGGCGGGGCACAGGCTCTAGGTGTGCGGGCTTAGTTGTCCACCGGACATGGAATCTTCCCAGACCAGGGATCCAACCTGTGTCCCCGGCATTGGCAGGTAGATTCCTAGCCACTGTACCACGAGGGAAGCCCCCTATTCATTCAACTCTTAATGAGTATTTGAATAGTTTCCAGTTGTAGGCTACTCTGATTGGTGCTGCTGTGAACATTGTACTAGAAATCTTTTGGTAAACATTGGTGCCTAATATTTGTTGGGTGGAACTGCTAGTTCATAGTATTAGGCCTCCTAAAAAAAAAGAAAAAGAATTAGGCCTCCTTCAAGTTTTTTTGAAATATATTTTTATTGTGAAATATAACATATACAGACAAATGAGTAAAGACTTCTTTGTTTAGCATAACAAACAGTTTTAAAGTGAGCACTTCTGATTTCTTTTTCTTGTTGCAAGTAATAGACCTCCATTGCTGTGTAAATTAGAAGCTGTAATAGTAGATATCCATGTCTTGTTTCTGAACTTGGGTGAAGGTGTTCAGTATTCCTATTTATGTGTAATGATGGTGATAAGCTTTTTATGGATATATTATTGTATCAGATTACAGAAAATTTTTCCTGGTTTTCTGAGCATTTTATCCCATATTGAATTGTGTTAAATGCTCTTTAAAACGGAGAAGGCAGTGGCACCCCACTCCAATACTCTTGCCTGGAAAATCCCATGGACGGAGGAGCCTGATAGGCTACAGTCCATGGGGTCGCTAAAAGTCAGACACGACTGAGCGACTTCACTTTCACTTTTCACTTTCATGCATTGGAGAAGGAAATGGCAACCCACTCCAGTGTTCTTGCCTGGAGAATCCCAGGGATGGGAGCCTGGTGGGCTGCCGTCTATGGGGTCGCACAGGGTCGGACACGACTGAAGTGACTTAGCAGCAGCAGCAGCTCTTTAAAAATCTCTGTTAAGATGATCATATGGTTTTTCTCCTTTATTCTATTTTTTATTTTTGTTGTTGTTTTTGCAGCTGGTCTGCACAGCATGCAGAATCTTACTTCCCTGACCAGGGATCAGACTCTTTCTCCCTGCAGTGGAAGTGCAGAATCTTAACCACTGGACTGCCAGGGAATTCCCTCCCTTATTCTGTTAATGTGGAGAGTTACATAGCTTCTTTTTAAATGTTGAGGTTTATTGAGATGTAATTTCCTTTTTTTAACTAAAAATTTATCTTTAATTTTTTAAATTTTTGGCTGTGCTGGGTCTTCTTTGCTGCTCTCGGACTTTCTTTTTGTTGAGGCGTGAGGGCTTCTCACTGTGGTGGCTTCTCTTCTGTTGTGGAGCACAGGCTCCAGGCACTTGAGCTTCAGTAGTTGAGGTCGGCAGGCTCTAGAGCATGGGCTCAGTAGTTGTGGTACAAAGGCTTAGTTGCTTCATGGCTTGTGGAATCTTCCCAGACCAGGGATCAAACCCATGTCCCCCACACTGACAGGTGGATTCTTAACCACTGGACCACTAGGGAAGTCTGAAGTAGGATTTCAATACAATAAAATTTTTTCAGTGAGTTTTGAGAAGTATATATATTTGTGTAACTACTACTACAGTCAATATATGGAACATTTCTCTCACTCCAAAAGTTCCTTCATCCCCCTTTGCAGTCCTTCATTCTTAGCCTTTGGGAATCCCTGATCTCAATTTTTTTCTTATAATCTTGTGTTTTCTACAATGTTATACATTGGAGAAGAAAATGGCAATCCATTCCAGTATTCTTACCTGGAAAATCCCATAGAGACATGAGCCTGGTGGGCTACAGTCTATGGGGTCATAAAGAGTTGACATGACTGAAGTGACTTAGCACACACAGTGGTATGTATAGATGTTATATAGTGTGTATGGAACCTTTTGCATCTGGTATCTTTTTGAATTTTTATTGAAGTATAGTTGATTTATAGTACTGTGTGCATCTGGTATCTTTCACTTTTGTGTAATGCTTTTGAGGTTAATTCATGTTTGTTCTTCTTCATCACTGAGTAGTATTCTATTGCATAGGTGTACCACAGTTTATCTGTTCATCAGTTGATGGACATTTTGGTTCTTTCTCGTTTTTACTTGTTACAATTAAAGCTACTGTAAACCTTCACATACAGTTCTTTGATAGAAATAAGTTTTTGTTTTTCTTGGGGAAATGACTGTGAGTGACTTTGCTGGGTCTTACAATGAGTCTATGTTTAACTTTATATGAACCTGCTAAATTGTTTTCCAGAGTAGCTGTACCATTTTACAGTCCCAACAGGAATGTATGAGATTTACAGTTGGTCCACATCCTTGTGAGCAGTTAACAGACTTTTTAATTCTGTCTCTTCTACTGGGTGTATTTCCTTGTGGTTTAACTTGCAGTTTCCCAATGAATAATGATAGAAAGCATATTTTCATGTATTTATTGGCCATTTGTAGATACTTTTTGGTGAAATGTTTGTTTATTATTCTGTTGTTTGCCAATATTCCATTTGTAATTACTACATATTTTGCACAAGATACTTTGAAACTATGCATATATTCTTATTTCTCCTCAAACTTAACCCCCCCTAGTTTTAGCTGCTATTGATCACCTGCAGCAGTTACTGTGTTGTTCTAAAGGTGATTTTTATTTCTGTCATTCCTTTTACATTTAATAATTGCAATTTTTCTGTAAAGAAGAACAGCCTCTTCTCCCTCATTTATTTATTCAGTTTTTATATGAGTGTGGACTCATGCATATTTGTTTCATTATTTGAATTACAGTGCCATTTATCATGATTTATTTTGCCTGAATTGTTAAGAGTGTTAGCCATGGGGAGCTACTTCAGGTTTTACTTTTATGGC
Organism: Cervus elaphus; assembly: GCF_910594005.1. Taxonomy (NCBI): domain Eukaryota; kingdom Metazoa; phylum Chordata; class Mammalia; order Artiodactyla; family Cervidae; genus Cervus; species Cervus elaphus. The sequence goes on from NC_057834.1 coordinate 38,117,577, forward strand.
TTATGCTTTCCTATTGTGTCAAGGAACATTTGCTTAATCCAAGGCTATGAAGGCTTCTTTCCTGTTTTCTTCTAGGAGTTGTAGTTTTACACATTGCATTCAGGTGTATATGCTCCATTTTGAGTTAATTTTTATATAATGTGTGAGGTATATTTGAGATTCTTTTTTTGCTTATGGATGTCCAATTGTTTCAGCGCTATTTGTTGAAAAGATTTCTTTCCCCATTAAATTACTTCTGCATCTATGTGAAAAAGTCATTTGGCAATTTTGTGTGAGTCTTTCCTGGACTCTCTGTTCTATTCTGTTGATCTATGTATTAATATTTAAGCTTTCACCAATATCACACAGTCTTGAAATCAGGTAGTCATAAATCTTCCAACCTTTTTTTTTTTAATACATTAGGCTATTCTAGGTACTTTGCATTTCCATATAAATTTTAGAATTGACTTGTCATTTTCTTCAAAAATATTCTCTAGGCTATTGATTGATAATGAATCTATGAATCCATTTGGGAAAATTGCCATTTTTTTGGCCATACTCTGGGTCATGCAGGATCTTAGTTCCCCGACCAGGGATTGAATCTGTGCCTTCTGCATTGAGAACACAGAGTCTTAATCACTGGACCACCAGGAAGTGCTAGGAAAGTTGCCATCCTAACAATACTGAGTCGACTAATCCGTGAATAAGTTATCACTGTAGTGAGAGTGATCATCTTTTCCTTTGTTCCTGATCTCTTACAGGAAATGCACTCAGTTTTCACCACTAAGCTGTAGGACGTTGGTCTATAGCTATTGTTCATCAGACTGAGGAAGTTCTCTACTATTCCTGGTTGCGGAGAGTTTTTATCATGACTTGATGTTGGATTTTATGAAAAGTTTTTTCTGCATCTCTTGAGATTATCTTTTGTTTTAGTCTGTTGATGTGAATTATCTTGATTGATTTTCAAATTTCAAAGCATTTTTGCATGGCAGGGAGAAATCAACTCTTGATCATGATATAGGTGTTTTTTTTTTTTAATTGCAGGATTTGATTTGCTAATATTTTGTTAAGGATTTATGTGTCTGGTCTGTAGTTTTCTTGTAATGTCTTTGGTTTTGGTATTAGGGTAATGCTGACCTCATACAATGAGTTGGAAAGTGTTCTTTCCTCTTCTGTGTGTTTTTTTGTTTTTGTTTGTTTTTTGAAGAGTTTGTGAATTGGTTTTATTTCTTCTTTAAATGTTTTATTGAATGCACCAATGAAGCCATCTGGACCAGGAGTTTTCTTTGTAGGATGTTTTTAACTATGAATTCAATTTCTTTAACAGATAAAGGGCTATTTAATTATATATTTGTTCTTGAATGAGCTTTGACAGTTGGTGTCTTTCAAGGTATTTGTTCCATCTAAGTTGTTGAATTTATTGGTACAAAGTTTTTCATAATATTACTTTGTTGTCTTTATTTTGTTTAAGGTTTATTTATTTCTTTATTTTCTGGCAGTGCTGGGTCTTTGTTGCTGCTTTTGAGTTTTCTGTAGTTGCAGTGAGCAGGGGCTCCTCTAGATGTGGTGCTTGGGCTCCTCATTGCAGTGGCTTCTCTTGTGGAGCACGGGCCCCAGGCGGGTGCATGGACTTCAGTAGTTGCAGTGCGTGGGCGCATTGGTTGCAGCTCACAGGCCCCAGGGCACGGGCTCAGTCATTGTGGCTCATGGGCTTGTTGCCGAGGCATGTGGGATCTTCCTGGACCAGGGATCAAATTTGTGTCCCCTGCGTTGGCAGGCACATGCTTAACCACTTTTGTTGTCTTTTTAATGTCTGCAGGATCTATGATGGTATCTGTTCTTTTATTCCTGATGCTGTTAATTTATATCTTTCTCTTAATCACTCTAGCTAGAAGTTTTTCAAAGAACAAGGTTTTGGTTTCATTAATTTCTCTACTTTTCTGTTTTTTATTTCACTGGTTTTTGCTGTTGTCTACTATTTTATTGTTTCCTTATTTTGGGTTTAATTTGGTCTTTTTCTAGTTTCATAAAGTGGTAGCTTAGGTCACTGATTTGAAACTTTTCTAATACTACTACAGGATGTATCAGTTTTCCTTTTAAACAACAGAAATTTATTTTCTCACAGTTCTGGAGCCTGGGAAGTCCAGTATTAGGTGCTGGTAAATTCAGTTTTCTTGAGAACTTTCTTCTTTTGACAGCTGCCTTCTCGTTATAACTTCACACCACCTTTTCCTTGGTGCATGTGTGTGAGAGAGGGAGTGAGCTTTCTGATATCACTTCTTATAAGGACACTCATCCTGTGGGATCATAGATTCCCACTCATTTAACTTGTGGACTCATTTAACTTTAATTACTTCCTTAGAAGACACATTTCCAAATATAGCCATACTGGGGGTAAGGCTTTCAGAGTATGAATTTTGTGGGGGACACACACATTCGAATTTTCTGTACAGGATTGGAGACAGGGAAGCCTGGCATGCTGCAGTCCATGAGCTTGCAGAGTCGGACACAACTGAGCGACTGAACTGAACTAAACTGGAGTACTATTCTGTGTTGTTTTAGAACCTGATTTTGTTAAAGTAATTTTTATAGTTACAGAGTACCATAAGGCTTATGATAGTAAAACAAAAATCCACTGGGACTTTTTAGGAGTGTGTTCTTTCATTTTCAAATATTTGAAGACTTTCCAGTTATTTTTTTGCTACTGATTTCTAATTTAATTCCCTTGAATTCACATTGCACTTTGTATGATTTTAGTACTTTTATATTTATTGAGGTTAATTTTGTGGCCCCAATATAATGTTTATTGGTAGCTCCTCCCTATGTATCTGAGAAGAATATGTTTTCTTTTGTTTTGAGATACACTGTTTTATAAATGTCATTAGGTCAAGTTGATTGATAGCACTGTTCAGGTCTTCTCTATTTTTACTGATTTTCTTTTGGTCTATTCTGACAGTTATTGAGAAAGGCATATTGAAGTCTCCAACTTTAATTGTATATTTGTCTATATTTCCTTTCAGTTTTGTCAGTTTTAGCTCTACATGTTTTATTTATTTACATTAATTTTTTTTTAAACTTATTTATCATGTTTTGGCCATACCACATGGCATTTAGGATCTTAGTTCCTGTACCCCCTGCTCTAGAAGTGCAGTCTTAACCACTGGACCACCAGGGAAGTTCCTAGCTCTCATATTTTATTTTTTTAAATTAATTTATTTTAATTGGAGGATAATTACTTAACAGTATTGTGATGATTTTTGCCATACATCAACCAACATGAATCAGTCACAGTTTACATGTGTCCCCCATTCTGAAACCCCCTCCCTCTCCTCCCTCCGCACCCTGTCCCTCTGGGTTGTCCCAGAGTACTGGCTTTGGGTGCCCTGCTTCATGCATTGAACTTGCACTGGTCATCTGTTTTACATATGGTAATATACATGTTTCAGTACTACTCTCTTAAATTATGCCACCCTTACCCTCTCCCACTGAGTCCGAAAGTCTGTTCTTTGTATCTGTGTCTCCTATGCTGCCCTGCATGTAGGATCCTACTATTTTTCTAAGTTCTGTATATATGCTTTAATATACAGTATTTGTCTTTCTTTTTCTCATTTACTTCATTCATTATATATAATAGGCTCCAGTTTCATTCACCTCATTAGGACTGACTCAAATGCATCCCTTTTTATAGCTGAGTAATATTCCATGGTGTGTATATACAACAGCTTCCTTCTCCATTCATCTGCCAGTGGACATCTAGGTTGCTTTCATGTCCTAACTATTGTAAATGATACTGCAGTGAACATTGGGGTATATGTGTCTTTTTCAATTCTGGTTTCCTCTGGGTGTATGCCCAGCAGTGGGATTGTGGGGTCCAATGGCAGTTCTGTTTCCAGTTTTTTAAGGAATCTGGACCGGCTACAATGTCTCCTGCCCCTGGGCGGGTGGATGTGCCAGGGCCCCCAGTGGGGAAGGGCGGGGTTGCCCCCTTGTTCTTCCGCGCCTCCATGGTGGCTCACAGCGCGCTCATGCACCGAGTGTGGGCGGTCGGCCGTCCTCGCCGGGGGCGGGGCAGGTCCCGTGGGCCCCTGGCATCGCCTTCCTTACCCCTTCCTTCCTCACCTTGTGGGTTTCTGCCGCGGCCACATGGGGTGTGTTGCTCCACACCCCGCGTCCTGCACGCCCGGCCCTTTGTGTTCCTCTAGGGCTTCCCTGATAGCTCAGCTGGTAAAGAAGCTGCCTTCACTGCAGGAGACCCCGGTTGGATTCCTGAGTCGGGAAGATCCACTGCAGAAGGGATAGGATACCCACCTCAGTATTCTTGAACGTCCTTTGTGGCTCATTTGGTAAAGAATCCTTCTGCAATGTGAGAGACCTGGGTTTGATCCCTGGGTTGGGAAGATCTCCTGGAGAAGGGGAAGGCTACCCACTCCAGTATTCTGGCCTGGAGAATTCCATGGGGTCACAGAGAGTCGGATATGACGGAGTGACTTTAACTTCCACTTTCCACACTATTCTCTGTAGTGGCTGTACCAGTTTGCATTCTCACCAACTTTGTAAGATTCCCTTTCTCCACACCCTCTCCAGCATTTATTTTCTGTAGACTTTTTGAAGATGGCCGTTCTGACTGTGGCTCAGATCATGAACTATTTATTGCCAAGTTCAGACTTAAATTGAAGAAAAGTGGGGAAAACCACTAGACCATTCAGGTATGACCTAAATCAAATCCCTTATGATTATACAGTGGAAGTGAGAAATAGATTTAAGGGACTAGATCTGATAGAGTGCCTGATGAACTATGGACGGAGGTTTGTGACATTGTTCAGGAGACAGGGATTAAGACCATCCCCAAGAAAAAGAAATGCAAAAAAGCAAAATGGCTGTCTGAGGAGGCCTTACAAATAGCTGTGAAAAGAAGAGACTCGAAAAGCAAAGGAGAAAAGGAAAGATATACCATTTGAATGCACAGTTCCAAAGAATAGCAAGGAGAGATAAGAAAGCCTTCCTCAGTGATCAGTGCAAAGAAATAGAGGAAAACAATAGAATGGGAAAGACTAGAGATCTCTTCAAGAAAATTAGAGATACCAAGGGAACATTTCATGCAAAATGGGCTCAATAAAGGACAGAAATGGTATGGACCTAATAGAAGCAGAAGATATTAAGAAGAGGTGGCAAGAAGACACAGAAGAACTGTACAAAAAAGATCTTCAGGACCCAGATAATCACGATGGTGTGATCACTCACCTAGAGCCAGACATCCTGGAATGTGAAGTCAAGTGGGCCTCAGGAAGCTTCACTACGAACAAAGCTAGTGGAGGTGATGGAATTCCAGTTGAGCTATTTCAAATCCTAGAGGATGATGCTGTGAATGTGCTGCACTCAATATGCCAGCAAATTTGGAAAAGTCAGCAGTGGCCACAGGACTGGAAAAGGTCCATTTTCATTCCAATCCCAAAGAAAGGCAATGCCAAAGAATGCTCAAACTACCACACAATTGCAGTCATCTCACACGCTAGTAAAGTAATGCTCAAAATTCTCCAAGCCAGGCTTCAGCAATACATGAACCGTGAACTTCCAGATGTTCCAGCTGGTTTTAGAAAAGGCAGAGGAATCAGAGATCAAATTGCCAACATCCACTGGATCATAAAAAAAGCAAGAGAATTCCATAAAAACGAATTTCTGCTTTATTGACTATGCCAAAGCCTTTGACTGTGTGGATCACAATAAACTGTGGAAACTTCTGAAAGAGATGGGAATACCTGACCACCTGACCTGCCTCTTGAGAAAGCTGTATGTAGGTCAGGAACCAACAGTTAGAACTGGACATGGAACAGCAGACTGGTTCCAAATAGGAAAAGGAGTACATCAAGGCTGTGTATTGTCACCCTGCTTATTTAACTTATATGCAGAGTACATCATGAGAAACGCTGGGCTGGAAGAAGCACAAGCTGGAGTCAAGATTGCTGGGAGAAATATCAATAATCTCACATATGCAGATAACACACCCTTATGGCAGAAAGTGAAGAACTAATGAGCCTCTTGATGAAAGTGAAAGAGGAGTGAAAAAGTTGGCTTAAAGATCATCATTCAGAAAACTAAGATCATGGCATCTGGTCCCATCACTTCATGGGAAATAGATGGGGAAACAGTGGAAATTGGCAGACTTTATTTTTTTGGGCTCCAAAATCACTGCAGATGGTGATTGCAGTCATGAAATTAAAAGATGCTTACTCCTTGGAAGGAAAGTTATGACCAATCTAGATAGCATATTAAAAAGCAGAGACATTACTTTGTCAACAAAGGTCAGTCTGGTCAAGGTTATGGTTTTTCCAGTAGTCATGTATGGATTTGAGAGTTGGACTATAAAGAAAGCTGAGTGCCGAAGAATTGATGCTTTTGAACTGTGGTGTTGGAGAAGACTCTTGAGAGTCTTTTGGACTGCAAGGAGATCAAACCAGTCCATCCTAAAGGAGATCAGTCCTGGGTGTTCATTGGAAGGATTGATATTGAAGCTGAAACTCCAATACTTTGACCACCTGATTTGAAGAGTTGACTCATTGGAAAAGACCCTGATGCTGGGAAAGATTGAGGGCAGGAGGAGAAGAGGACGACAGAAGATGAGATGGTTGGATGGCATCACTGACTCAATGGGCATGAGTTTGGGTAAACTCTGGGAGTTGGTGATGGACAGGGAAGCTTGGCGTGCTGTGGTTTTTGGAGTCACAGAGAGTTGGATGTGACTGAGCAACTGCACTGAACTGAACTCATTCTGACTGGCATGGGATGATAACTTCATTGTAGTTTTGATTTGCATTTCTCTAATAATGAGTGAAGTTGAACATCATTTCATGTGTTTATTAGCCATCTGTAAATCTCTTTTGGAGAAATGTCTGTGTAGTTCTTTCGCCCACTTTTTTATTGGGTTGTTTGTTTTTCTGATATTGAGCTGCATGAGGTGCTTGTATATTTTGGGGATTATTAATTCCCCTGGTGGCTCAGATGGTAAAGCGTCTGCCTACAATGCAGTAGACTCGGGTCCAGTCCCTGGGTTGGGAGGATCTCCTGGAGAAGGAAATGGCAACCCACTCCAGTATTTTGCCTGGTAAGTCCCATAGATGGAGGAACCTGGTGGACTACAGTCCATGGAGTCGCAAAGAGTTGGACCCGACTGTGCGACTTCACTTTCATTTTCACTTTCTTTGTCAGTTTTTCTGTTTGCTGTTATTTTCTCCCATTCTGAAGGCTGTCTTTTCACCTTGGTTATAGTTTCCTTCCTTGTGCAAAAGCTTTAAAGTTTAATTAGGTTCTGTTTATTTATTTTTGTTTTTATTTCTATTACTCTGCAAGGTGGGTCATAGAGGATCTTGCAGTGATTTATGTCAGGGAATGTTCTGCCTGTGTTTTCCTCTAAGAGTTTTATAGTTTCTGGTCTTTCATTTAGGTCTTTAATCCATTTTGAGTTTATTTTTGTGTATGGCGTTAGAAAGTGTAATAGTTTCATTGTTTTATATGTAGTTGATCAGTTTTCCCAGCACCACTTGGTGAAGAGACTGTCTTTTTTCCATTGTATATTTTTGCCTCCTTTGTCAAAGATAAGGTGTCCATAGGTGCATGGATTTATCTCTGGAGTTTTTATTTTGTTCTGTTGATCTATATTTCTGTCTTTGTGCCAGTACCATACTTTCTTGATTACTGTAGATTTGTAGTATAGTCTGAAGTCAGGAAGGTTGATTCCTCCAGTTCATTCTTCTTTCTCAAGATTGCTTTGGCTATTTGAGGTCTTTTGTGTTCCATACAATTGTGAAATTATTTGTTCTAGTTCTGTGAAAAATACTGCTGGTAGTTTGATAGGGATTGTGTTGAATCTATAGATTGCTTTGGGTAGTATACTCATTTTCACTGTATTGATTCTTCCAATCCAAGACATGGTGTATTTCTCCATCTATTTGTGTCATCTTTGATTTCTTTCATCAGTGTTTTATAGTTTTTTATATACAAGTCTTTTGTTTCTTTAGGTGAATTTATTCCTAAATATTTTATTCTTTCTGTTGCAATGGTGAATGGGATTGTTTCCTTAATTTCTCTTTCTGATTTTTCATTGTTAGTATATAGGAATGCAGTGGATTTCTGTGTATTAATTTTATATCCTGCAATTTTACTATATTCATTGATTAGCTCTAGTAATTTTCTGGTGGCATCTTTAGGGTTTTCTATGTAGAGAATCATGTCATTTGCATGCTGAGAGTTTTACTTCTTTTGCAGTCTGGGTTCTTTTTATTTATTTTTCTTCTCTGATTGCTGTGGCTAATCAAAAAACCTCCAGCAAAAAAAAGCCCAGGACCAGATGGCTTCACAGATAGCTCTACTCTTTGGTAGAGTTTGGTGAACTCTACCAAAAATTTAGAGAAGAGCTAACACCTATCCTACTCAAAGTCTTCAAAAAAATTGCAGAAGGAGATCCCCAAACTCATTCTATGAGGCCAACAATACCCTGATACCAAAACCAGACAAAGATGCCACAAAATAAAGAAAACTACAAGCCAGTATCACTGATGAACATAGATACAAAAGTTCTCAATGATATTCTGGCAAATAGAATCCAACAACGTATTAAAAAGACCATGCATTGTATACTATCTATGGTGAAACAGATCACTAGCCCAGGTGGGATGCATGAGACAAGTGCTCGGGCCTGGTGCACTGGGAAGACCCAGAGGAATCGGGTGGAGAGGGAGGTGGGAGGGGGGATCGGGATGGGGAATACATGTAACTCTATGGCTGATTCATATCAATGTATGACAAAACCCACTGAAATGTTGTGAAGTAATTAGCCTCCAACTAATAAAAAAACAAAAATGTTATACATAAAAAAAATAAAAAAATAAAAAAAATTAAAAGACCATGCATTATGACCAAGTGGACTTTATTCCAGGGATGCAAGGATTCTTCAGTATTCGCAAATCAGTCAATGTGATATACCATGTTAGCAAATTGAAAGATAAAAACCATATGATTACTGAATAGATGCAGAGAAAGCCTTTCACGAAATTCAACACCCATTTATGATAAAAACGCTCCAGAAAGTAGGCATAGAAGGAATATACCTCAACACAATAAAAGCCATATCTGACAAACTCACAACAAACATCCTCAGTGGAGAAAAATTGAAAGCATTTCCTCTAAAATCAGAAACAAGACAAGGGTGCCCACTCTTACCACTACTATTCAATATAGCTTTCATATTTTAAAACTCTGTTTTCATGTACATATGCCTAATAACATACATTGATTGTTTTGGGTGTTTTTTTAGTATGCATTTATTTGGCTGCACCCAAGTCTTAGTTGAGACATGCAGGATCTTTAATTGTGGCATGCGAACTCTGAGTTGCTGCACTGTGGGTTCTAGTTCTCTGACCGGGGACTGAACCCATTCCCTGTATTGGGAGGACAGAGTCTTAGCCATTGGACCACTAGGAAAGTCCCTACATTGATTGGGTTCTGAAGTTAAAGCAAATTAGCATTTCATGGATAAACCTGTTTGGTCATGATGTATTAGATTTTCTAATATACTGAGGTTTTTGTGTCTTTGTTTATGGAAGATATTGGTTTTAATTTTTTTTTCTTTTTCATGTGTTGGTATTAGGATTATGCTGACCTTATAAAATGAGTTGGGAAATTTGTCATCAGTATGTATTCTCTGGAAGAGTTTATAGAAGACTGGTGTTATTTCTTTCTTAAATGTTTTGTAAGAATTAACCAAGAAAGCTAGCTAGACCTGGAGTTTTGTCAAAAGGCTTTTAAGTTTTGGATTAAATTCTTTAATGGTTATAGGATTATTTAGATTTCCTGTTTCTTTTTGTTTCCATTTTGGTAAGTTGTGTTTTTCAAGGAGTTTATACATTTTCTCTGAATTGTCAAATATGTTGATACAAAGTTGTTTGTAATACTCATTTTGGAATGTCTTTAAGATTTTTATTGAGGTCATCTTTTTATTTCTAATTTTAGTGAAGTCCTCTTTTTGTGTCTTATTTTTTTGTTGATAAGTTTGCTAGCAGTTTATCAGTCTTTTTAAAGAACCAACTTTTTTGCTTTCTTTTTAATTTTTTATTTGGGGTATAATTGATTAACAGTGTTAATTCAGATGTACAACAAACTGATTCAGTTATACATGTACAAGTATCTGTTCTTTTTCAAATTCTTCTCCCATTGAGGTTTTTATGCAATATTGAGCAAAGTTCCTTATGCCATACAGTAGGTCTTTGTTGGTTATCTTTTTTTTTTTTTTGGTCACACTGTGTATAGAATGTGAGATCTTTGTACCCTGACCAGGGATTGAACCTGTGCCCGCTGTAGTGGAAGTGTGGAGTCTTAACTACTGGACCACCAAGGAAGACCCTATCCATTAAAACATTTTTTTTTTTTATTATTTACTTACTTGACTGCACTGGGTCTTAGTTGTGGCATGTGGAATTTTTTTTTTTTTTCAAGTTTTAATTTTATGTTGGAACATAGCAAGTTAACAGTATTGTAGTAGTTTCAGGTGGACAGCAGAGGAGCTCAGCCATACATACACATATATCCATTCTCCTGTGGCGTCTTTGATCTTTGTTGCAGCATGCAGGATCTTTTAGTGTGGCATGTGGCATGTGGTCAGTTCCCTGACCAGGGATTGAACCAGGGCACCCTGCATGGAGAGTGTGAAGTCTTAGTCGCTGAACTGCCAGGGAAGTCCCCATCCATTTAAAACATAGCAATGTGTACATATCAGTCCCAAATTCCCTAACTATACCTCCCCTCCACCTTTCCCCACTGGTAACCATAAGTTCATATTCATCTGTATTATTTTTGTTTTGTTTTAATTGCACATACAAGAAATGTCATAAGATGTTTGTCTTTCTTTGTCTGGTTTGCTTCACTCAGTTTGACACTCTCTAGTTCCACCCTTATTGCTGCAAATGGCATTATTTCATTTTTTTGTAATGGGTGAGTAATATTCCATTGTATGTATGTTCCATATCTTCCTTATTCATTCGTCTGTCATGGACATTTAGGTTGCTTCCATGTCTTGGCTTTTGTAAACAGTGCTGCAATGGAAATTGGGGTGTATGAATCCTTTTGGACCATGTTTCTCTCTGTATATATGCCCAAGAGTGGGATCACATTGGGAGGCAGATTCTTTAACTACCGAGAGAAGTCCAGTTTTGTCTTCTTTTATTTTTCTTTCATATGTTGCTCTATATATTAACAATATACAGTCTTTGAAATTACTATAGTCTATCTTAAATTAGTACTTTTACCACATCAAACAGTGTAAGAACTTTGCAACAATTTTATTCCATATATCTGTTTCTGCCTTTTGTGTTGATACTGTATTTTACTTCTTCATTTGTTTTAAACCCCATGATACTTGTTTTTTTTCTTTTTCGTTGAAGATTTATCTGTTTGTTCTTGGTTGTGCTGGGTCTTCGTTGGTGTGCCGGCTGTTCTCTGGTTATGGCGAGTGGGGACTACTCCACAGTTAGAGTGTGTGGGTTTCTCATTGTGGTGGCTTGTTGAGGGGCACGGACTCTGGGGTCCTCAGGCTTCAGTAGTTGCACTCCCAGGCTCTAGAGCACAGGCTCAATAGTTGTGGCACATGGGTTTGGTTACTCTGAGACATGTGGGATCGTCCCGGACCAGGGATTGAACCTGTATCCCCTGCATTGGCAGTTGGGTTCTCTACCACTGAGTCACCAGGGAAGCTTCTGAAAACCAGTGGGTTTTCACTTTTTATCTCTTTAAGATTGTAGAGTTACTTGAATCTGAGATTTGATATTTTTTTCAGTTAAAAAAATCCTTGTCAGTATTTTTAAAATATCATTTCTATCCTCCTTTTCTTCTGGTATTCCAGTTATACATATGTTAGATTTTTTTCACCATGTCCTGTATATATTTGTTTTTCTCTATATTCTTTTCTTTTTTCCTTCATGCATCAGTTTCTGGTGTTCTGTAGTCTAGTTCGCTAGTTCTTTGTTTTACTGTGTCTACTTTATTTAATTTTTCATGCCAATTTAGCACTGGATTCTGTGTTTCTGGTGAAACTCTCCATCTTTCCTTTATTTTCTTGAATGTATTAATCATAATTATTTAAAAATCCCTTTTCCTGCATCTGACTCACCCACAGTTCGTTCTTGTTTTTACTGTCACCTGTCACCCTCCTCCACCCCCTGGTGTTTTGGCCTTTTGGTTCTGTTTTTACTATGCTGTAATTTTCAATTGGATAGTGGACAATGTGGCTGAAAAATTCTAGAGGCTTTGGTGTTGTTATCTTTCTCCAGAGATGATTATGTTTTCCTCAAGCAGGCAGCTAATTTTGGAGGGTGAATAAAATTCAGCCTAGTGTTTGTTTTATGCTATATTAAGACTTCTTTGTTTCAACTTTCTACTTAGTTCTAGATGGTGCCCTGTATTTCTAGTGGGTGGCTCCTCTGGGGTTTCATCACTTAGTCCAGCAAGAGTGCTGCCTTCAGCTTGGATTCTCCTTGTGTGATTCCCTTTTCTGAAGGATGACAGCGCCTTAAATCATGTGTGTAGGGGTTGTTATCCAGTGCCTTCAGACGTTGTATATATTTTATTCTGCTTTAATGTGATTTTATAGATTTATATAATTCCACAGTTGTTTTTGGCACGAAGGTTTCATCTGATAAAAAATACATTGTTGTGGCCAGAATCAGAAGTCCTGGCTGTGTGACAGGGCTGTTAAGCAGCTTTTTTCATACACCAGAGCAGCCTTGGTGATGCAGGTATTACAGAACCCACCCATATTTTTATTGAAATCATCCACTTTACAGTACATTTACAGTGTAGATTTACTTTCAATTTATTGCTTACCTCATTAAATCTGCTCCTTAGTGAATACCTTGTTTTTTAGCCACATCCCACCTTTTTCATAAAAGGAAAAACTAGATTTCCTTCTTTATTCTAGTCTGATTTTTATGGAGCAGCTTCCTTTTAAAATTTTTTTAATTTCAGTTTTTTAAAAATTCTTAGAGTCAGTGGTATCCCAGTATTTTAAAAGTAAAATAAAAGGTTAGTTCTGAAACAGAGTAAGAAGTAATTGGATTATCTGTTCTTTCTTGGATTGTCTGTGCAGTGTATTGGAATGTATTAAATTTTCCTTATAGACTCACATTCTCTGTTAAACTCAGCCTTAAAACCAGAAATCAGAGGAGAAATATGTGTGATGTGATTTAGGAGGATATAGTTGATTGGGATGGTTTTACCCCACATTCATTACTTCGATTTTTGTAAGATAACTGTTCTAAATGGGAGTTACAGTTAACTCCAATGCTTTTTCCATTAAAAAATATTTTCTGTAGTAAATTTTATTATTTCCATTTTAATCCTGTAATAACTTTCTTCTCAGTTCTTTTAATTTGTTTTCTGATTTGTCTTTATTGTATTTTTATTGGGGTTAATAAATGTTTTTCAGTGTGTATTTTAAAGCAGTATTTCTCAAAATGTGGTCTGAAAACCAGTGCTAGTTGAGAACTGTTTGTTACTGGTTTGAAACAAATAATTCATGGAAACAGAGTAAAACTTTAAAAATTTGGCATTCGTAACATTGTAAAAATTGTAACATTTGACAGTATGGCTATATTCTTATTTTATAAAAATATGAGTCTACAGTGGATTCGCCACAGAGAGTTTGAGAAGCACTGTTTTAAAGGATAATGTGATTACTCATCAGCTGTCTATATATAATTTTATAAATTTTTAGCTGCTTCCATTGTAAATTTTCTTTTTTTGGTCTTCTATGAACTTTGGTTACATTTTTTAGGTTAAATTTTGTAGTGAAGATTTTTAGTTATTAGGTTACTTTTTAGCTAATAACATACTTTATTATTTCTAGTATAATAGTAATAGTTTTAACTTGTGTCTTTCAAACTTTTTTCTCCTGAGTTAGTTTTGCAGTTGACAGTGTTACTAAGAACTGATAGGTTATGAATATGAAACTGAATCAAAACTTCCTCAGGTGTCAGAAATCCTTTTCTTGTTCTGCAACTACTGGGCCTTTGTTTAAGTGCTGATGAAATGAGGAGGGAAAGGTGGGTCACAGAAACCAGGAACTGGCTAGATTGGCCTGCATGAGAAAGGATGCAAGAGGGACAGGAAGAGCAAAGAGGAGATTTGAGAGCGGTGAGAGAGAGAGGAGTTTTGGAGTTTATGGAGAAAAGAGATAAATGAGGTGAGAAGAAAGACTTTGGGGAAAAAATACAAAGGTTTTAGAAAGTTTTGTTGTGTATTATGCTACGTGATTCCCCTTTTGCTGCTTTCTCAAATGACCATCAGTAAAGAGCTTTGTCACTTTATCACTTCTGATGCATTCTAGAGTTTTATATTTCTTTTGCATCTATCACTGTGTTGGGATGTACCTCAGGATAGTCCATTTTAGTTTGTTACACAAAAATAAGGTGTGTATGTTTGAATTTTACCTTTCGTGTCTTAAAAATCATTACCAATTTTTTTCTATATTATTAAAAATTCTTTGTAGTCATTTTTAACTTGTCCACTCCACCCCACCCCCCAGGCTCATGTAAAAGGGCCTGAACCCAGTGTTCGGGAGATGTTTCTAACTGACCTTCATGTCAAGGCAGCAACAAAAGCCTCTTGAAAGATGAGGGGGAGGTGGGTGGCATGCATGCATGCATGAAGTCCATTCTCTCCATTCAACATATGGTTATTTTTAATGGCTCAGTTACAGTCCAGTATATGGCTGTACCACTTCACTTAACTGTTCTTTTTTCATACTGCCTGTGCACACAAAAAGTAGTACCTGCCTTTTCAGTAAAGAATGAATAAAAAAAAAAAAATGAATGAATGTTGCTTACTGTCAACCCACAAGCCGCTGTAGCCACAGCACACTCCTCACCCCAAGGGTGTGCGCTGAGGGGAATTCAGGATAGAGAAAAAAGGATATTGGCCCTAGATAATTAAGATGCATAGCTAATAACTCCAGTGAACCGACAACTCTTGCATCTTCCTTTACATAGAAAAGCACTAAAATCATTAACTTGAGATGTCATTTTTTGCAGTTAGCAGTAATCTTTTGATGTTCAATTACATATCTTTTTTTTCCAGCAAAAACTTAAGTATATCCTGGCTTCTCCTTTACCTCTATGGTGCAGCTCCTCAGACATCTGAGAGGCTGTCTTCAAGGCTTTAGTCCTCAGTAAGGATAATAAACATAACTTGCAACTTTCAGGTTGTGTGTTTTTCTTCAGTTGGTATTTAGGTGTTTTCCATGTTTTTGCATAAGTAATTGATGTTGAAATAAATAACTTGATTAGTCTTTACATGTGTTGTTTTCAGTTGCTCAGTTGTGTCCAACTCTTTGCAACCCCAGGGACTGCAGCATGCCAGGCTTCCCTGTCCTTCACCATCTCCCACAGTTTGCTCAATAATTACATATGTAGTTATTTCCTTAAGAAGAATTATTGATAGAATGTTATCAGCATTTACCAAATTCTTCATATATATTCATAAGTGAAGAAGCAGTTGTTTGAAGTTACTAATTTTCATAGAATAAATATTGCCAGAGTGCAGCTTGCAGGTCGTAAAACCTTTTTAAACCAAGAAGATTGTCTTGATGTTAATTTTCTCTAATCCCTTGTTTTATTTCGGTAGTAGACCAAAAAGTTTCAGAGAAATGAGCACCTCATTTTGGTATTGTGTGATAATCTACCTCAAGATTTACGAGAATTCTACAAGCCAGTCTTCAACAGTATGTGAACCACGAACTTGCAGATGTTCAGGCTGGATTTGGAAAAGGCAGAGGAACCAGAGATCAAATTGCCAACATCCGTTGTATCATAAAAAAGCAAGAGAGTTCTAGAAAAACATCTGCTTTATTGACTGCGCCAAAGCTTTTGACTGTATGGATAACAACAAACTATGGGAAATTCTTAAAGAGATGGGAATACTAGACTATTTTACCTGCCTCCTGAGAAATTTGTATGGCGGTCAAGAAGCAACAGTTCGAACTGGACATGGAACAACGGACTGGTTCCAAATGGGGGAAGGAGTATGTCAAGACTAATATTGTCACCCTGCTTATTTAACTTATATGCAGAGTACATCATATGAAATGCTGGGCTGGATGAAGCACAAGCTGGAATCAAGATTGCCAGGAGAAATATCAATAACCTCAGATATGCAGATGACACACCCTTATGGCAGAAAGTGAAGAAGAAATAAAGAGCCTTTTGATGAAAGTGAAAGAGGAGAGTGAAAAAGTTGGCTTAAAGCTCATCGTTCAGAATACTAAGATCATGGCATCCGGTCCCATCACTTCATCATGGCAAATAGATAGGGAAACAATGGAAACAGTGACAGGCTTTATTTTCTTGGTCTCCAAAATCACTGCAGATGGTGACTGCAGCCATGAAATTAAAAGATGCTTTCTCCTTGGAAGAAAAGCTATGACCAACCTAGACAGCATATTAAAAAGCAGAGACATTACTTTGCCAAAAAGGTCCGTCTAGTCAAAGCTGTGATTTTTCCAGTAGTCATGTATGGATGTGAGAGTTGGACCATAAAGAAAGCTGAGCGCTGAAGAATTAATGCTTTTGAACTGTGGTGTTGGAGAAGACTCTTGAGAGTCCCTTGGACTGCAAGGAGATCCAACCAGTCCATCCTAAAGCAGATCAGTCCTGGGTGTTCTTTGGAGGGACTGATGTTGAAACTGAAGCTCCAGTACTTTGGCCACCTGATTTGAAGAGTTGACTCATTGGAAAAGACCCTGATGCTGGGAAAGATTGAAGGCAGGAGGAGAAGGGGATGACAGAGGAGAAGATGGTTGGATGGCGTCACCAACTCGATGGACATGAGTTTCAGCAAGCTTTGGGAGTTGGTGATGGACAGGGAAGCCTGGCGTGCTGCAGTCCATGGGGTCGCAAAGAGTTGTGCACGACTGAGCAACTGAACTAAATAATCAAGAGGCTTTTCCTTTTATCTGGTTATATATGTGCTCCTTTCTTGTAGAATAGAGGTACTTCATCTCCTCCCCCCTTTTTATTATGATTCAGAATGGATGTTTTTATTGGTTTACTCCTTGTTTTTCTGTTTTCTAAACTCAGTAATATAATAATAATAATGATAAATTATGTTTATATAATATTTCATGGGTTATAAGGCACTTTGATAGGTATTATTTCACTTAATCTGCATGGCATCACTGATGGGAAGATATCTGTATTTTACAAAAGAAAAAAACTAAGAATCTGTTGCCAAGGTAACCCAGTTAAGTTGTAGATCTGAGACTTAAGCCTTGGATTTCTGATGTATTACCTGGGCAGTATAGAGTAATAATTAAGACAGTTCTAGAGCTAAAGTGCTTGGCCTCGGAACGTGGCTTTGTCATTATTAGCTCTTGGGGAAGTTTCTTAATCTTTCTGCCTCAGTTTCTTCCTCTGTACAGTGGGGAAAAGAATAGTCCCTACCTTGTAAGGTTGTCATGAGGAGTAAGTGAAGTAATGTGTATAAAGTGTGTAGAAGAATGCCTGACCTGATAGGAATATTCAGGGAATGCTGGGTGTTACTACTGTGTTATCACTGCCTCTGCCATTCTCACCACTGTTCCACCATAGGCTTCTTTGGTTTCCAGGA
The DNA here is from genome assembly GCF_910594005.1 of Cervus elaphus. Lineage (NCBI taxonomy): Eukaryota > Metazoa > Chordata > Mammalia > Artiodactyla > Cervidae > Cervus > Cervus elaphus. Next base: position 38,135,199 of record NC_057834.1, read on the forward strand.
CCAGACAGCTGGAAGGTGTTTTTTCTTTCACTGCTGACTTCTTGGGTTGTGTTCTGGGAGCACTTGCCTTGGTATTCTGGTGATGTTCTTGGTTTATTTGCAGAAGAGCATGACAGTGAAGAAAATGAGAAAAGGCGAAAAAAGAAAAAGGGTACCAAGAGGAAAAGAGATGGAAGGGATCAAGAAGAAAGGACTTTGTCTTGTGACCTGAAGCTGGATGACATGCTTGACCGCACCTTAGAGGACGGCGCTAAGCAGCACAACTTGACCGCAGTCAATGTGCGAAACATCCTTCATGTGAGTAGGACCGGGGCAGTAGTGTAATGGGAACACAGCTCTTTCTCAGGAAGCAAGTAGAAATAATTAGGAAGGTTTGCAGTCTTGGTATGTTAATTACTAATTTTATGAGTTCCTGGTGGTAAAATATTCTACATTTCAAGGTAGCTTTCTCTTTGCATTTGGCACAAGTTTGAAATATGAACACACGTGAAAGAGCTTAATTGGGAGGACAAACTGTTCCTCAGCTTCCTTCCACTGATTTGATTGTTTCTTGTTTAGCAGATTCAAAGATAATGGGAGATGATAATGTTCAAGGTGGATTTACTCTTGTGGGTGGATATGTCTGAAAAGATGCCCAGTTAACAGTTTACTGTTACTTTGCATTCATAAGCAAATTCTCTTCTTTGCTATGTAGAAGTACAACTGTTTATAAGACTGCTGTTGTTTATTACTGTTTCTCTTAAGCAGATAGTTAACTGGAGAATTTTTTTTTTTATGTGCGCCATTCCTGTTAGTGTCAGCTAACGAGGTTGATGCATTTGCTTACTGCATTGTTGAACGCTGTGTGCTTCTCCAAAATGTGCTTCTTTGCTTTCAGTTGCCTTGCTTTACCCTGATCTGAAGCCATTTGAGTATCTAGCTCTCATTTACCCTCTACATATATCTAGCAGAGTTATATAGAGATGAGTATTATCTGGATAATACATCTTTGTTTCATAAAGTGAAATTTCCTTTCCCCAGGAAGTAATCACAAATGAACATGTGGTAGCTATGATGAAAGCAGCCATCAGTGAGACGGAAGATATGCCAATGTTTGTGAGTAGTTCTTGTTCTTTGAATGTCATGAGACAGAGCTATCTGTAAATTGGCAAAGTATAGGAAGGAGGTCATTTGGAAGTTTGTAAATAATGTAACAGTTAGGGACAAACTCAGTCACTCCATGATTTTTATTGACTATTTTCTTCTCATTTTCCTTCTTAGGAGCCCAAAATGACACGCTCTAAACTGAAGGAAGTGGTGGAAAAAGGAGTGGTGGGTGTTCTGTTTTTTCTTTGTTGTATATTTAGCTTTGTTAATATTATCTAATTCCAGGTTATTTGTAGGGCAATTATTATGATCTAGGTTTTCCTCCTTAAAGAAATAGTTGTAAAAGGCAAATAGACATGTGGAGATGGAATATATGACATTATTTTTTTTTTTAATTCTTTTTTTTTTTTTCATTTATTTTTATTAGTTGGAGGCTAATTACTTTACAATATTGTAGTGGTTTTGTCATACATTGACATGAATCAGCCATGGATTTACATGTACTCCCCATCCCGAGCACTTCCAAAAAAGCAACTAAAACAAAAATAAACTTCTGTATAATTGGCTAACTCTGGTTGCATAAAGTGAAATTTCATCTTTGGGAAAGTACAAATGAACATGTGGTAGCTATGATGAAAGCAGCCATCAGTGATACAGAAGTTGTATGAAGTCTGCCTGACATAGAATATAATTAACATTAATTCCATATTTGACTTGGGAAAAAAAAACCCAAGGATATCCAAATCAGGCTTTAGATTATGTTTACCACCCATGTATATTTGCATAGAAGGTGGACATCCCAAGACTGTGGTTTATGTGGGGAGCAAGGTTTAAAGTCCCATTTCTCTTGCTTTTTAATGCTTAATAGACTGACTGCTTCCTGATGGATTTGGCAGTAGGGAAATCTGTTGGTTTAAAAACAAACATGATTGCCTGGGAAATCCCATGGATAGAGGAGCCTGGAGGGCTACAGTCCATGGGGTCACAAAGAGTTGGACATAACCTAGCAACTAAACAACATAAACAAGACTCTGATTTTAAAACTCTTGACTGTAGGCATCCAGTCTAAAAAATCTTTATGCAAGTGTCCTAGGAATCAGGTATAAGAATGTGTATTGAAGCATTTTTTGAAATAATAATAAATTAGAAACAACATAATTGTACATAAATGAAGAAATTGTTGAGTTAGTACATGTCAGTTCTTACCATGCAATACTCTGCAGCAAATAAAAACAGGTTTATAGTGTGGACATGAAAATATTTGTAAGACAAAGTGCTATGGAAAACAAGTTGCATGATAATATTAACAATAATTGCAGTCTCCTATTTACATACATATGGTTTTACATACATATGGAACCTGTTTACATATGTATGGCGTATGTGTGTCTGTGCGTGTCTAGAAAAACATTTGTAATAATGCATATCAAGCTGTTGATGGTTTCCTTTGCCCAAGGCACTAGGATTGGAAGAGGAGGAATGAAAAAAGGGCTTTATATTATTTACTCCATTTACTTCTAGGTTATTTGGTCTTTTTATAATCATGTTTTTGTGGATGACAAGTAATTTTCTTTATCACAGAAAACTTGGAAAATGCAAATATATGATCTCTAATACTGAAAAAAAAAAAACCAAAAAATATGAGACCAACTATGGACTTGAATCACATTACTCCCTTCACCCTATATTGGGCCTACACAGAGCTAGCTGAATAGCTACAACATAGCAGGGCTGAGAAGATATGGAGGACCTAAGGATTCTTGTAGAGACAAAACCTAATGACCTACTGGAGTTTGTTCATGATGATTTTGTTTGGGTCACCATGAGATGGTCAAGAAATTATACAGTCCAATTATACAGTCTAATGGCATTTTGTCAGGAGATTTTAAAGGATTTAAAGGATTCTTTAAAAAACTTTCCCCCCCACCAACTCTATTCTTTAAAAATTAAGAAAAAGTTAAAAGAATTTTAGAGTGACATTTTGCCATATTTGCTTTATGTGTATATATATCTATTTTTTTTCCTGTACTGTTTTGAAAAGAAGTTGTGTGCAAATTGATACTTTACCCATAAATCCTTCCCTAAGAACTTTCAATGGCTGGCTGTTTGGAAGCATACTTATGGTAGCTTTATGTAATTGATTAAGAAAAATTACAATTTATGTGATTGATTGTTAATTGATACAAATGGCTGCTATTGCCTATAGTATCATAGATTTGTGTACTGTGGTTGTTTACAAATAGTTTTCACATTTATTATTCTATGTGAACCCAAGCTATAATATAAAGTAGGCAAGACAGACACTTTGTTCATTTATGGGTAATACAGATTATTATTAGGTTTAGGGCAGAAATGCTAATGGTGGGAAAAGATTTGTCTCTCCTTTTCTTCTGCCAAGCTCTGACAAATACTTGAGAGTGTAGGTCAGTACCCCTACATCACTGTAGTTACGTGTGAGTCCCATGGTTCCTTGTGATGGTAGAGAAGTAAAAATGAAAAACAGTCCATTTTAGTTAAGAGAACTTACCTATTTATATTCTTTGTTGGTAGGTAATTCCAACATGGAATATTTCACCAATTAAGAAGGCCAATGAAATTAAGGTAAATTTGGAAGAGGTAATTCTGTTCTTCTCAAGAAAGACTTCATCAGTCTCAAAACCCTTTTATTTGTTAACTTTTTTTGGACCTATATATTTAGTTAAATTTCAGCTTTGGTTTTTTCCATTCTATTACTCTTGGGTTTGACTCTCATGCTAGAAATTAAAAATTGTTTTTTAAAGTTTATTTATTTATTATTTTGTTTTTGGCTGTGCTGGTTCTTTGCTGCGAGGGCTTTTCTTGAGTTGCAGAGAGCGAGGGCTCCTCTCCAGTTGTGGTGCACAGGCTTCTCATTGCAGTGGCTTCTCTGGTTGAGGAGCCCAGGTTCTAGAGCTCGGGCTCAATAGCTGTGGCGCACAGGGTGTGGGATCTTCCTGGATCAGAGATCGAATCTGTGTCTCCTGCATTGATTGGCAGGGGGATTCTTTACCACTGAGCCACAAGGGAAGCGCCTAGAAATTCTTTTTAACTCCTGACTTACTGCTTGCTTTAGCTGCTTATGCTCTTAGGATTTCTTTTTACCTGCTCTGCTTTCTCCCCTTTACTTTCCAAGTACATATGATTCATATTTTCTAATCAATTTATTTTATTTGTTTCTATAATTATGTAGCCTCCTCAGTTTGTGGATATCCACCTTGAAGATGATGATTCGTCAGATGAAGAGTACCAGCCAGATGATGAAGAAGAAGATGAGACTGCTGAAGAGGTCAGTGGTTACCTGTGTGAGTGTTAGTTGGTAATATAGAAAATTTTTGTTTCCACAAGGCAGACTGTACTTTGCTTCCTGAGTAATATCACTTGTTCTATATAGAGGGTTGAAACACAGTACTTTTTCAACTTCTTTCTTTACATAAATCTAAGACTGTGACTCCTTTTCGTGTTCCCTTGAGTTTTTTCATGTCTTGTATTATGAAATGTAATACACATATAATGTGTAGAACTATGCATAGAATAAAACAAAACTATACAGCTTGAATAACTATAAAGCTAATCTTCATTAAACTTCCTTAAAGTCATTAAATGTAATGTTGCCAGACACCTCTTACCACAATCACTTCTCTTCCCCTACAAATAACTACTATCTTGACTTTTTGGTAGTTACTTCCTTGCTTGACTTGGGTTCCATCCCTGGGTTGGGAAGATCCCCTGGAGAAGGGAAGGACTACCCACTTCAGTATTCTGGCCTGGAGAATTCCATGGACTATACAGCCCATGGGGTCGCAAAGAGTCGGACATGACTGAGCGACTTTCACTTCATTTCCTTGCTTATCTTTATAGTTATATCACCTAAATATACAGCTCCACACACTATGTTCAGTTTTTTATTGTTTCTGAAACTTATGTAAATGGAACCATTAGTGTATATATTCTTTTGTGGGGCCTTTTTAAAATTTGGTTCAACACAAGTCATTTGAGATTTTATGTTTGTTTGTGGCTGTAGTTTTTTCATTTTCATTATAGCTATGTAACAAGTCTATTTTTTAATCTGTTCTTTGACTTGTTTGTTAAAGGATTTTAAATCAGTGCCTTACGGTTTTGCAGAGGTTATGACATTGATGAGTATAGTGATCAGATCCCTGTTTCTACTTCAGAAAATTAAGCTTCTATTTAAATTTTATTCTTTTACTCTGACTAATTCAGTGATTGATATTTTATTATTCATTCTATTGAGATACCTCAGAACTCAGTAGAATGAGGTAGGGGCATAAATATGAAAGTGGACTGGATTTGTTTTGTAGAGTTTATTGGAAAGTGATGTGGAAAGCACCGCTTCATCTCCACGTGGGGCAAAGAAATCCCGACTGAGGCAGTCTTCTGAGATGACTGAAACAGATGAGGAGAGTGGCATATTATCAGAGGTAAATCCATACCATGCTAATAAGATAAATTAGAAATACTGTATAAGTAGATTATTTAACTGTATAAAATAGATAGTTTATCCATGGTGATTCTGAGCTGTCACCTTTTGCCAAACATGATTCAAGATCAGTAACCATGCCATTATCTTCCTTGTATTTGTGACTAGTTATAACTGAATTTCCAAGTCCCTTAAGTCAGTGAAGGGTTAAGAGAAAACTGGAACTCAGTGACAGGCAGAGAGATTTTTTGAGTTTTTGTTAAGGGTCCAAATATGAGTAACTGGCAGGGTTTCTTTTCTTCTACCCTTCTCTTTTTTGAATGTGTTTTCTAATATTCTAAAGCCATTTTATTTTATTTCCCATTTTCAGTAACCTAAGTAGTATCCTGTTGGCTTCATTGGAAATAGGATGAAACCTATTAGATTAATTTACTTGACAATGTCTTTGTTTTTTTCTTTACCTCTGTCTGGCTGGGAAGAGAAAAATCGCTAGCATGTGGAAGATGTGCTTCTGTCTTCCTGCTTCTTTTTTTCCTCCCACTTTTCCTCCCCTCCCCTCTTTCATTTTTTAACATAGTTGCCTCTTTCACTTAGGCTGAGAAGGTCGCCGCCCCTGCCATCAGGCACATCAGTGCTGAGGTAGTGCCCATGGGGCCTCCGCCCCCACCGAAGCCCAAACAGACCAGGGACAGCGCTTTCATGGAGAAGCTGCACGCAGTAGATGAAGAGCTGGCTTCCAGTCCGGTCTGCATGGATTCTTTCCAGGTGAATGTAACTCTAAATTGCTGAGAAAGCAAATGGAGTAATCAAATTGGGAAGGGAGAATGGAAGATATTAGATTCTGATATAATAAGTTCGTGTCATGAAATTATAGGTCTTTGGTACTATTTGGTTTGTACTATTTTATTGTAAGTGAGAATTAAGTGAGAATGGCAGTTCCTAAGGAAGGAATAAAGGTATGTGACAGAGCTTTTTTTTTAAAAAATTATTTATCTGTCTGCACTGTATCTTTGTTGTAGCATGTGGAATCTTTAGATGCAACATGCAAACTCTTAGTTGTGGTGTGTGGGATCTAGTTCCCTGACCAGGGATTGAACCTGGCCTCCGGCATTGGTAGTGTGGAGTCTTAGCCACTAGACGACCAAAGAAGTCCCACAGAGAGAATTTTTAAATATGGAACATAGAAACAGCCTTCAGCCAGATTCCTCAAAATTAAACTTTACCAGAGTTTCTTTAATATCTTCTCCTTCTTTCTCTTTGTACACATTTTTTTTTTTCCTGAGTCACTTGGGAGTGTGCTGCAGTAATGATGCTCTTTTACCCCTAAATACCTTAGTGTATATTTCCTAAAAATGAGCACATTTGATTATGAAAATAAGGATGTATAATATTATATATAAAATCTATTAAAGTTCTTATTTGGATTTTACCAGTTGTCCCAATAGTCTTTTGTATAAAGCCAAAGAAGAACAATTTTTTTGTGATCCAGGATCCAGTTTAGAATTCCATATTGTATTTAGTTGTCTCGTGTCTTAGACACTTTTAATTGGGAGCAGTTTCTCAATCTTTCTTTGTCTTTCATAACCTTGACATTTTTGAACCTTGTGAAGAAATTATTTAGCAGACTATTCCTCTATTTTGACTTTTCTAATAGTTCCTCATAATTTGATTCAGGTGATGTAATTTTGGCGCAAATATCCCAGAAGAGATGTGTCCTTTTCAGTGCATCATATCAGGGGGCACATGACTTCTGTCATGTTAAATTTGATCATATGGTTAAGGTGGTGTCTGCTTTTTTTCCCCTTGCTGTAAAAATGTTATTTTTCCATTTTAAAATCAATTAATATGTATTTTTTTTGAGGTAAAACATCTTTTACCTGCTTATTTTAGCATCCATTGCTTATTCTTGATTGAAACAGTCATTACTATGGTTATTGTCAAATGGTCACTTTCTAAATCCCATCATTAGCTAGTTCTCTGTTTTGATAAGTTTAAGCATGAACTTTATTTATTTATAAAACTTTATTTCATATTGGAGTATAGCCAATTGACAATGTTGGGATAGCTTCAGATGCCCCAGGTAGTTCCTTTTAATGTTTAGGTTTTCCCCAGTAGTCTTGCCAGTCAATGAAAAATATGTCTGTCTTAAAATTTAAAAACAGAATATTGAATAAAATAGCTCTGAAAGGACCATTTAATTTTTTAAATTTTTATTAAAAAAAAAAATTTTTTTTTTGGCTGAGTTGAGTGGCATGCAGGATCTTAGTTTACCAACCAGAGGTTAAACCCATGCCCCCTGCAGTGAAAGTGCAGAGTTGTTTTTTTTTCCTAGTATTCATCTTATATATTTTATTTTTATTTATTTATTTTTTGACACTTTTTTTTTTCATTTATTTTTATTAGTTGGAGGCTAATTACTACAATATTGTAGTGGTTTTTGTCATACATTGACATGAATCAGCCATGGATTTACATGGGATGGGGAATACATTAAAGTGCAGTTTTATAACCACTGGACTGCCAGGGAGGTCCAAAGGGTCACTTAATTTGATCACCCTGCTTTGGAGTGAATGAGTAACAGTGTTGGGATATAATAGTTTTTATGTAATAATTTATTCATACACATACTGAATGACTGAAGGTGGGGAATAACAGTGTACGAGACAGAAAAGGTCTTTCCTCTTGGACCTTATAGTCTGTTGGAAAGAGATAAACTGTAAATGCATAAATTATTTCAGAGATGGGTAAGAAATGAACTAAATAAAAGCAAAGAAATAAGGTAGTGCCTTATGGCAGAAAGTGAAGAGGAACTAAAAAGCCTCTTGATGAAAGTGAAAGAGGAGAGTGGAAAAGTTGGCTTAAAGCTCAGCATTCAGAAAACTAAGATTATGGCATCTGGTCCCATCACTTCATGGGAAATAGATGGGGAAACAGTGGAAACAATGTCAGACTTTATTTTTTTGGGCTCCAAAATCACTGCAGATGGTGTTTGCAGTCATGAAATTAAAAGATGCTTATTCCTTGGAAGGAAAGTTATGACCAACCTAGATAGTATATTAAAAAGCAGAGACATTACTTTGCCAACAAAGGTCCATCTAGTCAAGGCTATGGTTTTTCCATTGGTCATGTATGGATGTGAGAGTTGGACTGTGAAGAAAGCTGAGCGCCGAAAAATTGATGCTTTTGAACTGTGTTGTGGTGTTGGAGAAGACTCTTGAGAGTCCCTTGGACTGCAAGGAGATCCAACCAGTCCATCCTAAAGGAGATCAGTCCTGGGTGTATTGGAAGGGCTGATGCTGAAGCTGAAACTCCAATACTTTGGCCACCTGATTTGAAGAGTTGACTCATTGGAAAAGACCCTGATGCTGGGAGGGATTGGGGGCAGGAGGAGAAGGGGACGACAGAGGATGAGATGTTGGATGGCATCACTGACTCGATGGACATGAGTTTGGGTAAACTCCGGGAGTTGGTGATGGACAGGGAGGCCTGGAGTGCTGTGATTCATGGGATTGCAAAGAGTCAGACACGACTGAGTGACTGAACTGAACTGAACTGATTGTGGTGCTGTACATAGGATGATCAAAAAAGTCCTCCTTGAGGAGGGCACATTTGAGCTGAGATCTAAATAAGCAGGAGGCAGGCATCCAAAAGATCTGGGAACATTTAAAAACGCTTTTTTATGATATTTTCCGATTTAATGTTAAAAATGTCCCTTTGGCTAAGATGTGGGAAATGAACTGTAGGAGAGCAAGAGAGGAAACAGAAATCTGTTGGGATATTATTGCAGTAGTCTAGGGAGAACTTTTTAAATTGATCTACAAATTCAGTACAACCCCTTTCCAAATGTGAGCTGCTTATTTTGCAGAAATTGACAAGCTAATCCTAAAATTCACATGGAAATGCAGGGGACCCAGAATAGCCAAAACAGTCTTGAAAAAGAAAATAGTTGGAAGTCTGTACTTAGTGATTTCAAAACTTATTACAAAGTTACTATAATCAAGACAGTCTTGTACTGGCGTAAGAATAGACATATAGACCAGTGGAACAGAATTGAGAGTGTAAAAATTAACTCTGAAGACTTCCCTGGTAGTCGGTTAAGAGTGCACCTGCCATTGCAGGGTAATAAGACTCAATCCCTGGTCTGGGAAAATTCCATGCTCTGCAGGGCAGCTAAGCCTGTGCACCATAGCTGCTAAAGCCCACATGCTCTAGAGTCCACTTGCTGCAACTACTGAAGCCCTCATGCCTTCAAGCCTGTCCTCCACAAAAAGAGAAGCCATCACAATGAAGAGCCCACGCACCACAACTGGAGAGTAGCCCCCGATTACCGCAGCTAGAGAAAGCCCTTGTACAGCAGTGAAGACCCAGTACAGACAAAAAATAAAGGAAAAAAAATTTAATTAAAAAAAAAAGAAAACAACCCTCTTAATTTGTAGTCAGTTAATCTTTTAGGACTTGCCTGGTGGCTCAAACAAGGAGTCTGCCTGCAGTCCGGAAGACCTGGGTTCGATCCCTGAGTCAGGACGATCCCTTGGAGAAGGAAATTGCAACTCACTCCAGTATTCAAGCTTGGAAAATTCCAAGGACAGAGGAGCCTGGTGGGCCACAGTCCATGGCGTTGCAAAGAGGCGGACACGACTGAGCGACTTCACTTTGAACTTTTTAATCTTTAACAAGTGTGCCAAGACCAATTAATGGGGAAAGAATAGTCTTTCAACAAATGGTGCTACAGTAACTGGAAATAAGTTCATCTGTGTCTTTTTTTTTTTTTTTTATTCCATGTATGGGTAATATCATATGTTACTTGTCTTTCTCCACCTGCCTTGATTTACTTAGTATGTCCATCCATGTTGTTGCAAATGGCATTATTTCATTCTTCTTAAAAATATACTGAGTATCTTTAAAAATATATATATACATTTACTTGGCTGCATCAGGTCTCAGTTGTAGGACGTAGGATCTTTGTTGCATCATGCAGGGTCTTTCACTGTGGCACACGAGCTCTCTAGTTGTGGCATGCACGCTCAGCAGTTGTGGGGTGTGAGCTAAGTTGCTCCACTGGGATCTTAGTTCCCAGACCAGGGATAGAACTTGATTCCCTTGCATTGTAAAGCAGATTTTTAACTACTGGACCACTGAGGAAGCCCCCATTACTTCATTCTTTTTTTTCTAATGTTTTATTTTTTTAATTTTTTGGCTGCACCATGCAGCATATGGGGTTTTAGTTCCCTAGCCAGGGATTGAACCTGTGGCCCCTGCAGTAGAAGCCTGGAGTCTTAACCACTGGACCACCAGGGAAGTACGCATTATTATTATTATTTTTTTTAATGGCTGAGTAACATTCCTTTGCGTATATGTACTACATCTTCTTTATCCATTCATTTGTCAGTGGACATTTAGGTTGCTTCCGTGTCTTGGCTATTGTAAACAGTGCTGCAGTGAACATGGGGGTGCATATATCCTTTTGAATCTTACTTACAAAACAGAAACAGACTCACAGTCTTAGAAGCAAACTGACAGTTACCAGGGGGAAGAGTAGGGGAGAGGGCTAGATTGGGAGTTTGGGATTGACAGGTACAGGCTGCTGTATTTCAAACAGGTGACTAACAGGGACCTACTGTATAGCAGCAGGGAACTCTGCTTGGTATTCTGTAATAACCTAAATGAGAAAAGAATTTGGAAAAACAGTAGAAAATAAACAAAATACAATTGGTGCTGCAACAACTGAAAATTCATATGTGAAAGTATGAAGTTTGATTTTACCTCAAACCACACTCAAAAGTTAAAATAGATAACTCACCTAAATTTAAGAGCTAAAACAGTGAAACTGTTACAAGAAAACAGAGTAAATCTTTGCGACCTTTGATTTGACCTTTGATTACAATACTGTAATAAGTAATGAACCTCTTATAACTCAACCATAAAAAGACAACCCAATTAAACAATGGGGAAAAATATGGATAGACATTTCTCAATTCCTTTCCTTTTTTTCTCAGTAAAAAAGAATGAAGTACTGATACATGCTACAGGATGGATGAACTTTGAAAACAGGCTAAATGAAAGCAGCCAGAGACAAAAGGCCTCATATTGTATGATTCCTTTTACATAAAATTTCCATCATAAGCAAATTCATAGAGGCAGAAAGATTAGTAATTATTAGAAACTGGAATCAGGGAAGAATGGGGGGCATCTGCTAGGAAAAATGGAGTTTCTTTTGGGGGTGATGAAAATGTTTTAGAATTAGATAGTGGTGGTGCTCACTCAAGTGTAAAACCTACACAATTATGCACTTTAAAAGAGTGAGTTTTATGGTATGTAAATTTTATCTTAAGGACAATAACATCAAGTTTTTTGTTCTTTTTTTGTTGGTGGTGGTGTTGAAATTTTGGTTTTAAAACTGATGTCATTATAAGATACAAGGATATATTATACAACATGGGGAATATAGCCAGTATTTTATAATAACTATAAATGGAATATAACCTTTAAAAAAGAGAGAGACTGGTACTACCACCACCAACAAAAACCAAGAAAAAATAAAAAAACAATTGATGTCATTGTCCTTAATGTTTTCGAAGAATAATAAACCCAAATGATTTAGAGAAGAGACCTTATGGTTTAAGCTAAGAAGAGAAGCACATAGGATGTGATGAAGTTTGGAGAAACTGAAAGTGTTAGGCATCCAGTGATAGATTTTTGTTTCCTTCTCCATTGTCTAGCCCATGGATGATAGTCTGATTGCTTTCCGAACTCGCTCTAAGATGCCACTGAAAGATGTTCCCCTGGGGCAGCTAGAAGCAGAGCTCCGAGCTCCAGACATCACCCCAGACATGTATGACCCCAATACAGCGGACGATGAGGACTGGAAGATGTGGCTGGGAGGACTTATGAATGATGATGTGGGGAATGAAGGTAACTGCTTTTGTTTGCATTTACTGTCCTCTCTGTCCATGGTCTCTATGGTAAAATTTTCATTAGTTAAAATCTTAAGGGATGTTTTCAGTTGATTTAATTTTGTATTTAACAATATACTCTAAATCAGTAGTTAAGTCTCCCCTCCCTTTTTTCTGTTAAAAGATTCTTGGGGAATCTTTTGATTGCTAAGATTCTGCCTCTGAAACATAAATGTACATATAATTTTATATATGATTGCATGAGAGCACATTGTTTTACTCAAAGACTATCGTGTTAGTTAAGATTCTTCCTGATGCAAGTGGAAGAATCCTAACTCTCAGCTTGCTGAAGGGCAAATGAAACCAGACTTTGGAAAGGGCAGAAAAACCTGCAGTGGAATTGAGGCTCTGTTTAGGCCCACTTTCTCTCTCTACAGCTGTTATCTCTACTTCTTTTTGTCAGTCAACTCTATTCTTAAACCTACTTTTCTACAAGGCTGGAAATATGATCATAAGTACACCATTCACTTCTTGTTTTGTTCCCACATCAGAAGAAAACTCCCTTACAGGCTCCAGTTTGAAAAGTCCAGAGGAGCAACTCTGATTGGTTTGGTTTGATCACATACCCACTGTCTTGGGGTTGCATGGTTTTGATAGGAAGACTGTTTAAGCATGGAGGCCTGTGATTGGCAGCACCTCATAAACAATGTGGTTGGGATAAGCAATTACTCAAAAGAAGTGATAGTGTTTCCAGAAGTAGGGAAGGAGAATTGATTAGACACAAGCAACGTTGACTACAGTCATACGTGGTGTGAGAATCCTTGCTGCAATCCTTATTTGTTTTAGAATATAAGTAAAAGTTCTGTCTTTAAAACAGTGAGATAAAGATTGTTAAAATTGTTTTTGGTGATTTTTTTTAAGTGTACTATAATGAAAATCAGGTATCACTCATCATTTTGTGCAGTGTTTCTGTAAATGCAGAGGAAATGAGAGATTGCCTTAGTTTGTAGTGATTTCCAGATGATTCCTTTACCCCTTTGAGAATGTGCCACTCCCCGGAAAAATGTCCACATCTACATACATGAAGCTTTTTTATGTCACTTTTTTTGGGGAGATTTATAATTTTCTTGAAGTTCATTTATTGACACTTCCTTTTTCTATCAACCCATCTCAAAGTTCAAGGCTCACAAGGCTCAAAAACCTCTGCAGAAAGGAATGAACAGGGACAAAGATAATTCTATCCATTTTATAAAAGTCTCAGAAATTCATTGTGTTACTTTGTGTTTCAGAATCCATGTGTTATACTGCTAGAATTAGAACCCAGTTTAGTTTTCTAGGAACATGTCTCAAAGAAGTCTCAGGGGGCATGAACGCATTTTTTAAATGCATATGATACTTCATAAGCAAGCTCTGCATTTTATCCTTAGACCTAAGCTAAGACAAAATATTGATAGAGATTATGTCTCGTGGGTTTATTAGTGGCTTTATTAGTTCAGCAGCTTTGGTCCCTTAATTGTTAACACCTTGGTTGAAAGAGCTGAGATCCTGGCTATTGCGGAGGAAAGGCCAGACTGGGTTGGCTGTCAGGATTTTGGGAGCTTAGACAGTGTTTCTCAGAGTTAGTGTCTAGAATTTGAATCCGAATCAGAGTGTGTAAGGATGTTTGTGTTGGATGGTGTTAAGATGTAAATTCCATTCCAGGGCCTTGCCCTGTACCTACTGAATCAGAATCTCTAATGGGTATTGTCTAGGGATCTAATTCTCGTGTATCCTAAAGGTTGGAAACCACTGGCATGGGAGGAATAGAAGAGTATGATGAGGGTCAATTGAGGAAATGGAATAATGGTTAGTGGGGAGGGTGAAAATCTTTTCTTTAAAACAGAATTGTTTTGTTTCCTTAGTAGGATCTATTTCAAAAAGGGAATATGAAGCCAGTGACTGGGGTAGATTTAGAAACCACATCTACCAGCTGAGTTTAATGAGTGCTAGTAAATAGGAAGTCATGCTAGATATAGATCATAGATCAGCCATATGCTGGTTTATTTTTGTAGTATTATGTGGTTATTTTCATATGTTCCTAGTACCATCTGCTCTTCATATTATTAAGAGTCTCATTTGCAAAAAATAATTTAAGAGGTCTGCTAAAGGAGTTGGTACACCAAATTGAGATCAGCTGGGTAGATGCTGACGTTGGGTGTTAATATCAGTCAACAAAGTAATTAGACCCAGAGGTTAGGTTCCACAATCAAGGTACTAAAAGCCAAGCAGAACTCAGAAGAAACCTTCCCAAGTGATTTTTCAGCATGTTTGCCAAATGAATTCTCTGAGAATATTGGCTGGCCCACTTGTATGATACAACCAGAAGCCTTCTTTGTAGATCTTGCACCTAAACAGGTGGGGGTCCAAACGTGTGTACAGTATCCATTTGATATAGGCTTTCTCCGGAACTTAAGTTATTCAGCAGCACTTGTAAAGAATCTGCTCTAAAGAGGCTTACATAGAAAGTACTGTAGAGATTAGGAAGACAGGATTCCATTCCTAAGGATTTAAAACATTTTTATTGGGGAGATGACCTATAGATGGGTGAAAAAGACTTCACATTTAAATAACTATATACAAACAATGCAGATTTATATATTGTAAACATAATAAATGTTGAATGAAGAATATCACATTAGCTAACACAACATTGTAAGCTAATTATACTCCAATAAAAATGTAAAAAAAAGATTATCAGGTTAGATTGGGGTTTATCAGTACAGATTTTTCAGTGATGGTGAATCAAAGATGTGTGTGTATATATGTTTATTTTTAATGAAAGATACTCATTTGTTGTGAAAAATGAAAACATTACAGAAGGGCACAAAGTGAAAAGGACCAGTTCTGTTCTTCAGTTTTTGTTAATTCTTTCTAACTATTTTCTGTGTATCCAATCAAGCACATATTTATCTTTTTTTCCATGAAAGGCATCATACTATACATGTCATCCTGCATCTGCAACTTGCTTCTTTCACTTAATATAATTTAGAGATCTTTCTATTGTAATGTATACAGATCTCCCTCTTCTATTTAATGGCTGTACAGTGGTAAGGTGTTTTTGTTTTAATTCAGTTCCTCAGTTGTGCTAGCCACATTTCAGGTTCTCAGTTGCCTCATGTGATTACTGTTGTACAATGCATATGTATTAGAACATTTCCAATCTTGCAGAAAGTTCTGTTAGATGATGCTCATCTAAAGTTGTCTTGGGAAAAATTTCACCTTAATATAACAATTCTGTATTTTATTGGCTCCTTCACAATTTGTATTTAGCAGCCTGTAGGGAAAGAGCAACGGAGAAGGCGATGGCATCCCACTCCAGTGCTCTTGCCTGGAAAATCCCATGGACGGAAGAGCCTGGTAGGCTGCTGGCCTTGGGGTCGCTAAGAGTCGGACACGACTGAGCGATTTCACTTTCACTGTTCACTTTCATGCATTGGAGAAGGAGATGGCAACCCACTCCAGTGTTCTTGCCTGGGGAATCCCGGGGACGGGGGAGCCTGGTGGGCTGCCGTCTGTGGGGTCATGCATTCGGACACGACTGACGCGACTCAGCAGCAGCAGCAGGGAAGGAGCAAATCAGCCAAGATGGTGGTGGGCAGGCTCCCTTGCCCCACAGCCTCTTGCTCTCGCCCCACGTTTTGTAAATATATGGTTATGTAACAGCTGAGATCACTTAAAGCACTGTGCGTCACAATGTACCTTCTTGGTCATGGGCCACTTTTGTTCTGTAAACACATAAAAACTGCCCCTGAAAAGCCCTTGAGGCTACATCATGGCTGTGTGTCATCTGCGTCAACTGCGAGAGGGTACAGCGTGCCTGCTGCTTCGGCTGCTGTGCCAGCCTGGAGGGAACAAACAGTCTGCAGTTCCTATGACTCCTTGAGTTTTCTGCTGGCTTCCCTGCTTGCGCCTTGCCTACCCTGGATTCAGAGAACAGTGTGCACAGTGAGGAACAGCAAGACAACCGGCGTAGTTGACAGGATACCCAGGAGGCAGAGGAGCCTGAGGCGCCAACACATAACATGTGTTACCAGGTGGCCGCAGTTCTCTTCGTGTGGAACCTGATGGAAGACTGGGAAGCGGTGGGTAGTTCACCAGATAACACTGAAAAGGCATGACAGGTGGTGAGTTCCCGTTTGCCTGACAAGGCGGCTGGCACCGTGGGGTGGATTTTCCTAACTGCCTTGAAGGTGAATATGGATAGTGCCCTCTGTGATGCCACGCAAGTGTGCCAGTTGCAGAGACAAGAAGAGTTGGAACCTTGCGTATGTACGCTGAAACAAGAGATGCATGGCCTTGAGGAGGAACCCAGTGCCTCGGACTATGAAGTAATGAGGGACGATGATGATGAACATTGTGAGACCTTTGGTCCCCACTTGGCAGCAAGGCCCTATTTACAGCAGAAAGTGAAACATGAGCACCCTGTGGCCCAGGGGGAGCATCCTCAAGGGGCCCCCAGGGTGACTGAGTTCACAAGATATCACCCATATACACAGGTGGAGTTGGTCGACTTGGGTAAGCAGTTTCAGCAAAAGCAAGGAGAACCCTTGGCAGCATAGCTTTTGTGACCCTGGGACACAGGAGTGTTTGATATCTTTTGTTCTGGGGACAAAATAGAACAGTTGGCATGTATAACCACTCACCCCTCATTGAGACAAAGGTTGCAGGACGCTAGGTGACTCATGCAGGGGGTGCCTAACCAAACACATATCCTGATAGAATGGATTAATGCCGCCATCCACACTGTGTGGATGAAGGCAGGAGAACTCCCAGACACTAGCTATGGAGGCAGCTGCAACTGGAGCAGCAGTTTACCAGGTGTGAGAAGCACCCAGAGCAAGAGATACAAGCAGTTACATGAACTCATGATGTGAGCTGTAATCCTGAAGATAAAGGTTCGTGATTGAGCTGTGAACGCCACAGAAATCCCATCTCTGAAGGGGTGGGCCTGCCTCCTGTGGGAGGATTTTGTGAGTCCTTACTGAGAGAAGTAGAGGGAGAGCATACAAGACACCATTTTGAAAGTGTGAAGAACCTGAAGCGGGCCCTAGCTGGCAGGGGCCGCTTTTGGGTTACACAGATGCAAATGTGGGCTGATTTGTGTGAAGGTATACTGTAATAGCTATGTCCTGTCTTTAGATCTAGCTGTGTCCTCTCTTGCAGATTTAGAACAGGGTACTGTGAAGGCTGTGTCCTAGATTTAGAACAGGGTACTGTGAAGGATGTGTGCTATGATGTGTTACTAACTTCTGACTCTGTTGCAGATTTGGAAGTGTGAAAGCATTTGGAAGGAATCATGTGGGTGGGCTGTGAATGCTGCAGAAATCCCTCTTTGAATGGGTGGGCCTGGTGCCTGTGGGTGGTTTTGCAGGTCCTTAGTAAAAAGCCCTGCAGGGGTGGAGTTGCCCCTGTCGAGGCTTTCCTGCCATCTCACAAGGGCAGGTGGTGGGCTGGCGATGGAAGGTAAAGGCACTCCCTATGCAATGGGCGGCTCTTCTAGCCCCGTGAGGGCAAGGACTGCAACATGAGTTCCAGGTGATCCTGGGCGTTGGGTTTTGCTCTGCTTTGGGGATGTAACTGTTTGTTGTAGCATCCGCTGCTGTTGTAGAATGTGGGTTCGTGGGTCTTTGTTACCTCACCAAGGGAGTATCGTGGAAGATGGACTGCATGTGGATTGTGAGGCGAGAGACCCTGAAGGGGTGGAATGTCAGGAAAGAGCAGATTAGCCAAGATGCTGATGGTCAGGCTTTCTTGCCCCACGGCCTCTCACTCACGATCAGGTAGCAGCTGAGATCATTTATAGCACTGTGCATGTATGTCAGATGTACCCACTTGGCCATGGGCCACTTTTGTTCTGTAAACATATGAAAGCTCCACCTGAAAAGCCCTTGAGGCCGCGTTATGGCTGTGTGTTGACTGGGTCAGCCACGAGAGAATATAGCGTGTCTGCAGTTCCTATGACTCCTTGAGTTTTCTTCCAGCTTCCCCACTTGTGCCTTGCCAACAGTGTGAGAACAGTGAGACAGAATCTAATAGACATGATAGCATCAACATTAGAGAAAATTATGAGGGAGAAAAATATCCATGTTTCTGTATTCTTATATAACAAATGTTTAGTATTTTTTGTGTATTTTTAGTTATTTCTGAGTCTTATTGTAGGGATATAATTTTTTTCATGCTTATGAGTATTATATGAGTATTGTGTTGTACTTTTGTCATGTATATATTGATCATGTATATAATGCTTAAATTCTGCATGTATCTTCTATCTTAATTATAGTCATTCCTTAATTGTGAATTAGGGTTTTTTTTATTTTACTGTCAATGCCTTTGTATAAAGAATTTTGCAAAAAAATTTTATTTTAATGAGATGCACTACTCTAAGTGAGTTTACTGAGATAAATTATATGTTCACTTTTTTGACTTTCGCTGCATTTTGAGAACTTTAAGTCTTGTTTGGAGGAAGGAAGGAACTTAGCTTAGTGGGGAGAATAGGTGAGATGAGTTGGCTGTGGGAAATGATCTATACACAGGCACTGAGGAAAAAAAGAATAATTAGTTTAAAAACTTTGGAATAGGGAGTTCTCTGGCAGTCCACTGGTTAGGACTCTGCTTTCACTGCCAAGGGCCTGGGTTCAGTTCCTGGTCAGGCAACTAAGATCCTGCAAGCCACATGGTGTGGCCGAAAAATAAATAAAAAAATTAAAAACTTCAGAATAAATGTGCTTTTATTGGAATAGATTTCCTATGGTGCTGAACATCTTAAATATTCTTTAGAGATATGAGTTTACAGTTGAATAAGTGTCTGAAACTTTTTTTTCCTAGATGAAGCAGATGATGATGATGATCCGGAATATAATTTCCTGGAAGACCTCGATGAACCAGATACAGAGGATTTCCGCACTGACCGGGCAGTAAGAATCACCAGTGAGTCTGTGTGTGTTATGAGTCCTGCTTTTGACTTCTCCACATCTAGCTTTGTGTACTTTGCAGAGTTTTGAGGTTGAAGCAGCCCACTCAAGACATTTAAGCTTCCTCTGCCTATTTATTTCTGTAATTCTTTACATTTAACATCTATATTCAGGAATCCTGTCAACTTCGCACAGTCATGTATTGAGTCCAGTATTTGGCAGCGATTGTACCAAAATGAGTAAGACATGACCTCTGCCTGTAGGATGTCAGCTTAGTAGGGGGATACAGACAGAAACAGTTAGAGTACCAAGTGATAGATGCTACAATAATAGCTTATGTATTGGTGGCCTAAAAGAGGGTATAGTGTCCTGTGTACATTATGGCTTAGGGAAAGACTCACAAAATGATTCGCCTTAGTTTAGGAGGAGCAGTAAGAAGGCTTTGGTGAATGGGGGCAGAGAGGGATTTTGTAAATAGAAGAATGTTTGCAGAGCATGAAATTATGAGACAGCAATACATGTGTTTTGAAAATAGTAAGTAGTTTGATTTAGTTATCTGAGTTGTGGTAGAAAGTTAAGCAATGTTCAGTTTATGGAGAACCTTAGATTTGATTTTTAATCTGTCAAAAAAGAAAGGTCAGAAAGTTTTAAGCAGGAAATCAGTAGAAACTGATTTGGATTTTAGAAATATTATTTTGATTTAATGCCAGTTTAATGTATTGATTTCGGTGGGTAAAGAGAGCAAGATTGGAGGCATAGGAAATAATAACTTGGCTTGAGTCATTTTTTTAAAGAAATTATTCCATTGCTAGTTTGCCAATAATGGATAACATGTTTCAGGAACTGTTGATTTGTATTGAGTGTGTGCCAGTCCCTGTACTTGGATAATATCCACCGTATGGTGAAGGTAAAATGTTGGCTCTTGACAAGGTTATTCAGAAAGATTTATCAGTATCCAAAATGTTCATTACCTACCTAAATAATGTAGGTCTTTGTGCAGAGAGAATTATGTAAGCACAATCTTTTAGATGTTCTGTTTTGTTGCTTTAGTTAGTCTTTCATATTATTTTTGAGATTAGAATACCGTTTTCTTTATGAAGGTCTTCTATTTATTTTGGTATCTTATGACAATTAAGATTAGAAGAAGCATTGAAAGGAAAGCACCAAGAATCAAAAAGAAAGTGTAGAAAAAAAAGGCTTGAGGATTTAGATTTTGAGAAAACTGTGTAGGATTGTCCAGGAAAGTATGAGAAAAACCAGGAAAGTCTTGTGTTTCAGAAACAAGGGAAGAGTCAAGAAGGAGTGACTGGTCCACAGTGTCATGTGCTGGTGGTTATGAAACATTATTTGCTTGAAGCAGAAAAGTAGGAGATTGCATTTCAGTTTAGTTCTCATCTTGGAATACGTTTGCCTTCTCCTTTTGTTTGTCTGTTACTTTCTTCAGTTGACCTTGAAGAACTTGGGGGCTAGGGGTGCTAAACCAATGTGCAGTGAAAAATCTGACTGGAAGTTTTGACTGTCCCTAAACTTAACTACTAGTAGTCTACTGTTGAAGGCTTAGCAATAAATAATTGATTAGCATGTATTTTGTATGTAATGTGTTTTATATACTATGTTCTTACAATAAAGTAAGGTAGAGAAAAGAAAATATTATTAAGAAAATCACAAGGAAGACAAAATACATTTTTATACTACTGTTTTATCCATACCTCCAAATGTACGTTTGTGTTAATCTGTTTACAAGATGAATTATCTGTCAGTAGTATTATCTCACATGACACAGAATACTGTAGACGTACATGTCACAAGCACTGGATATGAAAAATGAAAAGATAATGTGAAAAAGAAATTCATGTTTATTTACTGGTATAAGGATAATGAAGAAACAACACTGACAGCTTGATGATAGCCTAGTGTAACTGATAGAATTGCTTCACAGTACTCTTGCCTAGAGATGAATGAATTGTTACAGAAATTTTATGGCATACAGTATTATAGTCATTAAAAAATTAAGATGATGGCATCAGATCCCATCACTTTATGGCAAACAGAAGGGGGAAAAGTGAAAGCAGTGAAAGACTTTTATTATCTTGGGCTCCAAAATCACTGCGGACAGTGACTGCAGCTATGAAGTTAAAAGATGTTTGCTCCTTGAAAGGAAAGCTATGACAAACCTAGACAGCATATTAAAATGCAGAGACATTGCTTTGCCGACAAAGGTCCATACAGTTAAAGCTAATGAAGAAGCAGCAATATGATGGCTTGATGTAATTGATAAAATTGCTTCACAGTACCCTGCCTATACACTGATGAAAGAATTGTTACAAAATTTTTATGGCATACAATAATATTATACATAATATTACATAATACATAATATTACAGTCATTAAAAAAAACTTAAGATCCTGCCATCCACTCCCAATCACTTTATGGCAAATAGAAGGGGAAAAAGTGGAAGCAGTAACATTTGTTTTTTTGGGCTTCAAAATCACTGCAGATGGTGACTGCAGCCATGAAATTAAAAGACATTTGCCCCTTGGGAGACAAAGTATTAAAAAGCAGAGACATCACTTTGCCGACAAAAGTCCATATAGTCAAAGCTCTGGTGTTTCCAATATTCATGTATAGATGTCAGAGTTGGACCGTAAAGAAGGCCATGTGCCGAAGAATTGATGATTTTGAACTGTTGGGAATGAATGGAGATCCAACCAGTCAATTCTAAAGGAAGTCAACCCTGAATATTCACTGGAAGGACTGATGCTGAAATTGAAGTGCCCGTACTTTGGCCACCTGCTGTGAAGAGCTGACTCATTGGAAAAGACCCTGATACTGGGAAAGATTGAGGGCAGAAGGAGAAAGGAGCAGCAGAGAATGAGATGATTAGATAGCAGTGGACATGAATTGGAGCCATCTCTTGGAGACAGTGGAGGACAGTGGAGCCTGAGGTGGTGCAGTCCTTGGGGTCGCAGAGAGTTTGATATGACTGAGCACCTGAACAACATTACATTACAGTCATGTTCATGAACAGGATTGGAAACACTGTTAAATTTTTTGTAATTGTGATAGATTGATACAGGGTTTCTCTAATTACAAGAGAGAGGCATACTGTATGATAATGTAATTCTTTGAAAGCGTAATTATAGTGAAGTGAAATGAAGATGCTCAGTCGTGTCCGACTCTTTGCGACCCCATGGACTGTAGCCCACCAGGCTCCTCCATCTGTAGGATTGTCCAGGCAAGAGTAATGGAGTGGGTTGCCATTTCCTTCTCCAGGGGATCTTCCCAACTCAGGGATTGAACCTGGGTCTCCTGCATTGCAGGCAGATTCTTTACTGTCTGAGCAACCAGGGAAACCCTAGCACATAGTTAATTTTATGTTATATCACTCACTTTATGCCTATGTAAGGATAGGTTATCCATTTCAATACAAGTCTTGCACAAGATTTTCTAATACTTGGGCAATGATAATGATGATGACACAAAAAACATCTCATGCACTTCTTGCCATACAATTATTAAATTTTCACACAAAGGCAAACACATCCACCACAGGTAAATTTATTAACTGTTGGCATGATGACTGTTCATTAAGTGATAATGGATCTTCATAAAGGCCTTTATCTTCTTTGTCTTCACATTGAATCAGCTGAAGAGGAAGAGAAGAAAGAAGGGGGTTTGGTCTTGCTCTCCCAGGGGTGGCAGAAGCAGAAGAGGTGGTGGAGGAGGAAGGGGCGGCCGAGAGTATAACTTCATGGAAATACATTTATAATTTCTGTCTGACTTTTTGCCTTTTCATTTCTCCTAATATGTTTCTGTATGGTGCAATCCCTCTCCCCACTACATGCTTTGGTTTCAGAGTCTATATATCATGAAGGCTTCATGTAAAAGAAATCAAAAGGAGTCTTGAATAATCAGAACTCTTCTGCCAGATTGTCTAATTAATCAGTTTGTTTTCTGACACAGCTTCTCCTCTGTCTTCTTGCTCATGGTGTGGCACTGGTCTGGAAGCACTCATCTCCATCAGGTCATCTTCTGTTAATTGTTCTGGTGTGCTGTCTGTTAGCTCTTGAATTTCTCTAAGATCCAAAAGTTGAATCTTTACCCCCATATTTTCTGGGCTATATTCACAATCTCTTTCATGATTGGCTCTGTTGTAAATCCTGTGGATTCACGTATGACATCTGAACACGGTTTTCTCCAGTGGGGATTTATTGTTTCAGGTTTGATGGCTTTCTTGGGTTTTTCTTTAACAGCGATGGCATCTTCAATAGTGCAGTCCTTCCTCCAGACTTACATTCTCTTCAGCGAGGACTGTTCTGTAGCATTGATAATCCTTTCCATAGCGTATCATGTATAATGAGGCTTAAAGATCCTTATGACTGCTGATCTCAAGGCTGAATTAGATATGTGTTCGGAGGCGAGTTGACCACTTAAGACACCTTCAGTGTTGAATTCACTGGGTTCTGGGTGGCCAGGGGCATTGTCCAGTATCAAAAGAAGCTTAAAAAACCAGGTATTTCCTGACTTCAGGGACAAAGCATTAATGAAACCAATCCAGAGAAAGGGCCTTCGTTTTTTTTTATATCCAAAGACTGGTAACTCCTGTTCTATCTTTTTCTTTCAAGGGTCTGGGGGTGAGCAGCTTAATAGAGAAGGGCAGTCCTGGTCATAAACCTGACTGCATTTTCACAGAACAGTAGACTTAGCCTCTCCCTTCCTGCCTTGAATCCTGGTGTTTGCTTTTCTTTCTTACTAGTTAATGTCCTTTGTGGCTTTTTTTCCCCCCTCTTCCAGATTAGGGCATTTTCATCTGCACTAAAAACCTGTTCAGGCAGATATTCATTCTCCGTGATTTTCTTAATGCCATGTGGGAACTTGCCTGCTGTCTCTGCATTAGCAGAGGCTGCTTCTCCTGTTATCTTGACAGTTTTTAAGCCAAACCTCTTTCTAAAATTATCAATCCATCCTTTGTTGGCATGAAATTCTCCAGCCTCAGATACTTCACCTTCCTTTTGCTTTGAATTGTTATATAATGACTTTATTTTTTTCTCAAATCATATTAGATAGGCATGCCTTTCTTATAGTAATCGTGCACTCACATAAAAGCTGCCTTTTCAGTATGAGATAAAAAGGTGTTTTCTGTAAAGCACAAGGTTTTTGTACCTGCTGGCATAGCTGCAGCTATGGCTTCATGAATTTCCTTTTCTTTTTTATAATGGTCCTTACACTGGCTTCATTTATCTTGAAATGGTGGGAAATCGCAGCTGTAGATCACAGACTCTGGTACATATCAGGCAATTTAGCGTTTTCTTGTAATGTCATGACTATGCTTCTGCACTTCAGCTAGCAACAGGAGGTAACTATGAAATTATTGCAGAAGTACAGTGTATGCCACAGTTAATTTTATGCAGTTATGATTTCATACTGAATCTTTATGTTTGTATTTCTCTGAGTGGCACTTTGTGTGGTCTGTGTTTGCATAAGTTTTGATAAATTTTAACTTTTAGAGTCGATTTGTGTATATTTTAATGACAGTTAATGATAAAGTAGACTAGTATCTACATGTAGTTTATGTGTTCATGACATACCTAACTTTCTCTTAAATGTTTTGTATTCTAGACTGTGGTTTGTCTGAGAGTGTTTTCGAATTGTTGCACACCCCCTTCCATTTTTCCAATAAATTTATTGAAAAAACTCTGCATATAAGTGGACCCATGTAGTTCAATTCCATGTTGTTTAAGAGTCAGCTGTAATTTCTCAGTGAGATCCACCTCATTGAGGATTGACTTTCTTGCTTTGTATTCCATATGGTTTTATATGTCCTTTTAAATGCTCATCTGTCTCATAATTGCTTATTTATTTCTTGTCTTCTCCGCTAGACTGTGAGTTTCTCATGAATTTTGTATTATTTATTGCCTTTGAGCAAGTGTTTTTCATGGTGCTAACAATATTTGCTGAAGAGTAGACTTTTCTGGGATGCCTGAATGGAGGGTCCTCCTTTCTAGTCATAGCGTTCTGTGATTATAAGTAAAAACTGGGATAGAATTTTAATTTTGTTTCTACCCCTTGTTGTCTTACGTTATCATGTTTAATTACAGTCCTTTTAAGAGGACTTATGCGGATGATAAAAATTTAAAAACAAAAAAGCTTAGAATCACAGAGTCAGGAATGCTTCTGTGATTATGTATGTTTTCCTCCCACGTAAGCATTTGTTCATAGCTTCTCTGATGTGACCTTTCAATCTGTTCAGGAACCTCTGGTGACAGGGAGTTCATCAGTTCTGCAGATGCTGTGTCCTTCTCTTGAACACCTCCTCAATTAACATTTTCCTTACTAAACCTGAATCTTTTATATTTCTCTGTTTTTCCTTTGTTCCTAAAAAATGTTACTTACTACCAAGTGTACATAGTATACTGTTTCTTTTCCTACATTTTTTCTTTACTATGCCAAACATACCAAGTTTCTTCAGTTCTCTAAGTGTCAGACTTTCCACACTTCAACACCCAAATTGCCTTCCTCTGGATATTAGCCTTTATTTTTAAGAAAATTTCTCCCACAATACATGTTTGTTTTTTTTTTAATTTAATTTTATTTATTTATTTTTTCATTTATTTTCATTAGTTGGAGGCTAATTACTTTACAGTATTGTAGTGGTTTTTGCCATACATTGACATGAATCAGCCATGGATTTACATGTGTTCCCCATCCCGATCCCCCCTCCCGCCTCCCTCCCCATCCCATCCCTCTGGTTTTTTATGAAACTTTTCAAACATGTGGACACCCATATACCCGGGCTTCCCCAGTGGCTCAGCAGTAAAGAATCTGTCTGCAGTACAGGAGTTGCAGGAGATAGGGTTCAGTCCCTGGGTTGGTAAGATCCCCTGGAAGAGGGCATGGCAACCCACCGTAGTATTCTTGCCTGGAGAATCCGATGGATGGAGGATCCTGATGGGCTACAGTCCATAGGGTTGCAAAGACTTGGACACAACTGAAGCGACTTAGCACACACACACTCACCCATATACCCACCGCCTAGCTTCTGCAGTTAAGTTTTCATATATTAACTTAATTATGCAGCTCTCCATCTATTTCTCTATCCATCTTTTAATCCTTTTTTTTTTAAGCATTTCGTAGTGAGTTGTGGATATCTAAACATTTCAGCATGCATATCATTAATTAGAACTCAGTATTGTTTACAGATTTTAGGTAAATGTATACATACTGCAGTATAGAAATCTTTAGTGTACCATTCAGTGAGGTTTGTCGTGCCTCTTTGTTAGGGGGTGTACTCAACCCCTAGGAAGATAGAGATTCATCACCCCAAAAAGCACCTACTTGTCCCTCCAGATCAGTCCCCACATCATCCTCCCTGGTGAAATCACTTCTATTTTCTTGTATCATAGATTAGACTTGCCTCTTTTAAAACTTCATGTAAATGGAATCATAGTATGTGTTATGTATTCTATGTATGTAATGTTATGTAATTCTATGTAATCATAGTATTCTGTTATGTAAAGCATCTTTCACTTAGCATGATGTTTCTGAGATTCATGAATATTGCTTGTATTACTTAATTTCCTTCCTTTTTATCGTTGAGTAGGATTCCAGTGTATAAATATACCAATTTGTTTATTTGTCATCAATCCCCAGGTGTTGATGGACTCCTGGGTTCTTTCTAATTTCTAGCTATCTTGAATAAAGATAGCTCTGAGCTTTCTTTAAAAGTTTTGTGGACAAATGTTTCATATATTTTGGGTCAGCTCTCTAGGGGAGGAATCATTGGTCATAAAGTAGATCTATACTTAGTTTTCTGTGAAATTGCCAGACCTTTTGTCAAAGTGTCTTTCCTTGTACATTGTTTCTAGAGTTCCAGTTGCTGCACATCCTCACCAACATTTAGATTTTATTTTTTTAATGTGCTGTTGAGAAGGACTTTTACAGTGATGATCCTACTCTGCTGTGATTCAGTGATATGCTTGCCTTCTTGGTCACAAGCACTGTTTTGGAGCCATTGTGTCATATTGATCTTTGTGTGCACTTAAGAAACTGATTTTTCAAAATCCTAAATGTAAGACTTTAAATTTATCCCTATTATATTTCATCCAATTAATTTGAGAAAATTAGAACTCTGAATCCGTCATCTGTTGGTCTGGTGATCCCTTTTAGCTTTATATTATTTGTAGATTGGATAAGTGTGTTTTAGGTTGTGGATGGGATTGCTGAATAGTTCAGGCCCAAAGATAGAGTCCTTTGACACAGTACTGGAGACTTCTCTCTTGATTCCGTTCAGTAGGATAGACCAACAGACTATGAATTTATCTCATTATAAAATCATCTAGCTTACATTTTTGTTTGTTTTCTCACTAGAATTTAAGCTTCATGAGAGTAAGTTTCTGTCATGTATCTGAGCATCTAGAACAGAGATTAAGGCATATAGTTGTTCAATAAATGTTTTTAAATGAATGAGTGAATGATGGATATTAATACATATGAAGATTTTTGTCAAAAGCCTTGCTGAAAAAAGCTTTCTTTGTCTTCTTGACATTCCCTGTATTGCAAAATGAAATAAACATGTGCCAACAACATACTGTTTGGCTTTTTTGCAGAAAAGGAAGTGAATGAACTGATGGAAGAGCTGTTTGAAACTGTGAGTAATGATCTTTGAATGAGAACTCTGGATACTAAAGCTCTGGATTCTATACTGAAGAACTTTGGATTCTAAAGCAAGCTCTGTCCTTTGGTCTCAGGGCCCCTCTCTCCCGAACAGTGGTCTGACCAACCCATTCTCCTTTTAGTCCACCCAGGAGAGAATGTAATGACAGGAGATTTTGGTAGCTAATAAACTTTGTTTATCCATATCTTAGTAAAGTTTTCCTTAAGCTTTTAGATAGCCTCTTCAACTATCACATGGTACATCCTTAAAGATTTCAAACTAATTTTAGATTATTCTGAGCACAGATAATTCCCTTTCTTGTACATTTCTCTCTTGAAAGATAATCTGATCATTTTGAGTTATCTGTGGTGTGTCTTTACCACTACAAGGTGATAGACTGAGAAACTTTTTTTCTGGCATAAAGATGTGTGAAACTGTGTGTGAGCCCAGAAATGAGAGAGATTCCAATGCAAGCTCTTTCTGTGTCCTGTAAAGCACTCTTCATTTTCCCCTGTCACTGCTGAAGTGACTTTTACATGCCCATTCCCCAAGAAAATCCTTCTTTTCCTTTGCCCTCAGTTTCAAGACGAGATGGGATTCTCCAACATGGAAGATGACGGCCCAGAAGAGGAGGAACGTGTGGCTGAGCCTCGCCCTAACTTTAACACCCCTCAAGCCTTACGGTAGGCTAACCAAAGACCTGGAGACCTGGAGTAGAGGAAAAGTGTATGTCTGAGAGGGAGTTTTGAGAAGTTTTGGTTAATAATTTCCCATCCCTGACTACCTGCTGTTACTGATATAAGGATGCTGAGCCACATGGGGGTGTTGGGTGTGAAGTGAATAATTCTCCTCCTTATGGGGCAGTGCAGCTCTAGACCAAGCTGTATCTGTTTGGGAAGGGAGGAAAAGCAGTAGCTGGCATCCACAGCAGCTTCTCCAGGTGAGTGGTGCTGGAGAGGTGTGTAGGACTCTGCGTGGCCAGCCACAGAAGCTACCCCAAAATTTAATATCCACTATGTCCCTTTTGTTCTTCTGTTTGCTGTTAACATCTAGTAAAAGTTAATGAACCTTTGTTAGTCTCCAGGGTATTAATTGAGCAAACCATGAAGCACCTTCAGTAATGTCCTGGAGTCTGAAATATGTTTACTGTCCTCTTCACATGAATTAGCCCTTCTGTTGTCCCACCCAGAAGGTAGACGCTTTAATTTTTCCCCCTATATTTGTGATGAGTTTGCAGATTTCATCTGTACTTTATTGTTATCCATTCTGAGTAGCAGCATACTGTCATTAGGTACTGGCTAGATGTCAGGGTACGGTTTGTGCCATGGGTAGAACAAAGCAAAACTCCAGGACTCATAGCCTTTAATTAGTCCCGTGGTTTAACTAGAGAGCTCTGGATCCACCTGAAAGCTAGACCTTCAGGTAACGTGCGATTTAGTGAAAAAGACAAGGTATACTAACCAATGCGTAAAAGTCAGAAGTATCAGCCATTATCCATTACATTAAATACCATAATATAACCACAAAAGAAGTCTCAAGAGTTCCTTTTTCCCCCTCAGGTTTGTTGAGTTATAATTGGCAACTAAGGTTGTAAAGCGTTGAAAGTGCACAGTGTGATGATTTGATATACATATCAATTGCAGAGGATTTCCCCAATGAAGTTAATTAATAATTCTGTCACCTTACATATTTACCTCTTTTTTTTGGAGAACATTTTCAAGATATCTTACTGGTATTTTGACCACTTCTCCCAACATTTCATTGAAAAAAATCCTAGTGTAGCAGAATAGAACCTGAGCACTTTTTATCATGGGATTTGATCAGTAAACATATTTCATTTCACTAGTCACCTCTGTGTATGAACTTTTAAAATTTGGGAATTACATAACTACTTAAAAATTCTTATTCCAGTTCAGTTACCTTCTGACATTCAGTTGCTCTGCTTGGGCGGATGCTGCTTTTTTTCAGCTGGAAATGCAAACCTAGCTTAATATTTGACTAAATAAAATATCACATGGAAAGTGCATTAACTGTGCTCCACTTATTAACTGTCCATCCAAGTAATTCTTGCTAAAATCAGGTGCAGGCTCTTTTTCATTATCTAGCTTTTTTCCTGCTTCTGTTCTTCTGTTCCTCTGCTAGTTATGCAGATAATCCAGAGTTTTCA
The DNA here is from genome assembly GCF_910594005.1 of Cervus elaphus. Classification (NCBI taxonomy): domain Eukaryota; kingdom Metazoa; phylum Chordata; class Mammalia; order Artiodactyla; family Cervidae; genus Cervus; species Cervus elaphus. Next base: position 38,165,406 of record NC_057834.1, read on the forward strand.
GTTCTCAGTAAAACTGTACAGAGGACAATCTCATTCTTTGGATTTTCACCGTGTGCCTGCCCATACTTGCAGTAAATACTGTAAAAGGAAACATAATTTTTATCCTCAGAGGCTATTGAAAAAAATAGATTATCATTTAGCTATTGCTACAATCTAGAGGATTTTTTGAATTACAATAACCTGCTGGTCATAGCTGCTTGAGCTGGTTGTATCCTGGTTTCATAGAATAGCAGCCTGAGTGTCTTATTCTGTCTCTCCCTCAGAACTAGCATTTGGATTCTTACTTTGGCCCCCAACAGAGTCTCTCTCTCTCTCTCAGGAAGTGGGGGTGAGAGGGTAGCAATTGAAAGCTTGGAGGAGGAATTTATTTAGGGGGCTAATGCTTGGTAGGGTAATGCTTGAACCACCTTCTCGCTATTTATCTAAGCTGCCATGTGCTTTAGGGCTTCCCAGGTGGCACTAGTGGTAAAGAACCTGCCAGCCAATACAGGAGACGCAAGAAACGTGGGTTCAATCCATGTTTTAGGAAGAGCCCCTGGAGTTAGGAAATGGCAACCCACTCCAGTATTCTTGCCTGAGAAATCCCATGGATAGAGGAGCCTTGTGGGCTACAATCTATAAGGTCGCAAAGAGTCAGACAGGACTAAAGTGACTTAGCATGCGTGTAGGCACCATATGTTTCAGTTTATGCCTTTTCTACTCCATGCGAGAAAGTCTTTCAGTTTTTAAGAAAGGAAGTCAGGGTAGCCTGAATGGATAGGAGCTAGAGAACAGGAGAAACTGGACCTGGGGTCCAGTTTGGGAGTAGCAGCTAGCTTAGAGAACAGATGTGCTTTGGGAAGATTCTGTATCACCATTAAGAATAAGTCCCAGATTAATGTAACTGTCAGTGGGATGCAAAAATCGTGGATTCCCATTAGCTCCTTGGCTGCTTTGTTATCCAGACATTACCCTATGTTTAGATTTTAGTTTAATTTCACCTTCATTAGTATATTACTTAGCGTACTGATTGTAGAAGAATAGGTGGGGGATGATTCAGAACCATCTTATTTGAATCTGTGCTAACAACTATGGGAGAAGATTTGGGTAGGCTAGGAGTTTGCCTCTTGGCTAAAGTGAGACTTGAGGATTAGCAGTAGATGGAAGTTGCTCAGACTGGCTTAGCCCATGGTAGGAAGAAACTGGATGTGTTTTGGATCTGTGAAAATATTCAAATCCAGTCATCTCCCTGTGGGGGATAGGTTTGAGGAACCACTGGCCAACTTACTAAATGAGCAACATCGCACCGTGAAGGAGCTACTTGAACAGCTGAAGATGAAAAAATCTTCAGCCAAACAGCAGCAGGAAGTAGAGAGGGTTAATAAACCCCAGAGGGAGAAGGTTCATCAGACTCTGATTCTAGACCCAGCACAGAGGAAGAGGCTCCAGCAGCAGATGCAGCAGGTAAGACTCTTCTTGGTAATGTTAATATTGGATCATCTTCATGTTTTGAGATGAAGCCAAAAATTAGCAGCTTGTGAAAGTCAGAAATAGGTGTCTTGGTAACCATTGAAACCACAGGACCACAGCATCTTCATGTCAGTCAGGACCTTGAAAGGCCACCATGTTCATGTCTTTATGGCTCAGGTCAGAATGCATATCAGGACTCTGATAGTTTTCAGAATGATAGATTTCAAAGAATCTTTAGTAATCCTTTCTGAATTTCACAGCTTAACTGCCAGAGTAGTTTTTTGTTTTTTTTTTTCTTTTTTTCTTTTATAATCTTAGTCCCTCTAGTTTGAAGTTAAATTTCCCCTGGTTTTGTCAGTTTGTTCAGGTGGAACACATCTGAGAAAAAACATTTATACCAAGATACTATGTTGTTCTCATAGTCTCTCTGCAGAGTAAAACATGTAGGATAAAGTCACTAACATCTTGGTAAGGTCTTCTGGGTTTCTGAGATGACAATATCATAACATGTCACACTGTATTATTTTCTTTCCCTCCTCAGCATGTTCAGCTCTTGACGCAAATTCACCTTCTCACCAGTTCCAACCCAAATCTCAGTTCGGAGGCCAGTACCACCAGGATATTTCTTGTAAGGTTTCAGATATCCCTAATCTAAAGAATTGTGTATGCAGTTAGTTAGGAAGTCATTTCTCACAGATGTTGACTCATCATAAGCTACATTTATTCTTCTCTCCTGTTTGTATTGGTAGATATTCGTATGATTTCCTGTGTTTGCTGTGAAAACATAAGTTACTGCTTCCCAGGAAAGGACAGAGAGTGTATTCAATTGTCTCTGACTGTTTCTCTTAGACCTTTTTATTGGGTGCTCTTTTCCTCACCTGTAGATCCTCCCATCTTAGGCTTTTGTACTTCTCTTCTTTTTATTGAATTCATTATTTATTAAGCTTGATATCATTGTTTTATGTATAAAATTAATTTTGCTTATGGCATTTTGGAATATTTTGGAGGAAGGGCTTTTAATTTCAAATTTTTAGGAATTCCTTGGCAGTCCAGTGGTGTAGGATTCATTGCTTTCACTGTTGGGGCCCAGGTTCATTCCCTTATTGGGGAGCTAAATAAGATCCGGTGAGCAACAGGGAATGACCAAGGAAAATTCACATTTTAAAATCTGAACTTTGGGGCAGTAATAGCGATATTCTTTGCCTCTTGGGTAATTCTCTCTGGAATCTGAGGTGCTTCATTGTTAGAACATCCTTGGATAATCAGCAGATTATGTTTCCCTCTTACTGTGTTCAGGGAATCATGAGAAATACTTTGTTCTAGGTGTTATTCAGAGAAACAAACGAACTATTATTATTATTATTTTCTTTTTTTAAGTAATGGCGCTCACTCTTGAGGATTTTAATTCCAGCTGGGGAGCTAGAATATACATCCAAAAGGCTGAAGACCTCTGAGACTGAGAATAAAACAGGAACAAATTAATGTATCACAGATGCCTAAACATCTGAGGACTCATCAGAAGAGCAGTCTTAATGGAAAAACGTTAATTAGGAAAGTCCTTTTGATGATTTTTATCTGTTTTTATCCTATTGTAGGAAGGACAGTTTTTCTCTCAGAGGCTAAGGGATACTGGTATTAATTGTCTGGAACTTAGATGTCCTTTGTGTCCTGTTTTCCCAGAAAGAACTGGGAACCTTTGCTCAAAGCTCCATCGCCCTCCATCATCAGTTCAACCCCAAGTTTCAGACCTTGTTCCAACCCTGTAACCTGATGGGAGCCATGAAGCTTATTGAAGACTTCAGCACACATGTCAGCGTTGACTGGAGTCCTCGTAAAACTGTCAAGAAGACTGGTAGGGACAGATGGGTCTGCTTTTTTACTTGCAGTGCGAGGTGTTCGTCTTACCCCACAGATCATTTCCTGGGGATAATTTCCTAGGGTTGGAGGAGACAGGGTATTTGTAGTTTCTTCCTTCTCTCTCTTATCCTTCCTGTGTGTTCATTACCTAAATTCTAGAACTAGGTAATAATACTTGGGTTTAAGTAGAGGATGGAGTCAGTGAACAGGACAGGGGTGTGGGAGGTAGAGATGTGGCACTCATTGCTAATAATTGGACTTAAATAGATATGAGGGTAAGTATTAGGAGTCAGGTCAAGACAGACTGGTATCAAGATAAAGACGAAAGTCAAGTGGTAAAGTCAGGTTGTGTTTATAAGGTTTTTACTCTCTTCTTCATTAAGATCATTTTATTTCCCATGATTATAGTAGTATTTCCAATTATGTTGACTTGGGAGTTAGGAACAAAGTAAAAATGTCGTACATTTGCCTGTTCAGTATTTTAAAGAAATTTCCAGGTTTGATTTCTACCATTCATTGGTTTAGTAGTTTTAAGTAAATATTTGCCATTCCGTTAAATGAAATATTTGTTTCTGATTTGTTCCTAGTTTAGCAAATTAGTTGTGGTTTGGTCTGGGTTTGGATTTGTCTTTAGATTTGATTTTAAATCCCTGACTCTTACAATTCAATAGAATATAGTTGAATTTAAGGGCATTATGTGATAGACACAGAGTACTTTTTTAGTTATATGTTGGTAATGAAAACTTAACACCAGACTACAGTTATAACTTGGGCTTTGAAGGTGGGTCTGTGGTAAAGAATCAGCCTGCCAGTGGAGATGCAGGTTCAGTTCCTGGGTCGAGAAGATCTCCTGGAGTGGGAAATGGCAACCCATTCCAGTATTCTTGCGTTGGAGAATCCTTTGATGAGAGGAGCCTAGCGGGCTACAGTGATAGGATTGCAAAGAGTTGGATGCAACTGAGTGTGCGTGCATAGTTATAAGTTACCTGTGTAGTGTCTTGTGTTTTTCTTCTGGGGATATAAAAATAACATTTCTGCAAGCAGAAATATGGCTCTAGAGGTATTTATCTCTGGAAAGACAGAAATGCCTGGAATTGAGAGGCTTAGACAGCAAGATAGAAATGAATGAGACTGAATAGTCTCATCCTCTTTATGGTTTATTTTGTTCCCAACCTCATGAGGAATCTGGGAGAATTTAATGAAAGTTAAGTAAGAATCAGATAAAAATTTGGAATACCAGATTTGTGAGGGAGATTAAAGAAGTTGGAATCTTATCCTGGAAGAATGCATTGTTGAAGGGGGAAGGAGGTAAAAATTTTTTGAGCATATACTATCTGCCAGGTATTACTTGGTACTTTATAAGTGTTTTTGTTACTTAGTGTGTTAAGTGTTCCACATAGGAAGCAAAAAGACAATCAATTTTTAACGTTTAGGTACATGTTAGATTGAGAATGATTGTGGAGACTTTTGGGAGGTGGGTGTGTGTATGGAAGGGCATCACGTTAGGTAGGGTTGGCTCTCTTTAAATGCCAAGATGCATTCGGAAGCTTTTGTGAAGCCCTCTTTTGTTCTGGAGTTTCATTTATTATGCATTTTTTTCTTATAGCCTGTAAATTGCCCTGTTTGCCAAAGCAAGTGGCTTGGATCCTAGCCACTAGCAAGGTTTTCATGTATCCAGAGTTACTTCCAGTGTGTTCTCTGAAGGCCAAGAATCCCCAGGATAAGATTTTCTTCACCAAAGCAGAAGACAAGTAAGGATTTACTGGGTGGGGATAAAAGTACAAAATACACTGAGAAGACCTGTATAATAAGGAATGGACACAAAGGAAAGCAGTGTAGATGGACATAGGTCTGTAGTATGTGCGTGTTCCAGCAGTGCCAAATACAGCTCTTTTTAGGGGATGGCATACACGTTTTGGAAACATTTTAAGTTGTTTTTTGTCTTTTATAGTAAAAACTAACCTCATAATCCTGTTAGTGGATAATTTTCAAGGAAAACATTTTTATCCATTATCCTGACAACCCTTACACAATAATTTTTCTCTCTGTATTTCTTATGTAACTGTTGGCAATTTAAGTATAATTTTGTTTGCTTTTTTTAACTTAATATATTCATGACCTTTTTTTCTGCATTCCATGCTGTAGCATTGTCTTTTTTTTTTGTCTCTGTGTATTGTCCTTCTAGGCAGTATTAACGGCCCTATCACAGTCCTTTTGTTTGCTGCTTTTCCGTCCCTCTCTTGTTTAGCTGTTCTAAATGAGGCTTCACCAAGGATCTTTGTGCACAGGGCTTTTGAAACTCTTTGAGTTTTTATCACTTTGGGTAAATTCTCAAGAGTGAGGTTATTCGATAACAGTTATAAACACTTTCCTGGCTCTTGATGTGTGTTTCCCCACTGCCATCAGCAAATATGTATACAGGTAACTGTAATTGAGTATGTTATGTTGTGAGATAGTGTTGGTGTGGATTTAATATGTCTAACATGGTGCCCAATATTCATTTTATATCTGTTTTATTAGGGCCGTCCTCCTTCCCTCAAACTTTGTTTGTATTGTTACTGTAAAGCACATCATGTTGTGACATTTATTAGTGACTTATGCTTGGTTTTCCCTCTTCTCACTTGATGGGAACTCCTTATTGAGTCTTATTCTCATAGTCCTTCTTAGTACTCAGTAATTACCTGAAATTTTCTGTTAAGTTTCCATTAATGTGTACAAGACTTAGATGTAGAAGTAGGTTGTAGGGTGTGGAGTTTGTCTGGGAGGCTTTTCAGCAGGATGGACTGTCAAGCGAGATTGAGTGTCCCCACCCGCTTCTCAGTTTGTTGGCTTTAGGACTGAAGCACTTTGAAGGGACGGAGTTTCCCAAGCCTCTGATCAGCAAGTACCTTCTCACTTGCAAGACTGCCCACCAGCTGACAGTGAGAATCAAGAACCTCAACATGAACAGAGCTCCTGACAACATCATTAAAGTAAGTGCTCCCTGCACGCTCCGCCGGGCACCTTGGCTGAGTGCAGCCTTTCCTTTTCTTTTTCTCAGTCTCAGTGAATAGCCTTTTATCTAACGCTAGCCCCTCCTAACTGCCCACTAGCCCTGTTTCCTTTCCAATGACATTGATCTATTATTTTCCTATGGAGTACCATCTTCGTCTGTTATGGATATTTCCGCTAAATTGTTCAAATGTAAAAATACTTATCAAATTTGTTTTCCTCTAGCTATTCATTTTTTTTCCCCACTCTAAACCTTCTTCAAAGAGTAGGCAACAGTCCACTTATATCCTTCTTAATTATTTATACTTGGATATTTATATCAAAATTATAAAGTATACTTTAAAGTGGGGGTCCCCAGTCCACAGACTGATACTGGTCCATAGCCTGTTAGGAACCGGGCTGCACAGCAGGAGGTGAATGGCAGGCTAGAGAGCTAAGCTTCATCTGTATTTATAGCTGTTCTCCATTGCTCACATACAGCCTGAGCTCCACCTCCTGTCACATCAGCGGTGGTTGTAGATTCTCAAAGGAGCACAAACCCCACTGTGAACCGCATGCACAGGAGGGTCTCAGTTGCCAGCTTCTTATGAGAATTATCCTAAAACCATCCCATGGGTCCCCCACCGACATCCTTCCACAGAATTGGTCCCTGGTGCCAGAAAGGTTGGGGACCACGGCTCTAAAGAGTAAAAAAATCTCTGTGAATCTTATCATGAAAAACAATCATTTTTCTCCCTATTTCCTGCTTAGCAAGGTTTCTGCAGGGATGGTCCATTTACCTCTATATCTAGGATCTAGGTAGCATGCTTAGAATTGCTACCAGTTGATTTTTTGGATTTAGGCCTTCTCTGTTAAACTGAAATCATGAAAGATGAAGACAGTTCTCTCCACACTCTCTCACTGCTTCACCTCAGTTATATCACAGTGTAAGTTGGATTTTTTTCCAGAGTTATTATAAGCAGTATGTAAAAACTCCTCACAGCTGAGCCAGGTAGTGTATCGTGATTACTTTGCTTTTCCTGCTGAATATTTTGTTTCTCTTGGAGTGAATGATTGCATTTTTGGAGGGTGAGTGGGACTTGGTTTTTTTATGTATTTATTACCAGTTTATCATTAACATTTATTTAAGTTTTATAAATCTCTTTTCAGCGTTTTCAGGTATTTTACGTTCTCTGCTGTCACCTTCATCTTCCTGAAGAAGTCCCCAGAGTGCTCTGATCCTGCTCCACTTTACCCATGCTGCTCTCTTGGCTTGCTGCACTAATAATGTCTTCTCTGGCTTTTTCTTCACGATTTTCCTGGGGTTTCATTTCACCTCTTATTTGTGTTGGATCTTCTTCTTTCTTTAAAAATATTTTTTATTTATTTTTTGGCTGTGCTGGTTCTTCGTTGCTTCACAGGCTTTTCTCTAGTTGTGCCGAGTTGGGGCTACCCTGCATTTGTGGTGTGTGGGCTTCTCACTGCAGGGGCTTTTCTTGTTTTAGGTCACGAACTGCAGGCCATGTGGGCTTCGGTAGTTGTAGCACGCGGGCTCAGAAGCATTGGCGTGGGACTAGTTGCCCTGCGGCATGTGGAATGTTCTAGGAGTAGAGATTGAACCTGTGTCCCGTGCATTGTCCGGTGGGTTCTTAGCCTCTGGACCATCGGGGAAGTCCGGATCGTCTTATTTCTGAATCCCACAACTTTTTGGCCTTGTTTTAGTAGAGCACATCCTATCTTTGAGAAAAAAATTTTTAGATTTATATTGCTTATGTTCATGGTGTATCATGACATGACTTGACCAATGCAGTTTCCTAGTTTGGCTATTGTGCTGTATACCTAGTTTTTATATATAACTATTGTTACTTTGTAACAAATGTACATAAGACCTGTCAATGAAACTATAATTATTCAAAATTAAAAGTATGAAATATGTCTGTGTTCTTTTCTCCCACTTCAGTGGGTTTAACATTCTAGGTTGAAAATCACTTTGGTCAGAACAATTTAAGGACTCCATTTTCTTCTAGTTTCTAGGACTGGCTCTCGAAAGTTGATGTTCTTTTGACTCTTGAACCTTTATATGACACGTGTTTTTTTCTCTTCCTCTAGGAGTACATAGGATTTTCTTTTTTCTCCGGTGTTTTGAAATTCATGATAATATATATACCTTACTATGTGTCTGGTCTTACTAATTATGCCAGGTACTTGATAAACTTTAGTTTGGAAACTCACAGGTTCCAGTGTTGGGAAATGTCCTTGAGTTTTGCATTGCTGGTTTCCTCCCCATCTTTTGGTCTGCTGTCTCCTTCTGTGGCTCAGTGGTCAGATGGTAGACCCCTCAGGCTAGTCTTCTCATCTTATCTTTCTTCTTTTCTCCCATCCCTCTGTCTTCTTGCTGTATTTTCTGGGATAGTATTTCATCTTTTTTTTCTAACCCTTCTGCTGAGGTGAGTCGTTACTTCTTCTGTCATAATATCTGATAGCTTTTGTTGTTGTTGTTTAGAATATTCTTTAATAGCCGGTTGCAGAGGCCTGTGGGCTATCTCTCCTTTTAGACTTTTATCTTTAAAAATTTCCTATCTGTTGTTTTCATGGGGATTCAAGAGGGAATAGAGACAAATGGATGTGTTTAATCTGCCTGTTTGTTTGTTTGTTTTCTTTTATAATTTACTTATTTATTTTTCTGTGCTAGGTCTTTGTTGCTGTGTGAGCTGTTCTCTAGGTTGTGTTGAGTGGGGGCTACTCTAGTTGCTACACACAGGCTTCTCATTGCGGTGGCTTCTCTTGTGGAGCACAGGCTGTCGGGAATGCAGGCTTCAGTTGTTGCTGCTATTGGCCTCTAGAGCACAGGGTCAGTAGTTGTGGTGATGGGCTTAGTTGCCTTGAGGCATGTGGGATCTTAATTCCCTGAGCAGGGATTGAACCTAGTCCCCTGCACTGGAAGGTTGATCCTTCACCACTTGACCACCAGGGAAGTCCCTCATCATTGATTTGTACTTGACTCTCTCTTCCACCGCCTGTGAGCTCCTTGAGAGCAGGGATTGCCTCCTTGTTTGCATGCTCGGCTTGTAACACACTGCCTAGTGCTTATTGTCAGTGTAAGCTCATTCTGAAAATGGAACTGTCAGTCTTTCTGTTCTTTCTTTCCCTTCCAGTATTCCTTGCACCATTATTTGCTTGAAAGGAAGCTTCCATGTGGTCAGGATAAGGATTAATGAGGCACTCCCATTGCAGCTGCTGAGAGGAGCAAATTTTCCATGACTCTAACCATCCGCTTCCTTTTCTCTGTGACCTAAACTTTTCTGGTGACCAGAATAGAGCTTATTGGAAGATACTAAGTAATGATAAAATATTTGTTAATTGGAGATTAGCTTAATTTGAAATACAGAGCAGTCAGTATATGCTATTTGCGTGTGTGTGTAAGTTTCTCAGACTGCTGCCCACCACATTCCCCAACCTGATGAGAGCAGTTTCTAGAAGGAATGTGACTTTTCCTTTATTTATTTCTTCACACTCAGTTTTATAAGAAGACCAAACAGCTGCCCATCTTAATGAAGTGCTGTGAAGAGATCCAGCCGCATCAGTGGAAGCCGCCTGTAGAGAGGGAAGAACACCGGCTTCCGTTCTGGTTAAAGGTACAGCCCTCCTCCTCGGTGTGTCAGGAGCAGAAGGTCACCATGAGCCCGGCAAGAACATCAAGGAAGGGCTGCTTTCCATCTCTGCTGCTTTAGCTGTAGAACTAGGACTTAAGAAATCTTCCATCACCATTCCTCTCCTATTTCTCCACCTCCCTCCCTCCCCCACCGGTGATTCTCTAACCTTTTAAAAATAGTGGTTAAAATGATAGTTTCTTAAAGGAAATTCAGGGAGTTTCTAGAGTATAAAATTGGGATATAGTCTTCTTAGAAATATCTGCTGTTCTGTAGAAAAATCCTTCTTAAAAGATGTCTTAAGACTGTCCTGTAAAGGCATCTAATATCTGCTGCCAAGTCAGTTTAGTCGTTTCCGACTCTGTGCGACCCCATAGACGGCAGCCCACCAGGCTCCCCCGTCCCCGGGATTCTCCAGGCAAAAATACTGGAGTGGGTTGCCATTTCCTTCTCCAATGCATGAAAGTGAAAAGTGAAAGTGAAGTCACTCAGTCATGTCCGACTCTTAGCAATCCCACAGACTGCCTACCAGGCTCCTCCGTCCATGGGATTTTCCAGGCAAGAGTACTGGAGTGGGGTGCCATTGCCTTCTCCACCTAATATCTAGAAAGCCCAATTATTTTTACCTAATTCTGGCATGGGGTATATCTGAGTGTTCTTATTCCCATTAGGCCAGTCTGCCGTCCATCCAGGAGGAACTGCGGCACATAGCTGGTGGTGCCAGAGAGGCAGGAAATGTGACCGGAACCACTGAGATCACCTCAGACCCAGGCCTGGGAAAAGGCAGCTCGGAACTGGAGAGTGAAACTCGGTATCCACTGCTACTGCCTAAGGGTGTAGTCCTGAAGCTGAAGCCAGTTGCCAACCGTTTTTCTAGGAAGGCTTGGAGACAGAAGCGGTCCTCCACCCTGAAGCCCTTTTTTTTCGGACCCAGCCCCTCTCTCCAGCCTAGCTCCAGCTCTGGGAAGACACCAGCTAGGTCAGCTCACTCAGAAGCCCCTCCAAGCAAAATGGTGGTCCGGATTCCTCCCCTGATCCAGCCAGCCACGGTCTTACAGGCAGTGCCAGGTGGCCCTCCCCTGGGGGCCCCCGGGGGGGACAGTTTTGAGTCTCCAGCAGCACTGCCAGCTACAGCTGCTGAGGCCAGGACCAGCTTCCCTCTGCCTGAGCCGCAGACCCTGCTCTCCTCCGCCCCTGTGCCGAAGCTAATGCTGCCTTCACTTGCTTCTTCGAAATTTCGAAAGCCGTGTGTGAGACGGAGAGCCTCCAAGAGAAAGGGACCCAAGGCCTCTCTCTGTCTGAAGCCTGCCCCTCTCATCCACCCTGCGCCCGTGTTCTTCACTGTCCCCGCCACCACCGTGAAGGTTGTGAGCCTCGGCAGCGGCTGCAACATGGTGCAGCCTGTCGGTGCAGCGGTGGCCCGGAGTCCTCAGACCATCCCCATCACCACCCTGCTGGTTAACCCTACTGCCTTCCCCTGTGCGTTGAACCAGCCCCTTGTGGCCTCCTCCATCCCTCCCTTAATTGTCTCTGGCCCCTCTGTGAATCTCTCTGTACCATCCACCCCTGAAGATAAAGCCCCCGTGAATGTGGACACAGGTTGTCCTTTGGCTGAGGGGAAAAATGCCTTTCCAGGCCTCGAACCCAAAGTAGAACCTCGGGAACTGTCTCCTGTCTGTGCTGCCGTCTTCCCCAAAGAGGAGCACAGCCCAGGGCCTCCAGCTACAGACAGAGCGTGCCAGGAGCAGCTGTCGGAGAGCAGTGCCTGTGGCTGGACCACTGTGAAAACAGAGGAGGGGAGGCAGGCCCCTGAACCCCTGCCTCAGGGCTTCCGGGAATCTCTGCACACTTGCCCTGAGGATTTAGAGGAAATCGTTAAGACGGAACCTAAAGATCCTGGGCAGGACACCTTTGGTGGATCCCTGGAGCAGGACAGCCATGATGAAATCAAAGAAGAACACTCTGTGGAGTTGGACACTGGCTTCCCAAGTGGGGAGTCAAGCGGGCCTAGAGAGGGGAAGAAACAGACAGGCCTACAACAGGAGGAGAGGAGTCAAGCAGCTCAAACCCTTTCGGCTTCTCAAGAGCCTCCTGGGGAAGGAAACTCAGGAGATGTGAGCAAAGGGTCCCCAAGGGACGCTTCCTTCTCCACTGACCCTGAAATGGTGCTTAGCAGCCCCCTGGGGAAGCCCGAAGACCTATCCAGCATTGATGGTCAGTCAGTGGGGACCCCAGCAGGACCAGAAACTGCAGGAGAGAAGGATGGGCCAGAGGAAGAGGAAGAAGAGGACTTTGATGACCTTACCCAGGATGAGGAAGACGAGATGTCATCAGCCTCTGAGGAATCTGTACTTTCTGTCCCAGAACTCCAGGTGAGAGTTGGGCACTCTTCTCCAATATTTTGTGGATTCAGTAATAGATTTAATTTATTGATAGGCCACCGGCTTGCTTTTTGCACTAGAGATAGTTGTAAAATCATTTTTGACTTTTGAATGTATTACTGAGCATAGTTTGGGAGTTGAGGTGAGAGGAGAGGGAGTTAAATGTTACATATTATATTTGATTTAAACTCATTTAAACATTAAATTGAATCTCCTGAGCACAATTTAAATGACTAAAAAAAGGAAAGGATCATAAGTATGGACCCTGGCAAAGGAAAATTACTTTCAGGGGAGACCTTTCAAATCTACTCAGGGACTTCCTGGTGTCCAGTGGTTAGCACTGGGTGCTTTCACTGCTCGGAACTGGGTTCGATTTCTGGTCAGGAAACTGTTGACTGAAAAATTAATCACAACCTCAAAGTAGAGAGTTATTTTATTTGGTGGGAATGTTAAGGATTCTGAGCTTGGGAGGCAGCATCTCAGTTCTCTGAGAAAACTGTTCTGAAGAAGCAGGGCGGGAGTCAGGCTATATACAGTTTGCAACAAAGAGGGTAGGAAATCTAAACATCAAAGATTATTATTAAGTAGTAAGGAGAACCAGATATCAAGTCAAGTTAAGGAATTTAGTGTTCTTCTGTGTGTGGCAAGATGGAGCCTCTGGGCTCACTGAATTCATTGCTTTCATATGCACCTGACCTATCTATCTGGGACCAAATCCTGTTTCCTGTCACCTTAAAGGGTGGCAAGGATGGTGGTTGGTTGCTCTTGCATGACACCCAGTCCCCTCCAGTTCCTCACCAGTCACCGGGCATTGGCATCTTCTGGATCGTAGGCCTTGTGTTCACTTTTGAGAGCCCTCATTCACATTAGGAGGCCATGAATCACCGATAGCTGTGACATTTTTTGTCCCCCGATACGGCAAAAAATATTTCATTTCACAGAACTAACATCCCTCAAGCTGTACAGTGTGGCCAAAAAAACAAAACCAAAAAACCCCAATAACCCCTAAAACCCATCTGCTTCTCACTCTCCCTCACCAGTTGATTAGCCTCAGTTCCTTCTGAAAAACTCTGTGCAGTCAGCCCGTGGTGAGCTATTACAGCCCTCATGCACACTCTTTGGGGGGGGTTTGCAGGAAACAATGGAGAAACTGACTTGGCTTGCATCTGAAAGGCGCATGAGTCAGGAGGGTGAGTCTGAGGAAGAGAACTCCCAGGAAGAGAATTCTGAGCCTGAGGAGGAAGAGGAAGAAGAAGCAGAAGGAATGGAAAACCTGCAGAAGGAGGATGAAATGATGGACGAAGCCATCGGAGACCCTGCCGAGAAGCCTCCTGCCACCTTTGCCTCCCCAAAGGCTGCTCCAGAAGTGGAGACCAGCAGGACCCCACCAGGTAAGTAGGACGGGTCTGAGTGGGGGCGGGTCTCAGGAGGCCTCATTGACTCAGGGACATGTGCAGAGTGGCTAGCTTATAAAACAGGTGCCAGTTCCCAGAAGAAATCCTTTGGATCGCGCCTGCCAGTCACCCTTCTCCCAAATAGATGTTTTAATCTGCTGCCGTTGCAGAGAAGAGATGCTCAGAAATTTAAAATTTGACTCTGTTATCAGCATATCAGCTGCTAGATTTGTACTCTGTTTATGCAGGTTTTTATACTGGTTCTTAATTCACATGTTATGTATTAGGTCAAGAGCTATGTTTATTTCAAAAAGTGCTGCTTGTTCCTTACCAGGACATAATCCCTGGGAGCCCAGCATCAGACCACACTCACTCTTCAGACTTCTGTGTTCAATATGTAGTAGCTAAGCAGCTCATTATCATCCCAGTTGATGCAGTCATCAACAGTTGATGCTTTTCTCCCAGATTACTATGTAATGATGATTAGGGGAGTTGATGGGGGGGGTGCATTTGATGAGTTGGGAAGAGCAGAGGTTGCAGGGATAGAGAAACAGTTGTTTTCATGTGTATCCTAAGGAGAGAGCATCAAAGCTGCAGGAAAGGGCCGGAGTAATCATCGCGCCCGCAGCAAGCGGGGCAGTCGGGCCCGGGCCAGCAAGGACACCTCCAAGCTGCTGCTGCTGTATGACGAGGACATCCTCGAGCGAGACCCCCTCCGGGAGCAGAAGGATCTGGCCTTTGCTCAGGCTTATCTGAGCAGGGTAGGCAAATGCTGCTTCCTGTTCCTGCCAGCCCCTCTGTTTTTAAAATGAAGTCTGCCTTTCAGGCTGCACAGTAGCCTTCTATGCTTCTACCTTTGTTTTCCTGGAAATACCAAAGGAACTGTGTGAGTGAAACCACAAGGACACTGAGTTCAGTTTTCAGCCGATTTATTATTCCTGCCCAGCATACTACCCCTCTGTTGCCCTGAAACCGGGGAAAGGTGATGTCACCATCATCCCTGAGAGAGTAGACTGATAAGGACCTTACCTGAGCCTTTGGCTTTGGAGGAACAACATGTGGTACACTGACCAGAAAGTGGACCTCAGTGATCTTTAGAGTCATGAACCTGCGTGTTTTTCGCAGTGGTCCCTATCTCATTCTTTTGGTAACCACCTAATTCTTTATACCCCCAGCAAGTGGAGTTCTAGCAATAATAATCATGGGTTTTCTTATTCCTGATATTTTCCTAACACTCCTAATTTATGTATTATTTACCCTCAATGATACCATGCTGAAATATATGTACCAAGCACTCCTTATCTATTTCAACATGGAGGTGAAACCTGGAAGGAGAGGTCCAGGCTGTGAGCTAGAGAAAAGTTTACCTGATTTTGCGGGTAGCACTGTGGTCCCTGGAAAATAGAAATTTTCCCACTCCTCACTGTCAGAAAAAGAGCTCTGCCTTGCTCATGGCGCTGTGGCTTCCATTAATCATCAGATCTTAGGACCTGTCAGAGGAGTAGCCTCTGACGGATAATCTGGAGCTCTTTAACAGTAACTCTTCCTCCTTCTCCCATCATTTCTTGGGGCCCAATGAAAGGGGATTGGATGATTGAAAGTCCTCTCATATAGGTCCGAGAAGCCCTGCAGCACATCCCTGGCAAGTATGAAGACTTCCTGCAGGTCATCTATGAGTTTGAGTCAAGCACTCAGAGGCAGACAGCTGTGGATCTCTACAAGAGCCTGCAAATTCTGCTCCAAGACTGGCCTCAGCTGTTGAAGGACTTTGCTGCTTTCCTGTTACCTGAGCAAGCACTGGCCTGTGGATTAGTAAGTAGAGAGGCGGGCAAAGACCACACACGAGGATCCCTGGGTCAGAGCAAGACTAGGCGTGGGTAGTGTTGATCAGGACTGTTCCAGACGCCTGGCTGTTTCCATAGATAGCTTTCCCCTAGTCCAGGGTCACAAGAGCCTCCTCCTTTTCAAGGGATGGTCTCCCCAACTCCTGTTATCTCCATGAAGAGTGAAGGGTTTGACCTTTGTTGCCAGTGGAGACCTTAGGTACATCATAACCCTTTGCTCCTCACTGTTGCAAAACAGGCTTTCATTCAACAAATATTTATTGAGAAACTGCTGTTTTAGGCAGAGTTCTAGATACTAGAAATGTAATAATTATAAAACTAAAATCCTTGCCTTCATGGAGCCTATATTCTCATGGGGAAAGTCAGGTGTTATATATGTTATAAAAGTGATAAAAGATATAAATAGTAAAGTATATTGAATGCTTTATAGTGATAATGTTGCAGGTTTTTTTTTGTAAATGTTGCAGTTTTATACACAGTAGTCTGGGAAGGCCCCGTTGGTTACATAACATTTGAAATATTGGAGAATAAGTGTCTGAACTTGAGGGATATCCCAGTAGTTCTGGGTTTCTTGTCACAGGAATAATGGATATAATATTATTATATTGTTGTTTTCATATTGTTATTATATTAGCCTGATAGTCTTAAAGCAGTTAAATGGCCATGGGATGATTATACGTAATTTTTTCTTTATCATTATGAGGATCAGATGAACACATATGTGAAAATACTTTGTAACCTGGCATGTGTCTGATCTCTCAGTCTCTGAAAACTGTAAGCGACTTGAGATACATAACTCTTAAATCTTTCATTTACATCTTAGTTTTCTTGAGTTGGTAGACCCCAGTAACCCAAGGTAGATAGATGCTAGGGTCTTAAAAAAAAAGATCTTACAGGGAATTCCCTGGCAGTCCAGTGGTTAGGGCTTGGTACTTTCACTGCTGGGGCCCAGGTTCAATTCCTGATTGGAGAACTCAGATCCACAAACTTTGTGGTGAGGCCAAAAAAAAAAAAAAGGATATCACCGTTGTAAACCAGAGCCTTGTCATCCCCTATGCCTCCAGCACATTTTTCCTGGGTTTTATGCTTAGAGCCCTCAAGTCCTTCTCAGGCTGCATAGACGACTCCTCTTTTGCCCTCTTTCCACTCTGGTAGTTTGAAGAGCAGCAGGCTTTTGAGAAAAGTCGCAAGTTTCTTCGGCAGCTGGAAATTTGCTTTGCAGAGAACCCCTCACACCACCAGAAGATCATCAAGGTCCTCCAGAGCTGTGCAGACTGCTTGCCCCAGGAGATCACTGAGGTATTCGGTCCTGTCCTGCTTCCCTTCCATTGTCATCTTGGCTTTTGGCCTTTCATTCTCC
The DNA here is from genome assembly GCF_910594005.1 of Cervus elaphus. Classification (NCBI taxonomy): domain Eukaryota; kingdom Metazoa; phylum Chordata; class Mammalia; order Artiodactyla; family Cervidae; genus Cervus; species Cervus elaphus. The sequence goes on from NC_057834.1 coordinate 38,182,311, forward strand.
CTTTCTAAGCAATCCTCTTGCTTCTGAGCAGTGGACTTCTGGAGGGGATGAAGATGGCAAGGAGTTTTTAGGCTTACCTAAGGCATAAAACTTGTGGCTCAGATGGTAAAGCTTCTGCCTACAATGCGGGAGACCTGGGTTCGATCCCTGGGTCAGGAAGATCCCCTGGAGAAGGAAATGGCAACCCACTCCAGTACTCTTGCCCAGAAAATCCCATAGACGGAGGAGTGTGGTAGGCTACAGTCCATGGGGTTGCAAAGAGTCGGACACGACTGAGTGACTTCACTTTTACTTTCAAGGCATAAAACACTTGGGTGAGGTGGTTACCATCTGAAACCAGAGCCTGACTGCTTCTCACAGGCTCAGGAATGCTATAAATACCCTGGAAGGGAAGTTCAAGGAAGGAGGTGATGGTCTGGGTGGAGGGTTGGTTTCCCTCCTTGCTCTGCCTTGAGTTAGTGCCTGAGCTGGGGACCGGTAAGGCAGGGCTAGTGAGTAGTGAGTGTCACTGGGAATCAGACCTTTAATGCAGGCACGTCTAACCAAGACATGGGAGCTTCCTAAACGTGCGTTGATGGAGGAACGGATGAAGACCTATTTGAAGTGAAATGACAGTCGCTCAGTTGTGTCCCACTCTTCGTGTCCCATTCTATACAGTCCATGGGATTCTCCAGGCCAGAATGCTGGAGTGGGTAGCTGTCCCCTTCTCCAGTTAATCTTCCTGACCCAGGAATTGAACTGGGGTCTCCTGCATTGCAGGCTGATTCTTTACCAGTTGAGCTACCAGGGAAGCCCAAAGACCTGTATATACACGATGAAATTTTACTCAGTCATAAAAAAGAATGAAATATTGCCATTTCTAGTAATATGGATGGATCTAGAGATTATCATACTAAGTGAAGTATGATTTAATTCACTTGATAAGCTTATCATACTTATCATACTAAGTATAGAAAACATTAGGTTTATAATATAGAAAACCTATGGTTACCAAAGGGGAAAGTTTGGGTGCGGTGATAAATTAGGAGTTTGTGATTAACATATTCACACTACTGTGTATAAAATAGGTCACCAATGGGGACCTACTGTATAGCACAGGAAACTATACTCAGTATACACAGAAGGCAATGGCACCCCACTCCAGTGCTCTTGCCTGGAAAATCCCATGGACGGAGGAGCCTGGTAGGCTGCAGTCCATGGGGTCGCTAAGAGTAGGACATGAGTGAGGGACTTCACTTTCACTTTTCACTTTCATGCATTGGAGAAGGAAACAGCAACTCACTCCAGTGTTCTTGCCTGGAGAATCCCAGGGATGGGGGAGCCTGGTGGGCTGCTGTCTGTGGGGTTGCCCAGAGTCAGACACGACTGAAGTGACTTAGCAGCAGTAAGAGCAAAGAATCTGAAAAAGTATATATGTATATGTATGTGTGTGTGTATGTATATGTGTATATATGTGTGTGTGTGTGTATATGTATGTGTGTATATATGTATATTGTGTGTATGTGTGTGCATATGTATGTGTGTGTATATGTATATGTGTGTGTATATATATGTATATGTGTGTATGTGTATATGTATATATGTGTGTATATATGTATATGTGTGTATGCGTGTGTGTATATATATGTATATGTGTGTATATATGTGTGTATATGTATGTGTGTATGTATATGTATGCATGTGTGTATATGTATGTGTGTGTATATGTGTGTATATATGTATATTGTGTGTATGTGTGTATATGTATGTGTGTATATATGTATATGTGTATATATATATGTATATGTGTGTATATGTATGTATGTGTGTGTATATGTATGTATGTGTGTATATATGTATATGTGTGTATGCGTGTGTGTGTGTGTGTACACACACACTGAATCACTGTGCTGGACACCTGAAACTAACACAATGTTGACCATACTGTGAATCAACTATATACATTAGTTAAAAAAGTAATAATTCAGGCATATCTCAGAGACATTGCAGGTTCAATTCCAGACCATCATAGTACAGTAAATATTGCAGTAAAGTGAGTCACATGAATTTTTTGGTTACCTAGTGCATGTAAAAATTATGCGTACACGATGAAGTGAAGTGCGTGTGTGCTCAGTGAAGTATGTGTGTCTGACTCTTGGCGATCCCATGGACTGTAGCCCACCATGCTCCTCTCTCCATGGAATTTTCCAGGCAGGAATACTGGAATGGGATGCCATTTCCTACTCCAGGGGGTCTTCCCAACCCAGGGATTGAACCCACATCTCTTGGGTCTCCTGCACTGGCAGGCAGATTCTTTACCCACAGTGCCACCAGGGAAGCCCAACCATAGTTTATTAAGGATGCAGTAGCATTATGCTTTAAAAAATGTACATATGTTAATTAAAAAGTGTTCACAATTTGTAAATCAAGTATATTTCAACTTTCAAAAAATGCTAGGGAATTCCCTGGTGGTCCAGTGGTTAAGACTCCAAGCTTCCATTTCACAGGGTACAGGTTTAATCCCTGGTCAGGGAACTAAGATCTTGAATTCTGCACAGAACAGCGGAAAAAAAAATGCTAGTCAGCATCCAAGTCTTTAGCAAGTTGTCATCTTTTTGTTGCTGGGGGGTCTTGCCTCAGCATTGTTGGTGCTGACTGATCAGGTAGTGGTTGCTGAAGATTAGAGTGGATGTGGCAATTTTTTTTCTTTCTTTCAAAAATATTTATTTGCCTGCACCAGGTCTTAGTTGTGGCATGTGGGATCTAGTTTCCTGACCGCCGATCAAAGCTGGACCCCTTGCATTGGGAGTGTGGAGCCTAAGCCACTGGACGACCAGGGAAGTCCCCATAATTTCCTAAAACAATGAAGTCTGCCCCATTGATGGGCTCTTCCTTTCATGAATGATTTCTCTGTAGCATTTTATTTACAGTAAAACTTTCAGAATTGGAGTCAATCCTCTCAAACCTTGCCATTGCCTTATCAACTAAGTTTATGTAATGTTCTAAACCCTTTGTTGCCATTTCAACAATCTTCATAGCAGCAGCTTCCCCAGGAGTAGATTCCATTTCAAGAAACCTCTCTTTGCTCATCTACAAGAAGTAACTTCTTATCTGTTCAGGTCTTATGTGGGATTGCAGCAATTTAATCCCATCCTCAGGCTCCACATCTGTTTTTAATCCTCATGCTATTTCTGTCACATCTGCTGTTACTTCCTCCATTGAAATCTTTAACCCCCTCAAAGTCATCTGTGAGTGTTGAAATCAACTTCTTCCAAATTCCTGTTAATGTTGATTATTTGGACCTCTTCCTGTGAACCACAAATGTTCTTAATGGTATCTAGAATGGTGAATCTTTTCCAGAAGGTTTTCAGTTTTCTCTCCCCGGATCCATTGGAGGAGGAATCACTATCTGTGTTAGCTGTAGCCTTATGAAATGTATTTCTGAAGTATTGAGACTTGAAGTTAGAAATTACTCCTTGATCCATGGGCTGCATGATGGTTCTTTTGCTAGCAGGCACGAAAACATTAATCTCCTTGTACATCTCCATCAGAGCTCTTGGGTGACCAGATGTATGGTCAGTGAGCAATAATGTTCTCAAAGGATTGTTACCTGAGTAGTCGGTCTCAGCAGTGGGCTTCAGATGTTCAGTAAATCATGTTGTCCACAGATGTGCTGTCATCCAGGCTTTGTTGTTCCATTTAAACCAGCAGAAGCAGAGTAGATTCAGCATAGTTTGGAAGGACTGTAGGATTTTTGGAATGGTAAATGAGCATTGGTTTCAAGTTAAAGTCACCAGCTATATTAGCCCCTAATCAAAGAGTCACCGTGTCCTTTGAAGCTTAGAAGTCAGGCATGACTTTCCCTGTCTAGTTATGAAAATCATCGATGGCATCTTCTTCCAATAAAAGTATTTTTCTACACTGAAAATCTGTTGTTAGTGTAGCCATCTTTATTAGTTATCTTAGACCTTCTGGATAACTTGCTGTAGCTTTTATATTAGCACTTGCTGTTTTATCCTACACTTTCATGTTGTAGAAATGGCTTCTTTTTTTTTTTGGCGTCTTTCTTTAAACTCTATGAATCACTTTTTCTAGCTTCAAAATTTGCTTCTGCAGGTTTCTTCACCTGTCTCAGCCTTCATAAAACTGAAGAGAATTAGGGTTTTGGGGCTTCCCAGGTGGCTCTGTGGTAAAGAATTCACCTGCCAAGCATGAGAGTCATAGGTGACTCTGTTTCCACCTTTGTGTCAGGAAGGTCCCCTGGAGAAACAAATGGCAACCCACTCCTGTATTCTTGCCTGGGAAATTCCATGGACAGAGGAGCCTGGCGGGCTACAGTCAGTCCTTGGGGTGGCCAAGAGTCAGACATGGACTGAGCAACTAAACAACAAGGCCTTTGTATAGGCTTGACTTAATGGAATGTTGTCACTGATTTGATCTTCTGGTTTGATCTTAGACTATAAAACTTTCTCCATATCAGCAAGAAAGCTGTTTTGCTTTCTTATCATTTGTGTATTCATTGGAATAGCACTTTTAACTTCCTTCAAGAACTTTTCCTCAAAAAGTGGGGGGTGGCGGGAGAGTAAAAAAAAAAAAAAAAAAAAAAAGAACTTTTCCTTCGCGTTCATGGCTGTTTGGCACAAGAGGCCTAGTTTTCAATCTGCCTTGGCTTTAGGCGTGCCTTCCTCACTAAGCTTGATCATTTGTTGCTTTTGACTTAAAGTGAGAGGTGTGCATATATATCTTTCCCTTGAACACTTAGAGCCTTTATAGGTCCAAAGTATTCAAGTGAAATTGGCCTAATTTCAATATTGGTGTCTCGGAATAGAGAGGCCCAAGGAGAGGGAGACAGATGGCGGAACTGTCCGTCAGTGGAGTAATCAGAACACGTACACCTTTAAGTCCGCTGTCTCTTTTGGGTGAGATGCGTGGTGCTCCCAAGCAATTACAGTAGTAACATCAAAGATCGATGATCACATATCGCCGTTATAGACATAATAAACAATTCTGTAATATTGTGGGAAGTATCAGAATGGGACACAGAGACACGAAATGAACAGATGATGTTGGAAAATTGTTGCTGATAGACTTGCTTGACCCAGGGTTGCAATGAACCTTCAGTGTGTTAAAAAAAAAAGAAAAAGCAAAATTCTGTATCTGAGGTGTGATAAAGCAAAGACACTAAATCGAGGTATGCCTATACTCCTGTGTAGGCAAGCAAGGAGGGAGAGGGAGTTTAGGAGTTCTTAATCAAAGAGCATCTTCTGTGTGTCTCCCAGTTGATAAGGAAAGTAGCCCTCAGAAGTATATGCGATTGATTTGGAATGGTGGTCTAGAGAGGCTCTAGAGACTTCATCTTTCCTTCTGCAACTCTCCCCAGCTCAAGACACAGATGTGGCAGCTCCTCAAGGGCCACGACCACCTACAGGATGAGTTCTCCATCTTCTTTGACCATCTGCGCCCAGCAGCTAGCCGGATGGGTGACTTTGAAGAGATCAACTGGACCGAGGAGAAGGAGTATGAGGTACAGGCCTTGAGGCTGCAGTGGGGGTGTGAAGGGGGAAGGTCATATGTAGGAGGGACGTCTGCCCAGAGTCTTTTTTGAGTGGCACCAACTCCTCCCCAGTTTGATGGCTTTGAAGAAGTGGCATTGCCTGATGTGGAAGAGGAAGAGGAACCTCCCAAGATACCCACAGCCTCAAAGAACAAAAGAAGAAAAGAGATTGGGGTCCAAAATCACGATAAGGTACGCTAGGTTGTTGGGGGTTATCCTGATTCAAGCCTTGCATTTTCTGTCTGAGTGGTTCTCTGGTGTAGGGTGGCGCCAAGCCTCTGTGATCTGCGGCAGCCGTGGAGCAGGGGCCACAGGTCAGGTCAGGCTGCTGTGCCGCACACCCTGAGCCCACGGGAAGAACAGTGCAGTGGCTGAGGAGGTCCCAGCCATGTTAACTCGTTAGAAGGATCTGCTTCTCTTGCCCTTGGGTCTTCTTCCTTTCTGTTCTTGTGAAAAAATAGAACCAGGATTCCTCGTTTTAGTAATGACAACAACTGACACCTAGCCATATTCCAAAGCATCACGTATCTCTTATATTTTACATGGATTGTTCAGTTAATTCTCATGGTCACCCTGTGAAAAGATTGTTTTGTTTGCGTTTTACAGAAGAGGAAACTGAAGTGCAAAGAGGGGCCGTTCCCAGGGCCTCATGTTAGTCAGGGACGGGTTGTTTGGCCCCAGAGCCCGCCTGTGCTCACTGCTCTCTGTTGTCTTCAGGAAGTAGTCTTTTAGTCACTGTCCCTTTGCTGCATGTCTTGTACTCTTTCTTGGGGAAAACCACTTCTTAGTACCTGAATGACCTTAGGCAATTTATTTAATCTTTGTTTCAGTTTCTGCATTGTTAACGGGGATAATAATGGTACTTATGTCTTGGGTTTATTGAACAGAGAGTATCATTGAGTGAGCCTTCCATATGTACAAAGCCCTCTCTCAAGGGGATTGGAAGAGAGGGGAGAGCTCCAGGCACAGGGCAACAGAGACAGAGGCGGACGAGTGAGTAGATCAAAGCCCGCAATGGAGCTCTCCATGACTTAGCCTGACGGCACCACTTAAATGTGTCCTGAAACGTCTGGGCAACTGGGGTCTGTCAGCCTGTGGGTCATTTACAGATTGTTTCAGGGATGCATAGTAGGGTTTAATTGAGTTTGGCCAATTGTCTCCCCAGGCAGTGTGAAGAAATGGTATATAATAAAAGAGAAAGGAAGTCGGGGAGGGGGTCAGGGGGCGGAATTGTTCAGATGGCTCACAATTGGCTCCCTCCTGGTACCAGAAATGTTTGACAGCTAACCAAGCCCAGGTGTCTCCTAGGAGGCTGAGTGGCCAGATGGGGCCAAGGATTGTGCCTGTTCCTGCCATGAGGGTGGTCCTGACTCCAAGATGAAGAAGAGCAAAAGGAGAAGTTGTAGCCACTGCAGCAGCAAGGTGAGGAGAGAACTGGTACCCAGGGGTTTCAGAGTTGCTGGGGCAAGCCCCAAGTTGCTCTGCTGTTTGGGTATTGTTACCCCAGATCTATGCATTATTGAATTCCTAAAAAGATTACACGTGAATAAATAATACGCTGTATACATACTCATTAGTGTGTGTATGCAAAATAAATAGAATCTTTAAAAATATATGTAACAGATTTTGCTTTTTAAAGGTAATCTTTTAGGTGAAGTTTTGAAATAGGGAAAAATACCAACCAGTTCATATATTTTCCCTCTAAGATTTTCTTTTTTTAAATGAAACAAACGTGTGTGAGGAAAACAGCCGAAAGGTAGTGCTGCTTCTCTAGGCTTGGTTGCCAGCAAAAATACAGTCCTTGGTTGGAGGAGGAGTGGCAGAATGCAGCACTCTATTTTGGGCCCTTTAAAACCCTTGGAGCAGGCATGCATGTTGCTTGACTTGCTGAGCATCGTGCAGGGCTTCTTCCTGTGGTCAGCCCCCAAGACAAAAGAGGTCAGGAGACCCTTGACCCAGAAGGCCATCCCTGCAGGTCTGTGACAGCAAATCCTACAAGAGCAAGGAGCCCCATGAGTTGGTGGGCGGCAGTCCTGGTGCTAAGGAAGCTGGGCAGGGCAAGGACGTGATGGAGGAGGAAGCCCCAGAGGAGCGAGAAAGCATTGAGGCAGCCCAGAGCAGGACTGGCAGGAGTACCAGGAAGGGAGAGGTGCCTGTTGCAGGTGAGTGACCCGACTGCCAGCCCGGCCTTTCTCCCTTTCTTTCTCTCATTCTCACATGCTTCATGCAGGGGCGTCTTTGAGCCTGGGTAACATTGGTCTTTTAGGGATAGACTACCACCTCTTTTACTAATAAACCAGTAGGAAACTCTTCTCCTCTCTAGCCTTAATTTTCTCTCCTGTGGCCTCAATCCTCTTGTAGAATTAAGAGTGCATAACATCCGCATGATCCAGCATTTTCTTCTTGTGTTCCCATTCCTGAACCCCTTCTCCTTATCTGCAGATCCTCTATGATCTGTATTCTAAAGACTCAGCCATTCTCAGCTTTGGCAACGGACTTTATATCTTTATATAAACAACTCTAGCCCCTACCCTTGCCTCACTCTTGTACATCAGAACTTTGTCACAGTAGTTTGCCAGAGTGACCCCATGGTAATTTGTAGTGCTTAGATGCAGTGTGACCCTTAGGTCCTTATTTTCCTCCTAAACAGGATTGGCAGCGGGGAGCACTTTGCCGTCCCCTAAAGAAGTGACTTTTACAGACCAGCTCCTCCTTGATGGCCTGCCACCACCCTGCTCACCAGAGCCTCCTCAGCTTCCCTCCACAGCTGGAACTGCGCTGTGCGCTGTCAGGGGTAACCAGGCTGAGCCTGCAGCTCTCCCCTGCCCCAGGGCATCCCCCGGACCTCAGTATGAGGGGGAGGGCCACAAGCCAGGGGCTGAGCTGGAACAATCCATGCTGGCCTGGGATGCCTCCGAAACTGAGAAATTGCCTGGAACTGTCGAACCCCCTGCCTCTTTCCTGAGTCCTGTTTCCTCAAGGACTGGAGACTTCGGGAGAAGACAGGTGCCTGGGAAACCAGACACAGAAGAGAGCTGGCTGCCTTCCAGCAGAGCTGGGGTGACCACAGCAGACAGGGTGTCCCCTCTCCATGGAGCTTCTTCAGCAGGAGTTGACACCTCAGAGACTTCTCCTAAAGTCCCTAGAGGAGGTTTGGCTAAAGACAGTGGACTACAGGGCAAGGGTCCAGCAGGGGAGCTGCAGACGAAGGCCACAGAAGCTACAGTATGTGCCAACAACAGCAAGGTCAGCTCCACTGGGGAAAAGGTGGTCCTGTGGACAAGGTAGGTGTGGACAGAGGATGTATGTGTGTTTGGAAAGCGCGTGGAACACACCAGGTTACTGATTGAGATTAATCGCCATGTGTGGATTCCAGGGAAGCTGACCGGGTGATCCTGACCATGTGCCAGGAGCAAGGAGCACAGCCGCAGACTTTCAGTGTCATCTCCCAGCAGCTGGGAAATAAGACCCCTACTGAGGTAAGCAGGGTGAGCCTTGCTAGAGCTTCAAGCCCTAGAGGAACCAAGGAAAGGGTTTGGCAAGAAGAGGACAGTTGGCCAACTAAGATATGATTGGGGATTGTAAGTTCTGCCCTGAGTAAGACCTGGACTTGTCAGCATGGATAGTAGTGGCTCTAGAAGCGAAAGGGCATTTTTGAGGGAGAAGCCCCAGATTGCATTTTAGTTTTTAGAAGGAATGTGACTTTGGGCGGTGTTTAGTCTCTTGACCCGAGTTTCCTTATCTGTAAGGAGGACTCAACCCTCACAGCCTGTGTGCAACAAATCAGATGGTTCATGTTGGTGTATCATATAGCTTGCTTGAGTGAGCGCATGCCACGTCGCTTCAGTTGTATCCGACTCTTCACAACCCCATGGACTGTAGCCTACCAGGCTTCTCTGTCCGTGGGATTCTGCAGGCAATAAGTGGGTTGCCATCCCCTTCTCCAGGGATCTTTCTGACCCAGGGATCAAACCTATGTTTCCTGCACTGGCAGGCGGGTTGAAATGTTAATGTGTTACTAACTTAAGAAGAGTGAAGTTAGGCCCCTCACTCTCCTCCTAGGTTTCCCATCGTTTTCGAGAACTCATGCAGCTCTTCCACACAGCCTGTGAGGCCAGCTCTGAGGACGAGGACGACGCGACCAGTACCAGCAATACAGACCAGCTGTCTGACCACGGGGACCTTCTGTCTGAGGAAGAGCTGGATGAGTGAGACCTGGAGTGTGAGGGTGTCATCTGAGCATTGAGCCCACCAGGCACCCTGGTGATCAGGGAGAGGGTGGGGTGCTGCACCTCGCTTCTGCAGCTGTTGAGTTCAGTATGCGGAGCTGGAGGAACAGGGGCCAGGGACAGTGACAAAGGCAGGCTGGGGGTCGCACGGTCCTGCCACCCTATGCATCTTTTACGAAGACCTTAGAAATAGTTGTAAAGAGCATTGAGGGAGAGTGGGGCACAGTTCCTTTTCTGTGTTGTACTTTTTTCTGTCTGATGGTACATATTTATTGTTGTGTGATTTGATCACAGTGTTTCTAAATGTAATAAATGCGTGTGTTGGTGTAGCCAGTCCCAAGACACTGAGCTCCTGCACCCAGCAGTTTTTATTGTAAACAAGTCCTTTCATTTTTTTGGAGCTTTAGTCCACGAGCCTGTCGTTGCCACTCTCGTAGCACTGGGCCAGGTCGCGCAGATCCTGCAGCGTCTCCTCTAGGTCATCCTGTTCCACTCCAGCGTCCATGAAGCTGGCCCAGCGTCGCAGGTCAAGTTTGGAGAGATCTTTGGCTAAATCTCCCAGGGCCCGGTTCAAGGAGGAAGAGGAGCAGAGGGCCCCGAGCACTGGGATGCTCTCCACCGCTGCGGAGAGGGAGGATGGGAGCTGTTCTACCCTGGGGCTCTATCGCTCACACGGGGAGGCCTGGGCCTCTGGCAGACTTGACTGTATAGTCAACTATACAGCGTCCTGTCCCCTTTGTACACCAGCAACTAGGGGAAGAACACTTCTCTGAGGAACCACGGAGTGCATAAAGGAGTGTTAACCTGGGAACTTGCCCAGTACTTTCATTCATGAAGGGATACTGTAAAAGTCTCTCATGCTTGAAAACCTCTGGGTTTTCTTCACCTGCTACATACCTGTCCCTGCTGGAGGAGCATCGAGTAGCAAACCGTGCTGGCTGAGGCGTGAGGAGAAGAGGTAGGGGTAAGGAGGGACTGCCTTGCAGGGAGTCAGCAGCAGATGGGAAGAGCTGTGGGGGCGAGAGCACAGCAGCTGAGTGAGAGAAAGTCAAGGGAGGTCTGAGGTCTGGGAGGAGAGGAGCAAGCATTCTACTGACCTCCTGACTCTAGGCTGCTGCTGCTGCAAATACTGGGCCAAGACTTCTTCCCCAGTGGTGCACGCGTGGAGCGGGGAGGGCAGAGGTGTCCCGGGGGTGAGCTGACTGCCAGAACAAAGCCAAAACCACCTTTAATCTGTGGCAGCATGAATGAGAAACTAGGACTTAGGTTCTCAGGCCATCAGCTTGATCAGGATGCTCAGAGTCTGTTTTACCAATAAGTGGGGCAGAGGGAAGGCGAGCAGGGCAGTGCCATTAGGCTGTCTGGAGGTATCCGGGAGAAAAGCATGTGAAACGGAAGTCTGACAAGGGCTCCTGAGGACCACCAGTCCTTACCTGGTGTGGCGTGCTCTGTCTAGACCCCTCAGCACCACCGACTGGGCAAAGCAGCATGTCCCAGAAGGGTCCCCACATGCAGACAGTGGGGTCCATGGGGTGGCCTGTCCAAGCTGCATTAGGGTATCAGGGAGGGACTGGCTTGGAACTAAGGGGAAGGGGATAGTTGCTCCTGCTGTCACCACCTAAAGGTAAGAAAGAAATCAAGTTACAGGGCCTTTCTCAGCTCTGACCCAGCTCTTCACAAAGCTTCATACCTTTCTCCCAGAGAAGTTCAGCATATCAGCCAGATGAACCATGGAAACTGGTGAGGACCGTAGGCGATAAGGAACAGTGACTGTGTCCAGGGCTGTAGCCAGGATGGCACCACAGTGGACGGGCAGAGCGGCCTGTAAAGAGGATAAGAAGAAAAGCACTTGGCCTCTTGGGTGTAGAAAAGAGGCTGTGTCGGCGGTAGTAACGGCAGAGATGTCTGTGTGCTTTGGGACAGAGCAGGGGTGTGTTTGGCCCCGGGCTGGACAGGCATAGGACAGTGTCATCTAAGAGGCCACATCAGGGCCGAGTTCAAGATGAGGCTTCAAAATAGATCCAGTAGCAGATAAAGGCTGATTTGGGGGGGGGGAAGTGTCTGTGTGTGTGATGTCCTTTCATTAGCTATAAGTCAGAACAAGAGCATCGAGGCTTACGTCATACTGCAGGAGAGGGAAGCTGACGGGCGGCTCAGGTCGCAGCCCCAGGCTCCCACCCAAGGATAAGGGGCAGACCAGAGAGCTGTGAGCAGACAGGTGTACCAAACCGAAAGCTGTGTTTAACAGACGGTAGATGTTTTTTTGCAGCTCCTGGTGAAAGAAATGGGGGCAGTTTGATTTAACCAATGTTCTCATTGGGCATTCCTTCATTTCTCCATGGGGCTCTTTCCCCCACACCCTGGAAGAACTACTCACCCCAAGGCGGTATGGACCAGGGAGCAGGCCCCAGGTGATTATTCCCCGCCCTGAATACTCGTCTTGTAGCAACTCCGCAGCCTTGGCGCCCAGCCCAGAGAAGCCATCGTGCAGGTCACACAGAATCTGGAAGCCCTGGAGAGAGGTGAAAAGTGAAAGTGGCAGGATGAGGGAGGTTTCTATACAGTGCCCACCATGCCCCTCAGCTACCTGCAGGTAGTCACACTCCTCCACGTAGAAATGCAGCCTGTCCTCCAGCTCTTCCAGGTACTTGGGTTCCTTCAGGATGCTCTCCCCTTGGCCAAAAGCCTCCAGGCGGCCTGCTTCCCTGCCGTGCAAAACCACAGTCTGGGACTTACAAGACTCCCCCACTTCCATCTTTCTGCCTATGATCTTGTTTTGGAGGAGGGCAGGGAAGATGGTCTCAAGAGCCTCATCCAGCACTGGTGGGGACCCAAATTCTTGCCTTACAGCCTCTAGCTCCCCACCCCACCACCACCACCACGCCTCGTACCCATCATGGTTGTATTTGTGAATCATACAGATGCTCCGGGGGTGGAGATGGACTCTGAGGAAGTCTGACCAGACTCTGATACTGCCCTCTGTGGGCATAACTGGTTTTGGAGCTCTAGCGTTGGTGAATGGTGGGGGACCTGAAGAAAAAGAGGCAGTGTGCCTTTGTGTTCCTGCACCGCCCAGTCCCCACTCTGCAGACCCTGGAGAGGTCTCACCTTTGCCATTGGGAATTGATTTGACCCTCCAGGTACCATCACTACTCAGCACTCCCTGGGAGGGATGAGAAAATCTACATTTAGGTCCAGGCAGTCTAGAGGCAAACACTGATTTATTCTCCCTTTTTTTTTTTTGCTGGCCACACCCTGTAAACCTCCTTCATGTTCTCGTAGTAGTCACAGTCCTTCAGGAGGAAAAAAGTGCTTTTTCTTAAAATACCATTCTAGGGCACTGAGGGTGACCAAAATTCTCTTTTTCTCTGCCCCAGTGGAGGCGCACTGGTTGTAGCACTGGGCTTACAAGTTCAGGACAGAGGTCCTCACCTCTGCGCTCAGAAGGTCCTGGAGATAAGGGTTCTTGGGATAGAGTTCCTCTTTGTGTGTGGTGAGCTTCCCTTGCCTGAAAGAAAGTGGAAATTGATCATAGTGTCAGCTTCCTTGAGTTCTCCACCTTCCTGTGCTCCTTCCCAACTCCTCTCCAAAATCACAAATACCATGCTATTGCAGCATCTAGCTGTTTGTCCCTGTAGAGTCCACCTTCTTGCTTTAGGGAGCTCAGACTACCTGTACAAAAATAAGAAGCAATTAGGTAAATCCCAGCCCCTCCCGTCCTGCAGCTAACCTTCCACTGATCACCTGATAACCTGCCGTCACCCTCACTCCAGCACTTGGCCTTTCCAAGCTTTCTTGTAATATACATGGGCTAGAAAAAACCCTTGCCTAAGAAAATTTGGATTCCATCCTTCATTTCCTAGCTTAGTCATTAGCTGTGGAACCTGGGCAAAGACCACAACCAGCGGTTCTACGGGAGCGCCACAGCTGAGCACCACGCTGTCCAGGGACAAGAAGCCCATTCCAGAGATAGCTCTTGAATGGAATAGTTTTCCTTTCTTGCGTCCCCTCAGGTGTCGGCATACTGTGGTTAGCTCTCCCTATGGCTCCTCATCTCTAGCCCCACAGGCTAGTATAGTAGGAGTCAAGGATCTTGACGCGAACCGCTGCTAGAAACTCCACACGCGAAAGGGAACTCTGGTAACTGGCCGACCCGGGCCACCACCTAACCCTTCAGATCCATGAGGATGAGTCTCGGCGTGTAGGTCTCTTGGCCATGTAACGTCCGGCCGGTCCTGTACAGGACGTCGGGGCACAGCTCTCCCGGCGGCTCTTTGGCATCGTTCGGCCTGCACAACGCAGCATCCTGAGGAGGCACAGAGGAAGGACTGGACTCGGGCGGCGAGAGGAACAGGCCAGAAGCAAGGACTTCTGGAGACCCGGAAAACTCAGCTGAGGCGGCCAAAAGACCTTACCTGCTGGTTCCACCAGTGCGCTCCCACGAAACCCGCAAAATGTCCCAACTGCAAAGTGAGGACCTCCCGGGCCCCGCCCGCCATGCCGCGCGGCTCCGCTGAGTAGAACGGCCGCTCCCTGCCCACCGTTGCTCCTTGCGGATTGGCTCAGCGGGATGTGGGTGGGGCCTCATCCCCGGCGTCCTATTGGTGCATAAACACATCCTTTCCCATAGGATAAAAGATTCGTTGGCTTTAAAGACCCCGCTTATCATACCCGGCCTCTTCCTAGCGTGGACCAGCCCTGCTTACCAGTTGTCGTCCAGGGGCGGGGCCCCGCGGCGTTTGCCGGAAGTGGTAGGCAGGCGTGCTCAAGCGCCATGCTGAAGCGTTTTTGGTTCGGAGTTCTCTGCGTCTCACGTGGGGTCTCTGGCGTTGCTCACTGAAGATTCTCATACATACTCCTTGCGGCTCTTGCAGCTGTTGTTTTTTCTTTCAGAGGATACGTAATGCTGGCTAATAGCGCCTCAGGCAAAAAATAAAACCTTGCCAGAAAACAGACTCCTGGAGGACGAAATGGTAACCCACTCCAGTATTCTTGCCCCTGGGAAACCCCATGAAGAGAGGATCCTTGCGGGTTACAGTGCAAAGGGTCGCAAAGAGTGAGACATGACAGAGCACAGCACAGGAAATAGCCGCTTACTTAAAGCCTCACATGCGTTTTCTTCTTCTCTCCAAAAGTCATAGCCTTCCTGACTTCTGACCCAGTGACTGACTCTCTCGCTCTATTGTATGTCTGTTATGTAAGTCAATCGGAGTACGTATTCTTTTGCGTCTGCCTTTTGCTCAGTATTGTTAAATTCTTCCCTGTTGTTGCATATACTTAGAGTAGTTCATTTTCATTGCTTCAGAATTCCATCTTACGATTATACCTCAAGTGATTCTCTGCAGATAATAGACTTTGAAGTTGTTTCCAATTTGGGACTAGTAGGTGCAGCGGTTAACATTCTTGTGCATGTGGACATGCACACATTTCTGTTGCGTAAATACCTAGGAGTGTAATTGTTGGGTCATGAGGATGGATATTTTTGGATACGGTAAATAATAAACGTCTCTAACTTTACAGTTTAACCAGCAGTATAGAGAGTTTTCAGGTGATGTTCCATAACCTTGCCAACATTAAACAGTTTTTGTCATTATCATTGATTTTATTTTCTTGAGTATCGGTGAGATTGAGAGTATCTTTTTGTATGTTCATCACCTTTAGAATAGTCAGTTTTGTGAGGTATAGAGCATGTTCAAGTCTCTTGCTCGTGTTTCTTTTGGGTTGTCTCACCTGCTTGTACGGTAAGTATTTGGTTCTGAATACAAGACCCTTGTCAGTTATACGTGTTGAAAATATCTTCTCCCACCGAATTATATTAACTCTTCCACTATGTCAGTTTTTCTTTTTTTAGGCTATGTTATTAATACATACTACTTTATATTTCCTGATGGATTGAAATTTCCACCATTACAAACTATCCCTCTTTTTCTCAAATAATGCTGTTTTACCTTAATACCTGTTTTGTTAGTAATACAGATGAACCAGCTTTCTTTTGGTTAGTATTTGCATTGTATAACTTTTTTTCACTTGTAACTTTAATTTGTATTTTGAAGACAGTATAGGCCAGAAGCAAACACCAAGATGGGAGTATACATATATGCGCCTTGTCAGGGAAATGCCTGTGTGGAAACATCTCAGGGAACCAGAGGAGGCTGGGAGTCTCAGGCCTTGAGGAAGGTATGAACCAAATGAACAGTAGAGTGAAGGAAGAAGTCTGCAGTTTTTTTTTTTTTTAACCCTTATTGAGGTGTTATTTATATACATTAAATGATTTGAGGTGTCATTTATATCCATTTTAAGTGTTTGATTTTGTAAATACAGAGCTGTGCAGTTATTACCATAATTCAGTTTTAAATAATTTACATCATCCCCAAAAGATTCTTCCTATGTGATTACAGGTAAACTCTTGTTTCTACCCCTAACACCAGGCAACCACTAGTCTACTTTTGCCTTTATCGATCTGCCATTTCTGGACGTTTCATATAATTATACAAAGCTGGTCTTTTGTGCTTGGAGTCTCAGCGTAAGGTTTTTGAGTTCCTATGTTGTAGCATGTGTTAGTATTTTGCTCATTTTTGGTAATCCATTTTTAAGTTGATGAATAGTTGGATTATTTTCACTTTTTAGCTGTTATGAATAATGTTACTATGAATAGTCTCATGCTGCTTGAACACAACTCTTGTGTGGACATATTTTCATTTCTTGAGGGTAAATACTTAGGGGTGAAATTGCTGGCTCATGGGACAACTTCATGCTTAACATTTTTAGGAACTGCCAAACTGTTTTCCAAAGTTATATTTCCATTTTATATTGGCACTTGAAATGTTAGAGGGTTCTTTTTTTTTTTTCCCCTCCGGTGTGGTGTGGTTTGTGGGATCTTAGTTCCCTCACCGGGGATTGAACCTGGGCCTGCAGCAGTGAGAGCATGGATTCCTAACCCCTGGACTGTCAGGGAATTCAG
Organism: Cervus elaphus; assembly: GCF_910594005.1. NCBI lineage: Eukaryota > Metazoa > Chordata > Mammalia > Artiodactyla > Cervidae > Cervus > Cervus elaphus. The sequence continues at coordinate 38,199,034 of NC_057834.1, forward strand.
ATCAACGGTTCCTTTTTCTTCACATCCTTCCCACCACTTAGTTGTTTTCTGATTTGTAGATATTCTAGTGGGTGTGAAAACGTATTTTATTGTGGTTTTAATTTGCTCCTAAATCACTAGCGATGTTGAACATCTTTTCATTATCTTGTCAGCTACTGATATGTCTTCTTTAGAGAAATGTCTATTCAAATTATTTATCTTCTTATTAATGAGGGAATTGTTTTTTATATATTCTGGGTAAAGTCCTTTATCAGACATATGATTTACAGATAATGGCTCCATCTGTGGCTTGTCTTTTCATTTTCCCAGTGAAAATAAGTTTTAAAATCTTGATAAAATCCAATTTATAAAACTGGATTTGTAGAGCTCACATCTTCACATGGAAGAAATATTTGCCTAATTTTTATATAAATCACAGCTTCAGATGAAAGAAATATGTGCCTAATTCAAAGTCATAAAGATTTCTTCATGTTTTCTTTTAAATGTTTTATAATTTACTTTTTATATTAGGTCTATAATCTATTTTGGATGTCTAATGTGAGGTAACAGGCAAAATTCATTTTTTTGCATGTACATATCCAATTATGGCTTTATGTCTTTATGTCTTGAAAATCAATTGACCATAAATATAAGGGTTTGTTTCTGGACTCTCAATTTTGTTCCATTGTCTTCCTTATGCTAGTGCCTTTGACTGTGTGGATCACAATAAACTGGAAAATTCTGAAAGAGATTGAAATACCAGACCACCAAACCTGCCTCTTGAGAAACCTGTATGCAGGTCAGGAAGCAACAGTTAGAGCTGGACATGGAACAACAGACTGGTTCCAAATAGGAAAAGGAGTATGTCATGGCTGTATATTGTCACCCTGATTATTTAACTTATATGCAGAGTACATCATGAGAAACGCTGGGCTGGAGGAAGCACAAGCTGGAGTCAAGATTCCTGGGAGAAATATCAATAACTTCAGATATGCAGATGATACCACCCTTATGGCAGAAAGTGAAGAACTAAAGAGCCTCTTGATGAAAGAGGAGTGAAAAAGTTGGCTTAAAACTCAACATTCAGAAAACTAAGATCATGGCATCCGGTCCCATCACTTCAAGGCAAATAGATGGGGAAACAGTGGAAACAGTGGCTGACTTTATTTTTTTGGGTTCCAAAATCACTGCAGATGGTGTTTGCAGTCATGAAACTAAAAGACGCTTACTCCTTGGAAGGAAAGTTATGACCAACCTAGACAGCATATTAAAAAGCAGAGACATTACTTTGCCAACATAGGTCTGTCTAGTCAAGGTTATGGTTTTTCCAGTGGTCATGTATGGATGTGAGAGTTGGACCATAAAGAAAGCAGAGCACCGAAGAATTGATGCTTTTGAACTGTGGTGTTGGAGAAGACTCTTGAGAGTCCCTTGGACTGCAAGGAGATCCAACCAGTCAATTTTAAGGGAAATCAGTCCTTAATATTCATTGAAAGGACTGATGTTGAAGCTGAAACTCCAACTGATTCGAAGAGCTGACTCATTTGAAAAGACCCTGATGCTGGGAAAGATTGAGGGCAGGAGGAGAAGGGGATGACAGAGGATGAGATGGTTGGATGGCATCACCAATTCAACGGGCATGAGTTTGGGCAAAGTCTGGGAGTTGGTGATGGACAGGGATGCCTGGCATGCTTCGGTTCATGGGGTCGCAAAGAGTTGGACATGACTGAGCAACTGAACTGAACTGATGCTAGTGGCACTTCATCTAAATTACTATACTTTTTAAAAAATTTATTTGGCTACATCAGGTGTTAGTTGCAGCTTGTGGGCTTCTCTCTAGTTGTGGCGTGTGGGTAGTTGCTGCTTCTCAGTAGTTGCTGCATGTGAGTTTAGGATGGCATGTGGGATCCTAGTTCCTCAACCAGGCATCAAACTCGTGTCCTCTGCATTGGAAGGCAGATTCTTAACTACTGGACCACCAGGGACGTCCTTTAATTACTGTAGCTTTTCTTTTTTTTTTAACTGGAGGATAATTGCTTTATAATGTTGTATATTACATTCTGAAAATAGGAAAAGTCCTCCTGCTTTGGTCATTTAAAAAATCATTTTGGTTTTATTTCCGTATCAACTTTAGATTGGTTTGTCAATTTTTGCAGAAAAGCCTACTGAAATTTTAATATTGATTGTATTGAATTTTTGGTTCAGTTTGGGGGAGAATTAATGTCTTAACACTACAGAGACTTGCAGCCTATGACCATGGACTCTCTTTTCATTAATTTAGATTTTTAGAAATTTCCTCAGTAATATTTTATAGTTTCTGGTGTATGTCTTGCACTTCTTTTGTTCAGGTTGCCAAGTACTTTATTTTCCTGTATTTTTGGAACAGAATTACTTAATTTCATTTTTTGGATTTTTCATTGCTAGTATAGAGAAATACAATTGGTTTTTGTATAGTAATGTAGTATTGTGACTCTGTTGAACTTGTTTTTAGTTCTAGTAGATGTTAGTTCTAGGAGTATGTTACCTAAACATAAAGATAGTTTTGCTTCTTACTTTTGATTCTAATTCAATCCACTTGAGTGATGAAAAGCCCCCAGAGACCAGCTGTGCAGCAGGCCTAGCATGGAGGCAGTAAAACTTGGGCCTTAAGGATCAGGTCTGCAGTAGAAGGATCTTAAGAAGCAAAGGGGACTTGATAGGGTAGATGATAGAGTGTTTAGAAAAAGATGATTTCGTATTTAACATTGCAAAAGTAATGAGGCAATTCTTCAGTAAGGATTTTGTACATAAATGATAGTATACCATTCCACATTCATCAAAGGGAATGAAGCATATTGATTATGAGCCTGGCCTTCCAATGATGAAAGCATTTCCTGGCCTCATGTGCAGTGGAGGATCAGGCTTGCAGTCGGTTCCTGACCAGTAACCATCTGGTAAGGGGAAGCGTAGTGACATCTTGCTTTTTTGGGAGGGAAGGGAAAGTCCTGGAGTTTTTAGGGGCTAGCTGCCATTGTCAGTGTTCTAGTAGCCCTGCTGACTTTATCACAACAGCGCCCCGCCCCCGTGCGGTTAGGATGTGGTCAGTGGCTGCTGACCTTGTGACACTGTACCTCTTGGAGGTCCTGTGTGCTACCTATTTCCTTTTCTTTTTCTTTATATATTTATGGCTGTGCTGGGTCTTCATTGCTGTCTCTAGTTGCAGTGCATGAGCTTCTCCTGTTGCAGAGCAGGGGCTCTAGAGCATGGGCCCAGTAGTTGTGATGCACAGGCCTAGTTGCCCCTCAGCGTGTATAATCTTCCTAGACCTGGGATGGACCCTGTGCCCTCTGCATTGGCAGGCGGATTCTTAACAACCACCAGATCACCAGGGAATTCCTTCCTTTTCTTTTTAAATTCCTTAGAGCAGGCATTGGATTTATAATTAAAATTGACAATTTCCAAGATATGCAGAAACATCAAGGTATAAAAGAGTACACTACTGTGTTAAAAAAAATTTCTTTTTTTTTTTAGAATTTTTTTCTCTAGAACTTGGTTGCTTCTGGGGAGCTGAGAGGAAATAAACCTGGTATTTCATGAAATGTTTTTGTATGGTTTAAACTTTGTAACCCATTGTTGTTGTTCAGTTGCTATGTCATGCCTGATTCTTTGCGACCCCATGGACTGCAACATGCCAGACTTCCCTGTCCTTCACTTTACCTCCCGGAGTTTGCTCAAACTCATGTTCACTGAGTCAGTGATCCTGTGTAATCATCTCATCCTCTGCCACCCCCTTCTCCTCTTGACCTTAATCTTTCCCAGGATTAGGGTCTTTGGCAAAAAGACATAGTGAAGCCAGTGAATGACATTAAGGGAACTGCATCGTGTGCTGTTTAGAAAGCCCGCTGAGGCAGCCTGGTGAAAGATGGACTGGAGGGAGTAACCAGGAGTAGTTAGGAGCAGAGAAACAAATGAGCAAATGATAATAGTAACTCAAACAAGAAGTGGTGGGATTATGTAATAGGGATGGAGAGGAGGAAGTGTGTTTGAGCTATCAGTCAGAGAAGCAGAACCATATTATTCAATAAAAAGGATCTGTTAAATGGATTCAGGGTTTCCAGTTGTGGCAGCTGGTTAAACTGTGTGTGTAAGGGTGCTTTCTGATGCTATAACATCAGTCTAGCTAAACTGGGGGTTGGTCAGGGATGGAGTTTCATTTTTGATAGGGAATCCTTGAAGAGGTGGTTTTGGGTAGGGATAGGGACAGCTGGCTGTCTAGTGAAAAATGCGGATATACATTCAGACTCTCATGGTAATAGTTCAGATAAAGCATTAATAAAATACAGGTTATAAATGGTAGTAGCTACCTATCATTTAATGCAGACCCACTATGTGTGAGACACGTGACATATGTGATTTAATTCTCACAAAATCCCTGAAAGTTTAGCATTATTATTACCTTTACATAAGGTGAAACAGAGATAAGGTAAAATTAGAGAAGGAAATAGGGTAAGACAGATAGCTAATAAGTGGCTGGCTATGTCACTTCAGTCATGTTCGACTCTGTGACCCCATGGACGGTAGCCCTCCAGGTTCTCTGTCCATGGGATTCTTCAGGCAAGAATATCGGAGTGGGTTGCTGTTCTCTTCTCCAGGGGATCTTCTCAACCCAAGGATCAAACTGATGTGTCTTAAATCTAACCTGCATCTAACCTGCAGGTGGCAAGGTCTCGTGGTAAACCTGCATTTACCACTAGCGCCACCTGGGAAAGTCCAAAAAGTGGGAATCAAACTTCTGACTCTATAACCAGCCACCTGGACCTGGTGAGAGAATCAGACTCTTCTGAAATTGATGTGAATCTGTTTTCTCAAATCTCAGAACGATGGTAACAGATAATACTATTCTATTAACGTAGAACTAAAGATGTTAATTCATTACATATGGTGTATGCTGTATGGCAGTGGTCCCCAACCTTTTTGGCACCAGGGGCCAGTTTCACAGAAGACAGTATTTCCACGCTGGAAGAAGGGGAGGGAGGATAGATTTGGGGCGATTCATGCACATTAGAACCCACTGTGCACTTTATTTATCTGTGGCCATGCTGGGCCTTTGTTGCTGTGCGCTGGCTTTCTCTAGCTGCGGTCAGTGTGGGCCACTCTTCATGGGGGCGCGAGGGCTTCTCATTGCAGTGGCTTCTCCTGTTGCAGAGCACAGGTTCTAGGTGCTTCGGCTTCAGTAGTTGTGGCTCTTGGGCTCTAGAGTGCGGGCTCAGTAGTTGTGATGTCCGGGCTTAGTCGCCCAGTGGCATGTTGGATCCGGTCAAGGGACAAGGGATTGAACCGGTGTCCTGCAAACTACAAGGCAGATTCTTAACCCCTGCACCACCAGGGAAGCCCTATTGTGCACTTTATTAGTATCACATCAGCTCCACCTCAGATCATCAGGCATTAGATCCTTACAGTTGGGGACCCCTGCTCTGGGGGTTTAGAACTTCTTTCAGGAAGCTGTAGAAAGGGGCTGTACTATACAAAGCTGCCAGACTCAGCTGGAGTTTGAGGAGACTTCTCAGAGACCATGATAAGAATAAACAGGAAGTGAATGGTCTGGGAGAGAGAAGTCAAGCTGTGGGCCCCAATCTCATAAACTGAATAAAGACTGGAAAATTTCTGTAGAATTTAGTCTCTTCAGACCCTCAACAAGCAGAATGCCAAAGAAATTCAATTTGGCCAATTCCAAATAGGCTCTTTCCATCTTATAACAACACTTTAAGAAACATACTTAATTTAATTTTTAAGAAAAAGCTACATGATTATTTAAAATGTGAAAACCACATCTAATAAACTGGTGTTGGTTTCAGGACATCTTGTTGCCATCATAGTCCCATTACAAGGAACCCACGACAACAAAGGCTGGAGCTGACTGCAGTCCTGTTGGCCGCTCTTGTGTCCTGGGGGGCCTCCCACCTGACTGGTCCATTAGAGAAACACCCACTGTCTTCCGTGCACTTTGTGACCATGGCCTAGAGGTAGGCACACAGCCGCTCCAGCAGCCCGGGATTCCTATTGCTTAGGAACAGCAGCTCCTTCTTCCCTTCTTCTGTATGAGCTAAAATAGAATCAAACATAGATACTTGGCAGATTTCTCCTGCAGCATTGTTACTCAGCAAAATCTATAGTCAGAGGCTACGTTATCCAAGTTATATTCTGATGTAATTAATACTCCCACGACCTCACTTCTAGACCCTTTATTCAGCCCCCCTACCCAAGTATTATTTTTTCTATGCATAATTTTCTTTTCTTTCTGTTCCTCCAACCAGCATCTAACCCTCCCTCTGTTCCAAAACTATACTCTGGACTTGAAGACCTCTTGAGAAATCTCACCATAGTGCCTCCTAACTCATCATGCTGCAGTGACTTCATACACTCCCCCTTATTCCTCTAATAACCTATCCCATTTGCAGCTAATTCTCTATTATCTAGTGATAGAACAACCTTTCTTTTTCCTCTGCCCCCTACTCCACACCCCCCCAGAACTAAGGCCAAGGATAAAATGAGCAGCTAGAACACTTTCATACACAAATACTAGGACAGGTATAGCAAGGCTTTGGTTTGGTGCTGGAGTAACTTCTCACACGGTTTCAGTTATTCTGTGGTGTCCCAGCACATAAGCCTCTCAATGCGGGTTTCTGAATGCTGAGTAAGAGCCACACCGAGAGCTGGCAGCAACCAGCACCTGGAAACTGCCAGTGGCTGCGCTTGGCCCGACCTCCGCTATTAGCATGAGCACCTTATTCCAGAATAATACAAGAAGTTTAGGGAGAGATATAATGTCTCATATAAATTCAACTTTAACCACCCTCCAACCTCACACTTTCTTTACCATCTAATCAGCCAGGAAGAGGTCAAGATAGAAGGGAAAAAAGCTGAAAAACAAATTACAGGCTGCTCCTGAGGGAAGAAGAGATCAAGGGTCTGACTCAGTGGGGTTCTTCTGTGAGAGGAAAAAATTAAGCAACTGACCTTTCTCATGTTGAAGCCAATTGTTCTCCAAATAATACTGAATACAACCTTCAAATTCCTTTGGGTTATAGTTGGAAACCAGGATGGGAATAAAGGGATCCAGGGTATCAAATCCTTCCTGGAGAAGAAAAAGGATAAAGAAACAGTATTCACTAAGTGACAAACTGCTGTTTAAACACTTTTGAGGGCAAGGGCTTTGCTTTTGTTCTGTTCTACCTGATTTCACATTCTCTGGGCCTGGTTACTGTTGTTCTACCTGGCCACACACAGTATGTTTAAAAAAGAGAGAATGCTTGAGACAGGGGGGCAAGGGGGCGCCACTTATCTGAGAGTATAATGCATAAACATATACGTCTGCAACTTTTTGCAATTCTAACTTCAACAGTCAACAATAGTTTTGATACTTCATATACTCCAAAACAAAAAAAATAAACAAAGTGACAAGGATGGGGGGAAAAGATCCTGAATGGCATATAAATGGAAACAAATGAATCAAATTGTATTTTAAAGTTCAAACATAACACTGAAGGGAGAAGGGAGCTAACAGAAACTTGACTTGTGAACAGAGCGTTTGAACTAAAGACTGGCTCCTGTCTGACTCTGCAGCCCCATGGGCCATGCAGTCCCTGGAATTCTGCAGGCCAGAGTACTGGAGTGGGTAGCCTTTCCCTTCTCCAGGGGATCTTCCTACGATCAAACCTGGGTGTCCCCCATTGTAGGCGGATTCTTTACCAGCTGAGCCATGAGGGAAGCCCAGGAATACTGGAGTGGGTAGCCTATCCCTTCTCCAGGGGATCTTCCCAACCCAGGAATCAAACCGAGGTCTCCTGCATTGCAGGCGGATTCTTTACCAACTGAGCTGTCAGGGGAGCCCAAAGACCCTTAGGCTAAAGATAAAAACTGCTCTAAAACATAGTGAAACTAAATAAAAGGAAAAAAAAAATTTGCACTCTAATGTCTGGCAAGGAATGTCTCCTTTCCAGTCAGGGCCAAGACCCAGGCTTGCTGAGAGCAGAGGCCCTCCCAGTCCCCAGGCTGATCTTAAGAGGAGGCTGCAGAAAGCTGGGCAGCCACCATCAAGAAGGCCCTGCCAGGGGCCAGAACTCCTTTGCCAGTGTAGATTCCTCAGGTCGGGACTGTATAACTAAACCAGTTGCACGTTTTGCTTTTTTAAACAGCCTTTTTTCCCCAAAAATGCTTTGTAGTTGTGTGTGCAGCACTTTGTCCTGATACGTGTGCTGTACAATAAGAACCAAACCTAATATATTTTTTGGGGAAAAAAACAAACCCACTTCTTACTTATAGAGAGGCAAGGGTTAGCAGTTCTGAAATTACTTTTACTATAATCTAAGAATGAGCTAATATGTAAATACACTGTGAATGAGAGCAGAGTTCTTATTATTGGAGATGAGGTTTTCAAATATAGAAAGCAGGAAGGATATAATGAATGCTGTGATGCTAGCCTGGAATTACAAGTATGAGACTTCTGGTTTTTTTAATACAGAGAAACAGATACAGACGTGTGTGCTTATGTATATAGAAACACGTGTATACAGAACATATACACATATAGGTATGTATGTATATATGAATAGTGTATACATCTACTTACTGACTCTGCTAGAGGGCCTAGAAGAAGTGATACCCACATCCTAGTAGCAATAAGTATACCCAGCACTCAAGTCTTGGTTTCTAAATACCATTCTCCTCCAAAATGAACCAAAGCTCCTTGAAGAAATGGCTGATTTTAGCGCAGGAGCATGGAAAATACAAGATGAATCTAGAACATATTCTTGTGCCTAAGGTAAAAGAAGTGCTTAGAAAAGATGGGGACAGAGGAGGAACGGTATGGAGAAAAATGACGACGACATGTTAAAGGGACACAGAAGCCAAGCCAGCTTCAAGGGTACCTACTGGCCAAGTCCGGGACAACTTAAGCACCAAAATAAATAATGACAGTCAAGGTTTGTGTGTGCATGTTCAGTCGTGTCTGACTCTTTGCGACTCCATGGACTGTAGCCTGCCAGTCTCCTCTGTCCATGGAATTTCACAGGCAAGAATACTGGAGTGAGTTACCATTTTCTCCTCCAAGGGATCTTCCTGACCCAGGAATTGAACATATGTCTCTTGTGTCTCCTGGATTGGCAGGCAGATTCTTTACCACTGTGCCACTTTTAGAATCCATTAAATAAGAATCCACATTCTTATGTGTAGCAACAAATATATAAATATATAATGCAGAAAGGAAAATTCTTAAATATAAGAGAGGGTCAACTGATACATTTAGTAGTAATGATGGAGCTAGAAAATATCCATCTTGTAACTGTCATGCAATTTAGGGCAAAATCACTAATGAAAACTAAAACTGCTAAAGGGAAGCTTGAGAAATAAAGTCTCAAAGTATATCTTCATGAGATATTTATTCATTACGAAAGGAAAAGAGTAACTTTGCTAAAGAGAAATCAAGTGGACAGCACCTTAATAGCCAAGTGTTCAAAGTTTATACTGCCAGTAACAGGAGAAATAAGCTTTATGTGCTTTCAGATATTATGCACTGAGAAGACACAATATAACTTCTAACATCCCATATACTCAAGAAAAACACATCAGACAAACCCATAAAATAACCCAACATAAGATAAATAACATATACTCTTCAAAAACAGAGATATAAATATGAAGGTTATAAAACACAGGATCTGCACCAGATTAAAGGAGACTAAAGAGACATGACAGTAAGTACAATGCATTATCCAGGGCTTTCTTTCCCTGTAAAGAATACTAGAAAACTGGCAAAATCAGAATATATTATATAGATAAAAGTCAATGCTAATTTTCTGATTTTGGTAACTGGGATGTGGTTATACATTAGAGTATCTTTGATTGTAGAAAACATGCATATAACGAGGGCTTCCCTGATAGCTTAGGTGGTAAAGAATCCACCTGCAGGAAACCCTAGTTCAATTCCTGGGTCAGGAAGATCCCCTGGAGAAAGGCTAGGCTACCCACCCCAGTATTCTGGGACTTCCCTTGTGGCTCAGCTAGTAAAGAATCTGCCTCCAATGCAGGAGACCCAGGTTCGATCCCTGGGTTGGGAAGATCCCCTGGAGAAGGGAATGGCTACCCATTCCAGTATTCTGGCCTGGAGAATTCCATGGACTGTACAGCCCACGGGGTTGCAAAGAGTTGGACACAACTGAGAGACTTTCACTTTCAAGAGAGAAAACAGGGCATCATATCTCAGGTTACTATCACATAATTCAGAAAAAAAAAAAGATGGAGAGAAAGAGTAAAGCAAACATGGTAAAGTGTTAACATTTCAGAAATCTAGTTAAAGTGCAGAGGAATATGATTTTTTTCCAAGTCTGAAATTATGTCCAAATATATATATGTGTGTATCTTCAGACAGAATGACTAAGGTAAACAAACTTTCCAGTGATCGGACCTTTCCCAGCAACTCCTGGGGCAGATAGGCTTTCCGGGGCTTAAAGAGAGACCCAGTCTGGCTCACAGTCAACACAATGGCACCTCCTTGCTGAAAGAAAGGAGAAAAAGCTGAATTTCAGCAAGACAGAAAAATGCATTTTAATCATCTGCAGATTTTTTTTTGGCCATATAGAACAGTTAAATGGCAACTAAATTATTAATTTGCGATTTGACTCTGACAATAAATTGCTACATGATCTTAAATTTATCAAAATCCTCTCCAAAGTTGGTAAGAAATAAAAACACCTTGAACAAATGCACTAAAGTGAAATTATGCCAATATTTAAAAAAAAATGGTTTTGATTAAGTGTACTCCAGTCAAGTGGTGAGATAAGCCAAATTACAGACATTAAATAAGATAGAAGAACTTTCTGTCCATGTAATTAGAGACTGGTAAATATCAACAATGAAGCAATCAAACATCTTTAAAATGAAAATACATTTTTTTTTCTGAAATGTGTTAGGCATTCTATGTACTTACCCAATCATTTTTCACCATTTTCCTCAGGTTGTAAATAAGGGCTAGTTCTTCTGGGGCAATCTGCGTATTGGTCAATGTATGAGAGGGAGGAGAGAGGAAGAGAAGAGAACATTGCTTGTTTACTTGGATGCTCTCCTGAGACAGTTGCATTGACAACAACCAAAAAGTCCTCAACTGGGATTTCTCTGGTGGCCCAGTGGTTAGGACTCCGTGCTCTCACTGCCAGGGGTCCAAGTTCAATCCTTGATTGGGGAATTAAGATCTCACAAGCCATGCAGCATGGCCAAAAAACAACAAACTACATAACCGTGTACCTGGAGGTACAACTCTGGGATAAGCTACGTGGCCACTGGCCCTCAAACTGCCATGCTTCTGGAAATTAAAAACAGTGGAAAAAATAACCACTGCCCCAAACCACTTATTTCCTTGATGCTTCTGATCGTCTCTGCTAAGAATAGGGAACATCATTTTGAAAAGAGAATAGAGAAAATTGTGAAAAGGAAACACAGCTTTTGCTGTCATGCTCTTGGTGTTCAGTGGATGATAGAACATGGCATCACCTTGTCCTTCTGATACATTTTCACTACACATCTTATTTCATATATTCCAAAAGCAAGAAAATACGCTGCCTGGTTTAAAAGGCTATTTCCCAGTCTACGTATATAATGATTCCTGAAATCGGAGAAACCAAAATAGAGAAACTTAGTGTTCCTACCAGGCTTTTATCTTCTCTTTTCAGTGTGGTCCTTCCCCAGAGAGCATTGACTCCATCCACTGCCACCAGGAGGCGAAAAATACCCTGAGAACTTTGCCTCTTTAGCTCTTTAAGCACAATCCCAACTGCATCTGTGGCATTCCTCACTCGCATTATGCCCTGTAGGGGAAGAGAGACAGTGGACTGCAGTTCTACAAGAGGCTGTCTCTGGTTATCCTAGAGTACATGTTCAGTCTTTTTTTAATACCTGTTCAACTACTTCTGCCAGAGGACTGCCTTTCTCAGTGCTTTCTCGCTTATTCCAGACATACGTGTCTTGAACTTTTATCTAAAAATAAAACAAAGACCCAAAAAGGCCATTTAGCCTGAGGATGAACCCATCCCTAGCTAGGAAGGTAGGGTAGGAGGTTAAGGTTATTAGTAGTCAGCTTTGATCTATTTTTCAAGCCGAGTAAGAGACCTCAGCAGGAAGTGAATGCTTTCTAGCCCATTTCAGCCTGGAGAATAAAGAAACACAAGAAAAAACATAAGGGATTCTGATTAAAAAGGCCCAGGAAAAAGCCTTGCTATCTGCATTTTTAACAAGCTCCTAGGTGATTCTGACTTACTTACATCAGAGTCGAAAACCCCTAGCCTAGAGACTGTGAACAAGAATCACTACAAAATAAGTTTACGAATGTTTCTGGTTCCTAAAAGATCTAATCTGGAAAAAGTTATGTAGTTGAAATGTACGTTAGAGGATTTTAGTCACCTTGGAAAAGTCAAAGAATCTATCTGGACTTCCTTTTGCTACACACCGGATGCAGACAGCTTACTGCTGCCTCTATTTCCCATGCATAAAAGAGTTTCAGGGTATGAACTCGCTGTGAATAAATGTATCAAAGAAATAAAAAATGGTATAGTTATCCCAACTACAATATTAGTTCACCATAGTCTGCTGGTACTTAGGGCACAAAGAAGATAAAATCTTAAGGACTGTCCAGCACCAAACTTCTGGGAATCTAGTCACCTGACTCAAGAAACGCTCATTTGCAGTTTTGAAATTCTTCAGCCAGATTGAAGCCTCTAAAGGTTGGTCAAAGCGCTGTTTGTTGTAGGTGGACTGCAGAAGATCCCGGCAGTTTTTGACCCAAAGATGAGCTAATCAAAAGGCAAAAGAAGACAAACTAGGTAGGAACTGACTGTAATCAACTCAAAATACTCCATGCCTCTTTCTGTTACAGGAGATGACTTTAGATTCCCATATATATTTCTTAAAGCCTTCCTGCTTCAGAGGTTTATTTTTTTATTTAGTCCATCGTAAATATTATCACTATACACAATACACAAACAAATGGACTAAAGGTCACCTTAGCTTCTTGGCAGTGTTAGTTGGAATATGTCGATGCAAACAATACTGAACAAGACAAGGAGAGACAGGGACTTCCCTGATGGTCCAGTGATTAAGAATCTACCTGCCAATGCAGGGGACACGCGTTTGACCCCTGGTCTGGCAAGATTCCACATGCTGCAGAGCAACTAAGCTCATCCTCTGTAACTACTGAGTCTGCACACCGCAATAAGAGAGGCCACTGCAATGAGAAGCCCATGTACTGTAACGAAAAGTAGCCTCTGCTCGCTGCAACTAGAGAAAGCCTACACACAGCAACGAAGACCCAGGGCAATCAAAAATAAATAATGTATTAAAGAAACAAAACAAGGAGGGATATGTATCAAGTGTGAGAGATTAATTTCCAAAATTCATGCTGACAACCCAGAATGCTGACAAGCAGTACCATGGTGAAGGCTCTGTGGGTCTCAAAGTTGTTAGCTGATGGCATAAAGCCTGTGGTGAACACAAAGGTGGGAGTTGATGCTCATGGGCATTAGGTAACTACCAGAGGACTGCTGGGCCAAAATACTTCATTCTTATTATCAAAAGGTTCCCGAACTAGCTCACACCAATCTGCCTCTGGAGCAGAGACCTCTCCCTTAGTTGTCAGAGCCCTGACAGAAAACTGAAGTCACAGTGCCACCACAGGGACAGAGTGACTAACCCCAACACAGCGAGGGGAGGACGCTCTTACCGTCTGGGATATGCAGTATCAGCCAGTCCTGTTTTGCACAGAAATGAATAACATGGCAGAGACTGAGGGTTTTTCCTGTTCCCTTCTCGCCATCTAAAGCACTCGCTGTTAAAGAAAACACTACCAAGAGGGACACTCCCGCTGTCAACAAACAAAGCATTTCTTCTTCCCCACGTTTGAGGGAGGAAAGCACTGGCTCAGACAGCCCAGGCAAGTAGGAAAGGATACAGAGGACGTATCGTACAGCTGGATGAGCAAAATTGGTGTTTTTCAGGTAATGCAGAAGCTCGAGGGCTGGTTTCCTTACCATCAGGCAAGCTTCATTGAATGTCTTCACCTAACAAGATGGGAAAAGAGGGAGGAAAGGGTGGGGCTGGAACTTCTAGCCAGTTTTTGGTAATATACACCGAGCCTAATACAGCAACCATAGAATCAAACTGCCTACTTCTCATTTGTTCAGTTAAAGGATGTTGGTATTGAATTTGAAAATTTAACCATGTAATTTAGCTAAAAATTAAAACACATCATCCCACACCAAGCACATAACAGTCAGCTTTTGATTATTTCTGTAAATGAAGCATTAGTTGATTGAAATTTACAAATAATTGTGACATCTCATAACATAACTATGCAAACTACTTAAGGCTGATACAAATATTACAAGTGTGTAAAATGCTGAACAAGGTATCTGATACATGGTAATCATCAAATAAATGTTAATTCTTTAAAATTTATTTTTATCTAGTTCTTACTGTAACCACCTAGACTTTTCCCTGAACTATATATGTACCAGCTCAGGTTTGCCCCAGCTATGAGGCCATACGTGACAATACCAGCATATGGATATATCACAGAACTAACATACAAAATTAATTCCTTTTTTAAAAAAATTAATCTCCTTTTTGCCACCAGGAATAGTTTGGTGGAAAAATTTGGGAAGCAGTGATATGTGTGAAAATGGTTTGCAAATAAAGTATTTAATAATATGTATTGATAAAAATAAATAGCTAACAAATACTACTCACAAGTATGTCAGATAAGGGTTAAAATAATGTTGTTGTTGTTGTTTTTAAATCCTAACCAAACAACTGGATTGGAAAAGGACTTTGACATGTAAGTTCAAACCTAACAGAAAGTGAAAACTTCAAAAACATGATACAGATAGTAAAACAGAAATGCCGTTATTAGGCAATATGACAGTACTAAATACACAGACAATAGTGAGGGGGTTGGCTTTTTACGGAAATGGAAGCTATGGAAAGAAAGTATGAGTAATTCCCTCCAAAGCACTGGTGGGTAAGCCATTCTGAAAGCAACCTAGGATAAAGTTAGACCCTCAGAACCATGTTAGAGATTGCACTATGAATGTCTTGGAACAGTTTAAAGTAATGATTTCTTCTAATTGTGTCCTATTTCCAAACAACAAAACTTTTGATGAGAGTCTATGCTTGAGAATTAGCTCCTTTACTGGTGTCTCATCTGATTTCTTGAAATAAAGCACACTGAAGAAATGACATCCTCTGACTTCTAAATATCACCTGCACATTCAAGTTTGATAATAAGAAGGAATAATTTCTGAAACTGAAAATAATTGAGCAGGAATTAGCCAGAGAACCAGTTTTGCCAATAAACCCTGCTTCCAGTTAATTGAATTCTTTCACTGGCTATTAAGGCAACCCAAGATCACATTCTTTGGGTTGACGTTATGACTACAAAACTATATTTTCTGAAAACCCATAAGACTGAAGAACAATGAGTGATGCATATCTAATTCATATATTGTTTCTGACTCATGAATACGTTTTTGTTTTTCTACACATGTTAACTATTTTCAGGATATTTTGCTAAAGCAAATATTAAGCTAATTTTTAACAATTTTTGAAGGCTGAAGTTCGTAGAAATCTGTTGGTAACACAAGAAAAAAGAGTGGGGTATTATTTATTTACTTAAGAATATTTTGCCTGGCTTCGAAAAGGATTTAAATTGGTTAACTTCAGATCTGCTTAAAGTAATAATAGTAACAGCACTATTCACAAAAGATAATCAATAGCTGAATTTATCTTTTTGAAGATTCAAATTAAATCTTGTAGTTTTCTACTCATTTAATTCTACGCCTCTGCCATCAACGCCTTGTGCCACAAGCCCCCTCCAAAACCCTCCCGTTGTGAGCACCTGCATTGCAAAGCGAGGAGGCAGGCCGTGGGGGAACACGGTCTTCAGCTCTTGGACAGATATGCTGTAGTGCCGACCCACATGCTGCTCCCCGTGCTTGGCCTAGGGAATGAAAATGCAAACAAGTATAACGGAGAGTGACAAAGACTTTAAAAAAGCGTCAAGGGCTTTCTAGACTCTGCTGAGGAAACAGTTCTCAGAACTGGAAAAGATATTCTATTCTTTCATATCTTATCTTAGACAAAAATGTTCATTGTTGTCCCCAAATCCACAGTGCATATATTGAACATAAAGCTTATATTGGCCCGAATGATGCAGTCAGTTGCTCAGCAACATAAACCCTAGATGTGGAGGGAGCAGAGACAATTCTTGCCATCTGGATTCTTCTGTGCTGTGTATAGAGATGCTCCAGTCACGTGACAAGATCATCTGCATGCCACTGTTGCCATAGAAACCCCAGAGGAACTGGCAGATAAAGGGACTACAATTACAGGGAAAAGCTGAAAGGCACTTCAACGACTTCATTCACTTATCCTGTTTCATTTTGTGCTTGTGAAAGTAGATGAACGCTAGAGACATAAATACAACACACCCTGCTGAGATGGTGTTTTGGGTAATGAGTTATGTTTTTTCCATTCCACATGTACAGCATATGTTAAGATGCGGCAACTCAGAGGGCAAGGGTAGGAACAAAAAGGGAGAGAAAAACTATTGGTTCCCTTCACATTTAGGCACAGATCACACAACTAATTTCATTTATAAGAGGCAACAATAATACTGAGGAATGAGAAGTAAGTGTTTAGCCTAATGGGACCTGAAGTAGAAAATGCAACCAGATTGATTACTAGGAAGACTGTGTTCTCGACCTGCCCTGCTATGTGATCCTGGGCATGTAAGTTGATTTCTTAGGATTCTCCAAACCAGGGTTGGTAAACTATGACTGGCTATCCATTTTCATAAATAAAGTTCTACTGGAGCACAGCCATTGGTTTATGGCAGAGCTAAGTAGCTGTAACAGAGATCACTATGTAGCTGTAACAGAGATCACTCTAAAATATTTATTACCTGGTCCCTGAAGGAAAAGTTTGCCAACCCATCATTCAGTAAGATCAATAATAACTACTAAATTTAACTTCTAAGATATTGAGTATTTAAGTGTTTACTAGGTACCCACTCTATATATAACAAAACTGATAGCATGAAGTGAGTTCAATGACAGACATTAAATCAGAACAGATACAGACTGATCTGCCTGAGTTGTATTACTAGAGTGTCAGACAGGGATGGGGAAGATGAAGGTTCCAGAATGCTGTCTCAGGTACATTGTCTGACTGTATGTAAATCTGCTTACCTTCCTTTGGTTTCAGTTTTCCTGATATATAAAACAATGGCAAACAAATTATAAGCCCTGAAAAAAATCCATATACATATTAGCAACTCACCGGATCGTTCTCAAGGGTGCGGGAAATAGCTCTGGGACTCTCATTTGGAACCTGGTTATTCAGATGAGCAACAAGGCACTGGGGTGCCTGGGTCCCTACGTGCAAAAAACGTCCAGGGTCCAACTATAAAAGAAACCGTTTTAGTTTTAAATTATTAGGGTTTTTATGCTTACTGAGGTTTAAAGCCATATCTGCAACAGGGGAAAATATTACCAACATGCATTTTAGTTTTATGTAAAACAGAACCTTGTTATTATTTATAATTCTCTAAGTCCAATCACATTATTCATACTCTGAATCTGTTCCAGCTGGTGCTGCTATGTCTGGGCACTGTCCCACATGGAAACAATTCCATTAGAGACTATTCAGGAGTATAGCTCAGCCATTAACAACTAGACTCAGGAAATTTCTTTTAATGCTCTTGCCCAAAGTGATGAATGGTGGCCAGTATTGTACAATTCCCAGCTGTCTAGTAATCCTAGTCACCTCAGTTATTAGGGGATTAGTGCAATGTTCCTATTTGTCAGGTATAATTACACTTCCTGCAACAATGTGCTGGCTAGCTTTGCCCTGAAATAAAGAATCTTTCATTAAGGACGAGTAATGAGGGAGTGTGTAAAGCATCCAGCTAAGTGAAAATAAACTGCTCTACAGGCAAGTTGGTGAACTGCACATGGAAACCTCAAAACTGGGGGAAGGCTGGGGAAGAGGATGCAATTTCAGGAGATAAATCTAAGAAAAAGCTAACTCTAACTGGAGAACTCCTGAGCTGAGTTAGGATAACAGGCATTGTTTACAAGCAAAGAGATGCCAGTTACAAGAGAAAGATTAGAGTATGGATCCAGCAGAGTCAGGAGGAAAGGGATGTGAGAGATGGTTATATTAAGGGAGTTTCTTGCTAGGTCAATAGGTAATATGAAAGCTGCCTGTATTTATATTCAGTCTCTCTAAGCAGCTGCATGAATGCAGAAAATGTATATTATTTTTATACTACCTTTTGTAACACTTTTATCCATTTGTAAGACCTTTAACTCTGTAACAGCTTTTTAACTAGTATCTTTGAATCTTTCACAGTCCAAAAGATTTGTCCTCCGGAACAGGTTTCACCTTCAGCTAATGAAAACGTTGGGATGATTCTCTATTTATGTTAAAATAAGTCTCAAAGTCCTTAACATGATAATTAAGGCCACTGCTGTAAGTTCAACCTACCTTTCTAGTCCCACCCCTTTATAAAGTCTATACTCTAGCCAGCCAACTGTGCTAAAACATGTTATTCAGTTTTATGCCTTTATAATTCTGCTCATTCTACTTCAACTTCCCTCTCTCCCTATTTAAATCTTACTCATCCTTTAAGACTCGTCTCAAATGTCATATCCTTTGTGAAGATTTGCCAGACACCTCCAGGCAAAAGCAATTATCTTTCCCTCTCTATTGATAGCACTTTCTTTGTACTGCATGCATTTTTACTCTGCCTGTAACTACGTTCATGGTTTTCATTAACTGAGTACCTAAAAAATGCTAGGCAACACATACACACATTATTTTTGAGCCAAGAATCCTAGAAGATAGGTAGAGTATTACACTGTTTTATTATGAGGGAAATCATGGTTCAGGGAAGTTAGATAATTCTGTCTAAAGTCACTGAGTTGGGAGGTTTTGAAACCAGAATCCAAATCCAAGTCTGTCTGACTCGAAAGTCTTTACCTTTATTTATCTTACATGTAAGTTTGTCTCCCATTTTAGGCCACACACACTTGGAAGAGAAGGGACCAGGTATTGCACATCTTTGTATCTACTTCTCTGAGAATCTAATGCACCAAAAATGCTTCATGCTCGTGCCCTGGAATAAAAAATCTTTCTCAGAGACACGTGATGGGGGAGTACAGAAAGCATCAAGCTAAGTGAGACTAAACCGCACTACACTACAACTTGGTGAACTGCACATATAAACCTCTGAACCAGAATTCGCATACATTAATATTGAGTTGGCCAAAAGGTTCGTTCTGGTTTTTCTATAACATCTTATGGAAATTTTTTGGTCAACCAAATATAAAGTAATAGGGTAAAGTAATACAGTTGCTCCAATTTTGAGGATGCAGAGACAGCAATGTTTATCACATATCTAAATACTCTAATCTCCCAGCTTCCTTTGCAGATAGATTGGGGTCACATAATGTGTTCTGCTAATAAGCTCTAAATGGAAATAACTTGGGTCACTTCTAGTCAGGAAGCTAAGAATGGGTAAAAATTCCCTTTTTCTTCTGCTGTGGCAAACTTAAATCTACAATGTGAGATCAGTTCAGTTCAGTCACTCAGTCATGTCCAACTCTTTGCAATCTCATTAACGTAGCCTGCCAGGCTCCTCTGTCCACAGAATTCTCCAGGTAAGCATATTGGAGTGGGTTGCCATTTCCTACTCCAGGGGATCTTCCTGACCCAGGGACTGAACCTAGGTCTCCCACTTTGAGAACAGATTCTTTACCATCTGAGCCATTAGGGAAGCCCCCATATCTGCTTATAAACCAATTTTTATTTTTTGGCTGCAGCGCAGAACATGTGAAATCTTAGTTCCCCGACCAGGGATTGAGCCTGTGCCTCCTGCAGTGGAAGTTCAGAGTCCTAACCACTGGACAGCCAGGGAATTCCCTGCCAGTTAACCGTTTCGGAAATATAGCAACAGCAAGAACAAAACAAAGCACAGACACAAAACACACAAAAAATACACAAAAAACAATATCAAGTGCTGAGTTAAGCCAATGAGAATTCAAGGTCTGTTACCTCAACGTAGCATCTGAACAATGCACCTTACTATTGATAAAATTTTTTCAGTTCTACTGCAGAGAAAACATGTCTCCAAATAAAGTAGCATTCAAATGGAAAATTATATTCAAGGACCACAAGGTGGTGCTATTTTTACAAGAAACCTATGACATTTTAGTTAAGTGTTTTTTTGCAGCAAATCAAAAGCTAACAAAATGGACTCCTTACTCCTTAGTGTGATACATGGCATCACCTAGCTAACCTCTCATTTCCGGGGTAAACAACCACCTGTACAACTGCTTCTGCACTGTTCCAGAATGAAAACCATGCAGTTCTTCAAAGAACAGCATTCATGAGCTAATAAAGGTTACTCTAAACCAATCTACAAAAAGCATAAAAATTTTCTCAGACATTCCTCTGCAGTTTGGACTCAAGACTTTCTTGTCTGCTATTAAGGAAGAAGAAATTGTAGCCTTTTAATATAATTAGTTGGGCTAGAGTCCAACCATTTGTTGATATTTCCTTTCATTTTGTTTTATAAAAAGGGGTTATTTTATGCATATAGGTTTGTCATGAATCTCTGGGGAAAAGATGACTCCCATAAGAAGAAGGACTCCTTTTTAATGAAATCTAATCTGCAATTAAATGATCAGATGGGAGTGGCTAAGCCCTTCTGCTCAGTGCTCATCCTTCAGGATTTAGCTCTTTAGGATTTCCTCTGGATCCTACTAATCCAGTTAGGTGCCTTCACCATACTATGACAAAATCATTTAATCATGATTCTGCTACTGGATTTTGAGGTCTCAAAGAAAAACATGGGCCATAAAATGCAATACAGCAGAGTGGTTAAGGTCATAGCCTTTTAAGTCAGACAGACCCGCTATCTAGTCTGGGCTTGACAACTTCACACCATGTTACCTCAGGCAAGTTACTTAGCCATTCTAATCCTCAATTTCTGCCTCTGTGAAACAAAGATATTATGTACCTTAGGGTTGATCATGAAGATTAAGAGAAATAAAAAACTTAGCACAGTGTCTGGCACATAATGAATGCCCAACAAACAGCAACAGTTATTAGTGAGATGAGTCATCTAGATTCCCGAGCATCTGCCTTATGGAATGCGCTGAAAAATTATTTGCTAATTAGAAGACAGAATGAAGTAACAGAATTGTCTTTCTTACATATGACTGTTATTTAATCAACTATCAGAAATTGGCAACTTATTTTTTTTTCATACTTCATTAACGGATGATAACTCAACTAGAGAATAATAAAAATTAATAAAGATAACTGTGCTTAAGCTTATTTATCTACTAAAAAATGTTAATTCTCCTATGATAGGGTAAAATTCCATGGACAACTATTCTACTATTACTGGATTTTTAGGGCAGTTAGGAGCGAAGTGTATGGCAGAGAAAAGGAATTGTGAATGCTTTTTTATTGAGTGGTCAGTCAGCTCAAGTTCACCAGAGCATTTTATTCTGGATACAATCAATTTAGAAAGGAAATCCACCTAATTAAAGACAGTTTGCACAAAGCACGTAAGTCAGTTAGGACTCACCTTATGGACCCTGGAGACAAGCCTTGTCATTCCTTTCAGCATTATCCCTGTGCTTAAAAAAAAAAAAAGTGAAAAGGTAAGCCACAACGGAGAAAAGATATCTGCACAATGGGTTAGTACCTAGAATAAAGAATGCCTAGACATTTGATTAAAAAATGATCAGAGGCCATGAAAAGACATTTCACAGAAAAAGGAATACAAATGGCTAGTAAATCCATGAAAAGAGTTTCACCCTGATGACAAATCAGAGAAATATAAATTAAAACCACTACAAAGAGATTTCCACAATCATATTGAGAAAAATAAAAAGGACAACAGCAAATGCTGAAGAGATTGTGGAGCATTGGGAACTTTCCTATACTGTCAATGGAATTATAAATACAAATATCTTAGAAAACAAATTTGAAATTATCTGTAAAGTTGACAATGTACATAACTATGGCCCAGGTATTCTACTCTGTATTTATTTTAGAAAAACACATATACAGGTACACTGAAAAATGTGTATTACAATGTTTATAGTAACAGAATATGAATAATCAAAAACTGTAAAAAGCACAAATGTCCACTGATACGAAAGAGTGTATAAAGAGAGATACAGTCATACAATGGAATACCATAAAAAATAAACTGCAGTTACATGTATGGCATAGATGGATCTCAAAACTAATACTGAGAGCACACTGTAATATATAACATGATATAATTCATATGAAACTCAAAAACATAAATCCTATTTGGGGAATACACATATATGTAGTAAAACTGAAAGAGAAAGAGCATGATAAACACATATTTAGAATAGTATTTACTCTTAGGGAAGAGATAAAGGGACAAGATTGGGGAAGGGCACACAAAGAAATTATAATGATCTACTTCAAATGATGGATAATGAATATATGAGCATTTCCTTTTTTATTTTTATGCCATATGTGTTATGTTTATTCATTTGTATGCTGGAAGTATTTAACAGAAAAACCTTAATCATGTGAAGTAAAAAACTGTTTAAGATACTTAAATGCAACTCTCAATATTGACTAGTAGATAACAAAGTTGCACTCATTTATTCAACAGCTACAGAGCACCTGTTATATGCCAGGGCCTGTGAATAAAATGGTGAACAAAGCTGTTATGGTCCCTGACCCAAAAGAGCTTATAGTACAGTTAAGAGATGACACAAATGCCTATGAGTTTTATTTCCTTTTACTTCTCAAGTTTATTTTTTCTCTTTTAGAAACAGTTTACTTTCCATCAACCTCTTTCCATTTTAGCTTGTGGAAGAACACCTTAAGACTACTCAGTGGTCGTCCCTACATCTTCAGGGGCCTGAGCAGTGGGAGCTGCACAGTGGTCTTCAGGGGCAGGCTCAGCATTCCAGGCTTCAGCAGGAAACTGCCGAACAGGCACCCACAGCACGTGCACGCCTTCAGACCAGTCTGCCACTTCAGGTTAAGCAGCAAAGAACTTAGGAGCTGACGGGGTCTATTCACTGTAAAATTCCTCCTTGGTCACAGCCTTCTCAGCTGCCTCCTGCTCTTCTTTTTCAGTCTCTTCAGGATCTTTGTAAAAGTAGAGATCAGGCATGACCTCCCATCGGTGTTCACAGGAGATGGTGCCATGAATACACAGAACTTCCCCAGGTGAGTATCCACCACATCAGACCCACCAAGTCAGCTTTCTTGTTGCATGGGATGACAGCGTCCACTCTCCTCTCCTCTCTGCACAGAGTCTGTGTTACACAGAGCAACGGTGGGCAGGTGAACGCAAGAGGTCTCTGTGAGCAGCTGTAACCACCAGAAATTTAGGCTCCTGGAAGGCTGCCCAGATCTAGTTAGTGAGGTTCTGGGAGAGAAGTGGCCAGCAATAGGAGTATCTCCAGGAGCAGCAGCAAACTTCAGCACAGCTTCCTGGAGGATATGACACTCACATCAGCTGGACCTTCAATGGCAACAATGTCACAACCTGCCAACAGAAGTTCCTCCCAGGTTTTCAGATTTATGATGTAGATGCCATCACTTTTCCTTTTGTAGATAAACTGTTCCATTTGGGAGTCAAGCGTGGGTTCCAGCTGCAAGAAATTTAAGGATGTCCTCCCCCTTCATCTGCAGGACATAAAGTATTCTAGACATTGTGAAAGCTTCCCTTTAAATTAAAATGGGAATCCAGAACATGCTGTATGGATCCTTGTCTGGGCAGTGTAGAAAAGTTAACTTTTTAGTAAAGATGCCAAAGCATGCCTTAATTCAGTCATTCCAAAACGTGTGACGTGCTTCTACATGCCCACATCATACAGAGCATTCAGTGGTGAACAAGACTGGCATGGTCTCTACTGGCCTGCTTCCTGTTTACATGTGGGATTCCAGGCTCCTTTGCTGTGTTTCAAAACCAAAAGTTCTAGAGCAGCAGCTCACAAAACGAGTTTGGTGAAACTAGTCATAAAATGCATCAATGTTCTCTGGCCAAAGAAACTTGAGAATGCTATATAGTTATTCACTTCTTGAATAATTACAATATATGTATATATTTGCATATTTTAAAGCTTTGGGGAAAACTATA
Organism: Cervus elaphus; assembly: GCF_910594005.1. Classification (NCBI taxonomy): domain Eukaryota; kingdom Metazoa; phylum Chordata; class Mammalia; order Artiodactyla; family Cervidae; genus Cervus; species Cervus elaphus. The sequence goes on from NC_057834.1 coordinate 38,223,248, forward strand.
GTAAAGAGGAGGGGCTTCCATGGTGGTTCAGTGGTAAAGAACCTGCCTGCCAATGCAGGAGATGTGGGTTGGATTCCTGGGAAGGGAAAGTCCCATGTAGAAGGAAATGGCAACCCACTCCAGTATTCTTGACTGGAGAATGCCATGGACAGAGGAACCTGGTAAGCTATAGTCCATAGGGTTCCAAAGAGTTGGATTTGACTCAGTGACTAAAACAAAATTAAAAAAAATAGCAAAGAGAATTTTTTTCCCCTAAGGTGCCCTGGGTCTTCGTTGTGGTGTGCAGGTTTTCTCTGTCTGCAGCCCAAGGGGGTTCTCTTGATGTGGAGACAAGAACTTGCGGGCTCGACAGTTGCAGCCTGTGGGCTTAGCTGCCCCAAGATCCTAGTTCCTCGACCAAGGATCAAACCTGCACCCCCTGCACTGGAGGGTGGACTCTTAACCACTGGGTCACCAGGGACGTCCCCAAAATCTTCTTAATCCAAATTTACTTGGTCTTAGAACCCTTGGAACTCCACAAAACACTATTAATTACATTCTCCTGGATGTGAGTGGAAGGGTTGCTGCTGTGGAATAATCATATGCCCAGGCCTGAAGATGAATTCTACTAGGCCACAGGCAGAGCTGAGGTACCCTCTGTTCCCCAGTCTCCTTAGCTCTGCCTTCAATGCCTCCACTGCTGCTCACCACCGCCCAGTGCCCACCACCACCACCACCACGCGCTACCTAATCCAACTGCGCAGGAAAGAGCTGCAGCAAATGATTACACGCCCCGCCCCAATTAAACACCCTGGGCACCGAGACTGATAGTTTCCCCGGGTGGCAACATCTCATGTGTTGTCAACTTTTTGCTGAAGGAATCAAGTGTGTCTTACACGATTCTACAGGGAAAGGACTCCTGGAAATTTATACCTGGTGTTCTCCAGATCTTGCCCAATGTGTCTTCTTCCTGTACTGATTTTGATCTATATCTTTTTGCTGTAATAAGTCATAGCTGTAAGTACAACTATATGCTGACCTCTGAGTCCTTCTAAGGAATCACAGAACCTGGGGGTACTTCTGGCAACCACCAACACAACAACCCAGTGCCCAAAACCACCCAGCATTGATTTCCACCTGATACAACCATCACCTGGCACCTAACACCACCATCTCTGACCAGCTCAATTTTCTTAACTTCAGTTTCTTAACTTCATTCCTTCCCTATTTCAATTACCTCAACTCCCTGCCTCCCATCTGTGACAACCAACCTCCATACCAATTCTAACCCTCCATGTCAGCTGATTTCCAACCCTAAGCTCCCCACCCAACGTCAACTTTTCCAATTCCCAAACTACTTATGACCCAGTGTCACTCCAACAGTATCTAGCCTACTCAACCTTGCTCCTTATTTCTTCTCAATGTGCCCTGGTACCACCACTAACGTGAGACATCTGTGGGCTGCAGCTCTGCAGGGAGGTTGGGTCCTAGAAAGAGTGGTGACATAATCCTGAGGGTAGTACTTTCTCCATGTATGCCTGTGGTCACTGAGGCCATTACTCTGGCTATGTTTTAGAAATTATGGGAAATGCTGGTCAGGAAAATGTGACCAGCTTTCCATCTTTTACCCAGTCATCTTGTATCTTACTAGCCTCCATCCTTGAACTTCTCCAATCCATCCTTTCCACTGAAGTCTTGCTCTTAAAACCCTTCAATATTTTTCTACTGCTTTTAAAGGTAAAGGACACACACACACACACACACACACACACACACGGCTTATATAAGAATGAGAGAAGATATTTTAAGGAAAAAAGGAGGGTGAATCTCAAAAGTATAATCTCAAAGCAGACAATCCAGACTAAACCACATTTTCCAAGTCCTATAAAATAACTTTAAGTAAAAAAAAAAAAAAAAACAAAAATCAAATTGACAGGCCAAATGAAAGCAGAAAGAATAGAATATGTGCTCACTCTACATTCCAGTTCAGTTCGGTCATTCATTTGTGTCTGACTCTTTGTGACTCCATGGACTGCAGCACACCAGGCTTCCCTGTCTATCACCAACTCCCGGAGCTTGCTCAAACTCATGCCTATTGAGTCGGTGATACTATCCAACCATCTCATCCTCTATCGTCCCCTTCTCCTCCTGCCTTCAATCTTTCCCAGCATCAGGGTCTTTTCCAATGAGTCAATTCTTCACATCAGATGGCCAAAGACTGGAGCTTCAACTTCAGCATCAGTCCTTTCAAAGAATATTAAGGACTGATTTCCCTTAAGATTGACTGGTTGGATCTCCTTGCAGTCCAAGGGATTCTCAAGAGTCTTCTCCAACACCACAGTTCAAAAGCATCAATTCTTCAGCGCTCAGTTTTCTTTATGGTCCAACTCTCACATCCATACATGACTACTGAAAAACCCTAGCCTTGACTAGATGGACCTTTGTCAGCAAGGTAATGTCTCTGCTTTTTAATATGCTCTCTAGCTTGGTCATACCTTTTCTTCCAAGGAGCAAGTGTCTTTTAATTTCATGGCTGTAGTTACCATCTGCAGTGATTCTGGAGCTCAAGAAAATAAAGTCTCTCACTGTTTCCACTGTTTCCCCATCTATTTGCCACGAAGTGATGGGGCCAGATGCCATGATCTTCATTTTTTGAATGTTGAGTTTTAAGCCAACTATTTCACTCTCCTCTTTCACTTTTACCAACATGCTCTTTAGTTCCTCTTCGCTTTGAGCCATAAGGGTGGTGTCATCTGCATATCTGAGGTTATTGATATTTCTCCTGGCAATCTTGATTTCAGCTTGTGCTTCATCCAGCCCAGCATTTCACATTATGTACTGGCATACAAGTTAAATAAGCAATACACAGTCTTAACATACTCCTTTCCCAATTTGGAACCAGCCTGTTGTTCCAAGTCCTTTTCTAACTGTTGCTTCTTGACCTGCATATAGGTTTCCCAGGAGGCAGGTATGGGTGGTGTGGTATTCCCACCTTTTTAAGAATTTTTCACAGTTTGTTGTGATCCACACAGTCAAAGGCTTTAGTGTAGTCAATGAAGAAGTAGTAGATGTTTTTCTGGAATTCTCTTGCTTTTTCTATTTGATCTCTGGTTCCTCTGCCTTTTCTAAATCCAGCTTGAACATCTGGAAATTCTCAGTTCATGTATTGCTGAAGCCAAGCATGGAGAATTTTGAGCATTACTTTGCTAGCGTGTGAGATGAGTGCAATTGTGCGGTAGTTTGAGCATTCTTTGGCATTGCCTTTCTTTGGGATTGGAATGAAAACCGACCTTTTCCAGTCCTGTGGCCACTGCCGAGTTTTCCAAATTTGCTGGCATATTGAGTGCAGCACTTAAAAGCTTTCAGGATTTGAATTAGCTCAGCTGGAATTCCATCACCTCCACTAGCTTTGTTCATAGTGATGCTTCCTAAGGCCCACTTGACTTCACACTCCAGGATGTCTGGCTCTAGTGATCACACCATCATGGTTATCTGGGTCATTGAGATCTTTTTTGTATAGTTCTTCTGTGTATTCTTGCCACCTCTTCTTAATATCTTCTGCTTCTGTTAGATCCATACCATAGCTGTCCTTTATTGTGCCCATCTTTGCATGAAATGTTCCTTTGGTATCTTTAGTTTTCTTGAAGAGATCTCTTGTCTTTCCCATTCTATTGCTTTCCTTTATTTCTCTGCACTGATCACTTATTAAGGCTTTCTGATCTCTCCTTGCTATTCTTTGAAACTCTGCATTCAAATGGGTATATCTTTTCTTTTCTTCTTTGCCTTTAGCTTCTCTTCTTTTCTCAGCTATTTGTAAGGCCTCCTCAGACAACCATTTTGCCTTTTTGCATTTCATTTTCTTGGAGATTTTTTTCTTTTGATCACCGCCTCCTATGCAATGTTACAAACCTACATCCACAGTTCTTCAGGCACTCTGTTTATCAGATCTAATCCCTTGAATCTACATTCCAAGATAAATACAAATCAGGGCACTTCAAAAAAAAAAAAAAAAAAGGCTCAAAGGCACTAATACTATGAAAAAACTTAGTAAAGATTTCTCCTTTCAGTTTTTTCATATCCTTTGAGTGCTGATTTGCAGAGCACAAGTTAATCACATTGTTACTGGAAGGCAGATAAAGGACCGGTTTCCTGATGGTACAAGATGAAAAGAGTTATGGAGATGAACGGCTGCACAATAATGTGAATGTAAAACAGCGTGGAACTGTACCCTTAAAAATCGTTACGATGAAAAATAAATGGTTATAATGGTAAAGTTTATTTTATATACATTTTACCACAATAAAAAGTAGGGAAAAAAAACCATAAGAAGACTGAAGGTGAAAATTAAAGATAAATAATTACTGCAAGTTTTCTAGGAAGTAAAGATCGAGGAAAAGTTTCTCAATGACGTCATTGAGATGCGTCTCTGATACGGCTCCACTTCCGTCACCCTGAGACTCTGCCCATTGTCTGTTTCTACTGTTCTAGGTGGAAAAGTCCTTCTTCCAGTCCCAGTCATGCTTTGTTTAAGGTGTGGATAAAACAAGCAAATCCCAGAGATAAATAATTATAGAGTCTTTAAATAACTTGGAGCCTTTTCAGGTATACTCGGAAGGAACATTTACTCACTACTTTATTGAAAGTTCTGTCACTCTTTTGATGAAACTTTTTGGATAGTGCTAGGATCCTCTTTTTTAAAAAAAGTGTTCTCACATAGGCCAAATGTATACTGAAAATGAAATCAGAAAAAGCCTGTACCAAACTTACAAAGCTCTCCCAAAGATTATGTACTAACACTTCAGTGGTCACAAAAATGATTTTTTAAAGTAAGCATTTACCATTGAGACATTGGTAGATTCACATGCAGTTGAAATAAGTAATACATGTTCCATGTATCCTTGTGGCTCAGATGGTAAAGAATCTGCCTGCAATCCGGTAGACCCAGGTTTGATCCCTGGATCAGGAAGATTCCCTGGAGAAAGGAATGGCAACCCACTCCAATATTCTTGCCTGGGAAATCCCATGAACAGAGAAGCCGGGCAGGCTACAGTCCAGGAGATCCCAAAGAGTCAGACTGGACTGAGTATCTAACACAACAACAATGTATCCTTTACCCAGTCTCTTCCAATGGTAACATCTTGCTAAACTATAGTACAATATAGTACCAAGATACTGACATTAACACAGTCAAAACACAAAACATTTCCATCACTTTAAGGATCCCTCACATAGCCCTTACACAGCCTCTTGCACCTCCCTTTCACAACCTTCCCATTCCTTAACCATGACAACAACTAGTCTGTTCTGTTTCTATAATTTTGTCGTTTCAAGAATGTTACATATATGAAATCATACTATATGCAACCGTTTACTATCAGCTTTTTCCAGTCACCATAATTTTCTGGAGATTCATCTGGGCTGTGTGTTACATGTATCAATAGTTCCTTCTTTTTTAAAAACTTTTTTTTGGGCCATGCTATGCAGCTTGTGGGATCTTGTACTGCATTTGGTATCTTAATTCCCTGACCAGGGATCAAACTCATGCCCCAATAGTTTGTTCTTTGGATTCTGAGTACAATTCCATGGTATGAATGTTTATTCATAAACTGTTTATTCATCCACTGAAGGTCCAGGTTTCGGCTATTATGAATAAACTGCAATTAAACATTTGTTTACAGGTTTTTGTGTAAAGATAATCATAAATTCTTAAGGTTAAGGTGATCTACTTCATACAGAGCTCATTCAGAATTAAATTAATACTACAATGATCTTATTCTCAGTTTTTCTTTTTTTTTTTTTCCCCAGAAACAGGCACTGTATTAAGCAATTTATAAGCACTGTCTGACAACACAGTCCTATGAAGTAGATACGATTAAGTACACATGAAAACAGGGATGGACAGACTAACTTGCCTGAAGGTATATAGCCTAGAAGTGACAGTTCTAGCATTTAAATCCATGTGTGATTCTGCATTCTTTCCCATTAGCCACTGTATTGTCAATTATCAAGTGCCTGAATATTGCCACTGATGGGGAACTCACTAAGCAGTTCATATGGTTTTCAGCTTTTATGGAAAGTTCTTTCACAGTCTGAGGTAAAATGTCTCCTTGTAGCTTTCAATCCACTATCCCAGTCTTTCTATTTGGTTTTACAAGCCACCTTTCACACAATAAATTGAAGATAGTTATGTCCCCTATTTTATCTTTCCCTGGGTAAATGTTTTAAGTTTCTCAAAGCAATCATCATACTAGTCCTTTACAGTACTCACCAATACTCTTCAGGTATCACATACTGTTTCTAAATTTTATATTTTCAAGGGTAATTATTTTGTTATTCTGTAACACCAGTGTTTCACTGAGAACACGGTTCACCAATATCATCAGTTCTTTCTTTTTTAAACAAATATTCCTAAGTCCTAGTGTTAGTCACTCAGTTGTGTCCGACTCTCATCCTAGGGACTGTAGCCTGCCAGATTCCTCTGTCCGTGGGATTTTCTAGGCAAGAATACTGGAGAGGGTTGCCATTTCCTTCTCCAGGGGATCTTCCTGACCCAGGGATTGAACCTGGGTCTCCTGACTGCAGGCAGAAGATTCTTTACCATCTGAGCCACCAGTGGTTATGAAACAAATATTATTATCTAGCAAAATCCCAGCAGCCTTTTAATGGAAATTGTCAAGCTGATCTCAAAATTCATATGAAAATGCAATGAACTCAGAATAGCCTATAAAACCTTGAAAAAAAAAGAAAAGTTGGAGGGCTTACATTCCTGATTTCGAAAGTTATGGTATGAGCATATGCCTATAGATCTTATGTCTGACCTATATGCCTACAGATAAATGGAACAGAGTTGAGAATTTAGTAATAAACTCTTACACCACAGTCAGCTGATTTTTAACATGAGTGCCAAGAAAATCCAATGGGAGCAAGAACAGTCTTCAAGAAATGGTGGGACAGCAGAATATTCACATGTAAAAGAAAGAAATTACCACTCCTACCTCACATCACATACAAAAATTAACTCAAAATAGATTACAGACCTAAATGGAAGTGCTAAAACTATAAAACTCTTAGAAGAAAATACAGGAGTAAATCTCTGGGACTTTGGATTATGCAATGGTTTCTTAATGATGCCAAAAGCTCAAATAACAAAAATAAAAATAGATACTTGGACTTCATCAAAATTAAAAATTTCTGCTTCAAAGGATACTATCAAGACAGATAACTCCTCAGCAGTTCAGTGGTTAGGAATCAGTGCTTTCATAGCCAGAGCCAGGTTTGATCTCTGGTGGGGGAATCAGCAAAAAAAAAAAAAAAAAAAGAGAAAAGAAACAAACAAAACACAACGAAACAAAGAAAGTAAAAAACCCACAGAATGCCAGAAAAGATTTGCAAATTATGTATCTGATAAAGATATAATATATCTGATTATATATCTGTATATCCATATACAGAGAACTGAGCAATAAAAAGAAAACATAACTCAAAAATGGTCCAAGGTCTTAAACAGTCGTTTCTCCAAAGAAGATATATAATGACCATTAAGCACATGAAAGGACTCTCAACACCACTAGGAAAATGCAAATCAGAAACACAATGTGATACAGGACTTCCCTGGTCCAGTGCAAAAGGCCACCTTACAATGCAGGGAGCATGGGTTCCATCCCCGTCAGCGCACTAAAATCCCCCATGGCTCGGAGCAACTAAGCCTGCGCACCACTACTCCAGAGCCCATGTGCTACAACAAAAGATCCCATGAGACTAAGAACCAATGCAGCCAAAGAAATTTTGTTGTTGTTCAGTTGCTCAGTTGTGTCGGACTCTTTGCAACCCCATGGACTGTAGCACACCAGGCTATCCTGTCCTTCACTATCTCCCGGAATTTGCTGAAATCTGTGTCCCTCATCCTCTGTTGCCCCTTTCTCCTCCTGCCCTCAATCTTTCCTAGCATCAGAGTCTTTTCCAATGAGTCAGTTCTTTGCATCAGATGGCCAAAATATTGGAGTTTCAGCTTCAGCATCAGTCCTTACAATGAATATCAGGGCTGATTTCCTTTAGGATTAACTGCTTTGATCTCCCTGCAGTTCAAGGGACTCTCAAGAGTCTTCTCCAGCACCACAATTCAGAAGCATCAATACTTCAGTGCTCAGCCTTCTTTATGGTCCAGCTCTCATATCCGTACATGACTACTGGAGAACCCGTAGCTTTGACTATCCGGACCTTTGTTGACAAAGTAATGTCTGCTCTTTAATACACTGTCTAGGTTGTCACAGCTTTTCTTCCAAGGAGCAAGTGTCTTTTAATCTTAAATAAATTAATTAAAAAAAAAACACAATGTGATACTACTTCACACTCACAAGGATAGCTAAAATCAAAAAGAACAGACAATAACAAGCATTGAGGAGGATGCAGAAAAACTGGAATCCTCATACATGCTAGGATTGTAAAATGGCTCAGTCACTTTGGCAAACTGTTAGTCATTTTCTCAAAAGTTTTAACATGGATTTACCAAATAACCTAGCAATCTTTCCCCAAGAGAAAAGAAAACATTTGCACACATAACCATTTGTGTGGAAATGCTCACAGCTGCATCATTCATAATAGCCAAAATCTAGAAACAATCCAAATGTCCATTAACTGATAAACAGATGCGGTGTAGTCATTCAATGGAACATTATTCAGTAAATAAAAAGAAATAAAGCTCTGATACATGTTACAACATGGATGAACCTTTAAACAAAAGGAATGAAGTCTGTCACAAAAGATCATATGTAGTATACTTCTAATTATATGAAATGTTCACAACAGGCAAACCTCCTGAGACAGAAAATTAGATGAGTGACTGCCAGAGCTGGGAGAGGGGAGAATGGAGACGGATGACTGGTGGGTACTCCCGGGGCAATAAAAATGCTCTAAAACTAGACAGTAGCAATGTTTATGCAACTTTGTGAATGTACTAAAAACTGAACTGTACACTTGAAAGACACTGAGTTTAACTGTACGTGAATTACAGTATGTCAACCTCAATAAAGCTATTAAAAAATATTGTTTTAGCCATATTAAAACAACCAAAAACAGAAGCTAAGATGCAGTGATTACTATATGCCAGACAATGTACTAATATATAATATATGCTTTATGTTATTTTAGCATCACAGCAGCCTCTGAAGCATTTTATCAGCTGCTGCTGCTGAACAAACTACCCCAAAACTCAGTGGTTTAAAATAATAACTATTATCACTCAGAAGTCTACAGCTACAAGCTGGTTACTTCTCTTGCTCTGGACCAGATCTGGCTATCTTTGAAGTACTTCCTCATGCATCTGAGGTTGGTCTCAACTAGGATGACTGATTCTACTCAGCTTCTTTGCAGAGTGGCCTGGACTTGTCACAGCAGTAGCAAAGGTCCAAGAGAACTAAAACACTTTAGATCCCTTCAAACCTGGCTCAGACCAGTAAAGACTGTTGCATTCTGTTGCAGACCATGATAGACCAACTTGATCAGGGTTCAATCCCTGGTTTGGGAAGATCCCCCGAAGTAGGAAATGGCACCCCACTCCCATATTCTTGCTTGGAAAATTCCATGGGCAGAGGAGCCTGCTGGGCTACAGTTGATAGGACTGCAAAGAGTCGGACTCGACTGAGTGCACACTGGACAGTTATGGAAGTTACAGGTATGGTGTCCTGTGTTTTTAGTCCATGGGGCCGCCAGGAGTCGGACATGACTGAGCAACCTAGCACACGCATATAGTCCAGGTTGGAGTCAAATGGTAGGAAGGAGACTTTACCACTTTATGGGAGGGTCTGTAAAATTAGACCACAGGGTCGCAAAGAGTAGGACACAACTGAGTGACTTTCATTTTCACTTTTGCTGCAAAATTACAATTCTTCTAACAAGTGGAAACCACTGTACTGTTAAAAAATGGAGAAGCTTGGATCTAAACATGGTTATTGGAATTGAAAGTAAATATTCCTCATCACTATACCATTTTTCTTCCTAGGTAGCCTCAACACTTTATTTGTGCAGCTATTTGTTGATTTTGACCTTAGTTAAGAATAACTGAATTATTAAAATTGTTTTGTAACTTTTTTGTCAATATTATCTATATTAATAGAAGTTTTTGAAACTTCACAATTTTATACATTTAGTTATAAAGTTAATCAATGAGAACTAAAAGTTGTTTTGTTGTTGCTTAGTCACTAAGTCATTCATGTCTGACTCTTTTGTAACCCTGAATAGTAGCCCGCCAGGCTCCTCTGTCCATGGGATTTCCCAGGCAAGAATACTGGAGTGGGTTGCCCTTTCCTTCTCCAGGGGATCTTCCTGACCCAGGGATTGAACCTGTGTCTCCTGCTTGGCAGGCAGATTCTTTACCACTAAGCCACCTGGGAAGCCCAAAACTGTTTTGGTAAAATTCCAAACCAGAAATTATTGAATAGAGTTGCAGTTTTCATATCAGTTTTAGCATCAGATGAAATTTGACTTTATTTTGTATGCATAATATTAGAAATCTTGAGTCACACAGGTAGTTTCAAGGGATAAACATTTGTAATAGTTTTTTAGTTTTTATTTTTAAAAACTTTGGGCCAAAAGAACAGCAAAGATAGTACAAAGAGTTTCCTTACACCCTTCATCCAACTTCTCCTAATAGTAACATCTTACATGCCCTTAGCACAATTATCAAAATTAAGAAATTACTATTTGTTACAATACTATTAACTAAACCATGGACTTTATTTGGATTTTGCAAACTTTTTTGATAGTGTACTCTTTCTGTTATAGGTTCCAATTCAGGATCCTACATATGGAGATCTGAATGTTTTTCTGAAATCTACCACCAACATATTACCTATCCTTTAAAAATTGTGTGAGAATTATAAATTTAAAAATATATCCTCAGCTATTTCATTCAAGTAACAATTTAATACGATACAGTTATCTGAAGAGTTCTGTAGCATAGCCTAGGTCACTAGTTCTCAATGTTGGCTGCACATTAGAATCACCTGAGTATAATTAAAACTCTGCTGCCCAGATTGTATCTCAGACCAGTTAAAACACAATGTCTGGTAGTGAGATTCAGACAGGTATTTCATAAGTATCACAGTTACCTAACTGATTCCAACATGCAGCTAAGAGTGAGAACCACTGCAAAGATGTCGATGGTTAAGGGAATTTCAACCCATTTAAGAACAGGTAGTCTCTGGGTATGGTTATATAACCAATTCAGCATTCAGTACATATTTCTTCAAAAAGCCATGAAATTATCAAATGTCTTATATTAATGAAGATATTATATATATAAGATGGCATTATTTTGGTTTACTATTCAAGGAATTCTGACAAAAGACAATATGTTAGTCTGCCATAACTTTTTCTCTATTGAAATTAGACTGATTTCCCAATGATCAGTAATTCTTTTTCATTCATGTATTTATTATTTTTTGGCCATGTCATGTAGCATGTGGGATCTCAGTTCCCCGACCAGGGATAGGGATTCAATCTGCAACCCCTGCATTAAGAACGTGGAATCCTAACCTCTGGGCCACTGGGGAAGTCCTAGGAATCTTTTTTCTAAACCGGCACCTTTGCCCCTGTGAAACATCTGGCAATGTCCGGGAGGGGTTTGGATGTCAGAACTTCGGGGAGAGGTGCTACTGGCTTCCAGTGAGTAGAGAGGCCAGGGTTTCTGTTAAACATTCTGCAATGCACAGGAGACAATCCCACAACAAAGAATTATCCCAGCCCCAAATTTCAGCAGTTCCAAGGTTGAGAGACAGTTTTCTAAATCTTGAGTCCTGTAGGAAAAATTTGCTTCTTGTAGATTATTCACTGCAACACTGTTTCTAATATTGCAAGCATGGAAAGAGCCTAATGCAGCAGAGAAGCGGCATATCCATACAATGGGATACTATGCAGCCGTTTAGAAACAAAACAATCCCAGAAGCTCTCTCCATATTAATGAGGAAAAAATCTCTAATATATATTAAGTGAAAAACAAAACAAAAACAAAATGCAGAACAATATATACAGCAAGTTATAATTTATGTAAAAAGGGGGAAATCTATCCAATTTGTTAGCAAAAAGGTGAATATTTTGAAGGATATACAAAAATTGATAATCCTATTTGCCTTCAGGGAAAGGAAATGGTTTCTTGTGGGGGCAGGAAGAGAGACAGTAGTGTCTTTTATACTTTTTGACCTCTGAACCATGTTGCTGTCACCCAGGGAGAAAGTAAATTAAAAAAAAAAAATTAAATCAACAAACGCCTACTGAATCCTTTAAGTTAACAAATAGCTTTTCTGTATGAATTATATTACTCTGTTTAGAAAAGTCCTGCTGCATCCAATTGTGTTAGGTTGAGGTTAAAGATAATAGACAGTGGGGCCCCGCCCCAGCAACACATCTGACTCTGCCCTAGCAGGGTTTGGAAGCCCTCAGGTTTCTCACAAGGGAACTTTTCATGTAACATTCTTCACAGGAAAGACAACATTGTTTCCAGCTTGTAAAAACATCTCCCCCCTCCCCCTGACTCTGTGAGCCCAAGTTTCCTATCTGTAAATCGAGAGCAAGGACTATAGTAGTGTTTTCCAGACATTTTCCCTTCCTTTGGTACTGTAACATTTACCAAGCTAAGAGCAATTTAAAATATCAACATATAAAAAAATATACAAGGGCTGTACTGGGAAAAACGGGAATAAGGAACATCTGCTTTGATGTTCACTTTCTTCCAGTACAGAGGAAAACATCTAGGGTTCACAAAACAAAACAAAACAACCTTCAGCAACCACAATAGCAACAGCTAACATTTCCTAAACATTTTCTGTAGATCAGGCACTGGTCTGAGTGCTTTATGTAAATTAACTCTGTATATTTTCAAAACAATTCAATGACGTAAATATTATCTCCAACTTACAGAGTGGCAAGTATGGCAGAATAGTTAAAAACATGGACTCAAAAATAACTTCTTTTAAAAAAAAGAATCTAACTTCTAGGATTTGAAAGGGGGCTCTCCTACTTAATAGTTGTGTGACCTTAAACAAGTTACTTAAACTTTGTGTTGTCTGTTTCCTCATTTCTAAAATGGAGAAAATGGTAGTATTTACATACAGGATTCTTAAAAGGATTAAATTACTTAAAAAAAAAAATTGGTTATTACTATGACTAATTTCTACCCAAGTTTGCACAGCTACCAAGTAAAAGAGTTAGGCTTTGAACCCAGGCAGTGAGGAGTGTACACTTCTACTTTGCTAAAAGGCAATTACCTGAAACATGAGTTTAAAATCATGGTACCCAAACAAAAATTGCAGAGTTCTTCCCTTGGTAAATAGAAAATTATTTATGGACTAATTATATATATATATATATATATATATATATATATATATATACACACATACACACACACACATATATATATAACTAATCATATAAGAGTTTGAAGCTCTATATTTTTATAGTATTTACCATAACTTGTCAAATGTAAAGTTAACCCTGATGATGCTCCAGTAGGTTGTATCTTTAAATGTTTGAAACTCTGCCTTGGAATGTGGGGAACTCGGATTCGATCCCTGGTCAGGGAACTAAGATCCCACACATCTTCGGGTAGCCTGTGAGCTGAAACTAGAGAGCCGGTGTGCCACAACTAAGACCAGACGAAGCCAAATAAATAAATATTTTTTAAAAAGTGTACGCTGAAAAGCTTTTCCTGCTAATCTGCACTCCACCGTTCCCTGCTGCAACATCCCGGCAAGGAAGCATCATGAGATAAATGTTTAATGACTTCTATTCTAGTGGGGAAATCTGAGCTCAGCCTAGCTAAGTCTGCCGCTGTACAGACAGCATAGAGCCCAGCTGTCTATTTACAGCGTGAGGATGGATGCCAGAGGCAGAGCAGTAAGGAAACACTGGAAATCTAGGCAGTTTTGCTGAGGGCCTCTCACTGTGCTTAAGGAAAACTTTGTTAAATCTTACCCTCTTTTAAATTAAAGTACAAAACCACCATCCAAGGCAAAGTACTCTGGAGGTAGTCGTGATTTGGCTCCCTTTCTGTGTTTCCTATTGCTGCTGTAACAAATTATCACAAACCTGGTAATAATAATAAAACAACGTAAATTTGTCATCTAGAGTTCTGTGGTTTAGAAGTCCAAAATCAAAGTGTCAGCAGGACGGTGTTCTTTCTGGGTGCTCTTGTAGAGAATCTCTTTTCTTGACTTCTCTAGGTTTTAGAGGTTGCCCTTCATCTTCAAAGTCTGCCTGCAGCAGCTGGTCAAGTCTATGTCCTACTGCATCACTCTGACACTGACTCTTTGGTCCTCCTCTTCCATCTTTCAAGAACTCTTGTAATTGCAGCAGGGTTACCAGATAATTCAGGGTAATCTCCCTATTTTCAGGTTAGCTGATTAGTATCCTTAATTTTCTTTTGCCATGTAACATAACACATTTACTGCTTCCAGGGATTACAACAAGGACATCTTTGGGGGAACCATTACTGTTTGCCATGCTTTCCTTGGTTCAAATAATTCAAGGTTCATTCATTCAATAAGGTCATTTTATTGAGCACTTAATATATTTTAGTCTCTGGTAGGCACCCAGGGCAGACATAAAAGAATTGAATACTATCTTATCTGTCTATACTTAATGGGCAATTCATGAAGTGCAGTTACCAGAAGTTAGTTAAAGGCAGAGACTATAAGTAACTCTCTTTATATACAAGTGTAGTGGAATTGTATTAGAAGTGTTTTTTCTTTGTAGCATATGCAATTATGTTGCTAAAGAGAAATTTGCTGTGAAGGCAATGTGATATAGTGAAAAAAGTCACTTTTTTTAAGAGCCAGGCAAACTAAAGTCTAAAGATAGTTATCTGACTTTTTTGAGCCTCCGGCTTCTCATCTGTAAAATGGGGATAATATGATCTATTTCAAAGTGTTGTTTATTTTAAGAATTAAACAGGAACGCAAGTTCTCCTGGCATAGTATTTCACAATTGCTAATTTTCTTTCCCTTCTAATATTTTAAGTATCTAAAATTCATTTCAATATTTCCATGACTTGCTTTACACTAAACTACCAAAGAATATAAAAGAAATGTTAGATATAGTCCCTGACAACAAATTTAAAATGCTTTTGGTAGAGCAACACACTTGAGTACATGGCACAATTAAAAAAGATCAACAGCTCCTAAACAGCTCCCTGAAAAAGTTGGGACTTAAGGTTAGGAAAAGCAAATATAGTGAGGTAACTGAGGCAAATTTCCCTTTAAAAACAAAACAAAACAAAACAAAGCAAGCAAACAAAACCAGACCCATATATTGAAATATGGTAAGGAGGAAATTTAGGAGTGTCTAACTTTAGAGCTTGAATGGCCTTTGAGATTAATCTAGTACAGTGATTTTCAAACTGTTCCCAGATCTCTAGAAGTCCACAGATGTGAAAGAAAAGGGAAACCTAAGTGGATCCCTTGCCTCATGTATTCAGCTTTGCCTACAAGGTGAAACAAAAGATTACTACAAGAGAGCTTTGGAATTGTCTGTGACTTTTAATAGTCCATATTTCTTTTGAATTCAATCAAGAAAAAGTAAATGTTCATGCAGAGTTTTGAGACACAAGTATCAGTAACTATGGAAATCTGATAGACCTAGATTTGCATTGTTTTATTAACGATTTGGAAGAATAGGACACAAACTACCAATTACATCCACAAACCTTATCAACATCACCGTGAACGATAACATAACACTGCACTTTCCCTGTACCTAGGAGTTAATTAGACTCTACACATATTATTTCATCGCACATCAACCCTGAAGGCAGATTAGGGGCTCACTAATTTCTATGCTCAATTTTTCGTTTCTTGTTGATAAAGGACTAAGAAAAATCATTTTCTGAAGGACACACAAGACACGGCAGATAAGAGTCCAGACCTGAACTTGATATATATGGTATCCTTATTCTCTAACCAGGCTGCCTAATGGGGTTGAAAACATTTCATCCATTCATCATCCATCCACGAGAAATGCGTAAAAATGCACAAAAAACATCATCGCATATAAACAGTAGGGTGAAATTCGAGAAATTTAAGCTGGGTTTAAAAAAAAAAAGAAAAAGTCGACCATTGAGTGGGTTCTTTCCTGGGTTCTAGGTCCGCAACACAGAGCCCAAAGGGAAGCCCCCTAAGGACGGTCGCCGGCCCTACTGGTCTCACTCCCTACCTCATGAAGGTTCGGAGTCCCGCTCCTTTCCCTCATGGGTACAACCCCCGTGCCGGTCCATTTCCTCACCGAGTCACAAACCAGCGCTCCCCGCCCGGCAAACGGCAGACACTGTCAAGCGCTGTCTCCACGCCGCGCGTCCCGCAGCGGAGAAGCAAGCTCGAGTCTTGAGGCAGGAAGCTGCTCAATGCGCAGCCGCCGCGGCCTCCAACCACCAGCCAGCGGAGGGGCGCTAGGCCGCCCCCGACCCGTTCTCCGCGGCCAGGGCAAGGCCAGACAAGGAAGCCGCGGCGCCGCCAGCGAGGTAAATAGCCACAGGCTTCTCTCCGTCACTCGCGGTAATTCGTGTCCTAACGGCAAGCTGTGCCCACTTCGCCTGTCGTTTTCTCCCCCGCTCCTGCAGCCGACGGGAATGGAACAGTCCCGCGGGGGGGATTGTGGGAGGCGCACGCGTGAGGGGTGGAGGGTATGTCGGGGGGGCCGGAGGAGGAGGAGGCCGCGGCGGCCGTGGCGGCGGTTGGTGGCAGTGGGGGCGGGGAAGGGGGGGAGGAGAGGAGAGGAGGTGGAGGAGGAGGCTTGGGCTCGCGCTGCTGAAGGTACGCGTGAGGGCCCGCGCCAGAGCTGGCTTGACAGGGGCCGAGGGGAAGGGGAGGACTGTGCCAGAAGGCGCCCCAGAGGGAGTGCGTACTGGCTGGCGGGCGCGCAAGGCGGCCGAAGGCGGTGGTTGGTGGGAGCAGCGAGCGACGAGCCCAGATACACTCTGGCGCGTGCGGGCGGGCGTGCGCGCTCCGCCGCCCGAGTCGGGTGAGGGGGGAGGACGAAGGGGGAAAACGCGAGGAGGGAGGAGTGGGAGGTGGGGGGGGCACGAGGCGCCCTTCGCTCCCTCCCTCCCAAGGAGCTGCCGCCGCCGCCGCTCTGCCGCCGCCGCTCCCGCCGCCATTTTGGGTTCGCTTTGCGGAGGGGGAGAAGATCCCCGTCTCGGTTGCGGGACCCGCCTCCCCTCAGTTTCCCCCGCTTAGCCCCACGCCTTTCCCCTCTCCTCTCTCGCATTTCCGTCAGTCCGCTCACCCGCTGGCCGCCTCCTGACAAGCGGGAGGGATCCGCTGTGGACCAAGGGAAGCGGAGGAGCCTGGTGGCGGCCGCCCCCTCTTCCCCACTTCCCTGCACTCTCATCTCCCTCGGCCTCGGCCTCTGACACGGTGAGTAGAACCGTCTGGGGAGGCCTTTGGGCCTAAGTACTTCCTCAGCGACTCAGTCCTTGGCTTCCTGGGAGCTACTGTCATCTCCCGGACCTGGACCTCCGGGAGAGCGGTGGTAAGGATGGGGGAGGGGAGAGCAGGGAAGGGGATCCTGAGCTTACCGGGAAGTCCCTTCTGGCGGGGGTGAAGGGGTGTCCCTGACAGGCGGGCTCCTGCCTTGGGGGAGGGGGCGGGAAAGTAAGCGAGTGGAGGCGGAGTCGGCTGTGCCCCTGACAGGTTAGTTAGTGTCTTGTGGAGGAAGGATTGGAGCATCCCCCATAGTCCTGTTTGTTTCGTTTAAGGGATAAAAGTGGCAGGAGGGAAGATTTTCCGTACGGTCAGATCTGTGGTGTCTCTGACATGCTGAACTGCAGGTAGGGACGACAGATTGATCTCAGTTTCGTAAGTTTAATAAATGTTACTCGTTGCTTTGGGCATTGAAAGACATGTTTTTGGTCTAGAAGACAGATGGTCTGTTGGTGTATAGCGGCTGTGTTTGTGTGAGTATACAAGGAAGGAAAGTGTTCGGAAGAGTTTGCTTGTATTTTTACAAGTGTAATGGAGTTCCCCTTATACCAGCTTATTTTTAAAATAAAGCTTGGGATGTTCCTTGCTGGTTGATATGTTTGTGTATTTTAGGGTTTGGGATTGCCTTAATACAAGCAAAGAGAAGTCATGGCAGTATTTTGGGAATATAGCATGTAAGTGGTGGGGTCAGGAATAGGAGAAACTTACCATAGTCAGCTATTCTTAAGAATAGTTTGTTGCTCAGAATAGAGTGAATTGTTTAGATGTGAAAGCCCAGAACATCTTTACTTGAACAATGTACTGTGAGTGTATAAAGAATGGATGGAGTTTTTGTTGACCTGACTTCGTAACAGAATATTAACACTTCGTAATAGAATAAAGCTTTTATATTGTTCAGAATGCTCTTTCAATTTGTTTGTAATCATAAATAAATCTCTGTGGAAATGGTGGGATGAGTGTTTCCTCCCATTTTACAAAATAGGAAATTGAGGCATAAAGACATCATTTTTTCAAGGTCATATTAAATTGGTGACAAACTTGGGACTATAATAGATACTTTTGACTCCTAGTTCAGTAGTATATTCATCGTACCATGACATCTCAGGAGATCTTTGTCAGGCAGATCTGAGTTTATTGGAAAGATAGGGGCATATTGAATGGTATTTGGTAGAGATCAGTTGTGCCAGACAGAACATAGGTTGTCTTTGCCAGGTTGGCCTGTGAGAGAGGGGTATTCCATGAGGATATTACTTTTTGTTTATGGAGGAAGCAGAGCGTTTCTGACACTTGAGTTTGTTTATTTGAGGGAGGGATATTTAACTGGTAACATAGAAGCAGGGTGGGGGCTGACAGCTTAACTTTAAGGGAGAAAGGATCTTTCATTCATTCAACAAATGTTTACTGAGTAACTACTCAATAAATGGTCCCTGCCTTGGGGTGAGAATAATCAAGGTGACCCTATTGAAGCAGCTCCAGTACATTTGTCTTGACAGTGGTAAATACTGAGGCAGTGATACATATTGAGTCGAGTAAGGCAGACAGGTCAGTGTGGAGTTGAAACTAGAAAACCTTCCTCAAAAGTATACTCAGTTTGGAGGGAATTTAGATCTTCCAGACGTTTTTCTGTGGAAGGATACAAGTGTATTTAAGCATCTAATAGGGTGCCCAGTTTGTGGTAGAGTGTGCTGCCTTTTGCATTTTCTTTTGGCATTTCCCAGTAAATTGTTTTTGGGATCTGGAATTGTCAGTATATGTGCCTGTGAATATTGGAACTTTTTGGCTGTGCTGAAGAAATTCTTCGAAAGACTAATTTTGTGGTAAGGATCCCCTCTCTGAACATGAGAGAATACTTGAGTTAAGGCAACTTAACTGTATTTCTCTGGAAAATAGAGTGTTTTTGATTTGCTGGATTAATGGTTCTTAGAAGTTTTTTGGGAGACCACTTATTCTTCTGAGAATGTGATGAAGAAACCTTCACTGTAGATAATGATGGGCATGAGCACAATCATACAAATTATGCATACAGTTTTCAGAAACTTAAATTGTAATGAAGGAGAGCCAATTTATATTTAAGTCTCATTTTAAAGTCTTTTTTTAAAAATAGTTTTGTTTGGGAGTGGAGATGTTGGTATGAGTTTAAGATGAAAGATTTTTTGACAGCATGCTGACAGTAAGAACTTTAAGATCTTTTTTATTCTATTTGTTTTATTTTCTATTCTTTGTAGATTGATTTCT
Organism: Cervus elaphus; assembly: GCF_910594005.1. Classification (NCBI taxonomy): domain Eukaryota; kingdom Metazoa; phylum Chordata; class Mammalia; order Artiodactyla; family Cervidae; genus Cervus; species Cervus elaphus. The sequence goes on from NC_057834.1 coordinate 38,242,930, forward strand.
GCAGTGTTAAAACATGATTTTAATTAGGTGATCAGAGAATGTGATATAACACAAATGTTTCTAGATTTATTCTTTCTCATAATTATTTGTATTCTCAAACTCATTGCTTTCCAGTTTTGCATTGGGACTGAGGAGTTTTGAAGCTTATTTCTTGGAGTTTATCTTAGTTATAACAAATGTTATTGAGTTGTTTTTATGCAGGGGACACTAAGGTGAATAATATGTGGCCTTTGTCCTTGAAGCTATTCTAATTCAGTTGAAGTTATGAATTGCATGTTAGTGGGAACCTTTAAAAGGGCAAGGTGGAGGGAAGCATATTTCTAGAAATTGATATTTCATGACTTAATTGCCTAAGAGGTTTTGCTGTTATTAGGAAGTTACAAAGTCTTCACATTCTGTATGCAGCTTTGCACTTAAAAAATGTGTTTTGGTATCATTTGATGTTTTGAGATGAAGGAACTCTGGCTTGAAAAGGATGCATATGTTGGTGGCATTTCTTATCTTGTTTTGGATGTATTTCTGTAGTGGGTTTACATAAAAAGGTCTTAATGTCATTTTTGGATATGCATGTATCTAGAAAACACTCTGCTGTGATTTGAAAGACTACCCCTGAATCTAGTACTGAAAATTAAAAATGATTACTGAATTTTTTAAAGGAAAAAAAGAAACAAACTCAGGTGTTTTAATGGTACAGACTACAGGATTCAGTAAGATAATGGAAAGATCTTAAGAAAAATGATCTGATTGTCTCTATTGTCATGTCCTCTGGGTAAGAAGTCATGTAAATTTGTGAAAAGCTTATTTTTTCTAATTTTTAACTTGGGTAGTAGGTTCCTACATTAAAAAAAATAACATGTCATTTATATGTGTGTGTGTAGTGTGTCTATATCTTTGCATATGGATAACATATGTATATAGTCTCCTCTATGTATGAGATACTTCACAATTTAAAAAAACAACTATTGCAATAATTACAAAAAATACACAGGATCTTTAAGGATCAAGAATAGAGTGATTTTCATGTCCTGTTCTTGGGTTGTATTCTAAGATATGAAGCATGACTTCCCTATATCTTGCTCAGTACTGTATCTTTATAGTATTAGAGGTACCACTTGAGGTTTTATTCTAAGTCTGTCATGCCTTTATGAATAAAGACTTTGGACACATTCAGTCCTCCCTAAAATAATCTGCCTGCACATGGTGGGAAAGTTTTACCATGTGTGTAGGTGATGAGTCTCCAATAAATAATTTCATATTTTTTTTTCAGTTATGCATGTTGATTTAAGTCTCTTAAAGATAATATATTCCCTTATATTACCTTATATTGTAATCCACTGTGAGGTCTACTTTGTGCCAGCCTTTCCAGAAGCATGAGCTAGCTTAACCCTGGCTATCATAAGAGAGGGAAATGAAAGTAGTTTTTAAGCTATATTGCTAGTCTTTTTTTTTTTCTTAGTGTCTATCTTTAAACTACTTGTAATTTATTCTTTCATTTGGAATGGTTAGATTTTCATGCTTATGATTTGTTATCTGAGTTAATAACTGTCATTTCATGTTTTAGAAACCACTTTCTTAGTGACTGTCTGATTGGGTGTGTTGATGGCAGTGTGATGTTGACACAACATAATAAATTATGGCTTTAAGCAATAATGAAATTTAGCTAATAATCTTATTGCTGTTTCAGAGTTATATTTCCTTCATTGAACTTGTAACTTTATGTTTGAAGAATATATACAATTTTAGTTTTAGCATTAATTGTTTTTATTTTCCATAGTTTTTAATCATTTACTCTCAGGCATTTGCAAGTTGATGACAAGAGTTTTTATTTTTTTTTCCATTTAATTTTGTTCCTTTTTTGAAGTGTGGAAAATTTCTAACCTAGAGAGCAATGAAGTTCTCATGTATTCAACATCCAGCTTCAAAAGTTATCCAAACTCAGTTATCACACTGTATCCGTATCAACTAGCCTTTCTTCCTCCTCCCTTCCTTTATTTTTAAACAGATCTTTCAGATATTATATCATTTGATCCATAAATACAGTGTATACATTATTTTCACTTTTAAATGGGGAATTATTTTCTCTTAGTTAGGTTTATATAATTTTTTAAATAAACTGTCTGATGATAGTTGGAATTAAACTTTTCATACTGAATATTTACAGTCTGTATTACTTGTCAGTAGGGATTCCTCTGCAACATAAGAAATGAACTGAATAGAACTTTAGTTGTTTGTATTGTAAAATGCAGTTGGTTCCTGTGTTTCCTAGAAAAGTGTATCAGCTTTTTTTTCAAACACACAGTGAGAAGTAACATCTCTTAGTTTCTTCAGTTTTTTTTAGTCATAGTGACAAGTTGCTGAAAACATTTTCTAGATCCTTTGAGTTTCTGTTATTTTCTAACTAGACCCAGTTATCACAAAGAAATCAGATGATACTGATGATGTTGAACAGGAGCTGAAACTGGTCTAAAATCAACATGCTTTTTAAAGAGAATGAAATACACCTTGTTTTGAGTTTTGAAATTCCATTTGTGGACATTTGAAAATACATGTCATTGCTTAAACTGCTAAAAATAAACCATGCTACAGAGCATGATGAATAGAAATGTGATAGGAAAAGAAGGTAAATCCTATTGAGTTGTGAAGAAGAAACAGAGAATAGAGATTTGAAGTGATTGCTAGTTAAGTACAATATAGGTGTATATCCTTTTTTTCCAGAAAAGGCTGACAGATGAATGTGAATTCCATCATTAATGAAAGTTTGGTTAACTTATCTTCTAGTTCTGCAGTAAATAAATCATAAATCTTTGACTTAAACTTGTTTTACATTTTTTTCCCTATCTTTTCCACAGTTGATACCAGACCACTCCTCTCATTCAGTTTTATTTGTCCTAAGATCACAAGTGGACACTGTCTGATTATAAAGTAGCTATATCATGGCTTCTTGGTGTAAATGACACTGAGAATGTGATGGAGACATTCCTTATGATAAAAGTTTCATAAATTCAGCACTGATGAAAATGAAAGCCCTACAGTTTAAGGACGAACATGTGAAGCCTAACATAATTTAATGGAGAGAACTTAAAAGATTGTCTTTGAAAGAAAAACTGCCAGTTCTGACATTTGAGAAAATGGGGAAGTGAATTAATCATGTATAATCATTATTGAATGAACAGTTTTGTATATATATATATATATGTTATATATATATTTGAGGATACAAAGATAGGGAGATAAGAATTTCAAATAAGTAGAGATTCTATGTGTACAATTGATAACTAAATAATAACACAGATTGGAAAGTTAAAGCTTAGATGCAGAAGCATATAAAGATGCAGACGCAAGAAGAAAGAAGAGGAATCACTTTGAAACTGAAATTAGTTAGAGGTTTAAGTTAATTTTATTTTTCTGTGTGTGTTTAAGGGGGAAAAAACCCTCAAATAAATGTAGAACAAGATCAGAGTTTAATTTTTTCTGAATAGTATTTTTTCTGTTCATTCATTCATTCTTCATTCAGCCACCTAACATTTTTTCAGTACTTACTCCATTCCTATTTCTGTGATTAGGTGTTGGGAAAAAAAAACTAGAAATTTTTTTTTTTTTTTTGGTTTGTTTTTTCTTTGAGGAGAGTTGTGAATCTAGTAAGAGGAACATCATGTTAATAAACATATTATATGATGTAATACCTTTCTTTCTCCGAGGTAGAGAGCAGAGCGTTTTTAAGTCTGTGGGGAGAAAGGAAAGGCTAGGGATGGCTTCTGATCAGTGGGAAGAGACAGGTTTTAAAGGATAAATACGAGTTATTCAGAAGGGTATAGTGAGGGCATTCTAGGTAGAGAAAGATCATCTGCAAGGATATGAAGTGAATATAACAACAGAATGAGTTCAGGAGACTGTAATTTGAATCAGTATAGTACTTTCTACCATTCTCCTGTGATTTCCAGTGACTTCAGTACTATATAAGGTTGGCCTTTGTGCTTAGAGATCATAAAAAAAATAAAGATGAAACTATGTTCAATATACTCTACTTAGAGAAAATAGTGTATTGTTACAGTTCAAGGTAATTTTAACAAAGATTAAAATCAAGAAAATCATTCTTTTTAGTTAGATTTTTTTTTAATTGGAATATAATTGCTTTAAAATGTTCTGTTAGACAGGAACATGAATCAGCCATATGTATACATATATCCCTTCCCTCTTGAACCTCCCTCCCCACCCCTCTGGGACATCAGAGAACATGAAGCTGAGTTCCCTGTGTTAAAAGGCAGCTTCCCGCTAGCTATCTGCTTTACACATGGTAGTGGATATGTTAATACTACTGTCTCAATTCGTCACCCCTTCTTTCACCCTCTGTGTCCACAATTCTCTTCTCTATGTCTGCACCTCTATTCTTGCCCTGTCAATAGGTTCTTCAGTACCATTTTTCTAGATTCTGTATGTATATATTAATATACAATATTATATATTGTATGTAACTATATATGTATATTGTATATGTATTGTAATATATATGTATATTGGTTTTTCTCTTTTGGACTTAGAAAATTTTTACTAGAATACACCCCATTCCTCCAGCATGTTAGTTAATCAAGCCTTGTCTATAACAGGTATCCAGCCAAATAAAATAATAATTGCTTTTCATAATAATGAACAAATCTGCCAGTCTCCACACTGGTATATTTCTCCTTCATTTGTTGAAAATTTCAAATAGTGATTAAGATTGTGGACTCTTAAAATCAGATTGAGGGATTTCCCTGTGGTCCAGTGGTTCAGACTGTGTGCTTCCACTGAAGGTGACATGGGTTGGATCCCTGGTCAGGGAACTAAGATGCTGCAGCTGGGCAGTGCTAACAAAAAACTTATTTGTAACTTTTCACAAAATAATTATGGTCTTTGGTTTCCTTGACTGTAAAATGATAATTGTTGTTTAGTCGCTAAGTCGTGTCTGATTCTTTTTTGACCCCATGGACAGTAGCCCCCCAGGCTCCTCTGTCCAAGGGAGTTCCCAGGCAGAATACTGGAGCGGTATTTCCTTCACCAAGGGATCTTCCCAGTCCAGGGATTGAACCCACGTCTCCTGCATTGCACTTAGATTCTTGACCCCTGAGCCACCAGGGAACCTCAAAATGGTAATAATACTTCTGCTAAAGGTTGTTGGAGGATTGTATGAGATAATAAGTGTAAATGCTTAGCGTAATTTGTGTCATGTAGCAGGTACAAAATACACATTTGCTGTTAATTTCTCTTCTTCATTTCCTGAAAAGAGAAATTTTTTGAGGAAAACAAATGACTTTCTTTATGCATATTTTCTATAGGAGGTAAGAATATGAAAAATACATTTGTGAAAGTGTATATAAACACCTTATTTACATACATACATATTTTTTCCTAATTCTTGGTTTATCTTATTTTCCTCAAATGTGAACTCTACTTTTGTATTAATTTCAGGCTAGGCTTTTGCATTTGGCTTTATTTACTTGGCTGCCTTATATCTTAGTTGTGGCATGCAAAATGTTCAATCTTCATTGTGGCATGGAGGATCTTTAGTTGTGGCATGCGGGATCTTTTTTTTTTAGTTGCGGCATGCAGAATCTTTAGTTGCGGCATGTGGGATCTATTAATAGTTCCCTGACAAGGGATGGAACCCAGGCTCCCTGCGTTGGGAGCATGGAGTCTTAACCACTGGACCACCAGGAAAGTCTCCTGCTTGGCTTCATCTTAGCTTCTTGAAGGATTTGTTTCTAAAGTGAATAAGAATATATATTATTGTGTGAATATTTTGGGGTGGAGAACCTTAAGTCTTTGTACAGTGTTGGCTTTAGTTATGATAGTTCTCTTTTTAAAGCTGATCAGTATTTCCTTTTATTTTTTAGGAGCCCTTTGTAGTCTTCTAAAGCAGAACCCATCTGTTTTATTAAATCACCTCATTTGATTGAGAAAAAAGACCAACATATAGTCATTGAGTGATTATTATGTGCCAGGCACTAGGATTCAGTGACAAACAAGGTTCTTGGGCATTTTTCTTTTCATTTTCTAGGACATAATCTTTCAGTATTGATGTAACATATTGCTATCATCATATTACATGTGGTTCAAGCAAAACTTGTTCTTAAGATATAATAGAGATCTCTGAAGAAATGTCTTGGGATGTGCTATTTTATGCCAGAGCAAATCAATTCTAGGAAAAAAAGCTCTTAACTCTTGAGGAATCTATATTGTCTCCTATGTTTTATACAGGGAGTCTGTTGGGCAGTTAGTCAACTCCTCTGCTCAGAGTCAAATAAAAAACAGCTTTTTGCTTCCTGTGCCTTCCAACAGAAGGCATTCAACAAGTATTGATTGTATATATTTGGCCTTCTGTATCCATGGGTTCTGCATCTGCAGTTTTAACCAATCATAGATCAGCAACATTTGGGGGGAAAGAAATTCCAGAAAGTTCCAAAAAGCAAACATGAATTCACCTCATGCCATCAGCTATTTATATAGTGATTATATTGTAGTATTTATAGCTGTTTACATAGCATTCACATTGTATTGTGAATGTATTGTAAGTAATCTAGAGATGTGTTAAAGTGTAGAGGAGGACATGCTCAGGTTATATGCAAATACTGTGCCATTTTATATAAGGGAGTTGAGTATCCCTTGGGTTTTGGTATCTGTGAGAGGTCTTGAAACCAGCCACCTGCAGGTACCAAGAGAGGACTAAACTTTATGCCAATACTGTATTAAGCCACCCATTCTAGTATCCTTGCCTGGAGGATCCGTGGATAGAGGAGCCTGGCTGTAGGGTTGCACAGAGTTGGACATGACTGAAGCAACTTAGCACGTGCTTAAGCCCAGGGCTTACAGCAGCGAATGATGGTCAAAAATCACTGCCCTCGTGGTGCCCACTTGCTAGTGAGTAGTAAGATCATTGTATAAGTAGATGTGATCTTATGGCATTTTGTGATAAGTGTTGTAAGAGAAATGTAAACAAGGTAAGAGGGTGAGTGTTAGGCAGTTTAGAGAAGTCCTTTGAGCTAATAGTGTTTGAACAGAAATGGGAACGATGCAAAGGACCCCATGAATCTGTCTGAGGCATAAGTGCTGAGGAAGTAGTGTGTGTGGTGTGTTTAAGAAATAGGAATGAGATAGAACAGAGTGAACAATGTGGGGAAGAATAATAAAAAATAAGGAGAAGAGGTAGCCAGGGCCTAGATAATGTAGGGACTTTTAAGACTTGACTAAGTGTTTAGGTTTTATTCTGGATTTGATTGGAAGCTATTGAAAGGTTTTGAGTGGGGAGGTGACTTGGTCTAATATATACACTTTGAAAGGCAAGAGTGATGCAGTAGAGTGGTAAGTTATATGGCAGTTATAGTATTTGAGTCAAGAGATGGTTTGGAGTTGAACCTAAAGTGTGATCAAGAAGATGGGTTTAAGATATATTTTGAAGATAGTAGTGATGATAACCTGTATTGGATGTGTGGTCTGAGTAAAAGAGTAAGTCAAGAATGACTCCAAAGATGGCCTTAACAGTTGGATGCCAAGTACTGAGACGAGGAACACTGGCAGAAGCAAGTTACAGGAGTGCAGATGTTAAAAGAGTTTGGTTTGGATATATTGGCTTTGAGTTATCTATTAAATGTTTCCAGTGGAGATACATTGAGTAGGCAGTTGGATATATAAATCTTGAGGTTGGGATAAGTGTAAATTTGGGACTTGATCAGTGTAGAAATGCTTATTTACAGCCATGGGACTTCCTGAGATTACCTGGATAGTGAGTGCAAATAGAGAAGAGATGTTCTTGTATTGAGTTGTGGCGTATTCTTGACACTTAGTAAAATTGCCAGGGTTGAAAGAATATTTTGATACTGTAATTTTAGGAATAATACTTTCCTAACTAAGAAAACCTAGCAAGTAATAACTAGTCAAGACATAGAGACAAAAATAAAATGGTTGGGAAACAAATTGCCATTCTTTTACCTGTTAAATAGCTCTTTGTGTTGCAGAGCTCAGAACACTCACTTTATGTGAAATTAAGGGCAAGAATGCCTGTTTCTACTTGATTACTCTGAAAAGATGGCCAGAATGGTTATTAGTTTCCTAGATGTCCATTGTGAGAGGCAACATAAGGTTAAACAAACAAGTACAAGTTTATAAAATAATGAATGAGGTATCAAAAGATGTTAAGGTTCTTACTCATTAATATGATACCCCTTTCTAGCTTTGAAAACTTACAGAGTTAGAGTGAGATCAAGCGGTCTGCTAATTTCTTATTTAACTTGTCATTGAGCATTGTTAGACCTTCCTTTTTTTTTTTTTTAGACCTTCCTTTTAAGAAGCTGGTTTTTCATCTGTGAACTTAGTCAACATCCTAGAATACATATATGTAACTATTAGGGGCTTAATACCATTTAGGTTGACTTACTGCATTTTGCAGGTTTTTCTGGATGTGGGTGAGGATCTATTTAAATGTATTTGAGGTGTCAGAAATTGGAAGGAATAGAAATAAAAGGTGATAAAAGCAATCACAGTCTATAGATTTTGTTGTTGATAATTTGAAAACCTATCAGAAATCCTCTTAGCTAATGCATGAAACATATTCTCTTGCTTGAGCATATGACTTCACACTTGCCAATCTACCTCTACCATTAGGAAAATGAAGGGCCCATCTGTTGAATTGGCACTATGCCTAAAAGACTGCTAGTGTTGGACTCTGTCAGTTCAGGAAAAGGTATTAATTCCAGAACATTGAGGGGAAACTTTTCTAGTAACAACATATTCCCTAGGGTTTATTTGATTGCTTGTTGGCTGTCTTATAGAAAGCACCTGAGAATTAAGGATCCATAATTTCTTTTTTCCTAAGTCAGAAACATCATTTGTATGTATTTGAGACCCAATTCTCTTCCATATAAATGGCATCCTTAAGAAACATTACCAAAAATTTCCAGATAGTTAGAAGCATTCTTATTAAGTAGAATTGAGATGTTTAAAAAAGTAGTATGATTTGGGATTCAGATAAGCCCCAAAAAACATTTCTAGGTGAATCCGTTCCACACAAATCCGGAAACTGTACTTACTGAGACTTAGAACTAGGTGATTAAAAATGGTGACCTCCAAGTTTCATGGGCATCCATTTTGTACCTTACCTGCGAAGCTGGCCTTAAAAACAGAGGATCATAACTCTCTTGGTGGTGGTGGTGATGGTGGTAGTGGTCATGGACCCCATTTAGAGCGTAATGAAACCTTTCTAACCTTTCCCCAAAAGTGCACATAGGCACATAAGATTTTTGGCATGTAATTTTGGGGGGTTCTTGTGCAATTTTAATTGTAGGCCATTATACTTTGTTTCATAAGAATCTTAATTATGAATTGTTATGTAACAATAGTTGCATTCTTTGCCTGTTCTTTCAATAGGGATTGCATTTAAAGATGGAAATAAACTCATATGGTATCATGGTTGGATGGTGGTTTAAGTAAATCTTTGCCGGACTGTCTGTTATCTGTCCACTTTCCTTTTCTCGTCACCATTTTGGTAATGCAATAATTTCTGAAGAATGACTAGTTAAAGCAACATGCCAGTGTTAGAATGGCAGGCTAGATTTAAGAAAAGCAAGTGTCCAAAATTGGTAAAATGGCAGCAAAGTGATAACCATCTATCTGTGCCCTACCCTGGATGGCTTCCACCTAAGTTCCCTAGCTATATCCCACACACTCTGAAATGCATGCAGTTTCTGAATCCAGACCTGACCGTGTGCCTTGACAGGACATACTCTTTAGCACTGTTAGGATCCTGCCTACTTCTTCAGTTTTGTGTCTCATTGGGCCTCTTACCCTTGTGCTTCAGCTGTTTGGAACTGTCAGTCATTCCCACACACAATTCGTTTATATCTTCATGACTTTCATGTTCCTCCCAGTGCCTGGCTGCTTAGAGAACACCTACCCAACTTCTGAGACAAAGTTCAAGTTGATGCTCTGAAGCTTTACCTGGCCATCTCCCCTCTTTTGGTGAACAGTATGCACTCCTTTCTCTTTGGCATATACCTAGGAGTGGAATTGCTGGGCCACAGGGTAAGCATATTTTTATTTTTAGTAAATACAGTCAAACAGTTTTCCAAGTTTTATTGTATGACTTTATGACTTTATCAGGCTCGACATCTTCCCCAGTTTTTAGTGTTGCCATTCTTTTTAATTTTAGCCATTTTGGTGGGTAATAGTATTTCATTGGTATTGCTTTGCATTTCACTGGTGAGGTTGAGCATCTTTTCATGTGTGTGTTGGACATTTGGGCATCCTCTTGTGAAGTCCTGCTCTTAATATATATTCTGAATGCAATTCCTTTCTCAGATCTGTGCATTGCAAATATCATCCCATGTGTGGCTTCCGTTTTCACCCTCTTGGTGGTGTCTTTTGATGAACAAAAGTTCTTATTTTTCGTAAAGTCCAATTTGTTTTCTTTTTCTGTTCTAGATTGAAGAAGCATATAGTTGCGGGTAGAAGGAAATGGAGAATTACTTAATAGGCATAAAGTTTCAGTCAAGCAAGATGAATAAACTCTAGAGATTTATTGTACAGATTGTACATATAGTCAATAATAGTGTACACTTAAAAATTTGATAGATCTCATATTGTGTTCTTACCACAATAAGACAAAATAAAAGATAAAAGAGGTGTGTTCTTGGTGGTAGTCTTGAATGGAAACAAAAAGGAAAGGATTATATTAAGAAAGTAGCACTTCAGAAATTTCCCTAAAGGTCCAGTGGTTAAGACTGTGCTTCCAGTGTGCAAGGTGCAGATTCAATCCCTGGTTGGGAAGTAGGATCTCACATGCCTTGTGACAGAGCCAAAAAAAGAAAATAGCTAGTTGGTATTAAGATAATAGAGTTAGAAAGTCCATCCAAAAGCTACAGGGTTAGATTTCTCGATTTTCTGTTTATATGAACAAGACCTGAGAGGTGTGTGCGTATGGTAGTGATGGTGGTGGTTTAGTTGCTAAGTCGTGTCTGACTCTTGGCAACCCTGTGGACTGTAGCCTGCCAGGCTTCTCTGTCCATGGGTTTTTCCAGGCAAGAATACTATATATGGTAGCTATGTATATTTCAGTATATTTCAAATTTTTAAAAAATATGTTTTTGTTGGATTTGTGCTTAATTATAAAACTAATAAACTCTGTAATAGGTCAAGGAAAAAATATTTTTAAGTAATTTTTTTCCCTGTTTACTTTCAAACCTTTTTCCCTAAAGGTAACCAGTGCTATCAATTGGTGTATAATCATCCATTCATATTTGTTTCTTTGTGCATACAAATACATATGTTTTTTTTCTACCCTTTACAAATATGAGATCATGCTTGCATTTTTACTTAAAAATAGCATATGTGGCTGTATATTTGTGTGTGTGTGTGTGTGTGTTTAACTGTGTGTGGCACATCAAGGACTGCTGTAATAGCCTTTCATTGGTGCTTTTATTTTTCTGTGATAGAAAATACTACTTTCCAAACTGATGGTGGCCACTAGTGTCCCTTTCCCACCTTGCCAGTATTAGTTGATATCAGTCTTAAATTTCAACCAAAGTAATGAGTGAAAAATCCCTTGTCTTAGTTCACATCTGCCTGAGTACCAATGAGGTAGGTCATCTTTTGATGTCAGTTGTTTGTGCATATCTCCTGTATATCTTTTCTTTTGTTTTAGCTTGTAGAGATAACTTTGTGTGTTAGAGATATTAATCCTTTTTCATATTTTTATATCTTCTCCCAATTTGTCTTTGATTTTATTTACATTTTATGTTACAGGTATATAATGCTTTTATATAATCAAATCTGTCCGTATTTTCCTTTGTGGTTTCTAGTTTCCTGATTTGCTTTAAGGTTTCACAACCATAGGCTGCAGAAATAGTCACACTCTTCAAGTACTTTTATTTTTACATATAACTCTTAAATGTATGAGGAAATTATTCTTGTGTTTAAAGTGAGGAATGGATCTTTGTTTTCTCCAAATGGATAGCTAATTAAGTCAACATGCAGCAAACGTATATCAAATAAAGTAACTTCTTGCCATATTGAAATGTTAACTCGGAAAGATTTTTTACAGGGACTTCCTGGTGGTTCAGTGGCTAAGACTCCACACTCCCAATGCAAGGGGCCTAGATTTGATCACTGGTCAAGGAATTAGATCGCACAGGTCACAGCTAAAGAACCTACATGCTGCAACAAAAATTGAAGATCCTGTGTGCTGCAACTAAGATCCGTTGCAACCAAAAAATAAATGTTCTATATGAGCCTGTAAATTTTTTTTTTTTTAAGTTTTTACAGGATCGCCACTAGTGTATTGTTTTTATGCAAAGCAGGAAGGGAATCCCTTCCATAAGACCCTTTATTTTGATCTGCCAGAAAAATGTTAATTAAGCTTTATTGAGGTATAATTTATTGAGGTACTGTATAATTCACTAATTTGAAACACACAATTCAGTGATTTAGTATATTCACATAGTTCTACACCCATCTCCACTATCTATTTAAGAACATTCATCTTGGTACCCACTAGCAGTCTCTTTCCAGTGCAGGTATTCCCCATTTACCCTAGCCCTAATTACCAGGGCTGTCAGTCCACTAATCTGCTTTCTTTCTGTATGGATTTGTTTTTTTTGGACATTTCATACAAATGGAACGTACAGTGTTTCCTGTTGCTGGCTTCCTTCATTTAACACAGTGTTTTCAAACTTGATCTATGTTATAACAGGGATCAGTACATCTGGCCTTCAGTATCCTTGGGTTTCACATCCTCACATTCAACTAACTGTGGATTGAAAATGGGCGGGAAAAAGTCCAGAAAGTTCCAAAAACCAGAATTTGAATTTTCTGCATGCAGCTATTTACACAGCATTCACGATATATTTACAACTATTTATATAGCACTTACTCTGTGTAAGGAATGAGAAGCAATTTAGAGGTGATTTAAATGCATGTAGGTTATATGAAAATACTTTGCCATTTTATATAAAGGGCATCAGTATCTTTGGATTTTGGTATCTGGGGGGGAGGTTTGAAGCCAATCCTCTACCTATACTGAGGGATGACTGTATGCTATTTTTTAGATGAATAACATTTCATTGTATGGATAATGTTGCTGTGAACAGTTATGTAGAAGTTTTTGTGTAGATAAATATTTTCATTTCTCTTTGGCACACACACACACCACACACACACACACACACTCACACTCTTTGGCACACACACCACACACACACACACCCACACACACATACATACACACACACACACCCACACCCACACACACACACACACACACACACACCCACACACACCCACACACACACACATACATACACACCTAAGAGTGAAATTGCAAGGTTATGTGGTAACTCTGTTTAGCCTTTTGAGTAACTGCCAGACTGTTTTCCAAAGCCACTGCACCATTTTACATTCCAACTCCAATTTTTCCACAGAAAAGTTTTATGAAAAACAAATGTAAGATATTTACAAAGTAAATGGTGCCCTCTTGGAAGTGACTCTTGTTTAGTGTATAACCAAGTGGATTGGCCCTAAATTGACAGCCTTTAATCCTGGTCAAAGTGTAATAATTCGTTAATGAGCAAATCTTTCTGATGTTAACTGGTACTGCCCTCCTGTTGCTATTCTAGAATTCCCTAGGGATAGAGATCACTGTCCCTGCACATTCCTTGCAATCATGGACCCATCTCTCCTTTCTTAAAAACAGAATAGAAGTTATATATATTTGAACTTTGTTAACTTTATTAGGAAGAACTAAAGTAAGCTTTGATTAGATTATCTTCCTGACAGGCAGTTGATGAGTATAATTTTTTCCTCAGGATTAGCTTTGGGAATTCTTTCTGTGTGTATTTTACTTTTGTGGCTTACTAATTATAATTTACATCTGCTATTTCACTTTCCTGTTCTAAGTTTCTGCAGTAATTTGTTGGTATAATATAGTATTTCTTTGGTCATGAGAGACATTCTTTCCTCCCCGCTTAATGTTTCTGAAATTAGGAAATAACACAGCTGATAATTACATTTAATGTGGTAGTAGTTTATAAAAAATTTTCCCCTAGAAATGTGGTCATTGATTCGTGAAACCTCTTAGAATCAGTAGCATCTTGGAATTTAAGAAATATCTACAGTACATAAATATAAAAATAGCTAGATTTATTGCTGAATTGTACTGTGTTAGGAATTGCTGGTGATTGTCCCTGTCTTTTAAATGAAGGGTTGTTCTGTAGTTGAGTAAAAAAGCTTAGTTTGTCCAGCTTTGTAGTTTATCTTGTGTAAATCATTTAGGAACACAGTTCAAATTTTGTTGGTATCTTCATGAAGATATTTTAGTTCTTTATGATTTCAGTGACTTATGAAATGTTCGTGATTCAGTGGTTTAATGTAAAATATCTTAAACCAATTAGGACACTGCTTATGCTTTTACTGGTAATATACATAGTGCTTAATTTTAGTTGTTAAAACAGTGTGAGAAGATTGAATAGTGTCTAAAGACAATTAAAATACCAATTCTTTAGTATTTTGATTTTCATTTTATCTATTTTCTGTATACATGATTAAAATACAGTAATATGCACATTTGCTTATTCAGTCACTAGGTGTTTATTGAATATCTTTATGGTCCAGGCACTTTACTAAGGATAAAGCAGTGATAAGGCAGACAGGATTCTTATTATTATGAAGCAAATGGTCTCATGTAGAATATGGATATTAAGCATGTAGCTTACTAGTATAAGTTGCTACAGGACTTACAATATGCTATATGACCCTCTAAAAGGGAGATCCCCCCGGTCTAGAGGTTTAGGAAGTGTCTGCCTGATGAACTGACCTTTAAGCTGAGATGGAAAGGATGAGTGGTAGTCGACCTAGAAGGGAGTGGAAGAGAGTTCTAGGCAGAGAGAACTATGTGTCCTTCTAGAGGGAGGAAGACAGAGACATTTGGGAAACTGAAAAGTTCTTAGAACACTTATAACTGTTTCTATGTCGTACATATATTACTGCTTTCGAGGGGTTTTATTTGCTCCTGCTCTGCTCACAGAAGAATGAGAACTGATGTGGTTAGAGTTAGGTAGAGGAAGATAATAATAACAAAAAAGTAAACACTGTGTGTGTTAGAAGTACTTTTGTAAGTACTTCTCATAGACTAATTCATTGAACCCGAAAAACAGTTTCTGTTCACAGATGAGACAACAAGGCATGGAGTGCCTTGCCCAAAATTAATCTACTAGAACCTGGGATCTGAGCCTGTGCATTCTGGATCCAGTTTGTGTCCTTAAATACTGTACCATATTGAAAATCTAAGTTATAAATTATGTTTAGGATTAGGGACTTTTATATCCAAAGGTCAACATGAAAACTTCAAAGATTTTAAGCTGAGAAATGACATAATTAGATTATTTTTAGAAATCTTTCTGACTGTATCTTGGGGAAAAGACTAATGGAGAGCAAGATGAATATACAAAGAAGTTAGAAAGCCAGTATTATATTTTGGGTCAGAATTTTTTTTTGGACAAGTCAGTGGCAGTGGAATTAGAATTATATGTAGTCAAAAATTATTTATATGGTTTTCACAAGTTTTAGTTGTTAGGTTGAGGAGTCAAGGATGATCTCCACGTTTCTGGTAGTACTGTGATTACTTAGCGATTGTGATATATTCTAAAAAATATTACGGTCATCTATAAGAATTTTAAAGAGCATGAAACCCAAGACAGATTAAAATGCATGATGAACTATAAATTTGTAAAAGCCTCATATAGTTAATTTGTATCTGGTTTTGAATGTTGAGATATAAAGTAATGATTACAGTCTCTTAACTGTTTAGTAAAGACCACAGAGGAACATGAAAATTTATTATAGATGAGTCAAGCAAGATTTTACTTATTTTAAGCTAAAAATCTGCAAACATTGTTTAGTATACACTGTGGTAATTTTAAATGTGTACATATCTAAAAAGGGAAAAGAATATTGTTTTTACGTATTAAGGAAAGTTAATAAGATAAATTACTTTTCTTACCAAGTTAAAACAAAAACTTATAAAATGCCTTTTACTTTATATTCATATGTTATAGTAGCTTCCCTGATGGCTCACTTCGTAAAGAGTTTGCCTGTAATACAGGAAACTGAGGTTCGATCCCTGGATCAGGAAGATCCCCTGGAGAAGGAAATGGCAATCCGCTCTAGTATTCTTGCCTGGGAAATCCCATGGACAGAGGAGCCTGGCTGGCTACAGTCCAAAGGGTCATAAGAGTTGGACATGACTTAGTGACTAAACCACTACCACTGTATATATCAAGTACATATAATTTTATCTGCCTGCTTGATCTTTCTATGTAAATGTTTCACAGGCATCTAAGATTTAAGATATTTATTACTGAACTCTTGATCTCAAGTTTCTCATCCTGGCAAACAGTTTATAGAATGTTAGCCCCATGAGGGCAGGATTTTTGTTATGTTTTTTGCAAGGTTATACAAATTTTTGTTACATAGTGAGCACTTAGTAAATATTTGTTGAAGGAGTGTCTAAATGATATACCACCATAGAATTCTCTAGTTGCTTAAGTCTTCATATTTCCTTTCCCTCTCCTCCTCCTCCTTATTGACAAATCATTTCAGTTATATCTCTAAAATATCTCTTAATTCATAAATTTTAAAAAAGTTTTCAGTGCTACTGCCTTAATATGTCAATTTTATGATTGTTATTTCATAATCAACTCTTGCTGTCTTTCTAATTATTCTTCCATAGCAACCAGAGGCGTTTTCTTACAATGTAAATTGTATCTTGTTACTCCCTACTCAGAGCCTTTCTTTGCATTCCATATCTTTCACGCAGACTAAAGAGGCCTTCTGCAAGCTATTTTTACTTATCTTTCCATTTTCGTTTTGTACTGTTCTCCCTTTGGTTTACCTTTACAATATCAGGGAGTTTTTACACACACCATTCCCCTATTTTTGGATTATTTTCACCTCCATATTTTGCCTGGCTAATCCCTGCTCATACTGGGTCTCAGTTTATAGTTACATGTTTTTCTAAGATGTATTTCCCGTCCTTCCAAGTTTCCTTGATAATACTACTTCAAATAGTAGTACCTTCATGTTTATTAGAAGTTAAATACATTTATATGATTAGTCATTCATTGGTCTTCACCTCTAAAATTTAAGGTTCATGACACCAAGGACCATATTTGTATTACTTATGACTATCTACTGTAGATGTCACAATCCTCAAAACACGTTTAGAGACTCTGAAAATATTTATTGAATGGATGAAGGATTTATTGAGATTAAGAATTATGAATCCATAAAGGAAATGATAGAATGGTTAGAGAGGTAGTTGGAGAGCCAGTAGAATGTGTGATCATAACAGCCAGATGAGAGTTTCAAATAGCAAATGTAGCAGAGAGGAGTGATAAGATCAGGACTAAACATGATCTTTGAAGAAGGAAATGGCAACCCATTCCAGTATTCCTGCCTGGAGAATTCTGTGGACAGAGGAGCTTGACAGGCTGTGGTCCATGCGGTCGCCAAGAGTCGGACACGACTAAGTGACTTAACATTAAACATGATCTTTGGGAGGCAGTATAACATAGTGTTTAAGTTGAGCCAGACAGACCTAGACTCTACCTTTTAATGACTATTAACAAAGAGTCGGATACAACTGAAGTGACTTAGCACACAAACAGGCACACCTGTTTTTTCATCTCTTAAAAAGAGGGTAATAATAGTAACTGCCTCATAGTTGATTGTGAGGCTTAAATAAAATAATCTATATAAAACTTATAGCATAGCGCTTTGCATGTATTGAGAGTTTGGTGAAATTTAGGTATTTTTATTATTTTTAAATTGCTAATGCTAAGCCCACTGTAAGGACTCAATATTTGTAGTACTTAGAAAATATTTTTAGTACTGAGAAAATATATATAGCTGACCCTTGAACAAAATGGGGATTAGGGGCCTACCCCTCCAAGTGGTCAAAAATCCACGGAGTTGGCACTTTGTATATGCAGTTCCTCCACATCTGTGGATTCAGCCAACTGTAAATCACATTTATAGTTGTATACTGTACTGTAGTATATACTGTTGAAAAAAATCTTTAAGTAGACCTGTGCAGTTCAAACTCTTGTTTAAGGGTCACCTGTAATTAGTAATTTTCTAAAAACTTTGTTCACAGATAAAATGATCTGGGAAAAGGAACTTCATGCATATATTTAATGTTGTTTCTTCTTGAATTTGGGCTAGACGTTTTTGGATTGTTTCAGTGGTGTGAAAATGTAAACCCCAACGTTGCATATTAGATGAATGTTGAATTTGCCTCTTTGAGCATGAATGAAGACATTCTAGCATTCTTAGTTCTCTGTTTCTTCTTGAAACTGTGTTTTAAATTGAATATATTATAGTAAGAACCAAAATAAATTGTGTAACAATATGGAATCCTTGCCCTGAGATGGAAAACCTAGGTTGTATAGATACATCTTTCCAAAAGCTGAAAAAATATCATTCACAAAGAACATTGCTTTAAAAGTTCAAAAACAACATTCTGGCAGCTGTTGTAGGGACTGCTTTTCAAGCAGTTTACGTTTAGCAGATAAAAAGCATTCTTTGTTGTGAAGTATCTTCAGAACTTGGATTTGTTTTTACTAGACACACTTATATTTGGTATGTGGAGTTTGCCAGTCATGATTTTCCAGTCTTCCTAAATGGATTCACAAAATATGCCCTTAGGATTTTCTTTTTTCCTCCTTGATGAAGTTAAGGAAACATAATATCTCTCTATTCTTACATACATTTCTAGGGTAGTGGTCAGTATTTTCAAATTAAATTTCTTTTCCATTTATTGCTGTTCTGTTAATAACACCAGTTATTATGTCACTTGGTTTCAGTTTTTTCTGTTTTTAAAATGAACAGAGTCATGTTCTCCAAACCCTTCTCTGGAATGTTTTGGAAATAAGTGCTGGTAAAAAATGCTTTTGAGTTCTTTGGAAGAAATACAGGAATTCTACTTTATATTTGTAAATGTACGTTAAAACTTCTGGTATTCTTTCATTATGAAAATTAAAAAATATTGGGAAATTTAAAAATGTGTATACTTTTGAGTAGTGAGTGTAAAAGCAGTTGTTTTTGAATAACTTATTATTTATTTTTATTTCTAAAAGAATTTCTTTTTATAACTAACAGTAAGATATTTGGCAGGCCCATCAGTTCACCATTAGTAACACGAAACCCTGGATTGGCATTAGAATTTAAAGAAATAAGAAAGAAAGAGGAGGGGAAAGAATAGAAAAGGAACAAGTTGAAGCCAATAAGATGTAACCCACATAAGGCATGGAATTAATTGAAATATTTATTGAACACTACCTATGTGCCAGGTACTGTTGTTGATGCTGGAATACTCCATTGAACTAAACTGACAAAAATCTATTTCCATGTGGACTTTACATTCCAAAGGAAGGGTGTAGACAATAAATAAATACATTGTACACCAAATGGTGAGAAAAGCGCAGGAGAAATAAAACAGGATAGAGTGTGAGAAGATGTGGGCTGGGTGTTTTCTGTTTTATAGGCAAAGACATAATAGAAATGACAGTGCAAATCATTCAGTGATCTGGGGAAAGGGTGTTCTGGTCAGGTAGAATAAGTGTAAAGACCCTGAGTTA
This sequence comes from Cervus elaphus, assembly GCF_910594005.1. Lineage (NCBI taxonomy): Eukaryota > Metazoa > Chordata > Mammalia > Artiodactyla > Cervidae > Cervus > Cervus elaphus. The sequence continues at coordinate 38,262,585 of NC_057834.1, forward strand.
GGAGTATTTTGTCTTTGAAAAACAGAAGAATTACTTGTGTCCCCACCTCCTTGGAATTAAACAGGAAAATTGATAGGAGAAGAGGGAGTAGAGGAAGAGAAGTAGAGGAGATTGTAGGGCATTTAGACCATTGTGAGGACTCAAAGCTTTTGCTTAGAGTGAGATGGGAAGTCATTGAAAGGATTTTTCAGTGGAGGAGTGGCATGGTATGATACAGCCTTTAAAGGGATTACTATGCTGTTGAAAAGGCTCTAAAGAGATAGAAAGGCTGAAGCAAGGAGCCAGTTAGGATGTTACTGAATAGTCCAGGTCCGATATTATCAGTTGGATTTGATACGTAGCTGTTGAATTAGTGAGAAATAGGTTCTGCATGTATTTTGAAGGTGGTGGTGGTGGTGGTTTAGTCACTAAGTCGTGTCCAACTCTTGTGACCTCATGGACTGTAGCCTGCCAGGCTCCTCTGTCCATGGGGATTCTCCAGGCAAGAATACTGAAGTGGGTCACCATTTCCTTCTCCAGGGAATTTGAAGGTAAAGTAGGCTTTTCTGACCAAGTGGACATATGGGGCATTTAAAAAAAGAAGGAATCACAGATGATTAAAGTTTTTTGGTCTTAATATTTCTGGTTGGAGTTGCATTTATTGAGATGAGTAAACCTGTGGGAAGAGCAGATTTGAGGGGCTCAGAAAAGGCAAATTGACTTTGAACGTGTTAAGCTTGAAGTGCCTAATTATTAATTATATAGTCAGTGTGTCAAGTAGCATTTAGATAATATGCATTTAGAGTTCCAGAAGGAGTCTCAGCTGGTCTCTATCTGAAGATAGAAATTTTTGAATCATCCATGTTACATGGAATTTAAATTTAAAAGACTGGGTTTCCCTGGTGCCTCAATGATAAAGAATCCCTCTACAACACAGGAGACACGGATTAGATCGCTGAGTCAGGAAGATCCCCTGGAGAAGGAAATGGCAACCCTCTACAGTATTCTTGCCTGGGAAATCCCATGGACAGAGGAGCCTGGAAGGCTATAGTCCATCAGATGGAAAGAGTCAGGCATGACTTACTGACTAAACCACTACCACCAAATTCAGTAGACTGAATCTGGTGATTTAAGAAGTGAATGTAAACAGAAAAGAAAAGGCATACCCTGGGCCACTCCAGTGTTTAGAGTTAAGGGAGAAAAGGAAGAACTGACAGCAAAGACTCCTTAATCACACACTTTATTAATTGTGCATTAAAGTATATGCCTGTTCACAGATATTGTGGTAATTAAGACCAAAATGGATTCAGATCAGGTCAGGTCATATTTTCTCACTTAGAGTATTATGAAAAAACTTTTAATTTTTTCAGAGTTCTGAATTTCAGAATGTGAACACATCATTAACACAGATATTAAGAGGAGGTGGCAAGAATACACAGAAGAACTGTACAAAAAAGATCTTCACGACCCAGATAATCACGATGACGTGATCACTCACCTAGAGCCAGACATCCTGGAATGTGAAGTCAAGTGGGCCTTAGGAAGCATCACTACAAGCAAAGCTAGTGGAGGTGATGGAATTCCAGTTGAGCTATTTCAAATCCTAAAAGATGATGTTGTGAAAGGCTGCTCTCAGTATGCCAGCAGATTTGGAAAACTCAGCAGTGGCCACAGGACTGGAAAAGGTCAGTTTTCATTTCAATCCCAAAGAAAGGCAATGCCACAGAATGTTCAAACTACAGCACAATTGCAGTCATCTCACACGCTAGTAAAGTAATGCTCAAAATTCTCCAAGCCAGGCTTCAGCAGTATGTGAATTGTGAACTTCCAGATGTTCCAGCTGGTTTCAGAAAAGTCAGAGGAACCAGCGGTCAAATTTCCAACATCTGCTGGATCATCGAAAAAGCAAGAGAGTTCCAGAGAAACATCTATTTCTGCTTTATTGACTACGCCAAAGCCTTTGACTGTGTGGATCACAATAAACTGTGGAAAATCTTGAAGAGATGGAAATGCCAGACCACCTGACCTGCCTCTTGAGAAATCTGTATGCAGGTCAGGAAGCAACAGTTAGAACTGGACATGGAACAACAGACTGGTTCCAAATAGGAAAAGGAGTACGTCATGGCTGTATATTGTCACTGAGCTTATTTAACTTATATGCAGAGTACATCATGGGAAACGCTGGGCTAGATGAAGCACAAGCTAAAATTAGATTGCTGGGAGAAATATCAATAACCTCAATTATGCAGATGACACCACCCTTAGGGCAGAAAGTGAAGAAGAACTAAAGAACCTCTTGATGAAAGTGAAAGAGGAGAGTGAAAAAACTGGCTTAAAGCTCAACATTCAGAAAACTAACATCATGGCATCCGGTCCCATCACTTCATGGCAAATAGATGGGGAAACAGTGGCTGATTTAATTTTTCTGGGCTCCAAAATCACTGCAGATGGTGATTGCAGCCATGAAATTAAAAGACTCTTACTCCTTGGAAGGAAAGTTATGACCAACCTAGACAGCATGTTAAAAAGCAGAGACATTACTTTTTTAACAAAGGTCCATCTAGTCAAGACTATGGTTTTTCCAGTGGTCATGTATGAATGTGAGAGTTGGACTATAAGGAAAGCTGAGCGCCGAAGAATTGATGCTTTCGAACTGTGGTGTTGGAGAAGACCCTTAAGAGTCCCTTGCAAGGAGATCTAACCAGTCCATCCTAAAGGAGATCAGTCTGGGTGTTCATTGGAAGGACTGATGCTGAAACTGAAACTCCAATACTTTGGCCACCTGATGCGAAGAGCTGACTCATTTGAAAAGACCCTGATGCTGGGAGGGATTGGGGACAGGAGGAGAAGGGAACAACAGAGGATGAGATGGTTGGATGGCACCACCAACTCAATGGAGATGAGTTTGAGTAGACTCCGGGAGTTGGTGATGGACAGGGAGGCTTGGCGTGCTGTGGTCCATGGGGTCACAAAGAGTTGGACATGACTGAGCGACTGAACTGAACACATCATGGAAAAAATAGAAAGCACACGGCACTGAAGAGAAGTGAACACGTTATGTTAGGGACAGTAAAAAAACCAAAAAGCAGAATTGACTAAATCATAGAGGGTGTGTTTTAGGAAGTAAGAATAGACAAGTTTGAATAGTTAGAGCCAGATTATGAAGAGCCTTAAATGCCATTGTGAAGTGTTAATATATGAAATAGTAGACAGCAAGAATTGTCATATGTAAATGTCTTGAAAATTACTCTTTCACCTGTTTGTGTGAATGAATAGAATAGGAACACACTTCATTCAGTTGCCAGTATTTGTTGAGTAACTACTTAAAATGCTGCTAGTACTACTAATAAAATTGTTGGCACCTTCTATTGAGCCTTGCTATAATAGGCCAGTCATTGGGCTATGCATTCTGTTTACATTTCTTGTGTGTGTTTTAAAAGTTATATCATACGATATTTGCTTTGAAAGTCCTACAATCTCATTGGAAAGAAAAGTCTTAAGGCACACAGTTTAAACTATAAAATATTTTACTTCATGTGCTAAATCACTTCAATTGTGTCCAACTCTTTGCGACCCTGTGGACTGTAGCCCACCAGGCTCCTCTCTTCATGGGATTTTCCAGGCAAGGATACTGGAATGGGTTGCCATGCCCTCCTCCTGGGGATCTTTCAAACCCTGGGATCTAGCCTGGGTTTGTTTCCTGCTTTGGCAGGCAGGTTCTCTACCAGTCACACCACTTGGGGAGCCCATTCTACTTCATAAATAGAACTTTCTAAGGGATGTGAAGTGAAAGTCACTCACTCGTGTCTGACTCCTTGTGACCCCATGGACTGTAGTCTGCTAGGCTCCTCTGTCCATGGAATTCTCCAGCACAGAACACTGGAGTGAGTAGCCATTCCCTTCTTCCCAACCCAGGGATCGAACCCAGGTTTCTCTCATTGCAGATTGATTTTTTACCATCTGAGCCACCAGGGAAGCCCCTTCTAAGGGATAGGATGTTCTTTTTTTCCCCCAGATGCAAGTTTTGGATCATATATTCAGATACATGCTTGAAAGAAAAACTAGTTTGTCAGTCCTCAAGAATAGTGAATTACTTTGGTTTTATATTCAGTAGTCATTAGATTATATAGTAATATGGTTTCTTGAGAGTCTTTTTTTTAAAAGGGGTTGCCATGTGTAGATTATTCAGATTCTCTGGTAAGGTGTACCAGCTATTGTAAAACAATAAATCTGCATTCTGGGTTTTTTGTTTTTTTGCATTCTTGTTTTAAAATATTTTATGGATTTGGGAGATTGAATTATAACAACTGACTGTTTGCTATTAGGAAAACTTTTGAAAATATACTCCTGGATTTTAGAATTTTTATAGTAGTTGTTCTAAATAATTTATACAGTTATTTAATGTTTGTCTTTCTCACTAGGTATAATGCTTATAAATTTAGGAACTGGATTTGTTTTTTCCAATACTTTAATTTCCAGGGTGTTGCCCAGTGCCTGGCGTATGACAGTTGTTTAGAAATAGTTTTTAAGGAATGAATTCATGTGTATATGGATTCAGAGTTGAATAGTAAACCAGCATTAGAGATAATTCCAGCCCAAGAATCTAACCTGGAAAACTTACCACTTCTTAATTAATAAGATTGGAGTGCTGAAACTAGCCCAAAATATGATTCTTTACCTTGAATGAAATTGATTTTAACTAAAATGTAAGAAATATATTCCTTTGAAACTGAGGCATGTTGAAATATATATTATTTTTATCTTAGACTGTGTTTGCTTGACTGTCAGTTGCAAAAGCTTGTTGGTTGAATTTTAACAGTGGTTCTTAAACATTGATTTGCACCATACTATTGCAGCTTGTTTATAATATCTGGAGAATAATAGATGTATTCTGAAATATAAATTTATTTATAACTAAGGGAATTTAACCATTTTGAACTGCATTTTGATCCGTTTTAACTGCAATTTTGGGTTCTTCCTGTTGTTCTTATCTCCTCTCTATACCCATTTCTTGTGTTAATCAATAATTGCCTCTGTTCTGATAAATTTTTGTTATGGTCTATCCTGCAGAGAAAGAGATGCTGGTTGCAAGTTTTGGAGAACCCTGTTTTTTATGGAACTCAATTCTATAAAATTTTCAAAAGATTCCTTGGCAATAACATACACTTGTGATGGACCTTAGAAATACTGCTATGTTAGGATTGGGTTCTGATTCCGAAGGATTTTCAAGAAAGAGTCCCTCTGTCATCAGTACGGGCACACTGGTCAGCAAGAGAGAAGTAGAGCTAGAGAACAACACAAAGGAAGAAGAAGACCTTCGCAAGTGGAATCGGGAAAGAAACATTGAAGCAGGGAAGGATGATGGTTTAACTGATGCACAGCAACAGTTTTCAGTGAAAGAAACAAACTTTACAGAAGGAAATTTAAAATTGAAAATTGGCCTTCAGGCTAAGAGAACTAAAAAACCTCCAAAGAACTTGGAGAACTATGTATGTCGACCTGCCATAAAAACAACTATCAAGCACCCAAGGAAAGCACTTAAAAGTGGGAAGATGACAGATGAAAAGAATGAACACTGTCCTTCAAAACGGGTAAGTAGAAGTCCTGACAATATATGATCATTAACACTATTTGGACTGATACTAATTTTTATTGAATCTACGTACATATTTCAGGAATTTTTATTTTAATCTTTATGTTATTTCTACATAGTCTATTTTGGGAGCCTCAAACAGATTTTGAGGCTTGTAAGAGATGCAGGTCATAGTATAACTATGCATGTATTTGAATTTGTAAAATTATGGCAAATATTTTAAATGGGTATATCCAGATTGCTGCTCCTACATGGCCAAGTGAAAGGAATATTGAATTTTTAGTTAGAAAACCTAGACTTGAATCTTGCCCTCATACTTACTAACAATATGATGATAGACAAATTATTAATAATAGAGAAGAAACTGACACTCAAAGATACTAAATGATTATACCACCTACCTTTCAGGATGGTTCTATTCTTGCTGACCTCGAGAATTTTCTAAAGATGAATTCGAAAAGTTTTTTATCTGGACCTTTTTATGTGAAACAGTGTTAGAGCTTGTTTTGCACAGCTGATTTTTAAAGGGCTTCATGATGATTGTCTTTAGTAATCTTTCTATAATATTTTTTAAAATAGTGCTAATGATGAGGTTTTGTACCAAAAAGATTGCACCCACAATATGTACTTATTTTTAATGTTTAAGTAGTTTATATCCTGCTTATATTGTTTATAGCAGAATATGGTTTTTGGTTCCTGAGGAAAGCTGTCTGTATACTCACAAAATTGTTGGTAATGAGTATGTGCTTATTCTTCCAACAGTTACTTTAACATAGCATGTTGACTATGTTACTACCCTCTAAATTAGTTCTTCATAAATAATGGGAAGAGCATGAATTACGGAGTCAGAAACAAATTCAAATCCTGGCTTAATAACTGCACACTTACTGAGCTGTGTTTTTTCATTTATAACATGGAACTGTTTATGCCTATAGTAAATGGATATATAAAGAATTAAATTTCGATAAACAAGACTTGGAAACAACCCAGGTGCCCATCAACAAACAGTTGACTTAAGAAGATGTGGTGTCTGTATATATGTGCATATATGTTATATATATGGAATATTAGCCATAAAAAGAATGAAATATTGCCATTTGCAGCAACATGGATAGACCTAGAGAATATTATAGTTAGTAAAATAAGTCAGAGAAAGACAAATATTGTATGATATTACTTAAATGTGGACTCTAAAAATAATGTAAATGAATCTTTATAGAAAACAGAAACAGACTTACAGAAAACAAATTTATGATTATCAAAGGGGAGAAAGGGATGGAAAGACAAATTAGGAGTATAATCAAGAATTGTACATGAAGTAGATATGCAGTATGGATTTACTGTGTAGAGCAGGAAATTATGTTCAGTACGTTATGATAACCTATAATGGAATATAATCTGAAAAAAACGCTGAATCCCTTTGCTATACACCTCAAATGAACACAATATTGTAAGTCAGCTTTACTTCAATTTTAAAAAATAATTACATTTGTATATAGTATTTAATATGAGGTAAATTCTTGTAAGTGTTCTATTCTCCCTTTTTACAGCCTAAGATATGGCTTTATAACCTGGGATCTCTGGAAAGATTTGGTTTTTTATGGTTGCTCTCGGACTGTGATAATCTGTGAAGAATTTTGTGTTCATTTTGATGCATTTTTACATAGCTCTTAGCAGCTTTACTAACGGTTTCATGACTCCAAAGAGACTGAGCCTCAGTGGCTCAGGAGAGAAAGCTAGACTGTTGTGAGGCATGTTGGTAGTCTAAGAAAGCTTGTGGAGCAGAGGTGGGGGGAGAGGGAGTTGTTTTATTTATTTTAAAGCGAGGCTTTACCAAAACAACCAAAACATTTCCCCCCCAATTCTTCAGAAGTAGTTGGGTTTTTGTTAGTGCTGATGTTAAAGCAAATTTAGGCCTTAGATTTCTAGTAGAAACATAGAAATACAGATCATATATTTTATTTCTTAATAGAAGTTTTCTTTTGGCAGTGTTCAGAGGGCAAAAATAATTGCCCTGTGAAAAAATGTTTTGCTAGAATGATTGCTGTTTATGTAAATTTTTTTTTTTTTTTTTGACTGTGCTGGCTCTTCATTGCTGCGCACGGGCCTCTCATTGTGGTGGCTTCTCTTGTTGCAGAGCTGGGGCTCTAGGGCCCATGGGCTGCAACAGTTGTGGCACCTGGGCTCAGTAGTCACGGCACCTGGGCTTCTAGAGCACAGGCGCAATAATTGTGGCACATGGCCTTAGTTGCCCCATGACATCTAGGATCCTCTGGGATCAGGGATCGAACTCTTTATGGCCTGCATTGACAGGTGGATTCTTTACCATTGACCACCAGAGAAGCCCAGTTTATATAATGGCAAAATATAATGGTTCAGTACCTTAAGTGAAATTTTCCCTTTCTCAAATTATGTGACATATCGTTAAATTTACAGTAGTTGACTCATGGACCCTATTATTTAGAGCAATTCAAATGTGTCATTTACTTTTTTAAAAATTTTAATCCAAAATTTAGGAATTGTCACATTAATAACTAAAGTTTAAAGTTTAGTTCATTCCTTTGAGAAGTATTAGATACTTTCTGTATCTTTTAGTTAAAGTTGTAGAAGTTATAGATTTTAAGGGTCCTATTTTTTTAAATGTATTTTCCCCCAGTTTTATTGTGACAAGATTTGACATACAGCACAGTGTACAGTTTAATATGTATTTGGTTTATTTTTAATTACTTTTGAGATTTATCTTTCTATATTACATTTTGGCAAAATTAAAACATTTTGTAGTGTTCAGTGTTGGCAAGAACATAGGGGAAACAAGCACTCTCAGGCACTGTTGGTGGAGAGTGTATTGATACTGGATTTTTTCAGAGCAGGTTGCTTGTATCTGTGACAATTTAAAATGGACAGTTCCTTGATTCCACAGTGTCACTTCTAAGAAACTATCTTACAGAATACTTGCAAGTGTGTAGCAAGATACATGTGTAAAGTATTTATTAGCAGTATAGATTCCTGATAGTTTCTTAGTGGTCCTGACTCAGTATGTCAGGGTATTTTTAAAAATGTCTTTATTGAGGTATAATTCATGTATCATACCATCCACCCATTTAAACTGTACAGTTTGTGGTTTTATTATTGATATATAACATTATTAATTTTTAAAAGCTGTAAAATATGTTAATATAGAATTTGCCATTTTGGTCGTTTTTAAGTGTAAATTCAGTGTCACTAACTCCATTCACAGTGTTGTGCAGCCATCCTCGCTGTCTCTTTCCAAAGCCATCTCATCGTACCAAATAGAAACTCTGTAACCATTAAAAATAATAACTCTGTATTGTTACAGAGCCTGCTCCCCCAATCTCTGGTGATTGATAATCTACTTCTGCCTCTGTGAAATTGTCTTTTCTAGGTACCTCGTATAAATGGAATCATGCAGTATTTGTCCTTTTGTCTCTGGCTTATTTCACTAGCATAATGTCTTCAAGTTCATCCATTTGTAGCATGTACCAGAACTTCTTCATTTTTGTGTTTGAATAATATTCCATGTACATTTATGCCACATTTTGTTTAAAATTCATCATCTGTGGATACTTGGTTTGCTTCCGCGTTTTGGCTATGGGAAAACATGCTACAGTGAACACTGGTGTACAAACGTGTTTGAATTCCTGTGTTCCATTTCTTTGGGTACTAAGGAGTAGAATTGTTGGATCCTGTGATGTCTTTGAGGAACTGCCAGACTGTTTTCCATAGCAACTATACCATTTCATAGTCCCACCAGCAGTGCATGGGGGTTTCAGTTACTCCAAATCCTCATCAGTACTTGTTATTTTCTCTGTGTGTTCGTGTGTATGTATGTGGTTTTTAAATAATAGCCACTCTAAAATAAAGAGTATGAAGTTGTATCTCACTGTGGTTTTCCTTCCTTTTCCCTGATGACTAATGATGTTGAGCATCTTTTCTTGAGCTTATTTGATTTGTATATCTTCTTTGGAGAAATGTCTGTTTAAATTTTTTGACTATCTTTGAATTGTGGATTTTTTGTTGTTGTTGCTGAGTTTTCAGGGTTCTAGATACATTCTGTATATGACTTGCTAATATTCTTCTACTGTGCTGTGAGTTGTCTTTTTCACTATCTTGATAGTGTCCTCTTATGCACAACTGTTTTCAATTTTGATGAACTCTAATTCGTCTATTTTTTCTTCTATTGCCTGTGCTTTGGTGTCATAGCCAAGATATCTCTACCAAATCTAGCATCATAAGGATTTTTCCCCTATGTTGTCTTCTAAAGGTTTTACAGTCCTATCTCTTATGTTTCAGTCTTTGAGAGATTTTCAGGTACCCGTCTCACCCTGAACTTGCTCTCAATTGATTACTATAGCAAAGAATACAGAAAACTATACTCTTAATGTCTAAGAGTATGGATAGTGCAGCTTTGATCAGTATTACACTTCTGTGATTCAGACTTTAAAAGACAAAAAAGGAAACAAACATTATTACCATCAATATACCTCTCTTCCTTCTTTTTAGGCAATCATCTGATAACCCCCATATAACACCTAACTAAGCAGAACAACATTTCTTAATCACAGTGAAGAAAACTGTTCTGTATAATGAAGTTGTCTTACTTGGAAAAAAAAAAAGTTGCTTGGAACCAAAATTGCTGCAAAGAAAGTTTTAGGAGTTTCTAACTCCAACATCAGTGCCTTTGATAGCTACCACAAATATATATGTATGTATACAAACAAATACATGGAATCCCACCCTCCCCATTTAAAAATATAAATAGTACCATACTGTACACACTTTTCTTCATCATTCATTTTTCCACTTATATGGCATACTAGTATATTCTGGAGGATTTTCCTGCACAAAAACTAAGAGAGCTTCTTTAGCCCTTTGAAATATGGTTAATAAGTGTTTTTTTTTCCAGTTTGTCATTTGGCTTTAGATCTTGCTTATTGTTTATTTTGCCATGCAGAAATATTTAGTTTTTTAAAGAATTTAATTAATAAATCTTTCCTTTTATGGCTTTGAGAATTTGACATATCACTAAAAAGGCCTTCACTTCAAGTTTATTAAAGTTCTTATATATTTTAATGTTTCATCTTTCATTATTATTATTTTTGGCCATGCCACAGAGCTTACAGGACCTTAGTTTCCCAACCAGGGATCAGACCAGGATCTATAGCAGTGAATGCTTAAGTTGTAACCACTAAACCATTGGGGAATTCCCTAGTGTTTCATTTTAAATATATAAATATTTGATCCATTTGAAATTTACTATGATATATGCGTTGTGGATCGAACCTTATCTTTTTCCAAATAGCTGCAGGTTGTCCCAATACTTTAAGAATTTTTTTTTTTTGTCCTCAGAATTGAGACACTACCTTTATCGTACACTGAATTTCTGTGTGTACTTGGGTCTGGTCTGATTTCCCGCTTTGTGTCATTGTTCTCTATTTGCGAGCATGATAGTTTTAATTATTATGTTTTATATCTGGTAGGGCTAATCCTTCCTCATTATTCATGTTTTAGAGTGTTCCTTGCATTATTGCATATTGGTTTATAAACTTTATGTGATTTTAATAAAAACAATTTTTTTCTAGAACTTGTTCACTCGATTACAAAGTTCATATTTCGTTCTTTTATTTTTTTAATCTGTGGTTAAACTTGGAACCTATCTGGTAGATGAGTAGCTCAGCTGGTAAAGAATAAGCCTGCAATGCAGGAGACCCTGGTTCAATTCCTGGGTTGGGAAGATCCCCTGGAGAAGGGAAAAACTGCCCACTCCAGTGTTCCGGCTAGGAGAATTCCATGGACTATAATGTCCATGGAGTCGCAAAGAGTCGGACATGACTGAGCAACTTCCAGTTCACTTCACTTCTTTGAGAAACTCTGAATTTGCTTTGCCAAGATTTAAGGTGTTCAGATGGGCTCCTGAGACCCTCTCCCCAGCAAAAGGCTGCCTGCGTGCAACTGATTCTGCTGGGGGTGGAGCTGGAGGGTGTACGCTAGACCTTGGACTGACAGATAGATGCCTGGTGGGGGGGGGGGTGTCAGTGTGCCAGAGTTTCTTCCCCAACAACAACTGAATTTTTAAAATATCTGAAAACTGAGGGGTCTTCCTGGTGGCTCAGACAGTAAAGAATCTGCCTCCAATGCAGGAAACATAGGTTCGATCCCTGAGTCGGGAAGATCCCCTGGAGAACGAAATGGCAACCCACTCCAGTACTCGGAGTACTCTTGCCTGGAGAATCCCTTGGACAGAGGAACCTGGTGGACTATAGTCCATGGGGTCACAGAGTCACTGAGCGACCTCCCCCCCCCACACACACACACACTCTAACACCTCTTCTTTTTTTGGACCTTTGGAGATTTTCCTTACTTCCTGAGAAGAACTAAAGAGCCTCTTGATGAAAGTGAAAAAGTTTGCTTAAAGCTCAACATTAAGAAAACTAAGATCATGGCATCTGGTCCCATCACTTCCTGGAAGATAGATGGGGAAACAGTGGCTGACTTTATTTTTCTGTGCTCCAAAATCACTGCAGATGGTGATTGCAGCCATGAAATTAAAAGACTCTTACTCCTTGGAAGGAAAGTTATGACCAACCTAGATAGCATATTAAAAAGCAGAGACATAACTTTGCCAACAAAGGTCCGTCTAGTCAAGGCTGTGGTTTTTCCAGTGGTCATGTATGGATGTGAGAGTTGGACTACAAAGAAATCTGAGCTCCGAAGAATTGATGCTTTTGAACTGTGTTGTGGTGTTGGAGAAGACTCTTGAGAGTCCCTTGGACTGCAAGGAGATCCAACCAGTCCATCCTAAAGGAGATCAGTCCTGGGTGTTCATTGGAAGGACTGATGCTAAAGCTGAAACTCCAATACTTTGGCCACCTGATGCGAAGAGTTGACTCATTTGAAAAGACCCTGATGCTGGGAAAGATTGAGGGCAGGGGGAGAAGGGAACGACAGAGGATGAGATGGTTGGATGGCATCACTGACTCGATGGACATGGGTTTGGGTGGACTCCGGAAGTTGGTGATGGACAGGGAGGCCTGGTGTGCTGCAGTTCATGGGGTCACAAAGAGTCGGATACGATTGAGTGACTGAACTGAAGAGGCCACAGTGCAACAACCATGGTATCTTATTGCTGAATTGAATTATTTTGTTTTGGTAAACACATTTGTGGTGTTTAGCCTGCCATATGGCTAGACTGGAAATCACATGATTGTTTTATAAGAAATATATTGATTATTAAATGTATAATAGATCTTCCTGTCTCATTTTTGTTTGTTTATAGTGGAAAGAAATGTTTTCTTTTGAATTTCATATAAAAGTTTGGGTTTGGCTGTCTTGTTACTTTATGTAGTGTCTGTGTCATCTCCTGAGTTGTCAGAATGGTATAGTCATGCTTCTGTTGCAGTATTTTAGAAAGTAAAAGTAGAGGTAGAAGTCATAATATTTACTTGTATTTATCACACACTAACTTAAAAGGAAAAGAGGCAATGTTACATTCCTTTTTAGTATTTAAACAAAATTCCACCTTTGGAATTGTGCAGCATAGCTAGTTATATGTGATCTTAGTTTACTCAGGATACTAAATTGAAACATGCTGTTTTGTAACAAATGAAAAATAACTAAAATACTTATTTCCTGTAGCAAGTGATTGAAACTTGTGTGAGAGAAAAGGGATTGGGGGGATATTTCATACCACTGTATACTGATTTTATGTGTGTGTGTGCACATGTGCACTTAGTCATGTCTGATTGTTTGTGACCTGATGAACTGTAGCCCACCATGCTCCTTTGTCCATGGGATTTTCTTCTTACCAGTACTGGAGTTGGTTGCCATTTCCTCCTCCAGGGGATCTTCCGAACCAGGGATTGAACTGAGTTTCCTGCATTGCAGGTGAATTCTTTACTGCTGAGCCACTGGGGAAGCCCTCATTATAAATTAGGTCAAATAAGATTGAGATTTGGTGTTAAGTTTTTGTCATTGAATAGTTTATTTGATTTCATTTTACCATAGTTGAGTGGATTGAATGAGCAAAGTGAATTACAAACAAAATTTACAGCTGTAGTTATAATTTCCCTGCCAAAAGATACTTTTTTGCTTGGAAAAGAAATGACTATGCTGACTTAATAGATTATTTAAGAAACAGTACATTGTAGATATAATTTTGAATTTCACTGATGTAATTTTTATGGAGACGTATTAAAACCCTCATTGAATCCAGGTATTCTAATTAGGGCTTATTGGCCTAAGATTTTTAATGTAGTTTCTTTAGTAAGAAAATATGCAGATAATAATGACAGTTATCTCTATTCTTGCTCTGTCCTTGGTTAATTTGCCTAGTAGTCTTTAAATTGTTTCACACAGATTCCAATTGTTTATTTATATATTTGACTGTGCCAAGTCTTAGTTGCAGCACACAGGATCACTAGTTGGGGCATACAGGATCTTTAGTTGCAGCATGTGAACTCTTAATGGTGCATATAGGATCTAGTTGCCTGACCAGGGTCCCCTGTGTGGGAAACAGGGAGTCCTAGCCACTGGACCCCCAGAGAAATCCAGTAGTTTCTTTAAATTATGCCATATATTAGATTAGCTTGGTTTTGGATGAAATGTATATATTTTTAATTGTATACAATTCTAACACTATTGAATTTCCTCTTTTAAAGTGTGTAGTTCACCCATTATACAGAGTGCAGTAAGCCAGAAAGATAAAGAACATTACAGCATACTAACACATATATATGGAATTTAGAAAGATGGTAATGATAACCCTATATGCAAAACAGAAAAAGAGACACAGATGTACAGAACAGACTTTTGGACTCTGTGGGAGAAGGCAAGGGTGGGATATTTCGAGAGAACAGCATCGAAACATGTGTATTATCTATGGTGAAACAGATCACCAGCCCAGGTTGGATGAATGAGACAAGTGCTCGGGCCTGGTGCACTGGGAAGACCCAGAGGGATCGGGTAGAGGGAGGTGGGAGGGGGAATCGGGATGGGGAATACATGTAAATCCATGGCTGATTCATGTCAATGTATGACAAAACCCACTACAATATTGTAAAGTAATTAGCCTCCAACTAATAAAAATAAATGACAAACAAACAAAAAAAGTGTGTAGTTCAGTGGTTTTTTAGTATATCCCTTTATATATTAGCTACATACAAAGGTGTGCAACCATCACCACTAATTTCAGAACATTTTCATTACCTTAAATATGTGTTTTAATTTGGCTATTACATTTTAGAAAACTGATCACAGGGCTAATGTTTTTACTTTCTACTTCACAAAGGAGGGTCAAATTTTGTATCCCTTAATTTTGAGCATAATCTCTAATGTAGGCTTATAGCAATGTTTTATTTATTCCTCCATAAAATATTTGATTGCCTGCCCTGTGCAGTAAATAAGTAATTATGATATAGTATAATAACTTACAACAAAGTTAGCGGAGGTGATGAAATTCCAGCTGAGCTACTGAAATCCTAGAAGATGATGCTGTTAAAAAGTGCTGCACTCAATATGTCAGCAAAGTTGGAAAACTCAGCAGTGGCCACAGGACTGGAAAAGATCAGTTTTCATTCCAATCTCAAAGAAGAGCAACACCAAAGAATGTTCAGACTACTGTACAGTTGCATTCATATCACATGCTAGTAAGGTTATGCTCAAAATCCTTAAAGCTAGGCTTCAGCACTATATGATTCAAGAACTTCCAGATGTACAAGATGGGCTTAAAAAAGGCATAGGAACCAGAGATCAAATTGCCAACATTCATTGGATCATGGAAAAAGCAAAGGAACTCCAGAAACACATCTACTTTTGTTTTATTGACTACACTAAAGCCTTTTGACTGTGTGGATCACAACAAACTCTGGAAAATTCTTAAAGAGATGAGAGTATCAGACCACCTTACTTGTCTCCTGAGAAACCTGTATGTGGGTCAAGAAACAACTTACATAGAACAACTGACTGGTTCGAAATTGGGAAAGGAGTATGACAAGGCTGTGTGTTGCACTTTGCTTACTTTTGTACAGAGTACATCTTGCCAGATGCAGGGCTGGGTGAATCATAAGCTGGAATCAAAATTGTTGGGAGAAATATCAACAACCTCAGATATGCAGATGATACCACTCTAATGGCAGAAACTGAAAGGAAAAAAGAGCCTCTTGATGAAGGTGAACGAGGAGAGTGAAAAAACTGGCTTAAAACTCAACATTAAAAAAACTAAGATCATGGAATCCAGTCCCATCACTTCATGGCAAAAAGATGGGGAATAAGTGGAAACTGTGACAGACTTTATTTTCTTGGGTTCTAAAATCACTGTTAACAGTAACTACAGTCATGGAATTAAGATACGCTTGCTCCTTGGAAGGAAAGCAATGACAAACTTGGACAGTGTATTAAAAAGCAAAGACATCACTTTGCCATCAAAGGTCCATATACTGTATTTTTTCCAGTAGTCATGTGTGGGTGTGAAAGTTGGACCATAAAGAAGGCTGAGTGCCAGAGAATTGATACTTTTGATCTGTGCTGTTGGAGAAAACTCTTGAGAGCCCCTTGAACCTCAAGGAGACCAAACCAGTCAGTTCTACAGGAAATCAGTCCTGAATATTCATTGGAAGGACTGATGCTGAAGCTTCAATGCTTTAGCCACCTGATGCGAAAAGCTGACTCACTGGAAAAGACCCTGATGTTGGGAAAGATTGAGGGCAAGAGAAGGGGGCAGTAGAACGTGAGATGGTTAGATAGTATCACTGACTTAATGGACATGAAGTTGAGCAAACTCCTGTAGAGAGTGAAGTATAAGGAAACCTGGTATACCGCAGTCCATGGAGTCGCAAAGTGTCAGGCATAACTTAGTGACTGATCAACAACAACAAATGGTAACTTCCATCATAGAAATACATATAAAGTGTTTATAGGACTGTTTGGAGAAGGTAGTGAGCAGGAGAGTATGCATGGAAAGCTTTACAGTGGAACTTATATTTAAAATTAGATGTTGACATTTTTGTTAGCATTTGCTAGACAAATTCTAATTTGAGGACAAAGTAAATAGTAAAGGGTAAAGGTCAATTTAGCATGTCTCCTAGATGTTTATGAATTGTGCTGTCAAAGAATTTGACAGACCTTTAGTGTAGGTGGGCACTAAGAAAATAATAAAGAATGGAGGACAAGTGGGGAACTTAACAAACTCTTTGTGTTGCACTCAGAAGTTAAAATTGCTTTTTTGAAAAGTTTTTCTATTTGAGAAATTTAGGATTACTTGTAGTAAGTAAGAACCCTATCATTTGTAACTAAGATTAAATCTTACCAAAGACATAGTACCTGAATTTTATTTTCTAAATCTGTTAATAGCTGACTACCTTGGTCTTCATGCATACTTAGTCACTTCAGTCGTATCCAACTTTTTGCAACCCTTTGGACTGTAGCCCACCAGGTTCCTTTGTCCATGGAATTCTCCAGGCAAGAATACTGGGGTGGGTTGCCATGCCCTCCTCCAGGGCATCTTCCCGACCCAGGGATCAAACCTGTGTCTCATGTCTTCTGCATTGGCAGGCGGGTTCTTTATCATTAGCACCACTTGGTCTTCATGCAGGAGTGAAAGTCAAGCTGAATAGTATTGAGGCAGGTTTGTAGACTTTCTTGAGAGCACAAAACTGCAACAGCAGGGTAGAGAGGGAGGTGGGAGAGGGGATCGGGATGGGGAATACATGTAAATCCATGGCTGATTCATGTCAATGTATGACAAAAACCACTATCATATTGTAAAGTAATTAGCCTCCAACTAATAAAAATAAATGGAAAAAAGAAAAAAGAAAAAAAACTGCAACAGCAGATGGCATTAGAGATCAGGTTTAAGGATGAGTTGCAAGGATTTAAGTGTTAAGGGGGGAAGGGAAATGAGGTGCAAAGATTTAACTGTTAAGAGGGGAAGGGAAATGAGGTGAATTGGGGATTCAGAGTATAGCTGGCAAAGTTCAATATGACCCTTGGGCATTGCTGGTCTGTTTAAAGGTATATCTGTAGTTTTTTAAAACCAACTATTTAAAAAATCTAGCAATTAAGAATTCTCTTCCAAGAGGAAAAGGAAATTTGTGTTGTATATCTAATAACTCCTTCTCCCCCAACTAAAAAAAAGGTAGAAAAATATGACAATGGCATACGGTGGTCTATTTAATAGCCTTAGCTTCTTTATTTTAACTATCACTTTGCACCAACAAGTGCCTAATGTTAGATGTTAAGAGTGGTATATCTGACTGGGTAAAGATTTACCTGGGAAAAGGGGCAGTAGTTTGCATATTAACTGTGGCTTCTTGGATATAAATATGAGTCTTTCTTCAAACTGGATTTATGGTGTTCCTAAGGCTTTGGTTTCTCCAAAATCTATTTTCTAAAGAGGGAATACATATTAGCAAAAGAAGATAATGTCTCAAAGATGTCAGAAATAAGTAGTGTTAAAGGGAAATAGTAATGATAGCCCACTCTTTAAACAGAATAGGTTCTGAACTATTAAATTTGATCTTTTTTTCCTCTTTATTTTTTAACGGTCAAGTTCTGATCTATGTGTATTTTACCTTCATTTTTGGAAAACATTTCAAAGTTGATTTGCAAGTCAAGAACTTGTAATAAAGGCTCCTCTATTAAGAAGTTGGAGTTTAGGAGATGTGCAAAAGCATTTTGACAAAAATTCACAGATGGTAGATATATACATTACAATATTTTAACTGTTTTTAGCCAAGCTACATAGAATTACTAACATCTGAGTAGGTATGTGAAAGTAAAAAGACAATCCCAGAATTCAGTAGTAACTTTCACAGTAAAAACGGTGAAAGAAGATAGACCTGAACCCCCACCTTTTCATTTTCTGTCTTAATTGCTAAGTATGATTATCCTGTAGTTCCTTGTCTAGTCCTTGATTGCATGGATAGGGAGCTACAGAAGACTGCTGAAGAAATCACGGGTTCTGAAAATTAAAAGCCAAAGGCAGGGGAGCTTGGTAACTTTTCTTTTTAAACTGTTTGTTAAGTATGACTGTTAGGAATTCTCAAAGAAGTGGAAAATCTCCTAGGCATTCTTGGTGACATGTTTTTCTTCTCTTTCAGCCTTGAAGTAAATTGTCTAAGATAAAGATGAGAAATTAGAAAAGTAAGTTTAAGATTACTAAGTTCCTAAATAAAAAGAAAAAAAGTTTCAGTATACAATAGAGAGAAGAAGTAGGATGATGGAGTGGAAAGACTCAGCTCAGATGTCACCCAGCTCTTTGAAATGTTACCTGAACCTTCCCAGGCAGAGTTGGTTACTCTAACTTCTGTGCTTCCATTGCATATATTTCTCTGTTTTTAACATAAATCACATTATATTGTAATTATTAATTTGTCTTTTACTAGTGAATGCTCCTTAATTGTTAAGGTGACCTTTTTAGTTTTTGCATTTCATGATCAACACAGAACATGCTTTAAAAATAGTTCAATAAAATTATAGACTGTGGGTTTATCTATAAGCATAAAACAAATACTGCTACCACCACCAAAAATACTGCCATTAAGATCCAGCTTGGGGATAAGACAATTTGTTTCCCTACCCCTAAGATAGTGCTTATTCATGTAACTTTCATAAGTGAATTACTCATAAATATTTTCTCTTCTTTCATTTACTTAAAGTATGTACATATTAAAACTTATTAGGTTCTATTGTGATTAATACAGTCAATAGGTCATTAATTTTAAGAAGTCAGTATTATTGGTAGTAATGCTTGCAACTGTGGCTGTTTCATGAATTTCCTGGTAAGGCACAGCTTTGGTAACTACTCTTCTAGTAGGTCAAACAAAAAGTTTTCTTTGTTTTGTCACAGCACAGAGAGGTGAGCTAAGTTGTCTATGTTATCTCCATTTAAAAACAACCCCCCACATTAGGCTCTTAGTTTAAGAAAATATTTTTAGTAGTCAAATACCTTTTGAATGCATCTGACATATCTTAGTGACTCACCCAGTAAAAGGTGGTACAGGATTGTTATCAACCAAGGGCTCTTGTGCCCAGGCAGCAACACTAGGGGGTGTTAGCATCAGAGTAAGAATTTATTTGCAGGGCACCAAGCAAGGAGAATGAGCAACTCATGAACTTTCTTCTGATTGTTTGGTGCTAAGGTAACAGGGTAATGTTTCAGGAATGTCAACCATCTGGTTATAATCAGGCTAGGGTCTGTGTGCTGTGCCCAGCATGTAGTCACCATCTTCCACCTGGGTAGGAGTCTTAGTTTCTACAGAATGCTCAAAGATATACACCAGATCGTTAGTTATGTCCCTTCAGGAGAAACCTTGAGATCCCTGTGACACTACTGCCCTAATGGTTAACTGCTTGAGCCTACTGTTTGGAACTCCTTGAAGGCCTAGAAGCTTTTTTTTTTTCTTCCTACAAACAAGAAACAGGAACACAGAGGTGCTTTTGTACCCAGGAATGCTCCGCTGGGTCCTGGTTGGTTTCAGTATCTTCTTTTCTTTGATACTTCTCAGTCCTGAGAACAGGGGCAGGACAAGAAAAGAAATAAAGCTTTAGATAGAGAGGTTAGTCATAAACCCTATATGAAGCTGGTTTTAGGGAAAGTTTGTCTCCAGATGAACCCCAGGTGAAACTTTTATTCTTATTGCTATCTGGTTTATGTTTACCCAGTGCTTTTTTTTTTTTTTTACCAATTTTTTTGTATTTAGGCTCCTTGGTTCTTATCAGTGAATTCAAGAAGTGAATTGCTAAGTAGAAGATGGTCACATTCTTCTTACTTGTAACTTGTGAGCTGAGTGCCATCTATGAGTATAGTCTTTCTTATATCAACTTATGGGAAGCTTCAGAATACAAGTCCACATTATCCCACTGTTAACTTTTCCATTGCCATGTTCTTGTTATAAAGGTTATTCAAGCAGGAATACCTTATGGTATATAAGTATCTCCAGGTTCTGCTTTGAATGGAATTCTGTTTTCTTACCTTCATACTGATTGTTTGCTTTGAAAGCTGCTTGAGCTAGAATTACTTTGTAGTAGAGAGGAGAATGGTTGGCATAGATCCTAGCTTCTCCAGGGCAGAGGCTATTATGCAGATTTCCCCAGTTCGTCACATTTCAATAAAGCCTTCTTTTCTCCCTTTAACACACACAAAATAGACTGTTAAGGGGGCAGCCAAGATCTGCCCTAAGCCTTGAAGATAAAATAAGGTCGGTGCCACTCTTTTCCCAAAATACCATCAATTGTAGAAGCTCCCATCAATGCTCCCATAAATGGAGGGGAAAAGCAGATCCCTTCTATTGCACAGTGCAGCCTCTGCTATAAATGTACCAAGAAGATTAAAACTACCATAATTAGTTTCCTCAGGCTCAGCTTCAGTTCTTGCTTTCATTATGTAGTTGGAACTTCTTTAATCAGCGTTGCTTTTGGCTGATTGAGCAGTTTACTTTCTTTTAAAGTGTAGCATGTTAGGGCTATCTGCTTGAGTCTGTATTGTGGTTTGTTTTAATGGAATACATAATAAGATATGCTAAATGTGAAAAATATTTCTCATTTCATTGTTGATTTTGCTAATGGAAACAGTCATTATTGAAA
This sequence comes from Cervus elaphus, assembly GCF_910594005.1. Taxonomy (NCBI): domain Eukaryota; kingdom Metazoa; phylum Chordata; class Mammalia; order Artiodactyla; family Cervidae; genus Cervus; species Cervus elaphus. Next base: position 38,283,754 of record NC_057834.1, read on the forward strand.
CAAATTGATAGACGGCATAACTTGCTTAGTCCCAGAGAATTAAGCCTGAATATCATCATATTCACTCACTAATTCACATACTGCTTTTTATGGTTGTCTATTCATATCTTAATTTCATTTTAATGACTGTATATCATGCCAGAGGTGTTTACATACAGACTGCTCCATAAGTATACGTTGCTAGTAAATTCTGAGGTACAGCGGCTTAGAAGTGAAGATTTTTGGATTATATCAGAATTAACGGCCCTATATGAGGAAATAATAAACCTGGAGCTTTTATGAAACTTTGTGAATAGGGAGAAAAGGTTGAATACATGATGAAAAAAGGTGTTTTTTTTTTCCTCCTGACGTCACTTAGTGAGTGTAAACCACTGAAGGCATTTTTTCTGAATTGTTCCTCTTTCCCAGTTAGTTATATAGGGATTTATGGGGAGAAATCTTGAGAGAAAGAGTATAGATTGATTTATATGTGTGCTGTGGTAGTGATTTTATACTTCAGGAGTAAACTGGGTATAAAGAATTTAAAGACTTCTTTTCCTCTGCTGTTAATACCTAGGACAGATTGGTGTCTTCTGTTTGTTGCTTAAGTTATATTCAATAGCAGAAAGAGCCTCTACATATCATTATTAATATTCTTTTATTATAGTATTCTCTGAAGGAATTAAACTTCCTCTAGTAGTATATGTTGGTTGACTTTTTAATGGGAGCGATATAGTATAATAAAAATGAGCAGGTGCAACCACCTAATTAATGGTTATGTAATTTAAGAAAAACCCATAGTGGTCTGCTTTTGAAAAGAAAAACTTGTGTGATATTATATTAAAATACTTGATATAATTATCTGTATGTTAAATTTTCTTTAATTTTCTTTTGAAACTTCCCCCCAACCCCCATTCTCAGATGTTTTGGTTCTCTCTTTGATTGTATGCCACAAACTGAACCTTTGCACATTTATTGAAGATGTTTTCTCAATATTTTTATAAGTGGACTTAAGATTCTTCCCTTACTTACAGTTCTTATTTTTAACATAATTTTGCAAGTAATTTCCATTCCATACAGTCACTTGGGAAAAACTGTCCGTAAACATTTTTCTTTACCTTTTTTAGTGGTTGTCCTAGAGTTTGCAATATATATTTACAACTAATTTAATTAACCTTGAAATAAGACTGTTTTGCTTTACAAATACCTTGTAATAATAAAATAGCACAAATTCCTCCCTTCCTTTCCTTGTCTCTTGTATCATTATGGTCATTCATTTCATTGTAAATAAAGATACACATTCACATCATCATACTTTATTGAATACATTGTTGCTATTATTATTGTAAATAAACTTATCTGTTAAGATTAGATAAAAATAAGAAAACTAAGGAATTCCCTGGTGGTCCTATGGTTAGGATTCTGCACTTCTACTGCAGGGAACACAATCCCTGATAGGGGAACTAAGATTTCCCCACGCCTCTCAGTGCCACTAAAAAAAAGAATAAGAAAAATAAAGTTTTTATTTTACCTTCACTTCTTCTCTCATGGTCTTTTATTCTTTATATAGATTCAAGTTTCTGACCTATTAGCATTTTCCTTCTCTAAAGAACTTCTTTTAATTTGCAAGACATGTATACTAAAAACAAATTCCCTCAAATTTCTGTCAGAGAAAATCTTTGTTTCTTCTTTATTTTTAAAGAATAATTTCACAGGTTACAGAATTCTAGGTGTTAGTTTTCTTTTTCCTTCTAACACTGAATATTTTAGTCCACTCTCTTCTTGCTTACACAGTGTCTGAGGAGAAGTTGGATATAATTTTTATTTTTGCTTATCTGGAGTTAAGAGGACAGTTTTTTATATTTTGGTTAGCCTGTACCTCTAGATGGTGAACTGGGACTTCTCTGGGGGGTCAATGGTGAGGAAACCGCCCTGCAGTAGAGGGGATGCAGGCTCAGCCCCTGGCTGGGGAGCTGAGATGACACGTGCTGCAAAGCACCTCGAGAGCCCACAAGCTCTGGAACCTGAGTGCCACAACTCGAGAATCTGCGCGAAGCAATAGAAGATCGTACATGATACAGTGAAGACCCCACATGCTGCAGCTAAGACCCGATGCAGACAAATATTTAAAACAAAAAACCCAAATACTTCTTGGTGCCCCTTCCCTTCTTAGAGCAGGATGGCTAGAGTGTGCTAGAGTTGGATATTTCCTCCCACCAGATCGATTAGGCTTTGATAAATCCCAGCAGGTTAAGCTCTGGTTAATAGTTTCTCCTGAGGGCAGACATTGTTAGAATGGCCTGGCGTATTTCAAAACGGTTCCTTTCCCCCTCTGCAGGAATTAAGAGGGAATTTTTGTCATTGTGCCAACCTAGTGGAGATCCAGAAGATAAAACTCTTAAAAGTTTGTGGGAATCACAATAATTGAGTTCTCCTGGAGTTTTCAACTCTCAAACCTAGTAAACATTGAGCCTCCAGCAGTTTGTCACTTTAGAGTTCCGGTTTCCCTACCCTAGCACTCACTTGCTCCACCAGGGTTTCTGCTCTGGTAAATGATTCTCCATCAGTCACTTCAGTTTTGGGGCCTGTAGTTTACTCTGTGACCTCACTTCTGTTATGGATACAATTGTTTATTCTTTCCATTTAATTTTTCACATGTTGTTGGGATAGAATGTTAACCTCCATACTTCTCCATAAATGATTTTTTTTTAAAAACCTATTCGATTTTTTAAAAATATATGTTTCATTTATTTATTTAGGCTGCTCCAAGTCTTAGTTGTGGCATGTGGGATCTAGTTCCCTGACCAGGGATTGAACCTGGACCCCCTACATTAAGAGCACAGTCTTATCCACAGGACTACCAGGGAAAAGTGAAAGTCACTCAGTTGTTTCTGATTCTTTGTGACCCCATGGACTATACAGTCCATGGAATTCTTGAGGCCAGAATACTGGAGTGGGTAGCTGTTCTCTCCTCCAGGGGCTCTTCCCACTCCAGGGATTGAACCCAGGTCCCATACATTGCAGGCAGATTCTTTACCAGCTGAGCCACAAAGGAAGCCCAAGAATACTGGTGTGGGTAGCCTAGCCCTTCTCTAATGGATCTTCCCGACCCAGGAATCAAACCGGGATCTCCTGCATTACATGCAGATTCTTTACCAACTGAGCTATCAGGGAAGTCCCTCCATAACTCTTTGATCAACAAACATTGTAATAGAAGTGTGTATGCATGCATGCTCAGTTGATTCAGTCATGTCCAACGCTTTGCGACCCCATGGACTGTATACCATCGGGGTCCTCTGTCCATGGGATTCTCCAGGCAAGAATACTGGAGTGGGTTGCTGTGCCCTCCTCCAGGGCATCTTCCTGGCCTGGGCATTGAACCTGCATTGAGGGCAGATTCTTCACCCACTGAGCCACCTGGAAAGCCCAGAAGTGTTATAATTGGTTTGTAAGAAGATGAAATTGTGAATTTCCATTTATATCTCAGCTTTCATTGCATGCAGAGTAGTTTCAAAATCTTCCATGTACTAAAATGATAGGAGGATCTTTCTGGCACATATCATGTGTAAACGAATATATAAACTCCTAAGGCACATTATTGTTTTAGTGGATTCCAGTAAACTACTTTGAATAAGTTTTCCTATGTTGATATTGTTATCTATAGAGTGTAACTTTAAAGCTTTCCTTTGCTCAAGTGCTCTTTTTTTAACATGTAATAAGGCTGTCCTTTCCTGCTTCATTAAGTACATGACAAGTTAATTTCAGAATCTCTTAATATAGCAAGAATGATGAAAATAGCCTACTGTGTTTCTGTTTACAGACTAGCTCTGTAACTGAAATTCTGTGCTATAATTCTCTAAACACACAACTTGAGTATTTGAACAAAACGTCCTATTCTTGGTTCCAAAATCTTAAGTTATGAGCACATAACCATCACTATGTTTGTTTGTTGTAAGTACCAATTAAATAATAATTTAAGCTATCTTTTCCTTTTTTTGACTTCCCCGTGAAGTCCCCTGAACCACCAGAGAAGTCCCAGTTTATAGTCTATAGAATTTTGCGTTGGGTACAAATTTTTTTTAATGGAAATTCTGTTGTTTTGGTTTGTGAGTTGCAGATACCTTTCATTCAATGATCAAAACAGAATTTTAATTTTATCATCCTGTGCTGTCAAGTATGTCTGATGTGTGAAATACAGAAGTAGCATATTTAATTATGTCATTAACATTTTGTTCTGAGCGGAGTGAGATTTTAGGAACAAGTTTTTCAAGAAAATGTTTTCTCAAAAGGAACTGAGCAAATCTCAAAAATTTTTTGTCATCAACTTAGGGGTTATTGGTAATTTGTAGAAGCACTTCTGAAAGCTTATTCATATATTAGGACTCATGAATCGTCTCCATAAAGACTTTTTTTTTAAGGTTAAAAAAAATATTTATTGGCTGCACTGGGTTTTCTTCACTGCAGCATGCAGGTTCTTTAATTGCAGCATGCAGGATTTTTTTTCTAGTTGAGGCATATGGGATAGTTCCCTGACCAGTGTTGGAACCCAGGCTCCTATGTTGGAACACAAAGTCTTAGGCAACTGGACCACTGGTAAAATCCCCATATAGACATTGTAAGGCTTTTTTTTTTTTTTTTCCTTTTCTTTTCATGGAATGAGAATAACCCTTGTTTTAGATATTTAGTTCTCCTCTAACATTTTCTTCTTTTTATACTATTTACTATGTCCAGATTAAAGTTGAATTATAATGAATAAAGGTGATTTATTTTGGAGTTTATCTCATGAAATTTTGAGCTAAATAGACATTTTTCTTTTAATTAATTTTCACACAATGTAAAGAGTTCCCAAAGAGGAATTTTCTTGAAAGATTCAAGGATTGCTAAGAGTTAAATATTTCACTTAAAGGCTAGTATTAATATGTTTAATGTTGTTTAGCTTAGTGTGCTAAAATTTTAAGAAGATTAGAATTATGACATAAATGTAATTCTTATTGTTCTCTTATATGATTATTTAAGTATTTTTTCATGATCTTTTATTTATTGATTGATTGTACCATGTGGCATGTGGAATCTTAGCTCCTGAACCAAAGATCAGCCCCGTGCCCCCTACAGTGCTGGAAGAATGAAGTCTTAACCACTGGAACACCAGGGAAGTCCCCATGATATCTTTTAAAAGGAGATATTTTTTTTTTATTTTTATAATTTTTTTCATGTCTCCTTGTTTGTAGGTTACCCTTTAATTAGATTCTGTGAATATATTTACAGAGGTTTTATGTATTTTTCTTAATTCTCTTGTACTTCTTGGCAATCACTCATAATATTGGCAAAATATGAAATCCCTTATTTAAAAAACACATATACTTTCTTTTACTAGTGATTTTGAACATTTTTTTCTTGTTCTATTAATCAGTTCTCTTTGAATTGTCTGCCCATATATTTCCTTGTGTTTTATTTTGAGATATTGGAGGGCTTTTTTTTTTATTTTTTAAACTACATCTGAGTCTTTTCCTTTATATATATATATCTTGTTATTAATACCTTTCTCCAAGAAAGATTACCTCAAGATAGAGAAGAACTAAAAATTTGCCTACAATATTCTAAGCCCATTCAAGGTGGGGAGTTGGGACTGGGATTCCTCAAGGTCTGTACCCTCAGTGACCCAGCTCTTAAGAATGGCTCAGAATTGGACATGAAAAACAAGAAAGTTATTTATCATGAAAAGCAACAGGAGGTAGACACAACTAACAGCAGGATTAAATTTTGCAGGAACTTCAAATAATATATTTGTTGGATAAAGAATATAAAGTAAGTTTATTTGAAATGCTTAAAGACTTAAAGAAGAATAAGCCTTTAAAAAATGACCAGGCAGATTTTCAAAAAGAGGCCAATGTCATATATTTTCCAGATATGTAAAACTGTATTTTCTTGATGAAAAATGCATTCATTGACATTTAAAACTCAGTGAATAAGCATCTAATTTAGACACAGCTGTGGAGAGAATAGTAATCCAGAAAATAGCATTGAGAAAATACCACTGTGGGCTTCCGAGATGGCTCAGTGGTAAAGAATCTGCCTGCCAAGCAGGGGACACGGATTCGATCCCTGGGTTGGAAAGATCCCCTAGAGAAGGAAATGGTTACCCAGTATTCTTACCTGGGAGATCCCATATACACAGGAGCCTGATGGATTCCAGCTACGATTCATGGGGTTGCAAAGAGTCAGACACAACTTAGCAAGTAAACAACCACAACCAGTTACCTTATAAAAAGGATGAAGGGTGAAACAACTGTACACGCGCTTGGGAGACAGAGACGTGTAAGCACCCAAGGAGACAGATAGAAGAAAACTACCAGTTGTATAAAAGTGAAATTAGCAGCATCACGTGTAAAACAGTGGGAAAGGGAGAACAAAATGGAAATGAACAAGATTCAAAAGGTTGGGAGTGTGATATATATGAAAAAAAGAAGAAATACAATATATGCGTAACTGATATCTTTAAAGAAGAAGGCAGAAATTTTAAACTGTATCAGTAAAGCATAGAGCCTCTTTGTGAGCCAGGTGAAAGGATCAAATTACCTCCTGAGGATAAAATTCAAGATGTTCTCAAACATCAAAATCCAGAACCAAAGAACAGTGGGGCAAAATCCATAATGTCCTCAAACTGGACAGTTTCATCTATACCAAAATGATAATGACAGACATTTTTGAACATCTCATTCTTCAGGAAATTTTAGAAAGCACCCTTCAATCTTTTTGTTAGCCACAAAGGAATGTAACATGCTTAGTTGCTCAGTTGTGTCCAACTCTTTACGACCCCATGGACTGTAGTCTGCCAGGCTCTTCTGTCCATGGGGATTCTCCAGGCAAGAATAATGCAGTGGGATGCCATGCGCTCCTTCAGGGGATCTTCCCAACCCAGGGATTGAACCCAGGTTTCCCGCATTGCAGACAAATTCTTTACCAGCTGAGTCACCAGGGAAACACAATGTGGAAATGAGAGAGAAAATGCAAGTCATTTTAGTATATACTGATCTCTTCATTTAATATAGTAGGAGTCAGACAATGTCACTTGTTAAAACTGATACTGTAAGAAACTGGTGTCGTAAAAAAATTATATATATATGTCTAATTGGATAGTGAGGTGGCAACAGGAAGAGAATGCTGATTTAATCACTGCTAATAGTGTCAGCAAATATTGAAGGCTAAGTATATTAAAGTTACTCTTTTATACTTCTCTGGAGCACAAGTATACATGTCTCAGACTTTTTAATGTAACAGAAAAATAAGCACATATGTGCCGTTTAAACAAAATGCCAGTCTATGAAAGGTCAAAGTAAAAAATACGGTATAACTGATTCACTTTATAGAAACTAACACAACATTGTAAATCAGTTGTACTCCTATAAAAAAATTTTTTTTAAGTAACAGTATATGATGATGTGCTATTAGTCTATCAGGGACAAATATCACAGGCCAAGTAGTTTAAAATCATGAATTTTATTTTATCATTTACTGACTGTTAGTTTCTGATGAAGGCTTTTTTCCTGGCTTAGGGACAACCGATTTTTCACTGTGTCCTCCCATGGCCAAGTGCAGGTGTCTGCAACCTCCAGGCCACAGACCCGTTACCTCCTGTCTCATTGGCAGCCTTAGATTAGAGATAAAGCGCACAAAAAATGGAATGCGCTTGAATTATCCAGAAACCATCCCCCCCCGCCCCCCCAACCCCGACTCCTGGTGCCAAAATGGTTGGGGACCACTGGCCAAGTGCAGTGAAAGAGATACCTGGGCTCTCTTGCTTGTAAAAGGATATCATTTTCATTGGATTAGGGCCCCAACTTTATGACCTCATTTAACGTTGAGTAAAGGCCTCCTTAAAGGCCCTATCTCTAAGTTCAGTCACATGAGCATTAGGACTTTGACATTTGAATTCGGGGTTATACAATTCAGTCTATAACAGATGGACACTCCCCAAAATTGCACATGTGGTAAACTACCACAAGAAGTAAAAAATAATATCTTCTAATGACAATGCAGAAAAACTAGATTAGTAAAACCAGATAGTGAAAAATTTTATGGTCGTGAACTTAACTAAATCTCAGAATTTCAAGAAAATTAACAAAATAACTCTTAAATTTTTTATTTATTTTTATATTTTTATTTATGTTTTATTTGCTACGTGTGTTTGGCTGTGCTGAGTTTCTGTTGCTGCACAGGCTTTTCTCTCCTTGGGGCAAGTGGGGCTGTTCAGTTGTGGTGTGCAGGCTTCTCATTGTGGTGGCTTCTGGTTGCAGAGCATAGGCTTTAGGGTGCTTGGGCTTCAGTGGTTTTGGCTCCTCGGCTCTAGAGCTCAGGCTCAGTAGTTGTGGCACGTGGGCTTAGTTGCTTTGTGGCATGTGAAATCTTCCTGGACCAGGGATCAAACCCGTCTCCTGCTTTGTCAGTCAGGTTCTTTACCACTGAGCCACCAGGGAAGTCCAACAAAATAACTTTTTATTTTCATGGAAAGCTGTAGTAAAAGGAGCAATACCTTTAAATATTAAAAGAAAATAATAAAAATAAATGGAATAAATCATCCCTCTCTGTAGTTGCCAAGAGAACAGAATCATCCTGAGAAAAGAAGACTGAGAAACCTGAAGGCATAGGTGAACTAGTAGACAGAGGCAGTAACTATCCAAATGGTGGTTCCTCTGGGGAGAAATGAAACATATTCAGCAAGTCTAACCCAGAAATAAAGAAAAATTAGGGAAAACAATATATAAAATATGTAGTGGTAAAAATCTTAATAATTCCAGATACAGTAGAAGTTAAAAGAAAACTGTAAAAAAAAGTCTGCTTAATTATATATGCAAGTAAATGTGAAAAGGAAAAGTGATCTTTGGAAAAAAGATATCTGAGTTCAGAAATCAGAACATTTTAACTGACCAATCACCATAAATATATTAGAGAAGACCCCCAAAAAGCTACTACCCTTGTTAAAAAATGCTGGTCTTAGGTGACTTTGGTTTAATTCTATAAAATCTTTAGGAAAAGATAGTTTCAAAATTAAGTTAAACATTTCAGAGCATAAAAAAGGGAATGTGAGTATAAAATTAATCCTAAAGATTCTTTGGCCGGGAGCTGACTGTGGCTCAGATCATGAACTCCTTATTTCAAAATTCAGACTTAAATTGAAGAAAGTAGGGAAAACCACTAGGCCATTCAGGTATGACCTAAATCAAATCCTTTACGATTATACAGTGGAAGTAACAAATAAATTCAAGGGATTAGGTGTGATAGAGTGCCTGAAGAACTATGGATGGAAGTTTGTAACACTGTATAGGAGGCGGTGATCAAAACCAGCCCCAAGAAAAAGAAATGCAAAAAGGCAAAATGGTTGTCTGAGGAGGCCTTACAAATAGCTGAGAAAAGAAAAGAAGCGAAAGGCAAAGGAGAAAAGGAAAGAAATACCCATTTGAATGCAGAATTCGAAAGAATAACAAGGAGAGATAAAGCCTTCCTGAGTGATCAATGCAGAGAAATAGAGGAAAACAATCGGATAGAGAAGACTGGAGATGTCTTCAAGAAAGTTAGAAATACCAAGGGAACATTTCATGCAAGGATGGGCACAATAAAGGACAGAAATGGTAAGGACCTAACAGAAGCAGAAGATATTACAAAGAGGTGTCAAGAATACAGAGAAGAACTATACAAAAATTATCTTAATGACCCAGGTAACCTATGATGGTGTGATCACTCAACTAGAGCCAGGCATCTTGGAGTGTGAAGTCAAGTGGGCCTTAGGAAGCAACTCTGACCAAAGCTAGTGGAAGTGATGAAATTCTAGCTGAGCTATTTCAAAATAATCCTAAAAGCTGATGCTGTTAAAGTGCTGTACTCAATGTGCCAGCAAATTTGGAAAAACTCAGCAGTGGCCACAGAACTGGAAAAGGTTAGTTTTCATTCCAGGCCCAAAGAATGGCAATGCCAAAGAATGTTCAAACTACCACACAGTTGAACTCACTTCACGTGCTAGCAAGGTAATGCTCAAAATCCTTCAAGCTAGGCTTCAACAGCATGTGAACCGAGAACTTCAGATGTATAAACTGGATTTAGAAAAGGCAGAGGAGCCAGAGATAATATTACCAACATCCGTTGGATCATAGAAAAAGCAAGAGAATTCCAGAAAAGCATCTACTTCTGCTTCATTGACGACGCCAAAGCCTTTTGACTGTGTGGATCACAACAAACTGTGGAAAATTCTTTAAAGAGATAGGAATACCAGACCACCTTATTCTGTCTCCTGTGAAACCCATATGCAGGTCAAGAAGCAACAGTTCAGACCTTACATGGAACAACTGGTTTAATATCGCAGATCCTTTTCAACCTTAGTCATTTGTCTTCTTTTATGCTCTGATTTTCTCCACAGCACATTTCACTATCTGATATTCTGAATGTTTTACCTTTTTATTGCCTCTTGCCATTCTCATGCATTAGAATGAAATTTCTGTATTGAAGGGAAGTTTTTTATCATTGCTGTTATTCCTAGCATTTAAACAGTAGGTGCTTTAAAACTATTTGTTGAAAAACTGAATTTCTGATGAAGCAAGAGTTCAAGATTATATAGTAAATAAAATCAGTAGTGTTTTTGAATACCATCAGTTTAGAGTTAAGAAATGTAACAAAAAATTTATTCACAGAAATAACATTATTTATAAAATATTCAGACATAAACTTGACAGCAAGTGTTTAGGGGCTATATGAATAAAATTATCAATATCTAGTAACACCAATAAGCTTGACTAAATAGATAAATTTACTTTAGTTCTTGTGGAGCCAAAGTTAATGTTGAGATATCTTTTCTCCTATTTTAATATATAAAATTAATGCCACTTGGAGTTTTTCAACGTTTTATATGAACCTCAAGGTCATCTAGAAGTATACATATACAGAAATAACCAGGAAGACTTATGAAAATGTTCTAAAAAGTAATGGTTATGGCTGTACAATTCTGTGAATATACCAAAAACTTGAATTTGTGCTCAGAAAGGGTAAGTTTTATGTTATTGAATTATATCTCAATAAAGTGTTAAATAACCAAGGAATTCCTATAGGATTACAGGAAGTCAAATATTTTTTTAAGTATTCAAACATATTGTAAAGTTATAGTGTCAACATATTATTGTATTAATGGCTCAGGAATAAACATAAATGTGAAAGTGAAGTCACTCAGTCGTGTCTGACCCTTTGCGACCCCATGGCCTGTAGCCTACCAGGCTCCTCTGTCCATGGGATTTTCCAGGTAAGAGTACTGGAATGGTTTGCCATTTCCTTCTCCAGAACATAAATGTAAATGAAGAGAACAGTATGAATATTATCTATAGTGAAACAGATCACCAGCCCAGGTGGGATGCATGAGACAAGTGCTCGGGCCTGGTGCACTGGGAAGACCCAGAAGTATCGGGTGGAGAGGGAGGTGGGAGGGGGGATCGGGATGGGGAATACGTGTAACTCCATGGCTGATTCATGTCAATGTATGACAAAACCCACTGCATGTTGTGAAGTAATTAGCCTCCAACTAATGAAACTAAATGAAAAAAAAATGTAAATGAAGCAAAATGGAGAGTTTAGACCCAAATATAAATAAAAATATGTGATAAATGTATTTTAAGCCCGTGTATATGAAATGAGAAATGGCAAAACTGTTAGAACAATAGACAAAGCCTTTTCAGGTATAAGTTGTTTCCCTACCATAGATTATGTTTTAAAAATCCAAAATAGACAAGTAATTTAAAAGTAAGAATGAAACCATAAAAGCATTCATTGAAAATATGGTGAAGATTGTCATCAATAGGAGGATATGATCGTGTCAGTTATGCTATGAAAACCAAACTATAAAGCTAAAGAGACTATTTTATCCAGTATAATGGTTAAGAGCTTTAGCTCTGAAATCAGACTATGTTTAAAGGATATTTTAATCACTTAATGATTAAGTGACTTTGGTTAGGTGACCTAGTTTCTAAACTATGTTCCCTTGTTTAAAAGTAAATAAATTTAATGAGGATAATTGCATTAACCACATCATATGGTTGGATCAAATGACAGATTATGTGTGGTAGTTAGTACAGTTTTTCATATATTTTTGAATACATTGAACTTCTTTTTAAGAAAAACAATAGGAAGTAGAAAGACAGCCAGTAAACTGAGAGAGAAATGTGCAACATCAGAGAAACAATTATTATTTCAAGAATATTAAAGGCTCTTCTAAATGTGCTGTGCTTAGTCGCTCAGTCGTGTCCAACTCTCTGCGACCCCAAGGACTGCAGCCCACCAGGCTCTTCTGTCCATGGGATTCTCCAGGCAAGAATACTGGAGTGGGTTGCCATTTCCTTCTCCAGCTCTTCTAAATAAGAAATGATAAACTCCACAATTTAGAAAAAGGACATAGGTCAAGAACTTAATCAGCTATTACACTGCTGAAAAAATATACAAGGACTACAAAATCACATAACAAAAAATGTCTTGTTCAGAATACCAGGCAGTAAGTGAAATGTAAATAGAAATGCTTCAAAAGTGTATCTTAAACAGGTTGTGAAATCTTAAACACTGATAATGAGAGTAAAAAAAAAATATTTTCTTTACATTCAGCACATTGACATTTCACAAAAAGAAAACTCACATAGCTTAATGTGAAAATATTACAAGCCATATAAGAATACAAACCAACAGTAGGAAAAAAAAGAGTCAATAGATGAGTATAGCCCTCACAACCAAAGAGCTGGAAATATTGAAACCATCTGAAAGATTTTGAAATGGTTTTTGGGCAAAAAGATAACCATTTGATAAAAACAGGACAATAAGAAGTGGATTTGAAATGAACCAAATAGTAATTAATGTAATGACATTTGAAATGAAAACTCAGTGAGTGTATTGGAACAGTAAATGAGAGAATATTGTTTTCTGGAGATAGATATAACCAAATCACCCAATTGTCAAGGTTTGGGAACATTAAGATTGACATGAATACTGTTAGTCTGATGTTTAATTCAAAATTGTCAGAAGCAAGGTTGTTAGTTGTTAATGCTTCTGCCATAAAGAATATCATAAGTCATAAGATATTATCTTGGGCTACAGATGTAGTGATTATAATACTCTGAATTTTTATAATAAACTTTTTTCCATTAAAAAAGTCTTGATACAGGGCTGTCCTGTTTGTATAATTATTAATTGTATATATCTTTTGCTATGACAAACCTAGACAGCATATTAAAAAGCAGAGACAGGTGTCCGGATTATAGAGATGTATAAAAAAAAAAAAAAAGCAGAGACATTACTTTGCCGACAAAGGTTCGTCTAGTCAAATCTGTGGTTTTTCCAGTAGTCATGTATGGATGTGAGAGATAGACCATAAAGAAGGCTGAGCACCAAAGAATTGATGCTTTTGACTTGTGGTGTTGGAGAAGACTCTTGAGAGTCCCTTGGACTGCAAGGAGATCCAACCAGTCCATCCTAAAGGAAATCAGTCCTGAATATTCATTGGAGGGACTGATGCTGAAGCTGAAGCTCCCAATACTTTGGCCACCTGATGTGAAGAGCAGACTCATTAGAATAGACCCTGATGCTGGGAAAGATTGAAGGCAGGAGGAGAAGGGGACAACACAGAACGAAATGGTTGGATGACATCACCAGCTCAATGGCCATGAGTTTGAGCAAGCTCTGGGAGATGGTGAAGGACAGGGAAGCCTGATGTGCTGCAGTCCATGGGGTTGCAGAGTCAGAAACACCTGAGCAACTAAACAGCAACAACAGATACACCCTTCAACCAAGCAGTTCCACTTTTTGAAGTTAATCTGAAGGAAATAATTGGATGAATAGACATTTATATAATTAGATGTTCATCATCATATTACTTACAATAACAAATAGGCAAGGGACTTTCCTGGTGGTCTAATGGTTGAGAATCTACTTGCCAATACAGCAGACAAAGGTTCTGTCCCTGATCTGGGAAGATTCCCCCATGCTGTGAAGCAGCTAAGCCCTTGTGCCACAACTATTGAGCCAGTGTATAGCCTGCGAGCCACAACTGCTGAGCCCGAGCTCCTAGAGCCTGTGGTCCACAGCAAGAGAACTTACCTCAGCGAGAAGCCTGTGCACTGCAGTAAAGAGTAGCCCCCGCTTGCTGCAACTAGAGAGTGCCCACATGGAGCAACAAAGACCCAGCGCAGCCATGAATAAATAAATCTTTTTTGGGGGAAAAAAGTGTTAGAAGAAGAATTTAAATTAAAAAATAAATAGCCAAAAATTGTTTAAAAAGTAGCCAGTGTGAGTTTGATTTTATTAATTTTGAACTATTATGAAACCATTAAATTGATAGACTGACTCTTGATTTATTTGCATAGAAAGGCATCTTCCTTGCTTTGTTCCAGTGGGATATGAAACCATAATCATTTTTGGTCCCATTTTTAAGAAAGAATGTACATGTGTTTATTTGAGTATATCATGAAGTATCTGAAATGTAAAATTGTTTATCTGTGGATGGTAGTATTTATATTTTCTCTTTTCTAATGAGAATACTTTTATCTTTGTTTTCAAGTTGAAAAAATTATATGCTGGAAATTATATTTTGACACAGTATCTTTTTCATTGGCAAATAATATACTCTTAAAAATGATATCTCTTACCCTTATCAATCCAGTTCAGTCGCTCAGTCCGACTCTTTGTGACCCAATGAGTTGGCAGCATGCCAGGCCTCCCTGTCCATCACCAACTCCCGAAGTTTACCCACACTCATGTCCATTGAAAGGTTGTCGTTTTAAGAGATTCTTAGAATTGTCAGAGAGTAATACCCAGTACCAAATGTAGTTTTCAACATATTCTTTCTCACTCAGTTTATTCAGTGTCAGTATTTGGAAGAAAAAACTCTTTGAAAACAAATTATCTGTGTTTTCTGTTTTATTTTTATTTTTCCCTTCTTTAGTCATAGACCTTTACTAATAGCTACTGTGAAATACTAACTGGTTTAGGATGATTTTAATTAATCTGAGACATTTATTTCTGACAAAGGTGAAAAACCAGATTTCAATATAGTCTTTTAGCAGTTTATGAGAACTGGATTTTTTTACTTTTCTTTTAGGCAGAATTTTTAAAATATCTTATTGAGGTGTAACATAAATGTAACAACTCAGTGAATTTTCACAAATTCAGCCACCCCTTGTAACCAGTATTCAGTTTAACAAATAAAACTTTACCAGCACCCGCTAAGATCTTATGCTTCTTTCTCATTACTACCCCACAGGAGGGGTAATCATTTTCCTGACTTTTATTATCATAATTAGTTGTACCTCTTTGTGAACTTAATATTCAGTATAAATAGAGTTATAGAGTACATAGTTTTATTCTTATTCTGTATCCTTTCAGTCTTGTTTGTGAACATTATCTGTGCATAGTCATAGTTTGTTCATAACAGATTTTTAAAGGTAAGTTATAGCATTTTCGGATACAAATATATTTAAAAATACTTAATAAAGCCTTTTATTAAGCCTTTAGTTTTTAAGTTTTAAAAAGTAACTGTAAAAGTGCAAAATAGAAATATGGTTTTTTTAATAAGATGGAAAGAAAATGTGCTTCTTTAATTAGAAGCTTAATATAATTCAGTTGTATATGAGACTGTCAACAAAGCCAGTTTCCTTTTGGGCAAAATTATGAGAGTCCAGTCCAAAACAAGATAGTTCTCTTAATTCTGAGTTAGTCAAATATTGGTCATATTGTATTTCTTCCCTCATAGATTTTCATTACATTTTAGTTTATTCTTCCAGATATGTACATATTAATATAGCCATATTCCTTTATCCCTTTCTTAAACAGAAGGTTTTCTTATAACAACTGTTGAAATTGTTGCTTTTCCCTTTAATAATACATATTCTAGATCATTCCATAGCTGTGTATCGATATTTCCTTTTCTTCCCCCTGTTTTTTGACACTCCATTGTATAATATATTTTGATTTATTTAGCCAGCCCCCTGTAGGTAATTATTTAGACTTATTTTCAGATTTTGCTATTAAAATAGTGTTACATTTTTAGCCTTTTGCAAACATTAGATTTTTGCCAGTGTGTCTTGGGTGTACCACTGTGTCTTCTGACCTAAAAGTGGGCATAGGAATTAATTAATGTGTGGTACTTTTCTAGCTATAGAATTATACGATTTTTTTTATACAGCACTTTTCCATATATACATGGATTCGGTTTTGAGTTTTCTATCCTGGTCCATTGGATCTTTTGTCTTTTCGTGCACTATACTATTTTTGTGATAGAGGCTTAAAAAAAAGTTAACATTTGATACAGTTATCCCCTTCTTTTTAGATTTTGCTTGGTATTCTTGCTTATATATTTTTCCTAGTGAATGTTAGTAACTTTTCTTATTCCTGAGAGACTCTTGTTTGATGTTTTATTAGGATCATATAAATCTATAAATTTGCTTAGGGAAAATTGTCATCTTTATGTCTTCCTATCCACACACACAGTATGTCTTTACCTTTGTTCAAGTCTTTCATTTGTCATTTATACCTCAATTCTAAAAAATCTTTGCTGAAACATGAAAATAATCTTTGTTGTCCAAAAGTAAAGCATATTGTTGTGTGAAGTGATAAATTCATTTGTAAAGTATATAGTGAGGACTCATGACTTTTATATCAATTTATGTTATGATTTAAAAGTTGCTTCCAACTCTTAAGATTTTATATAAAAACACATTCTAAAGAAAACATGAATATATTGTCTTTTCTTCTCACATGAAGAGAGAACTTGACTGTTCATTCAAGATTATAATAAAGAATGTGTTAAAGGAGTGAAAGTTAAGTCAGAGATTGACCTGTATTGGTTTGAAATCATTTAAATCAATTAAAGAGATAAGCAGTGAACCATTGTTTTGAATGAGGACCATGGAATATTGTTGCTAACAATATTTATCTTTTCAAAAACTAATTCATATGGTAATGTATATTTAGTCCATCTAAAGTTAGGTGAAGGTTAATTTGCCTTTTTAAAATAATGTAAAAAAATATCAGGGATATTTCCAGTAGTATATATGTTCATGTGGTTGAAAGTCGAGAAAGACTGCATCTTGATAGCCTCTGATACAGTAGTAGAGGAACTAACATACTGTGACATTAGTGTAACATTAGTTAGGTAGGTTTTTTTTTTAAAAAAAGCACTGCTGCCTATCTTATATCTGATGTGTGATCATCTAGTTCTATTGTAATGCTAAACTAAAATGGTATATAAGGTTTACTGTCTCTGAAACCCTTTTCTTATTCAAATTTTAGGATCCTTCAAAGTTGTACAAGAAATCAGGTGATGTTGCAGCCATTGAATGCCAGTCTGAAGAAACCCTCCATCTTCATTCACAGGGAGAAAACAATCCTTTGTCTAAGAAGCTTTCTCCAGCACACTCAGAAATGACAGATTACATTAATGCAACATCATCTACTCTTATTGGTAGCCGGGATCCTGATTTAAAGGACAGGGCATTACTTAATGGAGGAACAAGTGTAACGGAGAAGTTGGCACAGCTCATTGCAACTTGTCCTCCCTCCAAGTCTTCCAAGACAAAACCGAAGAAGTTAGGAACTGGCACTACTGCAGGATTGGTTAGCAAGGATTTGATCAGGAAAGCAGGTGTTGGCTCTGTAGCTGGAATAATACATAAAGACTTAATAAAAAAACCAACTATCAGCACAGCGGTTGGGTTGGTAACTAAAGATCCTGGGAAAAAGCCAGTGTTTAATGCAACAGTAGGATTGGTCAATAAGGACTCGGTGAAAAAACTAGGAACTGGCACTACAGCGGTTTTCATTAATAAAGACTTAGGCAAAAAGCCAGGGACGATCACTACAGTAGGACTGCTGAGCAAAGACACAGGAAAGAAGCTCGGAATTGGCATTGTTCCAGGTTTAGTGAGTAAGGAGCCTGGGAAGAAACTGGGACTCGGCACTGTGGTTGGACTAGTTAACAAAGACTTGGGCAAGAAATTGGGTTCAACTGTTGGCCTAGTGGCCAAGGACTGTGCAAAGAAGATTGTAGCAAATTCAACAATGGGATTAGTTAATAAGGACATTGGGAAGAAACTAGTGAGTTGTCCTATGACAGGATTGGTCAATAAAGATGCCATAAACCTTAAAGCGGAAGCACTGCTCCCCACTCAGGAACCACTTAAGGCTTCTTGTAGTACAAACATCAGTAGTCATGAAAGTCAGGAACTTTCTGAATCCCTGAAAGACAGTGCCACCAGCAAAACTTTTGAGAAGACTGTCACACGGCAGAGTAAAGAAAGCATATTGGATAAGTTCTCAGTTCGAAAGGAAATGATTAATTTGGAGAAAGAAATGTTTAATGAAGGAACATGTATTCAGCAAGACAGTTTCTCATCCGGTGAAAGGGGGTCTTATGAAACCTCAAAGCATGAAAAGCAACCTCCTGTATATTGCACTTCTCCAGACTTTCAAATGGGAGTTGCTTCTGATGCATCTACAGCAAAATCCCCTTTTAGTGCAGTAGGAGAAAGCAATCTCCCTTCCCCATCACCTACTGTGTCTGTTAATCCTTTAACCAGAAGTCCCCCTGAAACTTCTTCACAGATGACTCCTAATCCGTTACTTTTAAGTCCTACCACAGAACTAATGGAAGAAATTTCTGAGTCTGTTGGAAAGAACCAATTTACTTCTGAAGGTACCCATCTGAACATTGGTCACAGGTCTATGGGTCATAGCATGAATATTGAATGTAAAGGGATTGATAAAGAGCTAAATGATTCTAAAACTACACATATAGATATTTCAAGAATAAACTCTTCTCTGGGAAAAAAGCCAAGTTTGACTTCTGAACCCAGTATTCATACAATCACCCCTTCAGTGGTTAACTTCACTAGTTTATTTAGTAACAAGCCCTTTCTGAGACTTGGTGCAGTATCTGCATCTGACAAGCACTGCCACGTTGCTGAAAGCCTCAGCACTCCTTTGCAGTCCAAACCCTTAAAGAAAAGGAAAGGAAGAAAACCTCGGTGGACTAAAGTGGTGGCAAGAAGCACATGCCGGTCTCCAAAAGGGCTAGAATTAGAAAGATCAGAGCTTTTTAAAAATGTTACATGTAGTTCACTATCAAATAGTAATTCCGAGCCAGCAAAGTTTATGAAAAACATTGGACCATCTTCATTTGTAGATCATGACTTCCTTAAACGCCGATTGCCAAAGTTGAGCAAATCTACAACTCCTTCTCTTGCTCTCTTAACTGATAGTGAAAAACCATCTCATAAGTCTTTTGCTACTCACAAACTATCCTCCAGTATGTGTGTCTCTAGTGACCTTTTGTCTGATATTTATAAGCCCAAAAGAGGAAGACCTAAGTCTAAGGAGATGCCTCAACTGGAGGGCCCACCTAAAAGAACTTTAAAGATCCCTGCTTCCAAAGTCTTTTCTTTGCAGTCTAAGGAAGAACAAGAACCCCCAATTTTACAGCCAGAAATTGAAATTCCTTCTTTCAAACAGAGTCTGTCTGTGTCTCCTTTTCCAAAAAAGAGAGGCAGACCCAAGAGGCAAATGAGGTCACCAGTCAAGATGAAGCCACCTGTGCTATCCGTGGCTCCATTTGTTGCCACTGAAAGTCCAAGCAAGCTTGAATCTGAAAGTGATAACCATAGAAGTAGCAGTGACTTCTTTGAGAGTGAGGATCAACTTCAAGATCCAGATGATCTAGATGACAGTCATAGGCCAACTGTCTGTAGTATGAGTGACCTTGAGATGGAACCAGATAAAAAAATTACCAAGAGAAACAATGGACAATTAATGAAAACAATTATCCGCAAAATAAATAAAATGAAGACTTTAAAGAGAAAGAAACTGTTGAATCAAATTCTTTCAAGCTCTGTAGAGTCAAGTAATAAAGGGAAAGTGCAATCCAAACTCCATAATACAGTGTCAAGTCTTGCCGCTACGTTTGGCTCTAAATTGGGCCAACAGATAAATGTCAGCAAGAAAGGAACCATTTACATAGGAAAGAGGAGAGGTCGAAAACCAAAAACTGTCTTAAATGGCATTCTTTCTGGTAGCCCTACCAGCCTTGCTGTTCTTGAACAAACAGCTCAGCAGGCAGCTGGATCAGCATTAGGACAGATTCTTCCCCCTTTGCTGCCTTCATCTGCTAGTAGTTCTGAGATTCTTCCATCACCTATTTGCTCTCAGTCTTCTGGGACTAGTGGAGGTCAGAGCCCTGTAAGTAGTGATGCAGGCTTTGTTGAACCCAGTTCAGTGCCATATTTGCATTTACACTCCAGACAGGGCAGTATGATTCAGACTCTTGCAATGAAGAAGGCCTCAAAGGGGAGGAGGCGGTTATCTCCTCCTACTTTGTTGCCAAATTCTCCTTCACACTTGAGTGAACTCACATCTCTGAAAGAAGCTACTCCTTCGCCTATTAGTGAGTCTCATAGTGATGAAACCATTCCCAGTGATAGTGGAATTGGAACAGATAATAACAGCACATCAGACCGGGCAGAGAAATTTTGTGGGCAAAAAAAGAGGAGGCATTCTTTTGAGCATGTTTCTCTGATTCCCCCTGAAACCTCTACAGTCCTAAGCAGTCTTAAAGAAAAACATAAACATAAATGCAAGCGCAGGAATCATGATTACCTCAGCTATGACAAAATGAAAAGGCAAAAACGAAAACGGAAAAAGAAATACCCCCAACTCCGAAATAGACAGGATCCAGACTTCATTGCAGATCTGGAGGAATTAATAAGTCGCCTAAGTGAAATTCGAATCACTCATCGAAGTCATCATTTTATTCCCCGAGACCTTCTGCCAACTATTTTTCGGATCAACTTTAATAGTTTCTATACACATCCTTCTTTCCCCTTAGACCCTTTGCACTACATTCGAAAACCTGACTTAAAAAAGAAGAGAGGGAGACCCCCTAAGATGAGGGAGGCAATGGCTGAAATGCCTTTTATGCACAGCCTTAGTTTTCCTCTCTCTAGTACTGGATTCTATCCTTCTTATGGCATGCCTTACTCTCCCTCACCCCTTACAGCTGCTCCCATAGGATTAGGTTACTATGGAAGGTATCCCCCCACTCTTTATCCACCTCCTCCATCTCCTTCTTTCACCACTCCACTTCCACCTCCTTCCTATATGCATGCTGGTCATTTACTTCTCAATCCCACCAAATACCATAAGAAAAAGCATAAGTTACTTCGACAGGAGGCCTTTCTTACAACCAGCAGGACTCCCCTCCTTTCCATGAGTACTTACCCTAGTGTCCCACCTGAGATGGCCTATGGTTGGATGGTTGAGCACAAACACAGGCACCGTCACAAACACAGAGAACATCGTTCTTCTGAGCAGCCACAGGTTTCCATGGATGCTGGCTCTTCCAGATCTGTCCTAGAATCCTTGAAGCGCTATCGATTTGGAAAGGACACTGTTGGAGAACGTTATAAACATAAGGAAAAGCACCGGTGTCATATGTCCTGCCCTCATCTCTCTCCTTCAAAAAGTTTAATAAACAGAGAAGAACAGTGGGTCCACCGGGAGCCTTCAGAATCTAGTCCATTGGCCTTGGGATTGCAGACACCTTTACAGATTGACTGTTCAGAAAGTTCTCCAAGTTTATCCCTTGGAGGATTCACTCCCAACTCTGATCCAGCCAGCAGTGATGAACACACAAACCTTTTCACAAGTGCAATAGGGAGCTGCAGAGTTTCAAACCCTAACTCCAGTGGCCGGAAGAAATTAACTGACAGCCCTGGACTGTTTTCTGCACAGGACACTTCACTAAATCGGCCTCACAGAAAGGAACCACTGCCTTCCAGCGAAAGGGCAGTACAGACCTTAACAGGTAAGAGGTTTATTTTGTTGCCTGTTGTTTGTGTTAGATAAATGGTGTATTTTGCCTACTGGTTGCCTGATACATGTACATGAGCTTTGAATAGCTCTAATGTTTTTGTTTTTATAAATTTATTTTGAAATGTTATCTTCCACCATTTTGTTTTCAGTAGATGTGAGAAGTAAGATAAGGCGTGTCTTTGAGTTAATTTTTAATTTTGAGAAGAGAGATCATTATCAACGAGATAGTACTCAACTTTTGGAAGTCAGGAAAAATTGCTTTCTTATGCAAAAAGGCCATTACAGTTTCTTTAGGGAGATGCGGCTTTACAATGTTGTGGCTCTCTGTTAACAGCTTTGCAGGATTTTTAATATATACTGTTGTTTGGTTTTTTTTTTTTTCTTTTAAGTATAATTGATTTACAGTGTTGTGGCTATCTGTTAATAACTTTGCAGGATTTTTAATATATACTAATTCAATTTATAAGTGTTTCTATGTTATACGAAGAATATGTTGTTAAGTCTGTACGTCTCATAATAAAAATCTAAGCATTCAAAACTATGAATTTTCCAGCATTCCCTGGGATCCAATGGTTAGGACTCTATGCTTTCACTGCTGTGGACCCAGGTTCAATCACTGTAACAAGCCATTGCAGTATGGCCAAAAACAAAATAATCAAGTTTGTAAAATTTAACTGAATACTTAACAGGACTTCATTTTCAGAGTACCTTTAGATATCTTCATAAAAGCTGCTTTAGTTGAGTAAAATGACATGAAGCAAATTTAGATAATGCATTTGTAATGTCTAAAAAGTGTCTTGAGAATTGAAAAGAATATAGAAAACAAGAAAAAGGAAGCATTGCCTATTCATCTATAAGATAACTCTAAGTCAGGAGTTTTTTATCAAAGATCTCAACTTTGCCAGTTGATAAATTAACTCCAGAAAGTTCATGAAACCTCTGATGTTGTAAGTAAAGTTATGTGTATGTGCTGCTGTGTGTGCTGTGCTTAAGTCATGTCTGACTCTTTGCAACCCTGTGGACTGTAGCCCGCCAGGCTCCTCTGTCTATGGGATTCTCCAGGCAAGAATGCTGGAGTGGATAGCCATTCCCTTCTCCAGGGGATCTTCCCAGTCCAGGGATTGAACCCCAGGTCTCCTGCATTGCAGGCTGTCCTTTACCATCTGAGCCACCAGGGAAGCCACCAGGAAGTATATGTATGCTTGTGTGTATTTTTCAGGAGAATATCCATACATTTGATCAGATTCTCAAGGTAAACCCTCTAAGCCTCAATATCTCTTCTATAAAATGGAATTAGTAGTGTTATTATTAGAAGCAGTAAGTGTGATTATAGTATTTATTAAAATGATTTGCACATAGTAAACACACAGATGTTAATATTATTCCTCCAAAAGATTAAAAGCTTGTGCATTAGAGGAAATGATAAAGCCCTCAAAGAGAAGAGTTTTTGTTCCTGAGTTTAATTATTTGTGAACTTTTGAAAAATAGAAGCTACCTTGATAGAGAAGCTGAGTGTTCTTTAGTTTTTAATAGTGTAATAAGGAGGGAAAAAAATCCTAAACTCTAGGTTCATTCAACATCTTTTTTGATAAAAATTAATCAACAGCAGCTAATGAATATCTGCTGTCTGCCAGATATTGTACTTTGTGGACCTTTGTAATGTAATAGGGAATAAGGCACACAGGTTCATTGTTCTCATTGAACTTAATATTGGAGGAGATAGGTAATAAACAATAAAAGCTACAAATTAAATGTCATAAAAATTGTGACAGTTTATAAATACACACACACACACACATATATATATGTATATTTTTTAAGAAAGTCCAGGGTTCTATGTAAGTATGAAATGGGGGCCTAACTCAGGAAGCCTTCCCTGAGAAAATGACCCTAGACTCTTACTTGAATGAAGGATGAACAGTAGTTATATAGGTGAACAGAATTCCCCTTATTCATCTATTTGTTCACTCATTTATTTATTGAATTGCAAAACATCTAGCATTCTTCCAGTCACTTTTATATAGTAGAGGGTAAAGACTTGATACCTTGCCTCATTAACTTTCAGCTTGGTGAGAGAGGACAAACTGTAGAGTGGTAAACACACAAATAATGGCATAATTAATTTAAAAAATGCTGTCAATTAATGTAACAACATTAGAGTAAATAAGGGGAGAGGGGTACCTATTTTAGATGGAGTAATTAGTTATAGCCCAGGGATGAAAATTTAATGTTAAGGGGTATGAAACCACCAAGCTTTTCAAGCTGAGGATTGAGTGAAGACCACATTTGAAGATCTTAAAATGTTAAGGAGCTTAGACATTAGAAGAAGTAGGGTAGATAGAGGTCAGAAGGTTCATTGTGGTAGGAGAGGGAATACAAACAGAATGGTGAGAGAGTTGTGAAAGAAAGAAGCCAGGGTGTATGTTAAAGATTTTGATTTTATAAAAACCAAAGCAAAAAAAGCAAGTTTTGATTTTAGATTTGCATTTTTGAAGATCATTCTAGCTCATGTGTGAACACTGAATTATAAATGTAAAAATAGTTATAGGGAAACCAATCAGTGGACAATTGCAGTAGCCTACATAAAATGGTATTTAGACAAGGGTGTTGGCAGACTCCTTCATGAATATTTGAGAGGTTCGTGCATTGTCCTGATATAGAGTAGACTGGAAGAGGAGGAATTTTGAGAGAGCACAGGTTTGCTTTTTAATATTTATAAACCTTGAAATGCCTTTATAAAATTCAAATGGTGATGTTGAGTGGGCACTTGGGTATCTAGTTCTGGAGCTCAAGAGAGATGTTTGGGCTAGAGATAAGGGCATTTCACTCTGAGGTTTTGAAAAACGTTGGTGATATTATTCACTAAAGATAAAGGGGTATCTGGAAATGATACACTTTGGAACAGACTCTCAAAACCTATTAAACTTTGTAAACAGAGCACTAAGAAAAGCAATAATTCTGGAAAATACCAACAGCAGGTAAAAATATGTGTTAAATTGTTCAATAAGTAATGAAATACTACAGTAAACATAGGACTTTTAAGAAAGATGAAAATAGCCTGATAGAAGCAGATATAAAGAAGGGTTAAAGCTGCTCAATGTAGTTAACATGTTAGTCACTCAGTCATGTCCAACTATTTGTGACCACATGGATTGTAGCCCACCAGGCTCCTCTGTCCATGGAATTCTCCAGGCAAGAATATTGGAGTGGGTTGCCATGCCCTCTGCCAGGGGATCTTCTCAACCCAGGGATCGAACCCAAGTCTCCCACATTGCAAGACAGATTCTGAGGTCTGAGCCACCAGGGAAGCCCAGTGTATATCACAAATATAAATTGATGCCAGATAGTTGGTTCTGGTTTATTGTCCTTATTTGTTTCTTTTGCATTAAGATTGAGGGAAACATACAATAAGCATTTGTAGGAATATCTGTGACCAGTTGTTCCCAAAAGGATGCATGGACATTCTGAACAAAACTACATTGCTCAACGGTTTACTGCATTTAGTTTGTGTTCATATAGTCTTCGTTTAGCTGCTAATCCTGTGTTTCAAAACATTAATGTACTTTGAAAAATCATGTATGTACTCATACAACTTCTTTGTCATTCTGGAGCTGTTTAATGCTGTAGAAACACTGTAACAAAACAGACTATATATCTATGAATCCTCTGATCTGTTTATCGGCATGTCATCATGAGAGATTTCCCTACAGAGAATACAGAGTGAGAAAAAAAGAGCGCCTTGGGTATCTTTGAACAATTTAATTATTTAAAGTAGTGGTTAAAAACCATCGACCTTTGGTTTGTATATGACCCATTGTAGTGATTTCTATAGTTGTGTTTTTTTTTTTTTTAATGCTGAAATTTTAAAATCTGGAGATTTCACATAACTGTTCAGAGTTCTACTTTTCTTTGAAAAGAAATCATAACATCTGACAACACTTAATCCATATTTCCTGGATGACATTAAGGTTGGGTCTCAATAATGGCAACCCCTTCCCTCTCCCCAGGTCTTTAGTCGGGGCATGCAGTCTTCAATTTGCCTCAGTCTTGACAGTTTCCTAATGTGTGTTTTATCTAACCCAGTTCAACTATTTAAGTGGTTTATCTGGCTCCAAGGGATATTAAAGCTGTGGCCTCTAATTTAAGAGTTGTGAGAAGACGCTTATAACAAGTGGGGAAATTGAGGTGAAAGTGAAGTGAAATGACAGGTTAGTTTGTTGAATATGTCAAGTATATCACCTTCATGGACAATAAAGTCACGCGAGAGGACATTTATTGGGGTTAGGGTGGAAAGGATGGATCCACATCTGGCTTCAGGGACCTTAGGGACTGAGATAGCAGGGAAATGTAACATATGCAGAAATATCTGCTTAATGAATAAGAAGCTGTCTTATTTCCTTCCTTTAAAAAAATAAAAACATATTAAGACCTCTGTGAAGAGTGAAAAAGCTGTCTTAAAACTCAACATTCAGAAAACTAAGATCATGTCATCTGGTCCCATCACTTCATGGCAAATAGATGGGGAAACAGCAGAAACAGTGAGAAACTTTATTATAATTTTAGGCTCCGAAATCACTGCATATGGTGACTGCAGCCATGAAATTAAAAACACTTGCTACTTGGAAGAAAAGCTATGACCAACCTAGATAGCATATTAAAAAGCAGAGACATTACTTTGCCAACAAAGGTCCATCTAGTCAAGGCTATGGTTTTTCCAGTAGTCATGTATGGATGTGAGAGTTGGACAGTCTCTCACAATCTGATCAATTCTCTGTCACCAACTGGGTTTCCTCTAATTTGGATCAATTCTGATACTGATCACCTTGAGTTAGAGAAGACCCTACAAGTTAAGAGCAAAGATTTTTTTTTGAAGACTGCCCCCACTTAAGATGCCAGCTGCAAGTTTCAGTGTCACCAATCCACCCACACTTCTGCCCTATCTGCCACAAGGTTAGGTCTTACCACAACCCTTCATTAAAAAAAAAAAAAAACCTGAAATGAGTTATTTATTTTATTTTTGGCTACATTGGGTCTTCATTACTGCACGTGGGCTTTCTCTAGTTGCTGTGATTGGGGACTACTCTCTAGTTGCAGTATGCAGACTTCTCATTGCGGTGGCTTCTCTTGTTGCAGCTCCCGGGCTCTAGAGTGCTTAGGCTTCAGTGGTCGTGGCACAGGGACTTAGCTGCTCCATAGCATGTGGGATCTGCCTGGACCTGGAATCAAACCTATATCCCCTGCATTGGCAGACAGATTCTTAACCACTGGACCACCAGGAAAGTCCTAAGGCCTCAGTTTTGATAATTTGGTGAATGGCTCACAGGACTCACTGAAACCACTGAAATTACAATTGCAGTTTTATTATAAAGGATACAGATCAGGAATTGAAGAGATGAATAGGGCAATAGCTGGTGTGGAGAAGGGGACACAGAGTTCCCATACCCTCTTTCTGGAACAAGGGTGTGTCATCCTCCCGGTAGATCATTATGTTCGCCAACCAAGAAACTTCACAAGGCCTATGGGTTCAGAATTTTGATTGGGATTTCATTATAAAGGCATGATTGATTAAATCATTGACCATATGTTTGCATTCAGTCTCTAATCCACCTCCATCCTCTGCAGGTTGGGTTTACCCAGAGTTTCAACTGTCTAATCTTGTGGTTGGTCTCTAATGACCAGCCTCCATCCTGAAGGAAGCTTAGGGTTCACCTTAAGTCACCTCTTAGACATAGCAAAGACACTACTATCAGCAAATTCCAAGATTTTTTTTTGAAGTTTTGTGCCAGGAATCAGAGACAGAGATCCCGTGTATTCTTCATTCTATCACAAGTCTAATTTAAATTCTTTTGTTAATTGATCTGTACCTTGGAATCTCTCTTCTTCATAGTTACTCTTTAGTTAAGTGGGTAAAAATGTGTCTTGATTTACCAACAGGGTTTTTTTTTCCTCAGGAGGTTAAAGAATGAATAGGAAATAATAGGGAAATGTGGGCATATAAAATTCTTACAGCTTTGACAGACATGAAATTCTTAACAGACATGAAAATTGGCTTACCTGTTCACAGAAAACCAGCTGAGAAAAAGATTTTTAGTTAAGGAAAATAATAAAGAAAAAATGCTAAATCATGGCATAGCTTCTAATTTGATCACTGAAAGTCAGAATTTGTTTTATTTAGGCAAAGCTTAAGAACTTTGTTTTTTTTTCTTTCTTTTATTTTTTATTTTTATTTTTTTTCACTTATTTTTATTAGTTGGAGGCTAATTACTTTACAGTATTGTGTGGGTTTGTACAGATGTACAGAACAGACTTTTGGACTCTGTGGGAGAAGGCGAGGGTGGGATGTTTTGAGAGAACAGCATGGAAACATGTATATTATCTATAGTGAAACAGGTCACCAGCCCAGGTTGGATGCATGAGACAAGTGCTCGGGCCTGGTGCACTGGGAAGACCCAGAGGGATTGGGTAGAGAGGGAGGTGGGAGGGGGGATCGGGATGGGGAATACAAGGACTTGGCTTTTTAATCTTAACTATTATGATAGCTGTCCGTTCAGCAGTTATTTTGTGTCTGTTGTTTGCCAGATACAGAGAATACAAACAAAAGGAATAAGATATAATTTCTGCCTTCAGAGAATTTATAGTTCATTGGAGTATATGAACATGTATGCAAATAGTAATTGATAACTCCTAAAATTGAGGTACTCACAGCATATTTTAGGGAGCAGAGAAGAGAAGTACTCACTTAAAAGGAGCCAGGAAGATATTTTGAGTTTAGAGAAGTAAGCTTTGGAGGATTTTGGAGACGTGATTCTGTACTTAAGTAACTGAAAATAGTCTGATATGAGACCAGGAAATGTGTTTGGAAAGACAGAGCCTCTTGTTTATGTAGGATACCAAAGAGTTTGGAGTTTACCTTATAGGCAGTGGGAAATTAAGGGTTTTAAAGTAGAATGATTTGCTAAGATCATATGGATAGCACTTTGATAGATGGATTAGAGAAAGATCAGGTAGACCAGTTTGGATATTGTCTCAGTGAAATATTATGGGGGCCTGAACTAAGGTAGTGATAGAGAAAACAACATTCAGAAGAAATAGATTTTATAATTTTGTTTGTTTATTGTTGACTGGATCTTTGTTGCTGCATGTGGGCTTTCTCTAGTGGCGAGCGAGAGCTACTCTCTGGTTGTGGTATGCTGGCTTCTGGTTGAGGAGCATGGGCTCTAGAGCACAGGCTCTGTCGTTGTGCTGCATGAACTTAGTTGCCCTCAGCATATGGAATCCTCCCCAACCAGGGATCAAATCCATGTCCCCTGCATTGGCAGGTGAATTTCCAACCACTGGACCACCAGGGAAGTCCAGAAATAGATTTTTTAAAGTTGTAAAGAAAAGAAAGAGTGAAGATTTTAGAATGTCTCTAAGATACCTCTCTCAGGCAGATGGTTGAATGGTGATGTGGTTAAAAGAAAATATTAGTTGTTCAGTTATGTCCGACTCTCCAACCCCATGGACTGTAGCTGTCCAGTCTCTTCTGTCCATGGAATTCTCCAGGCAAGAATACTGGAGTAGGTAGCCATTCCCTTCTCCAGGGGATCTTCCAGACCCAGGGATCGAACCTGGGTTTCCTGCATTACAGGCAGATTCTTTACCATCTGAGCCACCAGGGAAGCCTAAAAAGGTGGTATGCAAAAGGAGACTGGAGATGGAAAATGGATTTGAGTTTCTTGCTGTTTAGTGGGATATATGAATCTGTAGCTCAAAAGAGAAATCAAACCTGAAGGTAAAGTTTTAGATCCGTGGTTGTTTAAGCAAAGAAATTAAGAGCAGGAATGATAAAGTTCAGGGTGAACACACTGGGTTTCCTAAGGGGGTTTTGTTCTAAGGAGTGTCAGGTGCTGATCATTCAGATAAGGACTGGAAGGAGACAGTTTGCTTTAGCAGATTATCTTCTGTAATCTGAGAGCAATTTCCATAGTGACAATTGTTAGATTTCTGGAGGTTAAGGAATGAATGGGAAATAATAGGGAAATGTGGGCAGTTAAAATTCTTACAGCTTTAAACATTGTAGCAATCTTGATTGGTTTATTGTTTACTCTTTCCTTATGATTTTGTGTTCTGTGAAGGAAATAACTGCATCTTCTCGATCTGTAATTGTCTCTGTCAAATAGTTTTCCTTCTTAAAGTATAAAAAGAGCATAACTAAACTGCATGTAATCTTAAATTGATCTTCTCGGTCATCAGTTTGATAATTTTTCCATACATAACTTGGAGATAGATTCATTATACATAAATTGCTTTCCTGTTAAAATGTCTAAAAACTTATTTATGACGTATTCCGAAATGGTCAGTTAGCTTTGGGACATTATTATCCTGAAACAGCTGTCCAGTGCCCAAAGCTGGAACAGTTTAAGCAACAAAATAATGACATTATGCAATTATAACCTAAGGAATAAGGTAAATGTTCATGAGTCCGTGCTGATAGAAATGATTGATTAAGTAAATAAATAGAAAGTGAATTTTCTCAGTTGTGTCCAACTCTTTGGGACCCCAGGGACTGTAGTCCAACCGGGCTCCTCTGTCCATGGGGATTTTCCAAGCAAGAATACTGGAGTGGGTCATCATTACAGAAGTATTCCAAATAATGTATGTAGACTATTCCCCTCAAGAAGGTAAAAATTAACTCCTGAATATGAACTGAACTTAGTGACTTACTTCCCAAGAACAGATTATGGAAAGGGAAAAGTAGTAATTTTACAGTGAAGACCCATAGCAGACAGACAGCACTTTAAACTGAGTGAAAGTATAATTTCACCAATGATAAGTCATGATGGTAACATGTATCCTCTGATATAATGTGATAGAAGGGAACTTCATTCCTGTGTTACTCTGTGCAAAAACCCTTAATCTCAGTGTAAACATACAAAAACATCAAAAAAAACAGGAGCAGGAGTGGAAATATTCCACTCCTGTACAAAATACTTGGCCAGTACTCCTCAAGAGTATCAAAGACCTGGAAAAACAAGGAAAGATTGAGGCAGCCGTCACAGATCAGAGAACATTAAGGAGACTTGATAACTAAATACAGTGATATCCAGATTAAAATCTGGAACATGAGAAGAACATGAGTGGAAAAATTATTCCAATGTCAATTTCATAGTTTTGACAAATATACCATAGTTAAGTAAAACATTAACATTAAGGAGAGTTGAGTGTAAAAGACATATGATAACTGACTTTGTAACTTTTCTGTAAGCTTAAATTTATTCCAAAACAATGTTTAGTTTTGTTTTTTTTTAAAGTACTGATTGTCAAATGAAGCCAATCTCTAACTGATTAAGGAAAAAATAAAAAATATTCTTTACTGTTTGTGTTGAGTAGATTTATCATAAGGGTTAGTTAAAATAAAACAGGCCTATTTGATCATTTATGTTGAATAAATCAGATCAGGGCACATGCAGAAATGATAGATACACAGTCTGGAACAAGGCATTTAACCTTTCCTTGTTTTCATAGTAGGGAATCAAACTGATTTAATCACTTCAGCAGTTTTGAACTAAACAGATCTCAGAAAGCTTTGAAAAGAAAACTAGTTATTTTATAAATGATAGCTTATTTTTTAATTTTTATACTGTTCTATTAATACACTTATATAGTAACAGTCTAAAATCAGCTTGATGCAAATAAACTTGTAGTAAAATTATACTCTTAAATGTGGCCAGGTTTCTGGTTTCACCCAGTTGTTGATAACTAATTCTGTTTATTTAAGTATCTTTGTTAAGTAGACATGAAATAGGACTGGTGAGGAAGAGTTTCTGACTGGAGTGTCAGACACTATCAGTGCTTTTCAGCATTTTCACTTCATAGCTAACTGCATGTGCTAGAACCTGCAGTCTATTCAGTTCAGTTCAGTCGCTCAGTCGTGTCCGACTCTGCGACCCCATGAACCGCAGCACGCCAGGCCTCCCTGTCCATCACCAACTCCCAGAGTTTACCCAAACTCATGTCCATTGAGTCTGTGACGCCATCTAACCATCTCATCCTCTGTCGTCCCCTTCTCCTCCTGCCTTCAATCCTTCCCAACATCAGGGTCTTTTCAAATCTTTTTGTTTGGAAAAAGTTTATTTACTATAGTAGAAGCATAATGGTTGAAGCACGGTATATTGAGTCTTACTTTCTTTTTAACTGAATGTGAGCATTGATCAGAATTTTCTGATTTCTTACAATTTCTCTAGGGTGATGTATAAGATATACTTGTAAGTGAAGTGTGAACATGTGGCGATGAAATCAGAAAATTTATTGTGGTGATTAGTACAGTTCTGGGAATTTCCAGAGGAATTCCATTTCAGTGAATTATCTGATTTGGACACTGAGAAATAACCTAATTGGAAGGAGAAAAACACGGACTTTTTAGCATAAAAATCGCCAGCACAGACTCTGAATCATTGTTGTACTGCATTTAATTGATGAGTCAGATGAAATGTATTGCTTTCAGTAAATAAATTTCCCACAATTGGAAACAGCTGTTTTTATTGTGGAACCAGTTCTTATCTCAGCATTCAGCTCATTCAGAAGAAGCTTCCGGGATTCTTATGGTCTGTGAACCATACTGAAGGATTCAGAACCTGAATCTGGAAACAAGAAGACTTGATCAGAGGTTTCCACATGGTTGATATTTTATGTTCATATTCTTCTCCTATGGTGTCCATTTTAGTTATAACCAGTTTTGATTCAGTCACCATTTAACAAACATTACCAATAGTCTTGACTTATAAATAATAAAAGAAGAGGAATTTCTTAAAATTCGAATTTTGGGACATGCTTTAGTTTTGGTGGGAAGGAGCAATTTAAATTTTAGAAATTACTTTTTAATGTGTTATTTTAAAATAAATTTATAGTTATCTATGGACTGATTACTGCACAGTGTCCAAGTGTAGCGTGGTTAATCTATTTTTCCATAGTTTACCCAAGGATACGTATAGCATTAGAAACCTGAAACAGTTTGCTTATTCAACCATTCCCTAGTTACTGTCAACAGAGTATAACCAATACTCATACTAGGTTGTTGTTAAAGTTTTAATAGTAGATTTAGACTAAAGAAATGCCTGTTTTATCCAACCAGCTGTCAGTTTCATTCACTGTGTTCTTTTGCTAGCTTACATTTGGAAGTTGCTTGTTTTTTAGCCTAGGACATTCAAGGCTTCAGTGAAGTAATTACGTTGAATCTTTTTTCCAATGTTTTGTGATACCTTCCACCTCTCCTGCACACTGTTATCAGTAGGAATTTTTTCTATTTATGCAGATATCTTTGCCTGTATGACTCTATCCTCACACTCGGGCATCTGTAAATGTAGTTATTTCTTTTTTATCTTAGATTTGTTTCAGTTTCTCCTCTGTAGACATCAGTCAAGATCTCTTGTGACCAGTCAACTTGAGAACAGCTTCTTGGTTTCCACACGTTTTTGTGTATAATATAAAGATTTCCAGATCCTTAACCCCTTTTAAATGTAGGTATGTTCTTTTTTGCTTTCTTAAGTTTCGACATTCTTATCCATGGTTTCATCTTATGACTTTGCTATAAAAGTACCATCTTTTTTGTCTAATTTGGTGCAGATGTTTCCCCCAAACCTGTCTTTGTCTTTAAAAGTTCATCCAATAATGGTCAGATAAAAACCCAGAGATTCCATAGTCGAAACCACTTGCAAGGCTTCCTCACATTTCCAAGTTTTTTTTTTAAAATTCTTAATTTCCTTATTATTATCCCAATTAATAGTATTGTCTCTCTTCAGTTTCCTTCCTTAGTAGTAGTCCACCTTCTTTTTTACATGAATGTCTCAACTGATGGAAAAGAATTTACTTGTAGTTTTCACCTTACATTTATGTTAAATTCCAGTTTTATTTACATACTACTTCTATGATTTATCTTTAATTTCTCTTTCCTTCATTTATATGTATAGAATTCCTAAATATATTTCTGAAGCTGTTATCAGAGTGATGAGATGCTCAGTAGGGTTTCTACCAAATAGTGAATTGAGGAATTCCTATTAATATTCTCTGCTTGCTTCTGAAGTAATGAGAAATGAGAACTCATTTCCGTGAGAATTCTCCGATATTTAGAATTATATGTCTTCTCCGTGTGTATTCTTTGAGGAAGTATCAGATTTTCATGAATTGGAATACAAACAGACCTCCTGTCTTGTGAGGAGTGGAGAGTCTTCACTTATCCCTCCTGGCAGATCTAAAATGACCGCTGATGCTACAGCCATACCACCCTGAATGTGCCCAATCTCGTCTCATCATGAAATGACCCCTGATGACACATGAACAAATATTCGTCACAGGATGGAGATGATAACAGAGCAGTAACTCCTTTTAGGAATCAGCCGTGATTTAGAAGAACCAAAAAGCCAACCAACAGAAGCAGAAAACTACTTTCTCCACTGGTACAGAGCTGAACAGAGAACCAAACACTTTCTGGTTCTGACTCATCCGTTGAGCACATCTTATTTTATTGATAGAATCCCAAACCTGGAGAAGCTATGATGAAGAGTCAGTGAATTAGGAGATACACTTCAGAGGAGCTTTTTCCAACCTTATGATTACCCACCAGCCCTGGAGTTACCTATCTTAATAGTAATTCTTAATTAGAGGTACTTATTTTACAAGTACTTCTTTATGTTGAAGATAGATGCTTGATATTCTCCAATAGTTCTGGTTCCTAATTGGATGTAAGGCTCTGTCCCTCTTTAATTTTAATGTTGAGTGGTTGTCTATGCATATCAGTGACATCATTAAGTATTTAGAGTCTAAAAGTTCTATGATAAACCTAAGGAGCCAATTAGTATAACATCGGTCAAAGCCTTCTGAACTTTTTACATTATCTCATTTTGGAATTCACAACAGCCATGTCAGTTAAGAATGCTTTATTAAACGCACATTCCAGTGTGTTTACTTGCCTAGATCTTGTT
The DNA here is from genome assembly GCF_910594005.1 of Cervus elaphus. Lineage (NCBI taxonomy): Eukaryota > Metazoa > Chordata > Mammalia > Artiodactyla > Cervidae > Cervus > Cervus elaphus. The sequence continues at coordinate 38,318,565 of NC_057834.1, forward strand.
TTTCAATTCATAGCAGTGCCAGGAGTCAAACTAAGGATACTGTGCTCCATAGTTCATGTACTTAACACTGCTACACTCAACTCTACATTGCATTCTGAAACATAAATATGTTGGTCTCTTGAAATGAGCATACTCATTCTCTGGGTATTGTCTTGTTCTCCCCTATGCACCCAGTTGCATAATGGCACTTATAAAACAGTGTGTTTCTGGTAGTATTAGAGAACATGTTTTATGATTTCTGTTATTAGGCCAGTTTTAACATGTTTTTGAAAGTCTTTAACAGGTTGTTATTTAGCTCTTTCAAATAAGTTTATATCATCATTTTCTAGTCTTAAACTTGATTGCTTTACACCATTAGTTAATGTTTTTTTCCGTCAGATATCCACACCCTCCTCTTCTTACTCCTCCTGTAAGCAATGTTTTTGAGTGAAATGAAGGTCTAGATCAGCTGATTATCAAGCCCTAGAGATCTGTATCTTCAGGGATACAACTTTATTCCCCCTTAAATATGAAAAATTATGAAGAACAGCTCTACTTTATATGAACAGGGAATTCAGACTTTTTAACATGAAAATTGAGGATCTTCCTGGATGAAGTTTTATTCCAGTTTCCTATTATATCCTAAAAATAGGCTGCTGGCCTCCATTACTTTCAGGAAATGAAAAATGGCTCCAAAGCTAAGTGAGCTAAGCCATCTCTCTCTCAATTGTTTCAGTTTCTCAGGAATTGCTGTACAAAGCTGCCAATAACGGTCTCCGGGGATCTGACCCCCATTCCACCTCCCACTGCCTCCTCTGCAGCTCCAGATGCCACCAAAAGAAGGAGCTTTGAAGAAAGTGCCTGTACCCTCTTTTACCCTGAGGTGGGTGAGGCCAGGCAGGGTGATTCTCAGGATATCCTGATAATCAAAGGTATAGTTGAAGCCTTCATCAAGACTTTCTTGAAGATGACCAAGAAATTTGGGAAACGTTGCCAAATAGCCTAGAAACTGAAGACGGAGCTCAAGAATGGATGGCTCAAATGCCACCTGAAGTGTAATACATGATAACATACAAGACCCTAAATAAGCTCCTTGAGGGCAGAAACTATTACACTGTTTTTACTATCTCTCCCTCGCCCACCTCTACAATGTCTAGGATAGTGCCAAACATATAAACTATACTCAATAAATATAAGTTTGTAACTGAGAGAGAAGACTTTATAGAAAGTGCTCTCCAATCCCTTCTTTCCCTAGTGCTTAATCTAAGATTGTTTGCCCATTCATCAGGAGAATAATGATAAAGAGAGTTCAGTGATGTCTCAAGCTTCTTGGCCACTGTTGTCTTCTGTCTTGGCTGTGTGTCTGAGTAGGAAATACTTATCTGTCCTGTCCAGTATAGGAATTTTTCAGTATTAATGCTTAAATTTATGTCTTTGCTGATGCCTGGGCTTTTACTTTTTAGATATTTTATTGTAATAGTTTAGCTCTTTAATGGAAATCTTATCTGAACCACACTCTAGGGGGATTTATTGTATTGTTGGTTTTTAAAAATCCCTTTGTATCTGTTTTTAAGATTCAACAATAAACAGACTTGCTTCTTAATTATAGCTTAACAGTAGTCATCACTGTGTTTCCAAAGTGGGATATTCTATCATAACATCAATTTCCCCCAAATATAACTTGTTACTCTTGAATGGCAACACATCATCTTATATCTCACCAGAGCAATGCTAAAAAAGCCTGCTTGAAAGAATATTTATAGTGATGTGATTTAAGACACTGAGTGATTAAAACAAAGTTCATGGTTTACTGTTTTTCTTCCAGAAACAGAAATATTAGAAACTTAGCTCCATTGAGTTCTTCTATCCCCGCGTTGTCCTGTTTGTCAGTCATTTAGTCATTTCAATAAGGAGTTAACTCTGATTTAGAAACAGATCTTTAAAAAAATCTCATCTTCAGATATTTAATTTCTTGTACATTTTGAGCCTCCAGTTATGTGTAAGACTTTGTTTTTTTTTAAGTTAAAAGTGAACATTTCAGACTGCTACTAGTTTTTTGACAAACAGTTGGTCATTATGTATTCTCAGCAGGTGGCTTTTTTAGGGTATAAGAAGTCCAATATCAGAACCAAGTATATTTTATTCAGGAAAATAATCTTTCCTGAATGACATACTTTCTCTTGAGTAAGAGTTTTGTAAATTATGCTGCATTTATTTGAGGTTTTTGATAAGAGTATGAGACTTTTTTTTTTTTAAAGGAAATGGAGTTTCTTTATCTTCATGAACTTTTATGTGTATAACCAAGGAACCTTAAGTGTAAGTGATAAAAGAGGTTTAGTCTGTTGCATAGATAATCACAAATTCCTTCTGAATGATCTCTGAGGATTATATGGCATGTGTGGATTTGAGGTTCAGCTCTTTTAATTTTCATCTCTGATTCCATTAAGTAAAATGCTCAGGTTGGACCTGCTTTTCTCGCATCAGTTGTTCTTAATTAATTGCATTGTAGTTTTGTCAGTTTATACGATGAATTTGAGTCAATAATCAGGAACAGAGTTGATCAGATTATTGCTAGTGATTTTTATCGATAAATATCTTAATAATATGTTTGATAGTGGTAATACATAAAAACTAAATCATATATTTTTTCATCCTTCCACTATAACTAGTTTTTCCTCTGTTAATGTAAATTATGTATATGAGACCTGTGAAATTCTGTGTGCAACATCCAGTGTGATTTCTCCTTCGAGTAATGTACTCTTACTGTCAACTTGAAAGTCATATTATTACAGAGAATTGCAGTGGCAACAGCTAAAATATTACAGTTCTAACACAGAACGGTTTCACATTATTTCTGGACTTGGATTTTCCTATGATTTCTATCTTTTCCTGTCTCTCCAGGTTCCCAGCCAGCCTCAGATAAGTCTTCCCAGCGACCATCAGAGAGCACAAACTGTAGCCCTACACGAAAGAGGTCTTCATCTGAGAGTACTTCTTCAACAGGTAAGTGCTATTGTTTTAATAGACTCTTAAGATAATTTCCCAACTGTCACTTGTGAACAGACTTGAAAAAAAAAAAAAGATATATATATATATATATTTTGGCCTTGCCTTTCTATGTAGCATGAGAGGACTCAGTTTCCTGACCAGGGATTGAACCTCTAGCCAAATCCTAACTGCTAGACCACCAGGGCAATGGCACCCCACTCCAGTGCTCTTGCCTGGAAAATCTCATGGACGGAGGAGCCTGGTAGGCTGCGGTCCATGGGGTCGCTAAGAATCAGACACGACTGAGCGACTTCACTTCCACTTTTCACTTTCATGCGTTGGAGAAGGAAATGGCAACCCACTCCAGTGTTCTTGCCTGGAGAATCCCAGGGATGGGGGAGCCTGGTGGACTGCCATCTATGGTGTCGCACAGAGTTGGACATGACTGAAGCGACTTAGCAGCAGATCACCAGGGAACTCCCTTACAATAGATTTACACTATAGACTGCAATTTAAATTGGCTCGCAGTATTATACTATAGAAAAAACAAGTAAATGGTCCTGCAATATGAGAATAATAATGTATATTGTAAAATAGGGCTTCTCTGGTGGCTCAGATGGTGAAGAATCCGCCTGCAATGCAGGAGACCCGTGTTCGATCCCTTGGTTGGGAAGATCCCTTTGAGAAGGGAATGGCTACCCAGTCCATTATTCTTGTCTGAAGAATCCCATGAGAGGGAGCCTGTCTGACTAGTCCATGGGAACACAAAGAGTCAAAGCTGAGCGACTAAGCACCCACACATTGAAACAATAAAACAGTAGTCCCCTTTTATGACCAATTAAGCATACTCCATGAGGTATAGTGATTTTATTTTTTTCTTCTAGTTTTATTGAGATATAATATACACTGTATAAAGTGTACAACCTAATGATTTTACTTACTTATATCATGAAAGAGTCACCACAATAAGTTTAGTGAACATCCATCATCTCATACAGATACAAAATAAGAGACATTTTTTTCCTTGTGATGATAACTCTTAGGGTTTACTCTCTTAACAACTTTAATATATAACATACAGCAGTGCTAATTTTACTTATGTTGTGTATTGCATCCTTAGTATTTAATTTATCGTATAACTGAAAGTTTGTAGAGGTATAGTGATTTTGATGTAGTTTAGAAGGAATAATTCAAAATGAATAGTTACAAAGATAGGCATACACAAAAATAGAGATTTTGAAAGTTGAATTGAGATAATGGGGTATGTAATATAACAGGGACTGCAGATTGGAGCTATCTAATAAAGACAGATATATATAAAGTTGTTTAGTAAAGTGATGGTTTCCAGTAGCATTTACACATCTTTGAGATTTGTAAAACAATTTGAGGTTGTAAGAAGAACCTCTATTAATGTTTATTTCAAATCAACCATTAAAAATTGTCATTTATGTATTTTAATATATATAACCTCTTCCTGGGGCTTCACTAGTGGCTCAGACAGTGAAGAATCTCCCTGTAATATGGGAGACCCAAGTTTAGTCCCTGGGTTAGGAAGATCCCCTGGAGAAGGGCATGGCAACCCACTCCAGTATTCTTGACTGGAAAATTCCACAGTCAGAGGAGCCTGGCAGGCTATTGTCTGTGGGATCTCAAAGAGTTGGACATGACTGAGCAACTAACATTACACTAACCTCTTCATACAGTATAACATATCTCTATACTTTATACAGTATACAGATTGTGCTCTCAGTTTTCTTCTTACTGATAGTATGTGTGTTTACCAAAAAAAAAAAAAAAAAAAGTAGAGAATGATATATGTCTTCTACCTTTTTAGAGGATTGGAGAGTAGGAAATCATGGAGTTTTTTAAAATTAATTTTTAAGTCGGAGGATAACGGCCTTACTGTGTTGTGTTAGTTTCTGCTGTACATTGACAGGCATCAGCTGTAAGTACACACATACCCCTCTCTGTTGAGCTTCCCTCCTGCCCATCCCCCGCCCCCCCTTTAGGCCACCTGGAGCACCGTGCTGGGCTCCCTGTGCCATGCAGCACTTCCCACTGTTTCACACATGATGGTGTGTGTACGTCAGTGCTGCGCTCTCAGTCTGCCCCGCGCTCTGTCACCCGCTCTCTCCACAGGTCTGTTCTCTACATTTGCATCTCAATTAGTAGGGAATCATTTTTAATTTATCAGTATTATCAGGCAAAATGGGGAGTCTCATTCCCAGCAATGGGGGTAATATATGTAAAGGGGAGAGCAGTAAGTTTAAAAAATTAAGGAGCCAGTGTGGTTGGAATAAAGACAGCAACTGAATATGAAGCTGGAGAGGTATGTGAGGACCAGTCATGTAGAGTCTTATTGATAACACTTAGAAGCCTTTGAAAGTTTTAGCAAGGAAGTGACATATTGTTTCTTAGCTTTCTGTCCATGTGGTTTTGCTTAGCAGATCATTTAATGATGTATGATTGTGATGCATGGTCGTGTCCGACTCTTTACGACCCTATGGACTGTAGCCCGCCAGGCTTTTCTGTCCATGGGACTCTCCAGGGAGGAATACTGGAGTGGGTTGCTATTTCCTTCTCCAGGCATCTTCCCAACTCAGGGATTGAACCTGCATCTCTTCTGTCTCCTGCACTGGAAGGCGGATTCTTTACCGCTAGCACCAACATCAGAAAATTTCATTTCTTCATCAGCATAAGGCCTCAGTGTCAAATTGTATCAATATGGTATTTAATTTTTATTTGATGGTTATCTTAACCATATTTGAAGTTTTTATTAGTACCATAGTGCCAAAGATACAGTGGAGTTGAAATAGCAATGATAGTTTTGTCTCTCATAGTACTTTGTGGTTTATACTACTTGGGCGAGACTCTTAAACTCTTTCACAATGAGTGACTACTTTTGATGGTATCAGCCTAGACCAGGGTTCAGCAAACCACAGCCTATGGACTAAATGTTGTCCAAGGCCTCTTTATTGTGCAGTCTTCAAGCTAAGAATTGATTTTACATTTTTAAAGGGTTTTTTTGTTTTCTTAAAGGGAAAGAAAAAAGTGTAATATGTGCGAGAAATTGTGTGTGTCCTCAAAAGTCTAAAATATTTACTATCTTTTTAAAGAAGAGGTTTGCCAACTCCCAAAGAAAAAAATGAATTAGATTTCAATAAGAGACACACCTATGAAGAAAATCACCAAAATGTTTTATTTTAGTAAATAATACTTATTTAGGGTTACTATATGTATAAAGCACTGGGGATACAAGCATGAATAAAATAAGGTTCCTGCCCTCAAGGATTCAGACATATTCACCAATTAAAAAGTATTAAGTTTTGTAACAGGCCAGTATACAAACTGTTATGACACACAGAGGTACCCAACTACTAACCACTGACGTACTGAAATTGTGACCTGTATGCTACTATAATTGAAGGAGACGGGTGGGACAAGGACATGAAGTTGTGAAAGTAATAATGGATTTTATTAGATATGATGTATTTTCTTATTTGACAGAATTGAGATATTTTTATAGATGCAGTTGGGAGCTATCAAAGGATTTTGAACAAGGAAGATGAAAAGTATTTGATGTATTGTATCAACCAGAATAAGCTAGATTTTGCAGTACTTAAAAAAAAAAAAAATCCCAAAATTTCAGTGACTTAAAACAACAAAGACATTTTTTGTTCATGCTATATGACCATGATGGTTCTGCTCCATGTTATCTCTAGTATCAAGTCTGATGGAGCAGCTTCTATGTATCTGGAGTGTTACTTGTCTTATGAAAGAGAGTGAAGGACCATAGTAATGCACTAACTAGCTTTTAAAAGTTCTGTCCAGAGGTAATATACGTTAATTCTCATATTTCAGTGCCAAAGCAAGTGACATTGGTTAAGTCTTATGTCAAAGAAGTATGGGAAGTATAATCCTACCAAGGGAGGAGCAGGCAGATATTTATGAATAATAATATAGTGTGCCACATGTGCATTTAGAAAAATCCATAACATTACAGTATGGAGAATGGACTGTTGAGTGAGAAATGTGTAGAGACAGTAGATAATGGCTTTTGGTTTGGATATATTAAACTGCCTTTGGGTTATTGAGATAGAAATGTTAGCCATTTGGAAGGTGTGGTTTATAGTTTATGATGCCTGTGGTAGAGGTACGGATCTAGCAGTGTGTATATAAACTTAAATCTGTCAGTGAATGAGGTTGCCCAGAGAGAAAGTGTAATTTGAAAAGATGACAGAGTTGGAGATTTAAGATACGTTAGATTTGAGAAGAAAGTGGATGAAAAGATGTCAGTGAATGCCATAAAATTTTAAATAGTTTTTTTAATATAAAAAATAGAGGACATGTCATAGAAGCCTCTTAATGTCAGATGTCATATGGAAATCAAGAAAGATGTAGACAGAAAGTGTGAAATGATTGTGGAAGATATTTTTAGAAAAACAGGTGTAAAGTGAGAGCAGTTTGGAGGCTTTAGGTGAGGAAAGGAGACTATTGGAATTCAGGTTACATTGAAATAAATTAGAGCTCTTTATTTCCACCAGTGTGGTAGATTAGATGTGCAGAGTAAGCAATCTTCTTGATGCCTGAAACTAAGTAAAATGTGGGAAACACTTCTGAATACCTTGCTGAACTTTGAAATAAGTAAATAGAAAACCAGAAATGTCCAGAAAGCATGATTCAACAAAAACAAATAGCATTAGAGGTCTTTGACACCTACTTGAGTCCTGGTTATATTGAGCCTGCTTATTGGAACACATTCAGTTAATAAGAGACAAAGAACAAAGCCTAGGGCTCTAGCAGACAGAGGTTTCCATCACATTTCCCTTCATGAATGTGTAACACCCTAATGGTGACTCCAGTGTAAGATCAGATAGAAACAAATCTATCACAGAAGTTGGATCCTTATTTCAGTTTTATCTTTGGGTGAAGCGGAAAAAAGAGTTCCTGAACACAAGCTCACACTCACCTTCTGTGTTTCATGCAGTTGTATATTGCCTGTGAGACAAAGAAAAAGTTGAATAAAATTTTGTTGCAGATTGGTAGCGCCTCCAGTTGCCTTGCAGAGCCAAAGGCGAGTTTAATTTGTCTTCATCGTAAAGCTGAGTTTCTTTTTTGATTAGGGTATCCTTGATCTTGATTTACCTGGCATTCTCATTTACTCCAGCAACACAGGAATGCCAGCCTTTATCTTGCAATTGAAAGGCAGATGAATCAACCAGAACTATGTATATTCAATTTCTCCAACTTAACATTTTAAAAAGGAAGACAGCAAAATCGAAACACTTTAACAATGTATCATTACAGCATTTGGCATCAATCAAAAATTAATAGACATGCCAAGAAGCAAGAAAATATGACTAAATAGAATATGGAATAATAGTCAGTGGGAACTGGCACAGAAATACTATGTGATGGAATTAACAGACAAGTACATTAAAATAGCTATCCTTGAGGATTTAAAGGAAAACATGAATATAGTGAATAGTGAAAATGGAAGCTATTTTTAAAATCCAAGGTTAACTTCTTTAGATGATAAATATCTGAAGTGAAAATTTCATTGAATGGGATAACAGCAGATTAGACACTCCAGAAGAAAAATTCTTTGAACTTGCAACAATACTATTAAAATCTATCTAAAATGAAGTGTAGGGACTTCCCTGTTTGTCCAGTAGTTAAGAGTACACCCTCCCAATGCAGGGGACGCAGGACGCAGGTTGGATCCCTGGTCGGGAAACTAAGATTTCACATGCCTTGTGGCAACTAAGCCCACGCATTGCAATTAGAGAAAGCCCAAATGCCAGGACAAACTCCCAGCACAGCCAAAATTTTTTTAAAAAATAATAAAAATAAAGTGTAAATGCGGGATAAGAAGACTGATATAAAATGAACACAGTTTTATTAACTTGTGGTACAATATCAGGAAGGCCAACATACATAGGATCTGAGTCTTACAAGGAGGGAGTTAGGTATAAAAAACATCTGAAAAATAATCTTCCATAATTAATAGCTTAATGAACGTTGTAAACCCATAGGTCCATGAAGTTCCACAAATCCTAACCAGGAAGATAGTGAAATGATGTCTTTAAAATGCTGACAGGGAAGGAAAAAAAAAACCAAACCTATCAATTTAAAATTCTTGAACCAGAAAAATACCCTTCACAAATGAAGGCAAAATAAACATTATCAGAAAAACAAACTTAAAGAATTTGTTGTCAGCAGATTTACAGTACTAGAAATGTTCTTCACACAGAAAAATCATGTTAGTTGGAAACATGGCTTTACCAAAGAATTGAAGCATTCCAGGAATTTTCAGTAAGTAAATAGACAACACCCTTTTCTCATATTCTTTTGAAGTTCATGTGAAATTATACCAAGATATTATCATACTCTGGGCTGTAAAACTTCTTAATAAACTTTAAAAGATTGAAATCATAGTATATATTTTAAGAACACAGTGAAATTGAATTAGAATTCAGTAACATAAGGTATCTTGACATTCCCCCCCAAAAAGTGAAAATTGAGCAACACACCTCTTTTTAAAACAAAATATTCATGTATTTATGATTTTGCTGTTTCTTTGTTGCTTCATGAGCTTTTTCTGTAGTTGCCGCAGCTGGGGCTACTCTCGTTGCAGTGCACAGGTTTCTCATCACTTCTTGTTGTGGAGAATGGGTTCTAGGAGCACAGGCTTTAGTAGTTGCGGTTTATGAGCTCGGTATTTGTGGCACATGGCTTAGTTACTCTGCGTCGTGCGGGATCTTCCTGGACTGGGGATCAAACCTATGTGTCTTGCATTGGCAGGTGGATTATTTACCACTGAGCCACCAGGGAAGCCCAACAACACACTTCTAAATACCCCATAAGTCAAAGAGGAAATCACAGATAAAATTTTTTTAAATTTGTTTAAATATTTTGTTTGTTTGTTTGACTATGATGGGTCTTTGTTGCTGCACAAAGGCTTTCTCTAGTTTTAGTGAGCAGGGACTACTCTTCATTGTGCTGCACGGGCTTCTCCTTGTGGTGACTTCTCTTGTTGTAGAGCACAGGCTGTAGGTGGGTAAGTTTCAGTAGTTCGACTCATAGACTTAGCTATCCCTCGCCATGTGGAATCTTTCCAGACCAAGGATTGAACCTGTGTCTCCTGCATTCAGAGGCAGATTCTTATCCACTGTACCATCAGGGAAGTCCAGAAATATCTTTTAAATTGAATAAAAATGATAATACATAAAAATTTATGGGGTATAGCTAAGTCTGTCTTCTTAGCTTTAACAGCATAGAAAATTTACTGAAAGCTTATACTGGTTTACTGAAAACATTCTTTTTTAATTTATTTTTTTATTGAAGGGTAATTGCTTTACAGAATTTTGTTGTTTTCTGTCAAACCTCAACATGAATCAGCCATATGTATACATATATCCCCTCCCTTTTGAACCTCCCTCCCGTCTCCACATGCTGGCCTGTGAGGAGAGAGAGTCTATAGTGATGGCTCCACCCCCTACACATGACTCAGCAGTATCGCCTTGCTTCCATGGCTGCCGGGCTTTCCTCCACAGGCATTTCCCACCACAGTCTCCTCCCTCACATCCCCTCAATCCATCTCTCCGCAGTCAACAGCAACCCTCGTCTGGGATTGCTCTGCAATCCCTAAACTCCAGCTCCCAGCTGCTGCGCTTTCCAGGGGACCTGCTTCCCTGTCTGGGGTATGTATGGCTGCAGCAAGGACTTTCTGATTCTCATTCCACAGGTGTGAATGAGAACAGCCACAGATCAGCTGTTTCACTCCCAGCCTTAGATGTTTCTCCTCTGACTCAGACAGTTGCCCTGATGTGGGGGTCGGACCCCTGCTTCAGTTCCCCCACACGCCACGGGCACCTCCAGTCCTACTAACACTCCTGTTTATCCCCCTAGTTCCTTCCTCCTCCTGAGTTTTGCCTGGTTCTATATATTTTCCTTTGGTCAGGTACTCTTGTAGTTGGTGTTCTGCATGCACTTCTGTGTCTGAAGGTGTATTCCTTATCTGAAAATCTTTTTAAAAAATGTGAACTCTAGCCAAAAGGATTAAGAAAAAAGAAACTGAGTTAACAGCATCAAGAATGAAAAAAAAGGATATCACTGCAATTGCTACATGCCACAGGAGGATAATAAGGGAGCATAATGAACAGTGTTTTGCCAATAAATTTGATAAAAAGAGAAAAACCATTAACAAACTCAGGAACAAATAGCCTAAATAGCCTCATATCTATTTAATAAATTCAACCTATAGTTTAAAACCTTTCTACAATGAAAATTCAAGACCCAAATAGTTTTAATCATGAACATTCAAGGAAAAGAATACCAGTTATACAAAAACTATTCCAGAAAGTAGAAACATTTTCCCAACGTATTTTATGAGGCCACCGTTACCCTGATTCTGAAACCAAGCAACACACACATTACCAGAAAACTATAGACCATGTTTCTATGCATGAATGCAAATGATACAAAATATTATCAAATTGAATCCAGTGTGTTGAATGATTAGCATACCATGTCCACATGAGTTTATTCCAGAAATGCAAGTTTGGATTAACATTAGAAAATAGATTATGAAATTAACAGCTTACTGTTAATAAAATCACAATTGTCTAAGTACCTAAAGAGAAAACATTTGACAGAATCTGACATCCACTTGAAAAGCACCAATTCTTTCAGATATTAATCAAACTAACAAAAATTAAACACAAAAGCTATTAAAAGTAAGGAGAATTTAGCACCACCATACCAGCTGTACAACAAATGTTTCTCTAGGCAGGAAACACAAGAGAAGGAAAAGGCCTACAAAAACAAACTCAAAACAATTAAGAAAATGCCAGTAGGGATGTATATAGCAATAATTACTTTAAGAAGAAGTCATAAATGATGAAAAGACAGCCGTGAGAATGGGAGAAAATAATTGCAAATGAAGCACCTGACATAGGATTAATCTTCAGAATACACAAGCAGCTCAACATCATGAAAACAACCCAATCAAAAAATGGACAGAAGACCTAAACAGGCATTTCTCCAAAGAAGACATTCAAATGTCTAATAAATACATGAAAAAACACTCAACACCTTGCATTAGAGAAATGCAAATCAAAACTACAGTGAAGTATCCCCTCACACCAGTCAGAATGGCTGGCCATCATCAAAAAATCTACAAACGATAAATGCTAGAGAGGATGTAGAGAAAAGGGAACCCTCTTGCACTGTTGATGGAAATGTAAATTGATACAGACAATATGGAGAACATTATGGAGATTTCTTACAAATAGGAACAAAACTACCATATGACCCACTACTGGGCATATACCCTGAGACAGTCATAATTGAAAAAGACACATATGCCCACAATGTCCGTTTCAGCACTGTTTACAGTAACCAGGACATGGAAGCAACCTAGATGCCCATCAAGAGATGAATGGATAAACAAGATGTGGTACATATATACAATGAAATATTACTCAGACATAAAAAGCAATGAATTTGAGTCAGTTCTAGTGAGGGGGATGAACCTAGAGCCTCTTATACACAGTGAAGTCAGAGAAAAATAAATAGTTTATTAACGCATATATATGGAATCTAGAAAAATGGTACTGATGAATCAGCCTACTTGCAGGACAGGAATAGACACTTAGACATAAAGAACATACTTATGGACACAGAGGGGGAAGGAGAGAGTAGGACGAATTGAAAAAGAGTATCACTGAAATATATACAATACCATATGTAAAATATATAGCTAATGGGAAGTTGCTCTATAGCGTAGGGAGCTCATCCTGGTGCTCTGTGACAGACTAGTAAGGTGGGATGTGGCGGCGGAAGAAAGGAGGGAGTTTTAAGAGGGAGGGGACATGTGTATACCTGTGGCTGATTCATGCTGAAGTGTGGCAGAAACCAGCACAACATTGTACAGCAATTATTCTCCAATTAAAAATAAAATTTTAAAAAATGCCCACCCCAAAACCCCAATTCTTAGGAATAAAAGGCATACAGGTAAGACAGGAAGAAGAAAAAAATTCTATTTACAGATGATTTGATGCATAGGAAAATTTCTAAGAAATCTGTCAGAAAAAAGCTACTATACCTAGTAAATGAGTTTAAGAGAGAGATATAAGCTAAACATAAAATGTATTTCTGTGTACTAGCAATGAATAATTAGCAATTGAAATGTAAGCAAAATATGGTTTACAATTGTATTAAAAGTTACAAATATATAAGATCTATATGATAAAAAGTATGAAGCATTATTAACAATGGTTAAAAGATTAAATAGATATTCTAGATTAATCATTTGTTGGGAGGAATCAGTATTGTTAAAATGTCACTTCTGTCAAAATTAAGTGATAGATTTAATGGAATCTCAATCAGAATTCCAGCTGGCTTTTTAAAATATAAAGTTCCAAGCTCTATAATTTATATAGATACATAAAATATCTTAAAAGGTAAAACATGTATGCTCTTTTTGAGAACAAAATTAGAAGACTTCTACTAACCGATACAAAGACGTACTATAAATTATTCAAGACTGTTTTTGGTGAAAGGATATATAGATCTTTCAATGCAACAGAATAGACACTGGAAAAATAGACATTCCCATAGATTTTTTAAATTGATTTTCTGCACATATACTGTATTTTTGTGGAGCAGGGATAATCTTTTGTACCAAATGGTGTTGGAACTGCTGGATATACTTATGGAATAAAAAGATCGTTGACCTTATACCATATGTAGAATTGAACTTGAAATAGAATATATACCTGTATGTAGTTTCTCCAACTATAGAACTTTCAGAAGTACACTTAGTAGGAAATCTTTATGACCTTGGGGTATTCAAAGATTTCTTAAGTAGGATAAAAAGCACGAACTATTAAAGCAAAAAAGAAAAAAAAATTAGATAAACTGAGCTTCATCAACTTTTTAAACTTTTGCTCTTCTAAAGACATTTAGAAAATGAAAAACACACAGAAGTAAAAAGAATTTGTAACTATGCATGGTAATGGTGATGATTATGCAGTATATACAAATACCAAATCATTATTACTCTTGTACATGTGAAACTAATATATGTCCTATGTCAATTATATCTCAATAGAATTTAAAAAAATAAAAATAAAAAACAAACCAGTGAAGGTACCCAATGAAAATAATGGGGAAATTTTTTGAATAGCATCATTTCAAAAGACTGCTTATGAGTTGCAGTGAAGCACATGAAAATACTTGATGAGACACAAGGGCTCTGCTCGTGACTCAGATGGTAAAGAATTCGCCTACAACGTGGGAGACCTGGGTTTGATCCCTGGGTTGGAAAGATCACCTGGAGCAGGGCATGGCAACCCACTCCAGTATTCTTGCATGGAGAATCACCATGGACAGAGGAGCCTGGCAGTCCATGGGGTCACAAAGAGTCGGACATGACTGAGCGACTAAGCACACATGAAAGTACGCTCACTTATTAGGAAAATGCAGTTAAATTCTTAGTGAGATATTGTTTCATATATATTAGATTGACTAAAGTTAAAAGGGGCTTCCCTGGTAGCTCAGTTGGTAATGAATCTGCCTGCAGTACAGGAGACCCAGGTTCAATCTGAAGGTTGGCAAGACACCTGGAGAAGGGAATGGCAGCCCACTCCAGTATTCTTGCCTGGAAAATTCCATGGACAGAGGAGCCTGGTGGGCTAGAGTCCATGGGGTCAGAAAGAAAAATATCTCAATGACCCAGTTAACCACGATGGTGTGATCACCCTTGTCGTAGAACTAAGATTCTGCATGTCATGCAGTGTGGCCAGAAGTAAAATATAGCATGCCCAGCATAATGTCCTAGATGGAGCAGACTCCCAAAACAAAACAAACAAACAAACAAAAAACAGAGAGGTAGGATTTCCCTGAATCCATCTGCAAATGCAGGAAACAAAAGTTCAATTCCTAAAAAAAAAAAAAGTTCAATTCCTGATCTGGGAAGACTCCACATTTCACAAGATAGCTAAACCCATGCACCACAACTACTGGACTCATGTTCTGGAACCCACAAGTCACAAGTACTGTGTTCACATGCTGCAACTTTTGAAGCCCAGCTTCTAAAGGTTGTGTCCTGCAACAAGAGAAACCATGGCAATGAGAAGGCTGAGCACTGTAACGAAGAGTAGCTCCCCCTCGCCACAACTAGAGAAAGCCCTTGAAAAGTAAGGAAGACTCAGCACAGCCAAAAATAAATTAAGAAAAAAACAAAACAAAACAAAACTGAGAATTGGCAGGCTAGAATTTGGTAAGATGGAATCAATTTATAAAGTAAGGTGTGAGGTAGCCCTAGGTGAGTGGCTCAGGAATGAAATTCCAAACAGTACACCCATTTTAAGATTCTGTTCTAAATTTATTCTTAAGAATTAAAAACCTTTGGTATTTCTGGGCAGTTGATGATAGGAAAGAGCAGACAAAAATAATTTTCGGGATTTTGAACCCAGGAATTATTCTTATACTTTCTTGCAGTGTGGAAGCTGGGTTCCAAGGGCATGTGTCCTGAGAGAGACCCAGGTGAAAGCTGTGTTCCTTTTCTAGCATAACCTTAGAAATCACCACATTCATATTTCCATCAAATTCTGTTAGCTAGAAGCAACTTACTAAGGGCAGCTCATATTCATGGGAGGGGAATTAGATACTCTCACTTGGTATGAGAAGCATCAGAGGAGTGTATACATGTTTTAATAGCCCTGCAAGCAGTTTAGGGCAGGGAGATAAGATTAGCTTGGTCTTGAATTGTTATAGTAGTATGAAGAAAAGTAGATAGGGTCAAGAAATCACACTAACATAAGACAAAAGTTTATGGCTTGTGGGGAGCATAAGTTAGATGATTTTGTCTGAGCTTAGATCAAATGATCCCAGCCACATGATTGGTTCTCAGTATATAGAATCTTGAATAGTTGGCTTTATGGTATCATTCACTGAGAAAAGTAATCAGAAGGATTACTTTGAAACTATGAGAATGAACATTTCCCCAGTGGGGAAGTAGGTCTAAAAGGTAAATGACAAGTATTTAGGATTGAGGATCTCTAAAGTTAATTCAGTCACAAGTAACTGGAAGGTAATCAAAGTATGTTATCATAAAAACAGTGGAGGCAAGATTTTAAAGAGTGGTGATATAAAACATAGCTGAAAGCAGGAAACTTGCCCAAAGCTCTTTGATAGTCTCATCCACCAGATAGAGGGCAGTCAGACGAAGCAAGAAGAACTGAGTCCAGCAACCTCCAAAACAAAAACCACAGTTATAGAAAGTCAAAGTGAAAAGGCAGAGAATTATGTCCCAGATGAAGGACTGTGATAAAACCCTAGAAAAACAACTAAATGAAGTGGAGATAGGCAACCTTCCAGAAAAGGGGTCAGAATAATGATAATGGAGATAATCCAGGGCCTCTGAGGGAAAAAAGGAGAAGACATAAGAGATGTTTAACAAAGACCTAGAAGAACCATAGAACAAACAGAGATGAACAATACACAGGAAGGAATCAATAACAGAATAATTGAAGCAGAAGAACAAAGTGACCTGGAATACAGAATGGTAGATATCAGTGCCACAAAACAGAATATAAGAAAAGGAATAAAGAGAAATGAAGATAGCCTAAGAGACCTCTTAGGCTATTAAGTCAAATTCACCAACATTTGCATTAGAGGGGTCCTTGAAGGAGAAGAGAGAGAGAAAGGACCCAAGAAAATATTTAAAGAGACCTAAATAGACATTTTTCCAAAGAAGACATATACATGGCCAAGAGGCACATGGAAAGGTGCTCAACATTCTTAAGTATTAAGAGAAATGCAAGTCAAAACTACACCAGTTAGAATGACCATCATTTAAAAAAAAAATCTATAAACAACAAATGCTGGAGACAGTCTGGAGAGAAGGGAACCCACTTGTAATGTTACTGGGAATGAAAATTGGTATAGCCACTGTGGAGAACAGTATGGAGGATCATTAAGAAGCTAAAAATAGAGCTACACTATGACCCTGGAATCCCATTTCTGGTCATACACCCAGAGAAAAACATTGTCCAAAAGGATACACACACTCCAGTGTTCATTGCACCACTGTTTACAGTATCCAAGACGTGGAAGCAATCTAAATGTCCACCAACAGAGAAATGGATAAAGAAGATGTACATATATACAATGGAATATTACTCAGCCATTACAGAGAATGAAATAATGTCATTTGCAGCAACATGGATGGACCTAGAGATTGTCATACAGAGTGAAGTTAAGTCAAGGAGAATTAGCATATGACATTCCTTACATATGAAATCTTAAATGATTGTAAGAAATGAACTTAACAGAACTCACAGACATAGAGAAGGAACTTATGGTTGGGGGGCTTACGACTGGGGAAAGAGATAGCTTGGGAGTTTGAAATGGACACAACCCTGCTGTATTTTGAATGGATGACCAACAAGGACCTACAGTATAGCGAACAAGTGAGTGAGTGAGTATTAGTCGCTCAGTCATGTCCAGCTCTTTGCAACCCCATGGACTTGCTTGCCAGGCTTCTCTGTCCATGGCATTCTCCAGGCAAGAATATTGGAGTGAGTTGCCATGTCTTTCTCCGGGGAATCTTCCCAACCCAGGGATCAAACTTGGGTCTCCTGTATTGCAAGCAGATTCTTTACCAACTGAGCCATGAGGGAGGCCCATATAGCACATGGAACTCTGCTTAAAGTTATGTGGCTGTGTGGATGGGTGGGGAGTTTGGGGGAGAACAGATACACGTATATGTATGGCTGAGTCCCTTTACCATTTAGCTGAAACTATCACAGCATTGTTAATCAGCTGTACCCTCAACAGAAAATAAAAAGTTTTCTAAAAAAGAAAAAATACAGCTAAAAGTTTGACATTTTAAAAATACTGAATTTAAATGAGACAATTGGATATATTTGAAGGAAGATGTTGGTAATTTGAGAAAAATTTCCTTGTAGTCTGATGAGATTGTAATCTAGAGTGGCTAGAATTTGTAAAGGAATAACTAAAATAGTATCACATTTTAAAATCAAATAGATTAGAAATCCATTGATTAACTTTGAAGAAGTGTAACCGGTGATCACTTACAGTAAACTCGGCATCTTGGGAAATGACCTATTATTTTTATAACATTGTAACACTAATATAGCTTGCCAGAGGAAATTGAAAATGTCCCACATTATTTATAGTCTTCAAAAGTTGCTGTAGACACCAAACAAATACCACCAAATCGTTGGGGTCTCTAAGGTAAGGTTTATCTAAGACCATTTGTTTTTTGCTTTTGCTTTTTATTGAAGTATATTTGATTTACAATGTTGCATTAGTTTCAGACGTACAACAAAGTGATTCAGTTAATCTGGTAATCCCAAACTCCTAATTTATTCCTCCTCCCCACTTTGGTGAAGACAATGGCACTCCACTCCAGTACTCTTGCCTAGAAAATTCCATGGACGGAGGAACCTGGTGGGCTGCAGTCCATGGGGTTGCTCAGAGTCAGGCATGACTGAGCGACTTCACTTTCACTTTTCACTTTCATGCATTGGAGAAGGAAATGGCAACTCACTCCAGTGTTCTTGCCTGGAGAATCCCAGGGATGGGGGAGCCTGATGGGCTGCCGTCTATGGGGTCGCACAGAGTCGGACACGACTGAATCGACTTAGCAGCAGCAGCAGCCCCACTTTGGTAACCATAAGCTTATTTTATAGGTAAGACGACTTGTTTTCAAATCTTACCATCAACATGTATTCTTTCTAAAATAGTTTATAGAGATGTTTTCTAATTTTAAACCTTTTCCCAAGAAGAGAATTTCTTTTATTCCTTTGCACTTTTAAAACATTGTCAGAAAAAGCACTGAACTATCTAGGTGGCGCTATTGGTAAAGAACCCACCTGCCAATGCAAGAGGCGCAAGAGTCTCAGATTTGATCCCTGGGTCAAGAAGATCCATCCTCTTGATGAGTAATTGGCAACCCACTCCAGTATTCTTGCCTGGAAAATCCCATGGACAGAGGAGCCTGACCGGCTCTAAGTCCATGGGGTCGCAAAGAGTTTGGACACAACTGAGCACACACTGTTGTATTATAGAAACATCATATGTATTTAAAGTTTTAGTTCTTTATTCAATATTTAGCTGTCATATCTCTTAACTGAACTTTTGTTTTTAAAGAAATAAATTCTAGGGACTTCCCTGGTGGTCCAGTGGTTAGGAATCCACCTTCCAGTGCAGGGGACCTGGGTTCAAACCCTGGTTGGAGAACTAAGATCCCACATGCCATGGGGATCTAACTAAACCTGTGTACCACAACTAGTGAAATGCCCGAGCACTGCAGCAAAGACGCAGTGCAGCCAAAATAGTAGTAATAAAGAAAGAAACTCTTCTTTCTGCTCCTCGTCTCAGAGTAAGAATTGGTTTTTTACCCATGTGTTATTAGGGAACCATGGGCCAACTTTGAATTTACTGTGGTTATTGTAATACCTTATTCAGGAACCTTGCCCGTGAAAGACAAATGTGTATGATATTATGATATTTAATCTTGCTGTGAATAATACGGTGGTATTCCTTATCTTTTATCTTCTATAAAGTTATTTGAGTAACTAGCTGTGTTCAGTTTTTATCACATGTGATTTGTTGTCTTATTTAGTGAATGGAGTTCCCTCTCGAAGTCCAAGATTGGTTTCTTCTGGGGATGACTCTGTGGATAGTCTGCTGCAGCGAATGGTACAACATGAGGACCAAGAGCCCCTGGAGAAAAATATTGATGCTGTGATTGCATCTGCTTCTGTGCCACCTTCCTCCAGTCCAGGCCACAGCCTCAGCAAGGAGCGAACCCTAGGAAAACCAGACAGCCTTCTAGTGCCTGCAGCCCCCAGTGACTCTTGCAGTAGTAGCCTCTCACTCCTTTCTGAAAAGTTGCCAAGCAGCCATTCTCCACATCATATTAAGAGAAGTGTAGTAGAAGCTATGCAGCGCCAAGCTCGGAAAATGTGCAATTATGACAAAATCTTGGCCACCAAGAAAAACCTGGACCATGTCAATAAAATTTTAAAAGCCAAAAAACTTCAAAGACAGGCCAGGACAGGGAATAACTTTGTTAAACGCAGACCAGGTCGACCTCGGAAATGTCCTCTCCAGGCTGTGGTATCAATGCAAGCATTCCAAGCTGCCCAATTTGTTGATTCAGAATTAAATGAAGGCGAAGAAGGAACAGCCCTGCACCTTGGTCCTGATACAGTTACAGATGTTATTGAAGCTGTTGTTCAGAGTGTAAACCTGAATCCAGACCATAAAAAGGGATTGAAGAGGAAAAGTTGGCTATTGGAAGAACAGACCAAGAAAAAGCAGAAGCCATTCCCAGACGAAGAAGAAGAAGAGGAGAATGCTAAAAGGTAATTCCTCATTTAAGGTTTTATTTGTGTAGAGGAAACTAGCTTATGTACAAATTTAACATATCTTTGCAGTTGAATTGTTCAGTTGATCTAGTAACCTTTTCACTACAAAAGATCTGTTCTGTTCTAAGTGTTCTTACTTCTGGTTGTCAAAATTATGAATAATTAACAAGAAAGGGGAAATGTAACAATGTAGCCAAGGCGCTCACTATACAGATGAGGAAATCAAGACCCAGAAAGATTATGTTGTATAACTATGTGAGCAGAATTATTTTTACTGTCAGACTATCTTATCTCCTCTAAGCTCTAAACTTGTCATCCCTGTCATCAAATACATTTTCTAAGTCTTCATGCATGTTAGATTGTTTTTTAATGGCTTCTTTTTTATATTTTTACTTTTTCCCCAAAAGATGTAGGGCAGAAAGTCAGAAATTACCCCCTGGAAAGATCATTTAATCCTTTTGTTATATATCCAATCAGATTCTTTCCCTGAAGATTATTTGATTTTGTTTTGTTTTTTGGTCTTGCCACACAGTGTATGTTATCAAACCTGTGCCCCCTGCAGAGAAAGTGTGGAGTTTTAACCACCGGACCACTGTTTACAGAGGTTTTTTTGTAGCTCTCTATGCATACATCTATAAAAAAAACTTTCTTATAGAGATTTAAACTTTTTTCCTGAGAGAATATGTAGTTACAAATAAATCTGTGAAGCTAGAAGTGTACTGATTCAAGAGTTTTAATTATCTTTTCACATAATCTCATTTCTTTTCAAATCCTATTCTTTTCATGGATAAGACTATTAACAGTTTATTGTGGTTTTTTTTACTCTTCTTGATGCATTTACAAATATGTACATATACAAGGCTGTTCTATGTAAATGATAACTTTTTATATATCTTGAAGATCTTGTAATTTAGTATATATAGTATCATATTACTGCATGCTAAGAATATGTAATAATTTAATTATTCTTCAAAGGATTATATATTACTTTTTTACATATAGGTCTTAAATCAGTTGAAATTTACTCTTGTATAAGGTATGAGTTAGTGCTGTGTTTATTACCAGTTATTTATCAAGATTGCATATAATATGTAGTTTCTATAAGTTATATTCCCAATGGATTTTTGTAGTTTTTTAAATTAAAGTATTAAAAATATTTAGAACTGAATGAATACTGTGCTACATATGGAAACTTTGAGATGTATCAAAAGAGGTACCTAGAGGGATATTTATAGCCAGTAATGCTTATGTTATTTTCAAGAATGCTGAAGATTTATGAATGAAGATATTACTGAACAAAACTGGTATCTGATTGCCTTTATACAGTAAAGTCAAACTACTGACAGAGAGTTGTGGTAAAGGAAAGTGCAGCATTTATTATAGAGTGCCAGGCAAGAAGTTGAGGACAACTAGTGCTTAAAAAACCTGAACTCCCTGGTGGGTTTTAGGAGAACATTTTTAAAGACAAGGTGATGGAAGAGCATCCTAGGGATATGATCAGCTCATGCACAGATCTCTGAATGGTTGATGGTGAGGTAACAGGATGGTGTCACGGAGGTTACGTTATCAGTCCTTAGGAGCCAGGAGGTCTGTGGTGTTCAGGATCATCAAGTAGTTAATTTCTTTCATTTGATGGTCGTTTTACCATCTGTAAAACAACTTCAGGAAATGTGCATCAGATGCTATTTTCTACATAAGTTTAGAGAAAACTATATAAGGGAGGGGTCTGTCCTGGGAATGCCCCACAAGCTCTTGCTTGGTTACAGAGAGTCCAATTAAGAAATCAGAAAAATTAGAATAATTCCCAAAATGTGACAGAGATAAAACATATACATTAAATTAACAAAATAATACTAAGTTATAGTAGAGAGAATCCCTGAAGACCAACATTAGTAATACTAATGATAATTAATAAAATATATAAACTTCTGATAAGGTTGATCAATAAGAAAAAAAGGGAATAATAAAATTAGGAACTAAAAAGGAGTTAAACTATATGTGAGAGATTAAAATATGACTACTATAAGAACTTTATGCCTAGAAAATTACAAAACTCAGTTTTAGATATAGAATGGGTGAATGTATAGAAAGAGCATTGGTAATATTCCATGTTCTTTCCCAGTCATACACCACTTCCTTGCCAGTAGCTATAATCAGTCTTCTGATTTATACCTTTTTTTATACCATTTAAGTATTCAATGCTAGACAATACATTGATAGTTTAGTTTATCCTTCCTGAACTTCACTGAAATGGAATTACATAGAATATATGCTTTTGTGCCATTCCTTTTTTGCTTAACATATAAATGTAAAACCATCTCTGTTTTTGCATGTAGCTGTAGTTACCTCTTTTTTGTTGTTATGTGTTATCCATTGTTTGTGTATAATATAGGTTTTCTGTAAATTATTAAAATATAGGTGATCCATCAACTTCTGCTGCACAGCAGAGTGACTCAGTTATGCATATATGTGTGTGGGTATATTTATGTATATATTCTTTCTCGTTTTCTTTTCTGTATTGTTTTATCACAGGATATTGAATATAGTTCCCTGTGGTATACAGTAGGACCTTGTTATTAATCCATCCTATATATATTAGTTTGCAGTTGCTAATCCCAGACTCCCAATCCTTCCCTTTTCCATCCTTCCTCCCTCTTGGCAACCACAAATCTGTTCTCTATGCTGTGAATTTTTCTATTTCATAGATAGGTTCATCTGTGTCATATTTTAGAGTCCATGTATAAGTGATATCATATGGTATTTGTCTTTCTCTTTATGACTTACTTCATTGAGTATGATAATCTCTAGATCTATCCATGTTGCTGCAAAATGTAGAGTTTTCTGTTTCACTGTTGGGTTATTTTCAGCTTGGCACTATTATCCAAAACTATTACTCTTAACATTCCTCTAATGTTCACTGCTGGATAGGATACTAATTTCTCTAGGGTATATACCTAGGAGTGAAGTAAAACACCTGATTTGCCCTGAGACTTATCGATTTTAAGCTATGGTTTATTGAGCCAGGGGCATCTCTGGTTGCTCAGTGGTAAAGAATCTGCCTGCAAAGCAGGAGATGCAGGTAACTCAGGTTCAGTTCTTTGAGTTGAGAAGATCCACTGGAGAAGGAAATGGCAACCCACTCCAATATTCTTGACTGGGAAATCCCATGGACAGAGGAGCCTGGGGGGGCTATACCCGTGGGGTCACAAAGAGTCGGGACACAGCTTAGCGACTAAACAACAGTGTTGAACTAGCATATAACTGGGTATAGAACTAGGTAAGAGAAACAAGATCCACACATGCAAGCTTGTTCATATGACAGAGGTAACCCTACATATCAATAAAGAAAGAAAACAATATTCAATAAATGGTGCCCCCAAAGTTTTTATTTTTATTATTTATACTTTTTTATTGGAGTATAGTTGCTTGATAGTGTTGTGTGCTTCCAAATATTACATTGCATAAGAATGGGAATGAAATTGGATTCTGCCTTTTTTTTTTTTAAGTTAATTGTTTAATTTTGGCTGTTGCTGCACATGGGTTTTCTCTAGCTGCGATGAGTGGCAGCTACTCTTTAGTTGGAGTGTGAAGGCTTCTTATTCCATTGGCTTCTCTTGTTACAGAGCACAGGCTCTAGGGCGTGCAAGCTTCAGTAGTTGTAGTGTGTGGACTCAGTAGTTGCAGCATGTGGGCTCCAGACCTCGTGCTCAGTAGTTGTGCTGCATGGACTTAGGTTGTCCTGGTGCGTGTGGAATCTTCCTGGATCAGAGACTGAACCCGTGTCCCCTGCATTGGCAGGCAGATTGTCAACAGCTGGACCACCAGGGAAATCCTGGGTTTTGTCTTGATCCATGTATAAAAATCAGTTCCCAGTTGGTTAAATAAATACATAGCATAAAAAGTAAACCTTCTAATTTTAAAAGTTAATACAGAATGAGGAAAACTTCATGACCTTCTTTGTTTGAAAGGATTTTATAAACAAGATGTCAAAAGCAGTAAGCATACAGGTAAATACTTATAATACTGTATTATATTAAAATTAAGAATTTATCAGACATCATCCACGTTAACATATGAATACTTTCTACCAACTTGGAGAGGAAATTTATAACACAATTTATAAGTTTTGGTATCCAGAATAAGTAACCAAAAGAATGTTTCAAATCAACCCAGTATAATCTAGCAATTACCTTTTAAATAACTTAGAAAAACTCTTGCCCAGCTATCACCAGAAAGCATTTTTTGTAAAGGTGTAGCAAGATTTATTATAATATATAGAAACTGGAAATATCCCAGGTTAACAGGAAAAGGAGTAAGTATATAGTAGTTTTTCATGCAATGGACTATGATATGGTAATAAAAATTAATGAATTATAACTGAAATGTAATGATAATAATTGATCTTAGAAACAAGAGTTTAAGTGAAACAAGACCCTAAAAATTATATACTAACTGATACTGTTTTTATAAAGCATAAAAACCCATGAAAAATAAACAACATATTGTGTTACTGTAGATAAATATATCATAAAACCTTTTTTTATTTTATTTTATTTTTATTTTTTGGCTATGCCATGCAGCTTATGTGATCTTAGTTTCCCCATCAAGGATTAAACCTTGACCAGACCAAGGGAGCCTCAGTGCCAAGTCATAACCACTGGACTGCTAGGGAATTCCCATAAAGCCATATTTTCAAATACCTTACCTGTCTTCTTTCTCTTTTCTTTCCTGAAGAATTCAATCTTAAGGCCATTAAGTAAGTATCCATCTGGGATGTGGAAACCATGATGATCCTGAGCTGGATGTTGGAGCCTTAATGATGTGAAGACGGGTTATGGGATGAGGGAAAGAGAAAATCATCCCAACCTAAGTTGTCAAAGCCCTCGTGGGATGAGAAGGACACTCATTTGTAATGAGAGTGCCCAGTATAGGGTATTATGGACCAGTTAGGTTAGATGTCCATCCTAGAACTCCTTAATAAGAATTTTAAAAATTCTATTTGTATTTTCATTTCCATCATAAGCCCCCAAGGTGATTCTGATATATTTGGTCTATAGATAGAACTTGGGAAAACATGGCACTTGAAGAATTTATCTATGTAGAATATATATAGACACATGTAAGCAGGAAAGCAGATAACATTTTTGAATGAAGAAAGAAGAAGCATAAGGTAAGATGAAAGAAGTAAAAATGAATCTGCCTGATAAAGAGAATCAGTTCAGTTCAGTTCAGTCGCTCAGTCGTGTCCGACTCTTTGTGACCCCATAAACCGCAGCATGCCAGGCCTCCCTGTCCATCACCAACTCCTGGAGTCCACCCAAACCCATGTTCATTGTGTCGGTGATGCCATCCAACCATCTCATCCTCTGTTGTCCCCTTCTTCTCCTGCCCTCAATCTTTCCCAGCATCAGGGTCTTTTCAAATCAGTCAACTCTCTGCATCAGGTGGCCGAAGTATTGGAATATAAGGAGAATAGGAAAACATAAACAATAAAATATGAAATCTGTCCATCTGTCTCATGACCAAGTGAGATTTCTCCCAGGTATATAAAACTTGTTTGACATTCAAAAATCAATTAATGTGATTCATTACATTAATGAGTAAAGAAGAAACATCACATGGTCATATCAGTAAACGCAGAAAATTTTTCTATAAAAATCTAACATGTTCATGATTATAACCTAGAAATCTAGGAATAAAAAGAAACTACCTCAACCTAATAAAAGCTGTATGTAAAAAACCCAAAGCTGACAACCTCAGTGGTAAAAGACACAGCTTTTCCATTGTTATTAATAACTAGGAAAGGA
This sequence comes from Cervus elaphus, assembly GCF_910594005.1. Classification (NCBI taxonomy): domain Eukaryota; kingdom Metazoa; phylum Chordata; class Mammalia; order Artiodactyla; family Cervidae; genus Cervus; species Cervus elaphus. Next base: position 38,344,747 of record NC_057834.1, read on the forward strand.
AGTGAAGTGAAAGTTGCTCAGTCGTGTCCGACTCTTTGCGACTGCATGGACTATACAGTCCATGGAATTCTCCAGGCCGGAATAGTGGAGTAGGTAGCCTTTCCCTTCTCCAGGGGATCTTTGCAACCCAGGGATCAAACCCAGGTCTCCTGCATTGCAGGCAGCTTCTTTACCAGCTGAGCCACAAGGGAAGCCCAAGAATACTGGAGTGGGTAGCCTATCCCTTCTCCAGCAAATCTTCTCAACTCAGGAATGGAACTGGGGTCTCCTGCATTGCAAGTGGATTCTTTACCAGCTGAGCCACAAGGGAAGCCCAAGAATACTGGAGTGGGTAGCCTATCCCTTCTCCAGCAAATCTTCTCAACTCAGGAATGGAACTGGGGTCTCCTGCATTGCAAGTGGATTCTTTACCGACTGAGCTATGTGGGAAGCCCCCAAAGAAAGGAGGCCCACTTCAATTCGACATTGTGTTGAAATTCCTAACCAGAGCAGTTAGGCAAGAAAAAGAAAAGTCAGCCTGTGTTTGGGGGTTGAAAGACTTAAGATATCAGTGCTACCCAAAATGATCTACAGATTCATTGCAGTCTCTGTCAAAATCCCAATGATGTTTTGTGTGAAATAGAAAAATCCATCCTAAAATTCATGAGGAATCTCAAGGGAGTCCAAATAGCCAAAACAATCTTAAAGAAAAGAACAGTGTTGGAGGACTCATAAATGTTTTTCTTTTATTGTCCATTTTCATCATCTAGGACCTTACACTCTGATGTTATATTTAAGTGATGAGAGCAGACATTTGTCCTACCCTTTATATTGTGGAAACTGTATTCAGCCTTGCACTATTAAGTGAGTGGCAAAAAGGAAATCTAGAAAATTCCCTGATGTGTCATTGTTTTGGTCCCAAGGGGCCCAGCCAGTCTGTATGCTTATGTTTATTTTATAAATATAATTTCCAAGGATTTTAGTTTTGCTTAATGGGAGGATAGGTAGAAGTGTCTATTTCATCCTTGTCTCGTTCTGTATTCACCTTAATTTTTAAAGGTGTTTTGATTGATTTAAAATTCTCTTTTGACAGGCCCCACCCTTCCCCTCCTTTTAGCAATTATAGATGTTTTTTCATTGCCTTCTAGCTTGCATCATTTGAGACATGAAATCTGCATTCATTCTTATTTTTGTCCTCCTGTATATAGATTGTGCATTTTTTCTCTTACTCCTTTTATTTTCTTTGTCAATATTTTCCAACAAGTTTATTATGATATGGCATACTTGTTTTAGCTTATATTGCTTATGGTTTGTTTAACTTCTTGGAACTTTGGGCTCTTTTTATCAAATTTAGAATATTTTGGTCATTGCTCTTTTATTTTTTCATTTTGAATTTTTTAGTATTATAAATGTCACATTATTGTGTGTCTGTTTTTGCTCTTTTTTATAGGTTTGATTTTATTTTGGTAGTCAGTTAAATTACTTGTGGATAGGTTTGGATTCTTTTGAAGATAATTTTTAAGCTTTATTAGGACTGGCTTTTACTCCAGAGATAGTTGTCATATAAAGATGGATAATGTTACCTTCTGGGATCTCTATTGAATGCCCACAGTGTTGGGCAGTGTCTTTCACTCTCCCTAGTGGATTCTGAGTATCTGTCATCATGTGTGAGCTCTGGAAATTGTTTGGGTTGTAATGCTCTGGTGGTTCTTTGTCCAGCCTTATGGAATTTCACCTTGCACATATACAAACCTAGTACTGATAGATAGTGTACTAAAGAAGACCCTCACACAGATTTCTAAAGTTGTTTTTCTCCTTTACTCTCTTCACTCCAGTACTCTGCCTCATGAATTCTAACTATCTCAACCCCTCCATAGTCTGATCTCTCTTTTCAGCTCATTAAATTGGCCATTCTCTGCTTTGGGTCTACTCGCTCCACCTCAGTTGTTCTTATAAAGGCAGATTATCTCTTTGTATTTTTTTTTTTTTCCAATTTTCTCAGTAATCACAGTGCTGCAGTACAATGTCTGATAATTGTTTCATAAACTTTCTCCAGGTTTATAGTAGTTTGCTGTGTTTCCATTAGTTTCTATCAGGAGGACAAATCTGGTATCTGTTACTCCACCATGACCAGATGAGAAAGTCCCCATCTCTCTCTCTTTTTTTTTAATTGCTGTGATGTTTTTTTAAATAGATAATCATTTGTAGGGGGGAAAAAAATTCACCATAAAATTATCTTTAAACTTCTCTTTCTAGCTTTACTGAAGCAGCAGTTGAGATTCCCAGTCCTCCTGAAACCCCAGCCAAACCTCCCGAACCTGAAAGTACCTTGCAGCCTGTGCTTTCTCTCATCCCAAGAGAGAAGAAGGCCCCACGTCCCCCAAAGAAGAAGTATCAGAAAGCAGGGCTGTATTCTGATGTTTACAAAACTACAGAGTAAGTAGTGGTACCTGTCAGTCGACATCCTTTGAAGACCTGTTATTCTTCCATGTTTTAAATAATACTTTGAATATCAAGGGAAAAAAAAAACCCAATACAAATGTAATATACACAAATACAAATCTCATCACAAGTACCTCAGTGTTCACTGTACTCATGATATGTTTTGGGGGGCTAATTATTTTCCCTGATCTTTTATCTTCTCTCTGCCTTTCTAGACTATATTTCTATAGTTTGGATTCTAATGGTGCCTTTTTTGTTAACTGAAAATAAGAAAGAGAGCATGTATCTAAAAATAATCTTGATGATTTTTTATACTCATTCCTCATTTGATTCCTCACTTGTTAAATGCTTTCTGTGTTCCAAACTATTTGCCAGAGGAGTAAAATACTCCTTACTTTTAAGAATTTCATATTCCCTTGGGAAAGTACAGCTTAATAAGTCCTCTGATTGAGAATTTTTAAAAACCCAAAGAGCTATCAACTAACTATATCATTGAGTAAGAAGTGGTTCACAGGGGTATAGATAGCAGAGTTTGGTTTTGGAGGTTCAACAGTAGTCTGCAAGATGGAATAGGGCATTCCAGTTAGATAGAATATCATGTACCAAGGCACATGCTAGGATTCAGAAATTTTTCATATATTAGAACAACTCAGAAGTTCACTTTTTCTGAAATGTAGTGGTGTGGAAAGTAAGCATTGTGAGATAGGGACCACAAAACCATGGACTTTACTGACTCAAGATATTTATCAAAAAAAAAAAAAAAAAGATATTTATCCCACTGAGCTATATGGAATTTAAAATGCTGTTTTTTAAAAAAGGAAGTGAAAAGTGCAACTTTGTATTTTAAGATAACTGGCTACAGAGTGGAAAAATGAATGAGGGAGTTACTAATGGCAGAAATTGACAGTAATTGTCAAAGGTCATGAAGTCTGAATTTAGTCAAGAAAGGAATGAAACTGAAAGAGGAACGGTTATGTTTTAGAGATACATCTGACTTGATGTTGTTAAAGTGATCAACATGTAAACTACAGCGCTTTATTTTGCATTGAAATGACCTTTCATTAATTTGTCATCAAGATAGATATCACATAAACTCTTTGAGTCCATTTCTGCTGCTTGTGTTGTGAAAATGTTTTATTAGTTAAGCTTAGTTTTAGCAGCCAATGATAGGAAATCCTCATAATCAATCAAGACTTTTTAAAGATAAACATTTCTTTTCCTTTAGTTTATAAGAAGTTGTGAAGTACACAGTTCAGAGTTAACATGCTATCTTCACAGTATCTTCAGGGACCTAGACTCCTTTTATTCTGTTCTTCCATTTCAGCACGAAGCTTGCGTTCCTATGGTTACATTTTGTTCCAGGATAACTATCATAAAGTCTTCATTGAAGAAAGTATAAAAGAGGAAAGGGAGTAAAAAACATGTACCTTCTTTGTAAGGAAGCATTGTGAACTGAATGTGTCTGCCTCAAATTTCATATATTGAATCCCTAATCCCTAGTGTGGGGATATTTGGAGATGGGGGCTTTGGGAAGTAATCAGATCATGTGGTGGAGCCCTCCTGAATGAGATTTAACACCCTTATAAAGAGAACATTGAGAGAGATGATTTCTTTCTCTACCATGTGAGAGTACAACAAGAAAGCAGTATCTGCAAGCCACAGAAGAAGGCCCTCACTTAGAACTGAACCCTGATCTTGGACTTCCCATCCTCCAGAACAGTGGAGATAACATTTTGTTATTTAGACCAGCAAATCTATTGGTAATTCGATATAGCAGCTAATCTAAGAAAGGAAACTTCAAAACCTTATAGTTACTGACCAAAATATAGACATGTAACCACACTTCAGCCGCAGGGAAGGCCAAGAAGTAATGGTCATTGTTTCAGATGACAGTGCAGAAAAAAAATTAGCGTTCTGTCCTTACAAATAAGAAAATGAAAATATATTTTGGGAAGATTTTACACAGTTATGGCTTTAAAGCAGTGTTTTTGCTGAACAGAAAAGCAGATATGTGTGAAATTTTTTGCTAAAATTTAAGTTGTACTTTTTTACTAATGTGCTTTTCCTGGATTAAATTCTGAAAAATGGGAGATTAATAATAAAATCAGTCTATGCCTCAAAAGACCAGTATCATCAACTACATCAGTGTTTTAAAATGTCTCTAGTCAGGCAAAAGTTTCTCACTCTGGAAAGGACCTTGTTTATGTTAGAACTAGTTCTTCATCTCATAGAAATAAATAGTAAGAAAATGGTTTATTTTGGATTTTTTTTTAAAACATTGATCCAATAATACATGTGTGCATTCTTAAAAGCTACAAAGCCAGTATATTCTTGTAGGCTGGCTGTTTTTTATTGGTAGCAGTTAGGATGTAGGTTATTTGTTTTGAAAAAAATAAACAATTATTTAGAACAGTTTTAGGTTCACAACAGAATTGTTGGAAAGTACAGAGATATTGCATTTATCCCCTATCCTTATGCATGCACAGCATCCCCACAATGGACATCCTACACCACAGTGGTACCTTTATGACATGACAGTCAATGAACTTCTATTGACACAGTATCACTCAAAGTTTGTAGTAGACATTTGGGTTCACTTTTGATGTTGTACATTCTATGGTTTTGGTAAATGTATAATGACAGGTATGTACCATTGTAGTAGCACAGAATGGTTTTGCTGCCCTAAAAGTCCTCCATGCTTGAGAAATTTGGTTTTTTTGGTCACAGAATGAGACAAGACATTTCCAAGTTTATTCTTTTTTGTATAAATCATTATTGGTTTTAAAAAGTTGTGAGGGGAGAGTGTGAGTCAATTAGAATTGAATCAAGATAAGACCACACTATCAGTATGGAAGATGAATTACATGAGGAAATATTAGAAGGAAGAAGACTATTAGGATGTAAGAAGACTATTAGGAAGCAGGTTACACTCTGTGGTTTTCCAAGATAGATCTGATGTGATAGCAGTGGCTAGATGTTGGAAAAGGTGGACTCTTGAAATTTTTTGACATTAAAATTGAAATGAATTAAACACTGGTTGGTTGGTAGGGAGTAAAGGACTGGGCTAGAGTCAGTGATAATCCCAATGTTTTGTTTTGTATTCCTGGGTGTGTGATGATGTTATTAATATTACTGGATGAAAGTGGTATGGCCAGTATTCCTTGGATTAAGTGAGCCTCTGTTACCATGAACATGACTATGTACATGTACATATATAGGCACCAAAAAATGTCTTTGCTTAAAGCTAGTCAAATTATTTTATAGTCCCTGAGGTTAGAAGTCTGAATTGAATCTCTCTAGGCTAAAGTCAAGGTGTTAGCACAGCTGTGTTCATTTTAGTGGCTCTAGGGTAGAATTCTTTCTCTTCCCTTTCCAGAATCAAGAGGCTACTCGAATTCCTCAGCTTGGGGCCACTTCTGTCTTCAGAACCAGCAACAGTGACATTGAGATCATTGAGGTTCAGTCCTCACATTGAATCACTTCAGCCTTGGTTCTGTTTTCACTTTTTTTTTTTCCCCCACTGACTCTACCTCATTTATATTCCTCTTCCATTTATAAGAGCTCTTGTGATTAAGTTGGGCCTACCCAGATAATCCAGAATAATCTCCCTATCTTAAAGTCAACAGATTAGAAACCTTAATTACATCTACATATTCCCAGCTTCTGGGAATTTTTATTTGAGGAGAAGCTTGTATATTTTTGTGCCTGCTATACACTTCTAGCTTATAGGATTTGGAATGGGTTACGGGGTTTTCACTTCTTATTTTTTATATGTCTTTTATATATCTTGTAGTTGTAAAAATGCTGTATTACTTTTGGAATTTAAGTTTTATCTAATAGGGATTTTAAAGAATATGAAATACCAGATATACTTCAGGTGAATTGGAGAGTGAACTTTGGAGCGTACATTATGGTAAAATAGCATAATGTCAAACATTAACACTACTTTGAAAGGGAGCTTTTGGTTCTTTTGTTGGGGGAGGATTCTGCTTTTAGTTCAATCACTGTCACGTAATGTTTTGGGCAGACTGCTTAGTTTCCCTGGGAATGGTAAAAATGAAACTTGATATATAAAGTGAAGCTATTGAACTACATAGTTCATATCTTAAGACTATCCTGACTCAAAAATTGTGACTTCTATGTTTTATAAAAATAAAACATATGCCTTCATATGCTTTCTTTGATTTATAGGCTCCTTTTGAGTACTAAATCTGTTACAGGATATAGGATAACTATAACTTTCAGGCTTACAGAACATTGCATGGGAATTAATATATATGTAAAACATAGATGTATTTATTAAATATTAAGACTATAATAAAAAAGACTATAATATTTATATTATGTGTATAATACATAATGTTTACACTTAGCTGTCATTTCCTCAAAATAATATGTATCTTTGGAAATAAAATGAAAGCATGGTACCATTTTATATATGATATATTATTTAAGTTTTTAGAATGCTTTCATATTAAATCTGTGGGAAACAGTAAAGTAGATGGTTACTATCTACTGTTTAAGAAACTGACACAGAAAAGTTAAAGAACTCAAGTTTACAGAATTTATCATCAAAATAATTATTGGGATCTTTAATGCCTAGAGGTTCCACCACTCTTATTTCACCAGTAAATCATGCTGCTTTTCAGAAAATGAGGTTCAAGGAGTCCTGGATTAAAGTTTCTTGTTATAGATAATCTCATGGTTACGGTTGGATTAAATACCAGAATATGATTCATTTTCCCCTGAAATTCTTTAGGAACATTCTAGGTCTAAATTCAGCTTAAATAGGAGTACAGACTGGATGAATGCACACCTCACGCCATTCCTATTTAGTATCAATAGAAAGGCGTGCCTGCGTGCTTAGTTGTGTCTGACTTTTTTACTGCCTCATGGATTGTGGCCCACCAGGCTCCTCTGTCCATGGAATTTTCCAAGTAGCAGTGCTGGAGTGGGTTGACATTTCCTCCTCCAGGGGATCTTCCCAACCCAGGCATCAAACCTGTGGCTCCTGCATTGGCAGGCAAATACCCACTGAGACACCTGGGAAGCCGTGGAGTAGCAATAGTTTTGAATTTTTATTGTTAATTAATAAACTTTTTTTAGATCAGTTTTATGCAAAATAGAGCAGAGAGTACAAAGATTCCCATATATCGCTTGCCCCCATCCACACTCAGCTTCCCTCATTTCAGCTAGACCTAATCCTTCATTTGACAGATGAGAAAACTGAAGCTAATAAAAGGCTAAATGATTTGCTGGAGTCCCCCAGATCATTTTTAACAAAACAAGGTAAAAATTTCAGTATATCTGATTTTATCTTAATCACTAAGAAAGCAAAAATAATGGGTGTTTGTTTGTTGAGGTATAATTGAACCACAAAATTGTATTGGCTTCAGCTATACATCATGATTAGGTATTTGTGAACCTGCAAAATAATCACATAAGTGTTGTTAAATGTCTGTCACCATTGTTGTGTCCGACTCTTTGACCCCATGGACTGTAGCACGCCAGGCTTCCCCGTCCATCACCAACTCCCAGAGCTTGGTCAGACTCATGTCCATCAAGTTGGTGATGCCATCCAACCTCTCATCCTCTGTCGTTCCCTTCTCCTCTTGCCTTCAGTCTTTCCCAGCATCAGGGTCTTTTTTGTGAGTCAGTTCTTCACATCAGGTAGCCAAAGTATTGGATCTTCAGCTTCAGCAACTGTCCTTCCAATGAATATTCAGGATTGATTTATTTTAGGGTTGACTGGTTTAATATCCTTGCAGACTGAATAATAGTCCATTATTTATTTGTGTGTGTGTATATATATATATCTCTCACATTCATCTCTCAGGAGACATTTAGGTTGTTTCCTTATCTTGGCTGTTCTAAATAACATTGTAGTGAACATGAAAGTACAGGTGATCTTTTCAAGATAGTTTTTTTTGCTTGCTTCGGATTAATACCCAGAAGTAGAATTGTTAGGTCATTGGTAGTTCTAGAATTAATTTTTTGAAGAACATCCTTACTGCTTTCCATAGTGGCTGTGCCAGTTTACATTCCTACCAGCAGTGCGCAAGGATTCCCTTTTCTTTGTCTTTTTGATAATAACCATCCTGACAGTTTGAAGGTGATAGCTCATTATTGTTTTGATTCGCATTTCCCAGCTAGTGAACATACTTTAATGTACCTATTGGTCTTCTGTATGTCTTCTTTGGAAAAATGTCTATTCAGATCATCTGCCCATTTTTAAATAAGATTGTTTATTTGTTTTTGCTCTTGAGTTGTGAGTCCTTTATAAACTTTGTGTACTAACCCCTTATCAGATATAATTTGCAAATATTTCCTACCGTTAAATAGCGTGGCTTTTAGTCTAGCTTGCGGCTTCCTGTGCTGTGCAGAAGCTTTTTAGTTTATCTTGGCTTTTGAAGACGCCTTTGCTTCGGGTATCAAAGCGAAAAAAAAAATCATAATCAGGAAATGTTCCAAGTGAAAGTTTTTAAAACAAAAGTAGCTTCATGTTTTAGATTTTTAATTAACTGTATTGTGGTTAAGTATACATGTCATAAAATTTACTATTTTAATCATTTTAAGTGCACCATTCACTACCATTAAGTGCATTATCTTGTTATGCAAACATCACCACTGTCTACCTGCAGAACTTTTTTATCATCTCAAACTGAATTGTTTTATTTCTAAAATATGAATACTAGTATGGTTTCCCAGATGGCTCAGTGGTAAAGAATCCGCCTGCCAGTGCAGGAGCCACAGGAGCACTCCGTCCAAAAGATTCTGTGGAGTACTTAAGTGTGATGATATATGCAAAATGACTGGTATACAGTAGACACTCAAGAGTAAATCTTAGCTGTTTCTTCTGCATCTCACTCTTCCAAACAGTTGTTTCATATCTCCTAGAGGATGTTTTCTATCCTCTTTTTTTTAAGTAAACAATTTTACTGAGATATAATTCACGTATACAGTTAGCCTATTTCAATGGTACAAGTCATCAGTTTTTGGTATATTACATTATTAATTTTTTTAAATCTGAAATACTTACAAAACGTGTCATTTTAGCCATTCTTTTTTTTTTTTTTTTAAATTTTTTATTTCTCCATCAAATCTGAACGAGAGTCTTTTTTTTTTTTTTTAATATTAATTTTATTTATTTCTTTGACTGTACCAGGTTTTAGTTGCTGTATGTGACCTCTCAGTTGCGGCATGTGGGATCTAGATCCCTGACCAGGGATTGAACCCGGGCCCCCTGCGTTGGGAGCTTGGAGTCTTAGCCACTGGACCACCAGGGAAGTCCCTTTAGCCATTCTTAAGGTTATATTTCAGTGGCATTCATTCACGGTGTTGTGTAACATAACCACTATTTTCAAAATTTTTTCATTACCCTAAATAGAAACTCTTTAATAGTTAAACAAAAACTTCCACTCCTACTAAAACTCTCCTCAGCCCATCATAATGTCTCATGTACTTTCAGTCTCTATAATTTGCCTCATCTGGATGGCCCATGTTAGTGGAAACATACACAATATTTGTGCTTTTGGGTCTGGGTTATTTTATTTAACATAATGTCTCTAACTTTCATTTATGTCATAGCATATATCAGAACTTCATTCCTTTTTATGGCTGAGTAATAATACTCCATTATACATACATACCACATTTTGTTTATTCATCTGTTGGTGAACACTTTGGTTATTTCTATCTTTTGGCTGTCGTGAACAATGTTGCAGTGAACACTGGCATACGTTTATCTGTTCAGGTTCCTGTTTTCAGTCCTTCATGTATAAACTTAGGGGTAAAATTGCTAGATCATATGGTGATTTTATATTTAGCTTTTTAAAGAACCACCAAACTTTTCCACAGTGGCTGTATTGCACCATTGAGTGTTCATCATACAGTTAATTTACTGATTTGCAATCTTTCTACTCTGTTAATTTGTTTTCACATATAAATTTTCCTCTTAGCACTGCTTTTTCTGCACCACATAAGTTTTGTTTTGTCCTGTTTTTGTTTTCATTCATTTCAAAGTGTTTTCCAATTTCCCTTTTGATTTTTTTATTTGATCCAGTGCTTACAAGTATGTTGTTTAGTTTCTCATGTAAGTGAATTTTTCAGTTTTATTTCATACTAGTTTCATTCCTTTGTGATCAGAAAAGATATTCTGTATGGTTTTAATAATTTTTGATTTATTGAGTTCTTTTGTAACCTAACATGGTCTTCCTGAAGAATCTTCAGTGTGCACTTGAGAAAACTATGTAATCTTTTGTTGTTAGGTGGAATGTTGTTTCTGTTTCCGTTAGATCCTGTTGGTTTATAATGTTGTTCTAATATTTATTGGTCTTATATGTGGTTGTTCTAATATTTATTGAAATTGATAAGTTGAAATTTGCCAACTGTTATTGTACAGGTGTCCATTTCTCTCAAATTCTGTCCATGTTTCCTTCATATATTTTGGATCCTCTGGTGTTTGGTGGATTTTTTTAATATATAATTGTTATAGCTTCATGGTGAATGGGCTCTCTTGTCAATATTTAATGTTCTTCATTGTCCTTGGTAACGTTTTTTTACTTCTCTTTTATTTTTTGTTCCTATCTTTGGATCTAAAGTGAATCTCTTATATATAGCATGTATGTAGTTGGATCATGCTTTCTATTCATTTTGTTCCTCTGTACCTTTGATTGGAAAGTCTCATCTATTTACATTTAAAGTAGTTACTAATAAAGAAAGATTTATGCTTGTCATTTTATTTGTTTTCCATATGTCTTACAGCTTTTTGTCCCTCATTTCCTCCATTACTGCCTTCTTTTGTACTTAGCTAATCTTGTAGTTACCTGTTTGACTCCCTTCTCAGTCTGTTTTGTGTATATTCTGTAGCTGTTTTGGGCTTCCCTGGTGGCTCAGATGGTAAAGAATCTGCCTGTAATGCAGGTAACCCAGGTTCAGTCCCTGAGTTGACAAGACCCCCTGGAGAAGGGAATGGCAACCGACGCCAGTATTCTTGCCTGGAGAATTCCATGGACAGAGGAGCCTGGTGAGTCCATGAGGTCTCAAAGAGTCGTACACGACTGAGCGACTAACACTTCACTTATCGCTATTTTGTCTTGGTTACCATGGAGATTACATATAACTTCCTAAAGATATAAATTTGTAATTTGAATTGATACCAACTTAACTTCAGTCACATGCAAAAATTCTATTCCTATAAAAAGCTCTATGCCTCATTTTATATTATTGACATTACAGATTACATCTTTATTCATTTTGTACCCTAAAACACATATATAATTATTTTTTATGGATTTATCTTTTAAATCCTATTTTCTATACTCTCTTTCTCTGCAGTCACCCATCATGATTAAACTATAAGAAGAGCCTCTAGCTTCTTTTGTCCTAGGAAAAATCTTTTTTTTTTTTTTTGCACCACGACATGTGGTATCTTAGTTTCCCCACCAGGGATTGAACTTGTGCCCCTGCATTGGAAGTGCAGAGTCTTAACCACTGCACCATCAGGGACGTCCTCAGAGTCTTTTTTTTTTCCTTTGGCTGCACTGGGTCTTCGTTGCTGCGTGTGGACTTTCTCTAGTCAGGGGCTACTCTTGGTTGCAGTGCTCAGGCTCTGCTGCAGAGCATGGCTCTGGAGCACACAGGCTGCTGTGGAGCGCACAGTAGTTTTGCACACAGTACAGTCTGGAGCACACAGCAGTGGCGCACAGGCTGCATTGCTCCCTGGGACATGGGGTCTTTCCAGAGCAGGAATTGAACTCATGTCTCCTGCATTGGCAGGCAGTTTCTTAACCACTGTACCACCAGAGAAGACCCCCAAAAGTCATTTTATGATGAGAATACTAATAATAAATAAAGATTGCATTAACAGAGCTGATAAAGAACTCTCCACATGTGATTTAGCTCCTAATGTAGGGTAAAACATACCAGATCATCACTGTTTAGTCTCAGGAATTATCATGATTTATGAAAGTTCAGTCTGCCACTTAGAAATGGAGAAGCATTGGAATGGAGTCCATAACCACATTTATATCCTGTCCTGTTTTTTATAGAAGCTTGCATGTGTTTACGTGCTCAGTCGTGTCCCAACTCTTTGCAATCCCATGGACTGAAGCCATCAGGCTCCTCTGTCCATGGAATTTCCTAGGCAAGAATACTGGAGTTGGTTGCCATTTCCTCCTCTAGGGGTTCTTCCCACCCCAGGGATTGACCTCGAATCTCCTGTATATCTTGCATTGGCAGATGGATTCTTTACCTCTTGAGCCACCTCGTTATGTACAAATATGTTTGTTTCTGGCATTGAATAGGCAACAGCTGTTGTTCTAGCTCCCTCTAGTGATAATACATTCCTGATGGACTTCTAATAACATGATTTACTATACTCTAATAAAAACTAAGATTTAAGATACTTCAAAAATTATATCCCATTCATACAATGGAATATTATGTAGCCTTAAAAAAAGAAGGAATTTTGACACCTCCTACAATATGGATGAATTTTAAAAGTATTCTTTCAGGTGAAGAGCCAGTCACATTTGACTACTCTAGGTACCTGTCTTTCCACTTACGACAGGTACCTAGACTAGTCAAATGCATGGAAACAGAATGGAGAATGGTGGTTACCAGGGGCTGGTGGCAGGTAGTGTTCAGTGGGTACATAGATTCAGTCTTACAAGATGGAGTGTTCTCTCGATAGATAACAGTGATGGTTGTATAAAGTATAACTGTGAATGTACTTAATACCACTGAGCTATACACTTAAGATTTGTTAAAATGGGAAATTTTACGTTATATGTATTTTACCAGGAAAACTTTGCAGGAAATCCATTACCTCAACTTGTGAGATATTCCTCCAATCTGTTCTTTAGACTGGAAAATTATTTAGCCTTCCCTTAGGAAATGTGTGTCTCAAGCTCTAAATGCCATCAGAATTCATGGAAGAGATAGGAAAACACAATTTTGTGATGAAAGTTGGAAATTAACATGTCTTAAAGTGTAGAAATTACAAAGTACATCATCATTGCTATAGCAATGATAGTATTGTAAACTAGAAATTTGGAAAGTGAAGTAATACTTTTTAAAAATACTTAATACACATGTAGTTATTTCTTTCTTTGTAAAAACACAATATTAGCATTTTCCAACCTGAGCATATCTTAGAAATTACCTAATTAACCTCCCTTAAGACCTCGATCAGTAAATCTTGCATGCAGTGATACTATCTTCCCAGGTTAATCTGTTGGGGTTTTCTTTTCCCCCTCACAATGGTTTTTGTTTGTTTTGAAAATACTCAAATCTCTGGCAAAACTAACACCTGTATACCTTACCCAAATTTATCGACATTTTGCCACATTTGCTTTATGTCTGTCTATACACACATACACATTTTTGCAGAGGAAAAAATTTTTGTCCCTTGAAAATTTTGAAAGTAAGTTGCAGACATTCAGCCCTCTGCATTTTAGCAATTAACCCCTTCAACTAGGATACTTTCCTAACTGATCACAATACCATTATCATATCTTAGAAAATAAACAATATATCAGTAATATCATTAATAGACAAACCACATTTATATTTTCCCAGTTGTCCTAAAAGTCTTTTATTTCAGTTTATTCTGTTTTCTTTTAATCTAGAATCCAAACAGTTAACATTTGTTACATGAGATTGGCTATGTCTATTATTTTATTCTAGAATGTTCCCCACCTTTTGTTTTTTATGTAGTTGATGCTTTTTGAGGAACTTAAGCTTATTTTATAGAATGTGCTACATTCCACAATTTTTAAATTATTTCTTCATAATTAGATTTAGGTTAAATCTTGATGTGAATATTACATATGTGACATTCTTAATGATGCCATATTGGATCATTTGGTTAAGGTGGTATCCACCAGATCTCTCCAACATAAAGATACATTTTTATTATTGTAAATTAGTAAGTAAACCATGGGTGATATTTAAAGCTGTGACTTGTTCTCTAGCAGTCTTTTTTTTTTTTTTTTAAATCTAATATTTTAGCATCCGTTATGATCATTGCCTAAACTGCTGAGTACATTTTTAGTTGCTACCTGGTAATTTTCTAACTCTGTCATTTCTTCAGCACATACTAGCTGGTACTTTTCTCTGAACATGAGCTTTGGCTTTTCCTCCTCTTGCACTCTCTCTGTTCTTCTTCTCTTTTGAATATCATATGGACTCATAAAATTTTTAATATATTAATATCATAATCTGTTGCCATCATTTTGTGGAGAAATGCTCGAATTTCCCATATTTTTTCACAGGAGACACTTTGGCTGGATCTTGTTTCTTTTAAACCTAACCTTATTCATCTTTGCGCATTTCCCTACTTTCTGTGACAGAAAGGTATCATTCACCCAGGTCCTTTTGTTTGCTTTGGTTGTTTGTTTTTTACTTCTTTGCTGCTGTTTTTTCAGATTTACCTTGTACTTTCCTTGCCTCAGACTCTGCATCAATTATTTGACTCAAGATATTCTGGTTTCTTTTAATTAGAATTATTATTTGGAAATCAAAATCTGGGTACTTGACATGTTGTTTGCTGCTAGGTTGTCATTGTTATTGAGGTGCAGATGCTTTTAGGCTTGTTCAGAACCACCAAATAAGTATATATTATGTACACATATACATGTATTAATTTTTTATTACTGTGTAACAAATTGCTACAATCTTAGCAGCTCAGAACATTACCCATTTATTAACTCACAGATTCCCTGGAATTTCAGGAGTCTAGACATTTCTGCTCTGTCTTAAAAAGGGAATCAAGATAGCAACCAAATCTTTGATCTCATCTGAGACTTGAGATTCTTATCCAGGCTCTCTTTTATTTTATTGGAGTTGTGGAATTCAGTGGTGGTTTGCTTCTTTTAAGCTACTAATAGAGACAAAGTCTGCTTCTTCAAGTCTCTGAGTTCAAGGAAAGGCTAAGCATTTATTGAGATATATTTCATTAACAGTTCACCCATTACAGCATCTGTTCAGTAACGTTTAGTATATCCACAGAGTTGTACATCCATCACCACAGTCAGTTTCAGGACAATTTTGTTATCCCAGAAAGAAACCCCACATTCCATGTTGATTAACCCCTAATTTCTTCATTCCTCCCAGGTTTAGGCAACAACTCTTCTTCGTGTCCCTGTTGTTGTTGTTCAGTCACTAAGTCACGTCCTGCTCTTTGCAACCCCATCCTCTGCAGCATGCCAGGCTTTTCTGACCTTCACTATCTCCCTGAGTTTACTCTAACTCATGTCCATTGAGATAGTGATGCCATCCAACCATCTCATCCTCTGTTGCCCCCTTCTTTTGCCCTCAATCTTTGCCAGGATCAGGGTCTTCAGTGAGTCAATTCTTTGCATAAGGTGGCCAAAGTATTGGAGCTTCAGCTTCAAGATCAGTCCTTCCAATGACTATTCAGGGCTGATTTCCTTTAGGACTGACTGGTTTGATCTCCTTGTAGCTCACAGGACTCCAAGAGTCTTCTCCAGTACCACAGTTGAAAAGCATCAGTTCTCTGGCGCTCAGCTTTCTTTATGGTCCAATTCTCATATCCATACGTGATACTAGAAAAACCATGGCTTTTGGCTACAGACCTTTGTTGGCAAAGTGATGTCTCTGCTTTTTTAATGTTTGTCATAGCGATTCTTCCAAGGAGCAAGTGTCTTTTAATTTCGTGGCTACAGTCACAATCCACATTGATTTTGGAGCCCAAGAGATGAAATCTTTCCCCCCACCTTGTTTTTAAGTGTTCCTTATATATTAAGGAGATTTGTCATTTTATAAATTGCAAATATTTTTTGTCGGTTTTTTAGTTTGTTATTTCTCTTTTGTACCTATTGACTTTATGTCTGTTATTATCCCAGTAGCATACTGTGTTGAACACTGAAGTACGATGCCTCTAAGTTTGGCTATTCTGGCTTCTTCCAACTCTGTTTGGCTAATTCTCAGTTCCTTGCTTTTTCCTTGTGAATTTTAAGATTACCTTGTTGACTTCTGCAAAAAAGACAGCTGGAATTTTGACCCCCCAAAAAATGTATAGATTAACCGGGAGAGGGTTATATCTTAACAGTATTAAGATTCTGATCCATGAACACAGGATGTCTTTCTAGTTACTCAGTTCTTTTAAAATTTCTTTTAACAATGGTTTTCAATATGTAAGTCTTGTACTTCTTTTGTTAAACATATTCCTAAGCATTTTTATTCTTTCAGTGTTATTGTAAATGGAATTTTAAAATCCATATATGTATGTTTATTGCTCATATACAGAAATACACTTGATTTTTGTATATTGATCTTACATGGTGCAAGTCTCGCTGAACTCACTAAACAGTCCTAATAATCTTTTTTTTTATTACAATATTATCTTTATTACAATGGTTTGAACTGAACTAGCAGTATCTTCAAGATATACCTGTATATTTCTTGTGAGATGCCTATTCATATCATTGCACATTTTTAAAAATTTGTTTTTTAATTGAAGGATAATTGCTTTACAGAATTTTGTTGTTTTCTGTCAAACCTCAGCGTGAATCAGCCATAGGTGTACATATGTCCCCTCCCTCTTGAACCTCCCTCCCATCTCCCTCCCCACCCCACCCCTCTAAGTTGATACAGAGCCCCTGTTTGAGATCCCTGAGACATACAGCAAATCCCCGTTGGCTGTCTATTTTACATATGGTAATGTAAGTTTCCATGTTATTCTTTCCATACATCTCACCCTCTCCTCCCCTCTCCCCATGCCTGTAAGTCTATTCTCTATGTCTGTTTCTCCATGGCTGCCCTGTAAATAAATTCTTCAGTACCATTTTTCTAGATTCCATATATATGCGTTAGAATATGATGTTTAACAGTCCTAATAGTCTTTTTATGGATTCTGTGGTTTGACTCTGAACTTTGCATATGAAGATGACTTTTATTATGCACTATGCTCAGTCGCTCAGTTCTGTCCGACTCTGCAGCCCCATGAACTGTAGCCCACCGGGCTCTTCTGTCCATGGAATTCTCCAGGCAAGAATACTGGAATGGGTTGCCATGCCCTCCTCCAGGGGATTTTCCCAAGCCAGGGATCAAACCCAGGTCCCCTGCACTGCAGGCGGATTCTTTACCAGCTGAAACACCGGGGAAGCCTCATTTATTCATACGCAGGCCCGTGTTTTCATGGAGTCAAGTTTTGTTTTCTCTTTGTTTGTATCGTGCCTCTGGTTTTGGATCATTATTAGAAAGGCTGTCCCATATCCAGGTTTTAAACACGGTAAGAGATTCAGCCCTGTTTTCTTCCAGTAATTGTTGAATTTACATTTTCACATCTAAATTCCCTGATTTATTCAGAATTTTTCTGGTATGCAGTATTAGGCTAAGGTACAATCATTGGCTATTCTGAAGAAAGTTCAGTTCAGTTCAGTCGCTCAGTCGTGTCCGACTCTTTGCGACCCCAGGAATCGCAGCACGCCAGGCCTCCCTGTCCATCACCAACTCCCAGAGTTTACTCAAACTCATGCCCATTGAGTCAGTGATGCCATCCAGCCGTCTCATCTTCTGTCGTCCCCTTCTCCTCCTGCCCCCAATCCCTCCCAGCATCAGGGTCTTTTCCAAATGAGGCAACTCTTCGCATGAGGTGGCCAAAGTATTGGAGTTTGAGCTTCAGCATCAGTCCTTCCAATGAACACCCAGGACTGATCTCCTTTAGGATGAACTGGTTGGATCTCCTTGCAGTCCAAGGGACTCTCAAGAGTCTTCTCCAACACCACAGTTCAAAAGCATCAATTTTTCTCCTCTCAGCTTTCTTTATAGTCCAACTCTCACATCCATACATGACCACTGGAAAAACCATAGCCTTGACCAGATGGACCTTTGTTGGCAAAGTAATGTCTCTGCTTTTTAACATGCTATCTAGGTTGGTCATAACTTTCCTTCCAAGGAGCAAGCGTCTTTTTTTTTTTTTCCATTTATTTTTATTAGTTGGAGGCTAATTACTTTACAATATTGTAGTGGTTTTTGCCATACATTGACATGAATCAGCCATGGATTTACATGTATTCCCCATCCCAATCCCCCTTCCCACCTCCCTCTCCACCCGATTCCTCTGGGTCTTCCCAGTGCACCAGGCCCGAGCACTTGTATCATGCATCCAGCCTGGGCTGGTGATCTGTTTCACCCTAGATAATATACATGTTTTGATGCTGTTCTCTCGAAACATCCCACCCTCACCTTCCCCCACAGAGTTCAAAATTCTGTTCTGTACATCTGTGTCTCTTTTTCTGTTTTGCATATAGGGTTATCGTTACCATCTTTTTAAATTCCATATATATGCGTTAGTATACTGTATTGGTCTTTATCTTTCTGGCTTACTTCACTCTGTATAATGGGCTCCAGTTTCATCTATCTTATTAGAACTGATTCAAATGAATTCTTTTTAATGGTTGAGTAATATTCCATGGTGTATATGTACCACAGCTTCCTTATCCAGACGAAGTCTGCTGATGGGCACCTAGGTTGCTTCCATGTCCTGGCTATTATAAACAGTGCTGCGATGAACATTGGGGTGCACGTGTCTCTTTCAGATCTGGTTTCCTTGGTGTGTGTGCCCAGAAGTGGGATTGCTGGATCATATGGAAGTTCTAATTCCAGTTTTTTAATTTCATGGCTGCAGTCACCATCCGCAGTGATTTTGGAGCCCAAAAAAATAAAGTCTGACACTTTCTACTGTCTCCCCATCTATTTCCCATGAGGTGATGGGACCAGATACCATTATCTTAGTTTTCTGAATGTTAAGCTTTAAGCCAACTTTTTCACTCTCCTCTTTCACTTTCATCAAGAGGCTTTTCAGTTCCTCTTCACTTTCTGCCGTAAGGGTGGTGTCATCTGCATATCTGAGGTTATTGATATTTCTCCCGGCAATCTTGATTCCAGCTTGTTCTTCTTCCAGCCCAGCATTTCTCATGATGTACTCTGCATAGAAGTTAAATAAGCAGGGTGACAATATACAGCCTTGACGTACTCCTTTTCCTATTTGGAACCAGTCTGTTGGTCCATGTCCAGTTCTAACTGTTGCTTCCTGACCTGCATACAGGTTTCTCAAGAGGCAGGTCAGGTGGTCTGGTATTCCCATCTCTTGAAGAATTTTCCAGTTTATTGTGATCCACACAGTCGAAGGCTTTGGCATAGTCAATAAAGCAGAAATATATGTTTTTCTGGAACTCTCTTGCTTTTTCGATAATCCAGCGGATATTGGCAATTTGATCTCTGGTTCCTCTGCCTTTTCTAAAACCAGCTTGAACATCTGGAAGTTCTTGGTTCACGTATTGCTAAAGCCTGGCTTGGAGAATTTTGAGCATTACTTTACTAGCGTGTGAGATGAGTGCAATTGTGCGGTAGTTTGAGCATTCTTTGGGATTGCCTTTCTTAGGGATTGAATGAAAATTGACCTTTTCCAGTCCAGTTAATCCTTACCAAATGCCCACTTTATACAAATCACTTTACTAAGCACTTTACATATATTATCTCTTAATCTGTTCAACTCCCTTGTGAAAGACCATATACAGTTATTGAAGAAGCTAAGCCTCAAAAGAGATTAAACAGTTTTTCCAGTGTTACACAGCTAAGAAGTGGCATGTTGTTATTTCATTGCTAGGTCATGTCTGACTCTTTGCAACCTCATGGACTATAGCTCGCCTGGCTCCTCTGTCCTTGGAATTTCCCAGGCAAGAATAGTGGAGTGGGTTGCCTTTTCCTTCTCCAGCAGATCCTCCCAGCCCAGGGATTGAACCTGGGTCTCACTCACTGCGACTTCCCTGGTGGCTCAGAGGGTAAAGTGTCTGCCTGCAATGCAGGAGACCTGGGTTCAATCCCTGGGTCGGGAAAATCTCCTGGAGATCTTATTTTCCTGACCTCACTCTGTATGACAGATTCTGGCTTCTTCCACATCACTATTTTTTTGACCAATTTTGTTCTTTTTATGGCTGAGTCATATTCCTTTGTACATATGTACCACAGCTTCTTTATCCTTTCACCTGTCATTGGACATGTAGGTTCCTTCCATGTCCTAACTATTGCAAATATTGCTTCAGTGAATATTGGGGTACATGTATGTTTTTGAATTACGATTTTCTCAGGGTATATGGGATTGCCGGGTCATGTGATAGTTTTATTCCTAGTTTAAAGAAATTTACTCTTATTAAACATTAAGTTTTTGCTACCAAAGTATATTAATTTATTGTAAAAATTGTTTAATATTTCCAAAGGCACAACATATATTTGTTATTTATCTTACACATGGTGGATGATGACTTAAAGAAGATTGCAAGATTTTACAAAAGCACTAATATGGTTCACCCATGTTCATCAGATGTTGATTACTGATACATTTCTTTCTCTACCTCTCTCCCTGCCTCCCATCTTTCCCTCTTATATACACACAGACATATTTTTTCTCAGTTTTTTAAATAAAAAGTTACATTTTAACCAATGACTCAGAAATATTTCAGAATGTATAGTTCCTATGAATCAGGAAATTTTCTTCAGAATCTTAACATCACTACAATACTAACATCACTACAATACTAATATATAGTTCATAATCAAATTTCACTAATCTTGTCAATTACGTCCTTTATAACAGTTGCTTTCTGTTGTGATTCAGGCTCCAGTATATAATTATGCATAGCATTTACTGGCCATGTCTCTTTATTCTCCTTTAATTTGGAGTACTTCTCCAGCCTTTGTCTTTTATCATACTGTCGTTTTTTTTAAGAGTGTAGAGGAATTGCTTCATAGTGGATTCTTAAATTTGATGTTTCTTCTTGAATAGATTTAAGTCGTGTAATTTTGTCAGGAATACCACAAAAGCAGTGTTTTCTTCTCAGTGAATCAAATCAGGAAACACATGATGTCATTGTGTAATTGATGATATTAAATAACTGATAGTTCACTGAGACATCAATCCAGATTATTTTATGATAACTTAGGGCAGAGTTTTCCCTACATAATGATAAGTAATATTGGAGGAGATGCTTTAAAAAAATTTTAATATCTTATTCCTTATCAGACTTTCACCCAGTAGTTTTAGCATCTATTATTGATTCTTTCCAGAATAAGTAGTCATTTTGATATTACTATAAAATGGTTATATTATAAATCTATCATTTTGTACATCTATTAATTGGGATTTTTCTCTAAGGAAGAACATCCTCTTCAGTCTTATTTATTATCAGTATGAACTCACAAATTCTTATTTAATAGGTTATAATCCAGTACCATTGTTACTCATTTTCTTGCTCAAATTGTCCCAGATTTGACCAACGACAGCCCATTCCAAGTTTGGTCCCATCATTTTTACTAACACTTCCTTACTCTCTGGCACTCTTTCAAGAAACCAGATAAACAATGATGAGTGGGTAAGAGAAGAAAATATTTTGAATGGAGACATGAGAAAGCAAAGTTCTAATTTTAGATTCTAGGTGATGGACATAAGGATTTTTTCTTGGGTACAGTTATTTTAAACTCCATCTGTGTGTGGAAAGGCTTACCAAAAAAAAAGCTGGCAAGGAATCAATAGAACTAGTAGGAACTATATCATGTGTCTTGTGTATTTGAGCAAATGAGTAATTATGCTGCTGATGCTATTGGAAACAGTGCTCTTTGAAGAAAGAGGAGAACTACAGAATGAGGGAAGATGATGAATAGCCATGTGGCATTGGATTAGAATTTATATATTTCTAATTTCTAAATTTTACACACCAGTACTTTTTTATTGAGATATAGTTGACATATAACATTACGTTAGTTTCAGGTGTACACCATAATGATTTATATGTACAGTGTGAAATAATCACAGTAAGTCTAGTTATCATCTATAGTTACACCACACATAGTTACAGATTTTTTTTTTTTGTGATGAGAACATTTAGGATCCACTCTTAGCAAAATTCAAATATGCAATACAGTATCATTAACTATAGTTACCATACTACATGACATCCACAGGAATTATTTATTTTATAATTAGGAGTTTGTACCTTTTGCCCAGCTTCACCATTTCATCCTTCCCATCCTGCACTTCTGACAACCATCAGTCTGTTCTCTGTGTCTATAGTTTTTGTGTTGTTTTTGTTTTGGTCTTGTGTTGTTGTTGATAAATTCTACATGTAGGTGAGATCATGTGGTGTTTGTCTTTCTGACATTTCATATAGTGTAATGCCCTCAGGGTGCATCTGTGTTGTCTCAATGACAGAATTTCCTTCTTTTTAATGACTAAGTAATACTCTGTTCATCTGTGTGTCTGTTTTTTGTGCCAGTACCATACTGTTCTGGTTAATTTAGCTTTGTAATATAGTTTGAAATCAGGAAGTGTGATGCCTTGAGCTTTGCTCTTCTTTTTTTTTTTTAGCTTTGTTCTTCTTTCTCAGAAATCATTTTAGCTGTTCAGGGTCTTTTATGGTTCCATACAAATCCTGCAAATAGGATTGTTCTATTTCTATGAAAAATGCCATTGTAATTTTTATTTTTATTGCATTGAATCTGTAGTATTTGGGTAGTTACGGGTATTTT
The DNA here is from genome assembly GCF_910594005.1 of Cervus elaphus. Lineage (NCBI taxonomy): Eukaryota > Metazoa > Chordata > Mammalia > Artiodactyla > Cervidae > Cervus > Cervus elaphus. The sequence continues at coordinate 38,367,718 of NC_057834.1, forward strand.
AACAGTATTAATACTTCCAGTCCATGAGCATGAATAGCTTCTCACTTATTTGTATTTTTTTCTATTTCTTTCATCAGCATGTTATAGTTTTCAGCATACAGGTCTTTCACCTCCTTGGTTAAATTTATTCCTAGGTATTTTATTATTTTCAATGCTACTACAAATACAGTGGTTTTCTTAGCTTCTCTTTCTGATAGTTATTAATATATAGATGCACAGCTGATTGTTGAATTTTGATTTTACTAAACTTAACATTTCTGACTTTTTTTGATGGAGTCTCTGGGGTTTTTTACATATCATCTGCAAATAGAGACAGTTTTATTTCTTCCTTTTTACATTTGGATGGCTTTTATTTCTTTTTCTTGCCTAAGTACTGTGACTATAACCTCAAGTGGTATGTTGAATGAAAACGGTGAGTGTAGGCATTTTTGTCTTATTCCTGATCTTAGAGGAAAAGCTGTTTGATTCTTTCATAATTGAATATGATGCTAGTTGTGGACTTGTCGTCAGTGTTCTTTATTATGTTGAGGTACTTTCCTTTACCCACTTGATTGAGTGTTTTTATTGTAAATGGATGTTGAACTTTTTCAAATGGTTTTTCTTCATCTGAAGAGATGATCATAGGCTTTTATCCTTTATGTAGTTGTTCTGGTATAGTACATTGATTTTACAGATGTTAGACCATTCTTGCATCCCTGGAATAAATTCTACTTCATCATAAAATATAGTCCTTTTAACATATTATTGCATTTAGTTTGTTAATGTTTCATTAAGGATAGTTGCATCACTTTTCATCAGAGTTATTAGCCTATAATATTGTTTTCTTGTAGTGTCCTTACATCGTTTTGGTATCAGGGTAATACTGACCTCTTAAAATGTGTTGAGTCGTTCTTTCCTTCTCTTCTGTTTTTTGGAAGTGTTTCAGAAGATTTATATTAATTCTTCTATGTTGTTTGGTAGAATTCACCAGTGAAGCCAGCTGTTTTAGTGTTTTTTGTTGCTTTTGTTAGGAGGATTTAACTGATTCAATCTCCTTACTAGTAATCAGGCTGTTCAGATTTTCTCTTTTTTCACGATTCAGTCTTGATAGTAAGCTATGTGTTTCCAGGAATTCATCTGTTTCTTTTAAGTTGTCCTATATATTGGGATATAATTGTTTGCAGTAGTATCATACAATCTTTTGTGTTTCTGCAGTATCTTTGTAATATCTCCTTTTTTATTTTATTTTATTTGGGTTTTCTCTTTTTTGGTTGAGTCTAGCTAAAGCTTTGTTCTGTTTATAATTTCAAAAAATCCATTCTTAGTTTCATTGACCTTTTCTTTTGTCATTTTAGTGTGTATTTCATTTATTTCCAATCTGATCTTTGTTACTTTTTTCCTTCTTTGGTCTTAGTATTTATTTAATTCCTTCAGTTGTAAAGTTAGGGTGTTTATTTGAGATTTTTCTTGGTTTGTTAATGTAGGCATTTAATTGCTGTGAACATCCCTCTTAGAACTGCTTTTGTGGCATCCCACAAGTTTTGGTACATTGCTTTTTGATTTGTTTCAAGATTTGTGTTTTTCATTAATATTTATTATTTATTTATTTGGCTGCACTGGGTCTTAGTTGTGGCGTACAGACCCTTAGTTGTGGCCTGTGGGGTCTAGTTTCCCAAGCAGGGATTGAACATGGGCCCCCTGCTTTGGCAGTGCAGAGTCTTAGCCACTGAGCTACCAGAGAAATCCCTCAAAATTTGCTTTACATATCTCTTTGATTTCTTCACTGACACTTTGGTTGTTCAGTAGCACTGTTGTTTAATCTCCACATATTTGTAAATTTTCTAGTTTTCTTCTTCTAATTAACTTGTTCTTTAGTACTGTTATGGTGGGAAAGATGCTTGATATTACTTCAGCCTTCTTAAATTTTTTAAGATTTTTGTGGCCTAACATATGGTCTGTCCTGGAGAATATTCCATGTACACTTGAGAATAATATGTATCTTGTTGCTTTGGTGTTGGAATATTTTGTATATATGTTAAGTCCACCTTGTGCTGTGCTTAGTCGCTCAGTCATGTATGACTCTTTGTGACCCCTTGGACTCTAGCCTGTCAGGATCCTCTGTCCATAGGGATTCTCCAGGCAAAAATACTGGAGTTGGTTGCCATGCCCTCCTCCCGGGAATCTTCCAAACCCTGGGATCAAACCCTGGTCTCCCATATTACAACTGGATTCCTTTACCATCTGAGCTATGAGGGAAGCCCTAGGTCCACCTTAGGTGTTTAATTAGAAGTCCACCCCTTGCCTACAGAAGGAAATGGCAACCCATTCCAGTATTCTTGTATGGAAAATCCCATGGACAGAGGAGCCTGGAGGGCTCCAGTCCATGGGGTCACAGAATTGGACACATCTGAGTGACTTCACTTCTTCATATGTGTAATCTTTAGGGTTTTCTAGATATAAGATCATGTTGTCAGTGAATAGGAATAATTTTACTTCTTCCTTTCTAATTTGAATGTCTATTTCTTTTTCTTGCCTACTTGCTCTACCTAGAACCTCTAGTATAATATTTACTAGAAGTGGCAAAAGTGGACATTATTTGTAATTCTAGGGGGAAAACTTTTAGTCTTTCGCCACGGAATATGTTGTTAGTTGTGGGTTTTTCATATATGGCTTTTATCATAGTGAGTTTCCTTGTATATCTTGTTCATTAAGTGTTTCTATTGTAGAAAGATGTGGAATTTTGTTATTCTTTTATTGCATCAATTGAGATGATTTGGGGGGTTTTTCCTTCATTCTATTACGGTGACATACCACACTGATTAATTTTTGTCTATTGACCCATTCTAAAATTCCAGGAATAAATCCCACTTGGTCATAGTATATAAACCTTTTAATGTACAACTTTGGTTTGCTTGTATTTTGTTCAAGATTTCTATATCAGTATTTGTAAAGGATATTTGTAATTTTCTTGTAGTGTCTTTTTGCATGTCTTTGGTATCTGTGTAAAAGTTTAAAAAATATGTTCTGAATGCAAAAAAAAAAAAAAAATCCACCCCTTGAGGCTACAGCTATGAAATAACAGGCCTTTTTCTTGGAAGGGTTGGACGTTGCTGTCTGCTGTCTCTTCTCTCTGCCCTGGGGGAGGAAGAGGGGTAGCTAGGTAAAAACTGTTTCTCTGTTTGTAACACTTCCCAACCCAGGATTCAAACTGTGTCTCCTGCATCAATAGGCAGATTCTTTACCATTGCCCCACCTGGGAAGCCCCTCAGTTGCCTCTCAGTCATGGCTTTCTCTCGCCGGCTTCTCCCCTGACAGGCATGACTTTCTAAGATGTGCTTGTGAGTATCCTCCTCCCAGGCTCTGTCTGGTGCATCCTCCACTCTTCCCTCCATGTCTTCACTTTCTTTTGGAGGAGTTTTTTCTTGTGAAGGGCTTCCCTCATGGCTCAGAAGGTGAGGAGTCTGCCTGCAATGCAGGAGACCCAGATTCTATGCCTGGGTCAGAGGGATCCCCTGAAGAGTGGAATGGCAACCCACTCTAATATTCTTGCCTGGAGAATCCCATAGACAGGGCCTCGTGGGCTACAGTCCACAGGGTCACAAAGAGTCGGACATGACTCAGCGATCAACATTTCATTTTTTCATTTCAGTGAGCCTGTGATCAGAGGCTCTGCCACCCGTGAGAGCTAGGTGATTAAGGGATGTTCCCTGGTTGGCAGCTGCCAAAACCAGGGCTCCAGTCATGTGCACAAGGTCCTTTGCAGGGGATACAATTGACCTGGAGCGAAACAGGGATAATACAAAGAAGGCACTTAACAGTCTCCACAGTCTTTGGAGAGTATTTTAGTCTGCCCCTCCCCGCCAAGATTTGTGTTACATTAGATGCCTGACCCTCAGTTCAGACATATAAGATAATTAAATGGCCCCTTACACAGAAAGCTGGATTTAGGAAAGGCAGAGGAACCAAAGATCAAGTTGCCAACATCCGTTGGATCATCGAAAAAGCAAGAGTTCCAGAAAAACATCTACTTCTGCTTTATTGACTATGCCAAAGCCTTCGACTGTGTGGATCACAACAAACTGTGGAAAATTCTTCCAGAGATGGGAATACCAGACCACCTGACCTGCCTCTTGAGAAACCTGTATGCAAGTCACGAAGCAACAGTTAGAACTGGACATGGAACAACAGACTAGTTCCAGGAAAGGAGTACATCAAGGCTGTATATTGTCACCCTGCTTATTTAACTTATATGCAGAGTACATCATGAGAAATGCTGGGCTGGATGTAGCACAAGCTGGAATCAAGATTGCTGGGAGAAATACCAGTAACCTCAGATATGCAGATGACACCACCCTTATGGCAGAAAGTGAAGAAGAACTAAAGAGCCTCTTGATGAAAGTGAAAGTGGAGAGTGAAAAAGTTGGCTTAAAGCTCAACATTCAGAAAACTAAGATCATGGCATCTGGTCCCATCACTTCATAGCAAATAGATGGGGAAACAGTGGAAACAGTGACAGAGTTTATTTTGGGGGGCTCCAAAATCACTGCAGATGGTGACTACAGCCATGAAATTAAAAGATGCTTGCTCCTTGGAAGAAAAGCTATGACCAACCTAGATAGCATGTTAAAAAGCAGAGACATTACTTTGTCAACAAAGGTCCATCTAGTCAAGGCTATGGTTTTCCCAGTAGTCATGTATGAATGTGAGAGTTGGACTATAAAGAAAGCTGAGCACCGAAGAATTGATGCTTTTGAACTGTGGTGTTGGAGAAGACTCGTGAGAGTCCCTTGGACTGCATGGAGATCCAACTGGTCCATCCTAAAGGAAATCAGTCCTGAATATTCACTGGAAGGACTGATGCTAAAGCTGAAACTCCAATACTTTAGTTTTAGTTTGGCTACCGGATGCAAAGAACTGACTCATTTGAGAAGACTCTGATGCTGGAAAAGATTGAAGGCGGAAGGAGAAGGGGACGAAAGAGGGTGAGATGGTTGGGATGGCATCACTGACTCAATGGACATGAGTCTGAGTAAACTCTGGGGGTTGGTGATGGACACGGAGGCCTCGTGTGCTGCAGTCCATGGGGTTGCAAAGAGTTGGACACAACTGAGCGACTGAGGACACAACTGAGCAACTGAACTGAACTGAACTACACAGAAGAACTTGAGTGTGCCCTGGGAGATTTGCCACCGTGAATCCATGCAAACTCTTTAAGAAATGTTTCTCAGTTTGTGTCTCATGGATAGAAGCCCCATTGGCTTTCAGAACTAGATGTTTTGGGGGCCCATGTCTCACTCAGGTCCAGGTCTTAATAGTTGGGTAGCCTGGTATGGGGTTCAAATCCTCTTCTCCTTGGGGAGAAGCTTATATTTGTGAGTGCCTTCCTAAGTGTGGGTTGTTGTTCCATGAGTGAGATTTTCTGTAAGATGTGCAACCTCTCCTCATTTTGATGTGGTTTTTTTCTTGTTAGCCCAATGTGTACAAGTTGCTGAGCTACTTTTAGGGTTCTTGAAGAGGGAATTTTTCTTCATGTAGCTGCAGGTTCCATGTGTATCTGGAAGGAGGTGAGTTCAGGATCTTCTTCATCTGCATCATGAACCAGTATCCCTACATACATTGTTTGCTTTCTTGTCTATTTATTATTGAATCATAAGAAATTTCCATTTTTCTCCAACTCAGTTAGCTGAAGGAACCTAGAAAGTGATATCCCACCAGTCATGAGCATACTTAGTGTATACAGTTTGGTTTCTAAATACCATTTCCCACTAAGAGAAACTAAGCTATGGAGAAATGGCTGATTGAGGGATGGGTCAGGGAAAGCACAAGATGAGCCTGAAACATTGTGTTTATACCAGTTTTGCTGCAAGTTGGTAATGGAAATAATGTTTCACTGAAATGGTAAATAGCCAAATTAACCTGTATTCTACGAAAGGGCATCCCACTACAGTATTCTTAACCTGGAAAATTCCATGGACAGAGGAGCCCAGTGGGCTACTGTCCATGGGGTCACAAAGAGTTGGACATGAGCATGCATGTGCACACACATGCAAAAATGTAAACTTCAAATTGCACTTCTACCACATAAAAAAATTAACCCAAAATGAATTAGACCTAATTGTGAAACTTAAAACTGTAAAAGTTTTAAATAAGACAAGGGAGAAAATATTTATGACCTTGGGTTAGGCAAAGATTTCTTACAACAGAAAAAGCACAGTCCATAAAAGAAAAAGATTGATAAATTGATCATTTTTAAAATTAAGAATTTTGGCACTTTAAAAAACAGTTACAAGAATTAAAAGGTAAGCCACAGACTGGGAAGAAGTACTTGCAGATCTCCTATATGATAAAGGAGTTGTATACAGAAATATTATAAGGTCTCAAAACTTAATGATAAGCAGAAAAAAACTTTTAATCAATTAAAAATGAGCAAGATTTAGATAGCACCTCACCAAAGAAGATTTATGGGTAACAATAAGCACATAAAAGAAGTTCAACATCATTAATCATTAGGAAAGTGAAAATTAAAGTCACAGTGAGATACCACTACATACCTGTCAGAATAACTAAAAAAAAATTAATCACTAATGTCAAATACTGATAAGGATTCAGAATAACTTCAACTTTTATACCTTGCTGATGGGAGTGCAAAATGGTACAGCCACTTCTGAAAACAAATAGTGTCTTATATTCTTAAATATATCTTATCATAGGACACAGCAATTGCACTCCATTTCATTTATCCATGTTAAATAAAGTACATGTTCACACAAAAACCTGTACTTGAATGGTTATAGCAGCTTTATTCATAATCTCTACTAACTGGAAATGCAATTTTCTAAACAGATAGACAAACTGGTATATCATATAATTGGCTTCCCTGCTGGCTCAGATGTAAAGAATCTTGTCTGCAACGCAAGAGACCTTGGTTCGATCCCTGCATTGGGAAGATCCTCTGGAATACTGAATGGCAACCCACTCCAGTATTCTTACCTGGAGAATTTCATGGACAGAGGAGTCTGGCGGGCTACAGTCAGTGGAATTGCAGAGTCAGACACAGCTGAGCAACTAACACTTTCATGACAGACTATTACACAGCATTATAAAGTGAAGAACTACTGACAGACTCAACAGCATGAGTGACTCTCAAATGCAGTGTGCTAAATGAAAGAAGGCTACCTACTGTAAAGTTCCATTTATGTGATACTCTTGAAAAGGAAAGGCCACGGGACTAAAGAGCAGGGCCTGGAGTTGGGAAATGGGTTTGGCTATAAAGAGGCATAAAGAAATTTTGCGGAATGATGAAACTGTTTTATATCTTGATTGTAACATGACTTATGCATTAGTCAAAACTTGTAGAACTCACCAAAAAGGATTTTTTTTTTTTTTTTTACTGTTTGTAAATAATACATTAATTTAAAAAGTGTGCTGAGGAGGGGGCAAAAAACATGTATTCTGATTTTGTGGTATACTTCATGCTAAGTTTCTTTTCTACCTTGAATCCAAGTGAAAGAATTTACAATGACAGTATTTTATTTCTTAAAAATCGTCTATAAATCCAGATAATTTTTTGCCTCAGAACTCTTTTGTTGCCTTTTTGTTCATAATTCTCTTATATAAGTTATAGGTTCATAATTTTCATATATAAATGACTATTCACATGGGTAGCTAAATTTGTAAATTGTATTATGACGAGTGGGGCTTCCCAGGTGGCATGGTGGTAAAAAATCCACCTACCAATGCAGAAGATGCAAGAGATGCTAGTTCAATTCCTGGTCCAGGAAGATATCCTGAAGTAGGAAATGGCAACACACTGCAGTATTCTTGCTTGGAAAATCCCATGGACAGAGGAGCCTGATGGCCCACGACTGGGCAACAGAGCACACACACACATTATGATAAGCATAGCTTTTGATTTCTTAGCTTTTCAGTGTTTATATTTAGGAATATATAGTTGATTTCCCATTTTTAATCTTTTTCTGTTTTGTCTTTGATGAACAATCTACTCTGCTTGACTTTGTTTTGTGTTTTAACATCTTAGTGATACTATCTTTAGCTAATGTAACAAAGGTTGTAGAATCCTGTTCAGAATTTTAGTGGCTGTCTATTCACTGAGAATATAGTGCAGGTTGCTAGGTTAAAGCTTTCATTTGCTTTTTGAATTCCAACTACACTGTGGAAGCTACCTCTGTCACCAAATGACTTAAAACTAGTGCATGTTCTAACCTATGCATTCCCAAGTTGTTTCTCCACCATTTACTATGAATGATGTCTGATAATCCATTAGCATTTAAAAGTTATTCTGAGTCACTTCTGTAATCAACCAGCAACAACAACAAGAAAAACAATATTATTAACCCTATATGCAAAACAGAGAAAGAGACACAGATGTACAGAATAGACTTTTAGACCCTGTGGGAGAAGGCGAGGGTGGGATGTTCTGAGAGAATAGCATTGACACAAGTATACTATCTAGGATGAAACAGATCACCAGCCCAGGTTGGATGCATGAGATAAGTGCTCAGGGCTGGTGCACTGGGAAGACCCAGAGGGATGGGATGGAGAGGGAGGCGGGAGGGGGGATCGGGAAGGGGAACACATGTAAATCCATGGCTGATTCATGTCGATGTATGGCAAAAACCACTACAATATTGTAAAGTAATTAGCCTCCAACTAATAAAAATAAATGGGAAAAAAAAAAGAAAAAGAAAAACAACATTAATGAAGCTTATCTTTGTTATAGGAAGACCAGAGACAAAAAATACACACACATATATATGTGTGTGTACACACATATATATATAATTCCATTAAAAGTTTTGCAAGTGGGATCCAGGTATTAAAATAAATTTTTTTTTTTTTTTTTTTACTTTTTTTCTTCTTTTAAAAATATGGAACGCTTCACGAATTTGCGTGTCATCCTTGCGCAGGGGCCATGCTAATCTTCTCTGTATCGTTCCAATTTCAGTATATGTGCTGCCGAAGCGAGCACTAAAATAAATATTCTTGTGCCAGTACCATACTGTCATGATGACTATGGCTTTGTAGTATAGCCTGAAGCCTGATTTCTCCACCTCTGTATTTCTTCTTCAGTAATGCTTTGGCTATTCACAGTCTTTTTTTTTTTTTTTTTTTATCCTGACTTCACGTTTTAACATTTTTGGATTTTCTTTTCTTTTCTTTTTTTTTTAATTAGTTAGAGGCTAATTACTTCACAACATTTCAGTGGGTTTTGTCATACACTGATCTGAATCAGCCATAGAGTTACACGTATTCCCCATCCCGATCCCCCCTCCCACCTCCCTCTCCACCCGATTCCTCTGGGTCTTCCCAGTGCACCAGGCCCGAGCACTTGTCTCATGCATCCCTCCTGGGCTGGGGATCTGTTTCACCATAGATAATATACATGCTGTTCTTTTGAAACATCCCACCCTCACCTTCTCCCACAGAGTTCAAAAGTCTGTTCTGTACATCTGTGTCTCTTTTTCTGTTTTGCATATAGGGTTATCATTACCATCTTTCTAAATTCCATATATATGTGTTAGTATGCTGTAATGTTCTTTATCTTTCTGGCTTACTTCACTCTGTATAATGGGCTCCAGTTTCATCCATCTCATTAGAACTGATTCAAATGAATTCTTTTTGACGGCTGAGTAATATTCCATGGTGTATATGTACCACAGCTTCCTTATCCATTCATCTGCTGATGGGCACCTAGGTTGCTTCCATGTCCTGGCTATTATAAACAGTGCTGCGATGAACATTGGGGTGCACGTGTCTCTTTCAGATCTGGTTTCCTCAGTGTGTATGCCCAGAAGTGGAATTGCTGGGTCATATGGCAGTTCTATTTCCAGTTTTTTGAGAAATCTCCACACTGTTTTCCATAGTGGCTGTACTAGTTTGCATTCCCACCAACAGTGTAAGAGGGTTCCCTTTTCTCCACACCCTCTCCAGCATTTATTGCTTGTAGACTTTTGGATAGCAGCCATCCTGACTGGTGTGTAATGGTACCTCATTGTGGTTTTGATTTGCATTTCTCTAATAATGAGTGATGTTGAGCATCTTTTCATGTGTTTGTTAGCCATCTGTAAGTCTTCTTTGGAGAAATGTCTGTTTAGTTCTTTGGCCCATTTTTTGATTGGGTCATTTATTTTTCTGGAATGAGCTGCAGGAGTTGCTTGTATATTTTTGAGATTAATCCTTTGTCTGTTTCTTCATTTGCTATTATTTCCTCCCAATCTGAGGGCTGTCTTTTCACCTTACTTATAGTTTCCTTTGTAGTGCAAAAGCTTTTAAGTTTCATTAGGTCCCATTTGTTTAGTTTTGCTTTTATTTCCAATATTCTGGGAAGTGGGTCATAGAGGATCTTGCTGTGATTTATGTCGGAGAGTGTTTTGCCTATGTTCTCCTCTAGGAGTTTTATAGTTTCTGGTCTTACATTTAGATCTTTAATCCATTTTGAGTTTATTTTTGTGTATGGTGTTAGAAAGTGTTCTAGTTTCATTCTTTTACAAGTGGTTGACCAGTTTTCCCAGCACCACTTGTTAAAGAGGTTGTCTTTTTTCCATCGTATATCCTTGCCTCCTTTGTCAAAGATAAGGTGTCCATAGGTTCGTGGATTTATCTCTGGGCTTTCTATTTTGTTCTGGTCTATATTTCTGTCTTTGTGCCAGTACCATACTGTCTTGATGACTGTGGCTTTGTAGTAGAGCCTGAAGTCAGGCAGGTTGATTCCTCCAGTTCCATTCTTCTTTCTCAAGATTACTTTGGCTATTCAAGGTTTTTTGTATTTCCATACAAATTATGAAATTATTTGTTCTAGTTCTGTGAAAAATACCGTTGGTAGCTTGATAGGGATTGCATTGAATCTATAGATTGCTTTGGGTAGAATAGCCATTTTGACAATATTGATTCTTCCAATCCGTATTCATGGTCTTGTTTCCATTCAAATTGTAAAATTTTTTGTTCTAATTCTGTGAAACATGCCACTGGTAATTTGACAGGGATTGCACTGAATCTATAGCTTACTCTGGGTAGTCATTTTCACAATATTTATTCTTCCAGTCCAAGAATATGGTATATCTGTTTGTGTCATCTTTTATTTCTTCTTTGGAGAAATGTCTGTTTAGATCTTCTGCTCATTTTTTGACTAGGTTGTTTGGTTTTTTGTTATTGAGTTGTATGAGCTCTCTGCATATTTTGGCAAGTTTTGTATCATGCTACCTTAAATGTTCTAGTAGTTGTTGTGTGGAGTCTTTATATAAGATATATCATGTCATCTGCATCTAATGACAATTTTACCTCCCTACCAATTTGAATACCTTTTCTTTCTCTTATCTGATTGCTGTTGCTAAGATATCCAATACTATGTTGAAGAAAAGTGGTAAGAGTGGGCATCTTTGTCTTGTTACAAATTTTAGTGGCAAGGCTTTCAGCTTTTCACTGTCAAGCATTATATTGAATGTAGGCTTGTCATAAATAACTTTTATTGTGTTGATATGTTCCCTCTGTACCCACTTTGGTAAGAGTTTTTATCATGAATGGATGTTGAATTTTATTGAATGCTTTTTCTGCATCTTATCAATGATCATGTGGTTTTTGTCTTTTAGAGATGATGTGATATATCACATTGATTATGTACCATCGTTATGACTTTGGAATGAATCCAGGTTGATCTTGTTGTATAATCTTTTTTATGTGCTGTTGGATTAAGTATCATTACTTTGATGTAATGGCCTTTAAGGCTAGTTTTATTTACATATATTGATTAAATATACAATGGAAAAATCTCCTGTAGTATGATTTCAGCAGCTTGAGCGACATGCTTCTAAGGCTTCAGAACCTGCTATTGTTTGGAAACCTTTACAAAAGTTTTAATTTACTTTTGTATCAAAAGTGTTTTATTGTCCTTATAAACTCACCTACCAAGGTGAGAAATCAAAAGCCTTCCAACTCTCCTCTATCAAATTTCACATGAAGGACCTATAACGGTTGGAAAAACCTCTTACTCTAAAACCCTCATATTTCTCAGTGATCCTGACCTGCCAAGAGAGACATTACTTAACTCTCTTTAAATTTTAGGATTCCTTTTTAGTTCCTCTTCACTTTCTGCCATTAGGATGGTATCATCTGCATTTCTGATGTTATTGATATTTCTCCCAGCAGTTTTGATTCCAGGTTGTGATTCCTCCAGCCTAGCATTTCGCATGATGAACTCCAGGTATAACTATAACAAGCAGGGTGACAATATACAGCTTTGATGTACTCCTTTCCCAATTTTGAACCAGTCTGTTGTTCCATGTCCAGTTCTAACTGTTGCTTCTTGACCTGCATACAGGTTTCTCAGGAGGTAGGTAAGGTAGCCTGGTATTCCCATCTCTTGAAGAATTTTCCATGGATAGCTGTGATCTACACAGTCAAACGCTTTAGTATAGTCAGTGAAGCAGAAGTAGATGTTTTTCTGGAATTCTGTTACTTTTTCTGTGATCCAACAGATGTTGGAAATTTAATCTCTGATTCTTCTGCTTTTTACATCTGGAGGTAAAAGCTTGTACATTGGGAAGTTCTTGATTCACGTACTGTTGAAACCTTGTTAGAAGGATTTTGAGCATTACCTTGCTAGCATGTGAAATGAGTGTAATTATATGGTAGTTTGAACATCCTTTGGCATTGCCCTTCTTTGAGATTGTAATGAAAACTGACCTTTTCCAGTTCTGTGGCCACTGCTGAGTTTTCCAAATTTGTTGGCATATTGAGTGCAGCACTTTAACAGCATCATCTTTTAGGATTTGAAATAGCTCAGCTAGAATGCCATCACTTCCACTAGCTTTGTTCATAGTAATTCCTAAGGCTCATTTGACTTTACACTCCAGGATATCTGGCTCCAGGTGAGTGACCACACTATCATGGTTATCTGCATCATTAAGGCCTTTTTTGTACAGTTCTTCGGTGTGTTCTTGCAACCTCTTCTAAATATCTTTTGCTTTTGTAAAGCAGTTATCTTCAAATAAAAATAGGAAGAAAGGGGGAAAAAAATAACGAAAGTCTCCATAAAATCCTGATAGTATAGAGTTCAGCGAGCTTCCAGGTTGCTAAGCAGTTGAAAGTACAAGGAGAGTGATACACCCAGAGAGGTTAGGGCTGTCACATATTAATCAGACCTGAGAGAAGAGGTAATGGGGACCTCCAGTTTGTAGGATATAACTTATGGGTAACCTGGGAACTTAATGTTTTCAACTGATATCTGAAATAGAGTGAAGGCAGTCTTTTGGGACTGAGCCCTTCACCTGTGGGATTTAACAGTGTCTCTAGGTGGATAGTGTTAGAATTGAGTTAATTTTAGGACACCCAGCTGGTGTAAAGAGAATTTGTTGGTGTGTTGAAAAACTTCCACACACATGATGACCAGAGGTGTCAGCAGTCATGTTCTGTGTAAAAGGAGGTACGCAGGAAAGAAACAGCAGGGAAGCACTGGGTGTTTGCTGCATAAAAGGAAAATGGGTTCTTTTTCTGAAGAGGAGCATAAAAAGCACTTTACATTATACATGCAAGCGTATCACAGAGATACTGCAGGTTTGGTTCCAAACCACTGCGATCAAGTGAATGTTGCAGTGAAGGGAGTCACCCGGAGGCTCTGCTTTCCCAGTGCGCATAGAAGTCATGTTCCCACTGTGGTGTGGTCTGTCAAGTGTGTGGCAGCGTTACGTCTTTTTTAAACGTACGTGCCTGAATTAAAAGTATTGTCAAAAAAATCCAACCATCATCTGAGTCTTCAACAGGTTGTAATCTTTTTGCTGTCAGAGAGTCTTGCCTTTATGTTGACAGCTGCTGACTGATCAGGGTGGTGGCTGCTGAAGTTTGGAGCAGTTGAGGCAATTTCTGAAGACAAAGCAGCAATGCAGTTTGCTACATCTTTGTTCCTTTTACGAATGATTTCTCTGCAGCATGCAGTACTCTTTTTTTTTTTTTCATGCAATGACATTTTACCCACAGAACTTCTTTCGAAATAGGAGTCAATCCTCTCAAATCCTGCCACTGCCTTAGTAACTAAATTTATGTAATATTCTAATTTGAGCAAAATCTTCACAGCATATTCACCAGGAGTAGATTTCATCTCAAGAAGCCACTTTTCTTTTCTCATCCGTGAGAAGCAGCTCATCTGTGAAAATTGTGTAAGATTGCAATTCAGTCACACCTTCAGGTCCCCCTTCTAATTCTAATTCTCTTGCTGTTTATACCACATCTGCAGTACACTACCTACAGTGACGTCTTGAACCCCTCAAAGTCATCCATGAGGATTGGATATGTCTTCCAAACTTCTATTAATGTTGACATTTTGACCTCCTCCTATGAACCGTGAATGTTCTTAATGAGATCTAGAGTCTTTTCCAGAAGGTTTTCAGTTTCTTTTGCCAAGTTCCATCAGAGGATCACTGTCTGTGTAGTTGCAGCCTTATGAAATGTATTCCTTAAATGATAAGACTTGAATGTGGAAATCGCTCCTTGATTAGTGGGAAATCTCATTGATCCCAACATCCATAGGATATTGCGCTAGCAGGCATTAAAATAATAATCTCATTGTGTATCTCCATCATGGCTCTTAGGTTCAGTTCAGTTCAGCTGCTCAGTTGTGTCCAACTCTTTGTGACCCCATGGACTGCAGCATGCTAGGCCTCCCTGTCCATCACCAACTCCCAGAGTTTACTCAGACTCATGTCCATTGAGTTGGTGACACCATCCAACCATCTCATTCTCTGTCGTCCCCTTCTCCTTCCGCCTTCAATCTTTTCCAGCATCAGGGTCTTTTCAAATGAGTCAGTTCTTCGCATCAGGTGGCCAAAGTACTGGAGTTTCAGCTTCAGAATCAGTCCTTCTAATGAATATTCAGAACTGATTTCCTTTAGGGTGGACTGGTTGGATCTCCTTGCGGTCCAAGGGACTCTCAAAAGTCTTCTCCAAAAAAAAAAAAAGAGTCTTCTCCAACACCACAGTTCAAAAGCATCAATTCTTCGGTGCTCAGCTTTCCTTATAGTCCAACTCTCACATCCATACATGACTACTGGGAAAAACAGCTTTGACTAGATGGACCTTTGTTGGCAAAGTAATGTCTCTGCTTTTTAACATGCTATCTAGGTTGGTCATAGCTTTTCTTCCAAGAAGCAAGCATCTTTTAATTTCATGGCTGCAGTCACCATCTGCAGTGATTTTGGAGCCCCCCAAAATAAACTCTGTCACTGATTCCACTGTTTCCCCATCCATTTGCCATGAAGCGATGGGACCAGATGCCATGATCTTAGTTTTCTGAATGTTGAGCTTTAAGCCAACTTCTTCCCTCTCCACTTTCACTTTCATCAAGAGGCTCTTTAGTTCTTCTTCACTTTCTGCCATAAGGGTGGTGTCACCTACATATCTGAGGTTATTGATATTTCTCCCAGCAGTCTTGATTCTAGCTTGTGCTTCATCCAGCCCAGCATTTCGCATGATGTACTCTGCATATAAGTTAAATAAGCACGGTAACAGTATACAGCCTTGACATACTCCTTTCCCTATTTAGAACCAGTCTGTTGTTCCATGTCCAGTTCTAACTGCTGTTTCTTGACCTGCATACAGGTTTCTCAAGAGGCAGGTCAGGTGGTCTGGTATTCCCATCTCTGGAAGAATTTTCCACAGTTTGTTGTGATCCACACAGTCGAAGGCTTTGGCATAGTCAATAAAGCAGAAGTAGATGTTTTTCTGGAACTCTCTTGCTTTTTTGATGATCCAACGGATGGTGGCAATTTGATCTCTGGTTCCTCTGCCTTTTGTGAAACCAGCTTGAACATCTGGAAGTTCACAGTTCACATACTGTTGAAGCCTGGCTTGGAAAATTTTGAGCATTACTTTAAACTGATAGTGGCACACAAATAAATACCACAGAAAATGCCAGGAATGTTCAGAATCCCCAAGACAAATGGACAGAAACTACTAAATTCTCTCTGTTAATATCATGGAGCAGAAGCAGAGTATTTAAAACAGAGCGCCTTCTGTGTTGTAACCAACAGGGAAATAAATAGTTATATCTAAATTAGAACCAAAATCAGGCTTGACTAAGAACTAGGAAAACAGTTTCTCACATGATTATCTTATCCATGATGATGTCATTCGTCTTAGATATCAGCATTGCAAAATCAGGGAATCAGTTTGATTCTTTTAGGGAGTCTGTAACTGATGGGATGTATTCAAGGTTTTGGTTGGGATCTTCTAGTGGCTCAGGTGGTAAAGAATCTGCCTGCAGTACAGGAGACACAGGTTCTGTCCCTGGGTTGGGAAGATTTCCTGAAGAAGGGAGTGGCTACCCACTCCAGTGTTCTTGCCTGGACAGGAGCCTAGCTAGCTACAGTCCATGGGGTCACAAAGAGTCATACACAACAGATGCACTAACAGTATCACTTTTTTTTTTTTTCCAATGAAGGTTTCATTTATTTGAAGGAGTAAAACATTGAAGGTGACCCTGAGGTTGTGTGTGTGTGTGTGTGTGTGTGTGTGTGTGTGTGGTTTTGTTTGTTAACTTCAGGTTGCCAAGTATTCTGTTTCACAACTACTGCCCCTTGTATGCTTGCTACCCTTTTGGCACCAGGGTAAAATACTAGTTTTGCTTCCATTCCTGTGTTAGCTAAAAGAAAGCTTTTGTGTTATCTGTTTAATTGGTTTGGTTAAATTTTAAATCTAATAAAGTGTAAACCAAATTTTCTTTCATACAGAGTGCTTAGTTCTAGACACAGTTGTTTTCCTGATCTTTTTGACTTTGACAATAAGGAAATACAGGTTTTGGTTGGTTAGAAAATTCATATTTCTGGTCACAAATCACTTCTTGGGTCATTTTTTAAAATGAGAAAAGTGATCTTTAGATGTAAATAGAACAGTCTAGTATCTTTCCTTTCCTTCTTTTTAACTGTTCCCCAAACTTTTTACCACTGCCTTTAAACTTCATATGACCTAGTTTCTAACTTCACTGGACTGCTTCAGTCTCCTTTTATTTCTTCTAATGCTCCAATCTCATTTAAACTTTCATCTTATACCAGCTATTTCCTCTGCCTGATTTTCCTTTATTTTCCAGATCCTCTCCTGAGTGTCAGTAACATTTACATTTTAGCTTAATGTTACTTCCTCAGAAAAGCCTTCCCAAATAACTTGCTGTTCATCACATTTTAATTATTTGCCTAGCATTTATTATTTTCTGGGTTTTTTTCCTCAGGTTTATTAGTTTTTCTTGTTTCCTTTTTGTATGCCTACCCAGGTAAACTGTCTTATTCCCCACTGTTTCTCAGCACTTGGAACAAGGCCTGGACTTAATGAGTGTTCAGTAATTGTTGAATAAATAAATGAAGGATTCACTGAAAAGAACCAGTCTGCTAATAAGAACTTTGGGTTCTTCAAATAACTTAATATTTGGACCTCAGTTTTCTCATCTGCAAAATGTGTATATTCACATACCTAGTTGTTACAAGATACAATAGACTAGACTTGTTTGGAGAAAGTTAGTATGTCATAACTCATGAAAGAAATATATTCACCTTGCCTTATTTACTGGAACTTTAAGCCAAGATAAAATCAGAGTCGACTGAATGAGGCCCTCTTCTTTATTTCATTTTCTTTTTTCTCCCTTCTTTTCTTCCTTTCCTTTTTATTATCTGCTTGAGATTTTTATCTCACAAGAAACATTAGGAACACTGACCCAGTAAGATGAGTGGAAGAAGTAAAAGATGATGAAGCATGATAGAATAAAATAATAAGAATAGTAATTGAATAGGAGTTTAGCAAGTAACTGAGGTTTTCATCTTGAATCTCTTTACCAGCTAGTCAGCAGATCAGCTTTGTAGACCATCAGTTTTCAAACCTGTCAAACATTTCTTGCCTACTTCACGGGATTGACATGAATGATAATATCTGAAAGTACTTTATAAACCATTAAGCAAATGCACAGCAGTCATTATGATCATATCTGAAATTTAGGTTCCTTCTGCAGAACTGTTGGAGAATGCTAATGAGGCTCTTTCTTAGGTATAATTACTATAAGGCAATTCCAAAAATTTAGATTTTAAAAATATATGAAAGTGCTTAGTAACTCTCGCGACAAAAAGTATACATTAAGATTGAAGTCATTGTTAAAACAAATACTCCCCCCCCCCCACAATTTTATTTACAAACCAGGTGTGTATATAAATCATCTATTTTTGACATGTAGAACAAGTCAGACAGAATAGTTTCTTGCACATAAACCATTTGTTACCACTTATTTTCTTTGTCCCTAATTAGGAGATTCACATGAAGTGACTAGTTTGGGTTCAAAATTATAGGGAAAAAAAAAAAACATTTGTTTTGTAGGTAGACTTTTAAAAATTATCACTCTAAATTGTGAATTTGGAATTTTTGCTGCTTTATGAAATTCAGTGGACATGAACTTAGGCAAACTCCAGGAGATGGTGAGAGACAGGGAGAACTGGCATGCTGCAGTTCATGAGGTCTCAGAGTCAGACATGACTTAGTGCCTGAACAGTGACAACAACAACATTTTGTTAACTATTTTTGCATAAATTACTGTGAAGCCAAGTGCATTCTTTATTATATTAAATAAAGGTGATTTTTAATTCAAAATAGCATTGCATTCTCTTTTTTTTCTCTCTCTCTCGCTTAAATTTTATTCATTTATTTATTTTTGGCTGTGCTGGGTTTTCATTGCTGTGAGGGCTTTTCTCTAGTTGCAACGAGTAGGGGCTACTCTTGTTGCAGTGCACAGGCTTCTCAGGGCAGGGTCTTTTCTTTCACGGAACACAGAGTGTGGGACCTGCAGGCCTCAGCAGTTTTGGTGTATAGGCCCTGTAGTTTAGGTCCCTAGGCTTTAGAGTGCAAGCTCAACAGTTGTAGCATATGGGCTTAGTTGCTTCACGGCATGTGGAATCTTTCTGGATCAGGGATCAAACCATGTCTCCTGCCTTGGCAGGTGGATTTTTTACCACTGAGCCACCAGGGAAGCCCAGTATTGCATTTTCTAAAATTGAGTATGGCTTACCTACAACCCTCTTGTTAGTTGCAGCTGTGCAACATAGTGATTCAATGTTTCTACAAATGATTAATTACCACTAAAACAAATGCTTGATAGAGTGATTTTTTTTTTCCTGTATTTTTCAAGAGGAAATTCTCTTGCCTTTGACTATTTTCCATTCTTTTCTAATCACAGCCCAAAGAGCCGACTGATCCAATTAAAGAAAGAGAAGCTGGAATATACTCCAGGAGAACATGAATATGGATTATTCCCAGCCCCCATTCATGTTGGTGAGTACTCAGTATACACAATATATTTCCAAAAAGAAATGGTATTTCTTGAGTTTAGGTGAAATGTAATTAATGTCTTTGTGTTCTGATTATTTCTGTATCTCTAGGAGGTCAAGTCTTTACCTTTTAATTTGTATTCACTCTGAAGAATTTTGAAAACTCTTGCTTTCTAGGGGTCAAAATAACATAAATCTTATTCACTGAACTGTCAATAGCAACACTCTATCTGTAGCATTTGATTCTCTAAGTGAGTCCTCTAGGAAAACCCAACTATTTCATTACTTCAGTTTCTAATTATTTCTGTGTTCAAAGGGAGATGACTTGTGGATATGTAATAATCAAAGGGGAAAGACCCACTGCTTTTTTGATCATTTATATTCTTGAAAATTTTATCTTTCTGTTTATTTTTGAAGCAAATGTCAAGTCTTTGTTTAGCATTCCAATAATAATACCTTCCAGAATCTTACCAAATAAGTAAAGTATACCTGGAAGTCATCCTGGATTTCTTTCATTCTTTCAACTCGTCATCCATTCCATCCCCAAGTTCTGTTATTTTCATCCTTGAATATATCCTGCTTCTATTCAGATCCCATTGCTGTTATTCAGGTCCGTGCCACTGTTATCTTTTGCTTGGGCCGTTACAGTAGCCTTCTAACAGAGCTGTCTACTTTCATTCTTACTCTCTTCCAATCCACTCTCTACTCAGTAAAAAGAAGTCATTTTATAATTTAAATCATCTTTAAAACCTCTCAGTGGCTCACCATTAAACTGTAAACTCCTTATCCCAACACTTGAGAATGATCTGGTTCCTGACTACCTCATTATTCTGCCTCTGCTGTTTCCCAGATTTCCTTTATTCACTGTATTATGTCATGCTGGTCTTCTTTCAGATTCTAGACCATTCCAAGCTCTTTATAGCCAAAAGATTGTTTTGCTTATTATTACCTTTACCCAAAAAGATCTTTCCACAGTGAATTTCTTCTCATCCTTTGAGTACAGGCTAAATGTCAGTACCAGCTTAAATATTATTTTCTTTAAAATTGTTTTCCTGATTGTCTTACCATATAGGATTCTTCCCTCTATATCAGTTCTGTATCACGGCACCCTGTTTATTTTTCTATCATCTTTAATTGCTGTTTTTATTTACTCATTTACTAATCTGTCTCCTCCACTAGATTATAAGCTTCAGGAGCACAGGATCATTTGTGTTTCTTTTTCTCCTTTCATTTTCCAGTGTGTGGTGCCTAATAGAAGGTTAATAAATATTGG
This sequence comes from Cervus elaphus, assembly GCF_910594005.1. Classification (NCBI taxonomy): domain Eukaryota; kingdom Metazoa; phylum Chordata; class Mammalia; order Artiodactyla; family Cervidae; genus Cervus; species Cervus elaphus. The sequence goes on from NC_057834.1 coordinate 38,388,274, forward strand.
ATATACAAATGAAAGAAAAGAAGGAGAAATCAGAATAAGTTAAATGTAAGAAGAGAATTTTTTTTTTCAAGAACAACTTAATTGTGTAGTAAGATGTTGATCCTGTACTATTAGTATCTTCTTCACCGGTGACTCTCTTGACTGTGGTGCTCTTCTCTGTGTTATGATTATTTAGTTCCTTTTTTCTCCCCAGAAGGCCCAGCACCAGCAATGTATTTAAAGCAGCAAGGATAGACAAGTTATGCAATAAAGATTAGTTTGCTTCAGTTATTCTGTATTGGGTGGCTAGAGAATAGTTTAACTACAACATAGCGTTACAAGCATACCTTTCCACCTTTCGGGCGCCTGGATCAGGAAAATTCTCTGGAATAAGAAATGGCTACCCCCTCCAGCATTCTTGCCTGGAAAATTCCATAGACAGAGGAGTCCATGGGATCGCAAAGAGTCGGACACGGCCGAGTGACTGAGCACAGCACACACCACATTACAGGGTTTGATTCTCAGCTAGATAACTGTACTGTGCTTACTTAAGAGAGGTGAGAGGAAGTTCCGTATTCTTTGGGCTTACTACCAAAGTTCTTTTGAAGGAGCCTTTTGCTTTTAGTAGTGAAATCATGACAGTGAAAGAAGATTCTCAGCAGATTTATCTATTTCCTAGACTGCTAGTGATAAACAGGCTTTGAAAATAAGAGGTAATTCCATGTAAAAGAAAACATGACCATTTTGGTCTTACTGGTTTTCCTCTGGATGGGAAGTTAGCTAACTGATAACTCATGTTTTGTAAAGAAGTTCTAACTTTTCAGGGGGTGATAGAGTCAGTTAGCTCCAAGGGAGATGAGATGAATGGTGGGTAGGCCAATATTTATGTCAGATATCTGGCATAAATAGTGTTTAAGAGGTCCAGAATGGAAATAATTTAAATAAGTTAATTTATTTATTAATAAATTAATAATTTATTTAATTAATTTAAAGATTTTCACTCTAAATCCCCACTTCAGTCTCTCACTAAGACTAATCTGTACTCAGTGGTCTAAAATTAAGTAAATAATGGGAAAGCCTAACCAAGTAGTGGGCTTTTTTCCTGTGAAACAAGATTTAACATCAGGCTGTTACAGGACTGAATTTTTTTTTTTTTTTTTTTTTTTTTGTGAACAGTGTTGTTTTGTTGTTCAGATAATTTAAGATTAGGATACAGGATGAGGCCTGTCAGCTGTCTGAAACAGGTCACTTCCAGTATCATGTAAACAAAGAGCATGACTTTGAGTCAGCCAGTCCTACATTCATCTCTGTCTTTGCCATATTAGTTATCTGAATAAAATAGTTAAATAAAATAAAAATGCACCCTGTCATCAATGGAGTAAGTGGAAAATAATATTTAAAAAATTTTTTTAATGAAATCAGGTTTCCTTATCTCTTCAGAGAATTGAATTTCAAAGAAATTTTACTTTTTATGATGAGTACTCATTTATCAACATGTATATTTTACCTTCACATATTTAGTCAATTCATTGTTTGCAACAGTTCTACAATAAGTTCAATAAGGCAAGCATGATCTTTTCAGCACATGGTTTCTATGATAGCTGGATATACCCATACAGAAGGATAAAATAACTCAAAATGGATCATCAACCTAAAAATACAAGAGCTAAAATTATAAAACAGTAAATTTTTGTGACCTTGCATTAGGTAATAATTTTCTTAAATGTCTGACACCAAAATCATGTACAATAAAAGGGAAAAAACACAAATTAAACTATGTTAATATTTAAAATTTTGTACTTCAAAGAACACCACCAGAAAACTAAAACAACCCACCAAAAGGGAGAAACATTTTCAAATAAGAGGCTTGTATCCAAAATCCCATATAAATAAAGAACTGTTATAACTCAATAATAAAAAGACAAACAGTACAATTTTTAAGTGAATAAATTATTTGAATTGATATTTTCCCCCAAAAAAAGATAGAAATGGTCAATAAGCATATGAAAAGATGGTCAATAAGCATATGAAAAGATGTTCAACATCATTAGTCATTAGGAAAATGGAATTGAAAACCATAACAAGGGACTTCCCTGGTGGTCCGGTGGTTAAGAATGTGCCTTCTAATGCAGAGGACTCCAGTTTGATCCCTGGTCAGGGAAGTAAGATCCCACATGCCAAGGGCCCACTAAGCCTATCTGCTACAACTGAGAGAAGCCTAATGCTTGCCCAGCAGAAGATCCCCTGTGCTGTGACTCAGGCCCAATGCAGCCAAATAAATAATAAATAAATATTTTTTTCAAAAACCATAACAAGATATCACCTCATACTCACAGAAATGGCTTTAATTAAAAGATTTACGAGAATGTGAAGAAACTGGAACCCTCATACATTGCTGTGAGAACATGAAATGGTATAACCTCTTTGGAAAACATTTTAATAATCAATCAAGTTAATGACAGATTTAATATAAAACCTAGCAATTCTGTTGCTTAGGTATGTACCCAAAAAATTGAAGATATATGTCCAGAGACCTCCCTGGCAGTCCAGTGGTTGGGACTGCGTTTCCACTACAGGGGACCCAGGTTCCATCCCTGGTCTGCGAACTGGGGTCCTGCATGCCACATGCACATAAGCAATATGTGATGTACACAATGTAATACTGTTGGGCAATAACAAAAAATTTAGTTCAGAGACATGTGCCATATAAAATCCCATGTCTAGGTTTGAATTGAAAATCATGTCATTCCAAGAACCAGGGAGATTGCAAACTGAATTTTAAAAGGCATCAATGTATGCCATTACCAAGATAATAGAATAATCTGACAGATATTTTACAGTAGTTATAATTTGTAAAAAACACTTCAGCAGACAATTATAAACATACTTAAAACATAAAAAGATAGAGCCTTGACGAAGAAATGAAAGATAGGAAAAACAAGTAGAAATTTTAGAATAAAAATATGCAGTAACTGAAATACAATGCTCAGGGATAGATTCAGCAACAAAATGAAGATACACAGGGAACAATCAGTGAACTAGATGATGTAATATTACCCAGTCTGAACAAAAGAAAAAATAGACATTAGGAGAGATAGGCTGTGGGACCATGACAAAAGAGCTCATATCTATATTTTTGGAGTTCTGGGAGGAGATAAGAAGATAGAGATGAAAAAGTGCTTGGGTAAATAAATGGCTTGAAAGCTTTCCACATTTGGCAGAAGACATATAAACCTTCTGATTCAAGAAGATGAGCAACCCCAAACAGAATATATGCAAAAGAAATCCAGGCTAAGACACATCAAACTTCAGCATGCTAAAGACAAAACAGTTTTAAAACAATGAGAGAAATGGCTCTTATGCATAGGTGTAAATCAAATCAAATGACAGTGGATTTCTCATTTGAATTCATGTATATGGCACATTTTTCAAGTACCGAAAGAAAAACTGTCAAACCAAAATCCTATACCCACTGAAAATATCCCTCCAAGAATTAAGAGAAGCAAAGGCTTCTTAGGTGAAGGTTAACTAAAACAGTTTGTTGCCAGCAAACTTACCCTATGAGTAAAGGAAGTTCTCTAAAAGGAAAGAAAGAAACAACCTTGGAACATCAGTAAGGCAGAAAGATCCAGTCAGCAAAACTATGGGTATTTACAATAGGCTTTCTTTCCTTCTTCTTTTGAATTGAAAGACTTCCCTGACAATCCATTGTTTAAGAACCCATGCTTCCACTGCAGGGGACACAGGTTCCATCCGTGGTCAGGGAACTAAGATCCTGCCTCCCAGGTGGTGCAGCAAAAAAAATAAATAAATAAAAAATAGAACTTCCATGTAATCCAGCAATTTCACTTCTGGGAATGTATCCAAAGAAAATGAAAACAGTTACTTGGAAAGATGCATGCACACACATGTTCATAGCAGCATTATTTACAACAGCCAAGATATGAAAACCACCGAAGTGTCCATCAAAGCAGGAATGGATAAAAGAGTTGTTGTATGTATATCATACTATAATACACACATGTGCACATGTAAACACAATGGAATATTATTAATTCAGCCATAAAAATGAGGAAATCGTGCAGTTTGCAACTATGTGGTGGGCCTTGAGGGCATTGTGCTAAGTGAAATAAGTCAGACAAATACTGTATGATCTCATTAATATGTGGAATTTTAAAGTATTTGTGTGTGTGTGTTATAGAAAAGGGGATCAGATTATGTGTGGTTACCAGAGTTGAAGGGTTGTGGGAAGAGGAGGTGGGTAAGAGATCAAAAGGTACAAACTCCTAGTTACAAGATAAGTAAGAACTAGGGATATAATCAACAACATGATAACTATAGTTAACACTGCTGTATATATGAAATTGTTACGAGAGTAAATCCTGAGTTCTCATTGCAAGGAAAAAATGTTTTCCTTTTTTTTTTTTCTTTCTCCATTTATTGTCTTTGTAAGAGATAATGATGCTAACTCAATGCATAGCTGTAGTCATTTCACAACGTACGTAACTCAAGCCATTATGCTATACACCTTAAACTTATACAGTGATATATCTAAATTATATCTCAAATGAAACTGGAGGAATATTAATTAATGAACCAAGCCAAAAAAAAAAAAAAGAAAGAAAAAGATTGTGCTTAAGAAGAAGAGAATTCAAGAAACTGAGGAAAGATGATAATATTGCTTCGTGGAGTTAAAAGAAAACAATTAGTGGAGTACCTCAAAACTTAAGCCATGGAATATATCTTTTCATTTCATTCAAAAATTTAAGACCTGCTCTTTGATCAGGCAGTTTTCTAGATGCTTGGGATACATCAGTAAACAAAATAGTAAAGATCCTTGTCTCTGTGGAGCTGACATTCTTCCAAAGGGGAGACAGAAACCTTTCTTTCTGTCTTTCTGAATCTCACCTGTTTTTCCTCAGGCAGATAAAACCAAAAACTTGAATCCTTGTATTTTGTTTAGTGAAATTTAAACAGTTTCATCTTGTATCTTTTATCATTGTTTATAACCCCTTTGGTGGCACACATTTCACTCAGACACTACCACTGCAACTTTTCTTTGGATGGTATTGGGACCATTTTCATAGAATAACAAAGGAAAAGTGAATAATTCTAATCTACTTATAGAGCGATATTATAACCCAATACTCAGATTTATATATAAATGAGCTGAACTTTTTCTGAAGGTCAGTCACCTTATTTAGGGGACAAAAAAGGCTAAATTTTTGTCAGATTTTAAGGTATCTTGAAAAGAGGTAGAGCCATTATTACCTCTCTCCTTTTTATTGAATAGCTCCCTCTCCTTTGGTTTCCTCGTTTGCCTAGCTACTTGATTAACAATAGAATGCTTTTGTGAAATATTCTTCCTCCTTTTGTTCGTATCTTTTTCATATTAGAATTGGTTTTATAAAAGAAATCATCATGGACCTTTCCCTTTTAGATTTCAAGGTCAACACAATCTCCTGTCATCTCTTCCTTGAAATGACTTTTTTGGCCCACAAAATGAGTTTTATTTCAAAGGGAAAAAGTAAAGGATTTCTTTGCTCCTTTCCTAATAGTCAGTGGCAGGATTTGAGATCTCAAGGTTCCAGTATACAATAAGAAAAATCCACAAAAGATATGATTTCATCTAATTTTCAGGTGAAAGTGATTTTTTTTTTTCCATTTTAAAAATGAGGATTAGTTAAAACAGTATTTTTTCCAAATGATGAACTCCTGAATACGTTTTTCTAAGGTATCATCTCCAGCAGAATTTGACAAGGATCTTTTTAGGTGAGTCTCACATATTAAAAATGAATTACCTGGCTCTGGTTTCAGACATATTAGAGGAAAGGAAAGACTGTCTCATCATTTTTTCCCCTAATTCTTAGTATATGGATTAGAGAAAACTGAAGGTGAAAGTCGCTCAGTCGTGTCTGATTCCTTGCAACCCCATGGACTATATAGTCCATAGAATTCTCTAGGCCAGAATACTAGAGTATCCTAGTATCCCCTTTCCCTTCTCCAGGGGATCTTTCCAACCCAGGGATCAAAGAGAAATACAAATAATACCAAGAAAGGCAACATATAACATCTGTGGAGCTGTTTCTAGGAAAACTGAAAATGTTGGACAGTGGGGAAAATTGTGTTTTTAAAGTTAGTTGAAGTATGGGACTTTCCTGGCTGTTAAGACCCTATGCTTCCACTACAGAGGGCGTGGGTTTGATCCCTCGTTAGGGAACTAAGACCCCCGCGTGCTGTGTGGCCAAAAAAAACTGACGTGAATAATGGATGCTTCCTTTCTGGAAGGAGAAAAGTATTCTTTTTAAGTATTCAGAACTTACTCTCCACTCCTTCATACTTTTACAACCTCTTCTCTACAGAAAACACACTAAGAAAAGAGTTAACCCTTTACATCAAGGGGTTTGTCCTGTCTTCTGAGAGCCAATTTTGACTTGCTAAAAAATTATATTTGTTTGATTGTTGTTAGAAGCAGTACATACTCATAAAAATTCCTAATGTAGAAAGATATGAATTGAAAGATAAAGTTCCCCTTCCCAGAAACATACTAGTTTAGCATATACCCTTTCAAACTCTTTCATATATATTTATATAGCTATTTTTTCCTGATACTTTGTTACCAAATTTTTCAGCATACAGAAATTTGAAGGAACTGAACACAAAATATCCCATCACAAAAAAAACCATCACCTAGATTTTATCATTAATATTTGCCTGATTTATCATGTATTTATCCATCTGTTGTTCCATCCTGTTTTTGGATACACTGCAGAGTAAACTACAGGCATTGGTATACTTCCAGCTAAATATTTCGTCATAATGTCAGAATCAAGATCTCAGTATTTGTTTATAGGGTTTTTCTTTTTATTTGAATTTACCCTTGATAGAATCCACCAATCTTAAATGTACTTTTGCTCGATTTTTAAATTTTTTCATACTCCTCTATAATCCAGACCTTTCTCAAAAACATTATCATCATTCCAGAAAGTTCCTTTGTGCCCTTTCCTAGTCAGTCCCCACCATATATAGTCATTTAATGGATATTTTTTTTAAAAGAGTCAGCCCCTGTTCTAATATTATTCTGCAACTTGGAAAATAAGTTTTCACATGAGTAAATATATACCTCGCTTCATTTAACAGCTGCACAGTCATTATTTAAATATACCAAAGTTTACTTCCTTGTTGTGCTTCTTATTACAGACTTTGTAGTTATACATTCACCTTTGGTTTGTCAAGAGATGGACTCCAATCTTCTACCAACTGTAACCTCAGACAGCAGCTTGTTATATTAACCTCCATAAGTTATTTCTCCTTAGATAGAACTATAATCCATATTGCTCTGTCATCAGATTTATCAGATGAATAAATTCACTGCATGTTATTACATGTTAACAAATAATATTTTTATTGAAAATCAGTTCAGTTCAGTCACTCAGTCGTGTCCAACTCTTTGCGACCCCATGCACCACAGCATGCCAGACCTCATTGTCTATCACCAACTCCCAGAATCCACCCAACCCCATGACCATTGAGTCTGTGATGCCATCCAACCATCTCATTCTCTGTTGTCCCCTTCTGCCCTCGATCTTTCCCAGCATCAGGGTCTTTTCAAATGAGTCAGTTCTTCGCATCAGGTGGCCAAAAGTATTGGAGTTTCACCATCAACATCAGTCCTTCGAATGAACACCCGGGACTGATCTCCTTTAGGATGGACTGGTTGGATCTCCTTGCAGTCCAAGCAACTCTCAAGAGTCTTCTCCAACACCACAGTTCAAAAGCATCAATTTTTCGGTGCTCAGCTTTCTTTATAGTCCAACTCTCACATCCATACATGACTACTGGAAAAACCATAGCCTTGACTAGACGGACCTTTGTTGGCAAAGTAATGTCTGCTTTTTAACATGCTATCTAGGTTGGGCATAACTTTGCTTCCAAGGAGTAAGTGTCTTTTAATTTCGTGGCTGTAATCATCATCTGCAGTGATTTTGGAGCCCAAAAAAATAAAGTCAGCCACTGTTTCCAGTGTTTCCCCATCTATTTGCCATGAAGTGATAGGACAGGATACCATGATGTTAGTTTTCTGAATGTTGAGCTTTAAGCCAACTTTTTCACTCTCCTCTTTCACTTTCATCAAGAGGCTCTTTAGTTCTTCACTCTCTGCCATAAAGATGGTGTCATCTGCATATCTGAGGTTATTGATATTTCTCCTGGCAATCTTGATTCCAAATAACTCCCCCCTATTTTTTTGAGGGCAAGTTTATTATGTTTTCGTCTTAGTCTGAATGTGGTAATAACTTTCCTCAAAAATTTTTAATGAAAAAAGTGACTTTATTTTACATTTTTGTAAATCTCCTTGATGTCTGGCTAATATAGGACAGTTGAATTTTCTAATCTGTTTTTGCATTCTATTTGTTGTGCTGTTATTATGGTTTAAATATATGAAGAAATCTGACCTCACATGGGTAAAAAGTTGTGAAAGAGAGGAAGATTTAATAATTTCACATAATTGTAGATATTCTTTGATATTATAGCAACAATTCCTTAACATTCTACTTAACATTCTAAGGAACACTGTTCCTTAACATTCTACTGCTGGAGTATGAAATCAATGGATTTTTTGTATTGTTGCCTTAAAATCCATTGGTCTCTCTTCTAAGTTAAATGGATTTTTACCCATGTATGATTTTTATCACTTCATGCATTAGATGTTGGAAAATATTAGTTCACTGAATTATATTGCTCTTCCATTTCCTGTATGTATCCATAACAATTCATATTTGTGAATTGCCACTTGTTTCATGAGAAAAACTTAAGTATTGGAAAACAGAATCTCATGATAATTAGTAGACACAAGTTTTGCAAAATTCCAGTGTTCACTTCAAACTAAAATTTTATCATTGGAAACATATTTTCAGTTGGAGTTCTTGAAGTAACAAGTTCACTGGATTTATTTTCAGTTCCTGGGTTAGAATAACCATTGTCTGTCAGTTCTTTTAAGTAAGAATGTCATTCTATGAAAAAAGCCAACTAGTTCAGCATTGGGTCATGCAGAATAAAGATTTTGGTTTGTGGGTCAAGATTTAATATTTTTCCTACTTTATCAAAAGCATTCTTAGATAATGCAGTAATAGTTCATTTCTGCTGGTTTCATTCTAATAGAGATTTGTGCCACATGCCTTGATTCATACTAAAACTACAGTTTTACCCACTATTCCTTTTACCCCATTAGTACAAATGTCAGCATAATGAAAAACGCATATAATATTTTAGTTATGTTACCAAAATAGTTTTGACCTCTCGGATCCCTTGGGGTAAGCAGAGCACACTTTGAGAACTGCTGGTCTGGAGACCATGATAAAACATATCCAGGTAACAAGGAAAAGTCTAAATCTTGCAAGAAGTGAGTCCAGCATCATAGTGCTTCATGAACAAAAAAATCATATAGAGTAAAGAAGTTGGGGGCAGGGTGCCTCTTTATGGTAGAAAAGGGCTTTGAAACTGGCTATAAAAAGTAGTAGTATTTCAATAGGTAGGAAGAAAAATGTTAACAGATCATAAATTTACATGTAAATACTCTTGAGTTATTTAAATTCAGAGTTTCCTATTTTGGAAAAATTTTATACTTCTTTTGTAGTTAGCCTTAAATTATGTACAATAATGTAGAAAAGATAAAAGATGCTCTGGTTAGTGATTTTAATGATTGACCAATTCTTAATATTTAGTTTGCTTCATAATGATGACTTACTTTGCAGTAAATTTGCTATGCTAGTTGTTTTATGTAAGCTAAAATTAAAACATATCTTTAGCATATACCGCATGGAGCACAGTGGAAAAGAATAGCAAAAATTAAAAATTGGTTATGGAAAATTCATAAAATTTCACATGAAATGTTTATTTTTTTTACTCGGTGCATGTTAAAGCTTGTGGCTCTTTGACCCTTTGTATAAGATAAATATTGAAATGGATAGTATTGTTTTGTTTCAGGAAAATATCTAAGGCAAAAGAGAATTGATTTTCAGCTTCCCTATGACATTCTTTGGCAGTGGAAACATAATCAGGTATGAGCCTATCTTACCATATTTCATTCTTAAGTGCTAAATGGGGGAGAGGGAGATGCAAGTCTTTTTCTCTGCCTCCTTGTTATGCTCTCATCTTAGGAAATACAGAGAAGTGTCCCTGTGAAGGTCAGAGACTAAGAAAAATGAATTTGCATCCATATTTAATATGACCTATTTGCCTTTACTCATAACTTCAAAATAGCAGTAAGTTCCTGCTTCCTTAGGAAACCTTCAGTTATTATTCTGGACTTTTATTTTGGTAGCAAAGATTCTGTTCTGTAAGAATCCTGTTTGATGCAGGTCTCAAGAGAATTTAGATGTACTGCCAGCAGCATTAAGAAATTTCAGGCTTTATTTTTGTTGGCTCCTTCCCATCAGTTTGGAATTTATTTTTCACATACAAAAGAGAGTCTTCTACCAAAGGAAAGAGGGAAAATATTTAATACTTTTGTACTTTTAAATATATTGGGAACTAAAACTGGGAAGGTGCTGTTTTTCTTTCTTACTTACCTAATTGAAAGTTTCCCCCAGTAATTTTTATATTTAGCAAAGGCCCCTGGAATCCATATCGGGAGCTACCATTGGGAAATAGAAGTAGTCATGCAAATGAGGTAAATAAGCTCCTGAGTTTTGCCAAAATTCCACCAAAGTTTAATTTTGGAAAGCCAAAAGCAATGAACATTCCCATCTGCATTCTCTTCTCTGTTGGTCTTTCCTGAATTTTAAGAGGGTCAGTATATTAGATATTTATCTCAGAGAGTTCATAACAATAAAGGAGATAGTGTTTTGACTCACTGTACCCACTGAAAAATGATGGTGGGATTATTCTTATAGATTAGTACACTCTAGCTTAAACATCTTAAACCAAGCTCCTGTTTGTTTTTTGGTAGTGTCTTCTATAGTAAAACACTGACAGACTGACTAATACATTTTTTTCCTAATGCATTCTTTATTGCAGTATGAGAACACCATTATCCTGCCTGCCATCTCCCCTTTGTTCACTGAATTAATTGCCTTAATTAAAATGTAAAATGTGTTTTCCTACAACACTCACCCTGAAAAAGCTGGATACTTATGTTTTTCATATCATATACCTACCCTACCCTTCTGAACAAGCCCTGTGCAAGTTTTCCTTTCTTTTCATAGAGGGAGATAAAATCTTAATTTATCCAAATGAATAGCTTTAATCTGCAGTGTGGTAGTCATTTAAATCTGTCCAATAACTTGCTGAAGAAACATCTAGCAAAAAATGCATTTTCTTTAATCTACTTATGATTGCTTCTGTTGAATATAGTTCTCTTACCCTGATCTGGTAGTCACCTTTTATTCCAGGGTAAAAAGTGATCACACCTCAAATGTATCCAACCCAGAAAGTAAGTGTTTCCATATGGGCAGAGTACATGGATCATTTCTTTATTTTTAGTGATTTATACTGTTTTCTGGCATTTGAAGTTGAATGCTATATCGGGATTTTTCTGTTTTTTCTTCTAGCTGTACAAGAAACCAGATGTCCCACTATATAAAAAAATTCGTTCAAGTGAGTAAAGTGGTAGCTGTTTTTTCTGCCTCCATACGATCAATGTTCTCAGCCTGGCACTTAAAAAATTACTCTATATGTTCACAAACTATTCTTTGCTGTCTTCTCTCAAGATGTCTACGTTGATGTCAAACCCCTTTCTGGTTATGAGGCTACTACTTGTAACTGTAAGAAGCCAGATGATGACACCAAAAAGGGCTGTGTGGATGACTGCCTCAATAGGTACTGTACTAAACTAATTCTGTAAGCACAGGCTTTAAGATCTGTAAGACACTTCATTTAGGGGAATTCCGTGGTGGTCCACTGTTTAAAACTATGTGTTTTCACTGTCAGGGGCCTGGGTTCAATCCTTAGTTGGGGAACTAAGATTCCACAAGCCATGTGGTGTAGCCGGGAAAAAAAAGACTTCATTTAAAGGAAAAGGTTAAGTAGACTCTTTGATTTCCTCTCAAGAAATCAAAAATGATATATAGTGATATATGAAACCTAACTGATGGACTCGGTCTGCTTGGGCTGCTATAACAAACTATCGTAGACTTAAATAGAAATATATTTCTCACAGATCTGGAGGCTGGGAAGTCCATGGTAAAATTGTCAGCAGATTGAATGTCTAGTGAGGACCCACTTCCTAGCTTATAGACAGATGCTTTCACCCTGTATACTCACATGGCCTCTCCTCAGTGCATGCTCATGGTATAAAGATACTTCTCTCTCTTCCTCTTCCTAGAAGGCCACTAATCCTGTTATGAGGGTTTCTCTGGTGGCCCAATGGTAAAGAATCCACCTGTCAATTCAGGAGCTACAGGAGAGGCGAGTTTGATCCCTTGGTCAGGTAGATCCCCTGAAAAAGGAAATAGCAACCCACTCCAGTATTCTTGCCTGGGAAATCCCATGAACAGAGGAGCCTGATGGGCTATGGGGTTGCAGAAGAGTCAGACAGGACTGAGAGATTAAACAACAATAATCCCATTACGAGGTTCCCACCTTCATCACCTAATAAAACCTATTCACCTCCCAAAGCCCCTGCTTCCAAATAGCATCACAGTGAAGGCTGGGTCTTCAACTGAATTTTGAGGGGACATATTCAGCCCAAAATGGGCTCAATAGAGTAACAGGAAACAACGTCATCTAGAGTCTTATGTACTCAGGTTTAAATCCTCTTACTGCTATGAGACCTAAGGAAAGTTCTTTAACCTCTCTAATAAAAATAATACTAGTAGAAGGTCATGATACATTTGGGTGGAAACTAAGTTGATAGACATTAGGGTATAGCAGATATATTAATACACATGATGATTGAGTACAGTGATGCTAATGAGAGATAGTAAGGCTGTTGTCAGAGACAGGAAGTGTGAGTTCTCAATGAGATTGAGATTTCAAAATGAAAATGTCTAATTGAGACAAAGGATTCTATCTCTATTAACCTTAGCAGATATGTAGCAAAGGAGAATTAACGAACTTCCCGTCAGTGTTCCTTGTTCTAAATAGCTTTCCTAGACAAAGATAGCTGCTTCTCCAATCTTGATCTCTAGTCAGCTGTCCTGTGGGCTGAGGAAAATCGGTGTTTTTGCTTTAATGTGCCACCTGGGAAATTCTACCTTACCTACATCACTGTAAATTGTCATCTTGTCATTGTACATACATAAATTGTACATAGTAATAGTAGTAGCTTGGTGATTTAGGTAGTCGATGTTTTATGCAGATTTTTTTCACTCTCAGGTATTTTCTGTATGTGCTCTTATGTATCATTGTAATCCATAAGCTCATCCTTTTTAGATTGATGTCACAGCTTGCCATTCTTCTGTTGTTCATTATTCAAGTTACTTTTAATATTTTGCTATTAAAAATGATACTACTATGAAACTGTGTAACTTCCTTTTTTTAACCCTTAGAGTATATTCTCAAAAGGAGAAAAATACCTGTATAAATTATAAGAACATACATATATATACATATATATATATATATATGTAATTCTTACTGTATACTTTCTAATAGCTCTCATAAAATACTGAGTTACTTTTTGGTATCACCACCAATATATATTTATTTCCCCTTAGCTCCACCTCCTTTAGTTACTGACATTTAACTTTATTTCTAGTGCTTTAGTATTTCATTGGTTTACTATTTCAGAGTATCATATGTCCTTAAAGTTGTTTAAATGTGCATCTCTTTAGATGCTAACATTTCTGTGCTTTTTTTATATGATATTTTATTTATTGTCTATGAAATTAATATAGCTGCCTCATTGCTTATTTTCTTTCTTTCTTTCAATAGTTCAGGAAGTTGTTGTTGTTCTTTAATTGCTTAGTCGTGTCTGACTCTTTTGTGATCCCATGGACTGTAGGCCACCAGGTTCCTCTGTCCGTGGGATTTCCCAGGTAAGAAGACTGTCATGGGTTTCCCTTTCCTTCTCCAGGGGTTGGGTCCTTCCCAACCCAGGGATGGAACCAGAGTCTCCTGCATTGGCAGGAGGATTCTTTACCACTGAGCCACCATGGAAGCCCTCATATATTAGTATAGAAATAAATATGTTAGTGTTTGCCCAGGATGCTGAGTGGACAATTAATTTATTAATTTGCAAGAAGCATCAGTGTTTGCAACTTGACTTGGATATTTTCAGTATTACTAACTTTTGAATTTAGACATTATTACCTTGTTAATAACTTTGTTACCAATCAACCTTATTAAAATAAAAATTAATTTTATGCATTTTTTTGGCTGTGCTGGGTCTTAGTTGCAACATACGGGATCTTTTAGTTGCAGCACATAGGCTCTTAGTTGCAGGATGTGGAATCTTTTTAGTTGCACCATGAGAAAACTCATTTGCAGCATGTGGGATCTAGTTCCCTGACCAGGGATCAATCCCGGGCCCCCTGCATTGGGAGTGTAGAGTGTTAATCTCTAGACCAGTAAAGAAGTCCCTTTGAATTCATTTTTTAAATTCCTATTTAAAAAAATGGGTTCATATAGATGGTATGTAGTGTTAATTGACATGTAATTATTCCTTTTCTTTCTAGAATGATCTTTGCTGAGTGTTCCCCCAACACTTGCCCCTGTGGCGAGCAGTGCTGTAACCAGAGGATACAGCGGCATGAGTGGGTGCAATGTCTAGAACGATTTCGAGCTGAAGAAAAAGGTTGGGGAATCAGAACCAAAGAACCCCTAAAAGCTGGGCAGTTCATCATTGAATACCTAGGAGAGGTTGTCAGTGAGCAGGAGTTCAGGTACAGTGGTAAAGCATACTCCAGTAAGATGGCAGAGGTACCAGATTAGAATGGAAAATGAAATATTTGAAATTTACTTTCAACTTTTAATCATTAACTGGGTTTTAATCATTTCTCTCCTCTTTAGGAACAGGATGATTGAGCAGTATCATAATCACAGTGACCACTATTGTCTGAACTTGGATAGTGGGATGGTGATTGACAGTTACCGTATGGGAAATGAGGCCCGATTCATCAATCACAGCTGTGACCCAAATTGTGAAATGCAGAAATGGTAAGAAAACAAGGGAAGGTGAAACCCAGCAGAGCAGAAAGCATTGAGGACATCCTGAGATTGATCTTAATAGTCAGCTTATACACAGCAGCTCAGGCAATTCTCTGTTATGACATATCCTCCCAGGTAGAGAGTAAGCTCATACTGTTTCTTCACACTTCAACCTTACTACTCCCAGAAGAATGTAATATTTATTTGTGTGTGTGTGTGTGTATACATATATGATAATACCTACTATTTATTGACTGCTTACTGTGTACCAAGCACTGCTACATGGTTCTCATATCCATGCATTTAGCATGTTTATCACATCCTCACTGGATTTGTCACAATGATAAGTAAAAATATGTGAGATAGATTAGAATCTAATTGAGAATGAAAAAAATACATCTAAAATATAATCTCACCTTTTGAAATGGCCCACACTCTGTCTCTAGAGTGTGTTGTTGTTGTTGATTAGTTGCTAAGTTGTGTCCAACTCCTTTGCAACCCAATGGACTATAGCCCGCCAAGCTCCTCTGTCCATGGTATTTAAAAAATAAAATTAAAAGAAAAAGAATAATTCAGAAAAGATAACACAATAGGGGAGGGTTCTAAGAAAATGAGAGAGTAGGAAGCAACAAGAATCTATCTCTCTTTAGACAGTTGCGCTAGCAGAATCTGTCTGATAGAACTCTTTGGAACTCTGGAGTCTGTTGAAGGCTTGTAACATCCAGGAGATGTTTTAGATGGTCAGTTGTGGTTCATTTCAGTCAATTTGAGCTCTTAACACAGTAGCAACTACTCATCCCTACCCCCAGCCACATGGCAGGCAGCTGTGCAAGTACTCCCGGAATAGCTCACATACACCTTGCAGATGTTAGGGCAGATAAAAGGGGCCCCTTTCTCCAAATACTGAATATCTGTACTCTTATTGCTGATGCTGATCACAGAGGTGCACACAAAGAAGCAGGCAGCCACTGTTGTACCTCCCATTGTTGCACGTCCCTCTCCCTCCAGCTGTAGTGACTTTCAGGAGATTTTAAGGTGCCCTCTTTTGCCCACCTTCATTTTTCACTTTTTGTCTTTTAGGACAGAAATTAAAGACTAAGACATGCCAAAACAACTACATATATTGTGGAATATAGTCAGTGACTACACATCCAAGGGAAGGATCAGAAAAGACATAAGACACTAGGTTTACACTTGAGGCTGATCCTTGAAACAGAAAAATAATAATAACAAAAAACAGCAAATAGGAAAGGGGAGACTCTAATTCCCAAGTTACCACATTACTTGATTCAGATGTCCAGTGTTCAGAAAAATCACAAGGAATATAAAGACACTACAAAATATGGCCCATTCAGAGAAAAAAAAAATAATTAAAATAATAATAATAATTCAGTAGAATCAGTCCCTAAAATGGGCTAATGGCAGACACATAAGACAAAGACTTTTAAACAATTGCCCTGATGACGCTCAAAGAACTAAAGGAAATTGTCATGAAAAAGTTTCGTGAGAAAGTCATGAAACTGATATGAAAAAAATGGAAATATCAATAAAGAGAGAGAAAACCTAAAAAGAAACCAGAAAGGAATTCTGGAACTGAAGAAGTACAATAATTGAAATGAAAAATTTACTAGATGGATTCAGAGGCAGGTTTGGACAGGCAAGAGAAAGAATCAGTGAACTCAAAGATGAGGTGAAGTGAAAATCACTCGGTCACGTCTGGATCTTTGCAACCCCATGGACTATGCAGTCCATGAAATTCTCCATGCCAGAATACTGGAGAGGGTAGCCGTTCCCTTCTCCAGGGATCTTCCCAACCCAGGGATCAAACTCAGGTCTCGCACACCACAAGCAAATTCTTTACCCACTGAGCCACCAGGGAAGCCCAAGAATACTGGAATAGGTAGCCTATCCCTTCTCCAGCGGATCTTCCCAACCGAGGAATTGAACTGGGGTCTCCTGCATTGCAGGCAGATTCTTTACCAGCTGAGCTACCAGAGCAGCCCATAGGACACTATAAATTATCAAGCCTGAGAAAAAGATAAAGATTGAAGAAAAGAGAGCTCTAAGCGGCCTTTGGGATACCATCGAGCAGAATATGTATTGTGGATGTCCCAGAGGGAGAAAACAGAAAGAAGCAAGAGAAAATATTTGAAGAAATAATGGTTGAAAAGTTAACTGAATTTCATGAAAGATGTGAATATAAATACCCAGGGTACTTAACAAACTCCAAGTAAGATGAACTCAAAATGAGACACATAGCAAGACATGTTAAAATCAAACTTTCAAAATACAAAGAGCAAGTCTTGGAATCAGCCCAAGACAAGCAAATCATTACATACAGTGACATTTTGGAGGCCAGAAGACAGTGGGCCAGTATATGTAGTGTGCTAAAAGAACATGTCAACCAGGATTCCTATATGTAGCAAAGCTATCCTTCAGAAGTAAGGAGGAAATAAAAACATTCCCAAATAAAAGATGAGGGACTTTTTGAGTGCTAGAAGTACCCTGCAGAAATGCTCAAAAGTCTCCTCCAAGGTGAACTTACAGGACACCAGATAGTACTTCCATGCCATATGGAGAAATAAAGATCTTAATAAAGGTAAATGCATGAGCAGTTATAAAAGCTAGAATTAGGAGAAGGAAATGGCAACCCACTCCAGTATCCTTGCCTGGAAAATCTCATGGACAGAGGAGCCTGGTGGGCTGCAGTCCATGGGGTCGCAAAGAGTCGGGCATGACTGAGCGACTAACACTAGAGATCTCAATCATAGCATCTCATTTTCAGAGGAGCCTGTCCTGAATTTCTTGACCAGATTAACCCACATTCCCTCCACCCAGCCACACACACAGTACCCCCTTTCATATTCCTCTCTGTCATAGTTCTTATCAGAGCTGCACTTTCACAGTTTCCTTTAAGGTTGTTTAATACTCTCTCTCAACCTTGTATGGCCTATGAATTACTTCAGAGCTGGGACTTAAGCTGGGGTTTGCTTATCATGATATCCCTTCTGTCTACCCTGATGCCTTAATAAACATTTTGGAAGGAAGAGATGACACTCCAAAAAATAATAATAATAATAAAAGCTAGAATTAATTTGACAGTGTTTTGTAGCTGTAGTTTTTTTTCTACACAGTTTAGGAAACTAATGCCCTTAGTGGAATTGTTAGTTTATTTTTTTGTGCACATAATATAAAAAGATGTAATTTTGTGACATCTGGAAGGAGTAGAAATGGCTGTAAAGGAGTAGTGGTTTTTTATGTTATTTAAGTTAAGCTACTATAAATAAAATTATAGTTTTATAACTTAAGGATGTTCAGTGTAATCCTCATGATAACCACAAATGCAACAGCTACAGACATGTACAAAAAGAAATTCAGGAAGAATGTAAACATTTTACTCCAAAAAATTAACTAAACACAATAGAAAGCAGGAATTCAGGCAACGAGGGACAGAAACCTCTAGGGCATATAGAAAATAAATTGTGCAGTGACAATTCCTTATCAGTAATTAATTTAAAGGTAAATGGATTAAACTCAAAAAAGAGAATGGGATTCAGCATCATTTATGATTTAAAAAACTCTCTACAAAGTGGGTAAAAGAATGTATCTCAACATAATAAAGGGTGAATGTGACAACCAACAGGTGAAAAATTGAAAGGTTTTCCTCTGGAATCAAGAACAAAACCAAAACAAGGATGTCCACTCCTACCACTTCTATTCAACATAATACTGCAAGTTTTACCCAGATGAGGTAGGCAAGAAAAAAAATTAAGTAAAAGGCATCCAATTGAAAAGCAACAAGTAAAACTGTCTCTATTTGCAAAATTTGCAAATAGTATTACATATAGAAAAATACTATATATATTACATGTATAATATAGAAAATTACATATAGAAAAAATAATGTTTGCAAATAGTATTACATACAGAAAACTCTAGCAATTCCCATCAGAAAACTTTGTAGAACTGAAAATTTAGTGAAGTTTCAAGACACAAAATCAAAATATAAAAATCAGTTGCATTTTCATACATGAATAACTATCAGAAGTTAAAAAACAATCCTTTTGCAATAGCATCAAAAAGAATAAAATACCTAGGAATAAATTTAGCCAAGGAAGTAAAAGACCTGTACACTGATAACTGTAAGCTACCGATGAGAGCTTACAGGAGACATAAATAAATGAAAAGATACTCTGTGCTCATGGATTTGAAGAGTTATTACTGCTTAAATGTTTGTACTCACCAAAGCATCCTACAAATTCAGTACAGTAAAAATAAAATTCCAATGGCACTTTTCTCAGAAGTAGAATAATCCTAAAACTTGGGTGGAATCACAAAAAATCTCAAATAGTCAAAACAATCTTGACAAAGAACAAAGCTGAAGGCATCACACATCCTGGTTTCAAACTATATTACAAAGCTATAGTAATCAAAACAGTATGATACTGGCAGAAAAACAGATACAAAGATGAATGGAAAAGAATAGACCAGAAATAAACCCATGCATGTATGGCCAATTGATTTTTGGCAGAGGAGCCAAGAATATACAATAGGGAAAGGGCAGTCTCTTCAGTAAAGGATGTGGGAAAACTGGACAGCCATATGCAAAAGAATGAAATTGGATCACTGTCTTTCAACATAAATAGAAATCAACTTAAAGACTTGAATGTAAGACCTAAAACCATGAAATTCCTAGGAAAAAACAGAGGATAAGCTCTTTGTCATCAATTTTTACAGTGATTTATTTGTTTGTTTGTTTTAACACCAGAAGCAGGGCATTAAAAGCAGAAATGAACAAGTGAGACTGGTCAAACTAAAATGTTTCTGTACAACAATGGAAACCATAAACAAAATAAAAGAGCAGCCTACAGCATGGGAGAAAATATTAGCAAATCTAGTAAGGTGTTAATATTCAAAATATATAAGGAAAGCATATGTCAATAGCAAAAAAAGCCCAATTAAATATAGGTGGAAAATCTAAATATCCTTTAAAAGCAGACATACAGATGACCAACAGGTACATTAAAAGGTGCTTAATGTCACACTAACCATCAGGGAAATGCAAGTCAAAACCACAATGAGATACCACCTCACACCTATTAGAATGTCTATTCTCAAACAGATAAGAAGTAATAAATGTTAGTGAGAATGTAAAAAAAAAGAGGGGGGAACCCTTGTGCACTGTTGGTGGGAATTGGTACAGCCACTGTCAAAAACCATATGGAGGTCCTTGGAAAATTAAAAATAGAAGTGCCATACAATCCAGCAGTGCCATTTCTGGGTATTTATCTGAAGGAAAAGAAAAACACTAACTCAAAATGATTATCTTTATCCCATGTTCATTATAACATTTATAATAGCTGAGACATGGAAACAACCTAAGTATTCATCAGTGGATTAAAAAAATGTGGTCTGTAACTACAGTGCAGTATTTAGCAACAGAAATGCAGGAAATACTGCCATTTGTAACAAAACAAATTGCCTTGTTATGTTAAATGAGACAAAGAGAAAGATTAGTTCCATATGATCTCACTTGTATAGAATCTTTTGGAAAAAAGCAAACTCATAGATACAAATTGGTAGTTGCCAGATGTAAGGGTTTGCAAGCTTGGGAAAAATAGGTGAAGGTGGTCCAAATAAATAACAGCTGAGGATGTAATGTACAGCCTGGTGACTATAGTTAATAATACTACATTGTATGTTTGAAACTTGCTTAGAGAACGAATCTTAAAAATCTTATCACAAGAAAATAATTTGATACTATGCATGGTGATGGATGTTAACTAGAGTCATTGTGATGATCATTTTGCAATATATACATATAATGAATCATTATGTTACACCTAAAACTAATATAGTATTTTATGTCAATTATGTCTTAATTTTTTTTTTTTAAAGATTGGCAGAATAGATTACAAGCACATGATCCTGAGGCTTCCCTGGTGGTCCAGTGGTTAAGAACTCACCTTGTAGTACAGGAGTTGCAGTTTGATCCCTGATCAGGGAACTAAGATCCCACATGCTGCTGGGCAACTAAGCCCACTCACCACAACTAGTGAGCTCGCGTGCCACAACAAAAGATCCCATGTGCTACAACAAAGACCCAATGCAGCCTAATTAATTAATTCAAAAAATACATCATCCAGCTGTATACTGTGTATATAAGAGACTCACTTAAGATCCAAAGACACAATCAGGTTGAAAGTAAAAGGATGGAAGAAGAAATTCCATGTCAGTAGATGGCCAAAAGAGAGTGGGAGTGGCTAAAAGAGACTTTAAACCCATAAAGGTTAAAAGAGACAAAGAAGGACATATGTTTCTTAAAAAGATTCAGCAAGAAGATATAACAGTTGTAAACATTTACACACATGACAGAACTTCAAAATATATGAAGCAAAAACTGACAGAGTTGGAGAAATAATTCTGCAGTAACAATTGGGAGACTTCAACTCCCCACTCAGTAATGAAAAGATCAACCAGAGAGGTAAGTAAGGAATAGAGAACTTACATAATTAACCAACTAGATCTAAAAAAACAATAGCAAGACCCCACCCAACAACAACAGCATTTATATTCTTCTCAAGTGCACATGGGACATTTTGTTAGGCAGAAATTAAGTCTCAGTAGATTTTTGTATTTTTTGGCCATGCCACACAGTGTGCAGCATCTTAGTTCCCAGACCAGGGATTGAACCCACACCCCGTGCATTAGCAGTGCAGAGTCTTACCCACTGAACCAAAACCGAGACACTGAGACACTGATATTTTTTTTTTTTTTTTTTTTCTTTTAGGCCACACTGCATGGTTTGTGGGATCTTAACTCCCCAGCCAGGTCAATAGGTTTTTATTTATATTTTTGGCTATGCTCGGTCTTCACTGCTACGGGCTTTTCTCTAGTTTTGGTGCGCAGGAGCTACTCTCTAGTAGCAGGCTTCTCATTGTGGTGGCTTCGCTTCTTGTGGAACATGAGCTCTAGGGTGTGCAGGCTTCAGTAGTTGTGACATGTAGGCTCAGTAGTTGTGGCTCATGGGCTCTAGAGCCCAGGCTCAGTAGTTGTGGCTCGTGGGGTTAGTTGCTCCACGTCATGTGGGATCTTCCTGGATCAGAGATTGAACCCATGTCTCCTGCTTTGGCATGTGGATTCTTTAGATATTATAGAAGTTATCTTCTCTAACCACAACAGATGGAAGTTAGAAAATCAGTAAGATAAAGGAAACTGGAAAATTCATGAAACTTTAGAAAGTCACAAACTTTTAAACAACCAGTTGGTCAGAGAAGAAATTACAAGGGAAATTATTAAATACTTAGAAATGAATGAAAATAACATAAAGTACCAAAAACCTATGGGATGCAGCAATAGCAGCACTATGTGGGAAATTCATAGCTATAAATGCTTACATTAAAAAACAAGAAAGAGCTCAAATTAGCAACCTAACTTTACAACTTAGAGTGGAAGTATTAGTTGCTCATTTGTGTCCGACTCTTCGTGACCCCATGGATGCCAGGCTCCTCTGTCCATGAAATTCTCCAGGCAAGAATACTAGAGTGGGATCCATTTCCTTCTCCAGGGGATCTTCCCAACCCAGGGATTGAACCTGGGTCCCCTGCATTACAGGCAGATTCTTTACCATCTGAGCCACCAGGGAAGCCTACTTTACAACTTAATGACCTAGAAAAAGAGCAAACTAAAGTTAGGGCTGGAGAAAACCATGGACAGAGAAACCTGGCAGGCTACAATCTGTAGGATCACAAAGAGTTGGAGACTACTGAAGCGACTTAGCACACGCACAACACAAATCTAAAGTTAGCAAAAGGAAGGAAATAATAAAGATGAGAATGAGAACAGAGATAAATAAAATAGAAAAAACAATAGAGAAAATCAGTGAAACCAAAAGTTGGTTCTTCAAAAAGATAAAATTAACAAATCTTTAGCTACAGGGATGAAGAAGAAAGGATTCAAATTACTAAACTCAGAAATGAAAGTGGGGACATTACTACCAATTCTACAGAAATGAAAAGGATTAAAAGAGAATACTATGAACAGATGTACACCAAAAAATCTGATAACCTAGTTGAGATGGACAAATTTCTAGAAACACAAAACCTACTACAACTAAATCATGAAGAAATAAAAAATATGAATAAACCTGTAACTAACAAATGTATTGAATCAGTAATCACAAATCTCCCAACAAAGAAAAGCCCTTGACTTGATGGTTTTACTGGTGAATTCTATCAAATTAGTACCAACTCAACTTTTTTTGAAAAATTGAAGAGACGGAAACACCTCCTGATTTACTTTATGAAGCAAGCATAACCCTGATACCAAAGCTTAGCAGACTCCCCAAGAAAACTACAGACCAATACCTGTCATGAACATTGATGCAAAAATCCTCAGCAAAATACTAGCAAGCAATTCACCAGCATATTAAAAGGATTATGCACAGTGACTCTGGAATTTCATCCTGGAAGGCAAGGATTGTTCAACATAGGAAAATTGGTCAGTGCTATACACTACATCAGGAAAGTAAAGGAGAAAAGAAGTCACATGGTCATCTCAATTGATGGAGGAAAAAAGCATTTGACAAAATTCAACTCCCTTTTCATGATAAAGATACTCAACAAAATAGGAATAGGACTGCCTTAACATAATGAAAGCCATATATGAAAACTCACAGCCAACATAATACTCAGTGGTGAAAGACTAAGCTTTTCCTCTAAGATCAAGAACAGGACAAGGATGCCCACGTTCACCACTTTTATGTGTAACAATTTTGGAAGCTCAAACCAGAAAAAATTAGACAAGAAAGAGATATAAAAGGCATCCAAATTGGAAATGAGAATAAAATTATCTTTGCATATAGTATGGTCTTCTGCAGTTGCATTTGTATATACAAACATTGAGCATTTTGAAAAGGAAATTACAAAAACAGTTCCATTTGCAGTATCATGAAAAAAGAATGAGGTACTTAAAGTTAATGAGGTGAAGGAATGGTGCAGTGAAAGCTATAAAACATTGTTAAAGACATAAGTGAATGGCAACACATCTCATGTTCATAGATAAGAAGATTTGATTTTATTAAAATGGCAGTATTGCCCAAAGTGATCTACAGAGTCAGTGTAATTCCTATCAAAATCCCCATGACATTTTTTTTTCCAGAAATAGAAAACCTATCTGAAAATTCATATGGACTCTCAAAGGACCCCCAAATAACCAAAACAATCCTAAAAAAGAGCAGAAGTGGAGGACTCACACTTTTTTATTTGAAAACTTACTACAATGTTAGAGGAATCAAAACAGTATGTATGGTGTAGGCATGGAGACAGGCATATAGACCCATTAAATAGAGTAAAGAACCTTGAAACAAACCCCTGCATATATGGACAAGTGATCATTTACAAGTGTGCCAAAACTGTATAGTGAAAAAGGGATACTCTTTTCAGTAAAAGATGCTAGGAATACTCAGTATCCACCTGCAGAAGTATGAAGTTGGCCACTTACCAAACACTGTTCAAAAATTAATCCAAACCAATCAAGAACCTAAATGTAAGGCCAAAGCAATAAAACTTGAAGAAGACATAGAACAAAAACTTCACAACACTGGACTTGGAAATAATTTTTTGGGTATGACACCGAAGGCACAGGTAACCAAAGAAAAAAGAAATTGAACTTCATAAAAAAAATCAAAAGACACTATACACAAAATCAAAAGGCTGCCCACAGAATGGGAGAAAATATTTGCAAGTCATATATATCTGATAAGGTATTAGTATCAAGAATATATAGAGAACCCCTGAAACTCAACAACAAAAAAACAATTCAGAATGCACAGAGAACTTGAATATATTAATATGTTTCTCCAAAGAAAATATGCAGATGGCCAATGAATAACTAAAAAGACACTCAAAATGACTGATCATTAAGGATATGCTAATCAAAACCATAAGATACTACCTCACACCCTCAGAACGGCTACTGTGGAAATGACAGAAAACAATAAGTATTGACAAGGATATTAAGAAATAGGAACCCTTGTGCTCTATTGGGAATATAAAAATGATATATCTGCAGTGGAAAAGGGTAGGGACGTTCCTCAACAAATTAAAAATACTCTATAATCCAGCAGTCCAACTTCTGAGTGTATATCCAAAAGAAAGGTTCTCAAAGAGATATCTGCACCCCCATATTTTAGTAACATTATTCATAGTAGCTAAAATGTGGAAGAACCCAGGTGTCCATAATGGATGAAGGGATAAGGAAAATCTGGTTTTTACATACAATAAAATTCAGCCTTTAAAAAGAAGGAAGTTTTGCAATGTTCTACAACATGGATAGACCTTGAGGACATTATGCTAGGTGAAATAATTCAGTCACAAAAAGACAAATACTACTGTGTGATTCCACTTACATGAGATATTTAAAAGTAGTTAGAATCACAGAGACAGTAGAGTAGTGGTTGTCTGAGGCTGGAGGAAGGAGAATTTGAAAGTTATGGTTTAATAGGGACAGAGTTTCCGTTTTACAGGACAAAAAGATGGGATTGCATGGTGGAGTTAACTATACGACAACATGGATGCTCTTTTTTGTTTCCTTTTTCTTCTTCTTTTGGCCACACCTCACAGCATGTGGGATCTTAGTTAGCCGATCAGGAATTGAACCTGTGCCCCCTGCAGTGGAAGCATGTAGTCTTGACCACTAGACCACTAAGGAAGTCCAGTGTAGATGTTTTTAATACCACTGAACTGTACATTTTTAAGTGGTTAAGGTTATGAACTTTGTTACATGTGTTTTAACCAGTTAAAGAAAAATAGGCTCATATGAACAACATTCTGTAAGAGTACCCACTGTCACCACTTCTCTTCCACGTCATAAAACATTAGTCACCTAGAACAAACTTAGTGAAAGTTTGTAGGACATCAGTACTGAAGACCACCAAATATTATTGGGGAAAAAGACCACCTAAATTAACAGAAATACACCATGTTTATGGATTATAAATCTCAATATTTTTGAGATGTCAGTTCTTACCAGGTTGATCTATAAATTCAAATTCAATTTTTATGGAAATTGACAGGCTGATTCCAAAACATACATCTGATTGTGAAGGACCTTAAAAAGGTAAGATGATCTTGAAGAAAAAAATTTAAGGACTTAAACTACTAATTTCAAGACTTACTGTAGAGGTACTGTAATTAAAAGAGTAGGTGTTTGCTTGGGCTAGATTAATAGACAAATGGAATAGCGTAGGGAGCTTCCTAGGTGGCTTAGTGGTAAAGAATTCATCTGCCAATGCAGGAGATGCAAGAGACACAGGTTTGATCCCTGGGTCAGGAAGATCCCCTGGCGGAAGAAATGGCAACCCACTCCAATATTCTTGCCTGGAAAATCCCATAAACAGAGGAGCTTGGTGGGCTACAGTCCGTAGGATCACACAGAGTCAGACATGACTGAGCACACACAGCAGCAGCAGGAATAGAGAGTCCAGATAAAGACACAAATGTACTGTCGCCTAATTTTATGACTTAGGTTCCACTGCAAGTCAGGTAGGAAAGGATGGATTTTTAATAAGTGGTTCAGAGTCATAGGCTCCTGCGTCAGTACACACACAAAAATTTAGATGACTCTTAGACCTAAATATCACCATCGCAACAATCATATTTCTGTAAGCAATATGGGCGAATATTTATTAAATTTACTTTTTATTGAAGTATAAGTGAATTACAGTGTTGTGTTAATTACTGCTCTACAGCTTAGTGACTCAGTTATACATACATATATATTTTCTTTTCCGTTATGGTTTATCACAGGATATTGAATATAGTTCCCTGTGCTATATAGTTAGGACCTTGTTGTTCATCCATTCTATATAAATCAGTTTGTATCTCCTAATCCCAAACTCTCAATCCAGTCCTCTGTACTCCCCTCCACCTTGGCAACCACCAGTCTATTCTCTATGTCCCTGATTCTGTTTCTGTTGCATAGATAGATTCATTTGTGTTGTATTTTAGATTCCATATATCCATAGATGATATCATACGGTATTTGTCTTTCTCTTTCTGACTTCTTTCATTTAGTATGATAACCTCTGGTTGCATCCATGTTGCTGCAAATGGCATTATTTCATTCTTTTTTAGGGCTGAATAGTATTCGTGTGTGTGTGTGTGTGTATACACACTACATCTGCTTTACCCATTTATCTATCACTGGACATTTAGGTTGCTGCCATGTTTTGGTTATTGTAGATAGTGGTGCTATGAACATAGGGGTGTATGTATCTTTTTGAATTATAGTTTTGTCTGGATATATGCACAGGAGTGGAATTGCTTAATCATGTGGTAATTAGTTTTCAGAGGAACCTCCATACTGTTTTCCACAGTGGTAATTAGTTTTCAGAGGAACCTCCATACTGTTTTCCACAGTGGCTTCACCAACTTATATTCCCACCAACAGTGGAAGAGGGTTCCCTTTTCACATGGGAGAATATTTTCATATACTTGAAATAGATAAAATTATCTTTAAAAAGCTATAAATAGCACTAAAGATAAAAGAACTGATAAAATTAACGATTTCTGTTCATCCAAAGGAAACTTTTTAGTGTAAAAGCACACCATACACTGCAAAAGGGGTATTTACAATGTGTTTATCTGACAAAGAACTTACTTCTGGATGAAATTTAGAATCTGTGAATCAGTAAGAAAAAGACAATCCAATTTTTTAAAAAGGTAATAGACATGTCAGAAGAATATAAAAGTGGTCAGTAATCAAAAGGTGCTTAATATCTTTAGTCATCAGAGAGGAATACTAATTAAGCCATATTAAAATTCAAAGTGTTAACAAGGGTATAGCACAACGTGAATGGTCTGTTTTGTTACTGCTGGTGGAACTGTAAATTGGTATGACAACTTACAAAAGATGTTTGTACCTGCCAAAGCTAATAAACACATCTAGTAACCTAGCAACCCTACTCATAAATATATCCCCAACATAAATGAGTGTTTATGTTAAAAAGACAGATGCAAAAAAATAAAGAAGACATGTGCAAGAATGTGCACAGAAATTTTTTTTTAAGGCTGTGCCATGCAGCTTGTGGGATCTCAGTTTCCTGACCAAAGATTAAACCCAGGCCATAGCAGTGAAAGCCCAGAATCCTAACTGCTAGGCAACCAGGGAATTCCCCAGAAATTTTTTTTTTTAATAATAGCTAAAAACTGAAAATAGTCCATTGTTTATCAGCATTAAAATAGATGGGTAAATTTTGCTTAATTCATATAATGGAATACTACACAGCAATAGAAAGGTATACTACAATAGAGTGCAACATTAAGTCAAAGAAGGTAGGCATATTTGTACATAATATTGTATATTCTGTATGATTCCATTTAATTGACGTTTAAAACAGATGAAACTATAGTCTCTATGGAGATAGAGATTAGAATGGTGGCAATTCTTTGGGGGAGGGTACTGACTGGGAAAGGTTACACAAGTGTAGAGATACATAAAATTCAACAAACTATACATTTAAAATTTTGTATTCTGTGTAAGTTATGCCTCCCCCATGTTTTAAATAGAAGATATTTTAGTATAGGATCAAATTTTAAATGTTATGGAATGGAACAAGGGTCAGCAATCTTGGAATGTGGCTGTGTGCCAATAAAAATTTAGAAAGACCTGGGGGGAATTTGTCTGCCTCCATAGTTTCCCAACCACTGGTATAGACTAAAAATAAATAAATGGGACCTAATCAAATTTACAAGCTCTTGCACAGCAAAGGAAGCCATAAACAAAATGAAAAGACGACCTAGGAACTGAGAGAAAATATTTGCAAATGATGCAACCAGCAAGGGCTTCATTTCCAAAATATATACACAGCTCATATAACTCAATTACAAACAAAAAAAAATCAGTTGGGCAGAAGAACTAAATATACATTGCTCCAAAGAAGATGTACAGATGACCAATAAGCATTTGAAAAGATGCTCAACATTGCTAATTATTGAAGAAAGGCAAATCAAAACCACAAGGTATCACCTCACACTGGTCAGAATGGCCATCATTAAAAGGTCTACCAGTATCAAATGCTGGAGAGGGTGTGGAGGAAAGGAAACCCTCTTATTCTGTTGGTAGAAATGTAAATTAATGCAGCCACTATGGAAAACAGTATGGAGGTTCCTTAATAAACTAAAAGTAGAGTTGCCATATGATCCAGCAGTCCCACTCCTGGACATATACCTAGAGAAAACACTTAATTCAAAAATGTATGCACCTTACTGTTCATAACAGCATTATTTACAGTAACTAAGACATGGAAGCCATCTAAGTGTTCATCAAGAGATCAGTGGAATTTGCAGGGCAGCAGTGGAGACACAGGTACAGAGAACAGGTTTGTGGACCCAGCAGGGGAAGAAGAGGATAGGACGAATGGAGAAAGTGGCATGGAAATGTATACACCACCATATGTAAGATAGATCGCTAGTGGGAATATGCTGTATGACTCACGGAGCTCAAAGCAGTGCTGTGACAACCTAGAGGTGTGGGGTGGGGTGGGAGGGAGGTTCAAGGGATGGGACATGTATACCTACGGCTGGTTCATGTTGATGTATGGCAGAAACCAACGCAATATTGTAAAGCAGTTATCCTTCAAAATAAATAAATAATAATAAATAAATTTGTTTAAGATGAATGAATAAAGATGTGTGCTTATATACGCTGTGTGTGTGTGTGTGTGTGTGTGTGTGTGTGTGTGTGTACGCTACTCAGACCTAAAAAAGAATGAAATAATGCCATTTGCAGCAACATGGATGGACTTAAGAGATTATAATACTAAGTGAAGTTTAAGTCAGAGGAAGAAAGAAAAATACCACATGATATCACTTATATGTGGAATCTGCGCTTCCCTGATGGCTTAGATGGTAAAGAATCTGCCTGCAATGCAGGAGACTGGGTTTGATCCCTGGGTCAGGAAGATCCCGTGGAGAAGGGAACGGCAACCCACTCTAGGATTCTTGTCTGGAGAATTCCATGAACAGAGGAGCCTGGAGGGTTACAGTCCATGGAGTCGCAGAGTCGGACACTACTGAGCAACTTACACCTTCACTTTTGTGTGTGGCATCTAAAATGTACAAATGAACTTATTTATAAAACAGAAACATGTGAAGTAATTAGCCTCCAACTAATTAAAAAAAAAAAAAAAAAAAACAGAAACAGAGCCGCAGGCATAGAGAATCTTACAATTTTCAAAGGGGATAGGGATGGGGAAGGATAAAATAGGACTTATGGATTTGCAACTATAAACTACTATATATAAAATAGATAAACAGGGCTTCCCTGGTGGCTCACTGGTAGAGAATCTGCCTACCAATGTAGGAGGTACAGGTTTCATCCAACTCAAGAAGATCCCACTTGCCATGGAACAGCTAAGCCTGAGAGAAACAACTGCTGGAGCCCACACACCCTAGAGCCGTGCTCCACAGAAAGATACGCCACTGCAGTGAGAAGCCCTCGCACCACAACCCCTGTTCACCACAACTAGAAGAAAGCCTGTGCAGCAGCAAAGACCCAGCAGAGCCAGAAATAATTAAATAAACGACAAAATCCTTCTGTATCGTACAGGGAACTATATTCCGTATCCTGTGATAAACTATAATGGAAAAGAAAATGAGAAAAAGCACTCAGTAAATGTTAGCTAAAATTATATGTTAACTCTATAAAGCATCTAGAACAGTATATGATACCTTATTAATAAAGCAGGTAAGCTAGAACAAAAGAGACACTTGTGTACAGGTTAGAAAGGTAGGGATCAGTAGAAACTAGAAGATTTTTATGGGTCATCCATAGGAAATAATTGTAATTTGTTTAGTAAGTAAACTAATGCCCTTTGTTAAAAGGACTTCGAATACCAAGCAAGAAAAGTTTGACCTTTGACAGCAGAAAGCATGTTTTCCAGAAAACTGGTTTAGGACTATTTGTCAGTATTATACAGACTAGATCAAAGGAGAGATTAAAGATTCAGTGACTGGCCAGGAAACTTGAGTGATTGGATACAGAAACAGAGGCAAATTTGAAATCAGTATACCAACCTTTCTGGTTCTCAGGCGTGGTATTATGAATCTCTGCCTTTAACTCTTGTCCCTTTCTCTATAGGTCTGTTAATGGAGTGTACCGGATTGGACTATATGCTCTTAAAGATATGCCAGCTGGTACTGAACTCACTTATGATTACAACTTTCATTCCTTCAATGTTGAAAAACAGGTAAGAATGATAAATTCAAGAGGGAGTTTGAACTTTATAATAGTACTCTATATAACATGAGCCTTCAGTGAACATTACTGATTTGTAGCCACTAAGAAATACATTGGAAAAGATTTACTCTTTGTTTCACTTACATAGGATACATATGTCACAGTTATTCTTTCAGAATAACTGCTGAGTTATTCTGCTCAGTTATTTTTTGTCTCCAGTCAGGTCTTAATTTTTCTCGTGAAGTTTTTCCAAAATTTAATCTTTCCTTTCTACTACAGTGGAAACCATTTGTATTTATTTTACTCACAATGAGTTGTGTTCCTCTGTATGAAAATTTCTTGATTCAAACTTATTATTGGGTGTCCAGATACGCAGGCATTCTATTTAAACTTTTAGATTAGACTACAGACTAAAAGCATTATTCTCTTTCCCTTCAAAGCAACTGTGTAAGTGCGGCTTTGAGAAATGTCGAGGAATCATTGGGGGCAAGAGTCAACGCATGAATGGACTCACCAGCAACAAAAGTAGCCAGCCAATGACCACACATAAAAAGTCTGGACGGTCAAAAGAGAAAAGGAAGTCTAAGCACAAGCTGAAGAAAAGGGTAAATAATAATCTCATGGTTTTCTCCAAATATCTGCATATAGGCAATTACTGAAATAAGGGATGTACCAGAGGGTGGCATCTTTAGAGTGGTTTTCATATTCTTTGAGGTGATTTATGATTTATCATGTTTTTCCTACAATCTAATCCATCTGTCTTTTAGAGAGGCCACCTCTCTGAGGAACCCAGTGAAAACATCAACACTCCAACAAGGTTGACCCCTCAATTACAAATGAAGCCAATGTCCAATCGGGAGAGGTAAAAAGAAAATTTTCTTACCTGCACTCTTTAAATTATGTGACTTGCTTGACAGTTTAAAAATTATTAAACATGTATATAGTTGAGACATTTGTTTTTTGCAGGAAGACCTTAAACAAGCATTCAGGCTGAACTTGGGTGGAGGAAGGAACTAACTTCTAACTGAAATTTAACTTTTTATTAAAATGTGACTGAAGGCCAAAGAAAAAGATGTATGTGTGTATATATAGTAGTTGCAGTTTCTATGAATTTGTCACCAATATTTGCACTTTCATATCATGTTATAGGCATTACAGATAACTCAAAATATCATTCACACTCATCTCTACCTTAAAATTACTGTGGTCATTAAACCCACCACTAGATCTTGTTATGTGTTAAAAATTAATGTTCATTTCTGTATCACAACTTCAGGGTTTTTGTTTAATATTCTGCAAACTGTATCTCAGTTTATTCAGTTTCTTTTTAATCCTGTATACTAAAAGTGTCTTAAAATTTTAAATACTTTTAGTTAACATCATTGAGAGGATTACATGTGCTTCACCAGACTGCCAAAGGAATGCATGGCACAGAAGAGATTAAGAATCCCTGTTTTGTTGATAAGTTAACAGCAATAAAAAGGATCTTTAGTAGTCATCTTTGCTTTTCCCTATATTGAGATATTTGTCCATGTCTGAAGTAAGAGAAACAAATATGTGTGTCCTGTTTTTCAAATTGTCTTGAGACATTTCCTGCATCCTCCCTGACTATGTATTCCAATATCTTAGCAAGTTCATCCTTATCTATAACTTTACTATAATTTTAGCCCCTTTCATCCTATTTCACTTTGAATCATAGAAATTTTACATTTCAGTAAGAGAGAAGTCCAGTGGTCTCTTCTTTAGCTGCATAGCAGCTTAGGGAGCTTTTTAAAACTCCTTACACCCAGGCCACACTTCAAACCACTTACATCAGAATTTTCAGAAGTGGAACCCAGGTATCAATAGTTTGTACAACTCCGCAAGTGATCTCAATGTGCAGCTAAAGTCAGGAACTATAAAATTAGTCTAGCCTCCCTTTACTGAGGCTCATAGTTTGAGACTTAAGGTCCCATCTGTTTACATGTGTGTTAGAGTGAAAATCAAATTATGGAATCATCAAAATTCTGTAAAGTTAATCAAGGTGCATATAACTCATTTAAGTTTAGAGATCCATGCAGTAGCAGTGTACCTAACATGGTTTGCCCAGTGCCTATCCATCTTAAATATCTTTACCTACATCTGACAGTCCAGTTCTCCTTGTTACAGCTGACCCTAAGCCTATACTTCATCTTGGCAAATTCCTTTAGAATTCTACAAATACTGCATGAAGCTGTACCTTCAAGTCAGCATGCTTCAGTTGCCAAAATTGTTGCAGCTTTTAGATGGTGTTTGTCAGATATTTGTAAATATTATAGAGAAATGTTTTGTGTTACGTGAAAAAAATCAAGATGCAAAACTGAATAATGTTTCTCCATATGTAGTTCTCCTTAAAATAGCTGATTTCACTGATAAACATTTATATCATCATACCAGCAGCTTACATAGAGTAAACTACTAGTTAATGTTCATTGGATGGATGAATAAAGGAGCTCCTTTCTTCCTTCCTTATAGAAACTTTGTATTAAAGCATCATGTGTTCCTGGTCCGAAACTGGGAGAAGATTCGGCAGAAACAGGAGGAAGTAAAGCACACCAGTGATAATATTCATTCAGCATCATTATATACCCGTTGGAATGGCATCTGCCGAGATGATGGGAACATCAAGTCTGGTAAGGACCAGGAGACATTCTTATTAGTTTTCAGGTATCAGTCCACCATAACCTGTCCATCCCAACACTTAACTTCTTTGTCTCTACTCTAAGGAATAGGAAGAAACCCCTTCCACCAGCCTTCCAGACATCACCTACAGTCTTATAATTACTAGATATAATGGATCCTTTGTGTTTAGGATCCTTTCCTACCTAGAAAATAACTTGCAGACAGGATAAACGGTGATGCCAAATGCAGGAGAAAATGACATCAGTGTTAATTTCAATACTTTGTTTTCCTCCACATTCAGATCAGCGTTATACAGAGATGTTCAGATTTTCTTTTTCTGACTTTCATGAGTGAATAATGTACCAGTACTCCAGAGTTCAGATCTGGTATGCAGAACAGACCTTAAGCAGAAAATTTTACACATCCAAGCATCCTTTCTAACTGAAAATTAAGTATTAAAAGCTCATGCTCTTTTTTTTTTTCCCCACACCACCCTTCAGCTTGAGGGATCTTAGTTCCCCAACCGAACAGGGATCAAACCTCATGCCTTCCTCGGTGAAAGCACAGAGTCCCAACCACTGGACCACAAGGGAATTCCCCTCATACTGTTCATTTACTCTTTCTTTCCCTCAAAAAGAAGCAAGGAATTCCTGGTGGTCCAGTGGTTAGGACTTGGTGTTTTCACTGCCAGGGCCCAGGTTTAATCCAAGTTCAGAGAACTAAGATCCTGCAAGCAGCACAAGATACCAGGGGAAAAAAAGTAGAAGCAGTCTGCATGGTATATGAGGCAACATGTTGAGTGGGGACTAGATCGATTTAGGAATTTGCTCAAAATCTTATATCTTCTCAGTGATTTGATTAGCACAAATTCTGTGAACTTACTTTCCAATTAGTTCAAGTCTTCTGAAAATAACAGCAGTTATTTCCTGAGTATTTATTATAGGTCAGGCACTGAGCTAAAACATATTAAAGGGTTATTCCATTTAATCTACACAGATTACCTCTCAAGGGAAGTACAGACATTGTGCTTACTTTACTGTACTTTGCAGATACAGTTTTCTACAAATTAAAAGTTTTGTGGCAACCCTGTTTGGAGCAGTCTACAGTGCCATTTTTCCAAGAGCATTCTGTCCCTTTGTATCCTCACAGTATTTCAAACTTTTTCATTATTTGTTACAGTGATTTGTGATTAGTGATCATTGATGTTACTGTTGTAATGGCTTAGTGGCACCTCAAACCATGAACTTAATAAATGTTGTGTGTGTTCTGACTGCTCTGGCTGGCTAGCCTTTCTCTGCTACCCTCCACCCAACCACACCCCATCTCCTGGCTCTCTCCCTATCTTCGGGCTTCCCTAACACCTAAGATACAATAGTATTGAAATTAGGCCAACTAATAACCCTGCAGTGGGCCCTAAGTGTTCAAGTGAAAAAAGAGTTTCACGTCTCTCACTTTAAATCAAAAGCTAGAAATTTTTTAAAAAGCTGGAAATGATTAAGCTTAGTGAAGAAGGCATGCCTAAGCCAAGACATGCTAAAAGCTAGGTCTCTTGCACCAGTTAGCCAAGTTGTCAATACAAAGGAAAAGTTGTTGAAGGAAATTGAAAGTGCCACTCCAGTGAACACACAAATGATAAGAAAGTTAAACTGCCCTATTTTGGGTTTTTTTGTTGTTGGTTTTTTGGTTTTTTCTTTTTTTTTTATTGAAGGATAATTGCTTTACAAAATTTTATGCTCTATTGTTGATACGGAGAAAGTTTGAGTGGTCTGGATAGAAAGTCAAACCAGCCACTACATCCTCTTAAGCCAAAGCCTAATCCAGAACTGTCGTCAGTTCTATGAAGGCCTAGAGATGTGGCGAAGCTGCAGAAGAAAAGACTGAAGCTGGCAGAGGTTAGTTCATGAGGTTTAAGGAAAACTCTATAACATCAAAGTACAAGGTGAAGCAGCCAGTTCTGATGTAGAAGCTACAGAAAGTTATCCAGAAGATATGGCTAAGATCATTAACAAAGGTGGCTACACTAAACAACAGATTTTCTGTGTAGATGAAATAGCCTAATACTGAAAGATGCCATCTACTTTGCCTCTGCTGTTTTAAAGAAATGAAGTGAAAGTCGCTTAGTAGTGTCCGACTCTTTGCGACCCCACGGACTACAGTCCATGGAATTCTCCAGGCCAGAATACTGGAGTTGGTAGCCTTTCCCTTCTCCAGGGGATCTTCCCAACCCAGGGATCAAACCCAGGTCTCCCACATTGCAGGTGGATTCTTTACCAACTGAGCCACAACAGAATCTAAACAATAGCACATCTGTTACAAAGTGGTTTACTGAATATTTTAAGCCCTCAATTGAGACCTACTACTCAAGAAAAATTATTTCCTTTCAAAATACCACTGCTCATTGACAATGTACCTGATCACCCGAGAGCTCTGATGGAGGAGTGCAATGAGATTAATACTGTTTTCATGCCTGCAAGTGCAGCATCCACTCTGCAACCTGTGGATTGAGCAGTAATTTCCATATTCAAGTTTTATCATCTAAGAAATACATTTCATAAGGCTACAGCTGCACAGATACTGAACCTCTGATGGATCTGGGCAAAGAAAATTGAAAACCTGGAAAAGATTCTAGAGCCCATTAAGAATATTCGTGGTTCACAGGAAGAGGTCAAAATATCAACATTAATAGGAGTTTGGAAGTCATGTCCAAACCTCATGGATGATTTTGAGGGGATCAAGACTTCAGTGTAGGAAGTAAACTGCAGATGTGGTAGAAACAGCAAGAGAACTAGAATTAGAAGGGGGACCTGAAGGTGTGACTGAACTGCTGCAATATTGTGGTAAAATTTTCATGGATGAGGAGTTCCTTCTTATGGATGAGCAAAAGAAAGTGACTTCTTGAGATGGAGTCTACTCCTGGTGAAGATGCTGTGAAGATTTTGCTGAAATGGCACAAAGGATTTAGAATATTACATAAACTTAGTTACTAAGGTAGGGGCAGCAACAGGGTTTGAAAAGGTTGACTCCAATTTTGAAGTAAGTTCTATGGATAAAATGTTATCAAAGAGCATTGCATGAAGAAAAAAGAGTATTGCATGCTGCAGAGAAATCATTTATAAAAGAAAGAGCCAAAGGTGTGGCAAACTGCATTGCTGTCTTGTCTTCAGAAATTGCCTCAGCCACCCCATCCTTCAGTAGCCACCACCCTGATCAGTCAGCAGCTATCAATGTCAAGTCAACAACCTCCACCAGCAAAAAGATTATAACTTGCTGAAGACTCAGGTAATGTTTAGCATTTTTTGGCAATAAAGTATTTTTTAATTAAGGTATATATGTTGGTTTTTTAGACATAATGCTATTGCACACTTAATAGACTACAGTATAAAGACTTTTTTCACATGCATTAGGAAACAAAAATCTCTGTGTGACTCTTTATTTTGCAGTATTCACATTATTGTAGTGTTCTGTAACCAAATCTGCAGTATCTCTGAAGTGCCTGTACTACCACTATTCTCATTTTATAGTTGAGAAGCTAAGACACAGAGTTTAAGTATCTTTCCCCAAATCAGACAGTAAGTAGTGAGACCAGAATTCAAAAGCAGACACACATATCTGAAACCCAGACTTGGAACTACTATACTCTGTTGCATCTGGCCATTAGTAAGATCCCTCTAAATTGTAGGATTTGTCTCTCTAGTAAACCCGGTGTTTTCTTATTTTTCTTTAAGGAGGAAAGAACAAACTCCATAACCAGTAATCTGCTTAGTCACTTCAAGGAAAATAGAGAAAATAGCAGGAATCCATTACAGAAGAGAAAGCCACATAGAGCTCCTCTTTTCCTGAAACTAATTTTTACTGTATCCTTGCAGATGTCTTCATGACCCAGTTCTCTGCCCTGCAGACTGCTCGATCTGTTCGAACAAGACGGTTGGCGGCAGCAGAGGAAAACATTGAAGTAGCTCGAGCAGCTCGCCTAGCCCAGATCTTCAAAGAGATCTGTGATGGCATAATCTCTTATAAAGGTACCCCAAATTCTTTTTTATGAGCTTTTTAAAAAAATTATATCACTTTCTTCACCTGAGATATCCAAGACCAGGAGCGCCTGACAG
Source organism: Cervus elaphus (assembly GCF_910594005.1). Taxonomy (NCBI): domain Eukaryota; kingdom Metazoa; phylum Chordata; class Mammalia; order Artiodactyla; family Cervidae; genus Cervus; species Cervus elaphus. The sequence continues at coordinate 38,426,325 of NC_057834.1, forward strand.
TTCAGGACTGTGAGCCAGGTTTACTTGGTGCTCCCCTTGTCAGAGTGCGGACCTAGAGGGCTGATCCCAGCCTTCAGGGTTTGTTAGTGCTCCCCTTGTCAGAGTGCGGACCTAGAGGGCTGATCCCAGCCTTCAGGGTTTGTTAGTGCTCCCCTTGTCAGAGTGCGGACCTAGAGGGCTGATCCCAGCCTTCAGGGTTTGTTAGTGCTCCCCTTGTCAGAGTGCGGACCTAGAGGGCTGATCCCAGCCTTCAGGGTTTGTTGTCTCTGAATCCTTGGCTGTTAATAGGTTAATTTTTTGTATTTATTGGAATGTTATCATAGTTAAGCACTATATTTAAAAATCACATATTTTAGCTGTAGGATAGAAGTAGGTCTTTCTCTTGAATATAATTTTCCTGAATGAGGTGGTGAATTAGCAATTTAAGAAAAAGGTATTAAAAATGTATGACATCAGTGGTTCTTATCTGTCAATCGTCTGATTGACAGATATCTTGGAGAATAAAGTTGTGGACTCCTATCCCAGAAAAATATTATATACCTAATTTTTCATATATTTTGGAGGATTCACAGGCCCTTTCTACATTAAGGAAAGGATATAAAGTTACAAGTAAATTACTTTTGAAGCATTTTCATGCAAACATTTACCCCACTCTTTTCCTTTTCTAAAATACATCTCTTGGGAAAAAAAAAAAATACATCTCTTGGATTTATGTTAGGAGAGAGGGTGGAGAAGGGGAGAGTTTTCAGTTTAGGTCCGTAGTTTGGTAATGCACATGACTTTTTCTAACCACGAAATTTGTAGGTATTTAAAATGAGAAATTTTATTCTGCTTTTGCCTTCAACTTTTTCCTGTTTTTTTTTTATAATTGAAGTATAATTGATGTACAATATTATGTAAGTTACAGAAGTACAGTACAGAGATTCATAATTTTTAGAGGTTATACTCCATTTATAGTTATAGAATATTGGCTGTATTCTTCTGTTGTACAATATATCCTTGTTGCTCACTTTATACATAATATTTTGTATGTCTTTATCTGCTGCCCCTATATTACCCCTCCCCCATCCCCTCTCCTTACTGGTAATCACTAATTTCTTCTCTGTATCTCTGAGTCTTTTGTTATGGTTGTTAAAATCAGCCATCAACTTTTGCTTCCTTCCTTCCCTAAATTCTGAAGAATTTGGGTTTCTTTCTCTTTTCTTTCTCTGTCTACTATTTATCTTCATATTTTAGTGGTTTTTTTGCCATTTATTAACCTCAGCATAGAGGAAAGGGCAGACCAACCTATCCTAATATGTAAAGTTTTGTGACACCTGTTCCCTTTACACTCCCTAAAGATCACACTCTGTATTCTCAACCAGCCCTATCTGATCTAATATGAAATTGCAGTAGATGTATCTGTATGTCATTATATTCTAGGCGTGAAACAATAGGCTTTTTCTCTCTGTGTAGTGAGTTATTAGAACGTAAGAGAGCAAGTGAGAAGCAGCCCCACAATATGAATTTTATTTTTGTAATACAGACCAACTGTTGCAAGAAGATGGATTCCAGAATATATTTACAGTACTGAATTATTCATTATCTGGAATCTAGTTGAATCCAAACCAATATTAACTGTAGGCAAATAGTAAGAACTGAAAAACATTTTTTGAATGTAGTTGAGTAGGAATTTGCCTTAAGCATCCTAGCTGCTGCGTTAAGTTCCCATATCTCATTTTTCTTAGAAAGTTTTCATTACCCAGCTAATGCTATTTTACATTTCAAGTATATATATATATATACACACACGTAAACACACTGAAACACACACACTGTATCTTTCATATTCCAGGTAATCCTGAATGCAGCTTCTGATCTCTGCCTTTAACTACCCACATTTCTGAAAAGTCTTTTCATTTTTCACTGATCTCCAAAAAAAAACTTAGATTTTTTTTTTTCTAACTTTAAATTTTGGGGATTCTACTTTTTCAGTTAGGAGTTAATACCTGCCTCCCTGTAGAGTCAGTCCATCTACTAAACCTTGCATTTTTTTGCAGATTCTTCCCGACAATCACTGGCAGCACCACTTTTGAACCTACCCCCGAAGAAAAAGTAAGTTCACATATTTGGGAACTGTCTGAGTTTTTAGAAAAGTCCTAAGTGTACCAGATTGACACCCTGGCTTTATGTTCCAGGAATGCTGATTATTATGAGAAGATCTCTGATCCTCTAGATCTTTCCACCATAGAGAAGCAGATCCTCATTGGTTATTATAAGACAGTGGAGGCTTTTGATGCTGACATGCTCAAGGTCTTTCGGAATGCAGAGGTATTTTTCACTGACTTCAAACACAGATTTAAGAAGTTTGTTCTGAAGAGATCTACTCTACAAGTTTAAGATTTTTACCCTCTTCTCCTAGCATCCTTCATATTTGTGATTAAGAAAAGCAACAATTTTTATCAAGTACCCTTAGGGTAAATTCTGCTTACTTGAAGTGCCTTGCTGTGTGCTGCTAAGTCACTTCAGTCTTGTCTGACTCTTTGCAACCCCATGGACTGTAGCCCACTAGGCTCCTCTGTTCATGGGATTCTCTAGGCAAGAATCCTGGAGTAGGTTGCCATAGGGTTATAGTTTTCTAAATATTGGAGCTATAGTAAATGGAGATAATAATATGACTAGAATGAAAGGTTAAATCATATTCCCAAAACAATTTTTGTAAAAACTTAGTTTCGTATTGAACCTTTACATTTACGTAGTAGACATTTTGCTACATTTAAGTCGTATCTGTAGGCTCTACTCAATAAGTATATGTGAAATACACAGAAACATATATAGGCAAATAAATATATATCTTAAGGATGAATCGGCATATAGTACGCTAATATATTGTAGAATAGGTGAAGCTCATTTGAGGAGAGGTGGGCTTGAATTGATATAAAGAAGAAGATGTAGAATATTGTATGATACGTAGAGGATATTATTCAGTGATTTTGAAATACCTTGGAGAGGTGTTTGAAGGTCAAAAGAGACTACTAGATGACAGAGGAATTGAGACTGAAGAAATGAGAGAAAGACAGATGGGAGAAGAATTGGAGCAGTCTTGAATTGTGACATGCTTTCTCCTGAACCCAGCTTCCAAATATATTTAGACTTGTAGCTTTGTGTCCTTAGTATCTATAAGACAAAGGTAAATGGAGAGATTTTCCACATTATTCTTGTGGTACTTAATCATGTTCCATGGTACTTAATCATGTTCCATAATTATCCTTGTGGACAATAAGGTCTGTGACAGGAGTTGAATGACAGAGCAGTAGAGCAAATGGGAAAATTACCATGCAGATTCTAATTTTAATTCATTTTAGTTGAATTTAAGTTGTTTTCAATTTTCTGGCACCTATATTTGATGGTATTAAAAACATATTAACCAAATGGGAAGATAAAGAAAATCCTGCCACCTCTTCAGGTATATTTTTAAGCCAAACATGATTTCTTTCTCCTGCTTTCTTCAGAAGTACTACGGGCGTAAATCCCCAGTTGGAAGAGATGTTTGCCGCCTACGAAAAGCCTATTACAATGCCCGGCATGAGGCATCAGCCCAAATTGATGAGATTGTGGGAGAGACAGCAAGTGAGGCAGACAGCAGTGAGACCTCAGTCTCTGAGAAGGAGAATGGGCATGAGAAGGACGATGATGTTATCCGCTGTATCTGTGGCCTCTACAAGGATGAAGGCCTCATGATCCAGTGTGACAAGTGCATGGTGAGGGTTGAGAGGTGAAGCAGAGGCCTTGTCCTCATGAGTGTGGTGACTGTGTTCAGAGCGTCAGCCCCTGCCTCTTTTGCCTTTGCTTGGCAGGCTATTTATGAACTTTAACTCTGCCTCAGTTTCTGTTATCCCTTACTCTTCACCATATTGTCCTTCTCCTTTTTTCTCTTTCTCTTTCATTTTTTCTTCCCCCTTCTTTTTCCTACCTCCTATTCTATGTGCCTATTTTCCACTGCATACTTCTGATGTAGTCTGGATCAATAAGAAAGATAATATTTAAGGTAGTGCTTTACCTGAAAAACACTAGGGGTACTACACTCAATATAGCATTAATGTAAATGGAATTCAGTATATAGAGCTCCTGATGAAGGAGTCAAGGCCTGGATTTGAGCCCTAGTATCCCCATTTGATAACATCTGAACTCATTACCTTATGTAAAATGGAACTATGAGTAACGCATAGGATTGTTAGGAGAATATAATCAGATAAGAATCAGTAAAAACATTTGGTAACTGTAAAGCCTTCCACAGTGGCTGTATTGTTGATGCATATTACTTTGTAAGTAATGGCTTGGTACTATATTCATTCATCCTTCTGTTCTCTATCCATCTCCTTATTTTGTTTGCCCAGATTCATGTATTATAAATAGTTTGTATACCTATGTTCAGATAAGTCCTCATTCTTCTTTCCTCCTACTTTACCATTTATCTCTAATTTCTTACTTAACTCCTTAACCCTTAGTTCCTGTTTTACTTTACCCTGTCCTGTTGCTTTTCTTTATTTTTTGTTTTGCTGCAGCTTGCAAGATCTTAGTTCCCCAACCAGGGATTGAACCCAGGCCATGGCAGTGAAAGTGCCGACTCCTAACCACTGAACTGCCAGGGAACTCCCGCAGATTTTTTTTATTCTTAGTCCCCAAGACTTCTCTCAGTGAGTCTTAACTCCCTACGTACACACACACTTCTTTTTTTTTCTGCAGGTATGGCAGCACTGTGACTGTATGGGAGTGAACTCAGATGTGGAGCACTACCTTTGTGAGCAGTGTGACCCAAGGCCTGTGGACAGAGTAAGTTGCCTCCTGATAATACTCTAATCTAAAAGTGGGAGAAGTGGCACATGGTATTTTATCTGCCCTGCTCCTGATGCACTGAATTTCCTTTGATAAGTTATTCAGCCTCTCTAGCCTTTCTTACAGTTTCTTACACTTTACATTGAAGGTAATAATTCTGCCCTTCCTTTTCTCAGGAGTGGGACAAAAGGAAGAATACTTAGAAATCTATGGAAGAAATGATACTGTATAAAAACTGTGGTTTTTATAAACACTGTCTACTATCCATAAAAGAAGTAGCTTACAAAGTTTAGAACTTGTGTACTCTAAATATCACTTATGCAGCATTTAAGGAAAAGACCTCTGGACTCAGAGTCTGGAAAAAGTTAGTCTCAGCCCCATGTTTTGTTTTGTTTTGGCCATGCTGGGTCATTGTAGCTACATACGGGCATTCTCTAGTTGCAGCAAGCAGGGGCTCCTCTTTCGCTGGTGTGCAGACTTCTCATTGCAGCAGCTTCTCGGCTCTAGAGTGCAGGCTGAACAGTTGTAGAGCTCAGGCTTAGCTGTTCCACAGCATGTGGAATCTTCCTGGAGCAGGGAGCAAACCCATGTCCCCTGTGTTGGCAGGAGGATTCTTAACCACTGGACCACCAGGGAAGTCGTTAAGCCCATTTTTTAAGAGAGTAGGTAGGTTGGGTAACTTGCCCAGTTATTAAATGGGTTTTTTTCTTGGCTCTGCCATGTTTATATGTGTGCTCTTCTATAAAAGGAGATATTTAGGCAATATTTCTTAATAGTGGTGCTGTTGTCATTTTGAGTGGACCGCTCTTCAATGTTGTGAGGTTTACATTGCAGAATGTTAGGCTTTCTTGGCCCTTGGGCACTAAGTCCTAGTATAGCTTCCTCCAGTCATTGTGACAAAGTCCCCCTTCACACATTTTCAGATGCACTTTAGATGGCACAGAGCAACTACAGAATTAGTGCTCCATAGGGTATAGTTGGGGATATTTAGTCTGTCAAGTTTGTCCTCTGTGTTCACATTTTCAAGTTTAAAAACTCTTGATTGCAGTCACCTTTTTTAATATCTGTGCTGTATTGAAATGACTAAGCAGTAAGTCTTAATTGGTTGGAGATTCTAGGTTTTAGTTCTTTTTCTCTTAAATAGAGAGGCTGGAAATAGTAGTCACAGCCCTTATCTCTTGGCTTTCTGCTCTTACCAGGAGGTACCCATGATCCCTCGGCCCCACTACACGCAACCTGGTTGTGTCTACTTCATCTGTTTGCTCCGAGATGACCTGCTGCTTCGTCAAGGTGCATACACAGAAGCTGACTCTACTTGCCAAAGCTGACCTTTCTGAACAGTAGGGAGTATCTGCTGTCTGCATAATAGTCCTTGTCTCCGTATGACCTTTAACAGCAATAGAATATAGGTTTTTTTACATCCTCAAGTTACTTAGGCTTACATACATCTATCTCCACCAAATAATATTTAAGGTAGTGTTTTAAAAACTGAAAAACATTATGCTAAAAATAAATTGGAGAGACCAGAGTGTTACAAAGCTAGTTTCAGGACTGGGAAAGACACACAGCATTCCAAGAGGTAGACCACCTCCCTCGTGTCATTCTCATGGTCTCAAATTGATTACCATCACCATTATACTGCTGGTTGTAGTTATGTATTTCTTGTTTTAGATTTTAAGTTCTTTGTACTTAGACCTTGGTTCACACTAGTGAATACCTAACGTAATTCATACAGGAATCATTTTAACCTTCTGCTGTGTTCTGTGCCTTCTGTGTCTTTAATCTTCTCCTGTGCCTTCCTAGGTGACTGTGTATATCTGATGAGGGATAGTCGGCGCACCCCTGATGGCCACCCTGTCCGTCAGTCCTATCGACTGTTATCTCACATTAATCGAGATAAACTTGACATATTCCGCATTGAGAAGCTTTGGAAAAATGAAAAGTATGTGTTGAGGTCCTATCTCTTTTCTTCAAGCTGTACCCTACTAGAGCAGTGCTGGATATTCACTACAATCTTGATAATTTAACTTCTCCCTTCTCTTTTTTTTTTTTTTTAAAGAGAGGAACGGTTTGCCTTTGGTCACCATTATTTTCGTCCCCATGAAACCCACCACTCTCCATCCCGTCGGTTTTATCACAATGAACTATTTCGAGTGCCACTTTATGAGATCATTCCCTTGGAGGCTGTAGTGGGGACCTGCTGTGTACTGGATCTTTATACATACTGTAAAGGTAAGTGATTTGCACTACCTAAAAAATGAGCTCCTGGCTGCCATTCATTGATCCATCCATATAGTCTCTCTCTGATAAAAGATTGTCCAAGGGTGGCTTTGAAGCTTCAGAGAGCTATATAAAGTTTTTTCTTCCTTTTACCTAGTGCTTGGTACTCAATAAATGTTAATTTTCCTTTTAATTCATCTTTTTCATAGTGTGTATTTAGCACTCTATTAATACTTGTGGGAAGATAAGTTATTAGGGTCATGCAAACATAATTGTGGTTTTGGACTTTGACTTTTAAATCATTATAACTAGGTTCACAAAATAGGAACTGTAACAGTCAACACATTTTTGCCAACAAGAAGTAAGTTTGTTTATTCCTATAGCATAAAAATCTATGCTTCAGGATTCAACAAACTCTTGGAAAGCATTTTCTGCCTCTTGCTGGTTGTGGAAGCATTTTCCCTGCAAAAAATTGTTGAGATGCTTAAAGAAGTATAGTTGGTTGGCACGAGGTCAGGTGAATATGGTAGATGAGGCAAAACTTGATAGCCCAGTTTGTTCAACTTTTGAAGCATTGGCTGTGCAATGTGCAGTCCGACATTGTGGAGAATCGGGCCCTTTCTGTTGACCAATGCTAGCTTCAGGCATTGCAGTTTTCAGTGCATCTTATCACTTTGCTGAGCATACTTCTCAGATATAATGGTTTCACCAGGATTCAGAAGGCTGTAGTGGATCGGACCAGCATCAGACCACCAGACAAGTGACTGTGACCTTATTTTGGTGCAAGTTTGGCTTTGGGAAGTGCATTGGAGCTTTTTCTTGATCCAGTCACTTAGCTGGTTGTCTCCAGTTGTCATATAAAGTCCACTTTTCATCACATCATAATCTGATAGAGAAGTGTTTTGTTGTTGCACAGAATAAGAGAAGACAGCACTCCAGAACAACAGTTGTTTTGATGGGCAGTGAGCTTGTGAGGCACCCGCTTATCCAGCTGTTCACCTTTCCAGTTTGCTGCAAATGCCCGGCAACCATAGAACGGTCGACATTGTGTTCTTTGACAGCTTCTCATGTAGTTGTAAGAGGATCAGCTTCGATGATTCCTCTGACTTGGTTGTTGTCAACTTCCATTGGCTCACCGCGCTCCTCATTTTTAAAGCTCTCATCTAAAAAAATAATAATAATAATAATAAAGCTCTCATCTCCTTTACAAAACTTCTGAACCACCACTGCACTGTACATTTGTTAGCAATTCCTGGGCCAAATGTGTTATTGATGTTGCAAGTTGTCTCTGCTGTTTTATGACCCATTTTGAATTTGAATAAGAAAATTGCTTAAATTTCCTTTTTTGTCTAACATCACTTCACTAGTGTAAAATAAACAGCAAGTAATGTCATTAGCAAAAAAAAAACATGAAGCAAGAAATGTGAATTAAAATGATATATAACATAACCACATTTCAGAATGTATTTCAGTATCAAACAGCAAAGTTCAACAATGCAAAAACTACAGTTACTTTTGCACCCACCCTAATACTCTTTCCCCCCAATTCCAAAATCCTTACGGCCATCATCAACTCGCTACATTAAACGAACAAAAAAAGCACAACAGTTTCATAAGGTTTGTGGCTAACAGTAGAATTAATCTAATTTCAGATTCCAGTTTCAACAGTTTTTACCTGTGTGCCCTTGGGCAAGTTATTTAACCTCCTGAAAATAGGGATTAGTATCTATCTTAGAGAGTTTTGTAAGGATTAAATGAAATAATCTACAAAATCACTAAGCCCAGTTTATGGCTCACAGTAAAACTCACTATATGTTAGTTATCATTAGAAGCAGAGTTTAGTTTCCTAGGTCTTTCTCTTAGCATCACAGCAAAATAGTCCAGAAGAATTCCTTGCGAAAACTAAGTGCTTGAAGCTCCATGCTACTGATGACTCCTCCATCCCCTACTTTATATAAAATGTTCATTACCAATGTGCTTCCCTCATTTGAAGTGTCTTTCTTTTCTTATAACTTCCCCATAATGTGCTGTTTTTCCCCTGAAATGTTCTCTCAAAAATTCCTGCAGCACTCAGTGTATGTTTCTGGTTTCTTTCCATCCTGTAGAATGCCCTTTCACTCTTTGATTTCCTTTCCCCTTTCTTTGACACCAGTGTCTCCTTTCTTCTGCAATCACCAAATGCTTACTTGTTCCCCCTCTCAAAACAGCTACCATGTTTCCCTGTTAGGAAGTCTCCCTTCTCTCCCACTGGTATGTGATGGGCAGCTCAGGGTGAGGGAAGGGAAAATAGGGGGAGTGTTCTTTAACAGTGTTTGGCCTCATAGGGAGACCCAAAGGAGTGAAGGAGCAAGATGTGTACATCTGTGATTATCGGCTTGACAAGTCAGCACACCTGTTTTACAAGATCCACCGGAACCGCTATCCTGTCTGCACCAAACCATATGCCTTTGATCACTTCCCCAAGAAGCTCACTCCAAAAAGAGATTTCTCAGTAAGTCTCCTTCTCTCTTCACTATATGTGTCAGGACAGTCTAGTTCATGCATGGAATTCACAGAGTGAGAATTTTCAAGTGGCTCTCTGCTTCTTCACCCCGTTTCTATCCCAAACTGGAAAACTCCCTCTCTGTGGATGTTTGAACAGGAAAAATACATTTATTCCGCATTTCCTGGCAAGGGCTATGCCTCAGGGAATTGTTATTATATTTTAGATAGGTTTTCCTCTTTTTTTCTCTCTTATACCTCTTTACCGTCTTTGCCCTTGAGCCCCATTTTGTAGTTTTTTGGTTTCTCACACCCATAATTTTGAGAAACAAAAAGAAAATAACATTGAGAAACCTTTGGTGAAAATAAGTTAGTGCTTTTTATCCTTGGATTTAAAATATAAGACATTATTATCACTATATAAAATTTTAGAAGTACAGAACCATTAAGAAGTAAAAATTGTTTATTATCCTACTACACAGAAAGTAACTGCTGTTTTCATTTTCAGCCCTTTTCCTATGTGTTTGTTTTGTTCTGTTTTTTTCAAATTGTTGTGAACATATTCCTCCAGTTATTTTGTGCCATTTGTTATCATTTCATAAAGTTCATAAAGTTCTGGTTATCCATCTATTTGCTACAATGAAACCCTGGACTAAACTCCTCATCCATGAGTCTTTTTTTCAGTGGGCCTGTCGGAATTCAGAGTTGTCATCCTAGAATGCTTAGAAATAGTCTAACCAGAACACAAACCTTTATGTCCCTATTTTTCCTAGTATTATTTTTGGATTTCTGTGGATCATATTTCTTTTATATTCTCTCCGCCCACCACCGGGCCCTGCCTGTCATTCTTTGGTCTTGCTTGCTCAATCAGCAGCTCACTGTCAGCCTTGAAACTCCAACCTTAACTTCTCAGAAGTTGGGATGGGACAAAAGGAATTGTGACCCTTTCCCTTCTACTGTCATTCTAGGCTTATAAAATGCTAAAAAAAAACAAAACAAAACAAAAAACCGTTGTGTCCTACAGATTACTAGAAGGACTGAACTTCTGACCTTAAAACACAGTCCTCCAACTTGTAAAGGATTTAGCCCAGCAGTGCCTTTTTTTTTCCTTTACTTCCTTGCCTCCCCACCTCCTTTATCCTGAGTTAGCCCCAGATCATCTGATTCAGCTTTGCCAGCATTTGCAATACACTTACCAACTTACCACTTCAATGTCTTCTCTGCAGCCTCATTATGTCCCAGACAACTACAAGAGGAACGGAGGGCGGTGAGTCCCACTGGGGGGATGTGATGAACCAGTAGCTTGAATGGAGCTAGAGAACAGCCACTTACCCATTCAGCCCCAGCCCTAGGATTGAGACGGCTCTGACAGAGTAGCCCAATATAGTGCCAAGAATAATATGGAAGAACTGCACTTCGGTGGTTGTGGACTCATTATGGAGCCTTATTTGGGGCAGGGAGGGAAATTTGTAAGATCAGAGAAAGAAAATGATTTGGAACAGAACTCTTGACATATTTGGAAAAATCTTTTAAGTTTCTGAAAGCTTTCCCTATTACCTCAAGGTGTATCAACTCTTAGGTCTTCAAGGAACAGAAGTAGCTAGAAGTGCATGGTTTTAGCTGAGCAGTTTGGACTCATAGTTTTTATTTGTGCTTGTTTTGTACACAAGAGGGGTATTCTGGTGGAGGGAGGACCACACCCTGTAGCATGTGGGATCTTAGTTCCCCAATCAGGGATTGAACCCATGCCCCCTGCAGTTGCAAGTGCAGAGGCTTAACCACTGGATCACCAGAGAAGTCCCAAGAGGGGTATTGTTAGAAAGTACTGAAGGCTTTTTTCAGTTTCCTTTTCTATTGAATGGTAGTGTAACAGTTCCTTTACCTGTATCAATAGCTTTTTTTTTTTTTTTAGGAAATCAAATATATTTCTTTTTTTTTCATATATATTTCTTAAAAAAAAAACAGATAATAGATGAGAGAAATTTAAGAAAAGTAAAAACTATTTAAATGCTCATTGTAGTTGAACTATTGGTATCACAAGTTTGTGCCATATTTCTGTGTACTCATGAAGCAGTCAGAACTAGCTCAGCATTTTACCAGCTCTGGTCTATATTATGGATTCCTGAAAGAAAGAAAAATTGAATTTTATAAATAGAAATTAAATTTCATAGAAGGTTGGTGATTTTTTCAAAAAATAGTAAAATGAAGACCATAGGGACTTCTCTACTGGCCCAGTGGCTAAGACTCTGACCTCACAATACATGTAGCCCAGATTCAACCCCTGGTCAGGGAACTAGATCCCACATGCCGCAATGAAGATCCTGTGTGCCACAACTAAGACCCAGTGCAGCCAAATAAATAAATTAAAATAAACATTTAAAAAATAATAAAATGAAGACCATAGCCAAGTTTCTTACATCTTGAGCCAACCCTCTAACAGCTAGCCTACAAGATCCAGAGGTCTTTACCCTTCATTCCCTTTCCATCCCCAAGTGCCCTGCTTAGCCTTCCTCTCTAAATTCCTATATCCTTCTGGCAGATCATCCTGGAAGTCTGAGCGCTCAAAGCCACCCCTGAAAGACCTGGGCCAGGAGGATGATGCTCTGCCCTTGATTGAAGAGGTTCTGGCCAGTCAGGAGCAAGCAGCCAATGAGATGCCCAGCCTGCAAGAGCCAGAACGGGAGGGAACCACTGCTGAAAACAGCGAGAGTGAAAAAAAAACAGAGGAAAGTAGTCAAGAACCCCAAGTAACCTGTACCCCTGAGGAGCGACGGCATAATCAACGGGAACGACTCAACCAGATCTTGCTCAATCTCCTTGAAAAAATCCCTGGGAAAAATGGTAAGGAAAATCAGGCTCCTACCTAGGGTTTAAGATAAATGCGATATTAGCAGAGAGGGAATGAAAAAGAGCAACTTCTGATTATTTGCCTAGAATGGAAAATATTCTTTAAATGGCACAGTTTTTTCATGGGCCTGGTTTTTTCAATGGCCTATTCTTAAATTCCTCTTGGGAATGAAACTGGGAGGTGAAAGGATCTCCTCACTGGAGGGTAGCTTATTTCAGTTTGGCCTGGAGAAAGGCCTAAATTGCTGGTGGGTTGGCAAAGAATCCATTGAACTCCTGTGATTTCCTGAGAGCTCAAATCTGGAATAAGGAGTGGGAGGGTAGAGTTTGATGAGCCTCCTTGGTTCTGTTTTCAGCCATCGATGTGACCTACTTGCTGGAAGAAGGATCAGGCAGAAAACTTCGAAGGCGTACTTTGTTTATCCCAGAAAACAGCTTTCGGAAGTGAACCTCAAAGAATGAGAACATCAAGCATCTGGGATCCAGTGGAGCCTACAGTCCTGCCTCCTGTTCTCTGAGTGCAGACAGGGGTGGGAAGGGTCCGTCCAGCAAGGGGAATGGGGCCATGTCGTTGACATTAGGTACTTAGTAAACCTTGGAGCTAGTGGAGAGGAAGAGGAAGGGGGTCTGTCCAGACAGTTCAGCTTAACTTGTTTTCCTCTCCATTGCTTCACCCTGAGGGTTAATAATGTAGGGTGGAGGGCAGAGCACATTGGGGATGACCAGAATCTTTTGGTACTTTATAGCACTTGCCCCTCCCCTCAGCTTGGGTTTCTCTGTGTCATCCTCTGATCTTGCAGGCACTGCTAAGAAGCTGCTTCCTATACCCAGGTATAACTCAGACTCCAAAGGGACAGGGCCAGGATCCCCACCCCTACCCTGTCTGTCCTCTATAGGCTCCAAGAGCTACCCCTAGAGACCTAAAACACAAACAGTAGCTGGGCCTTGTTCCAGATCCCTGACTAGGAAAAGTTTCTCTCGCCTCTTTTCCCCAACCAGGTCAAAGTAAAATGTGAGTTGACAACTCAAAGCACTTGTAACTGCTGCCCCCTCCCTACCTCTACTATCGCAAATGGAATCATGGAATAGGGAAGGCCCCCATGGGGTCAGAAGGGCACAGTCCTTATTGTAATTATTTTTGTTTTCACCTTCATAACCTGCCGACCATATTTTTTTCTAACGAGAAGGCCAGGCCCCGCCAGCACACGTGATGTTTATGCGCTGTGGTTCTTGTGTGTCTGCTGTGCTGTGCGAATGGAGACTCATTTCAAAGAAAATTCATTTTAAAACCTGCGTAAAAATGAACTCTAACCACCCCCCAACAAAAGTCACTACATAAACTGTTGAGCAGTATTCAACTATCAGAGTATTTGTTGTGAGTGTAGATTATCAATTGAAAACACTACTTCTTGTTTTACTTGTACAGTTTTCAATGTCCATCTCTTAAAGAGACAGTGTGTCCTCCCTGCCCCTAGTCCCATCTTCCTTCACCTTCCTGATGACTTCATCTTCAGGAGGGATATCCAGGGTGTCACCTTCCTTCCCATTCACTTGACCAGGAGTTACCAGATAAATTGTCTCTTTAAAAATAAAACTTAAAAAGCTTTGCTTTGTTGTCTTCTCAGACATACATATGCATATATGTTTTAGATGTTCTTATAAGAGAAAAGATGGTTTTTAAATGTGCCAAGTTGTGTGTTGTATATATATATGTATGTATATATATATATATATATATCTGCTGCGTGATTAGTAAGCAATACAATAGTTAAACATTTCCCCATTACTTTTTCTAATATTGGACCAATGCTGTCCTAATTGTACATTTCCTCTTAGGATGACGACGCTCTGACTTGTTTCAAAGGTAGAAACATTGACCACCTTCCATTCCATTGAATTTTTCTTTTTCTCCTTTCTGTGTCAATCTTGAGGGAAAAAAAAAAGTAAAAGAGACAGGGGATGCCAAAGATCCCCTTGAACAGAGAAAAAGCAGAATAAATATTTTATTAAAGAAAAAAGAGAATTAAGAAAATAGTTTGGAGTATTTTCTTACTGTAGAGAAGCACTGTACATTACTAAGAGACCTGGGTATAAGATACTCACGTGTGGAGCTGGGAAAATCGCATGTCCAAGCCCGATTGAGTGGTTTCTTTTGGTTTTCATTGCAGGGAGCCGGGTGGGAGGGAGGTGGGAATAGGGGCACTTTGGGGGTCTCCTTTTAGTCAAAGCAGGAAAATGACAAGAAAGAGATTAAAATTCAATATTTCCTTTAATAGTGTTAAACACTAAAATTTTAAAAAAGTCTCAAAAAAAGAAAAAATTAAAAAAAAAACTTTGTAAAATGCGAGAACAGAAGCAAAAGACACTACGCTCTGTCATTTTATCTTTCTTTTGTTGAAAGACTAAAAACTGAAATGTTTTTTAGACAATCAAATGTTAGGTAAGTGCAAAAACTTGTTTTTTCTTACTGGTGTAGAAATTAATGCCTTTTTTTATTTTTCGGTTATTTTATAATAACAAAAGAACCCCCTAGCTGCCAGGTGGGTTTTGGTGTTTGAAATGCGGGGCAAAGCACTACATCACTGCAAATAGATACAGAGTTAGTCTGCATGTCTGTAGGCTGTGTGATTGCGGAAAATATAAATGCTGCTAATATATTTCCTTTTTACAAAAGCATATCTAAATAGATGATTGTTTTGATGTTAATCTTTGTAAATTATGTATTACCAATTTTAACATTGGATGTAATTGCATAAAAAGCTTGCATCTCAATCCTTGAAAGTCTAGTATTAAATGGAAAAAACTTTTCCTAACTACAGAGTGGTGAGCTTGCTATTTTTTTCCTCTTTCCTATCCTCCATTTATATTCCCAGGATCTTCTTCATCCTGTTTCCAAAGAGATCTGCTTGAAACCACAGCAGCATCCTAGGCCCCACATGGGCACTCCAACCACTGTTGACTGTTGGATAAAACCTTTTCCTCAGCACTTACAGCCTTTTTGGTCTGGGCCAAGCCTAACCAATCAACATAATAATCAGTTACACCTGCACCCCTTGTAACACACAGAATCTACTGCTCATTAACAACCTCTAAGGTTGGCAGTAAGTTTAGACTACATTTTCTAGGCCACTATGTTAGACTGTTTCCATTGTAAGCAATGTACATGTATTCATTGATTTCATCTTCATAACAGCCCTTTTGGTAGGTACCAAAACCAAATTTTACAGATGAGGAAACTGGAGCAACAGAGAGGTTAAGTAACTCACCCAAGATCTTATAGCTAGTTAATCCTCATAATAGTCCCCTGTAGTTATTATTCCCGTTTTCATAGAAGTAAAAACTGAAGCTCGGGAAGGTTAAGTAAACTTGCCAGATCATCTAGAACTAGTGTTGGAGCCAGAACTCCAAAATCTTTTAAGTTCATCCGCAAATAGCAAAGTTGACAGAAATAGCCAAAGCCTGCCCCTAATAAGGAAGATAAATCTATTCCTGCCAACTGAAAGACCTAACAAACTCTTGTCCTAGACAGGAATCAGACATTTAATCTTTGAGTTCATCTAGAATACAGTTGCTCAGAAGCCTTAAGACAGTTGACTACAAGAGCTCAGTCTCTACTCCTGCAAGAACTTTGGGTTTATCCCACTATTACATAAACAGTCTCTCCATGGCTGCAAAAACAACACCGCAGCAGTTAATTTAAGGTTTCTTTCATCTTTATTTAACCTTTAATATCCCTTTAACATCTACGTAAAGCTATTCTGTTTGGATAATATATAATGATAATAGCATAGAACTAATTTTATATCAATCTGTGTCCTATCTCAAGATGCTCTGTTACCTGATAACCATTAGGCTCCAGCTGCCAATATCACCAGGTCTCATTGATGCTCTGACAATATTGTTCTAGGACTCCTCCCACTTTTGAGGATTACCCACTATAAAACCAAGCACATAGGGATAAGAGTCAGAAAAAAGGAGAGGGCAGGTTGAATCATAGGAAATGAAAGCTGTGTACAAGAAAAGGGTTTCTGAAACTTTAGAATCATGCCCACCCCACCACATACACCAAAGATCTCACTTTAAGAAATACTGGTCCCAAAGTCATAGTCTTCCATATCTACTGTCTTATAACTTAAAACATTATAAAAATAAAACTTCTAAAAAAAAATAAATAAATAAAACTTCTTTTGCAGTAGTAGTTTGCAATTGAAGAAGCTTCATAAACTTGAGTACTCCCACTCTTAAGAATATATTGAATAACTAGGAATTCTCAGAGGCAGTCAGAATCCAGTTTGAAAAACATCACCCTAGAAAACACCTGAAATGGAAACTGAGGTCTAAAGATGAGAGGACCGCCAAACACAAAAAGCAAAATTAAAGCAAGGAGCAGATGAATATCGTAAATGGCCAGGAATAGGAAACATTAAATCTTGGAAAATGGCAAAAAGTATGACACAGCTGAGTCTAACCAACCCTACCCCTGAGTATTTCCAAAGCGTCAGCTCTTATTTTCTCAAGTCCTTTCTCCTAACAGCAGCCCATTGTGCTTTTAACCAAGTTTGCAAAGATGAAGGAAAGTTTAAAATGTTTTTCTTCTGTTTCACCTCAGTTTCACCAGTTCTCAGCTGCCCCCTAGCCTTCCTATTGACTGATTATAGCTTTCTATTCTTCTAACCTTTTAGTAATTCTCCTGTAGGCAATCATTTGTAGTGATTTCTACCCCCATCCTCCAGGCTCTAGAGCATTTAGCTATTCTCATTTCAGAAGACTGAAAGGAAACTCATTAACTCCTAAGAAAGTAATAGACATCAAGTTATTATGCTTTTTCCTAAAATTATATCACCGCAGAATGGCGATATTAAATAGAGGGGAAAAAAGTGTCCCTTTTTAACACCTTTAATCTTTCCCATCACCTCAGCTATGAAGCTTGTAAGTACAATTTCAGGGACTGTCTTCCCAGCTCTCCCATATCTATATCAGTCTAAGCAAAGCAATCAAGTCTCAGACTGGAGATGCGCTTCAGTGAGTCAGGCACCAATCAGGGGCTACCTTTCAAGGAGCAGAACTAGACCCAGCTAGGAAGGAAGCATCTCCCTTGGGTTCCCCATGACACAGCCTCCCTCCCCTCCCCAATAGCCTATGTCCTGAAACCCACAGTGACAGACACATTCAACTCCCACTCTTTATTGGGACAAAGGAGGAAGGAGACAGACCAACACCACAGGCTCCCCCACCAGGGGTGTCCAGACTTCAGCACCTAGTCCAGCATGAGTACATCATAAATACAGGCAACGTGGGATGGGTGAGGTGGGGGAAGGTTCCATACACAGGAAGAAGACTATAGAGGCCCTTCAAGTCTTGGGAACTGAGGCATATATAGAGGTGCAGTCCACTTATGGAGGAAGAAGATAGAGGGGGGGCTAGATTTCCATTTTGCAGAATACAGATTGGAAAGAGGAAAGAGATGGCATGGAGGGAAATTCCTTTTTATATATGTTGGAAGAGCAGATTTCACCTTATAGATGGGTACAGGAGGGAAGAAAGAAAGTTTATTTTAGATATTAGCAGAAATGGCTATGGGAGGAAAGTGTCATTTTGCAGACAGGGAAAGTACTTTGGGGACAGTCAGTATACATGGGTGAGTATTCACAGGCCATTCCATTCCCAGGTGACAGAGGGAGAGAGAGGTGCAGGAAAGGAAAAGGTGCTAGGCCTAGAGAACAAGGGAGGTATACCCCACGGGTACCAGCCCCTCCGCTCCATCCCTCCCACAGCGGAGCCAGTCCTCATCCACAGTGGCGATGACACGCAGCACTTCCCCTCGCTGGAAGCTCAGCTGGTCAGGTCCTGCAGCAGTGTGGTCACAGAGAGCCCGGACTGCCCTGTGAGGAGCCAGAGGGAGATGCTGGGATGAAGTGAGGTGGGGGTGCCTGTCGCCAGCCTCACCTCCCCACCTCTTCGGTATGTATGTCTCTGCTGATTCAGCTCAGTAGACATCAGCTGGGCTCTGGGAGAGACATGGGGACCACGTCTCTTCAACATGTTGATTTGTTTGGGGCCCCAGCCCTCTCCTAAGCTCCAGACCCACTCTTTCGCTCCTTATTGTAATTGGCACTTCTCTGGTGCTTCATATTCAACTTACACAAACTAAATGACTCATCTTAACTTTCCAAACTAGTCCCTCCTCTTAGGTCCCCTATAGTGGTAAATGGCATCACCTATACAGTTATTCCCAGTAAAAAAACAAGGGATCTCAGTCTCTACATCCAATCAATCACCAAAACCTGTTTGATGTTGGTTTCTCCCACCACTCCATTTATCTTCAACTTCACTGTCACTGTCTTAGTTTAGGCCTCTATACTCTCTGGACCACTGGCATATAATCTAACTGGTGTGCCTGAATCCTGACCACCCTCTCCATTCTCCACACAGCAGTAGAGATGCTTCTAAAACTTATCATCCCTGGGCGTAAGACCCTTTAATGGCTCCCACTGCCTTGGAGTGATACCCAGCTTCCTTCACTGGTCTACTGACACCTCTGACCTCCCCATCACCACTGCCAGGATCCTTCACTCCAGCCACAACCAATCATGTACTCATAGTTCCTCACTTACCACACTTTGACTTCTCCACCTTTGCATCCTGTTCCTTCTGCGAGATGCATAGCCCGCACCATCACTAGGCTTCTCTGACTCCCCAGACCTGGGGAAGAAGCCCTGTCTGTATGGCTTCAAAGGACTATCTTCCTTTCCCATAGTCTTTAGCACACAAAATTGTAAGTGCTCATTTATTAACTGGTATCCCCACTGGACTACAAGCTTCTTGAGGGCAGAGATTCCAACAGGTTTCCCTTTGCATTCCCTCCTCCAGTATAATGCTAAGCACATAGTATGTACTTGAAAAGTACTTGAATGGAAGATCAAGAAACCTGATTCAGGGGTTTCCCTGATGACTCAGTGGTAAAGAGTCCCCCTGCCAATGCATCCTTTTTGATGCTTTCCATCCCTGATCCGAGGAGATCCCTCATGCCACGGAGCAGCTAAGCCCATGCACCACAACTTTTGAGCCTGTGCTCTAGAGCCCAGGAGTCACAACTACTGAAGCTGTTGCATCCTACAGCCCGTGCTCCACAACAAGAGAAGCCAGGGTGCTGAGAAGCCTGTGCACCACAACTAGAGAGTAGCCCCAGCTTGCCACAACTAGAGAAAAGCCCGAGCAGCAACGAAGACCCAGAACAGCCAAAAAAAAAAAAAAAAAGAGAAGCCAAATTCAATGGATTGAGAACCTAAAAGAAGCCAGACCCTAAAGATGACCAGCCCCTGGTGAAAATTAGAAGGCCCCACTAAAGGGAAGCCCAGTCCCCCAGGGGACACACACGCGTTCATTTGTACACTCGCACAGTAATAAAACTGACCGGTAACTGGACACGTTTTATGTGACTAATGCCTTTATAAAATCAGGTTTAGTCTTCACAACAACCATAAGAAAAATATAAAGTATCTTTTTACAGAAAAAGCAACTAAAGGTTCAGAGAAACTAGTATCACAGTAATAATAAACAGCAAAGATGCAATGCAAACCAAGCACTGTCTGACCTTACATCACCTCCCATCCACATTGTGAAGACAGAAAAACCCACATATGGAACATAACATGTGCACACCAGTGCGTTCTCCCTGCCCCTCCTTACCTGTGGGTCTGCACCGTGCTGGGTTCTGAGACCTCAAGCTCCTTAGGAGATGGAGCCTCAGGAGGTGCCGCCCGCTTCACCAGAGCCAACACACTCACTGTCGGGGGCAACCAGCTGGATGGTCTCCTGGAGGAAAGGATGCAGGATCACAGAGGTCACCCCACCTCCATAAAAAGAACCAAGTATCTGGGACTTTGGAGGGAGGGAGAGGCTGAGGGACCCAACTGCGGTTCAAGAGGTCAGGAGTTGGTCACTGCTGAGGGCAGAGTGGCCGGCATGGGACACAGTTACCTTTAAGGTGATTAGGGAGGTGACAATGAAGGTCTACCACACCAAAAGCCACAAAGGGACCTACGGAACCAGCAGGCTTAGCTCCAGAGGGTCACTAAAGAGTACCTGAAGCCATTAAGGGGCCACCAATGGTCAAACCCTGGAGCAGGAGTCCGCAAATATTTCCCTTTTTTCTAAAGAGCCAGAAAGTACTTTTGGCTTTGAGAGCCAAGAGGAAAAATGGACAATATCATGCAGGTATTTAATAACTGTTAAAAAGTTCATGACTTGAGAATATAACCATCATGGCTGTAGAAAAGCCAGGCTGTCAACCTCAGACCTAAAGGATCCCTACTGAGTTTCAAACTAAGAGTGACTGAGGGAGTTCCCTGGTGGTCCAAAGGCTAGGACTCTGCCTTCATTGCCAGGGCCTGAGCGCAATCCCTGGTCAGGATCCTGCCAGCACCCAGTGCACCAAAAACAAACAAATTGGGCTGACTGAGGGCTCTGAGATGGGGTCAGAGGTCATGGAGGGGGCCAGGGACCCCATTACCTGGACTTTGGGGCTCCACTCTCAGTTTCTGCGAGGCCCCCAGGCACTCCAAACAGTCTCCCCAGCCACACACCTCGGCCTGGTGCTGCTTCCTCCGTGTGCAGGGAACTCTCCGGTGCGGCCTCAGCTGCAGGCCTGGTGAGCCTGGATCCCCACCGGGGAAGAGGCAAGCCCTCGGTGCTGCCAGACGCATAGACCCGGGAGGCCTGAGTCAGCTGCTCCCACCAGCTGCAGGGGCTGGGAGAGCTTGAGGGGGCCGAAGGGCCTGGAGGGGCCTCCCCAGAAGCCCCCCGGAGGCTCTGGGCCAGCCGACCCCCCCAGTGCAGCACAGCTTGCACAGTCTGCTGCAGGGCTGGAGGCGAGCCTGGGGGCGGTGGGGCCTGAGGCGGTCCCAGGGGCAGGTGGTGGTGGTGTTCAAAGAGCAGGTCCAGGTGGAAGGTGAGCACCGACAATGGCTGCAGCAGGAGCAGCAGCTCCGTGGACAAGGAGGGGCAGCCAGCCCGGGCCAGGGAGAAGAAACCAGTGGGCAGGTACAGGAGGGACAGCAGGCCTGGGAAAGAGCAGGCTAACATCAGCCCCTGCTCTGGGCCTCGTCCAAGGGCTTCAGCTGGCCAGTCAACAAACACCCTCCTGGGCCTCTCTCTAACTGGGCACTGGGGCAGAGAGAGGGGGACTCAGCAGGATACAGGGCTGCCACATCCCTGCTGTGGAACCACCGCCTAGAGAGGGGTGTGGCAACAAGTAAGCATGCAGGCTGCATCGATTCAGTCGTGCCCCTTTGCAACTCCATGGACCATAGCCCGCCAGGCTCCTCTGTCCATGATTCTCCAGGCAAAAATACTGGAGTGGACTGTTGTCCCCTCCTGCAGGGGATCTTCCCAACCCAGGGATCAAATCATCTCCTGGGTCTCCTGCATTGGCAGGCAGATTCTTTACCTCTAGTGCCACTTGGGATGCCCAGTGGCAAGTATATAAGTAACAAAGAGGAGGACTTGAGGGCCATGGGAGCAAAATGGGTGAGTGGGGTAGGGAATGGGGATGGAGCCTCACTGAAGAAGGACCCAAAGGATGAATGAAAGTTAATGAGGGGGCAGGAGGAGCAGGAAGCCCTACTCAAGGAGGAGGCACAGCAAAAGGAGGGCTCTGGGGCAGGAAGAACTGAAAAGGAGACTGTTGACCAGGGAAAGCCCCAGACCTGAAGGCAAAGGCCAGATAACCAAGTCTTTGGAGGTTATAGTGAGGATTAGGGTCATTCCTCCTATTAATAAGACTTCTTAAAAGAGTTCTAAGCAGGACATTCCTGGTGGTGCAGTAGGTAAGAATCCACCTGCCAATGCAGGGGACACAGGTTCCATCCCCGGTCTGGGAAGATTCCACATGCCACGAGGTAGATAACCCATGTGTCGCAACTACTAAAGCCCAAGCACCCTAGAGCCTGTGCTCTGCAACAAGAGAAGCCACCACGAGAAGCCCACTCACAGCAATGAAGCATAGCCCCCGCTTGCTGTAACTAGAGAAAGCAGCACAAAACAATGAACACCCAATGCAACCAAATAAATAATAAATTAATTTCTCAAAAAAAGTTCCAAACAGAAGAGTAGTAAGATTGGAGATCTGGATCAAGAGCATTCTGGCATCAGGAGGAACCATCAGAAGAGATCCCTTTTCCCACTTCCCCTAGTCTAGCAAGCCCATCCTCTCCCATTTGAGCCTCTGACCTGCATCTTCCTGGAGACTGGAAAACCACAGCTCCAGCTGCTTAGTGCTGGGGGAGAGAGGAGGGAATAGAAGTCAGGGACACCAGCCCCCTGTGGGTGGAGGATGGGAAATAAGACTAGGACAGGGAAGGCCTTCTCTGGGGACATGGGACACCCACCATATGTCCCACCCAGGACACCCTTGCAGTCCCCAGGCTGTGGGAGGGACACCAGAAAGAAGGCCACTCACTTGAGGAGGCCCAGGATGAAGGCGTGGAAGCGGCTACGGCTGCTTCTCAGCGGGGCCAGACGGCTGACCTGGCTATACAGGGTGCCGAGGGAACGAGTGCTGGAGCCTGAGGACACAGGGCGCTGTCAGCCAGCCCCCAGCCCTGCCCTCCGCCCAGTCCCACACTCGCCCCCTTCACCTGGCTTCACAGACGCCTCCACCACACTCCAGGGGCTGCTCCGCCGCTGCCCGGTGATGAGGTCTTTCCGGAAAGGCTTCAGCCCGTCGGCCACCAGGGCATGGAGGGCAGGACAGAGGGTGGTCAGCACCAGGTGCCCCACGTCTGGGCTCAGACGGCTATCCCCCAACTGGGCCTGGAGGCGGCGCAATGGGCATGGGTCCAGGGATACCTCCAGCCTTCCCCTGCGCCCTCAGAGCTACATGCCCCTCCTCACCCCCCAACACCCTCCCTACAGGCAACTTCACCTTCTGAACCAAGTTCCGGGCGGCCCCGAAGTGCGAGATGATTTTATCCACTGAAGCACTAACAGCTATCAGGAGACCTGGGAGGGGGCCGGGGAAAGAGAAAGAAGCGTCAAAGCCCCTTGTTTCTCCCCAGGCAAACCGCGAGGGACTCGGAGAGGCCAGTTCACACAATTTGGCCCTGAGAGAGGAGGCCCTAAGTGAGGAGAAGTTGATTTCCAAACCAAGGGTCAAAAGTCAAGGTGTCCTACCTTTTTTTTGCTCCTGCAGCTGGCCAGTCCCACTCTGGGCTTCTGCCATCCACAGTCGCTGGGCCCCGGGGACGCCGGCGAACGACCAGGAACTACGGACTGGGATAAAGTAAGAACGCACTGACACCAGGGGTCACCCTCCAAGGACTCCAGGCTTTCGCAAGGGTCATCTCCTATGGGTCTAGACACCCCAGCCCCTGAAGTCTTGGGAAAGGGAGCCTAGGGCTGCGGGGAGCACAGGGCAACTCCCGGAGTGGAAGCCTGATGGTATCTCAGTACTGCCGCCCTGCTCCCCACTTCTCGGTTTCCATTTCCCTTCCTCACGGCCCAGCTCCCACTCCTCGATCCCGGAAGTCCCAGCGTGGGGCAGCCGTGCTCACCTCCCTCCCGCCTGCCAGGCTGGGCCCTGAAAGGCGGGAGATGACAGGGCAGGGGAGGGAGGGGCAGCCTTGTGCCCGCCACTCCCCCCACACCCTGGCGGGAGGGGGAGGGGGAGGGGGAGGGGGGGGGGGACGTCAGGTCCGCGGGGACCCAGGGAGCACGTGGGGAGCCTGGACCAATGGAAAGACAGACAGACGGGAATGGGAGGAGAGACGGAGGGAGAGCAGACCCAAGGATTGGGAGGCTGGAAGGCGCCGGAAAGGGGAAACCTGGGTCCTGCGCCAGCTAGGCGGAGGGCCCCTCGCTGCAACCCACTGGGGCTGGTCCCAAGGGGAAGGAGTGACCAGAATCCCCTTTGGCCCCTGAGTGAACTTCACCCTTCACCCTTCCCGTACAAGGTAGGGGTCTGGCTCGAACTGCACTGGCCAGGGAATTCCACAGAGGGTGTGGACCCAAGGTCCTTAACAATGGACTTGCTGGGACCCCCTTAAGCTATGTGTGGAAGCCGGCTAAGCCTGTATCCACTATGTCCCGGCCACGCAGCTGGGAAAGCAGCAAACCACCCAGCACGGGGAGTTAGCAAGGCCAGACTCCCCAGGACCAATGATCTTGGAATCGCCCAGGTCAAAGGGCTGGACCCAGCCCGGTAACCCGGGAAAAATCTAAAGCAAAGGTCGGGCCGAGGATGGGTGGGGCTTTGAAGTGGGCGGGGCAGCCCCGCCTGAGGCGTGGCCCGCGGGGCTGGACCCCATCCGTCTTACGTAGCCTGGGCGGAGGCGGTGGGCTCCTGGTCCAGCGAGGGGCCTTCGGCGGACGAGGTGGCCGTGGCAGCGGGGGGGCGGGTACCTGGCGGGGTGGGGAAGCCACGGGGGGGAAGGTGCTACTTCTGGGAAAGAGCGGGGACAGCAGCAGTGCCAGCTCAGGGCTGGCCAGGCAGGGAAGGTCCCCCCTAGCCGGAGGCGAATAGGCCCCCACCGGGGACAGGCGGACGGGCAGCAGCTGCTCCTCCGGGGTACTCGGTGCCCCCAGGAGCCGCAGCCCAGCGCCTGGCCAGCTGGCCAGAGGCGCCAGGAGCAGAGACCCAGCTGCGGCCGCGCTCCCACCCTGCAACAGGGGGCGCCCGTCAGCCGAGAACCGAAAAACCAGGGGCCGAGGGAGCAGGAGGGGACCGGCTGCAGGCGGGATTGGCGGGGCAGATGCGGAGGGGAAGGAGGCCAGCGGGATGGGCAGCCAGGCAAGGAGGGGCGGGAGAAAGAGGGAGCAAAGAGTTAGTCCCGTAACCCAAGGACCCACCCAGTTTCCCTTTCCCGGAGCGCTCCCGGTAGCAGGGGACGGGAAGGATGGGTGGGATGGGTCACACAGAATGGAGGGGAGACAGGGGGTCGGGTCGGAAGCTTTGGAGGTGTGGGGAGGCCGAAGGCCAGCCCTCCTCTTGCCACCTCCTATGGCCACCTACCTTCAGTGCCAGCCTGAGGACCTGGCTGCTCCGGCTCCTTTGAAGCTGGGGCCTCCTCACCAACAGCTGGGCTGCCCGCCCTGCCCTCCTCGGGCTGCCCCTCTGCTATAGGCTGCAGCCCAGGTCGGTTCTTCTTCCTCCGGGGAGGGACGGGTGGCGGTGGGGGCCGAGGTGGGACCAATGCCCAGCCAGCTGGGGGGTCTCGGGGCGGGACTGGCGGGGGCGGAGCCCGGCTTCGGGACCGGAGTTCCTTGAAGGTGGTGACTTCCCGGGGAGGCGCCTGGGAGCTGCCGAGCGACCCTGTGGGGGGCAGCTCGGTGTCCGGAGAGAAGACGATGAGCCAGTCACTGCGGTCTTTCTTGGCCTGCGGCACGAGGGGCAGCCCTGGGCCCCGCTTGCGCTTCTGGGCCAGCTCGTGGAAGGACGTGATTGTCCGGTGGGGCACCGGCTCCTCGCTGACGTCACTTCTCCATCCTCCATCAATTTTCCCTGCATCAGTTTTCGAACCAGAATCAGTTATTCCTGTATTGGTTTTCCAACTGGAGTCGAATTTTCCAGGTTCAGTTTTCCAACATTCAATGGTATTCCCATTGACTTTCCAACCGGAGTTATTGTTCTCAGTGATTTTCCAGCTAGCATCAGTTGTCTCTTTGTCAATTTTCCAAATGGGGTTGATTTTCCAACTGGGTTCGGTTTTCCCAGCATCGATTTTCTCATCAACCTCTGGGAGGTCAGAGGTAGGGAGGTCCTGCTCCTCGGCCTCCTCCTCTTCCTCTAGCCCTGGGGAAGGGAGGTCCTGGCCAGTGGTCAGGGCATTACAATTGGAGTCCAGGCCTGGACCGGATGGAGAGGAAGCTTCAGAGCAGGAATCCGGAGAGCAACAAAAGCTGTCTGGGGAGCAGGTGCCTGGGCCTGCAGAAGCCAGGGGGGAGCCTTGCTCCAGGGGAACGATGCTGGGCTGAGGGTGGACATCCTCGTTGCCAGGGAGGTCCCTGGAGTAGACTGAGATGGGGGACTCATCGGGGCTGAGATCTGAGCAGGAACTGAGAGAGGAGGAACAGCCGGGGTCTGAGGGAGAGGCAGCCCCCTCCTCCTCCTGTGCTAGGTCCTGCCGGTTTTCTAGGCCTGGCGCATGCTCCTGGCAACATCGGCAGGGCACGGCTGGGCTGTTGGAGTTGGCGTCCACCAAGGTCCCACTGCAGGGGCCCCGGCTCTCCTTGCCCCCAGTGTCCCCTGGGGGCGGGGATGTGCTCAAGGGCCCCTCCCGGAGCTCCGGACGGCGGGACAAATGCAAGCCTAGAGAGACATGCTGGAGGTGGATGTGGTTGAGGTTGCAGAGTAAAGCCCTCTGAGGGGACAGCATGGTGCCGGCGGCGACAGGATGGCCTCTAGGGAATGAGGAGGATCAGGCCTCTCACATCCACTTGCCTGGCAACCGCAGATGCAGCCCTAGAAGAGAAGGACAGTGAAACCCAGCCAGCGAGGGTGCGGGCCGCGGGAAGAACACCAAGGTGACTTAGGTGCTGGGGCAGGCGTGGAAGGGCGCCTTGGGCAATATTTAAATGAGATGCAAATAGACATCGAATGGCTATTAGTTTCCGCTGCAGTGTTTGCAGGTGGAGTCGAATGTAAACCCCCCCCTCCCCGAGAACGGGGCGGGGAGGGTCAGAGAATGCGGCTGCGCCCTCGATCTCCTTGGAGGTGCGGAGGCTTGTAAAAGGATGGGGCCCAAAAGGGACCCTGGGTCCTCTCTGCTGCAATCTGCCTGCCCCTCACTCCCAGGGGAAGGGGTCGAGAGGCCCCGCCCAGATGATCTGAAATGGGGTGGGGGGAGGTGCGTCCGGCTGGTTGAAGCAGGAAAGGGGCAGGCGTGGGGGAAAAGGACCGAGCTGCAGGAGCATCCGTCAGCCTGTCAACTCCACCGGGCAGGCCGGCCGGCACGGACCTCGGCTCCGGGCTCCGGGCTCCGGGCTCCAGCCTACAGCCGCGGTGCACCTTCACCCTGCTGCGAACACCAGCATGTCTGTCCCATTCTCTCTGCACTTGTCTGTATGGTGCAGCTCCAACCCACCCCTTCTCTATTCATTTTTTACTGCTCCCCTCTCCTGCCCCACCCCGCGAGCCCCAATCCATCCATCCATCCACACCCGCAGGCCAAGCCATCCTCACCAGGGTCTTCCTGCAGCCGCTCCGGCGTCTGGAGCCGCGTCGGGCTCCGCGGCTGCGGTCCCCGCCCAGCCCGCACAGACTGGAGGGGAGGGGCGCTGGGACAACCCGCCAGCGCTGCGCAGCCGCGCCCCTTCACGCATGGGCGTGGCGAGTCTCAGACCCAGCCCCCAGCGCTTGACGCTTTTGCCTGTGTCACCCACCCAGGCCCAGCTCAATGGCTTTTGATGCATCCTAAGGTCCCACTGCAGGGACCTTTTAGTCCCAAGGGGGTCCTGAAACCAAAGCCTCAGGTTCCGGCTTCCATGCAACTGGCCCCCACCCTGCCCATTCTGGACAAAGCTGCGCCCCTGGCTGACACAAGCAGAAACGGAAGAACCACAGGTTAGACATTAATTTATTGAGAAGCCTCCCTTCCCCACCTTCACAGACTTTAGGTCACTTTTTCCGCTTGTAGATCTTTTGTGCTAACCCCAGGAAAATGGCTGGGGGCAGGGGCGCAGCATACTGCTCGATGAGACCCATAATGTGGCTGTAACTGTCTTCCTCGTATTGCATGTACACAGCCGACAGATTCATCTCCTCGTAGAGCGCCTTCACCCGGGCCACCTTCTCAGCCTCCTTCTGCCCATAGTTCTCCTGAAGGGTCGGGGGTAGGAAAACGGGCTTATTAGCCTTCCCCCAGCACCTCTAGGTCCCCTCCACTCCCCCCATCCAGGTATTCCAGAACCTCTCCAATGCCATTCATTCATTCATTCCATTCCTGCCTCCAGTTTCAAGGGTCTCTGAGTAGCTAAGATCTCGAACTCCCCACTCCCCCCCACCCCACCCCACCCCCGCCATACCAAATGCTCAGTCAGTGGGGTTCAGGCCTCAGCTTCCTCTACCCCAGGGTTTCTCAACCCTTGGCCCACTTGAAATTTCTGGCAGATAGCTCTTTGTGGGAAGCTACTGTATGTGTGGTATTTGGCAGCATCTCTGGCTTCTACCCACCAGGGATCCCAGTGGCATAGGCACACACACACACACCAAGTTATGATGACAAAAAAAAGTCTCCTGACACTGTCAAATGCCAGGGTGGGTGGGTGGCAAATCACCCCCACTGAAAAACCACTGCTCTTTCCCCTACTCCACAGCTTGGGGGTCCACAGCACACCCTAGGGCACCTGCAGGATTTGGCGCTGCTCTGGAGAGGCCCGCTGCAGACACTGAACCACCAGCCAGCTGCACTTGTTGTCCTGGATGTCTGTGCCGATCTTACCCGTCACGCTGGGGTCCCCAAAGAGATCAAGGTAATCATCCTGGGCAGAGGGGGTGCAGAAAAGGAGGAATGAAGAGGCTGTAAGGCAGGGAAAGAGCAAAGCTGGAGCCTGTTTCCTGCCAGTGCCCCATGCCTTCCTACCTGAATCTGAAAGAACTCTCCCATCTCCAGCAGGATCTTCTTGGCATTGGCATGCTCCTTCTCCCCATTAATGCCCGCCTACAGTGAAAAGGGGGTTAACAAATCATACATCAGAGGTGCCTGCATCTTCCTGGCTGCTTCCTCCCACGAAGAGGGTCTTGCCCCAGTACAGCCCCCCAAGTCTTCTCTCCTTTCAGACATCCTTGGCTTCCCTGATAAAGGAAGTCCTGGCTGACGGTTCACCTTCTATCCCACTGATTTTAGCTATGGGTCTTCTTGCAAGTCACAGCAGAGGTGAGTCCATTTTGGAGGCCCTCAGACTCTTCTCTCACAAGGCTCAGTCCCTGGGTCGCTCTGATCCTGCTTCCTAATCTTTTTACCATTTCCAAATTCTTTCACTATGGAAAGGAAACTTGGAGAAGGTCAGCATAGATAGTTAATCCCACTGATTGCCTTTGAATCTAGTCTTCTCCCTCAGCCTGAATTATCTCCTCCCCACTCCTACTACTGAACACAGATGGAGAATTCATTGTTCCCCCTAGATGGGCTGTCCACTTTCATGTAAACCACTTGGTTCTTTTTATAATTAGTCCCACGGGTGGAGATTTTATCCTTATCTTATAGCTGAGGAAACAGACTCAGCAAGATTAAGTAACTTGCTCATGATCAGTCAGCCATTCACAGTGGGGGCATGTCTGCTCCGTGGCCTCCTTAATGAAAGGCCCATATGAGCAGGGCAGCAAGGGATGAAGAGGCTCACTCACCATATACATGGCAGCAGCTACAGGAAGGTAAAAGGAGTAGAAAGCTGTCTTGTACTTGACAATAGACTTATACCTGAGTGCAGGGAGAAGAGAAACTCCTTAGAAGGGTTATGCACCCCCCCAGCCCTCCCTCTCACTGTCCAGATATGGTTCCCATGGTCCTTCACCTCTTTTCTGTGAATCTGCCAAGATCCACGTTGTGCTGGGGGGCTGTGATGAGGTCCAAGGTCTGCCCGATCTCAGTTTGATAAGAACTCTAAGGAGCAGGAAGATGGCCTGTGAACTGGGCTTTCTCCAGGGCGGGAGAACTCTGAAATCTTGGGCCCTATATCCCATAGCAGTTGATAATTGGGTGGTCAGAAAGACAGGAGGAAGAGAGAGCTCCCAAACTCAAGGCCCACATAGTCACACACATGCCCTTTACCACTCCTTTCAATCACACAGACACAGGGAAGCTGCCCCACCACCTGCCCCAACCCCCTCCCTCAATTACTTCCCCTTCCAGGCAAACCTGGGTATCAGCCTAAAACAAGAAAGTCCCATAGAAGACAGTGAGCATGGCATATCTGGACAAGAATGTCCCATAGAGGCCAAGGCCACGTGGGAGCCCTAGTCTGCAGCGCACCTGCAGGAAGAGCTCGATCAGGTCCAGGTAATAGGGCTGCTCCCGACAGTACAGCTTCAACAGGCGGTAGATGGATGATTCCAGAAGGAAAGCATCATTGATGGCATCCAAACCTATGCCTGGCTGTCAGGGACACAGAAAAACAAGCAATCAACTTCTGGCCTAGACTCATACCAAGACCCTGTAACACCTCCTCCATAGGCTCCATGTGACCCTTTCCCAGTAGTCTGTTGCCATGCCCACCGCTACCTTCCCACCTACTCACCTTCTGATACCAGCAGGTCTGCCCCCGCCGGGTGACGGATGAGTCCATAATGTCATCTGACACCAGGAAGAAGGCTTGGAGCTAGGAGGATGGAAAGTGGAATGAGTTCCAGGGCTCCTTATGATTGTTCCTTCTACCAGCAACAGAGATGCTGCTTTTAAGAATCACTGAACAGGGAAGGTAGGTCAGGATGAGGCCAAGGACTGTTTTTTTTTGGCCACATTGTGTGGCATGTGGGATCCTAGTTCCCCGACCAGGGATTGAACCCATGCCCCCTGCATTGAGAGCATGAAATCTCAACCACTGCACTGCCAGGGAAGTTCACTGAGGACTTTTAATCTAGGCTGTAAGACTTTGGAAAATTGTATGACTTCTTTGGCTCAGGCTTCCCAACTATAAAAAGGGACAAAAAACTCCCTTGTTTTCAGAGTAAGAGACATAACAGATCTCCAGACAATCCCTGGTATCAGGGAGGTGATGAAATATCTTCATATACTGTACTCCTCCCTGGCCAAAAGCTTCGGGGAGGGTTCCAAGCAAGATTTCTTTATGCAGTGTGACTTTACACAACTTCAGGAACAAGAAAGACCAGTTCCTGCATTCTCTCCGGACACTGCTTACCCACTCCAGCAAACAGGAACAAAACCCCACCTCAGGAAGCTTATTTTGGAGCCCAGGTCTAATAGGGTGGAACTGAAGTCTGACTCCTGGCAACTTTCACCCATGGCTCTTAAACATCTTCAAAGGGCTTCCTCTTCTGAGTGCCAGCTTACTGCAAAGTACCAGACTATGCTGGCTCCCTGCAGGACTGTGAACTACCTTGAGGCAGGGACAAGGTATTTGACTGCATGGCATTTGCAAAGCCCAGCACAGTGCTGGTCCATAAATGTTGTCTAAGAAATACATGCGAGAGTGAACCACCGTAACTTCTCCCAGGGATACTTCTAGCAGCCAGGCTACACATTCTGGCTCCCTCAAACAGCTTGTGAAGACATGGTTTGTTGTTGTTGTTTTTTTCTTTTTGGCTGCACCACATGGCTTGTGGGATCTTAGTTCCTCGAACAGGGACTGAATCGGGGCCCTACTTCAGTAGTGAAAGTGCTTCACCCTAACCACTGAACCACGGATAGGAATTCCTTGAAGACACGGTTTATAAGCCTTCACCCCACCCTGATCCCTGTGTGCGTCCCAGTGGATCTGCATGGCCCAGAGGAAGTGCCCACCACTACCCACCAGCTCAGCTGTGTACAGTGCAGACAGGGCTGTTGTCGTTCCAGGCCAAGTCCCCGGGGAAGGAGGCCTCCATCTGCACCTTTCCCTCTGACCTCGCCCTGGAGTGGGGCCTAGGCTCTCCACAGCGGGGCACAGACTTTATTTCCAATGTGTCCATGTGGAGTGGCATTGTCCCTGAAGCCACGGCCCCACTGCCTCCCCTGAGTGGCTACAAGGGCCAGCTGGTTTCAACCAGCACCACTCAACCAAGATGGTCTCTGAAGGGCATTCATTCCTTGGCCTCGCTCAATCTCCTCTGCCCCTCAATTGCACTTTCTATTTATTAGGAAAACATTAAGTCTACAGGGATTTTACCACAGTACTGGGTTGGGTTTTTTTAGTAATCTCCCCAGGTATGCGTTACAGTGGGAAGTAAGGAGAAACACACCACATTACCCATTCTGCATCCTTACCAAAATGTCTACCCTGCCTATTTCCTCTAGATACTAATCAGACTGGGCTGTGAGCCACTCTATCAAATAATTGGCCTAGACTTTAAAAAAGTCCATTATGATGGAGGAAGTTTCTAAAGACTGAAGAAAAACTAACAAATGCAATGCATCACTTCTGCTTGGATCCTAGATGTTTAAAAATAAAAAAACACCTTATAGTAGACAATTGGGGAAGAAATATGAATATTTAAATATGGAATATATGTTCGATAATATTATAATACCAATGTTAACTATCATGATTGTTGCTCTGATTTGAATGCTTCCCCCCAAAATTCCTATGTTGAAATCCTAACCTTCAAAGATAATGGTATTAGAAGGTGGACCCTTTGGGAGGTGCTCAGATCATGAGGGTGGAAGCCTCATGCAAGGGATTAGTGCCCTTATAAAGGAGACCTCCAAGAGCTCCCTTGCCCCTTCCACTTGAGGACATAGCAAGAAGATGCTGGCTATGAATCAGGAAGAGAAGTCTGACTCCTGGTAAGACCCAGTCATGTGGGTGCCTTAATCTTGGACATCCCAACCTTCAGAGCTGTAAGAGATAAATTTCTGTTGTTTATAAGTTACCCAGTCACTGGTATTTTGTTGTTCAGTCGCTAGGTCGTGTCCGACTCTTTGCAGCCCCATGGATTGCAGCACGCCAGGCTTCCTTGTCCCTCACTACCTCTCACAGTTTGCCCAAGTTCATGTCCATTCAATCGGTGACGTTATCCAACCACCTTATTTTGTTATAGCAGCCCAAACAGACTACGACAGATGTGAAAATGGTATTGTGGTTATATAGTCATATGTCCTTGTTTTTAGGAGGTAAATGCTGAAATAGAAAAGTAAGAGGCTGAAGGAGATGTGGTAGAAGTGGAAGGAAGATAAAAGCAGAGATTATAACAAAAATCATCCAAAACAATGGTGGACTGCTCAAATGGGATCTTAGGGGAAATGGTCACAGTACAGCTGCATTTAAGGAAAACATGGGAATTCCCTGGAAGTCCAGTAACCACTGAGTCCAGGACTCAGCATTTTCACTGCCAGGACCAAGGGTCATCCCTCGTCAGGAAACTAAGATCCCACAGGAAGCACGGTTTGGTCAAAACAAACCAACCCAACCCCACAGTGCAGCTAAGGTTAGTAACAACTGATTTTACCAGGTGAACTGCTGGGCCCCCCACAGCTCTGCCCTTATCCTCCTGCCCTTCACTCCTTGCCTGCTGTCTGTGGCTGTGGGCTCCTCAGCACCACCGATCCCTAGAAGGGCACCTCTGTCACCGGGGCCCCATCCTCAGTGAGGCCATCATCCTTTTACCCCCTTGGAGGCAAATCCCTACTGTATAGCCCCATCTCCCTTACAAGCTCTAGGTTGGAAATTCCACCACCTGCAGGACAGACAGCTCCACATGATCTGCTCACACCAAGAGCAGCATGGCCAGTGCTGAGCTCATCACACCCTCCCGCAGGCCAGTCTCTCCTCTCCGCAGGCCAGGATCACCCATCATTCACCTAGCCCACAGCATCTTCCCTCCTGGGCTCATCTCCCCACTCCTCAGGGCCTAGCACTCCCCAACTCCAGAACCTAGTCCCCCGGGAAGCCTAAAATGGAGACATTAGGCCAGGTCAGCAAACCATATACCTTCAAGAGCCAACTGAGTTTGGAGACAGGAAGACTAGAGCAAAACAGAGACAGACCCACCCAAGAGAGTCCATCTCCAGTCTTGGGGAAGCGGCTTCAATTCAACTTCGGCCAACTGTTGCTATATGGGACTCTGGATGCATATCCAGCAATTTCTCATGTGATACAAGACATCTGGGGTTTCATGTGAAATCTCTTCTTTTGTTAGATTTAGGGAACTTAATTTTAAAATATTTTCAAAAACTACCAATAGGCTTCCAGTTTTCAATCTCTGCCATAGAATAATCTTCTAGAAGAACTATCTCACTTTCGTGGCTGTCCTCTGCTCAGAAGAGCAAGCTGACAACTTCATGGCCAGTTCCAAGGTGCAGGCCCACCACTAGAGTACAGGTCAAACCTGTACCTACTGGTAAAAGAGCCTCCCCACATTTGTTAACCCTTATTCACTAAGTTTGGTCCCAGCATACCAGGGACACAGAAACAGTGGAGAAGCCGAGTTTCAGGCCCATCCCTCCTGTCCCACCCCATCCCACCCAGGGCACCCCCACTCTAGTAAACCTCGTCTTTGCCTGCTGTTCCCCATCCTTCTCACCAGTTCCACACACCAGCCCACCGTCAGGGCCCGCTGGAGACTATCAGCATCTTGTTTCCTGGGCTCCACAAGCTCCCGGAATGTTACCACCACCGTCAAACCCCGATTGTACTTGCCTCCAATGGCATTGTACTCCAGGACCTGGGGAAAGAGCAGAGGGGCAAGGTATCAGGAGCAGCTATTCTGAGATTTCTCCTTGTTTTCGCCCACTGGCGACCAGGGAACCTAACTTTATCGTCCTCAATCCCAACCCCTCCTCCAGGCAGCCTCTGAACTACTACTCTCTCGGCTTCTTCCAAGTTATGGAGCACAGCTGGAAATTCCCCAGTCCCCAGGCTCTCTCCGCATTGTCTTCTTCAGAACACTGAAAGGCTCCATACTGGAGATTAAAATCTGCTCCCAAAGCCAGACAGGGCTTGAACCCGGGGAAAACGCTTGTGCATACCAAGGGAATGGCTAGCTCAGGTCTCTCCCATCCCCAGTTCTCCTAACTTCCTCTTCACAGCCCATTCCTCCTTTCTCAGCCACCTCCTCTGAGGCCCCCTCCACAGTTCAGCCTATCTGCAAATAAAAAGCCTCTCACTTAACTAAGACAAGCCCCCTCCTCCCCAAGTTAACCAAAGGACAGCTTGGAGGGGACTCAGGTTGTGGGGACCATCCGCTACTCCTTCAATGGCATCACCTCCTGCTGGGGCTTCTCATTTTGCCTTCTGCTGCCCTGTTGTCAACCAGATGGAATTCATTGGGAAGAGACTTCCCTTTTTAATCTCCATCCCAGTACAGACTTCCTTTTCCTTAGTTTCCCTCAGACAAATGAAACAGCATTTACAAAAAGAATTACTAGATACTCCAAAAGAATAAGGCAACTTAGGTTATCTCAACA
Organism: Cervus elaphus; assembly: GCF_910594005.1. Taxonomy (NCBI): domain Eukaryota; kingdom Metazoa; phylum Chordata; class Mammalia; order Artiodactyla; family Cervidae; genus Cervus; species Cervus elaphus. Next base: position 38,461,742 of record NC_057834.1, read on the forward strand.
AACAGTTCCTGCCTAAGAGGAGGGGTTTCTGATGGAACACTAGCTTCACTCAGCCCCACCTCAAGACTGCCTCCTCCCCTCCTACCAGGTCCCTGACAGGGTGGCCCCTTAGGATTTCTGGACACCTAATTCCCTGTCTCAACAAAATCAAAGACTTACCCGGTTCAAGGCCTTCACCCCCAGGGCCCTCCACACCTATGCAAAGCAGTATGTCTGGCCTACCAGAACCACATAGCTGGATTGATTGGACCTGCCTGGGCTCCGCCCCCTCCAGAATGGACCCAGAGTCTCTCAGATAAAAGTCTGTTCCCACATCTGTCAAAAGTCACTCCAGAGCCAGAAAGAGACCCCACACATGCACAGAGATTGCAAAGGTTCACCCTCTCAAGTTGTAAATTCCTCACCTCCTTGAGTCGGGTAATGGCATCTCCTGTCTCTGGGTGCCCAATGTCCTCCTCAGTCAGCACCTTGACAATCTGGGAGAAGTGCTGGATGAAATTCTGCCTTTCTTGGGCGTAAGCATCTAGTTTCTGGTCTCCATTCATTCTGAGGGAGGAGTAAAATGCTCTGACAAGAGGGAGGACAAGTCAGAAACCTAATCAGCTGCTCCCCTCCCCAAGGCCCCTCACCCCTGCCAAACTCACCGAGGCTCCTCTGTCCACGCTTGCCACCAGCAGCGGGCACTGTGCCAGGCCCCCAGGACTGGGCACCTGTGCCCCAGGATGGGTCGCCGCAGGGGACCCAGCAACCTGTCCTGGGGCACCCAGCAGGGGGCTGGCAGCAAGAAGACCCCCACAGATCTCAGCCAGCGGGACAGGGGTAGCATGGGGGGTGGCATAGGGAGGGGGCATTGAGCACTCCCTGCAGGGGCAAGCACCAGAGGCAGATGCCCGCTGTCAGCTCCCCAAGTCACCCTCCAACCTTTCACCTCTGTACCCAGAATGCCCCACTCTCTTCTGGGCTAAGCAGGAAGGCACTTACAGAAAGAAACACAGGGAATAAAAAGTACCGCTGGGTAACCGAGACTCAGCTGATCACACTTAAAATAAGAAGGCTAGAAAAAAAAAAAAAAATAAGAAGGCTAGGACTCAAAGCCACCTAACATTACCCGGTTGAGGAACCGTCAAGCCTCCACCAGGGAGCCTCTGGAATTGCTACACTCTTGCTTTCTTCCTCCAAATTCTGGAGCACAGACAAGAATCCAGAGTAAAGGACCTCAGGACCGGGGGCTGGGAGGATGTTTAAATCACCTTCTTTTATAGAGGCCAAACTGAGGCTCTAGGAGGTAGGAGGATACCCGGGGAGTGGCAGCGCCAAATCTAGAACCCAGGTCTCCCTCGGTAGGCAGGGAGAGGGGAGCGCAGGCTTTGAGATGTGAAAGCAGAACCCCTGGGTACTATGGACATGTAGTCTGGGGTTCTGGGACTGGACCCTCACAGAGCCAGGACTGCTGACAGCCTCGGAGCAAAACTGGGTGGGTGGGTAGGGTTCGCAGCGGAAGAGCAAAGCAGGGTGCAGTTATACTGGGATTCCAGGACAGCACATGGCAGAGTTCGGGAGTTTCTGCACATCCACGGTGTCAGCCAGTCGGTCCCACCAACTCCCCAAACGGGGGAACACCGACACAACAGACTTGACCTCCTGTGCCTTAAAGTTGCGCTACAGAGGTAAGACCGAGTTTCTACCCCTGCCTCCGGCCCCAGCCCTCGACCTCTCTCACCTGTTCCTGGATGCCGGTTGCAGATCCAGATGGTTGGAGGGATACTCCTAAAAGCTGGACCGCTCGGCGCTCGGGTCGCTGGATCTAGTAGTTCTCGACCTCCTTTCACTATAGGCAGCAATGCGTCACTAGACTACAATTCCCGAAATGCCACAGGAGGGGCAACGATTACGCGATCTAGCGCGGGCGGGCTGGGCGAAAATGAGCCACATTGATTGGCTACTTCTTCTCGTATGAGCATGAGGCCCTGTAACCAACAGCCAATGGAAGGGCTGCCCCCCCGGGACCTAAAGCTAAGAGGCTGGAGTGGGCGGAAGATGGGGTGAGGTTGTAGGGAGTCGTAGTGAAAGAGAGACTGGTTTGGAATCCTTTGAAATCAGGCTCTCAACAGTCGTTGTTTACTACTCAAATTGTCATTATTTTCCTGTGCAGTTGAGTCGCACTTTACTAAAACCCCAGGGGCACCAACATGGCTACTTAACTGGTTGTCTAACTTGGGCAAATCATATAACTTCTGAGCCTCAATAGACTTCTTTGAAACTATCTTCCCTTATTTGTTAAATTAGGATAACACCGTGGTATAAAGTATATGAAGTGCTTTAAGTGCTCAACAAAGCGAAGACTCAAGCAGAAATCAGAACCGTTATCCCTACACACACGTACACACACACAGTTTACCCACCCACCATGGGTAACACACACACACACACAGTTTACCCACCCACCATGGGTAACACACACACACATACACACCCCATACACACACACACACTCCTTACCCACCCACCATGGGTAATACACACACACCCCATATACATACACCCTGTACACACACACTCCTTACACACACATACCCTTTACACACACACACCTTTTACCAGCCACCATGGGTAACACACACACATACACAGAGTTGACCCACCATGGGTAACACACACACCCCGTATACACACACCCCTTAAACACACACAGACTTTACACATACACACACACCCGTTACCCACCCACCATGGGTAATTATATAAAAACTGAAACCATAAAATAGAAGATAGCATAAGGGTAAGCCTTCATATTTGGATTTGGCAGTAGATTCCTAAATGTGACACCAAAAGCATATGCAATGACAACAACAACAAAAAGGCAAATCAGACTTCATCAAAGTTAAGAATGTTTGTATATCAAAGAGCACTATCATGACAGGAAAAAAACACTACAAAACGGAAGAAAATATTTGCAAATCATATACTGCATAAGGATTCGACATTCCAGGGTATATAAAGAATTTCTAAGATTCCACAAAAAAAACACAACCAACCCAATTAGAAAATGGGCGAAGGACTTAAGTAGACATTTCTCCAAAGAAAATGCACAAATAGCCAATAAGCACTTGAAAAGAGTCTCAATACCATTAGTCATTGCTGCTGCTAAGTCACTTCAGTCGTGTCCGACTCTGTGCTACCCCATAGATGGCAGCCCACCAGGCTCCCCTGTCCCTGGGATTCTCCAGGCAAGAACACTGGAGTGGGTTGCCATTTCCTTCTCCAGCGCGTGAAAGTGAAGTCGCTCAGTCATGTCCGACTCTTAGCGACCTCATGGACTGCAGCCTACCAGGCTCCTCCATCCATGGGATATTCCAGGCAAGAGTACTGGAGTGGGGTGCCATTGCCTTCTCTGACCATTGGTCATTAGGTAAATGCAAATCAAAACCATAATGTGATGCTACTTTACACATTAAACTAGCTATAGAAAAAAAAAAAAAACCTGAAAATAACAAACATCAGTGAGGACAGAGAAATTTGAATCCCCATAAATTGCTAGTGGGAATGTAAGGTGGTACAGTTGCTAACAAAAGCAGTTTGATGGTTCCTCAAAATGTTAAACAGAGAATTACCATATGACCCAGAAATGCCCCTCCTAGGTATATACCCAAAAGAAAATAGAGATACAAACAAACTTGTATGCTTGTGTTCACTGCAGCATTATTCATAACAGCCAAAAGGTGGAAGCAACCCAAGGGTCCATCAACAGATGAGTGGATAAACAAAATGTGGTACACATTGATACATAAATGGATTATTATTGAGCCTTAAAAAGGGAGGAAATTTTGACACATGATACCACATGGATGAATCTTGAAGGCATTGTGCTAAGTGAAACAAGTCAGACACAAAGGAAAAAATACTGTATGATTTCCCTTACTTGTACTTGTGATTCCACTAGAGTAATCAAATTCATAGAGACAGGAAGTAGAATGGTGGCTACCAGAAACCGGGGAGAGGGAAAAATAGGAAATTATTATTTACCAGGTACAGCATTTCATCCTGTTGAGATTTTACAAGTTCTTGAAATGGGTAGTGATGATTGTTGCACAACAATGTGAATATACTTAATGCCACTTAACTGTACACTTAAAAATGGTTTAAAATGATAAATTTTATGTTAAGCATATTTTATGACAATAAAACTTATTGTACCTACCTGGAGTAGGACTAGGGAGCAGTCTAGGAAAACATCATTACATAGTAAACTACAACCCCAGTAAAGAGGGTGTGACATTGCTAACTTTCGGCAGGGTTGGGTTGCTAGGCCAGCCTGCCTTCACCTTGAGACAGGACTCTGTAAGGAAAAAAGCAGAACCTCAAGAGAAATTAGAGATCAGGTCAACAGAACCTCAGGTGCTAGGAAGTTCCTCAGAGAAAGACACAAAGCTTTGGCCTTTGGCCAAAGGAAAGTCTTATTTCACTTTCCTCATCCTATACCATGATGTTCCCCACACCCAAATCATCCCACCCTTCCCCTCTCAGCCCCACGCAGCTGGCCAGGCATACCTATATCATTGTAGGTCCACATGAAATAAGGTCATTGAGGAGAAATTCCCTAGAGTGCACTTTGTAGCAGGTGGAGCTCCTAGAAGGCCAGGAGGAAGATGGCTAGAAAGTTGAGATCAATGCTAAGGGGGAGGGGATTGGGAAGGGATGGGGTGCGGGGTTAGCAGATGTAAGGTATTATATATAGAATAGATAAACAACAAGGCCCTACATATGGCACAGAGAACTATATTCAGTATTATATGATGAACCATAATGGAAAAGAATATTTTTAAAAGGTGTATTTTATATATATTATATATATCATATATAAATGTAAAAGTGAATCATTTTGTTGTACAGCAGAAATTATCACATTGTAAATCAACTATAATTCAAAAAAAGAACGGGAAAAAAAGAGAATGGAGACCAAAAACAAAACAATACAAAATATGGACTTCCTAGGCAATCCAGTGGCTAAGACTCCACGCTTCCACTGTAGGGGGCAGGGGCCCGACCCCTGGTCTGGCCTGGGAGGATTCCACATACTGAAGGGCAACTAAGCCCATGTGCCACAACTACTGAGCCCACACTCTGGAGCCCATGCCTTGGAGCAAGGGAAGCCATTGCAATGAGCAGCCCCCACTCGCTGCAACTAGAGAAAGCCCATGTGCAGCAACAAAGATTGAGTGCAGCCAAAGATAAAAACAATTAATATTAAATTTTTAAAAACTAAAAAAAAAAAGAATCCAGAAAGTGGAGACAAGGGCCCAGGGTAAGACAGTCCCTGATAGGCAGCCTGGCTCTTTGAGATGTGCAAAGCCTTCTTCCCTTTTTTCTTCTCTACACAAACACTTTATTTATGGAATAGCTATTAAGTCACTGGAGTTTGAAATCTGCACTTCCACGTATATTTTATCTCACTGAACCCTCCCCTGTAAGATTTCCCCCTTGATGTGAGGACTTCAGTCAAAGCTTTCCAGCCCAAGAGTGACAGAGCCACATCCAGAATGTGCTTCATCTACCTTTAAGTCTGCACATCTCAACACAGACACCTCTGAGGAGCCTGTGGATCCTTCCCAGAGCCATGTCTTCCTTCTGTCACCACCTCCTGTCAAGGCCCTGGGTCGCTGCTCTCCTGCTCTGCTCCTTGCCTGGTGGGGTGAGGAGGGGGAAGCATTAACAAAGGATACAGCAGTCCAGGAAGCAAGGAATAACTTCGGGAAGAAGTAGGAGGCTCACTGGGCCCTGTGGAGGCTGGATCAAGGACCCTTCAAGAAGGGGCACAGCCTGCTAAACGATGTGCTGAAGGAGGAGTGAGAACTCCTGGAGAAAGTCCCATTGAATTCCCACCTGGCTTGTCTTCTGTGGTCTGATGGGAGTCAGGTATCAGGGACCAGCTAACTCACCCCGAGAGAGAAGAGCATTGAAACAGACCAGGGGACTTCCTTGGTGGTCCAATGGTTAAGAATCCACCTGCCAATGCAGGGGATACAAGTTCAATCTCTGGTCCAGGAAGATCCCACATGCCTTGGGGTTGCCCACACTCCACCACAAGAGAAGGCACAGCAATGAGAAGCCTGCACAAGGAAGACTAGCCCCCTTCTCACCCCAACTAGAGAAAACCCACGTGCAGCAATGAAGACCCAGTGCAGCCAAAAATAAATAAATGTTATTTTTTAAAAAGAAAGAAATAGGCCAGGAAGGGAAGCCAATTCCAGGCTCATCTTCCCTGTTCTTGCCAGCTAAAGTGGAACTCCCGGAGTCTAAGTGCCGCCCGGGTGCAAGCCGTGATTCTACCCGAACTAGCTGAGTGAACTTCAACAAGCCCTGTGACATCTCTGAGCGGGCTCCAAACTGCTAATTGAGGATATCAGTGTCATTCATGTCATCTGTTTTTGTTATTAATGACTCAGAGGATAAATGTGTGTCTTATCTAATTAGCTTATAGAGCAGAGTTGAGAATCAAGAGTGGAAAGTAAGGAAAAGCTCTTTATAAGCATTCAAGTCCATTTAAGTCCAAGGAACAGTCAAGTACAAATTGGCACTTGCCAAGAGCATTTGCCAGTGACTGAACAACAATAAAGGCATTTGCCGTCTGCCTTTGAGGAGACTGAACTCTGTGCTGCTGCAGGTGCCAACCTTCAACATCCCCTGAGGGGGATTCAGTGTGGAGACTGAGGTATCTGTACTCCAGGGAAACATGTGAAACAGGTCTTGAGATTATCCCAATCCTTGCATCTCCTTATATGTAGAAAAGCACTAAATCCCTTCATGGTGGCACCAGCTCTTCGTGACTAGCTGAAAGCCTTTTATAAAAAAAAAAGTGCTTGATTGCACTGAACTCCCGCTTCACCAAAATCTTATATATTGACCCTCCCCCACCTGCCTCTTTGGAGCAGTCTCTCAGAGCTATCAGAGATGCTGTCTCCTGGGCTGCAGTCCCCCCAAATGAAACTTACCTCGCAACTCTCACGTTGTTCATCTTTTTTAGCTTACAGAATTATTAATTCGCTCTCATTGCAAACTCCAGGTTCAGGAAAGAGGGGATGAGACCTGGGATTGAAGGAAACAAGATTGATGGGAGAGGCCATGTCTCCCAGAACTAAAGCCTCTAATTTCCCTATATCCAGTCTAGGACCTCCCAGAGTGATCTTCCTAACAGAACCCTGGGGAAATCAGGAAGAGAGCCCCTAGCCTCTCTGTTGTTCACTCGCTCAGTCGTGTCCGACTCTTTGAGACCCCATGGACTGCAGCACACCAGACTTTCCTGTCCTTCACCATCTCCCAGAGTTTGCTCAAACTCATGTCCATTGAGTCAGTGATGCTATCCAACCATCTCATTCTCTGTTGTCCCCTTCTCCTCCTGCCTTCAATCTTTCCCAGCAGTAAGGTCTCTTCCAATGAATCAGCTCTTCACAGCAGCTGACCAAAGTATTGGAGCTTCAGCATCAGTCCTTCCAATGAATATTCATGATTGATTTCCTTTAAAATTGACTGGTTTGATCTCCTTAATATCCAAGGGACTCTCAAGAGTCTTCTCCAGCACCACAGTTTAAAGGCATCAATTCTTTGGCACTTAGCCTTTTTTATTGTCCATCTGTACATGACTACTGGAAAAACTAATAGCTTTGAATATACAGACCTTTGTAGGTAATGTTTCTACAAGAATTTCTAGAACTAACATCAAAAAAAAAATGTCCTTTTCATCATAGGAGACTGGAATGCAGAAATAGGAAGTAAAAAGATAATTGGAGTAACAGGCAAGTTTGGCCATGGAGTACAAAATGAAGCAGGACAAAGGCTAACAGAGTTTTGCCAAGAGAATGTGCTGGTCATAGCAAACACCCTCTTCCAACAACACAAGAGATGACTCTACAGAAGGACATCACCAGATGGACAATACCGAAATCAGATTGATCATATTCTTTGTAGCTGAAGATGGAGAAGCTCTATACAGTCAACAAAAACAAGACCAGGATCTGACTGTGGCTCAGATCAGTTCAGTTCAGTTCAGTCGCTCAGTCGTGTCCGACTCTTGCCACCCCATGAACCTCAGCACACCAGGCCTCCCTGTCCATCACCAACTCCCGGAGTTAACTCAAACCCATGTCCGTCGAGTTGGTGATGCCATCCAACCATCTCATCCTCTGTCGTTCCCTTCTCCTCCTGCCCTCAATCTTTCCCAGCATCAGCGTCTTTTCCAATGAGTCAGCTCTCCACATCAGGTGGCCAAAGTATTGGAGTTCCAGCATCAACATCAGTCCTACCAATGAACACCCAGGTCTGATCTCCTTTAGGATGGACTAGTTGGATCTCCTTGCAGTCCAAGGGACTCTCAAGAGTCTTCTCCAACACCACAGTTCAAAAGCATCAATTCTTCAGCGTTCAGCTTTCTTTATGGTCCAACTCTCACATCCATATATGACCACTGGAAAAACCATAGCCTTGACTAGATGGACCTTTGTTGACAAAGTAATGTCTCTGTTTTTTAATATGCTGTCTAGGTTGGTCATAACTGTCCTTTCAAGGAGTAAGTGTCTTTTAATTTCATGGCTGCAATCACCATCTGCAGTGATTTTGAAGTCCAGAAAAATAAAGTCAGCCACTGTTTTCACTGTTTTCCCATCTATTTGCCATGAAGTGATGGGACCGGATGCCATGATCCTAGTTTTCTGAATGTTGAGCCTTAAGCCAACTTTTTCACTCTCCTCTTTCACTTTCATCAAGAGGCTCTTTAGTTCTTCCTCACTTTCTGCCATAAGGGTGGTGTCACCTGCATATCTGAGGTTATTGGTATTTCACCCAGAAATCTTGATTCCAGCTTGTGCTTCCTCCAGCCCAGCGTTTCTCATGATGTACTCTGCATATAAGTTAAATAAGCAGGGTGACAATATACAGCCTTGACGTACTCCTTTTCCTATTTGGAACCAGTCTGTTGTTCCATGTCCAGTTCTAACTATTGCTTCCTGACCTGCATACAGGTTTCTCAAGAGGCAGGTTAGGTGGTCTGGTATTCCCATCTCTTTCAGAATTTTCCAGAGTTTATTGAGATCCACACAATCAAAGGCTTTGGCAGCAGAAATAGATGTTTTTCTGGAATTCTCTTGCTTTTTTTATGATCCAGCAGATGTTGACAATTCGATCTCTGGTTCCTCTGCCTTTTCTAAAACCAGCTTGAACATCTGGAAGTTCACGGTTCACGTATTGTTGAAGCCTGGCTTGGAGAATTTTAAGCATTACTTTACTAGCGTGTGAGATGAGTGCAATTGTGTGGTAGTTTGAGCATTCTTTGGCATTGCCTTTCTTTGGGATTGGAATTAGAACTGACCTTTTCCAGTCCTGTGGCCACTGCTGAGTTTTCTAAATTTGCTGGCATATTGAGTGCAGCACTTTCACAGCATCATCTTTCAGGATTTGAAATAGCTCAACTGGAATTCCATCACCTCCACTAGCTTTGTTTGTAGAGATGCTTCGTAAGGCCCACTTGACTTCACACTCCAGGATGTCTGGCTCTAGGTGAGTGATCGCACTATCGTGATTATCTGGGTGGTGAAGATCTTTTTCGTACAGTTCATCTGTGTGTTCTTGCCACTTCTTCTTAATATCTTCTGCTTCTGTTAGGTCCCTACCATTTCTGTCCTTTATTGAGCCCATCTTTGCATGAAATGTTCCCTTGGTATCTCTAATTTTCTTGAAGAGATCTCTAGTCTTTCCCATTCTATTGTTTTCCTCTATTTCTTTGCATTGATCACTGAGGAAGGCTTTCTTATCTCTCCTTGCTATTCTTTGGAACTCTGCATTCAAATGGGTATATCTTTCCTTTTCTCCTTTGCTTTTCGCTTCCCTTCTTTTCACAGCTATTTGTAAGGCCTCCTCAGACAGATATTTTGCTTTTTTTGCATTTCTTTTTCTTGGGGATGGTCTTGATTCCTGTCTCCTATACAATGTCATGAACCTCCATCCATAGTTCATCAGGCACTCTGTCTATCAGATCTAGTCCCTTAATCTACTTCTCACTTCATGAACTCCTTATTGCAAAATTCAGACTTAAATTGAAGAACGTAGGGAAAACCACTAGGCCATTCAGGTAGGACCTAAATCAAATCCCTTATGACTATACAGTGGAAGTGACAAATAGATTCAAGGCATTAGATCTGATAGACAGAGTGCCTGAAAAACTATGGACAGAAGTTTGTAACATTGTACAGGAGGCAGTGATCAAAACCATCTCTAAGAAAAAGAAATGCAAAAATACAAAATGGCTGTCTGAAGAGGCCTCACAAATAGCTGAGAAAAGAAGAGAAGCAAAAGGCAAAGGAGAAAAGAAAAGATATACCCATCTGAATGCAGAGTTTCAAAGAATAGCAGGGAAGGATAAGAAAGTCTATTTACGTGAATATTGCCAAGAAATAGAGGACAATAATAGAATGGGCTCTCCTAGGCCCAGCCTAACCCCCGCTGGGAAACACTTAGCAGGTCGAAGGCCAAGGTCTCCTAAATGGCACTAGGACCCTAGGAAAAGAGAAAGTGTCAGAGCCACCCCTGCCCCAGTCATCAGGAAGTCTCAAGTACTCAGATAGAACACAGCTTTGCAGTCAGCCAGCCCTGGGTTCAAACCCTGCTTTCAATCTTCACTAGTTGTATGATTTAGGATTTATTATCTAAATTCTGTGAAGGTTATTTTTCTCCTCCTTCAATTGGAGGTAATATGTATCTCACAGTTTGGCAGCAGCCCTTCTTCCTCATGTGGCTGAGAGCAAATGCTCCAGCTTTCAGCTGCATTATGCCTGGGGTGAGCTCGGGGACCACAAGAAGACAGAGATAGCTAACTCAGTAAGGGGAGGTCTCCTAAAGGACTTAGATCTGTTTTTTGTAACAAGAGACCACAGACTTGAGTTGGTCAAAAATTTGGACACTAGGACAGTACTGGCATAGCTGTTATATGGAGTTGGCCAAAAAGTTCACTCAGGTTTTTCTTCTTTTTAAAAAGTTTATTTTTACTTATTTATTTGCTGCATCAGGTCTTATGCATCATACAAGACCTTTCATGGTGGTGCACAGACTCTCTAGTGTGGCACGCTCTCTAGTATGGCACGCTCTCTAGTGTGGCACGCTCTCTAGTCTGGCATGCTCTCTAGTGTGGCACGCTGTCTAGTGTGGCATGCTCTCTAGTGTGGCACGCTCTCTAGTCTGGCACGCTCTCTAGTGTGGCACGCTCTCTAGTCTTGCATGCTCTCTAGTGTGGCACGCTCTCTAGTCTGGCATGCTCTCTAGTGTGGCACGCTGTCTAGTGTGGCATGCTCTCTAGTCTGGCACATTCTCTAGTGTGGCACGCTCTCTAGTCTGGCACGCTCTCTAGTGTGGCACGCTCTCTAGTCTGGCACGCTCTCTAGTGTGGCACGCTCTCTAGTCTGGCATGCTCTCTAGTGTGGCACGCTCTCTAGTGTGGCACGCTGTCTAGTGTGGTACATTCTCTAGTGTGGCACGCTCTCTAGTCTGGAACATTCTCTAGTCTGGCACACAGGCTCTAGAGCGCCCAGGCCCAGCAGTCACAGTGTGCAGGCTTAGTTTCTCTGTGGCAGTAGAATCTTAGGTCCCCAACCAGGGATAGAACCTGCGTCCTCTGCATTGCAAGGCAGATTCCTAACCACTGGACCACCTGGGAAGTACCCTCATTTGGGTTTTTCTTTAACAGCTTGTGGAAAAACCTGAACAAATTTTTGACCAACTCAAGTTTGTGGTCTCTTGTTACAAAAAACAAATCTAAGTCCTCTAGGAGACCTTCCCTAACTGGGTTAGCTATCTCTGTCTTCTTATGGTCCTGGAGCTCACCCCAGGCATAACTCCGATCACTGAATACAGTCAGCACCTGAATTCTTGTCTGTCTCCTCCACTGCGTGTAACTTCTGCAGGACAGGCACACTTCTTTGTTGTTGTCACCAGAACACAACACAGGATCTGCCCCAACAATAAACTTACATGGAATTTATTCTGATTTTTTTTTATAACATACACTAACAAGTTTGAGAAATACTGTATTCTAATAAACCCTCAGGTAACTGTCACTCAGATTTCACAATTGCCAACATTCTGTTCATCTGATTTTATTAAGCTACTTCCCTCTTCTTCTCCCTCTACAAACCACCTTTCTTTACTGGAATATTTTTAATCAAATCCCCAATATTAATATTATACCAACAAACTTTTCCAGATGTATTTCTAATACATAAGGAATTTTTTAACACAACACACAAAATTAATGGTAATTCTTTAATATTGCCTAGTGCCCAATCCATGTTCAGATTTCCTGAATTGTCTCCAAGGTATCTTTTGCAATTGGTTTGATCGAATCAGAATCCAAATCAGGTATACCCATTGCATTTGGTTGGTATGTGTATAAAGTCATTTTTAAATAAACACTTCCTCCTTCACCCCCTTATCCATGCTATCTAATTGTTGATGAAATCAGGTCATTTGCTTGTAGAATTGCCTATATCTGGATTTGGCTGATGGCATCCTCAAGTCTTTGTTTAATTCTTGCCTCTATTTCCTATAAATTAGTTAGGTTGGAGGCTTCATTAGACTCAGAATTCTTCTGAGGCATATACTCATTCCTGTTCTATTCTATCTCGAGGCACACAGGTCTTTTGCCCCACTTTTATTAGTGCCAAACCTAATGGTTTCAGTAGCTCTTGATGTGTGTTTTAAATTTAACTGAATGGAAGTAGGAGACAAGAAAGCCTATCTAATGATGTTGGAGAGCTGGTGAAATCTAGATGGTTGAATAGGAATTTGATTTAGCAGAGAAGATAGGGCAGGTATAGGGAAACATGTGTGCAAAGGCAAGACCCTGAGAGGAAGTGCAAGGATTCTGGCATGGGCGGAGGAGGGGAACTGGTTAGAAGTGATCGGGGTCCAGACAGTAAAGGCTTTTACATGCCCTGAGGAATCAATGATGTCCTTGATCAGAGCAGGCAGATCAGACCTGATTTTTACACAACTTTGGCTGCAGTAGGAGGCTCCCATGCAGATGGGGACCTACCAGTGATGAGACTCCAGGCAGGAAAAATCTGGGCAATTAATGAGCAGAAGCAGGCCACAGTCCCTGGGAGTAAGGGTGCATTTGGAAAATGTTTGGAATTGAGAGATTTTGTTGGCTGATGTTAGTTGTGGGTGGTGAGAGTCCCCCAGTTTCACTAAGATGCAGAGAGAGAGCTGAGGGGGCAGTGTAGGATGGGGTGAGGGTAAGGGGTATAAAAGAGGTTGCTTAGCGGCAGCAGAAGGTGCAGGGTGGAGAGGGTCTGACCAGTCGAGTGTGGCCTCTTCCATGGTGGTAAGAGGTGAACTGTTGGAGGTGAGGGTCTGCAGCCCAGGAGAGCAGCTGGGGCTGGCTGGACCCTTCTGAGTCACACGGACAGCTGGGCCCCCTCATTCATCAAAGTTATTTACTGAGCACCTACCAGGCACTAGGAGTAAAGCAGAGGACAAAACAGACAAAATTCCTTTCTTCCTGGAACTCTCTAGGTGGGGTGAAGCGAAAGTCACACAGTCGTGTCTGACTCTGAGATCCCATGGACTATAGCCTGCCTGGATCCTCTGTCCATGGAATTTTCCAGGCAAGAGTACTGGAGTGGGTTGCCATGCCCCCCTCCAGTGGATCTTCCCGACGAAGGGATCGAACCTGGGTCTCCTGCATTGCAGGCAGATTTTTTACCAAATGAGCCACTAGGGAAGCCCCTAGGTGGGATGGGAACACAGTTAACGAGTGACATGTATAAAAGTTGAGGAGGGAAAGAGAGCAAAGCAGGAAAGGGAAGACTGCAGTGTTAAGTGAGTGATCAGAGAAGGCCTCACTGGTAAGGCGACACATGAAAAGAAATCAGAAAGAGGTAATAAGCAAGGTGGGCTTCCCGGGTGGTTAGTGGTAAAGAATCCACCTGCCAATGCAGGAGAAATAAGAGCTGCGGGTTCTATCCGTGGGTCGGGAAGATCTCCCGGAGGAGGACATGGCAACCCACTCCAGTATTATTGCCTGCCGAATACCATGGACAGAGGAGCCTGGCGGGCTACAGTCTGTGGGGTCACAAAGAGTCGGACACGACTGAGCGACTGAGCGCAAGAGGGGGACGGAGAGGCAGCAAGGCCTTGTGAGGACTTCGGCTTTTACTCCGAGCGTGGTGGGGCTCATCAGCGGTAAGCAGAGCGTTCTTTTCTCAGCCTCCACCTCCTCTTCCCCAAACCTCAAAGTACGGCTCTTCCACTCACCCATGCTCCCACCAGCGTAGACCCTCTGCCCCGCCGCAAACGCAACATGAGACCTAGGCCAAATAGGACAGGCCTTCACAAAAGGCTCCAGGAGGAGGAGGCAAAGACCTGGGCCCATACACCCATGTTCATAGCAGCATTATTCCCAATAGTCGAAAGACAGCAACAACCCAAGAGCACATCAACAGAGGAATGGATAAACAGTGTGATATATACATACGATGGAATATCATTCGGCCTTAAAAAGGAAGGGAAATCTGACGCATGAAACCATGTGGATGAATCTTGAAGGCGTTGTACTAAGCGAAGTAAGCCAGGCACAAAAGAAAAAATAATGTATGAGTCCACGTATAGGGGGTATCTAGAATAGTCAGTTCATACAACCGGAAAGTAGAATAGTTGTTGCCAGGAATTGGAAAGAGGGAAGAGCAGGGAGTTACTGTTTATTTGGTATAGTTTTTCTGTTTGAGTTGATGAAAAAGTTTGGGGAATAAAGGGTAGTGGCTGCCCAACATTGTGAATGTACTTAAAACCACTGAATTATATGTCTCAAAATGGTTAAAACAGTAAATTTTATCTTATGTATATTTTTCCACATCTTTTTTTCAAAAGAAAAAGGAGACCTGGGCCCAGATTGGCCTCTGCCTGTAACTCCTCTCTGGCTAGTATCCTCCCATGCAAATGAGGGGTTCCACAGATGGACTTCAGGGAATCCCTTACAAAAACTGTAAGCAAAATCGACGCCTCTCTTCAGATGCAAGAAGCCTAAGATCTACTTTAAGTGGGAAAAAAATAATGTTCAGAGTAGAATGGGTAGTATCATACTGCCACTTAAATAAAAAAAGGAACAACTAGGGACTTCTCTGGTGGTGCAGTGGATAAAAATCTGCCTGCCAGTGCAGGGAACATGGTTCAATCTACTGAGCCCATGCTGTAGTGTCCAAGAGCCCCAACTACTGAAGCATGTTGGCCTAGAGCTGTGCTCCTTAACAAGAGAAGCCACCTCAATGCATACTGGGAGAAGCCTGCATACTGGGAGAAGCCTGCATACTGGGAGAGGCCTGCACACTGGGAGAAGAGTAGCCCCTGCTCCCCACAACTGGAGAAAGACCCAGTGCAGCCAAAAATAATTGATAAAAAAATTAATAAATTAATTGATTTTTTAAAGGGGGAACAATTATATATTGTTTGTACCTCCATCCATCTATTTCTTGGAGAACACATCTATTTCTGGTAACCTGCTGGGGGGAACTCAGTGGCTGGACAAGGAGATGAAGGAAGAAACTCTTGACCTATACTCTCTATCTTTGAATTTTAACATTGTGTAAATATCTAAACAAATAAACCTAAACAGGACTTCCCTGGTAGCTCAGTGGTAAAGAATCCGCCTGCCAGTGCAGGAGACACAGGTTCGATCCCTGATCCGGGAAGATCCCATATGCTGCCCAGCAACTTAAGCCCGTGGGCCACAACTACTGAACCTGTGCTCTGGAACCAGGCAGCCACGGACTAGTGAGCCCACGCGCTGCAACTACGGAAGTCCGGGCGCCCAAGAGCCGGCGCTCCGCAACAAGAGAAAGCCACTGCAACCAGAAGCTTGCTCACCGCAAGGAGAGAAAACCCCGTGGGGAGCAACCAACACCCAGAACGGCCAAAAATAAATAAAACAAAAATAAACCTAAATACATTCTGGACGAATTCGATGGCACTTCCGGAAATAGAGGCAGGGCCCCACCCCCGATAGTCTGCTGACTACAGAGGCAGAGAAGTCATCACGTTTGCCCGAGAACAAGAGCAGTATCTCCGCGCTCTCTGTTCCGGCAGTGCTCACAGCAAGTCCCCGGACGTTATCGCGTGGAGAGCTCCGGAAGGTTTATTATCTCGGTTTGCAGATGACGAAACCGAGGCGGAGAGAGTCTCCGCCTCACCTTGGCCCCGGGTGGGGACCGGGGAGCGGGCCAGGGACCTCCTTCTCCCAGGGGCCCCAGCCTCGCCCTTGTGCCTGGCTGGCGGCTCTCGCGCGCCCCTCGCAGGCCTGCCGGGAGCCTTTTATCGGATGAGGTGGGCGGTGTTCTCTGGTTGGCAGAATAAAGGCACCTTGGGCTGGGGACAAAGTCTAGACACTCTGTGTGTGTGTGTAAGAAAAAGTGTGTGAGGTTCCAGTGTGTCTGAATCTTTGTGAGTGTGTGTGTGTGTAAGAAAAAGTGTGTGAGGTTCCAGTGTGTCTGAATCTTTGTGAGAGTATGTGTGTGTGTTTAAGAAAAAGTGTGTGAGGTTCCAGTGTGTCTGAATCTTTGTGAGTCTGCTGTATGCGTGTGCGCCGGCGGTGTGTTGACTCTGAGTTGGGGGTGTGTGTGCATGGGTGAAATGGGGGTGTTTGTGTACATGTGTCCAGCGCAGGGCAATCTCTGTCCTTGACAATACCACTCTGGTATCACCTCTGTGAAACCACCCTGACCTCCCTGGCCAGCATCACTCAGTCTCTCTCCTGGTGCCCTCCGTCCTGGACACAGCTCCATCACCCCGCCTGACACACATCCTTTATTAAACCTTACTGCTAACATCCCTGTCCCTCTCCTGTCTGGGCAGGGAGCCGAAGTCTGCACGGGACAGGGCACATGATGGCCCATCCATGCTTGTGTGCATGTTTGATGTCACATGAGAGGCCTGTGTATGTTGGAAGGTGTCAGGGGGTGGGGAAGGGTCCCATCTGACAAAGTTAAGTACACTCACTCTGTTTGGATGCTGGGGGGCCTATAGTCCTTCTCCCAGGTTTCTCACCCACAGGCCTCCTACTCAGAGCTGCCCAACCCCATGACAAAGGGCAGGCCATCTCTCATGTGGTTACTTATGGACCCAGGGTCAGCCAGACTGCTTTTCCTCTGTGGCCTGATTTTAGGGCAAGGCATCTGTCCGTCAGCTGGATAGGACAGGGGCTGCCTTGGGACACTAGACCCCACCTCCTGTTGGCCGCTTGGGACTTGGATCTCTGGGATTCTTGTCCTCCCAACTGGTCCTGGAGTCAGTTCGAAATTGCCAGATCAAACTTAATGTCTCTCTCCAACCCCCAAGCACAAGGCCTGAATTCTCAGTCCCTGAGGTCTATTATGTTACGTTCACTCTAGTAACAGCTGTTGTGCATTTTTATTTGTTCTGTCTTCTGTAGATAGAGCCTAGGTCTCCAGGATCATTCCCCCTGTTAAGGAGAAGTCCTTCCTCCTGTTTATCTTCTTTCTTTTCCAATCAAGGTCTGAAGCTTCTCCCCTTCTCTTCCAGAAACAGTGCTGAAAGGGAAGAAATAGAGCTTTTAAAAGGTTACACTACTCAGACTCCAGAACTATGCTCTCTGGAGTGGTTGGCCCAGCTCCACCAGTGGCAAGATTTTTAGCTCCAGGCAAGTGTGTCAGATCAAAGTCTTTCTCAAATTGGATAATTCAAGGACTGTTTCATAAAAGGATTATGTGCAAAGGTATTGGCAGAGTATTGGTGAACCACAAGGAATAGTGGGTGCATTACCCCCAAGCTAGTAGCAGTGGCTTAGTTACCGCCCTCAGGGGCCCAGGAGATGGAGGGAGCATGGTTCCTAGAATCTGGAGAGAGAGGGCCCCCCAGAAAGCAGACGGCAGGTGCTGTGATCTACAGCAACCCCACAGAGGGAGGGCAGGGACACACCCAGACTCACTCTCCTCTAACTCATCTCCTGTCAGTGCCATTCTCCAGCCAACCCCTACAGAAGTCACGGGACAAGGCCCTCAGCCTCCTGGCTGAAGAGCAGAGTGGAAAGGTTAAAGAAAGGATATGGAGTGGCAACAGAAGTAATCCAACACACCCTGCTAGCCTGAGTTCCCTCATCGGTAAAACAGGCTATTAGGGGAATTCCCTGGCAGTCCAGTGGTTAGGACTCTGATTTCACTGCTAGGGCCTGGGTTCAATCCCTGGTCACAGAAATAAGATCCCACAAGCCACACGTGCAGCCAAATTAACTTAAAATGAAACGAACCTTGCCTCTAGATTGTCATGATGATAAAAGGTGAGGATGTGTATGAGGCCTTGCATGTTGTACCAGCACATGCTGTGTGCTCAGTGAACAGATCCAATGGCCTGCCTGTTGATTTTAATGATGAACTGACATGGCAAACTTGTGTGCCTCCTAAGTCGATTCAGTCGTGTCCAACTCTGCGACCCTATGGACTGTAGTGGCCAGGCTCTTCTGTCCATGAGATTCTCCAGGCAAGAAGACTGAAATGCGTTGCCATGCCCTCTTCCAGGGGATCTTCCCGACCCAGGGATCGAACCCACGTCTCTTATGTTCCCTTCATTGGCAGGCGGGTTCCTATCTAAAACAGAGACCTTGAATGTTTTCCACTGCAAATCTCTCTTCCCTTCCTTACCTGAGTGCCATGCTTTTGGGTCTGGAAGCCTTGCTCTGCCTCTCCCCACATGGCACCATCATTCCATTCTGTCTGCTCTTCTCCAACATACATCTCAGATCTGGTTCCCACTCTCCATCTTCACTGCCACTTTGCTAGTCCTCCCACCTCGATTTCCCCTAAAACTCCTCACTGGTCCTCCTTCACCTACTGTCTGGTCTCTAAAGCGTCAGTAGACTGCCAGCCTCCTGGACGAGCCCACTGCCCTCCAAGGCCCTGCTTCTGTCTCCAGTTTCACAGGGACTATGCTCCTCTCCTCTCTCTGCAGCTTGCCCTCGCTAGCACCAGGCTTTTCCTTCCTCAGAGTCTTGGCATATGTTATTTCCAACCCCACAGAAAACTCCTTGTGCCAAATTGTCCCCACTGGTTCTTTCTCCTCCTCCAAATCTCAGCTTAAATATGATCACTGCAGGGACTTCCCTGGTGGTCCAGTGGTTAAGATTCCATGCTTCCAGTGCAGGGAGCCCAGGTTCGATCTCTGGTCAGGGAACTAGATCCTGCATGCTGCAACTAAGACCTGGCATGGCCAAATAAAGAAATGCCGTTAAAAATATATGATCACATCAAAGTGGCTTTCCCCAACCACCTCATCTAAAACACTTCCCCTTCTCCTCACAGGCTTCTCTGTTCCAGCACCATGATGCATTTCTTCACAGAATTTACAAAGTATGTAGTTATATATTTATTTGCTTAACACTTGTTTATAGTCTGTCTTATCACCATACTAAAAATTCGATAGAAGGGCACGGGCTCTATTTTGCTTACCACTGCATCCTCAGGACCTGGCATAGAGTAAGTGCTCAATAAATATTACAAATGGTCATTGAGCAGACAGGAGCCAATGTGACAATGACAATGATGCTATCAGAGCCCTTCTAGAGAATCTCACTGCTTGATCAAAATGTTCCTCATCCCCTTTCTTCAACCTCCAGTCCCTACCCTAGATCCCCTGCTTCCTAGATCCATCTAGAGCTAACTTCAGCAAAGTACAAAGGGACCATGGTGAAAGTGAAAGTTGCTCAGTTGTGTCTGACTCTCTGTGATCCCATGGACTACACAGTTCATGGAATTCTCCAGGCCAGAATACTGGAGTGAGTAGCCATTTCCTTCTCCAGGGGATCTTCCCAACCCAGGGATCGAACCCAGGTCTCCCGCATTGCAGGTGGATTCTTTACCAGCTGAGCTACCAGGGAAGCCCCTCAAAGGGACCATATTACTGGCAAAAAAAAAAAAATCTCTATTCAGGTTGATGACCAGACAGAATGGATGAATTAAAAATTTATCAGGAAAAATGGATGGGAGAAGGGCGGAATGCCAGAAGACAGGGGCAGAGAGCCAGCAGGTCCAGGGGAGGGACTCTGCATGGGGGTAGGGGTGCCCACTGGGTGTGCCCCTTTTCTTTTTTCTGGCTCCTTTTGATAAGACCAGCAGTTTTGTTATCCTCTCCCCATTCTCTCTCCACAGTCCAGGAGGCTGCAGCTCCGAATTTTGAAGCATGTCAGGGCAGGAGAACATGCCCCCCAACTGGCTCTGGTCATGGCTTTCTAAGTCCCAACGGGATTTATTGAAGTCCATCCTGACTGGGGTTCCAGGAGGTAAGAAGGGGCACCGGATGCCATTGAAGAGAAGGGGAGAAATGCTGCTGGCTAGGAGGTATTTGGGGAGGATCTGTGTTCAGAGTCTCCTCCATGTTAATTTATAGACCCTGGTCTGGGCCTCTTCTCCCAACCCCGATAGGCAGGGCAGAGGGGAGCTTGCAGCCTGGGAGCCAAGGGGCATTCTCATGACTGCTGGACTCTGGCCCCTGGTGCACAGGACTTCCAGTGAGAGGCGAGGCACTGGTGACACTTTAACCAGGATACAGAGCTGATTCCCCGCCCAGCCGGCCTCCTGCCTCCAACCATTAACAGTAGAGAGCAGATCCCCGGAGACAGACAGGTGTGCATGGAAGGTGTGGCTGGTACTGGGGGTCCTCTTCCTCTGAGCTGGGCTGGGGCAAGCTACAGAGACTTCAGGACCTGGAGTAGCACTGAAGGGGCTGAGGAAAC
This sequence comes from Cervus elaphus, assembly GCF_910594005.1. NCBI lineage: Eukaryota > Metazoa > Chordata > Mammalia > Artiodactyla > Cervidae > Cervus > Cervus elaphus. The sequence goes on from NC_057834.1 coordinate 38,482,515, forward strand.
TCAAAGGAGGGAGTGGGAGGCCAGTCAATTGTCAGGGGCTGGAGGGAAGAAGACAGGAACCTTAGGAAGGGGAACTGGGTGTTTCTCGGCCTGGAAATGAAGGGCCACTGTGGACTAGATATCAAGGGGAGCTGAGGCTGAGAGAAGTCAGCAGCTAAAGGGCAAGAAGTCTGAGGTTGTGAGGGACCAGATAGCTAGGTGATCAAGAATTTGAGCCTGGAGTTAGTCAGACCTAAATGGGAATCTTATCTCTGTTCATTAGAAGCTATACAACCTTGGGCAACTGATTTAACCTTTCTCAGCCTCTGTTTCCTTACCTAGAAGATGGGGATAATTACAGAGCATATAGCAGTACCTGCTTACTAGCATCCTGGTGGCTAAATAAGATAATGTATGCATTATGCCCAGCTCATAAGACTTAAGAAAAACTGGAGAACTGAGGGAAGGAATAGAAAGCGCACTGAGATGAAAGGATGGGGACCAGAGGCAGGTGCCCATGCAGCCCCTTTCTACTGCAGGACCAGCGGGGTACCTGCGGCGGGCTAGTGTAGCCCAGATGACCCAGGAGCTGGGCAATTCCTTCTTCCAGCGGCAGCAGCTGCCAGCCGCTATGGCAGACACCTTCTTGGAACATCTGTGCCTGCTGGACATCGACTCTGAGCCTGTGGTCCCTCGCAGTACCAGCATCATCGCCACCATCGGTGAGCACCCCCACCCCCCCGCAGCATCACACGGCCTTGTGTGTGTTTCTCAAGGTGCTGCCTCATCTTTTGTGTTCTTTGAGGCTTCTCCTTGTTTGACTGAGGGATAAATAAATAAATATATATTTTAAAAATTTATTTATTTACGGCTGCACGGGGTCATTGCTGCAAGAGGGCTTTCTCTGATTGCGGAGGGCAGGGGCTACTCTCCAGTTCTGGTGTGCAGGCTCCTCACTGCGGTGGCTTCTTCTGTAGAGCATGGGCTCTAGGACAAGTGGGCTCAGTCTCTGTGGCTTGGAGTCTCTAGAACAGGGCTCGGCAGTCATGCTGCATAGGCTGAGTTACCCTGAAACATGTGGGATCTTCCTGGATCAGGAGTCAAACCGGAGTCCCCTGCACTGCAAGGGAGATTCTTAACCACTGGACAACTTCAGAAGCCCAACAAATATTTGTTGAGTGCTTGGTAGATAAGCTTCAGGGTCCTGGGAGTAGGTCAGTGAAATGAAATAAACAGACAGGGACTTCTCTGATTAGGATTCCATGCTTCCACTGCAGAGGGCCCAGGTTCTGTCCCTAGCTGGGGAAGTAGATTTCACCTGCACAGCATAGCCAAATAAGTAAAAATAATTATTTTTTTAAAAAGAGACTCCCCTGGTGGTCCAGTGGCTAAGACTCCATGCTCCCAACACAGGAAGCCCAGGTTCAATCCCTGGTCAAGAAACTAGAACCCACATGCCACAACTAAGACCCAGCATAACCAAATAAATAAATATTAAAAAGAAAAAGCAGACAAAGATCCCTACTCTTGGGGAGCTGACAATCTAGCTGGGTGGGGCAATAGTAAATATAATAAGTTATTTAAAAAATAAGGAAAGTATTTAGTATATTGGAAACTGATAAGTACTATGGAAAAATTTTTTTTAAAAATCAAGCATGAGAATGGGCATTAAAATGCAAGGGCAGGAGAGAGGCTGTAGTCCTAATAGGGAGTCAGGGTAGCCATGGTTGAGAAAATTAGACCTGAGCGAAGACTTGAGGGGGATGAGAAAACGAGCCATGCAGATGTCTAAGGGAAAAGAGTTCTAGACAAAGGGAATAGTCAGTGCCAAGGCCCTAAGTCAAGGAGGCTGGAAACCATCAAGGGGAAGAGCAGCAAAAATGAAGAGATTGGAGGAAGGGGAAGATCATGGAGGGTTTAGTAGGCCATTTTTAGAATCTGAGTTGAGTTTCACTCCAAGTGCAGTGCGAAGCTGAAACCACTGTAGTTTTGAGCAGGAGTTACATGCTGTTACTTGGGTCTTAACAGAACTGCCCTGGCTGCTATATTGAAAGTAGACTGGGGTTGGGGGTGGGGGTGAGCGCAGAAGCTGCTCTGGCAGTATCTCTGGTTTTGACCAGGTGGTGGCTGTGGAGCTGCTGAAGGGACAATATTCTGAATGCATTTTGAAGGTTGAGCCAACAGGATATGATGGATTGGATATGGGTGGGGGTGGGGGTGAAAAAGGAGTCAAGGACTAGTCCCAGTGTTTTGGTGTGAGGAGCTAGAAGAACCCATTATCAACTGAGCAGGAGAGACTGTGGTGGAAAGGTTTAGAGGAGAGATCAGTTCAGTTTGGGGCTTGTTGAGTTTGATTACACATATTAGACACACAAGTGTGGTATAGAGTAGGCAATCAGATACACAACTCTGGTTTTGGGAGAGGGGTCTAAACTGGAGATGTAAATTTGGAAGTTGTTGACATACTGATGGTATGTAAAGCCATGAGACTAGTTGAGACTACCAAGGGAGTGAAAGTGAAATGAGAGAAGAGGAGTGGTCATCTAATGGGAGCTAAGGCTGAAAGGGAGCAGCCAGTAAGGTAGAACTAAACCAGGAGAGGCTGGTGTTCTGGAGGCCAAGCCAAGAATGTATGTCAAAGATGTGTGTCAAATACTGCTGACAGACCAGCCAAGATGAGGACTAACCACTAGATTTAGCAACAACACAGAGGTTGTTGACTAGAGATCTCTTCAAGAAAATTAGAGATACTAAGGGAACATTTCATGCAAAGATGGGCTCAATAAAGGACAGAAATGGTAGGGACCTAACAGAAGCAGAAGATATTAAGAAGAGGTGGCAAGAATTTTGTACAGAAGAACTGTACAAAAAAGATCTTCACGACCCAGATAATCACGATGATGTGATCACTCACCTAGAGCCAGACATCCTGGAATGTGAAATCAAGTGGGCCTTACGAAGCATCACTACGAACAAAGCTAGTGGAGGTGATGGAATTCCAGTTGACCTGTTTCAAATTCTGAAAGATGATGCTGTGAAAGTGCTGTACTCAATATGCCAACAAATTTGGGAAACTCAGCAGTGGCCACAGGACTGGAAAAGGTCAGTTTTAATTCCAATCCCAAAGAAAGGCAATGCCAAAGAATGCTCAAACTACCACACAATTGCACTCATCTCACACGCTAGTAAAGTAATGCTTAAAATTCTCCAAGCCAGGCTTTAGCAATACATGAACCGTGAACTTCCCGATGTTCAAGCTGGTTTTAGAAAAGGCAGAGGAGCCAGAGATCACATTGCCAACATCCGCTAGATCATCAAAAAAGCTAGAGAGTTCCAGAAAAACATCTATTTCTGCTTTATTGACTATGCCAAAGCCTTTGATTGTGTGGATCACAATAAACTGTGGAAAATTCTGAAAGAGATGGGAATACCAGACCACCTAACCTGCCTCTTGAGAAAGCTGTATGCAGGTCAGGAAGCAACAGTTAGAACTGGACATGGAACAACAGACTGGTTCCAAATAGGAAAAGGAGTACGTCAAGGCTGTATATTGTCACCCTGCTTATTTAACTTATATGCAGAGTACATCATGAGAAACGCTGGGCTGGAGGAAGCGCAAGCTGGAATCAAGATTTCTGGGTGAAATATCAATAACCTCAGATATGCAGATGACACCACCCTTATGGCAGAAAGTGAAGAAGAACTAAAGAGCCTCTTGATGAAAGTGAAAGAGGAGAGTGAAAAAGTTGGCTTAAGGCTCAACATTCAGAAAACTAGGATCATGGCATCCGGTTCCATCACTTCATGGCAAATAGACGGGGAAACAGTGGAAACAGTGGCTGACTTTATTTTTCTGGACTCCAAAATCACTGCAGATGGTGACTGCAGCCATGAAATTAAAAGACACTTACTCCTTGGTAGGAAAGTTATGACCAACCTAGACAGCATATTAAAAAGCAGAGACATTACTTTGTTAACAAAGGTCCATCTAGTCAAGGCTATGGTTTTTCCAGTGGTCATGTATGGATGTGAGAGTTGGATTATAAAGAAAGCTGAGCGCCGAAGAATTGATGCTTTTGAACTGTGGTGTTGGAGAAGACTCTTGAGAGTCCCTTGGACTGCAAGGAGATCCAACTAGTCCATCCTAAAGGAGATCAGTCCTGGAAGGACTGATGTTGATGCTGAAACTCCAATACTTTGGCCACCTGATGCGAAGAGCTGACTGCACAGAGGATGAGATGGTTGGATGGCATCACCGACTCGATGGACATGAGTTTGAGTCAACTCCGGGAGTTGGTGATGGACGGGGAGGCCTGGCGTGCTGTGGTTCATGGGGTGGCAAAGAGTCGGACATGACTGAGCGACAGAACTGAACTGAACTGACAGAGGTTTTTGGTGACCTTGACAAGAACAGATGTAATGGAGAGTGGTTACAAGGAGAATAGGGGGAGGGGATACAGAGATAACTCTTGCCATGAATTTTGCTGCGCTGGTGAGCAAAGGAATAGGGCTATGTAGCTAGAGGGGGAACTGAAATTAGGAGAATTTGTTGTTGTTGGATGAAATAACACCAGGCTTACATGCTGATGGGAGTGATCTAACAGAAAAGGGAAACACTGATGACATAGAGAACTGGGGGAACTGCTGAATCTGTTTTTGATCGGGTGAGAAGGAGACCCTGTACACAGTGGAAGAACTGGCTTTGGGAGGGACTGGAGAGGCTGGTCAGCTGGGTCTCAGTTACTCAGCTGTCCTACCAGCAGGGGAGCAATGGAACTCAACTCTCCTCAGTCCAACAGGAAGGAGGCTCCAAAGCTTGGCACCCGTCCCCTTCTCATTCACTGGGGTTTCCCCCACACTGCAGCACATAACATCAAGGACAGCACTGTCGCCTCAGGCCTGGCTGAGCCCACCCTTCCAGGGCCTTGCAGTGCAGGGAGGCGGGTCTTAGCTGAAGAGGTGAACGTGGTTTCCGATCTGTGTGCAGGGGTGGGGGCAAGGGACAAAGATCGGGTGACAGGACTTCTGCGGCCTGGGGCGGCCCCGAGGGTGATGATGGGTTCGGTCGTCACTCAGGTTTGGTGAGAAAGTTGTCTGAATCGGGTCTCTGGTTCCAGGGCCGGCATCTCGCTCCGTGGAGCGCCTCAAGGAGATGATCAGGGCCGGGATGAACATCGCGAGACTCAACTTCTCCCACGGCTCCCACGAGGTTCAGGGCGGGGCCACGGGGAGACGGGTGGGGCTAGAGGATGCCCCGAGGTCCCGGCCAGCTTCCCCTGAAATCCTCGCTTTGTTCTGGTCCCTAGTACCATGCTGAGTCCATCGCTAACGTCCGTGAGGCGGTGGAGAGCTTTGCAGATTCTCCGCTCAGCTACCGACCCGTGGCCATCGCTCTGGACACCAAGGGACCAGAGATACGCACTGGGATCCTGCAAGGGGTGAGAGAGGACCCGCGACCCGCCCAGTTTTGGGGCGGGCGAAGAGGGCGGTGCGGCGTGAAGGAAGTTGTCCGTAGGGCGGAGCATTGGGAGGGGCGGGCCCTGACCGCCGCAGGCCGAACTCAGCTTTCCTCTGGCCCCGCCCCTAGGGCCCGGCGTCAGAAGTGGAGATAGTGAAGGGCTCCCAGGTGCTGGTGACGGTGGATCCAGAGCTCCGGACGCGCGGGGACGCGAACACCGTGTGGGTGGACTACCCCAATATAGTCCGAGTCGTGCCGGTGGGGGGCCGCATCTACATTGACGACGGGCTCATCTCCCTAGTGGTCAAGGAAATCGGTGCGCACGAGCCTCCTGTCCTGGTCCTGCGCAGTGGGCCCCCTTCCTTTCGGTCCCGCCTTCGCCCTTCACTCCCACCAAACCTTCCCGAGCCCCTGGCATCCAGACTCCTGGGCTGCCCTGGGCTGGGGCTGGATTGGCGGGTTAGAAGTTTCTTCCACAGACGTCCACCCTGCGCTATTCGGTGCAGAGCCCAGGCTGAGCGTGAAGAAACAAATAAGACATCATTCCGTTTTCTTGCGGGTCCAAGCCCGGTGTCCCCACTGCTGTGACTATGCCCCCGGCCTCACCCCTAACCTAGGCGGACTCTTTCCATACCCGCAGGTCCAAAAGGGCTAAAGACCGAGGTGGAGAACGGCGGTGTCCTGGGCAGTCGGAAGGGCGTGAACTTGCCAGGCGCCAAGGTGGACCTGCCTGGGCTGTCCGAGCAAGATATCCAGGACCTGCGCTTCGGGGTGGAGCATGGCGTGGACATCGTCTTTGCCTCTTTTGTGCGGAAAGCCAGCGACGTGGCTGCCGTCCGGGATGCTCTGGGGCCGGAAGGACAGGGCATCAAGATCGTTAGCAAAATCGAGAACCACGAGGGCGTAAAGAAGTGAGACTTGGTCTTTGTTCCCATCAGGCCCTACGCATCCCCATCTTCCTCCTCTTTCCCTGCCTGCCTCTCTCTGGCTTCTCTTGGGTCTGTCCCAGCCCTGACTTCCCCAACCGCCCAGGTTCGATGAAATCCTGGAGGTGAGCGACGGCATTATGGTGGCACGGGGTGACCTGGGCATTGAGATCCCGGCCGAGAAGGTTTTCCTGGCTCAGAAGATGATGATCGGACGTTGCAACTTGGCGGGAAAGCCCGTTGTCTGTGCTACACAGGTCTGCCATGAGCCCTGGGGGCAGGGCCCTCTATGAGTCTGGGGACACCAAGGGTGAATACGCATACCTTAGGTCTCTAGCATGTTTTGCTGTCCAATGTTTGACCCTCAAACAACAAAGCTAGGAAGACCTACTGACCCCCGTTTTCAGATGAGGAAACAGAGCAGCCAGGATCACACAGTTTGTGAGTGTGACTCTGGTTTTCAGGGCCCTCAGAGTGTGGGTGTCAGAGATGTAGGCGGGGCAGGGTCCCCAGTCAGATATGACTCCTACAGCTCTGACCGCAAGATATCCCCAGATGCTGGAGAGCATGATCACTAAGCCCCGGCCAACTCGGGCAGAGACGAGTGATGTGGCCAACGCCGTGCTGGATGGGGCAGACTGCATCATGCTGTCGGGGGAGACTGCCAAAGGCAACTTTCCTGTGGAGGCTGTAAAGATGCAGCATGCGGTAGGAACTCAGAGTGCAAGGCAAATGGGCTGGAAAACCACCCCCCCTTCCAGATCCCAATACCCTTGCCCAGCCTGACTTCCTGGTGCCCACAGATTGCCCGGGAGGCAGAGGCTGCCGTGTACCACCGGCAGCTCTTTGAGGAGCTCCGCCGGGCGGCACCGCTGAGCCGGGATCCCACGGAGGTCACCGCTATTGGTGCTGTGGAGGCTGCCTTCAAGTGCTGTGCTGCTGCCATCATCGTGCTGACCACAAGTGGCCGGTGAGGAGAACACTGGGAACACGGCAGGACACAGCTTTGGGCCCAGGGCAGGCTGGGATGGGCCCCAAGCGTGGCTTTTGTCTCATCATCAGAGATCTTTCTGGGATAAGAAGAGAAGCAGCTATGGGAGCTGGAAGCCTAGAGAGACAGATCTTGGAGCACACCGGGAATTGTGCCTCTCTCCTCTAGGGTTTGGGAGGGCAAGGTGGCATCACTGGGTGCACTGACTTCCAGGCCATCTGGGCTCCCAGGGCTCAGAAACAGGTCCTCTGCATTGAGCCCACAAAGCTTTGCAATGCTGGGGTATTACAGAAGGCTCCAGAAGGTTTGAATTCAAATCTTTGCTCTGAAACTTAGCTATGACATCTTGGGTAGGTCACCCAGGTTCTATAATCCTCCTCCATTTGCTCATGGGCTTATGAGGATTAACAAGAAACATTTTTTAAGTTAAATACTATATAAAGATGCATTCCCAGAAGAGTTTCTGTTTTTCAAAGAGGTTTCTCCTTATTATCTCATTTGATTTTTTTTTTAGTCATCTCATAGTTTCCCCATGTGGTCAAAAAGGCAGGTATTCTCATATCCACTTTATGGGTGAGAAAACTAAAGCCCAGAAAAAATATGATGACTTACCTAGGGTCACACAGCTTATTGGTGGCACCTGGAACCTGGACCCAGCACTCTTCCAATATTCTGGGCTGACCTTGTCTGCCTCCTTCAGTTCAGCCCAGCTTCTGTCTCGGTACCGACCTCGGGCAGCGGTCATTGCCGTCACCCGCTCTGCTCAGGCCGCCCGCCAGGCCCACCTGTGCAGAGGAGTCTTCCCTGTGCTCTACTGTGAACCTCCAGAGAACATCTGGGCCGATGATGTGGACCGTCGGGTCCAATTTGGCATCGAAAGTGGTGAGCCCCCTAGCTTCCTCCCACCCTCCCCTGGATTTGTATCCTGAGTCCTCCAACCTCACTTCCTACACTCACCCAAAGGGTCTTGCCTCTCTCCTCTGGTCCCAGGTTTTCTCTGTGAGATTCACTAAGACTGAGATACTTGAGTCTTCAGGGGTGGGGGGAACATGCTGAGAGAGGGCAGAGGGAGCGAGGGCAGGGACCAGGGCCATCCCTAAGCAGTTGGCACAGCTGCTGCCTCCACCAGATGGCTAGAGCTGGGCATGACACAAGGAGCAAGAGATGAGAGGAGAAAGAGGGACCCAGGGTCCTGCAGCTGCAACTGAAATTGAATGGACAGTTGCTATGCTCATACCCCGGGCTTCCCTGGTAGCTCAGCTGGTAAAGAATGTGCCTGCAATGCAGGAGACCCTGGTTTGATTCCTGGGTGGGGAAGATCCCCTGAAGAAGAGATGGGCTACCCACCCCAGTATTCTTGGGCTTCCCTGGTGTCTCAGACAGTAAAGAATCTGCCTGCAGTGCGGGAGACGTGGATTTGATCTCTGGATTGGGAAAATCCCCTGGAGGAGGAAATGGCAACCCACTCCAGTATTCTTGCCTGGAGAATCCCCATGGACAGAGGAGCCTGGCAGGTTACAGTCCCTAGGGGTCTCAAAGAGTTGACATGACTGAGCGCCTAAGCACAGCACATGCTCATATCCACCTCTTTCTGTCTGCACAGCCAAGCAGGTGGACAGACTTGCTACTTAGCGACACGCCCATGCCACCCCATGGGCACAGCTGCAGCTCTCACCGCCTACAGTGATCACATTCCCTGTGGTGCCACCAGCGGGACACACCGTACAGTTTGCTTCAGGCCCCTCCTTCCTTACTGGGTGGCCTTGAGGAAGGCGGTGAAGGGTGGTGGCTGGTTCTCATTACAGGTCTGGCCCGGGTCCCTCAGTGGCTGATTATCGTCTTCTCTCCTTCCTCCCCTCCAGGAAAGCTCCGTGGCTTCCTCCATTCTGGGGACTTGGTGATCGTGGTGACAGGCTGGCGACCAGGCTCCGGCTATACCAACATCATGCGGGTGCTGAGTGTAACTTGAGGTGCCCCTCCTCCTCTGACTAAGCCAGCCCTGGACCCATCCCTCTCCACTCCCTCCTGCAGCCCCACATCCAAGTCTTCTCTACTCCCAGTCCTCCCTACCCCAGGCCACATCTGCCATCCAGCTCCTTTCCAGGGCACCCCCTCCCTTTCCCTATTTCACGCAGGCCTGGGTAGTATGTATCCAATTAAGCACCGGCCATCCAACAGCACCGATGGTACATTCCCTGCATCTAATGCTCTCAACTGCTCCCTAAGATGCTCTGAGCCTTTAATCCCAGCTCAAATGCTTAATTCTATTCCCCCAGGTTTCCCATAGCTGAGGGGGGAGGGGAGGGGAGCAGGGTAATCATGGCCACAGTCTCCATAAAATCTCCTCTTAAAAATCATCTCCCAAGGAGACTGTCACCTCTTTCTTCATTGTGACCGGAAGCTAGGGGAGATGGAAGCTGGGGAGCACTGGAGCCAGGCGGGCACACCTCATTAGTGTCTCACCCCACCTCGAGGCTTACAGGCCACTCCCCATTTGCTCTCACATCCATCTCATGCTTTACTGGGTCAGGTGTTGGGTCTCCTCCTGCGCCCTGAAATGCCCACTTTGTTCCCACACACAAACCAGGAGCCAAAACAAGTGTCTCTATTTTCTTTTTAAACCCAGATGTTTGGAAGCCATATAAAACTTCTCCCATACACGCAGAACCCCAGAACTCCCCGCCTAGGAGAAAAGGAGTGTTAGGGTCCTGGCCCTACATTCTTTGATGCTGGAGAGTAGCTGTGGGGACAGAGGGGTGGGCTACAGGATTCTCTTGTCCCTGAGAAGGCAGAGGTACTGGCTAGCCTGCCCTTCCCTAGGCTTGGATACCTCGGGCCCTCCCCTTGCTCCTGCACCAACAGCAACCTCAACAGGAAAGGAAAAGAACTAAAAATAAGAACAGTCCTTCTCCCCGTCTCAGGTGGCCCTTCCTGGTCCCACCTAGATAGGGAGGGTGTTCAAGTATTGCTGCTGATGGGAGTTGCACAGGACCACAAGAGCTGGAATGGAGGGCCCTGCCCGTTCCTTTTTCCCTCCTAGGAGGGGAGGGCAGGGATGGATAAAGGAATGGGTAAATAAAGTGAGTTGATAAAAAATAAAATTAGCAAATGAAGGAATAAACTATTAAATGAATAATTAAGGGAGGGAGGAAAGAAAAAAAATGCCATCTAGGGATTCAGCCACTTGCCCCTAGCTGGGGGGACCTAGCCTGGCACACTAAAGAAGGGGTGTCAGCAATCCCATAGCTTCAGGGGGCCGTCACCCGGACAAGGGCTCAGAAGGAGGAGGCTCCCAGTTTACAGAAAGGTAGTGCTACCACAGAGACAGAAAGCACAGGGAACTCGGCAGGAGATGGGTTCCCACTCGGGATATAGACGGGGAGGGTCCACGCATGGCAGTAGAGCTGGGTGCCCACGCCAGGGGCCTGAGACATTTGCTGACAGCCATGAGGGCCGGGTAGTTGGCAGTGCCCAGCTACGCTAGCCGGACAGGAAGATTAACCATGCCAGGCAGAACCTGAAAGGTCATGGACAGGAAAACAGAAACATCTAGTTACTTGGCAGTGATGGTGATGGCAGGTACTTGTGCTTAGTAAGATGGGCTCATGGGCTTGGGCCTGCACCTGGGAGGACCGTGGCTATGGGAATACCCTCCTCAGAGGACTTGGAGTCGCTTCTACTTGGCAGTGGAGACATACAGCGCCTGGCGTAGTGCCTTGAACATGGTAGGCGCTAAGAACCTTTGATGAATGGGTGAATGGATTAGGATGGGTGTTACGCTACAGGGTGCCTGAGCTGAGGACAGAGACCATCTTCTTGGTACTAAGGGGAGATAGTCCCATAGGGCAGTGTTTCAGGTCCCCTCGGTATCCCCAAGAGGTGTCTGCCCTCAGGCATATGCTACTGCACCCAAGAGCTTACCTAAAGGTTTCACATGTTGGCAGATAGCTGGGGGCCCCGGGGAGTAGCTGGCTCAGGCACTGGTGGCCTGGGGAGCTGGGCTGTCCCTGGAGGCTTGGTCAGGAGCCCTGAAGGGGGCAGGCGTTCACTTCCTGAGCCCTTACGCCCAGGAGAGCCATCACCTGCTGCCCTCTGAGGCAGAGAAGGTTGGGAGGCTGAGAGCGGGCGGCCCCGAGGTCCTAGTCGCCGTCCACCCCCTCCTGGGGGAGGCCCCAGCAGTGACACCTGTGAGCGCCCAGCCCGGGATAGGCTGGCATGGAGGGTTCGGGCAGGCGGGGCCGGCAGGCGGGAGGTGGATGCCCAAGGCCCCCGGGCTAGAGGCCCAGCTCGGACAGGCACCAGGGGGGACGCTGGGGAGCCTGCTCCTGCTGATCTTCGAGCACAGCGAGCAAGGAGGGTGACTGGAGAGTCGGGCGAGAGGGGAAGAGGGCCCCGCTGGTGCGTCAAGGCAATGGCCACATTGGAGGTCACGGCGGCTGCTTGCAGGGGTGCGTGCACTAGTGGCTCCCACAGCACCGGCTTTCCACTGAGCCGAGCTCCTGTGCTGGGCGCCAGGCCCTGAACACCCCGAGCCATATCCCTGTCGTGTTGTACCAAGTGCTGCTCCATGATGCCCCCACTGCTGCCCGGACTTGGCTCAGAGCGCTTCCGCTGCAGTATGGAATTCTTCTTGCCTAGAAATTACCCCAGGGGGAAGGAGTTAAGGATAGGGTAGGAATTCAAGATGAAGGTTGGATATCAAAAGTATGAGGGTAACAAGATGGAGTCAAGGGACACCAGCGGGGTGAAGGTAAGGGATGGGGATCAAGTGTGTGGAGATGGAGTTGGGAGATGAGGATTGGAGGAAGAGGGTTAGGGGATGAGAGTATGTATCAGAGATGGTGAGGATCAGGGACTGGTACTCAAGGAAGGAGGACTCAATGCTTGGGAACTTGGGGCGGTATCTCCAGGGTTCAGAGATGCTGAGTTATAGGGACAGTGAGCCAGTTGAAAGCCCCACTGGGAGGCATCTGCTGGGACTCGGGTCCCCTGGGGTGTGCTAAGGCACTGGAGCCTGGGCCCTGGGATCCTGGGGACTCTTTGCTGTGGACAAGGGTGAGGGCACGGCCTGGACCTCACCGATACGGCGCAGCCGATCCATGGCCACTGTCTCGAAGGCCCGGCGCATCATCGGGAACTCCTCCAGCACGGCGTTGAAGTGGTCCACGCTGAGTGAGTACAAGCGGCAGTAGGTGTCAGCGCGCACGCTGGCTGTGCGGCGGCCCCGAGTCAGCAGGCAGATCTCTGACCAAGTTGGGAGGAGGCCTTCAGGATCACTGCAGCACTCCCTCGCCCTGGGCCTGCAGCAGCTGACCCAGATTCCTCAGGCTCCTCCCTAGATGGGAGCAACTAATGACTACCCACCCACCCAGAGGCCCTGAGTGCTCCAAGCACTCTCGCTCTCCCGCATAATTGCTGTCCTTCTGCCTCTGTCCAAATTAAAGCTGATAAACAGGCAGGTCTTGCTGCAGTCCTAGTTATTCCACTTCACTTTAATTCCCACCCCAACTCCATGGCTTTAGCCCAAGACGTAGCCCTAGGGCAGTCCCTTTCTTCCCTCCCCTTCGAAAGAACACCAAGACAACCCAAAAGGAGAAAAGCAGTGCCAAAGGGCAAAGGGCAACACAGTGGGGATGTTGGAAGGTGGTGGGTGATTTGGGGACTGAGAGACTATGAGTCTCAAACCCTTTTGGGTGATTTGGGGATAAAACCTGTTTTGGCAGCAGCCAGGAGAACTGTGCGACTGCCACGGGCTGGGTCCCTGATTCTCCCACCAAGGCATTCCCCCAGGGAGCCACAAAGCTCCAGGCCCTGGGATAGCACTGCTTTATTCCCATCTTTCCCTCATCTTGTGGCATCCCTGGGTCTCACCAGCCAAGAGATTTTCAACCTGGCCGTGCCCTGGAATCTCTTAGGAAGCCTTTAAAATTACAGAACTCTAAACCCCAGACCCAGAGATTCTAACTGAATGGGCCTGGGGAGGGGCTGGAACTCTGTGGTGCTGGAGCACAGCCAGGTGAAGACCCAGACCCAGGGGAGCAGCTGCCCTCCTTTCTCTGCCCCAGACCCCCCACCCACCCACCCTGAGGCATGCTGACCCCCAAAGTAGGATCCGTCAGTGAGGCGGGTGTCCCGGGCGCCACGTGCCAGCACACTGAGCAGCCCATGCTGGATGAAGTACATCTTCCTGCCCACGGAGCCCTCACGCACCACGAGGTCCCCCGGCTGGAAGACCTCAAAGCGTAGCTTGGTGAGTACAGCTGTGACGAAGCTGGGGTCGGCATGGGCAAACAGCGGCATGTGGGCCACGAGGCCCCGGCAGGTGAAGTTAATGATCTCCTGGGCAGGGGAGGGGCCTGTCAGGCTGGCTGTGCCCCCTGCCCCGAGGTGCCCCCATCGAGCTCATCTGTCTCCAGAAGCCCCACCCCTGGGGTCATGATCTGCCAAAGGATGGGGATGCTTCAGTCGGCCTGGGACTATCTCTAAGCTCCTGCCCTCAGAGCTTTCCCATGAGCCCTTGCAGGACCATAACCCACCCCACCCCAACAAAGATTCCTGCAGCCCGTCCTCATGTATACTTCACCCCTCAAAGATCATTAAGGAAGACCTTAACTCCTAAAAGTGCTCCAAAGGCCTGAACTCCCATGGGGCCCTCTGCAGGCCCCACTTGCCGAAGGGGCCCCAGCTGACTAATAGTCCCCACCCTAGAGGTCATCCCAGAAGCCCAGGTCCCTGAAGAGCCTCCCTCCAGGGTCCCGCCCAGTCCCACCTCCCGAAGTGGCTCGCTCAGCTCTCCGAGGATGCTTTCCTCATCAAACATCTTGCCCTGGTAGCGGTGCTCATAGTACTCATGAATGCGCTGCCGTGTGTCAGCCGGCAACTTGTGGAAGGACATGTACTGCTCCACCTGCTTGTACTGGAGAGCCAGCCGATGGCCAGCAGGCAAGAAAACACAGAGACACATATGGAGCCAGAACAGTGTGTGTGTGGGGGGGGTTGTGGAGGAAGGTCATAGACGCAGGCCACACCCAGAGGGTAGAAACATGGAGACAAAAGGATATATGAATGAGGGTGGATACAGGGAGGACAACAGAGCATAGTCACAGGAAAGCCCAGACATGGAGGAGTCCAAGGACAGGTGCATTGGTACAAAGAAAAGGTACACACAGGGGACAAATGGATATGGGGCAAGGCAGGACACAGAGAACCAACAAGGACATGCATCAGAACGGGCTCCAAGTGGAGCCAGCCTCCAGCACCCCTCCCCTTCCTTTTCCTGCCCCTGCTGACCTTCTCCTGGTACTGACGCCGGGAGGAGTCCAGCGACTGGATGAGGGCGGTGGCATGACCGATGAACATGGCGTAGCACGTGGCACCCACGATCATGCTGAGCATGGTGAGCCAGACGTCGGGCATGCCTACAGGTGCCTGCTGCCCGTAGCCAATGCAGAGCATGTGGCTCATGGCCTTGAACAGGGCGTGGGAATACTGGCGGCCCCATGAGTGGTTCTGGGGGGCAGAGTGTATTGCAGAGCTGGGCACAGACCACTCAGAACCTCATTCTCCTCCCGCTCCCCACTTTCTCCTTCAGTCCTTCTGTCTGCCCCCTTCTACTTCAACCTGCCTGCCAAGGGAGGCACTTAGGTTTGGTTCTGGAGGGCCCTGTGGCAGAAGGGGCCTCTTTTATAGCATGGGAGCTGCAGCTTCTCCCTAGGTTTCCTTCCCCATATGCTCCCTCCAATACAGGTACTTCTTCCGGGCCTCTTTCCTCTCACCTCCCCACCTCCTCACTTCCGTCCTCTCATGGTCATCTCTCCACCGTCTCCCACTTGCCCCCTGTGTTTATCCCTCCTCCTCAGGGAGAAGAGACCTTGGAAGGCCTGGGAAAGGTGGAGCTGTGGGGAGTTCTCACCACCATGTGGTTGATGGAGACCCAGCAGTCAGGAGGGAAGTCTTGCAGCATGGGGACCAGGAACTGCAGACAGCCATCCCAGTGGCACAGCAGCAGCATCATCCCGATGAGGTTGAAAATGCGAACCACAGCACTGGCCAGGTCATAGGTCATGTGAAAGATCTGAGGAGTCCGAGGAGGGGCTGTTGTAGGCAGGAACCTCTCTCTGCCAGGACTTTTCCAGACCTGGCCTTGCAGATTCTCTCTTCAAATTTCTCTCTGGCCCTAGCCCCCGTGAAAGTTCAGACTGTGGCTATAAAACAGCATATATAGCTAAGACAAAGGAGGTTGTATTACTACTCTCATCTCATAGATAGGAAAACTGATGCAAATCATGTGCTCCAAATCACAGCAAGTGCCACGGCAGAAACTCAAAAAGGTCTACTGCACAAGCTGCCCAAGTATAGCCTGGGAAAGAGGAGAGAGGGCAATTCACAGTGTAACAGCCCCAGGGCGTATATAAGGATTAGTGCCAGAAGCTCTCTTCCCTTCCAATAATAATAATAGGTAATCTACTGAGAACTTACTGTGCCAGGCACTTACTACGTGCTTTACAGGTATTAACTTCTTTAACCCTTACAACCTTATCATATTAAGTATATTTAACATTTTCATTTTATAGACAAGGAAACCAGGTCTCATATAGTAAATAGTAAAATTGGGATCTGACCACAAGCAATGTGACTGCCGAGTTCACACTCTGAACCACTAAATTCTGCTGTTGTCCTGAAGCTGAAACTCCAGCCTTCCCCACGCTCTACAATTATTAGCTCCTCTTCTATACCTTCCTCCTGGAGTCTAACTAACCCTCCAGTGTTTGTCCAGCAACTATGCTCCATTCTCCTGCATCACCATTCTCGCATCCTGCAAATCCCATCCCCGAACACTCATTCTGTCCCTGTTTCTCCCCCACCAAACTGGAGACACCCCTCCCTCGGAAGCCCCACTCATCTGCCCCACCCCAGAAAGTTTCCAGAAGCCCCACTCATATTGCTGTCTGGAGAAGTCTGCAAGCCCCCCCTGCCCACCTCCCCACCCCACCTCCTCCCACTGGTGTATGTAGCGGATGAGGCGGGAGAGGCGGAGCAGCCGCAGCAGGCTGAGGATCTTGGTGAAACGCACGATGCGCAGGGCCCGCGCTGTTTTGTAGACCTCAGCATCCAGTCGTGGCTCCAGCTCCACCACCAGAAAGATGTAATCCACAGGAATAGAGGAGATGAGGTCAACCAGGAACCAGGTGCGCAGGTAGCGTGTGCGGATGGCCTGCGGTGCCAGCAGGATCTCAGCACCCTCCTCTACCACGATGCCCGTGCGGAAGTTGAGCACCAGATCCATCAGGAAGAAAGTGTCAGAGAGGACATTGAAGACAATCCAAGGTGGAGAGTTCTCTTCCTTGAAGAAGGTGATGCCCACGGGTAGCACAATGAGGTTCCCCACCATCAGCAGGAGCATGATCAGGTCCCAATAAAACCTAAGGTAGGGGTGGGATGGGAAGTAAGACCATGATGAGAGTCAGCCACTAAACTAAGGGCAGATAGTCTCAGCCAAAAGTGGACAAGGATACGGAACAACGGAATGACCATTTACAGCTAATGGGAATGTAAACTGGGACCATCATTTGGAAAAATAGTTTGGAATTATCTAGTAAAGTCAAACATTTGCATTCCCTGCAACTTGGCAATTCTATTCCTAGGTATATACACATTCAAGGGAAAGATTCCAGGAGATATATACAGGTATAACAGCATTAAATCTGGAAATAATCCAAATACCCATCAGTAGAAAAATGTAGATAAGATAAACACAGTAGATAAATACACCACTGTCTTGGAATATCATACAACTGTGAAGTCACCCAACTGCAGCCTACATTCCACAGTATGAATGAATCTCACAGATTTAATGTCAAGAAACCAAAGGATACACACTGTAGGATTCCACACATACAAAGTTCAAAAATAGATCAAACTAAACTGCATTATTTAGGGATTCACAGAAAAGTAGTAAAACTGTAAAGAAAAGGAAGGAAATAAGTATCACAAAAGTTTGGGTTTGGAAAAGGAATGTGAGAGCAGCATGGAGCCTTCTGGGGTATCCCCAATGTAGTTTCTCTTGACCTAGACAGTTGTTACATATGAGCTTGTTTTACAGTTGCTCCTTCAAATACACAAATGTGTGTATACACACACACACACATATATACATCCTGGTATATACTATACTATTTATATATATCTGCCTTATATATTTACTATATCTCTACTATATATATTAATATATATACCTACTAAATATACCCCTAATATGCACATATATATTCTTTATGTAGTATATATATTATGTGTATATAATCTATGTCACTATTATTAAATATTTTTTAAGTTAAAAAAAGATAAATATCCTTTGCTGATCTCACAGGGCTGTTAAAAAATATGCACTGATATGGATGTGGATGGATGTGACAGTGTTGTACAAGACTAGTTGGTGTTATGACTCACCCACCCTTTATCCCCAGATTTCTGAAGAGAATGCTGCTTTACCCATCTCCAGCTCTCTGCCCATTCCTAGTTTAGGACTGAAAACCTTCCCTGGCTTTCCCAACCCCAACCCTCCTTCCCAACACAGTTGGACTCATAGTTCCTGTTTTTCTGCTGGGATCTGTTTCCCAGAGTGGGGATGGTCTGTCCTGCCTCCTGTTTGAACTAGCTTTTCAGATGTACCCTTCCCCTCTTCACAGCACTTCGGCAGGGCTGCACACACAGAGAAGCTCCACAGCAGATCCTGAGACAGCAAAGCTTGAAGCTCTGCACTCCTTTCCTCCCCTAACCTCCCTGTGCCCACTGAGACTTTGGTTGAGCCCAAGCAAGGGCATGGTCAGGGGAGAGCCATACTGTTGTGTGGAAGCTGTGAAAAGAAGAGGTCATTCAAAGAAGATCGTTGGACAATCTGAAGGTCCCAATCAGATACGGCAGTTTCAATTTCAGGACACACCTAGTTGCAGCATCAACCAAGGACCCAGCCCCTTCTGACTCTGACTGAAAAAAATCAATCCTTTCAGCCCCTGGATGAAGCTTGGTGGTCCCCAAGCCCAGGCCTCCAGGAAGCCCTGTGTGATTTCAATCAACAGCAAACCCTGGATCTCCTCTTCTTCTCTTTCCTGGCCACTGGAGAAATCCTGTACTGTAAGCTGGGAGAGGAGAGGGAAAGAGGGTTTGCCTTGCCATAGAGCATCTTCACAGCCTGACTCACAGGCAGTCACAAGCCTGGCGGGTGATACAGGAGAGAGGATGGAGAAGAAGCACAATAATAACCGGGATACATGGTTTATGGGGATACATTTGAGAGTGAAATGGAGGGGGGGGAGAAGGGAGATGTACAGCAGACTAGAAAAGGTGCACTTATAGGGTGATATTGAGACAGTAAAAAAGAAGGAAGTGAAAGGAACAATGAAAGAAAGAAGAACATTAAGGGAGTGTGTATGTCTGTGGATTAAAATGACGTCTAGGTTTCCAATGGTGTTTCCAGGCTCCTGATTCACACCTCATCCTCTCTGCTCATTTAGCTCCCCAGGATAGGTGCTTTGCACATATCCTTGCCTCATCCAAAAGCTGCCCTTCATTTCCTCCAAGGACAGGGTTGCTCTCCTCCCCTAGCGACCTTGACGTAGAGGTACAGCCTGATGGGGACTATGGAATGGCCCCACCCCCACTCTTCATCCCTTCTCTCTGGTAGTCACCTAGGCGGTGTCACATGGGCAGTGGACTTGCCCCTCTGTTGCTGCCTCAAATCACTCTGAGTCTAGGCCCTAGCCCGCCGAATCCCATCTTCAGCACCAGGGACAGCGATCAGAGCGGCTGTCTGGACACTCCCTTTCTCCCCTTCCCTGGCATCCCTATTTTTTTGGGAGCCTGCCCTGCTGAACTAGGCAGGTACTGGGGGTAGAAATGGGGACAGAGGGGACAGCTCGGTTTCTCCTTTAGGCTGACCCTGAGTTTCGGAACATGACGAAATTTCCCAGATCCCCAGCAAGCAGAACTGGAGGAGACAACAGTCCCTAATTTCAGTATTCCCCTTGGTCCAGGTAGGGTGTCGGGTTTTTGAAATGGGAAACCCAGGTCTCTGGTGTCCGCTTGTCCCTTCCAGCGCCCCTAGTCTGAAAAGTCACCGAGAACCTCCGGCTGGGGATCCTTCACCCAAAGATTAGGTTGGGGGAAGTGACTCTGTCGGCCCACCAGGGGACCCCTGGGCCGGAAATGAAGTGTCCGTGGAGGGTGGGGCGGGCCCGGCTCCCGTGTCGCGGCCTTGGGGGTGGAAGCTGTGTCCCCTGCCCACCCTGCCGGACCCCCAGTACCGGAAGTCGCTGTACGGGTGGATGATCCAGGCCCCCGCTGACTTGACCCGCTCCTGCTCGATTTCCACTGCTTTGTGGCTGCCGAACACGCGAAGGGAGAACTTGTTGACCGTGGGCTGGAGCAGGGTCCCGAGATGCCTCCTCTTGGGCTCGGGCCCGGGCCTGGACCCAGGGATCGGACCCGAGGCTGTGGTTGTAGATGCCGGGGCAGCAGGAGGCGCAGCCTCCAGCCCAGGGGTCGCCCCGTCGTTGGCCCCAGTCGTTGGCCGCTGCTCCGCCTCCATGACGCCCGTCAGCTTACACGTTTGGCCTCCTAGACCCTGCTGCGGCCATTCGGGACCCCTCGACCCCTCCCGGAGTCGGAGCGGGAGCAGCCGGCGGGCTCGGAGCGGAGGCGTAGTCGGCTGGGAACTGCCAGAGCGCCGGGCGGAGGGGGTGTGTGCGACAGACTCCGAGGGCGGCGGGCGGGTCGCGCTGCGCCCCCTGGCGACAGCCGAGCGGAGGCTGGGCAGGGCGGGCGGAGGCGGGGTCGACCGAGAGCCATCTCGGAAAGAGGTGGGACCAATGTAGTCCGTAACCCGAGGGACACTGAAGCAGGCGTGGCTTAGCCACTGTGGGCCGTATAGGAAGAGAAGGAGGGGAAACGCTGCCAAAGCCAACAGAGAGGGCGTGGTCTAGGGCTGAAGGGCTTTTATCCACTGAGCGCCAGGGAGGCGGAGCCGCCCGCAAGTGGCGGGAAAACCGGACGCTGATTGTAGCTCGTGAGGCTTGGGAGGGCGAGGAATTGGGAACCATTGGAAGAGATGGGGAATGGCTTTTGAGCTTCCTCTTATCCACTCTGCCTTACAGACTTCCTGCAGTTCACTTTTTTTCCCCTCTCAACACTCTCCTAGGCATACTCATTTCCTCTGACGTCTTCATATTACTCCCTCTAGTATTTCATTTCCAAACTCATCTGCCAGCCCTCACCAAGAACTCTGCCAGTCACTGCGTGGACGCTGAGGATACAAGGATGAACACAAAGTCCTGTCCATAAAGCCAGCGCTTGTCTATGCTTTCAGACAGGACAGGTAAATTACAGTGCTATGTGATAGAAAGGGCTGTAAATTCTCTTTTGGGGGCGGGGTGCTGTGCTGGGCAGCTTGCAGGATCTTGGTTTCCTGACCAGGGATTGAACTTGGGCCTTTGGCAGTGAAGGTGCAGAGTCCTAACCACTGGATTGGCAGGGAATTCCCTAAAAGTTATTAAATATCTCAAATTCTTCCCCTTATCTCCACTTCTTGTCACTGCCTTATTTCAAGTGCTCAGAATTTGTTCACCTAGATTATTTCAGATGCCTCTTAAGGGGTCTCTAAACTCTCTCGGGGCAGTTAGTTTTCCACAGTCTGCCAGAGTTACCTTCCTAAATCCAAATGTAGCTTTATCACTTGCTTAATGTCCTTCAACGTCCCCATCTTCTATGGGATTACAGTTAGACTCCTTAGAATGACATACAAGGCCCTGTAAAATCTGGACCTAGTTTTAACAACCTCTCTTCTGATAGTTCCTCTCTTGAAAGCCAGGACTCCAATTCTGTTTAAATGCTTTGTTCTGCTTTGTCTCTAGACCTTTGTATTTTCTTTGCCTGGTCTTCTCCAATTCACTTTTCAACAGTTGGTTCAGATGTCATCTCCTCTAGGAAACCTAGATTTGCATTTATAACTCTTTTCAAGCTAGGGTCTAGTCTATAACTTTCCTACAGTGACCAGGGCACCACTGTTCATAACAGCTCTTGTCACAAGGCTGCCATTATTTTATGGAACAGGTCTTTCTCTTCCATTAGACTATGGAGCTCTGAAACAGGAGCCTTACACCTGACACAATGCTAAACACAAAGTGGACACTTAGTAAATGGTTGTTGAATGAAAAAGGGAAAGTGTTCATGGAAGAGGAAGTGAACTACACTTCCTCCTCACCTCTTCATTACCCTTCCTCATCTATTTTAGGAACTTTTTCTAAACTATTTCTGGCCAACTGATGTAAGCTCCATCTGATTATCTTCCATCCTGGCTCTCCTCTGATATTTCTTTACTTGAATATAGTTATCCTCAGGTTATTCTTTTCATTTCCCTTATTATTACTCAGTTCCTTCTATAGCGTCTTTAACTCACCTAGTTTTTCTCAACGCCTCCTTCTTTTTCCTTTTTATTTTTTAATTCAGTAAATTTACACTTCTCATATATTATGTGTAAGTACGTAACATAAAGTTCTCAAATTTTCCCTTCTTTGGCACTTGATTCTCCATCACTCCATTTTTCAAACCTTACCTCCAAGGCGATGACCCGCCCCTCTCCCAAAAGTGCATAGCTTTTGTTCAAGAGGAAAGGTGGGAGCCCTCTTTGCTGTGGTTAGGTTGCCGAACTGTTTTTTAAGAACTGAATATTTAGAGGCTATGCTGGAGAATCACACCGCATCACAAGCCTCAAAAGGCGACATCCCGTAAACGACAAGCCCTGTTTTCAACCTTCAAACTTAACAAAACAAGACATAGAAGTCTCATGAAATAGGTAAAAGATTGAGGAAAGCTACGGAAAGACACTAAGTGGGGCAGCTCGGCCCGGTAATCCCCGGCGACTCTATCCCCGCCCCATGAACTCCCGCCCCCAGCAACTCCTCGCTCCAACGGGCCGACGGCAGCGAGCTACGCGAGGACGCGCAGGCGTGCGCGGTCCTGTGGGGGGGGGCGGAGCCTGGGGGTAGCTGGGAATCGACGCAGGACGTACGACTGTGCGTACGTGCTCGCTCGCGGTGGCGGCGGCGGATCGGAGAGGCCAGAGCCGGAGACCGAGCTGGGATCGGGCCCCGGGCGGGGGCGGTGCGAGCGGCGCCAAGCGAATCCTGGGGGCGGGGACCGAGCCGGGGCGGGAGGGACTGGAGCGGAGCCCGGGAACTAGGCGGGAGGTCCCAGGGTCTCGGGTTGGGGGAGGTGGAGCCGCACTTCGTCGCCGCGGGGGTGCCGGGACTCCGGCCGCAGTGCCGCCGCCATCACGGACTTCCTGTGGGACAAGCGCACGGGCCTCGCCGCCAGAACGGTGAGCGCGCGGGCTGGCGGGCCGCGGGGCCGCGCGGAAAGATGGCGGCGACCGTGGGGCGGGCGGAGAGAAGATTGGATTGGGGGCCAGGGGCCCAGGCGAGATGAGGAGAGGGGTTCTCCTAATCAGCCCCCATTTCTAGGGGCTGAAACTGGAAAGTGGCAGAGGTGCAGGGTAGGAAGATGAGATGGAAGGTCGACCTACCTTAGATGTATTTTGGGAAGACCAGTAGGGAAGTTGGGAGAGATCAAACTAGGAGAAGGAGTGATGGAGTGCTAATAGGAGTGGTTTCAGAGATGAGAAAGAGCAGAATATCAAAGTTGGACCAGAGCTGGAGACGGGGGAAGAAACCGTCGTGTCACTTGGAGGATATGGAGAGAGTTTGACTTAAGGAGTGAGTTCTGGATTTTCTAAGTGAGAAAGGGGAAAAAATAGATAAAGAAGTTGAGAAAGGCTGTAAGCTGGAGATACCTGGGGGATGGGGAGAAGGAAAGCCTGTGAGAGACTTTGGTGGTAGCGTGTATGCGGTCAGATGACATTTGTGTGGCTGTGCTAAGCACAGTTGGATTACCTGGGAGAGTGGTGTGCTTGCATCTTCTTGGTTGTGTTAAGCCCTCTGGGCCAGGGATGAATCGAATGCCACCCTCCTTCTCAATTTGAGAATAGCTCAAAAATGGGGGCCAGATGTTGGAGTCTATTAGGTGCGGAGCCTTTTCCGCACCTAATGCTGCCACCCCCACCCACCCAACAAGACTTCTATCCTTGCTATCTTTGGATCTATCTCATTCTGTCCTCCTAGTCTCGTCTTCCCTGATTGTGACAGTGATTTCTCTCTCATTCTTTCCTTGAAGGAAAAAAAGAGTTTGTGCATCATGCCATTTCAATCCAGTCACTGAAAGGTGGCCAACTTTTAGTTTACTGGTGCTGATATTAATTAAAAATCAGTTATTCTGTTCTTAGTAAGCACAAAAGAGGGGAGGCTGGATGTGAAGCTGGCTGCAGCCTGGAGCCTCATGTATTGCATTAAAGCTATAGGAGATTTGGCCAGTGATGTGAGAAATGATTAAGATAGTTCAAAGGGCCAGACCCAGATTCCTGAAACTTACTTATATTTGGTTTACACAACTGTATGTGGAAACCTGGGAAACTGGATTCCTGCCCTCAGGACGTGAATGGCTTATTTGGGAAGATAATCTACACTTGAGTAGTTGTAAAACATTTGTGATAATATTGTGTAGTAAATCATTATTCCCTTTGAATTGTGAGGAACTCAGAATGCCACAGATCTACCATAGATACCAGCCGAGGATGAATTGTTGCAGTCTTCATGAGTTGCACAGTCTCTCCTGTAATGAGCTGTGGCCCAGACCTGAGTGTCTTCATGAGACCTTGTTTGAGGAAAATCAGAATAGAGCAGTGAGCTGAGTATGAGGAAGATTTCCTAAAGTTTTCAGCCAGAGTTAGTATACTGCTCTATTAAGGAGAAATTGTAAGCCCAGAGGAAGACTGAGGAGTTGTGAGTGGTTTAAAAAAAAAAGTAGAAATTGAAGAGCAGAAAACAGCATTTCTAGGGCAGCCAGTCCTTGGAGAGGATTTCTGGAAACTCAGATCTTGCCCCTACTATTTCTCCTTTCCCTTTCTTTACAGATGCCTCATCCTCGAAGGTACCACTCTTCAGAGAGAGGCAGCCGGGGGAGTTACCATGAGCACTATCGGAGCCGAAAGCATAAGAGACGAAGAAGCCGCTCCTGGTCAAGCAGCAGTGACCGTACGCGGCGGCGCCGACGGGAAGACAGTTACCATGTCCGTTCCCGGAGGTGAGGCTTCAGGAAGGAAAACTCAAATTAGACCCACTCACTTATTTGTTTATTCAACGAAGATTTATCAGTTTCAACCTAAGTAGCTAATATTATGTGATGCTCAAAATGGGTAACAAGTTAACCCATTTACACTGTGGTGTTAAAGAGTGTTATCATAGAGGAAGTATGTTTGAAAGGGGCTAGGGAAGCCTCCAACAGGTTTGATTCCAGTGGGGCAAGATACATAGATCAGGGAGAACTTCCCAGAGAACTTGGCATCTAAGCTTGTCTGAATGACAAGAGAAGTGTTGTAGGCAAAGGGAAAGCAAATGCAAAGGACTAGGAACTTGAGGTGGCTTATCAGTTAGTTGATAAAACAGTTAGGTCTCCATGGTTTTAATAAGTTAGCCGCATGTTCAGTGGGAGGGATGGGTTAAGGATAGTTTGGAGCAAAACTGCATGTCAGTCAGAAATGGCTTGAGAAACAGCTCTTCATGCCTTTGCGTCCCTGGAGGGGAGGAGGAGGCCCTCAGGGGGAGTTGTCCTGCAGATGTCTTTTTAGCGGTTATAGTGATGTGCAGATGTGGGGATCGTCCTCTGTGCTGAGTTACTTCACTGCCCTGACTCTTGTTCCTCTCACAGTGGCTTGAGTGTGTGAGGACTACTTTCTCGCGTTACTCCTTTTCCTCAGTGAGGGGGGACCTTGTTAAATGGTGTGGCAACGACTGTGACCTGAACAGATGCACCTAATTAGGGTGTTTGTTGTCCAACAGCAGCTATGACGATCGTTCATCTGATCGGAGGGCCTATGACCGGCGATACTGTGGCAGCTACAGGCGCAACGACTACAGCCGAGATCGGGGAGAAGCCTACTATGACACAGACTACCGGCATTCCTACGAGTACCATCGGGAGAACAGCAGTTACCGCAGCCAGCGCAGCAGCCGTAGGAAGCACCGCCGGCGGAGGCGGCGCAGCCGGACGTTCAGCCGTTCATCTTCGGTGAGTGCTGTCCCAGGCCCTTCCTCTCCCCACTCTTCAGCCCTCTGGGACCCCGGTAAGTGAGCAGCATTGGGGCATGAACACTGAGGTGGGCACTGAGTCTGCTCGCCTGGAAGCTCTCCAACTCTTGGAGGGCCCTGAATCTGCTTTGGAGGTGAATGGGCACAGAGCTTTTGTGAACCCCCGTGCCCTCCCTGGCATGCTGGGCTTATTGTGTTGGGAGCAGCTCTTCCACCCCCAAGAGGCCTCCATTTTCTAATGGGGACCTTGCTTGTGAACAGCCTTTCTCCCCCAAGCCCTGGACTCTGGCCCCCTCAGCAGGTGGGCTTGGGTGGGAACAAGGGGAGACCTGTGCCTGCCTGGAAGGGCACCGTGTAGAGCATGGGGTTGTGGGTGACATTGGCAACGACACCACTTCTCCGCTCTGCCCGTACCTCTCCCCGTTCCCATTTTGGGTTTGGGGACTTGGGATTATGCGCCGCTCTCTCTTCTCACCCCGATCCGCCTTACTGCATCTGACGTGTTCCCTTCCACTGTCCCCCATCATCGTCTGTCCCCCCTGGCTGGGCGCCTGTGACCGGTGACCCCTCCACCACCCACCCCGCCTCCCTCCGGCCCCCGCTCCGACACCTGGCTTGCTCCGACCCCCCCCGCCCCCCGACAGCAGCACAGCAGCCGGAGAGCCAAGAGTGTAGAGGACGACGCTGAGGGCCACCTCATCTACCACGTCGGGGACTGGCTACAAGAGCGATGTACAAGCCAAATCGTAACAATCCTATAGCCTGTAATGGTCCCATAGCCATCCTAACGTCCTGAGCCAACCCAAGTCACAGCCTCTTTTGCCTTTTCTCAGTGGTGTTGTTTATCTGGGTGGTTTGAGTTGCTGTTGAGAATTGACCTCTGCTGTCCACTCCCAGCTCTCATGGCCCCTGGGTTAAAGGTGGTGGGAATCACGCAGGGGTTTTCTTCCCCTGTGACCATCTGTATCTGTTCCCCCTTCCTTCATCTCCTCACCCCAGATTGCTGTACCCTTTTTTCTTCAAACTGAACTCATTCCCCGCCCTTTCTCCCCCTCTCTCCCCCACCCTGCTTTTTTTCATTTCAGATGAAATTGTAAGCACCTTGGGAGAGGGGACCTTCGGCCGAGTTGTGCAGTGTGTTGACCATCGCAGGTAAACGTCAGCCCGCTCCAGACTCCACACCTGCTAGCCATAAAGAGGTAGTGAGGGTTGTCTGGGGTTTTTTTTTTTTTTGGGTCTGGGGCTTTTTCTTGTTAATGAGCCAAAGATAGGATTTCTTAATCCCCAGGCAGCCCTGTTCATTCTGAGATATTCTTGAGATTCCAGCAAAAGCCTTTCCTGCCATCCTGTAGGGGTGGGGCTCGGGTTGCCCTGAAGATCATTAAAAATGTGGAAAAGTACAAAGAAGCAGCTCGACTCGAAATCAATGTGCTGGAGAAAATCAATGAGAAGGACCCTGACAACAAGAAGTAAGCAGTGCTGGAGTATGTGGGGCGTCTTGAGAGGCTACACCTCAAGACGGGAAAACCTTCCCAACATGGACTAGACAGGCAGAGGAGTTGTAGACTGTCTCTCATCTTTTGTTTATCATTGTAGAGTAGTAGAACGTTACTACTACTGAAAGGAAGGAAGGGAGGGTCTGTGACATTCTGTAATACATTCCCCTTGTTTTGGGGGCAGTTAGATTGCTCTGCAGTTGAGCTCCAACTCAGGATGACCTTTGTAGGAATGTGCCCTGGAAATGGCCCTGAGTCTGACAATCAACATTTTTCATCAAAAAAGTACTTGAGCTTTTAATAGAACTAGAACTATGCTAATGAAGTTGCAGGTGTTTATGTATAGTTTTTCTGTTCACACACATTGCATAATCAAAATGTAAAATTTAAGAGTATTACTCAAAGACATAAGTAGGTGTAAACATGGGCCCAGTGATGGCTGATGGTGAGTGAGTTTCAAGAGCGGGAGCTGGGGTCATGTTGACGGAGTGGCAGTCTGACAATTCAGGGTCCACACTGGAGCCTGGCACTCAGCAGCTCCTGTTTAACTGTTTGAAATATTGCAGGAAAATGGTTTGAAGTTTGGCAAGTAGTACTTCTCTTCCTGGGTCTGCCAGAAAGGCCATTCTATAGTTGAACTGAATTTTCTTGGTGATAATAACTGGCATGTTTTTATCCAAGTATGTGCAATTAGCAGCAGTAGTCCTCCTTTGTTGGAGGGGTGGTGGACAGATGGGAGCTCATCACACACACCCCTTCCCGCCTCTTTTCCCAGCCTCTGTGTCCAGATGTTTGACTGGTTTGACTACCATGGCCACATGTGTATCTCCTTTGAGCTTCTGGGCCTTAGCACCTTCGATTTCCTCAAAGACAACAACTACCTGCCCTACCCCGTCCATCAAGTGCGCCACATGGCCTTCCAGCTGTGCCAGGCCGTCAAGTGTGAGTGGGGTGGGCCACGGCGGACTCTGGGGCAGCCCCTTCCTCCACGGGACCTCTTCTGTCTCACTCGTGCATTGGTGGAGCCCCTAAACAGTCAACTTGATAATCTGCAGTTCTTCTATTCACTGTCGTGTTGGCATCTCTTCCTCTTCTGACTTAACTCCTTCACTGATGTCCTCACCATCGCTGATTGCTTCTCCTCCACATTCAACCTAGCAGGAGCTAGAAGAAAAAGCATTTGAAGTCAGAGCTCTTAGTTACCTCTTTTTTCCTTCACTCCCCTCCTTTGGTAAAGTCAGTCAGGCGCTAAGCACGAGGAGACAGAAAGACTCCTCAGGCTGGAGGTTTACTTGCCTGAGCTGAGGTGCTCTCTGCTCTCAGCAAGCCAGGTGGGAGCAGGGAGTCGTGCAGCCAAGTGCCAGGGTGAGAATTCAGACCAGTACTTACTTCCTCCTCTGTCATCAGAATAATACATTTTCACAGAATTAAATTCACAGGAGTCAGACAAACATATGTTAAAGCACAAAAATACAACTCATAGGGACTTCTGTGATAGTCCACTGGTTAAGACTCTGTTGCAGGGCTCAGCCCTTGGTTAGGGATGTAAGATCCCTGCATATCATGAGGTGTGACCAGGGGAAGGAAAAAACCATAGCAAGCCATCTGTATACATTGGTTGAGAAATACATATATAACTTATGTTAAGCATACAGCTTGTTAGAGTAGGCATTTCATTTGGAAGTAGAGCAGAAAGCAGCCAAGTGCTTCTGGACCTGCCTCCTCACCAGCTTTGAGCTAGGTGACCAAGCTTGGGGTCAGCTGGTAGTAGTTAGTACTGGCCACCTGGACCAACCCTGACCTGGCCTTCTCCTCTGCAGTCCTCCATGATAACAAGCTGACACATACGGACCTCAAGCCTGAAAATATTCTGTTTGTGAATTCGGACTACGAGCTCACCTACAACCTAGAGAAGGTAAGGTGGACAGGGTCCTTGGCCAGTGAGCACATTTGGTCATTGCCACTTTGCCTTTCTCTTAGCCCTTTTGTCCTCCCCTTTACTTTCTCCGACGTTTTCTGCTCTGGCTCTGAAAAAAAAAAAAAACAGAATACCAAAATAGATGGAAAGTGAGAGATCTAAGATTTAGCTTCAAAGAGAATTTAGAAGCAGAACTTCAGTTAACTTTCTTGTACAGTGAAAATGCTTACAAGGTTCTTGGTTTGGTTTCTTGTCTTCTCTGTAAGGAAAGCTCAGCTCTGTTGACATTGGAGATCATGGGGATCTCAGCTAAGGAAGCTATTCCTCACTTTGCTATTTACTATATATTATCAGAAAACTGTATACCAGTCACTTAGGTATACTCTTCAGATGCATGCTATTCTATTGTTACTCCTAAATCCTCTTCCTCCCCCATTCCTAAAGTACTCTGCTGGATATGGGGGAGGCTGTAAAAGCAGAAGACATGTGTGGGAGCAGGCAGGAGGTCAGAGTTGGTTTTTTAAGGCTCATAAGCACTTTAGAGAATAGCAATAGAATCTTGGTCTGTTTTTTCTCGGTTTCGATGGCAGAGGTTCATGTTTTTCCTGCTTTGCCTCCTAGAAGCGAGATGAGCGCAGTGTGAAGAGCACAGCGGTGCGGGTAGTAGACTTTGGCAGTGCCACCTTTGACCATGAGCACCATAGTACCATTGTCTCCACCCGCCATTATCGAGCACCAGAGGTCATTCTTGGTAAGAGGGGGAAGGACGAGATTGTCCAAGTATGTGAGGTGGTGTGGTGGTGAGGGGGGCCCCTGAGCCTCATAATACCTTTCCTTCCCATCCCTACCTAGAGTTGGGCTGGTCTCAGCCTTGTGATGTGTGGAGTATAGGCTGTATCATCTTCGAATACTATGTTGGCTTCACCCTCTTCCAAGTAAGTGGTTGGGTGTCTTAAAAGACCACTAGGCGTTCTTCTACCTGATTTCCTTGTCTGCTGAGAAACTGCCTGCTCACTCCTCCACATTGGTTAGCTTCCTAGCAGCTAGATCCCAGCATCCCTTCTCAGTCCCTTGCTCAGTTCTGTCTTTGTTTCCCAGACCCATGACAACAGAGAGCATCTAGCCATGATGGAAAGGATCTTGGGTCCTATCCCTTCCAGGATGATCCGAAAGACAAGGTGAACCTGTAGTGGGAGGGATGTAACCCTTCTCCTTTTCTCTCCACAAAATTGGTCTCTATCACATTTTCTTTTTACTTCAACACCTGCCTTCCCCTCAGCTACTCTCAGATGGGAGAATAAGGGAAATTAATCCCGTAACAAGAGGAACTTCCTGATTCCTCAACTTCCCCCTTCCCCTCTAGGAAGCAGAAATATTTTTATCGGGGTCGCCTGGATTGGGATGAGAACACATCAGCCGGGCGCTACGTTCGAGAAAACTGCAAACCACTTCGGGTGAGCCGGGCTGGGAGTAAGCAGTGCCCACCCCCCAGAGGTCCCCTCCTTAAGGTGTTTTGCCCCAGGAATGCCTTTCACAAGCAAAGAGTTAGGAAACAAGGAGAGGAAAACTGAAGACATCTTTTGTTGATAGGAGAGAAAGAGGGAGTGGTTTTTATGGAAGGAATGAGGTTAGACAGCCATTTATTTCTTGAGCCAACCAGAGAAAATAATAAACTACCTTTGAAGAGCTTACAATTTATTGAGCTAAAGAAGATTCATAAAGAAGTTGTCAAGGATATATAAGTAGAACTTTGAGAGCGTATGAAGGAATAATTGTGCTAGTGGGAAGGCAGGTTGAGCTGTAACATCAGAAATGGCCCTGGTGTGGTCCTAGTCAAGTAGCATCATATGGTCACGAGCAGAACCTTGGTCCTTCAGGATTGAAAGCTAGGGCCTTGAAGAAGGCAGGGCTTATAAGGCATCGTGCCTCACTTTTTTCCTGCCCTCCACCACCAGCGGTATTTGACCTCAGAGGCGGAGGAACACCACCAGCTCTTCGATCTGATTGAAAGCATGCTAGAGTATGAACCTGCCAAGCGGCTGACCTTGGGCGAAGCCCTTCAACACCCTTTCTTCGCCCGCCTTCGGGCTGAGCCACCTAACGCCAAGTTGTGGGACTCCAGTCGAGATATCAGTCGGTGACGATCTGTCCCTGGGCACCCCTGTGTCTCTAACAGCAGTGGGTGTCCAGTCCAGGACACTGGTGCTTTTTTATACAAGAGAACAGAGCCGGAGCTCACTCCTTCCTCCTGGCTCCCTATGTACCTGTGAATATGTGAAATAGTGTAAATATGAAAGAACTTGTACCACCGCTTCAACCCCTGCCTTGTACATAATGCTACTCCATCTCACACTCTTCCCACCCTCACCTGCCCCTTCAACAGTTGAGTTGGATCTGGGCAGAATGAGGTAACCAGAAGGCATCTACACCATGTTTTATAAGGAATTTTGTACAGTCTTTGTGAAATAAAATGATGTGCTTCACCCGACCCCCATCCCTGGAGTTTGAGGTTTGGAGATGCTGGGGTGGTGGGATGATTAGATTGTCAATGAAGGGAATCCCATTTTACCCTTCAAAATTAACCTCAGGCTACCAGTTTATCTGAGCGATGGGTGGATAACATCTGACTGTAAGAAAGGGTTATAAAGTTAGCACTTATTTGATCTGGAATAATGAGGTTTGGGAAAGAGGTTCGGTTAGTATAGCTGTTAGGCTGGGCCCCAGGGTAGAGTCAGAAATACAGACAAAAAACTTCCTGAACTGGGCTCCTGGGATACCGCCGCCACCGGTCGGAGGACTCCCATCATACTTCTCTTTCGAAGGCTAGGACGGATCGGGATTCTGACGCGAGGCCTACTGGGAGGTGTAGTTCGTTAATGGAAGGAAGTCACGTGGGGAAGGGGCGGTACTTGGCTACTGAGACCGAGTTAGAGGCGTCACGTGGGGCACTTCCTTCTTTTCCTTTATCCGAGACGCAGGCGCAACTTGCTGCTGCTGCGGGGATCCTTGTGACCCTTCCGGTCGGTACAGCCAATCCGTGCACAGGGAAGCGGGGCGGACCGAGAAGAGCAGAGCCGAGGGAGCTCTGAGAGCCGCGGCCGCCGCCACTGCCGCGGCAGGGGCGTGGAGGGCAGGGGGCGGCCCTAGCCGAAGTTGCAAACATGGCTCAAAGCAGAGACGGTGGAAACCCCTTCGCCGAGTCCGGCGAGCTTGACAACCCCTTTCAGGTGACTTGCGCCGGCCTCTTAGAGGCGACTGGGGTGGTTTCTCGGTTCTAGAGGGTCGGGCTAACTTGTATTCCTGTTCGTGACACTTGATCCGAGGAAGGGCCGCCACGTGGGTGTGACGACGACTCCAAACCAGTGAGCATCCTTGGGGGGCGGGCCCTGCCCCTTAAGGAGCTGGAACTGGTAGTGTGGGGTGAAAGGTTGGGGGCAGATATATTGGGACAACAGCGTGGCCCCAAGCTGCGGTTCTTGGAGCCACAGCAATTGAGAAGAGGCCCCTATGAGTTCCCGCAGAGGCACCAGGTGCCAACTGAGCCGCAGATCTCTGCCCACAGGACCCAGCTGTGATCCAGCATCGACCCAGCACGCACTATGCTACTCTTGACGTCTACAACCCTTTTGAGACCCGGGAGGTGAGATTCTGGAGAGCACAGGAAGGCCGGGAAGGGTAGGGTATGCCAACAAGCCTATGTTGAGGTCCAGGGGACTTTTCTGCACGCAAAAGAAGGAAGAAGCACAGTGATCTTGGCTCTCTGAATGAGGCCAGTCTGCCATGGGATGCCTAACCCATCTAAAGACATCAAGGCCAGAGATCTGTCAATTTGAGCTCTAAATGTCAGTCTTGGGATTATCTGGATTCTGTCAGGGCCTGATGAAGACCCTGTCTGGGGAGGCTTTTTTAAGATGAAAAGGGATGGGCTTGGAGTTGAGAAAACAAAAATATGCTTGGAAAGTGAAAGTGAAGTCGCTCAGTCGTATCTCTTGTGACCCCCATGGACTGTAACCTACCAGGCTCCTCCCATGGGATTTTCCAGGCAAGAGTACTGGAGTGGGTTGCCATTTCCTTCTCCAGAGGATCTTCCCCACCCAGGGATCGAACCTAGATCTCCTGCATTGTAGGTAGACGCTTTACCGTCTGAGCCAGCAGAGAAGTCAAAGTATGCTTAGGTACACAATTAGAAAGCAAGGGATGAAAAAGACTAGACCTGTTTGTCTCACTGGAATAGAAAAGTGTTAAGAGTTTTTAGAAAGTTTAAGGAGGTTGATTTGGTAGATGAGTGCTTTGAATCTTGGCTGAGGAACTTGATGTGAGGGTAGCTGCAAGTTGTTAGAGAGTTCTATGATATAAACACAATAACTAGCTTTCTAATAACTGGGGGAAGGGCTGCCACTTTAGGTAATGAGTTTTAGGTATAAAAGTATTCAAGTAGACTCTAGCCTCCTGTGTTATCGGGGACTAGATGATGCTTAAGGTCTTTTCCAAACTCAACAGCCACCACCAAGCTATGAGCCTCCTGCCCCTGTTCCGATAGCTCCACCCTCAGCTCCACCCTTGCAGTCCTCAAGAAAACTCAGCCCCACAGAACCCAAGAACTATGGCTCCTACAGCTCCCAGGTAGGGGGGTGTATAGGGAGGGGTTTGGGAAGGGGGCATCCCTGGGGTTCAGGACTCACATCTCCGTCTGCTCTTACTGGGCAGGCTTCAACTGCAGCAGCCACAGCTGAGCTGCTAAAGAAACAGGAGGAGCTCAACCGAAAGGCAGAGGAGTTGGACCGAAGGGAGCGAGAACTCCAGCATGCTGCCCTGGGCGGCACAGCTAGTGAGTGGATCCTTGATAGGGTTGCAGAGGGCATCTGACAGCTTTGAAGTCTCAAAAAAGGAGCTCAGGGCATGGGCACTGGAGCCAGACTGCAGAGTTTGAATTTGGGTGCAGTGGCTTATTAAGGATGAGCTCTTAGGCAAGTTACTTAATCTTGAATGCTTCAGTTTCCTTACTTGTAAAATGAGAGTAATGTTTGTACCTGTTTAACTGGATTGTTGTGAGGTTAAACAAAGTTATCTACAAATCCTGGGCATAGTGGTTAGCAGTTGTAAGCCATAGTAAACAAAAGTCATAATAAACACTACTAATATAATTTTTGCTATTTGCCCTTGTCTTCTTTTTTTTTTTTTTGCCCTTGTCTTCTTGAACTCTCAAATTGGAAATAGAGAATCCAGGGGTAAAAGGAAGGGGGAGTGATTTTTTGGTCTCTGTCTCACTTGTGGGACACTCCTGCTCTTTTTCTGCCTTACAGCTCGACAGAACAATTGGCCCCCTCTACCTTCTTTTTGCCCAGTTCAGCCCTGCTTTTTCCAGGACATCTCCATGGAGATCCCCCAAGAATTTCAGAAGACAGTATCCACCATGTACTACCTCTGGATGTGTGAGTAGTCAGAAACCTTTTTGAAGGAAAAGTATAGATAGTAAGTTGTACATCATTCCTTTTCCTGGAGCTCACGCGCCCAGAACTAGATACTTTGAATGAAGTATCATTGAAGGCTCATTTCTCTGGCAATTTCCCTGGATTACTCCTTTTACAGTACTCAGAACTTCTTCTCCAGTCTTCTGACAAATGTATGTTCTTGCTCTTTCCCTCTTCCCCTTGTCCATATGCTTAAATGTATGCTGGATCCTTTTAAAAGTCTTTGCAAACACGATGACACATGGTTGAGATTTGCTGGTTCTGTCTCCCCTGTTGAGGATCCTGTGAAGGAGGAAACTGCCTTCCTATCCTTACTCTGCCACATTTGGTGAGGGTTGTGGGGCAGGTTTCTCGGAGAAGGAGCTCTCACTGACCCATCATCCTGTCCCTCTGACCCTTAGGCAGCACTCTGGCTCTTCTCTTGAATTTTCTTGCCTGCCTAGCCAGCTTCTGTGTGGAGACCAGCAATGGCTCAGGCTTTGGGCTCTCTATCCTCTGGATCCTCCTCTTCACTCCCTGCTCCTTCGTCTGCTGGTATCGCCCCATGTACAAGGCTTTCCGGTAAGAAGGGGCAGTGGGGATGATGGCAGGGAGGGGACTTGGAGAAGCCCCTTTCTGCTCCTACAACCCTGATTCTTTGCCTACACTTCCCATTTTTTTCTCTTTGCAGGAGTGATAGTTCATTCAATTTCTTCGTTTTCTTCTTCATTTTCTTCGTCCAGGATGTTCTGTTTGTCCTCCAGGCCATCGGCATCCCAGGTTGGGGGTTCAGGTCTGTGAGATTGCCGTTTACCCTCATCCCTTCCTCCCACTCCTTTTGATCAAGTCAACATTGGGTACTGGCATAAGAGTTGTTCAGAAAAAGGAACTGTGGTTTTAATCCTTGGGAGATGCTAATTTAATAGGGGTACAGGACACTCTCCATGATAGAGAGCTCAGACAGTACTGTCAACAGACAT
Source organism: Cervus elaphus (assembly GCF_910594005.1). Lineage (NCBI taxonomy): Eukaryota > Metazoa > Chordata > Mammalia > Artiodactyla > Cervidae > Cervus > Cervus elaphus. The sequence goes on from NC_057834.1 coordinate 38,517,907, forward strand.
AGATTAAGGGAAAGATGGCTGGACATGCTCAGTCTGAGGAGGCTTCTTGGAGGAGGCATGTGTAATGTTGAAGAGGAAGCATCCTCAGCAGAAAGATCTGTTTGGAGTGAGGATGTCTGAAAGAGCTTGGAGAGCTAGGATGGTTCAGAAGCTGAGATTAAACTAGTTTGGGAATGTAGTGCATGGCAAATCGCCAGACCCACAGGGAAACGGCCCCGGGTTTGAAGACATGACCAGTGGAGAAGCTGGAAGGACTGGGACCTAGCTGTGAGCAGTCCTCCTCACTTGCATGTATTTCCTCCTCCTCACAGTGGCTGGATCTCTGCCCTGGTGGTGCTGAAGGTCAACACAGCCGTAGCGGTGCTCATGCTGCTGGTTGCTCTGTTCTTCACTGGCATCGCTGTGCTGGGAATTGTTATGCTGAAGCGGGTGAGGGGCTGTAGGTGGGGCCTGGAGAGTGATATCACCCATCCCTGGGGACTTGGCTGGAACATTCAGGAGCAACTGGGGAGGGCCAGGCAGATGGAAGGATTCTCAGCTAATGGACCTGGGCGGGGCGGGGGCGGGGGCGGGGGGGGGGGGGGTGGCGGTGCTGGCTTGTAGGGGTAGGTGTGTGTGTGTGTTGGTAGGGAGCCAAGAAGGAAAAGCTAGAGCTACAGGCTGGTGAGTGGTCGTGATGGTATTAGACTGGAGTGGGATTAACAGTGGCTGGAACATGCTGTAAAGTCTGTGCTTTCTACTTGCAGATCCACTCTTTGTATCGCCGCACAGGGGCCAGCTTTCAGAAGGCCCAGCAGGAGTTTGCAGCCGGTGTCTTCTCCAACCCTGCGGTGCGAACCGCAGCTGCCAACGCAGCCGCTGGGGCTGCAGAAAATGCCTTCCGGGCCCCGTGACCCCTAACTGGGATGCCCTGGCCCCGCCACTTGAGGGAGGCAACTAGCCCCCATCCCTGAGGTCTCTGGGACTTTGAGACATCACTGTTTGATGTCTCCACTCTAGTACCCCCAATCATACAGCCATGACTGCTGAACCTGACTTAAGGGTGTGGGGAGCCCAGTGTGACCCAGTCACTGCTTCCCTCCCACCCCTCGATCAGGCCACACTGCTGCCACAACCACACACCCCGACCCGCTTCCCTCTGCTGTGCCAAGGCTGTTGCTTCGGTTATTTAAATAAAGAGAAAGTGGAACTGGAACACAAATCCCCGTTTCTGGAATTTTAATGGGAGCTAGGTCTTACAGAAGATAGAGTGGAGGCGACTGGAAGTGGAAGGTGAATTGTGGACTCTGGAGGGAAGGTCGGACCTGGCCTCAGTGTAAATGGAGAGCTGTGGCGGCGGGACAGCAGAGCCCACTGGCTGGCGCAGGAAGTGGGAGGGAAGTCCACGGTTGGGTGTGGAATCGCGGAGCTGCCAGGGAACTCAGCTCTCCACCCCGCTCCTTTAATGACTTTCTCCTTTAAGAAAGAGCCGCTACCTCTGCTGGGAACGGAGCGGCCGAGGGGCACGAGAGGCTGGGCGGGGCCCAAGTAGGCGCCGAAAGCTTTAGCTCGGGCCCTGCGGGGGCCGGAGCTCCTCGCCAGACCTGCGGCTGCGGCCAGCTCGCCCGGCCACCCTGCCGTCCGCTCCCTCCCTTCCCCTCCCCCCACGTGCCTCCCCGCTTCCTCTCCCACTCCCTCTCCCCCAGGGTCTCCGACTGGGACTACAACTCCCGGGGTGCACCGCGCTGGCCCTCGTACCACGCCCCTCCTCCCGCACCAGCTCATCCCCCATCCCCCGTCTCCAGTCCCGGACCTACTGCAGCCTGAGCTAGGGGAGCAGGAGCGTGGTGGGGAGGGGAGTGGGGCTGGCGACCCAGGAGACTGTGGCGCCGCAGCCTCTCCCCACCAGGCGGCCGCGGATCCAACTGGACATTCTGAAGGCACACCGACCGCGCCTCTAGAGTCACCCCACGCCGACCCTCCCCTCTTCTCTAGACTTCTTTCCCATCCTTCTCGCCTTTTACCCTTCCCACCCTTCCCGGTTCCGGAACGCCGCCCTCTCTTCACTCCCGGACCGGCCCTTTTCAGCTCCCCTCTTCCCTAGGGAGATGCGATGAGCCGGTGCCCCCGCGTCCTCATCGCCGTCGCGGGCACGGTGCCCGTCCAGTGCCCGGAGTGGGGAGGGAGCACTCCGCGGCCCCTCCGTAAGGCCCCCTCCTTGGACTCCCCCCCAGCTGGAGTCCCTGGGCCATGCCCCAGGGGACCCAGCCAGGGGGTGGGCTCTAGAGGGAGGGGGGTGGAGAGGAGGAAGGACGGGGCCTTGGGCGCCTCTGAGATGCTCCCAAGCGCCAGGGGGGGCCGAGCAAGGCTCAGGCAACCGGGCGGCAGGCATGATGCCCTCGCCTAGCGATTCCAGCCGCTCGCTGACTAGCCGGCCTAGCACCCGGGGCCTTACACACCTCCGCCTCCACCGACCCTGGCTACAGGCCCTGCTCACGCTGGGGCTGGCTCAGGTGCTCCTGGGCATCCTGGTGGTCACCTTCAGCATGGTGGCCTCCTCCATCACCACCACCGAGAGCGTCAAGAGATCCTGCCCGTCTTGGGCTGGGTTCTCGGTGAGTTGGGCGCACAGTTGTTGGGTGGGGGAGGCTCCTTGGGCCCCACCCCTCAACACCAGCTGCCAGTCCAAATCCTGGCCTCTCCTGGTCCTCCTACTCCTTACAGAGTTGGGTACATCCTGTGGTGCGGGGCTCACCCAGGTGCCTCCCCTTCATGCTGAACCTGTGCCCGCTTTATCCCCAGCTGGCGTTTTCCGGGGTTGTTGGCATCGTTTCTTGGAAGCGGCCGTTCACTCTAGTGGTAGGTGCCAGGGTCTGATGCCCACTGGGAGGCAGGTGCCTAGCACCTGAGGGGATGCCCATTTATGCCCCCAAGAAGGGAACTGACTCTTCCATTCATGTTGACAGGCACGCATGCCTGTGAGTGAGGGGGCTCCGTTTGCGGTAGAGGGTATTTGGGGGCCCCAGCCCTGAGTCTGTGCCCTCTGCTCCCCAGATCTCCTTCTTCTCTTTGCTCTCCGTGCTCTGTGTCATGCTCAGCATGGCTGGCTCCGTTCTCTCCTGTAAAAACGCTCAGCTGGCCCGAGACTTCCAAGACTGTGACTTGGTGAGATTTGAGGAAGGAGAGCCTGAGTGCGCTAGCTGGGGGAGGTGTGCAGAACACCTCGGCTTGTCCGGATTCAGGCTGCCTCACTCTCTCCACTCCCACTCAGGACGGAAAGGTCTGCGTGTGCTGCCCCTCTGTTCGTCTTCTCCGGCCCTGTCCAGAGTCGGGGCAGGAACTGAAAATTGCTCCTAACTCCACCTGTGATGAAGCCCGAGGGGCCCTCAAGGTGAGCATGCACCCCCATCTCTGCTGTTCCTTTCTCTCCTACCATCTTCCTGGCTCCCACTTTTCTGTCTCCTCCTGAGTCCTCATAGGCCCTGAATATGTGGGACTTACTCCACCCTAGGTTCCTCTCACATTCCTCTCTCTTGCCTTCCCCAGAACTTACTCTTCAGCGTCTGTGGGCTCACCATCTCTGCTGCCATAATATGTACCCTCTCTGCCATTGTCTGCTGCATCCAGATCTTCTCCCTGGACCTTGTGCACACGGTGAGTGGGAAGCTGGGGTCAAGGCCAAGAAGGTAGGCTGGGGGCAGGGGTGTGTGTGCTGGGACTGGTCTTGGCGGGGGGGCGGCGGGGATGGCTGCAGCGCTGGCTTTTGAGCACCAGGGGCTGTGGCTCACCTAATAGGCATGTTGATTGTAGGAATATTTAAGAGGTCCACTGGAGGGTGAGGAGGGGAATCACTGGGAGTAACAGAAGTGTGTGATGTCAGCTCCAGGGCATTTGAGATGGGACTAAAAGTTGGGCGGAGTCCAGAAGGTCTTAGATGGGGGCAGGGATAACGGGTTGATGTTCTGGCGGGGACAGAACAGAGAGTGATTCTGGGTGCAGAAGAGTCCATAAAGAGGAGGAATTTCTAGATGGGCAGGGTAGGAGGTGAAGGTCCTCAGCTGGGGCAGTTGGAAGAGGAACCTGTTCTGGCAAAGGAAGGGGCCAGAACTGAGCTTCTTGGAGGGGGCGGGGTCAGAAAATGTAGAGGAGAGAGAAATTTGGGAATCAAGGAGCTGTATTCCCAGAATCCAAGCTTGCCGACCTGCTTGCTCCCCAGCAGTTGGCCCCTGAACGCTCAGTCTCAGGCCCTCTGGGGCCTTTGGGCTGTACCTCCTCGCCCCCAGACCCTCTCCTGCACACCATGCTGGACCTGGAGGAATTTGTACCGCCTGTGCCCCCACCACCCTACTACCCCCCAGAGTACACCTGCAGCTCGGAAACAGATGCGCAGAGGTGAGGCCAGGCAGTCCTATTGGGGGAACTAAGGAAGGAGACTGGGGCTGGGACCAGATTGGTGGGGAGGGATCTTTTCAGAATAGTTTTTTTCCAGGCTTTGACCTTTTCCCTCCTTCTGCCAGCATCACCTACAATGGCTCCATGGACAGCCCAGTGCCCTTGTACCCTACTGATTGCCCCCCTTCTTATGAGGCCGTCATGGGGCTACGAGGAGACAGTCAGGTGAGAGCAGGGCTTGGTGCAGGCTGGGGAGTCCAAGATAGAGCCTGAAAATCTGAGTGAGCTGCTGGTACTGGATAAAGAATACTAGTTCTCATGATCTGAAGCACTGGCACATCCACTGTCATCTTTGATCTGCCTGAGAGGGTAGTGAGGTGGGTGGGGTAAGAACTGTTATTTCCATTTTACAGACGTGGAAACTGAGGCCCACATAAGTGACTTGGACAGAGTGACAAAGCTGGACTGGAATCTAGGTCTCCAGAGCTCTGTCAAGCCTATGGGGTGGCCCTATCGGTGTGCAGGGCTGGACGCTTGACCCTTGTGTTTTCTGCAGGCCACTCTCTTTGATCCTCAGCTGCATGATGGCGCCTGCATCTGCGAGCGAGTGGCCTCCATTGTAGATGGTGAGCAGGAAGTGGGGGGGTGGACAAGGACTGGGACGCCTGGGATAGCGGAGCCGGTGGGGGGCGGGGCAGAAAGGGAGAGATTCGACTGAGTTGGTGGTTGAGTGACAAGCCAGGGCTGCGTTTTCCTGGAATCCTGTCTCCTCTGAGGCTTGCCCAGAGGCAGGGGCACTGCGGGGACCTGGCCAGGCTGATGCTAGCCAGCGCCCCCTTCTGCCCGCAGTGTCCATGGACAGCGGGTCTCTGGTGCTCTCAGCCATCGGTGACCTGCCCGGGGGCTCCAGCCCGTCCGAGGACTCGTGCCTGCTGGAGTTGCAGGGCTCCGTGCGCTCCGTTGACTATGTGCTCTTCCGCTCGATTCAGCGCAGCCGCGCCGGCTACTGCCTCAGCCTGGACTGCGGCCTTCGGGGCCCCTTCGAGGACAGCCCCCTTCCCCGGCGGCCCCCGAGGGCAGCCCGCTCCTACTCCTGCTCTGCCCCCGAAGCCCCGCCCCCACTGGGTGCCCCCACAGCGGCCCGCAGCTGCCACCGGCTGGAGGGCTGGCCGCCTTGGGTGGGACCCTGCTTCCCCGAGCTGAGGCGGCGGGTCCCCCGGGGAGGCAGCCGGCCAGCTGCGGCCCCTTCCCCCCGAGCCCCGGCTCGCCGCTTCAGCGATAGCTCAGGTTCCCTCACCCCGCCGGGGCACCGGCCTCCTCACCCGGCTCCCCGGCCACCACTGCTGCTGCCACGGTCCCACAGTGACCCGGGCATCACCACCTCCAGCAACACCGGTGAGCCCCCACGGGGTTCAGGAGAGGGTAGGCACTGGGAGTGAGAGGGCCAGTGACGCCCACCAGGATTTGGGACACTACTGGGGTCTCTGAGAAGGCAGAAATTCTGATTCACACCTGCATCAGACACTTACATCACCTGTGAAAAACACACCAGCCAGTAGCTTAGTGGTTAAAAAAAGAGATTTGGTTGTTGGAACCCAGTCTCACAGGCCCCAGCCTCGGTAAGTTACCTACTCTTTCCAAGCCTCAGTTTCTCACCTATAAAATGGGTATAATAACAGTACCTCACTGTACATACTGTGGCGTTACTGAGAAGAGATGCAGGTCAAATGCTTCCGCCCTGGCACAGAACATGCTTGTCATTACCATCTGTGCCAGGCACTGGGGAGGATGCAGCAGAGGGTGATGGCGCCTTAGTCCCTGATATGGTGGACTGTTCCATCTAGCTGCTGGCAGACATGGGCAGCGACAATGCCCCCTTGGTTGGGAGTGGGCTGTAGGAGCTGGGTACGCTGTAGGCTTGGGTTCTCAGGAGGGCGGTGAGATGGGTGGGGGTGTCTACTACACACTCCCAACTCAGTCCGTGTTTCTCTCCTCTCCCCTGCAGCTGAATTCAGGGACCTTTATACCAAAGTGCTTGAGGAAGAAGCTGCTTCCGTTTCCTCTGCAGATACAGGTTAGGCGTATTGTTGGTGCCCAGGGGGCGGGGGATAGGGCAGTGCTGCTTTTTTGCACCTTCCATTCCACCCACCCTCCCTCTCTCTTTCTCCAGGGCTCTGCTCTGAAGCCTGCCTCTTCCGTCTAGCCCATTGCCCTTCCCCCAAGTTGCTCCGTGCCCGCTCAGCAGAGAAGCGGCGCCCTGTGCCCACCTTCCAGAAGGTCCCCCTGCCCTCGGGCCCTGCACCTGCCCACTCCCTGGGGGACCTGAAGGGCAGCTGGCCAGGCCGGGGCCTGGTCACCCGTTTCCTCCAGATGTCCAGGAAGGCCCCAGATCCCAATGGGAATGGAGCCCATGCGCATAAGCAGGTAGAGTCAGGGGAGCCAAGGAAGACACCCAGGAAAGCCTGGAACTTCGCATTGGGGGCCACACTGATGCTCTCTCCTGTGGCCCCATCTAGGTGCCCCGGAGCCCCTGGGGCCGGCCAGGCCGAGAGAGCCTTCACCTTCGCAGCTGCGGCGACCTGAGCTCCGGCTCCTCCCTGAGGCGTCTCCTGTCGGGCCGTAGGCTGGAGCGTGCTACCCGTCCCCACAGCCTCAGCCTCAATGGGGGCAGCCGGGAGACCGGGCTCTGACCCAGGCGCCCCCCAACACCGAACAGATCCAGATGAGTGCTGGGGCCACAGCAGCCCCCAGCACCCTCTTGCTCTGGCTGACACAGAGAGAAACCTGCTGAACAGTCCCAGAAGTATCCGTTTCCCTCCTACCTCTAGGGGCTCCTGCTGCTTGCCTCTGCCTTCTGGCCTGGGAGAGCTCCTGTCCTCTGCTGCATGGGTGTTCAGGCTCTCGGGGGACATGCCTGTGCTTCTGGTTCTGGAGGAGGAAAATAAAGTCCAGTTCCTCCGGCGTGACAGTAACTCTGATTCACCAGGGGTTGTGGCCAGGGCACAGGCATGTCCCGGGTGTTTAAGCATAGGGGGCTGTATGCCTGTGCAATGGGGTGGTGAGGCATGAAGGGTCAGAAAAATCAGGCTGGCCTCTCAGCTCTACCACCTCTAACTGCATGACCTTGGGCAAGTTATTTAACCTCAACTGCCTGATCCATAGACCATTGTGAGGACGAAAGTTTGTAAAGCTCTTAACACACTAAGTAAGCCTTCAATAAATTTCAGTTTTTCCCTTCTCTTCTGGGTCATTCTTTATCACCATTGAGATTTGTGCTAGCATCTCTCTTAGTTATGAAAACTTTCAAGACACCGATATCTATTTCCAGCTACCACACAGTATCTCTGCCCCTTTTCATAGCCAAACATTTTTTGTCTTCCTTCCTTCTACTCAAACATCCATTCTCTCCTTACCCATTCCCATCAGGTTCCTTCCCCTCCCTCTCCCCAGGCACTGCTCTTGAAACAAATTTTTCAGTAACCAAGTATCAGACTCAGTGGCTGTTTCTCTGCTTGCATGCATTTCACTTGACTTCTGGTAATCATTTAACCCACCTAATTAGCATCTTATGGCAGAAAGTGAAGAGGAACTAAAAAGCCTCTTGATGAAAGTGAAAGAGGAGAGTGAAAAAGTTGGCTTAAAGCTCAACATTCAGAAAACTAAGATCATGGCATCTGGTCCCATCACTTAATGGCAAATAGATGGGGAAACAGTGGAAACAGTGTCAGACTTTATTTTTGGGGTCTCTAAAATCACTGCAGATGGTGATTGCAGCCATGAAATTAAAAGACCCTTACTCCTTGGAAGGAAAGTTATGACCAACTTAGATAGCATATTAAAAAGCAGAGACATTACTTTGCCAACAAAGGTCCGTCTAGTCAAGGCTATGATTTTTCCAGTGGTCATGTATGGATGTGAGAGTTGGACTGTGAAGAAAGCTGAGCGCCGAAAAATTGATGCTTTTGAACTGTGGTGTTGGAGGAGACTCATGAGAGTCCCTTGGACTGCAAGGAGATCCAACCAGTCCATCCTAAAGGAGATCAGTCCCGGGTGTTCACTGGAAGGACTGATGCCGAAGCTGAAACTCCAATACTTTGGCCACCTCATGGGAAGAGTTGACTCACTGGAGAAGACCCTGATGCTGGGAGGGATTGGGGGCAGGAGAAGGGGACGACAGAGGATGAGATGGCTGGATGGCATCACCAACTTGATGGATATGAGTTTGAGTAAACTCCGGGAGTTGGTGACGGACAGGGAAGCCTGGTGTGCTGCGATTCATGGGGTTGCAGAGTCGGACATGACTGAGCGACTGAACTGAACTGAATAAGCATCTTTTCTCTTGAATTTTCCCCTTTCTTGTCTTTCAAGACATCATGTTGTTGTTTAGTTGCTAAGCTGTGTTTGATTCTTTTGAGACCCCCATGGACTGTAGCCCACCAGGCTCCTCTGTCCATGGGTCTTCGCAGCCAAGAATACTGGAGTGGGTTGCCATTTCCTTCTCCAGGGGATCTTCCCAAACCAGGGATGGAACCTGAGTCTCCTGCATTGGCGGGCAGATTCTTTACCACTGAGCCACCAGGGAAGCCCAGAGACATCATACTCTTCTGTATTTCTTCCTACTTTGCTGTCATGGTATCATTTGTCAGCATTCACACCTCTGCCTATCCAATTAACACTGGAGGGCCCCAGGGCTCTCCCGTCGGCTATCTTCTTTTTTCTTTTTTTAAGTTCTACCACTTTATTGCTACCAACCCATTTCCCTCCACCCTCGTGCACACACGCTCAGTCATGTAATCCCATGGACTTCAGCCCGCCAGACTCCTCTGTCCACGGACTTTTCCAGGCAAGAATACCGGAGTGGGTTGCCATTTCCTTCTCCGGCTCTCTTCTTTTTTCTACCTCCACTTTGTCTATAGGTGGCCCTACAAGATCCATGGCTTTCACAGCCATCTATGTGTTCATGGATAATTCTCTACCACTCCATGAGCTCCAACCTCCAATGTGACATCTCTCCTCGGATATGTAATGGGTGTCTCAGACTCAACATGGCCACAATGGAGCTTTTGATTCCAACCCTTGTGCCTGTTCCTCTCCAAAAATTCTTCTCTTAATACATGGTACCACCGCTCACCCCGCTGCACTTTCCATAAGCATAGGAATTACCATCATTTCTTTTTTCTCATCTGGCATGTCCAGTCTTACCCTGAATTCTTCCATGTCTCACCAGCTACCTAGCCCTAGTCACAACCCTCTCTCCTTGCCTCTTAATTGATCTATTTCCATTCTTCCCACAATCCACTCTCCAGTCAGCAAAGTGATAAGAAATCATGTCATATTAAAGTTCTGCCTAAATGTAATAGCTTTCCATTGTATCTAGAATAATCTCCAAACTCCTTATGAAACTATGGTCAGGTACAACCTGGTCCACTCTGCTTCACTCCAACTGCCACTGCACAAGAGACTACACCAGCTAGCTCTTCACCAACACGAAACTCTGCCCTATCGCTGTTGCTTCACCAAATTCGAGAGTCTTAGATCAATATTCATTTTCTCGTTGAACACCTCGCATTCTATCATACCGCCCTGTTGTTTTGAACACTTAATTGCTATCTAAAATTATCTTGTTTGTGTTGTTCCATAGAATGCAAACTCCTATGAGCAGGGGGTTGCTCATTGCACTTGGTCTAACACTTAGTAGGTCCTCAACAAACTCATTAAGTTACTAAAAGCGTGAGGTCTTGTAAACAGCTTCGGGACCCTATGACTTTGGGGACAGTCGTGGGGCCCTACAGGAGAGAGGGGGTAGGGAGGGGGCACTGCCCATAGATGGCGTCAGGCTGCAAGGCTTCTTGAATAATTCACCATCATAACAACCCAGCTTCAGGGAAAGAGGGTTAGGGCGCGGCCAGAACGACAAAATGAGATAGAAGGGAGTGGAGATTGGGGTTCCCAACGGGGCAATTTCTGAGCACTAAATGTTCCCTATCCCGAGACTCCCAAAGGAGGAAACTCAAGAGTACAGCTCAGCTTCCAGTGACCCGGACTCACTGAGGGAGAGCAACCTCCCCCACCCATTAGGGTGTGGGGGCGAGTATATACGGAGGCGCATGCGCGCTTCTCGCTTCCCGCGCCCTCTTTCCAAATAGACCCCCGAATACGCTTGCGCCGTCTGTGGGCTAAGGCTGGTCAGAGGAAACAGTCCGTCCCCAGCACTACCAATAAGACGTGCGGAAAGTGCCTGCGTCCCGCCTCCTGACGATTACCGGTCTCCCTTCCCGAGCGAGGCCCGGGTCCCGCCCAACCGGCCCTGCGCGCCTTGCGGCTGCGCGTGGTGAGGGGCGCCCCGTCTCCGCGGAGCCCTGTTCTCCAGCCCCGCCTACCAGCTTTACAGGCTGCTCTGGGATTTCCTTTCGCCTCCGGTTGGGGCTGCTGTTTCGCTTCGCCGACGGTAGGCGTAATGGATTTTGCACTGCTTAGGATCTTAACTCTCCCTTCCCTGCATCTGCAGCGCACCTTCTTATCAGCACTGTTATCATTAATTGTAGGGATGGTCGTGTTTTACTAATGAGGAAGAGGGGGGAAATCTTCAGATCCTCTTCTACCCACTTGCATTTTTGAGGGCTGGCATGGGGAAAAGATCTGTAGAATTTATCCCTTCTTCAATCATCCGACAAACGTTCAGTGAGCATAGCACTAGCGCCGGTGCTGTGCTACCTGCTGGCGATACACACTGACCTCTGCTCTATTCGGCTTTCGTGTGGACCGATCAACAGACAAAGGAGTTAGGCCACTGGGAGCTATAATTGACATTAAGTCATTTTTACAATTAACTGCAACGAACAAGAGCTACAATGGAGATGTGAGATTTGTGAGCTTGTGTTACAGGAGGGGGTGTGTGTGTGAGAAAGAGAATTTCTTAGACATAACGACAGGAGCTGAGGTCTGAAAGAAAGATGAATAGGCATTAACTAGGCCTGGAGGTGAAGAGTGGTGCAAACTGAAGAAGAGCCTTTGTGAGGTTTCTGAGGAGAAAGGATAGAGAACAAGGGGGCCAGCCCATGGCAGGCTGTAATTAGAGATTGGTCTCCGTGCCTTGGCACTTACCGCTTACAGTCTGATTTCTACACAGCAGCCAAAGTGATCTTTTAAAAATATAGACCTGATGGTGGCACTTCCCTGCACCAAACTGGCCAGTGAATTTCCATCTTGGAATAAAATGCAGACTCCTCACAGTGGCCACGAAGGCCTTACAGGATCTGAGCCCCAACCTTTTTCTCTAAATTCAGTTCCTACCACTCCCCCCTCACTCCCTTTGTCCAGCACTCCCTACCCCTTTATTTTGTTTCATAGTGCTCATGGCCATATGAAGTTCTGTGTTTATTGTCTACCATTTCCGCTAGAAGATAAGCTCCACCGGGTCAGGGACTTTATCATCTTATTCATTACTGTGTCTAGAACAGTGCCTGGCCCATAGTCGATGCCCAATTATTATTTGTCAAATATGTGCATTGGGGAGCACATAGCAGGGGTGCCCTGCCCATTTAGGGGTGTCGGGAAAATGGTACTGGTGGTAGAGATATTAAGGCTGAGGACCTACTGATGAAAAAGAGTATTTATTCTTTTTTTTTTTCCATTTATTTTTATTAGTTGGAGGCTAATTACTTTACTTTTTTTTTTTTTTTTAAGAGAGAAGAGAAAATATCCTAGCTCAGAGCAGAGGTAAGATGGAACGTGGCCTGTTAGGCAAAATGTGATTGGAGCATATAGTCCACGTGGAGAGATGAGAAATGAAGCTAGAACTAAGATGCCAGGTCCCATAAGCCCTCTTAAAAGGCAGTATGGAGCCATTGAAGGATTTTAGGAGGGAGAGTGGTAGCTTCAGTGTTTGTATTTGAGTTACACTATTGAATGCTTCTTAAAGAATGGATTGGAGGAGAAAAGTAGAGTGTAGGAGGTCAAGTGAGAGGTGTTTCAGTAGTTGACAAGAGAAATGATAGGAAGAAGGATTCGGGGAGAGGACAGAGTCAGGCACAAGCCTCAGGTTCTTCGAGGAAGAGGTTCTGTTCATGGGGAAAGAGAACACAGGAGGATGAGTGGGTTTGGCTGGAGGAGATGATGCCCTCATGATGGTGCTGCTGAAGTGTCTGTGAGACTCCCACCAGGAAAGGTCTGGAGGGTAGAGTCATCACAGAGTCCATCTCAAGAGGAAGATTGGGATTGGAGGTGCAGATTTTGGAACCAAAAGCAGCTAGAAGATAATCAAAGCCATGGGTTATCTCTGGAGAGAGCATGATGAATGAGAAGAGAAGGTCTAGGACAAAACCCTAAGGAACAGATAGAGGAGGTGAAACCTGCAAAGAAGGAAGAGGACCTCCAGAGCAGCAGAGTGTGAAGTCCTAAGAACAAAAGAGAGTGCTTCTGGAACAGAGGGGCCTTGTGTCAGCTGAGGTAAAAAGTACAGTCAGATAAGTGCTTGGGTACTTAGTTGCTCAGTTGTGTCTGACTCTGGACTGTAGCCCGCCAGGCTCCTCTGTCCATGGGGATTCTCCAGGCAAGAATACTGGAGTGGGTTCCCCTCCTCCAGGGGATCTTCCCAACCCATGGATCGAAACCAGGTCTCCCGCATTGCAGGCAGATTCTTTACCGTCTGAACCACCAGGGACTCCCTGGGCTGGGCATTATTCACTGGACTTGCAACAGTGACCTTGGCAAGAGTAGTTTTGGGGAACCAAGAGGATCCAGCTTCAGCCCATGCAACGTGAGAAATGGAGAGAGGACTCACCAAGTGTAGCGACTCATCCCAGAGGTTTGGCTGTGAGTAACATTACACGCATTGTTGCATAAGGTTCTCATAACAACCCGTGAGGCAAGAGGTTTGGCGATGAGGAAACTGAAGCTCCAAGAAGTCAAGTAACTTCCCAATATCTCAGTTCTAGTAAGGAATGAAGCAAGGGTTTTAATCCTGTATAATCACTAGGGTGTCCATGTCAAAACACCCTTCCCCTTCCTTATTGCCTCCTCTTGAGGGAGGGAACAGGGGTGGGGGTAAAGGCCTGGGACCGAAGACTCCTTCCACTGCACCTGGAGGAAAGAAACAAAGGCTAGATAACAATAACAATAATAATTCCAGCCATCCGTATGGAGTTTTACAGTTCACAGGGACCACCTTCTCATACCTTTTTATCTGCAATGAGACTCGTGACAGCCTTGCATGGGAGGCTCGGGACAGTAAGGAATGTGTGAGCAGGCTCACAGTTGTTCAGCATTTGAATCATACTTCCTGTTGCCTCAACCAAATCCCCTCAATTAAGTCTCCTTCTGGCTCTAATAGTCCTCATCAGAGTTAGCTTCATTCTTCTGGACGTTCACCACTCTTTTGCCTCAGATCACACCAAAGACATTCTCTGAAACACTGACAAGCAGGACCTTAAACAGCGAATGCGGTTAGTAACTTAACCCATTCATTCATTCAGTAAACCCGAGCTCCAATTCTGTGCTTGTCTCTTGAGGAAAAAAGTTTTAGGTTTCAGAGAAATAGGAACTGTGAAATTTGCCCTGTGGCCATTTAGAAACTTACAGAAGGGACTTCCCTGGTGGTAAAGTGGATAGAAGTCTGCCTGCCAATACAGGGAACACAGGTTTGATTCCTGCTCTGGGAAGATGCCACATGCCATGGAGCAGTTGAAGTCCATGTGCCGCAACTATTGAAGCCTGCAAGCTCTAGGGTCTGTGAGCTGCAAGCACTGAGCCCGTGTGCTGTGACTACTGAAGCCCACACACCTAAACTGGTGCTCTGCAGCAAGAGAAGCCATCACAATAAGAAGCCTGTGCAACTGCAACTCCACTCACCATAACTAGAGGAAGCCCATATGCAGCAACAAAGACCCGGTGCAACCATAAATAAATAAATAGATAAATAATTGTTTGAAAAAGAAACTTACTGAAGACTAAAAATATACTACTGAAATGTCAGGAAGACTGTAGAACATGATGACTAAGAGCTGCTTGGGCTTCAGAGTAGGAAAGAGCTGAATTTAGGCTTGACTCTGCCACTTACTTAACCTCTCTGAGTCAGTTTTCCCCATAACATGGGGTTGTCAGGCTAATGCATGTAGTAAGCACTCATGAAAGATTAGCTATTGGTATCTTGAGAAAAATTATAAGAAAGCATATGAGGTACAAACACTTTCCATTTGCACTGGCCTTTACAGGTATGCTATGGTATTGTTTAAGAGTTGGTTAATGAAACCAGCTATTGCCATCATCTTTTGGCAACATGTTAAATGATGTATCAGATCATCAGTTGTACACATTAAACTTATACAATGTTTAAAAAAATAAAATAAACTTACACAATGTTACATCTCGGTGGCAGTCACTGTTTAGTCGCTAAATTGTTTCCAACTCTTCTTACCCCATAGACTGTAGCCCACCAGGCTCCTCTGTGCGTGGGGTTCTCCAGGCAAGAATATTGGAGTGGGTTGCCATTTCCTTCTCCAGGGGATCTTCCCAACCCAGGAATCTAACCCAGGTCTCCTGCATTGCAGGCAGATTCTTTAATGACTGAAGTAGAGATGTAAAAAATTTTATCTCGATAGAGCTGAAAAAAAGTTTGTTGATCAGATAAATCTGGAGATGAAACTGCTGCTGCTGCTAGGTCGCTTCAGTCGTGTCCAACTCTGTGTGACTCCATAGACGGCAGCCCACCAGGCTGCCATCCCTGGGATTCTCCAGGCAAGAACACTGGAGTGGGTTGCCATTTTCTTCTCCAATGCATGAGAGTGAAAAGTGAAAGTGAAGTTGCTCAGTCGTGTCCGACTCTTCACGACCCCATGGACTATAGCCCACCAGGCTCCTCTGCCCATGGGATTTTCCAGGCAAGAGTACTGGAGTGGGTTGCCATTGCCTTCTCCAGGAGATGAAGCTACAACCTCGTAATTAAGGGGCAGAAGGGTCTCACTGGAGGAAGAAATCATTTGGTGTCAGCAATCAGTAAGAGTGGTGTTTCTTCAGATCAGAAACCAGAGCTGAAAGGACAGATTAAAAGTTGACTGGTAAGGTTTATCCATTCACTTATCTCTTAAGTATTTTTTGAGTCTTCCTCTGCCATACATGACATGAAAGTGTCTCTCTTTGACCATGGAGGTGACAGTGGGACCAGGAGGAGGCACCGTCCTTGGGGAGTTGACTTGAGACCTATAGAATAAGGAGCCTGTGACATGGTGCTTGCCAGGCTCCAAGGCTGGAGTTTGCTATTTGAGCCAAGAGTTGGCTGAAGTGAGATCAGAACTTCTGTGCTGGGTCAGCCAAACTATTTTTGTGCTTCAACTTCTCACTTATATTTATTTCCCTGTTGCCCTCCCTTGGTGTTTAGCTAAGTCTTTTAAAAGTGCTGTGCAAAGGGAAATGAGGAACACATTTGTGGCCACCTAGTACGTCCATAGTGACTACTGCAGCCTGGGCATTTGAGGTGACTCCCTTAGGGCAGTGGGTCTCACTTGTCCCCCAGAAGGCATTTTGGAAATGTGTCTTTAGTGGAGACCATGATTAGGAGCAACTGACTTTTCTAGTAGTCATGTACAAATGTGAGAGTTGGACCAAAACAGAGGCTGAACGCCGAAGAATTGATGCTTTCAAATTGTGGTGTTGGAGAAGACTCTTGAGAGTCCCTTGGACTGCAAAGAGATCAAACCAGTCAATCCTAAAGGAAATCAGTCCTGAATATTCATTGGAAGGACTGATGCTGAAGCTGAAGCTCCGATACTTTGGCCACCTGATACGAAGAACTGACTCATTGGAAAAGACCCTGGTGCTGGGAAAGATTGAAGGCAGGAGGAGAAGGGGACGGAAGAGGGGGAGACAGTTGGATGGCATCACCAACTCGATGGACTTGAGTTTGAGCAAGTTCCAGGAGTTGGTGATGGACAGGGAAGCCTGGTATGCTGCAGTCCATGGAATCGCAAAGAGTTGGACACAGCTAAGCGACTGAACAACAACGATTAGGAGCACTTTGAGAATTTAGTGGAAGGAGGACAGGAAAGGTAGACTATAACATGTGGGACAGCCCTGCACAGAGAACTATCTCTCATTCTACTTACGGAATGTTCTGTTCAATAATATATGCAAATATAAGATCAAATATAAATCAGCAAGACTTTATTATATAATAATGCAGAAAAGTTTTAGAAGTTTTGTTGTTGTTGAAAAGCCCAATAACTTAGGAGAAGATAATTATGAAGGAAGAAGTTAAATACATTGTCTTGAAATTATTGCATCTGTCTACTCAGCGTATTAGAGCATTTCCAACTATGTAATATATTTAGTTGTAGAGTTTCAGTGTGGTAGTATTCCTACCAAAACAATGAACCAACTGCAAATATGTAATGAAATTTATTTTACTGGCTTCATTGAGGTTTAATTTATATAAGTTTCTCCTTTTAAGTGTACAGTTCAATGATTTTGAGTAAATTTATAGAATTTTGCAATTTCGATTCCCACACCAGCTGCAGGAAAGCACTAATCTGTTTTCTGTCTCTCTAGATTTGGCTGTTGTAGAATTTCATATAAATGGAATCATGTAATGTGTGGTCTTTTTGTCTGGCTTCTTTGACTTGCCATGATGTTTTTGAGGTACATTCATGTCATAGCATGTATCGGTATTTTGTTCCTTTTTATCATTGAATACTATTCCATTTAATGAAATACCACAGTTTGTGTATTTATTCACCAGCTGATAGACATTTGGTTTGTTTCCATAAATAACGCTGCTGTAAATATGCATGTACAAGTCTTTGTGTGGATAAATATTTTCTTTTCAGTAGCTACCTAGAAGTGGAGTTGCTGGGTCAAATGGTAACTCTGTTTAACATTTTGAGAAACTGCCAAACTGTTTTCCAAAGTGGCTGCACCATTTTACATTCCCACAGTAACATGTGAGCGTTCTGATTTCTCCACATTCTTGCCAACACTTGTCATTGTGTCTTTTTGATCACAGACATCCTAATGTATGTTAAGTGGTCTCATAGTGGTTTTGATTTGCATTTCCCTAATGATAAATGTTGTCAAGCATCTGTTTGTGTTCTTGTTGGACATTTGTATGTTACCTTTGAATACGTATCTCTTCAAGTCCTTTGCCTGTTTTTTAGTTGGGTTATCTTCTTCTTATTGAGTTGTAAGAGTTCTCTGAATACTTTGGATACTAGGCCCTTATCAGAGATGTGACTTGAAAATATTTTATCCCATTCTGTGGGTTTTCTTTTCACTTTCTTGATGGCATCCTTTGAAACACAAACATTTTTCATTTTGATGAAGTCCAATTTATCTTTTTCTTCTATCGTTTGTATTTGAGAATCATATATAAGAAACCGTTGTCTAATGAGACTTTGGACTTAAGCTATAATGAGATGGGAATTTGGGGGACCTTGAGAGGAAGTAAGAGTATTTACCTGTGGGAGAGACATGCCTTATTGGAGAACAGAGGGTGGATTATGGTAGATTGCCTCCTAGATGGCCCCTAAATGATCCCCACCACCTGGTATTCATGCCTTTATTTAGCCTCTCTGTCCCACACACATCTCTAGAAGACCTGTGTAGGGACTTTGCTGGTGGTCCAGTGGTTAAGACTGTGTGTTCCTAATGCAGGGGCAGCAGTGTTGTTTCCTGGTCAGGAAACTAAGATCGCACATACCACACAGGTGTGACAAAAAAAATAAATAAAGCAATTATCCTTCAATTGGGCTTCCCTTGTGGCTCAGCTGGTAAAGAATCCTCCTGCAATGTAGGAGACCTGGGTTTGATCCCTGGGTTGGGAAGATCCCCTGAAGAAGGGAAAGGCTACCCACTCCAGTATTCTGGCCTGGAGAATTCCACGGACTGTGTAGTCCATGGGGTCGCAAACAGTTGGACATGACTGAGCGACTTTCACTTTATCCTTCAATTAAAAAAAATAAAAAAATTTTAAATATATATATTAATAAAAAGATGACTGTTACCCAATAGGATATTGTAAAAATGATAATGTGTGGCTCCTGAGGCTAGGACATTGTCGCTTCTGCCTTACTCTCTCATAGACCACTCACTGGGGAGGAATCTAGCTGCCATGATGTGTGAGGACACTCAAGCAGCCCTATGAATTATTCCACGTGGTGGGAAGCTGAGGCCTTCTGCCAACAGCCAGCCCCAGTTTATTGCTTATGTTACATGATGAATGTGTGTTAGGCTTCCCTGGTGACGCAGACAGTTTACAGTCTGCAATGTGGGAGACCCGGGTTCGATCCCTGGGTCGGGAAGATCCCCTAGAGAAGGGAATGGCAACTCTTAATATTCTTGCCTGGAGAATCCCATGGACAGAGGAGCCTGACGGGCTACAGTCCATGGGATTGCAAAGACTCCACATGACTGAGTGACTAACACTTTCACTTTCACTTAACTTGGAAGCAGAGCCTCAGCCCAGTCAAGCCTACTGCAGGTGACAGCAGCCCTGACCAATGTCTTGGCAATAATCTTTTGAGAAACCTCAAGTGTGAACCATCCAGATAAGCCACTCCTGCATTCCTTTCCCACAGAAACTGGGAGATAACAAATGTTTATTGTTGCCTAAAACAAAGAAAAAGAAACCACTGGCTAATCTTCCTTATTCCAGAAATGTTACAGTTTTAGCTCTTATATTTAAGTCTGTGATTCATTTTGCTTTGATTTTTGATTATGGGGTGAGGTAAGGGTCTAAGTTTATCTTTTTTGCACATGATATCCAGTCATGTCAGCACCATTTGTTGAAAAGAAATTCCTTACTGAATTGCCAAGGCTTAGAATCAAATAGTAAATTTGTTAAGACTTGTGGAATGCATTGAATCTTATTCATAAAGACTGACTTTTAAGCATTTTTATTTATCATGTATTTTATATTTTTACAGCATAATAGTAATTACATTTAAAAAAATTACATGAAAATTACACTCTGAAATTATTAATTCATGGGCTGTTTTTCCTTCTGTTAAATCCTAATTTATTACATTTAGGACTGTCCTAGAATATCTTGTAGATAATCCTTCCTAAGCATTTATTTATTGAAAACATATTTTCCTATTAAAAAAAGCTCCCATTATCTTTCCTTTATATTCCAATTAAGGTAACAATAGTTAGTCTCTTAAATTATGTGTGTAGGTAAGTCATAGTATCTATACCTTTATTTCAGGATAGTAGAGTATGTGAGGAAATACTTGTTATGAAAAAGGGGTGCTCAGGCTATTGGGCTGAGATTTCCCGTGATAGAGAGTGAGGCTCAGGAACGGAGGCAGATCTGCCCCTCCCAACTGAAAACCAATCCAGCTTGCTCAACCCGGGAATCCTGGATTCTGTTTCTTTATCGACCAGTTATCCCCTGACCAATGCCTTTGAAGAACACAGATCCAGAAGTGGTGCCACGTAGCCAGCACTTTGGAAGCAAACTTGGGCTTCGTTTTTACCAGATAGACCACACCATGGAAAACACGGGACAATTTTAAAACAATACAAAGCAACACTGCCGACCAGCACAGCAGCTTTTGAAAATAACCAGCAGCATTTGGCACACCAGGAGGCACTCACCTCCAGGTGTGATGTGTGTCATTGGACTCTGGGTATGAATCTGTTATCAAACGCAAGTCTGTGTGCTCAGTGCAAGTGAGGCCAGACAAGACCAAAACGTCAGAGTTTGGAGCAAAGAGAGGTTTACTGCAGGGCCATGCAAAGTTGCTTATGCCTTAAAAACCCCCAACTCCCAGAAAGCTTTCAGCCAAGCCCTTTTATAGGGAAGGGTGGGGAGTCGTGGTTAGTTGTTGCAAACTTCTTGGTGTCAGATCATTTGTTCTTAAGGTCAGGTCATAGTCAGGTCACCATGTTGCTGTAAACCTCCGCCAGAGCAAATATTATTCTCTGTTCTGACAAAGGGCAAAGTGCTAATGCTCAACTTCCGCCCAGGCTAAGAGGAGGGGACCCTGCGCAGGCCCCTTTCTCTGCCTAGGAGCACTGGTCCAGCACCAAGGCTGTGTCCTTCCACCAGTGCCCAGGCCCTGCTGAAGAGGCAGGTCGCAGCTGGTGGCACACTCCGGGGCCGGTCCCCAGAGCCTGCCCAGCCGTCGTCACTGAGGGAGCCAGGCGCCCAGGACCCAGCCAGCCCTTGGGCTTTTCATTTAAACCAGAGCGAATCATTCGTGTAGGATCAGTGGGAATACATGTTGTAGCAAATGCCATTCAGGTTAGTTTCCAGCTCACAGCAGTTGCCCTCCTTTGAGAAAAGCTCCAACCACAGAGGTGGACCTGAGGTCATGATGGGCAGTATCAATGCAGCTTAACCCTGACCTCTGCCACCTCCTAGGGGGTAGACAGCCGATCTCAGCTGTATCAGTTTTTGAAATGTGAACAGAGAGACTGAAGCTGGTTGAAGCTTTATTAAGTGCATGGCACTTAAGGGCAGTGCCATGGAGCTCTGGAGCGCTGCGGGACGCAGCCCTCAGCCTGTCCCTAGACCCCCCAGCATGCTCGCCGGCCCCTAAGAGAAGGCCTCTCACCTCTCACCCACTCTCTGCCTTGAGGACCGCTGCCCAGTTGAGAGTTGGCAGCCATAGGGTCCTATGCCCCACCCCTTATTACAAATCCAGGTCCCACCACTGTGTAGTTAAGGGACTTTGGGCAATTTCATGACCATTTAGAGTCTTAAGTTCCTCATCTCTAAAGTGGGGAAAAAATTAGTATCTGCCTCATGAGAATGAAATGAGACAATGAACATAAAGCAGCATAGAATAAGTACCAATAAATATTAGCCCTTATAATAACCAACTTTATTAAGAAGATAAAATACAAAAGCCTCAAGGGAAAATCACCTTGATAGAAATGAAACAAAAGACTCAACAAAGTCTCTGCCTGCAAAGGGAAACAGGCAAGGGAGAGGGACTTTAGAGCCAGCAGAGCAGGTAAGGGCAAACATAGTATGTGCTTAGTAAATATTGGTGGAACAAGTGAACTCAAGGGAAGTAAGATATTGGATGTCACCTGCTCTCCTCCCCAGAACAAGTCATGTGCAGCATTTCCTTGAGAAGCAGGAAGTCTAAATGGGGCAGATTTGACATCATGATGGTGGTTCAATTAAACAGAACAATTTGGCACCTACCCAGAAGCCAGGCCTTCTGCTTGAATGAGTAAGAACTCATTTGTGGAATTCCAGGCTCCTTATGTAAACTCAGCCCTACCTTGTTGTAGTATTTGGTACCGGTTTTCGTTAGCATAGTGGTGAGCCCCTGCCTGTCACATGGGAGACCGGGTTCGATTCCCCAAGGGAAGGCAACACGCCCTTTTTGGGCTTCCCAGATGGCACTAGTCACAAAGAACCTGCCTGCCAATGCAGGAGACATAAGAGACGAGGGTTCGATCCCTGGGTCAGGAAGATCCTCTGAAGGAGGAAATGGCAACTTTGCCTAGAAAAATCCCTTGGACAGAGGAGCCTGGCAGGATACAAACTGTGGGGTCACAAAGACTGAAGTGACTTAGCAGTGTGGTAGGCGTTATCATACTGACACTTTACAACAATTCTGTGTGATGGGAGTTATCACTTCCCTTTTATAGATGAGAAACAGAGGATTAGAGTGATTGAGTCATTTGTTGTTCAGTCACCAAGTCATGTCTGACTCTTGGCCACCCCATGGACTGCAGCAGGCCAGGCCTCTCTGTCCCTCACCATCTCCCAGAGTTCGCTCAAGTTCATGTCCATTGAATCGGTGATGCCATCCAACCATCTCATCCTCTGTCATCCTCTTCTCCTTTTGCCTTCAGCCTTTACCGGCATGAGGGTCTTTTTCAGTGAGTTGGCTGTTCACATCAGGTGGCCAAAGTATTGGAGCTTCAGCTTCAGCATCAGTCCTTCCTGTTTATTGAAGGTCAAACAGCCAGTAAATAGTAGAGCCAAGATTCAGACCAAGCTCCTCTCACCGAGACTATAGCTCCTGACAGGCTACAGCCATGGAGTCGTGAAGATTTGGACACGACTGAGTGATTAAGCACACATACACACATAGCTCCTCTAGGGTTATGGGAACCTAGAAGAAGAAATGGTCAATTTTCCCTGGAGTTTATATGGAAACACTTCACTGGGATAATTAAAACAAACAAAAAAAAAAGACAAAACAGACAAGTGGTTCCCGAGGGTCTATTGTGTACCAGGCACTGTGCTTATCTTACTGATTGTAGTAATGACCTTGTGAGGTGGTGGCATTTAACAGATGGGGAGATTTAACTGATGAGGAAACAGGCTCAGGAAGCTAGAGTCAGTCAGGTCTTAAATGTGTATGTCACTCCCACTAAATCTGTGATGTGGCCCATGAGGCAACACAAGCTCCTTCTCACATCCACTGAGGATACAGCTTTGCACCACACTTTCCAGTTTCTGAACTGCTTTACACAACCTCTCTGCCCTGTGAGAAAGGAAAAACAGTTCCTTCTCATCTGTGTCTGCTGATGAAACAAGAGAGGCCTGGAGGTACCAGCCCCCTGCTCAGGGCCCATCCTCCCTGCACTTCTCTGGTAGTACTCCTTACCCCTCACCCCTTCTCCGTGAAGCCCTGTATGAAGGGTCTCTGCACAGCTGTTACCAATTTTGTCCTTATCTATAAGCATCTGTGTGTCTGACTCCCCTGCTTATGAGCCTCTATAGGGCAAAGATTGCTTAATCGTCGCTCAGGATTTTGCCCTCGGTATTTTTGTAACATGATCCTCTTTTATTAGTATTAATCATTCTCAGCATAACTTTAAAATATTTTCCTTAAGAAGGCAGTGTGCCTGCTGTGGTTCCCATCCTTTGGGATTCGGGAACCTCTACCCAATCCTTCATTCAGATCTTTCATCTAGATTCTTCCTAAAGCTGTCATCCGTACATGCCTTCTAGAATTTCATAGGATGTATAAGCCCTCAGGAAGCCGGTCAGTCGCCCTTTACAAGTATGGTTGCAATTGCCTCACTTCCTGGGTCATGTGACACTCCCATGGCCTCACGTGACTCACTCCATTATGCCGGAATTAACCCGCAGAGCTAATCTGGTGTGTGTAGCTATCACAGGCCCCTGCATCCCTGTTTTTAGTTGATCCTCTATCCCTCCGGAGTTTGGGAACCCCAACGTCTTCTTGCCTGGTGATGGAGCTTTCAAGTCCTTCCAGAGAGGTGAGTGGGGACAAGGCTTCTAATTGGTCTTGTCATGTGCTTCCTGGAATTCTGGCTAACCGGGCTCTGGAATTCCATCAATGACAGGCTCTCCTTGAAGCAGGTCATCATGCCTTTTTGATGGAGGGAAGGTGGGATCGAAGGAGAAATGGTTGGGAAGAGGGGCACAGGAGGGTCCTGCTTGGGGTGGGCAGAGAGCTGTTACTAGCAGAGAGCTTGGAGGGAGGGCTGGATTCAGGTGTCTGTGGGCTGTGTTCCATTCTGTTTAAGGTGGGAGACTATAGGCAGTCGAGATCTGCAGGAGGGTAGGAGAGGTGGAGAGGGGCTTGCCTTCTAGCCTCTCATTGTGTTCTCAGGAGTGTCCTGTGCCTCGGGGCAGAGTAGAGATCATGGCTGCCAGCCTCATGGGATTACTTCTACTCCACACAGTGTCGTGGGTATCAGGTAAGTGAGTCAGAGAGAAGGGAAGGAGCCCCCAGGCCCCCTTCTGCCATTTGGTCTTTGGCAGTCTCCGGCATACTGGTGGTGGACTTAAGTAGATGCTCAATAAATCCTTTTGTATGACTGAGAGCAACAGTGGGGTGGGGGTACAGCAAGATAATTTTTTAAAATATTTATTTATTATTTACTTGTCTGAGTTGGGTCTTTGTTGTGGCATGTGGGATCTAGTTTCCTGACCAGGGATCAAACCCCTGCCCCTTGCATTGGGAGCTCAGACTCTTAGCCACTGGACCGCCAAGGAGGCCCAAGAATTTTTGAAACCAGTATTTAGTCTTTCTTTGCAACTAGTGTGTCCCTTCTCCTCATCCTCATCCTTCAACCCTTGCCTCTCGTGTGCTCCCTTCCTGCCAGGTGCCCGCCCCTGCAGCCCTAAAAGCTTTGGCTACAGCTCCGTGGTGTGTGTCTGCAATGCTACATACTGTGATTCTCTTGACCCCTTGACCCTGCCTGACCCTGGCAACTTCAGCCGCTTTGAGAGCACACGCAGCGGGCGCCGAATGGAGCTGAGTCTGGGGACCTTCCAGGCCAATCGCACAGGCACAGGTAACCACCCCTCACCCAGGCTATGGTCCTTCTGGAGCCCAGTGGTGGGCTCCAGCGATCAGCATGGAGTGTCTCCCCTGTGCACTGACGCCTTTTATTCCCTGCGGATGTCCCCAGGGTTGCTGTTGACCCTGCAGCCAGATCAGAAGTTCCAGAAAGTGAAGGGATTTGGAGGGGCCATGACGGATGCTGCTGCCCTCAACATCCTTGCCCTGTCACCTGCTGCACAGAATCTGCTACTCAAATCGTACTTCTCTGAAGAAGGTGAGGAGGAAAGGGACAGGATGACATAATGCATTTGACACTCTGACCTTTCCTTTGACCCTGACATCCACCCATCCCTGACATCTGGGTCTCTGTTAATGCCCAGGGGAAAAAAATTGTCCTATCCATCCGCTGAGTGGCAGGGGCCTCCAGCTCAGATAGTCTGCCCTTCACCCTGCACCCAAGTTCCCTTTGGTCCTGACTCAGGAATTTCTGCAGGAATTGAATACAACATCATCCGGGTCCCCATGGCCAGCTGTGACTTCTCCATCCGCACCTATACCTATGACGACAGCCCTGATGACTTCCAGTTGCTCAACTTCAGCCTTCCAGAGGAAGATGTCAAGCTCAAGGTGGGTACTCTGGCTGCCTCAGGCCCCAGCAGCATTGATGCCTGGTGGTTGAGGGGCCTCAGGCTAGAGCAGTCTGCAGAGAGACATAGAACTTGCCCCTGCCCTCGCTTGGGATGGAAGGGTAGAGGCTGATGGCTAGGCCAGATACACTGGTTGGGCCAGTCTGTTTATCTTCCAACTCTGGGTGTCTCTCCTCACCACCTTTGTTTCCAGATACCACTGATTCACCAAGCTCTGGAGTTGGCCAACCGCTCCATCTCACTGTTTGCCAGTCCCTGGACATCACCCACTTGGCTCAAGACCAATGGGGCCGTGAATGGGAAGGGGACACTCAAGGGTCAGCCAGGGAATCTCTACCACAAGACCTGGGCCAGATACTTTGTCAAGTAAGGAAACAGCAGGGCCATCGGGTCTGGACCAGCCTCCCCTCTCAAACACCCTGGTCTGCGTCCCAACCCTTGACCTGTCTGGCTGCCAGATCTCAGATCACCTTTCTACCTTCTGGGCCTTTCAGGCTTAGGCCCCTCAGTTTTCCCCATTCAGTCCGACCTCCTAGTCCCCAGGGTCCTGGTCCCCTTTCTTGGCCGTGATCCCTCACCCCCTTTCCCTTACCAGGTTCCTGGATGCCTACGCTGAGCACAAGTTACGGTTCTGGGCAGTGACAGCCGAGAACGAGCCTACTGCAGGGCTCCTTAGCGGGTACCCCTTCCAGTGCTTGGGTTTCACTCCTGAGCACCAGCGAGACTTCATTGCCCGTGACCTGGGTCCCATCCTCGCCAACAGTACACACCGCGACGTCCAACTGTTCATGCTGGATGACCAGCGCTTGCTATTGCCTCGCTGGGCCCAGGTGGTAAGGACCAGGACTCCCGTGGGTACCTGGTTGTTTGGATGCTCAGTTGTGTCTGACTCTTTTTTGACCCCGTGGACTATAGCCCTCCAGGCTCCTCTGTCCATGGGCTTTCCCAGGCAAGAATACCAGAGTGAGTTGCCATTTCCTTCCCCAAGGGATCTTCCCAACCCAGGGATTGAACCTATATCTCCTTCTTGGCAGGCAGATTCTTTACCACTGAGCTACCTGGGAAGCCCTTAGTACCCTAGTGACCCCAAATCCAGCATCCAGATGATTAGCTCCCGAACAGAGTGCCTTCCCTGCCCCAACTTTTGATTCCTAGAGTATCCTAGCTGGGGCCAGGTGCTCAGGTGGCACTCCTGGGATGCTGGGGGTGACCCCCCTCTGGATCTCCAGAGCCCCAAGAATCTCCCAGGTTGTCACTTTAACCCCCTCTAAATTGTGTTCATCCTGCACCCACGTCTCAGGTTCTAGTGCCTCTTCCAGATCCCTTGTGTAGGGCCCAGGCTCCATGGCTGTCTCCCCTCTAGCCCTTCCCTTTCTCTGTACAGGTGCTGGCAGACCCAGAAGCAGCTAAGTATGTTCATGGCATCGCTGTGCATTGGTACCTGGACTTCCTGGCTCCAGCAAAAGCCACCCTGGGGGAGACGCACCGCCTGTTCCCCAACACCATGCTCTTTGCCTCAGAGGCCTGTGTGGGCTCCAAGTTCTGGGAGCAGAGTGTGCGGCTGGGCTCCTGGGATCGAGGGATGCAGTACAGTCACAGCATCATCACAGTGAGTCACCTCAGTCTCTCCTTCCACACAGCAGACCACCTTGGACCCCTCAATAATCTCACCAGAGGCTGACAGGGGCCCTGCTCTCCAGCTTTTCCCCCGCTCGCTTACTCTTTGGGGCAAAGTTTGGGGACTTCATGATGCCCTCTATTGTCTTCCCTTCAGAGATCTGTGCACCCCATCACCTTGTTCTGAATGCTTGAGCAGTTGTATCTGCCTCAGGTTTCTCAGTTTCTCTGGTGATGCCTCTGTCCTCAAAACCCCTCCCTCCTTAGATTTTTAGTTTTTGGCTGTCCTGGGTCCTCGTTGCCTCTCGGGCTTTCTCTCATGGTTGCAAGCGAAGGCTACCCTCTAGACTTTGTGCACAGGCTTCTCACTGCAGTGGCTTTTCTTGTGGAGCACAGGCTCTAGGCGTGCCAGCTTCAGTAGTTGTGGTGCATGGGCTTAGCTGCCCCACGGCATGTGGAATCTTCCTGGATCAAGGAAGGAACCTGTGTCCCCTCCATTGGCAGGAGGATACTTAACCCCTGGACTACCAGGGAAGTCCCCTCCTTAGACATTAAGGATATAAACACTCCCCTCCCAGGGCCCGGGCCCCACAGCCCACCTCCCTCATGTGACGCTTCACTGTACTCACTGGGGGCCCAGTGTGGAGCTCCGTCTCTGCCCTGTTCCTACCCTAGAACCTACTCTACCACGTGGTCGGCTGGACTGACTGGAACCTCGCCTTAAACCCTGAAGGGGGACCCAACTGGGTGCGCAACTTTGTTGATAGCCCCATCATTGTGGATATCACCAAGGACACATTTTACAAACAGCCTATGTTTTACCACCTTGGCCACTTCAGGTGAGTGGAAGGTGGGCAGTCCCACTCCATGCCAGGCCTGGCATCTCCTGCACGAGGCTTGTATCACCCACTGTGAGGGAGCAGGAAGGTGTGGGGAGTGGGAACCTTGGGAGGCTCGCATCTGTCCCTTTTGCACCGTATAGGTAGGAAGTGACTAGATGGCATTTGAGACAATTCCTGAATGCCTGATGCTGAGGCTAGGAGGCAGGAGGGCAGGGCATACCTAACTCCATGGCTGGAGGCCTGGAGAGTTAGGGCAGATCTTAGGAATGGTTCTGGGGGCCGGTGTGGGGGTGGGCAGGGTGGTGTAGATGGTAGGGAAGGTGACTTCTCAAGTGAGAGACTGATGGAAGCTACCCTCAGGGCTGGGGTCCCTGACAATGCCTGTTCCCACTCCAGCAAGTTCATCCCTGAGGGCTCGCAGAGAGTGGGGCTGGCTGCCAGTGAGAAGAGTGACTTGGACACGGTGGCACTGTTACGTCCTGACGGCGCTGCAGTTGTGGTCGTGCTGAACCGGTGAGAGCAGCGGGGCCTGGGGCCTGGGGACTGGGATGAAGACGAGACAGTGAGCTTGGCGGGATCACACACTCCACTTCTCCTCCCTGCCTCTTCCAGCTCCTCTAAGGATGTGCCTCTCACCATCAAGGATCCCGCCGTGGGCTTCATGGAAATTGTCTCACCTGGCTACTCCATTCACACCTACCTGTGGCGTCGCCAGTGATGGAGCTGATACCCACGCTTGTGCCTGGGCTCAGCATGGACATTAAAGGGACACGATCAGCCCACATGCCGTCTGTGGCTACAGAGGGTACAGCAGGACCAGGGGGAGCTTAAGTGACGTAAGGCCAGAGGCAGTGGTTTGGGTGACTCATTCTCCCCTCTAGTTGGTGCCAGGGGCTGGAGGCCCCTAGGGAAAGGATCGGGAAGCCCCAGTGGTCCTCCACCCCCGTGCTTCTGTGAGCGTGTGCTATGCACTGGTTGCCTGTGGAAACTGGGCCCGGGCCCAGGGTGAGCTCACTGTCTGTACAAACAGGGGTGGGGGGTGGGGTGGATGGAGAGAGAGGTTAAGGAAAGGAAGAGACGAGGAAAGCTGGACCCAAAACTGGGAACTGTTTGTCTTTCTTGGAGATGCAGAACCAGGCCTATGCAGATGTCAGCACCAAGGCACAGGCCATGAGAGAAGCCAAGCACCAGAGGGTAGACTCAAGCACCAGATGGCACCCCCTGGTACCAGCTAGGAAAAATGGCAGCTTCTTAAAAGACAGAATGTCTGATCTCAGTCCATGTGAGCAGTTTTATTTCAGGGGGGGGTGGCACCCCATTTCCACCATACCAACAATGGGGAAACACAGGAGCCTCTGGAATGCATGACAGTAGAAAAATCAGTCCCGAGAGCATGAGGACAAATCATTCCTCTTCATCCTCCTCAGCCATGCCCAGGGCCTGGGTGCCTGGGGCCCGGGCAGATGGTGCCCGCTGGATGGAGACAATGCCGCTGAGTAAGGCGTAGCCGGCCATGGCTGCCAGCCCCGCCAACACGGTTAGGATCTGGTTCCGGCGCCGGTACGGCTCCTCCTCAGTCTCTGGGTTCGCTGGTGTCTGGCGTGGAGGTGGTGCCTCAGCTGAGGGGAGAGGAAAGGAGGTGGATGGGAGGCTGGTTCCTGGATCCCTGCCCACTCTCCCCAGGACTAGCACCCCCACCTTCCCACCCATCCACCCCTTACCTCCTTCCCAGGGGAAGTATAGGCTGAGGATGTGGGTGCAATAGGCACAGAGATTGTGCAGCCCCCGCAGGTGGGCCTGCAGTTTCCCACTGGGCAGCTTCGCCTGTTGCAGCAGGGCCAGGTAGCTGAAGACGAAGGCATCCAGGGAGGCGGGGCTGCAGCAGAGAGAGAAGAGTGGGATGGAGAAGGGGAGAGGTGGGGTCAGAGGAAGAGTCGGCCCTGGGAAGATAGGCTCTGGGCAGCGGGGGACCACCGGGGGAGAAGAGGACACACGGCTCTGGTCCTGGTGTGGGGAAAGTGCCCCAGGTGGCGCCAGCCTGGCCTTGAATGGGACTCTATCCCAGGGCTGCATAAAGGGCACATTGAGTGCCCCACAGCTCAGCAGGCCTGTCCTGGGCCTGGCGGCCCTCCCACCCTCCTGTACCACTGAGGTGGCTCCGGCCCCACACACAGCCCTACCTTCACCAGACCCAGTGTCTGTGCTGAGCACCTCCTGTCCAGAGCTTGAGCCCCCACCCTAGCCCCTGTGGCTACATTTGAACCTGTATCTTCTTCCAAGCCACCTATGACTCCCCTGGAGTGAGACTCACGCATCTCCAAAGAAGAATTTCTGAGAGCCCAGGCGCTGAGAGAGAAGAGTCAGGCATTCTCGGGCCTCCTGGTATAGCTATGGGGAGGATACAAGGTCGGCTCGCGGCTGCGGGGTGGGTACCGCCTCCCCTCCCAGGCACTCGCCCCCTCCGCCATCATCCTGGCGGCTCCTGTCATACAACGCCCTCCTGTCCCAGAGGTACCTCCTTCTCCAGCTCCTCCTCATCCTCAGGCCTGTGCTCCCCACACAGCAGCTGCAGCCGTTCCATGTATTGCCGCTGCATGCGGCCAGGCAGGAAGAAGTTGAGGGGAAAGGGCATAGCCTCTGCATACCACTTCCGGGTCACTTCTACATAGTTCTTGGCGTCTACCCAAAAAGTATGTATCTGCATTGGGTATGTAGGAAGGAAGAGGCTGGTCTGAGCCACTGTACCTGCCTGACCCAGGGTGGGATTCTGGTTCCCATGCTGGGTGTGTGTGTGTGTCTGTGTGTTTCTATGTAGGCCTGGGCACTCACCAGCACTGGGAGCAGCTTCTCCTCCAGCAAAGACATGAAAGCCAAGGTGTCTGCTCCTTGCCGGGCTGACAGGTCGTAATCAGCATTGTACTTCTGTGGAGGAAACGTCCATGGTGAGAAGTGGATGCTGGGGGACTGCAGGGACACTTCCTCAAGGAGGGAGGCCTCTTGTCTGGCACCACCCACCTTGACCTCTGAGCGCAGCAGAGGTAGAGCAAGGAGCTTTTCTTGCGGAGGCCCCCTCGCCTGGGCCCAGTCAGTAGCCTGTTGCTGTTGGCGGAAAGCCTGGACCTTGGAGCCTGCTGGCCGTCAAGGTCCCGCGCCCACTGGGGGGAGGAAGGAAGGCCCAGCCACAAACCAGGAGCAGCTCCCAGAGTTTCCACGGAAAGCTGGCGGGATGCCTGCTGACGGCAACTTTCTAACAGTAACTTCCCCAATCCAGACACCACAAAACTAGCAGAGCAGAGCTCAGATGCAAGTTGGGCCTTAATCAATGCCTCAGGAACTAGGGGACGCCATCCTCACGCTCCCGGGACCCAGTGAACCCATGTCGAGGGCTCCCTGGCTTGTTCTCTCAATGCTCAGCTCTTGGCCGTTTCTTGTTTCATTCCATGGTCCAGGCGCCACCACCACACACACATTCCAGCCATACCCCCAGGTCTCAGCCTGCCACACCTTCCTAGGTTCAGTGTCTGCTCCTCAGCACCCTCTTCCACATCCTGAGTAAACTTTGTCCCCAAGTAACCTCTTGAGTGTGATCATTAAACCTCTCTGAGCCTCATTCTCCTCCATGGAATAGGGGTAATAATCTTTCTCTCAATATGGCTGTGGTAGGAGAAAACTAGAAACAGGGAAAGCTGTGCTCATATATAAGGAAACAGTGGCCCAGTCCCGCCAGAAGTTTTGGCTTTTACCTGGATCCCTTCTCTCCATTCCTCTCAAGCCTCCATTAATTCCCCAGTTCCTCCACCTTTGGGAAAGTAGAAATGAATAAGAGGGGTCTACTTCTGACAGTATGTTCCCTTTTGGAACCAGACCATGAAAGCTGGAAGAGCCCTGAGAAAGTATCCTGGCTAAGCCCCTGGTCTTACAAATAAGCTCACAGCTCTAAGAGATTAGGCAATTTGCCCAAGGTGGTCACATAGCCAATGACAGAGTGAAAAGCACAGCCTGGGCCTCTCTAGTCCTCTCGTAATGCTCTTTCAACTTTCCCATCGTGGTACTTGGCCTTGTCCATCCTGAGCCCCGTATTATAAAGCCTGACCTGGTCCCTGAAAAAAGAGCAATGGCCCTTAGAAATCCCTCTCTGATCCCATCTTCCACCCCACCCCCGCACTGGTCTCATCTTTGAGGACTTCATCAGTTATTTCCTACTCTCCTTTCCTTTCCATGCGTCAACAGCCTGTTCATCTCTCCCTGCCTGCCCAGCAGGCAAAAGGCATTGTGCCTCCAGCTGTCTCGACAGTGGCCTAGTTGAATTTCTAGCCTACTGCATCACAGCAACATGTCTGTGTCGCCTCCAGGAGACTACATGTCCCTTGAAGCCCTGGGTCACCTGCATCTGGTTTGGCATACATTTGGTACTCAATAAATGTGTATGGCACTGAATTGACTCAACTTCTCTCACTGGCAGTCACCCTACCCAAACCACCTACCTCTTTTCGAAGGTGGGTGATGATCTTGTGTGGTACTGAGATGACCTCTCCATGACTGGTCCGAAGGGCAGGCAGAGTTCCTGACATTGAGAAAGAAGTATGTCCACCAGACCCTTAGCCACCTATCCGCACATAGCCACAACACATCCTTGTCTGTCACTTGCACTTCCCCTTGTACACTCCCTTCCTCACCCCCCAGAACACTGGGTACCTGAAGGACTCCGCCAGGGGTTGGTGATCTTGTGCACCTTGAGTGGGGCACCAGTAAATCTGGCATAGGTCTGCAGGAAAGGAAGCAGAAGGCAGAGAGGCCAAGGACATGGCCCACACAGGGGAATCAAGGCAAGAAATAACATTTATTGAATACCTTCTGTGCTATGCTCTACACTGAGGGATTGCTTCACACGAAAAAGGTAGACATTATTGTTCCTAATTTACAACAGGCAAACACAGGGCTTAGAGACCTTGTGGACATGTCCCTGATTACAAATCAGCCAGGAAAACCCTTCCTTCTTATATCCTCTCCTGCCATCTACCTGGTGAACACCTCAGCCTCACTTGGAAACACTGGCCATTCCTTCTTGGGCAGTCTGTTTGGACTGTTCCTACTTATACTTTAGCATCTGAACATTTTATTACACTTGTTTGCTGATGTTTCTAACTTTATGTAAACAATTCCAGGGGAGGGACCAAATGCTATTCATCTTTGGATGCCAATGTTTGGTATCTGGAAGAGGCCTAATACCTTGAAATGAGTAGAGTGAAAATGAAAGTGAGTGAATGAGTCAAACTAGTTATAGTGTGACTCCAAAGCTCTTTCTACAGAGCCTTAGCTGTGGATGGGCCTTTTGGTTCAGTAAACAATAACCTCAGTAAATGGCGTTGAGTGAGGAGGAGGAAGAGGAGATTTAGGAGGAGGCAGTAATGCCAAGCCGGAGAACCTTGAGATCATCCAGCCTTTGTAAACCTCCGGATGAAGAAACGGCGCCCAAAGAGAAGGGACCGCCCCAAGGTCACAGAGTCAGTAAATGGATGTTTAAGAACTAAAATTCATGTTCTGAACCCCCGACCAGGCCTCTTTCCATTGCTAAACAAAACCTAGGCTACAAAGGCACCGTACAGAGTTCATACCGGCCAGGCACGCTCTTTGATTGCCTCAGTTTACCCCACTGTGCCCGTACTGAGGCGCCCTGGCAAAATTCGGATGACCGGCTAGTCCGGCCCCCTCCCCAGTCCTCCAGGGCGCAGCAGAGAGCGCCGGCGCCACCCCTCACCAGCACGGCCAGGCTGTCCAGGTCCACTGACGGCAGCCCCCAGCCCCCTGACCAGCAGAACAGCTCCATGGGCGCCGCCATCTTGCCTGCCCTCTGTCCCGGAAGCACCTCCCCCTGCGCTTCAGCCCTCCACTGTGTGGATCCGCCCCCCTCCCTTTCGGCAGATCGTGGTCGGGACCCTGGGGAGGCTGTCAGGAGGGCGCGGCTTGTCCAGGCCCGAGAGGCGGCTTGAAAACGGCGTGGGGCGGAGCCGAGGGCTTCTGGGGAGGGCGGCTGCCGCCTGATTCAGAGGTGCCTCCCGAAGGGGGGAAGGATCCTCAGCCCTCCACGCCTTGGAGAATCAGGGCACCCCGATGGAGGGGAGCCCTGAACACCCGAGGACGCGGTGGGAGCAGGAGAAGGGGATTTTGTGCTCCCTGACGGGTTCTGGGGGCTCTCGCAAATCTGCAAGACGTCTGGGCTGTTCTGGGGCCCCTCAGGGCTCGGCCCCCGAGCGGGGGCTGCGGGGGGGGTCCCCCGAGCCGCATGTTTTCCACAGCGCGTTATGTTTGGAACCAGCCCCGCGCCTCTTGTTGCCATGGAAACAAAACAGGGGCGGTGGCGGCGGCCGGAGCGAGGCCGGGCTGGGGCCTGTGTGTGTGGGGGGAGGGGAGGTGGGGCTCGCGGGCTGTTGCCTTGGTAACGGGAACTGAGGCGCCCCTCCACCTCATCCGGGTCACGGCCTGTCCGCCAGTACCCCCCAGTGTTCCCAGTCTAGCCCCCGGCCCCTGGCCGGTCCTCTGGTCTACTTCTGTCCTTGGTGTCCCTTTCCTCTTTCCTGATTTCTTCACTCCAGCCTCACTGACCACTGTTTTAGGCTCTCCCTCCAGTTCCCACCGGACTCTTCCAGATTCCAAGCTTTCCTAGGAGTGAGGGGAAGATGGAGGCAGAAGCACAAGTCATGGGACCCCCTCCAATCCCCCATCCTGATGAAGAGCACTTGCTCTATCCGAGCAGCAAACTTCATTCCATACGGACATCCCCTGGGCACTATAGCAAGCTAGTTTCGGCCACTCCCTTGGAATTCTCTCATGCCAGCTGTGGAATAATGCCCACTGTCTGACACTACCCCTGCCAAGGGTTCCTGCCGTCCCCAACTGTGGCTTCCAGAAAACAGTAGCATTCGGTAGCAGCCCCCAACAGCGAGATGCCTGGAGATGCGGAGAAAGGGAGGCACCTGGGGGAGAGCACCATCAGGGAGCGGCAGGAGGTTAGGAGGCCTCCAGGACGCTTCCCCGTGCCCCTGATTCCCGGGGCTGGGGATGTCTCCAGGGTGATTGGCAGCTCTTTGTTTCAGCCCCCCCTCACCGCCTGCCGGGCCCCCCCCTTCAACTCCCCCTTCCAGTCCCTCCGCCCCCCGCTCCTGCTCTCCGCCTAGCCTTTTCCCCTCCCAGCCGCCTGCCTGCCAGGGGTAGTGAGCCGGCTGAGCGGCATGGAGACACAGGAACTTCGGGGGGCCCTGGCTCTTCTCCTCCTTTGCACTTTCGCGTCTGCCAGTCAGGACCTGCAGGGTAAGCCTGTACCAATCCTCTTAGCCCCTTCTCTGCCTCCTCCCCATTTGCCCCCAGCCGACTAGCAGGGAACATGTGGGCAAAAGGAGAGGGGAGAGTCCTGAAATTGAATCGGAGGGAAGAGTTGATGAAATTATGGCCCTGTGGGGGAGGAGTTGACACTAGAAGGTGGTGGATGAGTGGGAGCTGGCCAGGGTCAGCATGAGGCCAGGGCAGAGGACTCAGGGGCTGGATGCTAGCTTGGGTTGCCTGGCTGGGTTGGTGTCTGAGCATCCCCAGGCACCCCAGGGTCTGGGAGAGCAGCTCAGAGGTGGGCTTCTTCCACCCCTGGGTGCCTGGCTGCCTAAGTACAGGATGGGGGTGGGGAGCAAGAGGTCTGGGCTCTCCTGGAGGTCTGGTGGTGGGATGGGCCTGTGGGTGTGGGAGAGGTAGTTGGAGCAGATGACACAGGCACAGATTCTTTACTGGCTGGAAGGGAAACCACAGATTGGCCAGGACACAGGAGGCAGAGGAGCTGGGTCCTACGTTCCTGTGGGAGAGAGCCAGACAGTAGGAGGGTCACAGCCTTCAGTGGGCAGCTGTTCTCATCTAGACCGAGTGCGCTGAACCCCCAGGATGGGAGGAGGGGCACTGGAGTGTGGGATGAGCCAAACCCAGCGGTGCAAAGAGAAACTGCCTTCCCGTTTCTGTGCTGTGGGCACCAGGTGCTTCTCCTGCCGGAGATCAGCACAGTGACTCCTTTGCGCCACCTGGTGGGAGCATCTCAAGTTTGTGGGGTTCTGTTTCTATATTTTCAAGTGAGCCTCAGGCCAGCTGGTTCCCAGAGTGGCAGTAAGGGAGGCCCAATGCCTTGTCCTCTGATAGCAACAAGGGTTGGATTTCAAGGGGTAGTGAACACTATGGGGTGGGGATAACGGATGCCCCACCCCTGAAGGCTCATAGGAGAGGGCAGGCCTTAGCATTTGACAGGGCTCTGACCTTGATCATCCCTGCCTGGCCAGTGATCGACCTGCTGACGGTGGGCGAGTCCCGGCAGATGATAGCTGTTGTGGAGAAGATCCGGACTGCCCTGCTCACCACTGGGGACATCTATCTCTTGTCCACCTTCCGCCTGCCCCCCAAGCAGGGTGGTGTCCTTTTTGGCCTCTACTCTCGCCAGGACAACACACGATGGCTGGAGGCCTCTGTCGTCGGCAAGATCAACAAAGGTGACTGGTGGGCATCATCTCCTGTCCTGCAGTGATGACCCCTTTGAGCACTCTTCCTCATCCCCATTCTCAGAGCCCTCTTAATGCCCCTTGGGCTCCACTGGGGACTGAGGACCCATCAGGCTATGTCCAAGCACCAGGGGCACCTGGTGCCTAGGAGGGGCCTCAGGAGGCCAGGCACCCAAGAAATGGGATGAGGCATCTGTGGGTGTGGGGAGTTGTATGTGGGATGTCTGGGGGGAGGGGAGGCTTGTCTGTGCCCCAGCAGTGGTATAGAGGTCTCTTAGATCCCTGGAACAGTTCAGGGGGTACGGAACCGGTTGCCATCCTAGCAGGGGATAGAGTGGCCTCATGTAATCAGATGGCATGATAGAGTGGTAATGGACAGATAGGTCGATCTGATAACACTGAAGGATAGAGGACAGAGTGATCCGATGACACTGAAGACTAAGAAAGTCCTAGTCGTTGCATCAGTTTGAAAAACATTTTTCATGTACCTACTATGTACAAAGTATTGAGAGATAGCTGAGTAAGCACTGACAGCCCTAGAGATGTGGTATTCAGAAGAACTGATCCAAGGCTCAGCTGGGAGACAGGGGACGGGGGACAGTGCGCATACTGACCTCCCCTTCTGGGCAGTGCTGGTGCGGTACCAGCGGGAGGATGGCAAAGTGCATGCAGTGAACCTCCAGCAAGCAGGCCTGGCTGACGGGCGCACACACACGGCTCTCCTGCGACTCCGAGGTCCGTCCAAACCCAGCCCTGCCCTGCAGCTCTATGTGGACTGCAAACTGGGTGACCAGCATGCTGGACTTCCGGCACTGGCCCCCATTCCTCCAGCAGAGGTCAGTGGGCTGGAGATTAGGACTGGACAGAAGGCTTATTTGAGAATGCAGGTGAGCAGAAAAGGAAGACCCTCTGAGTGTTGGTGAACAGTTTGCAGCGGTGGGAGGAGGAGTTGGTAGGTCCTCCCTCATGACAACGTTTCTCTCCCCCCCAGGGCTTCGTGGAATCCATGAAAATGATTCTGGGTGGGTCCATGGCCCGGGTTGGAGCCCTGAGTGAGTGTCCATTCCAGGGAGACGAGTCCATCCACAGTGCAGGTAACACATGCTTCTGTGAGCTGGCATCCTGGCCCCCAGCCCTGCCATCTTTGATACTTTCCATCCTCTTGACCTTTCTTCCCCTTAACACCAGTTCTTTTGGCTCACCTATTCCTCATCTATTCCTGGGGCTTCTTGACTCCGTTACCCCAAATCTCCTTCACCTCTGACTCTGTGATCTCCAAATAATACATTTCCAGGAGGCACAGGTCAATAAAATCTCCATTAAGGTCATCCTGCCTATCAGGGTGGCCAGAAAAATAGAAGGATCCAAAAAAAAAAAAAAAAAAAGAGTATAACTCTGAAGACCTTTGAGTGGGAGTAAGGAAGGTAGTGGCTTGGTCTTTCTCGGTTGACTAAGCTAAGGGTCTTTTTTAGTTCCCACTGGCATCTATCACCTACCAGCAGTTTCCCTAAGCATTTCTCATCTGCCTGGTCTCTCTGACAAGGATACTCAGAGGTTCTTAAGTAAATAAAATGTCCACTTCTCCCAGATATTTCAAAGAGTTCTTGTGGTAGAAGCTTGAGAGGGAGGAAATGGAATGTATTGGGGCCCTGGCCCTGCGTCAGGTCACCTCTCACTTGGATTCCTTCTGCCACAACCATGCCTAGGAACAGGAGGATCTGGGTCTTGACTGTGAGGCAGCTCCCTTAGAGGGACCCTCATCCAGTGGAAGGAGCTGGTGGGGCTGGCCCGTCACCACTGCCCTCCTACCATTCATACTACATCTTTATTTCAAGGCACCAGCCCTTTTCTCCTTCCTTCTCCTCAACCAGCCAGGCCCCTCCTCACATCTCCACCCTCTGTGTTTTCTTGTCCTCTCTAGTGACCAACGCACTCCACTCCATCCTAGGTGAGTAGGCCATGCCAAGAGGAAGGGGCATGAGGGTGGGGAGGAGATACAGCAGCCTGAAATGAAGTCCTCTTCAGCCAGGAATGGGGTGGGATTTAAAGCTGGGGGGTGGGCAATGGTGGCAGCACCGGCTTATTACAGAGAGGGGTCAGGGCTGGTGCCCCAGTTCTGAGCCTTTCTGCATCCTGCACCCTGACAGGGGAGCAGACCAAGGCCTTGGTCACCCAGCTCACCCTCTTCAACCAGATCCTGGTGGAACTGCGAGATGACATCCGAGACCAGGTTTATTGGGCTGGTGAAGGGTGGCGCTGATTCTGGGTGGGGTGGCAGGTGCCAAGAGCTGACTCCTGCCCAT
Source organism: Cervus elaphus (assembly GCF_910594005.1). Lineage (NCBI taxonomy): Eukaryota > Metazoa > Chordata > Mammalia > Artiodactyla > Cervidae > Cervus > Cervus elaphus. The sequence goes on from NC_057834.1 coordinate 38,556,431, forward strand.
CCTTCTGTCTACCAGGTGAAAGAAATGTCCCTGATCCGAAACACCATCATGGAGTGTCAGGTGTGCGGTGAGTGGGAGAGTAGGGGAGGGCTCCACATGGCATCAGTATGCTCCGCACCCCCAGGGCTTTAGCCTCCACTTCTGGTGAACTAAATGGTGACCTCTGGGTGGCTTTGACTGTGTCCAAACCCACCCCCCAGGATTCCACGAACAGCGTTCCCACTGCAGCCCCAACCCCTGCTTCCGAGGCGTGGACTGCATGGAAGTGTACGAGTATCCCGGCTACCGCTGTGGGCCCTGCCCTCCTGGCCTGCAGGGCAACGGCACCCACTGCACAGACATCAATGAGGTGAAGAGGGCCCTTTCTGGAAGGGCATAGAAAGCTGGGGTGAGGGACTTAGCAGAGGCCCAAGAAGGTGGGGTGAATGTTGGTCAGAAGCAGAGGAACCTGGGGTTGGAGACCAAAAAAGACAGGGGAGAAGGGAAGGAGACAGGTCTGGGACAAAGACTCCAAGGTCACGCAGGGAAGGAGCTGGGAGCTCAGCAGGGGCATTGTGAGAGGGCCGGCCAGAGGAGACCCACAGGAGGCCAGGGTGGGATCAGAGCATGATGACGTTGGGGGAGGGGAGGCCTGCAAACAGGGAGACCAGGAGCAGTGGTCCTGGGGTCACAGGCAGGGACCTGACCCCTTCTTTCTCATCTGATCCCCAGTGTGCTCACGCGGACCCTTGTTTCCCGGGCTCCAGCTGCATCAACACCATGCCTGGCTTCCACTGTGAGGCCTGTCCCCGAGGCTACAAAGGCACACGGGTGTCTGGTGTGGGCATTGACTACGCCCGGGCCAGCAAACAGGTCAGGGTGGGCAGAGTACGTGGACAAGAGATCTGGGCCTTGCAGGGATGGGCGCTACAGGGTTGGATGTCGAGCCCTTGGGATAAATGGGATGAGGCTCCTGGCTTACCTGCTAGCTTTGCCTTGGTTTTGGGTCTGGGCTTCATGTCTGTGTTCACAGATAAGGCCATACAAGTGCTCTCTTCTATATCTGAGGAGACCCAGAGTAAGTCTGGTTCTACCCCAAGTCTGCTCCTTCAGGTCTGCAACGATGTTGATGAATGCAATGATGGCAACAACGGTGGCTGTGACCCGAACTCTGTCTGCACCAACACTGTGGTGAGCTGGACACTCTGCATGCACGGGTGTGGGACAGTGCAACCCCCTCAGATTTCCTGCTCCCCTCCTCCTTTCCACCCAGGACGTTATGCATGGTAGGTGTTCCATGGAATTCTGATTCTGCCTCTTACTAGCCTTTAGCAAGTTATTTACCTTTACTGAGTTTCAGCATCCTCCCTTGAAAAACAGGGCTCTTACTCTCCTTGAAAGGTTGTCAGGAGAACTAAAGGAGATAAGTGATAGACCTGGACTGTCATCTGTGAGGGTCCCTCCTAGGTGCCTCGAGAGATGGGGATAATGTTGGTCGTGGTGGGCTGACCCTCCTTCCTGAGACACTGCCTGCCTCCCTCCTCCTAGGGCTCTTTCAAGTGTGGTCCATGTCGCTTGGGCTTTGTGGGTAACCAGAGCCAAGGCTGCTCCCCGGCCCGGACCTGCCACAGCCCGGCGCACAGCCCTTGCCACGTGCATGCTCACTGTCTCTTTGAGCGCAACGGTGCAGTGTCCTGCTCGGTGAGCGAGGCCTAGGGTTCAGAAGCAACAGGGGATCTGGGGAAAGGGGTCGGGCTCAGGACCACGTCTGGGGACTGGCATGGGGGCTTGCATGGGAAAGGGAGGTGGGCCTGGGCGCAGAAACTGGTTGGTAAGAAGAGAGCCTGAAGAAGGTGGGGTGCAGGGAGCCAACCCAGAGCACTAACTCCCACCCTGGGTGTCGCCCCAGTGTAACGTGGGCTGGGCCGGGAATGGGAATGTGTGTGGCCCCGACACGGACATCGATGGCTACCCGGACCAGGCACTGCCCTGCATGGACAACAACAAACACTGCAAGCAGGTGCAGGGGGCAGGCGGGCGAGTGAGGGCAGGGCGCCCCAGGCTGGGACAGAACAGAACTCACCCGCCCACTTCCTCTCCCTGACCTTTAGGACAACTGCCTTCTGACACCCAACTCTGGGCAGGAAGATGCCGACAACGATGGCGTGGGGGACCAGTGTGACGATGACGCTGACGGGGATGGCATCAAGAATGTTGAGGTGGCTCCTAGACGTCCTGCCCCTTCCAGCTCCTCAGCAACTCTGTTGCCTTATCCCATAACCCTGTCCCCCTTGGCCACTGGCAGCTCCCAAGGAAGGGCCCCAGAGCTCCACATTAGGGAGGCATAAGCCTGGTACCTAGAATGAGGTGGACTACATGGGAAGTTGGGTGGGTGGGATTGCGCCACACCAGTGGACCATCACAGGAGTGGCGACTGTAGACCAGGGTGCAGGGACAAGGATGATGCAAGGTGGCCAGTGGTTCAAGGGAGGCCTGACTCTGCCTCCCACCCCAGGACAACTGCCGGCTGTTCCCCAACAAGGACCAGCAAAACTCAGATACAGATTCATTTGGTGATGCCTGTGACAACTGCCCCAACGTTCCCAACAATGACCAGAAAGACACAGATGGCAACGGGGAAGGGGATGCCTGTGACAACGACGTAGATGGCGACGGTGCAGGCCTGGGGCTGGGGGGTGGCTGGGAACCCCGTGAAGAGTCCGGATAGGGTAGCAATGAAGCGGGGAGGCTGAGAATTCCGGAAGGGTGATGCTCGGGGAAAGTCAGACTGGGTGAGAGGTTACCTGTGGCAGATGTCAGTGGGCACATGAAGGAGGGTGTGGGGCTAGGCTGGGAGTGGGCAAAAGGATGAGACGAGCTCCAGGCAGATTTCCTGACCCGCTGTCCTCTGGGTGGGAGACAAAGCCCAGGACTTTCACCAACCCAGAAGATAAGAGTGTGACTATGTTCTAGTGGTAATCCTGTGTGACCCCCATTATATTCCAGGCATCCCTAATGGACTGGACAACTGCCCTAAAGTCCCCAACCCCCTGCAGACAGACAGGGATGAGGATGGGGTGGGAGATGCTTGCGACAGCTGCCCTGAAATGAGCAATCCCACCCAGGTACAGGGGAATGGAGAGGGCAGGGAAGGGGTGGGTGACTGGTGGACGAAGCCCAGCCCTTTGGACGGGAAGTGGTCAGGTCACCCTCTTTAGAATTCTCAAAAGGAGATGGTGAGAGCAGGTCCCTCTCTCTCAGACAGATGCAGACAGTGACCTGGTGGGAGATGTCTGTGACACCAATGAAGACAGGTAGGGTTTGGGCCAAGAGATGGAAATTTAGGGGATACTTTACCTTCCTCTAGTATGTTCTCAATCCCCTCTAGGGTCCAACTTTAACTCTCCACTACTGTTGAGCAGGAGGCGGTGCCCATAGTCTACCTCCCATTCCTACTGCTGAACCTCCACCTCATCTGGCTGACTGCAAGGGGTCTGGCTGAATGGAGGGTATACCCCAGAGAGATTCCTAAGCAGAAGAGTGGGGAAGGATGCGGTACCTTTAAAAGCCTTTATTTGGTGCCTGTTCTTCTGGACAGTGATGGGGATGGACATCAGGACACCAAGGACAACTGCCCACAGCTGCCCAACAGCTCCCAGCTGGACTCAGACAACGACGGACTTGGAGATGAGTGTGATGGGGACGATGACAATGATGGTGTTCCGGATTACGTGCCTCCTGGTCCTGATAACTGTCGCCTGGTACCCAATCCGAATCAGAAGGACTCAGATGGTAAGGCTGGGGTCGCCAGAGGACTGGACAGCTGTGGGGTTTGTTCAAGGAGAGGCGGCAAGCCTTGCTGGGGAGAGGGTGGCACCTCAAGGCCTGAGGTGGTAGTGTTGGCTAGTGGCAGTGGCCAGGGCCTCGCTGAGCACCTGGCTTCATCCTGCCCAGGCAATGGCGTTGGTGATGTGTGTGAGGATGACTTTGACAATGATGCAGTGGTCGACCCCCTGGATGTGTGTCCTGAAAGTGCAGAGGTAACCCTCACGGATTTTCGTGCCTATCAGACCGTGGTCCTGGATCCTGAGGGTGATGCTCAGATTGACCCCAACTGGGTCGTGCTCAACCAGGTACTAGGGCAGTGAGCGGGGTGGGTGCTGTCAGACCTGACTAGTAGGCAGAGTCCAGGGAGGGCAGCACACTGGAACCAGGACTTTTGTCTTTACTGCACACCACCAGGGCATGGAAATTGTTCAGACCATGAACAGTGACCCCGGCCTGGCAGTTGGTATGTAAGGGGCACCCAATTCAGCAATTTCAATAATTTCCCAATGGAGGGGTCCTACAGGCAGAGGATGGGCCACTGCCTTCCCACGGGCATCCCATCCCACCCCCACCCCACAATGGGTGTTAGCAGCTTTGCTACACCTGCCCCTGATCCCATCTCCCCTCCCACCCACCCTTAGGATATACAGCTTTCAACGGTGTGGACTTTGAAGGCACCTTCCATGTGAACACTGTGACCGACGACGACTACGCAGGCTTTCTCTTCAGTTATCAGGACAGCGGCCGCTTCTACGTGGTCATGTGGAAGCAAACAGAGCAGACCTACTGGCAGGCCACGCCTTTCCGGGCTGTTGCCCAGCCAGGGCTGCAGCTCAAGGTCCGACAGCTGCCCAGATTCCCTAGTCCAGGGCCCTTTCCCAAGGCCTCCCCCACCGACCCTGGGGCCTCCCCCACCGCCTGAGCCAGGGGAAGCCTCTTACCCAGACATCTGGCCTGGAGGTGGGCTCCCTGGGGCTCCAGAATATTCTCCTGACTCCCTTTTCCACCTGCACTTACCAGCCTGTTGTCTTCCCTTGCTCTGGTACTGTGGTTGACCCACTGTCTTTGCTGATGCCCCGTAGGCAGTGACATCAGTGTCTGGCCCAGGTGAGCACCTCAGGAACGCCTTGTGGCATACAGGCAATACTCCTGATCAGGTACGACTGCTGTGGACTGATCCACGAAATGTGGGCTGGCGTGACAAGACCTCCTACCGCTGGCAGCTGCTGCACCGGCCTCAAGTTGGCTATATTCGGTGAGGGGAGGGGCCGAGCCTCCCAAGAGACCCCAGGCCCAGCCTTTCCTTCCTTTCCAGCTGGGATTCACCAGTGACTTCCCCTGCACTCACTGCTGTGGTGCCACGGGCCTGGACTGGAATCACCTCCCTCTACCTCCCCTCTCACCACAGACTAGTTGCCCTGGCCCCGCTTGTTTCTTAACATCAGGTAGCCTGGGCTCTGGTGCTGCTAAGGACCTATAAACAATGTTAGGCAAGTCCTTCTTTTGCCGTGCTGTAAAATGAAGGTGTATCTGGGAGCCTCCAAAGGCCAGGCCAGTCTGTGGAGAGGCACATCAATCCACCTCATCACTAGTCCAGCCCAGAACCTGCCTCATCAGAGTCTGACTGGAAGGGATCATCATTTACAGAAGATCCAACGGAAGCCCAGACTCCGCACTGGCACCTCTTAGTAGCCAGGCTGAGGCCTCTCAGTTCAGCTCTTGGTCCACAACTTTGCGTTTCCGAGTCGGTGGGGATGACAGGGAAGGGAGGGGAAATGGCCCAGAGCCGGGAGTGCAGGGACTTGGGTTGGTTCCCCTTTAAGGTGCCTGGGGCTGCGGGGCGCCAGGGCAGGGGATGGTGGGGGTGGACTAGAGCCTGGGAAGCGGGTGACTTCACCCCCCAGCCCATTGTACTCATCGTCATGGCAACCCAATCCTCGCTTGGAATGCGGCTGGTGCTTTGAGATGCAAAGGGGGCTGGACAAAGAGCCAGGGGCCCCAGGCCTGAGAAAAGCACCCCTCCTTCCCCCCTTTCCTTCCTCCCTTTTCCCCACCTCCCTTCTCTCTCAGGCCCGGTGAGCCCTAGGGGGGTTGGGGATGAACAGGGCTGGGTCATGGTGGCGCAGTGCCCACTAGCACCTAGCACCAATGAACACTCCTATCCCGGACAGGGTGAAGCTATACGAGGGTCCCCAGCTAGTGGCCGATTCTGGGGTGATCATTGACACATCCATGAGAGGGGGGCGTCTTGGTGTATTCTGCTTCTCCCAAGAAAACATCATTTGGTCCAATCTCCAGTATCGATGCAATGGTGAGGCTCTAGACGGAGATCAGCCTGACCTCTTGTGCCCTCACGGGAGAGTCACATCTTCTGACCTTAATCATATCTCCTTTCTCAGACACAGTGCCCGAGGACTTTGAGCCATTCCGGAGGCAGCTGCTTCAGGGAAGAGTGTGAAGAGGTGGCCACTGGGTTCAGAATCCTGATTTTAGACCCTCGGGCCTTGGGGTCCATCCTGGAGTCTAATTTACAGCCCCTCAGCTAAACACCGACCCTCCTCTGGCACCCACCACGAGTTCAGCCCCAGAGGGGTGGTGACCCCACTGTTCAGGAGATGGGAAGTTTTCAAGGGGGTATTTCTCAGGCACTAACCCCAGGAAAGATAACAGCGCATTGCCATAAAGTTTCAGTTCTTTTCTAAGCCAGTGCAGTTACTTATTTTAGGGATTTTCCGGGGCAGGGAGAGGACTAGTAGAATGTAAGTTAGAGATCTAGAGGGAGTTTGGTGAGAAAGGTGTGGACAGGGACTAGATGGAGGACGGGGGTTAGGTGAAGGATGGGGTGCTGGTCAGAGGATGGCTAAAGTTCTCCCAGCCCCACTTACTCACGGTGGCAGCGGCGACACTCCAGTCTAAGAGCAGCCGGGATCGACAGCCAGGAGGGCTGGGGCTGCCCCGTTCGGGGTGAGGGGGAGGCCGGGGGGCCGAGGGGGCCGGAGGCCGGGACGAGTGCAATATTGGCGGGGGAAAGAACAACACTGCACCGCGTCCCGTCCCTCCCGCCCGCCCGGGGCCCGGAATCCCGCTCTCCACCGCTGGAAGCTGGACCAGCCCGAGAACCCAGGACGCGTTGGGGAGTTGGGTTCACCTTGGAGGCCAGAGAGACTTGGCGCCCGGAAGAGGGTGAAGGGGGTGGTAAGGGGAGGGAAAAAGGGAAAAGGAGACCGCGATATCCCGGAAGGCCGCTTTCCGACGCCCAGGCGTTGCGCGCGCTTGCTCTTTAAATACTCAGACTGCTAGGCGCGGAGCCGTCGCCATGGTGACGCGTGTCCCAGCAACCGAACTGAATGGCTATTGCCTGGCAACGCCCGGGGTTGAAGTTTTGGGGCCGCCCACCTAGCTACTCGCGCTTTCTCTAGCCTGAGGGGGCGGGGGCTTCCCCGCCTCTTCGGCCAGCTCCCCGGCGCGATGACGTAACGCCCCCAGTCCCGAGCCCGCCCCCGGGTCCCGCGGCTGCACAAAGCCGCGCCAAGTCGGCGGAGCAGCGCGGGCCTGCGAGCTCTCCGGCTTCCCTCCAATCCCGCCGCACCGAAGTGTTCTTAAAGTTCATTTCGCAATCCGTGTTCTTTGGGGCTAACAATTGTTTCCTAATGCGGACGTAATTGCTTCTGTCGGTCTAGACTGCAATCCAGGACCTCCGGAGGGGGCCCGATAAGCTCCACGTGCGCCGCTGTGGCCCCAAACACTCCTCCGTCCCACATGTTTCTGCCCTTCAAAATATAACTTGGTCTTCCCAAATCACGCACCCTCATATACTGTTTTGCACCACCCCGGCCACCTTGTGCGTACCTGCCCCAAACGCCACTCTGCTCTCCAAAGGATAGTTTCGTGCCCCTCAATACCACCTGTCGCCCCACCTATTCTCTGCTTCCTAAATGCGTAACTAGTCTGCCCCATTCCGCCTCCCACATCCCGATGTCCTCGCCCAAATACCTGGGTGCCCCTTCCACATAACTCAGGACCCCACCCACTTAGCGCCATTTCCTCCAGACGGCGCTGCGACAGGTCTGAGTCCCCTCCTAAAACCCGCAGCCCCTCCATCGATGATACAGTGTGTTCCTCCCCTTCTCTGTCCAAGCCACTGCCTCTCCTGGCCAGGGCCGGCTCTGCCCAGTCTCTCTCTGCCCCTACTTCGGCAGTGCCACCCAGCCTCCTCTCCCCAGACCCGGGGAGCCCCTCAGCCCTCTCGGGCAGGCCGGGTGAAGCTCTCGGTGACCGCTAGAGGGCGGGAGAGCCCGGCCAGAGAGCCGCCGCTACCTGGTGGATTCGGGGAAAGGAAAGACCCTAGGGTTTGGTGGAATTTCGTATTTCTCTAAGTGGAAATTTCTTCCCCCGCCCCCTTCTAGAGATAAAGTCAAGGAAGGAACTTGGGCTGCTGGAAAGTCCTGCAGGGGCGGGGACTGTGGGTTTCGGGGTAGAACTGTGTGTGGAACTGGACAGGGAGACGTCAGAAGGGTGGGGCTATTCTGGGAAGTAGTGGGGGGAAGGGGTCCAAAACTAGCACCCAGTTTACTCATTGGCGAGCCTTCCCCTCCTTTCTCAGCCCCCAGAGTGGGACTCCAAGCGACCCAGTGAGAATGGAACAATGGTGTGGAGGACCCACTATGCCGGCCTTGGGCTAAGACTTTGACCTAGTCCAATTTCTCTGTTACTTTCCTCACCAAGGCTGTTGTCCTGGGGCTAAAATAGGACCATGGGGACCCAGGTCAGGTTCCAGACTTCCTCCACCACCTTCTGGAGCCAGGGAGTGGTTGGTGAAAGGGGGGAGGCCAGTCAGAAAACAAACAGGTTGTCAGAGAGTTGAGTGATTGAAGCCCACATACCTTATTTAAGGGGCCAGAAATGGCTGGGGAGGAGGAGGAAGAGGTTGGAGGTAGGGAAAGGGAGGGGGGGGGTGGAGCTTTGTCACCTGTCACCTGCTCTGGCTGAGCCTAGGGCGGGCGGGGGACCGGTATAAAGCAGCTGGTGCCTGTGTCCGCTCCACCTCGTGGGCAGCTCCGGCCTGAGTTTGTCTGTCTCCCCACCACTTTGGCACCACCATGACACCGGACATCCAGGCCCCTTTCCTCTTTCTGCTGCTGTTGCTCCCAGTGCTTACAGGTGAGGGGCACAAGGTGGGGAGGGGGCTGCCCTGCTCCTGTGGTCTTCCCAACTTTCTGTGTGTTTTGCTTCCTGGGAGATGGCATCCAAGAGGCAGAAGTTGCAGACAGGGGTGGCCTAGTCTTTGCCAGAAGAAAGAATAAAGGAGTGAGGCTAAGGAAAACCTGAGAAGAGACCCCCCACACACACACCTGGAGGAGAGTGGGTGCCAGGAGCAGGCGTATGTCCTGAAGAGAAGTCTGCAGGGGTTGGGGGTGGAATCAGGAGAGGAAAATCTTAGGAGTGGAAAAGCCCACAGTCCAGGAGCAGACAGATATGGGAAGAGAGAGGTAGGTTGCCAGCAGGGAAGGAGAAAGCTGACTCAGGGGCCCACTCCCCAAATCCTCCTGGCATGACTTCCCCAGATGCCAGAGAATGTATTTTCTCCTTATGCTGATTTGTCCCCCAACCATACTCTGTAACCTTGATTTCTTACAGCTGCCAATGGCACTACCATAACAATCTCTGACCCCAGCAGACCTATACAGGCTTCCAGTACACAAGGCAGCCCAACGTCCAGTCCCACTAAAGAAACTTCTTGGAGCACAACCACCACCTCACTCACAGCCAGCAGCCCCAACCCCAGCCCCACTGCCTCTCCAGGCCACGATGATGCCTCATCTCTGACCGGCAGCCCTGCCCCAAGCCCAGCTGCCTCTCCAGGCCATGACAGTGCCTTGACTTCAGCCAGCAGCCCTGCCCCGAGCCCGGCCGCCTCTCCAGGCCACGACGGCGCCTCGACTCTGACCGGCAGCCCTGCCCCAAGCCCAGCTGCCTCTCCAGGCCACGACAGTGCCTCGACTTCAGCCAGCAGCCCTGCCCCAAGCCCGGCCGCCTCTCCAGGCCCCGACAGTGCCTTGACTTCAGCCAGCAGCCCTGCCCCAAGCCCGGCCGCCTCTCCAGGCCACGACAGTGCCTCGACTTCAGCCAGCAGCCCTGCCCCGAGCCCGGCCGCCTCTCCCAGCCACGACGGCGCCTCGACTCCGACCGGCAGCCCTGCCCCAAGCCCGGCCGCCTCTCCAGGCCACGACAGTGCCTCGACTTCAGCCAGCAGCCCTGTCCCAAGCCCGGCCGCCTCTCCAGGCCATGACAGTGCCTTGACTTCAGCCAGCAGCCCTGCCCCAAGCCCGGCCGCCTCTCCAGGCCATGACAGTGCCTTGACTTCAGCCAGCAGCCCTGTCCCAAGCCCGGCCGCCGCCTCGACTCCTACCAGCAGCCCTGCCCCAAGCCCGGCCGCCTCTCCAGGCCACGACAGTGCCTCGACTTCAGCCAGCAGCCCTGCCCCGAGCCCGGCCGCCTCTCCCAGCCACGACGGCGCCTCGACTCCGACCGGCAGCCCTGCCCCGAGCCCGGCCGCCTCTCCAGGCCATGACAGTGCCTCGGCTTCAGCCAGCAGCCCTGCCCCAAGCCCGGCCGCCTCTCCAGGCCATGACAGTGCCTTGACTTCAGCCAGCAGCCCTGCCCCAAGCCCGGCCGCCTCTCCAGGCCATGACAGTGCCTTGACTTCAGCCAGCAGCCCTGCCCCAAGCCCGGCCGCCGCCTCGACCCCGACCAGCAGCCCTGCCCCAAGCCCGGCCGCCTCTCCAGGCCACGACAGTGCCTCGACTTCAGCCAGCAGCCCTGCCCCGAGCCCGGCCGCCTCTCCCAGCCACGACGGCGCCTCGACTCCGACCGGCAGCCCTGCCCCGAGCCCGGCCGCCTCTCCAGGCCACGACAGTGCCTCGACTTCAGCCAGCAGCCCTGCCCCGAGCCCGGCCGCCTCTCCCAGCCACGACGGCGCCTCGACTCCGACCGGCAGCCCTGCCCCGAGCCCGGCCGCCTCTCCAGGCCACGACAGTGCCTCGACTTCAGCCAGCAGCCCTGCCCCGAGCCCGGCCGCCTCTCCCAGCCACGACGGCGCCTCGACTCCGACCGGCAGCCCTGCCCCGAGCCCGGCCGCCTCTCCAGGCCCCGACAGTGCCTTGACTTCAGCCAGCAGCCCTGCCCCGAGCCCGGCCGCCTCTCCAGGCCCCGACAGTGCCTTGACTTCAGCCAGCAGCCCTGCCCCGAGCCCGGCCGCCTCTCCAGGCCCCGACAGTGCCTCGACTCCCACCGGCAGCCCTGCCCCGAGCCCGGCTGCCTCTCCAGGCCACCACGGCCCCTCAACTCCGACTGGCAGCCCTGCCCCAAGCCCGGCTGCCTCTCCAGGCCCCAACAGTGCCTTGACTTCAGCCAGCAGCCCTGCCCCAAGCCCGGCCGCCTCTCCAGGCCATGACAGTGCCTTGACTTCAGCCAGCAGCCCTGCCCCAAGCCTGGCTGCCTCTCCAGGCCCCGACAGTGCCTCGACTTCAGCCAGCAGCCCTGCCCCAAGCCCGGCCGCCTCTCCAGGCCATGACAGTGCCTTGACTTCAGCCAGCAGCCCTGTCCCAAGCCCGGCCGCCACCTCGACTCCGACCGGCAGCCCTGCCCCAAGCCCGGCCGCCTCTCCAGGCCACGACGGCGCCTCGACTCTGACCGGCAGCCCTGCCCCGAGCCCGGCCGCCTCTCCAGGCCACGACGGCGCCTCGACTCCGACCGGCAGCCCTGCCCCAAGCCCGGCCGCCTCTCCAGGCCACGACGGCGCCTCGACTCCGACCGGCAGCCCTGCCCCGAGCCCGGCCGCCTCTCCAGGCCACGACGGCGCCTCGACTCCGACCGGCAGCCCTGCCCCGACCCCAACTGCCTCTCCAGGCCATGACAGTGTCCCATCCCTGACCAGCAGCCCTGCCCCAGGCCCTACGGCCTCTCCGGGTCACCATGGCGCCTCGTCCCCAACCAGCAGTGACACCTCATCCGTGACCACCAGCTCTGCCTCGAGCTCCATGGTCACTTCAGCACACAAGGGCACCTCATCCGGGGCTACCATGGCCCCAGCCAGCAAGGCCACTCCATCCTCAGTTCCCAGCTCTGAAACTGCTCCCTCTGCTGCCAGCCACATTACCAGGACAGCTGCCAGCAGCACTAGCCCCCAACAGTTGCCTGTTAGGGTCTTCCTGTTCTCCCTGTCTTTTCGCATTACAAACCTCCAGTTTAACTCTTCCCTGGAAGATCCCCAAACTGGCTACTACCAGGAGCTGCAAAGACGCATTTTGGACTTGGTGAGTAGCTGCCTTTCCTCTAACATGCACCCCCCCACCCCCAAAGCAGCCTTCAGAACTCTTTGAGTCGCTTGCATCGAATCTTAGTCGTTTCTCTCTCCCCCCAGTTTTCGCAGATTTATAAACAGAGGGAGAGGGATTTTCTGGGCCTCTCAGAGATCAAGTTCAGGTACAGTTCTGGGTGTGGACTCTGCGGGACTGGCAGATGTTGTCATGACTGTGGGGAGGATGTACTGACCCAGAAACTGGGACCCATGGCTGAGTTCCCCATTTCTTTGTAACCAGGCCAGGATCTGTGGTGGCAGAATTAACTCTGGCCTTCGGAGAGAATACCACTGCCGAATGGGTGAAGACACAGCTCAGTCAGCTTGAAGCACAGGCAGTCAAATATAACCTGACCATCACTGAAGTTAGTGGTGAGTCCACTTCCCCAGCTGTGAGCCAGCACCGCCCTGCCCGGGACCCTCTCTCTCCAGCATCTGGGTCCCTGCTTTCTCTCTTGGAGCTGGTAGGGGGAGAGTCACCTCCTTTGGGAGACCGCTCTGACCACTGCTTTTCCTTTCAGTGCATGATGCCCTGTCTCCTTCCTCTGCCCAGTCTGGGTCTGGGGTGCCCGCTTGGGGCATCGCCCTGCTGGTGCTGGTCTGTGTTCTGGTCGCGCTGGCCATCATCTATCTCATTGCCCTGGTAAGTGCTCAATCCCCAGCCCTGACCAGAGTCCCCCTGCTGGAAGGAACCTCACAGCCCCCACAACCTCCTGTCTGCCCAGGTTGTCTGTCAGTGTGGACAAAAGAAATGTGAGCAGCTGGACATCTTTCCAACCCTGGATGCCTACCATCCTATGAGCGAGTACTCCACCTACCACACCCACGGGCGCTATGTGCCCCCTGGCAGTACCAAACGGAGCCCCTATGAGGAGGTGAGGGAGGGGGCGGTGCGGTGAGGCTTTGGGCAGTGGTTCTGAAAGGGTACTGGGAAAACCTAAAGAACTTAGAAGAGGTGATGTGAAATAAGCAGTGAGGGACTGACAAGGCTGGGGTGGAGGTCAGAGGGGTCCTGTGGGAAAGGCTTAGAGAAGAAGGGGGGCCTCAGGAGGGTGTGCCCCCCCACAACTAGCACCCCCAGAAGAGCATTCACTACTCGGCTGAACTGGGATGCCCAGAGGTGACATGAATAGGGCACTGCACCCAGGGGAGCCCTTCTTGGAAGGAGCACCTTGCCCCAGCTTTTCTCCTAAGAATGGAGGGTAGATTGGGAAAGGCTGATGGGGAGGAGGGGGTCTCTGAATTGGGAAAGAAGTCTCACCAAGCCAGGTGAGCCTGGGTGCAAGGTGGGGAGGCACAGACCCCCTCTTCCTTCTTTCTGCCTTTCCCTCCATGACCTAGTAAATAATTACTTTGCCAACTGGGGCTGAAAGGCCACTCCAAGTGGGGGAAGGGAGAGTTTCCTTTTCCTGACTTTTCCTCTGCCTGGGGACTTCCTTCTTCCAGTTTTGCAGAAACGCGTACACCTCCTTGGGCTGAAGGAGCAGAGAACAGAGGGAGAAAGGGGCAGGAGGGGGAAGCAGGGGGTGCTGAGAGCCAAGGGGAGGGAGTGAACCAGAGCTGGAGGAGGAGGGGGAGTGGCCCTGTTTACAGTCATCTGGCTGGTGGTGGTGACCTGCAGGTGCTCTCTCTGTATTAACCCTTTGAAAGCTAGTCAGGCTCCTGGACCATTCACCCCATCCTGCGGTGCCATCCAGGGACCCCGGGGAGGAAGGTTGTCCCAGGAAAGCCTCTGCCGCTCATCCCAGTCTCTTCTGCCCCTACCTAGGTTTCTGCAGGCAACGGTGGCAGCAACCTCTCTTATACAAACCTGGCAGCCACTTCTGCCAACTTGTAGGGACATGTTGTCTGCTGAGAGTCCAGCCAGTACTGGCTGCCTCCCTGGAATTCTTCACTTCTGAGGACCCCCACCCCCAACTCTGTTCTGGGCTAGTGAGCTGGGCATTCAGGTGGGCTGCTCACAGCCTCCCTCACAGGACCCACCAAGTCCCCTAACCCATCTTAGCCCTGGTGAAGCCCGCCTGGGCCCCTGGGGACATGCCAGAGGCAGCGGCTCCCAGGAGGATTGCCTGGAATGCTTGGAGATGGGAGTGGGAACGTGAACATGGCTGAATAAAATGTGGGCCTCCTCTGAGCCCACTACCAGCTTCTGATCTGTTGTCTGTGACCTGTGGATGGGTGAGGGGCAGTCGAAATGTGTGTGTGTTGGGGGGAGGTCTGGCAGAGACTCTGGGAGGGGAGGGGAAGGGAAGAAGGGCAGAGGAGCGGGGTTCATTTGAGAAGCAGGAGGCTGGAGAGATGACATTGGAGTGCAGGCGGACAGACCCCTGTCACCTCTCCTGCATGGCTGGCAGCACATGAGGAAGGAGGAAACAAAAGCCCGGGGCTCCAGCAGCCAGCATGACCCAGCTCTGCCCGCCCGAGGGCTGGGCTCGCCCCATCCCCGGGCCTGGGTTTCACTCCCGCGCCCTTCTCTCCCCTTGGCATGGTGCCCTCAGGTGGCTCTATTCTTAGCTGTCCGGGTGTGAAGTAAGTCCTAAGGCAGCAAAGTCAACAGGGCCATGATAAGGTCCGTGTCAGATCCAGGGCCTGGCGCCAGACTGCCCCACCTGCCTACTGGCTCTGGGGTCTATCACCTAGTAGCCCAGGAATAGGGAAATAGTTCTGGTTCTGATGTCAGAGACTTCCCAGATGGCTCAGTGGTTAAGAACCAGCCTGCCAATGTAGGAGATACAAGACTCAGGTTCAATCCCTGGGTTGGGAAAATCCCCTGGAGAAGGAAATGGCAACCCACTCCAGTATTCTTGCCTAGAAAATTCCATGGACGGAGGAGGAGCCTGGCGGGCTACAGTCCTTGGAGACACAGAGTCAAACATGACTGAGCACGCACATACTTCCTGACTGATGCACTGATGCCAAAAGCTCAGCTTCTCTGCACACCGGGACTGAATCGAATCTCTGAGACAGAGTTTTAGGTGAAGTAGAAAAGAATAGCTTTATTGTGTTGCCAGGTGAAGGCGGCCACAGTGGGCTAATGCCCTCAAAACCATATGTCCCAAGTTGGAGAAGATTTACAGTAATTGCTCAAAGAGCATGTGATCAGCTCATGGACATTTTTCTGATGGGTTGGTGGTGAGGTAGCTGGAATTCAGCATCATCAGCCTTCAGGACCAGCTGCTCTGGGGTCTACATACCATCTTTAACTTTTCCCACCTGCAGGGGATATCAGTTTCTACAAAACAGCTCAAAGATATTGCGAATATCCATTGATAGGGAAACAGGGTGTTGCTCAAGGCTGTTCTTGACTGTTTGTTTCTCTCTGGTTTCCCATTCCCTCCTTTCCCTAATTAACAACTGCTTGAATCTGCCCCTTGGAACTCAGGGAAGGTCATGGAGGCTGAATGAAGGCTGTTTCCTATAATCCAAGAAATGGGGGAACACAGAAAGGCCTTGTGCCAGAAGCCCCTGATCTCTTTGGGTCCAGGCAAGGGGACGGCACCCTAAGTCGCATTCCTGCAGGGCTCCACCCAGACACCCCATGGGGACGGTGGTGGTGGGAGGGTGAGCATCCGATGCCAGCAGCCACCAGAGCGATGTGCCCCCTGGCGGCCACGGTCGGTTTGGACTTGGGCTGGGCACAGGTGTGGCAGGAAACTGGGGAGCACAGGGCTTGAGGACTTCCTTCCCTCAGGCACCAGCTCCACTGTGCATCCCTGCTCTGAGAAATAGCAGGGAACCCTCCATCCCCTTGGCCTGCCACATCCAGCACAGAAGCTAAGAGGAATGGGCTCCGGGAAGGCAGACATCACAGGAAGGCCTGGCATCACAGTTTATTGTTTATAAACCATGAAAATAACAGCTGTTGCTTGGCACAGGCCTAGCAGTGCTCACCGCAGGGGGGCAGCAGCAGGCACCAGAGGCCTTGCCAGGCCCAACCCAGTGGGGACACTCAACCTCAGCTGGGACCCCAAGGGAGACTTGGCACATTGGCATGGGTGCGGGACAGGTTAAAGCATGCAAGGGGGCGAAGAGGGGGATAAAAGGCATGCGGCTGGGGGTACAGGGACCCAAATAAATAAAGCAGGATGAGAGGGTCCCTTTCCCTCACCAAAGAGTGAGGGCACTGTCCAGCCAAAAAGCTGCTCCACCCCAAGGCTGCAGTTCAGCACGGATGGGGCAGGGAGCTTGGCAGGGCGGAGGGCAGAGCTGGCGAGCAAGCCCAGTGTTCCGGGTGCCTTCCCTCCCAACCAGCCTGGGGGGGGAGCACAGGGCAGGGGTGGGGCAGGGGCTGTCTCCATGATTCGGGCAAGATGCCAAGGGCAGCGCATGGGGCAGAGACGTGGTGGGGGCAGGAACCTGGATTAACAGGCAATAGGGAGAATGGGGGACATCCAGAGAGGTGAGCAGAGGAGAGTCCCTTGGTCAAGAAAGGCCGTGGGAAGACAGATAGGGGACGGGACAGGACCACGTGGGAGGAAGAGCTGGAGGGAGAAGCTACCAGAGAGAGAACCCAGCTTCCGGAGGCCCCGCAGAGGCCCGGGAGGGTCAGTCCAGCTTGGCGAAGCCCCCAATGGTGACCTTCCTCTCGGGCTTGGTGCCCACGGGCTCCTGTAGCTGTACTGCGCCACCCCCGATGAAGCAAAAGGCAGGGCACACAGGGCCCGAGCAGTCCAGGGGGCACTCCAGGAGCCCTCGGAAGGACACGGCATCCAGGAAGGAAACACGACCCCTCTCGTAGTCCAGGCAGATGCCCAGGCGGGGCGGCAGGGGCACCGTGCAGCTGGCCGCCGGGCCGTCCCTCCCGGTCAGCCCCGCGTTCGAGCTGGCCCCAGCCCCCAGCAGGATCTTGCCCATGCCGATGGTCAGGAAAGCGAAGGGCGGCGACGCCTCCACGGTGGCGTCCTCGGCACCGCTGTCGTGTCCACTGTCCGGGTCGTACCTGCAGGAATGGGTGTTGGGTAGATGGTACCCAAGGGCTGAGATGTTGGGAGGATGGAATGTCGGGAGCAAGCAGTTCCAAGGACTGATTTGGGGGCATTGAGAAGAGAGCACATTGAAGAGACAGGGGTTATAATATAGGGCTGGGGGTTTGGTTTGGTGAGAATGGGGAAAGGCAAGCACATTGGCCAGAGGGGTGAGGGAAGGGGAGAAAAGACAGGGTATCGCTCACGCACGCTGAAGAAAGGCAGTGCTTCCCATGCAGGCAAGTGGTGAAGAAAATGGTGCTGGGATACCGTGCTGGGAGAGGATTTTGAGGGTTAGAGAATCTTGGAAGGATGAGGGGTTAGCGGTGTGGAGAGGGGGGAGTAGAGAAAACATGCTGGGAAGGGGGATGTTGGGAGAGAGATGAAGGCAGGTCAGTGTCTTAGATGAAGGATGTTGCAGGGGTGCAGGTTGGGGATCATGAGTTTAGGAGGGAACTGATGTTGAAGAGAAGGCCCTTCTGAAGAAATAGGGTATTGGATAGAGTGCAGAGGAGGAAGAAGAGCATGTGTGGGTGGGTGAAAAATAGGATGTTGGGGATGAGAGGGTATGGAGATGGAAAGTTTAAGGGAAGAATTTGAGGAGGCTGAGAAAAGGTGTGGGTGAAGGAAGTCCTGGAGAGAAAAAGCTTTGTGGTAAAAAGATGCTGCAAAAGGGGTGTGAGGGAGAAAGGACATGGAGACTTGGCGAGATGGTGTGTTAGCCTGAGTGACAGATGGAGGGACATGGAGATGGCTTCCTTTTCTATTGTCCCTTTCCCCAGTCACTCCAAAGATCAACCTCCAAAACGCTTTCACTGAGCCCACATTTCTCCTGACCACAGTGCCTCCAGCCTGGCTCACATTACTTCCTCCTGATCTTCCAGCTCCATCCCAGCAAGTGTGTGCTTCCCTTGTCACCCCACCATGTTCCCAGCTCCCCCACCCAGATCCCCAGAACCCCATACCTCCCAGAGGGGCCTGACCTGGGGCTGATCACATCGGGGGCACCCTGGAAGCTTTCCTGAAGCTTGCTCTCCAGCCCGACGCCCACCTTGACCAAGTAGGAGGCTGGGTCCACGGCGCAGGCCCAGTAGCTGCGGCCCTGGGTCACAGCCACATCGCCCAGGACCACGTCCACGCTCAGGTGGCAGCCCGTCAGCAGCCGCTCGGCAGCCAGCAGCAGGGGCAGCCCTGGGACACTCCTCACCGCTCGCTGGTCCTTGCTGATGGCCAGCCGCTCACGGCTTGTGCCCCAGCGGCCATCCAGGAAGAAGTGCAGGACTGGAGGAGGGGAGGGTTGAGACAGAAGGAAGGACTTCAGGGACAGACACCGGCACTGGGGACCTCGAGGTGTCAGCACGAGACGCCGGGAGATTTCAGAACACAGGACAAGTTGCCAAGGGATGGGCAGGGGGCTCTTGGGAACAGGGCCTGGAAAACTGGAATGGGGAGCATAAGGGAAGAAGAAAGGGCATCCCAAGTGGGCATTAAAACTCTCCAGGAAGAGTTTCAGTGATGACTAGTGGGCATGGAAACCAGTCTCCCAGACCCAGCTGACTCGCTCTGGCTGCCTCCTCTATTATGCCTATCCTCCAGAGCCTCCGCTAGTTTCTGCAGAGTCACTTGACCAACATTTATTGAGCCCTTGCGCTGTGCTGTGCTTAGTCAGTTGTGTCAGACTCTTTGTGACCCCATCAACTATAGCCCACCAGGCTCCTCTGACCATGGAATTCTCCAGGCAAGAATACTGGAGTGGCGTGAAAAAGAAAAAAAAAAAAAAAGAATACTGGAGTGGGTTGCCATGCCCTCCTCCAGGAAATATGCCCAACCCATGTTTTGAACCCAGGTTTCCCGCATTGCAGGCAGATTCTTTACCATCTGAGTCATCAGGGAAGCCCTATTGAACCCTTACCATGAGCTAAAACTCGGCTAAGACTTTACACATTAGCAAGTCACTTAATTCTCACAACAAGGCTATGGGGTAGGTGTTGTTACTATCCCTACAGAGGAGGAACTGCAGGTTCAGAGAGGGTGACTAACTCACCCAAAGCCACACAACTGGCAAGAGGCAGAGCTAGGGATTTGAACCCAGGCAGTCTGGCTCCAGAGCTAGTGAGGATGACCCACTGTGTTGCGCGGTCTCTCTGGGGCCCACCCAGCAGCAGCGGTCCATGCCCGGGTCCCGGCACCCAGGGCCCACTCACCGGGCGCGGGCGGCGTGTGCAGGTGCACGTCCTCACTGTACTCGCCGTAGCCGGCCTTATTGCAGCCGCGGACACGCAGCACATACACAGAGCCCGTGTCGGGGTTCTCCAGCAGGGCGCTGGTCCCCCTCACCTCCTCCCGCCGCTGCCAGCGGGTGGGGCCTGGCTGGGCCGGCACGTCGGTGCGCCGGAACTCAATGGTGTAGTGCCAGGCAGGCGGTGAGTGGGGGGGCAGCCGCCAGCAGAGGAAGATCTGGTCGTAGGCAAAGGTGCGCTGGGTGTCGATGACCGGAGCCTCGGGCACTGTTGGGAGAGACAGCGGGGTCAGTCACGGCCTGGCCATGGGCCTGGTGTGGAGGGTGGGCGGGAAAAGGGAAAGCAGCGGGAGCCGGGGGGGTGAGTGCGAGTGAGAGGGATCTGGGAAGACACCTGTCTGGGCCCTGGGCGTGGGAAAAGGAGAGGCAGGTGGCCTGATGCCAGTCCTGGGCTGCCACTCCCTCGATCTGGGCCTCAGTTTCCTCCTCTGTCAAATGAAGGTATGAGATCACATGTTGTCCTTTCTTTCTATGACCCTTTTTAGTCTATGAATATAGAGGAGCCCCAGGGAAAGACAGGTAGCGGCCACTGGAGCCCACCCAGGCAAGAAGGCGCTGAACAGGGAGAGGAAACTGAGTGCAAGGGAGATAGATGCAAGGAGATGCAGCAAGGCAGAAAATGGGGACAGAGGGCAAGCCCGAGCATCATGGCCCAGGACAAGGTCAGGGGAAGAGAAGGAAAGCCTGGAGGGCAAAGGTCATAAGGGCCAAAGGTCAGGAAGGCAAGAATTAAAGCGTCAGAGAGACAGAGGGCACTGGCCAGGGAAGAGGATGGTGGAGGTGGTCTGGTCAGGGCAGGAAAGAGAAGGAAGCCATGGGTGGGGAGCCGGGCTGCGTGGGGGGGGGGGGCAGGGCAGGGCAGGGGACCTGGCAGAGGGGGCAGGACCCCCAGGGCAGGGCCGCTGACTTGCCTGGGGTGCTCCGGAGCAGAGTCCGCGGTGGCCACAGCCTACAAACAAAGAGAGGGAGAAGCAGCGCTGAGCGCGGTGGGACGGGGTGGCCGGGTGGGCTAGGTGGGCAGGACGGCTGGCCAGGCCGGCTGGGAGGCTTGGGAGTTCGTTCCCCGGTGGGCACTGCCCCCCGGGCCCGCTGCTGGGGAAGAAGGGAGGAAGGCTCTAATTGGACATGGGGCCTGGCCATCTCCTCACCTCGCAGGAAATTAAGCTCTGTCAGCAGCTTCATCTCACGCCCCACATCCAGCTGGCAATGGCGGAAGGAGGAGCTGGCAGCTGGCCGGAATGTCTGGAGGGCCTCTGTGGCTCGGGAAATCCTGGGATGGGGGCAGGCAAGGGTCAGACTTCCCTGTAGCTCAGACGGTAAAGAATCTGCCCGCAGTGCAGAAGACCTGGGTTCCATCCCTGGGTCGGGAAGATCCTCTGGAGAAGGGAATGACAATCCACTCCAGTTTTCTTGCCTGGAGAATCCCAAGGACAGAGGAGCCTGGCAGGCTACAGTCTGTGGTGTCACAAAGAGTCGGACATGACTGAGCGACCAATACTGCCAAGGGTCAGGCTCTGCTGTCTGGGCCGCCGCCCTTCCCCTTGATTCTGCCGTGTCTGGCCCTAGAACCTTGGTATCGGCTATGGGTCTCTTCCCTGTCCCTCTGGGCAAGAGCTGGTATCCATTTGGCCTGGTGAAAATTCCTCAGGGCCCAGCTCTCCACCGGGCAGGACTCGCGACACTGCCTGATACATGGGCTACACCCATGATGTCCCTACCCTGCGGGAGCCTGTGACCCTGTGCCATGACCCCTGAGTACCTGTTGTGCAGTTGTTTGGCTGCTTGCACAAAGCAAGGCTGGTCTGTTTCCTTAAGAACCTCCTGAGCGTAGCCCACCAGACCTGAGCCATCCAGCAGGCTCCGGTGCTCCTGGATCTGGGCGCTGAGACGGGCCAGCCGTTCCTGCTGACACTCCTCAATGGCTTGAAGCAGTGACGCCCGCTTCTCCTCCAGCACAGCCCCCAGCCCCCGCACCAGCTGGGACACCTCCTCCTTGGCCTGCTGACCACTCACCTGTCCAGAGAGGAACATTGACTGCCTCCTTCTTGAAGGCTGCATCTGTTCCAGCCTCCTGGGGCACCACACCATGGCTAGGATCACAAAGGATCTGGGGAAATCCTACCTACCCATTCGAGTGGGACCAGGCTCATGGCTCCACGGGTCTCCTGTACACCCACATAGGCTCAACTCCTGACCATTTGTGCTAATCTTCCTGGAGGCCCACACCATGCTCCTGACTCCTTGAGGACTCCCCCAAATAAAAGAGGCCATGACTACACTAATGTACAACTGGACCGCACTAACGTCCACCAGCATCTGTGCCATCCTCATCGCCCTTCCCCATGTCAGCTGATTCAAGCAGTCTGGCAAAAGGTATCAGAGCCATCGCCTCACCCTCCTTGGTCCAAGGATGTGTGCCATCCCCAGCAGGCAGCTGAGCCTGAGGGCATCTGAGCTCCATCCCTGGGGCTTTTCAAGCTCTCCCTCTCCAGGGTGATAGACACCCTGTCTTCACTGTAGCCTTGGGTACCGCCTGGCCTGGGGCACTGCCGTTTCTGATGACCTGGTTGAACCAGAGCCTTGACACATCCACGGACCCCACGTGGGCTCCCTGAGTTTGCAACCAGGTGACTGGGGTGTGCCCGTCTCTACCCTCTTCCTGCTCCCACTGCCGGGCAGGGCCCAGGGCCCCCTCCATGCCCCCCCCTCACCTCCGTGTGCCTCACGGTCTCCTCCAGCTCACAGATCTGGGTCTGCACTGTGTCCTGGTTCCCCAGGATGTATGTCAGGCTCTTTGTCAGCTTGTCCTGGGGGGGAAGGAAAGAGGTGGGCATCACAGCTGGCCCTGAAGAAGCCAGCAGCTCAGAGGAGGCATGAGAGGGTGAGTGTGGGTTAGTCCTGGTGTGGAATGAGGCAGGGTCCTCACCTTGAGGGCCTGGTAGGCACTGAGCACGGGTGTGATTTTGTGGCCGCTGTGGGTGCGCCGCACGCGGCAGAGCTGGCACACCAGTCGTTGGCACGTCTTGCAGTAATGGGTCACCTCTTCTTTGTGATCTGGACACATTAGTCCCTAGGGGCAGAAACAGCAAGGAAATAGTCAGCCAACGGCGCAAGTAAGGGTGCTGACCTTCCACAGGGCAGTTCGGCCCTTCCTCCCCTGGGATGGCCCCAAGCCGGTGGAGGGGAGTTCAGATGTTGTGCTCCATAGTGCCACCTGGTGGTAGACCCTGGCAATCAAGGAGCGCCTTTCCTGCAACCCCCAGGTGTTAGCCTTGCTCCTCCCTTCCTTTACATGTGGTAATAACAACAATGGTGATAATCTCAGCCTGTGGTTAATAATTAGCCGTGTCTATCTGGTTTACTGCTGCAGCCCCAACACCTGGAATAGCACCAGGCACACAGGTCCTTGATAAATATTTGTTCAATGAATGAATAGGTAACAGACCTTTTCAGTGTATATAAATAACTTTCACAAACATTATCTCAGGGATCCTGCCATCAACCCTGCAGGTATGGAGACTGCAGGGCAGATATATTACAAGCCTCATTCAGCAGATGAGACAGAGGCTCAAAGATGTTCAAAGATTTGTCCAAAAAAAAAAAAAAGATTTGTCCAGTGACTTTACTGTTATAGAGAAAGGAGCTTGGCAAGGGCAATCCTGTGGCCACCTCCTCTTGGAAGCCCAGTGCTGGGCGCGCCCTCCCCCCCAGCACCACCATGCCCTCCCCCACTTCCCAGGCCCTCAAAGGCCGGCTTACCTTGGGGCGAAAGGAGAGGGTGGGCAGGGTGGGTTCATGCTGGGCCTTCTGGGTGCCCCAGGGATGGAAGAGCTTGAAGCACTCATTGCAGAAGGTGGCGCGGCACTCGGTACAGCCCTTGGTGGCCTCTAGTGGCGGGGGCTTGCATAGCTGGCACAGGATGGCGCCGCCCACACTCACACTCTGGCGGTACCGCTCCACCACACGCTCCAGGGTCAGGTTCCGGAAAAGCCCTGCCAAGCCCCGCTCCCCCAGCTCCACATCACCCTGGCAGGCTGGGCACGGGAACATGATCACCTGGGGGTGCAGAGCACCTCGCTTCCGCCCGGGGTATGTCCCAAAGCCTGTGGATGGGCCAGGAAGTGGGGAGGTGAAAATTACAGCTGGCTCAGGGTGGGGGAAGTCTGTTCAATTAAAGAATTAATTTTTATTGTGCCAGAGCTCAGCTCTTAGCAGAGCCTGGATGGGCAGCACCCCATGAAAAACAGACAGGTGCCCCTGGCCAGGGATGGACCCCTTCCATCTTCCTGATGGACATCCCAGCATCCCCATCCCAAACCCATGGGTGCCAGCCCCACCTGACTTAAGCAGCCGGTCCAAGCGGTCTGGTTTGGGGAGAGTTCTGCGGGAGAGGCGAGGGCTTCGGGTGGATGGGGTGGAGGCAGGAGAAGTGGGCTCAGAGCTGGGGTCCCCACCATGGCCTATGTAGCCCTGCTGGCCCAGCACCTCCCGGGCGCAGGCCTGGCACACGCTGTGGGTGCACGGCAGCACCAGCGGCTGCTTATACATTTCTTGACACACGGGGCACAGCAGCTCCTTCTCCATGTTCTTCATGCTCGTCTGTGGAGGGACCAGGAGGTTGGATCAGAGCTTGGACACCTAGGTCTATCTCAACCGGCACCTCAACTGCATTTAAAGACCTAAGGGTTCTTGGAAATGAGGAAGAAAAACTGCAAGGGACCCGACAAGCTATGGATTTGCCCCTAGCATCAGCCTTGGCCTGGTTCGCAGGCCTTCCAACTCCCTGTCTCCAGCATGCTCCCCTCCTGCAGAGCTACGTACCTAAGGAGGAGAGATGGCTGGAGCTCAGGTCTCCTCCAGTCTCAAGCCCCACCCCCTTGACTGTCCCAGTCTCAGCCGGACCTACAGCCGCTCTCACCTGGCCTTTGCCCCCATCCCCCCATCTCTCGGCAGCCTGCCCCCGGCACATATCTCAAGGACACCGCCCATTCTGCAGCTCGGTGCAGAGCGCTCCCCCCAACACCCCCCCCCCCCGCTTCTCTGGCACCCCCCTTCCCCTCCTCCCCCGCGTGACTTCTTATAACCAGGCTCTCTCCATCCTCCTGCTCACCCTGTCTGTCCTCCTGCGGTGGCTCCGGCCTGCAGCCGCCTTCGCCTTCATTGCCCATCACTAACCCATCTGGCTCCTCCTAACCCATACCATTTTGCCCCCCACCACCCGGCTCTCCTGCTCCCATCCCAGGCATAACCCGGCCTGTCGCAACCCCTCCCAAGGTAGGGTAGAAACGAGCGCGCCGCCTATTTGCCCCCTCCCCACCGGAAGTACCCCTCCCTTTTTCGGTGGCGGGGGTCCTCAGGCTATGCCCCACCCCCACACCTCACCTTGGTCCCTCTCTTCGCAGCCATCCCGGTCAGGGGCGCAGCTGACACAAAGGAGGGAGGGACAGGGAGGGAGGGGGAAGGAAGTGGTGGGGGGGAGCAGGGTTGGCACCGCCCCTGGGAGAGCCGGGCACGGGTTGCCATGACAACCGCAGGCTCGGAGGCAGCCCTGAGTGGGGGTGCGGTGGGGTGGGGTCTCGCGAAGGGGTCCAATTTGGGAACTGCACCGTGGGGCGGCTCCTTCCTCGCCCCCGACCTGTTCTCAGTTTTCTTGGAAAATACCCAATCTCACTCACGCCCCCTCCTCATAGCATAGCCCCGTTGCCCTGCAACCCCAACCTCGGTGCACGGCTGGAGGTTACCCCAAGCCACCCGCTGTAGGCGGGCAGCTCCATGTTCCTTACACCCCAGCAGATGGACGCCTTCACGGCATTCACCTCCGGGCTGCCCCCGGGATTACCCTCTCAAACCTGCATCCCGATCCTCCCAGTCCTTTCTGCCATCGACAACCCCCTGTCTACATCCCAGCATCTTGCGGGACCCCCACCTGTTCGAGGTCCCGGCCTGCCCCGGACCCCTATACTCCCCCTCCCCTTCCCCTCGACCCCACCTTAACTCACACTGATGCGGACCAGTGCATCCATGATAGAAG
The DNA here is from genome assembly GCF_910594005.1 of Cervus elaphus. Classification (NCBI taxonomy): domain Eukaryota; kingdom Metazoa; phylum Chordata; class Mammalia; order Artiodactyla; family Cervidae; genus Cervus; species Cervus elaphus. The sequence goes on from NC_057834.1 coordinate 38,581,891, forward strand.
TGAAGGTCTGCATATCCTCACCCTCAGCCATGGCCCTAGCATGCCCGCCCGCCCCCGGGTGCCCGATCCCGGCTGCGGCTGCGAACCCCGGGCTTAATGCAGGAGCCCGGTGGGGATGTGGGGAGGGGTGAGGGTGAGATGTCACTGCGCATGCTCCAGGGACCAGCATCTAACAGCGCCCGTCGGGGTAGGAGGTGGGAAATAGTTTTCCCCACGTGGTTCTCCGAAGGCGGTCGGGTAGGGGGGGCAGTAGTTAGGTAACGTGGAAAGGTATTTGAGGGGGAGCCATTTCTTATGTTCGAATTCTTCATTGGCTTCTAATCTTACTCAAAGAAAGCAGAAGGATAGTTTTAGAGAAAGATAGACTCCAGGATGGAAGGACTAGATTTTGGTTTGGGCAAGAGTCCACGGGAGATATCAAGGCAGTGTTCATGGGGGGCGGGGGGGGTTAGTTTTGAAGAACAAGCTGACATAATTGACAAAGAAGAAAGAAGCAGTCCGTGGGCCCCGTGATTTGAAGAGTTAAGTGCAGCTTGCACCGAGAGGCAGCAGATGCTCTGGGTGCGGGGAAGAGCCGGGGACCAGGGTGGTGGCCAAGGATGCTCCTGGACGCAATATTTCCTCCCTGCCGGAAGAGGGCGCTGCATTCAGGCGCTGAGGGGGAGAAAGAGGAAGGCGTAAGGGAGAAACAAGGCCACGTTAGGGCCTGACGCATGCGCACAGCCAACCGTCCCCCGGTTCGGCTCTCCTCCTAGACAGAAGCGCGCGTTGGACCCAGGGCAGGGCATGATGGGTAACGGGACCAACGGGATCCCCTGTACCCCCGCAACCCGGGCGGACTAGTGGGGGGTCGGAGTTGGGCGGACCAGCTTTCCTGGTCCTCTGCCCACAGAGCTGACGTGTCCTGGGTTCCAGGCGATGAGCATTTCCACGGGGCGGGAGGGTTCGGGGCGTCCAGAGGTGAGGGATTCCTGGGGGGTCGCCGCGACGTGTGGGGGCTTGGGGAGGGTGGCTGCAGTCCCCGGAGGGCTTGGAAGTGACCGGGCTCTCGAACTCCCGGACCTGCTGAATCTGCCTGCGGCTCCTGCAGGGAGGGCTGGGCCTGACTCTCCGTCTCTTCTCTCCCCCGCTCCAGTGGTGGGTACAGGCACGTCGCTGGCGCTTTCCTCCCTCCTGTCCCTGCTGCTCTTCGCTGGGATGCAGATGTATAGTCGCCAGCTGGCCTCCACCGAATGGCTCACCATCCAGGGCGGCCTGCTTGGTTCCGGCCTTTTCGTCTTCTCTCTCACTGTATCCTCTCTGCGGGGAAGTGGGCAGAGCTGTTTGAGAGTGGGAAGGGTGGAGGGTCACGCAGGCTTGTGCCCTTCCCGTGAACCCACACATCTCAGCCCCCATGGCACGACCGACGCCTTAACTCCCTCAACCCAGGCCTTCAATAATCTGGAGAATCTTGTCTTTGGCAAAGGATTCCAAGCAAAGATCTTCCCTGAGAGTAAGTGAAGATTGGAGGTTGAGTATTTGAACCCTTTCTTGTGACCCTCACCTCTGATCTCTAACACTGTGCTGAACTTCCAGGTGCTTAGACAGGAAAGGTTGTTGAAGAGGAGGAACCATGTGTACTGTCTGAAAACAGATGACACTTTTGGATCCAGTACTTTTTACTCCTGGAATTGGAACTAGGAGAAAGGGGCTTCTGAAAGCAAGAAACTCATTTACTTTCTGGCCAGTTTCCGGGGAAGGTTTGAGGGCACAGGCAGGTCTGGGCCTGTAATGAATATATCCAAGGAGGGTGTTCTTTGTTTCCACCAGAAAAAAGAAGGGCCAAATTGAGGGGTTCCAAGGTGACATGAACCCAGTACTAGTGAATTGTATTTGTTTGAGATGATTGTGAAGAGCCTAAAGTATTAGATACACCAGCTTACTGTGTCAGCAGGAATCCTCACCAAAGTAAACTGTTAGATTGTTTTCCATTTGAAAGGATCCTTGTTATTGCTCACGTAAGCAAGAATTGATGATTTAGTTACGTATGGAGAATTAAGTTCATAAAGCAAATTAGGCGTCAAGGCCAGATCACCTAAGGATGCCACATGCCCCAAATTGATAGCAGATGCCATCTCCTGTGAAGCCTTCACCTGTCACTGTGGCCCTTATTTCTTCACCTTCCTTACCTCTTGCCCTCTTCACCTGGCCCCTGTGCAGGCTTCCAAAGCTCCTTCCATACAGCAGCTTCAGAACATCTCTCTGTTAGCTTTTGTTTTTGTGTGTATTGTCTTCATTTGCTTCTGAAAGAAGCCTGTCGTGGGGCAAGCGGCTTGGCCCTCTTCACCTGCCCTCCTCAGCTGGGCAGGTGGGATTGCCCTTGCTATCTGCCCTCCCACCTTCTCCAGTCCTACTCTAGCTGTCTGGAGACCCTTTTCTGCCTCTATGCGTGTGTGTGTCCAGACACTCTGCTCTCCACTTTATGTCCAGGGAGTGAGGCCCTCTTCCAGCACTGGCCAGCCAGTTTAGTGAATTGATCCCCTTTGGCTGGCTTCTGTTGAAATGGCCGTGGCCCTCTTCCTCAAATGCAAGCAAGCCTTACCCTTCAGACTCTGCTATCATCTTTCCTTTTTACTGGAGGCAAGCCAGGATAGGGAAGTTAGGTGATATTTGGGGCAGAGCTGGAAATAAGAATGCATCTCGTACTTCCATGTCCTGTGTATCGATAAGGCCATCTTATGTCCTCCTGCTGTCATGCCTTACCTCTCCAAGCAGGTCCCCCAAGATTCAGAGAGCCCCAGATTTCTCCTAGACCCTACATATGAATGCCTGGTGTTTCCATTCTGACCACCACCCTCTTTGTCACCTCTTGCCTCCCCAGTTCTCCTCTGCCTCCTGTTGGCTCTCTTTGCATCAGGCCTCATCCACAGAGTCTGTGTCACCACTTGGTAAGTGCCTGACAGCTGGATAAGGGGTATAGCATCCTGCCCTTTGGCACTTGACCCTCCTGTGATGGTTCCAGACTTCCCCATACCTCCCTCCCCCTCTGTTCTCCCTCCTGTCCCCTTCCGCATTTTCCTAAACCTGAGCCTAGATTCTTTCCCTCATGCTGGTGTCTGCTCTAGGAGGCACCCAGCTGGCAGGTTGCCCACTAATGCCATGACTATTTTTCTTCACCCTGTAGCTTCATCTTCTCCATGGTTGGTCTGTACTACATCAACAAGATCTCTTCCACTCTGTACCAGGCAACAGCTCCAGTCCTCACACCAGCCAAGGTTACGGGCAAGGGCAAAAAGAGAAATTGACCCTGAATGTCTAATAAAGTTGATTCTTTGTAGCTCTGAGCTGTGATATGCTGTGGGCCTCTCCTGCCCATGTGTGTACATGGGTGTGTGCAGAATGCTGGGGCAGATGGGTACCTGCCGCTTTCAGTCCTTGGGGATGGAGGAGCTTTCCTTCCTCCAAGGTTCATTTTTACCAACTGTTTATTGAGTGCCGTCAGTGCCAGGCACTTTGCCAGGCACTGGAGTGGCATCTGCTTGTGTAAGAGTCTCGTAGAAGAAAAGCGTGAGAATGATCTGCAGTCTTGCCCTTTGGGAAAAGAGGTGAAGACTGCAATGCAGGAAGGCCTGCTCATCGGAGCTGGAATAGATCTTGAAACAGAGGAGTAAAGGAGGGAAAGGCCCCTCACCCCTGCGTCTCTCCATGGGGTTCCGTTTACACCTCTGGGGGCTTTGTTACTCCAGCTCTCCACCCTGAGTAAAGGAGCCCTCTGGCCCTTCTGCTCCAAGTCTGCAGGTGGGGATTCCCTACTGATGTTGCCCTCCTAAACCTATGTGTTCTCCAGCATCGACGCATGCCTGTGTTTAGAAAGACTCCCAGGTTGATCACTGTCTCTATCCTCTTTGGTCTGGGTGCCTTCATTTTTTTCCTGTCTTGTAACCAAAGGACTAGGAAACATCTTAAGTTTTAATAATAGCAAAGTATATAAAATGATAGGGACAAGGCCACCAACCTTGGAGCCAGCCTTAATGGAAGTGAGGGAATGTGATGTCTCAGTTCTTACTTTGTCCATGCTGTGCCATGAGGAGTGCCTCTCTGACCAGAGTGTCTGTCCTTTGGAGCACCTAGGCACCCTCCCTCTTGGGTGGTGTGGGCTTTAGGGTGCTTACTGTGCCTTGGTCAGCTTGATATTCTCCACAAAGCCTGATGATGGGCAGTGAGGACTAGAGGGTTGGTTGAATGAAATAACCGGCCCTCCTGGAACAGAAAATTCAATACTTGGGATGTGCCTGAGTTAGGGAATGAGACCCAATGAAGGTGAAGAAGTGAGTCAAAGGAACTCTGGTCCAGGATTAGACATCCCCACCCTCCCCATTTGTTGCCAGAATCCAGACCCTTTCACCTCTGTCTCTAGGCTGAGGGAATACTATGCAGTTTGCTCAGGTTACCCGCAGAGGGCGCCACGAGCTCATGTCTTCCTCCAGGAGACTGGCAACACTCACCTGCAAGTTGGCATTGAGGGCTTAGAGCTTAGAGAGTTCCTGCTGGGTCTTAGGGTTCTTGCTGAGTCTCTCCAATGGAAGCCAACTTTTGGAGGACATGAAAGACTGGCTAAAACCTGAATCAAGTCTCCTTGCTCCTGGCTATGAGTGGAGGCAAAGACAGTTCAGTGGAGACCAGAGCCTTCCTGAGAAGGAATGGTAGCCCTAGGCTTTGACTTACCTAGTGATGGTTGGGGGGGGGTGGGGGTGGGGCAGTGGTTACCATATGTGAGACCCTTGGGGAGAAGAAATGGTGCCCCAAAAGGGTCCTGGACCTGCAGGAAGCTGAGTTAGTTCTAGGCCTCAGTCTGTCAAACCTTGGCTTTCTCCTGTCCTGGAGTGGGCAGAAGGCCAGGTGCCAGCCCAGGTGAGCACCGACACGGTGGGGAATCCGACCACCTGGGGGCATCATACCTTCCAAGATGAGAGCTGGGGCCAGGTTACTGGAGGTTGGGGAGAAGCCCAAGCAGGTGCCAGGACAATGCCAAGGGATCTGGGCACCTGCCGCCACCCACTGCGTAGGCCTCAGGGACAGTATGTGGCCAGGAATAATGATCCCTTCCTCGGGGAATAGGTGCATTTATCAGGCAGGCTGGCGCCGACATCAGCTCTCCACCTAGCCTGTCCCTGGGGTGCCTTGCCGGCTGACCTACCAATTAACCCTAGCAGGGGTATCCCAGCCATCTAACGCTGTCATTAAATAAGGGGGCGTGAGGCCGTCAGAGCTTCTGGAAATCTGAAGGTGAGAAGGGCAAAGGTGCTAACCTCTTGGCCCCAGGACTCCTGGGGCTCTGCTCCACCCTGGAGGCTGGAGGCCTCAGGCAGAGGGGGCGGTCCGCCCCTGGAGGGCCGGGGGAAGCCAGATGTTTCCTCCTGCTCCCTCACACGTGGCCCTGACACCCGCTGCCTGCTCCGGAAACAGGAGTAAATAACACGGAGTGGGCTTCTGTCCCAGAGATGGACTGCTTGGGGCAGGAGGTGATGCCACCTAAGAAGAGGGCAGTGGGAAGGTGAGATGAGGTGGCTGCCCTGCCCGGGCAGAGGCTGGACCCCCCCAGGACTGGCACGGGCAGGAGGGGACGCCTGGCATTTAGGGCATGTCGGGGGTCAGCAGGGAAGGGTGCGCCCAGGGCAGGCAGGGCGGGGGAGTCTGCGCCAGGCCTTGGCTCCAGCTCTTTCCGGACCCCATTGTCCTTGGTGAGAACAGGACGGGGCCCTGTTCCCACTGCCCAGCCCCCCCAGCTCTGCTCCCCAGGGAAGGATGTTGGGAAACAAGAGAGAACCAGAGACTGGGAGAGACAGAGCTGTGGCGAGACACAGAGACAGACACAAAGGGGAAATCAGTCAGAAGTACTGAGACTGACGGCAGCTTGAGGGAGCCCTGGGCACTGTGGGAACCCGGAGGGGATGGGAAGCTGGAGGCCCTGTGCGCACCGCGCCTTGACTTCGGGTCACTCACAGGGCTGCCTCCTAAGCAGACAATAGCTGGAACCCTTGTGCGGGCACAGTTAGTGGCACGTAATGGCTTCACCTCAGGTACATTTCTTTGCCTCCCTGCCAGCAGGCTGGAAGTTTCTCAGGGAGCAAGGCCAAGATCCTGCTCCCAAATCCCACCTCCCCACTCCCTGGGGGCTAAGAGCAAACCGGCCACCATAGGTGTAGGTGCTATTTGGTTGAGCTCCTGCCCTGGCAGAGAGAGAAGCCGCCTAACTGGCTCTAGAATTGGGCACCACGTCACCTTGGGTGGAGGGCAAAGTGCAAAATGCCTGCCCTGGGGCAGGAAGCAGACTTTAGAGCTGCGTGCACCCGCGCCCCCTCCCCCTTTCCCTGAGCCACGAGGAGCCGGAGCCGGCCATTCCCGCCCCAGCCTCTGCATCCCTGGGCACATGAGGTGGGCCTCCTTCCTTCCAGCTCTTCCAGGATCTCCTACCTGGGCCCACATTTCTCAGCAACCACTCCCCCATCAGACAGGTCCTCTGCAAGACAGACAAGTCCAGGTCCCTTCTGTCTACTGAGGTTCCAGATACACTTCAAATGGAAGAAAAACAGAGGCAGGTTTGAAATATGTACACTTAACAAATGAACACTTAAGACAAAATTATGAGACAATATACTCATGCTAGTCACAAGGTCATTACAGGGTTTTTAGAAATGTTTCCTTCACAGGGAACTGCAGGCCTGACTTTATAATGTAACATTCTATGATAATGGGCACATCAGAGTTATTGGGATTCTTTCTACTTTTGTATGTGCTTGAAAATTCCATGGTACAAGTTAAATCTTGTGTATTGTATCCTTCTTTCTGTTCTGTGGGAGAGTGAGAGTGTGGGAGACTGTCTGAAACCACACCTAGAAATAACATCCGAAGCCTAAATTTGAGGCCTTGTGTGACAATGAGACCTGAGCCAAATGGTCTGTGAGGCCCTTATGGTCTGCGAGGAGCCCTTCTCTGAGAATTCCCCTCACCTCAAATAAGCTGGAACGTTCCCCCACTTTTAGGCTGAAGCCACACCATCAGGGGGGACTGAAAAGAGATTCTCCTCCACAAGTCAAGGCCCCACAGAAAAGTCTTCCCCACACCCCTGTTCTGGGTCAAGGGTTGCCACGAGGGCTGACGGCCTCCTTCAGAGCAATTTCTGGATTGAGGTGCCTGTACACTTGTGTGGGGGTCTAGGCTCACCCTCCAGGGGGGACCCCCCCTTCCTGCTCTCAGCCCCCAGCCCCCATCTCCGGCCCTCGTGTGTGAATGCTCAGTCGTGTCTGACCCTTTGTGACCCCACAGACTATAGCCTACCAGACTCTTCTCCTGGCAAGAATACTGGAGTGGGTCGCCATTTCCTTCACCAGGGGATCTTCCCGACCCAGGGGTTAAACCTGAGTCTCCTGCGTCTTCTGCATTGCAGGCAGATTCTTTACCATGGAGCCTCGGGCAAAACCCCTGTGATGGAGGCCTTTTTTCTGACGCAGACAGCTACAGGTTCTGGACATCTGTGGTACAGTAGGAAAGAATCCAGGTCTTGAAATCAGACAGACCTGAGTTCTAGTTCTGCTCTGACGCCAGGTGAAGGTCCTTGTGCAAGCTGAGTGTTTTTTATACACATTAAGTTCCTCACCTGGAAAATCTGCTTCAGATTGTGGTAAAGAGGATTGGAATTAAATAACAACGTGTGGAAGAGCCTAGCATAGCACTCAACCCACTAGGCATTTGACAAACGTCATTTTTGTCCCTTACATGATAGCAACCACGACCTTTTCAGTCAGCATTGTGCTTTGCAGATATTCTCAATTTCATCACTTACATCAACCTTATGAGATTGATATTCTTACTGTGTAGTTAACTTTATATGTCAACCCAGTTGGGCCACATTGCCTGGATATTGGGTCAAACATTACTCTGGATGTTCTTTTTTTGGGGGGGTGTGCCACGTGGCATGTGAGATCTTAGTTCCCTGACCGGGGATTGAACCTGTGCCCCCTGCCATGGAAAGGCGGAGTTCTAACCACTGCACTGCCGGGGAATTCTCACTCTGGATGTTTCTTGAGGGTGTTTTTGAATAAGATTTATACTTAAAATAAGAGTAAAGCAGATTGCCCTCCATAATGTGGTTGGCCCTCATCCAATGCACTGAAGGACCACGTCGAACAAAAGACTGACCTCCCCAGAGAAGGAGGGAATTCAGCAGCAGATAACCCCGGGACCTGAGCTGCTCTGGTCTGCTGGATGCTCTTGCTGGTCTGTGCTCACGTGGCCTGGAACCTGGCCCTTTCCCCCTGTTCCCAGCTCTGGTCAGGATGAAGTCAAGACAGAGGAAGATCTTGCAGGTTTTGGGTTTGCCAGCCTCTACAGCCCCGTGAACCAAGACCTTAGAATAAATGTCACGCATGTATCTTCTACTGGTTCTGGTTCTCTGGAGAATTCTGATACACCTGTTTTAGTGGAATTAAATGGGGTAAAATGAAAGAGAGGCTAAAATAACCTGCTCAGTATTATAAGGGAAGGCAGAGCTGGAGTTGAAGTTCAGGTCCAGTGATATTTGTCATGATGCTTAACCAGCGTAGTTACAACACAGCGCCTGACCCCCACTGCCTCTGACCGCATCGCCTCACACTCTTCCCCACGCTCGTCCATTCCACCCCAAGCCCTGTGACACCTCGTGGCCTTTGCACATGCTGTTCCCACTGCCTAGAACAGCTGTCTGGCAGTGATCTACACTTCTGTCTGCATCCTTGGTCTCATTCAGGTCTCCATGCAAACGTTTCCCTTTCAGAGATGCCCTTCTGACCCTGCTATATAGTATGGTACACTGAGATCCTTTAGCCCCTCACTTAGCTATATTTTTCTTCACAGAATTCCTCACTATTTGATATATTCAATAGGTGTTTCCGGTCCATCTCCCATCATTTTATTGAAGCAGTTTGTTTTCACTGCAGGCTTCATTGAAAGCAGAGATTTTGTCCATTTTTAGTCACTAGAATACTGCTTGATGTATAGTATAGGAGGTGCTCAATACATGCTTGTTAAAAGAATCAAGAATCCAGGATTTCCCTGGTGGTCCAGTGATAAGACACCAAGCTCCCAATGCAGGGGACCTGGATTTGATTCCTGATCAGGGAACTAGATTCCATATGCTGCAAAGAAGACCTGGTGGAACCAAGTAAGTAAAAAGAAATTAAAAAAAAAAAAAAGAATCAAGAACCCTACTAGCCATACACCATTGTCACACTGTGAGCTCTTTGCTGAGATTCAGCTTCCGGTTACATTGCGTCCAAGCTGCTGGATCCTCAGAATGTCTCTCTCAGCTGCCAGGCCTGCTCCTGTGTTCCTCCTCCCTCAGGCCATCATCTTTTCCCATCTTGGTCTCCTCTGATTCGCCTGACTCACTCCATTCCCTTCTCCAATCAGCAGCACCATCTCTGACCCATCATTTCCCCTGAAAGCTTGACTGTAATTTCGTCTGTATGTTTTTTTGTTGATTGCATGTGTGTCTGTCCTGTCATTCTGATGGAGCTGCAGGTACCCTGGGGACACTGATGGAATCAACACAACCTAATCACCCGGAAACTTCCTCAAGGACCCAGTAATCACCATGGCACCTGTGGGCATCCAGAAAGCTCGGCTGCCTGACACACCACCACCTCCCACTCCTCTACTGGGGGAAGCTGCTGACCTGAGGGACCAACCCCAACACAAACACTTTCAAGGGGTCTTTCTTAGGTAGCCTGACCCTGGCCAGCTTTTCCAGCCTCACCTCCTGCCACTCTTCCATGAAGCAGTCATTGTGCCAGAGGTGGACACAGAGGATTACTCACTATGAACTCAAGCCTCCCAGCCTTTGTTCAGGCTTTCCCTCTGCTTTGTACATTCCACCCCCAGCCCCTACCTGAAGTCTCTGTCTCATCTTTCCCGTATCACCTCGGGCTTCAGGGCCTCTTTTATAGAGGCTCAGGCCTTCCCCCCAAACAGTCAATCTCTTCCTCTATATGGCATGTAATTTTGCTTATTCTCCCATTTTTAGTGTACTTTAGCATAAAGGTTCCAGATTTACATCTCTGGAATTTATGACTCTCTGAAACTAAAGCTCGCCAAAGGAGAAAACTCCAAAAAACATGAGAAAACTGAAGCTCAGAGAGGTTAAACTACTTGCCCAAAGTCACATAGCTAAGTAAAGGAAAGAGTCAGAAGCCAACCTCAGGACTTCTGGACTCCAAAAGCTCAAACTTTTAGCCCTCAAGCTGCACTGCCTTTCCTATTGTCAACTTAAAAAACAGTCACAACCTAAAAGTTGAGAGTTATGTTTTATTCGGTGAGAATTTTTAGGACTTCAAGCCCAGGAGACAGAATCTCAAGTAACCCTGAGAGAACTGCTCTGAGGAGGCAGGGGAGGAGTCAGGTTACATAGATATTTGCAACAGAGGGCAGGTATTCTGAACATCAAAATTATTTCCTGTGAATTAAAGAAAACCAGATACCTCAAGTGAAGGAATTTAGTGCTTTTCTACGTATGGGAGGATGCAAGAGTCTGGGATCACTGAAATCATTCCTTTCATACGCATCTCAGCTATCTGGGGCCAGCATCCTGTGTTTTTCACATCCTGAGTTCCTCAGAGCTTGCTGCATGGAGTGGCTGCAGCCTGATGTCTGCTGAATCACAGGTATTTTCCTTCTTCGGTGCCCTAGGGGCTCAGAAATTAACATTTGGAGGGCTTGCATTGCTGATGACTGTGACGTCCTTGTTTACTGATATGGCAGGAAATTATTCCATTTCTCAATACACTGCAATAATCACTTGTATTTGTGACCTGCTGTGACTGCAGAAGAGTGATGATCTGCAAAAAGATTGAAGAGAGAGGAGCTGGACCATAAGAATCTGCTGGCTTTTGTCCACTGCTATACAAAGCCAAAGACCCCGTGTCTAGCAGATGGGAGTCTCTGCAGTAGTTATATTTCCTGGGATCAGGAGAGCTGGGCCAGTTTTCCTGGAGACTATCAAATGCTAACCCATCCTTCCTTCTGCCGCCCATCCTACGTTTATAGAAGCCCTCTGGGTTTCCCACATTGCGCTTGGTCCTGGAGTTACAATGTTCCTAGGCAGGCCAAGCAAAGAAACAAAACACCTATAGCTCAACATGGTAAGTGCCATCTATGAAAGAGAGTCTGTGGAGGCTCAGAAGAGCAAAACAGGGTCAAGGTGCAGGAAGGCTGCTTGGAGTGAAGGAGGAAACAGACAGAACAGGCTCCATCTTGAAAGCAGGACTTCATCTCGGGCTGGACTGTGGACTTTGAGCTACATGCCCAGTATCTATGGAAACGACATACCAACTGGAAAATCAGACCACCCCCCCCTCGATGGAAGAGCCCCAGGGCTCCGTCTCCTAAAAGAATACCCTTATTATCTTTGTAACCAAATAGAATCGTAAATTCTATTATGCTTATTGGGGTATGACCACAGGCCTATTGATAATAGTCCACTGTTAACTACCTAGGCTTAAGGCATATGATTCACAGGTTAACTTTGTATCTTTCTTTTCCTTTGTTCAGACTAGTTTCAGGGAATTTGGGGAGGTGGGTGTGGGCACCTACACTCAGGGTATATAAGGTTTTCACAAAAAACTGGTCGGGGTCCTTGGCTAAGAGTAGACTCTGCCTTGGGCCCGCAGTGTAATAAACTGCACTCCACTATCTGCACTGTCCTGGGAGTCAGTTTGTTTCCCGGAAACCGTGGCTACAACAGGAGGACATGATCTTGAGCTGGACATCCGAGAAATATATAGCCACGATATATGTATGCCAACCATGGCATATTTAGTGTTTCACTTTTCACATTGTTTTGTTTAATGCACTGGGAATTTATTTTAGTGTAAGATGTTAGGTTGAAATCTCACTTATTTTTCAAATGCTAAAGTGTTAGTCACTCAGTCATGTCTGACTCTTTGCAACCCCATGGACTGTAGCCCACCAGGCTTCTCTGTCTATGGGATTTCCCAGGCAAGAATACTGGAGTGAGATCCCATTTCCTTCTCCAGGGGATTTTCCTGACTCAGGGATAGAACCCGAGGCTCCTGCACTGCCTGCCGTCAGATTCTTTACCATCTGAATCACCAGGGAGGCCCTTCAAATGCTAAGCTTGTGGCAAGTGTTTTCCAAATAATTCATCTTTCCTCACTTGAGATGCCATTTCTGTCATATGCTGAAATGGTATATGTTTGATCTGTTTTTTTTTCATTTTAAAAAAGATATTTAGTTTATTTTTGGCTGTTCTGGATCCTCACTGTTGCACATGGGCTTTCTCTAGTTGCCGTGAGCGGGGATACTCTTTACTGAGGTGCTTGGGCTTCTTGTGGTGCTTCTCTTGTTGTGGGGCACAGGCTATAGGTGCTCGGGCTCAGTAGTTGCGGCACAGGCTTTAGTTGACCTACGGCATGTGGGATCTTCCCAGATTAGGGATCAATCTGGGAATTAGGTGGATTCTTAACCACTGGGCCACAAGGAAAGCCCATTTCCTCACTTTTTATTTTGTTCCATTGATCTAGGTTGCTGTTATTTAGTTGCGTCTGACTCTTTTGTGACCCCATGGACTGTAGCCCTCCAGGGTCCTCAGTCCATGGGATTTCCCAGGCAAGAATGCTGGAATGGGCTGCCATTTCCTTCTCCAGAGGATCTTCTGGCCCAGGGATCGGACTCATGTCTCCTGCATTGGCAGATGGATCTTTACCCCTGAGCCACCAGAGAAGCCCCTTGATCTAGGTAAGAAGATGAGCTACCTACCATAGTGGCAAAGTTAGTAGGCTCTATGGTCTGACTATCTGGGGCGTGCCTCAGTTTCTTCATTTGTGAAATGGAGATAATAATAGTACCTACTTCATTGGGTAGCTGTGAAGATTGAGTGAGATTATGCATATAAAGTACTTATTAGAGTGCCTGGCACAGAGTAATCAATCAATGAATGTCAGCTGCTATGACGATACTATCTGCCCATTCCTATACCAGTACTGAGGAAGATGAAATTACTAAGCACAAAGTTTTGAGTCAGTTGGAACAGTCTGCTACTTACTACCTGTATGACCTCAGGCAAGTTACTTACCTTTTACCTTCTCTGCTTTGGTTTCCTCATTCATACCTGGGGATATATTAATAAAAGTACCTATTGCAGCCTGTTGTGAAAATCAAACATGCAATGTCACATAGAACATGGTACATAATAGCCCCTCAATGAATGTTTAATCTTCTGCTGATTATTATTATGACATTATAATTTATTATCTGTTTTCATGTGTTGTAAGGCAAGCTTCTTCTCATTATCTTTACCCTCCCAAATTTTCTGGGGTGTGGCAATCTTTCAGGGCCAGGTCTACTATGGGTGAACAAGACAGAATTTCTGGATCTGCAAGGCTGATGCCTGCCTCTTGAACTGTGTTGAAAGTCAGTGTGACTAGTGAGGTCATGAGTGGGTAACCAGTAGGATTTGGGGAAGAATGGAGAAGGGAGTTGGGGTGGGCCTTTGAAGGTCATATGGCAGGTTTCTGAAAATATTTTAATTTTGCCTTAATTTTTACTTTAACAAAGGAATTTGCATAGTTTAAAAGGCCATCTAGTTCTATAAGATAGTCAGTGAGAAATAACAGGGACTTCTCTAAGGGGGCCAGGGGCTAAGACTACAATCTCATAATGCAGGGGGCCTGGATTTAGTTCCTGGTCAGGGAACTCAATCCCATGTGCCACAGCTAAGACTCAGCATAGCCAAATAAATCAATAAATATCTTTAAAAAATAAAGGAAAGAAAAATAACAGTCCCCTGCTCCATTTTCCTATCTTTATACATATACTCCTCTGTAAACCACTCTCAAGTTTCTAAGACGCTTTTCTATTGTACTTCCTTCTGCATTTCTAAATAACATGCTCATGCTATTATTTCTTTTTTTATATTTTAGGTATAATCAATCAATTGCCTGCCAAGGGAAATGAGGATATAGTTCTCTCTAATCCTGATTCCTCATTTACTTCCCTCCCCACCCTCTCAATTTAAATATATTCCAAATTTTAGTTAAATCAACGCTTGTGTTTACATTATTATGGTTGTGAAAATATTCTACACACTGAGTTATGTAGTGTTTGTACTAAGACTCTGTGAATCTGTAAAAACTGATTTTATTCATTAACCTTGGGAACATGGGGCTGAGAAACTTCATTCTCTAAAATCATACAGTCACAACTTTTCTATTTGAAATCAAAAAGTGAGAATGGGACATATCCTACTCTTGCGGGAGGTTTAACCCATGTTGATTACTTTGTTTTTTTTTTTTTTTTCATGTTGATTACTTTGATACAGAGAAGCAGCTTCAATTTCCAACCTAGGTGCAAAGCTTCAGATATTGGGGTTTGGGACATATCATTCCACATTTATCTTAATTATGTAGTTATCTATTACATAATTATCTAAAATTATTTAACTTAACTTTGTAGTTTCCAAGTGGACCCGCAGTTTACTTCTCAGTCCAGGCTGTCGTTAACTCTTTCACTTACATCTGTGCTTACCTTGAACCTATCAAAATACTACTTCATTTAAATATCATCTGAACTCAGCTGTTTCCCATATTCTGTAATGATTTGGCTTTTTCCTTTGTTTGATGAGCTGCTCCACAGTTCCTCTGGTTTGTGTTCTCTCTTGTAGCAGCAAGTGAATAAACCCAACTGTCCAATTACAGTTATGTTCTTAGTCGTCTTTATCAGACAGGCTTTTATAATTCTTTCTTTCCTTTTATAACTCTTGGTTTTCCCTGAAGTTGATAATTGCCTGACCTTTTTTTTTTTTTCTTTTTCTTAATATTTATTCATTTATTTGGCTGCACTGGGTCTTAGTTGCAGCAAATGGACTCTAGTTTCCTGACCAGGGATCTAACCTGAGGCCCCCTGCAGCGGGAGCACAGAGTCTTAGCCACTGGACTACCAGGGAACTCCCTGCCTGACATTTTCTTTAACTTGGTTTTCTATATACCTGCCATGAATTCATCCCCCAAATTCTGAAAGCTGTATATACACCTTCTCTTAATACCCTAAACACATCAGGTGATTGCTCTGTCCCCACAAGTGTTTTCCCTTAAAGACACCTTCCTGGAGCACTTCGTCCTCTGGCTCCAAGTCCTACTGGTTGCTCCTTTGAATTTCTCTTTTAAAGTATGACAACTTCTGTTCTAACACCAATCTCAGAGCACCACGTTTAGTTGTCAGTGCATCTGTTTTCTTGATTCCTGCTTTCTTCCCTCCACCAGAGAAGGGGCCATTCTTGACATCTCTATTTCTCCAAAGTCTAACGTGACGCTCAAGAAACGTTCCACTGCGTGAATGAATAAAAAAGCGTAAATAAGTGAATGAATGAATGAGTGGAATTTTTGTGCAAAAGAAGCTTATTTAAGAGCAACGATATTAAAAAAAAAAAAAAAAAAAGAGGAACGATATTACATTCCCACCTTGTTGCAAGACTTAAGGGTGTCTTTAGGTTGTCTACAAGCCCCACGCCAGCTTTGAGCGGGGTCTCAAGGGAGAAATGCAGCACTGAAAGCTCTTCCGGCCCAGGCTGCAGCTACAGGAGAAGGGCCTGCTGAGTGCAGCCTAGGTCAAGGCCGTGGCCGGGCACCCCTCGAGGACTACAACTCCCAGAAGGCAGCGCGGCGGCGAAGCGCGAGCCGCGGAGGATTCCGGAAGCTGACGTCGGCGCTGTGTGGAGCCGGGAAGACGCCGGGCGGGTAGGTAAGCGTAGGTGAAGGGCCGATTGGGGAGGGCGGGAGCGTTGGGCCAGTGTCCCTGAGGTTAGGTGGTATGGAGGGTGGGTGAGGGAGAAGGACAGGGAGTGGTCTCGGGTGAAGAGCAGGTCGTGGGGTGTCAGGGACCTCGAGCTCTGCTTCCTCTTCCCGCAGTGTCCATGACGAAATTAGCGCAGTGGCTGTGGGGGCTGGCGCTCCTGGGCTCCACCTGGGCGGCCCTGACCATGGGAGCCCTGGGCCTGGAGCTGCCTTCGTCTTTCCGGGAGGTCCTGTGGCCACTGCCCGCCTACTTGCTGGTGTCTGCCGGCTGCTATGCCCTGGGCACCGTGGGCTACCGCGTCGCTACTTTTCACGACTGCGAGGACGCCGCCCGCGAGCTGCAGAGCCAGATCCAAGAAGCCAGAGCCGACTTGACCCGCAGGGGACTGCGCTTCTGACACTCTAACCCCGATCCCTCCCGGACAGCCTGTTCTCCCATTCCCCATTAAAGGGCCAGTTTATTTTCTAAGCTTGTTTGGTTTGAGTATGGATGCTGGGAACAGATGTGTACTAACTGTTGAGAGAGGCTCCTTGAGGCTCTCTCACAGCCTTTATCTTTTGCATTTTGCTGGTGCTTCTTCCTTTTTGCTCTGAAGGAGGCACAGACCCCCTTTCTCAAGATCTCTCAATGGAAAAATCATTTCACTTTCCTGGTCTTTTTAGCCCTGTTAGGAGAGATTTCTTGAAGTCTGTTCATAACACCCAAGCTCTGTTCTTTTTTAAAGCCTTCTTAGGTCTTTCCAATTTCTTGGTTCTTCCAGATACCTTTTCTGAGCTAACCCTACCAGTCCAAGAGCAACTGTGAATCAGACAGTGCCCTTCTACCCTTTACCCAACCAGGTGGATTGATTATCCCTGAATAGAGAAGGAGCCTTGATGGGCAGGGGTAGGGAACAGTTTATTTTAAGGCACATTCTAAAGATTTTCCCCCCACCTCCAAAGTTAAAAAATAAAATCTTGAAAAAAAAAAATGAATTCATCTCCCAGGTTCCATCCAATCTTCTAACTAAAGTTTTTTCTTTAGTCTCCAGATTCTCAAAGCATTCTTTTCCTTTACCACAAACCACTGCCCCTGTGGAGCTAACCAGCAGGAGCGGCTGAAACAAGGAAGTTTCTTTGGTAATAGGTTGGCATTATAGGTGCCCAGTGGTCAGGTGAACTCCCTCAGGTTTGTAGAAGCCGACAGTTCCTGTCTCCCTCCTGGGGAGTACTTCCAAAAAAGCCAGAAGCGAATGAAGCTGGTGAGAATTCCTGGAAGGTTTGGCACCTGAAATCACAAGGACTGCTATGAGGAGCTGATTTTCCACCTCATACACACCTGTCACCCTGCCCTTGTTCTGCTTACCACAATGTAGGGATCTTTTAGTCGAAACCCATAGAGTGTCCAGGAGGCAGAGGTGAGGAGGGTGGCAATGGTGAGTGAAAAGGAGAGACGCTGGGTTGATTTAGTACGAATGACCTTGGTCTATGGGAAAGGATGAAAGACACTCCTAACCAGGCACATGGTAAATCTCCCACTTTGCCCAGAATTTCCTCAAAAAAAAACCCAACAAAAAAACATCAAACAGCCCCCATGATCTTCTGTTACCCAACCTTTCCCTCCTGCCTCCCACTCACCCAGCTCTACTGCCCTGTCTCCTTCCAGGATTTGGGTCTTCCCTTCCTCTGGACTGAAAGCTACAGTCTCTGTCCGTGGGAGATTTATCTCCCTTACCTCCCCGGACACCCCCACTCACCAAGTCAGCTAGTGGTGAGAGGTACATACTGATGGTGAAGACACTGCAGAAGAGGCCCAGGTGCTGAAGCCGCATCTCGGGGTCGGGCACCAGGAGCCAAAAGTAGGCAAAACCCAGGACAAGGACTGCCAGCAGGGTTGTAGTCTGAAGGAGCACGGCACGCTACAGAAGAGAGAGTAGCCATACTTCTGGATGTGCCAGGAGCCCTCTGACTCTGCTGCTGGAATTAATTCATCCCGCCTTCACCCGTGCTCCAGTGGGGGGGCCAGCCGTTGCCTAAGCCTCCAGTATAGCACTTGCCACAGCCTCTTTCCCACCAGTGATTTCAGCATGGGTCTGATCTACCCAAACCCTGGAGGTTTCTAGGAGAGAGAAAGGTATCTTTTTTTTGAGGTGAGCTTGCTACAGAGTAGGAGCTTAATGCTTGTGTGAATGGGGAAGCAGAGCTAATCATCTCACTCGCAGCCACTGGCACTGACTTTGAAGGAACTGTGGAGACAAAAATCTCTTTTCACTCTGTTGGGCAGCAAGGCACTTTCAGGCTTGGCAGAGCTATCAGCTTTGCCAGAATGGGGACAATATGTGAATCTCAGAAGGCTGACGTTATGGCGGAAGGAGGACTGCAAGGCTGCAGGGGTCTTCCAGGAAATGGTGGCAGTGCCAGCCTGTTATAGTCTTCTAGGAAAAGCAGTGTTTGCCTTGCCAGCAAGGCAGGGCAGGGCGTGCAGCAGAGGAAGGGCCTCTACCTTCCGATGGCAGTAGTGCAGGTACACCAAGATATACAGAGTCTGAAGCACAGCACCCACGGCGTTGACGGTGATTAGCGTCCAGTTTCCCTTCAAGGCCCCATAACTCAGCCAGCTCAGGTTGCTGCAGGGTGCAGGGGAGGGACATTGTCAAGCGGGGTTGAGTGTGAACGTGGGGGGGGGGGCGGAACCCAAGGGGCCTCGTCCACATTCCTCCTCACCCCTCCCCAGCCTCCCTCAGACAGCCTTTCCCCCCAGCAGGCATCGCCCCCTCTCACTTGACATCCGTGGTGAGAAAGGGCAGGAACTGGACATTGTCCACGCTCCGGGTCATCCGCATGTGTTTGAGGTCCGAGCTGTAACGGGGCCCCGAAGGCAGGGGGGAGAGGTGGAAAGGAAGAGCCAGGCTGCTGGGGAGTCGAAATCCCCGATGCCTGTCATCCTTCCCGGACAACCGCAGACCCCCAGCCCTACCCTCAACTCCCTGGCCTTCCCTCTCAGGTCAAATGACCAGCCTCGCCCTTGTACCCCGTTCCCCTCGACCCGATTCCACTTTGACCCTAGGTTCCAGATGTAACCTGACAGAGCGGCCACGTCTCTGTCCCCTCTCTCTCCTTTCGTGACTTCCTGTCCTGCCCCAGCCCAGCCCGTCCGCTCTCTCACAAGCCGGTGGAGAACATGCCGAGGGTGAAGAGCACGCAAGCTCCAGAAAGAAGCGAGTCGGCCAAACCGCCCGCCTGCATCCCTCCCCGAGTCGCAGATCCCGCTCTCCGCGCCCGGGGCCAGCTAGCAGGATCCGGAGCCCCCGACGCCGGAGCCCCGCCCCTTCGCGCCCCTGGCTCCGCCCCTGCGCGCTCGGCGGTCCCCCCGGAAACTGAACCGGAACCTGGCCCACCCCTAGAACGTCAAGCCCGAGCTCGAGCCCCGCCTCTCCGAGGGCCTGTCCCGACCCTGCGCAGCGTTTAGGGTCTTCACGTTGCTTTCTATTTTCCGTGAGGCCTCCTTTCTAAGGCTCCGCGGGTTTGTCCCGGCATCAGCCGCTCCACACTCTCTGCTTACTCTTTGGATCACCTAGACCCCCAGCCTCAACTCTTTCCCTCTGGCCCGCGAGCCTACGTGGTGGAACTCCAAACAAAAGCTTGCTAGGCAGACTTCAACACGCTTCCGATGCAGGACCCCAGCTCACAGCTTCAAGTTGGCCAGAGTTTGGGAGATTTTCCCGTTTGCTGAAGCCTCTTTCCGGTTTCTTCCCTAAATAACTGGAACTGCCAGGAATCACCGAGTCTTTGTGAAATGCCCTCCCCCTGCAGCCAACACTGCCAACTTTCTGTGACTTGGCGAATCCACTGGCCAAGTGTATCACTGACCCCCATCCAGTCCAACCAGCTTGCTGCTGGGAACTTTCCCTCCCAGCCTCCCACACGTCTTTGCTGGTGGGGCCGTGAGGCGGGCCGCATGCCTCAGCTGGCGTTCCAAGCGGCTGCCTTGACTCACCCAACAGCGTTTGAGTACCTGAAGAGTAAGTATGCCGAAGCCCAGCGCTGAGAGGGAGGGGGCTGGGCAGCGGTTGGACACAAGGACCTTCCAGAGTGGGGTGCAGCCTGGAACTGCTGTAGGGAGCACTCTTGTCCTGGACAATTCTCAGAGGAGGAAACACCCACCCTTATGGGCTGGTAAAAGGCATTATTTCTAGAGAGAGGAGAAAAAATTCAACCCCCCTTGCTACTGATATAGTGCAGAGCCTGGCAAGTAGCAGGTCTCAGTGGTCATAAATTAGGAAGGAGGGGCAGAAAACCATGTCCAAAAAAACAAACACATTCCTTTATTTTGAGACAAAGAACACTGTATAAAAAAAAAACTCCAGTTGTAGAAATCAGCATAGACACACATCAAGTTCATATACATTCCGTACTTGTGGGCCCTGCCCTTCAGGCTACAGACTAGGCGTAGACTGCACGTGGGCACTGCCCTTACAGTTACACTCTTAAGAACAGGTTGGCACAGCCCCCCTGCTGGTGCAGCTCTGCGGAGTGATGTCCCAGGATGAGAGAGGATGCAGCGTCTGACTACAGACCTCCCTGTGGCAGCTCCACAGAGGCAAGTCCTGGGGGAGATGCTGGGTCAACCCAAGCAAGCATGCTGCTTCTCCTGTCCCTGGCTCCCAAGGAGGAAACTGTCTCTTGCTCTTCCTTCAGAGCCATCCTGGCTCTCCATGGGAGGGGCATCTTTGCCAAGCTCAGTGTCCATCTTGTGACCTCAAGCCCCATCCAGTTCGGCTCCCACGGTGCCCTTCTTAGGAGGCCATGTCCGTCTAGCTTGTTTCTTTGGCTTAAGGGCAGGAATGGAGGGGAAAGGACTGTCTCCACTTCTTTGTCTATCCCTCTGACGTGGAGGTGGGAATGGCACTGTCAGGCTTTCTGACCTCCTTAGGGTTGAAACCCTTAACATCGACCCGTTTTGAGGCTGCTGGGTGGCAGCTTGAGCATGTGGTAGGAGTGGTTCCCAGGACTGGGGCCTTGGGAGGGGCCCCAGGTAGGTGAGGGAGGCCCGCCTGCCTCCTCAGCCTGGTTCCAGTCCTTACAATAGATGTGGTGCACACCCTCACGGGATTTGCAGCAGCAGGAATGGCAGGAGCAGCACAGCCCAGGCCAGTGGGAAGAGGCGAGGGGCGGCGCTGTGACCGATGCTGTGCAGAACCTGCACCTCCGGGTCATCTGCAAGATGAGAGGGCAAAGGCCTCCACGGTGAGTGGCCCTACTGCTGGCACTGGCCCTCAGTCCAGCAAGGTTTCCCCTGCCCTTGCCTGGCAAAGGAGTCACTTTTTATACCCAGCCTCTTCAAGCAGACCCCATTTTGTGCCCCAGGCCCAATTTGCTCCAGCCACCTACCTGCTGGAAGTCTCTTCTCTTGTGCATTGGCATGGGCCTGAGGGCTGCGAGCTGAAAGATAAGGGTGGTCATAGGTCAGGTAACTTGGTACACGCAGGAGGCAAAGGAATGGGAGTGCTGACTGGACTGGGCAACGGGACTTCCCAACCATCCCAGATCTCTAGACCTGGCCCAGGACAGGATGGAGGAAGAAGGCCCACAGGACCCTGACACTCACTGATTTTGCCATCGATGAAAACCTTCAACTTCAAGCAGCGGTCTTCCTGGTGGTGCATGGGTTTGGCTACAAAATAAATCCAGAGAGTTTTAAGGAAGGGAAACTTTGTTGGAAGAAAATATTAAGTACAAATGCCTCTGGCCCTGCTTTCTCGGTCCCTACTCATTTTAATCCCTCTCTTCCCTCTAATCTTTGATTCTCACCTTCCCCACTTGCCCAGAAAGTTTTTGCCCACTTTCTGCCCCAAGTTCAGTCCAAACTCCCATTCTTGGGAATGACCCTTGACTTTGGAAGTGATGATAAAAAGAATATAGACACTGTCCCTTCCCCACAGTCCGTTCTCCACTCCTCCCAGCCTGAAGTTGGGGTGACCTGCACAATATGCTCCCCTTCCCCAGCCACTATGTCCTTGCTTTCCCTAAGCCCCCCGATAGGGTGAGGCCTGGATCCAGTCTACACAAAGTTGATCTTACAGTTCCTAAAATCTGCCCTCAGGATAAAGTCCTTAGCACTTCTTGGGTCCCCATGCCCTAACCTGTGTACTTCTCCAGGCTCCTATCTCCCCAGTTCCAAGTGTCCCTCCTGCTCCAGTCTGTCTGAACCATTTGGAGTTCCCTGAGGATGTCATGCTGTCTCTGTACATGACCTCTTGTTTGGCCAGCTCCTCTACTTGCCCTAAGCTCTTGGGTCATCTTCCCCAGAAAGCCTTCTATGAGGTGCACCCCACTCCCCCAGACTGGCAGGTATTCAAGTCATTTTCTCAGGGCCCCTAAGCTCATAGCTACCATATCCCCCTGTTCTAGTGGTATTAATAGATGTATGTCCCTTTATAGATTCTGGAGGACAGAGACCGTGCAGTGTTCTATTTATTTATCTCTGTGACTACACTGCCAAGCAGAGTGCCCAGGACACAGTAGAAACTCACTCTGCATTTGTAATGGGAATGAATAAAAACAGAATTCAGGATTGGAAGGGGCAGTCTGCTGCTTGCCTCCCCACTAGGCATGTACTGAAGCGTGTACGTCATGTCAGGTGTGTCCCCGAGTAGTGGACCTGTGTGCATGCCTCCCGGGCACTCACAGATGTAGTAGTAGCTGTGTCCCTCTTTGAAATCCTTGCTCAGGGTAAAACCTGTGAAGCGGTGGAACTTCTCAGACAGCTTCTCCGGGCCATGCTTGGCCTTGGGATTGTTGCAGAACCAGCGGACGTGGTCCTTGGATTGGGGTTGGCACAGCTGGTACTGCTCGTGCTCCACCAGGTACAGTGTGTACTGCTCCATGGCCGCGTCTGCCACAGAGTTATCCTCGTAATGAGGACAGATGATGTCCAGGTAGTCATCTAGCCGCACATGTATTGTGTAGTCCTCATTCCAAAACCTGGACATGCGCAAAGGTGGAGAAAGTGGGTGGTCACTCAGAAGCCAGGCCAGAGCCTTTGAGCTTCCAAATATTTACATGACCCCTCACATTTCATACTGGACCCTACCCCAAAGATTTCTTAAAAAGTCTTAACTCCCAGTATTTACTGATCTTGATCTCTTAAATATCTTTCCACTATCTCCAAACATTCCCCCCACCATCATTGTCTGCCACTAATCCTCTAAATAGCATCCACTTAGTATCTTTCAGGTACCAAAGCACTTCCGATAACCTCCCTGATATTTACCCAAGGATGGGCTTCTAAATATTTCCTCAGCTCACTCTTCTACTTATCAATATTTCTCCAACTCTGTTCTACCGCTTGTTCCTTTAAATGCTGTTAGACCTCAATCTGAGACCCTATTGGCCTATTCAGTAATCAAAATCCACGTAACCTTTTCTCTTTCCCATGCTAGTGCTTGACACCCAATAATCTGTTTTCACTTTTCTTACTCCTCTCATTTTCCCCTTGACCCACTGAGTATATCTCATATTGTTCAACTTAACTTTTCTCCCAATACCCAGGACATCCAGGCCCACAGATAATGCCCAGTCCTTTTAAGTTAAATTGCTTTCATCAATTTTTCCGGTCCTCTCAAATCCGCCCCCCCTTCTCAAATCAGTGCTCAGCTCTCCTGGTCCACTTCTCTCAAAGCACCCCAAAACCTCTCTTGTCCTTTTATCTCCAAAAGCCATACGTTCACCTCCTGTGAAATGAGCCCTAGAGAAGACCCTCCTTCCCAAGGTGGAGCCAGCTCCCCTCCCCCAGCCCATTCCCCCCAGGCTCCTCAGGCTCCAGCCTGACTGCCCACCGGCCCCTCCCCCGCCCAGCTCTAGACACCTGGCTCCAGTCTGGGTGGGGTCCTAGTAGGGGGAAAAGTGCCTCCCCACCTCCCTCTCCCAAGCCGGTCAGCTTCTCTGAATCCCCCCAAGCACTGCCAGCGAGAGACTCAGCAGAGTTGGCTGCCAACTTGCTTCAAACCAAAGCCAGGGGCAGGGGTGTGGGGGCGGGGTGGGGGTTAGGCCAAGAGGCCTCTGAGGTGGGCACCCACTGCCCAGTCAGCATGACCCTTAAGAGGCCTGGCCCTACAGGAGCATGCTAGCGCACTGGCTTACCAAGGCCCTTCCCCCACTCTGGGGAAAAGAGAGAGAGAGAGAGAGAGAGAGAGAGAGGAGCAGAGAGAGGCTTTTAAAATTCCTCTGTGGAGAGATAAACATAGAAGCCATTTCAGAACAGGTATTTCAGCTCTGGGCCTGGCGTCTTTCCTCCATTCCCGTGACGGGCACTGACTCATTCCTCATCTGCCTCTGCCACCCGCCCCAGATTTCATGAGAACCTGTGAAAATGTCCCTCATCAAATGTGCTCAGCCCCCAGGACCCCAGGACGGCCCTGTGCCCACCTCAGGCAAAGGGAGCTGACAGGTCTGAATCAGAGGGGGTGTTCCTGGCCCTGGAATACTTGGGCCAGCGCACAGTTCAGGCGGCACTGCCCTTCTTCCCACGCTGCCCCCTGCCTGGGGCCTGGAGATCCCAGGGCTGATGCCCACTGCCCTGAGTCACCCATGCCAGCCTCACACCCGCCCAGCTCACTGCCACCTCATCTTTGCCCTCAGGCTGGGCCTGGCTTGGCTGCTTGTGGACTCCACTCTGGGCTGGCTTCCCTTTAGTCCTGGGCATAGTAGTGTGTGTGTGTCCAGATGGACAGGGCAGACGCTGTGTTGGGTGGGTGCACCCATCACCCTCCTCCTGGGGGTACAATCTGCTCCACTTAGCACTCCTTTGACTCTTGCTTGCTATCTGGGAAAGGCGGGCAGCGGCGTCAGGGAAGGCGGGGGTGGGGGGGGGCAAGGAAGAGGCTCCTTCCTGAAAGAGAGGAAACCTGGGAGCTTGGGAACGGAAAAGGCCAGGGTCCTCCCCCTACTCACGGCTTCCTGTCCCCTCCTCCTCCTTCAGCCAACACCTGGCATGGGCATAAACAGGGACTTTGCTCTCTCCCTCTAGGACAAGATTGGGTCAAAGAAGCAAAGAACAGACAGCAAGGAGTGAGGTGAGGGAGGGCCGACTACAGTCCTATCAGACAGCGGCTGATGGGCAAGAGGGCATTGCCCCCTTGGCTTGGCAGGTAGCTGTCTGTTCCCTCCCTCCCCAACAGACCCCCCACCAGGCAATGCTGCCACAAGGTCAGAGGAAACTGGCACAATCTATTTCTCAAGGGGATTGGGGGGGTAGGCCTGCTAGGGCTGGGGGTGGCCCAGCCGAGTGGAGTGTTTTCCCCTGACCCCAAGTTGCCCAGCTCTCCTCTCCTTACTCCACCCTACCCACCTCTCCTGTTTTCCCACAAATACTGTTCCCCTAACTTCAGAAAACTCAAGAACAAAGAGTCCGATGGGAACTTCTTCCTCCCAGTACCATTTGCCTCACAGCCCTAAATCTGCCCAGGAGAAATTAACTCCTTCCTGCCCAGAGCCCTTTGTAACCCTTTTAACCCCTTCCTGTCCTCTGGAACCATCCCCATGACCTCTGTCTCTCCCCTTCTTTTCAGTTTTACTACCTGAACCTCAGATACAGGTGACTCCTTCAAGCCTACCCACACACAACATATGCCTCACTCCTGCCACCTCAGAAGACCCTTGGGGGGGGGGGTGTTCCAGGGACACCTTAAAATCAGAATAAACACTGAATTCAGGCAAGCCCAGGTTCCTCCTGAAGAGTCTTTCCAGGATTACTGTAGGAATTCTTCTTACTCTGGATGTCAAGACCTGTCAGTGTAGGTAAATGCCCAAATACACAGAGGCCTTTGTGGTAGAAGGGCTTAGAACAAGAGCCCTGAAGGTCAGAGAGAGTGGCCCTGCCAGAGGCAGGAGGTGTTCAGCATCCAAAGGATCGACAGTCTAAAGGGTGTAGAGTAACAGACAAGTTACAGCTCAGTTTAGCTCAAGCAGACAGATCTCTTACTACACAGACACTCCTAAGACATGGGAGCAGACTGATCATCAAAAGAGCCTTCCTTACCCTTCCAGTTAATCCCTCTTGGCTTCCCCCTTTCATTCGTCCAGTCTCCTCCTCTGGTTATGGCGGGTGCAAAGCAGAGCTTGTACCCACCACCAATGAATGAAAGGGGATGCAAATGGGCATACACTCAAGGCCGATTGACAATTGTAAGTCATATAACAGCAGGCTATGTTGTTTATGTCTTCCCATAATTTGGTCTGTTACACTTAGATGTAGAATATTCATGAGCTCTTACTGGGCTCCTAACTGCCTAAGGTTACTTGGAGAAACCCCTGTGGTTATTTTGTATCCACTGTGTGCCTAGGGCGCATGTGCAGGCGTTGAAAGGTCTCTGTGGTTTTTTTGTAGCACATCAGTGAGCTCTCCTGGGTGTGTCCGGGATGGATTTTAGAGATCAGCTTGCATCCCTTTCAGCGAGGCGTCCCATTGTTGCTCATGTCTAACTTCCCACCTAACAGAAGTAACAGCTGTAGCAGAGGGAAGGAAAAGAGGGGCAGAGACCGTACGGTGCAAGCAGATGCCGGCAGGGCCCTGCCCTGGGGTGTAACTCTCGGTTATGGGCGAGAAGAAAATCTATGGGAGCCCTCCCGCCGCTGGTCACCTCCCCAAGACTCAGGTTAGGGGCCGGGCGGGACAGTTAACCTGGAGGGGGGAGCGGTGCCAACCGGGCGTCCAGGCTGTCGGCCGGTGACTCGGGCTTACTTGGGGTTTGAACTGTTCCAGAAGACGGTGTGGCGGTCAGCAGCGGCCAGACTGCAGCACAGACCCAAGAGAGAGGCCCAGAGGAACTCCATAGCGCGGGGCCTGGCCAGGCCGGGCGGGGACGAGGGGCTCCTCCGAGTCTGGGTTCCCGCAGGGTTTCTCGGCAGCGCAGTCAGCACCGCGCTCGCAGCTCTGGCCCCTCCGCTTCGCGACTCCGCCTTTTGGGCCGGCACCGCCCGACACCCCGCCCCGCCCCCGCCCCCGCCCCGCCCGGCGCGCGGCTGCCCGGGGCCTGGGGGCTGGGGAGGTGGAGGAGGGGAGGGCAGGGGCAGGGGGAGGGGAGCGGAGCGCGCACCTCCGCCC
The DNA here is from genome assembly GCF_910594005.1 of Cervus elaphus. Taxonomy (NCBI): domain Eukaryota; kingdom Metazoa; phylum Chordata; class Mammalia; order Artiodactyla; family Cervidae; genus Cervus; species Cervus elaphus. Next base: position 38,608,795 of record NC_057834.1, read on the forward strand.
GGTAAATCTGTTCGGCGTTGTGTTTGCTCACTCGTGGGTCCGCGTGCAGCTTTGTGGGTCTGTGTCCCGGGCGCAGTCGCGTGCGGGAGAAGGGAACGCATTCCACATGCGGGTCTGCCAACTCGCGGGTGCCGGGCCTGGCTGGCGGCGCCGCGCGCCGATCTTGGCGGGTGCGAGGTTGTGGACAGGTCCCGCGCCTTTCCCGAGCCTTGTAACGCCCGGGCTTGGGTGCCCGCGTTCCCACACTTTCCTCCTACCCACCCCCTTCCCGGACTCTGCTCGGCTGCCCCTCCCCACACACGAGGCTGTTTGTTTTTGTTGGGTTTGTCAATGTTGTCTTTGTTCGGGAGATTGTGTCATCGCCTAGATGCCGGGAATAAAGTACGACCCTGTGTGTGATCAAGTGTGTAACGTGTGCGGCTAGGGCTAAGGGCGCCTCTGACCGTCAGTGCCTGTGAGAGGGGGGGACATGGGATCGTGGGCCCCCGAGGGGGTGCGCTCTTGTTTCTAGGGCTCCAAAGGGCACTAATGACCTGTGTGTGTGTGTGTGTGTGTGTGTGTGTGTGTGTGTGTGTGCCAACACGTGTGTACCGTGCGAACAGAGTTTGAATATGGACTGAGAATCTCGGCCTGAAGGGCGACAAACCGAAACCACACATGTGCATCTGGCGTGTGTAAATACGTGTGAGAGCGCGCAGGCGTGAAAGCATTTGTGAGTAGTATCACAGCCGCGTGTGGGGAAGCGTGTGAAACTTTGACGAACGCATGCTAATGTCTGTGAACAGTGTGTGAAGAGGAGGGGGAAACGTGCACTGGAGAGCCGGGGCTGCGGACTAAAGGCCCGGAAGGGGTGCTTGTGCGCGGCGTCCCAGGCCGGGCGGCGGCTGTGTCTGGCCCAGTTTGGGCTGGGTCTTCCAGTCCGTCGGGCCCCAGTATCCAACTCGGCCCCCTCCCCCCGAGCCGTGTAAACAAACCCGCTGGAATTCGCCTCTCGGGGCTCCTCTCTCCGCCGGGGTCTGCTGCCGTCTGGAGCGGGGGGTTGGGGGGGTGGGTGTCTGCCTCCCAGCTCTCGGGGCGGAGAGGGCGGGCAGGTGTTTGATTAGGGGGGTGTGTGTATGTGTGAGAGAGAGAGAGAGAATCTGGAGCTGGAGGTCCCAGTGCTGTGTGCCCGCGTGCCTTTCGTGGTTCCTGTGTGCGACTGTGTGACTCTTTGTATGCCCGCTCAGAGTTGATTTTGCGAGTCTGTGTGCACCCCTGGCCAGCTCTTCCACGCGGCTGCGCAAAGCGGGAAGCTGCAGACCCGCCCCCCCATCTCTTTCCCCCCACCCCGAGAAGCTCGGGCCGAGCTTCCCCAGTTCCCAAGCTGTTTCATCCTCTTCTTTTGCGGCCAGGCCTGGCCACAACGCCTGTAATTACGGAGGCGGGGGAGGGGGGCCGGGACGCCGCGGCTAGTCCGGCGCTGACCCCTGCCGGGGAGGAGCCTGGGCTTGAGGGAGGGCTCGGGCGGGTCCCACCCCGCGTGGGGCTCAGGCTGCTAGAGGCCCGACTCGTTTCGATTCGCCGCGCGTAGGATAAATATTTACCCCCGCGCGGATTAGGTATTTGGCCGGGTAACCCTACGGCCAGGTCCGGCCAGGCTTTGCGCAAGGCCCCCACCCCCTCGCACACACCTGCCCCAGGCGACGTGTCCCGCCACGCGTTTATCCCAGGTGCAGCCGCCCCTCCCGCCGGGGCCGAAGTCTACCCGCCGACCAGCCCAGGGCAGTGCACCTCACGCGCGTTTTGCTCACTTGGGAGGACACCTGGGTGTCGTCCACCCACGTGTCCCCGGCGAGATACCACACCCCCCTGCTCTTGTCCCGTAGGCTCGAAGACCCACGACGGCAGGGGTTTTTGCTTGTTCACTGCTGTATTGCCAGTACCTGGCACAGCACCTAGCACACGTAGTAGGCAGTCAAGAAATATTTGTTGAGTAAGTGAAATCAGTATTCACTGTTACTTCTGCAAGACGTACTGCTCTGAAAAGAAACCAGAAGGGTTAGAGAAGGAAGGGGTGATGGTGGTTCTTCAGAGAGGGTGGTCCACAAGTGCCCCCTGGAGGAGACGGTTTGGGGCACATCCCCCCTCCCCAGTTTTTTTGACCGCCGGGATTTCTGGGCGGGAACGTGTGGGGTCCCTGGGCTGCGCCGCTCAGACCGGGCAGGTTCGGGCTCGCTCGGCCCAGCCCGGCGGGGCCACGTCCGTTCCCGCCCTGCCTGCGTCTAGGACTGGAGCAACCCGGGGGAGAAGAGGTGGGGGGAAATTCTGAGCACACGAACGGAACACGAAGCTCTCTTTTCCCAGGTTGGCACTGCCCCCAGCATTCTCTCTTAAGGCTTGGAGCTCATCACTCTTCTATCCCTAGGTTTGTGCGTACGGGGGTCTTTCATGCGAATTAATGGGGCGCCTCTAGATCCTGGCTGTTGTGATGAACACCGAGGATAAGGGTGCGTTTAGGATAAAACCCCTGTCCTTGGTTAGTCCTTAGGCCAGTAGGGGAAACAGACAAGCCACCTTTTAGCAACAAACTTGCTAAGTGGAAAAGCCGAGATTGCAGAGCCACAATGCGCATTCGCGCTGCCTGGACACTCCGAGAGCCGCTGCGACACCTGGTGGACTGGGAGGAGAGTTGCAGGCACTGAGCGATCCAGACCGAGACAGCAGAAGGGACTTTGGCTCAGAGACCCACCTGCAGACCAAGTTAGCCCTGTGCCCTCCCTCATCGCAGCCCCCAGCCTGCCCAGGCGGGTCTAGTCTTGGTTCTTGCTTTGGGTTACCTCTCACCACAAAGTCGTGAGCCTGTGTTGGCTCTCAGCACCGCCACCCTCAGGCGAACATCTGGGCTCAGTGGCGGGAGCTGTCTGAGGTGTCTGTCTGTCTGCCCGCCTGTCTGGGAAATTCCCCTTATGAATCCTTTCTGGGAATTCCTCAAGGACAAGATTAACTCTCTGAGTGCTCTGGGGGAGGCCTGGCCTCTGGAGGGAGGTGCTGTCCACCTGTGGGGGCACCGTTGGCCTGGAGGTACCATTTCCACTGTGGAACAGGCAGAGCTACTTGATTGCTACTCCCTTGCTGAGCGCCCTGTGGTTTGGGGTGGGGAAGGACAAAGCCACAAGGCCCTGGGGCACAGCTAACCTGGCGCAACCTCTAAGAGCATCACTGGGCAGTGGGGTGATGGGGAGGGTGCAGGGAAGGTGATCCTGAGCTTGGAGCAGCCTCTGCTCCACTCCCCACATCATTAAAAAAACCAAAGTGTATGTTTCCCATTTTACTAGTGATATGTGTGTGTTTTTCAAAAGTTGAAAAAGAGAACAGGAGAGTAAGGGGAGCTACCGGCTACTGTGAATATCTTCAACCCTTCCCTGCCAGCCTTTAGTCTGTGAGCTTTTGTTTCTTTGTCTTTAGGTATTGTGTTAAATATGATTCACTTCTATTGTGTAATTCTTTTTCTGCCCTTTAACTTTATGACAGAATATTTTCGTGTATAACCTCTTTGTAAAAAGTATTTTTAACCACAGCATAGTGTTTCTTTGAATGGTTCAGAGATTGCTGTTGTAATGGGGCAGAGTAGAGATAAATAAACACATTCCCACTTTCAAGTACTCCTCAGCCACTGAGCAATTGAGTTGATTGTTTCCTAGAACTTGCAAATAACTCTGTGGTTAACTTTCTTTCAACAAGTTCTTATGGCACTTCTGCCCTGGACCAGGCTCTGAATTGGGGCTGAATCCTTAGTGGAGGACAATAGGCGAGGGCCCTCCTCTCCTGGAGTTTGCAGTTTCAGATGATACCTGGGCATATGATTATCTAGATTTTGGAGAATTTCATGGATATGTGTGTGTGCTACGTCGCTTCAGTTATGTCTGACTCTATACAACCCTATGGACTGCAGCCTTCCAGGCTCCTCTTTCCATGGGATTCTCCCGGCAAAAGTATCAGAGTGGGTTGCTGTGCCCGCCTCCAGGGCATCTTCCCAACCCAGGGATCGAACTCTTGGAAAATACTTTGGATATTACCAAATCAAAGCCAGATTCTTTTGGCTACTAGTCTAGTTCTCTTAACTGAGGGCCAGAACCTAATGGATCTGTCTCTCCTCCACATCCAACTCAAAAGGGGCCAAACTCTGTGGGAGAAGATGGAATTCTCCCCTTGGGAGTCCCCTGCAGGGACAAGGAGGTTGGGCAGGATGGGGAATGGGAGGGAGATTGGAGGAGTAGTGTTAAGGAAGATAGGACCGTAATTTCTGCCTAGAAAGCAACAGGAAGTTTTTTGTTTTTTTTTAATGCTGTCTCTTCCACCAAAAATTAGTCACTTACATCAACTTCTGTACTGGGAAGTCCTGGGGGCTCTGAAACATATCCTTGTCCTAAAGGAATCTAATCTACTTGCAGATATATACTGAGAATATAAAATAAGGATTATAGTAGAGGTATAGATGGAACAACAGGCCGTGGGTTCACAGAGGAAGGATGTTTCTTTGAGGTCAGGAGTGCTTCACAAGGAAGGGGATGTATATGTTTTTTCCTCTGCCTGCCTTTGAGTCTTTGCCAACCAGGCTGACTCTGGAGGAGATATTTGCAATGGGTTTTGAAAGATAAGTAGGCATTCACATTCAGGGATAAGGGAACAAGAAGCACAAATAGAAAGGTGAGAGTTGAGCAGTGAATACTCTGGTAAAGCTAAAATTTCAGAACCGGTCTGGGGCAGTGTGGCAGGAGATGAAAGCAGAAAGTGGTTTGGGGCCATGTTGCCAAGGGCCTTGAATGCCATGCCCAGGCTCTTGAAATTATTCTGTAGTCCATACATGCTTACTTAGGTAGGAAACACAATCAGACTTGTATTTTAGGAAACTCACTGCAGGTAACAGAAGGTGGGTGGAAGAGGAAGCCCAGAGGCAGGGGTGCTGGTTAGGCCTGAGCTGCAGGAGTGCCGTGGGAGTGAGGAGGGGCAGAGAGGGCAGAGCAGAGGACAGACTCGACAGGGCCGGGTGAGCCACGGGCGGAGACAGGGAGGAGTCTGGGATGGCCTGGGGGGTGGAAGGGCCGCTGACATACAGGACATGGAGGCCAGGGGCAGACCCAGGAGGGACAGATGAAGGGGAACGTTTTGGCCATTTTATCTTTAGGAGTGATTTCGGCTGCATAACAGAACGCCCAACTTCTAGTGGTTTAAACAAGAGATTTTGGGACTTCTCTGCAGGTCCAGTGGTTAGAATTTGGCACTTTCACTGCCATGGCCCAGATTCGATCTCTGATCCAGAAACTAAGATTCTGCATGGTGTGGCCAAAAATAATAATAAAAAGACGGTTTATGTTTCCCCCACACCAAAGTCTTCTGATGTGGGTCAGCAGCTCAACCGTGTCATCAAAGACCCAATGTTCTCTGCCTCTCTGCTCTGCTGTCTTCATGACTCTGGTTGCAGGATGACTATATTAGAGCTACATTCGAGCTACAGGAGCTACAGGATGAAGGGCTGGGAGCAAGAGAGTTTCTCCTCCTAAGGAGCTCTTTTTATCTGTTAAGAAAATCTGTCCTAGCAGCTTTCTAGACAACTTACTCTCAGGGGACAGAGCTGTGTCCATGACTACACCAGCATCTGTGAAGGAGAAGTGATGTTCTGAAGGGCTGGGGCTGAGCCTGGGGCCCCCTCCCCCAAATGGAATCTGCTCTGTTCCCCAAAGAAACAGGGGTCTCGTTAGCCTGGGAGCAGGGATGAGCCCTGAACAGTGCCTGCGCAGACATGTCGCATTTGAGTGGTCAGTGGAATTTCCAGATGGAGGTATCTAAGGGCAGCAGTGGGGGATGGGAGCCAGAAATCCTTGCCCTGTGATTTTAACTGGAAAGAAATTCTTCCTTCCCAGCTACTCAGCCTGGGTTCTCTAGGGTAGAAAAGCCAGGTGAGGGTGGGCAGGAAGACATTTACCCCCAAGGCAGCTGATGATAAACCTCATTTCTACTCCTCTGCCCACCTATACCTCCCTTCTCCCCAGTGTTTCACTATAACATAGTGTAAAAGCAGTTTAGACACTTTTATTTCAGAGGTATTACTTTTTTTCCCCCAGAGGTATTATTTTTATGTAACTTTTTTTTTCTAATTATGGAAGAAATACATGATCAATGCAGAAAACTTGGAGAAGCACAAATGAAAAACAAAATCACTCATAGAAGTTAAATCTTAGGAGCAAGCACACTTCACAGTTCTTTTCCCCATGGCTCTGGAAATTTTTATAGTAAATATCTTCGAGAGGTTATAGTTTAATGCCCATGTGACGGCCAGCTCGGAACCCCTTACATTTGTGTAACATTTTATGATCTTCCAGTGTTTCCAGCTGTGTATTTTATCACGTACTATTTCACCTTTATAGACTCCTACACATTTTGAGGTGGGCAAAGGCCATCACTGACTAGTTGAGGAAACTGAGGCTCGGAAAGATGATGGTATTCAGCATCCAGAGGGTAGGGGTAGCCTCTGTAGGGCTGGGGTTCACACCACCTTATTCCTTCCCCACACCTGTCCTGGGTATAAAGGAAAGGCCCTGGGCCCAAAGTGCTGAATTTGCTGTGGGCAAATGGAGGGGAGTGTGTATGGAGAAGGGAAAGGAAGAGAGTGGAGGGGGCAGCTCCTTCCCTCCCTAGAGCCCTTGAGAGAGACGGGGGGAGAGGGAGGTGAGAGGGGAGGGGCCTGGGTCAGGCTGATGAGATGAGTCTTCCAGGGCTGCAGCCCGCCCTGGCCTGTCCCTGCAGGCAGTAGATGTCCAGATAATGGCTCACTTTCCACTTCACCAAACATTTTTTGAGGTCAGGTGTTTGTTTATGAGGTACTCTGTTAGGCACTGCAGGGGCTTCCGAGGTAGCTCAGTGGTAAAGAACTCACCTGCCAATGCAGGAGACACTGAAGATGTGGGTTTGATCTCTCAGCCGGAAGATCCCCTGGAGAAGGGAATGGCTTACCCCTCCAGTATTCTTGCCTGGAGAATCCCATGGACAGAGGAGCCGGGTGGGCTACAGTCCACGGGGTGGCAAAGAGTCCGACACGACTGAGCGACTAAGCGCCGGGGCACTGCAGGGAAAGCTGGATCAGGCAGCCTGTGAGCAGGAGAGAGAGCTGGGTCTGAGGCCTAGCTGTGAAAACTTGGAAAAGATGTTTGATGACACAGAGGCTCCATTGTTTTCATCTGTAAGATGGGGGCAAGACTACTTTTTTCCCCTGGAATTATTATTTGGATCAAAGAAAGTAACAGCTGTGCTGGTGCTAAGCCTGGGGGACCAGACTGTCAGTAAGGACTGGTGTGTGTTTTTCTTTACCTGGGCTGACTGGGGAGAAATGTGCTGTGAAGAAATGGGGGTGAAGAGGGGGAGGCTTCAGGATCCAGGAAAGGCAAGAGGGGAGGAGTCTTAGGAACACAAATATTTGTTCTGCCAGGCAGTACTTGATAAATGCCCAAGGGACACAGCAGCCAAGAGCCCTGAGGTGCAGGGGGGCAGAGGTGAATGGGGGAAAAATCCTTTTGAGGGTTCCCCAGGTAGAGATGATGGGCAAGGGCGTTCCATGCCTGGGGAGACAGTACAGGCCTCTCTCCCCTGACCTGCAGGGGCAAGGGGAAGGAGACGGGGAGAGACTCTGTCCCCTTCCGTGTTCTTTATTGCTCCTCCGGCTTCATCTGGTCCCCTCCCTCACTGACTGTGGGTCACACTGCTGGGTCCTAGGGATCCTGAGCTGGGTCTTAAGGAGGTGTAGGGATTGATGAATGATGGGGGAAAGGCACACAGCGTGGAAGGGTGACACAGCTTGGGGTTGGGCACAGGGAAGGGGACCAGAACCACCCAGAGAGGAGGGGCAGGAGTGGGCAAATCGCAGGAATACAGGCGGAAGTGGTGAACGCCTCAGGGTGTGCTTCTGGTGCCCTCTGACCCAGTGCCGTGTGGCTGAAGAAAGAGCTCCTCACGTGGGCGTGAGTCCCCATGTGGGGGGGTGTCTGAACAGACATCCTGGAGGAGGCCCTTGGCGGTGTGGCTCACAGGGAAACTGCGTTTTTGTTTTTGTTTTTTTAAATGGCAGACCAAGAAATTGAGTTGGTTTTTTTTTTTTTTTTTAATTGAGATTTTAATCATACAAGACTCAGATCTAGAACTTGGAACTCAGAAATACCTCCAATTCAGTGTCTGTTCTCCAAGCTGAGACAGTCCTATGCCCCATTTTGACAGGAAGTTATCACAGTCATAGTTGCCTAGTGAAGCTCAGTCATGTCTGACTCTTTGCGACCCCATGGACTGTAGCCTACCAGGCTTCTCAGTCCATGGGATTTTCCAGGCAAGAGTACTGGAGTGGGTTGCCATTTCCTTCTCCAGGGGGAAACTGCGTTTAACTGGACTGAGGACAGCCCAGACCGGGCTGGAGCAGGCGAACCCAGTATGGCCTCAGAGACGAGCGGAGGGGGTTGTATTTCCTTGGGGAATCCACCCTAGCCTGAGGGAAGGCAGAGAGAGAGGGGAGGTTTGGAGACCTGAGAGTGGATAGTGGGCAGGTTGCCCTGGGAGTAATAACATCAGCTCGCGTTTATGAACATGTTTTCCATCCCAGGCTCATTGGAAGCACTTTGTGTACATTAAACCCTTACACCTCACAATCCTCATAAGAGATCAGGAGTATTATCCCTTCACTTTACAAATGAGCGAAAGGGAAAGCACAGAGAAGTTCATCACTTCCCCAAGGTCACACAGCTAATGAGAGGTGAAGCCGAAATCTGAAACAAGGCAGTCAGGCCGGTGAGTCCTGATTTAACCACTGCACCGTACCATCCCACTGTTTCTAGAGAGAGGCCACTAGTGCAGCCCACTGGGGGCATAGAGAGAAGCAGGGCCATTCCGGAAATTATCTCTACACGACGTAGCAGCTGTTTGGAGGCGGTAGAAAGATGGAGTTGTTAGTTCAGCATGTGGAGCTCAGGTGAGAGGCAGGGCCATGAAAGCCTCCAGATAAAATCCTTGCTCTCCCAGTCTTTTCTGTTAGAGCTCGGTCAATCAGGTGCTTCAACCCAGGGCTCTTGCTATGTATAAAGGTAGGACCCAGAGATGTGAGGAGTTAGAATTCATTTCTTCTTAGGCCCTTCCTTTGATCCTGGCTGCAGTTCTCTACGCTGGGCTGCCCCATGTACCTTGATCCCTGCCCATCTCCCAAGGTAGGTTCCCAGCCTTTCTGTCCATTGTGTGAACTACTGGAATTCCTTCCAATAAATCATTTTTTTCTGCTTTAAGTACAGTCAGTTTTTGTCACTGGCAAGCCAGAACCTGGATGGGTACAGAGCGAGTTGATGATGATAACAAGGTATAGAGCCTGGGAGACTAGAAGGGTCATTTGCAGATGTGTGCTTTGGGGGAATTTCTGTTTCAGGAGGTTGAGTTTACAGTGCTTGGAAAAGCCTGGAGAATGGATTGAGAAGAAGTTTCTTACTAGGGACTGAGCCTGAGGACAGTGCTTTGAGCTAGAAGTGTGGTGATGAAGCAGAGAATTAGGGTTTGAAGCCCTGGAATTGATGTGAGAGAGAGAGTGGGGAGCTGACTTGAACAGTGCCTGCAGGGAGCCAGGCAGGAATCATGAAAGAGTGAGGGAGCCCAGGTGTATTTGTCAGGAAGGCCAAATGCAGGCTTCAGGCGAGCATCCCATCACCGTAGTCATCCCCAAAGAAGGAGAACGTCTTTAATGTTTCAATAAGAGCCCAAGGAGAACTCGCATTGTCTTCCTGGGGTCACATTCCCACCCCCGGACCAAGCCCTGTGGCTGGGGGCTGCTGTGCTGGGACAGGCTGGGACAGGCCCGGACAGGCTCGAGACATTGGCTGGCTAACAGAGCTGGGAGGTGGACTGAGGATGAAGTGGGGGGTCCCACAGGAAAACTGGGCCTCTGTTCCCAGAAGGGGAAATGGAAGTGGGGCAAGCACACAGGCAGATGTCCTCAAGAGGAGCTGGGTGGCCTGAGAGGTTTTCAGAATGGAGGGAAGGATCTTTTTTGGATGGAGAAATCTGGGCCCAGTTATAGATAAAGAGAAGAAAACTACTGGAGAGGGCCTGGAAATACATTGTGGAAACTGAAGAAGCAGGCCCCAGGAAGGATGTGTGGGGATGGGGTTCAGGAGGGAGGGTAGGCGTTCGTCTTGGCCAAAGGAGGAACAGCTATTTGTGAGTGGAGGCAGGTAGGGAGATGACAGCGGGAAGAGGCTGAGAGGTATTGGAAGGAAGTCGTGAGATCCTGTCCCCAGGCCTCACCTAGGCTAAGAGCTTGGGCTTTGGAGGCTGATTATAGAGATTCAGATTCTAACTCTGACACTTAGTAGGATGTGACCCTGGTGCCTCAGTTTCCTCTTTTAATTCAATCAGGATGATAACAGGGCCCACCCAAAGAATCACAGAGAGGATTAAATGAGATAATGTATGCAAAGTACTGAGAAAAGCTGGTGTGTCTGGCATATGGAAAAACCTCAGGATTAGCTATTATGATGGTAATTATTATGATTTTTATTACAGAGGGCTCACGGTGACAGTAATGAATTCCAACACAACTGGCTCTGGCTCCTACCTGCTGACATAGGACCTCCAGCCCCCTGCCAAGTCCCCCTCAAATATTGCTGATGGTCCCCACAGGGCGTTGCACGTGGGCTCATCATCGTGTCTGTGCGCTCTGTGCTGCAGATGTTCTGCTGGGTGCAGGGTTTTTCTGCTGGTAGGGTGTGGGGCGGCAGGCATCTCCCTCTCCTCTCCCGTGTCACCTCTGTCAGGGGATCCGGACGGTCCCTGAGAAAGGCCGCTGGCGTTTCCACATGATGTCATTTGATGAGTCAGTTCTTCAGTTTCCATTCTGCAACTGCTTCTGTCTATGAGGCCCGACAGGCTTCCCTGGGGCTGGGCTGAGGATGGTTGGCATATTCGCCACCTTGCCATACGCCTCTCTGAGGACAACAGCCTTGCCACGGAGCCTCTGGGGAGCTTGTTCAGCCCCTCCAGCAAGGGCCCTCCTGTGAGGTGCCCTCTCCCGGCTGCTTGGTGATTGCCAGCCCCAGTGCACACACAAGGCTCTTGGTGAGTGACCTGCTGCAGCCCCTCCTGCCACAGCAGCCCGGCCCAGCCCCTCAGCAGAAAGCTCAGGCAAAGAGATCTGCCCCAGGCCAGGGCAGCCAAGGATAATGGTGAGGGGGCTGAGGAGGCAGCTGTCAATCCCCAGCACCAGGCAGAGCTGGGCCCCTGGCAAGGCAGGTGGGGGGTAGGCCCTCTCTCCAATTCTCTGCTCAGCTTAGTCACCAAAGGCCTGGAATCAGCCCCAAGGCACCAAACGCCCTTTGTTGTTGTTGTTCAGTCACTAATTGTCTGTGTCAGAAGCACACCAGGCTTCCCTGTCCATCACTATCTTCCTTATCAAAGGCCCTTATCAAACCCAGTTATCTGTCTTCTGCCCCCACCCTTCTACTAGGCAAGGACCGGACCTCTTCCTCCCTCCACCTAGTCTCTATCTCTTCCCACACTCCTGTTTTAAACAGAACTCTCTCCTCCTTGTCCTTCCAAAAAAGAAAAAGAAAAAAAAAAAAATCCCCATGTGTCATTAGATGCACCTGGATCCTCTGTAGACTTGGAGAAGGGAAGGGTGCTGGGAGGGCGGCAGTGCCTGACACCACCCAGTCAGTGACAGTGCCCCTCGGGAAAATGTTAACTTTCAGCTCAGTTTAGTTGCTCTTTGCGACCGCATGGACTGCAGTATGCCAGGCTTCCCTGTCCATCACCAGCTCCTGGAGCTTGCTCAAACTCATGTCCATCGAGTCGGTGATGCCATCCAGCCATCTCATGCTCTGACGTCCCCTTCTCCTCCTGCCTTCAATCTTTCCCAGCATCGGGGTCTTTTCCAATGAATCAAGGTCTTTTCTAATTGACTTTAGAACCAGTGAGTAATCTACAGGGACAGAAAACAGCTCAGTGGTTTCCTGGGATGGGGACGAGGGGCAGGGCTGGGGATACTGACTGGAAGAGAGGCATGAAGGAACTCTCTTGGGAGATAGAAATGTTCTTTATCTTGACTGGGTGGTGATTACAGGGGTGTACATTTGTTGAGAAAGTCAATCATATGACTATTATTGTGTGCAAATTATACTTCTCTAAAGGTGATTAAAAGGGCTTCTCTGCTGGCTCAGTGGTAAAGAATCCACTTGCCAATGCAGGGGATGTTGGTTTGATCCCTGGGTTGGAAAGATCCCCTGGGGAAGGAAATGGCAACCCACTCCCATATTCTGGCTGGGGTAATCCCATGGACAGAGGAACCTGGCAGGCTACAGTCCATGGGGTTGCAGAGAGTCAGACATGATTGAGTGACTGAATAAAGACAACAAGGGTGATTAAAAAATACAAGAAATAACAGCCAAGTTAACTGAAGACTCTGGTTTGTGAACCAGTGAGAGGGACAGTGAATGAAGCAGCCAAGGGGGCTTCCTGAGGGTCTTCTGCAGATAAAGACACTGGGCCAGAAGCTGGGGGGCTGAGCGGGTCCGTCTCAGCCAGCATCCTCCAGGTGCCCCAGTCCCTGCAAAGGTCCTTTCCTTTGTCCACAGCCACCCTCATTCCAGAACTGTCCAACTCATGGTAGGAAACTATAGCCTCGAGAAGTTTCCTCATAAGTCTAACCCAGGAGCCTGACAAATAGTTTTGTCCTGGGATGCTTGTGTGGCTCATGTCCTGAACAAGGAACGCTGCTTCTGTCCCATCGGCTACCGGGAGTGCCTATAAAATAAACACGACTGAAAAAGCCAGTGTTCACAGAAGACACAGATGAAATGAAAAAAAGAAAAATCAAAATAAACAAAACCCCCTACACCCACCCTGTGCCTCACATAGAACAAGCAAGATCCCCGAGCTGGGTGGGATGTAGAGCAGGCCTGTTTGGGGTGATATTTATACAAGGGGCTTGGTTCCTCCCTCGGGCGAGTAAAGCAAGTTGTAAAATTTGAAGGCACATTTTAAAATTGTTTAAAATCCTCCAAATGTGTTTCCTGTCTGGCACTGTGTATGGGGACTCGGTAATATGTGTGCCTGTGTGGCCCGGAGTATGTGTTAACAAGGGAGTTTAGAGGTAGTGATGCCGAGGAGCCAACGAGAAGCAGGGGCAAGAAAGGAGTCTGTTGTTGGCCAGGGTATGTGTTCCTCGAGATGGAATGTGTGTAAAGGGCCCGGGGACCCGGGAGGGTGGTTTAGTCTGGGAAATTAGCATCTTTTTAAAAAACCACCCTGCTTGTACATCATTAGTTAAAGGCCTATAGGGGTAATCATGCAGGTATGTGATTTTTTTACTTCTGACACGAGTAGGTGTGATGATATTTGACAACATAGAATAATTAGAATGTCGCCATACATATTTTGATCAATTAGATGACGATCAGTCCTCCTGCACACCATGGCCTTCTACCTTTGCTTAAGCTGTTCCCTCTGCCTGGATGCCTTCACCAGCTGTCAGAGTCCTAGTCATCCTTCCCAGCTGGCTCGGTACCACCTCCCCACAGTGTGAATTAATCACTCCCTCTTCTAGGCCCCCATGACATTTTGTCTTTTACAATGTTTACTTCGTTCCTTCCTTTCTGAAATTTAGCTGAATATGTGTCCGTTCCCTGTCACACATCCTTGGAGGGCCAGAACTGACTTGGCTCTCAGAGTCTTCCTTGCAGTCTGTGCCCAGAGTGGGCTCTCGGATAATGTTTGCGGAATTAAGCTGCATGGGTTTTTTTTTTGTTTTTTTTTTAAAGAAGATTACTTTGCAGCAGATAAAGACCCTGCATTGGCACAGAACTAATTGGGTAAAAGCCATCACACTTTAGGATATCTTTATTTCATACCCTTTGAACTTTGCCTCATTTAGAGTGTTGCTGTAATTACACCGCATATAGAATCAGTGGAATTCAAAATCTGATTTGAAGAAAATGTGGTATTAGGTCATTGTAGTTCTGATATATAACGTTTATCTTCTTAGGGATTCAGTCCTTTGTTTTGGGATAGCTTTTGTGGGAGGGCAAGATGACCTGTGGTAAATTTGTCTTTATAATGAAATTTCCTGGCATCTGATTGATGAAGGATGGTGACACTCTGGCAACTGGGCACCGTTCCCTGCTGTGGTTTCTGGGATGGATAACATGGAACTCAAAACTGAGAATGGAAAAAACATGTGATTCGTATGAATAATTGAAAGGCACCCCAAATGTATCCTGGTTAAACAGAAATGTTAAAGGGCGGGGCAATCTATAAGCCTAGATGCTGTATTCAGCTCTCAAAAAAAAAAAAAAAATTACAAAAAACAAAAATTGAAGTTTCCTGAGTGTTCAGAAGTGAGGCTGTGTTGGAACAGAGCTGGAACAGATGCGTGGGGTGGGCTCTCTCATGAAGGTGGGTATTCACGCTTTTTTCCTTTGCTTCCTGGCTGCCCCCTGGGAGGATGTGGTGCTTGCAAAGAGACAGGTGCTTAGGAGCCAGGCAGATGGGGTGGGGATTTAAGGGGTCTCAAGTCTCAGTTCTTGAGTCTTGAGTCTCTGTTCCCTCATCTGCAGCCGTAATAGAATCTGCCTGCAATGCAGGAGACCTGGGTTCGATCCCTGAGTCAGGAAGATCCCCTGGAGGAGGGAATGGCTACCCACTCCAGTATTCTTTCCTGGAGAATTCCGTGGAGAGAGGTGGGCAACAGTCCATGGGGTCGCAAAGAGTCAGACATGACCAAGTGACTAACACTTTCACTTTCTTTACAAGAGTTTGGGATACTCCTGTAAAGTGCCCAGCACAGCACCTGACAGATGTAAATATATGTGTGGCAGTTCTTCCACTTAACTTGTGGGGGATCCCCCATCTTCTTCTTCCAGCCCATCTATGCTACCTTTTCTTCCAGATTAGGTTTATCAGATTTAGCAAATAAAAACGGGGCATGCCCAATTAAATTGGAATTTCAGATAAACGATGAAGAATATTTTAGTATAAGTATGTCCTGTGTAATATTTGGGACATACATACACTCAGAAAGTATTCATTGCTTATCTGAAATTCCAGTTCAACTGGGGGTTCTGTAGTTTATCTGACATCTCTATGTCAGGTTGCAATTTCCTTTGCAAAGTCTCCAGGGTCAACTTAGTAAGCCCCACCCTTTGAACTCCTGTAAACCTTCATGACTTTGATATTTGTTTGACATCTAGGAAACAGTACCACTTTTACTTATTATCAGTAATAACAGTGACCTCTTGCTGAGCATCTATGTCAGACATGTAGGGTTACACAATCTGCCAGATTAGCCCTCACACTAACCTTGCATGGCTGGAATTAGCATCATCAGAGAGGCCCAAGGAGCATGAATACCACCCAGCTGGTACACAGTGGCATCATGCTTTCAGTCCACGTGGGCAGGAATGAAGCCATGCCCATGCTGCTGCTCCCCAGGTTTCTGCCAATGCCTGGCCCACAGCGGAAGCTGCCCACATTTATTGTTATGGATGATGGTGCTCCAAAGGAGCACCAACCAGTATCAGAAGTGATTTGGGGCTGGACTCCCCTGCAAGTCCAGTGGTTGACTCCATGTTTCCTTCCACTGGAGGGTGTGTGGGTTTGATCCCTGCTTCGGGAACTAAGATTTCCAAGAGCCATGCCAAAAAAAGAGTCCTAAAGAACATCAAGATAGAGACATGGGTTTCCAGACAAAATCAAGGGAGTTTCTAGACTTCTAGAAACGTCTAAAGTGCTGTTTGCTTTAGTGTGTGGATAACTTAGCATTGTTCGTTCCAATACTGTGAAACTTATCACCAAGCAAAGTCCTCTCTGACACCACCTGCCGTAGAGCGTGGTATAGGATGCTTAGTGTCTACACAGCATGTGGCAGAGACCTGGGGCTGGCCAGGACCAAGGGCACCCATACTCCTCTGGGATTTTTGTTTTTGGTTTAAGCTCAGGAAGCAACTATAGGAAGCTATGGTCCTTTTTGCAAAGATGTTAGGCATAACAAAGCAGCTATTTCCAATATCCAATCTCCACGGGTGTTCTTCATCCAGATGCAGAGAATCTGGGAGTGGGGGTGAGGGTAGATAGATTTATGATCACCAAATGGAAATGCAGCTCTTTTGTGGTTTGGACTTCAATTATCATATTAATGTTACTTCCTTGCTTGTGCTCCAAAGTTAGACAAATGCATCATGGTCAAGCACATTTTGTTCCCAGGGTAGAAAGAAGTGACTGATGAGCGTGAATGGTTATAGCTGTGAATACATCTGAGCAAGGGGGTGGACCTTCACCTTCATAGGCTGGCTGCTTCTTTCTTCTTATTCCCCTTTTGTCTATTTTTATTCCCATTCTAACATATGTATTCTGGGGAGCTGCTTTTTTTTATATATATAATTTTTTAACACCAAAAATATTTTGTATTGGGGTATAGCTGATTAAGAATGTTGTGACAGTTTCAGGTGAATAGTGAAGGGACTCAGTGATACACATACATGTATCCATTCTCCCCCAAACTCCCCTCCCATCCAGGCTGGCACGTAACATTGAACAGAGTTCCATGTTGGGGAACTCTCTTATGAGGGGATGGGAGAGTGAAGGTACCAATCTTTCCTCACGATTACCAAAGAGTAGGTATCATCTCCATACTGGAGTGGGAAGAAAGTGAAAGTGTTCACTCAGTCGAGTCTTTGCCACCCCGTGGACTGTAGCCCACCAGGCTCTTCTGTCCATGGAATTCTCCAGGCAAGAATACTAGAGTGGGTTGCCATTCCCTTCTCCAAGGGATCTTCCTGACCAGGGATCGAACCCGGGTCTCCTATATTGCAACCAGATTCTTTACCCTCTGAGCCACCAGAGTGGGGATGGGGGAGGTTAACGGCCTTTCCAGTCTGGCAAATCTGTAGATGGTGGAGCTGGGACTGGAACTCAGTCTGTCTGACCTTGAATCCTCAGCTTTTCCTGTAGTGACGCGCAAATTCTGTCCTTCAAAGAGACTTGGGGAGACATGGGTTAATCACACATGTCTATTCTTAAAACCATACTAGAATGACTATGAATCATTATGTAATAATAATAACGTAGCTCCTCCAAGTATGAGAGGTTTAGCACATTTTGGAAGATGAGCAGCAGGTGAAGGAGTGGGAACTGATTTTTTGAGAAATGAAAAAGTTCTAAGGTGGGTGCCTGCAGAATGAACTCTTGCCAAAGGGTTTTGGAAGAGTATGGCATCTCTCAAGGCACAGTCTGACCCAGGGCTGGTAATGGAGATGGGTTTAGGGAAGGGGGCCCTAGGGCAGTTAGGCACCCAGCTCTTTCCTGCATCCTCAGAAGTGAAACAACTCTACCTCTGCAAGCTCTACCCATAGACCACCAAGGAATCCCTACTCACACATTTATATCTAACCCATATCTCATCTTAATCATCACACTTGCAGATCTACTGCTTATGTGACATCTCCATCAGGACATCTGATTGGCATCCCATGCTCTTGGGATGGCCAAAACACACTCTTGATTTCTACCCCCAAACCCATTCCTCACCTAGCAACTCCTTCCTCAGCAATGGCACCACCTAATTGCCAAAACCAAAACAAAGTGAAACAGGAGTTGTCTTTGACTGTCCTCTCTCTCATCCAGTCCTCATCGAATCTTGTCAGGTCTGCCTTCCAGAATCTGACCTCAACCACTTGGGCAGGGCCACCATCACCTCTCACCTGGATCTAGGTAACAGCCTCCCCTCTGGGCTCCCAGCTTCCACTCTCACTCCTGTAATCTTATTCTGTACTTGACCACCAAGAGATCCTTTTCGATGTAAATTTTATCCTGGGCTCCCCTGGCCAAACCCTCCTGTGGCTCCCAGTCAAACTGTACAATTCAGATTCTCACTGTGGTCTATCAACCTCTTCATTATCTGGCCCCTGGCTCCCTCCTCCATCTTATCTCAGACTGTTTTCCTCCTTACTCACCATTGTCCAGCCACACTGGCTTTCTTGATGCTCTTTGACCTCCTTAACTATACTGTTGCCTCAGAGAATTTGTACTTTGAATGTCAGGCTGGAAAACTTTTCCCCAAGATATACACTTAGTCAGTCATGTTGCCTCCATTGAGATGTCTTTTATGATAACAAGCCTGAATGAGCTAGAAAGGTCACGTACATGCATTCCTACTCATCTTCATCCTTTGCTTTATTTTTCTACATAGCACCTGTCATTATTTGACATTTACATACACACATATATGTATTCATATTTAAAACAGGCTTAATATATTTATTGCATATATATAGATAGATATATATCCATATATATATATGGATCTTCCCTGGATTGGGAAGATCCGCTGGAGAAGGAAATAGCAACTCAACTCCAGTATTCATGCCTGGGAAATCCCATGGACAGAGGAGCCTGGCGGACTACAGTTCATGGGGTCACAAAGAGGCAGACATGACTTAGCGACTGAGGCAGCGTGTATATATTTATATATATATTTTCTGTTTATGTTTCTTCTCAGTAGATCTTCAGTTTCATGAGTCAAGGACTCTTTCCCCTACTATAGGGAACATTGCTGGGAAGATAGGACTTGAAAAAATAATCTAGCCTTAGGAACACCAGGCAAAAATAGGTAAAAGGAGCACATGAATAAAAATAATCTGTGTACTGAATGATGCAACCCCTTGCCTCTTTCCTTACCTGCTTCCTGAAAGCTAAGGTTGCACTCCCAGGAACAAAATTAGAGCATTCTTTTCTGGAAAAACTCCCAGAGAATGGTCCCAAAGAAAAGGCTAACCTTTCAGAAAAGATAAGAAAGCCTCTACTTAGGGCTGTTAGTCACTCAGTTGTGTCTGACTCTTCGTGACCCCGTGAACTGTAGCCCTCCAGGCTCCTCTGTTCCTAGGATTTCCCAGGCAAGAATACTGGAGCGGCTTGCCATTCTCTTCTTCAGAGGATTTTCCTGACCCAGAGATCAAACCAAGTCTCCTGCACTGCAGGCAGATTCTTTACCATCTGAACCACCAGGGAAGCTCTAGATGTCCTTCTTTCCCTCCCCCTTTGCTTCTGTCCTTCACTCCTTCCATTTCCCCCTCCCTTTCTTCCTTCTACAAATCTTTGTTGAGCATCTACTAGGTGCCAAACAATCTTCTAGGTGCTCTATCTGTAAACAAAGCTAATATAGACTGTCAACTACGAATTGGCACTTGCCATGGGCACTTGCCATCTCCCTCTACAAGGATTAAATCATGTACTGCTGCAGCTGCTGACCTTCAACACCTGCTGAAAGGAGTTCAGGGTGGAGAGCAGAAATGAGGCACTCTGCTGGTGTGGGTGGTGGGGGGGAGGGGGACTGGCAAGACAGGTCTTCAGATAGTTTGATATTTTCAGGAGCCAGTTTTATGAGCCCAGTTCTGGTATCTCCCCATATCTAGAAAAGCAATAAAATCCTTCATGGTGATGACTGTTCCTCGTGACTAGAAAAAGCTTCACAAGACTAGTAGAAAGAAACCTTCTGGAAAAATATGTGCTTGATTCCATGTACTCTCCCTTCACCAAAATCACATATATACTGACTTTTCCCCTCCGCTGCCTCTTTGGGGAAGTTTCTAAGGGCTAATCTGAGGTGCTATCCAGACTGCAGTCCTCATTTTGCCCCAAATAAAAGTTATCTCACAACACTCACATTGTGCTTTTTTTTTTTTTTTTAGGTCAACAAGATCTTTGCCTTGAAGATCTAGTATTCTGTTGGGATACAATCAGGACCCAGCTAGTACATACAGTTATCCAACAGATTTTTTTTATGCCTCATGCTGAAGTATGAATGGATATCCAAGGATCAGCAGACATTTGAGGAGGGACCTGATGGGAAATAGACAGAGAAAAAGCACATGTTGTTCAGTTGCTTAGTTGTGTCCCACTCTTTGTAACCCCATGGACTACAGCGTGCCAGGCTTCCCTGTCCTTCACCATCTCCCAGAGCTTGTTCAAACTCATGTCCATTGAGTCAGTGATGCCATCCAACCATCTCATCCTCTGTGGTCCCCTTCTCCTCCTGCCTTCAATCTTTCCCAGCACCAGGGTCTTCTCCAACAAGTCGGCTCTTCACATCAGGTGGTCAAAGTATTGGAGCTTCGGCTTCAGCATCAGTCCTTCCAATGAATATTCAGGACTAATTTCCTTTACGATTGACTGGTTTGATCTCTTTGCTGTCCAAGAGACTCTCAAGAGTCTTCCCCAACACCACAGTTCAAAAACATCAATTCTAAAAACAAAAAACAAAAAACATCAATTCTTTGGCGCTCAGCCTTCTTTATGGTTCAACTCTCACATCCATACATGACTACTGGAAAAACCATAGCTTTGACTGGATGGATAGTATGAAAGGATAGCCAAGGGTCAGCAGGCATTTGAAGAGGGAGCCAATGGGAAAAAGAAAGCGGTAAAGCACATAGAGAAAAAGAAATCACAAAGAAAATAAGAAATCTTTCAAAAATGGTAACTAATATTTTTTGAGAAGAGTCACAAAATAACAAGATTATATTAAAAAGCAATCAGAAATTTAATCAGAAATTAGATATAAATTAGTGAAAACAATTAGCCAAAGGAATGGAAAGTCTAGTTGAGGAAATCTCTTAAGAAGCAGAAGAAAACAAGGCATTGGGCAGTAGGGGAGGAAATATAAAAATTAGGGCAACAGGAGAATAATGTATCCAACTAATAAGAGAAAGGAGATGGGAGGAAGCTATCAAAGAAATAATGAGGACTTCCCAGGTGGAGCTAGTGATAAAGAATCCGCCTGCCAATGCAGGAGACCCAAGAGACGTAGGTTCTATCCCTGGGTCAGGAAGATCCTCTAGAGTAGAAAATGGCAACTTGCTTCAGTATTCTTGCCTGGAAAATTCCATGGACAGAGGAGCCTGATGGGCTAGAGTCCATGGGGCCGTGGACAGTTAGATGCGACTGAGCACATTCTATCAAAGAAATAATACTAGAAACTTTATAAGAACCAAAATTTTAGGAAACTGAAAGCATTAATCTCTCAGTCACATGGGACTCTTTGCGACCACATGGACTGTAGCCCGTCAGGCTCCTCTGTCCATGGGATTCTCCAGGCAAGGATCTTCCTGACCCAGGGATCGAACTGCATTGCAGGCAGATTCTTTACCATCTGAGCCACTAGGGAAGCCCCAAAATTTTAGAGGGAGAGTGATAAAAGATTTGCATTCACACAAAAGATCAGGAATTAGTCTTAGATTTCTCGTAGCAATGCTAGAAACTAGGAGACCTTGATATCCTAAGGGAAAATGTTTCCCTAAGATTCTACTCCAGGCAAACTAGCAATTAAGGATGGGATTAGGATAACAAGCACTTCAAGACACTTAAACACGTAAAGCAAAACAAATGTTTCTCAGGAAGTTCTTGGAAATATGTCCACAAAGAAGAAGTAAACAGAACAGGACGTGGGATCCAGGAAACAGGGCTCTAACACAGGAAAAGGGGGAAGGGAATTCCCAGACTGTCAGTGAAGGTAAGCTCCAAGGTGTAGCTGTGAAGCAGAACCAAGGGCCAGCCAACCCAGATTAGAGGAGGAGAGTGAAGGACTCCAGAAGGCAGTCTCCAAGAAAAAGGGTGCTGCCAAGCTAGCAGGCGAGTTTGACCACATTGAGAGGAAGAGGGTTTGGGGATAAGTGAGTAATCAGAAAAAGAAAATAAAAATTACCCCCCAGACAATATTTTAAATTTATGTTCATTTTTTAACAAGTTGTACACTCACATGGAGGAAAAATCAAAATGATATAAAAAGCAAAATAAATGGGCTTCCCTGGTGGCACAGGCAGATAAGAATCTGCCTGCCACACAGAAGACCTGGGTTCAATCCCTAATCAGGGAAGATCCCACATGACACAGAGAAGGTAAGTCCGTTTGCCAGAACTACTAAGCCTATGCTCTAGAGCCCAGGAAACATGAGTATTGAGCCCATGTGCTGCAACTAGTGAAGCCTGTGTGCCTGAGAGCCCATCCTCTGCAAAAAGAGAAGCCACTGCAGTGAGAAGCCCTTGCACTGCAACTAGAGAAAAGCCCTCCCATCAATGAAGTCCCAGCACAGCCAAAAAAAAAAGCAAAATAAGTGACTTTATGCACATGGTTTCCTCCCAAATAAGCAACCATATTACGTTAACTTCTCACAGACACTTCGGATTTTTTTTTTTTAATTATGATAAAAAAAACACATGAAGAATCTGCCTGCAGTGCAAGAGACACAGAAGATGTGGGTTCAATCCCTGGGTCAGGAAGATTCCCTGGAGAAGGAAATGGTAACCCACTCCAGTATTCTTGCCTGGAAAATTCCATGGGCAGAGGAGCCTGGCAGGCTATAGCCCATGGGGCGGCAGAGACACAACTGAGTGACTGAGCAGGCACAAAAAAATAAAATTATTATCATAATCATTTTCAAGTGTACAGTTCAGTATGTTAATTATATTCATATTAAGTTCCAGTATTTTTTAATAAGGTAGGTGTCAATATGAATAGACTCTTACTTTAATTTTTTTGGGTGCAGTGTGGCATGTTGGATATTAATTCCATGAACCTGTGCTCCCTGTGTTGGAAGGTGGAGTTTTAACTACTAGACACTGGGGAAATCCTGATACTATCTTATTTTTTAAAAAACTCTAAAAAAAAATACTCTATATACATTGTTCTACATTTTGCTATTTTCATTTTCCATTATATCCTGGAGATCTTTCTGTGGAAAGCTTCCTCATTCTTTTGTCAAGTGGCTTAGTGTTCCATCGTGTGGGTGTACAGTAGTTTATTTGACCAGCTCTCTTTAGAAAGACACTTGTTTTTTTCCTAGTACTTTACTGTTGTAAAAAATGCCACAGTGAATAACTATATACATACGTCGTTTCAAGTGTGTGCTGCTATAGCTGCAGGACAAATTCCCTGAAGTGGGGCTGCTGGGTGAAAGGGTAAATGCGTTTGTAATTTTGCTTGATATCTCTAAATCCCGCTCCATGTGAGCTGTGCTGTTTGCCTTCCCACTGGCAATATATGAAAATGCCTGTTCCCTGAAGCCTCATTCACAGACTGTGTTGTAAACTCTTGGATTTTTGCCAAGCTGATAAATGAGAAATGCTATCTCAATGTAGTTTTAATTTTCATTTATCTTATGTGTGAGATTGAGCATCTTTTTAATAATTTAAGAGCCATTTGCATTTCTTTTCTGTGAAATATTTATGTTCTTTGGCCATTTCTCTACTGGGCTGTTGGTCTTTCCAGATAATTATTAACTACAAAGAAAATAAAAAGTTTTTGAAGAAATAAGAATGGACCATAGTATATTACTTGGCTCAATTGTGACTAATTACTACAGTTTCATAACTATCTAAATATCTAGCATCTATCTAAATGCTAAATATTGAATTAACTTTAAGTTTGGATTTAATGATATTGGGAAAGTAGCAGCAACGTGCATGTGTTTGTGCGCTGAGGGGTAAGACAGAGAGAAATAAATTTCACCTTCCAGAGGAGAAAGTCATAGAGGAAGATTTAAAAAAAAAAAGAGCGAGCAAACAGCAGTACTAGTTAAATCAGATTGTTTGGAAATATGAAGGTAAATATCAGAGAAAGCAACTAGAAATTTTGAGGGTGGTTGCCTCTGGGAGTAGGGACTGGGAATTAGGGAGGAGTGTGACAGGGGCTATTGTTTTTCAACAAAGTTATTTAGTCCTGTTTGACTTTCCAAACTACGTAATGCATTCCTGTGATAAGACAAAATTAATTATACACAATTAAAATAGGTGGTGTGTACATTACAGTATAAAGCCTCCCCCTTTTCAGTAGAAAGATACAATGGAGTGTGATACACAGGAGTGTTTATGCTGGTTATTGCAGCCAGAAGGGTTAAAGGAGACTGAAGAAGACCCAAGAAGCAAACAAAGTAATGTTTACAGCGAAGTCTCAACTGATGCTAAAGCTGAAACTCCAATATTTTGGCCACCTGATGTGAAGAACTGACTCGTTGGAAAAGACTCTGATGCTGGGAAAGATTGAAGGCAGGAGGAGAAGGGGACGACAGAGGATGAGATGGTTGAATGGCGTCACCAACTCGATGGACATGAGTTTGAGCAAGCTTTGGGAGTTGGTGATGGACAGGGAAGCCTGGCGGAGAAGGCAATGGCACCCCACTCCAGTACTCTTGCCTGGGAAAGCCCATGGACGGGGGAGCCTGGTGGGCTGCAGTCCATGGGGTTGCTAAGAGTTCAACACGACTGAGCGACCTCACTTTCACTTTTCACTTTCATGCACTGGAGAAGGAAATGGCAACCCACTCCAGTGTTCTTGCCTGGAGAATCCCAGGGACGGGAGCCTGGTGGGCTGCCGTCTATGGGGTCGCACAGAGTCGGACACGACTGAAGCGACTTAGCAGCAGCAGCAGCAGCAGGCCTGGCGTGCTGCAGACCATGGGGTCACAAAGAATCGGACAGGACTGAGTGACTGAACTGACTGACTGATTCCCCCAAAGTCAGAGCAGTGTGCTCAGTTGCCAAATTGTGTCTGACTTTTTTTGACCCCATGGACTGTAGCCCACCAGGCTCCTCTGTCCATGGGATTTTCCAGGCAAGAATACTGGAGTGGGTTGCCATTTCCTTCTCAGGGGATCTTCCCAACCCAGAGATCAAACTCACATCTCCCAAATTTCTGCATTGGCAGGAATTTACCACTGAGCCACCAGGGAAGCCCTCCAAAGTCATAGGCCAACTTCTGTTTCCATCCACAGTGGGATAATAGGGACTATCCTCTACTTTCCTGCATGAAACGCCTGAAAAATGGACAAACCATATGAAACAATGATATTCAGACAATGGACAACAGGCAGAATAGGATGGTGATCCCTGAGAGACAGAAAACAAACAGGATGAACTCTAAGATTTCCCAAGATTACTGCCTAAAGAGAATTTCCAGGCAGTGATGTGTGTGTGTGGCGGGGGGCATCCAGGCTCAGCCTGGTGATCTCCCAGAGTTGAGGAGAGGGAGCTGGGAATCTGGGGAGGCCGCAGTTCAGAGGGCAGGACACTGAAGAGGAGAGGGCTGCATGGAGACAGGGTTCTGGAGATCCACAGAGCATTCGCTCCAGGCCTTCGGCTGTGTGCTGAGCAGTGTACGCATGCAGAGGTAGAACCATAGGAAAGGGGGCCATCCCTTGAGCTCAGACAATGCCAGGCATACTTGTGTTCCTGTTAACAGAACCAGACTTGGGTCTGCTTGCCTACGCAATGTAAAGCCAGTTTTTTGACACCACGTCAAGCAAGCAAGGAGTCCAGGCATCTAGTTCTTAAAAGACCTGCACTCCTGGGTGCTTTTCAGAGAAAAGTTTTTCAAGACAGGGTGAGGGAGGGTGGTTGTATGGTACGTGATCAACTCATGGACATTCTTCTGCTTGGTGGGTGGTGAGGTAATCTGGAGTCAACATCATGAACCTTCTGGTTCCAACTGGTCTGGGACGGCATATAGTTAACATCTTCCACCTGTGGGGATTTCAGTATCTGCAAAACAGCTCAAAGGATATGGCTCAAAATATTGTCTATAGCCCTAGAGGAGGAACTAAAAGTCCTGAACTTCCTTTAATGGCTAAACTATTATTATTTTATCTTGCTTGACTGTTTTCCTTTGTTTCTACATTTCCTCACTTCTCTGGTTAAATTTATCCCTTGGAACTCGGGGAAGGCCTAGGAGGCTGATGTTTTTCTACGAACAAGAAGTCAAGTGGAGCATGTGGGGCAGGGTTTGTCCTGGGCAAGCTCCAAAGAGTCCTGCGTGGTGATAGTCCCACCAGCCAACGTGAACAGAATGCCTAACAGTTACCATTCTGTGCCAGGTTTATTTATTGCCTCTCAGCTCTAAATTGATTCTTCATTTCCTGCTCTGGGACAGTAGAGATGAACTCTTTAAATATATTTTGTTGTTTCAAAATTATTTTTTCTTCCAGTTTTGAGGTATAATTGACATACAGCATTGTATAAGTTTAAGGTATATAGCATAATGATTTGACTTAGATGCATTATGAAATGATGGCCACCATGAGTTTAGTGAACTTCCATCATCTCATACAGGTACAAACTAAAAAATAAAAAGAAAGAAAGAAAAATATTTTTAACTAAAAAAAAGAAAAGAAAAATATTTTTTCCTTATGATAAGAACTCTTAGGATTTACTGTCTTAACAACTTTCATATATAATATATAGCAGTATTAATCAGATTAATCATCTTGTACATGATATCCCTAATACTTACTTGTCTCATAACAGGAAGTTTGTAACTTTTGACTGCTTTCATCCAGTTCTCCCTCTCCTCACCCCACCTCTGGTAACCACAAATATGATCTCTTTCTCTCCTAGTTAGTTTCTTTTTGAAGTCTATTGACCTACAACACTAAGTCAGTTCCTGGTGCTATTAGGGAAATTAGAATGGAGGTAGTCTTGTTCAGGTTTCAGAAGTAGGGGAGCAGGCCACTGACTGACTTCTGACCTTGACTGGACCCTGCCTGGAATACATACCTGCCTTCAAGCACACCAATTATTATCAGCAAGTCAAGCAGCCCTTTAGATAAGAAAGGGTGTGGGTCTTAAGTTAAGGAGTTTCTTAAGCTCCTGGAGACCTACTCAGTCCCCCAGGGCCTAAGGAATCTTATGACTCACAAGGTGAAACAAAGTTAAAAAAAGGACTTCCCTGGTGGCACAGTGGATAAGAATCTGCCTGCCAACGCAGGGGACAGGGGTTCATTCTCTGGTTTGGGAAGATTCCACATACCATGGAGCAACTACGTTTGCGTGCCACAACTACTGAGCCTGTGCTCCAGAGCCTTGGTGCTGCAACTACTGAAGCCGATGCACCTGGAGCCCGTGCTCTGCAACAAGAGAAGCCCCTGCAATGAGAAGCCTGTGTGCTGCAATGAAGCGTAGCCCATACTCACCACACCAGAGAAAAGTCCTAATGCAGCAAGGAAGACCCAGCACAATCCAAAATAAAAAATACTCAAAATGTTTTAAAAAAGAAAACATGTTGCCCAGAAAAAAAAAGTTAAAAGCTAATCAGAGCTGCATTTTTATGATGCAGGGAAGGCAGGCTCGATCCTTGGTTAGGGAACTAAGATCCTACGTACTGTGGAGCAACTAAGCCTGTGTGCTGCAACTAGAGAACCCATATACTGCAGTGAAGGCTCCACATGATGCAGTGAAGATCCTGCATGCTGCAACTAAGACCTGATGTGACCAAATTAATTAATTAATTTTAAAAAGTGAAACTTTTGGCAAATCAGGTGCATAATACAGTGATTTGATATTTCTTTTTTGGTTAAGATGTACTTATTTTTGGCTGTGCTGGGTCTTCATTGCTGCCCATAGGCCTTCCCTCTAGTTGTGTTGATGGGGGGCTACTCTGATTGCAGCGCATGGGATTCTCCACCAGGGAAGCCCTGATATTTCTACACAGTCCACAATGATCACCTTTGCTTTGGGCATGATGCTGTGTGTGTGTGCCTGTGTTCAATCGTGTCCAGCTCTTTGCCACCCTGGGGATTGTAGCCTGCTAGGCTCCTCTGTCCATGGAATTTTCCAGTCAAAAGTACTGGAGTGGGTTGCCATTTCCTCCTCCAGAGGATCTTCCCAACCCAGGGATTGAACCCACATCTTCTGTGTCTCCTGCATTGGCGGGTAGATTCTTTACCACTGCGCCACCTGGGAAGCTTGGGCATGATGTTAAGCTTTGTCAGTGGAGGAGCTGGAGAGACAATGCAGGAGGAAGAATTTTTCCTTCTGGATTCTGGTGTGCTGTCTCCACAGGTTTCTGTAGTTAATGCAGCTTCTCAGATGCAGCTGGGGGAGGGCTCATCCTTGGAAACTTTCTCTCAGCCCTAGAAGTAGTGGCTGTTCCTGGTATCTTCTATTCTCATGTGCCTTTAGAGTTCCGTTTATTTCTTCCTAGCGAATGTCTTGTTAGTTATGTTCCTGGCTGATGCATGGGCGTCAGGTAGACTTCTCAGAAGAGTATTGCCTCAGTGACCAGGCCAAATTAGCCCAAATGAAATGCTGTTTTGGTCTTGCCAAATGGCACTTAAAAGCACGTTTTAAAAGATCAATCTGTTTTCAAGTAACTTAGCTGTGTCCCTGAATGAGGCTCAAAAATATTCAAAGCAATTTAAAAAAAAAAAAGTCCAGTACCAAACATCATAAAATTCAGTGTCTGACATCCAACTGATAATAACCACACATGCAAAGAAGAGGGGAAATAAGACCCAAAATGAGAAAAATCAACCAACCAAAGTAGATCCAGAAATGACACAGATGACAGAATTAGTAGTCAAAGGATTCTAAGTATTATTAAATATATTCCATGTGTTTGGGAAGATGAAGAAACACAGAAATGTGATAAGGATAGATATGAAAGAGATAAAATTAGACATCAATTGAACTTCTGGAAATGAAAATTACAATGGGATGAAAAATATACTGGATGAAATATATATATATATATATATATATATATATTTTTAGCTAAGAAATGGATTTATTCAGATTCAGAGAGATGCACACTCCACAGAGTATGGGTCATTGCAAAGGGTGAGTGTGGCCTGGATGGAATTTAAAGCAGATTAGACACCACAGGGAGAAGGCAATGGCACCCCACTCCAGTACTCTTGCCTGGAAAATCCCATGGAGGAACCTGGTAGGCCACAGTCCATGAGGTCGCTAAGAGTCGGGACACGACTGAGCGAATTTTCTTTCACTTTTCACTTTCATGCGCTGGAGAAGGAAATGGCAATCTACTCCAGTGTTCTTGCCTGGAGAATCCCAGGGACGGGGGAGCCTGATGGGCTGCTGTCTATGGGGTCGCACAGAGTCAGACACGACTGAAGTGACTTAGCAGCAGCAGCAGACACCACAGAGTAAAGCTGGGTGAACTTGAAGACTTAGCAATAGAAAGTAGCTAAAATGAAACACAGAGAGGAAAAAGAAGACGAAGAAGGAGAGGAGGAAGCAGTAGTTGTAGAAGCAGTGATCAGAGAGCCCTGGAATAATATCAAGTAGCACATATGCCTGTTTGAAGAGCCAGAAAAGCGGGGAGAGGGGTGACAGAAAAATATTTGAAGAAATAATGGTCAAGAGATTTTGCATTTTTGACAAAAACTATAAATGCATATATCTAAGAATCTCAACAAACCCATAAGAAATATGAGAGCGCATCATAATCTGCCTAATCACTGCTGAACACCACTGATGAAGAGAAAATCTTAAGAGCAGCTAGAGCAAAAACACATGTTAAGAGGAAAAAGAGAAGCAGACTTCTCGTCAGAAACAACACAAACCTGAGGCAATGGAGCAACGTCTTTAAAATTCTAAAAGATAAAGTTGTCAACTGAGAATTCAGGGGAGATGTCTTTCCAAACTGAGGGAAAAAAGATGCATTCAGACATTCAAAAGCTGAAAGAATTCATCATCAGCAGACCTGCACTATAAGAAAAAATTTAAAGTCCTTCAAGCAGAAGAAAAATGATACCAGATGGAAATCTCTGTCTACACAAAGGAATGAAGAGCTCCAGAAATGATAAATACACGGGTAAATATAAAAGACATTTTCTTGCTTTAAATTTCTCTTTAAATGATGGCGGAGGGATTAAAACAAAAATATTAATATGGGTGGGATATATGGGATATGTAGAAGAAATAAAGCTCAGGACAACAACAGCACAGGTTGGGAGGTGGGAAACAGGCAAAAGTGAGGTGCTTAATAAATGATAAATAAAGTGCACTATAAATAAAGTGGTCTAATATTACTTAACGAAGATAGTCTATGATATAGTAAAGATGTACTCTGTAATCCTAGAGGAACCATGCAAAAAACAAACAAAAAAACCCAACGTTTTAAAGTATCACTTAATAAGATAATAAAGAAGATAAAACGGAATCACGGGTCACAGGCATCCACAGGGCCTCGCTGGCTGCCCGTTCTGCAGACTGAGCTCTTGGGTTGGGTTCCTCATGCCAGAGGGGCGGGAGGAGAGGGGTGTCCCACTGAGCCTCCAGGTGTTTAGGACAAAATAAGTACTGTCAAAAAAGAGCTTTCTCTCCTGCCACCTTCTGGCAGTAAATCCAGCCTATTTTTAACTCAGGCCTCTGCTTAAGTGCTTTTGGCTAAAAGAGAACCTGCCACTTCTGGCTCCCCCGCTGTCCCCAGCCCCCGGAGGCTCGCGGGCTGCTGAGATACGCCCAGCTGCCCCGCCACTGGTCCTCACTTGCTGCGGGTGTCGCTGCCAACACCCACGGCAGGCGGCCCCTCAGCCCGGGCGCAGATGTGCGAGAAGAACCTCTAGGGGGCGCCATGCACGCGGAGACGAAGGCAACAGAGCCCACGGGGTAGTCCTGGGAGGGAATGGGACGCAAACTCGTGCTGGAGAGGGGCGTGTGTGCGCACGTGTGCACGCGCGTACGTGTGTGCGTGCGCCCGCGTGTGCGTGCGTGTGTACGCGTGCGTGTGTGTGCGTGTGCTCGTGTGCGTGCATATGTGCGTGTGTGTGCATGTGTGTGTGTGCGTGCGTGTGCGCGCATGCGTGCTGCGTGTGTGCGTGGGCGCATGTGCGTGTGCGCGCGCGCGTGCGTGTGTTTGCGTGTGTGCACGCGCACGCGTGTGTGTGCGTGTGTGTGCATGTGTGTGTGCGTGTGTGCACGCGCGCACCGCGCATAAAGACGCTCTGTGTGAAAAGGATGTGCTCCGCTGCGAATGTGAGTGTTTTTGTGACTGCTTATGCTATGAAACGTAAACAACAGCCTCTGCCCTTTGGGTAGCCGCCCCCTCTGCCTGGCCTGTCTTCCCTCCTAGTCCGCCAGCCAACTCCCACACGCTAGCTGGCAATCTGCCGCCCATCCCTCAAGCCTCTTGTCTCCCCAAAAGCCTTCTCTGACAGGCCCTGCCTACAGGCCCGGCCAAATGGCCCTTTCACTCTGGGTTGTACACCAGGGTGGAGGGTTTATACGTTGTATAAGGTATAAGAGTATACCTTAGCACAGGGCCAGGGCGTGCTTAGGCCTCAGGAAGTGAGGAATGCTCCCAAGGTCGGCTGTGAGCCCTTCCTAGGGGTCAGACCAGGTCTTGGCAGGCCTCAGTACACAGGTGCCAGGGTTGCCCTCCAGGCTTGCTCTGGGGCGTCTGTGCCCAGAGAGGTGGATGTGGGGACATGGCCCCACAGAGTGGGACAGGCTCTGTTGGCCCATCCCCATGTTGGTCCCCCAGGCTCAGAGTCTGGTTTGTGTGTGTGTGTGTGTCTGTGTGTGTTTGTGTGCAAGGATGTCTGTGGTGTGCAGAGGGGGGTCTGTTTCACTGCTCTCTCCTTGTTGAGCAGCCTATGGCAGGGCTGGGGGTGTCACTCAGGGCCCCCTGGGAGGAACTGTGCTGGGCATCTGTGTCTCTGTACATACAGAAGTGGGTGAGAAGCCCCTCACTCTGTGTCTGCAAGTGTCCCAGGACCTTGGGGTCCTGGGGTTTGTTTTTGTGTCCCGTGTGGCTGTTGACACGACCTGTGGGTTCCGGAGGGTGTGAATGTGGCACTGCTCCCTCCCCTAGATTTTCCCGGGCTCCAGACTTGGTCCAGTCGGTTTGGCTGCTTCCCTTCCCGGCAGGAAACACTGTTTAGTTGGGACCGTCAGAGTGGTCTGTGTTGGCAACTGTCATCTGTCGGATCCTGGTCCTCAAATGTGTCACCCTGTGTGACCCTGGACGCACGTGCGGTTTGAGAGCCCGGGAGCCCCTCCCCCTGTGTGTGGGCTTGAGTTCGCCGAGTGTGTTAGACAGTGTGACCTTCCTGTGTGCGCTGGGTGCCTGTGAAGGGCGGGCGTGTGACTTGGAAGTGTGTTGAGCACACACGCCTGAATGTGTGCGGAAGTGTGGAGTGTGTGTCCGGGGTCTGCCCAGGGGGCAGGGCAGAGGTGGGGGTGCCGCTGGGCCTGCAGGGCCCGGGGAGGCCCCTTCCACTTAAGCTGTGTAAACAAAGGCCCTGCCTTCCTTTCTGAGGCCCCGTCTGGGCTGTCATCCCCCCACCGCCGCCCCTCCTGGAGCAGGGAATTTCATTGACTGTGTGGGGTCGCCAGGTTGTGAAGTTATATGACTGAGTGTGAACTGAAGTGTACAAACGTGTGTGAGCCTGAATGCAAGGCCAGAGCGTCCCCCCTGGCCAGCAGCAGACTCTCAGGGGCAGGTCGGGGGACTCTAGGCCACTTGGACTGAGCTTTCTCAGGCGCCCAGGCTGGTTCATCCACGGTTTTATAGCCAAGTACAGTAACAGCCCCATAATGACCCGTGGCCAGACGCTGCAGGGAAAGCCAAGAGTGTGATGCTGGCCTTCTGGAGGAGCGGCCGTATTTGCCCCTCCTCTCTTCAACCTCTGTGGAAACCGGAGCCCAAGCCTCCCCAGCTCACATCTCAGGCAGCATCACTGGCTTCTGCCTGCAGCTGCTGTTCCTGCTCTGGACCCATGGTGTCCTGGCTGGCTCGGCCCTGGCACACCTGGACTGTTCTCTGTGTCAGTGTCACACTTGCTAGTCGGACATTGGGGTGAGCCACCCAGCCTGTGGGTCCCCGGCACTTCCCACCTCTGTCCCTCCTGCTAGCCCTCGCCCCTACCTAGCTCATGGCCTTCATCCACCCCTGTGACCCCCATCCAAGTCCGTATCTCCTGGTCCTAGCTCATGTCCCTCCATTTCAACCTCTGTCCCAGCCCAGCCCGTGTCACCACCACATCTACCCCATGACCCATGTCCCCCCGCTCAGCCTATGCTCCTGGGTTTGCCAACCGGGCAGAACAAGGAGGGTAAGGGAGACCACTGAAGGTTTTGGAGCTGAGTAGCTCTAAGCTGGACAGGTGTGGACAGGGCTCAAGTCCTCTTTCAACCCCAAAGCTTCTAGAACTGAAGGGGGGGAGAGAAGGGGGTCAGGGGTCAGAGAAATTCTGAGATGAAGGATGGGTGGGGAGGTCTCCACCCTGCCCCAGGCTCCAAAGCATGCTGAGCCCAAAGCACTTCCCCCCAGGCCCCCCTCAAGAGCCAACACCCACCCTTGCAGGCCCCCAACCCCAGGGACAAGGCTTTGAGCCCAGCCTGGATTGCCAATGGCCCTGCTGACCTCGCATCCAGAAGGGGAGGATGTGGCCAGCTCTCTAACCTCGCTCCTCCAGCCAAAATCTGTGTAGAGTTGTTAGTTGTGGCTGCTGTTTCTCACCCTGGGGAGGGTAGGAAGGAAAGGATGTGTGAGCGTCTCTGTCTGTCCGTGTCCTGGGATGTCCCTTTGAGGACCCTCTGGGAATCCCGGCATGTGTTGATACGACCCCTCTTGAGGCCCGTGTGGAGGTGACCAGAACTAGACCTCAAGGGGGAGAGGACCCTGCCGGGGCGGGGGGTGGGGGTGGGGGTGGTGCCTTGCTGTCTGGAGCTGGCTTTGCTGGTCTAAAGCCAGCACAGCTCACTACACTGAACTTCCCTGGCCTTAGGGCCCTGTTCTTCGGGGGTGTGGACAGGACACCAGCGGTATGTCAGGTCTCGGGGGCACCATCTGGTAGCCATCTGTAGGATTTAGGGGCATCCCAGGTGCTGGGGTGTGGCAGCAGGAAGGAAGTGCCTTAGCCTGGCTTCCCCTCGTCCTGCTGTTGTCCTTCCCCTCCCCCCCAGTATCCTGCTCAGCCCTGTAGCCAAACTGTCCATGTGGTTCTGCGCACTCCTTTCATGCTTTATCTTCTCCATCAGCAGGTATTGAGTCTGGATCTGGCCCCTTTCCTGCCTGCCTGCCACCCCTGCCCTCATTCGCACCTCCAGCCTGTGCTTTCAGGCTGGCCCACCATGGGCTGCATCTCACCTCAGCCTGGGCCAGGACGTGCTGGGCTATGCAGATCTTCAGGCCCCAAGGCAGGCTCAGGGTCATGGTATCTGTGCATCTAAGCGCTGAGTCCTCACCCCACTCCCTCTTACTTGCTCTGGAAACTAAAGCCTTGCCTGAAGGGTATCCCAGCAACATCCCAGAGCTTCCTGAAGCCCCAGCCTGGGGGGAAATGAAAAGAGATATTGCTGTGTGTGGTGCTTCCTCCTTAGTCCCTGCCTGTGGGGATTTAAGAGGTTTCAAAGACCAGGCTCCGATTCCTGGGAAGACGCAGATCTTCTCTTCCGGGGCATCACAGTCTGGTAGGAAAAATGGGGGCTCAGGACGCCTGAGTTCCAGTCCTGGCTCTGCCATGGATATCGAAGTGACTGTGGGCAAGTCACTTGCCCTCTCAGAGCCTCAGTTTTTATGTATGTAAAATGTGGGCTTCAGATTGGCTCCTCCAGTCCGGGTCTGAGGTCCTTTGATATCTTTCCCCAAGAACTCTGAGTGACTTTGGTGGATGAGGTGGCAGGAGGCAATCAGGATTTGTGGGGAAGGGCTCCAGGTGGTGGTTCGGGGTCCAATGTTCAGAGCACAGTGATAGGCAGATCCACTTTGAATGCGAACCTTGAGGGACATGGCCTCTCAGACCCTCAAGTTTTCTCATCCGTGCTATTGGGTGAGCAAGACTTCCAAGGGCGCGGTGCCCGCAATGCATGTAAAGCAATGGGCAGTGTGCCCGGACCACAGTGGGCACTGAGTGAGTGAAAGCTGGCTTGGTCTAGCTCCCGCTCCATCGACTGGCCTTTTTACAGCCTTCTCATTCTTAGACTTTTTATTTTTTAATTTAATTTTTGTTTATTTATTTGACTGCTCCAGGTCTTAGCTGCAGCACGTGGGATCTTGAGTTGTGGCATGCAGGATTTAGTACTTCAACCAGGGATCGAACCTGGGCCCCTTGCATTGGCAACACAGAGTCTTAGCCACTGGACCACCAGGCAAGTCCCCCAGTAGGGCCCCAGCTATGTGGTATCTCCTCCTCCTGTGTCCCCAGGGTAGGGCGTGGTTGTTCCTATAGCCTCCTGCCATTTACCAATGTAACACCTGATTGTATGTTCATATGTGTGTGTTACTGATTCCTCTTCACCTGTCATCACACACATATAACCCATGCTGAGTTATGAGCTTGAGGCTAAAAACTGTGTCTTCTTTGTGTCCTCAGTCCCCAGGATAGGGCCTAGCACTCAGCAGGCGCCAATAAATGTCTACTGAATCCATGAACAACTGGATCAATGAGCCTAACTTTTCATGTCTTGTCTTCACATCAGGAGCCTCAGACTACTGCGCTGACCTTCTCTGGTCCTTTCCCCACCTGCCCTCCCACCCCCGTCCCCCCCAGCTCTGCTGGTGGAAAATCTACCCACTCTCCAGGGTCCAGTTGAAATTCCATTTCCTGTGTTGTATGAGTACAGAGGGGGAGGAGACACAGTCCCTGCTGCCCAGAGACTCACAATGCAGCTGGTAAGGGCCCCAGGACACACAGGAGGGGCGCTCACCCAGGACCAGCCTGCCCACACAGTGCCCTGGTTGGGATGGAGTCACAGCCAGGCAACGAAGAAAAAGGCACCCGCTCTCAGGCCAGGGAGCTTGGCTGGGCAAGGGATGCCTGAATAGATTTTAGCCCCTATCAGCAACCCCTCACTGCCCTCCCAATGTGCCCACCTGAACAACCCTGACCTCACTTAGCTTGGGAGGGGCTGTGACCTTTGACTGCTTCCACCGCGGTCCCATCTTTTTTATTATTATTATTTTGCCACGCCACACAGCATGTGGGATCCTATTTCCCTGAACAGGGATTGAACTCACGCCTCCTGCATTGGAATTCAGACTCTTATGCAATGGAATGCATTCCCTGGACTTCCAGGGAAGGCCCTGTCCCATCTTTCACCTTCTGTCCCCCGCCCCCCCGCCCCCATGGACGCAGGAGGCTGTAGTTATGTGCGGCCCCAGCACCAGCAAACTCTCAGCCTTTTGGCCATAATGTTTTCTGTTTGTTTTTGTTGTTTAATATTCATTTCTTTATTTTTGGCTGCGCTGGGACTTCATTCCCGCGTGCGGGCTTTCTCTAGTTGCAATGAGAGGGGGCTAGTCTCTAGTTGTGTGTGGGCTTTTCATTGCAGTGGCTTCTCTTGTTTGCAGAGCATGGACTCTATAGAGTGCGGGCCCAGTAGTTGTGGTGCATGGGCTCAGATGCCCCATGGCACATGGAATCTTCCCGGACCATAGATCAAACCCATATCCCCTGCATTGGCAGGTGGATTCTTAACCACTGGACCACCAGGGAAGTCTAGCCATAACATTTTAAACAGAAAAAAAAAAAATTGCAAAGGATTATAAAGGAAACCAATTATATTGAAACACAGTTATCAAAACATCTACATTTTTTGGTATAGTAATATATATGCTTCTTTATTAACACATTAAAAACAAGATCTAACAGCTACGGTTATTTCAAAGTAGTGATGAGAGTAAATGATACTTTGCGATATCTTCAAAAACTATAACACATTCTGAACACATCTGTGATTTCTGTTGGTTACAAAGTCACAGGCACTCTTAAAACTACTGTGGCTTATTGCCCGTACATAGGAGAATGGTAAATTTCAGTTACAGGTGAGTGAAAGTAAAGATATAATTTTTTCCTATCTAGTTTCACAACCCCCTGAAATCCATAGACCCCAGTCAAGAACTTCTGGTTACAGAATAGAATGGGAAGGAAAGGAGAAAACCATCTTCATTGAGCCTTATATTCCCTCCACCATTTAATCTTTACACCAATCCTGGGAGAGATGTATTATAACCTAGATTTTCTGATGAGATACTTGCAGCTCAGAGAGGTTGAGCGTGTTGCCCAAAGTCATCCAGGCCCTGCTCAGAAGCCTTTATTGCTCCTCCACACAGAGGTGTCTCCTTAGGGGAGATGAGCTACAGAACAAGATGTTCAGTTGACCCTTTGGCCCTAGAGTCCTGTCTCCTCCCCAGGCCTTATGACCTGTGGGGTTTATTTAACCAGTGTACAGAAGAGTGATGGCCCCTGGAAATCACACACACTCAGTTATTTTTATCTCCAGTTTATTTTTTTTAGACTAAGAGCAGAGTATGAAAGTCACAGCCAAAGCACTTGAAAAAGGCCCAGGAGGATGGGTGGGGACCACAGAGGATGGGCAGGGCAAGGTCCTGGGAGCTGGGTCCTGGCTCAGGGCTGGAGGGGAGGGGGCATTGTTGTCTCACGGTCTCCAAAAGTGTCTGTGCGTTGCATAGGTCCTGTCTTCACAGAAGACAAAAGAGGGGCCAGGGGGTCCCCCATGGGGGGGGGGCCTAGCCTGGTGGGGAAGGGGTCTGAAGCTGGAGGGGGAAGTCAAGGAAGGTCAGGGGGTTAAGGAGGGGGAGGGATTCTGTCCGTCTGTACATTATATATAGAGATATAGAGTCTGTACATGCCTGCCTGGCACCCCAATGCCCACCCCTTGTCACCCTTGTCCACTGTCGGCGGCCCCCACAGCGGTGTCTGCTTGTAAACTTGGATTCAATCCAAACCACAGTCCTGGGAGTGGGAGTGGGAGGAGGACGTGCTTATTGCTGTAAACAGGGGAGGGGCAGCCGGCGGAGCCACCCCCTCACCCATCTAGTCCCCTCCCGGTGTTCTGGCCCTGGAAGAGAGTGACTGGGGGTGTCTCCCACACTTCGATTTGCTCTCTCTGGGGCACATTTGCCTCTTGGGGGGGGGACAAAGGGGAGGGCACCAGGGGTCACAGAAAGGTACCAGGGGGCAGGGAGTCCTGAGCACTGCCCTTCACAGCTCCCGGGTTTGGTACCAAACATTATCAGAGCCACAAGGCCACTTGGGACCCATGGCTGTGCCTGTGCCTGGCCCACTACAGTGCCCTACTTGGTGGGGAGGGGACAGAAGGGGTGAGCACAGATGTATGGTGCAGACCCCACTTCCAGCCATCGGAGGAGGGGTCTAGGCCCCACGGCTAGGCTTCCCTGGAGAGGCCAAAGGCTCCCTGCTCTGTCCCAGCCCCGTCCCATCTCTCCCCTCCAAGGGAGGGGGCAGAGCTAGGAGGCCAAGAGTGTCATCAGGAAGAAGGCGATGCCCACCGCCAGGGGCAGATGTTCCCGCTTGGGGCTGGTACCGCTGATGCTCTTCTCAAGCTTGGGCACCTGGGGGTTCTCTCCCTCAAAGTCTTCTGTGGATAGAGGAAGAGACAGACTGGTGAGAGCCGGGCTGCGCGCTGGGGCGGGAACACGCGGCAGCGGTAGCAGCAGTGGAGCGGGGGACGTGACCACCACGGGGGTGGGAAGGATCAGTGCCCCCTGGGGAAAGGCATGCAAGAGGAGCAGGCACCGGGGAGGGGGCTGCGGTTCCAGCAGTGGCCACCAGAGGGCGCTGCGCAGACTCACCCAGCACGTTGATCTTCACATTGGGGCCCATGGTGAACTGGGGGAGAGTGGGGACCGGCTTCTCCCCGGAGTGCGATGCTGCGGGGTGGGGTGCGGGTGGGGAGAGAGGAGGGGAGAGTCAGGGCCAGGATCCCCTCCCCCTGCTACAGCTGGGGAGCGAGTCCCCCTCGCCTGTGCCCTCCACCTCCACCCCCAGGAAGCCAGGGGAGCCCCAAAGCAGGGGAGCCAAGGATGGGGTGGCGGCTGGGAGCCGATTATACTCACTGGAGGCGCAGCAGACGAACACCTTCATCCTCAGACACTTCCAGTGCAGGTTGTGGGTAGGCGTGGCTGGGGAGGAGACCGGGCCTGAGTCTTTTTCTCCAGATGTTCTACCCCGTGCCCTCCTCGCTCAGAAACGCGCCTCACTCCCTCCAAACGGCCCCTCTTGCGCAGTGTCCTTCAGGACCTCCTCCACGCTTTGGGCATTGGTCGTGGTGGCTCTGCCGTTAGCCCTAGAAGCTCCTGGGGTCCTATCCCTCAATAAACAGTGAACCCCGAGGTCCCGCCTCTGAAATGTCCCTCACAGAAACAGTGACTCTGTGACCTTTGGGAATGCCACTAAACCTCTTTTCTTAGCCTCACGACCCTGAGCTGGAACCCTGAGGGCCCCAGCTCCCACGCCTCATCCCGGGGTATCACTCGGAGAGACAGAGACCTAGCGCCTGCAGCGTTGGCCCGGCCCGGGCCCTGGGGACCCCACCCCCTGGCACTCTTAGGCCCCGCCCCGGCCCGCCTCCAGGCCGTCACTTACAGATGTAGTAGTACTCGTGGCCGGCGTGGAACTCGTAGCCCAGAGAGAAGGCGCTGTAGCGCTGGAACTTCTCCGAGAACTTGATGGGGCTGTGGGGGGCGTGCGGTCGGTTGCACTCCCAGCGCTTGGAGCCTTGGCTGGCGTTGCAGGTGCGGTAGCCGTCCCGGCTCACCATATACAGCACGTACTGCTCCGCCCCGCCTCCGGGCCCTGGCCCCGCCCCGGGGCCCACCCCTGAGCTGTTGTAGTGCGGGCAGTAAATATCCAGATAATCGTTCACGTTCACCTGCACCGTGTAGCCCTCTCGCCGCAGGCTGTGGGGGGAAGGAAGCGGGTCAGAGAGAAGAAACCCAAAGCCAACCCACTTTCCACCTCACCTCTCCGCAGACCTTCCCTAGGGTCCTTAGAGTCTCCAGGTTTTCCTTCTGAGCTTCCTCTCCTCTGTCCCTTTCTCTGTCCCCAGGGCCCTAGTGCCTCCAATCCCCGCACTATCTTTCCAGGCCCACTCCTGGTTCTGCCCTTCTCCTGGTAGCCACCAGAGGGTAGCAAAGACGCAGGGAAGCCCAGGCGGCCTCCAAAGGAAAAGAGGCGGGGGAGAAGGGTGGAGGGAAGAAGGGAACGTATGCTTTGGTTACCACAGAAACGGCGCAGGTCCCTGCGACTCCCAGACCCAGGCCCGGATTTCCTCCGTCCATCCCCCGTAATTCATTAGTGGGGAGGAGGGATAGAAGGAATGGAAGTGTGAAAGTGGGAGGGATTCCTTGGAGGGATGCGCACCCTCCATCGCCTCTCCCAGCATGCTTTCCTGATGCTGCCAGTCCACCCCCAAGGCGAGTCCGACAAGACCTGCCCTCACAGACATATGTATGCAGGCTTCATGCATATACATGCACAAGTTCTGTGGCACACACACAATTATGTCCACCACCCACTCACAGGCAGCGTACACATAGAAAAACTAGGTGATATGTGTGCTGGCTGGCATGCCAGGATTGGTTGACACCAGCAATCTTCAGCTCTTTCCCTGCCCTTCCTATACAGACACACACACTGGCACATGCTTTCTGTACAGTATGTCTGGCCTCTGTGCCTTGAGTCTCACCGACCTCCACCCTGAGGGTACGGACAACTAGGTCTCCGATAATGTGACACCCCAGGACTTCCCTGGTGGCTCAGATGGTAAAGAATCTGCCTGCAGTGCAGGAGAGCCAGGTTTGATCCCTGGGTTGGGAAGATCCCCTGGAGGAGGGAATGGCTACCCAGTCCAGTATTCTTGCCTGGAGAATTCCATGGACAGAGGAGCCTGGTAGGCTACAGTCTATAGGTTGCAAAGAGTCTGACACGACGGAGAGACTAACACATATACCAGTGTGACACAACAGATTAGGGAGCTAAGGGACTCAACACCAAGGCTCCATGTGGCATCACGCCAAAACTGGTATCTCGATAGCCCTCTCTCCTCAACCTGGACACTAACTCCCCCTTAATGATGCTGAACAGAGCAGTGGGCACAGTGCCCAGACAAGATGGCTGTGCCTCTTACTTCCCTGATCCTTCTATGGGCAGAGAAGCAGATGCTGGGTCCCTTGTAATCCCCACCTGCCTTGCTAGTTATCATCAAAGTGTTGGTCTTAATGCTCTCTCCATGATGGTACTGAGTGATGTGGGGATGGGAGAAACATCTGAATGGAGAAAGAAACTCGGAGAAGTAGGCAGGAGTTTCCCTTAATTTTCTTCGCATAGGAATGCACACATCTTGGCAGTAAGAGGGGCGTATAGTGGACACAGGAAGGCATGGGGTACTTGGCAAAATGTCAAACCACTGGGGTCTCTGGTTCCTGGGAACTCCCTGAGGGGAGAGACTCGCTCCCCTTGTCACCAGGCACCTCCTAGTTCCACAAACAGTAATTAGATCCATTAGGGAAACAAGCTCGGAGGCCTTTGGATGGGGCGGGGACTTGAGGGTCCTCCCCATCTCAGCCTACATCCTTGGCCTTGCCTGTGCCACCCCCTCCCCAAACACTCCCTTTCAAGCCTAGCAGTAAGGAAGACAGGTAAGAGCAGGTGTTTGAGCACCCCAGTAAGAATGGGCTCAGCCTCCTTGAGTCATCAAGAATGCCACCAGCCCCACTCGGTTCCCATGGAGTGATGGGTCACTCTGGCTCCTCCCTGGCCCTGGCACCCAGGTGGGCAGGAGTCTCGGCCTGGGGCACTGGGAGCAGGAGAACGGGTTAGACCAGGCCTAGCTCCCAGCTGCCACCCCAGGTTTACCTCTCTATCCACAAGCTCAAAGCCTAGTGTTCCTCGCCCACAGGCTTTGGGGAGGGGGCCACCAGTGCCAGGCCCGGAGCAGCGGCACAGCCACTCTGGGGCCTCTGTCCTTGAGCCTCACCTGGGTTTGCAGGCCTGAAGTAGTGCCTCCCTAGGACACTGCGTGGTTTTCCGGCAACATACCCGGTTTCAGAATGGAGGAAGCCAAAGCCAGAGCTATTCCTACAGGCACTTCAGTTTCCTCAACACACAGGGGACTAGCCTTATAGAAAGGCTGCTGGGCGACCACAACTGAAGAGAAGCCTCCTCTTATCTGTCCTTGGGCTGAGTGGTGTGAACAGCCCCTGAAATGCCCCTACCCTCCCTGGTGGGCATGTGGGAGAAAGAACTGCTTGGGGAATGACTGTGCCCAGGTGGTAGCTGGTGGACAGGGGGCAAAAGGCTGGCTGCCAGGAAAACCCAGCCACAACTCCTGGGAGACCTGAGGTGTCTGCTTGGCTTGGGCGCTTTAATTGAATCTGTCATCCTCCCAGTTTTGGCAGTAAAGAGGGAGGTGCCGCTAGGCCCCAGCTTAGCTTCACAGCTAACCCCTCCTTCAGGGCCGCACCTCCCTAACCTAGAGCCACACCCCGCCCCACCCCGCCCCCGCGGGAGAGGAGGGCAGGCTGGGCTCTGGGGACTGAGTCGTGCCTGCCCCTTCACACAGTTCTCTACTCTTCCTCACTTCATCTCCTACTAGCCTCCCACTTCTCTCGCAGAAAGGCGA
Organism: Cervus elaphus; assembly: GCF_910594005.1. Classification (NCBI taxonomy): domain Eukaryota; kingdom Metazoa; phylum Chordata; class Mammalia; order Artiodactyla; family Cervidae; genus Cervus; species Cervus elaphus. The sequence continues at coordinate 38,651,016 of NC_057834.1, forward strand.
GGGTCAACACACCCCACTGGAGGGGGTGCCCCCTCACCCAGTTATTTCATCTTTTCCGGCTTTCGCCGCCCCGGGTGCACATTCCAACCCCTCTCTTTCACTCCTTCAGTGCCCTGTCTGCCCGAGCCTCGTGGGGTGGGCGGCGGGGGAACCGGGGAGGAGCAAACCTCTCCCCCCGGGGCAATTAGGGGCTGGTAAACAGGGTGTCTAACAAGACCAGAGAGTAAGGAAAGGATCCCAAGAGATCCTGAACTTGTTAAATCCCTGCCCCCCACCTCTAAACGCCAAGATGCAGAGCTACGGAAGTGAAGGAGGGATAAAGACACCGGACCCCTGTTCTCCTCTCTAGCGCGCGCCCCCGAGGCTGCGCGCCACTCACCCCGGCAGGCGAGGCCGGACCACGTGTGCGCGGCGTGGGGTCCGCGCGCCGGGGCTGGGATGGGTGGTTGGCGAGAACGCTCGCGGGGCGGCGCGTGCACGCTGACACCCCCGCACCCCTCCGGCATCCTGGGCTTCTGCGCCCCGCCGGACTGGGTCTCGCCAGCTCGGGAGTCGGCTCCGGGCTCCTCTGGCCGGCGTCGGGTGGGAGAAAATCAGCGCGCCCCACATCCCCGCCCCTCCTCCCTGCGACAGCGGCGGCGGCGGCGGCGAAGGTTTATTGATCTGCAGCGGCGGAGAAGCGCGAGAGACCCGCCGAAAGCGAGACACAGAAATGGAGTGAGAGGGAGACGAGAGGGGGGATGGACAGAGGCTGGATTCACCGCGAGGTGAAAGGGAGTGAGACAGTGAGAAAGAGAGGAATCCAGAAACCGAGAAAGCGATGTTAGAATGAGACGGGAGAGAGGCTTGAAGAAAGGGAGAGCCATAGAGGCCGCTCCAGAGAGGCCCACAGACAGCAAAGACGGAGACAGGGACGCAAAGGAGAATATCAGGGACAGGCAGCCGGTTCAGGGCAGAGACTCGGTGACAGGAAGAAAAGAGAGAGAAGGACCAACAGGGACGTAGTAGAGCCTCAATATTTGTTGAATGAACGTATGAATGAAAGAGAGATAAGCAACAGAAACATTCAAGAGATAAAAAGACAGGTAGGGAGACAGCTACAGAAAGATATTCTGACGCTTCTTGAGATAGGGGCGAATGCCAGCACCCTTGTACAGTTCTGCAAAGCAATGAAGCACAGACCCGGGCGCTTCCACTTGGCCACTGGCCGGTCCCGCCCCCGGCCACTCAATTCCGGGCTCATGGGACCCCTCGACCTCACACTGTCATGCTTTCTTCCAGTAAGGTTCCTCCACGCTCGGTTTCTGGGCCAGACTGGGAACAGGTCTCCTCTATTCCAGAGGACCAAACGCAGGGGCTGAGTGCGGGATAGGGGCAAGATCACCGTCGCTGTGCAGGGTCCTGCCCCCAGGTCTGTCAAAGAGGCCACCGCACGTGTCCCACCAGTACCCTCCCACGTGACCCTCCAGGAGGCGGGGTCGCAAGACCCTCTTCACGTGACCCCAGGGGGCAGAGACCCTTGGCACGTGATGGGGGGGGTGGGAGCCAGGAGCCCAGCTCACGTGACCGGGGGGAGGGGACGCGGGAGCCTGTGGCTCGGCCCGGCCCCGCCCCCAGCTCCCTGGCCCTCTCCACTCCCGGCTCCGGAGCACGTCGCTCTCACGATTTATGGGGCCGCGGCTGCCGCAGTGAGGGAGCCGGGGAGCCCGGGCGCAGCGGCAACAAAGGCGGAGGAAGCGAGGCGGGGGCGGCGGCGGCCTCCCGGCCCGGTACGCGCCCCCTCCCATCTCTACCGGTCCAGACCTGCGGAGGAGCAGGGGAGACAGAAAGGAGGCTCTCGGAACCTGGGCTCCCCCACCCCCTCCCAGGGCTTTCACCTGCGCCCAGGTGTATGCGGGGGAGGGGAGCCTGATCAACAACATCCCCCCTTCACCCCTACCCACGCCATTCCCGCATCCCCTGGCTCCGGCTTATCCTAAGAACGTGAGGGTGCCCTGACCGTGGTGGGGAACCCGGAGCCCCTCACCTGCGTGCTCTCCACTCCCTGCCAGACTCTAGCGGGGCGGGGGGCAGACGTGTGAGTCTGGGGGAGGGAACGAGCTAGATACAGAGGGGAGTCAGCCCCTAGCGGCCCCTGGAGTTCTCCGAGTCCCGCTGGGGGGGGAGGGGCCGTATCCCCACCCCCGAGGTTTCCATGGGAAGCGAGAGGGGGGCGTCGTTGCCTCATCCCCACCCCCCAGTCTGACACTCCGGGCGCGAGGAGGGAGAGAGGGGGAGGCGCAGAGCCCCAAACAACAAAGAGCAGGAGCCGCGAGCGGCAGCCCCTCCCCCGGGAGGTTGGGGGTCGCGGCCGTCCGGCCCTCCCGGTCCCCTCTCGAGGGGCCTCGCCATTTGCTCCCGAGTCGCCCCCTGGGATGGGGAGCCAGAGACAGTGCCGCCGCCGCCGCCGCCTGGGCAGGTGTGACAGTGACCCCCGTGTCCCCAGGGATCCCCCCAACACACAGACACACACGGAGGCGGCAGGGGTGATACACACGGCGGCTCGGCGGGGAGGAGAAGACAAGGGCAGCAAGGACTGAGCAGAATGAGAAACTGGCCCCGCAGCCGGCACCCAGCCGCCGCTCCACACACCCCGGGAAACCGCACGGCCGCCCTGACACCCGCCCAGACCGCGGCGGCGCCGACAGCCACCCTAGCCCAGACGCGGCCGGCCACGCGGACAGCGACCGCAGCCCCCTCCTCGACCCGTCGCCCGCTCCCACCCCCAGACGATCGCCGACGCAGACACACAAATCACACACTCAGACACACACGCACACTGACAGCCGCGCACGCCCGCTCACACTTGGAGCCACACGCTGTCCCCAGCCCGGGCGTGTGTGTGTGTGTGACACGCCGACATCTCCTTGCCTTCCTCCCTTTCGCCGGAACCCCACGTTCCTATCCTTTCCAAGCAGCACCTCCAGAGCCCCCCAACTTGGCGACCCAGCCCCAGCTCATCCCAGCCCCGCTTATCCATACAACCAGGGTAATCCATTCACCTTCCTTCTGAGGAGGTGCTCGCCCGGACTCCTTGCCTCAGCTTTGGACCCCACTTGTTAAAGCGGGAGTCATGCCCAGAACCCCTAGAAACGCTCGCCACTGAAAACAGGTCATCCCTGGGCTCCCCAAGTGCGGCGGCCTATCCCCAGCATGCTGGGGCTCCCAAACCCCAGGCCGGCCGAAGGGGGTGAAGATGGGGGGACTGTCGAGTTGGGGGGTAAGCTATTCCAGAGGCGGGTGTGGAGAGAAGCCAAGGTGGGGTGGGGTGTTCCCAAGCTGCCTCCTCCGCTCGGCCCAAGCCCTGGTTACTCTACCTTAACAGCCTCTTTCAGACACCCGCTGAGTTTCATAGACGCCCACAGAGTGTGTCCCCCGCTCCCTCGCCTTCTAGCCCCCAACTGTGGTTTCCCAGGACTGCCACCCCAGGTTCCCCCAGGACTTCCCAGGCCTCCCCCTCTCACTGACGCGGGACGCATGGGCTCCCTGGGCCCCCGACTCACTGCTGGTTGGAGCTGTTCCAGTACACCGCATGCCGGTTTCCTAGCGCCCCCCCGGGCCCCTGGGCCAGCAGCGGCAGCAGCGGCACGGGCACGAGCAGCAGCAGCAGCAGCAGCGGAGCCGCCGCCATCCCCGGAGCCGCCGCCGCCGCCGCCCCCCGACTGAGCCCCCGCGCTCCCGGCTTCTCGCTTCCCAGCTCCCTGCTGCCGCCGCCGCCGGCCCCCGAGCCTTAGGCCACGCCCCCAGCCCTTCCCTCCGCCCTCCCGGGCGCGCCCCCAAGGCCCCGCCCCTGGCGCGCTCTTGTCAGGCCCCGCCCCGCTCGGTCCCGGAGCGCGCGCGGCGCGTGGGAGGTGAGACCCGTGCTGCCCCCTTGGGAACACCCGGAGCGCTCGTCGCCTCTCCCTCGTAGGTTTAATTTGCTACCGCCGGTCCCGTATCTTCTGCTCCCCAGTGTGGAGAAGACGACTGGGGAGGCCAAGACAGGGATCTCAATCTCTTGTCAACATTCATTTCTGGGGTGGGAGACTTGAGAAGAAGCTTGCGGTCCAGGATCCTTTAATAAGTAAAACTAGACCTCCCTCCTTTCTGAACAGTCAGGTCCTCTGCTCCCTTCACATGCCTCTTCCCATGTGCCTGAGGAGCCAGATGGGGCCTAGAGGGTGGCTGAGCAGCCCTTAGCTGCCACCAAGGACCTTACTGCTGTTGCCCTGAACCCCCCGGCTGAGCAGGAGGCTTGTTTTTCTTGGAGGTAGTATAGAGGAGCTTGGCTGGAGAGTGTCAAGGCTGGCTGCTGGGAGGGCCTTCAGCAGTCCAGGGCCCAAGGCAGAGGAGGGACTGAGGAGAGTCAGCTAGAGCCAAACCGGCTTTCGTGGGACACTGACAAAGGATTCTTCACTCACTCTCAACCAGAGACCCCTTCCAGTACAGCCAGTGGCGTCCCTAGGCATTCTCACTCCTACTCGCAAAGACGTTGGTGAGAGCGCGTACCGGCAGAGCACCTTGTACTCCAGTTCTCACCACAGTCATTGTCCTCACAGTGACACCCAAGCACAGACATTACATCCACACATTCAGAAGAGGCACAGACACCCAGAAGTAGAGAACACAGAAACACAGGCGTTTGACACAGGCATATGGACACACAGATAACCCCTCAGAGACATACAGGTATAGGTGCCACTAGGTACCTGGAGATCTGTAGCAACACAGAGATTCAGTACACAGAGACGTTGGGGCACACATACCTAGACACACACACAGTGACACACACAAGCCCATGCACACCCTCTGACATACACACAGTTCTGCACTCTCCTCTCTTGTCCTATGAATTAGAAATTCAGGGAAAGAAAAATTTAGAATCTAGAAAGTGTTAGTCACTCAGTTGTGTCCGACTCTCTGTGACCCCTCGCCAGGCTCCTCTGTCCATGGGATTCTCCAGACAAGAATACCAGAGTGAGTGGCCATCCCTCTCCAGGGAATCTTCCTGACCCAGGGATCGAACCCTTATCTCCCACATTGCAGGCAGATTCTTTACCATCTGAGCCACCTGGACGACCTCAGAGATTGAGGGTCTCAAATCCAGACCTAGTGATTGTCCACCCCTTATCTCCTTTTGTTGGGGAGGCTCAGATTAAGAGTGATCAGGAGGACCAGGTCTCAGACCAGACTCTCAGAACCCAGTCCAACCACCTGAGCCCAGGGTGACAGGAATGATGTGCTTTTCTTCTTACTGCAGGAGAGAGAGCATACAAGCACCCCTTATCTGCTTATTGTTGGCAGGACAGGGGTCCTGACCACAATTTGGCCTCAGATGCTGGGTTTGGGGGAGGGGCAGTACCATCCAGAAAAAGCCCTGTGCCTAGCTGCTGTCAGGAGAGAGCAGACTGTGTCCTCCCTGGGCTCTTCTCCTCCCCAGGAGATCTCCTCTCCCTTCTCAGGAGCCAGAAAATAAATTAGACCCCTTGGGGTGGGAATGGGGGACATTGCAAACATCTCTCCCTCCCCTCAGACACCTCAGCCCGAGGGAGATTTGTTTCACCCAAATGATGCTGACCTGCCTACTCCAGGTGCCACGCATCCCAGCCTCCTCCCCGCCTACCCACATTCCTGTTCTGCAGAAGAAGCATCTCTCTGTAGGTCCCACAGTTGGCAGAGAGACTGCCCGTATTCATAGGGAGTGGGAGCTTGCTGGTTTGGCCTAGGACTTTAAATTCCATTTTAGAAGCCCTGTTTATAGAATCTGGGTCCCACTTAAGGATTTGGGCTCTTTTCCATAGGACTCAGATACTCCTCCTTAGAATCTAGCACACTCCCTCCCAGCCCCCCAATAACAACTGAGCTCTCTTCTCTAGAATTTGGAGCCCTCTCTTCTGGATATAAGCAGCTCTCTCTATGGGGTCTAAACCTCTGGCTTTTAAGTTCTGAGACACTCTCTGTAAAGCCTAGGCCTCTGACCATGGGATCTGGTGCTCTATCTATCTAGGCCTCTAAATCAGCTGCTGGCTGATTTGGGCTTTTGTGTGAATTAGCAAAACCACCCCTCTCTGCAGACCCAGTCCTTAGGGCGCATCTCTTTGCAAGTGGTACCTTTGTGCAAAAACAAAAGTGCCACTCCTTTCAGTGGGATGTGGCCCCATGTGTCTCCCCATCTTAGTGAGGGAGCTTGGACTGATCATCTCTACTACTCCTTGGGGGCCTCCTTTGTGCCAAGCACAAAGAGCACACCCATATGTGGCAGTTCTGAATATAGGATATGTGCTTCCAGCTGTTATTCTTAGGCCTGTTGATAGGCCTCTATTGATGGGGTCTGGGCATCTCTAGGGATTGGGTCTCTGTGTATAAGATCTGGGCCACTGTCCACAAGCTGGGATCTGATCTGAAGCCTATGCCTCTTTATGTGACATCTGGGTCATTGAAGGACCCAGGCCTCCATCAATGGGGCGTAGGGCCTCTGTTTATAACTGTGACTCAGATCTTTCCTATGACCCACAGTAAGATGTATATTTTGCATTTGCCATACAATAGACACACACACATTCACATATAATTGAAATAACAAGTTTCGTGAAACAATACTTACCCTTATTACAGAGGCTGCACTTTGATGTTTTTCTTCTGTTCTACTCTTAAAAAAACAAAAATGTGAAGCTCGTTCAGTCCAAGAAAATTGATTGCTTGATTGTATAACCCCTAATGGGTTACAACCTACAGTTTGAAACGCTCTAAGGCCTGGGCCGTGACTGACACCTCTCTGTTGGGTGAGGGCCTCTGTGAAAGCTGAGGTTCTCTCCATGGGGCTGATCCCCTCTCTCTAGGGCCTTGGGCCTCTTTCTCCTCTTCTGCCTACATTTCCCTCTGCCCCTCAGCTTGCCAGGACACTGCTGGCTGCCATGTTCTCTCCAGCGGCACTGAGATCAGGCCCCTGGGAGTTCTCTGAGTGTGGTACCTCACCCTGCCGCCCACCCCCCACCCCCGCCCCCTGGGGCCAAGGAAGCCGGGAGCTGAACAGGTCCGGGGCAGAGAGAGTACTCAGGCTGTGTGGCCCAAGGCGGCTCCTGGGACAACGGGTGGCAACCACAGAGCCGAGCCGTGTTCAATAAATCATGGAGGCTAGGGCCTGGGGGAGGGGGAGGCCAGGAGGGAAGGGGGGCCGTGGATAAATAATTCATTAAACAAACAAACAAGGAGCCTGTAAAAGGGAGGATGGGGCACGCGTGTGAGCAGGAGAGGCAGCCGCCAGCTCCAGACATGAAATATTCACAGGTTCCACACCTTGCCTAGGGCCCATGCGTGTGTCCTGGTGCAGGCAGCCTGTCGGCATGGTCCTAACATGGGACCCTGGGTGCCAACAAGGAGCGGGATGTATGTGTCTTCTGACTTCGAGTGTGATGTGTGTGTCAGCGTGGCTACATGGTTCGCTAATGCCCTTGAGTTGACATGGAACAACACACATGACTGACAGTAGGGAAGCTGGTTCACAGGACACAGGAAATTAGGATTCAGGGCTTGATGGGTGGGGTCAGAGCATCATAACCTCTGATTCTAGTCATGCCTTGAACCCTCAAATGAGTCCAGCAAGCTAAGAACCCTGAAGTGGAGAGGCATCTCTGGGATGTTATACTGGAGGTTTGAGTGCGTCCTCTGAATGTGCTTCTTTCTAGAAAAGCTGAGAGGGAGGCAGTTGGGCTTGGCAGTTAACAGGATGGGATTGGGTTCAAATTCCATTTCCACCATTCACGGACTGAGCTGGTCACCTCAGTTCTCTGAGACTGTTTCCTTATCTGTAAACTGGGGATAATAACACCCTTCCTCGAAGAGCTGGTTGTTATGAGGATAAAGATCCGTGTCTGGGAAGCAAGCACTGGGCACAGAATTTAGAACCCACAAGGTGCTTGATTGATGGAGGCCTCATCATTATTATTATCCTGAGGTCTGCCAACCTAGACTAGCTCCAGACTCTCTTTTTCATCTTTCTTCCCAGCCATTTCCAAACTTCTTTAATAGCTGTCATAGTGGGAGGGGTGACCTTGGGCTTGGGGAATAGTGATGGGATAGGAAAAGCTCAGATAGAATGAGGGGGAGTAGAAGTTACAGCCAAAGAGACGTTCACATCCTTGAGAGTGTGAAAAGAGAGGTCCTTGACCTTCTCCTCGGACCCCAGAGCCTCTCTTTAGCCCCTAAATCTCTCCTTCAATCCACAGTCTCTTCTCTTTCCTGCCACCAAAACTGAGTTTTCTAGTAAGTGGCTGCAAGGGGACAGAAGGAACTGGGGTAGAATCTCAGAGGAGCACTGCAGTCTCCTCACCTCACCCTTCCCCAGGCCAGTCCCCACTGCCATAGCTCTAGCCTCTACCCTCTGCCTACTGTTTGAGCACTTCCCTGGCAAAGATGGCTGTGTCTGGGCAAAACCCAGAGAAGTGGCACCCCATAGTGGGTGGGGAGAATCCAGGCTGGAGAGAGCTGAAGAGGGCCAGGGTGGAGTACCTAGGGCCTCTTAGTAGGCCCTAGCATTCCCCAGCCCTCTCGTGTCCCCTGGAAAGGATCCGCTCCCAGTGGGAGAGAGCCAGCAGACAGGTCTGAGCTGGCCTGCTCCTCCACAGACAGAAGAAGAACAGGCTGGGGGAGGGGGCCTGAGATCTTGGTGGGGAGTGGTGGCTATAACCCCCACATCTCCTATGGGGAGCTGGGGCAGAAGGCACTGTGGCCTGGGCACAGCTTACCATAGCCTGGGGGCCCAGCCCTTGTCTCCCTTGGCTAGCCTGCTGCTACTTGGGGTGTCAAGGGTCTGGGCCCCCAGGTGTGAAGGTGGTGCCTGCCCACCTCTTCCCAGAAAGCCAACACTGGCTCTCCACTTCCCCTCCCCTGGGCTGGGCAGGTTCAGGCTAATCTGCACCAGAGCTTCACGGCAAACATTGATCTGTAATAAAACCACAGTGTGTGCTCGGGAGAAGGGATTCCAGACACAGAAAAATCCAGACACATACACACTCACACACATACACATGGATGCAAAACATACAGCTCTGAGGAGCACAGACACCAGCAATCCTGAAAACACAGCTAGACACGGACCTCTACGCTGAATCAAAAGCATGATTAGCTCTACACTTACCCTCCATGCCATAAACTTTGTCCTTCAAAACCCAAGCCTTCTCTGACAGTTCATTTTCCCTCTGTTCCCATAGCACATTCTGCACAGCTCCATAACTGCATTTGCACTTGGCATTGTAATTATTTCTTGGCCAGTTTTTCTCCTCAAGTAATCTGAAGATTCCTTAAGGGAAGGGATCCTGACTTAGGCAAGTGTATATCCTCAGCATCTAGCATGAAGCCTGGTATTTATAGGCATAGGTGAGGTGCTTAATAAATAATTGTTGAATTGATGGACAGAATAATAAATGGATTCTTATAGTGAGACACCCATGCTGAGAATCCCTCAGAAGCACACAGCATAACTAGTACAAGCTACTCAGGCCTCTGGTCCCGCCTTCTTGTCTCCAGCTCCCCTGACCTTACTGCCTCTTAGCTTCCTCAAAGGCCCTCCTTTTTCCCTCTTTGCTCAGTGTGAGACCATGAATTTGAGTACCACCTGAGGGCTGGTAGGCAAGGTAAGGGTTAATGACACCTCATTAGTGCTTAATTGGAGGAAGGAAGCTGCCCTGGCACCAGACAGGTGGGCAGGCCTGCCCCTCAGCTGGAAGCAGGCATCCCGAGTTCCAGCACCCTGCCGGGCATGTGGGTGATTTGGCCCTGGAGACCCTCAACTCAGCCCAGGGCACCTCCCCCCACCATTTGCTTTGCCAATGTAGTCTCCAGGCAGTACAGACCAGCCCTCCCCATCTGTCACCAAACGTCCAGAGGGAGAGGCAGACTTCTTATCCTTTCTCCTTTAGCTAGGCTGTGCCCTCTCCCTCCCCTGGAGAGACTGGAGGCTGGGAGGAGAGGTAGGGTAAGGAACTGGACCACTGAGAGGTAGATTAGAGAGTCAGTGAGGGATAGATTTGGGATACAGACAAGCGACAGAGCTGGGGATGTGGAGATGTCTGCCCAATTTGACCTTAAATGAAGAGAATGCAAATGAGATGCAGACGATATGCAGATGAACGCGAGGATCTCAGAATTAACATTCCGGGTGGCGTAAGCTCTGTACCCAGGACCCCCACGCTTTTGCCAATACTCCCCTCCTAACCTTCCTGGGCTGAGTGAGTAAAAGGATCTCAAGAAAAATAAGAGCTTGATTGGGCTAGGACTGCAGGACCTGGGAAACAGGGGCTCTGCTCTCGCCTCCCCGCCCCCAACCCAAGCACCACCCAAGCTGCCATTGAAGCACAAGCAAAGACCGCTCTCCAGGTTACGCTCGGACGCACCGTCGGTTGCTATGGGGACCCCCTCCACGTCCAGGCCTGAACCAATGGGCATCACCGCTGATGACCTCATGCCCCAGGCCCAAGGATTCTATTGGTTATTTGGAAGTCAGCGTGCCCCTCTCCAACTGCGTCACCGCTGGGGATCCCCCGACGACCCCAGCTGGTGTGGCCGACTGAAAGAAGAACGCGCTGGGAGCTCACAACTTGCCGAATGAATGAATAAGGAAAGGAAGGAATTAGTGAAAGGGAAGAAGAAAAAACGGTGGGGTTACATTAAAAAGACCAAAACTTTAGGGTCTAGCCTCTTGTGGAAGACTTGCAACCCCAGAAAGTGGGGAGCAGGATCGAGGTCGGAGACTGGGGCTCTCGGGTTCTCGGAACAGCGACAAAGCTTGATGCGAAGATGAGGGGTTTTTGCATCATTCTGGTGAGACTAGGGCAAGCCCAGCAAATTGAGGGCCCCACCCTCGGCCATCTAGCGCCGGTGAGTTTAGGGGAGATCGGTGACGCCTCAAAACCTGCAGGTCCGCCGAGCCTCCTGGAACCACGCCCGGGAACACGCCTCGAGGACTTCTCATGGGTAGGGCCCAGTGCCGGAAGACCGCCCAGCGTCTTCGTCCTGTCTAGGCCCCATGAGCGGACTTGGCCCTCGCTTTCCTTGGAGACGCGCCCCGCAACTGAATCAGTTGTCCACACAAGGCCCAGGCTGGGCGGAAAGCGAGTGTAGGGAGGGGCTGGCTCGAGGCCTGCGGCCGGCGGGCCTGCGTCTTCCCCGCCTCCTCTCCCTCCCCAGCCCAAGTGCGTGGCGGCCCAGGTGTCCACCCTCACACCTGCAGGGAGCCAGGAGCCGGCGAGGGCCTGCCTGTGTCTGTGTCAAGTGTGCGCGTCTGCCTGAGAGAGAGGGCGTGTGTCTTGAGTGTGGGGGAAAGCCGGTTTGGCCCCGCGTCTCTTTCGCACATGCGTTATCAGCGGCGAGATCCGCGCGCCGGCTACAGGCTCGGGAGCGAGCGCGCCGGGCTGGGTCCGCGAAGGGAGGGTGCCTGCGGCCGCTGGGAGCAGGATGAGAAGCCCGCAGTCCTTAATGCTGGTCTAACCAGTCATCCCCGGCCTGCGCCGCCTCTGGCTTCACTGGAGAGGGGCGGAGGTAGCAGTACAGTGGGTTTCCACGGCGACAGGTAGACACCCTTCAGGTTGGCAGTAGAGACTGAACTCGAACACAGGACCGAAGATCGAGCCCATAGCTCAGGCCTCAGCTCAGACTTCACCCTCTTCACTCTGGCCCCTCGCCCCCGCTAAGAATTGTGTTTTGGGGTGAGGGCCCTGACACGAATACGCAAGCACATGCACCTACAGATATGGCATTTTATGAAAGTGGCCTTGAATCAGGGGGCGGGTCAACTCATGTAGGTGCTGCCCTCCGCCCCAGGCCTCAGCCAGAGCAATGGAAACAACCCAGAGGGACGGGGTGTGAGCCAGGTGTGCAAAGGGGTGGGGCAGGGGCTCGAAAACCTCCAGCATTTCGGCCTGGTCATCAGTCTCTGGACCTCTAGCACCCTCCGCCCGCCACCCCCCCCCCACGCGCATGTTCACACGCCGCCTCTTGCCGCCGCAGCCCCGCCGAGCTAATCAGCACAACATCCACCTATCGATCGTTGGCTGGGTGCCAGGCGGGCCGGCACCGTGCCAGGGGAAGCTGTGGGGCACCGGGGCGGGTAGAGCATAGCACCGGGGGAAGGGACACCCCTTCTTTGGCTCCCCCCAGGTCACTGGTCAGTCTTGGGAGGGGGGCGTCATAGCTTTGCCTGCCAGAGGTAATAGAGACAGAGTGGGGCTGAGAGCAAAGGGGGCCCTCCCTCCTCGGCCCCACCCCCTCCTCCTTATAAAAGCGAAGAACAAAGAGGCCGCTGGGGAAGGAGGCTTTGATCTGACCCCACCTTCTCAGTTCTAGGCCAGGCACCGCCCAGGCTGCCCTTACGGAGTGGGGGGACACCCAGCTCTCAGGGACCCAGGCATTCTGAAACCCAGATGCTCTCTTTCTACTACCCCTTGCCTTTGCCCCAACATCCTGCTCGGTGCTGCCAGAGCTTGAGCAGTGCCCCGAGTGTATGGGGGGTGGCGGCTATCAGGAGCACCTGTCCCCTCCCCAGCCCAGGAAACCAGCTAGAGAGGTGGTAAAGGGTGCCAAGGTCCACAGCTGCTGCTGGCACCCACCCCACACTGCCCAGAGGGGTGCCCACTGAGGCCTGGCATGCATGGCTTGGGCACAGCTGGCATGGGGGTCAGGCCAAGCCACACTGAGAGCAGAGGCTTCAGGGAGCTCCGCTGCTGTGCCACCCCCCACCCTGCACCCCGCTCCCCCCCACCCCCCTCCAGGGCCCAGTGTCAGGCAAGGAGCTAGAGGGCAGAGGGCAGTAGGTTGGAAAAAGAACAAAAAGATGGGTAGTTGGTTTATTGAAGTCCAGACACTTACAAAAATATACACTGGCATGAAATTCAACCTCATGCTAAGTCCGTCTTCACAGAAGACAAGTGAGTGATCCTCTCGGGAGGTGAGGTGCTGCCCCAGGGAAGAGGCCCACAGGGCACTGGGGACAGATGGCAGGCCTGGGCTTCTTGCCTGACCTGGTCCAGCAATCCGCCTGTCCCCAGGTCTTCGCCTTGGCCCCCAGCAGGCTCCAGGATGCCATCCCATCAAGTCCCTGCCTTCCTGGGGGCAGGGATTTGAACATCAAAGTCGCTGATGGAGACCTTATGTTTGTCTCGCCTCTGCTCCAAGGTGCCCAGGGCTGTCTGCTGCTCCCTGTGGCTCCTCTTCAGCCTGTGATGAGGAGGCCAGTACCTGGACGGGTCACCTCAGACCTCCCCCATCACTCTTCCATCTTGTCTGTCTGGCTTGGCACTCCCAGCTCAGGTAGGGGGCAGGGGCCCCTCTCCAAGGAGTCTTAGGAGGGCTCTGGTTCCTGGGGGTGGCAGGAAGGGTCCACTTGGCTCAGAGAACTCTCAGGAGTCGCAGAATTGGAAACAGCAGCAGCAGCAAGAGACAGAGGGGACTGGGAGTGGCCCCTCCTTGCCACCCTGACGTGCCACTCTCTCCATGGCTCCCAACAGGATGGGCTGACTCAGGCTCTGTGAGGGGGAGGGGGTAGCACTGATGGGTCCTCCTGCTTCGGCAGCCTCCTTCTTGCTCTGCCCGTTAGTTGTTCACTCCCACCCCTTGCTTCAGGGTCTCCCGAACTAGCCAATCCCTCCCATAATCTACCACCTCTAAGCCCCAACTTGCAGGTCTCCTCCCAGGTGCCATTAGAGGCCACCAGTTCAGTGAAGGCCTTGGAGGGCCTTGCCCCGGAGATGCCATTCCCACTGTGCAGCGGAGGCTCCCACATGCTAAAGGGGGAAGAAGAGGCCCCCCAGAGTCTAATGCTCCCATATTCTTCCCACTGCTCCCCCCATTCCCGAGGGCGCCACACTAGCCAGAAGGGTTGCTCCCCTGCCCCAACCCACTCACTGTCCTCCTTGCAGCAGATAGACACCTGGAGCCTCAAGCATTGGCCAGGACTCCCCGGAGTTGGCACTGCTGGGTGGTGGGAAATTGGGAGGAAGAAGTTAGCATGGGCTAGTTTGCACGCTTCAGAGTCACTTTAAAACCCTCCTAGCTTCTCCTCTCTCCAGTTCTCTGGAAAACTTTTCCTTATTGTGGGGCTACATCTAGATGCCCACCTGTGTTCCTCCTCATGTCCCCTTGCCCAGCTCCTCTTCCTTGCCCCGTGTCTCTATCAGCTCACTCTAGATATCCCCCTACCATGTTCTGGACCCTTGCCCGCTCCCCCTTCCCAGGCCTGGCCTGCCTTCCTTTCCTTTCCCCGCCCCTCAGGCTCTCTGCCTTGACTGCTGGCAATGGCAGGTAGCCCCACTCCCCTCCCTGCCTTCCCCAGGAGGTGGCCAGGGTGCCCATCCTCACTCACAGATGTAGTAGTAGGTCTCTCCAGGCAAGAACTCCATGCCAAGGGAGAAGGGTGTGAAGCGCTGAATCTTCTCTGGAAATCGAACAGGGCCAAAGGGAGCGAAGGGGTGGGAGCACTCCCAGCGCTTGAAGGCACCCGGCCCTTCAGCCCGGCAGGCCTTGTAGCCCGCCCAGTCCACTACGTATAATGCGAATGTCTCGGGGCCCTCAGGGGGCCCTGGACTCTCATAGTGTGGGCAGATGATGTCTAGGTAATCCTTGAAGCCCAGCTCCACCACAGCGTCTCCTCGAAGCAGCCTGCAGGCATAAGGTAGTTGAGGGCAGAGGGGCTCCTTGGCACAGCACACCAGGGGCACAAGGGTCAAAGATACCCCTTCCCAATGGTCCCTGCCAGCCAGTCCCCCACCCACTGGAGCGGGAGCAGCTTGGGAAGGTCTTTGAGTTCCCCAGACCGACAACTCTTGAGAGACAAAGAGAGTGCAAGAAATGGATGAGGTAACAGATGCACAGTTTCAGAGAGGTTAAGGGACTGCAGGGCCTACAACCACAAGGCTCAAATGTGAGAAGGCCACTCCCAAACCCTAGCTTTTGGGTGGGAGCTGCCACCCCTCTCTAGCTCTGATGCCCAACACAAGGCCTTGGTGTAGCACCTGTGCTTGACAGATGTTAGGTGGATGGCTGCGGTGAAGAAGCCGAGGCACAGAGGCGAAGGGCACAGATCTGGGCCCACAGTGCAGTCACAGACCAGAGATGGAGACTGGGAACAGTATCCTCTTTAACTGATTCACAAAGAGGAAGGCTGCCTTTTTAAGATGTCAATTCAATGCCGAAAGAATGCCATAGTTAAGAAAGAAAGAAAAAGAGTGGATGGTGGGAACCTCCCCTCCCCCTCCTTTTTTTGCCAGGACAACAAAGTGCCAGACTTGGAGCCCCCTCCACATATCTCCCAATCTTTGGCCTCCTCAGGACTCCCTTGGACATCTTGGGAGACGTCTGGGGGGGAGCCACTATGGGTGGGAAGACCTAGGACCTGTCAACCCCTCCCGCATCAAGTAAAGCATGAACTACTCCCACCCCCATGCTCATCATACACAGAGCCCAACTTGACTTATGAAAGGCCCCCAACTCTCTCTCAATGGGTGGTCTCAAGACCACCTGCATCTGGAGTTGTGATTAGGAATGCAGATTCCTGGGCTCAGCTCAGACCTGCTGGAACACAAGCTGGGCCTTTGTTTAGTTCCGCGGCATCCCTAGTGCCTGGAAAAGTGTCATGCACAAGGAAAATGCTTAATAAATATTTGGGAATGGAATGAATGAGTCAGAAACCTCAGGGTTAGGGGGTAGGAACCTGAATTTTTAACCAATTTTCCAAGTCATTCAGAGGCAGTGGTCTGGAACACAGAGAGGAATTCAGAGGTGGAAGACAACAGCAGCTCTCACCACACAGCATTGGTATTGTAATGACCTCTTCTGAAGCCTGCTCACCCAGGGGCCCTTGGGGATCCCAAAGGGCAGAGCCTAGGTCTTATTTCTAACCCCCAGCACCCTAGCACAAGTCCGGGCACACCGTACACGCTTAACAAATGTTAGTGACTGAACAAATGAACAGAGTCACAGATTGTTTTAAGTAGAAAATCAGAAAGGAAAACATGGAGAAAGCAGAGAGAGGCAAGGAGAATTGGGGAGGAGCATGGAAACAGGAAAAAAACATCCGGGTTCCAAGGCAGGCAGATCAGGAGACAGAAAATAGTAGTTTATATCTGTAACAGCCTTTACCTCCTGGACACACATGACCTCAGTCTACCTGACTTCCCAGGGTACTAGACATTATTACCCCATTTTACAGATGAGATAACTGAGGTTAGGGAGGTCAGATGACTTGCCTAAAAGTGACTCAACTCTAGAAGGGCAGGGCCGAGACTGCACAGAAATAGAAGGACTAATAATGACTGAGATGAAAGCGTTCTAGAATGAGCTCAGGAGAAAAGCGAGCGCCAAAGGGGAGGCCAAGCCAGCAGGAGAGTAACCCTCTTTCACAAGAGTAACCACCCCCCCTCCGGCGCCCCGCAAGTCCGCTCGCCCCAGCTTCGGCCGGAGGAAGGCTGGGGATCCCCAAGACAGAAGCGAGGGGGGCGGGGCTCGGAGTGCAGGCTGAGGTTCCCCCAGCTCCCGGCTCTGAGACCCCACCGACTGCCTTCGGGGCTGGGGTCCTCCGCTCGTCTCCAACGCGTGCTGGCGAGCATAGGGGACCCCAGGCGCGCCTCGCCCCTCCCTCCTCCCCCGCCGGCTCAAACAAAGGATCCCCGGCGCGCGGCCGGGTCCAGGCGGCGCCGCGCACAGAGCGAGTGTCGTGCGCGCGCCCGGCCCGGGAGCGTGCAGGCCCGGCTCGCCGCCCGCCGGTTTCGGCCCGGCTACCTGGGGTTACTGGAGTTCCAGTAGACCGCAAGGCGGAGGCCACAGCCCCCTCGGAGAGGGGAGCTGAGGAGCACGGCCCAGAGGACAGTCTGCAGCAGGGGCTGCAGCCGCATCGCCCCCTAGGTCTGGTGTGGTCTGGCCCGGCCCGTCCCGGTCCGCTTCGCAGTCGCGGCGAGAAAGGTACAAAGTGCAGAGGAGGTTGGGGTGGGGCTTGCGAGAAGTGGGGTGGGGTGCAGAGACTCACAGGCCACGCCCCTGGATAACTTTTCACCAATGGGGTCGCGTCTCCGCCTCTTCATTCAAAGCCAACTCTTGTTAACCTTCTGGGCGCCGCAGCGCTCTCCAGCTTCGGCAAGCTGTTGCTGAGGTTGGGCCCGTTTCAAGGGGGTGGCAAGGAGGGACATATTCCCCTGTCTAGGAGTTGTTTTAGAGAGGTCGTGTCTTTCGTGCTGTGTTAGTACAGGGTGCTTCCCTGGTGGTTCAGGGGTAAAGAATCCGCCTGCAGTGCGGGAGACGCGGGTTCGATCCCTAGGTTGGGATGATCCCCTGGTTGGGATGATCCCCTGGAGAAGGAAATGACAACCCACTCCAGTATTCTGGCCGGGATAATCCCATGGACAGAGGAACCTGGCGGGCTACAGTCCATGGGGGTCGCAAAGAGTCGGACTGAGAGACTAAACAAAAACAATATAGTGTGTGTGTGTGTTCAATTGCTCAGTCGTGTCTGACTCTTCGTGACCCCATGGACTGTAACCGGCCAGGTTCTTCTGTTCTTGGGATTATATCGACAAGAATACTGGAGTGGCTTGTCATTTCCTTCTCCAGGGGATCATCCGGACCCAGGGATTGAACTCGCGTCTCTTGCGTCCCCTGCTTTGGCAAGTGGATTCTTTGCCACAGCACCACCTGGAAAGCCATAATTCAGGGTAGAAAGCCTTATTAAATCTTTAGATTTAAATATGGGCCCACGCCTCTCACCCAGAAAGAGGCAAGTGAGGCGCGGGGGCAAGGATCCATGAAGTTCGTCCAGCCATCGTAGGCACATTGCTCCTTTTTCTTTGCACGTCTAGAGATACAGCGAGAGGAAGGGACAAATCGCCTCCCGGGGACCCCTCACCCCACCCTTTACAGAGCCTCAAGTGGCAAGCTTGATGCTTACCTTGGGATTGGCAACTGTCCCTTTCCACCCCACACCTTCGTTCTGGGAGAACGAAGGCCACAGTCTCCAAGACGAAGTAATGAGGTGGTTGCGGGCCGGTACAAAGCACCTTTGTTCCCAAACCCTCAGGTGGGGTGGGGGAGGGGGGAGGCAGGTGTGCGGCCTTGGAATCGTGGGAGCCGCTGCCCCGCCCTGCCCCAGCTCCGGGGCTCTGAGAACGTCAGCCAGTTCCATTTTTCCCAGCCACTGGTCAGAGGGTGGGGAAGGCGAGTCCAACAGCTTGACGGGTTTGTCAATGGCCGCCGCTAAAGGGCCGCGCAGCGTTGGCGGTGAGAACTTGGCGACTGGGGGTGGTAGAGGGCATACAGCGCCCTTTGTGGTACTGGATTATGCAGAGAGACATCACAGGCTAGGCAGAAACAAGCCGCGAGCATCCCAGGGATCCTCTCACCCAACCTGGGACTCTCGCCCGCCCTATCCTGTCTTCGTCTGAGGCGGCAGCGTCTCCTGGCGGCCAGACCTGGAATCGCAACAGGGGAGACCCTCCTTCCCGAAGCAGACAAACTTGAAGGCGTGCTCCCAAGACCTCACTTTTATTGTAAGTCAGCAGACAGGCTGTGCGCACTTCCTTCAGCTCCGTCCAGCTCCCAGACCCTCCCCAACCCCCAGATGCCGCGGAGTGGGCCGGTCCCCAGAGTGCTGTTTGACAGCAAGTGGAGGTACCCGGTGTCTTAAGACTCCTGCTCCACAGCGTCCAGGCTCCAGCTCCTTCAGTCACCGTCGGGGGCTTCAGGGGTCAGGTCTGCCTATTGACGTCCTAAGTCCAGGCTGGAGGCAGCAGAACCTCAGGAGAAGTTAGAGGTAGAGCGAGGACGCTGCTGGGGGCGGCGGCGCAGGCCTGGGATGTGGAAAGCCAAGAAAAAAGGTCAGAGGTGCTGTTTTCCCAGACCACTAGCCCAATCCACCCATCCTCCGCGCCTCTCCTCTCCTCTCCTACCTGGAGGGTACCACTGGGGGCGAGATTCCAGCTCCAGGGCCAGGCAGGTCACCAGAAGGGCGCCGGCCGTGAGGGTCAGCAGGCAGTGGCTTTCTCGGGGGTGGGGGCTTGGTGGGCCCCTGTGACTGAGAGAGAGAAGGCCAGCTTGGGAGAGCGTATCATGTTGTTCACCTCTGACGCACTGATGCTGGGGAGCACCAGCTTGAGAGGTGGCATCATGGGTCACCTGTGTCTCCAAACGAACCTGTCACCATTAAAGATGCCACTGGGGTATGTGGCCTCAGGCACAGAGGGCGTCTTGCCACCAGCACCACAGCCCTGGGTGGGGGGAGAGGCTGTGCCCTTCTCTCCCCCCACGGTTACCTTTGGGCGCCTCACCACCGGGTCAGCGGGCAGAGGGCGGGTGGGGGGATTGGGTCGGTCTGCCAGCTCAGCCTGAACAGAGAGAGGGGCGGTGACTATGAGAGCACAGCCAGGGGCAGTGGACATGCGACGGGTCGCCCCAGGGGTTCAGGTCAACATGCAAAGTCAGCCAGGGGGCAGGAGAGAACTGGGACATGCGCATGGGGCTTGAGTGCATGCCAGGAGAGGCCTCAGGGGAGAGAGGTGTGGGTCACTGGGGGTGTCCCTGGCCAACTGCAGTCCCACCACTGACCACTAGATGGTGGTAGAAACCAAGGCAGACGGCTCACCCTTTGCTGCTTCTGGGGCTCAGAGTGTCTGAAGGCTGAGGGCACCCTGGTCCCCTAATGACGAGTACTACTGGCAGGGAACAGGGATGAGAGCTGCGGTTGGGCACCAAGCCTCCCACCTGCCCTGGGCCAGGGCCGGGCCTGGCCCAGATTTACCTGGAGTCTCTTGGGCACAGGGTCAGGAGGCAGCGGCCTGGAAGGAGGGGCCGGGAAGCCAAGAGCACTAGCCTGCTGAGAGAGCAGGAGGAGCAGACAGGCAGGGGGCCGGGAGGGAGCAGAGAGACAGATGTGGGCAGAGAGGTGTTAGTGCTCAGGGATGGGCAGCCAGGGCCCCAGGGGCAGTGGGGGCTGTGCATGCATGCAGTTATTCAATTGCATGCAGAGAGGGTGACAAGTGGTGGAGTAGGCATGCAGACCACCTCCACACACGCACTCCTGTCATCAGATCCAGGGGGCTCAGGGCAGAGGCACTCACCAGCCCTTCTACACTTGGTGGCCTGGGCCTCATCAGGTCCTGGCACACTGAAGCCCACTCTGAGCACCCCCTCGTGCCCTCCTGGGGCACCACTGCTGGGAGCACAGGGAGACCCACCTTTGAAAGCCACGGGCTTGGCCAGCTCGCAGAGCTCAGCACTCCTTCCTCTAGGTGATTGCCCCGCCCCAGTCCAGACTGGACTGTTTCTCAGCCTGCAGCCAGGGGAGGTGCGGGGAGGGCTGGCCCTGACTCCAATGACTGACTCATGGGCGATACAAGTCTTTCTCTGAGTCCAGAGCCTTGGACACCCCCACCCAAGCTGGATTCCTGCCTGGGTCGGGGCCCTCTCTGCTCTGGCATACAGACTTACCTTGGCACCTGGCATCAGCAGGGCCCTCTGTGGGGGTCCTGGGCGTTCTGGGGGACCAGACTGAGCTGCCCTGAGCATGGAGAGAGGCAAGGAGGGTGAGGACCCAGCCTCAGACCATTTTGTGCCCATAGGAAGCCCTTGAATCGGGTTAATTCTTTGTGGCCCCTTGGAGCATGGTTTAGGCCAAATCAGAGGTGAGGAGGGGAAGCTGATCAGCCTGACGGATGGCCCTACATATCCAGCCCTGGGGCTCCTGGAGAGAAATGGTCCTAGCACCGCAGTTGCCCCATCTGGGTCTACACGTGAGGTGAAGAGTTATGGGGCACAAGTAGGGAAGGGGCTGGTATGGGGTGTGGTCTGGGGGCTGCCCAGAGGGTGGGGGCAGGGCTTCAGAGCTGTGGTCCTTAACAGAGATGTTGAGAGAGTTGGTAACAGGGAGGCTGGTACCTGTATTGGCAGCTGGGTCCTTTGAGCTGGCAGAGTCGTTGGCGCAGGCGGGCACGGTGCCAGTAGCTGGCACCAAGGAGCACCAGGACCAGCAACAACAGGAGGCTGAGGGGCAGCCCTGTGGTCAGGGAGCTGGTTGCTGTGGGTGAGATCAGGTGATCGTGAAGTGAAAGGGTCAGGGGTCACAGGGAGGCAAGGAACCAGCAGTGAAGGGATCAGGAAAAGAGGGGTGATGAAGGACGCCCTCTCAGCTGCCCCTGTGCCCCACGCCGTGCTACCTCTGATGTGGGTGGCGCAGTCTGGGGGTGCCCAGCCGTCCTCACAGTGGCAGCGTCTGTTGCTGTCGCAGACCTAGGATGCACAGGTTGGACAGTGAGGAGCTGGGCCCTCTGGGGCCATGTTTCCCTGTCCCCAGCTTTTCAGGATCTCAGATGTCCACGGCTGGGCATGCTGAGGATGAGGAGGTAGAAGGTGCCACCGCTCTGGAGAGAGGGACTCGATCGGCGCCAGCAGCAGAGGAAATTAGATTGAACTCACACTGTGAGTGCCTTCTATCTGCTGGCCACTGTGCCAGAAGCTAGTGTTGTACTCACCTCGTGTGCCCCAGGAAGTGGGTACTACTATTATGCCCATTAGTTAGATGAGGAACTGAGCTCAGAGAGGTTAATAACCTGCCGGGGGTCCCACAGTTAAGACATGGTAGAGCGAGGATTAGAACCCAGGTGTGTCTGTTTGCAAAGCCCACCATTATTTTCCTTCCCAGAGGCTCCCTGCTCCCCCTTCATCTCCCCCCATGCCAGCTCACCCCATGCCCATGGCATCTCCTTCGACATTCCTGTGCTCCCAGGACCTCTACTGGCTGGCACTGCTGCTCAACACACACCTGCCCAGTGGGGAGAGAAGAGCAAAGATCACCCTCTCACACGCTTTACTGGCACTGGGAGGCCGAGGCCCAGCACACTTTTACAGATGGGGACACCAAGGCTCACAGGACCACAGGACTCTGCTCCATCTGAAGTGAGAATCTGAACTTCCCTCAGAGCCTGCACTGTTTGCACTGGTGGCTAATGAGGCCTGGGCACTGCTCACAGCAGTTCAGACATCCTTCCCCACCTGGCCCTGCCCACCGAGGCTACTCACCAGGCCAGGGCCACAGGCTGTGCCAGGCAGAGTCAAGAGGGGCTGGGCCACGTCGTTGCCCAGGTCCAGGTGTACCCAGCTGCAGTTCAACTTCAGCTGGGTCCCGTTGGCTTCCAGCATCTCCCAGCGAAGATCCCGGGCTGAGCCCAGCAGAGGCTGGGCCCTCCCGCCCTGGCACTGGAGTTGCCCGCACATGGCATCTCTGGGGTGAGGGAGGAGGTGCAGGGTCAGTGTGGTGGAGCCAAGATGCCCACAGACTAGAGGAGGAGCCAGGTTCCCTCACTTACCGAGAGGCACAGGACACATAACTGCCATCAGGGTTGCGCCCACAGCTCCCAAAGGCGTCCCCTCTAGTATTGGCAGTAAGGAGGCAGAGCGGTGCGGCGGGCTTGGCCCCAGGCCCCCAGAGAGCCTGGCACTGCTGGGCATAGGAGGCACAACGTCCTAGCATGCACACAGCCTGTCCGCCAGCACATGGCTCACCGTCCCCCATGCTGACATCTGGGGGGCACTGGGAACTGTCTCCGGGGCAGAACTCGGGTAAGTCGCATTCACCTCTGGTGGGGCGGCACTTCCAGCCAGCTGGACGCAGCTGTGGAGGGTGGGTGAATGTCAGTGTGGGGTTGGGGGCAAATCCAGCCAGGCCCTGGGAGTTAGGATGACCTTTTCCACCCTGGCCCCTGGCAGGTGGGCTCTGGGTGGCCGGTCCAGTCTGGGCTCACCTGGCAATTGTGACAACAGAGTCCATCAGATGCGCACTGGGCCCCTGGCCTCAGCTGGCAGGTGAAGTAGTCACAGCAGGGATCAGTGCAGTCCTGTAGGGAAGGGCACAGAAGGCCAGGCATCAGAGCGGGCTGGCCTGGGACCCTACCCCAACCGCCCCCTGGAGCCTGAACCCTAGGCCTGTGCACGACGGATGAGAGCTAGAGCTGGACAGCCTGCCTGCTGTCCCCACAGACAGGCAGGTGGGGAGCGGGGCTCTGGGGGCTTAGAGACAGCCGATGAGCCAGGGTGAGGGCACAGCTCTGGAGGAGGGGCTTACATCTGGGAAGCCACAGTCACACTGCTCGCCGGGCTCCACCAACATATTTCCGCAGACACTGGCCATAGAAGGCAGATCGGACAGCCGTTCAAAGAGGCAGCTGCCCATTCCACCCAGGAGGGCTTTCTCCAGGGCCTGTCGGCTGCAGTTGCTGAAGTTCAAGCCTGGCAGGAAGCTGGGGATGACAGCAAGGAGGTTGGGGCTGCGGACCTCCCCCTGCCCCCTTCCCTCTCCATCCTGCAGTTACTCACTCTGTGGAGGCCTCCATGATGCAGCTCTTGGCTGGGGCTGGACCCGGACAGGGGCAGCTATTCCCAGGGGAGTCATGGCCCAGGCCCAGGCTGTGTCCCAGCTCGTGGGCTATTGAGGAGGCGACTCCCAGGATGCTCGTGGAGTGGTCCTGTCATTGGGGAGGGGATAGCCCAGGTCGAGCACCAGCCTGATTGCTCCTGTTCTCTCTTCATCTGACCTCTTGGACCCTGAGCAGTTCCCGCCTCCCTCCTTAAGTGCTTCTAAACCAGGAGGAGAGCCCAGGCCTGGGTGGTAGGAAACCTGGGCTCTAGCTCAGCTCTGTTCCCCATATCTCACTGTATGGCCCTGGGAGAGCACCAAGGTCCTTTGGGCCTCAGCTGTCTACCCCCCCCCCCCAAGAAATGGGCAGAGCTTCTAGGTGAAGACATGATGAGCTGGCCATAGGCGAGGGGCACCTTCCATGCACCCCTGCCCTCTATACCCTCAGCTTGGGGTTGGTAACTCTGCTGGGGGTTTCAGTGAATATATGGTACCACAGCTGTAGGACTTGGATGGGGAATGGGGAGGCGATGTGGACATAACTCACCATGTTCACACCTCCTGAAAACTCAGGAGAACAGATGGAGTTCTGAATGGCCATGCCCACCGTGGGCCCAGAGAATGAAGTGGCACTGTGGGATTGAGAGGTCAAAGGTCAGGGCTCCAAAGTAAAAGTGGCCAGAGCTTCAGGCCCTCAGGGAGGGAGTTGGGGTATGAAATTGGCCAGGCCAAGGCAGAGCCAGACCCTGCTGGCTGATCCTGGGGGGGTGTCTTACGTCACCAGCTGGGCACTGTCGTGGGGCAACCGAGGCAGCAGGTTTGTCCGGCGCCAGTGGAGGAAGCTGTCTAATGTGAGACCTGGGTTCTGGCTTATCTCTATCAGGTCGTGCTGGGTCCAGGCCTCCAGGCCCACTAGTGCCACCCGGACATTCATAGGCCTGAAGAACTGGAAGAGAACTGGGACTCAGGAGAGGGGTTCCCAAGGTTGGGGGCCATCAGGATGCTGTCAGGCCTGATACTCACTGTGTCCAGGAGGAGGGCCACTTCCAGGGTGCGGTTCAGTAGGCTCTGGAAGTCCCGGTGCCTCTGGACCTGCGGGTCAAGAGAGGTGACCAGGAAAGTAGCACGGCTGGCAGAGGTCAGGGGAGGGCAGCCAGGGGCCGGCCAGCTCACCTCGGAATGGTCAGCCACAATCACCAGCTCAACAATCTTGGTCTCTGTCACCACGTCCCGCCTCCACTGTGGACAAGAGGAAGGAGCATCAGACACACCCACTGGTCACCACCCACAGCCACGCCCAACTGGCCAGGCTGTGTCCACACCCACCCTGTGTGGTCAAAGTGGAGAGAGTGAAGAGTCCATTTTACAGAGAACCACGGAGAACCTGGGAGGCCGGGGACTTGCCCAAGTGGACTAAGAATAGGTTATGAAGCTGGGAGTAGAGCCCTACTTTTCTGGCTTCAAATTCAGTGCTTTTTCCAAATTAGGAAAAAAAAAAAGCTGACACCATCAAATACTTAACATATGCCAGACAGATTGGAGTTCTAAGCATTTACATACATATATATATGTATGTGGATACATTTAATCTTCACAGTAATCCTATAAGGTAAGTAGTTCCATTATCCCCATTGAATAAATTGAGTTCTTACTGCTTGATGATCAGTAACTATGTATTTGCTATATCCAAGTGAGAGCTCTCTGCATTTGGATCACAAGACAGATGAAGGGTTTGAGTCAAGTGCCTGCATCCAAATCCTGGAAATACCATGTATTAGTTGAATGGCCTTGACCAAGTCACTTAACCTCTTAGAGCCAGTTTTCTCACTAAAACAGAGCTATGGATAGCACCTACCCCCCAGGGTTGCTGGGGTGAGTGAAGGAGTTAATGTTTACAAAGTGCCTGGTACTGCGAAATCGCTCCATGAGCAGGAACTGTCGTTACTATGAGCCAATAGTTCTGAGGACCAGGGGGCCAACCCCGGGGACAACAGAAGCCCAGCCCTCCTGCCTTTCCTCCTCACCCGGTGAGTGTGACGCTGTCCCAGGGGGTGCTCCGGTAGAGCCTGAGTGAGCACAGATGCAGGCCAGCTCAGGGCACAAGTGTGGCGTGGCAGGAGGAGGTCTTGGATCCGGGAGATGACTGGGGAACCCTGAAGGTCCCCAGGCCCCAGCTCCACGGAGTAGCTTCTCTCTGGGGACAGGATCACTAAGCCCCTATGCAAAGATGCAGGAAGTCAGAAAGCTTACCAGCTCTGTACCTCGTTTACCCTCACTTTCTCCACCTTCATGGATTAGACCCCTTGTACCTGAGCCCAGAGCAGGTGCAGAGAGAGACCCAGGAGTGGGCGTGGCCATGCACTCTCCCCTCGTAGCAGCAGTTCTCCTACAGCAGAGAAACATGAGTGCTGACCTGAAGGCCAGGCCAGATCTGAGCCAGGAGGCTAGCTTGTTGGTGAGGATATGCAGTGTCCTCCCATCCTCTAGGGATGGCACCTTCCAGTTGCCCCTTCCGTTATCCCCTCGGGCCAGAAACGGGGCACAAGATGGCCTGACTCACCAGGGTATGTCCCTCACTGACCACCCGGGTGCCATCAGGCTGGTACCACACCAGGGTTGGGCGGCCTGAGACTAGCTCCCTGCGGAACGAAGAAAAAGGAGGGCAGGGTCAGCTGCCTCTTAGGATGGTGCAGTGACAGCTTGAGGCCTGGAGGGGGTAGAGGGGCGGCTGGGGGCTAGGCAATCCCCCCGACCTTCCTGCTTCCCCTCGAGTAGCAGAATATGGTGGTTGGGCCATAGACTGGCTACAAACCCAGGCTATCTGGGTTCCAATCTAGTCTTTAGCACCCACCAGCTGTGTGACCTTGGGGGAGTTATTTAACGTCTCTGTGCCTTGACTTCTTCACCTATGAGGCCAATAATGATACAGAATAGTATCTACTTGATAGAGGTTGTTATGAAGATTTAGTGCGTTCAGGCTCTTGGTACCTAAGTACCACATCGTAGTACCACCTCGTAGATGCTGTGAGTTGTTAGTCGTGTTATTAGTAACATTACTGCTATCATTATTACCTATTCTGCAGCAGCTCCAGGATATGACTCTCACCATCCAATTCCAGTTTGATCCGCAAAGCCTCAGGCAGACTGGTCTGTGGGCACCAGAGGGCATGTCACCTCCCTGGCCCTGTTTGTAACTCCTATCTTCTCTAACCAGAAAACCTCAGGCCCTTAGGAGAGCACCGACGATTAGATCATTGGTGGGGGGATCCCGAGGGAGGGGCCAGGAAGCCCTGCCTGGCCTGGGGCATTGTTCTGGGGGGTTGTGTGGGGAGGTCAAGGAAGGTATCTGAGCCGCCCCTTCTCGGCTTCCTGCCCAGAGAGGAAGCATCATGGAGGGCCCAGTGCAGGCCCCAGCCCTTCCTCTGACTCAGCTTTAGAATTGGGAGGGGAGGGTGTCTGGTGGGGCCCGACCCTCTCCAAGTCCCCCCACTGAGAGAACCGACCACAGGAGACCAAGAGAGCAAGTTTGGCCTCAGTGGAGATGGACGACTTGGGTGGGGCTGAGGCAGACAGATGTGTGTGTAGACGGGAGAGGGAGATAAGTGAAGCCAGGTGCTGGGGTGGGCAGGGAGAGGCAGCAGGCCAGGGGTGGCCATGCTGCTGCGAAGTGCACTCACCCGCTCTCAGCCTGCCTCTGCCTGGAGACACCTGGTTACTCAGGGTGGTGGGGGGTGCAAACGTATTTCTTTGAGGGGAGAGAGAGGCTCACCTGAAGCACCACTGCTTGGCTGAGTGTGAGGTTGTCCCGAAGGATACGGGGCTCCAGAGGTCCTTTCTGGACCCTCTCTGGCCTCGCCTGCGTCTCCTTAGTGACACCTGCAGGGTTCCCAGGACACCCCAAAAGAGTGGAGAGAATCAGCGCCAGGGCTGGAGGTGGCTGCTGCCCTCTGACCCACCTGGCTCCCAACCCATCAAGGCCCTTCTCTGCTTGAAGGGCTCCTACACTGCATTCTGGGACTTCAGGGAGAATACTAGAGGGTGGGGGCTTCTCTCCAGTTTTTTCCTTTCATCCCACCAACCCATCCACAAGTCCCCAGAGAAAGAAGTTCAGCATGCCCAGCCTGTTGTCCTTCCCTGTCCCCCTCAGACCAATCCCAGGTTCTCACAGGGACCCTCCCCCTGTTCCCACTCCCTCCCAACCCCCTACTCCCCAGGAACGCCCCCTCTCAGGACTGGGCGAAGCCTTGTGGCCCAGTGCCCACTCACCCTCCCTTTCCTCACATCAGAGATGCTGGGAACGCCCATTTCTGGGTGAGCATTGCAAACACCCCCCTCCCTAAATACCCCTCATGCCCAGTTAGGCACACCCGCTCCCCAAGCCTCTGCTTCCTCCCGGAGTCCCCCCCTCCCAAGTGGCCCTCTCTCCTCCGGACACTCCACCCCCGCCTGCCCTCTCGGCCCCCAGCCCAAGACAGCAGCGGGAAGTGAAAGTTCCAAGGAGGGGTTGGTGTCCCAGCTTCTTTCCTGGCCAACTCTCCCATTCCTGGCTCCTCCCGGGCCCCCTCCCGCTCGGCGAGCTTTCTGGTGGGATCAGCACCAGGGTGAGGGGTGCCGGCCTCTCAGGCCTGGGATGAGGGGCCGGGAAGTATCCTCTTCACCAAACCCTAGGAGCCGTGCCTACTCGGCGCCCTGGCACCGGGTGGAACGATCAACTAGGCCCCAGAGGAGCGAAGACGTCAGTCCCGGGGAGCAGAGCCCCACTACCGCGATCCTGAGGGGGTGCTGGGCCAGGCCCCGCGGTGCCCGGTCCCGGAGCCTGAAAGTGTCCGCGGGGACCCTGCAGAGGATGACCGGCCCAGGGGCGCCGGCATCCCTCCACCTTCCCTTCCCACTCCATCGCCCCGTCGCCGGGTCCTCGGCCCAGAACATCAGACGAGGGTAGGCTGTGCTCTGAATGGGGTCTCTCGGGGTCTCCGGCCGACCCCAGGACCCCAGGGTCTCCCGACTTCCCCGCGCGTCCTCCCAGGGCGACCCCCGGCCCACTTCTGGCCAGGCACTCACCTATATCTGGGAGCGGCCGGGAGGGCAGTGGGCTGCCCGCGCCCAGGAGCCCCAGGGCCCAGAGCAGCGCCAGGCGCATGGCAGCGCCGCCCGGGGCCGGGCGAGGGCAGCAGGTGCTGGGCCGGGCGCCGAGGAGCCGCGGCTGCCGGGTCAGCTTCTCGCACCTCGCAGCCAGGCGCAGCCACAGGCCCCTCCCAGGCTCCTCCCACACGGCCAGAGCCAGGCCCCGCCTCGAGGCCCCGCCCCTGGAAGGGCTCCACCCCCACAGCGCGCCGGGTTCCAAAGAAGTGTGGATCCAGCCCTTGAGTCCGACTGCCGCACTGCTCATCCTGCTCTGCACAGCCACTTCAGGCTGCTTGCAGGATGGGAGCCAAGGCCCGGTCCGACCGGCTTGGGAGTCGCGCCTCCACCCGGCCCTGGGTCAGGACGCCTTCGTAGCAGCTTCACTGCCCTCCGCTCTCACGACCGCAGCCGGGCTCTGCCGGATCAGGTGGACTGGTTCTCCCGACTGCCTAGGTCACCCTCCGGTACCGGACGCCTGCGAAGCGCGGGCAGCAGGAGTGTATGAAGCATTTTATTAAACGGGAAGGAGCGGATGGGAGAGCGAGCAAGACGCCCCTTCACTCCGCGTAGGTAGCATCATCGTTGCTGTCGCTGTAGGCGGAGGAGGAGAGCTCCTCGCGGGGTGTGCAGGCCGGGCACCGCTGCCGCATGTCATTCCAGCAGGAGCGGCAGTACACTGCCTCGCAGTTCGGTGTAGGGCACACGTAGGACTCGGGCGTCTCGGGTGCTTGGCACACCACGCATCGGCGGCGCAGCAAGGGGCGCAAGAGCGGGCAGCTGCGGTGCAGGATGTCAAGCAGATGGCGGCGCTGTTGAGAAACAAGGCGGGTTTGGAGCCGGTTGGGGGGCAGGCGAGAAAGATGGGGAGGTGGAGAACAGCGCTGCTTTTTGGAGAAGCGCTTCTTATCTGAAGTCTCAAGACCTGACTATGCCCATATGTTGGAGGAAGCTGGATTTGGCAAAGAAGGGCCCTGGAGGGCAAGGGTTCTATGGATGTCGGTCCTGGAGAGCTTCCCTCACTTCGTGGTGGAGAGGGAGAGGATGCAGTCGGTAACAGCCACAACCATCATCACATGTACTCTCCGGTAAATCGTAAATCGTCTTATTTGATTCTCACCGTGAGGCTGAGAAGTGAGTAGGGCAGATAAGACTATCACTACCGTGTTCTCCTACTTTACAGATGAGAAAGCTGAATCTCATAAATGTTAAATGACTTTCCCAAAGGCACAGACTGAACAGTAAAACCTGTCTGGATCCAGGTACCCTGATTCCAAATTACAAGCCTGGCTCATTATGCTCCCTCTGTCTCCCACCCTCTCTCCACACGTTTTCCAGGAATTCTCAGGCCACCTTATCAGGTCACTCTTTGCTCAAGAAACTCCAGGGGCCCCACTGCCTGCCAAGCAAAGGCAGGACTCCTGGCCTTGGCCTTCTGAGCCTTCCACAATTTGGTCCCTTTCTAGCCTCTGCCCCAACTTACCTCTCCCTGAACTTTACATGTTCTGTGCTGGTTCCTCCTTAGACTTCAAGCCCTGCACTTGGTTGGCATTTCCTTTGGACTCTGAGTCCTTGCACATTCTGCTTCCTCAACTGGGAATGAATGCCCATCACATTTCCATCTGCCCATCAAAATCCAGTTAACTCCATGATCTGGTCATGGAATCACATTATGTTCATTTTGAATGAGTTTCTTAGGACATCTGGATCAAGACGATGGACTAGAAGGACATGGAGCTCACCTCCTCTCATAGTATATTCATCCAGCCTCTACTGCATGTCATGGGAGTTGGGGGGAGGGGGGTCTAGGAGCTAGAGGAAAAATTTAAGCAAACATGGTCTCTCACTTTTATGAGCTTTTTTAGGGCTGATTAAATAAGAGTAGCTACTCCTTGTGTTTTTAAATGATATTGGGCCCTGTACCAAAAAACTAGGGGGGCTTCCCTGGTGGTTCAGATGGTAACACATCTGTCTGCAATGCAGGAGACCCGGGTTCGATCCCTGGGTCAGGAAGATCCCCTGGAGAAGGAAATGGCAGCCCACTTCAGTACTCTTGCCTGGAAGATCCCACAGACAGAGGAGCCTGGTAGGCTACAGTCCATGGGATTGCAAAGAGTCGGACACGACTGAGCGATGTCGCTTTCACTGTCACTTTCACCAAGAAACTGTAAGTAAATTAATTCAATCCAAACAATAACTATGTAAGGCAGATCTCTTTTCAGCTGAAAAAAACTGATGACTTGGAGAGGTGATCATTTTCAGACAATGACAACTAACACATATATATAACTTGCTATGCACCTGCACTGTGATTAAATGAGTGAAACTCACTTAATCCTTACTACAAATAGATGGAGTAGTTAAGTCCATTTTACAGAAGGGAAAAACCAAGACTCAGCATTTAAGTCAGTGCTCAAGATCACACAATTGTCGCAGTAATAAGGGGAGAGGCCAGGATTCAAACCTAGGCTCTCTAGGGATTTCCCTGGTGGTCCAGTGGCTAAGACTCCAAATGCAGGAGGCCTGGGTTCCACCTCTGGTCAGGGAACTAGATCCCACCTGCTGCAACTAAGACTTCACATACCGCAACTAAAGATGCTGCATGCCACAACTAAGACCTGACACAGCCAGATAAGTAAATAATATCTTTTTTTAAAAAAGATATCTTTATATTAAAAAAAAAAAAAAAGAATCTCTCTGGCACCAGAGCCTCACACCTGACCACCACTCTATTACTGATCTCTAGTGAGCAGGCCTCATAGAGTTGTCCAACCTCCCCATTCTGCAGAGGGAAAAACTGAGGTCCAGTGAAGACCATGGCCAAGGTTACAAAGCTTAATGAGGGGGTGTGGACTGAAGCCTGGTTCTGCTGACTGTGTGCCCTTTCTGTACACCACATGCCTCTTCATGAGACCTCCCTGATCCCCAGTCCACCTGAGTCCCCTCGCCTATGCCACCTCCTCACACCCTCCACACCTCCCACCCCCCTCTGCTGGAATGGCACTGAGCTTCTAATCTGAAGTCCTCTCAGAAGAACCTGTGGCTTTGCCTTGGGCCCCTTGTTTCTGATGAACCTGTCTTGCTTTTCTTTGACCCAACTATATCAAATCTGATTCCTCCTTTTTGCCTGCTTCTCTATGGTCCAGGCGTCCCTGGTGGCTCAGTTGGTAAAGAATTCACCTGCAATGCAGGAGACCCCGGTTCGATTCCTGGGTCAGGAAGATTCCCTGGAGAAGGGATAGGTTACCCACTCCAGTATTCTTGGGCTTCCCTGGTGGCTCGGATAGTAAAGAATCTGCCTGCAATTCAGGAGACCTGGTTTTGATCCCTGGGTTGGGAAGATCCCCTGGAGGAGGGCATAGCAACCCATTCCAGTATTCTTGCCTGGAGAATTCCATGTATAGAGCAGCCTGGCAGGCTACAGTCCATGGGGTTGCAAAGAGTCAGACATGGCTGAGTGACCACGCACAGCACAGCCCTGTGGTCCACTTAGGATCTCAGGCTGGGCTGAATACTGGATACAGATATGGACACAGCCTTGACCTCCAGGCACTGGATGACCAAGGCCTTTGCATGCCCGCCATCAGAACTCACTGAGCATCAGTAGACTTGGGACTTTGGTAGGGGCTGGAGGGACTAAGGGGAGATGCCCCCCCACTCCAGTTCTTAGACCCAGAGGAGCAGGCCTGGACTCACCGGAGCCCTCTGCTGTCTTGCCCGCCTCAGGATGGTAGCCCTCCTCAGCTGGGTGAAGGCTGCTCTCTTCCTCAGGAGGTCATTGTAGAGGAACAGGGTCCGCTTCTTTTCTCGCTGGGGCCAAGGAGACAGCACAGAGGAGGAAGACATCCCCCGAGGTGGGGCTGGTGGGGAGCTGGGTGCAGGCCGGTGTGTGTGCACCCCGGGGTGGAGAGGTTGTGGGGGGCACACCTTGGGGAAGTAGAAGGCTGTGATGACCCTCCGGAGCCGGTAGCCGAAAGCCTGGAGCAGGCAGAGACACACTAGGAGGCCACTTGGTAGTGCAGCTTTCAAATAGGCCCTGGTGCTCAGGGGCACGGGCTGGGGCAGGCAGGCTGGGGGAGGAGGTGGGCCTGTCAGGGGTATGGCCCGGGCCGGCTGGCCGCAACTCTGCACTGAATTCCCCACGTTCACGGGTGTGGGTTAGGTCTCTGATTACCCTGTTATCTTCCTGCCTGCCCCTCACCCTGCAGAGCTTTGTTGCAGTATGGTAGTCATTAGGCCCAGGAAGCTATTTGTTCAACATGGCACAGACGCAGAAATTTTCCATCATGGCAGAAAGTTCTATTGAACGGCATTGCTCCAGAGGGCTGGGACTTTGGGGGACCCTCTGGACTCCTCTGACCCAAACCTGTCATCCTCCAATCCTTCAAGCTTGACCTGATGTTTCCTACTCTGATTCTCCAATGCAAACACACCAACCCCCATTTCACCATAGCCAAGGCCCGGTCCCCTAACTCTTTGTCTTGGAAACACCCCGCCTGCCTCCTCTCCCTTGGCCCCCAGCCATCAACTCCTCTGATCCAAACTTTCGGCATCACTCACGCATGTTGTTTGAGTCCACCACTATCTCAGAGGAGGTGTTCAGGGCTCCGATGGTATTCCGAAGAAGCCGGGCGAGCATGGAGTCTCCCCCGACTTTCACTTCCAGTTTATGACTGCCTGATGCCAGGATAGGGGTCGTGGTGTGTATGGGGAGAGGAGGAGTCAGGAGAGAGTTGGAGTTACGGAGATGGGGCAGGATGGGGACTGGATGGAGGGGAGAGGTCAAGGCATAGCAATACTTCTCAACTGCACAGGACTTTCCATCCCTTTACTGATTACTAATGCCTCCTCTTGACAGATACAAAGGGGAGTGGAAACTGAGGCTCCCAGTGACAGCTGTCAAGTTGCAGGGCTGATATCTGACCCTAAGGTGGGCAGGTAGGAGCTGAGAAGCAGAAGGAAATGACAAAACTGGAAGAACTAGGGACTTCCTTCGTGGTCCGGTGGTTAAGAATCTGCCTTCCAGCGCACGGTTCCATCCCTGGTTGGGAACCCAAGCTCCCACATGCCGTGAGGGAACTAAGCCTGGGAGCCACAGCTGCTGAGTCCGTGCTCTGGAAGCCATGCGCCACAACTAGAGAGAAGCCCATGAGCCACAGCTAAGACCTCACGCAGCCAAATGAAAGAAATTTTTTAAAAATTGGAAAAATTGGGGTGGGGTGGCTGTGCAAGGGTGGGAGTTCTCCAGGGGGTTGTCTCCTTGGGCCTGGAGCCTGGAGTGGGGGCTGGGCTCACTGCGGAAGGAGTACTGCACGAAGGAGTGGTGGCGGATAGTGTCGAAGATGGAGTAGAGAGCCCAGTCCAGGCCACAGAGCACCAGCAGCAGCAGCAGCACGGGCAGTGTCTCCATGAGCTCCCTTAACTGGCCAGGGAGCAGGAGGGGCGGAGCTGGGCAGTGCCACTGCACCCTCTCTGCCCTCCACCCCTCAGACCCCTGCCTCTAGTAGGATCTGGGGTCCTGCCTCCATGCCATCCTCACCACATTTCTCATTTCTGCGGCCTGGATCGTGGGGTCCCAGGGGAAGATGACGGTTTTCTTCTCAGCTTTGCGGAGTGGCAGCAGCGTCTGCTTGCCCTGGGAAAAACGTCCCCATGGTGAGAAACGCTGAGCACCCTCTCCTCTTCCCCTCTGCCCTCCTGGAGCAGGACGCCACCCAGAGAACGGGACAGGGCACTCTTGGGCAAGGCTGCGCACACTCACTAGCTTCTTTCTGCGTTCATCGATCTGACAGAAGTAGGTACTGATATAGATGTTGTCGAAGCGGATGTCCCTGTTATAGCTGTCCATGTAGGAGAAGCACCTGTGGATGAGAGTGTCTCCATTGCCTACAGGTTTACCCACCCCCAACCATGGGCTTCCCTGATGTGGTCAGTCAGCCGACCGCCCAGCACGCACCAAGCACCGTCTGTGTCCTAGGAGGAGAAAGCCCTGCCCTGCCCTCCAGCAGCCCCGCAGTCCCATGAAAAACATGCACATACATACTGCTGAGACAGAACAGAGGGGAGGACGGGAGGGAGGGTTGTGTAAGTGCATGTGTGTGCCTGGGAGGTAGGGGAAGGTTTCCCAGGCATGGAACTTTCAGGAAGAATAGCAAGCAGAGGAAACATTAGGAGCAAAGGATGGAGACAAGGGAAATCCCTCAAGGATGCAGAAATCGCCCGATCCACTGACTCCCACGTTCACCTCTCAAGCCCCTGCCTCTTGGCTGAGCCCTCAAAACATCTCCTGGGAGCTCACTTGAAGCAAACCTCATTTCAACCATCATTTCCCTTCTCCACTGATACACCCCTGAGTAAAGTGATATTTTCTGTGTGAGCGTGTGTGCACGCGCAGACGTAGCTTTTCTGTGTATCTCTCAAAGTCCCACATAATGCTTCAGTTTCCTGAGGAAAAATGTTAATTGTTGGAAATGTGTTTAAAACTGTAAAAGTACATTAAATAAGCTCTGTAAACTGTGAAACATGATTTCCAATGCTATTGGTTCTGGGACCCTGTAAAAATCCACATCTTTGCCTTTCAGAGAGAAATGTCTATAAATGCAAAGAAAGACTGTGAGCGCCCCCTTGTGGGGAGACCTACCACTGCTGGGTCTGGGCCTCCGGAGCCGGGTCTCCATCCCTCCCCACCTCAGCCCCTTCAATGAGTGACCTCACCCAGGTTGAAAGCCTGGAAGTGGCTTTTGACTCTGTACCTCCTTCCTTCCCTCCGCAAGCTGGCTCTGCACCTTCCCCCACCTCCCTCCATTTCAGGCCAACTTCCTGCCACGCCCCCGCCCACCTCCGTTCCAGCCTGGCTCCCTAACCTCTGACCCACCTTGGCCTCCCTGCCTCCAGGCTGCTCCAGTACAGCCTGCAACCTTGCCGCTGGGGGGCGGTTCAGGGCCCTTCCGCAGGGATTTCCAGACTGTTCTGACTATGCCAGGTCCTCAACCACAGCCTCTGCCGTCCACATCCCACAAATGCTGAATTCCTGACCCAAGAGAAGACTTTTCCTCTTCTTGGCCGTGGCTCCCCATCTGCAGCCTTTTGAAGCTCAGTTATGGCCCTTTCAGGGGCACTTCCTCAGCTCCCATATCTGTCCATAGTACAGCCTTTGAATCATCTCTGTCTTGTGGACGCCTCTCCTACTTCCGCTCAACCATGAGCGTCTTGAGGGCAGAACTATGGCTCATTCATCTCTGTCCTCCCACAGGACTCTGGACACACACATAAACACTCACTTGCAGTCTACGCCCCACAAACAGGGGCAGAAGGAGCAAGAGGCCCTGCGGCCTCTCTTGTTCAGCCCCTGCCCATCTCAGGCACGTGGGGCTAGAGACAGGAAACAGAGGGTCCAGAGGTCGGCAGGGAAGCAGAGTGAGGCCCAGGGCAGCCCAGCTGGACGCCAGGCTGGGTGGGGTTGAGGACTTTGGTCCAAATGGAGGGAAAGTAGCTGCCAACACAGCAGGCGGGAGAAAATGAAAGCAGAATTGGACGATAAAAATGGCACAAAGTCAGAGCCAAGGGGAATATGAAGGGCAAGAAAAAAAAATCAAAAGTCAAAGCTAAAAGTTAAAAAAAAAAAAAAAGAAGTCAGCGTTGGGATAAAGGCCGGAAGGAGGTAGATAAATGAAGACGGTCGCCCTTTTAAGGTGGTGGGAACATGGGGTAACGTTTCTTCTGACAAAATGTCCACATTTCCTTTAACTTTGTGTAAACAACGAACCCAGCTTTGTAAAAAGGCAAAGTCAAAGGCGCAGAGCATTCAGATTCAGTCGGAGGAGGGCTCTGCAGCTCCATTCCGAGGGCCTCCCTCGGGGCACGGCCAGCAGGAGGCCGGGGCTCCCGGGCAGAGGCTGAGGACTCACGCATGCAGGACCAGCAGGAAGGTGCAGGAGAGCAGCACGTGCAGCAGCCCCAGGGTCCACTCGAGCTGGGCCTCCTGGCGTCTGACGTAGTCCCGCACCTCGCTGCTCACGTGTTTCCAGCTCGTGTTGAGGCCCAGCACCCCAGCCCGCTTCTCCTCCTGGTGGGCGGCACAGGCGCCGCCTCAGAGGCCCAGACCCAGCTTCCCAGACTCTCTGTGGCTTCTCTCCACGCGCCCCCCCCCCCAACCCCCCGCCCCGGGATGCTTCACTCATGCTCTCCTCCTCCCAGGAACTTCAGGGCTGCCTCTGCCTCCTGTTTGCCGCCCTCCTTGACACAGTCTTGCTCCTCTGCACCTCTGCGAGCTGACACCCTCTCACACCTGGCTGACCCTTCCCACAGGCTGGACACCCTCCCCCTCTCCGTCATCCAATGCCTCCACCACTCCACACCCCGTCCCCTCCCTCACCAGCCACCTCTCCTGCGTCCTCGCCCGCTCTTCCTCGCATCCTGTTCCTGTGCCCTCCTCCTCCCACTCCCTATCCCCCCCACCTCTCACTGCCCATTTCTTACCTTGAGGTTAATAGTTGCTGAAAATTCCCCCTCCAGGCCATGAATAGACTGGTTGAGGGAGTCATAGGTCTGCCCAAAGTTGCCTTCCACTGGGATGCGACCGCGGCACCAAACTTCCATCACTGGTGGGGGGCAGTGGGGCCGGGTCAGGGGGCCTCCAGTCCTCCCTTCCCGTGATCCTCTTCATCCTACTGCTTTTGTCTCTCTGCCCGTGACTTTCTTTCTTTCTTTTCATTTTTTGGTGAGACTTATGGAATCTTAGTTCCCAGGCCAGGGATTGAACCTCTTGGCAGTGACAGCCTGGAGTCCTAACCATTGGAGCCTTAACCACTGGACTAAAAGGGAATTCCCTGCCCATGGCTTTCTACCACCTTGAGTTTTTCCCTTCTTCGCTCCCCTTGAATTCTTCCCCCATTTTTTTCACCTGTCTATGACCGTACCAAACACTAATTATGATAGCCAACACGTAACAGAGCAGTTACTCTGTGTGCCGGCTCGGTCAGCTGCTTCACATGTATCATCTCCTTAAATCCTCAAGACCCCTAATGGGATAAGTACTATCGTGATGTCCATCTTTCAGATGAAGAGACAAAGCAGGAACTTACCTGAGTCACAGATCTAGTCAGCTGGAGGCGCTGGGCCCTAAGGATGCCGTGTCCTCAGAGCCCAAAGCCTCCCCTCCTGACTGCCTTCCTGCCTGACACCTTCCCAGGGTCCCCCAGGACTCAGATCCCTAGCCCTGGTGCTCCCCATCCTCCTGCCTCACCCTTGTGCTCACCCTTGGCAATGCTGCAGAAGAACTTGAACTTCATGGGCAGGCAGAGTAGGTGGTTGAGGAGGGGCACCCAGATGCGCTGCATACAAGCTCCATGCTTTTGGTCAAACCAGCGGCGGCAGCTGAACATGGCCTTGTTCACCACATCTGCAGGAAGGGCCAACGGGGGTCTGAGGTCCCCACACCCTGAGCCAACGCCCAGGCCCCTGCCTGCCCAGGGACCCCCGCTCACAGGAGCAGCGCAGCTTAGTCTTCAGCTCATACATCTTCTGTGTAGACAGGTGGTGTCTGAAGGCTGAGGCAAGGGGGGCTGCTCCACCTGGGGCTGTCTCTGAGCCCTCGGCATCCTTGGGTGAGAATCCGCTCTTACTGTTCACCTGGGCATCCAGTTCCTCAAAGGAGTTGGTGATGTTCTGAGTCTCGGCTTTCAGTGAATCTTTGCTGCTCTGGGGTTGGAGGGAGGAAAGGGGTCCGGCATGGCAACTTGGAGCTTCTGTGCCCAACAGCCTGTTCGTCCCCATCAGCCCAGCCTCGGGCTCTTACCTCCAGCTATAAGGAGCTGAGACCTGGAGACGGGCTCTCATCTCAGATTCTCCACTGTATGTAGTCCTTGGGAGCCCTCTCCCCTCCCCAGGTGCCTCTGCTCTACTCACCTCCCAGGCTCCCAGCTCCTCCCAAGGCCTCCTGTTCCGGATCCTTGCTAGTCAAGGAGGGTTCCCCAGGCCCTTGACTTTACCCCTCACCGCTACTCTCTCAGGCCACTGTGTCATCTCCACTGTCCCAACTCCGAAGCCCCGAGGTCCTTGTCTTCCCAATGCTTCAACTTTCCAATTTTTCCAGACCCCAATCTTCAGTCTTCCAGTACCCTATTCCCTCATGCCCTGACTCTCAAAGTTTCCCAACTCCTCAAGGCCAGGGCCCCCAATTTCCTGACATTCTAGCTCAGCTGCCCAGAACACTACCTACTTGGGTGTTTGGGAATGTGTGTGGGATGTGTCCCAGTGGTTGGGGCATAGGAGCTCTTCTGCCATTTAATGCCCAGAGACCCGGGCACATCCTGCAATGTTTGGGAACAGTTCTGCCCCAAATGCCAGTACCACTCGCCCTGTTGTGTAACTATAAGTCCAGGGTCCCAGCTCTCAGCTCAGGTCATCTAGGCCCTGTGAGGAGAGGGACCCCTAGACCCTGCCGTGTAGGGTCCTGACCAGCAAGTCCTTGAACACCGCCCGCAGGGGGGCTGTGGAGACACGCCAAGCTGTGCGGGTGTTGTTGATCTGCAGCTCCACCGTGCAGCCGAGCGATGCTATCACCTCGTTGAGGTTGTGCCGCAGATTGGCCACTGGTCCTGGGGGAAGATGCCCTGGTAGATTACCTCCCTCTAGAGCCAATTAACTTTCTTCAGCCCATCCTGAGCTCCCACTCTGCGGGCGGTGACCACCTCCTAGAACCGTACATTGATGGGGCCCAGAAGCTGGTGAGAGGTCATCTCATTCAACCCCTGATTTTTTTTTTTCTTTTTGTAAATGAAGGAGGCTCAGAGACTCAGAGGAACTCTCTCAGGGGATACACAAGTCAGAACAGCTGGGATTGGACTCCCCACTCTTTGATCTTCAACAGGCCTGGCTCTCAATGGATAGCCCACCAAGAGTCATTGCTTCAGTGTCACTAACTGGTACCCAGGGGCACACACTCACCCTCATAGATGGCAGCCAAGGCATATCCCAGTACAAAGAGCCTGCCCTCTTTGCCCAGCATCTTGGGTATTAGCAGAAGGCTGGCACAGCGAATGTGAGGCGAGGTCCCCCAGCCTACGACCCCCAAGCCTGTCAGGAGAGCCCAGGAAGTGGTGCGGCAGAGTAAGGAAGCTGCCTCCCCCACCAAGTTTAGCAGAGCACCCACCTCCCACAACTCCTTTCTAGAACCATCACCACACTGCCCTTGTCCCATTCACTCTGGCTCTGATAGGCCTTCAGGCCACTCATGCATTCATCTACCGAACAGCCGTTTATAGAGTTCGACTGTGTGCCAGCCTCCGGACGGGCTTGGAGAGGAGGCCGGAGGCTGAAAAGCCAGGGTCAGTGATTGACTTGGTGCGTATATACGAGTGTGTGTATTTGTGTTAGGGGAGGGGGCCAACACTTTCCCTTTCCAGGCTGGACTCCCAGGTACCCTAGGTATTGAGGGGGCAGAGAGGTGAATTCTGGAAACAGGCACTGGTGCTCAGAGCAGTCGGAAGAGAGGTCACAGCCACCTCGATATTCCCTGCGCTCTGACACCTACAGCTCTGTCCCTAATTTTAGCCTTTAGTCGTCTACCTCCTGGTGTGTTTCAGCAGTTTCACATGTGTCTCCCTGTGGTCTCTGCAGGGAGACAGTGAGCTCCTTGAAGCTCATAATCCAGGGAGAGAGACAGACGGGTAAACAAATGACTGCAACACCCGGTGCTAAGTGCGCGGGGAGGTGTTGTGGAGAGCTGTGGGAGCCCAGGAGGGAGCAGGCGTTTCTGCGGGGAGGGTGGGGCTGGCAAAGCCGGACACAGGAGGCGATGTGACAGCTGGGCCTGGACGGTGAGTAAGTGCTGCGAGGCATTCCAAGCCAAAGGAGTAACACAAACTGGTCAGGGAACCTAGAAGGTTCCTGTGTGGCTGGAGTGTTCTCCCAAAGTTGGCCAAGGCAGAGCCCTAGTCCGTACCCTCCTCTCCCTCTGCTCAGCCCTCACGGGGTCCCCAGTGTCTCTCATGGGAGCTGCCTCGTCCCTTACTTCCTCTCTTGCTAGTCTAGATTTCAATTTTCATGAGGCAGCCAGAGTGATCTTACAAAAACAAAAATTGGATCATGGTCCCTCCTCTGCTTGAAACCATGCAGTGATGTCCCATCTCTGCTTGGGATCAAATCTGGACTCCTCTAACACGATCACCGGACTCTCCTGATCTGGCCCCTTCCCACCTTCTGAGGTGATCTCATCCTATTCAGCCCTTCGCCCACCACGTCCGCCCACATTGGCCTTGTTGCTGTTTCTGGAATTTGCCAAGCTCCCGCGTCCTCTCAGGTCTTTACCCTGGCTGTTCCCCCTGCCAGGAGCACTCCTCCCCCTAGTCTTCACCTGGCCGGCTCTACCTTGTCATACAGGTTTGCTGCAAACCCTGCCGGGTGCCACCCATGGTTTGTTCTCCCTTCTTCCTTGCTAACACAACTTGGGTTTTGTTCCAGGGCAATGGCCTGTCCCTATCCTGGCCCCTGGGGGTAAATCTGGATCCGTCTAACCCAAGCATGCTATAGTAGGACATCGAAAGGGGAGTGATTCTGTGGTCTTGGCCTTTTGGCCAAGACTCAAGCTGAGGATGATAGTTGACAAATAGTCACCCTACTTTCTGAGGGTGATTGTTGACCGAGGGCTGCTCTGCCTTCTAAAGAGAGCCTCATGGAGTTTGCTATCTGGGCATTCCCAAAAGAGCAAAACTGGTGTCTCACCCCTCTACCCCAACCAGCCTAGACAAAGACAGGGCCAGAAATCGGAATTATCTGGAAGTGGAGGGAAGTGGTCAGAGCAGGCAGACATAGGAGAGGCTGTGGGGAGGATGGGTGTTCACTTCCTCATGGCAAGTGACAGACTCCGAGAGCACCCGTCTGAGGCTGGTGTTGCAAGAAGGGGAACCCGGCTTACCCCTCCCAACTGGACACCCGCTGAGCTGCAGAGCCTGGCAGGGCCACCCCAGGGCTGCCCCAGAGCACAGAGGCAGGAGCGTTCAGAGGTCAGCAGGGCCTCCCAGGAGTATGGGGGAAATGTGCACATGGAGAGTGGTGCTTCTCATCATGACGGGGAGGGGGTGACTTCAAGGGGTCCTGTGTTCCCCGTTTGGGAGGGCAAGGACGTTTCCTTTGGGACATATAGAGGGCATGTTAAGTCGCCTCCATCATCCAGACTCCCTGTGACCCCATGGACTGTAGCCCACCAGGCTCCTCTGTCCATGGTATTCTGCAGGCATGAATACTGGAGTGGGTTGCCATGCCCTCCTTCAGGGGATCTTCCCAACCCAGGGATCGAAACTGCATCTCTTATGTCTCCTGCATTGGCAGGCAGGTTCTTTACCACTAGCGCCACCTGGGAAACAGAGAGGGCAGCAGGCCTCAAAGCCATCTGTGGGGTCCCCCTGTGGGGTCCATCTGTGGGGTCCCCCTGTTCAGGGGGAGGCATCCAAAAATAAGGGTCTGCAGGTGGCCTGTAGGAACTACAGGGAGCTTCGTTCAAGGTCAGTCAAATAGAACTGCCTCAGCAGGAAACTGGGCCCAGCACGGTCCACACAGAGCCTCCAGCCAGACCATGAACAGGGCCCCCTGAGACGGCCAGGGTGTGAGGGAGTGCCGCACAGAGGCGGGGGAATTCTAACAGTATCGATGACTTCAGACTTTTGTCCCTTTTCCTCTAATTCTTCTAATCCCCTTTCTGACATCAGAAGAGCCAGAAAGGGAAGGAAGTGGAGAAAAAAAGTGAGTGAGCAGGCTGTGCCTCTTGTCCGCCGCAGGACCCCACTCCACGATCAGGCCTGCGCTTCGGGGCAAGGGCGTGGTCAGAAGGGAA
This sequence comes from Cervus elaphus, assembly GCF_910594005.1. Lineage (NCBI taxonomy): Eukaryota > Metazoa > Chordata > Mammalia > Artiodactyla > Cervidae > Cervus > Cervus elaphus. Next base: position 38,693,366 of record NC_057834.1, read on the forward strand.
GATGTTTGAGAATGATGTGAGATTGAAATCTTGACGTAGACAGGACTGGACCTTTTAAGCCCCGAAAATGGTCATAATTACTGAAGCAAGACTAGATCTTCTAGATGAAAATCACCAGAAAGCTAAGGGTCTGTGTGAGAGGTCATCAGTGGGGAGAAATGTTGGAAAACAGTGGCCAGAGAGAAAGTAGTTTCCTGTTGGAGCCCCATAGAAGGAGTTGATTCAGTGAGCTTGGGATGATGCCATGTCCGTGCCCCGTGCTTGGGAGAGGGTTAGAAAGGACACATGTTCTGACAAAAGAGGTGTGGGGGAAGTCGGCTGGGGGGTTACAGGAAGTTCTTTGTTCTTATAGGAGACACGAGGAAGGAATGCTCTGATCTTTTGATATTGTCATATGGGGACATGGTGTCTGGATTTGCTGCACCCATTTGGTGACCTGAAGAGGAATGATCTACAGGCCAAAAATGGCAGAGAAAAAAGTCAAAAGGAAGCTTGGTCCTTGGTGGGTTTACTGAGCTGCCAAATTATCCAAATTCCAAAACTACTCTACCTTGAAACTTGTTAAATGAGATGATAAATTTCCTCTATGGTTAAACCACTTTTAGGTGGGTTTTCTGTTCCTGTGTCTCAACACCTCTTGATGCAAGGTCTCCCTTCACATGTCACCTTCTCTAAGAAGCCTTCCCTGACTACTCCCCAGCTAATTCCGAATCCCTTTCTATCACATTCCCCTGGTTTACGTTTTTCATACCACTTGTAACCATCCAAAATGCTCTTGTCTATTTCTTCATTTATTGTCTAACTCTTTCAACTAGAATGTAAACTTGAAAGAGAATGTAAAAAAAAAAGAAAAAGAATGTAAACTCTGAAAAAACTGGGTGTGTGGGGGGGAATAGTTAAAAGGAATTAAGAGGTACAAACCTCCAGTTATATAATAAATAAGTCAGAGATATATAACAAGGAATTTGGTCAATAGGAAATATGGCCAATATTTTACAATAACTTTAAATGGAGTATAATCTATAAGGATGCTGAATCAAAATGTTGTACACCTGAAACTAATATAACATTTCAAATTAACTATACTTCAATTAAAAACAACATATTCAATAATATTGTAAAAACTTTGTACGGGGAAAGATGGTTCTTAGACTTATTGTGGTGATCATTTTATAATGTATGCAAGTGTCAAATCACTATATCGTACACCTGAAATTAACATAATATTGTACATCAACTATGTCAATTAAAAAAGAAATCATTATAAATTTATAGCAGTTACTGCACATACATATATATACACAGAGGTATGCACTATATACCATAATGTATGTATGTGTATGTAATGCGTGTTATATATATTATAAACTCTAGGGGTCTAAAATTTTAAAAATGAGCTGAGTGCTTGTCAACCTTGTTCACTGCTGAATGAATCCTCAGAAGGTGCTCAGTTAGTGCTGAGTGAATGAGTGAATGAGTGAACTGAATTTATCAGAAGCAGCAGGAAACAAGATCAGAGAGGTCAGGAGAGATGGGGATTATGAATGGTTTTGGGGTTTATCATGGGGGTTAATCTCTGGAGGAGGAAATGGCAACCCATTCCAGTATTCTTGCCTGGAGAATCCCAAGGACCGAGAAGCCTGGCGGGCTACAGTCTGTGGGGTTGTGAAGAGTCGGACGTGACTGATCACACACATAGGGGTTAATAGGGAGGCCCTCAGATTGGGGAGATTCTTGTGGGCAAGGACTGTGTCTTCTGTAGACTGGGGCCTCTTCCCTCTGATCTCCCTTCAAAATCCAAGATGAGGCTGAAATTACAAGGGACACTTGGGAACAGAAGAAACAAGAGAAGATTCCTTCCTGGGCACCCAGGGCTGTGCTACATCCCTGCGCTTAGCCCAGCACTAACCCACCAAGCTGTACAATGTCACCATCTTCTGATCTTCATAGATGTTCATAGGGTTCACCAGAAGCTGAAAGAGACCTAAAGATACAGGGTTCAGCCAAAGGTCAAAAGGTGCGCCCCACCTCTGACCTCTGCTCCGTACTCACCTATGGCCAGGAGCCCTCCGGTGCCTGCCCCCAGCAGGAAAGCACTGACGGGAAGCTCACCCGGCTGGCGCCATAGGAATTGGTTACAGGATCTGGGCAGCGCCCAGTTCAGGAACCCCTGCACCGCTGAGGGGTCAAACGGTTTAGCCCAGCAGGGCCAACATACCACTCTTCTGGCTGGGACATGATTCATTCAGATTAGGGGTGGCAGAGGGGTGGAGGCTGGGGGAACCTGGATGAGGGTGGCCGGAACTCGGGGGACCCTGGGGAAGTGGGGCAGACACGAGGGAGAGAAGAAGAAAGGGCTAGGCCAGAGGAGGGTGGCGCAGGATGAGCAGGGTGGAGGCTGGGGGCCCCCAAAGTGGGGGAAGGGGCGGGAGTCCTGGAGGAGAGACTGGGTGAGAGGAGTGGGGGCCAGGAGCTGCTGGAAGTCACTGGGAAGGGCCGGGGTCTCTGGTGACTGACTCACTGGTGTGGGGTAGCTTCCTTGGCCCTTTTGCTCCATTTTGATGAGGTCTGATGGCCATGAGTCTGCTATGGGGAACTCTCTCTCATCCCAGAAAGCTCCTCGAGGATGTCTTTGGATCAGAGGTTTGGCTTCTGTCTCCTCCGCCTCACCCACAGCCTGTCTGAGGGCTGTGTCTTTTAATCCCTCAGCTATGAAATGATAGAGAGCTACCTATCCCTTGGCAACTAGATAAAGAATTCCAAGACACACACGGTAAAAGCCCTCCGGAACCTTAGAATATGGTGAGAAATTCTAGGGCCTTTAAAGAGCCACAGAACCCGGTAGGCCTCACCTGGAGACAGGCAAACATTTGGTTGCCTCAACCATGTCCAAGGTCACGAAGGATGCCGTGCACCCCTTGGAGGCAGAGGAGCCCAGCAGGGCGCGGGCTGTGGTCCGCAGCACGGGGGCCTTTATCCTGGGCTTGTCCCTGGCCACAGCCTATGGGCTCCTGGAGCTGCTGGTGGAAGGGCACAGCCCCTGGGGCTGCCTGGTGGGCACCCTCACTTTGGCCGCTTTCCTTAGTCTGGGCATGGGATTCTCCCGCCAGGTCCGGGTCACTGTCCTCCTGCTGCTGCCCCAGGCCTTCTCCAGTGAGTTTGGCGCCCAGTGCAGGGGGTGGGCCTGGTGGAAGGGCTGGGGCAGGAGGGATCCTGCGGAAGACGGCGGTTGAAGGAGGCCCTGCTGGCTTCCGTACGGCACTTGTACATGCTGCCATGGGCAAGGCTGCCGGCTTGGTTCCCATGGTGCTCTCTCCCCAGAGCAGGGCCGGACACTGCTGTTGGTGGCTGCCTTTGGGTTGGTGTTACAAGGGCCTTGTGCCAACACCCTGCGCAACTTCACCCAGGCCAGCGAGGCTGTGGCCTGTGGGGCAGAACTGGCCCTGAACCAGACCGCCAAAGTGCTAGAGAGGGCCAAGCAGCCCCTCGTCAGTAAGGCCGCCCACCTCCATGGGCCCCCGAGCTCCCCTCAGCCTGCACCTTCACAGTCCTCTGGCTCCATTCCTCTCTGTTGGTCCTGGGCCTTAACCTCAAAGCATCCAGCAGGACCCCCTGACCCTCACTCTCTGGCCCGCTCCGCTGCCAGATGGACTATCTCCCAGACCCCAGCATCAGGGCAGCTCCCCAACTCCACTCCCTACTCCAGGGCAATGGTTAGAACCAGCCGCTAGAGGAGGAGACCCAACCGGACCCCTGTCCCTGCCTCTCAGGTGCTCTGAACAAGATTAAAGCCATTGCCCAGAGAGCCAAGCAGGTGGCTGACCGGGTCCGAAAGTTCTTCCGGTCAATCATGGATGGCGTGAAGCACGTAGGTCAGCACGTTAGCATGTCTGTTTTGGGGGGGCCAGGATTTACCCAGTCTCCTCACCCTCACCCCCATCCAGGGCTTCTTGGGCCCTGCCAGAGTGCTGACTAGGCCCCACTGGATAAAGCACAGCCCGGCCCCTGACCACGGGCCTCTCCGGCTCTGGGTGCTGCCCTGGTGTTTCCCCCAACCCCCCCTGAGAAGATGCTGCAGGACTCCTGGGTACCAGCCCCGCAGCCATTTCCAGCCAGGGCCCTGCGGAACGTGTGGTATTGGCTCCTGCACATCGGCGATGTGTGCAACTCGGAGCTGGGCAACCCCTACTTGAAGTGTGCTCGGGTCTTTGATGACGCCAAGGACAGCTGCATGAAGGTCATACCACAAGCCTACCACCTGTGCTTCGTGCTCATGCCCTTCAAGCTGATGCTCTGTGGACTTGCCAGTGGTGAGAGAATATGGACTTACTGGCAGGAAGGGGGGCCCGGCAAATGTAGGGATCAGTTGGGTGAGGGACCAATAGTGTAATAGTAGTGTGTGTGTGTTTAGTTGTGTCTGACTCTGCGACCCCATGGACTGTAGCCCTCCAGGCTCCTCTGTCCATGGGATTTCCCAGGCAAGAACACTGGAGTGGGTTGCCGTTTCCTTCTCCAGGGGCTCTTCCTGATCCAGGGATCAAATCCATGTCTCCTGCCTTGGCAGGTGAATTCTTTACCACTGGGCCACCTGGGAAGCCCCCTTCCAGGGGACTAATGGGGGGCAATAAATATGGGACCAACAAGGATGCTGGGCACCATGCAGGATTAGAGGGGGCAGGTAGGGGGAAAACCAATGTGGAGGGTGGGGTAGTAAGGAGAAGCCAAAAGGTTTTGAGCTGATGTGGAGGCCAGCAGGAACAGTGAAAAGCCGGGGGGCCCTGTGAGAGCAAGGTCTCTGGAGATCGGAGAGACAGGCCGCGTCTCTCTGCCCCTCCTGACCCTCAGTCTTGGCTCTAAGTGGTCCAGGTGTTCTGCATCATCCCTGGGTATATCCAGACCTTCCTGCGAGAGACCATCAGCACCCGTAAGTGATCCCCGCCTAGCCCTACCCATGTGGTGCTCCTCGGAGGCCTCCCTCCCTCATCCCGGCATATGCCAGCCCAGGAGTGCTCCCCATCTGCAGATGAGAATTCAGGAAAAGACCTCCAGAGGTTACCCAGGCCAATGTCCATGCCATACAGATTAGAAAATTAGGGCCCAGTGAAGAGAGGGTGCTTCATCAAAGCCTGACTTGAGAGCAGGAGCTGGGGAGAGAAGTGGGGCCCCCTGCAGCCGAGGCAGGTCGCTGCGATGTTCCTTATGAAGGCAGAAGCCTGGTGCTAAGCGTGCATCGGCCGTGGCATAGACTGTGGAGGCTCTGTCCCCTCCTCAGTCCACTGTAGGTCCCAACACTGGCGGTTTCTAGCTGACCTGGGAGCCATGGGACCCCTGGGCTGGCCAGGCCCCTCCAGGGTGCAGCCCTGCCCCCTTGTAACTCTCCTTGCTCACATCTCCCCTGGACATGGGGCCTCAGCTGTGAGGAATTTGATTAACCGAGTGCGTCAAGAGTTTGAGTTCAACGTGACAGCCACTCATTACTTCTCTGTGGATCTCAACGCCTCTCGGAGCCTGTCCCAGGTAGCTCTGGACCTCTGTGAAGCCGTCAGCATGAAGCTGTACCGCGTCCGAGAGGCCTTGGCTCTGATGGGCTACACCACACCTCTGCTGCTCCTGCTTCTTTACCTCCAGTGAGAGGCTGGAGGGCCCCTCCAATGTAGGGGTGGGAGCTAGGGCTGTTGGGGGCCAGTTTGTCCCCATGGCATCCTGGGAGGCTGGAGTTCGTGGGTAGGGGTGAGAGTGGGGAGTGTGGTACCCTGGGATGTCTGGTTGGGGCTGCTGAAGAGCCTCACGTGTGTCCCACCAGAGCCCTGTATTACCGATACGGTTACCTGAACTGGGACAATTTCGACAACATCTACATCACCAGCCGATTCCTGCGCATGGAGGCTGTCCGCTCCAGGGCGGGATTGCCCACAGTGCTGCCGTTCACTGCCCATGAGGCCAGACACTACATCCAGCCAGGCAAGGCCCCGAAGACCCGGAGATAGGGTCTCTGAGGGGGGCCAGGGCTCCCTCCAACCCTAGTGCTCTGCCCAGAAGTGCTGGGCACAGGCCTGGCTCAGGGCAGGCCGGAGATGCGGGATGACAGAGAAGAAGGAAATTTCAGGCTCCGGAGGTGGGGGAGATACAACCCTGTCCTTGGGAAGTTTCAGCCTAAAAGGGGGGCTCTCAGAGCATGCAGACAAAGAGAAGAGGGGCAGGTGATGCTTCTGGGAGCACCCTGGATGTCAAGACAGAGGGAAGGATGGGTGGGGAGTGGATGTGGAGCAAGGGAAGTGAAGCTCTGGAGGCTTTTGGAGGTGGTGAGCAAGAACGTGCATGCGCGCTGATATGGAGGTGATGCAGCCAGTGGGGAGGTGGGGAGCAGTGCTGTCTCTGAAGTGGGGGGCAGGGAACCACATAAGTGTACCAGGGATGCCTTAGAAGGGGGGATTCCTGGAGACTGAAAACAGACCACCAGGTCAAGGTGGAGATACTACGTGTGTATCTCGAGCCATGGAGGCCCTGCCCAGGAAGAGTGCTTCCTTCCCACTCTTGCACAGGGGTCCTCACAGCTTCTGCATCTTCCAGGTGAGCAGACGGGAAAAGCCTGATGAGGGGCAGGAGCTGCCTCCAGGAGGGAGGTCTCTGTAGGAGCTGGGGTCTGGTGGGTAGGAGAACTGCAGAGCGTCCTCCTGACCAGGCTTCCCCCACGCAGGCTCCATCTTACTGTCCCGATGGGAGCAGATTTTTTGCATCCTGGCGATCTTCCACCTTGTCCGGCACCTCCTGCTCGTGTTGTTCCTGGTCTTCCTGGACTATGCCGTCTTCTGGGTCCTGGACCTGGCTCGGTACCACCTGCAGGGGGAGATTGTGGCCCGAAGTGAGTGCCCAAACTTCTCTAGCTTCCTCAGTCCTGGGGGATGGCCTGAATGTCCCCCTGTCACTGCTACTTACCAGCCCCTGACATTGCCCCTCCTCCAACCCCATCCTCTGCCTGGTAACCCCTGTGCCCAGTTCAAGATTACACCATAACACAGTAGAGGAAAACACAAGCTCTAAAGTCAGACTGGCCTGGGGTCAAATCTCAGTAGTGTCCTTTACCAGATGGTGACCTTGAGCAGTTTGCTCAACCTCCCAGACCTTCAGTTGCCTCATCTGAACCATGAGACAGTAATGGTAGCAACCTCTCTGGGCGGCTCTGCATAGATGAGACCACATGTGTGAGTGCCTGGTGGACCTTGGATTGACAGAGTGCCACAAACCACAGAACAGAATTAATCTAATCATTTGTGCCAGAGGCCCAACAGAAAAAGTAAAAAAAAAACAACAAACTTGAAACAATCGATAAAGCCCTTAGTTCAATACCTGCTTGGAGAAGGGCAGGGCAACCCACTCCAGTGTTCTTGCCTAGAGAATTCCATGGACAGAGGAGCCTGGAGAGCTACACTCCATGGGGTCACAAAGAGTCGGACACGACTGAAGTGACTGAGCATGCATCAATGCCTGCTACACAGTCAGTGCTTCACAAATGCTTTATTTTTGAAAAATTTTAAAAAATTTGATTGAAATACAGTTGACTTACAATGTTTTAACTTCTGCTGTACGGCAAAGAGATTCAGTTATATATAAATATACATATATATATTCCTTTTCATATTCTTTTCTATTATGATTTATCACAGGATATTGATTATAGTTCCCTGTGACACATAGTAGGACCTTGTTTATACATCCTATATATAATACCTTGCATCTGCTAATCCCACACTCCCAAACCTCCCCTCCTCCAACAAATGCTTTAAAATGAATGTTTCTGGGTGGTCATGGAGTCTGGGCATGAACTCACAGGCTATCAAGTTCATTTCAGATCTGTGGCCTGAGAAGGCAGACCAGGTAGGTACCAGTGCCATCCAGCTCTGGACCATGGAGCCAGGCCTAGTTTCTAGGAGCTGATGTTGGGGCCTGGAGCACCACGAGGGTGCCTGCGGCCTCCAGGGGGGCCATCTCTATGCTTCGTACCACCCACGTGCACCCTCCAGAAGGTGTGGTCTTTTGTGCACGGTGGAGTGGGCAGCTTCCAAGAACATCCCTCACACAGTGTCTTGGTACCCAGGCCCTGTGTTCATATCCATAACCGTGGAAGGCACTGGCTCCACGGGGAAGATTTACCGTGACCTAGTGTCGGCATTCGATGTCCTCCAGCACGGCAACATCACCATCCTGTCCCGACGCTGCCGTCTGCATCCCTCAGAGCCCGACTCCACCGGTTACATAGTCATCGGTATCCACACCTCCGAGGGCGCTGGGGGGACAGACACAATTAAGGGCATGAGGGGCACAGTCCGCTGAGGGTGAGTGTGGCTGGCACCTGGTGCCCCCCAGCAGCAGCTTACTGGGTCTGCTGTGCCCCCAGGCGTCATGTATGGCCTTTGCTTCTTTGTCACTTTGTTCGGCAACTATGTCAGTCGGCTGCGGCGGCTCATCTGTGCCTCCTACTACCCATCTCGGGAGCAGGTGAGGGGGCCGAGGCCAGTTCCTGCTCCCCCCAGGGGGCTAAGCTCCTGGCTGTCTGTCTTGGTATGGGGGAGTTCAGAAGCCTTCTGCAGCCCAGCTCTCTCCCTCTGGTTGAACCCCAAAGCAAATGACCTGGACTGCAGAAGGGAGAAATGGTACCTCTTGAGATAAACCTTTCTTCCGAAGTTTTGTTAAAATCCTGGGGAAGGGGACTTCCCTGGTGGTCCAGGGTGGCTTCTTCCCTGGTGGTTCAGACTCCACGCTCCCAATTCAGGAGGCCCAGGTTTGATTCTGTCAGGGAACTAGACCCCACATGCCAAAACTAAGGATCTGGTGCAGCCAAGTAAACAAATAATTTAAAAACAAAACAAACAAAAAAAAAATAAAAAAAATAAAAACAAAACAAACAAACAAACAAACAAACCCTGGGAGGCAGGAGCCATGCTGGTGTTGAGGTAGGAATGAAAACCTGCCATTTGTTTACTTACTCATGACTCAGTGAGCACCTACTGTATGCCAGTCACCATGCCGGCGGCCTCGAGGATGCAGAGATGAACCAGACACAGTCTCGAGGCAGGTTGGCAGGGTTTTAACAAGACCGTTACAATGAAAAAAGTGTTTTTAGGAAACTCCCTGGCCATCCAGTGATTAAGACTCTGAGCTCCCACTGCAGGGGGCGAGAGGGTGAGGGTGCGATCCCTGGTTGGAGAATTAAGACCCCACAAGCCGTGGAGCACAGCCAAAGAAAAGAGAAAGAAAAAATTGTTTTTATTAAGGAATAAATAAATTGCTATGGAAACCCAGAGGAGGGGATGGGTGAGTCCACCTAGGGAAGCCCTGAAGTCTATTGAGCCAAGCCTACAAGGAGTCATAGGAAATGGACAGAAGGTAAAGGTAAGGGGTAAGGGTGAGTGCAGAGGGCATTCCAGGCAGACAGGATCAAGGGGACGCCATCCTTGACTTCCCTTCCACCAGGAGAGGATCTCCTACCTCTACAATGTACTTCTGAGCCGCCGAACCAAGCTGCTGGCTGCCCTGCATCGATCAGTGAGGAGACGGGCAGCTGACTACGGCAACATGAGCATCCTCCATGTGCTGGCCGGACGGTAAGCCCACTGTCTTTTATGGGAAGTGGAGTGAGAGGGAGTAGAAAAAGAGCCAGAGGTCAGAATGGATCACTATCCTTCCCAGGTGTCCAGAGATTTGGTTGAAGACGGTGCTTATTCATGAATGGATTAGGGATGAGGCTTTGTAGGGGTGGGGAGTCAAAGGAGGAGGAGGACAGGAAGAAGGGAGGTTCTTGCTATGGGTCGGAGGGATGGAGGTTAGACTGTAGGGAGACCCACCTTTGATTTGGAGGGTGATACTGGAGAGGATGAGGGTTAGTTAGGCCAGCTGGCTGGCCTGCTTTTTAAAAAATTAATTAATTAAAAAATTGTAATATAGTTGGTTTATAATAATGTGTTAATTTCTGCTGTACTATATAGCAAAGTGATTCAGCCATCCACACATATACACTCTTTTAAAAAAATATTCTCTTTTTTGTTATGGTTTATCACAGAATGCAGAATATGGTTCCCTGTGTTATACAGTAGGACTTTGTTATTTACCATTCTATATATACTAGTTTGCATCTGCTAACCCCAAACTCCCACTCCATTGCTCCCTTCCCCCTCCCCCTTGGAAACCACAAGTCTGTTATCCATGTCTGTGAGTCTGTTCTCCATGTCTGTGAGTCTGTTTCATAAAAGTTCATCTGTGTCATATGTTAGACTCCACGAATAAGCGTTATCATACAGTATTTATCTTTCTGTTTCTGACTTCATTTGGTATGAGAATCTCCAGGTCCATCCATGTTGCTGCAAATGGCATTACTTCACTCTTTTCCTGGCTGAGTCGTATTCCACAGTATAAATGTGCCACATCTTCTTTATCCATTAATCTGTCCACGGACATTTAGGCTGTTTCCACGTCTTGGCTATTGTGAATAGTGCTGCTGTGAACAGAGGGGTGTACGCATCTTTTTGAATTATATTTTTGTCCAGATATATTGAGCCGACCTACTTAGTGTCTGGGACCCCTCTCCTCAGGTGTTCCTGCCTGGTTCCATTTATCAGCCACTTCAGCCAGCGTCAGACCTACTGCCTGGGCTGTGGGCAGCCCCAGGATGAGGGGGACACAGAGAATTCGGTGGCCTGCAGTACCCCAGGCTGCAGAGGTGGGAGTTCCGGGGAGGATGCCTCTCTGCTGGGGCTCCCAGCATTTGTATATGACAATCAGCTTTTATGGACTTCTGTACCTCACCTTTTGTACCCCTCCCTTCGTTATGATGCATGTCCTCATTTACACAGAACCCTCAGGTAGCTCATTTCCTCTGTGTGCCTTAATCCTCCAGTGCAAGTAGAATTCCTATGCAAGTGGTGTTGCAGCAGTTCCCCAGACTGCATGGCGTGATGAATGGTCTCCCCCTTGGGTGGAGTTGGGGAGGCAAGGGCTGAAAGCTCGGGAGCACAGTGCCGGGGTGGGGGTGGGGAACAAGTGCAATTTCTCCCCTCCTGGCCTCCTCCAGGTCTCTTCTGTCTCACCTGCTTCCGTCTCCTGGACAACACCTGCTCCGTGTGTGCGTCTCCCCTCTCCTACCAGGAGGGGCTGGACCTAGAGCTGTGAGTCTCAGGCGACATGGGCTGGCTGGAGACTGTGGGGGCAGTGGGGGCAGCCCCCTCTCCTGCAGGACTTCTGTGGGCTACTGAGATGGGAGGCTTCTCCAGGGACTCCAGTGATGAGGAGGGCCCCCGCCTGTGGCTGGCTGCCGCCCACCGAAAGAGTCCTGAGCAGGAGGTGCTCCTGCGGCAGCAGCTCCAGGAAGCGCTGGGCAGGACCCTCTCATCGGATTCCACGTCGTCGGAATCCAGGTGAGCAGCAAACTTCAGGAGTGGGGGCTGGGAGTGGGGGCTGGGAGGCCTAAGCATGTTCAGTCACATTTATCAAGGGTTTCTTGGGTGCCTGGCCCTCTGCTAGAGCTGGAGAGATAAAAGAGGTGGGGGAGGGAGGTCTGCCCCGTGCCTGCTGTGTCAGCACCCCTGCCCTGGGGTGAGTGGGGGAGAGTGGCATCAAGTAGGTAAGTGACAATGTAGAGAGCGCCCCAAGTGAGGAGTGAAGCAGGCTCTGGGAAGCACAGAGGACAGAACACCCAGTTTGGGATGGAGGGATATTAATGAAGGCTTCACGAAAGAAGTCAAAAAAATAGGTGGGTCTGATTTTCACTCAGAGAGCCAAGTATATCAAATGCTGTGAGATTATCCAGTAGGATGAAGACTGGAAGCCAGAGGGTTTGTTAGGCTGAGGTGTGCAAGAGAACATTCCAGGGGGAGGCTTGTGTGAGTCTGGAGAATAGGGGACACTTAGAGGTGGGGGGGGAGGGTCAGGGAGGGGTGTATTTGTGGCTGGGTGGAGTCAGCAGAGCATATGGGAGATGAGGTTGGCCATCAAGGCGGGGAGAGGTGGGAGAGGGCCTCAGTTTACCATCTGAAGATCCTCAGTCAGAAAGTGATGTGTTCGTGTTTGTCTTTTGGGACAACAAGCTAAGAAGCCAGAGTGGAGGCAGGGTGGGAACAGGGAGACCAGAGAGGAGGCTGTATTAGCTCAGGAAAAGTTGGTGATGGCCTCAGGATTGAGGTGCTGAGAATGACAGGGAGCTTGTGTTTGGAACTGGGTGGTGTTAGGGCAAGAGGAGAAACAGGTTCTGCAGAAAGAATGGCCCAGTTCTAGACCTTTCAGGTATCTGTAGGGAATCCACTGGGAATGCCCAGGGGACAGTTAGAAAAGGGCAGGGCTCTGGGCCAGAGGTATCTTTTGGGGGGTTGTTGACTTGGAGACTGTGAGAGAGATGAGCTGGATCACCTGGTGGAGGGCAGGGCAACAGAGGAGGGGGCAGGGACAGGACCCTGAGGGGCTCCTTCACAAACCAAGGAGGGGAGAGGCTCATCAACAGAGAGCCAAGCAACAGAAAGCCAGATCCAATGCTGTGAGATGATCAAGTAGGATGAGGCCTAAAGACTGGCCATTGAATTCAGTGGTCAAGAGATTCTTGGAGTGGCTTGTGGGAATATATCTCATGGTGTGGGGAAGGCCAAAACCAGTCATCGTGGGTTGAGGGGGGTGACTGGCAGAGAGGGCTCAGAAACAGGGTACATGGCTCTGTGTCACTGTTGCAAGAAGTTTGGGAATTCTTTTTTTTTTTTTAATATAACTGCTGTAGTTTAAAAAATGAAGCTTGATGGTAAAGAGGAGAGAGTTAGCTTCATAGAACAAGAAAGTAGCTTGAAGGGAACCTAAAAGATTTTTCTTTATCCAATAAAAAGCTTTTTCTTTACCCAAGTATGGGGAGATTTGAGGATTTCAGAGATGAAAAAAGTGTTGAAGAGTGAGAGATGCCGGAGAGATGGGATCTAGGGCCAGGTGAACAGGGTGGCCTCAAATAGGACCGGGCTCGCCTGAGGCAGGAGGGGAAAGGGCATGTTCCTCCCATCAGAGCTGAGCCTGCTCCAGTCTGGTGGCCTTGCTTTTCTCAGGGTGAGGGGGTGGGGGTGGGGACTGGGGGTGGGGATAGGAGGCATGCACACCTGCTGAAACAGTAGAGAATGGGGCTGGGAGTGGAATAAAGGTTTCAAGGAGTGGGTGGTGGAGGTTGAAATGCTTGCCTTGGGGAGTGTGCAAAGGAGCCAACTGGGGAGGTTAAGAGATTTCCAGGGAGCGTTAAAGGCTGAGATGAAGTTGAAAATCATCACGTGTAATGACAGACTCCAGCGTGCTTGGTTACCTGGTTTTCTCAAGCAAATGTGGTAGCCATGAATGGGCTTCCAAGGTTGAAGGCTTTTTCTGGGCCGGTCAGGAGATGATGGGGTGAGAATTGGGGTGCTTTAGTCAGAGTATCTGACTGGGGAAGAAAAAGGGGTTGAGACCCCAGAGGGCAGTCCAAGGTCTATGTGTTGCTGGGGTGTTAAAGCCGAGGCCAGGAGGGATGCAGACAATGGGCCAGGCCCAGAAAGAATCCGGGGGATAAATCCAGAGAGTGGCCAAGATTGAGGGTGATGTCCGAGTAGGAGCAGAGAGGAAGGTCATTATGGCCAAGGAGGTTGAGCATTGGGAGGCCAGTGTGTTGGAAGAGTCGGCCCACCAGTGAGAAGGCAGCTGGGCCACAAGAGCGGCTCAAGTCTGGTACTAGCACCCTGGATGGGTATGGCAGGATGTCGGCAGGGCCTGGGGAGATAGGCACAGCCTGGGAGTGTAGCTTCCATGGCAGCCAGGGGCTTTGCAATATGCCAGAGGCATGCCAAGTCTGAGAAAGACAAGCAGTCTCCACTTGGGAGGACTGAAAAGAAAACTGTCCCGTGGTTACATTCTAGTGTGAATAGGGCACCGGAAGTTAGTAATGAATTCAGAGGTTGAAGGGGAAGGAAAGTTTTATTTTGAGCGGTTCCAGAGGGCTCAATGAAGTTAAAAGCCGGGCGGCCAGGGAGCATCACTACAGCCTTGAGTATTATTTCCAAGGTCACTACTGGTTCTTCCCTTGCAAAGCACATGACCTTGGGCACATCATTGCCCACTCATCTCTCAGCCTAAAGTCAGAAGATATCTACAGACACACGCTGCCTTGCCTTGGAGGGGCCTGTGAGAGCCGCAGTGGCTGGAAAATAACAGGAGCCAAATCTGAATAGACAGGGCAGGGGCAGGAGGCAGGAAGTCACCTGTGAAAACAGAATACTGGTGACTGGGCCACCCTCTTCCTCTCCTCACTAGTGACCTGGATGAGGAGAAGGGGCCTCAGGAGAGAAGGCACAGGTAGCCACCCCCACCTGAGGCCCAGTCTGTCAGCATCTCCCTCAGCCCCACTGACCACCTCAGAAATCCTCTGCCCTCAAAGCAGCCCCTCCCCTGCTTCAGAACCTGCAGACCCCTGTCTCTCATTTCCCTCTCCTCCCCATCCCTCCCACTTACCTCCAAAATAAAGAAACCAAAGGTGGACACAAGTGTGAATCTTAAATTATTATTATTTCTTCCTGTCGCTTACACCCGAGGTGGGGGGCAAGGGAAGGGGAGGGGAACAGGAGAGGGGGGATCGCCTCCCCCCTTAAGGCACTGAGTGGAGAAGCCGCAAGGGGGGAGGGGGGAGGCCACATTGTCCTCACTCCCTGGGGCTGGGCCCCGGGTCTCCTCAGCCCTGGGCTCCCCCATCACCTGAAATGCAAAGATGAGGCCCAGAGCAACCTGACCTCCCCCTACCCCAATATATTACATCATCACTTTTTAAATAGAGACAAGGACTGGTCCCGCTACCCCCTCCCTGTGACCCCCCCCATTATCGGGGGTACCTGGGCAGCTGTGCAAATGGGCATGGGGGTGCATGGGAGGGAGGGAGAGCACCGGGCCCCTGAACCTGCCCCTTTTAAGGAGGTGGGGGGGGGGGCCGCCAGGCCAGGGAGGGGAAATAGTGCAAGGCAGAGCCCAGGCCCGAGCGGGGTCCAGCACCCAGCGAGGAAGGC
Organism: Cervus elaphus; assembly: GCF_910594005.1. Classification (NCBI taxonomy): domain Eukaryota; kingdom Metazoa; phylum Chordata; class Mammalia; order Artiodactyla; family Cervidae; genus Cervus; species Cervus elaphus. Next base: position 38,708,404 of record NC_057834.1, read on the forward strand.
GGGGGAGATACCCCCACCCCCAGCAGAATTGGGTAGTTAAAAATCTGAAACTAGATTTCAACAAGACCAACAGAAAAGGCTATGTACAGAACAGGGGTGGATTCAATCCTAAGGGAAGAGTGAGGGAATTATTCTCCCCACCCCAACAGGGAGCCCTGGCAGGCAAGGGTCTGAGGGTAGGAGTCCTTTCCCACAGGGCCGCAGCCCACTTTCCCTGGGGGCGGGCGAGCAGTTCCGCGCCCCGGCCTTGGCAAGGGGGCGCGGCTCACCCGCTGGGGCGGTGGAGGTGGAGAAGACGGCTCCCTGGCAGTAGCCGCCAGGGGCGCTCGCCCGCGCAGGGCACAGCCGCCAGATGGCGCCGGGTGGCCCGTTCTCCGCCAGGCTCCCCCCCAGCCCCTCACCGGGTCCCACACCCTGCACCGCGCCAGCCCGGGGGCGGCGTGAGTCAGGGGCGGCAGCGGTGGTGGCGGCGGCTCGCACCTGGGCGGGGAGGAGGTGGGGAGGAGGAGAAGAGGGTAGGACACCGCCCGGCCCGCCCTGCCCTCTGGCCCCGGGGAGGGAGCGGCGGGAACAAGACATTCCCTGCCCGGGGACGCGGGAGGGGAGGGCAGGGGAGGAGAACCGGCAGCGGCTCCCCTGGCTGGGCGGGGCCCTCCCGCTGCCCCCAGGGGCGGGCGAGCCAATCAGGCCACCCCGCCCCCTTCTCCAGGACCCCATGACTCAGCGCTGGGAGAAGGGCGGAGGGGGACTGGGATGGCTCCTTCCTTACAGGCCCAGTCCCCGTCTTTCAAGCTTTTACCTTGCTTTCCCCCACTTACCCTTCCTTTGCCGCCCCCCTTTGCATAATTCACTGCCAGGAAAAGGGAACAGAAACCAGGAAGGAGGGGTCTCGAAAGGGAGGGGCAGTCCTTCACCCCCTTACACAGCCAAAACCCCAAGGGGCATGGGGGCAGGGTAAGGCTTTGGTCCCAAGCCCCCCACCCCCTAGAAACCCGCATAGCCGAAGAGGGACCCCACAAATCAGAAATACATTATTGCTTCTACTCCCCAGGAGCAGCTGGGGACAGGGACCCCACCTTTACAATGGAGCTGTAAATATATACATAATATCATATGTATCACTCCTTGGGAGAGCACCCCAATCTGGGGAGACTCTGCCCCAAAACCTTCTCGGCTTGGAACTGGAATGAGGGCTCCGAGGGAAGGAGCCTATTTCCGACGCCAGGGAGACTCAGTGCCTGAACCCCCAGCGCCGTCTCTGCTGTACACACTCCCATTGCTTGGCATGGGCCTCCCCGGTTCCCGTGCTGCTCCAGCTCGGCCCCTCGTCCCTCTTTAAGAGGTGTCCATGGCACCTTCAGCCTGAGGTGTGGTGGGTGCCCCCTCCTCCTCCTCGTCATCGGGGGGCCCTGGGGTGGAGTCTGGGGGCCCGGTAGGGGCGGATGTCTCCCAGAATCGAGCCAGAGACAGGCGGAAGGTGTCCAAGTGGCCGTTGGAGAGGTCGAGGCCGGCAGGGGACGAGGTGGTGGCGGAGGGCGGGGGGTAGTGAGGGGGCGCATCGTCCTTGCGGCGCCGCCGGGTGCGCACCTCCAGGCAGTTCTGGCCCTTGAGGTGGCGCTGCAGGTGGTCCTCCTTGGCGAAAGCCTTGTGGCACAGGTGGCACTCGTAGGGCCGGTCCCCTGTGTGCAGGTGCATGTGGTTCTTGAGGTCGTAGCTGTGCAGGAAGCGGGCCGGGCAGTGTGAGCACGAGTAGGGGCGCTCTCCGGTGTGCTTCCGCATGTGGATCTTCAGCTTGTCATTCCTGGGCGGGCGGGGGAGGGCGAAGGGAGCGGGTCAGCCGGGGTCCCAGGTCGTCCGGGCCAGGTTCCCCGGCCTTGTCCACTCCTGTCCTCTAGCGCTCCTTGCCCTATTTCTGCTACGGGAGACCCTTGCTGACTTAGCCCCAGGTTAACGACCTGCCTCCAGCACAGTCCGATCTTTAAGGCCCCACACCCACCTTCCCTGACTTTCTTTGTCCCGGTCTCTCTCCCCAGCCTGGGGACCACCCCACAGACCCTCCAGGATCACCTCCCTCCACAAGCCCTTTCTCCCTCGCGCCACCCCCCCACGTGGCCCCTGCTGGGCCTCTTCCCCCTGGTGCTCACCGGGTGAAACGGACGCCACAGACTTCACAGGCGAAGGGCTTCTCACCCGTATGGGTCCTCATGTGGCGTGGCAGTTTGCCCGCCCCGTGGATGATCTTGTGGCAGACGGGGCACTCCTGGGGCATCTGGGAACGGCGTTTGCGCACCAGCTTGTCCTGGCTGTCCAGGCCCGCTGGCAGGGTGTCCTGGTGCAGGGAGCTGAGGTAGGCCATCAGGTCAGGATCGATGGCATCCTCGTCTGAGCCCAGCTCCTCTGGGGACAGCGGGGGCCCGCCGCCCTGTGCCAGCCCGTAGGGCGGGGGGTACACCAGCTCCTCCTCTTCTTCTTCACCCTCGTAGGCCTCGTAGCTCAGGGGCCTCTCGGGGGGTGAGGCAGTCCCTGTGGGAGGGCTGTAGCTGTCCCCTGGCCCGCTGCCCCCGCTGCTGCCCACTCTGCCCGCCTCCTCCTCCTCCTCGTAGGTTAAGGGCTGGGTGGGCACGTCGGGCACCAGGTGGTTGGCCCGGGCCCCCTTGGTCTGCAGGAAAGCTTTGCGGGGCTTGCGGCTGCGGCGGGCAACAGGCCGAGGCGGCGGCGGTGGCGGCGGCGGGAGGGGTGCCTGTGGAGGGCTGTCGTCACCGTTGGGGACTCCCGAAGCTGAGGCGGTGGCTGTACAGGCGAAGGCTTCCAGGTACTGCCGCGCGCGCTCACAGTCGTCCTCGTCCGGGCTGGGCGCCTCTAGTCCGCTGCCCTGCAGAATCTCCATGCAGGCCGCGATGACACAGGGGATCTCCAGCAGCCGTGCGGCCTGCAGTACTGCCGGCATGTTGGCGCTGCTGGTGGTCAGGGTGGCTGTGTAGGCAAACTCGAGCAGGGCACCCAGTGCCTCCGGCCCCACAAAGTCCAACTCACACACGCCGGCCCCTGCACCCCCGGCAGCTGTCCCACCGCCCCCAGCGCCCGAGAGCGCGCCCCCACCACCCTCGGTGAAGAGCTTCTTGAAGTAGTGGCTGCAGGCAGCCAGCACAGCCCGGTGGGTGCGGTACTCCAGGCCCTGCGTCCGGATGGTGAGGTCACAGAGGTGGCCCAGCTGGCGCTGCTCATTGAGGCAGCTCAGAAGCTCACTGCTGTGGTCTGGGAATGGAATCCCGATCAGGTCATCCTCAGGGCTCCCCATCTTCTCCTGTGGAGTGAAGGAAAAGGGGAGGTTAGGAGCGCTCAGCCCTGCCAGGGGGCCCAGAGAGGGGATACCAACACTGGCCATGAGTCTAGGCCCTTCAGGTACTTTACACCCATTTCATCTTCCACGACCTTCTAAAGTAACAATTATCTATTTCACAGACAGGAACCTGAGGTGCAGACAGGTGAAGAGACTTTCTATATTAAGTGCGGAACAGGTTCAAAGCCAGGCGGCCGGCCGAGCCATGTTCCTAACCACTGTGCATCATTCTGCCTCAGTGAGCACGGGAGCTCTGCCTTTCTGGCCTTTCCTAGAGACCCATCTGCTTCACCTGCCCCGTTCCCATCCCTTTGGAAGAAGCACTGGTCTGGGGGAAAAGATGCCTGTGTTCTGGTTCAGGCTTCATGAAGAACTGGCTGAAGGACTCTGGGTGCCTCTTGCAGCTAGCCTCAGGCATCTGAAAAGTGGGGTCACAGTCTCTGTGATGGAACCTCCTCTCAACCCAGAGAGAGGGCAATGAGAGAGTTCAGATTCACACTGGGCCAAGGTCTGTTCAAGGCAAGGTCAGGTCCTTTAGCTCACATTCTCTCCCTACGGCATTTGGTGCACTATAAAACACTAGGCAAACTTGGGAGGTGGCTCCCCAGGACCCCACCTCCTCCTTCCCCACCCACTAAAAGTTCATCTCCCCTTCTAGATCTCCCCCTTGTAGAGGCCAAAAGGGAAACACAGCTCCCAGCATACCTCCCCCCACATCCTCCCCTCCCCCATGGGGCCAAGGAGCAGCCACCCTTTGCTGGGGTGTCGCTGGTGCTGGCGCGGGTGCTTCCTGCCCCGCACCGATAAGCATCGTCCCCGCCCCTCCCCCCCTGCCAATAGGCCAAGTTCCAGTCCTACCCCTCCTCCACTGGGCTACCACCACCACCCCTCCCTCTCCATTCCTGGCCAGTCAGGAGAGTCCCTCCTCTCCAGAGGACCTTCTTCCAGCCTCTGTGCTATCCTCCCCAAGGCACAGCCAAGGAAGGCGCAGCACTTCGGCAGTCCCAAGGCTGGTGGAGGGAGGCGGGTGGCAGAGTGAGTCTGGCCTGGACGCGAGGAGATCAGCTTCTAATCCTGGCTCTGCTACTATCTTGCCAAATGACCTTGGCCAAGTCATTTCTCTCTGTGCTTCAGTCTCCTCATGGTACACAAGGAGTGGGTGGGGATGAAAGCCGCAGGGGCTCAGCCCTTCCACGCTGACATTTGGTGGTCTGGATCAACTGGAGACAGAGTTGAGGCCTGAAAAGAGCTGGGCTCTGCAGTCATCCAGGCTTGAGTTTGAATCCTCATTCTAAGGCTGATTAGCTCTGTGATCCTTAAACAGTTGTTTAATCTCTGAACCTTCTTTTCCGTCTATAACATGGGATAATTCCACCTGACTCCTAGGACTGTGATGAAGGTTAAATGAGCCTGTGGGTGGCACAATACCTAACATATAGTAGGGGCTCAATAAAAGTTCTGGCCTTGGGAGGGAGAAACCAACCCTCACCCGGAGGCAGACTGCACTATACAGATGGTCTCTGCTGGGAGAAAGGTCTGTCTCCCTCCGTCAAATCACCCAGGGGGAGTCCAGTTACTACTAGCTACATGACCTTGAACCAGTCACTTTCTTTCCTGTTTCCTCATCTGCAAAATTAAAGACTGACCTGGATGATCCCTAGGGCAAGTCCCACTGACAGTTTGTCAGTGTCTTCTCTGCCACTCCCAACAACTGCTCAGTTTCGGCCACTGATGGGGAAGGGTTTTGAGGGGGTCGGAGGAGTCGAGGGCTACAGGTTTCCTTTTGAGGACACAAGAACTGCATCGTCTCTGCCTGCCTCCCCGTCTTCACTATAGCATCTGGACGCCTGCGTGGAAGCCTTGAGTGAGCAGCACCCATGTGCTGGCTCATAAGCCACAGTCAGACACCCTCAGATAGCCCACCCCTTCCCACCTTAAGTCCCCAAAACACTTCTCTCCCTGGGAGCCAAGCAGTCTGGGAGCACTCCCAGTTGCCTTGGGTTTCCCCCCTTGTACTTTACAAATAGTTCAAGTGGCAAATGGCCCCCGGACCTAGGAGCAAACAGAACCAGGTGGGCAGCGGCAGTGGCCACTCAGGTGGCAGCGGGCACCCTCCCGGGCCCAGGTGAATCCTGACCCTCCTGGGGGTGGGGTGGGGCTGTCCTCGCTGTCCATTGGCCCGGAGCTGTGCACCCGCAGACACGTGGCTCACCCTCTCGTCCCTCTCCCTTCTTCCCTCCACACCCCACCCATTCCCGCAGCTTAAGCCCGCCTCCCTTCTCCCACCCCAGGGCCATCTCCGTGGCAACTTGGTGTGGCAGGGTTGCTGATTGGCTGACCCTGCTGTCAGGTCACAGGCTCAGGCTGGTTCATGATGCAGATCACACGGGGCTTGGGCAAGGGTGGGTGTTTAACCCCGAGGGCCTAACTCCAAAGCCCACGGCCATGCGGTAGCAATGAAGGAAGAGAGAGGCAGAGGACCCATTTGGGAAGGGGAGGTGTTCCTACGGGTCTCTAGCTTCTGGGAAACTCCCCTAGCCCTTACCCAGGGCTCTGGCACCCATGCTAACTTAGGTGCCACCTGGAGCTCGGCTGGTGCCAACCAGGCCAAGGGGGCACTCCAGGCCCCATCATCTGGGAGGGCTTGATGGGGACGAACTCCCCCCTTCTTTCTGCCAGGGTGGGGCACTGATGCCAGGGTGCCCACCCCAACTTGGGCACCCTTCCCACCTCTGTATCCCAGAGGGCCCAGCCCCCCGACGCCCATGAGGACGGCCCATCCCCACCCAGCCTGGCATGCCCCCTCTTGCTAAGACCTTGTGGGCATGGGTGTGTGTGGTGGTTGGTGGGGGGGGCAGCTGTGCCAGGGAGCCAGGCAAGGTCTGTTTGCCGGGTAGGGGGAAGAACTGGGGGCCCCGCCCCACCTCTCCCCCCTTTCCCGTCACCCCCTCCAGGGCTCCCCTCACTGTCAGGCCTGCTAGACCGGCCAAGCCGGTGGGCAGCTCTCTTGAAACTGGGCCCTGAGTCAAGCTTGCCCCATCTTTGGTGGGGGAAGACTTTGGGGATAGAAAAGTATGGGGGGGGCGGCAAAGGAGGGAGCCCCTATCACCTACCCCTCAGTGCCCAAAGGCACCTCCCAAGGTGTGTCCACCACCAAGAAACCAAAAGGTAGAGGGCACTGGCCCTGGCACGGGAGGGAAAAGGAGGCTGAAAGTCTTTCCAGGTGCTGACCTCAGGCAGTGTCCAGTGAAGGGCTGGGGGATACCAGGGCCAACACTGTCGGCTTGAGCCAGCTGCAGAGCTGGGATACGAGGCCCTGAATGGGGCAGCTGAGTAAAGCTGGCCCCCCTTCCCCACACCCTGGGGATTAGGGGAGTGAGGCTTAGTGTGGGGGGCAGCAGGCGGAAACAGGATTAGCGGCGGAGAAAATAGATATGGGCCTGAGACTCAGGCACACAGAGCCCCCCCACCTTAGGCTCAGAGGCCCCCACCTCCGGGCTCTGCCAGAGAGCCTGAGAGGGACCTGGCCAGCTTCTCCAGGTGTAGTAGCTTGGGGTGAGGATGAGGGCCAGGCTGTGATGCCTCCTGCCAGGGTGATGGAGAGGCCTGACGCTCTTCCCACCTTGGCTGGCCACCCTTCCCCCTTACTTCTTTCTCCTTTCTCCCCCCCCAACCCCCACCCCAACTCCAGCCTCAGGTTCTCTTCCTGTTTTTTTGGAGCGAAGTTTGCACGAAGCCAGGGCTTTGGCCTGTGGCTGGACCAGGGCGGGGGTGGGGAAATAGGACAGCCAGTCCAAAGTCCTCAGGGACCCAGGAATCCTAGCTCCCCAGCTTCTTCCACCCTTTCTCAGGGCCTCTGGGGCCCAGGGGCTGAAGCCATCTGGACTGCCCAGTTGGAAAGGCAGGGTGAGGGGTGGAGGTGAATCCCCTGGAGGACTAGAAGGACTTCGAAGGAGAGGCCCTCGGCCCAGGATGCCCCAGACATGTATGGAGCCTTTCCCTCCCCAGCCAGCCCCTCCAAGCTAGTACATGCCTTCCCCATCCCCCATATGTCGCTTCCCCCTCCTAACCTCACCACCCCCAGCACTCACACTTCCTGGGGGCCGAGGCGGGGAAGAGAGACCGCAAGCCACGAAGGGGGAAGGAGGCAAGGGGAGTTGGCTGCTTCCCGGTGCTGTGGGGGTTAAGCCTCTCCTCCCTCAAAATCCCCAATTCCTGGTGCTTCAGCTCTTGACAGGAGGGAGACCTCAGTGTTCCCCCACACTTTCTTTCCATGACACCTGCCCTAGTCCACAGCCTCTGAGATCGCATCAGGGGAAATCTGAGGGAGATAAAAGATGGCGGGGGAAGGAATGGGGGCAACTCCGTCTTCCCTAGTCTTCTCCTCTTTTGCTTTGGGGACCCCTGCCCTCAGCCCCTCTCCACCCTTGGCCCCTTGCCTTGGCCTCTTCCTGCCTTCTCGGACCCTTGTGTCCCTTCTCCGCGGACACATCCTTTGCTTTCCTCCCTTCAGCCCTTGTAAGGTTCCTGCTTCCTCTCTATTGCGTCCTTAAGTCCCCAGGTCTCCAAGGCACCATCCCTACCTCTCCTTTCTTTTGGCTTTTGGTTCTCTCGCTCAGGCCTCTCCCACTTCCTCCATTTCGCCCTACTCCAAGCATCCCTTCTCTTCTCCCCAGGCCGATGGATGGATGCGGGTGGAGAGGGGCAGAAGAATTAAATTAGGAAACCGGGCCTGCCCTCCAAGGCCTGGTCTTGCCATGAGATGGTTGCATTTAGGCACCCACGACCCCGTTCTGGATGAAGCACAGGACCAAAATCGGGGGGACAGTTAGTGAAGATGGGTGGGGGGGTGTACAGTGAGAGCGGATGTGGGGTAGGGTGGGGGGACAGCCTAGGCCTCTCTGCCCGTCAGAGTTTCCAGCCCTGGAGCAGCTGGAGTTTCCCCAGAGGCTGCCCACCCAAGGCCAGGCAACCATGCGCCTGGACAGACCCTGGCCATCAGTGCTCCCAGCAGGGGTCTGCCGGAGCAGCGCCAGATCCCCTTAGGGCCTGAGGAGACCCACAAGGTGCCAGGGTCTGCCCTGTGCCCACCCCCTCCCCCCCAGCCTAGCGTCCCCGGCTGCGTAACCGAGCTGGCTGGTAACCCCACACCCGCCAAGCCGCCGGCAGAAACCTGAGCCCCCCAGCCCCAGAGGACACCCCAGCCCAATCCCCGGAGCCCGGCTCCCTGCCAGCCTGTCCAACCTCCTGTCCTGGCCCAGCAGCCCCTCGGCTCCCGTAGGCCCCTTCTCCTGCTCTCCTGTCCTCCTATGTCCCTCGGACACACAGGCTTCCCCACACTCCAGCCCCTCAGCCCCTCAGTTCCCTAAACCACCCCCTGTGAAAATTTGGACACCCTCTTCCTAGCCTGTTTTTCAGTCCCTCTCTGACCCTTGGCCAATTCCAGGCCTCCGAGCCTCCCCTGGGGCCTGATCTCCCAAGCCAGAGCGGGGCCTACTCACCTGAACGCTGAGGGGCCTTGCCGGCAACTCCTCCTGGCCCCTGGGGGGAACAGGTTGGGAGGGGTGGGGGAGGGCCTGGCTGGGGGGGAGGCAGGGTGGCTGTTCCCCGCTCCAGCTCCCTCCTTCAAAGGGGCCGCCCACGACTTGGCCCAGCCCCTCCCCCCTACAGCCTTAACCCTCTGGGTGCTGTCCCCCCTCCCCCCAGATGGAGGGAGGGGTTACCAGAGGCCTGGCAGCGTGGGAGAGGGCCTAGAGTCTCTGCCTGTGGTGCCCGAAGCCCCAGCTGTACCCACCCCTGCCTGTCCTGACTCAGTCCTAAAAGGGGAAAAAGGTGAGCGGTAGGAAAGGTAGGAGCTGGGACAGTCCAGGAGGACAGAGGTGAGGAGGAGCAATGGGAGAGGCTGCTGGAGGTGGGACCAGGAGAAGGAAGAAGGGAGGGGAGGGGACAGGAGGCGGCAGTGGCCAGGAGAGGGAGGAGGGGACGCCTGGACAGTCAGTGCCAGGGGTGACAGGTGCCCAGGTCCCAGCCCCTCAGGGCATGTGGACGAACAGGGGGCCACAGGGAGGCCCTTCAGACCCCCAGTGGGCCCCTCGGCACCCTTGGGAGCTGGCCGAATTCTCCCCACCCCGTACTGGGCTGGGGCCCTCAGGGGCTGGGCAAGGCAGCACCCCGCCCTCCCCATGCCTCACCCCAAACCCACTCACATACCACAGTTCCTTGCCCGGGCGCCAGCCCCTGCCAACCAGGCCAGGGGGCAGCACTTGTGCCAGCCCCCAATGGCCAGGGGGATCAGGGGGATAGAGCTGGCCTGAGGTGGGGTGGACAGATGGGGGGAGCTGTGGGCACCGAAAGAGGAAGGAGCCGAGAGGGGGCATCTGCTGGGAAGCGCCTAGCCCCACCCCTTGCGTAAGCTGCTGCCACCCTGGCCGGTTGGGTGGGACCCGCCTGGGCCTGAGGGGCAACTCAGGAGGGCTCTGAGCCCAGAGGAGGGTGGGCCACAAAGTTCCACTTAAACAACTCTGGGGGTCCCTTATTCCTATAACGAGGTGGGCCCTAGGTCCCCCAGCCACTAGGCCATCCCATGTCCTGCTGGGCTAGGAGGGGGGACCACAGAAATGCCCCCTAAAATATCCCCTCCCCTCTCCCCCCAACAGCTGCTGGCTCAATGCCGCTGGCCTGCTGCCCCTCACCAGCTCCCGGCCCGGTTGGCACCTACCCACCAGGATGCTGGCAGTCCTGCCCTCCTCTCCCTCCTACCCCCCTGGCTCCCAGCGCCCCATGCCAACTGTGGGCCTGGGGTGGGGGAGGGTCACCCCTGTGCCTTGGTGCCAGCTAGGCGGGCCCAGGCCCCTAGGTCCTACAGATAAGGCCCAAGACCCTGTTCTCAAGCCATCTCCTCAAGAGGCAGTACACAGGTTAGGGCCTACACGAAGAGTCCAAGCGGGCTATGGACAGCTTGATGAACAGTTATTGAAGGCTCTACTCCCCAAGATGGGGCCAATGTCTCTCCCTGCCGCCAGGTGCCGGTCTCCCGGCATCCCCCTGCCCAACCATTTGCTTGGGCACCAGAGTCCCTGCTATTCCTGATCGCCCTGGTGCCCGCAGCCTGCCAGGGAGTGGGGTGGGGCTGCTCTCTGCCCTTTGATCCCTGTAAAGGGAGGGAACCAGCCTAGAGGGCACGGGGCAGGGAGGGAGTTCATGGGGCCCCTCCATTCCACCCCTGCCAGGGGCAGCAGGGCAGGGTGTGGGCATCTCTTGGGTGGAGTCCTAAGGTGAGAATGGGTAGCATGTCTCAGCTGGGGGTGGGGTGGGGGGGTGGATGACAATCATGGATACATGGTGTCATGGGGGAACAAGGTGATGAGGACAAGCTGGGGGGATCCAGAGGGTCCCCAGGTTCCAAGTCATCCCAGTCCACTTTTAGTCCCATCAAGAAAAATTCCAACTTAACCAAACTGAGAGATCAAGGAGGACTACAACTCCCAGTATGCACCACAATTGCTTTGCATGTACCTTGGGAGTTGTAGTTCCCTTGAGAAGCCCTGTGAGAGCCTCATCAGAGCCTCGCTGCTGATGGGGTGGGGACAGCAGAGCAGGGGATGGGAGGTGGTCATGAATCTCCAGGGGGTCTGTGTTTAGAAGAGGTAAAAGGCAGGAGGTCTATGGTTGGGGGAGAGGACCCCTGCTCCCAGGCAAAGCGGGAGGAAAGGAGGAAGGAAGGAGGAGAGGATGTCTGTTGAAAGGGGCATATGGGTGGGGAGGAGCTGGTGGGGGGGGCGGTGGAAACAGGAAGGAAACTGAAGCCAGAGACATGAGGTCGAAAGCAAGGGCCTGGTGGAGCCCCACTCCGAGGCCGGTAGGGACTGGGAAGGCGTTTCCCCCTGCCGGGCCTCGGGACCATTCTGGTGGCCTAGGGAGGCCTAAGAGAAATTAGTGATGTCAAGTAAAAAGTCAGTTGGCATGTTTGTGGGGGTCACTGGCTTCATTTACCTGCCACCAGCCCTCTTTTGTCTGGGGCACTGTCAGCCCCTGGATCTGGCACGAGTATTTCTGGCTGGAGAGCTCTGAAAGCTGACTCGGCTCTGTGATGCTAGCAAGCAGAGGAAGGGGTTGGGGAAGACTAGGGCCAGGCCTGATGGGTAGTATGGTGGAGTGATATATATAGGGTTAGGCCCAGGGGTGAGATCAAGAAATTGTGCTCATAAATGTGTATTCCACCCTCTAGGGCTGAGGCCCTGGCAACTGGGAAGCCTCAGTGAAGACAGGGCTAAGATGCTAAGGAAGGCCACTAGCCTCCCACCCACCCCAGGCTGTGGGACAGAATGAAGAGGGAACCACTTTCTGGTGTCCCTGTAGAATTTGCTAAAGGTAGCCTTTCCCCTTGTGTCCGGTAGCCTGTGAACATTAAAGGTGGCAACTCAGGGGACCAGATGGCAGCTGGGTGCCTTTACCAAGTGGTGGTGGAAGTCAGAAGTGGGCAGAGGCTCTGCTTCCAGGCCACTTTCCGTAGGCTCCCCAAGGTTCTGGGACAGATGTTTATAGGCCCCAGACAAGACTCTCGCCAAGACCTGGGTCTGCCTGGGTGGGGGATCATTCTTGCCTCTCCAGGATCCGTGATGGTGGACAACAGTAGCTCTAACCCCTTCCCCCTAGTCCCCCAGGCCAGCCTTGGCGCCTGGCCGCCTGTGTGTTGGCAGGACTGGTGGTGGTGGGGGGGCGGCGAGGCAACTTCAAACTGTCCGGGCAAAACGTCAAGTTTACTCACGAGTTTACTCAGCAGAAGGAGGGGGAAGAGGCCAGGGCGGGCACACCCCATGCCAGGGTCCTATCCTTCTGCCCGTCCCCACCTTCCTCCCCCACCCTCCTCTTCAGCCCTAGGCCAAAACAGGCACAGGCCCTAAGGCCTGGTAGCAGGGCAGTCTTAACTCTCTGAAGGTCAGGGAGCCAAGCAGACTGGAGGCAGGAAGCCCCGAAGCAGTCCCAGAGGCTTCTATCAGAGGGCAATGCCCTGCCTGGAGCCCAGTCACTACCCGTCTTGGGACCTCGGCTTTGGGCCAGAACTGGGTCTCTTAGCCACCAAGAAGGAGGCAGTACAGGCCAGGCCTCCTCTATCTGAGCAGTCCCCTGGGCAGTGACTTCTGACCCCAAATGCCCAGTCCTAGGCTGTGCCCCAGGCAGCGTGATGCCATCTGGGCAGCCATAGGATCAGGGGCTGGTTCTCTCGGCCCTGGCTTGGGATGGGGGGCCAGCACCCTAGCTGACCTACTTCCCTTTCCTCCCCACCTGCTTTCATTCTCCGCTTCTCTCCCCCAGTCTTCACTGTCCCCACCCCAGAGGCGCTCCGCCCCCCATGCCCGCTGGGCCCCCTCCCCCACCCTTCCCCAGGGTGCCAAGTGCAAGCACACAAAGGCCCGATGGTGCATTGTTAGCCCAGCCCCCGCTGCCCGCCGCGCCCTCCCAGGACGGGCACCAGGCCAAGGAGGAGCTGGGGGCCCTGGGTGCCAGGGGGCACCATGGGGAAGGGGAAGAGGTCAGCACCTGTCTCCCAGTCACTGGGGTCCCTGTCAGCCAGAGCTGAGCAGGGATGAGAGTGCCCCAGAGGAGCAGGCCTCCTTGACACCTGAGCCCAGTGGGCACTGCCTGCTTTCTTCCCCAGAGCCCCTTTTGGGTGGTATTAACCCCTTCCTGACCCCTGTACTAAGGTTGGGGGGTGTGGTACCCAAGGGAGGGGACAGTGTCTGGGGGTGCCAGCAGGCTGCGTCGTGCCCACAGCAACCATGTAACAGAGGCACGCTGGGGGAGCCGGGGTCCCGGGGGCCAGAGCCAGGCGGCACTGACAGAGATTTCTTCTTGTTTCATCAGCTGCTCCAGGGGGAGCCCCCTGCCCTTCTCCCCAGTCACCACTAAGGAGGAATACTAACTGCTACCCAAACCCAGTCACAAATATGCCCCTCTCCAGCCCAGCACAACACTCCATATGCCCACTCTCTCTGCCCAACCTGATGCCCACTCCATGCCAGCTCTCCCAGCAGTGCCAGACGGGTACAGGGGTGACCAAACCAGTTGGTGTGTGTGGGGGGAGCAGGAGGCAACCCCATAATCCTCCAGGCCTCACCCCCCCCACACACATGCACCATCAGGGAAGAGAGAGCTCCCATCCCAGTTTAACCCCTCACTGCCCAATCTGGCTCCCCCTGCGCCTTGATAAACTGTCTCCCTCCTCCAGGAATAAGTTGAGGGAAGCGGGAATAGCTGCGCTGACTCATTCTCATTCTTAGCTGCAGCTCGGGGTCTTCACTGCATTCGGGTGGGGGTCAATTCAAGAACGCCTTCCACCTGGCCCGGAAGCCAGGACAGCCTGCTGGTCTCCCCCTCTCCCCAGCACCCACTTCCGGTGTCCCAAACTAGGTCAGCAGCGCTCGTTTCCTGTGGGTCAGCTAGCACCCGCGCCTCTGCCCCTCCCCTGCTCCGGACCCAGGCTCCCTGCCCCCCCCCCCCCCCCAGGGCGCCCCGAGGTCTCACCACGTCTCAGCCGCCCTTTGATACGTGGGGGTTGTGCGGGGCGGGGGGCAGGGGACCCGCCCTCTCTCCAAACACCAGCAGGGCCGGGGCGCCTGGGCAGGCACGTGTCCGGGCACAACCCGCTGCCCACGCCGCCCCCCCACTCCCGGCCCCCCCTCGCTCTGGCCGGGACACGTCGCTCTCTTACTTCGGGTGGGGTGGGAGGAGAGAGAGAAAACTGGAAATTGAAAGTAGCGCCCCCCACCCCTTTGAATGGCAGCCCTCTGCCAGCCTCGCTCAGACTAGGTCCTACAACAACACAGTAGCGACCCCCCACTCCGGGTAGGGGCAGGTGCGCCAGCGCCGGTGGGGGACGGACGATAGGTGGAATTCTTCCTAGTCGCCCACACTCGCTCTTGGGTTCTGAGGGCAGGAGCTGGCTTTGAAAAGGTGGCGGCGGTACTGGAGCCCGAACGAAGAGAGAGGGATTGAGGGGCGGCGGAGAGAGGGGTCGTTCTGTATCGCTCGGAGGTTGTCGCTGAGCCCCACTACCGGCGAGAGAGCGCGGCTGTGCAAGCGCAAGAAACCAAATAGTCCAGCCGGTAACTTTCCCCCAAGCCGCGGCTCCTCCTGTGCTCCCCCCACCCCCCATGCAACTGGCCCGAGTCCAACCCACCGCGCCAGGGGGCGCGGAGGAGGTGGGGGGAGCGTTGTCCTAGTTAGAGTCCGTCAGCGTTTCCATTCCCTCAACTCGGTCGGGTCGGGGGTCTACCTCTAAAGTCACGAAGGAGACTAGGGGAGCGCTGGGCGCCGCCTCGCCCTCTCTCCATCCCGGAGCCGCCAGTCTGTCTGATCCCAGAAGTGCAGAGAAAGTTTCTGGGGACCCTCCGCCCTGGGTTGGGGGAGGCTGTAGTTCCTTCTCTATCTTTCCTCCCCGTTGAAATCAATTCCCAAGACCCGGAGTGTTCGGAAGGCACAGGAAAGGGGAGTGGTGGGAATCTGGTCTGCATGCGCGCGTGTGTGGGGGGGTCCCACTTACAGGACAGACGAAGGACACTGCAGTAATCTCGAGTATGGGGGACCCCTAGCCAGGAGGCAAAAGTGGGGTACACTCACCTCTCCGCCTTTGGGTCCGCTGGCTGGAGCTGCTGAGGCTCCGGGTGTGGGGAGAAGCGCGTCCCCCGCCAGGCCCGGGGGCTTGGGGCCCTGCTCCGGTCCTGGTCAGAAGGCCGCGGTCAGTGGCTCGCCGCTCTCTGCTGGGGGGCTCCTCCTCCGCAGCCCTCTGCCTCCTCCTGCCGCCCGCCCCCCCCTCGGCCGCCGAGAACCGTACATTCACCTGGCTCCCACCCGCCCCCCCCCCCTCAGGGCCCGCCTCACCTGTCCTGCTGTCTCACCTGTCCTCCTGCTTGCTTTCCCCCCATCCCTCCCCTCCCTCCCCCCGCCCCCTGCCACCCCCCAAACTCCCCCTCCCAACCCTTAGCAACACCCTCTGTCACTTCCTGGTTTTTCACCCGCCCCCCCAGGTCCCCCTCCCTCCGCCCAATAAGGACATAAACTTCAACCCCTTGGTCCAGCCAGTCTCTGCAGGGCGCAGATGGATCCCTCCCTCCTTTTTCGCTCTTTTCTTCCAAGCTCTTACTTTGCACTCTGAGCTTTTCCCACCCTCCTCTTTTCCCTCCTTCTTTCCTTGTCTCTTTCTCCCTTCACCTGCCGCGGTCCCTTTCCCCCTCCCTTTCCTCTTTCTCTCTTTCTAGCCCCTATCTCTCCCAGTCCACCTTAACTCGAGCTCCGCCCTCGACCCCCATCCAGCCCTCTGCAGCTACTCCGCCCCGCCCCCTGCACTCCACCGCCCTGCCCGCCCATTGGCCTGAACACCCGCCCATCCCAAGTGGGTCCCGCCTTGCGTTGGGCCAGGGAGGGGGCGGAGCCGAGGGGGCTGGCCTGAAACCTGGAGGAGGGGAAGAGGAGGGGGCAGTGTCCGCAGCGGCCGGGGAACCGAGCACCCCCAAGAAGGGCTCTCACTCCTCTAAGAGGGGCTTCTGTAGGGTCAGCACTTCGGGAGGGAAGGGTATGAGGAGATCGAAAATAGGCTAGGTGGGGGTGAGGCAGGGACTTAGGGGGTTGAGGGAGGGGGTCCCGTGAGGGGCTATAATCAGGTCAGGGCCCCTGGAGGTAGGGGGAGGGGAGCCACCCGGCCATCAACTTCAGCTCCTACGCCCCACCCCCACCCCCCTTAGAAGGAGCGGGGGAGTTGAGGCTGCAGGCACCCTGCCTCCCTCCCCACGCGTGACGGCGCCCCGCGGGGAGGGAACGGCGCCCTGGGCAAGCAGCCTCTGCGCTCCAGCCGGTGCCCGCTGCGGCCTTGGCATTGTCGAAGGGGAGGGGCCAGGTCCATGAGGGGGGAGGGGGGGAGGAACGCTCAAGCTTCTGCTCCCCGCCTCCATCCCGCTGTGCCATAAGTGGAGAAACTGAGTCTCCGCGGAGAGACATCTGGACTTGGATTCGCTCAGAGACCCAGAAGGCGAGGGAGACCTGAGTGTTTTACGATGTATATGTAGGTTTAGGAGGATCGAGATACGTGCTTCAGTGCCCCCCAACTGAGGAAGGTAGCCCGTTTGGGACGCTTCCAACTGGGCCTGCGGCGCTACATACCCCAAAGAGCCCCTCCCACTAGTGTAAAACTGATTCAAATCCGGCTATCGCGGGCCAGGTTCCGCTCCCCGCGGCCTGCCGGGCCGAACCGGGTCGAGCTCGCTTTCTCCAACCCCAGCCCCCTCCGCAGGGGGCCTCCCTCCCTTTTCAGCAGGTGGCTCCGCGGGACACCAGCTCAACCTGTTGGACCACAATAGGCGGCGCCAGGGGGGCCCTGGCCCTCACCCGGGCTGACCCGGGATCCCCGCGCAGGGGGAGGGGCGGAGTGCTGGTCCCTCCCTCCTTCTCCCTCCGGCCGTGACTCAGCCTCGGGGCCGCTGCCCTGCTCCCCAGCCAGGGGCGGAAAGTGTGAGGCGCCCCTGAGGGCCTAGGCCAAACCAAACAGCCCCCCACCCCAGACATTATCTCACTGTAGAATTGGGGGGGGCTCTAAGAAGGAGGGGGTAGCAGCAGCAGGAACGGGGCGCTCACGATAGGTAATCCGCTCCGGGTTTTCTTATCGTCCCTGTCCCCCATGGGTCCCGAGGCTGGTCACTGCTCCGGGTTTTCTTCTCGGCCCTGCCGGACAGATTCTGGTTCGTCAGGGCCCGGAGCCGGTGGCGTCCAGGCCAGGGTTTTCCCCTCCCTCCTCCAGCTCGGGGTCGCGCTAGACTGGAGAAGGGCAGTGCCAGGGGCAAGGCGACAGTGCCAGAAGCACAAGTGAAATGGAGAGGGGGCTGCTTCGGGCTGGAGACGGCATGGAAAGTGGCTCGGGAGGGCAGAGCCAGAGCCTCTAGAAGCAACAGAAAGGAAGGCGCCTTGGCATCAGCCCTTAGGTATAGAAAAACGAACAGCGGCCTCGCCGTGTCCCCCGTTTCTTTGGCTCGTGCCAGGCGTCTTGTTGGACCCTACCTGGATCTTTCAGCAGCCGGAATGCATTTCCCACTTGAATCTGGACAGTCCTGGAACCTCCTGTTAGTTTTTAGTGACCACCTCCCTGCCCCCCCCCCCCACATTCTCGGCCCCCTTCCTCGCTCAGAAGTCAGAGGGTGGAACCCCAACTTGAAATTCCCGCCTAACCCCCAACTCCAAGCCTTACCTCGCCAAACAACTGTGGCTATTTCAGCCAAGAGAAGCTGACTGGGGGCCCTGCCCCCTCCCATGAAACCCCAGAGGCCTGCCACCACCCCTGCCCAGGCACTAGGCCTGTACTAGAACCGGGAACTGGAGGACAGGCGTGGGATCTCCAAGGGGCTTCTTGGGGATCTGGGAGCTTCCAAGATCCATAGTGTCAGACAGAAATTTTCAGGCAACCAACTAGACCTAAATTTGGGGGGCAAGTTGGCAGGAGGTCTGTAAATACCCGGAGGATGAAGTGGTTGACCAAAGAGAAGGATGAATGTCCAGGCCTGCCGGGAGTTAACCCCTTTTAAGAAGAACTGCACACCTGGGGCTGGGGGCGGCGATTCGGAGTGACAGGCCCGAAGTCCGGGCCATGTGCGCCTAGGAGCAGCTGCAGGGGAGCTGCAGAGCCCGGAGAAGAGAGTACTTCTGACGGGAAGAAAGGCAAAGCTGTGAGCGGGCGGGGTCCTGAGAGAGTGGGTCTAGGGGCCTGTTTTGGAATGTGGAGGGGCTGAGCTGGAAGCGGAGCTTCAGCCTGCGCCGGGCGCCCACCTCTTCCCCACTCTCCGCCTTCCCCAGGCTGCCTCCGCTTCCCTCGAAAAACCCGCCGCCCAGGAAACCGCTGGGGGCGCTCAGACCGCAGCCCCGGCGCCCCCACCGTGACCGCCCAACCCACCTGAAGGGACCGTGGCTGCCAGGGTTGCCCCCCTCCCGCCGACTCCCCCCACACCTGCGGGCTGCTCTATTTATAACTCGGCGCCTATTCCGGGCCTCTGGGCGGGAGCGCGCTGCCGCGCAGCGCTAATCGTCGCCGGGATCTCTGCGCCCCCCGGGGCAGGGGGAGATAAATTTAGCCTCAGGAAGCTCGGGGGGACATTTTCCAAAACTCCACGTCCCAGAGAAGGCGAAACAGAACCCCCTTGCCCTCCGCTTCCTCCCGCCAGCCGCCAGGCGGCGCAGGTCCCCCGGCTTCTCGAGCCGGGTCGTTGCTTTGAAGCTGGGGTAGGCTAAGGATTGAGAACGAACGACGTAAGAACACGAAGGGGCGCAGGTCAGAGGGGCCAGAGTATGGCCAGAAAAATGGATATGGCTCTAAGGCTGGCAAAGACGGGAGTAGATAGCTTCAGCTGGGAGTAACTGAGAAAGGACTTCTGCCTTTTGAAGGGGAAATAACTCTTGTGCAAACGAGATGCAAATAGGGATGCAAATAAGAGCCTATGCCCTTGGAGGCCGGCGCTCTGGCGCCAGTGAAACAACTGCCACACTGCCTTCTGCCCGCCTTTCAGTGTTGCTGGGAAAACGTGGGACTCTCCCAAGAGCATCACTATAATATCTAGTTAATTGCGCACGGCTCCTCAGACCACTTTTCTCGACTCCTCTCCACCTATTTTCTGCACACCATTGAGAGTCATGTCCGACGTAATCAGCTGGGAATCCCGGTTATGAGGCCGGTTTTCCTCCGCATGCTGTCCTATTTGGGGAGTCCCTTCCAGTTCTGCCAGTTCAGTTCTTCGAGTTCCGACAAGGAAACTGAGAGTGAGTGAGGAAAACTGACTCACCCAAAGCACCAGTGCAGGTAACAAAGCCGGTACTGGTAAAACGCTTCCTAGGTGGTGCAGTGGTAAGGAACCCGCCTGCCAATGCAGGAGAAGCCAGAGACGTGGGGTCCATCCCTCGGTCGGGAAGATCCTCTGGAGTGGGAAATGGCAACCCACTCCAGTATTCTTGCCTGGAAAATTCCATGGACAAAGGAGCCTAGCAGGTTACAGTCCATAGCTTCTCAAAGAATCAGACAGGACTGAGCACCCACCTTTCCCTTTTACTTTTTCAGTTCTGCCTGGTCTCCTTTGGCGCTTTACCAGCCTAGTCCCCTCCCCCTTGTAGCCACTAGGCGGTCCCGGGGCGAGGAGGGGTAGATGAGCTCTTACCCATTCCTCCCTGTCTTGGTGCCTCCTCCATATCTTCTTTTATCCCTCCCCTCATCCCTCTCCAGTGAGTTCTGGAGAGAGCGGTTTGGACATTCAAAACCAGAACTTATTCTAGATGGGAAGAGAACACTACAGGGAAACTGCCGTCTTTTACTTTTCCTTCTAGACCAGTGGGGAGGTGTAGTCTGGGAACCGTCTCCTGGCTCTGTGGCTTACATGAAAAGGGCATAGCTGGGGCTCCCAAATGCCCCCGGCAGGAAATGAAGAACAAGGGGAGCTTAGGGTTGAGGTCAAGCAGGAGAGCATGCAGTGGGTGTAGAATAGGGTTGATTGTCCCCTCCACCATTTCGCTTTCCTGGCCCTGCCTCCCAGGCCACTTAGACCACCATCCCAAGCACATGTTCAGAAGAGGAAGGCAGGCTAATTGAGAGAGGCTCTGAATTTGAGATGAAAAAAATCTGGGTTCACCAAATGACTACCGTACTGCAGAGTACTGTTTGTGTGACTTTGGAGGGGTCATCTCAGCTCTCCGGGCTTGTTCCTTCATGTAAAGATATGATAATTACTGTTGTCCTGCCTACTTTTGAAGTGGACTTTTGTAAGGCTCAGAGCACTCTTTAGCTGAACTGGGCTTTTGGCACGGTGTGTGAGGTTTCTGTTATCCTCCCCATCTCCCTCCAGTCTCTGCACTCTCAGAGTTCTGACACTCTTTCCAGCTCTGACACTCTCCCTGGGCTACTGGCAGTCCCTGCTTATCTCCCTCCTTCAGTTCCTACCACGGGCCACAGCCCTGGGCCCTGCCTTCCTCCACCTACCACTTCCCCAGCGGCCCTGGCCAGACGTCCCCTCCCCTGGCAAAGTCAGAAGCCTCAGACTTTAGGATCCACCTCCAGCACTGCTGCAGCTTGGGGGGAGTGAGGTCTAAGAAAGGAAAAGGAGGCAGACTTCTCCAGCTCGAGTGAGGGGAGGGCTGGAGCCCGCCAAGCAGGGTGCAGGCTACAATGGGGAAAGGGAACTCCAAATTCAGAGGCAAAGGTGAATTCTTTATCCACCTCTACACTAACCTCTGGTGCTTCCCTGGTGGCTCAGACGGCAACGCGCCTGCCTACAATGCGGGAGATCAGGGTTCAGTCCTTGCGTCGGGAAGATCTCCTAGAGAAGGAAATGGCAACCCACTCCAGTATTCTTGCCTGGAAAGTCCCATGGATGGAGGAACCTGGTAGGCTACAGTCCATGGACTCGCAAAGAGTTGGACACAACTGAGTGACTTCACTCACTCACTTTCACCGCTAACCTTTCTCTGGATGGATTCAGGACCTTCTCACTGCTGTGCCCTGGGGCCCTGGAGACACCAGGGAAGAACGATGACCTGCATTTTGTGGATGCGGGGCTGCCTGGGTTAAGAAATAACCTTGATTTGGAGTACTATAGAGTACCATGCTACCATAAAAAAGAATGGACAGGCTGTAAATATACTGGTATGAAATCCTTTACAAGGTATGTGAAGCAAAAACAGCAAGGTGCAGAGCAGGGTGTAGAGTATGTTATTAACTAGAAGGACAAGTATATGCAGAATGCAGCCACTTCTGTCCACTGCTATGGCTGTAAGCTTGCTATAAGCCACCAACACATCTGGCCCCAATTGTGCCCATTAACTCCTAAGAGGTCTCTGCTGTTCTACCCTTGGTCCCCTAAAGGCTATTCTCAACCCAGCACCAGTGTGAACCTTTTAAATAAAAAAATCAGTTCATGCTCAACTGCCTACAACAGTTCCTTATTTCACTCAGCATAAAATCTCAAGTTGTTACCATGGCCTACTAGGCTTGCTCCAACTCCCATCCCTAGCTCAACTTTCTCTTTTTCCATAGCACCTATCACCTAATAACATCAATGTGCTTGTTTTTATGTTTATATTTTCTGTCTCTACCCACCAGCACGTAAACTCCAAAAGTACAGGGATCTATTTTGTTCAGTGCTGTATTCAAAGCAGCCAGAATGGCATATAGCAGATGCTCAATAATATATGTTAAATGAATGAATGAACCTTTTGCCATTTGCAACAGCATGGTTGAACCTGGAGAGTATTATGCTTAATGAAATAAGTCAGAGAGAGAAAGACAAATATGGTATGTTATCAGTCACATGTGGAATCTAAAAAACAAAACAAATGAATATAAGATATAGAGAACAAACTAGTGGTTACTAGTGGAGAGGGAAGGGGGAGGGACAGGATCTACGGGATTAAGAGGTACAAACTACTATGTATAAAATAAATAAGCTACAAGTATCTTTTGTACAGCACAGGGAATATAGCCAATATTTTATAATGAGTATAATCTATAAAAAATTTGAATCACTATGCTGTACACCTGAAACTAATATAATATTGTAAGTCAACTATACACCAATTTAAAGAACTTAAAAAAAAATGCTGTCCAAGAAATGGGTCACCATGGTTACCTCTGGCGAGGGAAGCTAGGGGATAGGTGCTAGGGGATAAAGAATTATCAGAGTTCTTTACTCTAGGCATATATTACTTTGACAAACAAAGAAAAAGAAAACAAGCCCAGAGGAAAAGGAGTTAACTAAGAAGTCTGAGGAAGCGCTGGTCCCTGGCAGTGGGAGAAGGTGGCATACACCACCTCCAGGCCAGTGTCCCAGGGGGAAAGGCAGAACTGGGCCCCAGAGAATGCTGGGTAGAGATCCGAGGGATGCTTTGGCTGCCTCTGAGGTTGTGGGGGGTCTGAGTGGGCATGTCAGTAGGCAGGAGCAAGACGATGTAAATAACTGGCGTGTACTGACCCCAGGGAGTGATTCAGGGAGAGCGTGTGTTGGTGGCTGCCAAGGGGAAGCCAAGAGTCAATTCTGCTCATTCTGGCTGTGTCCTGTGCATTGTCGTAAGCCCGCAGGACAGCTTTCCCTTGCAGCTTTGTGTGTGAGCTAGAGGAGCAGGGCCTGCTCTCTGTAAGCTGGGAACTAGTACCAGCTCAGTGATTTCCCCAAGATCTTCAGGGGCAGGGAGCTGGCCAGATCAGGTCTTCTATTTAGGTTCCCAGCCTTACATGGAGGGCCTCAGAGAAGAACCCACCCAAGCTAGACTCCACCCTTTCTACAAGTTGGGAGGAACCTGGCCTTTCCACCCAACGCCCTCCCCACCCAGGCACCAGTGAGTCAGGAAACCTGGCTTTCAGTCTTTCTATCCAGGACAACCTCCTTTCCTCCCTGGCTCCAGACTCTTCCGGTGCTGACTTTTTCTGATTCCCCTGTAGACATTTAGAACTTTCGGTCTCAAGGCCTGTTTATTATACATATAGTTCAGTGATTCTCAAACAGAGAGACTGGGGGCAGGCCATTCCTGGTATTGGGAGGGTATGGTAAGATCAGCCATCTGGGCCAGCAGGCTCCCCGAGCCAGACTTGGAGGAGCGCCAGGTCTGCTGCAGTCTGACTGGGGTCCTAGCCAGCGGGCCAAGCCCCTGTGCACCAGAGGTGCGCTGGCGGTGGGGGCTGGGAACGGAGGCCCAGAGACGAGGCAGGTCTGACAGATGGCACAAACTCGAAAGAGGATAGCACTTCACTCGTTGTTTGTGGCCCATCCTTGGTCAAGCACAGCTGGCCCCGGGAGTCTTGATGGATGCTGAACTGGGTGCTAGAAAAAGAAGAACGGGAAGCTGAGAGGCAGGTTCTGCCACAGAAGTTGCAGCCGTGCCTCCTGTCTGTCTGCCCTACCCTGCCCACCTGAGCGATGCCGGCCATGGTGCCCGTGGAGTGGAGGCAGGTCTCTGCCACCGTTAATCCAGCAGCTCCTTGATACACCAGCAGCAGAGGAGGATGTAGACCATTTCCTTCAGGGTCCGCTGCAGGCCCTCCCACCCTGTACCCATCTTCATGATGGGAACCCGAAGTCCAGTGTCTCGCAGGACCCCTCCGAGGGAGAAGGGCAGGGCCTGGGCTAGGGGCTGTGTCCGGGGCTGCATGTGGGCTGCAGCTATGGAAGGGTGTGGGAGCTGCGTCCAGTGCCTTTTATCAACATTGTCCCCACCCCCTTCAGACCTCATGACTGTGGGCACAAGGGCCCCAGGGTCTAGCACAGGGAAGGTTCTGGGCCGGAGAATGGGCTGAGTCAGCCCCTGTGCCCAGGGATGCTGGGATGGGGTTAGTAGGAGGGCCCGGCCACTCCATCTTTCATCCTCCACGGCCAGGCCAGCTCAGCTTCCCTTCTTCCAGCCTGGGTCCTGAAACCCTGGGTCCACTGCCTGGTTGTCCCTCCCCCCTCCCCCCAGGGTTGGCACTGCTCCCTGTTTCCGCCCTCTAGTGGGCTCCTGATGAGACTGGCACTGAAAATCATCAGTGAGAGCTCCTTCCCAGCCTGTGCTGCCCCCACCATCCCCCTTAGAGTGAGCACTGGGGGCTCCGAGCTGCCAGGGCCTGGCTTCCTTTTGCTTCTCCCATTCCCTGAAGCAGGAAGACAAAGGCACAGCCAGAGCCACAGGCACAGGAGAGGTGGTTTATTGACAGGTTAGACCCCAGGACGGCCTCCTTCCTTCCCGCCTTGAAAAGGGCGGGAGTGGGAGGTCATGTGCGGGAGTTCCGCTCCTCATCTTCATTCTCAAGCAGGTAGGCTGGACGGTAGGTGGGCTGTCCTCCTGGGCTCAGGCACTTTAGGGCTGGGTTCCGTACCGTGTTCTCCCGGCTTCCCAGTGACGTGTAGCTGGGTGGGGGGTGGGGTGGGGGTGGTGGAGAGTGTGGTGGGTTTCTGATGGGCTTGGTGTTCCCAATCCCACACACTCATGTCTTCCACATGCCCGTCCCGTTCCCCCAACACCTTACCCTCGGTCATACAGGATACAGTAGGGGACAAACAGTTGGCGCAGGAAGTCCCAGATGTCTCTGTAGGTCCAGTCCTGGGAGGCCAGAGTCAGAGCAGACTCACAAATACTCCCCCTCCAACATCTATCCTCATACCCCTGGGAAAGGGCCTATCCCGGCTCTTCCGCTCCCCTAGCCTCTGAGGGAGGACCTGCTACTAAACTCTCTGGTGCATCTTGCTCTGTGTACGCCAATCAATGAGAGAAACCATCCTGTCCCCTCTCCATTCTCAATCCAACCTCCACTGACATGTAATTTCCAGGAGGAAAGGGAGAGGCTGTTCAAGGCTATTTGTGTAAGCTTGTGCTGTCCAGTAGAACTATCTGCAATGATGGAAATGGTCTATATCTATGCTGTCTAACATGGTAGTCATTTGACATAAGGCTAGTACAACGTACAACTAAGGAACAGAAGTTTGAATTGTATTTAATTAAAAAATTGAGATATAATTCACAAGCAATGATATTCATCTTTTTAAAGTATACAATTCAATTTTTTAAAGCAATATGTATTTCATTTCAATTAATTACAATTCAAGTGTAAATAAATGGCTCACGGCTACCATATTGGACAGCACAGGTCTAAGACACTGTTCGGTCCACAATGCTTGCCGTTGAATTAGTGCTCAATAAAACCTGATCAAAAGGCTGAATGAACAAATACCACTGCCTCCCTTGGCTGATGGGCCATTTCATCTAAGCCCCAGGGTCTAACCCTCCCACCCCAGGAAGCCAGGGTGCAATGACTGAGAGGGGACAGGAGACTGAAGGTGGTAAACCCCCTTCCCCATACCAGGAGCGGGTTGATGCGCATGAATGAAGGCCAGCCTGGGTCAGTGGGGCTGAAGGGGCAGAGGCTGCAGGAGTAGGGGTCAGTGCGGCGGGTGCCCATCAGCACCGCCTCGAGCTGGGGGTGCTGCGCCTGCAGCTCACTCAGGGCCTGCTTCATGTCTCCCTCAGCCTCCAGCACCTGCAGATTGTACCTGAGGAAGAGCGCCGGGAGTCAGGAGTGGGCCCTGCCAAGCCCCTCTGGGATCCCAAATCTCCAAGGCCCCTGGTACCTCTTGATGGTGTCCTGTAGAAACTGCTCCAGCTCAGGGAAAGGGGAGATGCTGCGGATATACAGGATCTGGAGGGGCTCCTGAGCATCAGGGCACTTCCTGGGGAGGGGGCAGGATCCATTGGCTTGCCAGGATGGGCAGGGAAACGCTCCCCAGAGAGCTTGCTCTGTTCCCTTTGGCCACTGGGATAGACACCCTCTCCTCCTCCCTTTTCCTCATCCTTCTCATCTGAAGGGAAGAACCCATTTCCTCTGGCAGGCCCACTCAGATCTCTCAAATCTGGAGCCCATACTCATACCTCCCCGACAGGACTGTGACCTCCCTGTGGTTGGGGAAGGTGGCTTGCACATCCATACCCAGGGCCAGGCAGGTGTCAGATGCTCAATAAATATGGGGAGGAAAGGAACTGAGAGGTCACTGTGGCTACCACCCTGCCAAGCCCCACCCAGACACCCCCCTTCCTTCCTGCTTCTTAGGATGGGGAACTAGCAAATGGGGCAGCTGTATCTCTGGGGTCTGCCTCCAGGGGGTGAGCTCACCTCTGCACTGCGGCGTGGAAGAGGTGCAGGAGGGCAGTGCAGTCCTTGCCCCCGTTGAAGCCCACGCAGAGCTGGGTGAGGCTGTATCGAGCCAGGGCAGTCTCAATGGTCTGGAGGGCGCCTGCCACCTTCTCCCCCAGAGAAGACCCTGCCAGGCAGGCAGGGAAGAGGGCATCAGTTAGATACATGTGGCTGTCAAAGGGCAGGGGTGGCCAAGCTGCCCTTGCTTAAGCCCCTATCTTCCCAGTGTTCAATTCCTTCATCTGCCCCCTGCCCGCCATTGAGCCATACCTCACGGTATTCTTCACCTCAGTGTATTCCCTCTGGGGGTCCTGGTTTCTTTTCATTCTCCTAAAGCTCCTGCTGTTTCCTTCCCTCTTTCACACTGTTTCCTCTTGCTCATCTCCTGGTCTAACCAAATTCTTCTTGCGTGTGTGTGTGCTAAGTCGCTTCAGTTGTGTCTCTTTGTGACCCTACGGACTGTATCCCGCCAGGCTCCTCTGTCCACTGGATTCTCCAGGCAAGAATATTGGAGTGGATTGCTATGCTCTCCTCCAGGGGATCTTCCTGACCTAGGGATCGAACCTGTGTCTCTTAAGTCTTCTGCATTGGCAGGGGGGTTTTTTACCACTAGCGCCATGTGAAAATCCTCCTTATCACTCAGCTTATATGTCAGTCATGCAGGGAAGCCTTCTCTGACCCCAGATCAAGGCTAATCTCCCTGCTGTGGAAACCCCCTCATCACTGACCCCTCATGCACAATTACCTTTTTTTTTTTGCACAATTACCTTTTTAACATCCCCCTCTCCTGTTAAATAAAACTACTTGTCCAGAGCAAGGGTACCTCTGTCCTGTTGAGCTAAACCCCCAACACCCAGCACAATGTTGCTGAAAGGAGGTACTCAATTGATGTTTATTGGAAGAATGAATGAATCTGCTGTAGCTATCTTCTACCTTCTCTTGGATCTGCGGCAAGCCTCCAACAGCCCACCACTCCTAAGACCTAGGGTGGCACCAGTGGTCTGGTGCCTTCTGCCCCTTCCCCAGAAGGCCCCTACCTGACTCAGTGAGTTTGTACACGGCCTCACCGGCCTGCTCCACGGCATTGGGCACGTAGGGGACCACTGATCCCTGGGGCAGACGGGCGGTCAGGTAGGCCAGGCATTCCTCCAGGGGCCCTTCTTCCTCCGAGTCCAGTGTCAGCTTCACCTGATAGTAGTTGCTGCCCCAGTCAGGGTAGGAACCCAGGCCAAGCCTGCGCCCAAAATGGGCCTGGGCCTCAGCCAGGATGGGGGCGATAGAGGCCTCGTTAGCTGCCACATACATTTCCCGCAAGTGGAACTGAACAGCTGTGTTTTGGAACAGCCCCTTCAGCCCTTCCAGCACCCGACGCAGCAGCTCCGGAATTCCCGGGAAGAGGTAGACATTTCGGACGGAGACTAGTGGGAATCGGAAGGGGTGGCCAGTGCGAGGATCTGTGCCATAATGCAGGCGGGCAGAGGCAGGCACCCGCGACAGTTTCTCCCAGCCCGCCCCTCCTAGGGCCTTGATGGCCGCTTCCAGCTCAGGGTGTGGCTTAAGCTCGTCCCCAAAGGCCTGGGCCACTGCCTCAAAGGTCACATCATCATGTGTGGGGCCGATGCCCCCTGCTGTGAGGACGTGGGTGAAACGGCTGGAGAAAGCTGTGACCTCAGCTGCGATGGTGGCTACCTCGTCGGGTACCACGGAGACTCGGCACACCTGGACCCCCAGGGAACGCAGTGTCCGGCACAGAAAGTAGGTGTTGGTGTCTTGAGTGTGTCCCTGGGAGATTGGGGGTGGGGAAGATGAGCGTGTCAGTGCTGTGGGGATGCAGGGCAAAGGAGGAAGGATCAAGCTGCAACTGCCTGCTGACGGAGCACTCTGCTCTTTGGGGGACACCCACTTCCAGCAGCCCACAAGCCCACACTGGGCCCAAGAGTGGGAAAATCCATGTGAATGGAGTCAGGGGTAATGTGATCCACCTTGGGCTTCCATCTCTGCGCCTGGACCTTGACCTCCTCTTTGCTTATCGATTCAATTATCAATTTTATGTGGACCACTCATCCACTTCCTTATCAACCCTGACAGTTTCAGGCCCCTGGCCCCAAGTGCTTAAGGGCATCTTCAGATTCCTGGCCGTTGTCACTTTGGTCAGTGGCATCCTCAGACACTGTCTACAGCCTGTCAGGCCCTTCATGCTGTCAATTCTACTTCTGAAATGTCTCTCCATCTGCTCTCTTCTTTGTTCCTACTGCTACCAAACAGGTCCTTGGCACTTTTCACCTGGATGGTGGCAACAGACCCCTGGCCAGGCTCCCAGTGTCCTGCCACAGCACTCTGCCCTAGGCCTCCGCAGCAACCTTCCTAACATGTCACTGTGATTGTGTCACTCTTGGCTGAAAAGTCGCTTGTTATTTCCAACCATATACAGAATAAAGTTCAAATTCCTTTACAGAATATTCAAGGCTGTGTGTCTATGGTGTGTACACACGCACTCTTCTTTTCTAGCCCCATCTCCTTCTATTTCTCTACAGAGTTTAGTGGTTAAGGTTGGCTCTGGTGTAAATGTGACTCAAGTTGGAATCCCACCTACCACTTACTAGCTGTTCAGGGAAAGCTTCTCAGCCTTTCTCAAGCCTCAGTCTCTATCTATTAATTGAGATTTGTAATAGAAGTACCCACATCATAAGGATAAGGATTAGGAAAATCATATATGTGATGTAATACAAGCACACTGCCAGGCCCTAGTAAGCACTCAATATTACTATTACAAACCTGATGCCCACCATGACCTCTAGTGAGACTTCCCTGATCATTCAGAAGAGATTTCCCCCTTCTAGTACTTTCCTTCTATCTCTCCTGAATGCTTTGGATCATTTTTCCAAATAGGTTGGACATAACTCTGAAATAATACATGCACCTGTACCTCCTATACATGCTGGACTCCTTGTCATTTCTGTAAAGGTCCTCCTCCCCCTACCATACTGCTTGGCAGTTTGTAGGGACTTTGCTACAAGTTTTTCAACAGAGTAATTGAAAAAATAAGGGTCACTTTTCCTCCAATATCTTGGACTCACTCCAGGGCCCTACTGCAGCAAGAGGGCTCCCACCCTGGTTCACCCTCCCTCAACAGAACGTGGAGAAAGCTCCCAAGGACCGGAGAATGCTACCACCGCCCCCCCCCCCCCCCCCGCCCCCGCCCTGTCCCAGACACACCTTGAGGATCTCATCTCCAACAATGATGATGCCCGCTGTCACGTTGCGCCCTGGCGGAGGTTCAGAGGCCCTAGATGCCATGGTCCTGCCTTCTCTGCCCCTCTGGAAGGCCCTCCAGTAGCCACCCAGACCCCCAAATAGGGGTCGCAAGCACTGGGGGCCCGCCAGGTCTACAGGGCACTGGGGGTCATAGCTTGGGAACAGGGATTCCGGGGTGGAGGGAACCTGGAGGAGCCAGAAAGGACAATGGGGAAGAGGAGGAGTGCATAGTTTTCCTCATCAGGCCCTTGACAATCGACTCCTTTATCCCTGTCCGTTTAGTAAACGTGTTCTTAAACTCTAGCCCATACCTCTTTTAATGTCTTCTATGCTCCGTCCTAGTCTCCTTTATTAAAATGTCCTTCTCTCCCGAACCTACCAGTTAAAAATGTCTTCTGCCTGCAGAGCTCGGTTCTTCTAGGGTCGGCTCTATCCAGGGCATCTGCACTTTTATATTTATATGTTTCTTCTCTTTGGGGCACCTGTCCCTTTAAATGTCTACCTTATTCTGGGCCTTGGCCCCTTTAAATGCGTTCCCTCCTTCCACCACCGACCAGAACTCAGCAGCCTTCTTCTGCAGTCTTCCACACCCTTTCTAGCCCAGAATCCTGTCTTTTCCCGCCACGCTTCAGACTGCTGAGCTCTTCCAGGTTCTCACCTGCCTCTTGCCCCTTCACCGGGTCTTTCCCTCTCTCCTTTCCTCCTGTCTCGGGGCAGCTTCCGTACTCAGAGTCCCGCCTCAGACTTACACTCACCTCATACTAATTGGTTATTTTGGCCGTCGCTCAGACTACTTTTATGGGTCCATTGGTGTAGTCGACTATCGCTCGCGAGCCTTAGCCAGAGGGCGGGAGTAGTGCTGGGTTGTTATTGGCGACAACCACGTGGCCGCCCTCACCCGGAAGCGAGGGGGCTGGGCCTTAGCCGGGGGGCGGGGCTTTTCTCTCAGGAAAGAACCTGAGGAGTGGAAGGAGCGGAGGGGACTGAAGGGGCTCTAAGGTGTTTGTGGTGCTCCCCTCTGGTGCTGGAAGTAAAGAGATGCTTGACTCTAACCTCCGCTCAGTGTTCAGATTCTTGCGTGCACATACTATCTGTTATTCATGAACCATGACTCTGAGGGGTCAGGGGCTGGCACTGCAGGTGGAAGTTGGACGGACACCAAGAAAAATTGTCAGGATTGCCTGTGAGCTAATGAGATCCTGGTGGTGAGCTTTTATTGTGTGGAACTTTCATTTGTCTCTCTTATAAACGATAGAGCTAATTACTTCAAATTTTTGACAACGAAGTCTTGCCCCACCTTGTTCCAGATGGTGCTTTAAACAACCTCTCCCAGTTAATTGGTCTTGTAGGTACAAGTGAGGGCAGAGACAAAGGGAGGGCCACATGTCCACTTTGGATTCTCAGCTTCCACTTATTTTACTTGTCTCTGGTCTAAAAGTACTTAATACTCCTACCAATCTTCTGGGGGCCTTTTTAATATGCTGATTAAATCTACAGGGTTCTGGCCGTTTGGGTGGGGCCAGAGGTCTGCATTTAACAAACCCTCCTGTCATCCTGATGCCATTGCTTTTTGTAGTAAAGGTCTAAAATTTTCATGTGGAGAACTACTGAACCACACCTGCCTCATTTTACTCTCCTAAAACCCCTCTAAGAGAGAGATGCCCATTTTACAGATGGGCAACAGGCTCAAATAGGTGACGAGATGCCACATAAAAACCACAAAAACACTACAGTGAATCATAGAGTCAGGCTTCTAGAACCTTCAAGTAATAAGCCCAGTTTTGTTTTGTTTTTCCAATTAAGGGAGTCTCAGCTCTAAAAAACAAACTTGGGCTTTCCTAATGGCATAAGCCATATGCTACAGTATCTTTCTTAATAATCATGGTGATATTTGACAAGCCCCTCCCTAAAATGCCTCCTCCCTACCCCTCAACATCAGCTCCGAGTCTTTTAGTGGGTTCTCAAACTTAAGTGTGCACCAGAATCACCTAGAGAGCTTGTTGAAATGTCACTGTGTCCAACCAACCCTCAGAGTTTGATTCAGTAGGCCTAGGGTGGAGTCCAAGAACGAGCACTTCTAAGGAATTTTCAGGTGATATTGATGCTTCTGGACCAGGGACCACACCTCTACTGCTGACTACTACTGCTCTAGGAATAAATGAGTGAAAAATAAGAGAAAGTGGGAAGATTAATCTCCCTTACTTAGCACTACTATTAAAAGTAGAAGGTAAGCTATTATTTGGCAAAATGTTTCTTAAATAGTAACAGTTTACAACCGTTTTCTCAAAGCTCAGTGCAGTAACTACCTGTTTAAGAATGCTTGAAATCCCCTTATCCAGGCCATACCCCAGACCAATTAAGTCAACTTCCCTGGGAATGACTCCGGTGATTCCAATGTTTGGCCAAAGTGAGAACCACTGAAAACACTCCCAAACCACTCTGTGGAGTGAACAGGCCATAGGTGTGCTGGAGCCTTAGGCTGGTCAGGAAGTGGAGTATACTAGCAGCTTGTGACCCTATGGACTATAGCCCGCCAGGCTCTTCTATCCATGGAATTCTCCAGGCAAGAATAGAATACTGGAGTGGGTAGCCATTCCCTTCTCCAGAGGATCTTCCCAACCCAGGGATCGAATTTGGGTCTCCTGCATTGCAGGAAGATTTTTTTTACCGTCTGAACCACCAGGGAGGCCCCAAAAACCCTTGTGTGCCCTTCAGAAAAATCAGACTATGTTAATGGCAGTACCTGACCATAGAAAACAACTGATTTGTTTTGATGAGATGATGTTGTCCCTATATATAACCTCTCTTAGGCCTGCAATTAGAGTGAAATATTTCAGTAGATATTTGACAGCAAAGTCTACTTAAAGTAGATTACAAACCAGTTACTTGAATGTTGAAACAAACCTCAATGTCAACAAAGAGCCGAGCTTCATTATCTTACTGAAGGGCATATAACTAGAACCATGATAGTGAGGGTGATGCCCTGAGAGAAGGGGGGAAAAAAAACTTTAACAATTAGAGAATTAGATTATAAAAACGTTCTCTTTAATCAAGGCTTTTAACATGGAACAGATTTCTTGGAATAAAATGGAAAGTTTCCAATATACTGAAACATAAATCAACATACACACAACACCTGGCAGGAAAAAACCAAAACAGCCAAGTTTACACAATCCCTGTAATAGCCGTGGTCTTATTCTCAGATGCTTTCTCCATCTGTCAACCGTGTTCTGCTGGATTCAGAGCTCACGTAGATTTTGGGGGTCACACTTAGCTGAGGCTGCAACCCAGAGAGCACTCACTCATCTAGCTGGGCTGTGGTCCTTCCTGTCAGTTCTGCTCAAGAAGCAAAGCAGTCACCAGCACATTCAGTGTATTGAAAATCCTTTAAATATCAAAGTGAGAAACAAGAAGGCAACACAATAATGTCATCAGGAAGATGTTAGCAAGTGAGGACAGCTGTGTAAAGCTTGAGGCTGAAAAGTGGCTCCTCAGCTTCATTTCTTTGGTTTCTTGGGCAGTGGCCGCCGGAACAGCAAGATGTGAGGTTCTGAAAGAGTGAGTGAGTGAGTGAGATCTAAAGAGTAAGTAAAATCACACCATCCTATGCACAACCTATAGTGTATCCCACTCCCACTTCCCAGCTATCACCACTTAGATCTTTGTAACTAAACGAAGATTTAAGCATATGGCCTTAGAAGCAGACCCAGAAGCCTGGCTTGTGTGCCAAGCACAGAATTGTTAATATCGGTTCTCTTGCTAAGTTTCTATAGCCCCAGGGTGCCCTTTATTAGTTTTGCCTGGTGGTTTGGTGTCTGGTGCCTTATCGAGAAATATACTTTCCTTTGTTTATTTGGAACACACCTCAAAATTCACTTTCTGATGGAGAATGAAGAAGAGGCCATAACCTCTACACCAAGATATATGTGGCCTTTAAATATATATATATGTATATATATTCTCTGACTGAATTAGAGATTAAAGGAGTTTTGTTTTTTTCCTTTTCCCCTCCAGTGACAGATTGTATCTGAACCTCCCAGATACTTTATTTCTTATTTTTGGTCACTCCTGTTTTTCTAGACAGCTGGTGAGTTAAGAAACCAGTAAATCATCCCCGCCTATCATTCCTTCATTTCCTTGGTCCTAGATGGTTGCTTTCTGCCATTGCACTGACCTGGTTCATGGATCATATAATGGACCCATCCCTGACTCTGCTGAACACCAAGATTCCTCCATTCAGATTCAGACATCAAATGCGTTTTAGGGACCAGCTTGGCTATGTCCTTGGGCAACATGACATGCCTGTAATAGAAACATGGGAAGGTGGGAAATTTGTATCAGTACTGGGTACAATCTATCAGATGAGGGGGCCAGCAGGTAAAGCCAAGACAGACAAGAGAAACCAGTTTGTAACGGCAGGGAGTTTATAAAATCTTACTGCAGTGCAAAGGCAGCTAGAAATAAAGCCCAAGTTATGGGCCAAGTTACATAAATTCTCACGAAAGTATATTAGTAAGTACTTATTAATGAATAACACCCATGAATGAGCGCCAAAATCCCAGGCACTGATGATACATTATAGTCCTCTAGTTGATTACTCTTAAATAATATAACGGGAGCCCCAGACATACACACATAGTGTTAATAATTAAAGGTGGTTCTGAACAGGGTTGTAAGTAAGGGAGAAAAGTGATTTCAGAGAGGAAAGGCCTATCAGGGAGTGCTGTGTGGAAGAGCCAGAACATAAAATCAAATATATGGAGAAGGAAATGGCAACCCACTCCAGTATTCTTGCTTGGGGAATTCCATGGACAGAGGAGCCTATCGGGCTATAATCCATGGGGTCGCAAAGAGTTGGACACGACTTAGTGACTAAACAACAACAAAGATATCTATTTATACTTATATAAATTTCTTTGGCCTATGTATAAAAATGTCCATAATCCCCTCCCTTATTTTTAAGTTTTACAATTTACAACTTTACAAAAACCTGAAGGCAAACAAATTTTTCTCATAATCCATTTGGTTACTAAATCTGAGATGACCTGAATTTATCTGCTGGTGAAATAAAGGCTTTTTTGCCCGCCCCCGCCCCCAAGAATGAAACAGAAAAATCTTATCTTTTAAAATCTATCCTCAGTTACATTTTTCAACTCTGAAAGGATGTGCCACGAGACTTCTTTGGGGGGAGACTCCATGCTTTCCTAACCAAGGATAAGTCTCCTTTTATAGCAAAGAAATTACTACTTGAATTGGGGTGACCCAGACTTGATTTTGTTCAGTGAAACTGTATTGAATGCTCTCTCTGTGCTAAGTAAAAGGGACTGCACCCCTCCAGCCCCCCGAGGGTCAATTCTAGTCTAAATGTCTGAAAACAGCTTACATCCTAACAAGCCCCTGGCATAAAGACTGGCTTCTAGGACTATGTAGACCAAAAAAAAAAAAGAAAAACCCAAACCTTTCCTTAAATTAAATATCACTGCCAAGACTTACATCCTTCAGAGGATGAAACTAGTGATGTCTCCCTAGCCCTGCAAATACATTTTAAGCACATAATTTTAGTTAGCCTAGTTCAGATGTAGAGAAAAACAGCTGAGGAAAAGAAAGTTAATTGGGTCCAAAACAGGGCTGGAGTGTTTTGTTTTTTTTTTTTTTCTTTTGGTCTGGATCGTAGTTGCAGCATGTGGGACCTAGTTCCCTGACCAGGGATTGAACTCAGGTCCCCTGCATGGGGAATTTGGCGTCTTAGCCACTGGACCACCAGTGAGATCCCAGAGCCAGCATATTTGTCAGCATACACCAAGTTCTCCAGAAGGCTCAGAGCCCTGCACTAGGCTGAAGAAACACAAGAAAATCAAGCCTCCAGTTGTTTTAACTATTAACGCTTACTACAGATTAGTGGAGTGCCAACATTTGTAAAATTCTTTGTCTTGCCTTATTTTCTAATCTAGAATTATGGACTTAGGGTTTATCGAATGCAAACTCTGTACGGAGTCCTTTCTTTATAATGCTTGGTAAATCCTACATGCTTCCACCACAACCTACCTGAACATAGCTCTATCATACCAATTATCTTCTTCTTTCTGAAGCCTGTCAGTATTTCCACATATTTTTTAGGTCTGTTGAAAGCAGGGACCATGGCTTATCCGTGTACTTTAGCAGAACACCTGAAACCTATAAACACTCCATAATTGTTTCCCAAGTAGATGCCCTTCAAACATTCGACGGTAATCTCTTAGGGCCATATTAAGTCTTTCCTCAGTGTTCCTGGTCAGTTTTATTCCATTCCAGTTCCTCGAAGCCCCCCTTCCTAAAACAAATCAGACAACCACGCCCCTTTCCCATGGATTAATAAGCAATACCCAGGCTCTCTTAGAACTCCCCGCACTTTGAAGACTCGAGGAAAATTCAAGCTTCGCCTTTGCCACCTTCTCCCATAAGGCTCTACGGTGTGGCTGTAATACAAGCAGTCTCAAGAAGGCAAGTTCAGTTTACTGAACTGAGGTGAGAGAATGGTCCAGAAACCCGCAAAGCTGAGGGTGGTCAGTATTCTAACATTCGAACACTCTAACCACGACCACCCACGCCTCCTTCCAAATTCGCTATCACTTCAGGGTTTTTTTTTGATTGCCCCCTACCTTTCGCGCATGCGCTTTACACTCAACACGCCCATTCCCGTTAATCTCCCGCGCATGCGCTAACTCTGCTGCTTCAGTCCCCGTTACCAACTTCTCGTGCCCTCAGTTGTCAAAACTCACGACCTTGATATTGCCCCCGCGCCGGCACTAACCGGTACTCGAACTCCTCGTCGTCGTATTTGTCCGAATAGTAAATTTGTTTGTGCGACATGATCACTCTGCCTGAGGACCTTCAGCCCCGCGCCGCCAACCTCCGAACAACTCCCAGCAGCACGCGCTCCCACCCTCTTTGGCCTCGCTTTCAAACACGCCGCCTGCGCTTTCTATTGGTCCCTCTGACGGAAGGCGGGACAACCCCACCTTCAAGCCTCCGATTGGCTTAGATTTGCTTCTACTCAAGTCCTTATTGGAATGAACATTGCTTAAGAATTGGCGTGAGTAAAAAATAGGCTTTTTATTGGCTATCACTGCCACTGTGCGCGTCCTCGCGCTGCCATTGGTTGATTCGGGAAAGTGGGACGGGTGAAGGAGGGACAATGAGGTAGAGGGTCAGGGGTTAGTGAGGCCGGAAGTGAGTGCAATAAAGTTTCTCCAGGGAGGCTGGGCCCGGGGAGAAAGTTGGAGCGGCGACCTGAGGAGGCAGTGGCGTGATCCGGAACCAAATCGGCCCGCGGTGCGGTGCGGAGACTCCATGAAGCCCTGGTGAGTTGGGACATTTTTCTCCTTAGGTGACCCACTCCTCCACCCCGGAACCCCTCTCCCGGGACCCTACTTCCGGTCTTCATTTACAAGTCCCGCCCCCTGCGACCCCCTCCCCGGAAGTCCCACCTCCCAACTTCAGGGGGCTCTCCGAACCCCGACTTATTTTCTGTTTATTGTCCCCAATCCTACCCTGTCGTCCAACTTTCCTGGAAGTCCCACCCCCAGACATGCTTCCAAACCCCTGCGTTAGTCCTTCCGATTCCCCGAAACCCCGCCTCCTCGAGACGATTCTCCGCTAATCCCTGTCTGTCAAAAGCCTAGCTCCCAAAAGGGCAGAACCCTGCTACTCAAAAAACTATTCGAATTCGTGAGGCCACGCCTCCCTAAGGGTTCCGCCCCTTTAGAAGCCTCGCCCCTTCCTTAATCCACGTCGGATCGTCCAGAAGCCTCGCCTCCTGGGAGTCTCCGGTGCACGCGTCTTGAGGGGCCACGCCCCTTCAGGAGCGTTATCCCGGTTGGACCCTTGTCATCGCCTCAGGAACTTTGTCTTCAATCCCAGAAACTTCACCTGCTTGCGCTTCCTCGTTCCTTTTCTCTTTGGTGCCCTTGGCTTAGTTTTCCTGAGCTCTTAGGCTCAAACTGGGTAGGAAGTCAAAAGTTCCCATCTCTGACTCTGAGGAGTAAGAGATTAGAGGCAGCCCCTTTCCTCTCCCTTAGCCCGTTCCAAGGGTGGACCTACTTGAAGGGGGCTGGACTTGGGGTTTGGCACGAGAGTGGGAGGGAGACTTGCTCATAGATTCCCTGCCCCACTCCCTGAGTTTCCCTTCCCAGGACCGACTCCACCCCAGAAACAGCTGTTTGTCTCATACCTGTACGACGGGAGCTGGGTAGGGCCGTGAATTTGTCGATGTGTGACATGTGGGTGTGACAGAAGAGAAAGTTTTCTACCACCTGAAGACGGTGGCTTGGAATGGGTGTAGGTAACAGTGTCCTTTTTGCTGTTTGATTTTTTTTTTTTTTTAAGGGACTCTTCAGGCCCCACCACTTCTCTGGGGGAGGGCTCTTCCCCTCCCCCAAACAGTTCTAGTCTGGGCATTTCTCCTGGTCCTGCTTGCCCAGCCTTCCCTGCTGGAAACATTCCTGAGGCTTTCGCCATTTCCTGCTACTTTCCGCCTATCTTGCCTCCTCCTCCCTGCTGGGCTGAGAAGCCACATGTATCTTCCCCACACCCAGTCGTTCAGATTCCCAGTTGCAATCTCCTTTCTTCCTCTGTAAATTTAAACAGCCCTACTTCCTCTCTCTTTTCTAACCATGCCCACACCTGTTGGTCATTCCTTGTCTCTGGATTCTGCAGGCACCCGCAGAATGCCCACCTCTAAAGATGAGGATATCCTGGTGTGTGTTTGTATGTGTGTAGGGGGGGCGGTGAGGCTTTGGCAGAATACTTTCCTCATTCTCTCTGTTTCTGAGTTCTGAGGCCTTAGGAAACAGAGTGATAGATTTTCTTCTCAGGAGTGGTGCATGGAGTGGTAAAGCTCTCCTGGGTTGAGGACTATGGGGGCGGTGATAAGCACAGTATCTAACATGTTTTAATTGTCAGGGTTGTTAGTCACTGTAATCATGATAATTTGCATTTTTAAAAATATTCTGAAGTAAATTTAAAGATAGGCAATTCTGAGGTGAGCCTGGTGAGGGTATATGTGTCTTTTACTACTACTTTTTTTGGGTTGCTTTCTAACTTCCTCTGTGGCCCCCTGGAGCAGAGCTGTGGCAGGATGCTGTGGGTGGAAGGAATGAGTTTGGGACTGTTCCCTGTGTCCAGCCTCAGTCCTCTTCTGGCACCCCTTTCTTATGAGCACAGATTTGTCTTCTGCCCCTCTGTCCCTTCCTGGCCACTTCTCTTGGAGAACTGTTGCACTGCCCCATCTCCTCCGGCCAGACTCTGCCCTTGGTATGAGGGGCATCATGCTCCGTGGTGGATACCTGCACTTTCCCTGGTCACTACTAAAGAGGAGGGGTATGTGTTCACCTGCAGGTCTAGGGATCTGACCTTAGTGTCAATGCTCTGGCCACCCCCCACCCCTTCTACCCTTGACAGCTTATTTGCCATAAAAGAGGGGGGCAGAAGAGTACTTGGCTTGGGCCTCTGCTCCTTGGCATGGTAGGCGCCATGCACGGAGAACAAGCCTCCACCGAACTGTCCTCTGCTCCAGCTCCTGCCTGGTGGTTCCCTGACGTGCCACCAGGTTGGACTTTATTCCTCTTACTTTTAACAGCTTTGCCTTTCCTCTTGGCCCCTCCCTGCATCCACTGGGACCATGTCCTTCCTTTTCCCATTTCTTTAGCTCTCTCCACAGCTGTGATAGCCAAGGAGGCTAATGGCCCAGGCTCCCTGGGGCCACCACCCCTCTGTGGGGCAGTGGTGGGGGGTGGCTGGGGCTGGAGGCTGAGGGAATTTGAGTGTTCAACCAGGACAGGAAGGGAATTGCTGAGCTCAGGGATCCCCTCCCTTTCCCACCCCCAACTGCCTCTGTTTCCTCCCTCAGCCTACCCCCCACCCCCCACCACCCTCCCTCAGCTTCCTGCTCCCTTTGGCCTGCCCTGTCCGGTCTGGATTGATCCAGACCTCCTCTTATCGCCCTCCTTTCCTCCTCACTCCTCCATCCTTCCCTCCCACTCCCACTTTACTCCTCCCCCAATTACTTGTTGTTTGTACGGTTGGGTGGGGGGATCAGGCAGTGGGGCATGGATCGCTCTGCCAGGCAGCGAGAGTTCTGGGTTGGGGCAGTGTTGGGGGCTCAGCCCCTCAGAGCCTGTGAGTCAGCACTGTCCTCGGGATTGGTCTCTCCCCTTAGCTCCCCGCCCCTGGGGAGGAGCCAGGCAGCTCTAGGTCCAGCCTGTTCTCCTCTCAGCCTGAGAAGAGGCTCCACGCTGGGCGGGGATGGGGCCTGAAACTGTCTGGGTCTGAGCCGGGGAAGCCAGAGCTACTTGTCCCTCTCCCTCCCCAGGACCCTTGAGATCCCTGGGCCATAGAGGTCCGATCAGGCTAAGGGCCTGGGATGCCCCCTGCCTGGCCCCCTTGCCCTGACTGGCAGGGGGGCCAGGCTGGGCAGCAGCCTCCCTCTCACTCCAGCCATGGATCTCCTGCCCCCCAAGCCCAAGTACAACCCACTTCGGAATGAGTCTCTGTCATCGCTGGAGGAGGGGGCTTCAGGGTCCACCCCACCGGAGGAGCTGCCATCCCCATCAGCCTCATCCCTGGGGCCCATGCTACCACCTTTGCCTGGGGACGACAGTCCCACTACCCTGTGCTCCTTCTTCCCCCGGATGAGCAACCTGAAGCTGGCCAACCTAGCTGGGGGGCGCCCGGGGCCGAAGGGGGAGCCAGGAAGGGCAAACGAGGATGGGGAGGGGATCGTAGGGGCAGCCATGCTGGACTCAGGCCCCCTGCCCCTCCTCCAGGACATGAACAAGCTGAGTGGAGGCGGCGGGCGCAGGACTCGGGTGGAAGGGGGCCAGCTGGGGGGCGAGGAGTGGACTCGCCACGGGAGCTTTGTCAATAAGCCCACCCGGGGCTGGCTGCATCCCAACGACAAAGTCATGGGACCCGGGGTTTCCTACTTGGTTCGGGTGAGTGAACATCCTCCCTCCCACTCCCTCGCGGACCTCTCCAGTTCCTCTGCTTACTAATAATCTCTCTCCTTTCCCCTGCTCTTCCCCAGCACTCCCTTGATTCTGGTGTCCTGTTTCTTAAACCTTTCTTGCCCCTTCTCCAATTCTCTAGCCTCTTCCCTTCCAGCTCTGTCTGGGGCCCCTTCCTTCTTGTGACTCCCCTACCCCCACCCCGCCAGGCTTAGCACAAAGCCCAGCACAAGCCCTTAGTGAGTGTCGGCATGAGTGACTCTTGACTATCCCCTCCGGTCTCCTCCCCGCTTTCTGGAGAGGCACTCCATCCCACCCAGTGCCCATCACTCCTCCCAGATTCTCTTCCCACAGGCATGAGGTCTGCCTAGCTTGCCCTTCTCTCTTTGCCCCTCTTGTCCTGCATGTTGTGGGATATATCCATGGGCAGTGGGCAGAACTTCTTCATCTTTACTTCCCTGAGGGACCAAGGAAGGAGAAGTCCTAGGGCCCTTTGTGAAGAGGTGGGGGGAGGTGGCTTACCGGTGTCCTGTCCCTCCCCTCAGTACATGGGCTGTGTGGAGGTCCTGCAGTCAATGCGCGCCCTCGACTTCAACACCCGGACTCAGGTCACCAGGTTAGTGGGGGTTGGGGGAGGAGGGTGGCAGTCCCAGGATTCACGAGGGGTGGGGAGAATGGGTCACTTGGTGGTGGTGATGGCTTTTCTTTGGGTGGTAAAGAGGGTTGAGAGAAAGTTAGGGAAATGAGTCTAAGTCTTAATGTAAAGGGGCAACTCTGACCTGGCTCCTTCTTATTATCCAGCCCCGGGAATTGTGGGGGAGGTGGCAGAGGCAGCTGGCAGCTAGAGCTGGAGTGGAAGATGCGGGTAGATGGAAGGTTGCTGCTGCCTTTGGGAAGGGGATGGGACATTTGGTAGCTGGAAGAGGGTGGGGCCAGACCCATTGAGGCCCTAACCCAATCAGCCAGGAAGCGGCCTCTCAGTGTCATCAAATATTAAAGGCCCTTAATTCAATCCACCACGACAAAGAGCCTGGAGTGCCCCTGGAGTCTGGCCTGGCCTTCCCCTCCCCCAGCACTGTGGCAGTCCCAGCCGAGTGGGAGGCAGGCTCTGGGTCTGAGTATCCCTCTTTCCCCAGGGAGGCCATCAGTCTGGTGTGTGAGGCTGTGCCGGGTGCTAAGGGGGCAACAAGGAGGAGAAAGGTACCTGGGGTCGGTGGGGCTAGGGATGCTGGGAGATGTGGAGGAGCAGGGGGAAGGCTAGTATGGGGCAGGTGGGGAGAAGTCCGGAAGGCAGGAGTGTGGGGGTTTCCTGGTGTGGGGGGCCCCCCAGCTTCTGAGACCCTTGGGCCCTTCCCTAGCCCTGTAGCCGTCCACTCAGCTCCATTCTGGGGAGGAGTAACCTGAAATTTGCTGGAATGCCAATCACTCTGACCGTCTCCACCAGCAGCCTCAACCTCATGGCCGCAGACTGCAAACAGGTTGGTGGGGTGAGGCGGCAGGGGGGTGGGCAGAAACATTGATGGGAGGGCTAAACGAGAACTTGGTTATGAGGGCAAGGCACTGGTAGAGAAGGCCTGGGAGCAGTAGAACAGTAGGGAAGGCAGAGATGAGGAGAACATGCGTTGAGAAGCCAGAAGGATGAGACTGGGACACCAGGGTCTTGGGCCAGTGGTGGGTGGTGCCCAGTGGACCCTGAGGCTGCCTGATGCCCATCATTCCCTTCCTTCTCCATCCTCTGCCCTAACCCTCAGATCATCGCCAACCACCACATGCAGTCCATCTCGTTTGCATCCGGCGGGGACCCGGTGAGTTGGGGAATGGAGCTCAGGTGGTGGGAGGAGAGTAAGGGGCTAGGGATTGGGAGGACACTGGCAAGAGAAGCAAGCCTGCTAGGACTGAGGCAGTGTCTGAGAAAGACTGGGCTTGAAGGGGTCAGGAGTGGTGTGGGGCTGTACAGTTTAGCTAACTGGCCTCTTCTGACTCTTTCCACCCCAGGACACAGCCGAATATGTCGCTTATGTTGCCAAAGACCCAGTGAATCAGAGAGGTGAGGTGTGAATGGGGAGCACTGGGTGGGGCTGGCTGTCCAAGGGGCAGGTGAGCAGGACCCAGGGGGCCCTCATGCCAAGGACAGAGGCCGAGGGCCCTGTCTGCGCCTCCTCCCAGCCCCACAGTCCCCCCACCGCCCAGCTCCCTAATAGCCTCTGCTGCGCCCCCAGCCTGCCACATCCTGGAGTGTCCCGAAGGGCTCGCTCAGGACGTCATCAGCACCATCGGCCAGGCCTTCGAGCTTCGTTTCAAACAGTACCTCAGGAACCCGCCCAGGCTCGTTACCCCCCACGACAGGTGCGTGGGCAAGGCGGTGGGGGGTGGGTAGCCCCCTCCCAGGGGCCCCAGACCAGAACTGGAAAAGGAGGCCTGCTCTTCCCACACTCCAGCTCAGAAAAGGGCAGGGAAGGAAATAACCTGAGTGCCCCTGCTTCCTGCTATTCTTAAGTTTCCTGTGGCCGGCAGGAAGGTGTTCCGTGGCCCTGCCCGCTGCAGGGCCAGCTCTTCCCGTCGGGTGCCCGTGGCGGAGCTGCAGTGCAGGACATCCAGCTCTTCCCTGGCTAGATGGGCTTCTCTTTTCCCAGCCGTCTCGTTTCTGGTCTGTCCTTTTGTGCTTCTCTCCGTATGTAGTTTAGTTCTTCACATTCTTGCCTCTAGAAGCCATCGAGAATTTGGGTGAGGGAGGATGGCTCTTTCCTGAGATGGTCACATTTCCCACCTCAGACCAGTAGGATTGAGTGTTTAGAGGAGGTGTTAGAATATTCTGGAGCACCCCCTCCCTGGTACTTGGTGCTCCCGCTCCCTCTTGGGAGACCGCATGACGACCAAGGGCATGATGTTAAGTCCAAATCTGACTTGACATTCTGCTCCACCAGTAGTAGTGCTTGTTCAGTCGCTAAGTTGTGTCCAGCTCTCTGTGACCCCATGGACTGCAGCACGCCAGGCTTCCCTGTCCTCCACTGTCTCCCGAAGTTTGCTCAAACTCATATCCATCTAGTCGGTGATGCCATCCGACCATTTCTTAGTTGTGTGACCAAAATCTTTTTATCCCTGATGATCATTTTCCTCACCTAAAAAACTGGAGAAGGAAACAGTATCTGCTTTATCAGTTGTCCAGGAATGAAATGATTATATATGAAACACCCAGCCTCAGGCCTACCCCTCAGGGAATGCCCAATACGTGACCGCTGTTCTGATCTCCCTCCGTCCTGCCATCCATGCTCCTTTCTCCCTCCTGTCTCTCTCAGGATGGCTGGCTTTGATGGCTCAGCTTGGGATGAGGAGGAGGAAGAGCCCCCTGACCATCAGTACTATAATGACTTCCCGGGGAAGGAACCACCTCTTGGGGGTGTGGTGGACATGAGGCTTCGGGAAGGAGCCCTCCCAGGGGCTGCTCGACCCACTCCACCCAGTGCCCAGACCCCCAGCCACCTGGGAGCCACGCTGGTAAGTTGCTTGGATGGAGGCGGGCGGGGCTTGGATGGGAGCAGCTGGTTAGGGCCTCTGGCCTCACTCTGTCTTGGTCCCTTCAGCCTGTGGGGCAGCCTGCTGGGGGAGACCCAGAAGCCCGCAAACAGATGCCGCCCCCACCACCCTGCTCAGGTACGAAGGGAACTGAGGGGGCAGAGTGGGGACTGAGAAGCCGGGGGCGGGGGTGGCACTCTAAAGCTTCCGTTTCCTCAGCAGGCAGAGAGCTCTTTGATGACCCCTCCTATGTCAACGTCCAGAACCTAGACAAGGCCCGGCAAGCAGGGGCTGGGGCCGGGCCCCCCAATCCTGCCATCAATGGCAGTGCACCCCGAGACCTCTTTGACATGAGTGAGTGTGCCTGTCGCCTTTCTGTGTCTCCGTCTTCCCACTTGGTTCCTCCTCTTCTCCTGCCTCTCTGCTCTTTCCTTCCTGGCCTCCCCTCCCTAAAGGCCTGGGTCCTGAGCATAGGGTTGTGTCAGCTGCCTCTCCTAGCCCTCTCTCTGTATCCCCAGAGCCCTTTGAAGATGCCTTGCGAATGCCTCCACCTCCCCAGTCAATAGCCATGGCTGAGCAGCTCCGAGGGGAGCCCTGGTTCCACGGGAAGCTGAGCCGGCGAGAGGCCGAGGCACTGCTACAAGTCAACGGGGACTTCTTGGTGCGGGAAAG
The DNA here is from genome assembly GCF_910594005.1 of Cervus elaphus. Classification (NCBI taxonomy): domain Eukaryota; kingdom Metazoa; phylum Chordata; class Mammalia; order Artiodactyla; family Cervidae; genus Cervus; species Cervus elaphus. The sequence goes on from NC_057834.1 coordinate 38,752,838, forward strand.
CACGACCACGCCGGGCCAGTACGTGCTCACCGGCCTGCAGAGTGGGCAGCCAAAGCACCTGCTCCTGGTGGACCCTGAGGGTGTGGTGAGTGTGGCAGGGGTGTAGGTGGGCACGGCAGAAAGGAAGGTCCAGTATCCTACCTGTGGCTCTGTTCCTGCCTCACTGCTTCCTTGACTTTTGTCTGCTGGGCACCTCTGTCTGGGCCTACCCTGTTCTCAAGGTGTCTGGCATCTCCCTCGTCTAGTGGTTTAGGGTTCCTTCCCTTCTCACATCCCTCACCTGAGCTGTATTCCCTTCAGTCCTTGCCAGTCCCCCAACCTTATGCCCTCGAGAGCTAGAAAGTGGTCATCTTACTAGTCCCTCTTTTGACAAATAAGGAAACCATCCTTCAGAAGTTGTAGTGTTCTTTGTCAGATGTCTGGAGGCTAAATATCCCAAAACTTTTCACAGGATGAGCCAGGGGCCTCCCCAGCTCCTCCAGACTCAGGGATCAGACCAGAGTCCTGTCTCCTGTCTGCACTGCCTCCTGCCCCTCATAACTTTGGTCTTGTTTCTACAGCAATCTCAGCCTCCTTTGCGTGTCTGTTTTTGTACTGTGCATCCTCTTCTGAGACATAGCACCTTCCTCCAGGTCAAGGAAGGAGTAGCTAGCCTTCAGTTTCACGACTTCTGGGCTGATGTCTGTTCTGCCTTTTCCCAGTTCACTGACTTGCCCATTCCCACAGCTGTCTCCAGCTTCTCTTTCTAGAGAAGCCTCAATGATCAGGACCGAGGGCCCTCCCTCTGCTGCCATCTTTTTCTCCTGCCTCAACCCTCTTGAATATCCCAGCTTCCTCGGCCTTGGATATAGGCTTTATCTGACCCTTCACCTGAATTGACCTTCTCCCTTCCCACTCCCCAGGTTCGGACAAAGGATCACCGCTTTGAAAGTGTCAGTCACCTCATCAGCTACCACATGGACAATCACTTGCCCATCATCTCTGCGGGCAGCGAACTGTGTCTCCAGCAGCCTGTGGAGCGGAAACTGTGACCTGTCCCAGTGCTCTCTCAGAAGATGCCCTGCGGTCCCTTCCACCCTGTTCCCTGACTCTTAGGACCTCACATGGGAGTGTTCATGGGCTTGCCCTTGTGTAGGACTGGGGATACTGTGGACACTGGGTTCAGCATGCAGCTGAGAGAGACGGTTTGAGTCAGGAACCAGGGGTAGGGTCCTGCTTCTCCCCAGACCTCACCAAAGTATTAATGTACAGAGTGGCCTCCTTCCCTGGGCCTTGCCTGTGCCAACTTGATACCCCCTTCCCCAAGGTGGGTGCTGGAGGCCTGGGCAGGATGCCTCCTGGTGATGGAAGATGTTCTGTGGTGATAGGCCCTGCGGAGCAATCACCCTTCCAGGGAAGGGGAACTGAATCATACCTTTCGTCTACCCCTGGGCTCAGGGTACCCCAGACTCCTCTCAACAACCCTCCCTCCCAGCGTTTAAACTTTGTGCCTTTGACCATCTCCTAGGTCTGAAGATATTTTATGCAAAGAGTTCTTGGGCCCCTGAAGTCAAGGATGGGGCTGCTGACAGCTTCTTGGCTTCTGGGACCCGGGCCTGTCCTTGCTCAGCACCTCCTCCAGTTCAGGTGGGGCAAACAGAGGCGGGAGTAGCAGCTGCCCCTCTTCCTGGGATATGCAGCCCTTAGAGACTGCCTCAGAGCCCCGCTCTCAGCCAGAGGGGAGATGGGCCCCTCCTTGCTCAGTGCCTCCTGGCCGGGGCCCCTCACCCAGGGCTCTGTATATACATTTCGTAAGCCCACCCCTCCCATGTTGCATGCATGTTATACTCTACAACCAAAGTTCAGCCCTTCCTCCTGGCCTCTGTCCTGCCTCCCCCTGCAGGGGTGGTGGGGGGATGACGGAGCTGTCATCCCAACAGGAATTTGTAGAGGTGGGAACAGGGGCATTGAGACTTTAAAGCAGTAGACAATCCCCAGATACCATCGGTAGGTTTGGAACTGCGTTTATTTTTTATTTTATATGCGTATATTTTAGGGCTGTAGATTTACTTTCCTAATTTGATTTCCATAGCTTATTCCTGAGCACAAAATGATAATAATCGATGACATTTATACATCACCTCTTTGACTTTTTCAAAGCCCTTTTACGACTATTGGCATTTTCCTCACCCCGGCCTGTGGGGCAGTTGGAACCGGTAGCATTATCTTTTTCTACCAGAGAGACCCAAAGAAGTGGAGTGTAAGCTAGGACTAGAGAAACTTGGCCCTCCCACCGCGAGGCGGGGAGGCAGAAGTTTGGCTGTTAGTTTCACACGAGGCGAGGCGGGGGGTCGCGGTTATTGAATCCCTTCTCCCTTCTCCAGGCCGCGCCCTGCAGCAGCAACAGAGGAGCCGGTCCTGCTCTGTCTTTAGGCCTTGTAGATAAGGGAGAGTGGACTATCTAAGTCCTCGCCTCCCTTTTTTTCTTTTCTTTTTGTTTGGATGTTTTCACGGGTCTCACTTATACCAAAGGGAAAGAATCATTAAAGTCCATATTTCTTCTACCTCGGCCTCTAGGTCTCTGTCTCAGCTTATTGTTGGCTCTGGGCGCCCCCCACGGCAGGAGGGGAGGCGGGAGGCCGGACTCGGACTCGGCCTCACCTGGACTCGCTCGGGTCGGGCTCGAGTGAGAACTTAGGGATTAGCGTAGGAGGGTGCGGCGCGGTGGGGCGTGCGGGGCCACCATCCCAGGGGATGTTCATGTCTGCAGCGGGGACCGAGGCGGGGTGGGATCGCGGACGGCATGACCCCAGGCGGCTCGGGCCAGCGTGCACCCCTGCGGGGGCACCTCGGCCCGGGATGGTACGGCCCAGCCGCAGGGCCTCAGCTGCCGTCTCCCCTAGTCAGCCCGCACGCAGCGCTCCCGGGCTGGAAACGGCCTCCCCCAGGCTTGCACCTTGGTACGGCCCAACCCGCCCAGCGCTCGGGGGAGGGTCTGGCCCGGGCCTCGCTCCCCCTCCTCGCCGAGCGCAGTGGTGGCTGCCACGCCGAATTCCGCTTCCTGTGGCTGCGGCCGCTGGCGGGCGGTGAGGCCGGGAGAGCGTGCAGTTGGCACCGCGGCTCCGCACCCTCGCCTCGCCGCACCTCGGGCTTGCTGCCGCGCGGGGGCCTGCGCCGCCCCTGCCTTCCCTTCTGGGCCATGGTGCAACCCGAGGGCGCGTCTGTCCCCCGCCGCTGCTGACCCGGGTCCCCCACTCCATGGCCGCCTCGGCGCCGCCCCCACCGGACAAGCTGGAGGGAGGTGGCGGCCCCGCACCGCCCCCTGCGCCGCCCAGCACCGGGAGAAAACAGGGCAAGGCCGGTGAGAACGCGGAGGGGGCTGGGGCTGGCGAGGCTCAGAACTCTCGGACCTTGGAGGGAGGGCTGGTGGGCTGGGGAGGTGGCGGTTCTCAGGCTGAGGGCCCTGAAGAGGGGAGGCTCAGTGGAAAGGATAGGTGGGTGAAGCCCTCCAGGAGTTGGGGACGAGGGGTCATGACTGCCGATCCTAGAGTTTGGGGCACCTGGAATGAAGGAGCCACTTGGGAGTCTGAGGCTATCGAGAGATGGGGACGTCTCTCATTTAAAGGAAAAGGCAGCTGAGAGTGTAGCATCCCATTTATTCTTCATAGTGTACCTTTGTTAGTATCTAACAAAGTAGGTACTAAGTAAATAAACAAGAGTATAGTGAAGTTAGGAGAGTCTCCTGGATCATCATGGTTGGGAGAAAGGATGTTGGGGAAACCTCAGGGAAACTTGTTTGTGTCTGCCTTCTACTGCCTTTCCAGGTCTGCAAATGAAGAGCCCAGAAAAGAAGCGAAGGAAGTCAAATACTCAGGTGAATGGTGGTTGGTTGTGGGGGTAATTTCTGGTAGCCCCTTCGGGTTCTCTGTTCTGCCACCCCGATGTCTTCATCTTGCATCAGCTGCAGGGAGAAGAGAAAGTTGTCTTTCTTATTCCTTTTCTGGTCCTTTCCTTCAGCTTTATAACATTTTGGGAGTAGGGTGGGGATGAGATGATTTGACCAGAGATTTTATCAGCGGGGATTAGAGTCGTCCTCTCCCCTTTTTGTCCTGCTCTGGTTCCCCCACGATGATAACAGCTATCACTTGCTGAAACTTTTCTAAGTACCAGGGATTGTGCTAAAAGGCTTCCACAGTTTTGGGAGATAGGCATTGTCACAGTTTTACAGATGAGAAACCTGAGGCTTAACCATGTTCCATGCCTGCTCCAGGGCTTTGAGGTTACTCAGTGTCAGAACGAGGATTCCAGTTTAGTTCTGCCTGTTTTCAAAACAGTGACTGCACCTTGCAGGTTGTGCTCTCCATTCTGTTTTATTGTTGCACTCTAAGATCCATCTGAACTGGCCGGGACCAGCCTCTAAAACTGTGTACTGTGTTTCTGGTGCTCTCTTGGTTTAGCTCTGGGTCTCCCTCCATGATCCTCTTTCCCTCATCTTTTTCCCCCAGGGCCCTGCGTACTCCCACCTGACGGAGTTTGCACCACCCCCAACTCCCATGGTGGACCACCTGGTTGCATCCAACCCTTTTGAGGATGACTTCGGAGCCCCTAAGGTGGGGGGCGCAGCCCCTCCATTCCTTGGCAGTCCCGTCCCCTTTGGGGGCTTCCGTGTCCAGGGGGGCATGGCAGGTCAGGTACCCCCAGGATATGGCACTGGGGGTGGAGGAGGTCCTCAGCCTCTTCGTCGACAGCCACCCCCTTTCCCTCCCAGCCCCATGGGCCCTGCTTTCAACATGCCCCCCCAGGGCCCTGGCTATCCACCCCCAGGTAACATGAATTTTCCCAGCCAACCCTTCAACCAGCCTCTGGGTCAGAACTTTAGCCCACCTGGTGGGCAGATGATGCCAGGCCCAGTGGGGGGATTTGGCCCCATGATCTCACCCACCATGGGACAACCTCCCAGAGGGGAGCTAGGCCCCCCTTCTCTCCCCCAACGCTTTGCCCAGCCAGGGGCCCCTTTTGGCCCTTCTCCTCTCCAGAGACCTGGTCAGGGGCTCCCCAGCTTGCCTCCCAACACAAGTCCCTTCCCTGGTCCGGACCCTGGCTTTCCTGGCCCTGGTGGTGAGGATGGGGGGAAGCCTTTAAATCCCCCTGCGCCCACTGCTTTTCCCCAGGAGCCCCACTCAGGCTCCCCGGCTGCTGCTGTTAATGGGAATCAGCCCAATTTTCCTCCAAACAGCAGTGGGCGGGGTGGGGGCACTCCAGATGCCAACAGCCTGGCACCCCCTGGAAAGGCAGGTGGGGGCTCAGGACCCCAGCCTCCCCCAGGCCTGGTGTATCCATGTGGTGCCTGTCGGAGCGAGGTGAATGACGACCAAGATGCCATTCTCTGTGAGGCCTCCTGCCAGAAGTGGTTCCACCGTGAGTGCACGGGCATGACTGAGAGCGCCTATGGGCTGCTGACCACCGAGGCCTCTGCTGTCTGGGCCTGCGATCTCTGCCTCAAGACCAAGGAGATTCAGTCTGTCTACATCCGCGAGGGCATGGGGCAGCTGGTGGCCGCTAACGATGGGTGATGCTGGCGAGGGGCCCAGGGAAGTGCACATGTTCCTCCCTGCTCTTCCAGGGTGATTGCCTTCTTGTCTGGCTCTTGGTCCTGGTTTCCATCGGCTTCCCATCCCCATGGGGCAGAAACCCAGTGGCTCCTGGGGGCAGAAAAAGGAACTGAGGTGGGCAGGCAGAAGAGCCTGTATCTCTCACTCGTGTGGAAACTTACGCATTGAGATCTACAGAGGTTCAGGAAACCAAAGCCCTGCCAAGCAGAGCCACTTTTGGTGGCTATCTCTGGAAACCCAGGGGTATGGCTGCAAGAGGAAAGAGGCTGGAGGAAGATCCGAAGGGCAGGGGTGTCCTCTCTACAGATGATGGATGCCCCCAACACCTGTGCCTAACATGCCTCTCTAGCTCCACAGCTCCAGCCTTAGTGTTTGGAGTCCAGTATTAAAGGTTTCTGGCCAGAAGAGTTGGGGTCTCTTCCCATCTCTGCGGTAGCCCTTTCATGGGCTCTGGGAGATAGCTTTAGGGAATAAATGGAGATTTTCCCCTTTTCCTACCTTCCCCTTGTCTCCTTCACCTGTCCAACTCGTCCCCCTTCAGAAACCAAATAGCTTGAAGAAGCAGGAGAGTACGTGGCTATGGCAGTTCTTGGTGATCTGGGGCTTGGAGACAGTAGGTAAGATGCTGTCAGGACATATCTCCCTCATACCAAAGTCACTGGTCCTTTCTCAGCCTCTCTTGTGCTTTTCCCCTAATGACCATGTTTTTGCCAAAAATTGGGATGTGTGGTCTGACAGACCAGAATATTTGACATTCAGACTGTCCTGGAAGCCCAGATTCTGTGGTTGTACACCCCTCCTCTCCGCCTAAGCGCTGGTCTTCAACTTCTGGCCTCGAGTTCCCTGCCTTGCTGGAAGGAAAGCTTGAAAAGGCGCAGAGCCCTTATACCTCATTTTTTCTCCTGATAAAAGGATTCCTGTCAGAGCCTGTGGGGAGTCTGCAGGACCCTCATTGCTGCGGTACTAGAATGCAGTCCAGAGCCTGGATGTTTTTGCTCCCCTCTCTTCCTGCTGTTCTATCTTCTCTGGCCTGGTGATCGAGCTGTTCTCATCCTTCTCAGCCAAAATCTGTGCCAGGGCGTTATTTTTTATGTTTTAAGCACTGCCTGCCAGAGATGGGTCTGGGGCCCCACAAGGAGCCCCTCACAGCTGCACGCTCTTCCCTACAGCTCTTCCCTACAGCTCCCGCACACATTCCTCAAGTTGGGTAGGGAAGGCAGGCTAGGGGTGTGGCCCTGAGAGGGGCTGGAGGTCCTCTGCCCCCACTTCTCCTGGGATCTTATACGTGTGAAGAGAAGACCGGTATACTGCAGAACTCTTGCCTTCCCCGGGTGGAGCATGCAGCCTTCCCGGCTGTGTGACAGAAGGGAGTGGCCTCTGGGCTTCTCTTCCAGTGTTACTGCCATCCAACAGCAGAGATGGCAACCCCCTCACTGCTCAACTTTGTGTTGTGTTTGTGGTTCTGTTTGCCCCTCTTTTTATCTGTTGATGTTTTTGTGGTCTCCCCCCCCCTCACCCGCCCTGCATTTTGTAAGATGGCTCCTGGCCAGGGATGGGGTGGGGGGCGGTGTCTGGTCAATCCCTCCCTCTCATGCCACTGCTTTTTGGAAGAAAGTGGGGGCGGCAGAGATGTGGGGAAAGTTTTGTATGGTTGGATTAATAAAATGACTTGGAAGATCCACACCCGGACTCCTTGGTGTTGGTGTGCACAAGGCTGGAATGAGTCAGTCACTGCTGGTGAGGATGGTTGGGGGGTGAGGACAGGGAACCCCCAGGGTCTCTGGAAGTGGCAATAGCAGGAAGAGTCAGGCCCCTGACCTGACCTAATACAAGCTGTGGAGCCTGGGGAGGCCTCTGCCCCACCGCTCCCTGTTTCCCTGCTGGGAGAAACAAGTTTCCTTTCTGAGCACATTCCTGGGCCAGGCCTAAAGCCAAGCAGGATCTTCGGCTCCAAGGCTTCAGGGTGACAACTGCCATTAGTGCTTCTCGGTGTAATGCCCCACTCCCACTCCTGAGTTAGGGGGTCAAGTGTAGCTCCAGGGGTGGGGGAAGGGGCTGCCCTGGTCTAGCAGATTGCATTTTAGGATGCTTTAAAGCCCCCCACCCACCGCCCGCCCCCTTTAAAAAAAAGAATAGTGGCATCCTGAAACAATCGGCGCCAGGATGAGGATAGGGACAACCCACACTTTGCCACTCTCCTCCCCCATCCTGCAGCTGTCTCTTGTCTATCCTGGGACCAACCTGGCTCCTTGTCCTGGACATGCCACCCCCTTGCCTTTCAGTTCTGGGTCTTCCCTTCAGAAATTGTTTAGCCACTGGAAAAGGAGGGGAGGTGACCCCCAGTTGAGTTTGCTGGAACCCCAGTGTCCCACCGGGAGGTAAGCCCAGGTTTAGGGGCTCTGCAGGCGCCCCGCACCCCCGCGGCTCTCAAGTCTAGCTGTTATTGGCCAAAAGTTTCCGCCCCCTCAGGGAAGTTGACTTTCCATTGGTCAGCTCTCAGTCACGTGACCTTCCTTTCCTGCGGCTCTAAGAGCCGGAGAGGCAGCAACAAGTTCAGCTGAAGACTGAAGCAAGAGCTGGGTCAGGTAATGCCCTAGCGGGGCAGGGGCAACAGAGATCCCCAGGAGAGCAAGGATAGAGGAGAGGAAGGGTAGAACGTTGAAGGGTTGAGCTCCACCCAGGATCGATAGAGCTGTTTGTCATTTCTGGCCCGGGAGGGAGGGGGATCATGGGCGGCCGTTTCCAAAACAGGAACTTGCTCTGGGTCTCCCAGACAAGTTTTTGTAGTTTTATTTTAGAGGTTTGGGGGAACAGCTCTTAGAGGGGTTGAAATTAGCTGGACGAAACTTTCCCAGTGGCAGAGCTCCCCCTTTAGCTGTCTTTTGGAAATAGCACAAGTCCCTGACAATCCTTACAGGATGTTTTTGTTGAATCTTGCCTGAAAAAAGGAGAGGGAGTAGTGAGGAGGGGGTGGAGGTGGGTGTTCTTCCAAGAGGTTGATGAGAAGAAAGAGATCTGAAAGCAGCAGGGAAGGGTGGGAATTAGACAGCAGAAAGAACTTCCTAATAAGGCAGTGAGATGCTGGCCTGGGGGGAACAGGGAGAACTTATGGGATCTTCAGTGAATCCAACCAAGAGAGAGGTAACAACCAGGGTTTGGAACCCTGAGTGCAGAGGTTCCGGACTGTATTCTGTTTGGGTCTCAGAAGTGTTTGTCTTGTTGACCCAAATACCGTTTCTGGTTTCCATGGAGACAGTGGGTCTGACATCACCCTGGTTGCCATAGTGCCTGCTTCTGGAGGACCTGAGCAGGCTATACACAGCCAGGGGTAAACAGGGACTTCAGCCCAAGCTGCTGCCACTTCCTTCCTGCTGCCACCTGTGAAGAGTCACACGCAGCAACTGGGGATGGGGAGATGATGACAGAGTGGCGGGGGTGGGGCCTGAGACCAGAAGGCAGCACAGTAATGATTCTGTGGATGCCGTAGAAGCTGGCCAGGGGTGTCCTGCTGGACTGTGGTGTGGGGAAGTCATTGCAGCCTTTCTTCTGTCTCCTTGTGGGATGAGTGCCTGTCTCTGGGAGGCAGTGTGTAGGACTCCCACGGTGTGTCCTGCTGAAAGGGGGAAGTGTAGTGGTTTCCCAAAGTAGAACTGCCTCGCTTCTTCCCCAGCCTTACTTCCTCTCCCCAGGATTTCCTTTCAGGATCCTTTTCCACTTACCATCCTTCTAGCCCCTCAGCAAGCAGTCATGTAGCCTCAAAAGGATCACAGTCCAAGACCAGGGGCTCAGCTCATCTACCCCTCAGCTTTATGCCAGGTCCCAGTTGCCAGCCTGGGGCGATAGTGTTGGTCACAGAGGGAGGGGTAGGTCCTTCTCTTCTTATCTTGCTTTGTGTCAGGCTTTTGACGCTGGAGTGATCTCCCACCCCCACTCCACCATGTCAGAGCAGATTAGCAGGAAACAGGGCCACAGCCCTGGTTAATGTCCATGCTTTGCAAATGGCAACGTGCTTTCTGTATTCGTGGTGGTTGCCACAAATCCCTTTTCCTAGTCACCTTCAAGTTTCCTCAGATGAAACGCTGGAGTTTGCTGAGAAGGGAAACGAGAATGGAGAGTGACAAGGACATTTACTAGAGGCACATTCAGATGGATGTAAGCTGTGCCATTGCTCTCAACCCTGGCTGCATGTGAGACTCATTTGGGAGATTTTTTGGAGCCTGAGCCTGATCCTTGAACTCAGTTATATCAGAATCTTAGGTGATTGATTCCATTGTGTAGCCAGTGAACAGGACCCCAAACTAAACCATACAGAGGACTTAATGGTGGGTGATGGGTTGGTGGGAGACTTGTGGCTGATGAAGACCATCGACTTTTCTCTTCCAGGCCCTGGGGGAGGAGGTGGGATTGTGAGAGAGCCTGGGGAGGTGAAGGGAGGGCCAGATTGTTCCTCACTCTTCTCACTTGCTATTCATTGCTGGCAAGCCAAGTCAGCCAGTTTTCGGGCCTTCGTTTTCCCTGACTATAACATGAGAGAGTTGGCCTGGATTTTTCCCAGAGCTTTTCCAGCCCTGTGCTTCTCTGACCTTTCAAGGTCAGTTCTATTTCCCAGTTTCCCAAGGGCTCTTTTAGTCCCTGGGAAAGGCAAACTTGACTGCAGCTGTTGGTAGGTTCTGATTTGCAAGGCAAATACTGCCCAGAAGAATTCGGATCTTGGGGTCAGAAGGACTGGAACCGGGCTGATTCTGGAAGTGACTGCCCAGCCCTCACACTTGGAACCCAGCTGAGGCTGCTGTCTGTATCCCACCTCCCCCAAAGGGAGCTGGAGTCCCTAAGAGAGCCTTTCTCTGCAGGTGGCAGCCTCAGCAGCTGCGGGAACCTCAGCAGTGATGGCCTCCTGCCCAGATTCGGACAATAGCTGGGTGCTTGCCGGCTCAGAGGTAGGAAGAGCAGGCCTGGGAACCATATGGAATGGGGGTTCTGGCTGGGCTGGGCTACTTTCTGGGTCTGTCCCCCTTCCTTGCTCCTGGTGATCACACGTGTCACCTCCTGCCGGCTGTGAGAGGAACTCCAGGGACAGGGAGAATATGATCAGGCCCCAGGAGTCAGGAGTTGGGACTTGGACCGTGGCTTGAAAGAAGGGAATTGTTGGGGTAAGCTATGAGAAGCAGAGGAGAAATTCTGGTGGGGAGACCAGCATTAGCAAAGGTCCTGAGGCAGCAATAGAGGAGCTGTGCTGGGGGAGACTGAGGAGGTCCGTTGGAGGAGGTGGAGACATGGGCCAGATGGTGTTGAAGTGAGGTTGGGTCAGAGCCTGCGAGCCTCCGGAAGAGGCTTATAGGGCCTGGCTCAGGCATTCCGGCCTCCCCTTGATGGAAAATAGCGGGCAGGCTCTGAGCCGGAGGGGGTCAGGACCATCGCTGCGGTGGGCAGAGGGTGCAGCCACTATGGGGGCTGTGTGGGAACAGGGGAGAGCGTTTTGAAGGTCCTACAGTCCAGGTTGTAGTTGGTGGGACGAGAACGCAGTGGGATCCTGTGCCCCAAAGCCACTGAGAAGGGGGCTGGCAGGATGGGGGATGGAGTGGCTGGAGACTTTGTCAAGGACTTGGTATGTTCGTCCCACAGGGAGGGAGGTAGCTGAGGAGTTTGAGGTAGAGACTAGGGTTTGGGTGGCCTTGAAAACTGATGGGGAGGGAGGGAGCTGCCTTCAGTGAGATGCGGGAGCAGGACCCATGGGGCTGGGGCTGGCTGGCGGAGCAGATGACAACGCGCTCCCAGCCAGAGCCCTGGCTGCCTTTGCAGACAGCTGGGGGAACTCGGACCAGCTGTTTCCCCTCGGTGTCCTCCCTTTAACGAGGCGGAGTCGTGTTTCTTGCCTTGTAGGAGGGACTGTGAGAAAAAGGTGACTTGAAAATTGTAAAGAGGGACTTCCCTGGCGGTCCAGTGGTTAAGACTTTGCCTTCCAACGCAGGGGGTACAGGTTAGATCCCTGTTCCAGAAGCTGAGATTTCCACATGCCTTGGGGCCAAAAAACCCAAACAGAAAACAGAAACCGTATTGTAACAAATTCAATAAAGACTTTTAAAATGGTACACATTAAAAAAATCTTTTTTTAAAAAAGAATCCTGTAAAGAAACGTATTAAGGTCAAGAATTATTCTTGGAAGTTTAGCGAGAGCCATGGATGGGATGAGCAGGCCGTGGGCCTGCTGAGGGGGCGTTTGCAGAAAAAGGAGAGGCTGAGGCTGTAGACGGATGGGCTGAGAGCAAGCACCCTGGGAGACAGGCTGGCTGTGGCTGGGGTGAGATGGGCTTCCATTAGCTCCTCGGAGAGGGGTGTGCAGGGAGCGGGAAAGGCCAGAAAGGTTTGGAGGATGGAGCAGGTGGCCCCTTTTGAGGAGAACTGGGGAAGCCCGTGGGGGATGGGACGGTGATCCTTAGGCTCCAGGGGACTTTGTTCTCTTGCCAGTTACTGAGTTGGTCACTTGTGGGGAGGGAGACCCAGGCTGTAGCTGGCTTCTCTGGGGAGGTGGTGGTGGGGTGCCAGGTTTGTACAGTGGTCCAGTGCCTTGGGCCAGTGGTACTCTTTTTTTTTTAATTAGCTTAATATCTGATTGAATAACTTAATTCTTTTTTTTTTTTTCAACTCCATGTCCTCCCATTCACCATACAGACCAGGCAGAGTGCCTGCCCAGGCTGTATGTGGGGTGGGTTTACTCTGACTCCTGTTTCTATACTGTCAGTGTAAGAACGCAGCCTGTACCAAGTACCAGGAGGCTGAAGTTAATTAATTTTTAACCTAATCCTGTAAATATAGGATTCCTTTAAAAATAACATTTACTTGTTTTTTTTTGGCTGTGCTGGGTCTTAGTTGTGGCATGCGGGATCTAGTTTCCTGACCAGGGAACAAACCCTGGCCCCCTGCATTGGGAACACTGAGTCTTAGCCACCGGACCACCAGGAAAGTCCCCAGGGGTGCGTCTTCACTTCACAGAAATTTGGCCTCTAAAAGTTCCTCAGAGCAGCAAGTGAAGTTAGGGAATGGCTGAACATTGTGTCGAGCGGAGATGTCACAGTGCCAGCTGACCCCTGCCCCCTCCCCACTTTGGAGCAGCCACTACTGAGTGTATTATGTATTTGTAAGATGTGGGCTGGGATCCCTGAACGCTGTGGCTGGTCTCAGGCACCCCAGGAGAGCACCCCGTGCTCTTGGCTTCGTCCTGCTGTCCTTCCTCTAAAGCAGCCCTTCTGCTTGCACCCCTGCCCCCAGAGCCTGCCTGTGGAGACCTTGGGTCCTGAATCTGGGATGGACCCAGAATCTGAGAGAGCTCCCCGGGCCCCTCTGAGCCCCTCCAAGGCAGCTGCTGAGGAATCAGCTGGGACCTTGGATGGAGGAGGTAACGGGGCCCTGCTGAGGGGGGCGGTGCAGCCACCTGTCCCCCATGTTCTGGGGTTTCCCAGTTTCCTCAGGGAGAGGGAGGCCAGTTGGTCTTATTCCCAGCATTGATCTCAGTTTAAAACCTTCCTTTATCCCATCCTGGCTTTCTCCTGTCCCTTCCTGCCTGGTCGCGGCCTGTGGGAGCCGGGGAGCTGTGTAGTATGTTCAACTGGGAGGGGGGGCCATGATGTTTTTCCTGAGTCTTCTCTCCCACCACAGAGACTGTGTCCCAGAGTGAGAGCTCCCAATCGGGGACCATCCTGTCAGAGGAGGCTGAGGCCAAGGTGAGGACCTTCCCCGGGGGAAGGGTGGGAAGTGGGGAGGGCCAGGGGACGTGGGAAGCGCTCATAGCTGTGTCTGCAGCAGGGTGTCCTGGAAGGGGATGACCCTGGAATGGAGAACCCCGGCCCAGGAGACACAGAGGCCCGGGGAGACTTGGAGGAGACCCCTGAGGTGGTAGGCCTGGAACCGGACTCACAGGACCTGGAGGATCAGAGCCCCCCCTGCAGCCTGCCTTCATCCCCCAACACAGGTGAGAGTCCTCCTTGTTTCCCCTGTCACTATCCTTCTAGAAGGTGTTGGAGTGGGAATAGATAGACATCACTGCCAAGCACAGCTCCGGTCCAGGTCCTAGGACTCGGCAGCTCGGAGCCTTCCTTAAGCTGTGTCTGTGAATCCTCACCACCGTCACCCCTGGGGACACTCAGGTGTAGGTTAAGTCATACAGCTGATAAGTGGCAGGGCCTGGGTCTGATCAGCTCTTTCCTCTCTACTGTGGGGCCTCCTCTTTACTCGCCTCTAGATTTGGCTCTCATTCCCTGAGTCCCTCCCATGAGTCAGCCCTGGGAAGGCAGGCTGGCTTCACAGCCTGTATAAGAGGTGGACTAGGCTGAGCCAAGGGGCAAGTCTTGTGAGGGGTGCAAGGTGGTGTGATTAAGGGGCCCCCTCAGGAACGGGGGAGGGTGGTTTAGTCAGGGGACAGGTCGAGGGGAAGGGGGAGGCAGGGACAGTTGGGGAACAGGTTCACACCGGAGGTGACATTTGAGTGGAAGCTTGAGCAAAGAGTGGACTTTTGGTAGGTAGGGTAGGAGGAAGACAACATGCAGGCCAAGGCTGTAGCGTCAACAAAGGGCTGGGTTCCCCTGTCCTGTACTGAGGAGGCTGCGTCCAAGGCCGGTGGCAGGAGAAGTGTGAGAAGGCATCTCTGTTGAGGGGTGACAGGGTGGAGGGGGCGGAGGGGTCTGGGGCCATTTAGGGGGCAACTGCAGTCAGACAAAGCTGAGGAAGACCTGAACTGAGGCAGAAAGGGGCATGTGCCGCTGAGACGGCGTGTTGTCAAACTGTGCATGGGAGGTAAAGAGGGAGGGCTGAGGTTGGCTCGGTGGAGCAGTGGCATCTTGCCCTGCATTGGGGGTGGCGCCAGGAGATAACCAGCTTGGAGAGCAGTGTGTTGAGTGGTTGGTCCCCAGGGACAGCCAGGTGGACGTGACCAGGAGGTGGCTTGGAGCTTCTAGGGAGGCCAGTCGGGAGCTACGGATGAGGGACTCAATCCGCTCTGGGGGGAAGCCGGCGGGGTGGGTGAGAGTGGGTGACTCTGTGTGCGGTGAGAAGAGCAGAAAAGCAGAAATGGTGCCAGGGAGACCTCTGCCTCTAGGACCGGGAGCAGCTGGGCATTGAAAGGAGACACTGAGAGGGCGTGGCCAGGTTTCCGACAAAACAAAGGCTGGAGGCACAGGTGGGAGCAGGGGGGCGCTTTTAGGATGAAAGTTGCTCTTGTATCTTGTCTGTAGTAGAAAGGACTGGTCTTCAGTCTGGGCAGGGGTAGTCACTGATGCCCAAGCACGTGTGGGCAGGGTCTCCTCTGGCACCATTTCTGCTTTTCTGCTCTTCTCACCCTCTGTGATCACGGCTGGGGGTCTCCTGTGTTTGCCTCTGGTTCTGGTCTGTCTGTCTGTCCGTCTCTCCAGTTGCTTTACTGCCTGTCCCCCTCCCTCCCTCCAGCTCAGATCAGGGAGGAGGCCCACCGCTCCAGCAGCGAGGAGGACGACACCGATGTGGATGTGGAGGGTCTGCGGAGACGGCGGGGCCGGGAGCCCGGCACTCCTCAGCCCGCGGCCACCCTGGGTGTGGAGCGCCAGGGCCAGGGGGAAGGTGCAGGCGGGGAGCTGGGCATCTCCCTCAACATGTGTCTTCTCGGGGCCCTGGTTCTGCTGGGCCTGGGGATCCTCCTCTTTGGTGAGTGGTCCCTCCCCCGCTGGCACCTTGAGCCTCTGCTCTGGCCCCTCTTGCAGCACTCTGACCCCATTCTGCCCCTGCCTCTGTCTCCATTTCAGGTGGCCTCTCAGAGTCTGAAAGTGGTGAGTGAGGATGGGCCGTGACCGGTTTGTGTCTGTCCCCTTCCAGCCCTGCGGGAGGCTGATGGGGGCAGTTCCCTGGGTCAGGAGTAGGGATGCTGGGGGCTGTACAGTTTTTGCTCAGATATAGGCCTTATGTCAGCTATTCGGGGTGACCCTTGACCTTTTACCTTGCTGGACCCCTCAGCCCTAGGGCGAGGTCCAGGGCAGGACAGCGACTGTGTGTGTGTTGGGGGGTGCAGGGAGGGGGAGGAGGAGAGGGCGCTGTGTGCCTGGAGGCCAGTTTCAGGATTCCACTTTCCCACAGGGCCCCTGGAGGGAGTAGACCTGCAGGTCTTGCCAGATCCGGAGTCTGATGCTGAGATGCTGGAGGCTGTGGGGGATGGGCAGGCATGTGTGACTGTCTCCCTCTGTGTCAGGGATCTGGTGGGGGCTGTCTGGGTTGTGGAGCTGGGCTGGGGTGACTGGCTCCTTTGCCCTTGTGTATGTGTGTGTGTGTGTGTGTATGTATGTTAGTCACTCAGTCGTGTCTGACTCTGCGACCCCATGGACTGTAGCCCACTAGGCTCCTCTGTCCATGAAATTCTCCAGGCAGAAATGCTGGAGTGAGTAGCCATTCCCTTCTCTTGGGATCTTCCCAACCCAGGGATCGAACCTGGGTCTCCTACACTGCAGGCAGATTCTTTACTGACTGAGCCACCTTTGCCCTCAGGATGGACTACAGCAGCTACAGACCTCAGAGCTCCTGGACAGTGTCCCCAGCCTGCAGAATATGGCCCTTCTGCTGGATAAGCTGGCCAAGGAGAACCAGGACATCCGACTACTGCAGGCCCAGCTGCAGGTGGGCACAAGCAGGATGGGGTGGGCTACATACCCTCCCTAGGCCACGTGTCTGTCTGTCCAGTTTCCTCCCCGCAGAGAAGTTTCCTGTGTTCACCCACATACCCTGACCCCCTCCCTTTCCCACTAGAGTCCAGTCATCTTCCTTGTTTTGTTCCTGTCCTGCATGCTAAGGGTTAGGCCAGGACTGGCATATCTGCTTCACGTGGCATGCCACCTCTGCTTGATTGGCATGGTCTACCTGGAGCCTTGTGTGGAGAAGGATTTGAAGAACATGCCAAGACTCAGTGGGAAAGAAGTGCTGTGATCAGTTAATAATATCTGTTTTGGGTATGGGAGGTGGAAATAGGGCAATGAGAGCCATATCTTGGCTCTCTTTAGGTGAATTAAAGAAGTGTGGGCTTATAAACAGACAGAGCTAAGGTAGAATTTGGGGATCCCAGGGTCTGGTGAAGGGTGCAGATGGGCTGGGAGATGAAAACCAAATCCTCTGAGTCTCTCAGGCCATAAAGGCTATGATGGAATAGAATTAGGGTAGCAGGCACTGGACCTATCCTTGACGACTCCCTGGGCCCTCTATCCCTACTCCCACTCCAGGCCCAGAAGGAAGAGCTTCAGAGCCTGATGCATCAGCCCAAAGGGCTAGAAGAGGAGAATGCCCGGCTCCGAGGGGCCCTCCAGCAGGGCGAGGCCTCCCAGCGGGCCCTGGAGTCAGAGCTGCAGCAGCTGCGGGCCCAGCTTCAGGGACTGGAGGCTGACTGCGTCCAGGGTGCAGATGGGCTCTGTCTTCATTGGGGCAGAGGCCCGCAGGCTGGCAAGGTCACCAAGGAGCAAGGCGCTACAGGGCCGGAGCCAAGCCCTGGATTCCTGGAGCAAAAGAAACAGCTAGAGGCCGAGGCCCAGGCGTTAAGGCAAGAGCTGGAGCGGCAGCGGCGGCTGCTGGGGTCTGTGCAGCAGGACCTGGAACGGAGCTTGAGGGATGCAGGCCGAGGGCATCCAGCCCAGGCTGGCCTGGCTGAGTTGGGTCACAGGCTGGCCCAGAAGCTGCGGGGCCTGGAGGACTGGGGCCAGCGCCCTGGGGTCCCTGCTAATGTCTCAGAGGCCTGGCATCAGAAGCCTCACTTCCAGAATTCCAGGGAGCGGAGTGGGAAGGAAAAGTGGTGGGATAAGCAAGGGGACTGGAAGACTGAGCACCGGAAACATAAGAAGGAGGTATCTGGCCGGGAGAAGAGCTGGCGGGGTGAGGAGGACAGGGAGCGGGCGGGGAGGTGGAAGGAGGGCAAGCCAAGGGTGGAGGAGTGGGCCAGCAAGAAGGATGGCAAGCGACAGCGTTCCAAGGAGCCCCCCAGGAAAAGTGGGAGCTCCCACCCCTCCGGAGAAAGGCAGAAACACCCTCGGTGGAAGGAAGGAGCTAAAGACAGGCATGACCCCCTGCCACTCTGGGCAGAGCTGTCCAAGCACAAGTACCAGGCACCCCAGGGCTGTTCAGGTGTCCATGAGTGTGCCCGGCAGGAGGGCCTGGCCTTCTTTGGCATAGAGCTAGCCCCCGTGCAGCAACAGGAGCTGGCCTCTCTGCTGAGGACGTACCTGGCACGACTGCCTTGGGCTGGGCCACTGAGCAAGGAGCTGCCCCTCTCTCCCACTTACTTCGGTGAGGATGGTATCTTCCGCCACGACCGCCTCCGCTTCCGTGACTTTGTAGACGCCTTGGAGGACAGCCTGGAGGAGGTGGCGGTGAGACAAACAGGTGACGACGACGAGGTGGATGACTTTGAGGATTTCATCTTCAGCCACTTCTTTGGAGACAAAGCACTGAAGAAGAGGTGGGCAGCTGTGGGGGAGTTGGGTCAGTGGGACAGGGCAGGGGGCAGAAGGTGATGGTGGGGTGGGGTGTCTGTGTGTGTGTGAAGGATTCAGGGCCCTGAGTTGGGGGTGTTCAGTTTGATATTTCGCCTCCTGAGGGCAGAAAGCTGAGCCTGTGCTCAGCCCAGAGTGGTCCTGGGGAGTCTCCTTTTGGGCTAGAGTTTTTTTCCTCCCAAGTTGCCCTGTGCTGTCCATACTTGTGTGGTCTGGTGGGTAAGAGAGATTGCTTCCCGTCTCCCCAGCTGGGGCCTTGTCCTGGGACACCAGGTCTGGCCACACTCCCCTCCCCCCAGTCTGATGGACGGTGGCTGCCCGTGTCACCTGCCTAGGGGGAACAGGGTCCCCTCTCAGGGGGCTGTCTTCTCATCACATGACGTTGTTCTCTAAAGGCCTCTTCCTGCTTCCACTCCCTGCCCCCCTACAGGTCTGGGAAGGACAAACATTTGCAGAACTCCAGAGTTGTGGGGCCCAGGGAGGAGCACAGCCCCCACCGCCGGGGCTGAGGCCCCGCGTTATCTATCCCCTGGGAACCGTTAAACTGCCACCTCCCTCGGCTCGGTTGGTGTCATTGGATGTCCTTCACAGAGGAGAGTGGCGATCACTGATCCCTGCACTGATACCACTTCTGCTACAAAAAGGCCTTAGCTGGAGCTGCTTTGCTGTCTATGCAAATGAATGCAAATTCATAGGGCCTTGACCCTTGCAGCCGGATTGTGAAGGGGGGATGGGAGACAAGCCTGTTTTTTAGGAGGGTAGGGTGGGGGTAAGAGGTATGGGGCAATTCAGATTCTAAAGCCAGAGAGCTGGTGCGTGCGTGCGTGTGTGTGTGTGTGTGTGTGTGTGTGTGTGTGTGTGTGTGTGTGTGTGTGTGCGCGTGCGTGCGTGCGTGCGTGTGTGTGTGTGTGTCTGTAGGGGGGCCCCTTGGCTGCACACACTGACCCGCAGAGAGCTGGTGCGTGCGTGCGTGCGTGCGTGCGTGTGTGTGTGTGTGTGTGTGTGTGTGTGTGTGTGTGTGTGCGTGCGTGCGTGCGTGCGTGCGTGCGTGTGTGTGTGTGTGTGTGTCTGTAGGGGGGCCCCTTGGCTGCACACACTGACCCGTGCACCCTGGGATTCTCTTCGCCCGGCTGGCTGAAGGCCCAGCATGAAGGCTTTCCCTGGGGTTTTGTTAGATTTGGAAGGAGCTATCCCGAGGGAATCGAAGTCCCCTTTTTAGCTCTGCTCCTCACGTGGCCTCACCTCTGCTTGTGAACTGTAGACTCAGATTCCAATAAATTTCTGTAGGAGCTGTGACTTTGGGTGGAGGCTCTGTCGCTTAGGGCTGTTTCTAAGCACAGGGGAAGCCCACACCCATCACCTCATAGGCACTGGTACTCACCTTCTCCCCTCCCCGTCACCTCACCCTCCCCGCAAACCTCAGGCCCTCTGGGCTGGAACTCCCCATTTTGCTCACAGCTGTCTTGGCTGCATCCCTGGTAGATGTAGAAATATGCAAGTGGGTTTTGGGCTCAAATCCAGGTTGAGTGATTTTGGGCAAATCAATCCCTGGGAACCTTGGGTTTCTAATCCCCAAAAAGGGAGATTGAAGGGCTGGGGACTCTTCGAGCAGGATTGTAAATAAATCAATGTAAACAAAATATGTGTCCAATATTTGGCCCTCAGAAGTGATTTCATTCCCTTTAGAGTGTGGAGGAGGGTGGAGGAGGGGATCCCCGCCCCCACCTCACAGCACAGGCTTTTGCGTTGGGGGGATGAGGGGACCACTAGGTGGCGCCCTGGCTCCACATTTGCTCCAGACCTCACCTACCTCACTACTAAGCGCCCCGAATCTTGGACCCCAATCCCACTGACTTGGGCCACTCTCTGGCTACTTCTCCCAGGAAGACCCAGATTCCCCCAGGCTTCTCTTTAGAAAGTCCTTCC
Organism: Cervus elaphus; assembly: GCF_910594005.1. Taxonomy (NCBI): domain Eukaryota; kingdom Metazoa; phylum Chordata; class Mammalia; order Artiodactyla; family Cervidae; genus Cervus; species Cervus elaphus. The sequence goes on from NC_057834.1 coordinate 38,772,840, forward strand.
TGACTGGGCTTCTTGCTTGGCCTGGAAATCCCCTTGGGGGGACAGAATGAATGTGTGACTTCAGGCCAGGTCCAAGGAGTGTGTTAGAGCCGAGGTGTGTGAGTCCCTCAGTCACGTCTGACTCTGTGACCCCATAGACTGTAACCCTCCAGGCTCCTCTTGTCCATGGGATTTCCCAGGCAGGAATACCAGAGTGGGTTGCCATTTCCTTCTCCAGGGGATCTTCCTGACCCAGGGATCGAACCCAGGTCTCTCACATTGCAGGCAGACTCTTTACTGTCTGAGCCACCTGGGAAGCCCAGGGTTTTGCCCAAAAGGGGACTGTAATTGATAACAAGTGCTTCTGTAACACTACAACTGATGGGTTGCTCACTGCTAAAGGACTTTAAGGGTGCTAGCTTATTTAATTCAGGTATGGATGTGAGAGTTGGACTATACAGAAAGCTGAGCGCCGAAGAATTGATGCGTTTGGACTGTGGTGTTGGAAAAGACTCTTGAGAGTCCCTTGGACTGCAAGGAGATCCACCAGTCAATCCTAAAGGAAATCGGTCCTGAATACTCATTGGAAGGACTGATGCTGAAGCTGAAACTCCAATACTTTGGCCACCTGATGCGAAGAACCGACTCATTGGAAAAGACCCTGATGCTGGGGAAGATTGAAGGCGGGAGAAGGGGACGACAGAGGAAGAGATGGTTGGATGGCATCACCAACGCGATGGACATGAGTTTGGGTTCCTGGAGTTAGTGATGGACAGGGAAGCCTGGAGTGCTGCAGTCCACAGGGTTGCAAAGAGTCATACATGACTGAGTGACTGAACTGAACTGAATTCTAATTGGATGGGGTGAGGCAGGGTGGGGATGGAACAAGGTCCATTCATTCAGCAAACATTTACACTCTATTGTGTACCAGAGGCAGTGTGGTACTGAGAATACAGAGGCGTGTTAAGGAGTTTATAGTTCAGTGGAGCCCACTTTCTGCAGCACGAGGGATTGCAGTTAGACCTAAGGAAGAACTTCCTCCTAGGCAGAGGGTCAGTGAAAAGGGGCTTTAGGAAAGAGGTTTTCTAGAGTGGGGGTCGGGAGGAGCAAGTACAGTCTAGCCTGGGGTCTGGATTTGGCATCCTGGCTCTGTGGACCATCATACACCTGAGGAAGCCTCTTTTACTTGATTCACATTGCTTGCCTTCTGTAGGTGTCAGAACTTAAACTTCTTGGAGAGGGAAGCAGGCTAGGTAGGAGGTATGATTCCGTGTCCCAGGAGGGAGAATGTGTTTAGGGAGGGGACACAAACTGGCCCCCTGGGTTCCCAGAGGGTGTGGGCTGCCTGGGGTTTCTCAGTTTCGTTTCTAGGGCCCATTTCCTTCGTTTGCATAACGAACTCTCAAGGAGGCTAGGAAGTTCCCCCAAGCCCCCTCCTCTTTCTGAGCCACTCAGGAAGTAGATATGCTGAGCTGGAGGTTTCTGAAACTGCTGAATCAGGAAGAAAAGGCCACGAACCCAGGGGGTAGGTTGGGGAGGGGCCAGGACACGAAGGACATTGGCCATTCTGATTACCCTGTCTCAGGTGCCCCCCGTCAGTGATCCTCCTGGCCCATTGTAGGTCACTATGCCACTCCATCACACCCATGCCCCTACAGCAGCGCTGGTAAAGAGTGGGGACCCCGAGTCTCAGGTCATAGGGTGCTCGCTGGTCACAGGCACAGCATGTGGAGACAAGCCAAGGGAGGCTGGAGCTGTGGGGACAGAGCTCCCTCCCCACAGGGCCGGGGACAGCTTTTGACCATGCAGGAGGGTAGACCCACTGGACTCTGCCACACGACCTTGCTTGGCCCCCAGGTCTGGCCTGGGCCCTTCCAGTTTAAGCATTTGGGATTTTAAGCACTTGGCTTTTCTGCCTTTTCCTCTGGGAACTCCCCCAGCTAAGTGCTCAGCTCCGGCGTGTCGGGGAAATCACTAGAGTCGGGGGTGGCCCTCCTTGGCTTTCCCCTCTCAAGTGGAAAAGTTTTGCTTCCTTTGACCATCCCCCAACTTCATTTCCCTGCGGTCCCCCAACCTGCCATTCCTCCCTCCCACCCCTGCCCCTCATTCTTCAGCCCTCAGCTCCTTTCCCGCCCTCAGCTCCACCTTCTCTCATCATGCCCCCTCCAGCCCTAACCTCCTCCAGGATCCTCCCCATCTCTTCCTGCTTCCCTGGGTCCTCCAGGCCCCAGTTTTACCCCTGCCTTTTACTCCCACCCATACTGGGGAGTGGGGGCATGGGGTGGTGGTCACCTTCAGGCCTGCCCCACCCTATAAGCTCCTTGAAGGCCAGAGGCCTGTGTTCCTTTTGAGAACCACTCCCAGCCCTCTCTGCTGGGCCCCTGGACAGATGCTGGATTGGCAGGCTGTTGCCATGGGAACCTCCCAGGGCCACTGGTGCAGGGACATCCCCTCCTCTCATCTGTTCCGAGTCATAGATACTCCTGGTCCCTCCACACTTCACTTGCTCACAGAGGGTCTAGCAGGAACTCTGCAGGGTGGGGTGTGTGTGTGGGTTATTGGCCTAAACCCCGACCATATCAGGTCCCTCCTCTCTGCTTTCACCAGTCGGTGGTCAGAGCCACAGAAACCCCCTAGTAGTAATTCTTGGGGTTGTCCGAGTTCCCTATCCCTCCCCTGTGGGCCTTCCGTCAAGGTTGCTGCCCATCCCTTTGGTAGCCCTTGGCTTCTGGAATAGGCCCTGCCCATATAGAACCAAAGCAGGCCCCTTCCCCTCTCACCTGGTCTTTATCCGGGGCCAGGTGGAGACCCAGCCCAGGTCTCTTTTAACTAGACCGGTGGCCTGGGCAAACTTTCGGTCTCCGGTCTCCACAACCGCCTGCCTGCGGGCCTTCTCGCTTTAGGGCTCGGCTTCCTCATCACTGAAGTGAGCCTGTGGATCCCCCTCATGAGTTGTTGTGATGATGGAATGAGTCATCCAAAGACAAAGGAAAAGGCTTTTCAAACTGTAGAGTGCTGTCAAAAGTTTTATTTTTATTTTACTTAGCCTCTAAGGGGGAAGTTGAGGCCTCTGTGAACTACAGATATGGGAGCAGAGGGTGTTGGTTCCCAGACCGTGTAGTAGGAGCGGACAGGGAAAAGATGCCAGCTAACACTCAAGACCGAACACTGTGCTCCGTGCTGGGGGGAGACCACAGTCTTTGCCCCCGAAGCTAACCAAATGAGTTTATTACCAGGCAGAGAGTTTTTGCTTTTAAATTTTAAATAAGAATATTTATTTTTAATTGATTGATGATTGCTTTACAATATTGGTTTGATATCTGTTGTACATCAACATGGATTAACCATAGGTGTCCCCTCCGTCTTGAACCTCCCTCCCACCTCCCATCCCTCTAGATTGCTAGGGAGCCCCAGTTGGAGTTCCCTGAGTCATAGAGCAAATTCCCACTGACTATCTATTTACATATGTTAGTGTAATACCAAGCAGAGTTTGTTTTTTTTTCAAGCAGAGTTTAAAAGTACTCTCTTATCGGTGCCAGGAAGGTGAAGAGGAAGGAGGGGGTGGTGTTTTTTTGGGGGGTGCTGTGCTCTGTGACATGTGGGATCCTAGTCCCTTGGCCAGGAATTGAACCTCACTTCCCACAGTGGAAGCATGGAGTCTTAACTACTGGACCACCAGGGAAGTCCCGGGAAGGGGTGGCCTTTGAGCTGGACCTTGAAGATAATAAGGATAGATGATGTGGAGGGGATTTCAGATGAGGCAGAGGTGAGGCCTTAGGGGAGGGTGGAACAACCCTCCCCTCTGTGGTCAGATGGTGTTAAGTTCATGTTCCTGTAAGGGAGCAAGTTCTCCCATGGGCCTGCTTGCAAGTCTGAGGGGGAGTGCCACTATAGGAAATGGGGAGAGGTGTGAGGGGCAGGGGGAATGGAAAGGGAAGACACAGGGGTGCAGGGCAGCTGGCAGGTGGAAGGGTGGACTAGAAAGAGGTGAAATCACAGGTAGGTAGGAGGTGTCAGCCAGCAGCTCAGGAGGAAGATGATGCAGGCCTGATTTAGAGCAGGGAGTTAGAAAGGCCTGGCCTTGGACGGGACAAGGACAAGGGGGAGGGAGGAGCCAAGGACACACGGAGCTTCCCAGCCTCGTGACAGTTGGATGACTGCAGCCTCACAGGATACCAGGAAAGAAGGAGGAAAGTCTGGAACTGGTTTTGTAGGGGGTGGGGTGGGGTGAGGTGTGTGGAGTAGGGATGGAGGGGGGAGGGGGCTGGGGACGGGGGAGGGGGAGCTGGTGGGCTTGACTGCTTAGGATGCGGGACAGGGATAGGGCCAGTCTTCCAGCAGGTCACCCTACTGCTCCACCAAGTTGTATGCGCCTGCCTCCCAGTCCTTGTGTCCCTCCTACCCCCTGCCCACCCCCGAATTCCTTTCCAGGGCAGGGCCCCTTTGGAGAACTTCTTACCAGTCAGTACACTTATCTTTACAGGGCCTGAGGGGAGGCACCCAGCAGAGGGGAGTGCGTCCACTGAGGTCACCACTGAGCCCTTCACTGCAGTCAAAGTGAAAGGTCATCGTGCAGGGCCCATGGGCAGAAACCTGAAGCCGTGCATTGTGGAGAGGGAGGTAGGTGTTAGATGGCCCCCTTGAGAAGCTCAATCCCCTGTGGGCCAAACAGACCTGCCAGAAATGCTTGCTTATCTGGAATGCAGCCTTGGGCCCTTGGGGAGGCAGCTTTCTTTGTAGGGATGGCCCAGTGCAGGAACCTTGGCATGAGGAACAGGCCACCCCTCTCATCTCCATGGGCCATGGACTTTCAGAGCCCTTCTCTGCCTTTTATCTCACTGAGAAGTAGGCCTTAAAGAAGGTGAGACCACGAATCTCTCATTTTTATACAGACGAAGAACTGAGAGGGAGGGAGGAGTTGACTTGCCTAAGGTCCTATGATAGCTGGACAGTGACAGTGGAAGACTGGCCCCTAAGAAGCCTTTAGGACGCCAGGGGAAATTTGAAATGTCCGGTACTACGGCTTTCCACACCCCTCCCCCAGAGCTGACCCAGGGTTGCAAGAAATAGCTGAGCTCCCATCTGTGGGTCCCTTTTGGGCTTCCCCAGTGGCTGAGTGGTAAAGAATCCACCTGCAACTCAGTCCTTGAGTTGGGAAGATCCCTTGGAGGAGGGCATGGCGACACACTCAGTATTCTTGCCTGGAGAATCCCATGGACAGAGGAGCACCTGGCGGGCTGCAATTCACAGGGCTGCAAAGTGTCGGACAAGACTGAAGTGACTGAGCATGCGTGCACTCTGGGTCCCTTTAGCTGACTCCTCCTCCCTGGGCCTGTGTGCCCCCGACTTCAGCTACCTGGCCCTGGAGGCATTTCCTCTCTGGCTCCCAGCTGCCACCTGACTGGCCCCAGCATGTGGGTAGGAGAAGGCCAGTCCTGGAAGGACCGTCATGAGCACTGGTCCCACCCCTTTTGTTGTTCAGAGGTGAAAACTGAGGGCCAGAGAGGGAAGTGACTTGTCCAAGGTCGCAAATCTTGCTAGGGACAGAATGGAGACCAGAGCCCAGGGCTGCTGACTCCTAAGAGTCCCCTGTTCCTCTTACCTCCACTCCTCTCTCTGGTTCTTCACCCTTGGAATTTAGGCTCTGAGGTGAGGTCTGGAGAAGCAGCTTGCTGCAAGACAGATCTTCCTCTGCTACCACTGAGCAGTGACTTCACGCCTGGTTCCTTCTGCAGCGATGCCTGCAGCAGTGGCCACAGGGGGCAGCCGCGGGAGAGACAGGAGGCTGGCCAAGGATGGGCTGCGGGGGAGAGAGGGGACCCCTGGAGCTGCCCTGGAACCAGAACAACTGAATGTGGGCTTATGAGGTCTCAGCCTTGAGGATACCCACAAATGGCCTTGTAGCCTCAAGAGTAAATCCAGGCTCCCCACCTCTTTGCGTCAGAGCTCCCATTAATATGCTCATTCATTTATTCATCAGTCACTTATGGAGCGCTCATACCCTGGGCCTGGCCCTGGGCTGTTACTTGATATTCTTTCCAAGAACTGGTGAGTGTTCAATCTCCTTTTGAAAAGAAATATCAAACTTTATCACTAACATTGTTAAATAACAGTCCCCAAAGGGGAAAGGTAGGGGGGGAGGGATAAATTAGAAGTCTGGGAGTAACAATATACACACCACTGTATATAAAATAGGTAACCAACAAGGACCTACTGTATAGTAGGGAACTCTACTCAATATTCCATAATAACTTATACAAGAAAAAGAATCTGAAAAAGAATAGATACATATATATGTATAACTAAATAACTTGGCTGTACACTGGAAACTAACCCAACAGTGTAAATTAACTACAATATATAATTTAAAAAAAGAAAATAAATATTGGCCTTTATCACTAAGGTTGTTAAATGACAGATGAAATCTATAAATCACTAATCATTTTGCCTGCCCCAAGCGGCTTGTGGGACCTCAGTTCCTCAGCCAGGGATTGAACCTGGGCCACTGCAGTGAAAGCCTGGAATTCTAACCCCCAGGCCAGCAGGAGCTCCCCTCAATTGCTCTTTTGTAGTCTGTCCCTCAGCTCCACGGTTTACATTCACCACAAAATAATCTAATGGAAAAACAAAATCATGCCTCAAAATCACAAATCTTTATTTAAAAAAAAAAATAAAACTCAGACTTCCGTGGTGGTCTAGTGGTTAGGAACCCATCTGCCAATGCAGGGGACATGGGTTCGATCTCTGGTCTGGGAAGATTCTGCACGCTGCGGAGCAACTGAGCCTGTGTGCCTCAGCTACTAAACCCACGCTCTAGAGCCTTCAAGCCACAACAAGAGAAGCCACTTCAAGGAGAAACCCATGCACTGCAACTGGAAAGTAGGCCCTGCTCGTGGTAACAAGAGGAAGCCTGAGGACAGCGACTAAGCCCCAGTGCAACAACAGCAAAAAAGACCCCAAACAAACTACCCCCACAGAAACCAAAAGGAAACTCTGTTCTCTTATTGTGTTCAATGTTTACATGTAGCCACCATCCTTGAGTACATTAGTTAAATTTTTGGAGACTGTTTCTTTTGAAGATGGGAGGATCCTTGCTTTGCCTACATTATTATTATTTTAATTTTTAACAATGTATCAGAATTTAATTCTTTTTTCCTCAAGCCACCTATTATTCTTTATTTCATAGATTTTATGATTTTTCAAAAGCTTAAAAAAATTGGAGTATAATTGCTTCACAAAATTGCATTAGTTTCTGCTGCACAATGAAGTGAATCAGCTATGTGTATGCATGTATCCCCTCCCTCTTGAACCTCACATCCCACCCCCATCCCACCCCTCTAGGTCATCACAAAGCAGCAACCTGAGCTCCCCTGTTACACAGCAGCTTCCCCCAGCTATCTATTTTGCATACTGCAGTGTAAACAAGTCAGTTCTACTCCTGTGATTTGTCTCACCCTCCTCTTCCCTCCTTAGAATTTTATCCTTTTTAAAGGCTGAATGATATTCCATTGTAAGTATATATCACATTTAGTTTATTCATTCATCTGTTTGGGTTTTTGTTGTTGTTGTTGTTGTTTGTTTGTTTTTTGGCTTCACCAAGAGGGGTATAGGATTTTAATTCCTTGACCAGGGATCGAACCTGGGCCCCAGCTCTGAGCGTGCCAGTTCCTAACCATTGGACCACCAGGGAATTCCCTCATTTACCCATTCATTTGTTGATGGACATCTGAATTGTTTTCATCTTTTGATGACTGCGACTAGTGCTGATATGAATGTGAATTTTATATCTGTTCGAGAACTACGTTCCAATCTGTTGGTTACATACCCAAAAGTGGAATTGCTCATCATATGGTCATTCTTTCATTTACTTTTTAAATAGTGCTTTGCCTACATTACAGATATGGTAAGAATATGAAGTTAAAAGTATTTACAGTCTATAGTAGATGCTCTTTGAATGCTAGAAGCATGCCTTTTTATATATTAATATACAGATTGCTCAGATTTTATCTTGGCTGTACAATATTCATTGAACTGCGCCTCAGTTTTCTCAGCCATAAAACTGAAGGTAAAATCTCTACCTTATAGTGATGTAAATGATTTGTGGACCAGCGATTGAACAGGAGACTCCAACTCTCCGCTGGTCTGCCGGAGGGGATGCACTGTCCAGTGGAGGGTTGGATGACCCTCTGGGAACTCCCTGGGCGAGCAACCTCTCACCTCCAGGGACCACTTTGGCTTGCGGCATTTCTTAAAGCTAGAGAACCTACAAAGTCAGAGCTGGGTTCATCCTCACTGGGTTCTTAAAAATTTGGGGGGAGGGGGTTCACGAGAGGAGTGGGACCCTAAGTGTCAGATTCTTCACTTGTTTGTTTTTTACTTTTTTTAGACTTTTCCTTCTAAACATTTTATTTATTTATATTTATTTTGGCTGCACTGGGTCTTTGTCATGGTGCTCTGGCTTGCTCTAGGTGCGGCACACAGGGGCTTCTCTTGTGGCACACGGGCTCAGTAGGGCGTGCTTAGTTGCCCTGTGGCATGTGAGATCTTAACTTCCCTGACCAGCGATCAAACCTGAGTTGCTTGCATTGCAAAGCAGATTCTTAACCCCTGGGCCAACAGGGACGTTCCTCCAGTTGTGTTTAAGTTGTTTGGCCCCTTCTCTCTGCTGTGGGATCCCAGGGTGGGGGGCAATGTATGATAATCTTTTTGGTAAATGAGAACACGGGCAAATCTCTGAGTTATAATGAGCCTCGTTCGTCTCGTTTTTAAGTCAGGACAGTACTGTTTACATCACATGATTGAGGTCTGACACAGAGTAAATACTCAGCCGTTGTTGTTCAGTCACTCGGTGATGTCCTTGTGACCCCACGGACTGCGGCATGCCAGGCTTCCTGTCCTTCACTATTTCCTGGAGCTTGCTCAAACTCATGTCCGTTCAGTTTATGATGCCATCCAACCATCTCATCCTCTGTCGCCTCCTTCTCCTGCTCTCAATCTTTCCCAGCATCAGGGGCTTTTCCAGTGAGTCCGCTCTTTGCATCAGATGCTCAGTAGATATTAGTTATTGGCTATCTGAGGGGAGAGAAGTAAGTTGACAGTTATGGTGTGGTGTAAGGTGCTGTGTAGGGGAGCGGTGCTGTGTTTAGTCGCTCAGTCGTGTCCGACTCTTTGTGACCCCATGGACTGTGGCCTGCCAGGCTCCTCTGTCCATGGAATTCTCCAGGCAAGAATACTGGAGTGGGTTGCCATGCCCTCCTCCACAGGATCTTCCCAATCCAGGGAGCAAACCCAGGTCTCCCGAATTACAGGTGGATTCTTTACCGTCTGAGCCACAGAGCAGAGGGTATATCAGGAGCATAGAAAACAGATGCGTGTAAATCAGATGGGATAGGGGGTCAGGGACGGCTCACTGGAAGAGGCAAGACAAGCTAAGTGTTGAAGTACAAGTCGGACTCCGTTTCATGACAAAAAAATGGGAAGAGTGTTTCAGGCAGAGGGAATAACATTTATTAATATAAGGATGCATAGAGACATTTCCAGGCTATATCAGAGCATCCTGCAAGTGCTAATTTATATAAATTTACCCTCGCCAATTCTGGAATGAAGGCTCTCATGCTCCATGTTTAAGCTGTCTTGAAATTGCCTGCCTCCCATGAGAATCAAGGCTGTTTGAGAAAAGGCTCTGTTTGGTTTACTGTTGTGTCTCTAGCAGTTCCTGGCACGTTTTAGAACTTTATTTATTTTTTTCATTTTAGAACTTTAATACACGTTGAATGAATGCACAGATGTCTCTCCCAACAGCTTCTTATAGACTCAGACTTCCCCTCCTATCTTTCCCTCTCGTACTATTTTCTTACAACCCCAGGGGACTTCCCTAGTGGTCCAGCAGTTAAGACTCCATGCTCCCAACACAGGGGGTGCAAGTTCGCTCTCTGTTCAGGGAACTAGATCCCACATGCTGTAACTAAGACCTGGTGGAGCAAAAAAATAAATGAATAAGGATTGAAAAAAAAAAATCCAAACAAAACAAACAAGCCCATCCCATTCTGTCCTGCATCTCCTAGGCTCCACTGCCCCTGAGATGGTGGTCATCAAACACACGAGGACTGAATCACAAGTCACATCTACACTGACCACACCAGCAGAGGGGGATGCTTGGGTCAGTTGGACAATGACCATGGGAGAATAAACTGGAACCAGAGCACAGAGCTGAAGCAAGGGTAACTCGTGGTGTTGCTGAGCCAGGATGGCATCTGGTTCCACTGTGGGACAGGCTCGCCCTGGAGGGGCAGACCTTGGTACCCCCTGCTCAGGGCTCCCTCTGCCTGGGCAAGGTTGGAGGGGTACTGACAAGCCCAGCTCTTCCCTCTTCTAGGCTCTGCAGAACTGTAAGAGCCACTCCCCTGCAGGCTTATCCTGTTTCTGAGTATGTTAAAACAATGAGCAGGTGACCTTCAAATAGGCCTTCCTCCCAAGCTTTGGGTTAGTGAGGCAAACTTCTCTTTATTATTATTTAAAAAAATTTTTTTTATTTGGCTGCACTGGGTTTTAGCTGTTGTGGAGTCACTCAGTCATGTCCGACTCTTTGCAACCCCATGGACTGCAGCACGCCGCCAGGCGTCCCTGTCCTTCACCATCTCCTGGAGCTTGCTCAAACTCATGTCCATTGAGTCAATGATGCCATCCAACCATCTCATCCTCTGTCATCCCCTTCTCCTCCTGTCCTCAATCTTTCCCAGCATCAGGGTCTTTTCTAATGAGCTGGCTCTTCGAGTTAGGTGGCCAAAGTATTGGAGCTTCAGCTTCAGCATCAGTCCTTCTAATGAATATTCAGGACTGGTTTCCTCTAGGATTGACTGGTTTGCTCTCTGCAGTCCAAGAGACTCTCAGGAGGATCTTAGTTACAGCCTGTGAACCCTTAGTTGTGGCATGTGGGATCTAGTTCCCTGACCGGGGATGGAACCCTGGGTTCCCTGCATTGGGAGTGTGGAGTCTTAACCACTGAACCACCAGGGAAATCCCAAAGTTAAAGGGAAAGTGTTAGTCATTCAGTCGTGTTTGACTCTTTGCAACCCCATGGACTAATAACCTGCCAGGCTCCTCTGGGTTGGGAAGATCCCCTGGAGAAGGGAATGGCAACCCACTCCAGTCTTGTAGCCTGGAGAATTCCATGGACAGAGGGAAGTCCCAAAGCTCTCTTTAAATTGTCCACTCCTTTAGTGAGAGGTGACTCTCAGAGGTTCCTGTGTTCCTGAGTTCTGGGAGTACTCTTCTGTTTTCTGAGGCTGGCACTGGCTTCCTCAGGCATCACCTTCGGAACTGCCATCATGAGGCAGTGTCACCTAGAGTCTCTGGCTTCCAGTCTCAGTCCCCAGGAAGTCTGGCCACTCCCTTCTGGTGTCTGCTCCTGTCAGACACTCCTACTCCTTCGGTCTTTCCTGCCTCACCCTTGGCAGCAGCCTGGCCTTTAGCCCAGCCTGCTCTACCCTAAAAATAGTGCAGTCCTACACATTTGTGCAGTCCTGGACAGATTAGGAAAGCTTTCTACACGTATTCATATATTCCATGTTCCCTTTGATTGTTGAAGGAAGGAGGAGCAGATGTTACGTAACATGAAGAGTTTCATGGGCTCTGGGAGGGAAGCACTCCTTTGGGGAGCACGTGGGCAAGTGACCTTGGAGGGTAGGGTGGATGGGTGTGGGAATTTGCAGGTTGAATGGTTTCTGATGATGACAAGGCCCAGGGTGTGCCCATGAGAGCTGGTATCCTGAGGAAGAGAGGAAGAAAAAGACTTTGGACGTCCGAGGCCAAGGCTTTGAGCTGTTGGGGTGTTGGATGGGCTGGCCAACAGACAGTGAAGTCACCAAGAAGGATGATGGGAATCCAGTGGAAAAGAAGACAGGGAGCCAATGGCTGAGACTCAGGATGTGAGAATGATCGCCAGCATTGGTGGTTGTCAACAATGAGGGGAAGAGGGCAGTTCAGGCAGGTGGTATGAGTTTTAGAGGAGCCACAGTTTTCTAAGAAGCAGAGGAGGAACGGCTCGGAAGATGAAATGGAGTGGGAGGAAGGCTACAGACACAAGTTTATGGATGCTTAGCTCTGAGGCTGCCCCTGGGAGGGTAGTAGGGGATAGCGAGGTTCCGCCAAGGCAGGGAGCAGGAGGGAGCCACTGAGAAGAGACTGGGGTTTGGGGGATACATTCTAATCACTGGGCCTTCCAGGGAGCTTCCTTCTGGGAAGGGTTGGGGGGAAGGAGCAGGGGCGTGGTTGGGTCAGGTGAGGGAGGAGACTCTGGGAGGTCTGACTTCTCAGGGGTGACTCAGGAGGGCAGGAGCATGAGTGCAGTTAATCCTTTTTAGTCTCTGCTGGCAGAGGTGGGCCTGGTGCTTTTGGTGAACTCCCAGAGAAACTTGTTGAAGGTGACCTGGGAAATCTGATCCTGCATTGGATCGTAAACTCTGAAACTGAGACTTCCCTGGTGGTCCAGAGACTAAGACTCAGCTCCCAATGCAGGGGGTCCAGGTTCCATCCCTGGTCAGGGAACTACATCCCACATGCCACAACACAGGCCCAGTGCAGCCAAATAAGTAAGTAAATATCAAAAAGAAAAATGAACTCTGAACTCACACATGGCTCAGAATAAATAACAACTCCATATTTGAAATCTTTCTTGTTTACTTATTTATTTTTGGCTGCTCTGGGTCACTGCTGTGCCAGGGCCTTCACTAGTTGCAGCAAGCAGCGTGGGCTACTCTGTTGCCACGCACAGTCTTCTCATTGTGGTGGTTTCTCTTGTTGCAGAGCACAGGCTCTAGGTGTGAGGGCTTCTGTAGTTGTAGCACTCTGCCTCAGTAGTTGCAGAGTGCAGGCTCTAGGGCTTTTAATGGTTGTGGCACACAAGCTCAGTAGTTGTGGCTTGTGGGCACAAGAGCGTAGTTGCTGTGTGGCATGTGGAATCTTCCTGGACCAGGGATTGAACCTATGTCCCCAGAATTGGCAGGCAGATTCTTATGCACTGCGCCACCAGGGAAGTCCAACGATTCCATATTTAGGTTGTTCAGTTGCTCAGTTGTGTCCAACTCTTTTCGACCCCATGGACTGTAGCATAGCAGGCTTCCCCGTCCTTCACCATCTCCTGGAGCTTGCTCAAACTTCCGTCATTAAGTTGGTGATACCATCCAACCATCTCATCCTCTGTTGTCCTCATCTCCTCCTGACTTCAGTCTTTCCCAGCATCAAGGTCTTTTCCAATGAGTCAGCTCTTTGCATCTGGCACTTAATAATAAATGAAGCATTTTTATTGTATTTTATCATATATTTTCCTCATTTCCTTCTTAACACAACCCTGTGAGATGGGAACTCACAGTGACTTGCTGAAGGTCACATTCCGACCAAGTGCTAGGATGCCAAAGCTGGGATTACAATTCCACTGTAGGCTTCCTTCGAAGTGCATGCAAATGTGCAGTGCTTTCAGAGTTTCTTACAAGAAAAAAAAAAAAAAAACCTTCCCAAAGTCCATTCTTTTTGTATCTTACCACTGATCATTTTATTTTCCTTAGCTGCTTCTGTGCCATCTTTTCCATGTTCAGAGAATTAACGGTTTCTCCCAAAGGAGATCTTCACACCTCACTTCTCTTTACATGATAGCATGTAAAACAGAAGCAGTAATGGGTTGCAGGCTGTTTTGACAAATTCAGAGAGATACAGGGCAGCGAGCCATAGCTAAAGACAACTCCACTTCCTTAACTGGGGCTGGCTGGCAGCTGCTGTGGGCAGAGTCAGAGCTGAGAATTCAGGGTAGAGACAGATCACTGCCCCTTATTTTGCCCCTTGAACTCCTGGTTGAGAGCTGGACTCCAGATGAAACTAGATAATCTAGTCCAGGAGTGGCTTCAAAGAGCCTTTTAAACTTACTTTATTCCAAGCTCTCTGGCTTCAGAAAACTTTTGGAGAGGAAGCCGCGGCTAGAAAACCGACGTGAGTTTTCTTTCCTGGCTTAAGGGGTCAAACTGCAGTAGCCTCGCTGACTATAAAACCCATTTAACAATAAAATAAAGCATGTTTGACTAAGTCCCTCCCCCCAGCAGACGTCACAAAACACGCCCCTCGCGTCCTCGCCTTACTTCACATCCAGAAACACCTATTTTTCACTGTGGGGGGCATATACGGATTTGCTTTAGCACATGCATTAAAATGCACAGATAAACAGGTAGTTCTGAAAGCTTTCACAATATTAAAAAGTTTATTCTTTTTTGGGTGTGTTATTAGGATTGCGTGGAAGGCAATGTGAGGTTCACTTAAGAAATTTTAAGACGTCACCACCCTCGGAAGAGAATAGTTGCGTCCAACTCCCGCCTCCCCAATTGTCACGCGTGTCAGCTTAGAAGGCGGGGCCGTGACGTCATGTGGTGGGCGGGTTGGACTGTTCCAAATGAGTTCTGGTAGGGGAGCTTCTTTAAGGGAGAAGGCTGCCCTAGGAATTAACATTCTTTCTCTCCTTATTCCACTTGCGCAGGCTTTAATTTAAAGCCACGGAAGCACATGTACGGGCTGTCTGTCCTCTCCACGGCCATGAAGAAGACGGGGAGGGGCGGAACCCCTCCTTGTTGCCGCTCCACCGAGTGGCCGCGTCCATTCTGTGCCGGTGGTCGGATTTAAGGAGTGGGGAAAAGTTAGCTTTAGGGATCGCAGAGCGTGGTGACCCCCATGGCCCCGCTCGGAGGCGTACCGGGGCTGGTGCTGCTGTTCAGCGGGAAGAGGAAATCCGGGAAGGACTTCGTGACCGAGGCGCTTCAGAGCAGGTGTCCGTGGGGTGGGGAAGGAGGAGGACCGCGAGACCCCGAATCACGTGACACGAGCGGTGTGTTGGGGTGTGATGGAGTGAGCTTTGGAGTTGGGGTCCTCAGGTTGCAGGGCAGAAGGAGCACTGGGTGGCCAGAAGTGGAGGATTGTCACCGTCAGGAAAAACAGCAGTATACACACGCCCACCTCAAAGAACCAGGCGGCCTCCTCTCCAAAGAGAGGTGGTGAGCTATAGATCTTTCGAGGAGTATTAGTAACAGTTGCTACCAAAGCGCTTTTTATACACCATTCCTAATCCTCCAGACAGTATTGCGAGGTAATGTACAGAAGAAGAAACTGAGTCACAAATAAAGCATTTGCCTCAGACCACACCCCAATTGTATCTGACTTCACAGACAAATCCTTACCTAGCACTCCACCTCGTTGATGGGATTTATTGAGCCTTTATTGTATGCCAGATACTGTTGTTAGGTATACTGTGTGGTAATTTTAGTCAGTATCTTCATTTTGCACATGCAGAAAAGGAGACTCTGAAAAGTTCAAAAGGCAAACAACACCCAAACCTGCCAGGAACACAAAGTAATTGGTAGATCCAGGACTCAAATCCAGCTTTTGTCTAGCTCTAAGGAATGGGTTCTTTTTGCTTTTCCCCATTGCTTCTTTAATACCTTTTTTGTTCAAGTGGTTTTTTTTTTTTTTTTGGCCTCTGCGTGTATGCTTGTGAGACTTAGTTCCCCAGTCAGGGATCGAATCCCCGCCCTTAGCAGTGAAAGCATGAAGTCTTGGCCCCTGGGCCACCAGGGAATTTCAGCAGGTTTTCTCCCAAAGGAAGATGTTCTGTGTGGGAGCATTTTTTCTGGGAGAGCACAGAAGCCAGAGAAGGTGGAGTGGGGCTTCTCTCCTGTTGAAGGCCAGTGTGTTGAGGGTGGTAGGAGGCTGCTTTTGGTCACCATGGGGAGTCTAAGAGGTTGTAGAAAATCCAAGGCAGAGTTTGCCACCTGAATCTTTCACCACTAAGTATTTGCAACCTTTTCCCAAGTTACATTTCTCCACCCAGCACATTAATTAATTTGTGGTCAGAAGCACAGACTCGGGAATTTGACTGCTGGGATTCAAATCCTGACTCACCACTTTATTCGAGTATGATCTTGTCCAAATTTCTATGCATTCTGTTCCTCAGTTTTGTCATCCGTGAGTTGGAGATAATAGGGTGAGTGTAAGGATTAAATGAGATGATGTACACGAAGGGCCTAGAACAACTCTTAGCACCTAGTTACAGGCATGGCTTCCCAGGTGGCTCAGTGATAAAGAGTCCGCCTGCTCATTCAGGAGACACAGGACACGCTGGGCTTTGATCCCTGGGTCTGGAAGATCCCTGGAATAGAAAATGGCAACCCACTCCAGTATTCTTGCCTGAAAAATCCCAAAGACAGAGGAGCCTGTTGGGCTACAGTACTTGGGGTCGCAAAGAGTCAGACAAGACTTAGCAACTGAACACGCCTGCACAGCCCTGGGACTAAATGTTGGCTTTTATTTTTATTTTACCAATGTGTGTC
The DNA here is from genome assembly GCF_910594005.1 of Cervus elaphus. Taxonomy (NCBI): domain Eukaryota; kingdom Metazoa; phylum Chordata; class Mammalia; order Artiodactyla; family Cervidae; genus Cervus; species Cervus elaphus. The sequence goes on from NC_057834.1 coordinate 38,789,180, forward strand.
TCTGTGTGCTCAGGTGTGTCCGACTCTCCAGCACTCTGAACTGTAGCCTGACAGGCTCCTCTGTCCATGGAATTTTCCAGGCAAGAATACTGGAGTGGGTTGCCATTTTCTACTTTAGGGGATCTTCCTGAACCAGGGATCGAACCTGCGTCTCCTGCGTTGACAGGCGGATTCTTTACCACTGCGCCACCTAGGATGCATTTTACAATATTGGCTTTGTTGCTAGTACTTGACTAGTCCTTTGGGTGAGTCAGTTTTCCTCCCTCAACCTCAGTTTCCTCACCTGAAACATGGAAATAAGAACACCCACCTCACCATGTCAGTGTTTAAGTGAATCTGTGAGCACCTCACGGTCAGGGCAGAAGTCATGTATCTTTTTTTTTGGCCATGTGGCAGGCAGGATCTTAGTTCCCTGACCAGGAATTGAACCTGTGCCCCCTACAGAGGAAGCATGAAGTCTTAACCACTGGACCAGTAGTGAAGTCAGAAATCGCATATCTTATTCACATTTGTATCACCTGGATCCAAATATAGTACCGAGCAGATGGTTGGTTGAGTAAATTGAGCAAGTGAATGAATGAGTTGTTTATGTGTGCGATCCAAGTCTTTTAAGACTGAGATACCCCTGGCTATGAGAGAACAAGTCGAGGAGCCCAGCAGTAACCAAATCCAGCCAGAATATTCCTGGGATCTTCACACTGTAATTATACTTTTATTTGTCTTGTTAGTTTCAGGGCTTTTTCACATTTGAGTTTCATGTTAATCCTGTGGAAACAGAACAGACACTGTTAGCCCATTTTACAGATGAGGAGATCAGGGAAGTTGAGACCTGACAAGGTTATATAGGTACTCACAGCTGACATGGGGCTTCACTCTTCTGGGGCCTGGAAACCCTAGGTTAATGGGGTTTGGCTCTCCCTGTCTCACAGGCTAGGGGCTGACGTGTGTGCTGTCCTCCGGCTCTCCGGTCCACTCAAGGAGCAGTACGCTCAGGTAGGTGGCAGCTCTGTGGCACCTGGTGGGTTGGAAGGAGCCAGCTCCCAAGCTTTGGTTGCTGTGCTGTTGCTTGAGTCACTAGCAGGGTCCCTATGACCCCCTGCTGGCAGGATGGCACACAGCTCTCCACTTTCTATAGGTGGACCTATAGGGTGGCATTTTCCATTTAAGTTTCTTTCCCATTGGCCTTACTCCAGGCCACCTCCCTAGAGGGTGTTCAGGAAAGTGTGTCCAGAAAAGGCTGTAGATGTGAGTTGACAGCTCTGATGCTGTGTTATTGGTAACAGTCTGTCCCCTTATTCAAAAAATATGACACAGATCAACTCCCCCGGCCCCCTCTAAAGTTTGCCTGCCACAACCCATGGAATTCTCCCCTTAGAAATTTAATCACATGAGTTGTCAAGTTACATTGCTAAGTGAAAAAAGTAGGATGTAGAACAGTGTATAGAGAATACTGCTGTTTCTAAGTCGCTTCAGTTGTGTCCAACTCTTTGTGACCCTATGGACTGTAGCCCGCCAGGCTCCCACGTCTATGGGATTTTCCAGGCAAGGATGCTGGAGTGGGTTGCCATGCCCTCCTTCAGGGGATCTTCTAGACCCAGGAATGGAATCTACATCTCTTACATCTCCTGCATTGGCAGACAGGTTCTTTACCACTAGTGCCACCTGGGAACACTGTAGAGAATGCTGCATTTGTATAAAAATGGGGGAAATTGTCAACATATTTGCTTATATATTCAGCCATTCAACAGATACATATGGAGCGCATTCAGCACCATTCTGGATGCTTGGGTTGTGTAAAAGTCTGGGCAGGATACATAAGAGACTGGACCACTGGCTGCCTCCAGGAGGGGAGCTGTGTGGCTGGGGAACAGAGAATGGAGATGTTTCACTGTAAACAGTGTTTATTTTTTGAGTTTTGAACCATGTAGATTAAAAACAAAATAGGACTGTAAAAAATATTTTGAACCATGTAGCTTAAAAAAAAATAGAACTGTAAAAAATAAACAGAAATTTCAGAACCTTAGATTTTAAAAAGGGAACTGGAAGTTGGGATCAGCTCCCCACACCATGAAGAGCCTGCTTTTCGCTTGCATTTCTGTCCTTGACCTCTAGGTGCGTCATTCTTGTGCTTATGGTTCCTTGGTCGGCTGGCCTGTGTCTGGACCACTGAGTCCACACAAAATGAATCTGTTCCCTGAGCCACTGGTCTTCTCCCACCAGCACAACAGACCCATTTGTAGGATGGCAGCCTGGGGGGCCCTGGGATAACAGAGTCAGTGATTTTCAAAATCTTTTCCTAGTGGAAACCTTTCACAAATGAAATTGGATGCAGAGATTCTTTGTATCCAATAGACAGACTGGGAGCAAGATTTTGAGTGAGGGGGGGGCACTCAGCCTTCTCCAGTGGGGCTTGACACTTCCAAACCCCAGGGCTCAGAGGAAAAGTTTAAATACCATTGGTCTGCTTCCAGACTTCCCAAATTAGGCCCCAGTCCAGACTGATGAGCCAGGCTGGAGGGTGGGGTAGGGTCGGTGGGCAGGATTTGGCATTTCTAAAACCCCAGTAGGAGACTCTGATAGGCCAGCCTGCCCCTGCTGTTTTTAAGTCCAGCACCACTTCATCCCTTACACCCATTACAAAACAGATTCAAAATGAAATGTTAACGCACTGATTTCTTCAGTTGTAGTGGGGAATATAATTGACAGGCCGACCGTAATGCCCCTGGGAGCTAACCTCCCATGGTAAAGAGTATGTGGGAAACTAGTTTATAAATGGGAGATGGCTGTTGGCCTCACCTTGGAACAAGGTGGTTGTAGGTGATTTGACTGGCTGGGCCACAGCCCCCTCAGTTTGCCTGTGGAGAAACTGAGTCTTTGGGGGAGGGTCTTGCTGCAGTGAACGCCAGGGGAGCTGACCCCTGAACCCTCCCATTCCGGGGCCCTCTGATGGACCCTGTTGCTTGTCAATGTCCCTGAAAAAAGGGAGGCCCACCTGGAAGCAGCTTCCCAGGGCCTCAGAGCTGCCCCTCCTGCCTCAGGGTTCCAGGAGCGCCCAGAGCCAAACATAGTGAGGCTGACTCAGCAAAGGTGCCTGGAATTGGGAGTGAGGAAGCGGATTGGGGGAGGGGAGAGAGACAGGGAAGCCAGGTCTCCTGGGCTTTGGGATGGGGACAGACAATGCCAGAAGGGGTAGTGGAAGGATACGGAGTGCGATGTTTTCAGACTCCCCACTTCTGGGTGAAGGCTAAGCCTGTGTGCCCAAGCGAGGCAAACTAATTTCAGGACTAGTTTAAGCCAGAAATAATTGGGAAGGTAGAACTGTTGCAGAAGAGAAAACCACATCATACATTTAAAGGCAAGCCAAAACAATTTCTGGATTACCTCAAGGCTTTTCTTCCATCTGTCTGCCAGTGTTTGGGGTTTCTCAGTTTCCAGGCCCCTTTCCCTTGCAGGCCTCTGTCCTGGTGGCAACCTCATGAGTCCTTGCAGCAGCCTTCAGGGAGGGGCGGGTCAAGGTGGGGGTGGCGGGGCACCCTCCTTCTGTTTTAGGGGAGACCAGCGAGGTTGAGAGGCTGGTGGCATAAACAGAATGTGCTTTGGGCAGGAGCACGGCTTGGACTTCCAGAGACTCCTGGATGCCAGCACCTACAAGGAGGCCTATCGGAGGGACATGATCCGCTGGGGCGAGGAGAAGCGCCAGGCTGACCCAGGCTTCTTCTGCAGGAAGATTGTGGAGGGTGTCTGCCAGCCTGTCTGGGTGAGTGGGCTCTATGGTGGCATTGAGAAATCTGTTTCCCCAGCCCTCCGCCCCTCCCCAGATATGTCCATTTCTCTCTCTCCACGGCCACCTCCCTGGCCCAAGGCCCCACTGTCTCTCACCCAGACAGTTGGAGTAGCCCCCACACTGGTCCCTTCTTCGGCTCTTGTCCCTTGTGATCCATTCATCACACAGCAGCCAGAGTGGCCTTTTAAAAACACAAACCAAGTCATGTTTGGAACCCTTTGTCCTACCGTTCTGATGGACGAATTGAAATCCTTAACATGAACTTCTGGGCCTTGAATGATCAGCTCCTGCTGCCCTTCTAGCCTCCTTGTTCCTTTAGCTGTAGCAACATTGGCTTTCTCTCTGTTCCTCAAATAAATCAACCTCCTTCTGGAATCAGCACCTCCTCCCGTGTCCTTCTACCTGCTTGGAGCACTCTTCCTTTCCCTCTTCACCTGGTTCAGTCCAGCGCAGTGTCCATGGCACTTCCATGGGGAAGCCTTCCCTGATACCCAGGTCCTAACTGATGCTCCCTCTCAGATGCTCCTGTAGCTGCTTACCCTTTTCCTTCCTCATTCTTTCTGGCAGCCAGTGGTACCTTCTTGTACCAGGACTGGTTCCAGGTGATGTGGGGATATATCATGTGAAAATCTGAAGTCCCTACTCTCAGGATACATACATTGTTGCTGGGGGCAGAAGGAGTCAGGCCCTAAATAAATATAGAGTATGTGGAGGTAACTACTAAGGGGCAAAAGAAAGCAGGCCACAGCTATGAGGAGGCCCTGGTTGCTGCTTTGTTAAGGGTATCGGGGAAGGCCTCACTGACAGGATGACATTTGAGCAGGACCTAGGAAGTGAGGGGTGACCTAGATGGATTTTTGCGGGTGAGGGTTGAGTGGCAGGAGGTGAGGTCAAGTCATGCAGGTTCTCTGGAAGAGCCTGGAGTTTGCTTTGAGTGAGGTGGGGACTCTGGAGGGTTTTGAGCAGAGGAGAGGCATAATGTGATCTTGTTTTTAAAAAATTTATTTTAAAGATGATCTAGGATTTAAGAGGCTCTTCCTGGCTGTTGGGAGGAGGGCAAGAGTGGAAGCAGAGAGGCCAGGCGGAGGATCTTTCCACAGGACAGCAAAGTGGCCGTGGCTTGACTTGAGTGGCAGGGGAGTGGAGAGGGATGCATTCTGCACAGATTTTTGAACATAGAACCAGTAGGGTTTCCTGATGTGATGGCTCTAGGGTGGAAGGACAGGAGACAAGTCCAAGGATTTTGTTCTGAGCAGTTGGACAGCTGGAGTTGTTGTTTTCTGAGACACAGGGATGATGTGGCAGAACAAGTTTGGGGAGAAAGCCAGGAGTTTGGTTTCACAGTGTTAAGGTCCAGATGCAAGTTGATACGTGCTGTGATTGCATGGTAATTAGTGAAGTTGCTGGCTTAGAGTGTGAGCTCCCTGAGGGCAAGTACCAGGTCTGCTTACAGCTCTACTCCAAGAGTCTAACACAGTGCCAGGCACACGGTAGGTGTTTGACACGTGTGTGTTAGTCAGTCAGTCGTGTCTGACTCTTTGCGACCCCAAGGACTGTATGCTGCTAGACTCCTCTGTCTATGGGTTTCTTCAGGCAAGAATGCTGGAGTGAGTATTCTTCCCTTCATAGTATTGGTTTAGTAATTGGCTGAGTGAACATGCCCGCAGCTTGGACAAGAACATCTGGCCTCTTTATTCATTGACTCATTCATTCATTGACTACGTGCTCCTGAATGCTCCATGTGGGTCAGGTGGTACTATGGGCCAGGGACAGAGTAGTGAGTGAGACACAGTCCTTCCCCTCATGGAGCTCCTCTACAGAGCATGGGTCAGACAGTCAACACACACAGAGATAGTGATGGTTTCATGAATGCTTAGTGGTCAGAGAATAAGCAGCATGTCAGAATTGAGAGGGACAGGAAGGGAGCCAGGATGGTAGGGCCAGCCTGTCCAAGGAGGTGACATTTGAGCAGAAACCTCTCTGAAGTGAGGGAGCCAGGGAGAAGGAAGTGCAAAGGCCCTGAGGAGGAGACCTGGTTAGGATGTTTAAGAAAGGGTAAGGTTGTCAGTTGGATGCAGCAGAATGAATGAAAGGAAGGTGACAGGAAATAGGTGTCAGATCTTAAAGGGCCTTGTAAGCTGGGGTGAGAGCTTTGGATTTATTAAAATGATGGTAAGTCTTGGAGGGACTTAGGGCAGGGGACAGACAAGGTCACATTTCCATTTTAAAAGGTGTTGGGGGCAGGGACTGATTAAGGTATCTTTGTTTCTGGCCTGGGTTTGTTCATCTGTAAAATGACTCCCTGATCTGATTTCAGAGCCTGAGGCCTCTTCAGCTCAGCAATGATGACCGTAGCACACAGCGTGGTCAGAGCAGGCCTCAGGCTGCATGGATCAGGGAGGGATGCCTGAAGGGAGGAGCGGATGTCCCTTCCAGCTGGTTGGGTGATCTTAGGGAATGGGGCTACACTCGTCTGGGCTCTGTAGTCTGCCTTCTGCTTATTGGGAATGGGGCCAGGTCTCCCTCTCTCCCCTTTAGCCCGTGTCCGGCCCTGCTGCTTTCTGCACCGTGTCCTGTTGGTCACTGGTTTATGTCCTTTCCCTCTAGCTGGTGAGTGATACACGGAGGGTGTCTGACATCCAGTGGTTTCAGGAGGCCTATGGGGCTGTGACACAGACGGTCCGTGTGGTGGCCACAGAGGAGAGCCGGCAGCAGCGGGGCTGGGTGTTCACACCAGGTGAGCTGCTCACAACCTCTGCCCCAGGGCTCAGCATGCGGGCCGGCTGGCCCACTGTAGACCAGGCCGCCCCCTCCCACGTTCTCCGTCTTCCGCTGTCTCCCTGGCAGGCTGGGGGTTGTGAGCAGGGGGTTATAGAAAGGAGTCTGAGGTCTGGGGCTCAGGCGTGCGTCCAGATTAAAAAGTGGAGTTGAGTAGAGGATGCTGTCCTTGGGGTAAAGGTTTCCCTGTGACCTTGGCCTGGTTCCCTTACCTGGGATGTCTTCTCTAGGCCAGTGGGCTTCTGGAGGTCTGGCTGGGACCCCTCTGCTGCCCCTGGTCCTTCACCTTTGCGTTCCAGCCTGGAGGGGGCTCTGACAGTGGGTCAGAGGGCAGGCCTGACAAACCTCACTCCTGTTTGATTAACACAGTGGGGGAGGGGGAGCGGAAGCTCTCCTCGATGGCTCTGGTGCTGCCAGCCCAGGACCTGCTCTGGGACAGTTCAGGGGCACAGCTCAGGTGTCTTCCCTGCCCCGGGTCACTGTGACCTGGGGGATCAGTGGGTCTGACTCTTCCTAAACGAGGTGAGTAGCTTCCTAATGGCAACCCGCTCTAGTATTCTTGCCTGGAGAATCCCATGGACAGAGAAGCCTGGTAGGCCACAGTCCATAGGGTCGCACAGAGTCATGACTGAGTGTCTAAGCACACTCATCTCCTGGGCACTCACTCTGGCCTGGGCTAAGCGCTTTGAACATATTATCTCACTTTATCGTCCCGGCGGACCCACCAGGTGGATGCCCTTACTACCATCCTCGCTGTCAGATGAGAATGGCACATGCTGCCTCCCAAGGGGCCTGAATCAGCGCTGTCAGGATCGAAATTGACATGACCAGCTTTACATAAAATGAAAACAAAATTACCGTTTGGATTGTCTGTGGTTTGAGATGGCAGTGACAAGTAAAGACGTCAGTGGGACCCTCTGCGGGGCGCAGGTGGCTGTGGGCTGCTGAATCTGATGTCCCGGTGTTTCGGGGTGCGGGAGTGCCCGCTGGGGTGAGTGGTGCTTAGCTCTGAGGGGCTGAGGAGCAGCCCGTTCAAGAGGGTGGCTCCTCGTGGGGCCAGCAGGCCTCGATGCCCTGTGTTTGTTGGGAGGGATGCGCCTGACTTTGCCATATACCTCTCCGCAGGGGTGGACGACGCTGAGTCAGAGTGTGGCCTGGACAACTTCGGGACCTTCGATTGGGTCATTGAGAACCACGGGGATGAGCAGCGCCTGGAGGAGCAGTTGGAGCACCTGGTAGAATTTGTCCACTCCAGACTTTAGCCGGCAGGTTCTCGGAGCAAGCCGGGGGCCTCTGGGGTGAGGGTGGGCTGACTGTGACGGACATGCGGTTGCTGATGCTGGCCAAGGTTGGGGAACAGACAGAGGGCCTGGGTCAAGCTTTCTGGGGGCTGATAGATGTCAGACAAGTTAAGAAACCACCAGGGACCTCATTTCGTCATGAAAAGGACAGCCCTACCTCTTTACGAGGAGGCTTAAAGGACAGAGGGAGGGAGTTGGCTGCGTTTGAAGCAGAAGCGTCACCATCTCCACAGGTACCAGGCTTGTCAGCCGGGGGTGGCCGTGATTCCCTGACTGGATGTTCTCAGCCCCTTGTTCTGAGCAGGAGCCTGGGGCTCCCCAGTGTGGATATATTAAACCTCTCTGGAGCACCTGCTCAGAATTGGACATCTCTCTCTTTCCCAGATGACAGCTCAGCTTGCATGGGGCTCCATAGTGTCTGGGTTGACGTGCTGGCTCTGGGTTCTTGCTCTGTCTCCTCCCTGGGCTGGAGTATATCCTGCAGAGACTGACCTTGATCTGGGCCACTCGGGTAACAGGCCTGTGTATGTCTGAGGCAGGATTGGAGTCTGAGGGTCTCGTCTTCTGGGATGGCCTCAAGGGAGGCTCAGTGTTCCACAGAAAGTGCCACCAGCTGGTACGCAGAAGGGCTGGGGTGTCATAGAAAGCCAGAGGCACCAGAGCTGGGTGGGCTTTGGTAACCATTGAGAGGCCCTGGGCAAGTCATGTAACCTCAGCTTTCCCATAGAAGTCCTTGGACTTTACCCTACTTATTTATAGAGCCTTATACGTGTGTGTGTGCGCGCCAAGTCACTTCAGTCATGTCCAACTCTTTGCGACCCCTTGGACTGTGACCTGCCAGGCTCCTCTCTCCATGGGATTCTCTAAGCAAGGATACTGGAGTGGCTTGCCATGCCCTCCTGTAGGGGATCTTCCCACCCAGGGATCAGACTTGCATCTCTATGTCTCTTGCATTGGCAGGCAGGTTCTTTACAACTGGTGCCACTTGGGAAGCCCATAGAGCCTTATGCTGCTGCTGCTGCTAAGTCGCTTCAGTCGTGTCCGACTCTGTGCGACCCCATAGATGGCAGCCCACCAGGCTCCGCCATCCCTGGGATTCTCCAGGCAAGAACACTGGAGTGGGTTGTCATTTCCTTCTCCATGCATGAAAGTGAGAAGTGAAAGTGAAGTCGCTCAGTCATGTCCAACTGTTAGCAACCCCATGGACTGCAGCCTACCAGGCTCCTCCATCCATGGGATTTCCCAGGCAAGAGTACTGGAGTCGGTTGCCGTTGCCTTCTCCAATAGAGCCTTATACAGTATCTAAATTTCTTCCAGATTCTTCACAACCACTCTGTGAAATATTCGAGGAGGACATTTTCATCTGCATTTAGCAGATGCCAAGGACTCAAGAGAAGTAAACAGCCTGTCCAGGGTAGAGGATTAGTAAATGTTGGCACTCTGGCCAGAACACAGGCCGCCTGACTCCTGACCGGGCCCCTCGGCCATGTCCCTTTGGGGTATGGTGCAAAGCTGCATGGCCATCCTGGCCATCCTACTGCGTAGCCTCGGCCCGCCACCTCTCTGGCACTGACTTTGTTGTCCTATAAATTCTGATGGTTCACACTGATAAGGGGACAACCAAGGAAATTCCAGTGGTTTCACTGTGACCCACACTGAACTCTGCACATTCCTGCCCACATCTCCCCCCTAGATCACCTCATCCTGAGACTAGTCCCCTGGCTCTCTCACAGGTCTGAAGGCTGTGGACTCCTCTGTGTCCCCTAACCCCTGGCTGATTGGTCCCCAGGTTATGTTAATCTGCCCTGTCTGTGTGCCTGGCACACAGTGAGGCCAGACAAGACCAAAATGTCAGAGTTGGGAGCAGAGAGAGGTTCACTGCAGGGCCACGCAAGGAGACGGGTGGCTTCTGCCTTAAAAGACCCCCAACTCCCGGAAAGCTTTCAGCAAAGCTCTTTTATAGGAAAGGGGGGTGGCGTGGTTAGTTGTTGCAGGCTTCTTGGCGTCAGATCCTTTGTTCTTAAGGTCAGGTCATGGTCCGGTCACAATGTTGCTGGAAGCCTCCACCAAAACAAATGTTATTCTCTGTTCTGACAAAGAAGGGCAAAGTCCTACAGCTCAACTTTTGCCCGCTGAGGCCCAGGCTAAGAGGAGGAGTCCCTGGGCTGGCTGGTTACTCTGCCCCAGAGCACTGGTCCAGCACCCAGTCTCTGTCCTTCTACCAGTGCCCAGGCCCTGCTGAAGAGGCAGATCTTAGCTGGTGGTGCACTCAGGGGCAGGGCCCCAGAGCCTGCCCAACTGTCATCATTGAGGGAGCCAGGCACCCAGCACCCAGCCAGCCCTCGGGCTTTTCATTTAAACTGGAGTGAATCATTTGGTTGGGATCAGTAGGAACACATGTTGTAGCAAATGCCCATCATGTTAGTTCCCAGCTTACAGCAGTTGCCATTCATTGAGAACAGCTCCACCCATAGGGGTGGACCTGAAGTCATGATGGGCAGTGGCCTTGCAACTTAACCCTGACCTCTGCCACCTCCTAGAAGGTAGACAGCTGATCTCAGCTGAATTAGTTTTTGAAGTGTGAATGGAGACCCTGAAGCTGGTTGAAGCTGTGACCTTAGTGGCAGTGCCATGCACTCCAGTTGCGGCGGCCTCTCTGGGTGTTGACCCCCGGAGACCGGCACCACCATTAGACCCAGAGGGGAATGGAGGAGAGGGCGCAGCGGCTTTGAGGCCTGGGCCTGGCCAGCACATGGCCTTGGCGAGGGCTCTGGAGCTCTGCGAGACACAGCCCTCTGCCTTTCCCCAGGCCCCCAAGCGCACCCACCAGCTCTGAGGCTAGAGAGCCTGTATAGCCCCGGGGAGAAGGCCGAGACCCGCCTCTCATCTACCCTGCCGTGAGGGCCACTGCCGGGCTGACTGTTGGTGGAGTGGCACCTCTAACCACAGCGCTAAGGGTCTGGAACTCATCGCCGGGCACCCGCCCTGCCCCGCCCCGCCCCGTCACATGTCTTCCCTCTGGGATTCTTACTGGAAGGTAAACTCCCTGATGGTCAGGCTGTCTATCTTGTAGTTGTAGTCCTGTCTCCTAGAGCTGTGGGTCCACAGTGGGCATCAGAAAATGGATGTAATTGGAGGCAGGGCGAGGCAGGACTGTAGGAGTCACACTAGATGGAATCCTGTGGGTAGTCATTTCGTGCATTGGATGTTTCCTCACCTCCCAGCAGAGGCTCTGATCCAGCCCCACTACCTGGGCCTGGAACCTCTGCTTTCTGCTGGTATTGAGGCTGCTGGAGTCCTTTCCAACACAGACTGTGCTGGCCTCCTTTGGCCTCCCCTTAGCTCTGCTCTTTGTGAGGGCTTCCCTGATAGCTCACTTGGTAAAGAATCTGCCTGCAATGCAGGAGACCCTGGTTCGATTCCTCAGTAGGGAAGATCTGCTGGAGAAGGGATAGGCTACCCACTCCAGTATTCTTGGGCTTCCCTTGTGGCTCAGCTGGTGAAGAGTCTGCCTGTAGTGAGGGAGAGCTGGGTTTGATGCCTGGGTTCGGAAGGTCCTCTGGAAAAGGGAAAGGCTACCCACTTCAGTATTCTGGCCTGGAGAATTCCATGGACTATACAGTTGCAAAGAGTCAGACACGACTGAGCGACTTTAACTTCACTTGTGAGGTCATTTTCCCCTCAGTGTTGTACCAGACTAAGAGATGACTGATTTGTTTTTCTTTCTTTCTCGTTTTAGTGAGCTGTAATTGACATATAACATTTATAAGTTTAAGGTGTACACGTGATGTTTTGATTCATATATCTATTATGAAATAATTACCACAAAATTGGTGAAGAACCAACTCACTGGAAAACATCCTGCTGCTGGGAAAGATTGCAGGCAGGAAGAGAAGGCGACAGGGGATGAGATGGTTGGATGTCATCACTGGCTCAGTGGACATGAGTTTGGGCAAACTCCGGGAGATAGTGAAGGACAGGGAAGCCTGGTGTGCTGTAGTCCACGGGGTCACAAAGAGTCGGTCATGACTGAACAACACCACCTCTGTCACCTCACATAACTGTCATTTGTTTTGGGTGGTGGTAAGGACATTTAGCAACTTCCAAGTATATAATACAGTATTGCTAAGTGCAGTGACTGTGGTACATTAGATCTCCAGAACTTGCTCACCTCGTAACTGAAAGTTTGTAACCTCTAACCAACATCTCTGCATTTCTCCAACTCCCAGCCCCTGGCAGCCAACATTTTACTCTTGTTTCTGAGTTCAGTTTTTTTAGATCCTACATGTAAGTGAGATCATGCAGTGTTGATCTTTCTTTGTCTGCCTCTTTCACTTAGCATAATGCCCTCAAAGTTCATCCGTGTTGCTGTCAAAGCTGGGTTTCCCTCTTTTTTTTTTTTTGGTTAAAAATATTCCATTCTGTGTAAACCTAGCACATCTTCTTAATCCATTCATTCGTTGATGGACATTTGGGTTGTTTCCATGTCTTGGCTAGTGTGAATAATGCTACAATAAACATGGGGATGCAGAGATCTCTTTGAAATAGTTGTTTTCTTTCCTTCAGATGTCTGCCCAGCAGTGGAATTGCCCTATGATCACTGATTGTTGTTAATTAAGTTTAAACACCAAGGAGGCAGGGATGAAGCAGAGAAGGGGATGTGGGGTTGGTGGTTCTCATATGTCCCTTGTAGGAGTGCTGACCTGGTTCCTGGCTCGGAGTGTTTGGAAGTCACAGGATGTGACTTGGGAAGCCAGCAAGTCTACTCCCCATCCTTTGACATGTTGGCCCTGATGCCTTTTAACATGGGAGGACCCAGTGGCTAACTAGAGTCACTTCTGCTGGACTTGAAGATTCTCTGCACTTAAAAAAAAAACAACCTGAAATTTCTCTAAATGTCAAAATCAGTAATAACCCTGAGTTTTAATACCCTATGTTATGATGAGAGTTTTAACTCCTTTTGTTTCAAGACAGTCTCCCCACCTTCCTAATCTTTGTTAATTTTGTATATGGTTATGATCTCAGAGTATTGCTCTTAAGTTATTTTTAATATTATATATATGTTCTTTTAATAATGATTTGTATCACTAACATTCTCTTAAAATTTTATTATTCTGCTTCTAAACTGCTGAATGGAGGTATAATTGTCGTGTAATAACTGCACATTTAAAGTGCACAATTTGGCCAGTTTTGATATTTGTATATGCCCAGATCACAGTTATGATGGTTATATCCAGGACTTCCCTGGAGGTCCAGTGGCTAAGACTCCGAGCTCCCAATGCAGGGGGCTTGGGTTTGATCCCTGGTCAGGGAACTAGATCCCGTATACCACAGCTGAGAGTTCGCATGCTGCAGCTGAAGATCCCAGATGCTGTAACGAAGATCTGGGATCCTGTGTGCAACTAAGACTGGTGCAGACAAATAAATATTTTTTTTAAAAAATGGACATATCCATCACCCTCAAAAACTTCACCATGTCTACCCTCCCTCTCCCAACCCTTGTTCCCAGGCAACCACTGATTTGCTTTCTGTCTCTATAGATTAGTTGTCATTTTCAGTAACTTTGTATAAATGAGCTATACACTGTATAGTCTTTTTTGGTCTGATTTCTTTTTCTCAGCATAAGTTTTGAGCTCGGTCTACATCACTGCAGGTTCATGTGGATAGTTTGTTTCTTTTTATTGCTGTTGTGTGGTGTGAATATACCACCATTGTCTATTCATTCACCTGTTGAACATTTGGGTTGTTTCCAGTGTTTGGATATAACAAATAAAGAAGCTATGAACATTCATGTAACATTTTTGTTTGTGGATATGTATTTTCATTTCTCTTGGATAGATACGTTCTTAACTTCTAAAGAAGCCATCACATTGGTTTCCAAAGTGGTTGTACAACATGCTCCCCAGTACTGAATGAGATTTCCGGTTGCTTCTTGTCCTCACCAATACTTGGTATGGTCAGTCTTTTTAATTTTACTTATTCTAATAGGTATATAGTGAAATCTCTTTAACATTTTATTTGCATTTCTCTAAGATTAATTTGATACAAATCCTATGTTCAATTTTGATAAAAATCTCTCAGCAAACTGGGAATAAAATGGAACATCCTCTACTTGAAAAAGAACATCTACAAAAGCCCCATAGCTAACAGCATACTTCATAGTGAAATACTAAATGCTTTCACTCTAAGACTGAGAAATGAGGCAGGGTTGTCCACTCTTATTACCTATTCAACATCATATTGAAGAGTCTAGTCTGTAATAAGAAAAAGAAATAAAAGGCATCTGGATTGAGGAGGGGGAGTGTGAAAATATTCACATATGACATGATCTTTTATATAGAAAATTTGTGGGAGTCTCCAAAAAAACTACTAGAATTGATGAGTTCAAGATTTCAAGATATAAGATCAATGGATAAAAATAAATTGTATTTCTATTTATAAGCAAGAAGCAAAAATTAAAATAGGGCTTCACTGGTCCAGTGGTTAAGAATCTGTCTGCCAATTCAGGAGACAGAGATTCAATCCCTGGTCCAGGAAGATTCTACATGCCTTGGGGCAGCTAAACATGTGTGCCACAACTACTGAACCTGAGCTCTAGAGCCTGTCTGTGCTCTGCAACAAGAGAAACTACTGCAATGTGAAGCCCTCACACCACAATGAAGAGGAACACCTGATCTCTACAATGAGAAAAAGCCCACAAAGTAATGAGGACCCAGTGCAGGCAAAACATAAATAAAAATAAAAAATTAAATCTTTAAAAGTTAAATGATGCAAATTAACTATAGCATAAAAAACATGGAATAAAAAAAAAAAAAAAACATGGAATAGAGGTAAATCTGGTAAAAGATATGCAAAATCTGTACCCTGAAATCTGTAAAGCATTGCTGAGAGAAATTAAAGATGACCTAAAAAGCAGAGATTATGCCATATTCATAGATTATAAGACTCAAGATATTCATTTTTATTGCAACATCATTATATACAGTGAAAGGTACTGACTTTAAGTGTACAATTCAAGTTTTGACAAATGTGCATACCTGTTTAATAAAAGTCCTTTATAAAATAGAGATGTTTTCCTCACTCTAGGTTTCTTTTTAATCTTTCCTAGGAAGTCGACCCCTGTCCTCCCAGAAACAACTGTTGTTTTAATTTCTTTAACCATATGTTAATTCTTTCACCATATATTTTGCCTGTTCTGGAATTTCATATAAATGGCTAACATCCAGTGTTAAAACACATTTACAGCAATTATTTATTATTTTTAAAGTTAATTTTTATTGGCATATAGTTGCTTTACAATGTCGTGTTAGTTCTGCTGCACCGCAAAGCGCATCAGCTACATATATATCCATGTATCCTCTCTGTTTTTGATTTCTTTCCCATTTAGTTCACCACAGAGCACTGGGTAGAGTTCCCTGGGCTATACCGTGGATTCTCGTTAGTTATCTATTTTGTACATGGTATCAATAGTGTATATATGTTGATCCTAATATTTATTATTTATTGGCCATGCCATGCAGCTTATGGGATCTTAGTTCCCTGACCAGGGATTGAACCTGGGCCCTGGCAGTGAAAGTGGAGTCCTAACCACTGGACTGCCAGGGAAATTCCCCAAGAATAATTTATGTTTTAGACTTAACTGGTTTACTGCACACTTCCAAGTTTTTCATGTTACCTCAACTTCCCCATTTTTGAATTTTGTATTTTACTTCCTCTCCAGATGGTTAATTGCCTTCAAATACTTTTTTCAAAAAGGGCATGTGGGTGGTATAATTTTCTGAACCCCTGTGAATGAGAGAATGACATTCTGTTGCCTCTACACGTGGACAGTGACTTGGCTGGCTTGGGATTCATGACCTGGTTCCACTGTTGGCTAGTGTTTAATGTTGAGGAGTCTGAGGTCACCTTGAGTTTTGTTCCTTTGAAGGTAGCCTCCTTTTGCTGTCTGGATGCTTTTTTTTTTTTTTCTTGGCCTTCACTTTTGAAATTCAAATTCTGGCATTCTCCAAGGCAGAATGTGGACACATTTCAAGAGAAAAAAGTTGGTGCTCATTGTTCCCTATAAAGCATTATTGAGAAATGAGATGGAAATTTAAACATGTCTCATATATCCAAGAGCCAGCCTGAAGGATCCCCCTCAACAGAGAGGTTGTCTTTCTCAGTGTCTTTACTTTGAGTGGCTGGACTCCACAATGGCAAATTCTCATCCCCTGAAAGTGGATTTCGGTTTTGGAAACAGCCAAAGGAAATTTGGTGATAAATGCTGCTGAGAGGAGTGAGGTGAGAGATATACTTTTTGGCTAGAATAAATAATGCCTATAGTTCAGTTCAGTTCAGTCAGTCGTATCTGACTCTTTGTGACCCCATGGACTGCAGCATTCCAGGCCTCCTTGTCCATCACCAACTCCCGGAGTTTACTCAAACTCATGTCCGTTGAGTCGGTGATGCCATCCAACCATCTCATCCTCTGTTGTCCCCTTCTCCTCCCGCCTTCAATCTTTCCCAGCATCAGGCTCTTTTCCAATGAGTCAGTTCTTTGCATCAGGTGGCCAAAGTATTGGAGTTTCAGCTTCAACATCAGTCCTTCCAGTGAATATTCAGGACTGATTTCCTTTAGGATGGACTGGTTGGATCTCCTTGCAGTCCAAGGGACTCTCAAGAGTCTTCTCCAACACCACAGTTCAAAAGCATCAATTCTTCGGCGCTCGGCTTTCTGTATAGTTCAATTCTCACAGCCATTCATGACTACTGGAAAAGCCATAGCTTGACTAGACAGACCTTTGTTGCCTCTGCTTTTTAATAAATAAATAAAATGTCTTTGCTTTTTAATATGCTGTCTAGGTTGGTCATAATTTTTCTTCCAAGGTGTAAGTGTCTTTTAATTTCATGGCTGCAGTCAGCATCTGCAGTGATTTTGGAGCCCAAAATAAAGTCTGTCACTGTTTCCACTGTTTCCCTATATATTTGCCATGAAGTGATGGGACTAGATGCCATGATCTTAGTTTTCTGAATGTTGAGTTTTAAGCCAACTTTTCACTCTTCTCTTTCATCAAGAGGCTCTTTAGTTCTTCTTAGCTTTCTGTCATAAGGGTGGTGTCATCTGCATATCTAAGGTTATTGATATTTCTCCTGGCAATCTTGATTCCAGCTTGTGCTTCATCCAGCTCAGCATTTCCCATGATGTACTCTGCATGTAAGTTAAATAAGCAGGGTGACAACATACAGCCTTGATGTACTCCTTTCTCAATTTGGAACCAGTCTGTTGTTCCATGTCCAGTTCTAACTGTTGACTCCTGATCTTCATACAGATTTCTGAAGAGGCAGGTCAGATGGTATGGTATTCCCATCTCTTTAAGAATCTTCCACAGTTTGTCGTGATCGACACAGTTAAAGGCTTTGGCATGGTCATTAAAGCAGAAATAGATGTTTTTCTGGAACTCTCTTGCTTTTTCAATGATCCAACGGATGTTAGCAATTTAATCTCTGATTCAAAAAAAAAAAATCTCTGATTCCTCTGCCTTTTCTAAATCCAGCTTGAACATCTGGAAGTTTACAGTTCATGTACTGTTGAAGCCTGGCTTGGAGAATTTTGAGCATTACTTTACTAGCGTGTGAGATGAGTGTAATTTTGTGGTAGTTTGAGCGTTCTTTGGCATTGCCTTTCTTTGGGATTGGAATGAAAACTCACATTTTCCAGTCCTGTGGCCACTGCTGAGTTTTCCAAATTTGCCGGCAGATTGAGTGCAGCACTTTCACAGCATCATCTTTTAGGATTTGAAATAGTTCAGCTGGAATTCCATCACCTCCACCAGCTTTGTTCATAGTGATGCTTCCTAAGGCCCACTTGACTTCGCATTCCAGGATGTCTGTCTCTAGGTGAGTGATCACACCGTCGTGATTATCTGGGTTGTGAAGATCTTTTTTGTATAGTTCTTCTGTGTATTCTTGCCACCTCTTCTTAATATCTTCTGCTTCTGTTAGGTCCATACCATTTCTGTCCTTTATTTTGCCCATCTTTGCATGAAATGTTCCCTTGGTATCTCTAATTTTCTTGATGAGATCTCTAGTCTTTCCGACTCTATTGTTTTCCTCTATTTCTTTGCACTGATCACTGAGGAAGGCTTTCTTATCTCTCCTTGCTATTCTTTGGAACTCTGCATTCAAATGGATATATCTTTCCTTTTCTCCTTTGCTTTTCACTTCTTTTCACAGCTATTTGTAAGGCCTCTTCAGACAGCCATTTTGTTTTTTTGCATTTCTTTTTCTTGGGGATGGTCTTGGTCCCTGTCTCCTGTACAATGTCACAAACCTCCATCTATAGTTCTTCAGGCACTCTGTCTATCAGATCTAATCCCTTGAATCTATTTCTCACTTCCACTGTATAATTGTAAGGGATTTGATTTAGGTCATACCTGAATGATCTAGTGGTTTTACCTACTTTCTTCAATTTAAGTCTGAATTTGCCAATAAGGAGTTCATGATCTGAGCCACAGTCAGCTCCTGGTCTTGTTTTGCTGACTGTGTCGAACTTCTCCATCTTTGGCTGGAAAGAATATAATCAATCTGATTTCAGTGTTGACCATCTGGTGATGTCCATATGTAAAGTTTTCTCGTGTTGTTGGAAGAGGGTGTTTACTATGACCAGTGCATTCTCTTGGCAAAACTCTATTAGCCTTTTCCCTACCTATAGGAGATCAACTTTAAAACTTCTTCAAAGCCAATTTTAGAGAGAAACTTAAAAAAATTGTCTTATCACCCATCCCTCTGTACCTTTCCATATGCCATTCCCTCTGCCTACAGTGCCCTTCCCTGTGGCTGGCAACTAGGAATCAGGCTGCTCCACTCCTGGAGTGTCCTGTTGTATATGCTGTCTCACTCCTCTGTCACCCTGTGAGCCATTCAGGAAAGTTTTGTTTGTTTTGTTTTCTTTGGTTTTGAATTTTTGGTGCCTGACATGTAGTAGATCTCAATACATGTTTGTGGAAATGGAAAGGTTTTTTTTTTTTTTTGGCCACACCATGTGGCGTGCAGGATCTTCCCTGACCAGGGATTGAACTTGTGCCCTCCTACATTGGAAGCGCAAAGTCTTAACCACTAGACTGCCAAGGAAGTCCTGAGAATGTTTTATAAGTGTTAGGAAAGAATATAACCTCCCAAGCTTACTGTCTTGAATTAGTCAACAGTCATTTGCATGTATAAAGTTGTGGTGAGTGTGTTTGAAGCAACAGCACACTGACTCCTGTTGCACTGCTCTTATTTATGAACAGTGGTGTGCCGGTAAAATATTGAAAGCTTGGCTCTCTGGGGTGGGAAAAAAGCCCTCTTTGATGGGCTTTTACATTTCTGAGATGTAAATACTCCTGCTATAGCTGATTTCAAGCTGCTGTTGCTGCTGCTAAGTCACTTCAGTCGTGTCCGACTCTGTGCGACCCCATAGATGGTAGCCCACCAGGCTCCACTGTCCCTGGGATTCTCCAGGCAAGAATACTGGAGTGGGTTGCCATTTCCTTCTCCAATGATTTCAAGCTACTAAACACAATATTAACTGGCTAGCAAAATTTCTGAATATTTAAAAATGAGCTCTTGCAAGCTCACTCCAGTACACGGTACATCATGAAAATTCTACACCGCTTTTGTTTTTTCACCATTACCCAGTTTGTTTGGGTGACTTTTTTGCTGTTTATACAGCACATGTCTCTGTATTGTATATTTTATCTCTTGTGTCATCCAATTATTACTCTTATCCTCAGAGACTAAGAGACTTCTCCAAGGTGGCAAAGCTTTCCTGTCTATTCCTGGGTTTGGGCTTTCTGTCTGGAGCTTGCTGCCAGCACCACAAGGGGCTGGAGAGATGTGTGCTTTGCCCAGTATTCTGTTTGCTGGTGTTGCAGTGAGCTTCTGGAAGGACCCAGGGATCTGTTCTTGGCCCAGGATATACCTGTCAGTAACCAGACTGTGATGAAAGCTGGCCTTTGTTATGTTCCCTTGTGACCTGATGAACAGGTGACAAGGAGGCAAATTTATTATATTTTGGATGAACAGCTGTACTTCCATGACCTAATTCAGGATCTGGACGGTGCCTCATTGTCTGACAGGTGAATGAAGTGATGAGCTCCCCTTAACAGTTTAGAGTGTTAGCCTGTTTCTTCTAGGTGGGTTCGGGGAGAGTCCCACTGGGAGTTGTGTTCCTCGGGAGCCTCAGCTGAGGGCAGTGAGGGCTCCCCCAGGAGGTGAGAGGTGGACCTGCCGCCTATTCCTGCTTGGCTTCCCTGGTGGTTCAGATGGTAAAGAATCTACCTGCAATGCAGGAGACCTGCGTTCAATCCCTGAGTTGGGAAGATCCCCTGGAGGAGGGCATGGCAACCCACTCCAGTATTCTTGCCTGGAGAATTCTGTGGACAGAGGAGCCTGGCGGGCTGCATTCCATGGGGTTGCAAAGAGTTGGACACGACTGAGCGAGTTACAATCTCTGACTCAAATGAGGCCCAGTTTCAGGGCCTGTGAAGGGTCTGTGTTGGGGACTGTGTGAGGCTCTCTGAGGGTGACCACCATATGTGATGTCATAGAAAGCAAATGTTACAATGGGCCTCGGTGATCTAGCTTCAGACCCTTCGCTTACAGATGAGGAGACTGAGGGGAAGTGCTTTGCTCAAGGTCATACGGCAGTCCTGGTAATGCCAGGCCCAAGCCCCAGGGCTCCTGACTCCCCACCCAGGGCTCATCCCCTGCCTTTCGTGTTCCCGAGGGTGCATGAGTCTTGTGCCCTTTATCAGAGGCTGGCAGAGAAAGCCCAGCTTGAGCTCTTGGGAGCTCGGCTTGCTTCTTGGATTTTTCCAGACTTCCCTGAGGAGGCCGGGCCACCTGTCTACACCACCTGGCATGTTCTGTTTAGGTGAATCAAGCTGTACCAGGACGAGGAGGCCACAGAGGCCGCTTCCCAGGAGGGAACACTCGTGGCGTGCGAGGGACAGGAGGGGAGAGATGAGTGTACACCCGGACCTGCCTTCTTCAGAGGTTGGGGCTGGGGTTCTGAAGGCAGAGGGCCCTGCCCAGCACCACGGCTGCTTTCCACCTGGGCGTAGACAATGTCTCCAGGTGGAGACATTCCCAGCAATGTCCCTGTGTCGTGACAACGCTGGTGAATTTCCAGGCACACCCAGTCCTGAGCCAGCAGAACTGTTGGCACATCAGGTCTCCAGCTGCCGTGGCTGGCTGGTCCTACAAGATGGTTTGGAGGCTCCAGGACAGCTGGCCTGGGTTGGACATCCTTGTTCTAGCCAATCTGCAATGTTCCAGGAACTACGCTAAATCCTATTGAGTATTGGCCAAGCAAGCCAGGAAGGGCAGGGAGTCCAGACCTTGGATGGGTTTGGCAGAGTCATTCTCAACACCTGCCCTCTGTGAGGTGTGGAGGGGGAGGCACCAGGGAGGCCAGTGGGTCAGATTGTGCCCCGGCGGGGGAGGGGCGCGGGGAGGACAGGCTTCACAGTTTTCGCGTGTGTTTTTGCGTATTATTTCATTCCATTCTCGCAGTCTCCCTATTATTGTTTCCACTTTAAAATTGAAAAAAGAGGGACACAGAAAGGTGAGTGACTTTGCTCAGCACGGTCTGTCATCAGGTTTGAACCCTACCTGTTCTTATCCAGCTGTGGAACCTTGAGCTGGTTGGGTCACTTTCTGAGCTTTGGTTCCCAGCTTTGCTACTCACTGCAGAGGTTGTGCAGGTAGCACTGTGCTTGGCTTACCCCTCAGGACCTCAGTTCCTGAGACTTCTTCCTTTCCCCCCTCTCCCCAAACCACACAGCCAGCAGCCAGTGAGTTGGGCCTGGAATTGAGCTTCTATTCCATTTTTAGTTGTTCCCCCCCCGCCCTCACCTTTCCCTTTGGTATGTGTAAGCTAAACTTTACTTTTTTGGAAAGGGAATTCTTACTAAGATATAAAGGAAAACACAGGACTTCCCCGGGTAGTCCAGTGGTTGAGACTCCACACTCCCAATGCAGGGGCCCCTGTTCAGTCCCTGGTTGGGGAACTAGATCCTGCATGCTGCAACTAAGAGCCTGTATGTGGCCACTGAGATGTGGCACAGACCAAAAAAAAAAAGAAAAGAGGGAGAAAAATATCAGGCTGGCTTCCCTGGGGCTCTCCAACACCTACCTCTGGTCCTTTATTCCCTCTCTCCCTCCCCTCCCTCCCTTCCTTTGTTCCTTCTGCAAGTGCAGACTCTGACTTGCAAGGGCCCCCTGGCAGGTTCTCCAGGGTCCTTAGACCTTCCCAGAAGCTTCTCCCACCTGCACTGGGACTGGGCCCTCACGGTGGGCTCACTAGTGGGTGGTCTGAGCCCACCTTGAACCTGGAGGGGATGCTCAACTCGAATCAGCCCTGGAGAAGGCTCAGCTGTGCTCTTTGTTTTCTCTGGGGCCCTGAGCAGCTTCTCAGCATACCCCCAGATGCCGACCCCTTCCCACTCTGGCTGGGAGACTATGGTTTTTCACTTGATAATCCCCACATCTGGGAGGACCACACTCAGGATGGTACTGGACATACAAGCAGAAGTCAGGTGCAGTTCAGGGCTTGTTCAGACCAGATTTCCCTCTGTCAATCCTTCTTCAGAGGCCTTGCTTTCATGACATCGATGGGACTAAACATGATCAGCTTAAAAAAAAAAGTCAGTTATTTTCAGCTTCCATTAAGCCAAGCTGGTACAGGCTCTCTCCTTCCTGCTCCTTCCTTTCCTCTCTCTGTCCCTCCCTCCCTTTCTTTCACAGTTTCTGATGGTCACTGATTTAGTCACTGCAGCAATTCCCTCCTCCCCCCACCACCCGCTGGCAAGGGTTATGGATTTTATTCAGTACACAATGTACACAGTTGTTTTGGTCCCAGGATATAGTGACCTGTGGAGGCTGTACTTGTAATTAGGTAATTGTTTTATTTGATTCTGTTTTGTTTTGTTTTGTTGCTAAATATCTCAGGCAGGCCCTGTTCCTACGGCTTCAACCCCATCCCTTGAATGACTGTGCTGTGCTCCGCTCTCCAGCCACCCTGACCTTCTGGAGCCCGGTTCTTGGAATCACCAGGTCTCGCTCATTTCTGTGTCTTTGAGTGCTCTGTACCCTCTGCCTGGAACACCACTGCCCTTTTGTTCTCTTGGCTCCCTTCCTCCTCTGGCCTTGGTTCTTAGCTTCTGTGTCGCTTTCTCCCCAGGTGCTTCCTCCCCAAGGTGAGATGTCCTTGCTCTGGAATTCCATATCCCCTTCTGTCTAGCCTTCCCACACTGTGTGAAGGCCTGCTTCCTCTTGCTCCCTGCTGCTCTCTGAGCTCTGTGAGGGCAAGTCCAGGTCCTTCTGACTTTTGTAACTCCCAGCATTCAGTGAAGTACCCATCACAGAGTAGGGGGTGGTGAAGAAAGTGAAAGTGTTAGTTGCTTGTGTCTGACTCTGTGCAACCCTATAGACTGTAGCCCGCCAAGCTTCTCTGTGCATGGAGTTCTCCAGGCAAGAATATTGGTGTGGGTAGCCATTCCCTTCTCCAGGGGATCTTCCCGACCCAGGGATTGAACCTGGGTCTCCTGCACTGCAGGCAGATTCTTTACAGTCTGAGCTACCAGGGAAGCCCAATATTGTCAAATAAGTGAATGAGAGAGTGAACCAGGAGGTATTGAGAGTTGGTCAGGAGGTATTTATTATGACCATGAAAATGACTGGGCTCTTGGGCATACGGGCCCTTTAGCTCAGATGCCAGACACAGTGGCGGTTGGGCCATGCTGACCTTTGTTTCCCAGGCTGGGGAGGTGACAGCAGCCACAGTGGCTGAGCCCCAACCTGGGTCCTCTCTTCCTCCCTCAACTCCATCCTTCTCCTTCTGTCCCACCTGCTTTGGTGGTGTAGGGCCTGTCCCTGGTTCTCTGCAGTGATTCACTCCCCACTAGTGGTCCATCCCTCCATCTAGGACTTGGCTGCATCAATTAACTCCTTTCTGTTGGATTTCCCAGTGTCTCCATCTGCGCCTGTCCTAAAACAGCTTCCGTTCTGTCTACTGACCCCTCAATTACCATCTCAGTTTTCTCTTCCTTTTACTCCTTCACACCCTGCAATTGGACCTCCGCTCCCATCTCTTCTGAAATGGCTTCTTACAGGTCACCCACCATGGACACATGTCTTCAGTTCTCACTCTGGGCCTGCCTGCATCTGTGGAGATGACCACCCACTCCCTCTCTCTTGAATTCACTTTTCTTGGTTCTCCTGCCTCTTCTGCTCCTGCCTTTTCTATTTCTGACTCCTCCTCTCCTCTTGTCCTAGAAATACAGGTGTTCTTCAGGCCCTTGCCTTCTGTTCTCTCTCTTCCCCCCCTCCCTTGGTGAGCTCATCTTCATGTGGATGACTCCCAAATATTCTTGCTTCGCTACACATGCCACTAGTTATACTCAAACCAGCCTTGTCATAAACTCTCCAAGTCTGCTCCTTGCCTTCCGTGTTCCATTGCTCAAACTATATAGCACGGTGCTCAGGCTGAGACCAATCTCTCAGACTTTTGAAACCTCGATGAAAAACTCTCCGGAAAGGTCACAAGAAGTTTCGGTTTTTAGAAGTGATGACTTCAATTCTCTTTTTGGAGCAGGCAGTTCCTTTGTTTCAGAAAAATTGCCCAAAGCAGTCCCTTCATTATATGCGTGTAAAGTAAGCATTTACCCATTGTTCTCAGGGAGACGTGAAGTCATGGGGTCCTTGAGTGCATTCCCAGCTGTCCAGTCATTCTGTTTGGTAATAGCAACTCTTGCATATAGTTGAGTCAGAGCTCTGCCTCTGAGACTTTCTTACTTTCAGGGGTGGTGGTTGGGGCGGGTGGTGGTTGGGGTGGGTGGTGGGATGTTGCGGGGAGAAGTGTTTCTTGAATCTTTGTGAATATGGGGGACCCTGAGCAGCAGACTGCTGTTTGTTCTTCAGTGTTGAGTGTTCTTGTCGGGCCAGCAGCCCGTGGGGCATCCAGAGCCGAGTAAAGACCGGCTGGCAGGATCCATGGTCCCCACACCTCACTGGGAGGAGAGACTGAAGCCAGAGCAGTCTGGCCCTGGTGATCCCACCTGGATTGGATGGGCTGCAGGTGCTCTATGTGTGTGACTGTGGTGTCACTTCCTCACTAGGCTAAAGGCAGCCTGAGGGCGGGGACTCTGCATCTGGCCTGTGAAGTAATGAATGGATAAATACTGTGTTCTGCTGTCCCTGGGGTCATAGAGCAGGAGCACCCTCTCTTGGTAGGTTGGGGTTTCTCCCAAGGGCCCATCATCCCGGGAAGCAGATGCTCCTGACTAAGGAAGGCAGATATCTGCCTGGTTATGGGGGAGTCATCTTTTTTCCCTCTGCAGGTGGGCTGGGAGTGCGTTATGGAGGGCCTGTGGGCCCCGGAAGTGGCCCCTTCTCTGGTATCTGGGGTTGTTTATCCTCTCTCTGTATGCTTGCCTTCCATCACCCTCAGAAAGAGTCTGAAGGCACAGCCAGTGGGCCTGCCCATCGGGTTTGTGGGGCTGGGGTGAGAGGCCTACATAATATTACATGGCCAAATATTTAAAAGTTATAAGGAAAACAAACTGTTTTCTTTATAAATAATAAAACACTTTCTAACCTTCTACTTTGACAAATATAACTTTATAACAACAAACCTAGGAAATAATGTAACTCAAAGTTGGCAACATAATCAAAACTGATTGAATTTAATTTTGTGCATGTCTGGGTGTTCTGTTAATGGGCCAGAGATGACTGGATAAGTAATAAAGATAAATATCATTCATAAATTATTATATAATTTCCATGGAATTGATTTTTCTTGTCTTTATTTTAATAAAACCACTAATTATATTGATTTGATCAAGATTTTTCCTAGTTTGTGTGCTGTTGTTAGCAATGAACTAAAGGATAAAAATACAAAGAACACTTTCCAAAAAGTACGGACCTTGAATTGTTTCATTAATTCAATGTAAATTGAAACAAATGTAAAACAGTATAAAGTGAAAATTAATTACCATATATTTTCAAAGAAATCCCTTTTCTTCCAAAAATCATCTATTAAAATGCACACTAGTTTAAATAGAAAAGTATAAAAATGTAAAGCAAATATTTCAAATAAAGCTGATGACTTAAACTTTTATTTTATGAAAATTCAGTTAAATCTTTTTTTCCTTTGGCTACACCTTGACTTGTGGGATCTTAGTGCCCTGACCTGGGATTGAACCCAGGCCACACAGTGAAAGCTTGGAATCCTAACCACTAGGCCATCAATTGAATGTTATTACATGCTTTTATAAGCATAAAACTATTTCCAGCTCTAGTATTCAGCATTCTTCTGGTGGCCAATGTAAAGAATCAGTGCCAAGCTGTATGCATTTCCATCTAGACCTCCACATTTACAAATCGAGGAGTAATATGAATGATTTAATATTGAAAATATTTCTCAAAAATCACATGTAAGAGTTGCGAATACTTTGCTCATTCCTGAATACTTTATGATTGTAGCAGGAAGTAAAGCAAGAACATCAACACCCCCTTCCTGGGAAAGGAGGTATTGTCACATGATCTAAAAGGAAGGATTTGGGAAATGGGTTACTTCTTTTCATTTACTGAGGACTTCCTCAGGACTATCTCCCTGGCCCTCTAAAGCAGGTTCATCTCCAGCACTGGCTGCACCATGGCCCACACCTTGTTCTGACCCCGGGCTTAGTTGTCTTCGACAGGAAGCCCTGGGGCGAGAGACACGGAAGAATGTGGGTCACAACAGAGGATGTTTAGGGTTGTACCCCGCACTGTGCGTGCCCTAAGCTATGCTTCTGAGTGAGGGAGGTGTCTGTGTGTGTCTGTTTGTTTGTTTATTATTAACAGCTGTATTCTAACAGTATTGACATACCATACCACTCGCCCATTTCAAATGAATAGGCCAGTGGTTTTTAGTATGTTCACAGAGTTGTGCAACCATTACCACCAATTCAGAGTATCTTTTTTTTTTATCAACTACTAAAGAAATGCTGCACCCATGAGCTGTCACCTGTCCTTCTCCCCTCGCCCAAGTCCCTGGCAACTACTGGTCTACTTCCTTCTGTATGAATTTGCCTATTCTGGACATTAAATATAAACAGTATCATAACATGTGCCTTTTTGTGACTGACTTTTTTTACTTAGCATAATGTTTTCAAGGCTTGTCCAAGTTGAAGCATGTATCAGCACGTCATTCCTTTCTGTGCCTGAATGAGATTCCAGTTTTGGAGAGACCACATTTTGTTTACCCAGTTTCCTGTTGATGGACATTTGGACTGTTTCCACTTTTTGTGGCTATTGTGAATAATGCTGCAGTGAGCATTCATGTACAAGCTTTTGTGTGGATATGTTTCTGTTCTCTTGGAGATATACTTAAGAGGGAATGGAATTGCTGAGTCACTCGTGTTCTTTAACAATATTTCTGTGTATGCGTATGTGTTTGGGTATATGCATGTGTGTGTGTGTGTGTGTGTGTGTATGCGTGTGTGTGTGTGTGTGTGTTCACGCGCATGCAGGAGGTCCCAGGACAGGGCTCCTTGGCCTCGGTCTAAGAATGGTGCTGGCAGCCTAGTTTCTGTAGTGCAGTGGGGAACGAAAGCAGAGGCTTTTGTCACACTGGTGCTGGGCGGCTAGAAAGGCATATAGGGCCAGAGTGGTAGCAGTCAGTCAGTTGCAGTTTGGGTAATTTACATGAAACGTGGTCGACCTTATTTTGTGGTCCCAGTGTGGTGGGGTGTTACCCTCCTGGTTTAGGTCCATTGCTCTCCTCATCACCCAGGCTTACAATCTGTGACTCTTGTCTCATCAATAGCTCTCATGCCTGGCCTCTTCTCTGTACTCCATCTGCCACTGTCCTAGTTCAACTGCCTGCCATTTATTACCTCTTGTTTGCCTTTGCTATTTTCTGGTCACTGGCTTCCCTGGTGGCTCAGTGGTAGAGAATCTGCCTGCCAATGCAGGCAGATGTAAGAGACGCAGGTTCGATCCCTGGGTCAGGAAGACCCTCTGGAGGAGGGCACGGCATTTTTGCTGGGAGAATCCCCATGGACGGAGGAGCCTGGCGGGTTGCAGTCCATAGGGTTGCATGGAGTTGGACACGACTGAAGCGGTTTAGCACACATACACGTATGCCGGTGCAGGAGACACGGGTTTGATCCCTGGTCGGGGACGATCCCACATGCTGCGGAGCAACTAAGTCTGTGCGCCACAACTACTGAGCCTGTGCTCTAGAGTCTGTGAGCTTCAACTACTGAGTCCAGGCGCCCTAGAGCCATATATCAGAACTACTGAGCCCGAGCGCGGCAACCACTGAAGCCACGAGAGAAGCCACAGCAATGAGAAGCCTGTGCACCACACCTAGAGTATCCTGAGCAGCAGTGAAGATCCAGCACAGCCAAAAATAAAAAATAAATAAAGTAGAAAATTTCCGGTCACAGAAATAATGTATGGATATACAAACCCAACACATTGCAGAAATATAAAATCTAAAAAGTTGAACCTCCCTGCATACAGAATCCCCTCAAAATAACAGTCACAAACAGTTTAGTGTATTCTCTCCCAACATTTTTATACACATATTAACATATTTTATTTCTTTTTAAAAACAAAAATAGGATAGTATTGTGTATATGGCTCATTCTGCAACTTGTTTTTCTCCCCTATTGGACTATATTAGATGTCTTTTCTAGAAAATACGTATAAATCTGCCTCATTCTTTTAAGTCTGTTGTGCAGTTATACAATAGTTTATGTAACCAGTTCCCTATTTATGGACATTTGAGTTATTGCCAAGTTTCTGCCATGATAAACAGTGCTGCAGTGTTTTTGTATATATTTCTCTTCATGCATTTGTGGGAGTTTGTCTGCAGGATAAACACCCAGAAGTGAAAATGTTGGGTCAGAGAACACAAACATTTAATATTTTAAATAGATACTACCAAAGTTGCCTCCAGAAACATTTGTTGTTGTTCAGTCGCTCAGTTGTGTCTGACTCTTTGTGACCCCATGGACTGCAGCATGCCAGGCTTCCCTGTCCCTCATGATCTCCCAGAGTTTGCTCAAACTCATGTCCATTGAGTTGGTGATGCCATCCAACCATCTCATCCTCTGTTGCCCCCTTCTTCTCCTGCCCTCAATCTTTCCCAGCAGCAGGGTCTTTTCTAATGAGTTGGCTCTTCGCATCAGGTGGCCAAAGTACTGGGGCTTCAGCTTCAGCATCAGTCCTTCCAATGAATATTCAGGGTTGATTTCCTTTAGGATTGACAGGTTTGACCTCCTTGCTGTCCAAGGGACTCTCAAAAGTCTTTTCCAGCACCACAGTTCGAAGGCATCAATTCTTCAGTGTTCAGCCTGTTTTTATTGTCCAACTCTAACATCTGTACATGCCTACTGGGAAAATCATAGCTTTGACTATATGGACCTTTGTAGCAAAGTAATGTCTCTGCTTTTTAATACACTGTCTAGGTTTGTCATAGCTTTCCTTTCAAAGAACCAGCGTCTTTTAATTTCATGGCTCCAGTCACCATCCACAGTGATTTTGAAATCCAAGAAAATAAAGTCTGTCACTGTTTCCATTCTTTCCCCATCTATTTGCTATGAAGTGATGGGACTGGATGCCATGATCTTTGTTTTTTGAAGCATTACATAGTTTATAGTGTCATTCTCAGTTCATGAGAATGCTGGTTTTCCTGCCCCTGCCAGCCCTGGATATTTTTGACTGTTGCCTTTTATCAATCTTGGCAGCATGTCCTCTTGCCTCCCCTGTGGCATCAGCTTCCTAAAGCCCCCTCTATTCCCAGCTTCTCTCCTTTTGCATGTCAATCTTCCATTACCTAGTTTTAATAATGACCTTGACAACTTAAAAAACCCCTCTAAAAGATTGAAATAGGCTTGTCCAGGACACCTTTATTCAGCCAATCGACACGTAGTCATTGCCTATTAATCAGGTGCCAGGCACTGTCTAAGCGCAGCACTGAATGAGCACGATAAGGCCTCTGCTGTTGTGGAGTTTAGTTCTTGTAGTGGAGGACGGGTCACAAAGGAAGAAGCAGAAAATGATCGAGCACTTAGTCTGCGTGTGAGGTCGCTTCAACCTTAGGGACTGTAGCCCACCAGGCTCCTTTGTCCATGCGATTCTCCAGGCAAGAATACTGAAGTGGGTAGACACTCCCTTCTTCAAGGGATCTTCCCGACCCAGGGATCGAACTCGCGTCTCTTATGTCTCCTGCATCAGCAGGTGGGTTCTTTACCACTAGCACCACCTGGGAAGCCCAACAGTCAGTTTACTTACTAGACAGTTAAGTGTTATCCTGAGAATTAATACAGGGAGACGTGATGGTTACTGGGAGGTTGGTTGAGGTTGAATGGTCAAGAAAAGAACTTCTGAGGAAAAAAACACATAAACCGAGCTCTGAAGGACAAGAGCCAAGATTGGGGAGGAGTCTGCTAGGCAGTGGGAGCACCACATGCAAAGGCCAGAAAGGAGGAAGGAGCTTGGCTTCCCAGTGGGGGACGCTGAGAGAGGATGATGGACGATTGGGTGGAGTGTGGGTTGCTGCCACCGCCCTACAGTTTTGTTGTGGAGGGGGAGGAAAGCTTGGGGTGAGCGCCTGGAAGGGGACATGAGATTGTGGGAAGATTTTTACGGACACGAGATGCTGAAGCGTGCTTACATGCCGATGGGTGGCTTTGGTAGAAGAGAAGCTCGTGATGCAGGTATGAGGGCCTGGGCAGGAGCCATGGCCTTGAGGAGCGGGGGACGGTGGAATCAAGGCACCTGGATGGACCTAGGACATCATCCCTCCTCACGGGAGGTACGCAGACAGGTGGTCTTGATGTGAGGAGGCCAGTGGTTTGTGGTAAGGAGAGGAGGGGGTTCCTGTCAGATTGCACCAGGTTTTTCCCCAGGAAGTATAAAGCAAGGTCATTGGCGTGGTGGTGGTATGAAGCGGCAGGGGTGTGAGGAGAATGTAGGAGGTGTGAAGAGTGAGGGGAGGAGAGTGTATATCACTTTGGAGTCTGGGGAAATGTCATTCTGAGGAGGCAGACGGGGCTCACTGAGCATGCGGGTGCCCATTTGAAATGAAAAAAAAAAAAAATTTATTTGGCTGCGCTGGGTCTTTTGTGGCAGCACGGAGAATCTTCCAGTCGCAGCATGCAAACTCTTAGTTGCCACATGTGGATGTGGAGTCTAGTTCCCTGATCGGGGATCGAACCCGGGCCCCCTGTCTTGGGAGTGTGGAATCTTAGCGACTGGACCACCTGGAACATCCCCCGTCTGAGCTTGACTTACAGCTGTACCCAGCTGTTGACTCGGAGGGAAGCCTACTGTTCTTCCAGGCCCAGCAGTCCCACTCCTAGCTTCGCTCGCTCACCTCCTTAGTTGGGAGCATGAGGTAGGAAGCCAGGTGAATTCTGCACCTGAGAGCTGGCAGGAGGAGGCAGGTGAGGAGGGAGGGCCAGCAGTGGAGGAAACACAAGCAGGCCCATGTCCCCAGCTCAGGAAGGCAGTGACCCTGGGCAGCAGCAGGAGCCCTGGCAGGGCTGGAGGCTAATTTTAGAAGGCCTCCAGGTTCCATTGTTCCGGGTGAAGCTGGGCAGGAGAGGTGGTGGCTTGGGGCGGTGATACCAGTGTGGGAAAGGAAGCGAGGCTTCGTGTGAGAAGGATGGAAACTCTGAGGGTGGTGTGCAGGTTTCGGCCCTTGGGGACGTTCTGCCCCGGTTCCCACGGGCAGGTAGGAAGTCACCCCTCCCCTGACTCCTTTCTGCCGTGGGTAGCTTTTCCATCGTCCTGCTGAGCACGTGGTCGGCTAGAACCCTCAGCTCCCACACCCATCCAGCACTGTTGTCCCCCGGCCAGCTCTCAGGCTGGTGGAGGGTAAATGCCAGTCCATCAGAGGAGCACAGTGACTCTGTGTGACTGTCTCCACTGCTGGTGAGGCAGCTAGGTCCGCTTTACATGGAGGGATTTGAGGCCCAGATACAGCCAGTGACTGCCCAATGTCTCACTTTGGTAGCTGCGCCCTGTCAAGATCTACCAGCTGGTGGTTTAGTCACTGTTGTGTCTGACTCTTGCAACCCCATGGACTGTAGCCCGCCAGGCTCCTCTGTCCATGGGGTTCTCCAGGCAAGAATCCTGGAGTGGGTTGCCATTTCTTTCTCCAGGGGATCTTTCCGACCCAGGAATTGAAGCTGGGTCTCCTGCACTGCAAGCAGGTTCTTTACTGACTGAGCTATGAGGGAAGGCATGATCTACCGGGGGATTTCTAGATTTCTGGAAGGACAGAATACTATTGTTGCCCTGGTGAGGTTGGCTGCTGTTCGCACAGCAGACTGTAGGCACAGTGGAGTTGCTTTTCTGAGAATTCGTGTAAGAAGAGAGGCAGTGCAGGGGTCCAAGGACGGGCCCCCACCGGTGCTAGCTGCGTGACCTTGAGCAAGCCATTTAATCTCTGGGAGACCCCAGGTCCTCATCTGCTAGGTGGGGCCCAGAATCCCTGGCTGGTTCTCAGCTCGGATGAGATAACGTGCTGGAAAGCACTGCGCAAGAAGGAACTCTTATCAACATGAAGCTCTAAGGCCACATCAAAGGCTGGATTTTTATCTCAGCCCAAGGGGAAAAGGCTTGCTTCTCAAAAAGGAAAAAGGATTCATTATAATTATGTGACGGTTTCATGACTAGGTGGATCTTGTTAAAGTCTCACGACTGAAGGGCACGCAGGGGAGAGGGATGAGGCGTGCCCAGGCTAGGAAAATTCCAGACCCCGTTGGTCTCCAAGGTCCTCTCGAGGTGGAGAGCTCTTACAGGCAGGGAAAGCCATTCAAGAAGGCCACTTGCATGATTTAGAATTCTGAAGATGACTTGATAGCTGGGTATGTTCTTTGTTGCTTAATAGGTTTTTTCCAGTTAATTCTCCGGGGTTCTTTCCATTTCCTGGGCAGGAGGAGTCGGCTTTAATATATCCCCACTGGCAGTAAGCTGCTGCATGGTGAACGGAGGTGAGAAGGTACAGATTCGAGGGGGAGAGAGGACTTAGGGAAAGGATCTCAGCTTCAGGGTTGGAGGGACGTCAGGCTGTCCTCAAGGTGACAGATTCAGCTGATCATTCTTACTTCTCTTGTTAGCTGGCAAAAACCTACTTAGCCTATAAATCAAAGGTCGAATGATTTTCCCCTCTGGGAAGACTTCCCCAGTATTATCAGACAAAATTAATGAGCTCTCTTCTATGCTCCTATATCAATAAGGTTGCTTTTAGATGCAAGTAAGAGGAAATTCCATTCAAATGGACTTAAATAATAAAGAGAATTTATTATCTCAGATGTCTAAGAATTTCAGACATGGTTTGATCAGGATTCCAGCTCTTTTCGTCATTTGTTCTCTAGATTCTAGCCCCTTCAGATGTGTTGGCTTTGTTTTCAGATTGACTTCTCTCAAGGAGTCAAGATGGCAGCCACCAGCGATAAAGACTACATTCATCCTTCTTGACCTAAGGGCAGAAGGAGAGAATGCTCCCTAGCCATAGAGCAAAAGCCTTAAGCCCCACTGTGGTTAGACTGACCTGAAGTGGATAAGAGAATCCACGCACCAGTTAACAGTATAGCTTCTCTTCCTGAATCAATCAGTGTGTGGTACAAACAATGAAATTATGCCAGGCAGATCACCTTGGAACTGGAGTGAGAGCAATCTCATCCAAGCACGTGGCTCCTACAAAGTAGGAGTGGGGTGGTTCCCAGAGGGAGAGTTTTTAGGACAGAGATGAGGGCAATTATTGCCGGGAATGTAACCAACTAATGCCCACTATACTCCCACGGCACTTGGCATTCTGTACTAAAATTGGGTGCATTTTGTTAGGCTCTCCAATTCCCCTTAATTATGTTGAAGTTCAGTTTATAATTTTTTCTTTTAAAGACTGTGCTTTTACTATTGTATCTATTGATCTAAAGATTCAACACAATCCCAATCAAAACCCCAGTCTGACCCAAGGTCACAAAGATTTTCTCCTATGTTCTCTTCTAGAAGTTTTATAAATTTAGGTTTTACATTTAAGCCTATGATCCATTTTAAGTTGATTTCTGTATGTAGTGTGAGGTATAGATTGTTAGTTTTTTTTTTTTTTGCATATAGATATCCAGTTGTTCTGGCATCATTTATTGAAAAGACTATCTTTTCTCTACTGAACTGCCTTTCCACACTTGTTGAAAATCAGTAGTACACATATGAGTGTGTGCTAAGTCACTTCAGTCGTGTCCGACTCTGTGTGACCGTACGGATTGTAGCCCACCAGGCTCCTCTGTCCATAGGATTCTCCAGGCAAGAATACTGGAGTGGGTTGCCATGCCTTTCTCAAGCGGATCTTCCCCACCCAGGGATCGAACCCTAGTCTCTTAAGTCTCCTGCATTGGCAGGCAGGTTCTTTAACCACTAGCACCACTGGGGAAGCCCTGTGTACACCTTTGTTTAGGAATTTCTATTCCTTTCAGTTGATTTATTTGTCTACTTTTAAAAGCAAACTCCACACTGTCTTAATTATTTTAGTTAGATAATTAGTCTTCAAATCAGGTAGTGTAAATCCTCCAACTTTGTTTTTTCAAGGTTTTTTCGGCTCCTCAAGGTCCTTTGCTTTTCCACACACATAAACTTAAGAATAAGCTCATAAATATCTATAAAAAAGCTGGCTGGGGTTTTGATTGGGATTGCATTGAATCCCATAGACACTTTGGGAGAATTGGCATTTTAACATCCTTGAGTCTCTGATCCATGACTGTGGTATATATCTCTCCACTTATTTAGATCTTTAATTCTTCTCAGCCATGTTTTGTAATTTTTAGTGCACAGATGTTGCATGTCTTTGATCAGATCTACCCCTATGTCATAGTTTTAAAACTACTAAAATTGTCATTTATTTTGTTGTCATTACTTATTTATTGCTAATAAGTAGAAATACAATTGAGTTTTGTATATTGATCTTGTATCCTGCAACTTCATTGAATTCACTTATCATTTCCAGTAGCTTTTTTAGAGAACTTCATCAAATTTTCTCCATAGATGATTATGTCATCTCTGAATAGAGACAGTGTTTTTTGTTTTTTTTTTTTTGCTTTGTTTTGTTTAGTCACTAAGTCATGTCTGACTCTTTTGAGACCCTCTGGACTATAGCCTGCCAGGCTCTTTTGTCCATGGGACTTTTCCCAGGCAAGAATGGTGGAATGTGTTGCCATTTCCTCCTCCAGGGGATCTTCCTGACCCAGGGATAGAACCCATATCTCCTGTGTCTCCTGCATTGCAGGTGGATTCTTTATCGCTGAGCTACCAGGGAAGCCCAAGGCAGTTTCACGTCTTTCTAATATGGATGTCTTTTATTTCTTATCTTGTTGTGCTGGCTAGAAACTTCAGTACCATCATCAGAATAGGTGATGAGTTTGGATGTCACTCATTCCCAGTCTTGGGCAGAAAGCCCTTAGACTTTAACCATTATGTATGCTGTTAACCATAGTTATTTTTGTAGATGCCTTTTATCAGAATGCGGAGGTTTGTTCTATTACTGGTTTGCTGAAGGTTTTTAATCAGGAATGTGTGTTGGATTTCATCAAATACCTTTGCCACATCTAAAAGTATCTTTTTTTCTTTTTAAGTTGGTTATTAATAACTAGGGGATTATATTGATTGATTTTCAAATGTTAGACCAACTTTGCCTTTGTTGGCTAAATCTCACTTGATTGTGGTATTTTATCCTTTATATATATACATATATATATATTCTTTTCATATATAGCAAAATTCAATTTGCTAAATTTTGGTTTAGAATTTTTGTATCTATGTTTATGAGGAATTTTGGCCTTGTTTTCTTTTAATGCCTTTGTCTTGTTTTGGTATCAGAGTAATTCTAGCCTTATAGAATGAGTTAGGAGTACTTCTTCCTCTTCAATTATCTGAAAGAGTTTGTGTAAAATTGGTATTATTTCTTCCTTGTATACTTGGTTGAATTCATCAGTCAAGACATGCAGGGCTGGGGTTTCTTTGTGGGAAGATTTTAAGCAAGGGAAATTTCCTTAATAAATATAAGATTATTCACATTATCTACTTCTTTCTGTATGAATTTTGGTAGTTTGCGTCTTTCAAGCAATTTGTCCATTTCATTTAAGTTGTCAAATTTATTGGCATAGAGTTGTTTTCAATATTTCCTCATTATTTTCTTAATACCTAAGAATGTGGAGGTTTGTTACTTTCTCAGTCCTGATGTCGATGAATTTTTGTCTTTACTCTTTTTCCTGATTGATTTGGCTGGAAATTCATCAGTTTTTTAAATAAAAACATTCTACCAGTTTATTTAAGGATATACAGAGATACACAGGGCAAGGTCTGGGAGGGTCCTGAGCACCGGAGTTTCTCTCCCTGTGGAGCTGGGGACCATTGTCCTACCTCCATGTGGATGTGTTCACCAACCTGCAAGCTCCCCGAACCCCATGCTATTGGGATTTTATGGAGGCTTCCTCGTGTCGGCATGATCAATTTTAATTAACTCCATTTCTAGCCTCTCTCCCCTCTCTGGAGGATGAGGAGTAGGACTGAAAACTTCAGGCTTCTAATCACAGCTTGGTATTTCTGGTAACCAGCTGTTATCCTGGAGTCAAGAGATTCATCAATTTCATTAATGTTCTCAAAGATGCAACTTTTGGTTTGATAGATTTTTTTTCCCTTAATTTTTTTAGGTTTTCTATTTCATTGATTTCCACTGATATTCCTTTCTTTCATTTGCTTAGGTTTTTAATTTTCTCTTCTTTTCTTAACTTTTTCTTTTAAAATATGGAATGCTTTCACCAATTTGCCTGTCGTCCTTACCCAGGGGCCATGTTAATCTTACCTGTATTGTTTCTGCATTGGCAGGCAGATTCTTTTCCACTAGCATCACCTGGGAAGCCCTGTATGGTTTCAATTTTAGTATATGTGCTGCTGAAGGGAGCACCCCAACTTCTTAACATTAAAGCTAAAGTCATTTGTTTGAGATCCTTATTTTTAAAAAAAAATTTTTTTGGCTGTACCTTGCAGGACCTTGGCTCTCTGACCAGGGATTGGATCCACACATCCTGCAGTGGAAGTGCAAAATCTTAACCACTCCACGATTCTTTATTTTTTTCTAATACAGGTATTTGGTGCTATAACTTTTAAATATTGTTTCGTGGCAAATTATAATTTGTGTGTTTTCTTTTCATCCAAAATACTTTCTATTGTCCCTTTTGATTTCTTCTTTGACCCATGGATTATTTGGAGGTGTGTTACATGGTTTCCAAATGGTTGCGGATATTGTTGAGATCTTTCTGTAATTTTTTTTGCATTTTTTATTTTGTACTGGGGTACGGCCGATTAACAATGTTGTGATAGTTTCAGGTGAACAGCCAAGGGACTAAGCCATACATATACATGTATCCATTCTCTGCCAAACCCAGCTCCCATCTAGGCTGCCACATAACATTGAGCAGAGTTCCATGTGCTATACAATAAGTCCTTGTTGGTTATCCATTTGAAATACCTCTGTGTGTACATGACCATCCCAAACTCTCTAACTATCCTTACCAGCCCCCATCTCTTGCAACCATAAGTTCATTTTCTAAGTCTGTGAGTTTTTTTTTTTTGTTTTGTAAGTAAGTTTATTTGTATCATTTCTTTTTAGATTCCACACATTCCCTTAGGATATCATATGATATTTCCCCTTCTCTGTCTGACTTCTGTCATTGATTTCTAAGTTAGTTTCATTATGGCCAGAGAATATTTTTACGTGACTTAAATTCTTTGAGACTTGCTTTATGACTCTGGATATAGTTTGTATTGGTAAATGTTCTATGTGCACTTGAAAATAATATGTGTTCTACTATTGTTGTGTGGAGGGTTCTGTAAATGTCAATTAGGTCAACTTGGTTGATTGTACTGTTTAAGGCATTTACGTCCTAACTGGATTTTTGTTTGTCCTCTTTATTTTTGTCTCTTTCCCCTTTTTTTCTGTCTAGTTTTGGATTAATCAGTATTTTAAGTAATTCCATTTTCTCTAATTTTTTTGCTTATTCACATAGTTACCAGTTTTGATGTTCTTCATTCCTTTGTGTAGATATACATATATATATATATATATATATATATATATATATATATACACACATATATATATGTTATCATTTTCCTTCCATATGATAGACTTCCTTTAACATATATAACTATAGTTCAGGTCTCCTTTTGATGAAACTTTTTAGGTTTTGTATGTCTGAAAACATCTTTGTTTTATCTTCATTTTGAAGATATTTTCACTGGGTATAGAACTCATAGTCTACGGTGCTTTTCTTCTTTTAAAAAATATATATATATTTATCTTTATTTACTTTGGCTGTGTTGGGTCTTAGTTGCGGCGCGTAGGATCTGCACTGCATCATGTGGGGTCTCTTGTTGCGGTCCACGGGTCCTCTAGCTGTGGCTCACGGGTCCTCTAGCTGTGGCTCACGGGTCCTCTAGCTGTGGCTCACGGGTCCTCTAGCTGTGGCTCACGGGTCCTCTAGCTGTGGCTCACGGGTCCTCTAGCTTAGCCTCAGTAGTTGTAGCTCATGGGCTCAGTTGCTCGTCAGCGTGTGGGATCTTAAGTTTCCCCACCAGGGACTGGACTTGCGTCCCTACCAGGGAAGTCCGATAGTGCTTTTCTTTTACCACTTTAAAGATGTCATTTAATAGTTGTCTGCTTGAATTATTTATGACAGGAAGTCTGCTATTACACTATCATTTTTCTTCTGGATATAATGTCTCTGGTTGCTTTTAAGATTTTCTTTTTAGTCCTCTCTGATATTGACATCTCTGAGCATCACCCTTTCTTTAACCACATAATTTATTTATTTATTTTTGGTCATGCTGGGTCTACCTCGCGTGCCCAGGCTTTCTTTAGTGGCTTTCTTTAGTTGCAGTGAGTGGGGGCTATTCTCGGTTGCAGTGCTCAGGCTTCTCATTGCGGTGGCTTCTCTTGTTGGGGAGCGCAGGCTCTAGGGCATGGGTTTCAGTAGTTGCAGCATACAACCTCAGTAGTTGTGGTGCACTGGCTTTTCATTGCTCTGTGGCATGTGGAATTGTCCCAGACCAGGGATCAAACCCATGTCCCCTGCAGTGGCAGGCAGATTCCTATCCACTGTACCACCAGGGAAGTCTTCTGAGCATCAGCCATTCATTCCGAGTGCTTGACAAATCATTTCTGAATTGCACACCTGCTGGCCTCTCTCTTGAGCTCCAGGCCCATTTAACACGTGCATTTGGTTTGGCTCATAGACACCCGGATTTCAACATATCAAATAA
Source organism: Cervus elaphus (assembly GCF_910594005.1). Classification (NCBI taxonomy): domain Eukaryota; kingdom Metazoa; phylum Chordata; class Mammalia; order Artiodactyla; family Cervidae; genus Cervus; species Cervus elaphus. The sequence goes on from NC_057834.1 coordinate 38,828,381, forward strand.
GTGGTGTATCATCACCTTGCCCTGATCTCTTCTTCATCCTGCATTCCTTATCTTAGAGAATTTACCTTCACTGAGCTGCTCAAGACAGGAATTTGGGAATGACCCTCTTCTCTATCTTAATCTATTTTGTCACCAAAATAGATTACCAAAATTGTCTCCTTGTCAATCCTATCTTCAAATGCCTCTCTAATTTTCCTCTTTCCCTCCTTTCTCTTCTCATTGCCTCAGCATAGGCCCTTATCAGCTTCCTGGATTACTGCAGCAGCCTCCAAATTGATCTTCTTGCCTCCAACCTTGATACCATGCCATCCTTTCTCCATACAGGAGCCAAAGTGTACTTTTTTTCTTTTTTTTTAAAATAAGGTCACTCTCCTGTTTAAATCCTTTGATGCTCTCCATTCCCTTATCAAACTACCTCTCTTGGTTGTAAAAATCCTTCAATCTATCTCCTGCTTAATTCTTTAGCCATCTCTCAAAGTGTTCTTGCACTCAGGTGAACCCAAGCCATCTGGGATTATTTTCAGTTTCTGCAAAACCATCCTCCAAAGCTTTATCTCTGCCTAAAGTGAGAAGCTCTTCACTCCAGCCCCTGGTTGGCTCACCTTCAGGACTCGGCTTAAACTTTACCATTCCCCAGCCCCACCCATTTTTCAGGGGTTGATATCCAGGGGCCTCATCTGTGTCTACTGTCACAGCTCCTAGCTCTATGCTATAATTGTCACTTAACAATTTAAAAAATTAATTACTTAATTTGACCGCATTGGGTCTTCATTGTGGCATGTGAGATTTTTCATTGTGGCACACAGGCTTTAGTTGTGGTGCCTGGGGCTTAGTTGTTCCATGGGACATGGGATCTTATTTCCCTGACCAGGAAATGAACTCATGTCCCCTGCACTGGAAGGCAGATTCTTAACCCCTGGACCAGCAGGGAAGTCTCTTACTTAATTTTTATAGAATTTCTGTGCTCCAGGCCCTAGGTTACCCGGCACCCACTCTTTGGAGTTTCTGTTTTAGTGGGAGTTGGGGTGGAAGGCTCCAGCACTAAGTACATAGTCTCTGGTTAGAGTTGAGCTAGTGCCAGGGAAGCTAGGACAGGGTATTAATGGAATGAATAACAGAGAGCCAGCCTTAGCCTAGGTATCAGGGATGGCTTCCCTGAGGAAGCGGTGGCTGCATGGGAACTCTAGGGATGGGGAGGGGTTGGTGATCAGGGAAGGAAGACGGTGGGAAGGAGTGTTGGTGGTATTCTAGGCAGAGGAACATCACAGGCACCCTGAGTGGTGGGATCACCTGGGTCTTTGTGGAGCTGGAGGAAGCCAGTGTGGTGAGTGTGTGGGAGCAGGCGGGGAGAGATGAAGGGTGCTGCAAGGGAGGAGAGTGAGGTCAGCCCCCCTTGGGCCATGGGGCTGCACTAAAGAGGACTTTGGCTTTCATCCCAAGGGCCCTGGGAAGCCATTATGGGCTTTTAAGCAGAGAAGCAGGGCTTCCATGGTGCCTTAGCAGTAAAGAATGCACCTGCAATGCAGGAGCTGCAAGAGATGTGGGTTCGATCCCTGGGTCAAGAAGATCCCCTGGAGGAGGGCGTGGCAACCCACTCCAGTATCTTTGCCTGGAGAATTCCAGGGACAGAGGAGCCTGGCGGGCTATAGTCCATGGGGTCTCAAAGAGTCAGACATGACTGAAGCGAATCAGCGTGCATGCAAGCAGTGGAGCAATATGATCAGATTTGCATTTTCAAAAGATTTCTCTGCTGCCCTGTGCAGGGTAGGTGTGAAGGTGGGGTGGGGGTGACAGTCAGACCAGTCAGGAGGTGTTGGGGTCATGGCTTGGACTGGAGAGGTGGAGAGGAAAATAGGAAGGTGTTGTAAGGCATTTATGAGCTTGGGTAGGCAGGATCAGAAGCAGGAACTGAGGATGGCTCTCAGCATCTGGAGGGGGAGTGTGGGTGGTGGTGATGGGGCTTTCTCCACCTGAGATGAGGAATACGGGACAAGGGGATGGTTTGGGGATCGCAAAACAAGAGCCAGTCTGGGATAAAAGGGTGAGTTCCTTAAGGACGGACTCATCTGTTATTCACCTTGAATTCTCGGTATTAGGCTCAGCAGGGGCCCGAGGACTGTGCATGCAGTGAACAACAGGACAGACCTCTCAGGCCTGCTGACCTGCGTTGCTGCTCCTTGGATGACAGGGAAAGCCCTGTTATGTTCTTTCTCACTCAGCAGGTTATCTGCCCAAACAGCCTGCTCTGGCGGTTACCCCGGATGAGAGCGGAGAGGCTCACGTGGGTAGGAGCGGGTGGGTGTGTGGGTGTGACAGCACGTGAGGGACACTGGGAGTCGGGGGAGCTTTGTACTCAGCATCTCATCACCACCCGTTCCCTTTACTGCTCAGCTGGGGGCAGGGTCCGGCTGCTGCAGGGCAGCGCTGCGGACCAAGGACTTGGAACACTTCCCTGCTGCTAACATAGACCAGTCCCAGATTTCCCCAGAGGCTTGGGGCTCTGTTTTGTGGTCAGGGAGTAAAACACACAGAAGGCTGAGATGCTGCCAAGGCATCTAAGCACAGTTTATATACCACCCCCCATCTATGTACCATTCATTCATTCATTCATTCACCCACTGTGTGCCAGGATCTGGGCTCCAGGGGTATCATGGCAACCTGGCCCCGGCCCCCTAGGCTCATACACTTCACCTGCATCCATACACTAGTGGTGCACCATCACCACGGTCACCTTTAGGGCCGGTTAGTGGCTTCCAGAGCACATTATTCTTGCTTCCATCTAAGCTGGCCGAGATGCAGCACTTCCGGAATCCATAGATGATGCTGTTATTAGAAGCTTTACCTCTAACCACACATACGTACTTGCTGGAAGTTCAGAGCAGTGATGCTGATAATGGCCAGAAACTGACAAGTACCCCCAAATGGTGAACGACTGAGCAAACTATAGACATAAGATGGGAGAGGAAGACTAACAAAAACACCAAGTAGGTAGGATTATACTTATTTGCAGTATGATGGAATTTAATGTGTTGGTGAGATTTCCTTTTACGAAATAAACAGAACAGAAATACGGATAGAAAGTCAGGTACATATTAATTACAGCTACTCTAAAACCTATGTACATACACCACAATCTCAATTTTATAAGGAAAACAATGCATCGCAGAAGACTGGAATATGCCAAATATTAACAACGCCTGATTCAGATAGAGAGTATATACATGATTTTTTGGCTTCTTTATTGTCTTCTATTCTTTCCAAACCTTTCATAATGAGAAAGCTTTTCCTATGAAAATTCAGAAAAGTAAATAAATGAAAACACTGGAACTTTCCTGTGTCTACACATCGGCATAGATCAGTGATCTACTCCCAGGGATGTAAGAAGAGCTTGGTGATCCCTGAATTCTGTTGTTCATGTTTGCTGATATTTGACAGCTGGACTCGGTGGGTGCTAAGCACTCTTTGGCTCTAATGTTCTGGGATTCAATTTGATTCCACACAAGTTGAGAATCTCACCATCTAGTCAGGGAAGCAGACTTATTTATTTATTCATTCATTAACTCAGCAAATATTTATGGCATTTCTGCTATGTTTGTGGCATTGCCCAGTTGCTGGGGAACATAAATGTATAATTACAATGCCGTGTGAGAAGTGCTTCAAGAGAATTCCTTTTCAGAGTGTTAGGGGGCACGTAGCAGGGGAAGCAGCTGACCCTTTGCGGGGTGTAAAGGGTCATGGAAGGAGGCTTATCTGAATAAGGTCTCGAGGGGTGAATGAGTTCTTTAGGCAGCAACTAGAGGGAAACAGAGCTTTTGCTAAGTTGAGAGTTATTCCTGGAGAGGGTATGTGGGAAGATGGAATATACAGATTGTTTATAGACGCTTGTCCTCATCCCAGCCACGGAAACCAGGATAAGAAGTGAGTTCAGATGTCGGAGCTCACAAAGTAAGAATAACTCTTTTGAGTCCTGGCTGTTTCTTCTTCCACCTTTACTAGGAGTCAGGCGTATTCAAGGCCTCTTTGAATAATGACCCCTCGACCCTTCAGCACAGCCTCGTTCAGGAACTGGAAACATCTGGATCCTACTGGCTACAAAAACATTGTGTGACTCCTGGATTTCTGTCCTCGTGCAGAAAGCAAAGCCAGCTATAAGAAGACGACCTCAGGCTGAAAATTCCAACCAGTAAACAAGAATCCTTGAAAAAGTGATCATTGGACATCTCCTGCCTGCCTAGTTCTGTGGCTTCTCTTTCTTCCCTTCTTTTTCCAGTTTCTTATCTCCCTTTCCTCCTTTCTCTCTCTTTTGTCACATCTACTTTCCTCCCTTTCTCTTTTCCGTCTCTCGTTAGCCTCTTGATGTCACTCTCTGCCTCCTGTTTCTCTGAGTGTTTTTGTCTCTCTCGCTTTGCATATTTTCTCTTTTTCTTTTCCTTTATCTCTTGCCTGTCTTCAGGTCAGGGTTTTCTGACCTGAAAGGGGTTTTCTCCATTGAAAGGGGCCCTGGCCTGCCTTTGAGGGGCTTTGGAGAGGGCAGAGTTGGTGGGCTACTCTGAGCTTGTTTGGCCTTCTTAGACAAGCATCTCTTTTTAAGGAGTCTGAATTTAGAGCGTGACCACATAAAGAGCCCTTTCATTCTGGCTCTCCTATATCCCTACTTGAGCTGAGACATTTCCAGACAGATAATCATCAGGCTTCCTACAGGAAATTAAAGACCTTGGTGCTGTGTGGCTGCTTGCCTCACCTGTGTGGCCCGTTAAGTTTCACAAAAGGCTTAGCTGCCCTGTTATGTGACAGAACACATCTCTGATAAGATTTCTTTTCCAAATCTCTCTAATGAAGGCGGTTGTGTGTGTCTTCTAGATAAGCAAGCTCACAATAAGGCCAGCAGTTCTCATTTTGGTGCAAGCTGGCGCCTCGCCCCTTTTCATCTGAGTTACAGGGATGCTGAGTTGGTGCATGTCCTCAGGTCCACCACACTCAGGGCAAGTGTCCTTATAATGACGTACATTTGGATCTTTGGCTAACTTGCAGATGCGGTACTTGCTTCACGTCTTTCATGAATCCCCACTTTGTCCACACCCTCTGGTCAGCACCTTCCTTACAGGATGACAGGTCCTGGTCTAGACAACATGGTAATCCTACTCCCATGGGATTTGTCAGTGATTGGCTTAGGTCTGAGCATGCAACCCATTTTTTTTTTTTTTCATGCAACCCATTTTTAACCAGTGAGAAGTGAAGGAAAACCTAGGGACTGCTGGGAGTTTTTCTCATTATTAAAAAGAGATCCAAGGGACTTCCCTGGTGTTCCACTTTCCTGGTGGTCCCTGCTAAAATTCCTGGCTCCTAATGCAGGGGGCTCAGGTTCGATCCCTGCTCAGGAAACTAAATCCTACACGCTGCAACTAAGAATTCGCATGCTGCAACAAAAGTCGAAGATACTGCATGCGGCAACTAAGACCTGAAGCAGCCAAGTAAATTAATAAATATTAAAAAAAAAAAGAGATCCAAGACAAGAGTGCTTCCTTTACTTGTCTCCACACTTTGAAGTGTAATGGTGGGATGCCTGGAGGTGCTGCAGCCACCTTGTGACCATGAGGGAGTGGCCAACATGCAGAAGATAGAGCAGAAAGCCAGAAAGAACATGTTCATGGTGACACACACCATCAAATTAATGGCCCTTGAAACTGTCCTACCTTTGGAGTTAATGTGTGGGATCATAAATGTCCTTTTTTTTTTTTTTTTTGCCATGTGGCTTGTAGGACCTTAGTTCCCCAAGCAGGGACTGAATCTGGGCCGTAGCAGTGAAAGCTCCAGGTCCTAACCCCTTGGACAATCAGGGAACTCCCTAAATGTCTTTGTTTGTAAACTCTCTTGAGTTAGGGTTTCTTTACTGGCAGCTGAAGGTATCTTAGCAAATATAGACAGGGAGGTCCAAGACGGGCCCACTGTGTCTTATGGGGGAAGCGTGAGTTCACTGAGAGAGGGGTGGCGTGGGGAAATGAGCCTTGGGGTGAGCCTTGAGGTCAGTTGGCTCTGCGCTAGAGCACCAGCTTTGTTGCTCCTGCCTGTGACAATCACGGGCAAATTACTTAACCTCTCTGAGTTGTAGTTTCCTTGGCTCAGAATGAGTACTGAGTACCACATGGGTGCTCAATAATTGTCAGTTCTCTTCCCACTAGATATGTTTCTCTTCCAGTTATTTTTAAAGGGACCAGGAGGGGCCAGGCGCAGAGAGTTATTTAATGGCATTTCAGTGCTAGGGGGAGTTTATACAGAGACCGTTCTGAGTCCTTTCCCACAGTTGCTCCAAGTACAAATCACATTTCTAATGCCAGCAAGAGCGCTGAGGGGGAGGCAAATACACCCAATTCTCAATTCTCCATGGTGATGAGGGACGTGGATAATTGAAAACAGCAGATAATCCCCGAACCTGCTTTGAGTCACTGACTTCCACCACCTCCCCCACCATCACTTTTCTGGTACAGCTGACAAACTGCCACAAGGATGCCCATCTCTCCTCTCTTCTGGTGCATCACTTGGCAAAGCTGCTTCAGTACAGTCAAGGCCAGGGTGATGGGAGAAGCAAGGGGACTGACACCTCCCCCGCCCTCCGCCCCAGCCAAGAACAACTCAGAAGCTGCGTGACTAAGCTTGCCTTGGAGTTGGGCTCTGTCTACGCTTGGGCTAGTTTGACTTCAGTTTCTCCAAGCTCCTCCAGGTGGAAATGAGCCCCACAGATGCAGGTTCTTCACCTCTGATGGGCCCTATTCAGGCCAGACAGGGCAAAACTACATGTATGCTCAGAGATCCTCCCCTTATGTCATCATTTCTTAGAGCCAAGGGTGACTTTCCCCCTCCCAAGCAATGGCATGAACTAAAATGCATTAGATGCATTGAATTTAGAGCTTTTGGATTTTTGAAGAAAGATTTTGGCTGTGTCGGGTTTTAGCTGTGGCACATGGGATCTTTCATTGCAGCGTGAGGGCTCTCTAGTTGTGGAGCACAGGCTTAATTGCCCCGAGGTCTTCCCTGGTGGCTCAGATGGTAAAGAATCCGCCTGCAATGCAGGAGACCCGGGGTTCCATCCCTGGGCTGGGAAGATCCCCTGGAGAAGGGAATACTTTTGTATTCTTGTCTGGAGAATTCCCTAGATAGAGGAGCCTACAGTTGCAAAGAGTTGGAAACAACTGAGCGATAAAGCACATGCATGGGAAATGAAGTATTAAGTGCAATTGCAAAGTCACTCATTTCCCATCTTCCACTACATGCGAGATCTTCGTTCCCTGACTAGGGATCGAACCCACATCCCCCTGCATTGGAAGGTGGATTCCTAACCACTGGACCACCAGGGAAGTCCCCTAGAGCTTCTGGATTCTTTAGCCAGGTGACAGAACCCTCTTATTTACCAAAGCCTCCTTTCTGTCAGTGAAACACCTTCATATGAAAAGGATGAAAATTGAGGCAAGAAAGATGAGCATTTGATTACCTATCCCATGCTGTCTCTGTGCTAAGCACTACGGATCTTTTGCTTCATGGGGAGACCAGATCTTTCCAGTGAAAACTTGTCTAGCCTGAAGTAGGAGATACTGGCTGCTTGCTTATCTCTGGTAACCTATTCTGGAAAATTCCTGCTTTGGTACCAATAACACAAAAATAAATCTTCTCCAGTCCTAGACCTGGGGTTCAGGTCTCTCAGGCTCTCTTGCAATCTTGTTCTTTTTCTCTACTCTAAAATTTTGATTGGATGAGATATATGGGTCTAAGAGAACTGGGCAAACTGAAATTTCTTGGTTGGGGGGTTGCTAGCCTTCTTGGCCTTTATTGGGAGATGCAGAAGTGCCCCATTGGCCAGGATCAAGGCTCAGAGCGCCGGAAGCAGCTTTGATAAGATCTAGGGGACCTTCAGGGCAGGCTCTCATCCCTCTGTCTCTTCTTTCCCTTCTATGTAGTTTAGAAGCTCTCTAATGGAAGTGACAAGAAGTAAGTAGGAAGCCACTGGCCTTTCTCACCCTCTGCAGCTCGCATCTGCCAGTTCCTGGAGGTTTGCAGGAGGAAAAAGCTATTATGCTAAGAAAGACAATTAGTGCTCACCAGGCCTCCCCGGAGCTCCCACGGGCCACAGGGATTGCCAGAGATGGTACTTGTCATACAATCAGTGCTGGGAACATAGTTTCAGAGCAATCAGAGGAGGCAAGGTTTCCTAAATTGTGGGAAAAACTCCCCAGTTAGAATAACGGCTTATTTTTGGCACGTACTCTTTCTGAGAGGGCTTCCCCAGTGGCTCATGGTAAAGAATCCACCTGCAATGCAGGAGACACAGGAGACAATGGGTTTGATTCCTGGGTCAGGAAGATCCCCGGAGGAGAAACTGGCAACCTGCTCCAGTATACTTGCCTAGAGCGTGCTGTGGACAGAGGAGCCTGGTGGGCTACAGTCCGTGGGGTCACAAAGGTTCGAACAGAACTAAGGGGCTGGGCAGCAGCAGCAGCATCTTGCTGAGATGTACGGCCGCATCTCATTTCCCTTCTGTGCGTGCCTTCAAACACCAGATGGGAAAACAGCCAAGATGAGCGTGCTGGGCCTTGAGCCTGCAACTCAGTTACTTGATCTTGGGCAAGTCCCCTAGGCCTCTTGTTTCTCTTTGTTTTAAAACTTTATTTACTTTATTCTGGCTGCACTGGGTCTTTGTTGCTGCGTGTGGACTTTCCCTGGTTGTGGCAAGCAGGTGTGCTCGGATTTCTCACTGCGGTGGCTTCTCTTGTTGCGGAGCACAGGCTCCAGAGCCTGCGGGATCAGTAGTTGTGGCGAATGGTCTTTGTTGCCCCGAGGCATGTGGGATCTTAGTTCCTGGAGGGATCGAAACGGTGTCCCCTGCATTGCCAGGCAGATTCTTAACCACTGGGGCACCCTCTTGTTACTCTGTATGAGGGGGATGAGAGGAACTGCCTGGTAGAGGATCACCAGGTCAGTGAGAAGTTGGTTGCACGATGCCTGGGGCTTGGTGAAAGTGAAAGTGTTAGTTGCTCAGTTACGTATGACACTTTGTGACCCCATGGACTGTAGCCCACCAGGCTCCTCTGTTCATGGAATTCTCCAGGCAAGAATACTGGAGTGGGTAGCCATTTCTTCTCTAGGGGATCTTCCTCATCCAGGTCTCGACATTGCAGACAGAACCTTTACCGTCTGAGCTACCAGGCTTGGTAGGTGCCCCCAAACTGTTTCTAGAATTGGTTTCTGAACTATGGTTCAGGCTTGGTCTTGTGGCAAGGGAAGGAGGATCCTTGTGCAGCCCCATGCCCTTTCTCCCCATCCAATGATGGGCAGCCTGGAAATCCAGAACGAAAATGTTCTCTCTTCTCTTGACCCTCCTGAGGGTCAACCGAGCTCATCATCAGGAAGAGAAGATTTCCAAGGTGCAGGGCAGAGGCCAGGACAGAAAGGACCAGTCTGGCAGCCCACCTGATCTCATGGGGGTGTCCTATATGAGGTCTCCCTACTTCTTTGGCGTCTTTCCTTTTATTAGAAAAACCTGCCAAAGGCTCTGGAGCAGAAAGCGGAGTGCCAGGCTGGGCTGTGGTTCCCATCAAGGGGGAATTTGTCACTGCACCAACTGTCCAGCCAGCAGTGGTTGGCTGTCCTGTCCGGCACTGTAGACCCTCAGCATTCTAGCTCCAGCGTCTGTGATGAGGGTTATCTTTGAGTGACCCTCACTCCAGGGTGGGGGGTTATTTGTGGTTCTCCTGAGGTGCGGGATGGAGTTCCACTTGTTATAAAGTCAGCATTGGAGAGAGTCACTGCTGGTATGTGAGCTCAGCTGGTTGTCCTGCACCCAGTTCCTGGGGTGACCTCGTGGTCTTGTTTTCAAGGTAAGTCTTGGAATTTCCATTACAGGTCTGGGGGAGAAACAGCTTTTCTGTTCTACTTCATTGTATTTAATGGCTGAAATTGAAAATGAGAGAAATAGTGTAAATGTGGGGATTTGGAAAAGCTTTTGATCCCTCCCTTAATCAATCTTTTCAACCTTTAAAAAAATATATATGTATAGACACATGTATATACACATATATGTGTATGTGTATGTATGTATGTAGATCTCTATCTGTATCATCTATATCTATCTCAAGGATCTTTGGGGGTAGAGATGGGGCTTCCCTGGTTCATTCACATGCTTCTTCTAGGATATGGGAAGGGTTTTTTTTTTTTAAGTGGTGTTCAGGGCACAGCTTCACTCTCCTCTTTTACCATTGCTGCTGCTGCTGCTAAGTCGCTTCAGTTGTATCTGACTCTGTGCGACCCCATAGACGGCAGCCCACCAGACTCCCCCGTCCCTGGGATTCTCCAGGCAAGAATACTGGAGTGGGTTGCCATTTCCTTCTCCAATGCATGAAGGTGAAAAGTGAAAGTGAACTCGCTCAGTCATGTCTGACTCTTCGCAACCCCGTGGACTGCAGCCTGCCAGGCTCCTCTGTCCATGGGATTTTCCAGGCAAGAACACTGGAGTGGGGTGCCAGTGCCTTCTCCGAATTCTGTCGTTTGAGTGGTATTATTTGTATATCTGAGGTTGTTGATATTTCTCCTGGCAATCTTGATACCACTCTAATGGCAGAAAGCCAGGAAGAAATAAAGAATCTTTTGATGAGGGTAAAAGAGGAGAGTGAAAAAGCTGGCTTAAAACTCAACATTCAAGAAACTAAGATCATGGCATCTGGTCCCATCACTTCATGGCAAATAGAAGAGGAAAAAGTGGAAGCAGTGACAGATTTTATTTTCTTGGGCTCCAAAATCACTGTGGATGGTGACTGCAGCCATGAAATTAAAAGACACTTGTTCTTTGGAAGGAAAGTTATGACAAGCCTAGACAATGTATTAAAAAAAGCAGAGACATCACTTTGCTGAAAAAGGTCCTTACAGTCAAAACTATGGTTTTTTTTTCCCAGTGGTCAAGTATGGATGTGAGATTTGGACCATAAAGAAGGCTAAGCACTGAAGAATTGATACTTTCAAATTGTGCTGGAGAAGATTCTTGAGAGTCCCTTGGACAGCAACACCAAACCAGTCAATCCTAAAGGTAATCAGTACTGATATTCATCTGAAGGACTGAGGCTGAAGCTGAAGCTCCAATACTTTGGCCACCCAATGTGAAGAAATGACACATTGGAAAAGACCCTACTGCTGGAAAAGCTTGAAGGCAGGAGGAAAAGGCGACGACAGAGGATGAGAAGGTTGGATAGCATCACTGACTCAGTGGACATGAGTTTGAGCAAACTCCGAGAAATATTGAAGGACAGGGAAGCCTGGTGTGCCACAATCCATGGGGTCACAAAGAGTCGGACACAACTTATTGACTGAACAACAATCTTGATTCCAGCTTGTGATTCATTCACCCCAGCATTTTGCATGATGTACTTTGCATATAAGTTAAATAAGCAAGGTGACAATATATAGCCTTGTCGTACTCCTTTCCCAATCTGGAACCAGTCAGTTGTTCCCTATCCTGTTCTTTAAAGGTTCCTTGTGGCCACTGGGGGTGCTGGAGGATGAAACTGGCTGTCCTTCCAACCAAAAGCACGTGGCTTTTGGTTGAAAACAGAGAAAGGATGTTCCACTTTGAACTCTCCTGTTCAGCTGGACCCGAGTCCATAACTGCATGGAATCTCGCTCGTGGTCTTGGTGACCTGGTCTGATGTGTAGATGGGCAGCCGCGGGATGGACATGGACAGTGGCGACAGTGTTCTGATCTCATGGTGGAGAGCCCAATGCCGGAAAAGAGCTCTAGTCTCAGGATGGGGACAGGAATAGCAGCGGTGGTATCCCCATCTCTCAGAGGGCATGTTCACAGAGGTGATATGCTCTGGTTCTCGTGGCAGGGACAGGATTCGAGGTGACAGTTCTCCCGTCACCTGTGGGATCCTAACGGTGGGTGGCAGTGCCAGCTCTGTTCCCATGGTGGGGAAACTAGTACTGCTGATGACGCTTTGACCTCTTGGGGAGGATAAATGAAGGGGGTTGTGTGGCAGGGGGGAGTTGGGATGCCTCTGCCCACGGGGCAGCAGGGGCCCAGGAGCTGATCTCAGAGAAGCTCCTGGACTCATGTTGGTTCTTATGTAAGAGCAAGAAGGCTGTCAAGGTCTTTCCTGCAGACACTGCTCACGCACGCAGCTGTGGGGCCTCGCCTCTCCCCCTTCCTTTCAGAATCCTGCTTGAGACACGCTGGCCACAGTGATTAAGTGTCCAATTTGATGGGGATCCTGTTAAGACCCTAATGCTTTTCTAATTCTGCCTAAATCGACATTGGTTTTGTCGATCTGCCTACACAGGTTGAGCTTGTTGCTTCCAATTTCAAGTGATTTCCATCTCGTCCCTCTGTCCTTCCCCCTTAGCCTGTCTAATCCCTGGGTTCTTCCAGCTGCCTGGTACCTCCTGCGAGGCTTCCTGCTGCCTCTGAGGCTTGGCAATTAGAAACAGGCTCCAGCAGGGAGGGCGGCTACGGGATTATTATTGAGGAGGGAGAGCCTGAGCGCAGTGTCCATAGCAACCCTCCAGTGTTCACCTTTACCGGGAGAGGAGGAAGGCAAGGGAAGGCAGGGAGGCAGCGAGATGCCTGCCCTCTTGCATTATTCATATCAAAGTGCTGGGTGCAGAAGGCCTTGGCTGTTGACTTTGCCCTGTGCAGGTGGTGTGGGGACAGGGGACTTTTCCCCATCTCGTAGCAGCGCCTTGGAGTGGAGCTTGGGTATGGGGCGGAGTCGGTAAGAAAGCAGGCTTCCCAGGTGGCGCTAGTCGTAAAGAACAATGCGAGAGACGCAGGTTCGATCTCTGGTTCCTTCCAGCCCTCTCAGTTGGTGATTTTATGCTGGCTTCCTTAGGAAGATAATAGTGGTAGTATGTTCTTTTCCGATGATGGAACAGCTCAAGGAACCTGCCAAATAGGAGCTACTTCTTCAAAATGTTCACAGAGGTGAATCCTGGCACTGAATGTAGTTCCTGGGTCTCCAAGGAAGGAGGCAGAAGGTTAAGGGCGTGGTTCTGTTTGGGGATCTCCCTCCTAGCTTCCTAAGGGGCCTGGAGTGCAGTGCTATGTGTATGTGCCTCCAGCAGAGGTCGCCACACTCCTCACAAACCCGCCACTGGTTTCTGTGCCGCAGGTGGGTGATGGGTGAGCACAGGCTGTGGCCTCAATCTCAAAGCCAGAGCTGGGGTGGGAGCCTCCAGGACCTTCCTGCTTGAGCCGCCTCTGGTCAACTGGAGTCTGGGGAAGGGCTGATGTCACCGGTTGGCTCGGAAGCCTGGGGCCTAAGTCACCAGCCAGCCTCTGGGGGCCTGTTCTCCACTCTCGACCTGAACTGTAGGAGGGCCATTCATCCAAGGCTACAGAGTGCCTGGGGCCCTGGGCTGCCCTGGTTCTTGGCCTTCTCTTTGGCAGCTCAGGTGCCAGTTCTGAGCTTGGGAAACTGTTAGAGGTAATTTTTTTTTTTCTCCTCTGAGCCTTTTGGGACTGAGACCAGGAAATGGACTTAATCAGTAAATTTTAATTGAGAGCATGAGCTGTGCTAGGTATGGGGGATTCAGCAGTGGATAAAATAGACAGAAATTCCACCTTCAGGAAGCTGAATGTCTAGTTGGGGACAGAGGGGAGGATGCCATCACCTACATTGCAGTGTGGGGCTGGGAGTGGATACACCTTCCTCTCCACCGGCAGTGGTGTGCTCTCTCCACTGACTTAGCCCTGAGTAGACTGGCCTTTGGACCTGCCCTGACTCTAGGGATGAGGCTCAGCTGCTGAACCCTGGCCAAACAGGTCTCCATGGGCTCCACCCCAGCCACCAAGGTCCACCAAGGTCCTTGCACTTTCCCAGTCCACCTATGTATCGCTTTACAGTTTGCGAAGAGTGTCCCCCTATCCTAGCTCCCTGTGAGCCTGGCCAGGCAGCGTGGAGACAAGATGTTAGTGCCCTGTACCCATTATCTCATGCATTCTTTTCAGAGATCATATTAGCACCCTTTATTTGACCTCTGTGCATGCTTAGTTGCTTCAGCTGTGTCTGATTCTTTGCGACCCCATGGACTGTAGCCCGCCAGGTTCCTCTGTCCATGGGATTCTCCAGGAAAGAAGACTGGAGGGGGTTGCCATGCCCTCCTCCAGGGAATCTTCCCGACTCAGGGATCAACCCCTGTCTCTTATGTCTCCTGCATTGGCAGATGAGTTCTTTACCACTAGCACCACCTAGGAAGCCCCAAAGACCTTTAACTCATCTAAAAAACATTCCCATCCAGACTGACTCATTTGGCCAGAACAGCAAGTTCTCACACCAAAGCCATGGAGAAGGGGTCAGGAGAAGCATTAAAAAATGTGTCTTGATTTTCACAAGACAACTGTGGAGGGAGACATGACTGGATCCAGGTTTATGGGCTCAGAGTGGTGCCGTGTTGTCACCGGCGGCTCTAAAGCTGACAGACTGGACTCCCAGCCTGAGGCTCCTCTGGCTCCGCTGCCTGCCTGCTCACTCTGTCTTCTCTCCACGTCCAGAGCCAGCCTCGCTGGCCACACAGTTTTTGGAGCAGAATCGTCACCCTTCCTTCACCCTTCTCCGTGCTGCTGCTTTTATGAAACTTCCCCAGGTCCTTTTGTCAGAGGGGGTTTCATGGAGAACCTGGCTAGAAGTGGGGGGCAGGAGGAATTGTCCTCTGGAAGGGGACGAAGCCCAGTGGCAGTGACTGAGTGGAGAGGTGACTTGCAAGTGGATGGTCCAGTTTGGCTCAAGGCATGACCTCTTGCCTTCTTTGAGAACAAGAGCAAGCCAGTTGCCTTCCCTGGAACTTAACTCAGCTTCCCCAACTGTAGAACAGGGCTACTAATTCAACCCCACTGGCTTGTTGGGACCACATATGCATAGAGCAGGCTTTCAGTGAACGCCTGTGAACCAGGGCATGAGGTATTAAGCTGTACATCTCTTTTGTAGCGAGATCCATGCAAAGCACAAAAGTTTCAGTGTTTCTTCAGCAAAGCAGGATCCTGGAGGAGATGGTATATGCTGCCGTAGGTGGCTAAGAGCGGCTGGTGGGTGCCCTGGAAGCAGGTAGGGGTATGCTGTGGTCTTGCCTCACTCTTTCTGCCATGGCTTGGGGGAGGGTGAGCAGGCTTGAGTTAGGAGAGCCCTCGTCCGGGGTCTGGATGTTCAGGTACTCAGAGGAACGCATGGATGAGGGATCTACACTTACAGATCAGAGCTCACGGTGGCCAGGGGTGCAGGTAAGGGGTAAGCATTGTGTCCAGGGTCAAAGTGCCCTGAATTCTCACTCAGGGCATCAATTCACTCACTCACTTCCCGATTAACACACAGTCTGGGTGCGAGGTGAAGTGCAGTGTTGTGTGTGTGTTCTACAATTCACACTACAGGCTCCTGTCACCGAGCTGCTTATGGGTGTAAATTAAAATCAGGGGAGGAAAGACATGTATACAGACGACTCCAATACAAGGCAAGGGGTGAAAAGTATCCCCAGAGAGACAAATAAAGTGCTAAGGGAATTCAGAAGAGGGAGATGGTGTCAAACTAGGGGGGAGAAGCTAGGAGGGGGTGTCTGGGAAGGCTTTGGGTGGAGGCAGCACTGTGCTTCCCTTAAATTCTAGTGGGATTGGACACCGAGTGAGGGCTGGAGTGGCGTTCCAGGCAGCATGAATGGGGACGTGGAAGAGCATGAGTCTGGGGTCAGAAGGATCCAGGTTCAAGTCCATGACTGACTAATAAACTTGAGCGAGTCACTTCAGCCTTTCTACATTTTAGTTTATGGGGGTGAGAGTGTAAAGGCTGGAATGATAGAATCTTCCTGGCCTGCTTTCCAGGGCTGCAAGGAAGTGCAAACTTTATGTGAAAGCAGTTGGAAAACTATAAAGTGCTATGAAAGTGCAGGGGCTGTTTTTATTTTTAAAGCATTAATTGATTCAGCAACAAAACTCCTAGGTAAGAACACAGTAATGACTGAAACTGGATGGGCTATACAGTAGTTCAGCTCAAAGCTGTCTCTAACCCAATCATCCAGGGTCTGAGGAAGTGTGGTTGATCTTTATTCTTTCATTCCTGGAAGGTTAAGGAAAGCCCTTAACCACCACAAACTTTCTCAAAAATCCCACTATTGTCTGTTGTTGTAGATTATCTGAACTCCATCCATCCACCTATTTATCTGTTCAGCCAGCCATCCAGCCAATTTACCAATCTATCCACCCACCCATTCACCTATCTATCCATCCATCCAGTAAACCTATATCGAGTACATCCGTGGCCAGATACCCTGCTCATTGTTGGGGATACAGAAGAAAATTAGACCTCTTCTCTGTGCTCAAGAACTCTACAGCTTAGTGAGAAAGACAGCCATATAAATCATGTATCATTACTCTTTTTAAACCCATTTTCAGTTCTACGTTTTTGGGGGTAACAAATTCCAGAGACCACAGATTATGGGATTTTAAGGCTGAGTGATCTCAGAACTCTGTTCTATCACGCTCATTTTACTGATGGGGAAATTGTGATTATTGTTTATTGTGGAGAGCAATATGGCTTCCTCTTATTTGCCTCCAAATGACCTCTCCAAGCTTTCAAGTTCAGTTCAGTTCAGTGAATCTTTATTAAACATCTATTATGTGCCAGGCTCTGGGCAAGAGCTGCAGGTGTGGCAGTGAAGAAGATGTCATCCCTGCCATCAGGGAGGTCACAGTCTAGGGAAAAAAGGACATACAGAGAGATAATAGCTCTAGTGCTTGATAAAGACAGGGATAGAGGTGAGCACAGGGTACCGAACATACAGGAGAAGGGCCCCTGCTCTGAATATGGGGAGCTTGGGAGAGGCTTCCTAGAAAGAAGTCCTGTGAGCCATATCTTGAAGGGCAAAAAGCAATGTGTTAGATGAAGATGTCCTGGAAAGGCATGCTGGGCAGAAGGAACAGCGTGGGCAAAGGCATGGAGGTAGAAATAGCGTGGCTTATTGGAGAAACTCCCCGGGAGTAGGAAATGGCATTCCACTCCAATATTCTTGCCTACAAAATCCCATGGACAGAGGGCCCTAGCAGACTACAGTCCACAGGGTTGCAAAGAGTTGTACACTCTTTGAGTGACTGACTATATACTGGAGAAACCATATATGGGGTTGGGACTTAAAGAGGGAAGTGGTGAGGGATGAATGTGGAGAGGAGGGCAGGGGAAAAATGATAGCACATCTGAGGTGGAGCTGGTATGGCCAAAGGCCACCTTTACCTTCCTGGGTTTGGTGAGTATGTCCTTGCTTACTTTCTCTGTCCTCTCTGGGCTAAGAAACTCCAGCACATTCCCTTGGCCTTCCTCTTTACAGTTTAAGTCACTCAGTTGTGCCCAACTCTTTGTGACCCATTGGACTGTAACCCACCAGGTTCCTCTGTCCATGGGATTTTTCAGGCAAGAATACCAGAGTGGGTTGCCATTTCCTTCTCCAGGGGATCTTCCTGACCCAGGAATGGAACCAGTGTCTCCTGCATTGCAGGTGGATTCTTTACCTGCTAAGCCATCGGGGAAGCCCCTTTCAGTCTTAAGAAGGCTAATTCATGTGAAGGCTGAGCCTGTCCTTCAAGGCGTGGGTTTGGATGCGCAGGAAAAGTCAGCCTTGATTTGCAAGATTTGCCAGTTCCTATGGTGTAAACATTTCCAACAGCAAGGATTTCAAGCTATCAATGCAACATCACTGGTCATGGAGTTGAGAAGAGATATACACTGTTGAGTTTTATAAGCCAGTACCAGCCAGCTCCAGCATAGCTTCTGGGCTGCATGTGTGGTCTGAAGAGGTAGCCTACTCCTACTGACTTGCATGATGTAGGGACCCTTATCACTTCCATTTTATAGACTGGGAAGCTGAGGGTCAGAAGGTGGTTGTCCTGCCTGTGATCACATAGCCACTGCCTGACAGAGAGGGGCAGCCTGGGCAGCCTGACTCCAGAGCCTGAGCTCTAACCATGATATTGTGCTCTTCCCATTCCAACAGGGTGGGCGTATCGAAGTGTGTGAGCTGCATCAGTGGCATTAGCCTTCAAGTTCCAGCCCATTTCCAGATGAATCTCCAGTTGACATTTGGCTCTGTATAGTTAGTTCTCCCATCTGCCAGGTGTTTCTCACCCCCATCCATGCTAGAAGGACATACTCTAACAGTCCCCATTGGATCCACCAGGCACAGCCAGGGAGCCTGGAAGCAGGAGGGGATCCAGAAAGGTCAGCTGAGACAGAAGACAGATCATGGTGGTGGAGTGGGCACAGAAATGCCTAGACCTGGAGTCTCTCCCTAAAAATTGGTTTTTCACAGCCCAGATGCTGTGTCTAGCACTGAGAAGCAATAGTAACAGCACATTTCTGCTACTCACGACACAGTAATGGTAATTTGTTATGAAATCATTAAGCCTAAGTATATGATCTGGAGCCTTGAACAAAACAGGTGGCTCTGTTTGGGGATGGAAGGAGGGAAACCAAGAAGACAGAAGGAAAGGAGAGGGCATGCTCGAGGGAGTGAGGTGTGGGAGGGGTACTGGTGGGCTGGCATGGTTGTGGGAAAACACATGAGACCCCAGGCTTATGTCTGAGCCCGTGTTATGACTTGCAGTGGTGGGGGTGGGGGTGCAGGGTGGTGTTACCATGTTATCAATAATAATAACACTTCTCAAGATATTGTCTATAGTTGTGATTATTGAGGTTTCAGGGGTTGTGGCTTACAAGTAACACTTAACTCTCAATCATTAGGGCTGATAGGGGATTGGAGAGGTGAGAACTGGCATAGGAAGGGTACTCTGGGCTCTTTTGATGGGAGCTCTGCCCCTTCCTGACCTGGCTACTTGCTGCTCACCATTCAGAACTGCTTTAAAACTTCACTGTGTGTGTGCATGTTTATGGACCAGTGAGTGCACACCTATGTATATATGTGCACCTGCATACATGTATCTGTGTGTGTGTATGTGTGCATGGCTCTCCTACTCTTCCCCCTTCCTACCAAGAAAGCAGCTAGACAGAGGCCAAGGGGTGATGGGGGAACCAAGAGCCAGGTAGGAAGACATCGCCTTCCTAAAACCCCAGGTATGCCTGGGGAATCCCAGGCCCCCTCTTCACTCATCTCTAAGTCAATTGCAGTTAGAAATGGAAATGAATTCAGCAGGGTCCCATTTTTTTGGAACTCCCTTTGCACACAGTGAGAGCTTAATAAATACTTGATGATGGTTCTGAGCCTGGGAAGCCAGCAGCTGTTCCCAGCTCTGACTCTCAGAGCTCCATGGAACAGATCAGGTGGGGAGCAACCACGGGGGTCTTCAGTCTTCCTGCCAGACCCTCCCGTGACTCCAAGTCCACATGCAGCCATAGTCCATTTCACACATCCTGCTTTGGGGAGGCCAGTTCTTCCTCCACAATTTCTATCTGGCTCTTTCCCACTCGTCATTTGAGCCACATTTATGGAGCCACCACTTTGCACTGAGCATCAGAGTGGAAAGGCATCCTGGGAAATGTTATAGGGGCTGTGGGTTCAGACTGACCTGGGTTCAGATTCTATTACCCTAAATTATAAATGGGGTAACATCTGGCAAGTTACTTATCTGTGCTTGAGTGGTTTTTTTAAAAAAACGGTTTTCATCTGTAGAAGGAGAATAATGACATAATTTTCATAGGGTTATTGTGAGGCTTAGAAATAACAGATGCCCCTGCACGCATATTGCAGGCAGTTCAGTATTTACCTGGGGTCAGAAGGATGTGACCTTTGCTTCTGTGACCTTGAAGTTGTTACTCAGTATCTCTGAGCATCAGTTTGTGAAATGGAAACACGATGCCCGCCTCCTTGGGTATTTGGAGGCTGTAGCTGGATAATAGGTGTGAAATAAGCTATCGTAGACCCTGATCATGAATAACTCTTCCTGTTTCTTGCCGCCGCATCACGGTGCACAGTTCCCCTCCGGACGAGGACCTCCGCTCCTCTTCGCCACCGCCCCGCGTGCGCATACATCCCGTATCGCCGTGGGCTGACGGGTTTCTGCCATACCTGTCAGAGGAAAAGAGGGCAGCGGCTCAGCTCCCGGGTGGGGAGCGGAAACTACAGTTCCCAGCCCTCGCTGCGCCACCGCCGGGGCTGGGAGCGGAGCGCGGCAGGCCCCTCCTCCGGGGAGGAGCCTATGCGGGGGGCGGAGTTAGGAGGTGGTTGGAGAGTTAAGCCAAGCCAATGAGACCAGCTGCTAATAAGTGGGCTTGGCTTACCCTATAACAGTGGCAGGAGGAGGAGAGCAAAGCTATTGAGCCAGCGAGGAGTGAAGCTGAACCTGGCCTCACACGCTCCTAGAGGACCACCTCCTGAGACAGAGTTCTTTTTCCCCCTTCTTCTTCTTTCTCCAAGCTCCCCTCCTGCCCTCCCTCCCTGCCCAGTACCATGCGTTCTTGAGTGGCGGCGTCTGGACTCCAGGCAGCCCCAGAGAACCGGAGCAAGCCAAAGAGAGAGGACTGGAGCCAAGACACTCTGGTCGGGGAGCTTGGATGCCTGGCTTTCTTTGAGGACATCTTTGGAACGAGGGTGGCTTTGGGGTGGGGGGTTGTGCTGCAGGCAATACAGCCCGGCCCCAAGATGGACACTTCTGGGCACTTCCATGACTCCGGGGTGGGGGACCTGGATGAAGACCCCAAGTGCCCCTGTCCATCCTCCGGGGATGAGCAGCAGCAGCAGCCGCCGCCGCCACCGCCGCCAGCACCACCAGCAGCCCCCCAGCAGCCCCCAGGACCCCCGTTGCAGCCTCAGCCTCCGCAGCTTCAGCAGCAGCAGCAGCAGCCACCGCATCCCCTGTCTCAGCTCACCCAACTCCAGAGCCAGCCTGTCCATCCCGGCCTGCTACACTCCTCTCCCACTGCTTTCAGGGGCCCCCCTTCATCCAACTCCACCGCCATCCTCCACCCTTCCTCCAGGCAAGGCAGCCAGCTCAATCTCAATGACCACTTGCTTGGCCACTCTCCAAGTTCCACAGCCACAAGTGGGCCTGGTGGAGGCGGCAGGCACCGGCAGGCCAGCCCCCTGGTGCACCGGCGGGACAGCAACCCCTTCACGGAGATCGCCATGAGTTCCTGCAAGTACAGCGGGGGGGTCATGAAGCCCCTTAGCCGCCTCAGCGCCTCCCGGAGGAACCTCATTGAGGCTGAGCCCGAGGGCCAACCCCTCCAGCTCTTCAGCCCCAGCAACCCCCCGGAGATCATCATCTCCTCCCGGGAGGACAACCATGCCCACCAGACCTTGCTCCATCACCCCAATGCCACCCACAACCACCAGCATGCCGGTACCACCGCCAGCAGCACCACCTTCCCCAAAGCCAACAAGCGGAAAAACCAAAACATTGGCTATAAGCTGGGACACAGGAGGGCCCTGTTTGAAAAGAGGAAGCGACTGAGTGACTATGCTCTGATTTTTGGGATGTTTGGAATTGTTGTTATGGTGATAGAGACCGAGCTCTCTTGGGGTTTGTACTCAAAGGTAGGGGCTGCAGTTTCTCTTTATACCTTTGAACAAAAGGAATATGTAGGTAGCAAAAGAGAGAGAGAGAGTGGGGGAGAGAGAGAGAGATTGGGGGAGTGAGAGATGGTGGTGGTGGGGAGAGGCGTTTGCTCAATTATATCGAACACTTAACTTCCCATGGTTTTCCTGCTTAATCCCGGGAGAATTCATTCCTTGCTTCCCTTGGAGGGGGGACATCCCCACACACTGTCTAATTTGCGGACTCTGTGTTAGGGAGGATTAAAGAATCCCTTCTGAGAAATCATCTTTCCTCCTGGCTCACTCGTACTAAAGCATAACCCAGCAGCTTAACGCACCAATTAATTACACTCTGCCTTGATGTGCTTGCCAGTTCCTGTGACTTCCCTCCTCTCCTCCCCTCCCTGCTCCACTCCATTTTCCCGGGGATAAAAAAGAAATAAATGTCTGGGTGGGGGGTGGGGATTCCATGCCAGTCCCTTCTCTGTCTTCTCCCTCTCTTCCCAAGTTTCCATTTCCCTCCTCCTCCCTGAGAGACTTAGGGCAAAATAGAAAAGCACCGGTGATTTGGCGTCTCCTGGGGTGAGGAGGGGCATGGGGTAAAAATACAGGCAGAGGAAATCAGCGGTCCTTTCCCTCAGGAAAGAGGACTCAGAATAAACCTGCTGCTGCCTCGTAAACACCCCCTGATAAAAATGGCTACAGGTGTTACCCGGGCAGAGCAGATGGGCGCCGCCTTGGCATCAGCGGCGGTGGTGGGGGGCGGAGTGCCTCTCCTTGGGATGGAATTGACAGGGTTTCCCGGGCGTCCCCGAGAGCCCGCGCCCCCGGCTCAGCCCCAGTTCTCCCCTCCCACCCCAACTCCTTCTTCTCGGGGATAAATAAGGATGAGTGTGTGCGCGAGAGTGTGAGTGCGCGCCCCGATGGAGAACGGCGGCGGCGGCGGCACCGGCTTTAGCGGGGGAGCTGGCCCCGCTGCTCCAGCCTCGGTCCAGTCCCCAGGCGGAGGAGGGGGCTTCCCTCCCCTAGCGGGCTTGGAAATCGCGTCCTCCAAGGGAGTGGGGCTTGAGGAAGGTGGATTTCTGTCAAAGCTCTGCTTGCTGGGAGCCCTCCTGCTGCGAGCTTGAAGGCTTGGAGACCTGGGGAGTCATTGGGCAAGTGGATTTTTTCCCCCCACTCTACCCTTCACCCGCAGTTTACTTGTTGGTGTGTGTGTGTGTGTGTGTGTGTGTGTGTGTGCTTGCTTGTTGCTTGGATTTCTCTACTTATTTGTCATTTTGGGCAGGGGGTGGCTAGGCTGGCCAGCGGGTAGCTGGGAGGGGCTCAGCTGTTGGGGGTTTCAAATAGAGCTTGTTTCAGGCTGGGCACAGCTGCTGTGAGACTGTCACATTCCTTGTTGAAATCCAGCCACGAAAACCTGGGAGGTGCTGATCGGATTTCCCCCATTCCCAGCCTCTCGCTCTCTGAGCTGGGGATGGCTAGATCTGCCTGCTCTAGAAAGGGGTGGGGCAGACCTGTCAGAAGGCCTGAAGAGCCAGAATGAAGACTTCCAGGGGGAAGGTCCTGGCTGCTCAGAGGGCAATGCCCCAGCTCTGGGCAGCTCCCGGAAGTCGCCTTTGTCTCTGGAGGTCTAGGATTTGAGCCCCTCAGTGAGCTGGAGAAAGCGGGGTTTCCCCTGGAATCGCAGCTCACTTAGTCATTCCCTGTAATGAGCCTCTGAGTCTGCAGGTCTTTCTGCTTGCTGCCTTCTCCCGCTGGGCGCTCCAGGAGAGGGGGCCACTGGCTTCGGCAGGCCCGGCAGCCACCCTGGGCACAACCCCGGCCCCCTCCAGGCTCCCCCTGGGGACCAGGAGCCCTTGCTGGGGGAAACTGATGCAGGCCCAAGTGCTGGGGGCTGGGGAGAAGGGGCAAGACCAGTACCCTCTCTTTTAGTGAACCCCTGAGCTCTTAGGGGAATGGCTCTTCCTTGAGACAGCTCCCAGTGTGGGATCTGTCTGTGCACATTTGTCCTGATGGGGTGGGAGGGTTGCTGCTGGAGCAGGTGGCTCCCTGCTGGAGTATTCAGGGAAAGGGGCTTTCCCAGAGCCCGAGAAAGCAGACTCTGGGGCAAAGGAAAGTTGAGGTGATCCAAGGGGCTGGGCTTTGCCTAATATTAAACTGATGACCCTCTGGCTGATGGACGCATGGAGGGGAGCAGCAACCCAGAAAGTCTTGCTTGCCTCAGCTAATGAGGTGGCCACTTCCTGTGCACCTTGCGGTTGGTCTTGGTGTGCTGAGCAGGGCTCACTTTCACCTGCTCACCAGCCCTCCCATCCTCTATCCAACCAGGCTCTGAGTCATTATGGAACAAGTATTTTCTGGGTGTCTGTGTCAGGCCCTATGGGCCTAGTAGGGGGTTAGGGCAGCTATTGTCTCTCCTCTCCTGGAGGCAAATAGGGTTGTTTTAAAGAAGCAGAGCAGAGTCTGAGTCCCAGCTTTGCCATCTCCAGTGTGTGATCCTGGACAATCCATGTAGCTTCTTCGAACCTGTCTCCCCAGCTGTCAAGTGGGGAGAGTGGGATGCTCCATGAAGGACCTATTGCTATTTTTTTTTTTGGACCTATTGCTATTGTTATTGATGATGGGAGAAAAAAAGATGTCTTTATCCTCTGTTATTTAGCTCTGGCTTCGGAATTAGTTGGGGCCTTGATACGCTTGGAACCAAGACTTGTCAGTGGAGTGAGAAGTTGCATCTTGGAGGGGAGAACTTTGGAGAACGGGCTGGGTCTTCTGATTCACATGCATGCATGTTAAGTTGCCTCAGTCGTGTCTGACTCTTGTGACACTATGAACTGTAGCCCACCTACGTCCTCTGTCCATGGGATTCCCCAGGCAAGAATACTGGTTCTCTTCCAGGGGATCTTCCTGACTGAGGGATCAAACCCTAGTCTCTTATGTCTCCTGCATTGGCAGACAGGTTCTTTACCACTATTGCAACCTGGGAAGCCTGGAAACCACCTATAGCATGGGTCTGTTGCAGGGGAGGTGAACCTTTGTTGCTCAGCCTTGCAGAGAAAACGGATTCTGTTGTGACGAGAGGGTTTAGGTCAGAATGAAGAATCACCAGCTGGGGGAACTCAGAGACAGTCAGTGACCCTGGGGACGGATGGCTGACAGCCTCTTTTGCTGGAGAACTCTGTGTCTGGTTGGTTTGCTGACTGGTGTGGAAGCAGGAGGATGGACAGATTGGATTATTCTGTCCTGATGGTGACAGTTCCCACTCAAAGGCCCTGGGAGAGGGACACACTTTCTTTTCCCTAAGTGATGAAGATTGCTAACCTTGTGTTTGAGCTGCCACTTTCTGTAGTTTTCTGCTCTTTTTCATGGGGCTGTGGCCTTTATGTTTGCCTGTCTCTGGCTGCTATCTGTTACTGGGGGAGGAATTCACCACAGAGGCCTGGCTCTCTTGAGAAGAAACAGCGTGACCCCTGAGCATAGTCAGTTCATGCTAAAGGGCGACAGCGCAAGGAAGTAAAAGAAATCAGGATGGAATGGTCTTCGGCCTCCCTCTCGCAAGCCGCAGGTGATGATGGGAAAGGAAGGTGGGCTGAGGTAACAGGAGAGCTGTTTGTGATCACACCCAGGCCGTGGCTCCTGATGGTTATTCCCGAACCAAACGAGGGCGAGGTGTTTTCTTTATGGGTGGATTCACCCTTGAGGACTTGGCCCACGGTGGGACCGGGTCTAGATATCCTGTTGAGGAAGGAGTCTTAGTGGAGTCTTAGTCTTAGTATACTGCCTTAGTGCAGGTCAGGGTTAAGGGATGAGGATGTGGGGGTCCGCCTTGGCGTGCTTTATTTTCCTGCAGATCCGGTCTGAGCCACACCTGCTCCGGCATCATACACTGCCTGTTGTGCTCTTTCGGGGAGAGCTGGGGGCTCGGCGGCTGCCCCCTCCCCACCTTGCCATCCTGCTGGTGCCAGAGCTGGTGCTTCCGTCCAGCGGGGGCGTCATCAGTGGCCTTGTGTCTCAGCGGCCTCCGGTGTTGGGCGGTGGGCTCAGTCCCGGGGAGGCTGGGAAATGCTGGGGCAGCAGAGTGCCTGTTTTGCACAACCTCAAACCACTTCCCCACCCCCGGCCTCACAATCTGAGTTTCACCTCCCAGGCAGAGCCCATCCTCTGCCCACTCATGCCCTGCTCCCGCCGTCCCCGCCCCAGCTTCCTGCCTCTCTGCTCTTCCTCTCCCCTGGGGGCCTTGTTGCTGGGATCATCCAGGCCACGAGTGGAGGCGTGGGTATACCGGGCTTCCCCGGGCTGCCCTGTCTACTCCCATGTGTGGCTTCCTTTCTTCAGGCCGCCTCGTGGGAGGCCAGCCTGAGAAAGGCAGGTTTCTCTGCACACCCCGGGGAGCTCGGTCCCCTGGCTGTTCACCCTTCCAAGGGAGTGGGGTCCTTTAGGGCCAACTGGTAGCTCTTCGGTGACCTCACAGAGGTCTACCCCCAGCCTCTAGCTGGAATAATTGAGTGGGTTCACTGGTCCTAGCTCTTCTGTTCTCCTGCCCTCCCTGTCATGGAGGGCTTGTTTGCAGACCAGCAGCTGATGCTGGGTGCTGAGTGAATGGTCTACACCTCCTGCCAGACCCAGAAGCCGCTCTGGGGTAGGAGGGTGACTGTGGGGTGATGTCCCGGTGTTTGGGAGCAGATGCCACAGGGTACTCATGTCTGTGGTTTCCAGCATGTTGGGAAGGTAGGAAAAGGTCAGATTCCTCTCCCTGGAACCTCCCTGTGGGACAGGGAGCAGAAGGCAGGAGACTTTTTTTTTTTTTTAATTATTTATTTGGCTGCACCGGGTCTTAGTTGCAGCATGTGGGATCTAGTTCCCTGACCAGGGATCGAACCTGTGCCCTCTCCATTGGCAGCACAGAGTCTTAGCCACTGGACCACCAGGGAAGTCCCAGGAGACTCTTTATAAGCAATTGGCTGGAGGCAGGCACCCGGGGAGCCAGCCACCCAGGCCTGAGGCATATATTTTATGATCACAGGTCACACCCAGTGTCTTGGCCCAAGGAGGTCAAGAGAGAGACTGGGAGCGTGAAAGCGAGCCTGTTCTCCCACCCAGGGTGGTGGTGACTCTATTTATAACCTTGGTGGACAGTCTGCAAATGAGTCAAACGTTTGTAACCCACAGAAGGGACAGCTAACTTTTATATATGCTGCTCTTTTGCGTGTCATGACACTATTTATAACTGTCCCGGGGGAAAGACTTCATAACACATCCGGACTTCCTTTCCCCACAGGCAGCGCTCCCTGCTGCTCTGGCCCTGGCATCATCGCTGGGGCATTTATCGGCTGCATGGGCTCGTTATAAGCCTGGTGCGTGGCCTTGTATTTCCCTTATTGAGCTTGCAGGAAGGGGGATTTGTGGGGCCAGGGTCCACAAAGATCTGCTCTAAAACATAGATGGAAAAGAAAAACAAAATGAAAAGAAATTGGAGTAACCTCTGTTGAAGCTGAGGCCTGGATGGAGATGTAAAATCAGAACTGAGAGCTTTGGCTTTGTTGCAGTTATTTGTAAGCACATTTGGGGGAGAAAATGAGTATGTGAGAGGGAGAGAGAGGAGAGAGAGAGAGAAGGGGTGGTGAGGGGCGGCTGTGTACTGATTACATACTGCCTTCCGCAGCTCAGTGGCAGGCAGACCAGCACATTCATTCATTTGTAGCTGTTTTTCTTCTCTTTCTTTCAAAACCCCAAAGGGGGAGAGAGAAAGAAGAAAGTCTTCTAGTCCTCTTTAAATAATGAGGGTGGGGAATTCTAAGACTGCACTGTTCTTAGGAGCTGTGGGGAGGAACATTCTAGTGCCTTTTTTTCTGGTGAGGAAAGTCCGGAGAAGGCTGTTGGGTTTTGGGGTGCCCCCTCCCCCTCCCCTGTCATTCCACCCCCAGGAGCTCAGCTGGGATCCGAGAGAGCAAGGGTGGAAGGGGGAGCTGGGGGCAGGAACCACCCTGCTTCGTCTCTGGGCCTGGCCCTGCAGGGGCCATGAATGCTGGGTGACAGGAGTGGGGAGGCAGGGGACATTCGTGCCCCACTGGGTAACCTTCTACTGGAGAGTCCTGGAGGTAGGGGGTGGTCACAGCCCCCTGCGTAGATGATGTCACGGGGCCAAGCGGACACTGCTGGTGGGTAGCAGGACTGGATTAAGAACCCAGGGCCATTAGACTCCGAAGTTTAGGCCTTTCTGCTTGCCTGCCTGCTGCTGGAGAAATTGCTTATCATTCTTAAGAGACCAACCAAGGCTTATGGGCCTGAGAGCTGTGATGCAAAATGTGGGAATGGGAGAAACTTTACCGAGGGCCGAGAAGTGGCTTGATGGAGGGTGGGTACCAGTGCAGGCACCCAGAGGACACAGCGTGGGCAAGACGGTGAGGGGGCGGGGTCCTGGAGGCAGCCTCAGTCCAGGGTGACATGTGGACAGGTCCACGGTCTGTCCTCCGCTGCCTCCTCACTCGGAGGCCCGGTGATACTGCTCTGGGGCGAGGCTGGCAAAGCCGAGAGGGCAGAAGTGTGGGGATTACAGGAAGAATAGCAGTGTATCCTGCAAGGGCCTGGACCGGGGGGGCTCCTGCCGCAGCTCTGCAGAGCTCGCCCTCCACTCCCTGGGAGTCAGCAGGACACGGCCGTGCATGGCTGCCTGGCCTCCGGGCCCTCCTTTCCTCTTCCCCAGCTCTGACTTCAGGGCTCCTTATTGGAGTGACCCGTGTCGGCTCAGCATCTTACGTCTCACAAGGTATTTCCATGTTTGTTCCTCAGGATCCCCACCTCCGCCCCGGGGGTCGTTTCAGTCTGCAGTATCTCACAGATGAGAAAGCTGAGCTGTAGGGGGGTTAAGTGGATAACTCCTGGTGCCCGTGTGAGGAGAGATGGGTCTAGAATGAAAGCTCAGGTCCCTAGTACCCTACTCATCTCTCTGTTCCAAACCCCACCATAGACCTCTTCTGGGGATTTGAGTGAGGGAAACTTCAAGGGCTTCCCCATCCCTGCTTCTAGAACTTTCTTCTGCATCTGTGAGTCCCAGTTTCCTACTTATTTAGCTCTCGTCAGCAGCAGTTAGTGTTCAAGGAAGGCCTGTCTTTGCTTTAAAGGAGCCCTGTAGAGGTCCCTCCACCTCTTGCTTCTGGCATGCTGTGTGGCCTTTGTCAAGTCCCTTCACCTCTCTGGGTCTCTGATTTTCCAGCTTAAAAATGAGGGCTGAACTCGGATGCTGAGCTTCTTTCCTGCTCCAAAACTTTCCGATTGCACTGAACATACATTTGTCCTGGCTTTATCACCAAGATGCCAAGCCATAGTCTTCCAGCTCCTGTTCTCAAGGGGTGCTGGGCCTGCACCCAGGCGCGATCCACCCAGGCTGGGCTGCAGTTTCTGCCAGTGGTGTTGGGAGTGCTGAGAAAGGATGCAGTCATTCGGGATGTTGGGGGGCTCCCTGTAGGAGGTGGGATGGCCCCTGAAGGGTTAGACAGACCAAGATGGCAGGGTCACGGGCAGTGGGCCTTTCTGAGAGTGAGAACGTTGGCAGCCAGGGTGGCGGGTGCAGTCGGGAGGGAACAGAGCAGGGGCGGCGTGGAGGTATCCCCCATGTGGTGTCCACGGCGCAGGCAGGGAGGAAAGGAAAATCTGGGGTTTAATATCTAGTTGATGACTGTAATTGCCAGGGGCTTGAGTGCTGAAGACCCGCAGCTCTTAGAGGTGATACCGGTTGACCAGAGGTGGCCTGGCATGGCAGTTGCGGCCGTGGGCTCTGGGCTCACATCTAGACTCGGCAACCTCCTATTGGTGGGTCCTCAGGGAGTTTCCTGAACCTGGGGCCAGTTTCTCAGATGTTCAGAGAGAAGCAGGCCTGCCCATAGCATACATGGTACCCAGGTCAGAGCTGGGCATACTCTAAGCCCCGACGTTCACCAGTGGTTGCTTTTGTGAGAGCGGTGTTTAGAAGATGCTCCTGTTAGCCCAGAGTCCCCACCACCCTGAGAGCCATGGGGGGGTCGGGGGTGCGGATGCACACATCACCCTCCACCCAGGTGGCTGTAGAAAGGGGCTCTGGAAGGGGCGAACACATGTGGAAATGCTGCCTTCTCATGAAATCAAACGACTTCACTTGGGGTCCTGTTTCTGACTGGGTCCCTGTGGGTAAGTCTGTAGAAGAGGGAAGCAGGCTGTCCCCTGGAAGGTGGGGCTGCGGCGGTGGCCCGGCTTGGGCTTCTGGAGCCTTCTAACCTCATGGGACCCAGTTATTCTACACTCAGCGTCAGCAGTCTGTGGCCTGGGCACAACTCATTGGGTGTGGACCTGCAAACTGGACAGGTGGAGAGAGATCAAAAATAAGCCCAGGGAGCCAGGCCAGAGGCTGAGAGGACCGAAGGAAGGTCATGGGGACACGCAATGACGAGGCAGAATGAGGCTGAGAGCATGGGGTGACAGGGATAGGGCCAGCCAGGAAGCCTTTCTGGGATAGAGCTGGGCAAGAAAAGAAAGGCTTTCCTGATGTGTCTTCAAGGGAACACAGCTTTTTGTCCTCCAACACTTGCAATGGGGTACCTTCTTGAATCCGAAGGTCGTAGGGGCTTGTGAATCAATCTCCCTAAAAAAAAAGTTCTCTCTACCCTTTCTGCTCTGCGTGCGTGCTAACTCACTTCAGTCATGTCCGACTCTTTACGACTCTGTGGACTGTAGCCCGCCAGGGTCCTCTGTCCATGTGATTATCTAGGCAAGAATACTGGAGTGGGTTGCCATGCCTTCCTCTAGAGGATCTTCCCGAACCAGGGATTGAACCTGCGTCTCTTACATCCCCTGCATTGGGAGGTGGGTTCTTTACCACTAGCACCATCTGGGAAGCCCCCTTTCTGCTCTGGCAGGTGGTAACTCTCCCACCCAGGCGTCAAGGAGCAGAAAGAGCAGTTGGGTCAGGGAGGGATGTACCAGGGGATTGGGGCTCGCCCTGTGTGGAAGCCATTTTTTTTTCAATAGGCCTGGTCGCAAGGTAACCAGAGTTGTATTCTGAGTAGAGCCGTGTTAACACTAAATGAACAACATGCAAATGATGTGTGAAATAATATGCAAATTGGCATCTGTTATTTTTGAGGCAGCGTGTTGGGCATTTTTCTTAAAGGACAGGCATTGTGCTCAGTGTCAAGTGAACAGGAAACTGTCTTACAGGATGCTCCCCTAGTAGCTGAATGGGCTGGTACCTGCCCCTCAGGATTCACGAGCACCAGACTGGCCAGCCAGCATCTTCAGGAATCATTGGTGTTTAGCTTGAGCTGATAGACTAAAAAGCCCAGGAAGCTGGGGGTCGTGGCCAGGGCCCCCTGGCAGACAAGGAAGGGGAGGAGGCAGGTGATCTGGCTGATTGTGGGCAGCCGGGAAGAGACTGTGCCAGGGGCTAATGCTGGTTGGCCATAAGGCCAGTGACTCACAGTCTCTGAGCCTCAGTTTCCCCATCTGTAAATGGAGAGAGTGGCGTTCGCCAGCCCAGTGAGAACTAAACGTGATAATGGTTGGGTAAGTGGCCAGCCCAGTGGCTGACACATCCCGAGCTGCCAACAAATGGCAGTTCTTCCTAGCGCCTCTGCCTGAGTTGGCACCTGCCCGCGTCCTCGCACGGTTCCACCAGCAGGGATTTTTGCACAGCCTTTTCTCCCTTTTAAGAAGATTTCTGATTTTAACAAATTGGGGCTTAGCCATTTTCTCTCTCTTCTGGCTTCCATCGGGGAGGATGTTGGCTTGCTCAGCCGGTCCCCAAATAGCTCCCACAAGTGGGGATGCCCAGAGCCACGGACAGAGGTGATGTCACCTTCCTCCAGGATGAGGGCTTGGGCTGGGCATGTTGCTGTGGGTTGGGCTACTGCCTGTGGAGGGGCTCAGAGCTGGATGGCATTGACAGGTTGACCCGGAGAGTCCTCCTCTGGGGACAGCCACTGGCGTATCTGACCTGGTGTGGTACCATAGCTCCCTGAAGGGCCAAGCTCCATGGACCCACCATGTGTGTGCCAGCCTGCATGACATGGCCCCTGTACAGGCCTCCCACCTGTGTGAGGAAAGGGCAAAGACCATCCTCCTCTTTACAGGACCCCAAGGCCCAGAGAAGTTATGTAACTTGTCCGAGGCCACTCAGCATTGTGAGTGGAATCCAGGAATTCTGCGGTTTAGTCCCACTGAACACTCGCTATAT
The DNA here is from genome assembly GCF_910594005.1 of Cervus elaphus. Taxonomy (NCBI): domain Eukaryota; kingdom Metazoa; phylum Chordata; class Mammalia; order Artiodactyla; family Cervidae; genus Cervus; species Cervus elaphus. The sequence continues at coordinate 38,860,080 of NC_057834.1, forward strand.
GGCAGGCCCTATTCTAGTTTCCAGGAATGCAAAGGTCTGTGCCCTTAAGGATGCAAATCAGCTATAGGGGTGTCTCCTCAGTGAAATGTGTTACTATCTGCATTCTCTTTCTAGAAGGGTTCAGACTTTTAACACAGACCTGGATTCAAATCCTGGTCATGTGCTATTGAACTGTGTCACCTTGAGCAGTGGTCTCTTTATCTGGAAAGAGGGATTATAATTCCTTTTGCTGAGGGTGGAGGTGGAGGATTCAACTTGGCACAGACCTGGCTATTAGGGACTCTTTTGTCTACACTGCTCCATGGCAAGCTTTGCCATGCTGTTTCTTTTGAGAGTTCAGGGGCCATGGGATTGTAGAAACCCTTTAGAGTTGGGCCCATGACTCCCTACCCTTCCTGCTCTGGGCTGGATTAAGCATTCAGCTCTGTCAAGATGCTCTCCCCTGCTCCTGAGGGGCTAATGATGCTGAGCAGGGTGGGAGGACGTTTTGGTACAAGAAGCCAGACTGTGTGCCAGTGATGGAGAGATCCCTCAAGAGTAAAATGAAATTGATGTGAGTAGACAGCAAGTTCAGGATGGAGCTTGAGTCATGAGGGTTTCCTCGAGGGTGGGGGGGACCATCTATGATGCATCTGTTCTCAGCAGCTCAGCAGAATGCCCCGCTCTTACAAAATGGAAACTTCTTTCCGCTTTCATGAAAATGACTCCAAAGCAACACTCTTAGTCAGGAGTGTAACAAGGAGCAGATGGAGGAGTAGAGGAAAATGAACATATACCAGGGCCTACTGTGTGCTTTTATACACCTCCTCTCATCTAATCCTCTCAACAATCCTTGTTTTACAGATGACTGACCCAAGGCTCAGAGAGGTTGGTGACTTGCTCAGGAGCTTACAGCCAGGAAGCAGTGGTCTTGGGTCTCAAACCCAAGAGTGGCAAAATGCAGGCCTTGTGTGGCAGACATGTTTTTGCAGATCACCTCCTGGCCCGGGGCTCTTTCAAGCCAAAGAGCTGTTCTTGTTCTCTCCACCCTTGCCCGCTGTCACTGTCTTTCCAGTCTCCTCGGAGCCTCAGTGGATGATTTGAGCTCTGGAGGAAGGGGTGGAGGGGAGGAGAGAGAAGGGGAGGATGTCAGCTTGGACACAGGGGTCTGTTGAGCCTTCAAGAGGCCTGGGCACGTTGCCAGGGAAGACTGGGCTCTGGGGCGGAGGATGGCCCCTGCGGGCTCTGGCAACAATCATGCTTTGGTGTTCTTGTCCCAGCTCTGCAGCTGCCCGGCTGTGCAACCTAGGTGACAAAGTTGACCTCTGTGAACCTCAGTCTTCAGCTCTGTGAATAGGGATGACGATGTGGGTCATGAGGAGCCAATGAGATGAGATCCAGTGCTGAACTCATGGTAAAGGGCTGGGGCAATGCCAGCTGGTTTTTATCATTAATTTTCTCATTGTACAACCTGAAAACTCCAAACACAGACGTAGTCTCCAAAACCCAGAGGACTAGATAGAGTTCCTGACCTTGTAGACCCTTCCTGGCTGGACCATCTGTGGCTGGCCTGGCCAGCAGGCATCTCCCTGGGCCCATCCCATTTCATGAACAGTCCAGTGCCCCCCTGCCCCCCCACCCCATCTCCCCACCGTTGGTCCCGCTCCCAGTTTATCCCAGGACCAACCCCACCCCAGCTTCACAGGCCCTTGGTCTTTTGTGAGTAACTCGACTCATGAGGCTTGACAGGTGCCAGGTTGGCTCTGGGAGTTCAGCACTTAAGACATGGAGCTCCAGGTTGGTGGGGAGGCTGGTGGTGAACCAGTCATGACAGGTATGGTGGGAGTTTTGTAGGAGACAGGACCACACACATTTGGGTCCTTGATTTGACCCATAAAGCTGAGACTGAGTCTCCCATTCCTTCTGCCTGTTCCCCTGCCCTCTCTTCCCGCAGGTCCGTCTCACCTCGCTGCTCTCATCTGCCCTTGTATCCGGCTCCCAGCCACCCCCTGCCTCCCCTCTGTGGCAGCATAGCCTGGTGTTACAAGAGCAGGCTTTCGCATGACAGATCTGCATTTGAACTCCCTACTGCCTGTGTGACTTTGGGCAAGTTGATCCAATGCTTTGATTCTCTCTCCTTGGAGGTTCAGCTTAACCCTATTTCTGGGGGCAGTTGTGAGGATTCAATGAGGCACCATGGTATGTAAAGCATATGACATGGATTTTGGCCCTTGCTGAGCACCAGTGAAGCCTGTGGGTGAAGAGAAAGGTCCTGGACGAGGAGGGAGAAAACTTAAAACTTGGTTTCTGGGCCTCTGTTTTGTCATCTGGAAAATGGGAGAAGTGAGGTTGATGATAATTTTTCATTTGGCCACTTTAAGGGAGGAAGGTCATGAGGACCAGATGGACTTAAGGAGTGAAGGGGAAGAAAGCTGTGATGCCTTGCGTGGAGTGGTGCTTGGCTGCTCATGTTTTGGGGTTGGGGAGGTGTGCTGGGGAGGTTTTATCTGCCTACCCAGGAGTGAAAACCTGCGAAGGCATTGTGGCTAAGTGGATTTTCTCACTATCAGGAGACAGCTGAGAGACAGACCCTTCTGGCTAGCCTCCCTGCCTGCTGCCTCCTCCCTGCAGGCCAGCCCTTGGCATGAGGCCTTTTCGGCTCCTGAACCCTCCTAGCAGCAGGGATTTAATTACTATAATGTAAGTAGCCGTGGCTCAAGGCCTTCTGGCGGAGGGGAAACAGATTTGTCTTCTCACTGGGAGAATAAAAATCAATAGGAAGGAAAGGCAATGTACCTTCCCCTGGAGTGTGGGGCTGATGTGCGGCTTTCTTGGAGGTGTGGGGAGAGCGGCCTGCATGGCAGTGGGCAAGACACAGGGTCTGGTTCAAGGACCTTTGCTTCTGGCTTTTGTCTTCAGTGCGTGACTCAGCTGAGCTGCCTCTGTTTCCCCAGTCACATGTCAAGCCCCTCCTGCGTGCCTTGCACCGCCCTTTAGAAATTTCTAGCCGAGTAAGGAGCCCAAAAAGAAAAGTAAATAACTTTATTGATTCAGTAAATAGTTATTGAACAGGGTTGTTCTAGGTACCATAGCTATAGTAGAAAGAAGCCAAGGAGATAAAAACCCTGGCCTCTGGAACTTACATTTTAGTAGGTAAAACTGACAATACACTATATGTTAATTATACTTTATGTTAGATGGCAATAAATGATGTGAAGAAAAAGAAAGCTGAGATGGGAGAGCTGGGAGTTCTGAACGAGTTGTAATCTTAAATACATTGGACGGTCTCACTGAGAAGGTGACAATTGATGGGAGATCTTTAGGAGGTGAGGGAGGGAGCCCCAGGGGGATAGGAAAGAGCAGTTTGAAGGCACTGGGTGAGCAGTCATGCCTCAGACATTGTCTGAGCAGCTCTGACCAGTACTAATATAGTACAAGCCACATCTGGAATTTCAGATTGTCCAGTCGCTATATTAGAGAATGGAAAAAGAGAAATGTGAAATTAATGCTAATGGTACTTTCTGTTTATCCCAATGTAGTAAAAAGTATTACCATTTCAATGTGTCATCAATGCAAAAGATGATTGAGATAGTTTAGATTCTGTTCTTCCTGCTAAGTCTCTGAAATCTGGAGTGTTGTGTATCTTACAGCACATTTCAACTGGACGCGAAATTTTCATTGGAGATACCTGATCTGTATTCAGAGTTCATAAAATTCACAGAAAAGTAGATGCACATACTCAGATTGCAGCAAATATATTTAAAAGTTTTCCAATAGATGAATGGAGTGTCATTTTTAGAATAGGTTATTGAAGATGAAATACATTAAATTCTTCTGCACTCACCACATTGCAGGGCTGCAGTGGACATGTGGCCAGCTGCTGCTCTGTTAGTGCAGGTCTTGTGCAGTGAGGCTGAGTTGGGGAGTGATGGGGACGTGGAGGAAGCATGAAGGGTGTGAGGTCAGAGAGGAGGCGGGTCTGACTACAGGGCTTTGCAGGCCATGGTGAGTTTGACTTCCACCCTGGGTTAAATGGGAGCAGATGGAGGGCTTTGAGTGAAGTAACAGACTCTGACTTACATTTCAATAGGGTGGCTCTGGCTGCAGTGATGGGAGCAGATGAGGGGGCAGGGGCAAAGGTACCCAGTTAAGAAGCTGCAGTCACAGTCCAGATGAGGGGTGGTGGTGCTTCAGGAGCAGCCCGTAGCAGTGAGATGGTGAGAAGTGGTTAACTCCTTGGCATTGTTGCAAGGAAGGCATTCCTGATGAACTAGATGCAGGGGTATGATAGTGGGGGAGGTGATGGAGAAAGGGAAGGTCAAGGATGAGGCCAAGATTTTGGCCCAAGACTCAGTGGACACGAATTTGAGCAAACTCCAGGAGATAGTGGAGGACAGAACAGACTTTCATGCTGCAGCCCATGGGGTCACAGAGAGTCGGACATGACTTTTAGCGACTGAACAACAATATATAAGGATGGAATTTCCATTAATCACAGTGGAGAAGACTGTGAGAGAAGCAGTTTGGGGGAGAAGATGGGAGTTTGGGATTTGACTTGCTAGATTTGAAATGTGTCAGTTTCAATATACTGTGGATAGCATGGGCCCTGAGGTTGTGGGAGGTCAGAGGCCTGGGGCGTGGAAGTCTTCTGCCCAAACCCCTGCACCATGACGGATGATTCCCCTCCCATTCCCAGGGGCAGTTTGTGGCACAGCTGAATTTTAAAAACATTCAAATAAATTCTCCCTGCCTCCAGCACCATCGATGCTTACTTCCTGAAGGTCACTGGAAGTTGCTAGGGTCTTCCGAGTCAGAGTCATATTTCAAGGTCACATCTCCCTGCTCCTGGCTGATCCCAGAACAGTGTGATGAATAAAAAAGAGTCATATGCGGTCAAGAGCTCTCCCAGCATGCTGGGAAGGCCAATTTTATGGGAAGTTACTAGAACAATACAAGACTCTGAAGCCACGCATTCCTAATTTCCCAGCACTGGAACTCTGTAAGAATGTGGGGGAAGGGATTAATTAGGGGTGGAGAGGGGGAGACACGTACTCCAGGTCTCTCAGCCAGGGAGGAGGAGGAGGAGGGGCCTGGCCTCTGGGGAGCCCCAGCCTCATGTTCAGCAGCCATGTGACTGCGTGCCAAGGGCTCTTAGGGACCGTGCCAGGCGTGGTCACACCTGTTCCTTTTCCAGCTAGGAGGAGGGTTGGGAAAGGGGGTTAGAGTGACTTGGAAGGGCTTCTCCCAATCCTACTGGTGTCCAGCCCTGGGACCTGGGCCTGGAGAGTGAGGGTCCTGGGACCTGTGGACAGAGGCCACGCCATCCTGGCAGCCTAGGCCTGCGGGGCATGGGTCTTTTGACTCGGGTCCAAATCCAGAGACTGACCATTATTCGGTGAAACTTCAGTGATTTGATCTTTGAGTCTGTTAGAGCATCTGTTGAATGGGGGTGATGATGCCTGCCTGGGCAGCTTTGTGGAGTGATGTTAATGAATGACCTTAGTGCTGAGATGCGACACTTAGTAAATATTGATATTTAGTAAATGTTGATTCTCCTTTTCCTTCTACAGATGTAAGAATTGCCTGTGGAGAGGCCAGCTCTGCCCTTGGAATGGAGGGAGGTGGTGCAGAGGGTAGTGGTGTTGGAGTGAGGATGCCCAGTTAGCACTGAGAGAGGAAAAGAGAAGGAAGCACCTGTCTGAATGGGAGAGAGTGAGGACGAGGGGTGGGGAGTCTCCTCCCCCCTGAGGGAGGAGAGGTTGGGGTCTCACCCTGTGCCTTTAGATCGAAGCTGTTGAGTGGGGTGACTTTGCTCCCCAGAGGAACACTTGGCCATGTCTGCAGACATTTTTGGTCATCATGACTAGGGGAAGGCTGTTACAGATGTCTCATGGGTAGAGACCAGGGATGCTGGTAAACGTCTTACAGCACACAGGGCAGTCCCCACAACAAAGAATTACCCGGCCCCAGTGTCAGGAGCACCGGGGCGGGGAAACCCTGCTTCAGATGACTCATTCTCACAGGCTTCTTGTGAGGAGGCATGAGAAGATGGATGAGACTGCTTTATCAGCTGGAGTGTTCCACTCCAACCCCTCTCTCCCCACACCCTTTTCTCAGGGGCAGCCCCGCGTCATGAAGGGCTCTGGACCAGGACTCGGAAGACCTGAGTTAAAGGCCCGACTCGGTGGACTGTGTCCTTGTGTTTGGTCTCCGTGTCCCTCACCCTTGCAGGCCTCACGTGTAATTGGGACGGGGTGTCTCCACAGCGGTGGGCTGTGGTGTGGACCCCGTGGGAGCCTGTGTGGGGAAGGCGCTCCATCAGCTGGGCTGTGCTGGCAAACGAGGGTTTGGAACCCCCCACCAGGATTGGAACCTTTCCACATTTGCCTTTCCGTGAGTGATCCTTTAGGAAAGGGGAGTCCAGGAGCGCCTCTCTGCCCCTACAGGACCACATGGCTGCTCCCCCAAGGCCTGCTCCATCTTGCTTCTTGTTTTGTGTGTTCCCGAACAGGTGGAGCTGAAGTCTCCTTTTGGGAAGATGGAATTTGCAGGGAAATGCAGGGTTATTGTTTCTGTGTCGTGTGAGTGGGAGACAGAGCCGGTTGAGTGGCAGATTCCCTGGCAGGGGAGAGTCAGCTGAGTGTGCCAGCCTGGGCATGGCTAGAATCCCTTTGGGGTGAGTGGGCCAGGATCCCCCGGTAGTCCCCTTGGAAGACTGTTTGTTCTGAGCTCAAGACGGACCACAGGGGAAGACAGGCCCCGCTGACGGGGAGGATCCACATTGATGAGTGGAATCTCTGAGGGTGTTCCGGGCAGACTTTCCCCGAGGCCCGTTGGTGTGCCAGGCATAGGCCCCAGAAGTGTTGGGGGACAAAGAGATGGACAAAATGTGCTTGGGGCGGGTGGGTGGGTGGGTGGCCAGGCTGCCACGACTCTGAGGAGCGGCAGACTGTGACAAGGGCCCTGATAAGGTGGGGCATTACACTGAGGGCATGCCAGGAACCTCTCACATCTGGAGGCGTCTTAGAGGAAGTGGGGGTGCAGGCTTCATAGGTAGGGAGGGCTTCATGAGGCGAAAGGGAAAGAGTGTTCTGAGCTGATGGCACAGTGTGGGCAGAGGCCCAAAGTGGGAGCGTGCCCGGTGCTCTCAGGGAAGGACAAAGGAGGTTGGTTTTCCTGGAAGTGCTGGGAAGAGAGGACTGGGGACGGACATGGAAGCTGCCCATGGGGCTCACGCACCAGGCTGAGCACCAGGCCGAAGAGGCTGCACTTCTCTCTGAAGGCACGGGGAGCCATGGGAGGTGTCTGAGCAGAGGAGGGGCGTGATCAAGCCCCAGCAGAGGATGGGTTGTTTCTAAAAGGAGGGAGCTTGAAGCTGGGAGGCTGGTTAGAAGGTTATTGCAATAGTTCTACAGAAGAGGTGAGGGCTTGAACCAGACTGAAGGCAAAGACGGGGGAGGAGGTGTGTTCACTTAGCATACTTAGTGTTAGTCGCTCAGTCATGTCCAACTCTCTGGGACACCGCAGACTGTAGCCTGCCAGGCTCCTCTGTCCGTGGGATTCTCCAGGCAAGAATACTGGAGTGGGTTGCCATTTCTTCTCCAGGGGATCTTCCCGACCCAGGGATTGAACCCAGGTTGCCCTCCTTGCAGGCAGATTCTTACTGTCTGAGCCACCAGGGCAGCTTCACATTTCTCCACCCTGGATGTTGTGTGTGAGGGTCACGGCGAGCACTGGGCCCTATTCCTCTTATTGCTCTGCTCAAAACCAGCGCCTTCTTGGAGGATGGGAATCCGTGAGCCTTGAAGCAGCCCGCCAGTCCCAGAGCCTGCACCCGCCACCCTGGCTGGGGGGCTTTCCTTCTGGAACCCACAGGGCTCAGCCCTGGCCTCCTGCCAAGCCCGAGGGAGATGGAACACACCCTCTTCCTGCTCGTTTTCAAAGACAGGGGAGGGATCATGGCAGCGGGCCGCAGCCAGCTCCGCCTGGGCTCACATCACCGCTCGGGTGCTGACAGGCTGTGCTCATGGGCAAGTTGCCCGGTCTCCCTGAACCTCAGCCTGTGCAAGTGTGAAATGGGGGTCACGGTGCTCAGGCCCCGGGGTGTTGTGAGAGAGGATTAATAAGGACACAGGTGTAAAGTTCTTAGCTCAGTACATGGCCACGATTTCAATTTACAAGACACGGTAACAGACTGGCGTGACGGGGCGAGGAGAGCAGGGCCCTGTGGCCTGTGATGGAGATGGAGTCCTGGGAAGTGGTTGACATGGTGAGTTCTGTCTTAAGGGTGTCACCTCTGAGGGGCTGGTCCGGGGGGCATCCCAGGAGGGTATCCTGCAGGAATTCGGTGATGCTGGGGGTCTTCCAGCTGTGGGGTTCACAGGAACCGCCCTGACTAGTTAGCTTGGAGTCAGCTTTCCAGAACCCCAGTGTCACTGTAGGTGGTCCCAGTATGAGGCTTGGGAGCTGGTCCTCAGCGCCTCCCTCCCAGAGACTGGCTCCACCTCTGCCCAGGGTCCCGCTGGGTCTTGGCCCAGCACAGGCTCCAGAGAGGAGGAGCCCTGCGTTTGGGATCAGTGATCTGATGCCCGCCCTGGCTCTGCCCCTTCCCTGTCAGGGTGACCTGGGCAGTTGTGTGGGCTCTCAGAGTGGGGGGTCAGCTTCCTCATCCACGATGTGGGGGTGATTGTGGGAGGATCCGTGAACTGAGGTCTGGGGAAACCTCCTGCGGGTGCCTGGCCCATCGGAGCTCTCAGCAAACATTTGGTGAATGAATGAAGGCAAGCCTGGGCAGGAGGCAGAAAGGGATGTTGAGGGGTAGCCCTGAGGAGAGGCCAGGGAGTAGGGTGGATAGCGAGGGGATGGGCTTGATCCCAGCTCAACTCCTGGCTTTGCCACTTGCTTTCAGGATGTCTACCTCATTACCACCGTGTGTGGGTGGTAGGGACAGGAGGTTGGGCTTGGGGGCCACCCTCATGCCCACCTCCCCACGTGGCGATGGATCTGTAGGGATAAATGGCACCAGGGAAACATGCAGAGTACCCATGCATTCCTCCTTCAGGAAGCACGGTAGGCAGTTAGCGCAAAGTTGCCCCCAAAGGGTGCTCCCCAAATGCTTTTATTTCCCCAGTTGTGGCAGTGCAGAGAGCGGGGGTCCTTCTGAAGGCAGATGTTCTTGCTGCCCTGGCTGCAGGTCATGTATTCCTCTGCTCTTTCCTCTTCTGAAATGTGAGCCAGCTCTGTAGACACTGGCTTCAGCCACCCAAGGGCAGTGGCGGACCACGGCCTGGGAGGGACTGCGGGAGCCATCTGCTCCTGTGCCCACGATGAGGGGGTATACTGTGTGGAGAATGTAAAAAAAATAAGTAAGAATAAATAAAACCAATTAGAAGTCATTTTATTACCACCACGCGTGTGCTCTTAATAAGGTCGGTGATCAACTCCTCCCCCCCAGGGCCAGAGGCTGTTCCCCGCTTCCCCCCACCACCTCCCTGGTATGCTCTGCCCAGTGGCCCTCCAGAAAAGAGCCTCAGAGCTGTCGGTGGCAGGAGAGGAGCTCACGGAGCCCTGGCCGAGGAAGCAGAGGTGGTCTGGAGAGTAAGGCATTTATGATGGTAGTGGCAGCGTGGATTTGGGGCCCAGGAGACCTCACCAGGAAGTGAGAGGAGAAGGGGGTGGGGGATGTGGGCAGTGGAGGCGCCTGCTGTGAGCTCAGGCACTGGGGAGGCACTGTCCAGGCCCTTTGGTTGTGGGCAAGGCGAGGAGTGTTCCATCTCCCTCGGGCCCAGCAGGAGGCCAGCGCTGAGCTCTGTGGGTTCCAGAAGGAAACCCCCCAGCCCAGCGGCTGGTGCTAGCTGGTGCGGGCGTGTGCCACCCTGCTCTATGGGACTGGCGGGTTGCTGCCCATCCTCTAAGGAGGGGCTGGTCCTTTAACTGGGGAGGGGAGGAGTCGGAGCTACCCTGGGGGCCGGGGAAGCTGGAGGGGTTTGGAGAAGGCAGGAGACACGCTGGGATTCACAGTTCTCCACCTGGCAGAACAGGGATGTGCATGAGAGTCAGAATGAGCGCTTTTAGGGTTTAATGACCATGACCAAACAGGTTTCCTTGCAGGGTTGAGGGAGGGGCCCATGGGGAAGGATTGTGGGAGCATCTCTCCAGACTGCGGAGGCTCAGTGGATGTTCAAGGGGGGACAGCTTGTCCCTGGGGCTGGCTGAGGCACAGGGGTCTGTGACTGAGGTCTGGCAGGGCTTGGCCCCCTTTCTCCCTGAACTCCTTCTGAGGGATTGGCAAGGCCCTGGTCTGTTTTGGAACCAGATACCTCCGGCCCCTGCTGCATCTGAAGCAGATGTGTGTTCCTCCAGATGGACCTCTGTGGTCCTGAGTTGGTGGGGCCCCTGCAGTGAGAACAGAGACCTCTGGGACTTGGGGGCATGAGGGTCCCTCTTTTGGATCTGCTTCCCAAAGCAGGTGCATCTGGTTCCAGTTGGAGCCTGTTTGGAACCCATGAGTGGGCTGATGTGTGGCTGTCTGGGCGTGTGGGGCTGAGCAACCAAGCTAAGCCTAGCCCACAGGCATTTCCCGGAAACTCACGGCACCATCGCAGTGTTGCCTGGGTGTTGAGGAGTTGACAGGAGGTAGTGTAGGAACAGCGGACAGGTGTAATCTGGGTGTTGACTCTGAACAGTTGGTCCCAGGTGCCGGAAGGGCTGTGTTGAGGAGGATCCTGAGGTGCAATCTGAGTTTGGTGGGAAGAGTCCTGTGATTGATTCATGATGCCTATACCGGGCAAGGAAGGATGGCCAGGTGGCAAGTGGTAAGGTATTTGCCCTCCCTGGTATGGTGGAAAGACAGCCTATGTTTGATTTTAGGTGAGTAACTTTTACCTCTCCGGGTCCTTTATCTCTAAAATGGGAGTAACATGTGGCACTTCCAACTTGATACCGTATTGTGGGGACTGAGAGAGTGGAGTGAAAGCACTGAATGAAATATAAACAGCGACACAGGTGCAGAGTGGGGTTTTGTTGTTATTCAATCACCCTGGACTCCCAAATGGCCTAATAATAATACTGTCTGCAGTCACTGGACCAGACCACATCATGGTCTGATGGCTGATGGGTACCTGGCACCCACACCTTTTATCCCCTCTTGGTCAAAGTGTCAACAAAGTGTTTGGTCATGTGTCCAGTTGGGGGTCACTCATTTCTCTCACTGACCCTCTCCCCAACTTAAGATTTAGAGACTGTTTTCATGTTTAATAAGGAAAGGACAGAAAAATATCTCTCCCCTTGACTCTTACACTCCATTAAAGATAGCAAAATTGCTTTATAAAGTCTGAAAGCCTGACAAGAGCACATACTAATAACGCATGAATTATGCAAATCTGTGTAGTCACTTGATTTGCATAATGGAGGGGCTGGCAGAGGGCTGGGGAGGGGAGAGGGTGGGGTGAAGGCACCAGCCCAGATCTGTGTGTGGCGGGGGACACCCGTTCTCTCCTCCTTCCGCAGAGGGTGACTGTTCGTCAGCCTTCCCCTGCTGGCCCTGCATCTGCCCCTCTCCCGCCTGGCTGCACGGCCATCCCGCCCCTTCACAGGGGTGTCACCGAGGCAGGGGCACGCCGCCCCGTGCTCCCCTCTCAAGTGGAACTGGCTTCATTAAATCTCACAGCAACCCCTCCCCGTACAGACAGCTTTCCCTGGGAAGTCCCCCGGGTCATTATTTCTCCAAACTGTTTTGTCTCTCAGAGGTCACAGACTCCGTTAAGTGCCGTCTGGAATTGTAACCACGGCCAAGTGCCTTTTTTTCCGGCTCTCTGGGAAGTGAGGGTGAGGAGGCGTCTGCAGAGGAGAGCTCACCTGGCCTCCTTGGTTTCTGATCATTGCTTGGAAGGGTTTGGTCCCCTGGCTGTCAAGCGGGCTCCATCTTCTGCTTTTCCCCCCGCCCGCCCCAAGCCCTTGCTAATCTTTGACTTCAGCTTTGATGAGGGCTGAGGTTGGGGCTGGGGGTACTTGAGGCCTGGCTCCTGTGGGTGCTGCCTGGGAAGCCTGGGCAGCTGGGGCTGCCCAGACTAAAGGGGTGTAAGGCAGCAGCTGCAGAGGTGGGAAGGTGGGAGGGGCTGGGCTGTTGGCTTTTCCAGAAAGCACAGGCACTTCCCTTTCTGGGTAAGGGGGATGTTCTGCCTGGTGGCTGCAGGCACCAGCCCTGGATGGGGAAGGGGCAGGTGTATCCAGCTTTTGGAAAGGCTGCGCAGCCTGTGAAGGCTCCCAAACAGGCTGGCATTCAGCTCAGCTCAGCATACTTCTTAGGTGTCTCGCTCTGTAGGCCAGGGCTTGTGTTAAGTACTAGAACCATGGAGATAAAACAAGTACTTGCAGTTCTTACTGAGCTGATGAAGAAGCAGATCAACCCCATGATTTCGGGTCTGAGGACTTCCCAGGTCTCCTCTCACCTACTGGCTCTCCAGGGCTCCCGCCCTTTCCCGGCTGGGCGTGCCCGGCTTAGCACCCGCGGTCCTGTATGATGCACCCACACATGTACACCCTTGCCACATTTCCCCCACACTTGGCCGTCCTCTTGGGATCCTCTTAGGCCAGGGCTTTGTTCTGGAGAGAACCTAAGTGGAATTGTCAGATGAAGAAGAAGCAGAACGTACTAATCACATTACTCCTTGAGAGGTCTCTCGCACACACTCAGCCCGCTCTCTCCAGCCCCGCCTGCCCCTGGGGTCTGCTCCTGCCGGGGGCTGGGGGATACTCTTGAGCAGGAGAGCAGGGCATGGAAGGTAGATCTGAAAGACTTGCTGCAGGAAGTCTGGAGTGAGGGGGGCTTCGTGTTGGATCACAGGGGTGTGAGCTGGAATCCTGACTCCGTCACCTATAAGCTATATGATATTTTTTTGAGTGTCAATTTACCTCATTAAGAAGATGGGGGTTTCTGAACCATTTTTTTGGTTCAGAAAGGGACTTAATATTTTTGAGTGTCAATTTCCTTTATTAAGAAATTGGGGGTTTCTGAACCAACAACATTCTGTTAAGCAATTATTCTTCAATTAAAAAATTAATTTGAAATTAAAAAAAAGAAAATGGGGATAATAGTACCTTTGTGCTTCCTAAACTTTGCTGCATTTTGGAATCACCTGGGGATCTTTGTTGTTGTTTAGTGACTACATCGTGTCTAACTCTTGTGACCCCATGGATTGTAGCCCGCCAGGCTCCTCTGTCCATGGGATTTCCCAGGCAAGAATACTATTTCCTTTTCCAGAGGATCTTCCTGACCCAGGGATCAAACCTGTGTCTCTGGCATCTCAGGTGGATTTTTGCCACTGAGCCACCAGGGAAACCCTTGGGGCTCTTTAAATCATGCTGTATGCTTTGTCGCTCAGTCGTGTCTGACTCTTAGTGACCCTATGGACTGTAGCCCACTGTGTCTGATTTCCAGCTTTTGACCTTCTGATTTTGTTGGTTTGGGGTGTCACCTGCTATCAGGAAAACTCCCCAGTTGATACCGGGCTGCAAAGTTGGAAACCTCTCCTCGTAGAGAGGAGGACTAAAGGAGGTGACGAAAACACGTGGGAAAGACTTGATAAATGGAGGTGATTATTTTTTAATTCAGTTTCCTGCCTCTTACTCCATTTATTGTGGGATCTAAGGGAGAAGGAGGGTTTTCATTTCTACTCCATACTGAGTTTGCCCTGAGTGCAGGCCTTGCATGGCCGTCAGTGGCCCTTCTTTTTACTAGAAAAGCCTCTCCCTTCCCTTCTCACTGTCTCTGCAGCCCTGGGACAGGCCGATGGCTGCCTGACAGTCTCCAGGGAGTTCGTGATCAGACCAGGATGCCTGAGAGGGGATCCAGAAGGAGCTGGGGGTTGATGGTACCTGACCCGACCTCCATGAACCTCCCTAGTGACTTAGGGGATGGAAAGGCTGGTCCACACACAGGCCTCGGGGAGACAGAGGCCCGAGAAGCTGGCACATGGATGTGGTGGTCTGCTGTGGGGTGGGGGTGGGCTCAGGGGAAGGTGTCGGTGGGCACAGAGTCGGGGAGGAGCCTCTTCCTTGATCCCCTGACTCTGCTCCTGGGCACATCTGGAGGCTCGGCGGACCTGAGGCGGAGGCTATGAAGGAAGACACATTTCCCTGGATTCCTCAGCTATTCTGACAGGAAGTTGTGCATCACCGGGGCTGACAGGAAGGAAATGGCTCTGCTATTTGGAGAGAAATAGAGAATTCTGACTGGGGCTGAGGAAGAAGGTGTTGGCTTGTAGAAGCCGTTTTGTTCCGATTTAGGAACTCTTTTCTCCCCTCAGGCGATGGCTCCCTGTTTATTTTCCTCTAAATGACAAAGATTGAGTTTAGCTAATGAGAAGCTGAGAGAGGGAAGTGAGAAGGGGTCCTGTGAGATTTCAGGAGGTGGTGAGCCTTCGCAGGACGTGCATCCTTCTGCTTTTAATCAGCGTTTCTTACCGGCTTCCTGCTTCGGAGCTGCAAGGCGACGAAGCGTTTTGTGATCACACACACACCACTCTCTCCTCCATCCACAAACCGTACCTTGGCACATGCCTTTGATTTCTATTTCTTTTTACCACCTACAAAAAACACAGTGAGTCTTTTAATAGCACAAGGCCTTTTGAATCGCTAACCAATCGGTCGCCAAATCTGTCCAAAGTGCGCTCAGAATAGACGCTTTTAATAAAAGAGATTCTCTTTAAGCCAGGGTAAACCTGTGAAATTTGTACATTTCTTTGAGAGCATCTCTACAAATTTTACAATATTGAAATTGCCACCCAGTGACCTTTCAGAAAGTACTAGATAAATTACAAGAGACAAATAGACCAACAGGAGAAGTACAATTTCCAGTGCCTTGCCTACCAGGTTCTCAGGTGGAGTTTTAGAAATCCCTTGCTCCCTGGGCACCCTTCCCTTTGGCTTGTGGTGGCCTCTGCCTGCCTGCCTCTCTCCCTGCCCACTTGGATGTCCTTGGAGACGTTTGCAGCTCTTAAGGCAGCTCTGGTATGTGGCTCCCAGCCCCTTGTCCCATCTGTGTTTGCCTTTGCGCTCCACCATTCAAAATGCTTCCACTGGTGGCCAGAGCCCCCAGAAATGCTCTTCAGGGAGACTAGGGGTTGCTTTGAAAGGCTCGGTTGTTCTCCTGACTGGGTGTGCCCCAGCCACGTGGGCGGTGAGAACCGGGCTGGTGTTCAAACCTGGCCACCCTCCCTGTGGAGCAATCTCTGCGTCCAGCTCAGCCCTGGGTCACCTGAGTGTGCACTGTCCACTTTGTGGATTTCCCTGCCCCCCGCCCCAGGTCAGGTCCCCGCTGTCTTCTCTCCACAGTGGGCACCTTCCTTCCCTACCAGTTGGTGGTGCTCAGGAGATGTAAACCAGGTGGAGTATGCTGTTCATGCTCTGGGCAGGGAAAATGGAATTTGGAAGGCAAATGGTTTATCAGGTCACATCACTTAGAGCCCCTGAGGGGTCTTCTGGGGACTCACTGCTCCTTTGGGCTCTGGGATCCATTCCACCTGCAGGGCAGGTACCCAGAGATTTGCAGCCAGGATGGGGGTGGTGCTACACAGCTGGGTCCTGCTGCCAGGGGGCTGCTAATTGCATGGTCCTTGATGGCAACGGCCATATGTTGACGTGCTCAGTTCATGGATAAGTGAACTCAGCAACCGGGCAGTTGCTTTGCCATCACTCTTCAGTGACCTTTGTTCGCATCAGCTGGAAGCATCAGTTGGGGCCCCTGGATCTCAGGGGCTGCGTTCCCCACAGAGATACAATCTCACATGACTTTTGGTTGTGGTGAGACCCCACCACCCTCCCACATGAGGAGAAAGGGAGATCAGAGAGAAAGCTGGGGGTTACTGAGTATTCTGAGTGCTGCTGGCCCTTCTGGAGGTTAAGTAGCTTCACAACATAAACAAGGCGCTAGCAATGCTGCCCAGGGGTTCACTCACTCCTTAATTTGATAGTTAATTCTGCAAACATTAGTGAAGCTTTTCTCACATACTGGGCACTATGCTAGGTGCTGGGGGTCGGGGAGAAACTGGAGGATGAAAGACTTGGCTCCCACACTCACAGAGCTCACAGCCTGGTAAACAGATGCTTAGTGCACTTAGATTGTCTCCCAGAGAGGCCTGGTGTCCAGCAGAGAGCACAGAAGAGGAGGTGGCCCAGGAGAGTGGGGCAGTGGGAGTAGTGAGAGCGTCCTTGGGTCTGGGTTGACTAGGAATGAGATAGGCCAAGAGAGGAAGGTCGCTCCTGGTCCAGGAAGCATGTGCAAAGGCCCAGAGATGTGACAGTGCAGAACACACATTGAAGTGTAACTAGAGATTCAGTGTGGCTGGTGTCTATGATATGATGGGACAGGAGAGGTAGGCAATGATCAGATAATGCAGGTGCCTTGCTTAAGGGGTTCATCTCTATCCTAGAGGCTGTGGGGAGCCACAGAAGGGATTTAGGCAGAGGTGTGGCCCAATTTGTGTGTTTTTAAAAAATGTCATTCTTTAAAAAAAATTTTATTACTGAAGTATAGTTGATGTATAATATGTAAGTTACAGATGTGCAATAGAGTGATTCACAATTTTTAAAGGTTATGCCTCAATTATAGTTATTATAAAATATTGGCTATATTCTCCATTTTGTACAATGTATCTTTGTAGCTTATTTTATACATAGTAGCTTGTAACTCTTAATCCTCTTTCCCCATACTGCCCTTCCCATTTCCCTCTCTCCACTGGTAACCACTAGTTTGTTCTCTATATTTGTGAATCTGCTTCTTTTATGCTATATTCACTAGCTGTACTTTTTTAGATTCCACATGTAAGTGATATTGTACAGTACTTGTTTTTTCTGTCTGACTTATTTCACCGAGCATAATATCCTCCAAGTTCATCCATATTGCTGCAAATGGTGAAGTTTCACTCTTTTTAATGGCTGAGTAATATTCCATTATATATTTGTACCACATGTTCTTTATCCATTCATCTGATGATGGACACTTAGGTTGCTACCATATCTTGGCTATTGTAAATAATGCTGCTGTGAACATTGGGTTGCACGTATCTTTCTGAATTAGTGTTTTTTTTAAGACACATGCTCAGGAGTGGAATAGCTGGGTCATACAGTAGGTCTATTTTTAGTTTTTAAAGAAAACTTCATACTTTTCTTCACAGTGGCTGCACCAATATACTTTCCTACCAATAGTGTACAGAGGTTCCCTTTTCTCCACAACCTCACCAACATTTGTTATTTGTAGACCTTCTGCCATTCTGACAAGTATGAGGTGAAAAATCTCACTGTGGTTTTGATTTGCACTTCCCTGATGATTAGGGATGTCGGGCATCTTTTCATGTATCTGTTGGCCATCTGCATTTCCTCTTTGGAAAAATGTCTATTCAGTTCTGCCCATTTTTTTGATAGAGTTGTTTTTTTGGACGTTAAGTTGTATGAACTGTTTCTATATGTTGTATTTTAACTCTTTATCAGTCATATCATTTGCAATATTTTCTCCTATTCAGCACAATGTATGTTTTATATTAACTGCTGTGGAATCTATATGGTGTAGCAAACGGAGCCCTGAAGTAGGGAGTCTAGGGAGCTAAATTCTAGTTCTGGACCTAGCAGCTGATTGACCTCAGCCAGGTCTGGCCCCAGTGTTCTGGTTTGTAAGATGATGTTGTTCAGTCACTCAGTCATGTCCAACTCTTTGTGACCCTATGGACTGCAGCACACCAGGCTTCCCTGTCCTTCACTATCTCCTGGAGCTTGCTCAAACTCATGTCCATTGAGTTGGTGATGCCATCCAACCATCTCATCCTCTGTCACCACCTTCTCCTCCTGCCCTCCATCTTTCCCAACATCAGGGTCTTTTCCAGTGAGTCAGCTCTTCACATCAAGAGAAGACGCCAAGACCTGTCTGAACTCTGACATTCTCTGCACCCAAGACCTTGTCTCGTTTTGGCGTCCGCACCTTTTGTTCCGCGCTTGTCCATCCAGCTCTGGTCTCCTGACGCATGTCTCCTGGCTGTCCCACCATGTTCAGCAGCTGGTGGCAGCTGGAGGGAGAGGGGTGAGTTCTTCAGGAAGAACACGCCCTCCTGACCCCAGAGCTCACTGGCCGCCTGGCCTTTTCCACCCCTGCAGGAGCAGCTTCTCTTTCCCCCGCCCCAGCCCACCTGGCTCCCCATGGCTCACAGTCCTGGGCCCAGCTGGGTTTCCTCAGCGAAGCAATTCATTCCCCTGGGTCTAACCATCCCCCCTCCTCCCTCCTAACCTCCCGCCGCCAATCCACCTGGCCCCAAGCGACAAGAGGCAGCTGATTCCGAGTCCCCGCCCGGAAGCCAGGACATCTGCGTGGAGAGATGTCAGTGCCTTTGGCCTGTGTAATCTTTTCCCTTTGCTCTGACCAAGGTTTTAAAAGCTTAGTAAGTCATCAACCTCAGTGGTTTTCTGGGAGCACCAGCATTCGATCTTCCTGCCTAGGGACCTGTGAGCCACTTCTGCAGGAGAATTGAAAACTGCTGTGGCTGGAAAGACAGGTTTTCCTCACAAGCCTCATTTGTTCCACTACGTTTGCAGGGTTATTGCTCCTGGTCCTAGAACTTCTCCAGGGTGAGGAGCTGGGAGAAGAGCTTGGCTGGGACTTCTGTTTTCCTAGGTCTCTGATCCCAGCTGTTACATTTAAAGGCTTAAACCATGGGTTCTAAACAAATAAATATCTGTTTAGTTAGTGGAATGAGGAAATTACAAGTGAGTCAGATTCCATCCCCCCGCCCCCCATTTCTAAGTGTTATTTACTACCTGAATGATCAGACCTGCAATGGAGTCATTTTGCTTGATTCTCCTGGGGAATTTGACATGGTCTTTCATTCATTCTATTCACTCATTCATTCATTCATTTGAGTATTTATTGAGCATCCATTACTATGTGCCAGGCCCTGTGTGAAGTAATGAGGACAGAGAGGACCCAGACCCTGCCATGAAGCAGCCCAGAGTCTGGAGTGACCATGCAGTGAGAGCCTGGGGGCTCCAGCATAATGAGTTCCGTGCAGACGGAGAACTCTAGCCGACAGTCTTAACCCTGTTTCTGGAAAACAGGGAAACAGAAGTCATGCAAGAGGAAAGAAATGTGAGTGCGGAGAGTGAGATGAGGGCAGAGGAAAGAGAGAGATGGAAGAAAGGAAGCAGCAAACTCTCCCACGAGAGAGACGCTGCAGATGGCCCTCCAGTTCCTTGAGGCAGCTCATGGCCATGGGCAGCAAGAACCCAGCAAGGGGGAAACCGCCCTTGCCCCGCCCTGCTCTGCTCCCTCTCAGCTCTGGCGCTGGCAAGCTGGGTCATAGGCAGGCACTTCCAGCTTGGTGCCTCAGTTCCCCTATCTGTAAAATGGGGCTTTGCACTGGGGGGTCTTAGAGATCATTGAACTAGGATGCTGTAACCAGTGCAGGGCAGAGTAGATACAGGAAGGAGCCCAAATAAACACCCTGGAAGTAGAAGGCAGTGTTTGTCTGGCTTCTCCCATCTCAACACTGAGATACCCTTAGGTGTCTGAGGCCTGTGGGTGTGCTGCCATTCCCCTGCTAGCAAGAGGTTACTTCCAGCAACTCCCTCCGCTGACTAGTGGAAGAAGGAAGGTTCTGGGTCTCCATGTTTGTATATTTTTCTGGTGTGGACATTTTTTTCTTGGCATTTCTTTTTCTTTCTGATGGTAAGGTCACTTGAATGGCTCCAGGTACAGTGTGAGTCTGCAGAGTGGGCCTGCAGCATGTGATTCGTTGGACAGGCTCCTTGGCAGGCCTGCCTCCAGCTGCCTGCAGAGGCTGTCCTGAACGCCTCAGTGTGAGGCCAGGTCAGACTACTGAAGCCCCAGGGTCACATTCTGGAGGGCTCCAGTGCAGGTCACGCTCATTGATTGCTGAACAAAACAGTGTTTTGGCAACACAAGGTTATTAGTAGGAGAATTGGGCTTCCTAGCTGGGTGACCTTGGGTAATTGCTTAAATACTCTGAGCCTCGGTTTTCCCATCTGTGAAATGGGAGTGACTCTCCCTGTCTCCCGGAGATCCAATAAGAAACTGCAAGAACGTGCTTTGTAAATTGGGAAGCCCTAAACTGACACCCATGACACAATGATTCAATAGCAAATATATTCTGATATTCAGCCTTCTGCATGGTTGTAGCCTCTTCTGTGCTAGTAATTCAAGCCACAGAGGGTTAAGGCAGCTAGGCACATGACTGAGATTGTCCGTAATTGATAGAATAGACCTGAGAAGAGTGACATATAATTGCAGTTAATCCATGCACTGTGACACTGACACTGCCCTGCTGAAAACTATCTACTAATAATTGCTTTGATCTAGAAAAATGATGCCGGTCCATGAGCCTGGGAGCAGGGACCCTGGCCAAGGGTCTGCTAATGGCAGCACTGAGCCCAACCGCTGCCACTGGACAAGGTGGGGGGGGGGGCTAGGAGACATGGAAGCAGGATGGCAGGGAGGGGCCCCCAATTCTCTGAGACCCTATGGCAGGAAGTGCTACGTATGTAATCATGTGATTCACTAAATAGGGATGTTTTTGAGAGCATGACATTAATAATTGCTATTCATATCAATAACTATGCCAGACAATAGGCATAAACTGGTCTCCCCAGAGAAAACCTGCATATATATATATATATATATGGTCACTGTGTGCACAGACAGTTTGGAGCTTCGGGAACTCTTAGGTGGTAGAGCATTTCCAAAGTCACTATTTGGTCTTCACAATAACTGTGGAAGGAAGAAAGGATTTTTTACTCATTTAATGGATATCAAAGATAGAGTGAACGTGCTTGAGTGTTCTTGCCTGGAAAATCCCACGGACAGAGGTGCCTGGTGGACTATAGTTCATGGGGGTCGCAGAGAGTTGGGCATGACTGACTGAGCACAAAGATGCGGCTGGAGCTAAACCAGTCCAGTTGGGGTCTTGGGCCTGGCCTGCCCGGTGGCTGAGCACATGCGGGTAGAGGACAGCTGGCCAGGATCAGGAAGCTCTGGGGCCGGGGAAACACATGGGCGCAGAGGGAGAGACCCTGCAGCTTGGGCTTCAGAAGAGTGGAGTGACCACACCCATGGGGCGTGCAGGGCGCAGATGCCAAAAGGGACTTTGCTCGGGTCTTCTCCAGTCCTGAGCTCAGAATCAGAAGACTCTGCCCCTCATTACTCACATGATCTCAGCTATTTGTGTGATCGTTGTGGGCCCCAGTTTCCTCTTTTTTCGAATGGGGACAATAATTCCTTGTCATAAGGATTAAGTGAGACCCTGTGTGAAAACGTGTGGCCTCAGAGACTGACATGCCATCGGTACTCAGTAAATCCGTGCAGAGTCAGAATCTGGAGAGAATTCCCAGGAGCAGTACGCTTTACAGCAGCAGTCCCCAACCTTTTCAGCGCCAGGGACCAGTTTCATGGAAGACAGTGTTTTCCATGGACCAGGGGTAGGGGGATGGTTTCGGGATGACTCAAGCACACTACATTTACTGTGCACTTTACTTCTATTATTACATCAGCTCCACCTCAGATCACCAGGCAGTAGATCCTGGAGGTGGGGGACCTCTGCTTTAGGGCACCATGGGGATCCTTCTACCTTGAAGCAGTTCTGACTTGGACCAGGTAGAGTAGATGTACTCCAGCCTTGAAATCAGGGCTGCTTCCAGCTCTTGCAGGGAGGAGGTGGATAAGAGAAATACAGGAGGGAATTGAGAGTTTTCTGACTCCCCTAAGCTGTGATTATCTCCTGTATCCACTGTGTGGGGTGGGGGCTGCATCCAAGGAAGCTTCAGGCCTTGTGATTCCCTGGAAGTTCTGAACACACAAGCGGCCCATGTTGGCTGGCTGCCTTGGCCATTTAGGCTCAAGGATAAGCTTGCTCGGACATGAGCAGGAGTTAGGGCTCCTGGGGTGCCCTGTTGCTGGAATTGATGGCAGCTCAGAGCCAAAGGTAGGCAGGTTGGCAACAGTTTGGTGCCGGAGAGCTAGTGAGTGAGAAAGAGTAATAAAAATGCCACATCCGGCCTATTAATAGTCCGTGTTTGGTCTCCACCACTTCTATCAACATCGTCCATCACATCTAAACAATTGAAAAGCCTGTGCCAAGCGCCTAGGAGTTAACAACTCATGGCTGTGCTGAATTTCTGAAAAAACAGTATTTCCACTTCTTATGCAGTTCCGAAATGCCAATTGTTCCATGCCAACTGGTTATTTTTCCAGACCATTTCCCTTTATTTATGTTTAAGCTTTTCGAGTTTTAAGCAAGAAGATAGAGAACCTGGACTAGGTGATTATTATTTCTCCTGATTTGCCCTTGAATGAGCCATAGAAGAAATGTCCCTTCCCCAAACATGAACTGAGTATGTGCAGAGGGGTGGGAGAGGAATCAGAGAGGGGTCCCACCCCTTGTAGGGGTGTGTGGCTGATGGGCAGGCAGGATGGGGACGTGGCAAAAATACCAGCCCAGCCCTCAGAAGACTTAGGGCAAGATAAGCCTTTTCTGTTACCTGGTGTGGGGTCTTGACTGGGGGCAGAGCCCCTCGCTGGGCCCCCATTTCCTTGCCTATAAAGTGGGGTGGTTAGACTAGACAGCTGAGGGGGCCCCTTCCCGCTGAGTCTGTGCGTTGAGTGGAGGACTTGCTATCTCACATTTATTGGCAAGAGCCCGGGTGTGGAAGTGGAAGGAGGATGATGCTGTCCTTGGGCTGCTGCTCCGGGAAGCCTGGAAACGTGGCAGGGGAAACACAGGACAGGGCTGTTCCTTATCCGGGAAGCTCCAGCCTTCAGAGATGTCTGTGCAGCCTGCCAGGCGGTTGTTTTTCTCACCATATGTGATTTCTGGGCATCTTAAAATTTTCACTTGGCCCAAACATTGCCAGGCTCAGGGGTTGGCTGTGCTGCGTGTGGGGATGGAAGTGGGCTTGCATCTGGGTACCAGGCTGGGAGTAGGCAGAGAATTGTGCTGTGGAAGCCTCTGATGAGGTTGGAAGGTGTTGCTGGGATCATGGTGCTGCTTCTGCTGCTGCAGCAGCCTCTGGTGCAGACAGAGCCAGGGGCTGAAGGGTGAAAAGAAGGAAGAGAATTGTGGAGGGTGATGAGGCTGAGAGATGAAGGGTGGGGGTAGTCTGTGGCTGTCAGGTGGTAGGAATTCTTATTTCAAAGACTACCCATCTGAAGAGGTTCAGTTTACCCAGTTCATTGGGTAAACTGGTTGACCACAGCTCTTGCAGAGACTCCAGGAGTCTGGTGCATCTCCTGGGGCTGGATGGAGAGAGAGAAGCCCAGGCCTGGGTCAGACCTGGCCTGGTCTGGTTTGGTTCTCGCTGGGAACCCAGTGTGCACACAGAACCTTCTGCAGAGCAAGGTGATTCCTGTTGTTTTCTTGGTTTGGGGGCCACATAGGTTTTAATAAGAGGGGAAAAAATGACTTCAAAGCAAGCCATCCAGAAAGCAGTTATTTGTCTCCAACTTTCTAGAACATTAAGAAAAGGGGTCCCCTGCCACCTGGAGGAACTATGGGGTTGATGGTCTTGGTGAGGGTAGCACTGGATATTTGCAAGGAGAAGCCCCTCTCACAGTGATGGCAAACCAAGCAGCCTTCTGGTAGGGCTCTGCCACAGCTGAGGGGGTGAAGTAAGCTTAAGTGGTTCTCTGTAACGGGGGACCCCCAGGCCGCCAGGATGCATGTTGGGCCTAGGACAAGAGACCTTCAGTGTGTGCTTCTCCTGAGATGATGGTGGGGATTGGGACCTTCAGAATGAGATGCGTAGTGACAGGTGTGCATTCATCAAAGCTGGAGAAGGTTGTATGGGGCTTTCTGACACTGTAAGAGTGATGTAATTGCCGACTGGCCAAGAGCACGCACATTCCACAAGCACAGGAGGATGAAAGGTAATCAGGAGCAGATTGTTTATTGGAGAAGGAAATAAAGTGGCTAGGTGAGAGGTTTGGAGGTGACTTCCAGGGTAGGAATCCAGGCTTTTGGAAGACAGATAAGTTTAGAGCTCTTATATCTTCAGAAACGGGGCGGGTAGCAGGGATAGCTGCCTTGTGAGCCTAAGCCTGGGAGCGCCCAAACCAGCTTCTAAGCTTTGTTTCAACACAGGCAGGTGTTTGATAGGGGCTGAGCTGGCCTCACTGGGCCTCAGTGTCCTCATGCAGAATGAAGGTGGGGACAAGCTGATTTCCAGGGGTGCCTCCAGGTCTGGTATTTGTATTTTTATTGCTATTTGTCTTGGGGAGGGGCTTGCTTTTTGAGGACTTATGCATAGGCACATGTGATACCAAGATCAGAGTGAGGCTTTACAGAGGCATTTGTTTGTTTAGCTTTACTGGGGGCTAAGTACCTCAGAAAGCTGAAGCCAGGTCTGTGAAAAAGTCAGAGCCTTTCCAACATAGAATAGATTGCCTTGATAGGAAGTGAGTTCCCCGTCCCTGGAGGCAATCAAGCAGAGACTGAATGACCATATGACAGGAATCTTATGGAGATTCATGAGCTGTTTAGGAGAGTCACGAGCCATTTAACTAGATGGCGTTTACATTTCTTTTTAACTCTAAGGAATGCCACTGCTTATGCATGTGATTGTTCAACAGCATTTCCTCAAGACAGTGATGGCAGCCCCAGCCTTCTGGGCTTCTTTCTTGTGCCCCTGGAGGAGCAGTTCTCATCTCTGGCCTGCACATTTGCATCACTGAAATGTTCTTTGAAATGTCAGTGTCCAGGCCTCACCTGCAGAGGTTTGAGTCAATTGTTCTGGGGTGGAGATCAAGGTCCCTCTGTGCTGTTGGTGCCTGGTGGGCACCCTTCCCCCCTGCATTCTCTCTGATCGGGTGAGGAGACTCAATGCCACCCCCCAACTCCCAGTTTCATTCTGCCTTGGTATTGAGCTCAAAAGTCTAACCTTTCAACATTCATTCACCTAACAAACTTTTGTAAAGTGCTTACTTCCTGTTGGAAGTCCTAATGGGCCAGTTCTTGACTACTTCAGGAGCAACCAGCCCCAAACTGCCCTAAGAGAGACCTCATTATGTGTATTTTGATGTCCCACACTTAGCACAGTGCCTGGCACATGGCAAGTATGTAATAAAAATTTTGATTGAATTGCATGGAATCTTTGCCAATATTGTAAGTGGGGCAGGAAAATAAATTATAAGTAGGCATGCAGTAGAGAATTCATGATATGCCAGTTCCCCTCTGCTCAGACCTTGTAAAGGAAACCACCTCCTTAATTGGAATTATGTTTGTGGCCCTAGGGATGACCCATCTGACTTGATATTTTGGTAGTGTGGTCTTCCAAATGACCTTTTTGTCCTCTCTCGGGGCATTGCACGGCAGGAGAGCCGAGGCTTGGAGAGGATGGTTTCCTCTTAATTGGTGTCCCGGTCATCGTGCTGGCTTCAGTAACCATTACCAGGCCACCGTCTGCTCAGACCCAATGCCCTTGTATTAGCTGCACGGTGTCCCTCAGCCATCAGATTTCATTTCCTTCTGGGAGTGACAACTCGGAGGGCCGCAGAGAAACGCCCCAGGCCAACCTGACTTTACAAGTTTTATTTTGAGGCCTTTGGGGTCCTTCCTTGCACAAGAGTTTTCTGCCTGACCTCCCAACTGCAGGCCTGGTCTGGGCTGCACTTACAACGATGATGCAGACCCCCAGACCTGACCTCAGGTTGCTCATATTCTGTCATGGTAGTAAGTGACCGAGGTTTAATGGTGACATGACTGGGGCCTCCTCAGAGAGCCGTGAGGTGGGGGATTAGTCCTGCCTGGGAAGGCTGGGCTGGAAAGGGTGATGTTCTGATGATCAGTGGGCATCCTATATGTCATAAGACTCTCTGGGTGGAGAGAGCCCAGACCTTGAGGTCTGGCTTTGGCCCGGGTTAGAATCTGATCGCCACTTCATCCTCACTTGGGGATGGTGGGCAAGCGACAGAGCCTCCCTGGGATTGTCCTGAGATCTAAAGCCATCACACCAGTGCCTGGCCATGCTAAGCACACAGTAGATGCTGGCTGTCACTTTAATTTTTTATATGTGAATAGTTAACTACAGAATGATGTTCAATTGTATGGAGATCCCAGTTTGTTTATGCGTCTCCGATTGATAGACATCTGAAATGTTCTCTGATTGATAGACGTTTGAAATGTTCTCTGGTTGATAGACATTTGAAATGTTCCAGTTTGGGGCCATTATGTTTTTTATTTATTTGTGTTTTGGCTGTTCTGTCAGGCATATGGGATCTTAGTGCCCTGATCAAGAATTGAACTTGTGCCCCCTGCAGTGGAAGCATGGTCTTAACCACTGGACCACCAGAGAAATCCTAT
Organism: Cervus elaphus; assembly: GCF_910594005.1. Classification (NCBI taxonomy): domain Eukaryota; kingdom Metazoa; phylum Chordata; class Mammalia; order Artiodactyla; family Cervidae; genus Cervus; species Cervus elaphus. The sequence continues at coordinate 38,886,407 of NC_057834.1, forward strand.
GGCTGTTATTTTGATTGTTTATTAGTTGTCATGTATTTGGAAGCTCAGGATGGAAGTGTCTACCTGCTTGACACGTCTCAAAATATTCCCCCCTTCATTCAAATATTCGAGTTTCGACTAATACTTATTGACCTACTCTGTGTAGGACAATGTCCGAGGCACCAGGATATAGAAGTGGACAAATGAAATTGAAAAATACTACCCTTCTGGGGCTTCCATCTTGGTGGTGAGCGACAGCCCCTGGGACCTGGTAAAGACACATACTCACCTACACAGAGGGCTCAGGAAGGTGGGAAGGTGCCTGCAGCTTGGTCTCCACTACCCAGGCTGATGCTTAGCCCTGGTGGGCATCCAGCAGGAGACGGCCTCTTGCTCTCCTCGTCTGCACAGAGAGCCTGCATGCTCAGAAAAAAGCATCTTTGGGGAGAAGGCACTCTCTGAAGCCTCCTTTGGTCTCTGGTTAGTCTGTAATCCTCACCTCACATTCAGGATGTAAGGAGCCACTTGTATGTCTTCTCTCTCAGCATGGGCCCTCTGCCCATTCCTTCCAGGCTCTATGCACCTGCCCTTCATCTGCCAGGTGGGATTCGGGCTCAGCAGCCCGGGGGTGAATGGGTTTTGCAAGTACCCAGCATGGGGCCTGGGTATAGTTAAGTGCTCCATAAATATTTATAATGTGAATGAATGAGTGAATGAATGTTTGCCCCGCTGCACCAAAGCTGTCTTTCTGAAAGGCCTGGGCGGGGTGGGGGGGGGATCTTTGTATATTGTTGCAAACCTCAAATGCTGATGATATTGGAGGGGTATTCTGCAGCCCCTCCCTGACCCACAACTGAGACACAGCTGACTTTCCCCGCATTGACGTCTGTGTAGCGAGAGAAATGGTGCTTGGCTACAAGAGAATGTGAGCTTTTCTTTCTGTGAAGAAAGAATGAGTTTTTTCATATGCATTATTTTACTGTATTCTCCAATACTAATGAGAGTTGATCCTGTTAGATCTGGCTTGCAGAGAAGGAAACAGAGGCCAAGAGAGGTTAAGTGACTGGTCCAGTGGCACATAGTCAGCAACAGAGATATGACTTGAATTCTGGCTTTTTGGTTTCAAATCCCATGTTATTTAGAAAAAGACAATGGTAATTTTCTTTGTTAGCCATCTTGTTCTATTTGAGGAGAAGTTGGCATGAGTGAGTTTTGTTGCTGACTGTTTCACAGTCACAGTTTTATCATGTATAGAAATGCTTGAGAAAAGGGGAAAAAAGGAAAAAATGTTGGGAGTGTCCCTGTGACCTATGTATGTTTCATGGCCAGTGCCATCAGCCAGTAGGCTTCAGGGACTATTTGGTCCAAGAGTCTCATTTTACTGGGGGGTATTGAGGTCTAGAAGAGTGATGCAGCCTGTCCAAAGCCAGGCATTTATCACAGAGGTGGCTGAGACCTCCTGGGTCCTCTGATGGCAAGCCCAGGGCCCAGCTCAAGACTTCTTGGTTATGAAGCACCCTGGGTTCTTGGCACTTCTCTCTTCTCAGGCCTGTCAGAGGCCCAAGTGCCCTCTGAGGCCCCCAGGGTCCACCTTCCCATCCCATCATGCAGCTTTGCCTGTTTTCCTTATTCTAAAGTTAGACATCCAAGGATGCAGAGGGTCTGAGTGATTCCCCTCTGGGCCATGAGTGACCAAAACCAGATTCTGGTGGGATCCAGGCGGGGCAGTCACTCTGCGGATGCCAGGAAGAGTCAGGGATGTATTTAAATGAGGCGGCTTAACCCGGGATGATGAGCCTGAGCTAGGAGATGAGCATTAGAGTGAAAGGTGTGGAGGGCGAATGAGAATAAGAGATCATGAGGAGGCAGGAGAAAAGCAGAGGAAGGAGGAAGTCAGGGGTTTGATTCTGGCATGAAAGCACCAGGTTGAGGAAAGAAGCCGAGTCTCAGCAGAGAACATCAACCAAGAATACAGTCTTCCTGGCCAGTGGAAGAGGGGCTGGATTTTAATTTGCATAGCATTAATTAGCAAGAGTGTCCAATTAGGACAGCCATTTTAGGGCCACAGTATTAAGCTGATGCTGAAATGTTAATCAGTTTTGGAGCTTCTCCATGAAATTGAAGGAAAAGTTGACCTTATTAAGCAGAAAAGAGTTCTAAATCAATTATTTCCCAAATCGAATGCATAAAACGTAGATCTTAATTCAGGAGATACATACTTTAGATGGTTTCGCCTCTTCCCCTTTGGGGATTCCAGCCAGTGACAGAGATCATGAATAGGCCTCATGTGTACACATGCGTACTCATTCTTGGGGGAAGGCACCTCTACATTTGTTACCTGACACGTTTCACTTGTTTTCAGTGCCCTTCCAGGACTCTGCTTGCAAGTATGGTTTTCTGTTATTTTCAAATGTTCCAACAATAAAACACATTTAGGACTTCAAAGTCTCTGGGAAGATCTACCGTAATCATTACAATTCTGGCTTGTCTTTGGAAGTTACAAGGCAGGCGGGGAGAGCAGTTTATACAGCTGGCTCAGGAGCCAGGAACACACTCCATCACACTCCACACAGCCTCAGGGGAGGAAGGGCTGGAGCGGTTCTGAGAAGGTTCACTGCAGAAACTGGAGGCTGGGAAGGTCTGACCCAGCAGGGCAGGTGGGGTGTTGATGCATGGACAGAGCACGGGACCTGAAAGCAGATTATCTGGAATAAGTCCTGCCTCCATTTTTTGGTCACATCCTTGGACAAATTAGGTGACTTCTCAAAGTCTCAGTTTCCTCCTCTGTAAAAGGGGGTTGACAATGCCCACCATGCATGGCAGGCCCCTACAGCAGTGCTTTACAACAGATTGCTGTCATCAATGAGAAGTCATAGATCTGTGAAGGGCTGGTTCTTGTCTTGGAGCAAAACAGGGACCACGCAGATGGGGGCATCTTGTAGGAATGTAGTTCACCCTCCTTCCCTGCTAGGAATCCCCTCTACAGCACCCTGATGGCTGTAGCCAGCCTCTACTAGGATGACACAAACTCAGCATCTCACATGGGAGTCTAGTTCATTTTGAAGGCATGGGGGGAGCATGGTATTTAGAAAAATCTGATGCATAGCTAAAATCTGGGCTAGGTGTATGACCTTGGAGAAGTCACATTGTCTCTATGACTCTCAGTTTACAAAAATTATTTATTTATATTTTTGGTTGTCTTAGGTCTTTGTTGCTGCGTGTGGGATTTCTCTAGTGGTAGAGAGCAGAGTCTACTCTTTGTTGCAATCCTGCGGCTTCTCATTGCCGTGGCCTCTATAATTGCAGAGCCCGGGCTCTAGGCGTGCGGGCTTCAGTAGTTGTGGCAGATAGGCTCAACTAAGCATGAGCTTAGTTGCTCCACGGCATGTAGAATCTTCCTGGACCAGGGATCCAATTTATGTCCCCTGCATTGGCAGGCAGATTCATATCCATTGCACCATCAGGGAAGTCCCTCAGTTTTCTTTTTAATCAGTAAAATGGAGACATTATGACCTCATCTGTAGGGTAAGGATGCAAAGTAATTTGTGAAGAAGGCATAGTCTGGGACCTGGTATGTAGTTGACACTTAATAAACATTAGGTCAAAATAAAAGCACTATTATTAAAAAGTTTCAAGAAGCACTCATTAAGCACCTGTTGTACTCAGAGCATCAGAGGTAATGATGTTGAGTTGAGTACCCTGACACTTAATAGAATCATACTATATATTTTCAGTCATTTTTACATTAAAAATAATTGGAAATATATACATAGTTTTGGGGTCTGGATTTATCACTTGATATTGAATCATGAACCTTTCCTGACGTCTTCAAATATTCTCTACAAAAGTGGCTTTAAGTGAGAACATAGTGTTCCATCACTGGCTAGTCTCCAATTTGCTTACCCACTCTAATATTTGGGAGCATTTAGGAATAAATGGCTTTGAAAAAACAACTCTCATCTGTTGAGATATGATTCGTAAGCATTCTTGTGTATTAAGGATTATTCCTCTATTGTTTAAAAGTGCTGAGTTGCAGGGGAGAAGGGTTGATCGGTTGGGGTGATCACAGGGCTTGTGTATGTATGTACACACACCTATTTGGCCCCCACTCACTGCCATCTAAGGGCCAAACGGACTTATCGGGCTGGGAGGGAGTACTGTGATCAACTCAGCCCAGTCCCGCAGGCCCTCAAGCCCTACAGGTGCTTGGGTTTGCTTCCAGAGTTATTTCGCCTCCGTGAGAGGAATCTTCCACATGCCCAGCACAAGCTGCCAGGCCTGAGCTACTGGAAGGGGACCTTCTAGCTCCCTATCCATGGACTTTGCCTTAGTTTTTGGCCCCCTCCTTTTTTTTTTTTTTTTATCTCTTTATGGCATGTGGCAGCTAGCCAGCCCTGATGGCTGCCATCATCCAAAGAACCATATCAATTTCAAGCTTATTTGGAGATCAGGCAGCAAAGAAAAGATAATTCAGCATTTTAACAAATAGAAAACATTTCTAGTCCAGCTGACTTCTTTGACATATTTTTGGCTATTAAAAATTGTTGATGGTTTATTTTTTATTGACATGTGCTAGAGACTGCAAAGAAATCTGTAAAGTAGCGCTCATTCCCGCTGATCCAGTGCACATTCATCCCCTCATGGGGCTGGAGCTGGCCAACGAGGTTTCACTGGCCAAAACCAAGAAGAAGGTGGAGTTGCCTTTTACGTAAAGGCTTAGAGTTTTAGAACAAAAGGAAGAGGCTCAAAGGAGAGGAGACAGCATCTGGCCTCTTTCCCTTTATTTCTTCCTCTAAAAATGATGGAAATAGACTTGGATTCTGATTTCGGTTAATTTCTGCCAAAAGAAATTAATTAGAGTTTGAAATATGCAGCTGATCCCAAATCCTTCCCTGGGGAGGTGTGATGCTCCCCAGATGTCTTCAGACCCCTTTGAGAAGAAAGTGATGGTCATTTCTGGCTCGAAAACATTATGATCTGTTCCCAGTTGATTTCTAAAGGGGAAGTGGCCTTTATCCTCAAAGTCTGAGTGTCCCTGAATTCACCACCTGCTCTTCAGCCCCACTAGGTCTTGTGGTTTGCATGGTGTTTCAGGCACCCAATAGTGCTTTCAAAGATTGGAACCTTCCAAAGGGCTGAAATTGTGTTCTGTTTTGTCCTGGGCCCTTAATTGGAGCGGCATAGTACTCCTCGAGATATCTCTGTGCCTGTGTGCTGAGTAAATGATTGCAGGCTGCTCTTCATTAAGTATAGAACATACAAGAGGCTGAATGAAAAGTGGCTTATAATTAGACCATCATCTGCGAAGAGCAAAATGGACATCTTTCCCTGCAGCTGGATGGTCCTACATAGTATAGAAAGTTGGGATCTGTGTATAAGCCAGTTTGGAAGCTTCTGGTAGGCAGGGGATCTCTGTAAATATCCTGTAGTGTCTAGCACACTGTTGGACACCTAGCAGGTGCTCAAGAAATGAGAAGTGGTTGAAATTGTCATGAAAGAATGAGCTCCTGCATGGGTTCTCCTGTGGGTTCCCAGCACTAAGTGGGCCCCAGAACTGTATCAAGTAGATGAATGGTAGATTGGCAGACACCAGGGAGAGCTGCTCTCTTTCCATCTCAGCATGCAAAGGGTGGTTGAGAACACAAACCTGGGCATCTGGGAATCCTGGGCTCAAATCCAAGCCCTCCACTGATTGCAATGGCTGCCCCATATTGGACCCCTCCTCCTCTAACGCTGGAGATCTCAGGTACCCCTCCCTCTGTTTCCGAAAGCTTGCTTTCTTGGACAGTGATGTCTCCCCCCTCTCTCCTGGAGGTTGCACGTGGTAGCTAATTATATCCCACCTTTGAGACCTGGAGGAGGAGATGGGGACTCACTCCAGTATTCTTGCCTGGAGAATCCCATGGACCGAGGAGCCTGGGGGGCTATATAGTCCATAGAGTCGAAAAGAATCGAACATGACTGGAGTGACTTAGGATGCACTCACGCACCTTTGAGACACTTTCCATTATTATCTTAAGTTGTCATTTGGGTCTGTGTAAATGGACACTTCTCACATTTTTATTGTTTCCTACCAAAGAGTGGGCTGATCACTTGTGGGTGGTGAGTCAGAAGCCTTGGCTTTGAACCCTGGCCCAAGCCACTCACCCCTCCGAGCCTTCACCTATAGCATCTATACAGTTGGGTGAAAGACCAAGGGCTGTCCTGAGGATGGATGAGAACAAGGTGTGAAACCACCTTGAAAACAGTAAGTTGCTTTGTAGACGGCAGGCATTTTATGATTCTGGAGCACAGGGACTGTCTCTCAGGATGCATGGGGCTACAACACCGTGCTTGGAAGTACTGCCGGCTCTCTGCTACCTTTGTTCAGGGCTGTGTTGCCGCCTTCCTCCGGGACTGGGAGCCACCTCTGCTCCCTGGCTTCCAAATGCCCAGGAGGTACCAGCCCTGCAGAGAAGGTGAGGGAAATGACAGTAGCCATCCCTCACAGGGCCGGGTACCGGGCTAGGCACCTTACATATTGTTATTCAGTTGCTCAGTCATGTCTGACTATGCGACCCCATGGATTTGCAGCATGCCAGGCTTCCCCTGTCCTTCCCCGTCTCCTGGAGTTTGCTCGAGCTCATGTCCTTTGAGTCGGTGATGCCATCCAACCATCTCATCTTCTGTCATCCCCTTCTCCTCCTGCCTTCACTCTCATGGAGTGCCTTTATCTTTCACAGCAGCCCTGAGAGGTAGGTACTATTATCCCCATCTGATGCCGGAAGCCCCTGAGTGCAGAGGCAGAGAGAGCAGCCTGAGATCACATGGCTAGTAAGTGGCTGTGTCCGGGGTTGGATCCAGTGGGCTGGTCTGGAGTGCTTGCTGCTAACCATGTGGGTCCCCTAAGCTGCCCTGAGGCTGGAGGACTGCAGCAGAGGCCAAATGACCCACCAGCCTCAGCCTCAGGGCCCTTCTCCTGCCCAGGAACCTCGCTGTGCTGCTGTGCTCGGCCCCTTCCCTCTCCAGGAATTCTTCCACTGCCCTCGCTTCCTTCTGCACCCTCGGCCTAAAACGGGAGAGCCACCAGCAGGATGTTCTCATTCATTCCTGAAAGAACTCTGCATTGTCAGGATGGAAGGGACCTTGGAATCCTCTGGTTCAGGTTTGTTAAGAGGAAAGAGAGGCCGAAGCTGGCACAGTATTGATGTCCAAACCAGATAATACAGCACAGAGAAGAATTATGTTCATATGACTTATGAGCATGAAGGCAAAAATTCTAAACAACACATCAGCAAACTGGATCTAGCCATGTATAACAAACACAATACATCACGCCCAAGCAGAGTTCATCCCAGGAATGCAAATATGATTTAACCCTAGAAAACAGAGGCTCAGAGGGCAGCTGCTGAGACTGAGCCAGCCTATGGCCCAGCCCAAGGTGCTTTCGGGGATCTGGTTACCTTTGTGCTGTATCCTGCTCCTGGGAGGTGCTGGTGACAGTCTTTTTTTTTTTTCCCTTTATTTATTTATTTATTTATTTTTTCAGTGGGTTTTGTCATACATTGATATGAATCAGCCATAGATTTACACGTATTCCCCATCCCGATCCCCCCTCCCACCTCCCTCTCCACCCGATTCCTCTGGGTCTTCCCAGTGCACCAGGCCCGAGCACTTGTCTCATGCATCCCACCTGGGCTGGTGATCTGTTTCACCATAGATAATATACATGCTGTTCTTTCGAAACATCCCACCCTCACCTTCTCCCACAGAGTTTCCTTTGTTGTCACTGCCCCTCACCACTTTATGTAGCCTCAGAGTGAAATGTTCTGTCCTGGATTTTTTCTAATCCTCTCTTTCCATTTCTCCTGCAGGATTCCATGTTTTCGTTGGCCCTGAAATGCCTTATCAGTCTGTCTACCATCATCCTTTTGGGTTTGATCATCGCCTATCACACACGTGAAGTCCAGGTAGGTGCCCTTGCCAACATCCCTTCATGCCGGGGTCGTTCCTCTGCTCGAGGCTGAGCCCACCCCCGGCCCCCTCAGGAACTAGCTGGGGAATCTCACCAGACAGTATGCGAGATTGTGGCTCTTCTCTTTCGGTTTGGGCCCTCATGGAAGAGGTAACTGTGAGGCTGCTCTGGGGCTTTAGAACCATTGTGATTATCCCAGAGGCAAACATGGCTTCATGTTTTGGGGACAGTCCTGCTCAGAGTCTTCATTCTGCACTGCTTTACTGTAGGACTGACTTTGCTCTTTCTATCTCTTGCTGGATCTTTTCTGAGTGTGAGCCATTGAATCTCCCAGGTGAAGCAGACCTTCCTCCTATGCCCTTGCATGCATGTGCCTGCGTGTACACACACACAAACACAGACACTGCAGCAGATAACACTAGGAGTCTGATGGTGAGTTTACCGCTTCCTGGACTGTGCCAAGAAGGAGTCATTTTCTAGATAGAATAGAATCTTCTGTGTTCGAGGAGGCCTCTGTTTCTTGCTGCCAGGAGTCACTTGGTACCCAGAGAAATATTGGCCTGGCCTCTGGGGTGTACTCCAGTTTGGCTGCCATAAGGAGGACGGTTTGACCTGGGCTGGGAAGGGCAGGCAGGAGTGAGCAGGTCGGAGGCATCTTCTCCTGACAATGGGTCTCCCGTGTCACCAGGCCCTTCGGGCTGACCTGTTGTGCTGGGGCCCTGGGTGGTGGTTCTACAGTATCCAGATGTTTTTTCTCACTTGCATGCACATCTGAATATAACCCTGTCCTTTGGCTGGAGGAGCACAGATAGATCTACATCTGGGCAGCAGGCGAGAAATTGACAAAGACCAGAACTCAGAGTTGGGAAAGCTGGGGCCGAGACTCAGCCATGACCTCTTCTCACAGCAGGTCTCTGGCCAGCCCTGTCGCCTCTCTGGACTGGAACGTGTGAACTTTTCTTTGTCTGGAACATGGGGCTTTTTATTCCACTGTTTACGAGTTGTAAGGATGAATGGGTAGTGTATGAGAGGGCTCTGTGAACTTTAAAACACTTCAAATATCGTACCTCTTGTCACCCAGCATTTCTGGGCTGAGTGGCTGCACAGGCAGAGATGGGTGAACATCTTCCGCTCCTGGGAGGGTGGTCTGCTCTCCCGTTGCGTGTCGGGGGCCACTGCAGCTGGCCCGGGGGAGGGAGCCTTGTCTCCAGGCCACCTTGGCTCCACTCTGTTGATGAACAGAGGACACTCATTGAGAAGGTGGGGACTCGTTAGTTTCCGGAGGGGTCACAGGTGCAGGGACAGAGCTTGTGCTGTGAAGGCTGAGAGTCCCAGACACCACCCAGCGGGTTCCTTTATGGGGTCCAACCTGGACAAGGCGGGTGGGCTCTAACCCCAGGAAGAAGCCAGGAGTACAGGCAGGAGAAATGGGCAGGAATGGGAGACAGGCCCGGGAGTCACAGTCAGGGCTCCCGGCCAGGTTCACCCCACCCCAAACCAGCTGTGGGACCCAGGTGTTTCCTTAGTTCCTCTGAGCCCCTTCACCCTCATCTGGAGGCATCTATACTACACTATATCACCTTGCCCTGTGCAGAGGGGTCACACAGGCCAGAGAAAAAGGCAGAGTAGTGAAGCTCAGCTGTGAGCCAGGCTCGGGGAAGGGGGAAAGGAGCTGGTCTCAGCCTCACACCCACACAGTGGGTCCACTCGGCTTGACTGCTGCTATTTCTACTCCAGGCCTTGGAACTAGAAGAGCCAGGTGTCCCTTCTCTGATTCTCTTGGGGTACTGCCCTGCCATCCCCAGGGCTGGCAGCCTTAGCTCTGACCCCACCCAGCTGCGGTTGTGATGTCAGTTCTGGCCAGGTGGTAGGGCCAGCACCTGGCTGGGCTCACTGTCCTTTCTCACCTCACAGCTAGTCTCTGCTTCGCCCTCATTATGGGCACCAGAGGATGCTGTGTTAGTTATTTGTCTTGGCCTGACACTCAAAGTTAAGAGCAGCGAAGTGAAATCAGTGAAGGCATTGAATCCTGGCTCAGACACCTTAGCCTGAATGCCCTTGGGCCAAGAACACCTTATAACAACTTCCCTGGGCCTTGGTTTCCCCATGGTATGGAAGTCATACCATCCACCTTGCTGAACTTGTAAGAGGGTGGGTCCCTTTCCTGTGACCTCTGTCCCACTGCTCCCAGCTGGGCCTCATTTTACAAGCTGTGCCCACCAGATGGTCACTGTCAGGACCACCTGGTGCTGGTAAGTGGTTGAATTTCCTCTCTACCCTGCCTGCACGCTCAGCTCCCACCACCTAGTCCGTCATCCTACTGGCCTACCAACACGTGGGTTGTCACCAGAACGTGGCTCCCTCTGTGCCTCTTACCTATCCAGTGAAGTTCTTTCTTCTGGAAAGTTCTAGCGGGACCTTCTTTTGCCAGAGAGAATTTGGAATGGTTTGAGCCCAGACAGCAGGGCCTTCATACGTACTCACCTGACCATATTGTAGTTTTCTGTTCTGTGTCCTTTTCCCCAGCCTCAGGGACAATGATGTTGTGAATCTTTGTATTTCCAGGGACCCACAGCGTGTGACAGAGAGCCGGTGTCTGCAGGGGATGTTTTGAATGAAAGGGTGTTGTATTCGAGATGTCTGATTTCCAAAGTCGTTTTGACCATTACTTAGCCCTGTGGTCTTGGGCCTCAGTTTCCACATCTGTTCACTGGGGATCCTAAGCCCACCACACCCCAATTCTGTAATTCTCTGATTAAGGTCTGGTGCCAGCCAGCTGGGGGATGTGCCTCCTGAGAGTGAGTGGAGGGAGGGTAATCCCAGGCATGATTGCTTATCCAGAGGGGCTGCTTAGATAACCTCTTCTGTAGGGAGAGGCCAGCCGCTGCTCATCTGTTGGGAAGCAGGGCAGGGACAGGGTGGGTGAGGTCAGGGGCTTGTGTCAACGATATGCTTGCCACTTCCTTATCCACACCAGTTGCTGGCCACTTGGCTCAATTGTAGCAGGAACCGGATGGCCGTGTTTCCACCTCCCCCCAGCCCTGCCCCAGTTGCTCACACCCAGGCCCCTGGCCCCCGCCCAGCACACACAGAAGGCCAGGAGTGCTTTCTGGAATAGGATTCCTCTTTGTTATATGCACAACTTGCGTTTTCGAGAAAGAAGAATTCTGAAACATTATTGGGAACCTCTCAACCAAGCTCTGGCTTCAAGTCCTGCACTGAGGCTTGGAAGGTTCTTAGAGGCGATGGCGTGTACCCCTCACTGGTGCAGGAGGCTCCCCCTCTGTGGGCCGGCCTGTCACAGGGAGTCACGGCCTCTTGGGGGAGGCTGTTCCTGACTGGGCATTGTGAGTTTTAGAAAGTCTGCCCCTCCAACTGAGAGGAAACGGGTCTCTCTGGAACGTCCACTCAGCCTGGCTCTGTTGCCCCTAAGTTTCCCATGAGGCAGCCCCTATCATCTGTGGATGATGTCTTGGAGCACAAGGGCTTAAAGACCCAGGCGTCTGTTCTCCTCAGGCTAATGTGTCCCAAAAAGAAATGAAAAGCAAAATACACTGGGTTTTGTGTTGTGCATCAAAACTTTGAAAACCGCACTCTCCTGTGGGGAGTCCATTTATTCCTGTGGTTTGGTGATCACCAGCACCTCCCCGATCGGCTGCCAGCCTCCTCTCCCCCCACTGCAGAATCACATTTTGGGGCCACGGGCATGTCCCTGACTCGACTTGTCGTAAAGCACAGAACTTCTCCCTCCCTCCCTTTCTCTCTCTTTCTTTTTCCTTTCATTTGAAGTATAGTTGATTTACAATATTGTGTTAATTTCTGCAAAGTGATTCAGTTGTATATATATATTCTTTTTAAGATTCTTTTCCATTGTGATTTATAACAGGATATTGAATATATTTCCCTATATAGCTATACAGTAGGTCTTTATTGTCTATTTTATATGTAGTAGTGTATATCTGTTAATTCCAAACTCCTAACTTATTCCCCCTTTGATAAGCATATGTTTGTTTTCCATGTCTGTGAGTCTGTTTTTGTTTTATAAATAAGGTCTTCTTTTTTTTTTTTTTACTGTGCTCAGTCATGTTCAACTCTTTGTGACCCCACTGACTATAACCTGCTAGGCTCCTCTGTCCAGGAGGAGGTTTTTCAGGCAAGAACACTGGAGTGGGTTGCCATTTCCTACTCCATGGTATCTTCCTGACCCAGGGATGGAAGCTGCATCTCTTGCATCTGCTGCATTGGCAGGCGGATTCTTTACCACTAGCCTCCCATAAGTTCATTTGTGTCATATTTTAGATTCCACATGTAAATGATATCGTATTTTATTTGTCTTTATCTTTCTGACTTACTTCACTTAGTATGATAATCTCTAGTTCCATCTATGTTGCTGCAATGGCATTATTTCATTCTTTTTAATGGCTAATTAGTATTCCATCATGTATATACATAATACAATATCTTCTTTATCCATTCATTTGTTAACGGACACTTAGGTTGCTTCCATGTCTTGGCTATTGTAAATAGTGCCACTATGAACATTGGGGTGCACATATCTTTTTGAATTAGTTTTCATCTTTTCTGGATAGATGCCCAGGAGTAGAATTGCTGGATCATATGGCAACTCTATTTTTAGTTTTCGAAGGAACCTCCTTTCTGTTTTCCACAGTGGCTGCACCAATTTACATTCCCACCAACAGTGTGGGAGGGTTCCCTTTTCTCCACACTGTCTCCAGCATTTATTATTTGTAGACTTTTTGATGATGGCCATTCTGACTAGTGAAACACCGAATGCTTTATCGCTCCCCTATATCCTCCCTCCTCTTCCCTTCTTATCCATCTAGCTGTTCATTCATTCAGTGTATACCTAACGAGGGCCTACTCTGGGCAGATCCTGAGACAGGCACCCAGTTCTCTGTGCTGGAAACCTTCAAATCACTTTTGCTTCTGCAAGGAGTTGTCACTGTTGAGTGAATCCATGGCCCTAATTAATGTCTTTAGTGACATCCTGAGAGGCAGGATAGCAGGAGGCTGAGAACACAGATTTCTTAGTAGTTCAACGTGGGTTCAAATCATGTTCTTTGTCACACTGCAGTATGTATGATAGCCTTTAGGAAGCTACTGACTCTCCCTTAGTCTATTTCCTTTCTGGAAAATGATACTAACAATATCCACCACAGGGTTATTGTACAGATCAAATTAGATAATATGTGCAAAACATCTTAGCTTCAATGAGGATGTGTTTGCAGGGCTGACAGCAATGGAGAGGATATCCCAGGCAGAGGTCTCAAAATATCCAGAGTCTCTGAGACGGGAAACTGCAGAGTACATTCAGAATGCCTCGAGGACAATGTCCTGGGCAGTGGGGCGGGTCCACTCGGGAGCATGGCAGTACCAGCAGGAACTCATCTGTCTTGCTGAAGGGTTTTAGAACTGTCCTGTGGGCAGCAGGGAGAACCATGGAAGGGGTTTAAGTTAGGGAGACAGATGATCAGATTTGCATTTTTGCTGCAGCATGGCAAATGTTGCAAGGGCCAATTTCAGAGGCAGAGAGCCTAATTGGAAGCATGTTTCCACGGTCGATATGAGGGATGGTGACACCCTGAGTCAGGGCAAGACAAGAGCTGGGACAGGAGAGATTGTGCCTAAGAGATGCTGAGCAAGTAGAATTGACCAGGCTTGCTCACCTGTTAGGTTGGAGGTACTATCTGTGGAAAATAAGGAGTCCAGCCGTTTCTTGGGTAACTCAGTGGTTGGGAGTGCCATTCATTATGGTTGAAACCACAGAAGGAGGTTGAGGTGGGAAATGATGACCAGGTCAGTTTGGGACATGTCCATGTTGAGGTGGGGGGGAGGGTGGGCATCCAGCTGCCTCCAGGATAGTGATAAAGAGGATAGGCCTGGTGGGAAGGGGGCAGTGGGATGAGAGGAGGCGGGGGACAGACCCCCAGAAGGACGTCATCGAGTGAGAAGTGGGAGGAGGCAGATAAACCCACAAAGGAGAAGGAAACAGTCAGGGAGGTCAGAGGAGACCCCAGGGGAGGGAGTCAGGAAGCCGGGACAGGGAAAGAAGGGTCAGTTTTGTCACAAGGGGTCAAGGAGTTGGGGACTACACTGGTCCTTTGCATTTTCTGTGGGAAGGTCATTGTGCCCTTTATCAGCCCTGTCACTGGGAGTGGCAGTCACGGGCAGGGGAAGGGGAAGGGAGGACCAAGTAGGAGGTGAGACAGTGGAGACACTGAATACTGGTCAGTCTTCTGAGAAGTTTGGCAGAGTGGCAGCTGGGGAGGACACAGGGAGGAGGGAGAGCTGTTGGTCTGCGTATGTGACCTGGAGAGACGGCATGCGTCTGTCAGCTCTCAGGAAGGAGCCAGTGGAGAGGGAGAGGAAATACCCAGCAGCCAGGTTCTGGTCTGGGTGCCCCAGGGAGGAAGTGCCCTGGCTTAGGGCCTGGGGGGACGGGGTGGGGGATGGAGCGGGTGGAAAGTGCACACGTACGTACATCTGGAGGTGTGGAGCCGAGCCTTGGTGTCCTCAGTGAAGCTACAGGGGCAGGAAGCTGCAGGACAGTGCCTGGCACATAGCGGGACTCAGTTAATGTTTGTCAAATTAAAATGGGGGGACTGCTGTGAGCCTAGCATAGGACACAGGCAGTGGCAGATTTCCCATCATCCAGTGCGGCTGGGAACTTTAGAGATCATTCATTTCAGCCTGTGATTATTGGCCATATTCAACGTAAAAAGCATCAGTCGGATCACAATCTGCTGTTGGCCCCCAGAGCCTTCTAGTCTGCTTCAGGTCTGACAGAAACAGAACAACAGTGACAAGATACAGGTCTTCAACCTCATGAATCTGAAACATAAGAGACCAATAAAAGGGGAGACTTTTAAGTTATGTGTAAATGTGGATATTTTTATGAAGTAGCCATAGAGTTCTCAGCTTACAGGGAGATTACTTCAAATTGTAGGACATAAATTATTTTCAAGAGACAGCTCATGTTACAGAAAGGCTCACATGCCCTGGCACGATGGTCCCCGTAGGTTGGAGTACCCTCCTGGGCACGTGAAACCTGCTGTCACAGGGATGTGGGCATCTGGAACACAGGAGGTGTCACTGGTTCATATGCTTTGGGCCTGTGTGTGCTCACTCAGTCATGTCCGACTCTGTGACTCCACGGACTGTAGCCCACCAGGCTCCTCTGTCCATGGGATTTTCCAGGCAAGAATATTGGAGCTGATTGCTATTTCCTTCTCCAGGGAATCTTCCCAACCCAGGGATCGAACCCGAACCTCCTGTGACTCCGGTATTGTCAGGCAGATTCTTTACCACTGAGTCACTGGAAATTCTGATGCTTTAGGGGTCCACTGCTAAATGAGGTAGGTAGGAGTGTCTTCCCTTCAGGGAATGGACTGAAGGTTCAGACTGAGTCTTGCTCTGTGCCCTTACTCTCCCTTCTTATAGAAGAAATTGGGCTCAAGTCACATCTTATCTGTTAGGTGAGGACTACTGAATGTCAGGCATGGAGGATCCAGAACTAACTGAGACCAGGTCCCTGACTTTGGAAGCTGCTTGTCCTAGACTTTGATCCACTGGGACCCAGGCTGATAAGCTTTGAGGTGTGAGGCATGTGTGTGAAACATCAGGTGGCCACAGAGGGCTGGGAACCTCTCACAGGGAGATGAAATTTTAACTAAGCAGTGTATTCACCAGGAGCAGAGTCCTGTGTATGTCTGGGATAAAGTTGGCCTGGAGCATTTCAGGGGCATTAAAGAGGAGAGAAAGGAATGTCTGTCTGTCTTCCAGGGGAGAAGGGAGCTGCCTCACCCTGGTGGGGCTGGGATCCCTGTCCTTGCGAGCCCCTGACAGACATTTCCTGATGGTGTCTCTAGCTGGTTGACTGATGGGTTTGAATGGCCTTCACTGGGGCTCATGGATGGGCCAGTGGCCAAGGTCCTCCTTTAGAGCTGAACAGATAGATTGGGGATCCTGAAGCCCCTGGATAGCCCCTCAGCCTGCTTGGTCTGAGGACATGAGCTCCTTCAGAACCTTAGGACTTGACTGGAATGTTCTGGATAGTGGCTTCCTCTGCTGAGCTCACGTCCATTTCTTGCCCTATGCCAACAAACACTCCCCGGACAGATGGCCGCACATGAGGGAGACTGGAAATGGGGAATGTGTCCAGAGGACGGTGCCTGGCCTCCCACCGACCTGCCTGCACCTGGACGGCTGAAAGGGAAGGAGGAAAGAAGGGCCAGGGCTGCTCAGTCCAAACACCACGAGTCCTTGTCAGACTACCCTTCAAAGACAGAAAGCTGAGAGGATGATGCATTAGCAGCCCCCTTGGTGATGACGATGTCACCTCTCATCTTGTCTAGTGCTGTGTATTTTTTGGAGTGTTGTCATGTATATTGTCAGACCTCTTGCCTGCCTGACTTCACCCCTTTGACTTTTAGGTTTTTACCTCCTCCAGGAAGCTTTCTGGCTGCCCCCACTCCCCAGGCAAGGTGCCCCTTCTAGAAGTTGGCTGGGTTCTGACCTGGACACTGTTTCTCACCTCTGTCTGCTCTGACCACAGGTCCGTGATGGTGGAGACTGACTGGGATTCTCTGCTCTGTGCCACAGCCAAGAGCACCCGGCACACGGCAGGGATTCGATAAGTGGAACCAAATGAATGAACAACAAGCCCAGGGGGCAGACGGGTAGATTGATTCTTCCCTCGGTCCATAGAAGACCAAGCTGAGTCTCTTTAAGACTGAGAGGCTAGCCTGAAGTCCCTGGCTTGTGCATCATAAGGGGTCCAGGGTCTTGGCAGGCTGCCCCCTGTGAGCTGGGCTGGCCAGGCCCACTGTGACCCTCTGCATCACCCTCTTGTCCCTTCTTGTCCCCTCTCATCACAGGCTTTGGTCCCAGAGCCTCTTCACACTCAGATCTGCAGCTGGCCATGGATTGCCATGGTTACCACTCCAGCCTTGGCAGTCTCTGTGTGACATTTTGGTTTTATTTGCTAAATATTTGAACACTTGGCTTTAACTCTTTCTGCCCCAGAGAGGGCTTTCCTGCCATGTTGCCCTTCCTTAGGGGTGGTGGCCTCCCGCTGCCATCTCGGGGTCCCCCAGAGCCCAAGGGCAGTGTGGCTAAGGAGCAGCAAGGCTGTTTCTCAGCTGCTTGTGTTGACTTTCTGTTTTGGCAGTTGGAAATGTCATCCTGTGTCATGCTTCTTGACAGGGCGTGTGCTACGTCTGTTAACAGGTGTGGAAACCATTGCCCTGGGCATGTTCAGACTTGCCCCAGCCTGGAGGGCCAGTCCCAGACTTCCGGAGGCAGCTGCCTGCAGCTCCACTGACTTCCAGGCAGTCACCTCTTGCCAAGTCCTCCGGAAGCTTCCTCAGCTCCAGGACTCCAGGATGTCAGAGATGTCCTCTTCCCTTGACCCTGGCAGGGGGACAGAGGGGAAACTGGTTTTGGGAGGAGTCATTGTTTGTAAATGGGGAGGTGGTGTCACCTCACCTCCCACTCCTCTTCCCCTGCTGGTTCAAGATGAGGTAGTGCCTGGGAGGCTGAATTCACCCAGCTGTGCGTTACCTTGGAAACCACACACCTAGCCTTGGGAAAAAAGGAGGGCCGAGGCATACTTCTCAAGAAGCTCCCACTATAATTCAGGGATACAAGAGATCACTGTCCCAACACAGACAGCTAATGAGCGACCGGGTGGAGAAAAATAACCCAAGTGCCTGCCCCATCCAAGGCCCTTCCTTCCAACAAGCCTCTGCCCCCTTTACACGGTGCGAGGGGCCTGGTCTGTCTGGGATACTGATCACAGTGTGAGCTTGGGTAGGCTACTTCTGTCTCTACCCGCGTTTTGTCACCTATAAAGTAGGCAGATTAGATCAGATGATCTCTGGGGCCTCTGATTGTATACAGTATTCCATGTTGGAAGGATGCTCATGATAAAGAGAGAAAAGTGTAGACAGAGTGGCTATGAATGCTTTTTGTTTTTTAAAAAATATTTATCTTTATTTATTTGGCTGCACCAGGTCTTAGTTGCAGAATGGGAGATCTTCAGTCTTCTAAAGATTAAGAGCTGCCGCATGCAAGCTCTTAATTGTGGCATGCAGGATCTAGTTCCCCACTAGGGATTGAATCTGGGTCCCCTGCATTGGGAGCTCAGAGTCTTAGCCACTGGACCACTAGGGAAGTCCCTGAATGGTTTTTGATAGCAAGAACTGATAAAGTTTGCATTCAGGAGGCCCTTGTGTGGGACTGTCCAAGCAACCTGTCCCTTCTCCTAACTGCCTCCCTTTTCTGTCCAGAAAGGGAGCTGGCTATCCCCTTAATATAGCCTTGAACTTGAAATAGCAAACAATCAGAAGGACAGTTCTTTGGCTCCAACATACTTAAGTTTAAAGGTGACTCCTCTTAAATCTCTTACAAATATAATCTGGTCAGACATCTTAAAGCTTTTAGGATAATTAAAGTCAGTGACCGAATTCCCTTCCTCAGCACTCAGTTCCAACCTCCTTCCATGAATACAAACTCCCACTTCTTCAAAGTCACTGGGGAGCAAATGTTCAACTTAATAGAATATTCTATTTCCCTGTGAGTGCAGATGTACACTGTCCATGACTTTTTCAGAATTAATTCATTCTATTTTGTATGGTTCTTTTAAAAATATTTATTTATGTATTTGACTATGGTGGGTCTTAGTTGCAGCATGCAGGATCCTTTAGTTGCGGCACGTGGGATCCAGTTCCCTCACCAGGGATAGAACCCTGGGCCCGCTGTACTGGGAGCTTGGAGTCTTAGCTGTGGACCATCAGGGAAGTCCCTCTGCTACTTTTGTACTGTCGTTGTTACTGTTTTCAAATGATGATCTCTTCAGTTCTACATCAGGGATGAGCATCAGATCCCCTGTGCCACGTTCTGGACCCTGCAGGCCAGGGAACCCCACTGCCTGGGGATGTGTGTTTGGAAAGCACCACAGGGTCCCAGGGCTTCCTCCCGATTAAGACACATCTTGCTCAGTTATGAGCTCCATGAGGGCCATGCTTTCTCGTAACCGCCTTCGTGGCTGTTCCTGCTGTGCTGATAAAGGGGGCTGTACGTAGTAGGAGTGCAGTGATTCTAAATCTGAGCTAAAGATAATTGACTCTCTGAGGGTTTGGGAAATTGGAAGGCATGGTAGAATTTTTACTGTTTGGAGACTTCATTGCATTATACGACCAAGAAAATGCTGATAATTCTAGTCTCTCTTCAGCAGGAACCTGGTGAAATGACATCTTTTTGTTTTTAAGAGAATACATGGCAAAATCATCACTACTCAAATTCTCCCAAACCTAATAATTGGAAAAGAGATGAAATGTGCCGAGTTTATCTTGGAATTGAAGAATTCAATACAATTCAATCCAGCAGAATTCCGTTTCCTCTGAACATATCACTGGTACAAACCTGGTGGGTATGTGGGAGGGACCCTGGGCCCCGGTTGTAACTTTGTCATTAAAATTTTTTTTAGTTGTTGTAAATGGATATATAAAATTTACCATTTTAGCTGTTTTTAAGTGTACAGTTCAGTCAGTGGGAGTAAGTTCATCTATGTTGTGCAGCCATCACCACTGTGCATCTTCAGAACTGACTTTGTCAGTTTTTTTAAAGATTTTTTGTTAACATAGACCATTTTTAAAGTTTTTATTGAATTTGTTACAAATTTTTTCTGTTTTAGGTTTTGGTTTGTTGGCCATGAGGCATGTGGGATCTTAACTCTCAGACAAGGGTTTGAACCTGTACCCATTGCATTGGAAGGCGAAGTCTTAACCGCTGGCCTACTACGAAGTCCTGACTTTGTCACTTTTATGTAACCTCCAGGCACCTGATGGCTCATGGGTGTGTGGGCTCCCCCTCTGAGTCTGGGGGACTTTTTTCACATACGCATCTCCTACCAGCATACCTGCCTCACTGTGTCAGTCCCTGAAATGACCTTCACCCCGTCCCTTATATCACAGGCCCAGGTTCTGATTCCAAGTTTATATTTGAAAAAAGGTTTGTAAGCCCACAAATGACAAGAATGCCAGGCTCTATTTGTTGATCTCTTATGTGCCAGAAATTGTGTTCTTTATGATTTCAATGGATCCTCAGGTCATTCCTATGAGGTGAATTCTGTTACTATCCCTGCTTTATAGATAGGACAGCTGAGGTCTAAGAAGGTAAGTGAAGTGGTCAAAGTCATGTGGCTGGTGAGAGGCAGAGCTGGACTCAAGTGGACTATCTCCAGGCCCATTACGTTGTCTCTAGGCCTGTTTAGCTCTCATTACGTGAGAGCTCCATCCTCGGTCTGTCTCTCCTGCCCCTAGTTCCTGCAGGGTGAGAAGGCAGCTTGAAATTTGGGCTTGGCCGTGGGGACTCCTCTCCAAAAAAGGGCAAGAGCAAGCATGACAAAGCCCAGGGCAGAGCAACAACCCAGACTCTATTGGTCCAACCCTGCAGCAGCACCCCAGGCCCTTAGCCCCAGTTCCAGTTCCAGGAGGGAGCCCCAGCCTCTGCTCTGCCCTATGGTGGCCCCTCTGCCTGTTAGAAACCCCTTCCCTTGGGAGGGGAGTTTGGGGGAGAATGGATACATCTATGAGGCTTCCCAGGTGGCGCTAGTGGTAAATAACCTGCCTGCCAAAGCAGGAGGCATGAGACCTGGATTTGATCCCTGGGTTGGGAAGATCCCCTGGAGGAGGGCTTGGCAGCCCACTCCAGTATTCTTGCCTGGAGAATCCCATGGACAGAGGAGCCTGGCGGGCTACAGTCCATGGGGTCACAAAGAGCCCGACACAACTGAAGCAACTTTGCACGCACGCACAGATAAGTGTGTATGTGTGGCAAGTCCCTCCACTGTTCATCTAAAACTATGCCCCAATACCAAACAAAGAGTTAAAGAAAGAAAGAAATCCCTTCCTTATCCTAATTCCCCTCTTGTCCTCCCCTTGGGTCCCAGGCCTACCCCAAGAATGAGGTCCAGCACCCTCAGGGATCTAGGGGCTGCCAATTCTAAGTGGCATTCCATCAAGACTGGATGATGCTTTGGTTTCCCTGCTTTCCCTCCTGATCCCTGCTTGGCTGGAGCCTTCTTTGAAGCTCTGGCTGCCTGGCTGGGTGCCCTATTGGGTCTTGCTCTTTTTTGTCCTTCCCCAGCCTCCACCCTCTAAGAGACTGGCTCCTACTTCTCTGCTAGCCGCTTGGCCCTCAGGGCTTCCTTGACAGGTCAGCTGCAATGTGGGAGACCTGGGATAGATCTGTGGGTTGGGAAGCTCTCCTGGAGAAGGGGACAGCTACCTACTCCAGTGTTCTGGCCTGGAGAATTCCATGGACTGTATAGTCTATGGGGTCCACAAAGAGTCGGACACTACTGAGCGACTTTCACTCTCACTTTCTGGCCCTCTGGACTAGTCAGCGCCTATCTGGGCTGCGTCTGGCCTTCCCTTTGGACACTGAGTCTTTGGCTGCCAGTGTCCTGGGTGCATCAGGTGTCAGCAGCCTTCTCAGTTTCCCCACCCCTCCTTCCTCCTCTTTCCAACATTCCTGTGGGAAGGGGTCAACAGTTTCACACTGAAGCCCCCCGGATTGGACACAGGACTTCCCATTGTCCTCTCCTGCCCATATAAAACATCCCTTGCTTCCCTGGCACTCATAAGAGCCCTGTCTCCATCCTGCCCACTGCACGGCCCAGGGCCCTTGCTTTGCACCTGCCCAGGGATTGTGAGTTGCTCAGGACAGAGGACCGCCATTCATTCCATTACTACAGCCAAAGACAACCAGTGCCCCTGAGACTGGGACAGTAGCCCATTAGTCCACATTGAATGGAATGTTTGCTAAAACCCTCTGTCTTCTACACAGAGCTGCCAAGCCAAGCCACAGGCCTCCACCCCCTTGTCCCCAAGCTCCCACCCTTGCTTGTCCAGTTGGCTTTTGGGGACGAGAGCTGCGCCTGTCGTTTGCATCTGTGCCTTTTCCCACCATTCATTTGGTTTCAGCCAACTCTAGTCTATCTGGGTCTTTTAGCATCTCACTCAGCAGCCTGTGTGTGGGGCCCTCCTGGCTTCATGTCTTCTCACATTTGATAAGCTTGACTGTGATAGCTTCATGCAAGCCATTGATACAAATGTGGCACCAGAAATGGAATCTGGGGAAGTAAACTTCCTTTTGTTGAATTAAAGGCAGGCGATATAGAGAAGAAGAAATTCAAGGCTCTGCAAATCTTTCTCGTTCTAAACATTTTGTGGCCTCCCCCTAGGCTATGGCTTTATGCGCCCTCCTACCCCCCTTCACCCAGAAGCCCAGCCTGCGTGCACATTGTCATGTTTACTGAGTGGTGCTCTGATGTGGGACGGGAGTCAGGGGCTGCGCAGTGGACCCTGACTCTGTGCCCCTCACCGTCTGTGAATGAAAGGGCGAGGTAGGTGTTTGGCCACCTGGCAGGCTTGGGTCGTCACAATGCTGTCCCAGCAGCCTGCGTCATAGGAGAGTGTTGCCCGGACTCCAACATTCCCAAAGCCACTCTCGGCTGCAGCAGCTGGACTTGGCCGTGACTGCTGACCAGTGGCTGCGTTGGCCACAGGCACAACCAGAGATCAGTGAGCAGCCACGGTGGAGCCATCCGCCAGGTGCAGAGTGGCCGCAGCCTCTGAGCTCAACACCCCTCGGCTGCTCCTTGGAGGGGGAGGTGGGTGAGCCCCTGATGCTGGTCCTCTGTGTGTGTGCCCACACACCCTGCCCCTCGCAACCCTCAGGTCCCCCTTGTGTGTAACCAGGGTGGGGAGCTAAGTGCTCTCCAAGGCGCCTCTCAGCTCTCCCTTGTGCCTCTTGCCAGAATGTACTCGAATCCTTGTTGATTTGAGAGCAAAGAGAAATGACCACTTTTGGGTGTGTGTGTGTGGAATGAGGGGGGGTAGGGGGAGGGCAGGGCCATATTTGTCTTCCTGCTGCTGTTAGAAATAGCAACCGCTGTCCGCCTCCCCTGAGGACTGGACAAAAGGTGATTAATTCATCTGACACAGAGCTATTGAAGGTCTGTTATGAGCCTGGCACCACGTGGACGGCAAGGCCCCTGCCCTAAGCAGGCTTGTGATCTAATGGGGAGATAAGCCCTCAGGTACTCACCGCCTGGGGTGCCAAGTGCTGGGGGCTGAGCTGCGAGTATGGGTGTGGGTGCACCGGGGCCTTCCCCAGGGGGTGGAAATGAGGCTGCTGCCTCTGGGGCCTTTGGGTTGGGCCTTGAAGGCTGGGTGCAGTTTCTGCAGATGTAGGCGGGGTGAGGTGCTTGAGGGAAAGAGACCTGCTGGAGAAGATGAGGAGAGTGGGGAAAACTCAGAGTTTCTGGGAAGGATGCAGCTGGCCACAAAGGCAGTGGTTAGAAGTGAGAACAAATGGAAAGGCTGAGGGGCTTCCCTGGAGGCTCAGCAGTGGAGAGTCCACCTGCCAATGCAGGAGATGTGGGTTTGATCACCGGGCCGGGAAGTGGTTGAAATGCAAAGGCTTCTCATTGCAGTGACTACTCTTTTTGCGGAGCACTGGATCTGGGGTGCTTGAGCTTCGGTAGCTATGGCATACCGACTGAGTGGTTGCAACTCCCGGGCTCTAGATCACAGGCTCAGGAGCTGTGGCACACGGGCTCCGAGGCATGTAGGATCTTCCTGGCCACTGCTTGTCGAAAAGCCTGCATAGCAATGAAGAAAAAATAAGTAAGATTATTAAGAAAAAAAAAAGACTGGACCCAGAACCTGGCAAGCAGGATCAGGAGAGATGAGGCATCCTTATCTACAGTGGTAGCAGTCCTTGGGTGTTTATCAGAAAGGGCTCACAGATCTGGTGGGGGGGTGGGGAAGGAAGCCAGACAATTGATCCCCACGTTGCATCAGCGTAAGATTGAGAAGCCACCAGTAGTCAGCGTTAAGACCAGAGGTGGGGCTGGGGGTGGGAGGACTGGTGGAGGGAGGACTAGTGGAGATTTGGGTGGAAGCCCGCCCCTTCTGCAAGCTTAAGCACCTGCTGACTTTAAGGCACACCACTGGGCTTGAGGAAATGATGAAGCGTTCCTTCCTTGCGGGATCTTTAGACATAAAGATGACAGCTACCTGGTAAGCGCTTGTTCGAGACGGAGAGGAATGGAAAAATACCCCTCCAGAACCTGGGGTTCTGTGATCTCATTGACGGAACACGCCCCCACCGGGAGCCAGGGCCTCTTGGGGAGCCGGTTTGTCTTGTTCTGTCAGATCTTTTTAGATGCTTAACTGCACTGATGAGATTTACAAGAACCTCAGGACTTTACAGTTTCGCTCTTATTGTCCCCTAATCCATCCTCTTCCTAAATATACACAGCTCCCCAGCAGCCTCCCTCAGGCAGGGAGTTCGCGTCCTTCTTCTGCCTGCGGGATTGGAGAGGGGGTGTGGCGGGCACGGCCACCCTCCTGGAGTGCTGGCGGGGCGGGCTCCTGTCCCCAAGGCCCAGCTTGTCCCCTGCAGGAGCGGTGACATCACCTGAGGCTGGTGTGGGAGCTTCTCAGTTTGTAGTGAGTTTGAAAGGTGCGAACGCCAGGGAAGTGCAGGAGGAGACACGCTGCCTGAGGCTTGCAAAGGAGCCCTGACTCCAGACAGGCACCCACTCCTGCCCCTGTTGGCTTATCCTGGAAGAGCCTGTCACAGTCTCCCTGCCTCTGTGCCACTTGTCCCCCTTCTTCTCAGTTTCTTTTCAAACCTCTTATCAGCATCATCTAAGCCTGTCTGGTTCCACCTTCTCTTCCGTCTTCTCTGGCTCTCCTTTCTGGCTCGTTTCAACCTTTCCCGCCCTTTGTATATAAATGTGGGATGCCTGTCACTGTGGGCTGGCTTCATGGGTGTGTGTGGCTTTCAGGCTGAATGGACAGGGCTGAATTGACAGCCGATACTGCCTGGCTCTGGAAAAAGAGAGGACAATGAGGGACAGGATCTCTTCTAGCCGAGAACATTCTGATCTGGGTGTCGTTTCAGGATAAATTTAGTTCCAAGGGCTGGTGCAACATTCTAATTTGGTGGGAGTCCTTGGGCGCCCATGGTGGGGAGGGAACAGGCCTCTTCTCACCGGCCTGGTCCATTTCAGGGGGCCACGTGAAATCCAGGTTTGTGATCATTACGTAGAATTGCAATTGTGGCCATCCCACGCTGACACAAGATTGATTCATCTGGGGTGAAATTTCCTTCAAGCCCCTTCTAGCTTGTGGGTTTTGAAGCTTCTACATTTTCATGGCTGGCCCACTTCAAGGTATAAATACCGATTAACAGTCTGTACTAGTTGTGTTCTCATGCTCCCCGGATTAAATCAATAATGACTAAAATATTAATTGGATCTTTATGAAAAGAAAATGAGATATGGTACAGAGTAGAGACTTTTAAAGTTGGAATCAGAAGTTTGAATCTCATGATGTTCTGATGCTAGCTCTGATGCTAATGGGTGACCTCAGGAGACACACTGAACTTCCCTGAGTATGTTTTCTCCTCTGTAGGATGAGATCACAGTGGCGACAAGGAGGGTCATGAGCATCAGCTACAAGAATTAGGGAAAGGGCCCATGAGAGCCTGGCGCAAACAAGGGGCTTGACAGAGATTTAATTTTAGACCCTGCTTGTCAAACCCAACCCTCTGCTCTTGGCCTGGTGGTCCAGTTCTTGCCTGCTGTTGGCAACTGTTGAGGTGCTGGACACCTTTAGTCCTTTAAAATAAGTCTCCGAGGCCCTTGCTGACCATTCCCACGATGCTTTCTTAGCTGGTGGTCAGGAAGACTCCCTGGGGGCCTCTCTTCGCCAACCTCTCCCCTTCTCCCATCCCTCGCCCCATTTCCTGTTGATTCTCATGAACAGAGTCAGGAAGCAGAAACACTGGTCCGTGCTGTGTTAATGGGTACTACAGGGCTCCAGGGAGCCTCTTGCTCTGTCCAAGAAAGACAGGCTGGTTCCTACCAGCGTGGGCCCAAGGTCACAGAGCCTCCTACTGACACCCGGGGACTGGAGCCACTCAGCCATCTCCGGAGCTGGGAGTGGATCCAGGGATGATGGGTAGAGAGTGGGTAGCCCTGTGACAGGTGCATGGAATGCAGGAGGTAACAGCTCCCTGATAAGATGGTGATGGTAAAAGTGATCATGCGTGCATGCGAGCATGCTCGGTCATGTCTGACTCTTTGCAACCCCGTGAACTGTGGCCCACCAGGCTTCTCTGTCCATGGAAGTTTCCAGACAAGAATATTGGAGTGGCTTGCCATTTCCTACTCCAGGGGATCTTCCCCACCCAGGAATTGAACTCTTGTCTCCTGGGTCTCCTGCATTGGCAAACGGATTCTTTACCACTGAGCCACCTGGGATGCCCATAAAAGTGATCATAGCAACTAAAAATTACGAAGTGCTAAGAGTCGTGTTACAAGTTTTTCAGCATTTATCTCATTTAATTTTCATATGCTTCCCAATTTACTCCCATTCATCCTGTATTAGTTTTTGATGGCTGCTATAACAAATCACCACAAACTTAGTGGCTTAAAACAGCACCAATTTATCATCTTATAATGCTGGAGTCTAAAATGAGTTTTATTAAACTAAAATCAAGGTGTGTCAGCAAGTCTGCATTTTCCAGAGGCTCTGGGGAGAAAGCATTTCCTGTCTTTTCCAGCTTCTAGAAGTTGTCTGCCCTTCCATCTTCACATGGAAGGTTTTCACATGGTATCACTTTAACACTGACTCTTCTGGTCTCCCTCTTCCACTTTTAAGGACCCTTCTGATTACTCTGTATCTACCCGGATAATCCAGGATAATCTCCATATTTTAAAGTCAACTGATTAGCCATCCTAATCCATCTGCTCCCTTAATTCTGCTTCGCCATGTACCATACTCACAGGTTCTAGCGATGAGGATGTGGACTTTTGGGGGAGCCATTATTCTGCCTACCACAATCCCCTATTTGTAGATAAGGAAACTGAGGCTTGGCTGTTACATAACATTCCCAAAGTCATGCAGCCGGTAAGTGGCAAGGTTGGAATTTGAATTGGAGCTGCATGATCTAAAACCTGTTTTCATTTTAAAGGGCTTCCAAGGAAAACAGAGAAAACACACATCCCTAGAATGGCCCCAAACAGTCAACCACAGTGAGGGACGGGCAGATGGAAGGGACATGCCCTGTCTGAAGCCCCCAGCACCGTTTTAGCTCAGGATGGAAGAACAGACTGCTCTGTGAATAACACTGCATAAACTGAACCAGCGGTCCTCAAACTTGACTGAGTGTTGGAATCACCCAGGGAACTTTAAAATAATGCTGGTGCCTCAGTCCCAGCCCCAGAGATTGGGATTTAATGCTCTGGGGAGGCACTGAGTGTAGGGGTTTTTCCAAGCTCCCCAGGTGAATCTAAAACACAGCAGGATGTGGGAATCATTGCTTTGGGCATGCCCTCCATAATTATGTCAGTCTCTTATAACCACGCGCAGGGCACACCCCTCCCACCCCCAGCACTTTGCTCTGGGGCCCTTGTCCAGAATAGCCGTGTCTCCCTTGTTTCTTCCTGGCAGCCTCCCTTGCACCCTGGCTATGTATAAAGCCACATCCTTTGTGCACAGAGGAACTTCCGCTGGGGAACACGGCATACTTTCCTCCTGCGTCTCTTGTATGGCTCTTGTATGGCTCTGCGTCTCCTTCTGTATGGCTGTCTGCGGAATTAAATTTTATTAATTTCCCCATTGCACATGTTATACTTCTCTAAAGGGTCCCTCCAAGAAAATACAATAAACTGATTCTTAGGGAGTCTGCGTCCGTTCAACTTGAGAGGTGGGGATTAGAGATCAGACTCTGAAACCAGGCTTCCCTGGTGGCTCAGAGGTAAAGAGCCTGTCTGCAGTGTGGGAGACCTGGGTTTGATCCCTGGGTTGGGAAGATCCCCAAGAGAAGGAAATGGCAGCCCACGCCAATACTCTTGCCTGGAAATCCCATGAACAGAGGAGCCTGGTAGGCTACAGTCCATGGGGTTGCAAAGAGTCAGACATGACTGAGAGACTTCACTTTCATTTTTAAACCAGACTGCCTGGGTTCAAATCCCAGCCCTGCCAGTTCCTGCTGTGAACTTGGAGTGAGTTATTCTGTCTCTCTTTGCCTCAATTTCCACTGTTTAAAAAAATAAGGATAACAATAGTACTTATCTATACCTAGGTTGGAGTGCAAATTAATGGTTTTATCTATATAAAAGCGATTAACAAGAAGGGTGTCTGGCACATAGGAAGACTATATATAGGTATTTGCTAGTATTACTACCCCTGATCCTGCCATCACTACTGTTCTCTTAACCTGGCTCTGTGGGATTCAATTACAGTCAACAAACACTGAAGACCTACTCTGTGCCAGGACAGGAAAGGAGTGTTCCTGACCCTCAGATAATCCCTGGTCTTGGGAGGGAGTGAGGAGAAGGAGTCAAACAGGTGGGCAACTTGTTGTAATACAGTGTGAAAAGCTTGAACCGAATTGCTAAGGGATGATAAAGACAGGGATATCCCTGATATGGGGATTCAATGGGGGCCGCAGATGGGCAGGTGTGTTGTGAATTCTAAGCACTGAAACATCTCCATGGGCTTTTGTTCCTACCAGCTACACTTGCAAAGTCGTGGTCTGTAAAAACTTTCTGTAAACTATTCTGTGAATAGTAAATTCAGATAAATCATGCTAGTGCTTGCTAGTGAATGCATTAATATGTCCCAATTCCTGCTGAGGATGCCCCTTGACGGGGGAACCTGGCCCTGAAGAAAGGGTTACCATCCCAGGTTGCAGGTGGTAGTCTAAGGAAGGTTGTCATGCAAACGAAAGTGTGGGGGTGGGAGTGGGGAGGGGGTGTGGGGCTAAGGGTGGGGAGGGCAATAGCAGAAATTAATGTGGAGTTCAGAGTTGCTTGGAAAACCCTAGACTTGGACCTTAACACCCCCAAGGAGAGGGACAGCAAGTTTCCAGATGGGAAGCTGGGTTAGTGGGGAAGGAGAGGGTGCAGCCAGGCTCTTTGGAGAGGAGCCCTCCTATCCCTTCGGAGCCAAGCGGCCGGTGGCTCCACCCACACCCTCTCCTGGCTCAGGGCCCCCTTGCTGGGTGCTGGCGCTTGTTGCTGGCAGGCAGCTGCAGCGTATCTGCCAGTTGTGGGAACAGCTGTGCACGGACAAGGGTCCGAGTTGTCCCCAGCATGTTCCCATCCCCGCCTGGGTGAACAAACATGCTTAGAAACAGGACTCAACACTCCCTGGGTTTGAGCTGTAAAATAGGCACTCAGAGTCCTGTCTGCCTGTTGAGGACAGTGGGGTGAATGCTTGATAGGCTTGTGGGTTTTCTGGTTTTGAAAAAAAGTCACCTGTCTTGGGCAGACAGATGTTCATGAGTATGTTTATGGGGGCTTTGCCCAAGCCAATCATGATACAAGATCCTTACCAAAATGACAGGCGTCAATTTGGACCCACAACTCAGGTTGTTACTATCAGAAAATTTCGACCCCACCTCTGTTGGGGCAGCCTGCTCCACACTGCCAACCTTTAACCGTTCAGCTGCAGCCCGGGTGTGACTTGTGGCAAAATGTTTGCAGTAGTCTGGGGCACTCTCCTAATCCATCCATGTGCCTTACAGGTGGTCAGATGTGTCCCTTGTTCCTTGGTCACTGGAGTCTCTAGGAATCTGTGTAGGGAAGAAGAGCCCTCGGGCTCATTGGTGGGGAGACCCAGGGGGATTTCGGAGCTACTTTCCAGGGCCTGGCCAGGGCCCAAAGCCCAGTGCAGTAGAGCCAGGCAGAGGCCGTGGGACGGGAGGGCTCCACCCCAGCAAGAGGCATTTCACGCCCTTGGTGAGCCGGGACAGAGGGCAGAGTCGTGACTCATCTTGTGCAACATGATAAGGACCCTCACAAAGACAGGCGGTCTCTCCCTCCCATCCGGTCAGAGCAACTGCTTGAAAAGCTTAGAGAATAAGGCCTCAGAAGAAGCCTCCAAGTGACACCAGAGGAAACTGGTGGGGCCACTGGGATGGTTATGGTGCCCACGTGAGCCTTTGGCAGCAGGTGGGGCCGTGCAGGCCAACACAGGTTTCCTGGGGTTGAGCCTGATAACCTAGCAGTGGCTGGAGTGTTGCAATAGATGGATCCTATTTTTTTCTGTAATATTCTAAATACTTTGTTTTGCCCCATCTTCTAGGGTTATGAATGGTCATATGCACTGGTAGTCTTCCTAAAACCTGACTCTGAACAGATCCTCTTCTCTTCACACATTCTTACCCTTTGGTGACTTCTAGATGAATCGGAACCCCTAAACCTGGGTCTCAAGACCTCACAGTGTGGCTGGGCTCCCTGCTGCCTGGGTCCTGCCCCAGGCTGGCTGCCCGTGGTTACTGAACACGGCTCAGATCTCAGCTGTCCCCATCCCTGTGTTTATGCAGACTCTGCTCCTTCCTGGCTGGAGAGTGAACTCCTGGACATGGGGAAGTGTCCTGTGCTTCTCCATGCAGGTTTGGGTGAATACTGCCTGTTCTCACTGACCAGACCAGGATACGCATCGATGGTTAGTGCCTCTCCTGCCGAGACACAAGTGGGTCTGGTATAGACCCAGCTCTGCCTCTTATTAGCTACATAATCTTGGGCTGGAGGTTTAGCTCTCTGCCTCAGTTTCCTTGTCTACAGGCAGAACCATATTATTATCTTCCTTAAGGGGCTGCTGTGACCATCAGATGAAATAACGCACAGAAAGTCCTTGGCAGAATATCTGGTTCAGGGTACGAGTCCAGTGGTGACTGCTGTTAGTTTTGTTGCTATTTTAACTTCATCCTTCCTGCAGGGTGAGCCTCTGGTAACAGTAGGTGCTAATAATCAGAGGATTAATGAGCAAGTGAGTGAATGTTGAGCTATGTTCTTATTTTTTGAAAAATGTTATTTATTTCTTATTTTTGGCTGCGCTGGGTCTTTGTTGCTATGCACAGGCTTTCTCTAGTTGCGGTGAGCCGGGGTTACACTCTAATTGCAGTGCACCGGCTTCTCACTGCGGTGGCTTTTCTTATTGCAAAGCATGGGCTCTAGGTTCACAGTCTTCAGTAGTTGCAGCGCACAGGCTTAGTTGCTCTGCAGCATGTGAGATCTTCCTAGACCAGGAGATCGAACCTGTGTCCCCTGCATCGGAAGGTAGATTCTCAGCCACTGGACCACCAGGGAAGTCCCGAGCTCTGTTCTCATTCCCCTGCTTTTGGGGCTGTAGCTCCTTCCCATTTTGGTGCCCATGTGCCTTCCCCTTGCACTCAGCTGTCATGAACATTCTCAGAGCACCTGGGTGCTGATGGAAGCAAACGGAGCACCAGAGGTCAAGTTCCTCCCTCTTGGATTGCACATCCCCTTGGGGTTTCAGCTCTTCAGTCTCTGCTCAGGGACCTTTTCCAGGTCCGGCAGCTGTTGGCTGGAGATGCCAACCCTGGAAGCAGCTGTACCTCCACCATCTTTCCTTGTCCTCCCCTTGGATTTTTTGCTCTCACTTTAGCAGGCAAGTGCACTTAAAAATAAGTGGCAAGAGCTACGTTTGTTTGAAGTGTAAGATATGTCACTCTCAGAAACAGATTTTGTTCTTGCTGTATAAAAGATAAGAAATAGCTATCTAGTTAAGGAACTTTTTGGGCCAGCTCTCTTTTCGGGGGGTGGGAGCGAGCGTCCTTTGTCCTTTCGGCGTGGGCTCCCGGGAAGAATGAGTGTACCCGCTTCAGAGCTGTCAGCGCAGCCACACGGTGCTGGGCTTTTCTCATTGATCTATTTCCCTCCAGTGAATGGGTTCTACAGAAGAAGCAGAGAGATTTTCCCCTAATGATTGTGGATAGAAAAGAATAAAAAGTGACTCTGGGGGTATCTTGGGACCTTAACTGTCATTGCATGCTGACACTTCATTTCAGAATGTAAAGGGCCTTCTCCCATTTTGCCAAGATAAATGGTTCTCTTTGGTCAGGGATAGTGAGCAAAGAAGCAGGGCTTTCCAGGTAAAGTTGAAGGGCCTCCTCTGTGAGGGGTGAGGGTCTTCCCCACCCCTTCTCCTGGTATCCCCCAGAATCTCAAAGAAAGGACGCTGGAGGCTGGAATCCACTGACCAGGTTGGGCCCAGGACAGCTCTGTGGATAGTATTTTTTAAAAAATAATTTTATTATTAATTTATTTTTGGCTGTGCTGGGTCTTTGTTGCTGCAAGGGCTTTTCTCTAGTTGTGGTTCGCGGGCTTCTCTCATTGCAGTGGCTTCTCCTGTTGTGGAACCCCAGGCCTAGGGCGCAGGGGCTTCAGTAGTTGTGGTGTGTGGGCTCAGGAGCTGCAGTTCCCAGGCTCCAGAGCACAGGCTCAATTGTTGTGGTGCACGTTCCGAGGCATGTGGGATCTTCCCAGGTCAGGGATCAAACCCATGTCTCCTGACAGGTGGATTCTTTACCGCTGAGCCACCAGAGAAGCCTGAGTCTTTTTTTAAGAAGTTAATTAATTTGGTTGCATCTGGTTCTTAGGCCCCGTAGTTGTGGCATGGGCTTAAGTTGCCTTGAGGCATGTGGGATCTTAGTTCCCCGACCAGGGATTGAACCTGTGTCACAGGTGTCTCTTGGTGAAGCCTGGAGTCTAGGGGAGGAATAATTGCTTACGGGGCGCTTGGGAAGAGCCCTTCTCAGACTGACTGGCATTGCAGCTGGTGTCCAGGAAGGAGGTTCCAGGCTTGGTCTGCCCAGGGCTGGGTGATGTCTGCTTTCCCTATGGATCATGCGTCCCAGTCAGTTATAACAAGGCCAGCTCTGGAGCTCCGCCCCAGGCAGAACAGCCCCTAGCCCTCAGTGCTCATCTCCTGGGTCAGGGTTTGGGTCCCCTGAGCCAGCTCTGACTTCCTTGTCTGTGTCCTGTATTAGAGCAGCAGCTCCGTAAGGACAGAGGGAGTGGAGCTGTGCTGTACCAACACCACAGAGGGCCCTGCGCTAGAGGGAATTCCTGTAATACCCACCTGTGATTGAATGGATGGACAAACAAGAGAGCTGACAGCTCTTTCTCTGGCAGGGGAGGTGGTCACTCATGATTCCAGGCAGTGGCGTGATCTGCTCTTGGAACGGTCAGGGGACAGGGAAGGGGAAAAGGCCCTCCTTTCATTTCAGAGTGATCTCTTTATGTGGTCCGTTCTGTACGAACACAACCTATGAAGCTGTCCAAAATAGCAGGATGACAATGATGACTTTGACCCATCTAGTGAAGTCAAAGTCCCTTACATTACTCTGCAAAGCTGTTTCCCACATACAGTTCACATGCCTAGACTGGCATTTAGCCTCTGTTTACAGATGAGGCAGTTGAAGGGCCACATGTCAAGGTGTGCCCAGGACTGTCTGGACTGTAAACAGCAGGAGTACCATCTCCTGATCTGGGGTGCCGAGCCGTGGATACCCCAGCACTGAAACCCATTTTAAGTCCTGCTGCAGAAGTGATTTCATGACCCTTCCCAGGTCCTGCGTTCTGCTGCCTGATCCATTGAGGGATGAGGGCGTCAGGCCGACTGGAAACTCCAGGTCAGGACCCACTCATTGTCAGCCACAAGTCTCCCTGTCCTGGGGCACTTGTATGTTTCAGAGGGAAGCAGTGGAGGCTCTCATTGCCCTCAGTAGGATCCAAGCCCTTCCACCTGCCACTGTTTACAGCATTTACAGCTGAATTCCTACATGACCCTATGCAGGGATGGGGACGTGACCCAGGGCAGCGTCACTTTATGAGTATGTGGGTTCCAGAAGCAGGTCAGCCTGTCAGTAGTCTCTAGAGACTCTGGCTGCACTGTCTGGATGGTTCACAGGGGTTGTCCTCAGAAGCCCCCAACCAAAACACAGTAAATGCCTGACACTAATGTGTATTCACTCGTTGGGTGACTGTGATCTTGAACCTTTGACCTAATCCCAGAGATTGACCTGATCTGTTTGGTGTCAGTGCTGGCTGAGACTGGAGAGCACTCACCTCTTTTCGTCTCAGTTTGATCATATTCTAAGTACTATATTGGAATGAATCATTGTATACAGCATGCTCGTCATTCAGTTGCCAAATCACGTCCAACTCGTCACAATCCCATGCCAGGCTTCCCTGTCATGTGTATGTGTTAATAGTATATTAATACAATAAATGTCAGTGTCATATAATTAAATGTTAATTTATCCCAGTAATCTCACCAGTCTGCCCAGGGTATGGCGAGGTAGTGAGGATGGATGTCTAGAAAGACCAGGATGGGAATTTTATCTCCACCACTTCTTATCTTCGTGACCTCAGACAAGTACATTGCCTCTCTAAGCCCCAGGCTCCTCATCCGCAAAGTGGGTACAGTATCAGCTCCTGCTCATTGAGTTTTCGTGAGGATAAACCTGGAGAGTGCTTGTGATGTGCTTAGCCCTGCGTCTACTTCACCCTTAGGAAATGCTCTGTAAGTGTTAGGACATTTCAGTGCTCTTATTATTCCATTAGTGTAAACAATGTTTCCTCTAGAGGCTGCTCTTGAATTAGTGGTATCTTCTTGCCATAAATTATACTTGGGGTATATCCTGAGTAACAGTCCCAGAAAAGAGGACCCAGGTTTAAACTCCATCAGGTTCTTCAGTGTGGGAGACTTGGAATCAGAAAGCTTAACTCTGTTACTTTCTGCTTCCCAGGGAGTGTTACTAGCATGCTCTCCTGGTCTGTGAGTGGGGATAATGCTATCAGTTCATCCTATGGTGAGGAACAGAGAAGCTAGCGATGCCAAAGTCTCTGGCTTAGGGTCTGGTGCATTTCCACGCCTGCCTGCCTTCCTT
Organism: Cervus elaphus; assembly: GCF_910594005.1. Classification (NCBI taxonomy): domain Eukaryota; kingdom Metazoa; phylum Chordata; class Mammalia; order Artiodactyla; family Cervidae; genus Cervus; species Cervus elaphus. The sequence continues at coordinate 38,921,151 of NC_057834.1, forward strand.
CCTATGTTTTCAAACCAGGCCTGAGACTAAGAGATGAGTGTTGGTGAGTCCTCTGGGCCTGATGTTTGGCAGCAAAGGAGTGGGGTTAGGGTGGCTGTTGGCTGTTGCCAATGCTCATTTCTACCTAGGAATTGCACCTGGGCCTCCCCGGGTCAATTTGTGTGGCATTTGTAGAGCTGAGGGCCCAGTGATGGAGCTGGCTTTTCCCTTGGTCCTTTTCAGTTCAGAGCCCATGTGGAGAATCAGAGACAGTTAGGGCCAGGAATGCTGCAGAGGGCCTTAGCGATCATCTTTAGACCATCATCTTCCTCATCAGACAGATGAAGAATCTGAGGGCCTACAGGCGAAGAGACTCACGTATTCCACACAGAAAGCTACAGAGATTTGTTCTGGGTCACAGGTGGGCTCGCGGCTCCATGCATCTGGGCTTTCCAGGTGTCTGGGTCACACTGACTACTATTCCTTGAACATCTACCGTGGGCCAGGCACCATGTTCCCCAGTTAAACTCATTTACCCCAAATTTAAAGAATGTCTACATTTTTCCAGGCATGGGGGATATCATGAATGATAATAGTGAATGAGACAGGTACAGTCCCCACCCTCATAGAACTTCCGGTCTAGTGGGCAGGAACAGGGTCAGGCAATCACAGATGAGGCATCAGATAGGTGAGTGTGAATGCAGGTGAGTGCAATGCACAAAATGGGCAATGATGGAGAATGATGCAAAGGGACATAACTTATTGTTGGGGTTTCAAGAAAGACATCTTTGAGATGATGGTTTGGTGCTGTGATTTATTTCTGTTCATATGATCTCTTTTCTGTTTGCACTACCATATTATCTCCCTAGGAAAGTGAGGCTTAGATGGATTAATTAACTTACCCAGGATGATACACCTGGTCAGTGGAGGAGCCAGAATTTGACTCCTACTCTGTCATACTCCAGGGTCCAAGTTCTTTCCACCTTCTGTGCTAGTCTCCAGGAATGAGGACACCCCTGCCCTACAAGTTCTTAGTAATATGAAGATCATCGATATGAGCATTAAACCCCTCACCCTGCCAAGGCAAGGCTCTCTCTGCCTCCTGTTCCAGGAGAAGGATGAGGTGGACTATCCAGGTGGCCTTTCCCCCTCCTTTCCCAGGACTGGCCTCATTGAGAGTGATATGACACTGTCCCTGGGCCAGCTTTTTTAGGTCACAATTTGTCCCAGGCTCTTTATGAAGTCAGGCAGAGCATTCCTTGTTTCCACAGGCAAACCAGGCTGATACACTTGTGTCCCAGCTCCCAAATGCCTTTTTCATTTCCCCCTTACTGATTGTTTCAATTCCACCAGCCTCATTGGAAAAACTCTTTCATTCATCACAAAAGCAAACCACACAGTTAAAAGCCATATCCTGTCCCCTGGGCAAAGCCTGTTTTCCTGCCCCATGATTGACACGTACCCAGGAGCACCCTGCGCACCTGTGATTGTGTGCACTTCAACCACTGGGGCCGTTATGCTGGGCTGGGGGTGGTGGCGGGGCTAGGTCCTCCCCTAGCGCTCTTGGCTTCAGACAGTTCTGAGCCTGCCGCTTTACGGATGTAATCGGTGCTTGAATCATGACTTGTCTCCCAAACCGCAAATCTGCAACTGGCTCAGAACAATCCGTGCATCTAAATCTTTCAATCAATTAAAAATTACATTGAGACATCTATGTATGCATGAAAGCATATCTGTCTATCATCTATTTAACTATTCATCCATCCATCCATCCATGGTCGGGTGTCAGGCACCGCGCTGGGCTGATGGGAAACACAGAAATGTGTGATTTGCCAACTCTGTGGACTGTAATTCAAGGAAGACAGGCTAATAACTAAGAGCTGTGCAGACTAGGGAAAGAGCAAAGGAATCAGATATGGAGTGGAGACCAGGATAAGGCTGGGCTTTCATGAGTTTATGATCTCTCTGTCTTTGCTGTTTATTGTCTGAGATAAAATGCTGTTTTAAAAAAGAAGAAAAAACTTCTAATTTTGTATTGGGGTATAACTGATTAACAATGTTGAGAGAGTTTCGGTGAACAGCAAAGGGACCCATCAATACATATACATGTATCCATTCTCCCCCAGACTCCCCTCCCAATCCAGGTAAAATGCCTTTTGATTGCAGGGTTCACTGTCTCCACTCATGTCCCCACACTGGTCTCAGGTGGAGTGTTAGGGCAGCCTCCAACTAGTTCCCCTGTCTCCTTGCCCACCCTCCCTCACCCCACCCCACCCACATTGCTGCTGAGGAATCCTGACCTTGTCTGAACACCTTCAGAAGCTCCTCACTGTCCTTTGAGTGCAGTCTAGACTCCCCAGCCTGGCATACAGGACGCTCTGCGAGTGGCCGTGTCCTCTCTGCAGCCACGTCTGTGCCATTTCTTCTTCAGATGCTGTGCCAGTCCCCCTGGGTTGTTCTGTACCCCCACTCTTCCACATCTCTGGGCCTTAGCACATGCCACCGCTCCTCCTGAGGGCCCTTCTCCACCTCGGCTGATAGGTGAATACCTACTCGTCTCTAGCCTGAGCTGCTCCAGGCTGGGGGGCCTCCCTGACCTCCCTGATAGGAGCTGCTGTACCCCTTTCAGTGACCCCTTTTCAACCCCAGGCACACAGACCTCCTTTATTGTGCCTCTTGTGCCAACCAGTCGTCTCTTTTAAAAATTATTTATTTATTTGCTTTTGGCGGTGTCAGTTCTTAGTGGCGGCATGTGGGACCTTTGTTCAACATGCAGGATTTTCACTGCAGTCTCCTCTCTAGTCGCAGGACAAGCGCTCAGTAGTTGCCGTGCAGAGACTTAGTTGCCTCACGGCATGTGGGATCTTAGTTCCTGGATCAGGGGTCGAACTGGAGTCCCCTGCATTGCAAGGCATATTCTTAACCACTGGACCATCAGGGAAGTCCCCACCCAGTCCTCTGGTTACATGATGGTCTCTCTTAGTGAGTTCTGAAGAGTATCTGGGCCCAGCTGCTCTGAGTTCTCTATGCCTCATACAGTGTCTGACAGAAGACCTGTCTCATGAAATGTTTGGCAAATGAGTGAATTATCTACAGCTTCCACTGACCTGTCAGATGTGAACTGGAGAGGTCGCCATCAAAGAAGCCTTCTCTTCAGGCTGTGGTCAGCAGGCAGGGACCTACCTCTGTCCCAGCAGAGGTGCCTCTGCTGTCTGCTCTATTTTGTCCTCCTATGTTTAACAAATGCTTTCTTTCAGCTGGCCAGCCTGCTAAGGGTGGCCGGGTTCTTTCCTCAGAAGCCAGTTAAAGGAGGACATGGCTTCTCAGACCACAATCTAGTGCTAGAACTTCCTTTTTTGTTTAACCAAGAGCTGCACAAGTAGCCTGAGACCACAAAAACTGGGACTTGGGCATTGTGGGTCCCCTGTTCTCTAGGATGCCATTTTCTCACAAGACTCCTTTAGCAGTGTTTCGGAGAACATTCTGGAAAAATGGGAATGACCAAAGGTGATACCTGCCTCAGTAACTTAGATATAGGCTTATGGAAATATCCAGCTGTGGGAAATCCAGCCACGACCACTAACTGGGAAGAAATGGCCTCCCTTATTCCACAGAGTACTTGGCCTCACAGACTGGACAGGGAATAGCTATCTAGCAAGTCAATGAACAAGCCTGCTTGCCTCCTCAGAGCAGGGCTGGCCAACACATGACAGGCATACCATTGGGATCCCATCTACACCCAGAGCAGACATGATTAATGGATCCCAGGGTCCTTTCTAGATGAGCTCAAATGTCTGCCCAGAGTTCTTCTCACTGAGCGCTCTAGGCAGGCATCGCCAACCATTGGGAGCTGGCCTCAGAGAAGAGCCTGTTGTCCCTCCCCGCACTGGTGCTTCCTCCCACCTGCTGCTGCTTGATGCTTGAGGCCAGGTTCCTGTGTAAGGTGCTCCTGTGACTCTGTGATTCAACCAGGGACCATGTGCTTGTCCTTACTGAGCCCAACAATTGTCTCTTCTCCCCAGTCCAGGTCTTTTCTCCTCTTAGAGAGTCTCTGACCTCATCAAGAGGACCCAGTTCCTCCCCCTAAAAACTGGTCTTGCAGGAAAGGCCTGTGGAACCACGTACATGGAGGACCAAAGAGAGTCTCTTCCACGTGGTGTGAGCTCTCTTAAGGTATACTTCAGTTTTTCATCCTTCAAGTATTTATTAAATACCTAGTATCAAGAGCAGGCCCTGAGGTAAACAATGGAGATTGAAACAAGTATGACCTCTGCCCTCAAGTAGCTTACAGTCTTATAACAGATCAGACTTTAGTAAGACAATTGCACAAAGAAGTAAAATTGCAGCTATAGTAAGTGTCGAGTGCCTAGGATTGACTCAGTCGATGGGAGGATGAATAGGCTCTAACTTGGCAGAGAGAAGAAAAGAGCATTCCATGCGAAGGGAACAGCATTGCCCAAAGGTCCTATGTCAGGTAGGAGAAGATGAGCATGAACTCCTGAAAGATGACTTGAAGTACAGACAGCAAGGGGCCTGAAATGCAAATGGAGGCTTGAAGTGGAGAGAGCAAGGTGGTTGAAGTGGAGTGAAATGCAAATGCAGGCTGTGGAGGAGGGACCCAATCCCTCGGCGCCCTGCAGGCCCTGAGAAGATGACTTGTCTTCATTTCACACAACAGGAAACTGGTGGGCGGAACCACTGGTTCTGTGCCTTTAGCGCCTGGGACAGTGCCATGCACTAGTCTGAGGAACGGATAGATCCCGTCAGTGAGGGATGAAGGGATCCACGGGCGGAAGGATTGAGCCTGGTGAGGGCATGAGGGATGCTCTGTGGGTACTTACAAACCCTGGAACTGATGCATCGACGCATCACCCTCCCCCCACTGCAATGCTGGTCCTGGGGGTCTGGTGTAGGTTGGGATTTTAGCTTCTGGTCTTTGGCATCTCTTGACCAAGTCAGCTAAGTTACTGCTCTGGCCATTCTCATTGGTCACTGCAGGCATTTTGTGTTCTATTTCTGCCTTTTAACAAAACAGTTGAATAATAGTCCCTAGCATCCAGAATAAATTAATATTGATTTGTTGTTTTCCTTTTTATTAAAAGTATCATTAATGATCTATTGAGAATTTGAGGCTTACAGTAATAACCATTGTTAATAAGGTAGTTCTTTTACGTGGTTTTTAACTTGCAAATTGGGTGTGTCAGTTCCCAAGCTTGGCGGCTTTCATAGGCTGGATTGGGATCTGCCTCCTTAATCTCCCAACCATGCTCCCCATCCTCCCCCTTTGCTTTAATGTACAGGGAGGGAAATCCAGGTACGAGCTTTTTTCATGTTAGTCTCTCTCCGAGGACATGCGCCCGAGAAACAGGGCCAGTGCTTCTGGCCCTGGGCCTTGGCCATGGGCAGGAGGAACCAGGCGGTTGCAAATTCAACACACCCCTCCCTTTGCAACTTGCCAACTTTTCGCTCACTGGTTTGCATGTCTGACACCTCACTTGGCACATGATTTATTACAGCTTTTAAATATCCCTTTCTTTCTGGATTGAACTGTCCATATCCATTTGGAATGGGAAGGCTGGCTTCTAAGTGTTTGTGGTGAGAATGTTTCTGGGTGTGATGGTTTTAGGTTAGGGGCTTCCTGTTCTTAGTGCTGAACCAAGGATCATGGCCCAGGAACCACCCTTGATCTGGCTGGAAATCAAGAAGATGGGGAGGGACACCCCAGCAGCCTCCTGAGACCTGGCTAAAGAGGGTGCACACGCAGAGAAAACCCTTTAGTCTTGCTAATACCTTTGAGGATAGAAAAACATCACACGTCTACCTGGATCTCAGACAGGGGAAGATAGATCCACCTTAACAGACTGGAAAGAGCTTCAGAATCCATGCAGGACTTTCTCTCCTGGATGCATGGATAGGTTGGATTCCATTTTGAAAGCACTTCCCTGGGGAGGGAGGGGGAGGTTTTCGCTAACATAGTATCTCTCTCTCTTCTTCTGCAAGGTTTGACAGTCTCCCTAACCAAATTTCCTCTTGCTAGAGTTAAAGCCTCTTAGGGACCAGTTAAACTGGAATAAAGGATGGCTATAACAAGCAAATTCCCTTTCCTTTTAGAGAGGACTCTGTCTCATGGATATTACCTGAAGAAACTCATCAGTTTGTTATTACAATACCATTCTGGAATTATAACTGGGGAGGGCTGCAGAAATCCCTGTGAAAATCTTCCATGCTCTGTGTGGTGAGGGCAAGCCCTACCGGTTTCCTGTGGAACATTCTGGCCCCTATTGTTACCCTATATTTATAGATCGGGCTCCACTAAGAGCCCATGGCCTTCTGTCGCTGGTTGAAAGGCTGTTTAATACAATCCCAACTCAAGGAGGAGGATTTTCTGTGGTTGTGGGAGCTTGGCAGAGAGAGGGCCACAGAGGGAGGGGAGCACCCTGGGGTGCTTCATGAGTCACCTGACCTCTGCAAAGGGGCACCCATTAGCAACATCAGGGCCTTTTGTTTCCTTTCAAGATTCCCACAATGAGCACCACCCATTTTTACCACAACGGTGACAAGATTTATTCTCCAGCTCATCTGCCTCCACCTACTCTCAGTTCTGAAGCCTCAGTGGTTTCACCCTCCACTGATTATGACACAGGTGCCACCTGCTATTCTGGCTTGGATTTTCTTACAATCACGTTGTTTTCTGTGTTGTCCCTCTAGCTCAGTGGAAGGATGCTTTTATGAACCAGATATCATCAGCAGGTTGGCAGGTGAGGTGATTTCTGAGGGTCTGGCAGGATGCCCAAAAGGGATGCAGGTCAGCTCTTGGAGTTTGGTTCTTACCCCTGAATTTATGCAAACAGTAGAGAAGTTTTTTGTTTGTTTTTTTTTTAATCATCAGTATCTTACAACCCCATTCATTTGGCAGCAGAGGGATATAACAGTTGAAAAGCCTGGATACTTTTAGCCAAGGGAGCAGCATGGAGGCACTCTTGAGTTAGAGGGGGCTCAGCTTATTTGTAACATTGACATCAGAGTCCCTGGATCCCTTTTGAGATTCCTTTCAAATGGGCGAGAGACCCTCAGTCTTCACCACAACGCATCTGGGTTTATATTCATCCTATCTGCCTCCATTCATTCCCAATTCTCAGTGCTTTTACTGCTTTTGTTTTTAACCAAGCTTGGGGTAGTTGTTTAACCATCATTGTGGGACTTCTGGAAATACCAGCTCACAGCTGGGGAGGGCAGTAGCATCATCCACTGAACCCACAGGCAGTCTTGTGTTTAGCTCATTCTGTGCACAGATATGATCCCTTCCCTGCAAGGACTCTCAGTTTAGAGCAAGGATCATTTTTTTAAAAAGTAGTAAAGTACACATGGGCTTCCCAGGTGGCTCAGGGGTAAGGAATCTGCCTGCCAATGCAGAAGACTAGGTTGACTCCCTGGATGGGGAAGATCCCTTAGAGAAGGAAATGACAACCCACTCCAGTCATCTTGCCTGGGAAATCCCATGGACAGAGGAGCCTGACAGGCTACAGTTCATGGGGTTGCCAAAAATTGGACACAACTTAGCAGCTAAACAAATAAAAAAATTACATATGGCTTAAAATTTGCCGTCCCAACCACTTCTAAGAGAACAGTTCAGTAGTGTTAAGTGCCTTCACACTGTTGTGCTGCCAACCTCCTGAGTGCTCTTCATCTTGCAGAACAGAAACTCTGCACCCCCTGAACAGGACCCCTCCCCCACTAGCCCCTGGCAACCACCACCCTACTTTTAGTCTGTGTGAATTTCACTATTCTGGAATTGTACAGTATTTATCTTTTTACAACTGGCTTATTTCACTTAGCATTATGTCCTCAAATTGCATCCATGTTGTAGCATATATCAAAATATCCTTCCTTTTCAAGTCTGAATAATGTTCCACTGTATAATATGTTGCTTGTCTATTTATCCATCAGTAGACACTCTTGGTTATGATGAACAATGCTGCTATGATCATGGGTGTGCAAATACTTCTTTGAGACCTTGCTTTGAAGAACAAGCATTCTTAAACTGGAGTTCATAAACTCCCAGAGACTATCTGCAAAATGTGATGTGTAAATGCATCTTATTCTGGGAAAGGCAATTCCATAGCTGTCATCAGGTTTACAGTGGGGTTAAGATGTCAAAAGGGTTCAATCTAGAAGGGAACAGGAGCACCCCCTACTTCAAAACCCCCTGAACTCACAATATACCAAATCACTTTGCCACTTACCTGAAATCACTTTACTCTACACCTGAATCACTTTGCTATGCATCTGAATTACTTTGCTCTACACCTGAAACTAACACAGTATTATAAACCAAATTTACTTCAATAAAAATACATATTAAAAAACTTAGAAAATCCTCTGAGCTCTCTAGAAGTAGGTACAGGAGGGCAGGAGCAAGTTGTCCCCGTCTATCATGTGCTATGCCATTTCCTACCTGAGCAAACCTTGGCAGCTCATTTGACTTCTTGGAGCCTTAGTCTCACAATCTGTAAAATAGGAATAATGACAACATCCTCCCAGAAATTGTTAGTTAGATGAACATAGTGCAGTGGTTACAAGCATGGAGTGATAGGCTGAATTGTTGTTGTTGAGTCTCTATGTCGTGTCAGACTCTTTGCGACCCCATGGACTGCAGCACGCCAGGCTGCCCTCTCCTCCACTATCTCCCAGTGTTTGCTCAAACTCATGTCCATTGAGTCAGTGATGCTATGATGCTATGTAACCACCTCTTCCTCTGCTGCCCCCTTCTCCTTTTGCCTTCAATCTTTCCCAGTATTGGGGTCTTTTCCAATGAGTTGGCTCTTTGCATCAGGTGGCCAAAGTATTGGAGCTTCAGCTTCAGCAGCAGTCCTTCTGTTAGGTTAGAATAGGAAAACGGAGTCCAGAATGGCGGTGGCTAAAAGACAAGGAAGGGAAAAGCCCGCGAAAATAGAACAAAGGAAGGTCTGGGGACTATAGTGAGGACCTCAGGTAAAACAGACAGCACTCCTGGCTAGCCCAGTTTACATAGGGCAGGCCCAGGGGGAGGAGAAAAAACAGATAAAAAGAGGAGCCAAAGTTGGGCTGGGGGGGCCTCTCTTCTCTTCGAGTGTTTTGGGTCAGCATGCTCTCAGCCTTGAGGATGTATTTTCCTTTACTTTCTAAATAAAACTGAGCTGTAACATGGAACTGTAACACTGGACTGTTGCTTCAAATTTTTTTTGTGACGAGACAGAACCGAGGAAATGACAAACTTCCCTGACACTTTCGGGGAATATTCAGGCTTGATTTCCTTTAGGATTGACTGGTTTGATCTCCTTTAGTACTGACTGGTTTGATCTTCTTGATAGGTTGAATAATGGTTCCCTAAAATATCCAGGCCATAGTCCCTGGAATTGATGACTATTACCTTATATGGCAAAAGGGACCTTGCAGATGTGATCAAATTTGGGATCTTAAGATGAGGAGATAGCCCAGATTTTCTTTTGGGATACTAAATATATATAAAATCACAAGTGTCCTTATAAAAGAGAGGCAGAGGGAAATTTAACTACAGAAGAGGAAGTGACAACTGAAGCCAGAGGTTGGAGACCTGGAGGGAAGAGTCTGTGAGATGCAAAGAAATGGACTCTCCCCTAGGGCCCCCAAAAGGAGCCAGCCTTGCTCAATGACCTTGACTTTCATCCACTGAGACTGATTTCAGACTCCTGGCTTCCAGAACTGGAAGAGAATAAATTTGTGTTGTTTTAAAGTCACTAATTTTGTGGTAATTTGTTACAGTGGCAATAAAAACTAGTAGGTATGGACTCTGGAGCCAGACTGTGTGAGTCCCTCCAGGCTCCATCACTTCCCAGCTATGTGACCTTGGGCTGATCTCTTTGATTTCCCACGTAGCTTACAAAACCTTAGTTCCCCAGGGGGGAAATTGAACTCTGGTCACCTGGGTAGAAACAAGGAATTCTGTCTTCTAGACCATGGGGGCTGTTGAATAGAATCTAAATCCCTAGTCCTTGTCTGCCTTGAAAGGAAGAATCAGACAAGAACGTATAGGGGAAAGAAAAGCCTGCATTAGAAAAGCAGAGTATATACAGAAAGGCCATGAGGGAACTCAAAGAGAGAGTCATGCGAGTCACCCCTTTGGGAAGTTTAAATCCTTTACAAGGGGTAGGTAGTCTTCCAGGTCTTTGTCTTCTCCTTGGCCAGTTGTCTTGTTTTGACCCCATGGCTACTCTGGCTCAGGATACTCCCTTAGGTGTGCACACACCCCTCCATCAAGATGGATTTCATTCCAATGGCATCTGGGAGGGACAATGGCAAGACTTACTATGGTCTGGCGTGCCCTGCCTTTTTGACCCTCTGAAATCTATTTGCGCATGTGTAGTGTCTCCCTTGCCCTAAGGATGGGAAATATGTGACCTCTTGATCTCTTAACAGGGTTTAGCGCCTCTCTGTTCCTGCCATAAAAGTGTCCAGTGTCCGGTTATCCACCCTATTCCTGTTGTTGTTTCTTATATCGAAGTGCAGATCTCAAAATGTAGACAGGAGTCTGGTCATAAATATGTAGCCCGGAGCCCATCTGTCTCTTGCCTCAGGAAATGTAGACAGGGGGCTGGTAGTAAATGTCCAGCCTGGAGCCCATCTTTTTCTTGCCCCCGGAAGTGTGAACAGGAGGCCAGTTGTAAATGTCTAGCCTGGAGCCCATCTATTTCCCGCCTCAACTTAATCTCATCAGGCCTCAACTTCCTCATCTTTGAATGGGATAATAATAGGACTCACTGCATAGGGTTGTTATGAGGCTAAAGGAATTCAATACTGTGAAGCGTGGAGAACAGTGCCTGGAGCCTGGTAAGTAATGTACATGCATTTGTTCAATAAAATACCTACAAAGCCTGTAGACGCTCCTGGTTGACAGGAGGTCATCGGACAGTGCCAACTGACACTGGTTTGGCGGGTTTGGTGTGCTCTGCAGAGCCCATTGAAGAAAACCAGCGAGTGTGTGGTGCCTTCCGGAGAGACCATCAGCCGGTTTGGTTCATGGGCAGCATGGATGCCTGCAGGGTGAACGTGAGCTCTCTGCCACAGTGACGGCCCCACCCACTGTGCTTTCCAGTCTTCCTTGAAACATTAATAGTTGTTACTCTAATAGCTGGTCAAATAAGTTCAAGAAACAACATTTCAAGGTTAACTGGCTTTCCTTTCTTTGGAAATTCTCGAACATTTAATATACAGATGAATCTAGTGAATCTCCATGAGGCGTTTCCCAAACGTGGGCCACTGGACCCCCTTTCATGGCACTTCCTACAGAACTAGGGTCTTACAGAACTCACTTCAGAACAAGTCTAGAAGCCTGGGGCTTCCATGAAGGTGAGAGAGTGGAGGATAGACAACCTGAGATGGAGTATCAGGTCCTATCTGCCTGACCCGAGAACAACCTAGAAAATATAGCTTCTGCTGTTGCTGTACAGACATAAGCAGACGTCGCAAAGGATTACAGACAGACCCACTCCTGTCACCGTCAGGGCCTGGGGCTAGCCTTGAATGGGGGCACCCAAGCTCCCCATCCCTAGCATGCCTCCTCCCCCGACTCCCCCAGCTCACTCATCAGTACCCTGAGGACTCACGTGGACACCCTAGCACTCAGGTCCAGGCTCCATCCAACCCCCCTCTCAACTGCCCCTTGGCTACCTCTCAGGCCTAGGGCCGCATCTGCAAGCAGCCGTGGCCTGCCTGCCAGAGGACAGATGGGGGAAGAGGCAGTGAGGGCGCTAGAAGCCAGCTCAGATAGCGAATTCAGACGCCTGGACCTCTGAAGGGTGGTTTACAAGGTGGGGGTGGATTGGGCACTTGGCATCTGTGGACTCCTGTCTCCGTGGGATGTGGTGTGACCAGAGGAGGCATGGGGCATGGCCTCTATTTGGGGTGGCCCAGGGCAGGAGCCGGCGGGAGTCTGGGTGCAGGGCGACACCAGGGGTGGGCACTGACACGGCAGTGTCACAGGATCCGAGCTGCAGGTAGGGCTCTTCCTCTGCTCCCGTCACCAAGCTGAGCCCCTCCATAGCCTTGTCCTTGGTAACGTCTGGTGACGTCTAAGCTCCCAGCTGGGCAGACACTTGCATCCTAATCTCCGCTGTAACCCAGGGGGCCCAGCTCTGCACCTGGCACCCTGTGGCCACATCCCCAGTGACTTTGCCACCAGCGGTCACCCATGCCCCCTACCCCCCATGAATGGAGGAAACAGTGGAGCTCAATTCATGCTATGAATTGTGGGAGGAGGGCCACTTCTTCCCACAGGAAGCCCGGGCCTCTGCCCACGGTGCGCGCTCAGGGCAGGCTGCTGACTAACAAGGCTTTCAAGGCCTGCAATGTTAACGTGCCTAAGAGGTGGGCCTTGAGATAAGTGCCTTTGTTAATTTTTGTACATGAGAAATATTTTTCACAGGGTGGTTTAATCAGAAGAGCTATGGAACAGGTAATGAAATTGGCCTTGTGAGAGGAGCCCGGGTATTAACACTGTTCGGTAGGTCTTGTTCACAGTGTCCTAGTTGGGGGGGAGGCTCCTAGGGGCCTGGAAGCTCTGTGTGGAAAATTACAGAGCAGCCAAGCCTCAGGGATTGTGTTCCCTCCAAGAATGGCCATGCTTAAAACATCCCTACGAGGCTCAACTAGTGGCTTCCCCCAGGCCAGTTCTTATTAAAAAAACACTTTATTGGGTTTTCAAAATTACCAAAGCTTGTTTTAACACAGAAGAATGTCATAATTATTAAAGGGAAAAAAGATCAATAGTTTCCCTGACTCCCACCCCCTTACCTCCTTGGAAGTGTTAGCATTAACAATTAGGCAATTAATTAGAGGGCTTTTACCGTGTTTTCGTGTGTGTGTCCATATACAAAAATATATCAATATGTATAAAAGAATAGACTATAGGGGAATTGTTGTTTTCATATGTTGATATTCGCTTTTTTTTAAAAGAGGAATCACATTCACTCATTATGCTGTAATTTTCTCTTTTGACTTAATATCACAAACATTTTCTAAAGTCCATACAAATAGATCCACTTCATTTAAAAAAAAAACCAGCTACATAATGTTCCACAGTGTGAGTATCATAATTCATTCAGCTGTTTCTCTGTTGTGTATTCAGGCCGTTTCCAGGTTTGGTTTCTAATTATTAGTACGTCTAATAGCAGTTCTTATTAGCAGTTTTCTTATAAATATTCTTTAGTTTCTCTATCTTGCACATATGTTGCAAAAGACTATTTTACCTTGGGAGAATTATAGAAATGGTGGACAATGAAAATGGTTTTCTTTACCATCACACTGATAGAGTTTTGAAACCTTAACTTGTCACACTTTCAGAATATTTGCCCCCAGTCACACATTCATTTGGACAGCCTGCATCTGCTGAGCTCTGGCGTGGCCTGGGGGTGGGACAGTCCTCAAGAAGACAGCCTGTCCTCAAAGAGCCATGTGTCAGCATAAGTGCCGGTGTAGACAGGCAGATAGACCAGAGCATCTGTGAGGCAGCTCGCTGGGAGGGCTAGAGGATTAACAGAAGACAGTGTGGACTCTGGGTTCAGATCCCGCCACTACCACTCACTTGATATTGTGGCCTTGGGGAAGATGGCTCATCTGTAAACTAGGGAAGATAGTAGGACTTCCTTATTTATTTATGGTGGCACTGGGTCTTAGTTGCTGTGCTTGGGCTTTCTCTGGTTGCAGGACTTACTGCAGTGGCTTCTCTTATTGCAGAGCACAGGCTCTAGACATGCTGGTTTCAGTAGTTGCAGCTCACAGCCTTAGTTGCCCCATAGCAAGTGAAATCTTCTAGGACCAGGGATCGAAGCCATGTCCCCTGCATTGGCAGGCAGATTCTTAACCACTGGACCAGCGGGGAAGTCTGACTTTTCTCATGGGGCTGTTGTGAGGACAAAGAGGGTTAATGTAAAGAAAAGTACTTTGGACCAAGCCAGCAAGTCAGAAGCCCCAAGAGGCTGCAGTTGCAGTTTGCAGCAGCCTGCCTCTCTGTGGGGAGATTGGGAAAGCTCCTGTGAGTGTGGACATTTCAGTTGGTTCTTGAAGATGAGCTGAAGGGCATTTTTGTCTGTTGGGGAAAACAAGCACTCCCCACCCACCACTAACACCTGGTCCTGACCTGGTTCTTCGGCACCCCAGGTGGTTGAAAGATTCAGAAGCCTCTTCATTTGCAGTTACAAAAACGCCCTCTGAGCCAGGGTTAGAGAGTTTCTCCCCAGTGGTAAACAGGTTCGCGTTACAGTGGAGCTGGGTCTGGCAGCCCCAGTGACAATGCTGTTACCCCCAAAACATTCAGTAGGATCGGTTCATGTGTCAAAAGGAAATGGAAACTTATCAGAAACTTCCTGTTGAGAAAACGATTCTTCTCACCCCAGACTTAGCAGACACTCAGAAACCTTCTAACTCCCCAATCTGCTAAGGTGGGTAGAGACCCAGAAATACCCCCTAACCTGGTCTGAGTGGGCAAGCACTTGGGGTCCGCCCCCCTCACATAGCCCAGAACCAGGATATAGTGGTCAAGATTATAGCCTTTGTAACCTGTCTTCCTGGCTCTAGAGCCTATGTGTGCTCCTTATTAACTGTATGCGTGCATGCTTAGTTGCTTAAGTTGTGTCCAACTCTTTGCAGACCCTATGGACTATAGCCTGCTGGGCTCCTCTGTCCTCTTGCCTGGGGATTTCCAGGCAAGAATACTGAGTGGGTTGCCATGCCCTCCTCCAGGGGATTTTCCCCACAGAGAGCAAACCCACATCTCCTGTGTCTCCTACATTGCAGGCAGATTCTTTACCCACTGAGCCTACGGGAAAGCCCCTATTAACTGTTTGGCCTTCAACAAATTACTTAATCTCTTTTAGCCTCAATTTCCCTTTCTGTGTAATCGGAATAGTAATACCTATCCCAGAGCCCTATTAAAGATTCAGGCATGATCTCACTCAGATCATGCCTGTAAAACATACAGCATAGGGCTTGGTACACAATGAGGCTGCAATATCTGATGTCTGGTATTATGGTTGTTGATGGAGATGGCCACCCTGCCTCTCCCCACCTCCCCTGAAATTGGGGCTAGCACACCAGACGTTCTGACCATCCTTCCCAGATGCTATTTGAAAACTGGTTCTGTGATGGCATAGGGCACACGGACTGGGAGATTCCCAAGGGAGGCACCTAACCCTGCCTGGGTTGGGAAGAGGCCAGCTAAGATGTGTGGAAAAGATGCTTGATCTGGGCTTTCAAGAATGAGAAGGAAGGATTTCTCTGGTGATCCAGTGAAGACTCTGTGCTCCCAATACCGGGGGCCCGGGTTCTATCCCTGGTCAGGGAACTAGATCCCACATGCTATAACTAACAGTTCGCATTCCACAACTGAAGATTCCACATGTTGCAACTAAAAAAAAAAGCTCCTGCACGTCACAATGAAGATTGAAGATCCCATATGTGGCAACTAAGACCCGGTGCAGCCAAATAAATAAATATTTTTTAAAAGTTATATTTAAAAAAGAATGAGAAGGAGCTCCCTGGTGAAGAGGTTGAGAAGAGAGAACAGCTTGTACAGAACTTCCAGGAACAGAAGTTTGAAGATCACGAGTAACTTGGTTTGGCTGGAATGAGATGCTGGGTTTGTGGTAGGCAATAGCTGGGACCATGTGGGGAAGGGCCCTTTTGCCAAGTACAACTGGGAGGTTGAACTTGATTCTGAATACTCTGGGGAGCCATTGAAAGGCTCCAAGAAGAGAAATAACACAGTTTGGTTTGCATTTTAGACCATTTGCTCTGGTAGTAGGGTGGAGGATGGGTGGGGTAGGCCATGGCCAATCTAACCCAAGCATTATCTAGGGTTATCTTGTCCTTACTGCTTCTAATTGAATTGGACATGAACTCCCACCCCAAACAAGGAGGGGACCAGTGTCTCTCCACAGGTCTCTGGGGATTCTTAGGAACTTTCATTTCTCTCACTAGCTCCTTTGATGCCACACTCCTGGCTTCTGCTGAATTTTTCAGTTTCATCCTGCACATAGTGACCCCTGTAGGCATTGAGTCACCTCCTGGTCGGTCCTTTCATTCCTACAGGACCCATGATCAAGGTCAGATGTCTCTGTGGGTAGGGGGGAAGGGGGAGGGCCTGATGCTGCTGGTGGCACAAACACCATGGCATTGAACTTTGTGTAGCATTGTATTTAAAGTCTCATGACTGTTGCTGCTTCAGTGGGGAGTGCTTCTCAGTGCTATTCTCCCTGCTGGCTCAGGATTGGCCCCAAGGAAATGAACGCAATTGTCTTACTTCCACAGAGACCAATGTGGACTGCTAATCACAGGGTGGGTTTCCCAAGGTGGTGCAGACCTAGCCTATTTCTATTGTGTATTGATTCTGTGGTCAGTGAAGGTTCTTGTGAGAAATGAATATTTCAAACAGTGGGCCTGAGTTTTCTTTAGAATAAAATAAACTAAAGCCCAAACTGCTAGTCCCCAACACAGAGGGTCCTCCTTGGTGGATGGGCAGGTGAAAGGCACATGGAATGCAGGGCCCTGGGCAGTTGATTTAACCTTTCTGGGTTAGTCTCTCCGTCTGTAAAATGGGTATAATATTACTTCTTTACAGGAAGATTGTGAAGTTGCAATGAGGTAGTTGTGCAAAATCACTTGACTTGGCCTGTGGTTGGGCTTTGGGGTGATTTGGACACATGAGGACACTACTGTGAACTGAGTTGTATCCCCTTCAAAATCCATATGTTGAAGCAGTAACCCTCAATGTAACTATATTTGGAGAAAGGGTCTTCAGGAGGTATAACAGTAGCCCGATCATATAGGACTGTGGCCTTATAAGAAGAGAGATCTCTCTCTTGCACACGCTCTCTCTGCCATGTGAGAACACATGGAGAGACTGTCTACAAGTCAGGAAGAGAGCCCTCACCAGAACCCAGCTATGCTGACTACTTGGATCTCAGACTTCCAGCCCCCAGAACTGTGAGAAATGGACAATTCTGTTGCTTAAGCCACCCAGTCTGTGGTACTTTATTATGGCGGCCCAAGCTGACGGATACAGATATATATTTACCCTGTGTGCAGTCTGTCTTCAGAAATTGGTGATGGTGTGCACACAGCCCTGAGGAGGGTGGGCTTGGGGTCTCTCTGCCCCTCCATCAGCTCCTACCCCAGCCTCCCAGCTCCCAGTGATCTGGGCCCTGCCACCTACTTGGCCTCATCTGGTACCATCCCTCTCACTTGTTTCCCAGATTGGCCTTCATTTTTTCATTTCTCAAACTCTCTTAGCTCTGTTCTGCCTTGGGCCTTTGCACATGCTGTCCCCTTTGCCTACAGAGCTTACCTGTGTAGGGTTTACCTTTCATTCAGAGGTTCAGTCCTCAGAAAGCCCTGCCTGGACTGTCTGCCCAACATAGCACCACTTCTACCCAGACTGCTCTTGTTTCTTCCAAGCAGGCATCATGTACTGAAGTTAAATGATTTATCTGTTTCTTATCTGTGTTTCTCCACTAGAATGTAAGCTCCATGAGGACAGAGGTCTTGTTTACTTAGTCTTGCTATGTCCCCAGAGCTTAACATGGTGACTGTCGCATAATAGGGACTCAGCCCATACGGAATGAAAGAAGTCTGAAACAAATCAATGGATCTGGGAAAAACTCCATGCCTGTGCGTCTACCATCTCTTGCAGTAGACCCAAAGCACCTTGATATCCAGTACCACACGTTATTCCTCATTGTAACTAGAGGTCATCTGGTCCAGCCAAAGCTTTTCCAACTGAAGGGTTATATGGAGGGGTATGGGCCACCACACAGAGCTAGGTGGAGGAAGAGGTGAGTGAATTGGCCTTTGAATGCTCTTTCCTACCCTTTCAACCAGAAGAGTTGTGAGTTTATGTTTCCCATATTGGGCTTTTATGAAAAATCTTATTGGAGAAAAGCAGCTCCACAGCTAGGAGAAGAGGGAAAACCACAAATTGGATCCAACCCTTCATGTTACAGATGAAGAATTTGAGGACCAGAGAGGGAAAGGGCCTTGCCCACGCACAGATGGTCAGTGGCAGAACACTCTATCCCCAGTGGTGCTGTGGTCAGGCACCATTCTTGTTAACAGTTCTTGTTATGTGAGTGAAAAATACTGGCATTCTCAAATGCTATAATTTGGCTTTCACTGTCTAAGAAATGGGGATAAGAAAGGGCTTATAGGGGACTTCTCTGGTGGTTCAATGCTTAAGAATCCACCTTGAATGCAGGGGACATGAGTTCAGTCCCTGGCTGGGGAACTAAGGTCCCACATGCATGCTGAGTCGCTTCAGTCATGTCCAACTCTTTGTGACTGTATGGGCTGTAGCCTGTTAGGCTCCTCTGTCCATGGGATTCTCCAGGCAAGAATACTGGAGTGGGTTACCATGTCCTTCTCCAGGGAATCTTCCTGACCCAGGAATCTAACCCATGCCTCCTGCACTGCAGGCTGATTCTTTACCACTAGACCCACCTAGGAAGCCTAAGATTCCACATGGGGTAGAGAAACAGCCTGTGCGCCACAATTAGAGAGTCTGTGAAGTGAAAAGTGAAAGTCATTCAAGTCGTGTCCGACTCTTTGCAACCCTGTGGGCTGTAGCCCGCCTGGCTCCTCTGTCCATGGGATTCTCCAGGCCAGAATACTGGAGTGGGTAGCTGTTCCCTTCTCCAGGGGATCTTCCCAACCCAGGGATTGAACCCAGGTCTCCCGCTTTGCAGGCGGATTCTTTACTGTCTGAGCCACCAGGAAAGTCCAAGAACACTGGAGTGTGTAGCCTATCCCTTTTCCAGGGGATCATTCTGACCCAGGAATCGAACCAGGATCTCCCGCATTGCAGGTGGATTCTTTGGTGCACCGCAACAAAAGATCTAACGTGACACAACAAGATCCTGTGTGCCTCAACTAGGGCCCAATGCAGCTGAATAAATAAAGATTTACAAAAGACAAGTATAATTACCAAAAAAAAAAGAAAAAGAAAGGGCTTATGGTCACTACGGACAGTCCCAAAGAAACTTCAGGCTCAAAAGTCCCTGTGGGGTCTCATGCCCACAGCAGAAGGCCAACAGTGAACTCTGCCAGGGACACCCAGGAGAACCCTGGCCAGGCCAAAGAGTCACCACAGGACATTACACATGAGCCAGGAAGTCACAGCAGCTTCTGAAGGAGAAGGTTTCTTCTTAGAAAAACACAGAGCTGGTGAGCATGGATCCTGACCCTCTGAGAGCCTTGATGGTAGAATGATGGACTTTTGTGACAGTCCCCTTACTTACTGACTTCTTTTCTACCTTCCCTTCTTTTCTTTCCTCCTTTTCTTCAGCCACTTCCACAGAGCATTTGCTGCCTGGAAATTTATGTTAACCATTACTGCAAACCCAGGCGTTCATTTCATCACTGGCAATCAGCTCTTGTCCTTGGGGAAACCTAATTAGGTATTACAGGACTTTTGATGTCGTTTCCATGGAAACCTCCATAGTAATGGTGTACATGCAGAATATATGCTCCAGGGAGTTTGGAAAAAATGCATATATATTATTACTGGATTTTAAGAAAATCTTAAATTTTTTTCCTCTTGCTTTTTTCCTGCATATATATTTTTTAAATCATGGAAATTTTCTCTGGAGTTTTTCTCCCACAGAGAAAACAGTAGAGAATACAAAGGGCCTTTTCCATCTTCTCTCCTTTAATTAAAAAAAATTCATAGTTGTACAAGAATGAAAGTTTTTTTGGATCGGTCAGAAAATGTCTAAGCAGGATCTCCCCTAACAGCTGAGAACATTTTGAGAAAAGATATTTCTTAAATAACTTGAAAGGCTTCAAGTCTTTCAAAATAGAATGGGGAAATGAGCAAATTCAATGAATCTATTCCAGACGTATTTACACTAAAAAAATAAAAGGCAGGTCCCCTGGTGCAGTTTCCTCTGTTAGGTTGATAGTGGGGGCTTCAAGACATCTCCTTGTCTCCCTGTCAAGACAGCCTGTTCCCAGCCCTGCAGCTAACACATGGTGGGCTCCAGAGATTGTACGTGAACTGACCTCTCCTAGGTGACCAGATGGCCCTTCAGAGTTGACTCCCATACAGAGCTAGTGAATCATATGATTGTTCTATGAGAAACTCCAGTGAGGGAAACATGCAGGCCTGGTCTGACTGAGGTGGGGATGCACATGGAAGGTGCAGAGAGAGAGCCTGTTAAGCACCCATGTGCCACAGCTAAATTCAAAGGTTCTGGAGAACCCGTCAATTACTGAACTGTTTTCTTTGACACCTCTAATTGACCACTCAAGGATGGAATGTCCACAATGACCTCTTTGGTAGCTGCCAGCAGATCAATTTACCCCTCAAATTTGCCTAGAAAATTCACCATTCCCAAGAGTCCCTGCAGTTTTTCTCTTCCACACCCAATAAATTCTGTTTTGCCTTTGTTCCTTGATTTAGTCTACCAGTTGACTTCCACACATATGAGAAACACGTTGCATGCAAAATAACTCAACTGCTTGCAAATTAATTTTTAAAATGCTTTGAGTTTTCTTTGATATATGAAATGATGTGTCCCCTAGGTGGGGTAGGGGTCAGGGAGACTGGCATGGCCCTTGATCATGATCCCCTCTTCATCCAGTTGCCCAGTTATTGAGATAGACTGGCCAGCCCTGTCTGATTAACCATGCTGGCTGGGAGGATGGGAGTGGAAGTTCCTTCTACGGGCTGTGGCCTGAGAAGCTGAAAGGGAAATGTTGGACATGGCAGGGAAATCACCCAACTTCTAGCATGTGTGTTAAGTGAAGGCATGAGTTAGATTTGCTTATGTATTAGTTTTGTTGCATGATGAAGCACACCCCATATTAATGACTTAATAATCATTTAGCTCACAACTGTGTGGGTCAGCAGTCGGGGCAGGGCTCAGCATGGTAGTTCTGCTGCTGCCCTCGCCTGGGGTGAGCTTCTGTCATGCAGCTTGTCAAGAAAAACCTCACTCTTATGTCTGGCAGCTGTGTTGGCGTAGGTTGGAGTGACAGGGAATGTGGGGCCCAGTATTACAGCAAACCCTGCCGCACTGACCTTCTTCAAAGGTCACATTCTATGTCATATTCTCTAATACCCCACTGACCAAAGGCAGGCAAATGGCCAGCTTCAGATTCAAGGGCTTGAGAAATGGACTGTACTTCTTACTGGAAAGAGAAGCAAAGTCACACATGAAGAAGCAGACAAAAGGAATGGGAGGAATCAGTGGTATTGTGGTAGCACAACACCAGGTTTGTCTAATACAGGCCTTCCAAGCACTACTAAATCCCTGTCTTGCCCAAGAAACTTTCCACAATGGCCCCTTATCATGTCTCTTGTATGCTGGAGTTACTTGAGATCGTGAGCTGATTCATGGGACATGTGTCTGATTCACATTTATATCACCACAGTTTTCTCACTTAGTTGATTCTAAAAAGAGTCTTAAAAGAATTGAGGTATAACTGACAAATAAAATAGTATATATTTAAAGTGTACAATGAGACGATATAAGTATACATTGTGAAGTGATTACCACAGTCAAGTTAATTAACACATCTACTACCTCACATTGTTACCTTTTTTTTAAATTTAAGAACACTTAAGATCTGTTCTCTTAGCAAATTTCAAGTACTAGTTGGTTCTTCCTAATTATTTTATTGAATTGTGGTGAGTTGAATTGAATTGGTTCTCCTTTCTAATTACAAGCTCCTTGAAGGCAAGTTTGGAATTGCTCTGTCACATAAAATCTCCCTCCCAAAGCTCTTGGAATTACACCAACTGGCTGAAAAATCCCACAGGCTCTTAGAACCAGTTAAGTGGCAGAGAATCAAGTCTGGAGGCAGCTCTGTTCAGGATAGTATCTGGGGTAAGAGCAGGACTTGCAGATGACCCCAGGTCCTGGCACCAAAGCATTCCATTTTCAGGCTGACCAAACCCCAAAGGAGTGGAATCACTGTTGGATGCTAAGGAGGCAGTGAGACTCAGCAGTTTGGAGAATGTGGCATTCCCTCCTCACTCAGGAGAAACCTGGGCAAGGTCAGGAAGGAAGAATGTTTGTCACAGAGCTGAGTCTTCTGCTCTATGACAGGTGAGAGCAGACTTGCCCCCTGCCCCCCACAGGGCCCCCTGGCACCCCATGCCAGATCCTGTCCATGTCACATCAGAACTCTTCCAGAATTTATCAGGGCGGCCAGTCAGACTGCTCTAGAGCTAGGTCTGGTTGACTGAGACCTAACAAGAAGGGAGGACAGTCCTATGCCAGAGTCACCCTCCCCTCTCTGGTCCAGCACTGCTCCAGTACTTTCTAAGGCTTGGAGATCACCTGGGACCCTTTATTCCAGATTGGACCACCCCCTAGGAATAGGAGGGTGTCCTTCTCATGGTGTGAGGTAACTCGTCAGGTACGCCATTAGTCACAGGCTTAGCAATGAGTTTTCTACACGAATTTCCATTCTGGGTGGTTAACAAGGGCCACTGTCCACCTGTCCTTTTCTTCACATGACATAGTCATTCACCCACACACCTCTTTATTCAGTAAAATTCTATTGACTGTGCCAGGACCATCCTGGTCCTTGGAGAAAGGTGAGATGAGCCAGCCATGAGTCCTGTCCTCAGGGAGCTCATGTGCCTCGAGACCACACATGAGGTCTGCATAGAACAAGGGCTCAGAACAGAGCACAGAAGGACTTCCCTGGTGGTCCAGTGGTGAAGAGTCTGCCTGCCAGTGCAGGGGACACAGGTTCGATCCCTCGCCTGGGAAGATTTCCACATGCTGCAGAGCAACAAAGCCCATGTGCCACAACTAACTGAAGCCAGTGTGCCTAGAGCCTGTGATCTGAAACAAGAGAAGCCACCACAATAAGCCTGCGCACCACAACGAAGAGTAGCCCTCACTTGCTGCAACTAGAGAAAAGCCTATGTGAAGACCCAGCGCAACCAGGAATAAATAATAAATTAAAAAATTAAAAAAAAAAAACAGGGCACAGAATAAGGGATCTTCAGAGTGGAAGGCGCTTCAGAGCTCATCCAACCTATCCGCCTATTCCTCAGAGGAGGAAATCAAACCCAAGATGGGGGAGTCTAGTCATCCAGGGTCAAACAGTCAACAGTAGTTATTCATTCACTACACAAGAATTTACCCAACACCTATATGTGCTAAGAGCTGGGCCGGCACCAGAGATTCCACAGCAGACAAACAAGGCAGATATGGCCCCCCATCCCTTTTTGGGTCACAATCCAGGTTACATTTGGGATCACCCAAGGAAACAAGAAAATTCCCAATGCCAAAGCCTCATGCCTAGAGTTTCAGATTTACTTGGTCTAGGGTGGGCAGGAGTGTGGGTCTTTTAAACAAGCTTTCCAAGTGATTCTCGCAGACAGATCAAGAAACACTGCTCTGGACGGTGGGGGAAGAGGTGGGGAAGAGATAGATAAAAACCAAGCTGTTGTTCAATAGCTAAGTTGTGTCCAACTTTTTGCGACCCCTTGCACTACAGCATTCTAGGCTCCCCTGTCCTTCACTATCTCCTGGAGTTTGCTCAGATTCCTGTCCATTGAGTTGATGATGCTATCTAACCAACTCATCCTCTGCTGCCCCCTTCTCCTTTTGCCCTCAATCTTTCCCAGCATAAGGGTCTTTTCCAATGAGTTGGCTCTTGGCATTAGGTGGCCCAAGTGTTGGAGCTTCAGCTTCAGTCCTTCCAATGAATACTCAGGGTTCCAAGTAAAGATGAATAAATACGTAACTGAGACTTGTGACTTGTAAGGAATGAACAGGATGCTGAGTGAGGACGTGGCAGGGTGGGGTACTGTTACCTGCTTGAGCCTGAAAGGAGGGAGGCTACACTTGGAGAGTTGTGGTTCCAGGGGTCAGACGGGAGCAGGAACAAGGGTGTCCTCCTATGGGACAGCAAAGGACTCTTCTGGGCCGTACTGCCCACCCTGCTGACTGACAGACCCCTGCACTGGAGCCCCGTCTAGCAGAGGCTCTTGATCTTCAGCCTGGACTACACCCCCATGGGCCCACATACATACTGTCTCTCAGTGCCTCACAGGGATTAATAATCCCTCACGTTTTGAGTACAGGTGTCCCTTGGTATCCACAGGGGATTGGTTCCAGTAAACTCTGTGGACACCAAAATCCAAGTCCCTTATATAAAATGGTATAGAACCCTCAGCCCTCTGCATCCACAGTTCATCTGTGGATATCGATGGCCGACTGTAGTTCGTAAAGAATGTTCTCTTGTATTATCTGTATTACTGGATCCTAATGCTAATCCCAAGAGATGGACAGGGTCAAGGTTCATGGTCTTAGGACAGAGATGTGGAAATAGGCATAGAGAGGTGATGGGGCTTGCCTGTGATCACACAGCTAGTGTTTGGATGTGTGAGGCTTCAGTCCAGCTCACCAGCCTCCAACTCTACTACTGCATGTTGTCCCCCTACCCAAGCTTGTGCCAGGAAACTGAAGCAGAAGCAGGTCATGTGGGAGGCAGGTGGGGACACCACCCTGGTGCCAGCCCCTTCTCATCAAGCTGGGCAGAACTGCCGGCCTGCTGCCACTTGAACATGGGTGGTGTATCCTCTCATTCTTCATCAGGGAATCCAAGGAACCTGCGACTCTGCCCAGAGTGAACCCAGTTACTATAGTAACCTGATGCAGTTCTTTCTTATAGGGCGGATGGTTTTCATTTTGTATTTGAAGAGTTTGGCCAGGCAGTCACATTGCCATGGCTCGGCCTGTCGGTGGCAGTTAGGAGCAGAGGGAATCCTTTGAGCAGCCTCTGTTGCTGCTGCTGCTGCTAAGTCTCTTCAGTCATGTCCGACTCTGTGTGACCCCATAGACGGCAGCCCACCAGGCTCCCCCATCCCTGGGATTCTCGTCTAGTCCCTCTAATTGATGGTGCAAACCTGTGTCTGCAAAATACCCAGCTCAGCTGCACTGGGGAGGGAGTGGGAGTCTCAGCTGGTGCTGGGCTGGGTCCTCTCTCCCATTTAGAGATCATACCTTTCCAATTACAGCTGCCCGGGCTGAGGTGGGCCCCTCGGCCCCCTTGCTCCCATAGTGCCTTCTATTAATAGTTCCCCTCCACGAGCCTCATCACAGGAGCCATGCTCAGAGCTGTTTCACTGCATCTGGAATGCCCAGCTCCCTGGCAGATAGAGGGACTCCAGCATGTTTGTTGAATGAATGAATGAATGACCTTTTGTAGTTTATGAAGCCCTTTTATACCCGTTATCCCCCCCATCCCACGTCACAGCCATATGAGGTCCCGGGGCAGGAGGCAGGGTGACCTGTGGTCCAGCAGGGTGAGAGCGCGGCTTGCACAGGCTGCCTCCCCTCCGTGTGCACTCCTGCAGCTGCACCTGCCTCTTCACAGCCGGCTGGGTAGCCTGGTCCTTGCTCCTTGTGGCCGGCCAAATGGCACAGGCAGACCCTAAAAGCAGGGCAGCCAGGAGACCCCTCATCCAAGTCCTATGACTACATTGATTCACCTTGAATTTGGGTCACAGATCCCTTGATGGGCCCTTTTTACCCTCAGAGGTCCCAGGCATGGTGTCACGGTCTTCTTTCCTGCATCCTCGGTTGTTAGGATGGTGGCCTGTCAGGGTGGCAGTGAAGGAAAGAGAAGAGAAAAGTGCGTGGTGACTAACTTCAAAATACAACAATTTTTTTTTTTAAATTACAAACAACAACAACAAAAGACAGCAGAAAGTTCATTTGTCCCCGACTGTAGAGGAAACAGCAGGACAGACAGAGGAAAGGGCCTCTATGTCCCTAGACAAGCTGTGAAGTGGAGCAAAGTGATGGGGGGTTGGTGAGGAAGTCTTAGCTCAGCCTTTGACCAGCACGCCTAATCCACACTGACCCAACCTCTCTGTGATTCCCGCCATGCTGAAGGTTACATCAAACTTTTCCAGGTTAAATCAAACTTCTGCCTCCCAACCCTGGCCCCAACATTCATTTCTTTCCAAGGCAGCTGAGTTTCTTTCTGGCCATGAATCTTTCCTGGGACTCGTGGGCTGCTCCTCTGGCCAGGTTGTACAGTGCATGTGGAGCATAGGCTCGTGCTAAGCTGGGGGACCGTGCCCCTGCCCCCCACCTTATGGGCCAGCTCAAGCAGCCATGCAAAGAATTGCTCTGTGCGGTCCTGGAGCCGGCAGCGTGTGGGGCTGTGTGATGGGCAAACCAGGACAGAGCAAGCAGGAGAGGCAAGGCCCAGCACCAAGAGGGGATGGCGTGGGATAAACACTTCCATCACTTCTCAGAACTGAGGTGCACGCCTGTCCAGGAGGCCCCCAAGTCCAACAGAGGCCCCTGGTCTCAGGCCTCACCCTCTAAGAATCAGGACCTTCAAATGTCCAAACTGGATCTCAGAGCCTCTCATTTTGCAGCGGAGATTGAGGCCACGGAAGGGAAGGACGTGAGGCTCCCTTGCACGGGGAACTCCGCAGTGAGACCTCCTTGAGAACAAGCCAGGGCTTTCCTGGTGTGTGAACCCAGCACTGAGCCCAGGCTGGGTGCACAGCAGGTGCTCAGCGAAGACTTCTTTCAGCTGCTTTGCCCATCTTCCCTGCTGTGACTGTGAGAATCTCAGCTTTGTAGAAAGAAGGTGTGGACTGGAAGGGAGCTTAGACATCCCTGAGCCCAACCCTCATTTCCAGAAAGAGACCCCATGGATTAATAATGCTAAAAATAGCAATAACTAATACTTACAGAGCTGGTGCTAGGCAGGATTCCCCACACTTATCTATTAGCCCACTGCAGCTTCATGGCCACCTCTATGCGGCAGGTGTTACTCTCATTGTCCCCAGAGGGGGAAACTGAGGCACAGAGAGGCCCAGTAACTGGCTCGAGGTCACAGAGCTAGTTGGTGTAGGGATCAGGATCCAGATCCAGGCAGTCTGGCTCTGGGGCCCTCACCGCTAACACCCCGGCTAGCCCCCGTGAGTTCACTCATTGAGGAAACAGAGCATTTTCATCTCCACATCCCCCTCAGGGCTCAGCTCAGGGCCTGGCAGGGGCCCAGGGAACTGTTCAGTATAAGTGAGCTGTGCGTCTTCTTAGTCATGGCGCAGCCAGGGTAGGGGCCCCTCGGAGCTGGAAGGAATCCTGGGGAGCAGTTTACAGAAATGGAGACCCAGAGATTGACGTGTCTTAGCCAGGTCTCCTGACTCCCCCTCCAGGGCTCCCTTCACCCAAGCGAGGTCTCCAAAGAGGGCCCCGGGGTGGATCAGCTGCCCCATCCTCCCTTACCCCCACTGTGTGCTTCCCTCCTGGTGCGCTCACAGGCTTTCTGCTCCCACAGCTCTTCGTGATTGACAATGGTGCGGACGACTGGCGGATAGCCATGACCTACGAGCGCATTCTCTACATCAGCCTGGAGATGCTGGTGTGCGCCATCCACCCCATTCCTGGCGAGTACAAGTTCTTCTGGACGGCACGCCTGGCCTTCTCCTACACACCCTCACGGGCGGAGGCCGACGTGGACATCATCCTGTCCATCCCCATGTTCCTGCGTCTGTACCTGATCGCCCGCGTCATGCTACTGCATAGCAAGCTCTTCACTGACGCCTCGTCCCGCAGCATCGGGGCCCTCAACAAGATTAACTTCAACACCCGCTTCGTCATGAAGACCCTCATGACCATCTGCCCAGGCACTGTGCTGCTGGTGTTCAGCATCTCACTGTGGATCATCGCGGCCTGGACCGTCCGTGTCTGTGAAAGGTATTCCCGTGGGTCCGGTTCTGCACTCACCTGGGGCCTCCCGGCACACTGCTCATGCTGGGATGAGGGCAGGGAGGAGGAGCAGGGAGGCCCAGATGTATGTGGTCTGATGGAAGAAACAGGCATGTACCCAAACACCTCAGGAGAAAATGGGAAAGGGGAGGACCAAGTTGGGGCTGAATATGAGCTGCAACATTGAAACATTGGAACCAAGGTAAGCTGGGAAAAATGCATATATAATCTTCCTCATTTCTTGTTCTTTGTAAACCAATATATCTCAAAACATCCTGGTTATATCGTTACTCCTTTCTCACGTATAACACTTTATGATTTCTGTTACCTCTCCCTCTTGGAGTTAAAGGATGCTCAGTAGCATTTTAAAGGCTCTGAGAAGTCCTGCGGTAATGAAACTAGTTTAATTTTGTTAAGTCCAGATTTTCTCAAGCATATTCACCCATAAGTGCTTTTCCTTGTACATTACTATTGATGCCTCACTACTCAAAAATTTGGTCCACAGACCCATCAGCATCACTGGGAACTTGTTAAAATGCAGAATCTCAGGCTTCACCCCAGAACTACTGAATAGAATTTTCACTTTAACAACTTCGCTTGTGATTTGTATGCACCCTGACATTTGAGAAGTACTGCACTGATGAACTGTACTTTGGGAACCGTTGTTTTAGGAGGCTGGTGGCGGGGCAATGACTCAGAAGTGACAGGTAGGAGAGGAGGGGGTGATGGCCTAATAGAGATCGGAGGCTCTAGGGCATCATCCCAGAGCCTCAGAACTACCATCATTGAGGCTCAAGGTTGGTCCATGGTTACCCCCTTCCACAGCCATCGCCAAGCTGCCCGTTCTGACTCCTCTCCCTTTCAAGATGGTTCTGGACGTTCATTTTTCTCTGATTTTGTATGTGGAGTCTGAACATGGAGGTTAAAAACCTGGATTCTGCTCCTGTGTAGCCGTGAGATCTTGAGCAAGTCACTTCACATCTCTGAGCCTCGGTGTCCTCATTTTAAAATGAGGATCACTTGAGATAGAAGGGACGATCTATATTCACTTGAGAGAGGTAATTTTTAGTACACTGGGAGGCCTGGTCACGCATCCTGTGTAATTTACTCAGATCCTGTAGTCATCCTTTATTCATCATCACTTAAAATTGTATTATCGAATATTCCATGCACCAGAGAAAACAAGCAAGAGAATTCTGGAGGAGAGTTGGTCTAAAAACATCTCAGGTGTGCACTGAACCACATTTCCCACCTATTTTGAAAATGTTCTGTATGCAGACAGTTCTTTCAGATGTTTGGTCAGCAGACACACAGTCAAAAAAAGAGGCCATTCTGCTACAGCCGGGCAGGGGCCCCTTCATATGGCAGGGTCAGTTTCTCAGAACCAGTACCAAGCTGGGACACATTTCTTACATATGAAGCCCGAAGGACACACGATACCCATGTATTCAGAACCCCATCATTACTCAACAGCTGACATTATAACATCTGTTCTAAGTAGGACCATACTTCACCAGGCTTCATGAACCTTCTCCGGTAAGCAGACACTCTTTCTACAGTGGAGAAAGCATATGTTTGGGTTCCAAGCCCAAAGTCCTCTTAGTTGAGCAATATGGTGCCACTTTACCTCTCTGGGCCTCAGTTTTCTCATCTGCAAGCTGGAATTAATAATACCAACTTTTTAGGATTTGTTGTTGGAGCCAGGTAAGATAACATATGTGAAATGTATTCCATAATAGTGATAGTGACAATAAATAATAATAACAGAGGTCTCTTGATAACTCTTGGGAGTCTTGTGGCTGCTTTTTAATAATTAGAACAAGCCTACTATAGGTAGACCTAGGCTCTTCTTGTTTTCCTTTGTAATTGATCAAAGCTGAGTCTTCTAGCAACAATAATAATTGAATTTACATAGCCCTTTAAGGTGTTTGAAATCTTCCATGTTCTCAAATCGATCCTGTTTGGTGTGTATCATCACCCCATTGTCTCAGATGAGCAAACATGGAACAAAGTACCAGCAAGTGAGTTTCATTGTTTATTGAACCTGTCAGAAGTATGGGTGATGCTTTTTTATTGGAAGATAAGCCTGCTTCAAAATGCGTAGCTTTCAAAGTACTCTGTTGCACTGGATGACCCTCCATGGCCTCCACACTGGGACTGGGTTGACCTGGCCCCCATCAGCCCATGGGCCTCTGTCTGCAGAGATGACTGACATGCCCAGCTGAAGCCCAAGGCAAGGGCACAGAGAAGCAATGAGCAAATCAAAGGTCCTCCTAAAGTTTCCCCTTCTCTTGTGAAAAGGCCCTTTGACCAGGAGGCGTCTGCTTAGATCTCACATGAGGTGTATTAAAACACATGTTGTAAAAAAAAAAATAAATAAAACACATGTTGTCATCACCCCTGTTTCTTGGGCACTTTCCCTATGCCAGTTCTGTGTGAACTAATTCACTGCCCACTCCATTTGCCCTCACAGTAGACCTGTGAGCGTGCACTGTGACTGTCTCATTTCAGAGTGGAGGAAACTGATGTAAAGTAACTGGCCCGAGGAGCCCGGACACATGCAGCTGGAATCTGAACTTGCTTCTGACTCTGAACTTTATATTTGTCTCACCAGCCCAGGCCAAGTGCTGCACTTAGAAGGAAACTGTGGCCTAAACTCTCCTGGCGACGTTCCCGATCCGAGCGTCTTAAAGCCACTGAGACTGACGCTTAAATCCCAGTCTGGCTGTTTTGCCTGCCTCCGATGTCTGTGCTATTAACCATTTTGTCACCCTGTTTTCAGGGCCACCTTCACGTTAATTTCCAACATATCCGAGTGTAGGTAGTGGATGCTGTGGTGGGCCACCCAGGGGTCCCCTCTCCACCCAGGCTCTCATTCCCTCAGCTGGGGCTGTTGGCCATGGCAGAATTGCTCTGGATGAAGGCAGCTGCCTCAGCCAGGGTCAAGCCTCCTGCCCAGGGCAGCAAGCATCCAGTGACTTGTCAGTGTAGGAGTTTAAAGGCCCAGCCCCTCCATCCCCTGCAGGATAGCTCTGCAGGGCCTTGCTGGTTTCAGGACTCCTGCGGGATCACGTGATACTAGAACCTCTCCCCCTCCCCCGTCCTCCATCCCTCAGGCCCCACCAGTCTTGATCCTAAGTGTAGGCCCAGCAAACCTGCACTCACATCTCAGCGTCTCAGTGACTTTCCCAGGCATCTGACCTATGGAGCTGTAAAAGCAAAGATGAACAAGTATATTTTTTTCCTAATCAGGCAAAGCACTGCTTTTACAAAGACCAAGCAATTTCTTTTAGAACCAAGCCCAAATGAGCATTGCCCTTCCTCAATGTCAAATAATAAGCAAGACTGGCAGAGACAGGAGTTAGTCAGCCAGAGATTGTACAGAAACTGGAGGCAGGGGCTGCTGTGGAGGCCCCGAGCCTCGGCCAGGGTGGGAGGACAGTGTGGACAAGATGGTCTTGATTGCTCTCAGCCTGATGGAATGACAGTTCTGTCACCTGAGACAGCAGAGAGGGTAAAGGACTTGCCCAAGGTCACATAGCAGCGTGACAGGTTCTCGAAAAAACTCTCCTCTGCTGATACCCGGAGCGGGGCTTGTTCACATTGCAGGTGGGTTTCATCAGCCCGGATGCATCTCTAGCTGTGTACACACACTTCTGAAGTTGCTATGGAAATCCCTCCTCAGCAAGCCTCATTTGAAAAGACATTTCTCATAGCTGGGGTTGGCTTTTATGTGACAATAAAGGTTTTTCACATTTCCTCCTTCCAAGGGGGAGAGGGAATTGGTGATTACCCAGAGCAGCCTGCTATCAGGAGGGCAGTGCCTGGTTGCTGGGAGGGCAGCGTCAACAGCAGGTTTGTTTTCCCTGGACCCCGCCGCGGCATTACATCATGGGTTCCGAGGCTGACAGTTGTGGCACTCGGCATTCTCTGGGATTCTCCTGGCCGTGTGCCTGCCTCCCACAGGCTTCCCAGAGCCCATGCGAGGAACCTCCTCATTAAGCACTGTCACACGCCGAGCAGCCTAGCTGGTGGAGAGACCGTCGGAGGCCCCAGGCCTAAAGGCCACCAGGTGAGGCAGGGGGCTTCCTTTTCAGGGGGCACACCCCGAAAGAAGTCTACCAGCTCACATATGGGTGCTTATCTTCCCAGGAGAAGCAACAGGGCCTCCCATGACACTGACAGAGTGAGCCGAGGCTTGTGATCCCTAGCCAAGCTTAGTAAATGACCTCCTAGCCTCTTGGATGGAATCCCTTTGGTCTCCTCTCTCCTGAGGCCCCAGGCTGTATCAGTACCTCAGGACTTCCAGCCTATCCACAAGTCCTTGGTGATGATGGTATGAATTTCCATCTGTGTCTGTACATTGGCATTTTTGTGAGAAATTTAATTCTGGAGACCTGGCTGCTAGAACGGGAGAAAAACCATGAATGGCCCTTCTTTCTCTCATTAAAACAGAGCCACCCCTCCCATCACAAGGAAGATAAGAAGAGGCTTCCAAGCTATAGAACAATTCATAATAAATATCCATAGAGCAGGGGGAGGGTGATGCTCAGAAAAATTGCACTATCAGGGGTCCGTGATTTTAGAGGTTGCAAACCACTGGTTTGGAGAGTGAGAAGACTGGTTAGTAAGGATAGGAAATTATCTGTCACATTGGATAAATGTGACAGATTCACATTCACATTTGCTAGACCCAAAACCCTGCCCTCTAGCTGGAGAAAGGGGAACTCAGCCTCCTTTAGGGTAGAGGAGCAGCCTGGGGCCATCCTGCTGCCAGTGCCAGGTCTGGATAGATCACTCCTCATTCAAAGTTGGATTCCTAGCAATGGGCAGTGGAGTGGGGAGGAGTAAGGAGGGGAAGGAAAGTAGGGAGAAGGGAAGGGGAATCCTATATGAGGCCTTTGAAGCAAATCTGCAGTGTTAAGAGGAAAATAATTCTCAAGATGCAGAAGACTGTTTGCTTATGAGGAACAAAAAGCAACATTTGAAGATTCTTGGGTATCCCTTATAGGGTGCAAGAAGGTGATCATCATAGAGAAGAGTGGGCAGACAGGAAATGAAAATGTATCTAGTTCACATAAGCCTAGAGTTCACAGAGAAGGACAACTGTTTTAGCAAAAAGAAAATCTACATCAGGGCGCTGAATTTTTTTTAATGCAGAATGTGAAGGACAAAGTTAAAGGTTCTCTCTGAAAGTAGAAGACAAGAACAAAGAGATGAGAGAAGAGGGTGAATAGGACAGAATTAGAAGCTGCAGAGTCAAGGCTAAATCCTAGCACTAGAGTTATTTTGGAGGAAGAAACCATAATAAATTAGATAAAAGCATAATCAAGGACATACATGAAGAAAACTTTTCCAGATTTGGCTGGCCAGAGGGGTGGTGAGGAGGTTAAGATTAGTCAGATCAAAAAGGTTCCTGTTTTCCAGCTACAATAGGGGGAAAAATTTTTTTTCTGGAAAATTTACTGAATTATATGGTTAAACATAAGGAAATCAACCCTGAATATTCATTGGAAGGACTGATGCTGAAGCAAAAGTTCCAATACTTTGGTTACCTGATGCAAAGAACTGATTCATTGGAAAAGACCCCAATGCTGGGAAAGATTGAAGGCAGGAGAAGGGGACGACAGGGGATGAGATAGTTAGGTAGCACCACCGACTCAATGGACATGAACTTGAGGAAAGTCTAGGAGATAGTGAAGGACAGGGAAGCCTGGTGTGCTGCAGTTGATGAGGTCCCAAAGAGTCAGACACAACTTAGCGGCTGAACAACAACAAGGTATGCAATCCGAGATGCACATAGGCAACACGGAGCAGACTTCTCCTTAGGAACCCTGAATTCTGGGAGACAATGGGGCATTAGTGTCATTTACATGAGGGAACAAAAGGGTCATTCTTGGAGTTTTGTGGGCTTAGAAGGTTACAACCTACATTTTGCAGGGAGCTTGTATATTAGTTGACCCAGGGATGAATCGTAGTTAGGATCTTAACAATGGAACAGTATGAAAGAAAGACAGGAGGACAGGACTGAAGCCAGGTAAACATGAGATCCAGACTACATTTAAACATGACCATGTAGCCAAATTCTAATGTCAAAGAAAGAGTAGATTCTGGAAAGAGTAAATGTATGCAATAAAATAATTCAATAATAGTGAGAGGGTTCCTAACCCACAGATTAAAAAGGTGAGAGAAGTCTAGAAAGGATTGATTAATACATGCTAAATTCATCATCTTAAGTAGAAGAGAATTTTAAAAGCCTTATCTCTCAACTTTAATAATTAGAGAAATATAGTTTAAGTCATTTTTTAAAGCTAAAGGTAACCACAGGTAGAATTTTGTAAGTCTAATGATGATAACAGTAGCGTCAGTCAGGTATTGTTTTGCTTCATCCAGACCACAGCTCCATGAGGCATGGGGACTATTGTTATCTTCATCCTGCATGGGAGGAAATTGAGGCACAGGGAAGTTACGGTTTTGCAATGTGGCTTGGGTCATGGAACCAGGGGTCTGCAGACCTGAGACCCCCCCAACCTCCTGTCAGAGTCTCGCTTTTTCCTACCAAGAGAAGGTGCATTTTCCACATTCCTGGATGAGTAACACAAACATCATCAAAGACAGAAAAATAAAGGAGGCAGGAAGGAAAAATTGAAAAACAGCATGAAAAAAGATGAAAGGAAACCAAACTTAAAATTTTCACAATCAACAGAATTGAATTTAACTCCCCAATTAGAAGACAATGTCCCTTACTTAGATAAGATTTAATTGCAAAACTTAATGTTACGCTGTTTACAAAAGAGGTACCTTAAATAGAAAGGTCCAGATAAATAAATGAATGGCAAAGATGTATTAGGTGAGTACAAACCAAAGGGCAATTGAGTAGAAATCTTCATTTTAAACCAAATTGAATTCAAAGCCAAAATCATTAAATGGTCCAAAGGAAGCATTTAATCTGGATAAATGCATTATACACAGTAACACTGTGAACTTTTATGCAAAAATAAATAAGGAGATAGAGAATCTGAGTTTTTAATGTTTTAATTGACTGATAAATTTTGAACTTTGTAGCCTATAAACAAATAATACAATTTTAAAGCATCCATTGAACATTTACAAAAATTGATCAACTTCTTGGCCACACATCTCAAAACATCAGAAAAAAATTTCAGGCATATTCTCTAACTTCAAGGCCATAAAACTTCAACTAAAAGGAAACTTTGGGGCAGCAGGGTTTTGAAAGCAATCTCCTCAATTACAACTTGATCAAAAGAGAATTATTCAAACTACCACTGAAGACTATTTTGAAAATTACAACTCTATAAATCAAAACTTGGGATGTGCCCAAAGTTGAGCTCAGATGAAAAATACCCTTAAAGTTTTACACTGAGAAAAAGAAGCGTGAAAGTAAATTGAATTCATTAGGAGAACAAAAAGGCTCAGGAGAACAAATTAGTTTTATAACAAAGACAGGAATTAATGAATTTAAAAACAGAATTAGTAAATCTCAAAGGTATCAATGTTTAGCAAGTCTAATCAAGAAAAAAAGAAAACACAAAACAAGAAATTTTAAAGCAGAATACCTACTGATTCTGAGGATAATTTAATAAATAAAAGAGAATAGCTTAACTTTTTTTTGAAAGCAAAGACCTTTGAGAAAGACTTTCTCCACCAGATATTATTAATAAAATGTATTATAAAACTAAGGTAATTAAGTCTCTCTGGCATTGCTGAAAAATCAGTAATGACAGATCAATGAAACCTAAGGGAAACCTTCAAAATAAACCCTAGTATGTGAGAACTCAATATTTGAGGGAAAAAACCAATTAGGAAGCAATAGATTATTCCATAGATGTTAATGGAAAGATTGGATACTTGGATGAAAAATCAAATTAGAATCCCACCTCTCACCAAAATAAATTCCAGGTGGATCAAAGAGTCAGATATAAAAAGAAACCATGAACAAACTCCAGAAAACAAAGTAAATATTTAATCAATCCTGAGATGGGAGAGAATTGTTAAGCATAAAATCTTAGAAGAAAAGAAATGTGAAGGAAAACACTGGAGTATCTGATTACATTATACATACAATTTTGGATTTCTGTTCTTCAAAAAAATAAACTTATTTAAAAGGCAAATGTTATACTAGGAAAAATATTGGCAGCAAACATGACAAGAGGTAAATATCTCTATTGTACAAAGCAATCTTAGTTACCAATCAGAAAAACTCATCTTCTCAGTTAAAAAAAAAAAAAAAAAAAAAGCTAAAAATAAAAACACAGCCACAAAGAAAGAAATACAAATAGCCAATAAAATGAAAAACACAGCCTCTCAAATCAAAGAACTGCAAATTAAAACTACAAGGGGAATTGCTTTTTCTTCTCTGGAACTGACAAAATTTTAAATAAATGTAATTCAGTGCTGAAGAAAGTTGTTATTGTTGGTGGTAGAGTGAGTGGGTTGTTTCTCTCATACTGATGGCAAGAAGGAAAATTAGCACCACCTTTCTGGAAAACAATTTAACAGTATGTCAAGGGAGCCTTTACAAGTTCATAACTTTAACCCAGGAATTCTCCTTCTAGGAAGCTATTCTAATGAAATAATCAATTTATGTCAAGGTCCTTCAGATGCATTCTACAATAGTGGAGAATCAGAAACCAAGTAAGTGTCCAGGATTTAAGCAATTAAATAAATCATAGCACATCCATATGATGGGTAATTAGGCAACAATTTTTTTGAAAAAAACCATCCTTTGAAGACTATAATAAAGTAGGAAAAAGTCATGATGTAATATTTTTTGAAAGGATCATACAAAAGTATTATATAGGATGTTACCAATTAAAAATAGATATCTAGCACACATAGAAAATGCTTGGAAAATACATATATTGTTTTCTGTGGGATGTTACATGTGATTTTTTGGGTTACAGTTTACTTGCAATGAGAATGCACGACAATATGTGTGTGTGTGTTTTAATGTAAAGAGGGATCATTTTGTTTTTTCTCCCTCCACAAAGTCCCTCTTCTCATCTTCCACAGAAACTCACATGTTGTATCAACAGGGCTTGAAAGTAAAGTTGAATGGCTCACTCAGTTTTTACATGTAATTTTCTCAGAGAAGCACAATAAAAGTTCCTTCCTAAAGGGTTCCTCTTCAGATCTAGCAGGCACTGGCCTCAGTGGACAAGGTAACCGGACGACGTAAGCCTAGGCTGGGGTCCTCCCTCCCCCAGGCAGGGGTGACACTTACAGCCCCTCTGTGGCCGCGGGGTGACCACGGGAGGACCTAGAACCAGTGTCCAAGCAGGTGGAGGTCTGCAGGTTAGGTGTGATCCCAGGCCAGGCTGGCATTAGCTCTTCAGGACCGGGTCTGGGTGGGTCAGGCTCTGGGGGCCCAGCGATGACGACGCGGGAGCGCCCCAACCAGTCGAGAGAAACCGCCAGCCTGCAGGTGCTTCCTGCAAGGTGGAGGCCTTTGGAGCAGGCTGGTGCAGGGGGCGCGGGGCGGGCGGGGGCGGGGCGGTGGGCGGGGCTTCCGGGCAGGGGCGGGCTTCGGGGAGGAGTCAGTCGGCTGCTCCGGGCACTGCCCGAGTTCAGGTTCAACCGTGCTGTGGCGCCCGCGCCCAGAGACACAGGAGTAAACTTGAGGACTGGTCCTCTGTCCCAGCGTTGCCTCTCATTCCTGCTTCTTGCAGAATCCCATTCTTATTTCCTGGGCATGTTTTGCATTTCCCCCCATCCTTACTGGCTCACAGACCACTTGCTCTTTCTCTGTTATTTCTGATTCAAAACTTCTTTCCTCTTTCTTATTGGCAGTGTTTTTGTGCTCTTTGACAATTTAGCGTGGCAATTGTTAATTTGTGACTGGTTTATTTGTACTTTTATTTACATTAAATAACACTCACAAATGATAAGTAA
This sequence comes from Cervus elaphus, assembly GCF_910594005.1. NCBI lineage: Eukaryota > Metazoa > Chordata > Mammalia > Artiodactyla > Cervidae > Cervus > Cervus elaphus. Next base: position 38,958,809 of record NC_057834.1, read on the forward strand.
TGAATGACACCTCTTCGGGGAATCAAGAAATGAGGAAAATGCCCCCCAAAATTAGCATTCCGAAGCACTAAGTTTGGGACATTGTGGGTGCAAAGTGAACTCTTGTACAGAGAAACCATTCTATTTTAACAGTCAAGTCAATCTCCAAATTCCTCCTGCCTCTGTTACACTAAACACTAGGTTTCCCTAAACTCTCTCACTGGGAGGTGCTGTGGTGAGTCGCTTCTGTTGTGTCTGAATCTTTGTGATCCAATGGGCTGTAGCCCACCAGACTCCTCTGTCCATGGGCTTCTCCAGGCAAGAATACTGGAGTGGGTTGCCATGCCCTCCTCCAAGGGATCTTCCCCACCTAGGGATCGAACCAGTATCTTCTTCATCTCCTACATAGCAGGCGGATTCTTTACTGCTGAGCCACTGGGGAAGCCTGGTGCTGAGAGGTGGCCAGTGCCTTTTTGCCTCCAGGATTTTTGCCTTAGGGTGGATCCAGATAAGGACAGGGCTCTTTCTCCAGCTGGAGAGAATCATTCAACCTTTCTCAGCCAGGATCTGAGAATCAAGCCCTACAGAAAAGAGCTGGAATGACCATCTTTCTGATACCACCCAGAACGGTACACAGTTAGTACCATCCTTGATGTATAAGAGGGAAGTTGCTTGTTTTTTTATCATAGATGCCTAAGGGGACCCAGGCTTCTCTTCCCCAGGACCAAATGAAAAAAGGCTGCACCACTAGGAGGAGACAATGCCAAAAATCTTACAAGGGTGGGAATCCTTGGAGGGAGCCAAGGTGAGGAAAAGGGAGGGGTTCCTGTAAGCTGCGTCAGCCACATCTATTTGTGGGCTGACATTTGTCAAGACAGGAAATCTACATTCTGTCAACTTTTCCATTTTTCAACTTTGGGGTGGTTTTGTTTGCCCCTGGCGATCCCATGGTGCCCTGCATCTCAGTGCAGGCCCCCACCAGCAAGGGATGGGACCTCATCGCACAGACCTTCTCCATGTGTTCAGTGGCCTGGCACACGTCATGTGCACTCCTTGCCACCCTGTGCTCTCCACCCCCCTCCACCGTGGGCATGGCTGATGATGCCCAGGCTAGTGTGAAACCCTGCATTCCTGCTGTCATAGCATAGCTGTTGGGGGATTTTTTTTTCATGAGATGTTCTCCTTCCACTTAATAGAGTCTCCTCCATCCCCTGAGACTTGGCTCCAGCCTCCCAGAGGCTGAGCTGGAAGGGAATATGGGTGAGATATGCTACACTCCAAGTGGCACCTCATTGAGCATCCCCAGCCCCACTCCACCTCCCACCCCACCTGGATGCCTACTTTCTAGCTCTGCACGCTGCCCAAGAGTTTCCCTGGCAACCACCGTCCCCTGGTGGCTTGGGAATAGTGGCCCTGGGAACCCACCAACCCTATCACACCTGGTTCTTTTGTTTTCCCAAGAAGTTCATGGGATCTGCCTGCCAATAAAGCCCCCAGACAGGCACGGACATGCTGAGAAGGGCCAGATGGGCTCAACACCCCCACAATAGAGGGGGCACAGAGTCTAGTGAGTAAAACTCCCTTTGAAAATGTTAAACATGTTTCAGCTGAGCCAATACATGCAGTGACACAGTGGTGACAGTGCTCAGAGGCTGGTTACAGCCTGAACTCAGGGTTAAAAGGCAGTTTGGCTTCTGGTTCCACCATCAACCTTGGACATTGTACATATACTTAATCTCTCTAGAGTCACGCTGCTTCTACTGACCATGCTCTGGGACAGGGAACTCATCACTCTAAAAGACCATTCATTCAACAAGCTCATGGTTGCCAGGGCAGGGGGAAGGATGAGGGGGAAGAGATAGTTAGGGAGCTTGGAATGGACATGTGCACACTGCTCTTTTTACAATGGGTAACTAACAAGGTCTTACTGTCTTGCAGGGAACTCTGCTCAATGTTATGTAGCAGCCTGGATGAGAGGGGAGTTTGGAGGAGAATGGATACATGTATATGTATGGCTGAGTCCCTTTACTGTCCACCTGAAACTATCACAACATTGTTAATTGACTATATTCCAATATAAAATAAAAAGTTAAATAACTATTCAATTCAATCTGCAGACATCTCTGACTTAGAACTATCTTCCTGATCTTTGTTCAAATTAAATTCCTTGCAGTTTCTGACTTGGGTCCTAACACTGTCTTCCGTAGCCACACAAAAATTCAAGCAACATAGGCTGGTGGTTAAACCATTGCCTTTTAGGCAGACAGGCTTGGGGTGTTGCTCCACCTCTTAAGCAGCATGACCTTGAGCAAGCTAGCCTCAGGACATCCAGGAAATGGGATAATTCACAAAAAGCCCTTAGCACAAAGCAAAGTATTTAGCACGTGCTGAGTACCCAGTGAAGCAGGCTTGTCTTCCCTCTTCCACTGTGCATGCAACCTCATAGACTGTAGCCTACCAGGATCCTCTGTCCCTAACATTCTCTAGGCAAGAATACTGGAGTGGGTTGCCTATGCCCTCCTCCAGGGGATCTTCCCCACCCAGGGATCGAACCTGAGTCTCCTTTCTCTCTCGCATTGCAGGCAGATTCTTTACCGCTGAGCCACTGGGGAAGCCCCTTAAATATTTGAGAATTCAGGTTTCATCTTCTTCAATCTAAAGGTCTCTGATCCTTCAACAAGTCCTCACAGGACTCTGTCCTGATCAGACTCCACTCTCTTGCTCACCCTCCTCCTTGTTCATCAATGTCTCCACCAGTTGGAGGTCCCAGACTGAACACAGTGCCCCAAGGATTAGGCACCCTCCCATTTCCTCACCATTATTTTTTAATGCAGCTTGAGAGTGGCCCATAGCAAGGGCAAGCATCTCCCAGAACAAGCAAAATGACCTGGAATTAGGGAGTGAGAGGCAGAGCACATCTCTGTTTAGGTGTAGCACTCTGGACAATCCTATCCTATAGCCCCACACCCTGTTTCGTTAATATTCCCTGAGTTCACCTGCACAGGCCCTGCCTAATCTGTGCCTTGTCACCAGCACCCCCACACCACTCGGCCCGCCACCTGACTGAGCCACAGCTGAGTTCAGGCCCGGGGGTGTTGAGCCAAGTGGAGAACCAGGTAGGACTCAAGTGTCAAGAGGCTCATGTCCTGTTTCCAGGACATGACTCATTTCTTACCATCCGTCGGATCTCGGCTGAAACAACTTCTCTGGAGAGACCTTCCAAACAGGTCCCACCTGAGTAGGTTTCCTCTCCAATCCCATTACTTTAAAAAAAAATCATTGCAACCTTGTTTCTTTTAATACCTTCAACAGTATGTGCCATAGATTTGTAAGTATATGCTTGGTCTGGAGTTGTTACTGGTCTCCATGGATATCCCTAGCAAGGTGCTGGGGATCTGGTCTAGGAGCCCATTTCTCTGCCTTAGTTTTCCTGCTGATAAAAGCAGTGGTTTATCAGACCCGTGCAGATCTTTAAACAGGGAATGCCCAAATGTTGAGCTCATTTCCTCTACCCTCTGCTCTCTGGACCATTTCGTACTGGTCTTCCCCACTCCCTTCTTTCCTCCATCAGATTTGCTTCCTAAATGACATTCTCCACCCCAGAGAATGCATCCACTTTCTCAAGAATGCATCCTCACCTCCTAAGTCTAAACATTGAGCCAAGTCAGTCCCCTGAGCTGTAACGCTCAATTATGAATCACTTGCTGAATAACAATAATGTTAATGGTTATCGAGCCCTACAGTTCACCAGGCATTGTGTTAGCCATTAAATATACCTTAGAGAGTAAAACACACATATAAGCCTACATGGGATTTATAGTCTACCAGGGAAGACCGTGTAGAACAATAACAACTCAAGACACGTGTATGTACTTTCAAATCTATGGTACATACTGTTGAAGGTGTTAAGATAAACAAGGTTGCAATGATTTTTAAGTAATGGGGTTGGAGAGGAAGCCTATTCAGGTGGGACCTGCTTGGAAGGTCTCTCCACAGAGAGGTTATGTTTCAGCTAAGATCTAGAGGATGGGAAGGAACGAGTCATTTATAGACCAAGGGGGTGAGCTTTCCAAGAAGAGGGAACAGTGTGTACAAAGGTCCTGAGCTGGCAAAGAGCATGGTTGTGGAGTGGCTGGAAGGAGAGTGATATGGATGGGCATGTGACTGTGCAAGGCCTGAGCTGCAGAGGGGACTCCAGGGGCCGTGTTAAGGGGTCAAAGGCAAGTGCAGTGGGAGGCCTCTGAAAGTTTTAAGTCAGAAAGCAATACAACCTCATTCATTCTAAGACTATCACTCTGCACCTTGAGGAGAATAAATTGGAAATGGGCAAGAAAACTACTAGGAGGAAGAGTTAGAAGGCCACTGCACAGACCAGACAAAAGAAAACGGTGACTTAGAAGGGTGGTGGCGGCAGAGTCGAGTCCTTGAATACCTCCTGTGTACCTGGCCAAGACCGAATGTCCCATGTATTAAGCCTCTGTTCAAAGTCATCATTGTTGCTGTTTAGTCACTAAGTTGTGTCCGACTCTTTGCAACCCCCTAATGCAGCACGCAGGCTTCCACGCCCTTCACTATCTCCCAGAGTTTGTTCAAACTCATGTCCATTGAATCAGTAATGCCATCCAACCATCTTGTCCTCTGTCACCCCCTTCTCCTCCTGCCTTCAATCTTTCCCAGTATCAGGGTCTTTTCCAATGAGTCGGTTCTTCACATCAGGTGGCCAAAGTATTGGAGCTTCAGCGTCAGCATCAGTCCTTCCAGACTCATCATGCTGCCCCTCATTTCCCTCTGCTTTCCTGTTTCTATCTTCTTTTTCTCAAGAACTTTTCCAGTTAGTACTAGTTTTTGGCTGTAAATCACAGGGAACCCAAACAAACAGCAGCTTGAACAAAATAGAAGTTTCTTTCTTATGCAGAAGAAGACTAGGAAAGGGTCAATAAGAAGCAGGTGTGGTGCTTCACGGCATTAGCAACCCAGGCTTCTTCTGCCTTGTTGTCCTGCCAGCCTTGGTATATGGCTTCTTCCTCATAGTTCAAGAAGGCTGCCAGAGTTCTGGCTAGTCCATCTATGTTCTAGCCAGCAGGAGGGAGGAAGGGACAAAATAATGTGTGCTTTTTTTCTCTAAAGACATTTCTTAAAAGCAACACATGTCATTTCCATTCACATTCATTGGTCATTCACATGGCTGGGAAAATGTAGTCTTTATTGTTGGCAGCCATTACTCATTCCTGGACTCTTTTACCAGTGAAGAAGGGGAGAAGGACTATTGGGGCAAAACTATCTCATAGGCTCAAAACCGTTCACAATCTTTGTGCCTATGACCACCCCCATTCAGCCCTTATTCAGACCTTAAGCCCTATGGTTCTTACACTGTAATGTCTCAGACTCAGCTCTTCCTGCTGCCTCCCTGACACAGATCCCAGTCATCTTATACTGAACTGTAGAAGTAGCTTCTCTGACCTCAAATTATACTATCACTAGATACATTCTTTCACCCCAAAAGTCCTGCAGTTGCTCCCTTTAGAAGGTTATGTCATGTTCCTTGTTTTACTGTTCAAGGTCTTCTATAGTTAACCCACACTAGAACCCATTTGGTTCAGTTTCAGTAACATTAGCAATGATTGTAATGAGTGGGTGCTAAGTCGCTTCAGTCGTATCTGACTCTTTGCAACCCTATGGACCTAACCCTCCAGGCTCCTCTGTCCATGGGATTCTCTAGGTAAGAATACTGGAGGGGGTTGCCATTTCCTTCTCTAGGGGATCTTCCCAACCTAGGGATATAACCTGGGTCTCTTAGGTCTCCTGCATTGGCAGGTGGGTTTTCTACCACTAGCGCCCAGGAAGCCAATGGTTATAACACCACCTCATATTTCTAAATGTAAACTTTCATTGCCTACAAAATGGAAAGCAGTGACACCTGAAGTCAGAAAACCCTGGCTCACAGCCTAACACAGGGCACCAGCTGTGTGACCTTGGGCAAGCCACTTGTGTGTGTGTGTGCTCAATCATGTCTAACTCTTTGGTACCCCATGGACTTTAGCCCACCAGGCTCCTCTGTCCATGGAATTTCCCAAGCAAGAATACTGGAGTGGGTTGCCTTTTCCTACTCCAGGGGATCTACACAACCCAGGGGTCAAACTCACATCTCTTGCGTCTCCTGCATTGGCAGGCGAATTCTTTACCACTAGCACCACCTGGGAAGCCGGGCAAGTCATTTACCCTCTATTAAATAAGACAAGTGCCTATGAGTGTAGATGGTTCTTGGGGAACACTGGATCTTTTCCTTTCCTGAGCCTTGTTCTTCTGATCTGTAGGTTGGAGATATAAGCCTGTCTCACCTACTTCCTGTATAAGTGTGAAATTCAAATAAGAGAAGGCACAAAAAGCTGGGGAACACATAAAATCCAGGACTCTTGCTCTTCTGCTTCTCCCAACGACCCAGAGAAGTAAGCAGGCAGAATAGAGTCCAGAGACCCTGTTTAGTGGATTAGAACATGGCGACTCAATGAGGCTCAGTGATTCATCCTGTCTCCAACTCATAGGGCAGAAGTGGCCTGGGACCCCGGGATCCTGACTGCCTGCTGTCAGGTTCTTGGGTTATTTGTTGAATTAGGGAGTTGTCTTCTGTGATTGTGTTGGGGCCAAAGGAGAAAAAGCAAAATGTTCAAAGCGAATTAACTTTTATTTTCAGTTGGGACTCTGAAGTCAACTTATCATTTGTTTAAGGGCATGCTATCTGCTGCCTAGATGGAAATTATGATTGGTGCTGTAGAAAAACAAACAGCAACTTTTAGTGGGAAGCCACTTCTTGTTAGCAGGTACGGGTGGAAATGGCCCATCATCTTTGAATGCCGTGATGTCAGTTTTTAGGGGGTGGTGAAGGCGGGGTTGGAGACTGGCTAGACGTTTTCTGAGAAAGTACATGTCAAAATTAATAAAGTAAACAGCTGTATTGTCAAACTTACAGAGTTAAGTAAATGTGAATACAGTTAACTGGGTAGTAGCTTTGTAATTATTTTGTCAAGTTTAACATATGAAATTGCTCCCACTTAGTTACCAGCATTCTTAATTTGTTTTGTTCTTGTTTATAATTTAAACTGTGGATTTTATTTAGGGAGTAAATGTGTCTTGAGGCTTTTCATTATTGCAGAAATTAGACTATATCCTCCTGAGTTTGCCAGACTGTTGCTGCGGCCAAATTAGGCAAAGCCGGAGGGCTGGTGAGACTGAGCCAGGGTCTCGGAAGTCTAGTTAAGGATGACCTCAAGCCTGAGGAAGGAGGAGAGCCATCGTTTGTTGAGTCCTGGATTCTTGCATTCGTCATCCCATTTAACCATCCCAAGAATCTTTTATGGTGTTGTCTCCATTGCACTGATAGAAATACTGAATCCAAGGGCAGTGGTAACCCACCACCTTGTGTGAGGGTGCTTATTAATTGCCTCTCACCCAGCAGATGGTAAGTGTTTAAGAGACTGTTTTCTGGAATTCCCAGCACTTGTAGGAGGTTAGGCTTTATTATTATTTGTTTGTTTTTTTGGCCGTGCCATACAGAATATGAGATCTTAGTTCCCTAACCAGTGATTGAATCCACACCCCCTGCAGTGGGAGTGCAGTGTCTTAACTGCTGGACTGCCAGGGAAGTCGTGGTTAGGTATTTATTATTATTATTTTTTTGGTAGGCATTATTTTTTAATAAGTCAGGGACACTATCCTCTTCTTCATGGCTTTTCATTCTATGCACTTTCTCCTTGTGTCCTGCACTCTGTGAGGTAGGTGGGGCAGGAGTAATTTTTCCATCTCAGAAGCGAAGGAATGGAGGCTTTGAGAGGTATGTGAGGCAGAATCTCACTGCTGGCCCAGGGGTCCTGCCTGGAGAGGGAGGGTCCTCTGCCTGGGGCACTCCCGTGCTGATGGCCCACATCCACTCCTTGGCAGCCGGGGAGCCATCCAGCCTGAGCATCCCCTGGGCTTGGCTCTCCCTGATCCACTCTGTGTTTGAGATTTCTGAGCCCAAGGTCACTTAAGCTAACAAGCGCATGACCTTGTATTTGGGTGAGGGGGTGATGATGATGCCTGTGGAGATCTTCCTTTTAGGAAATAATCATATTTCCTGGAAAGTCTGCAGAAAATCATGCCATTGCTTGAGGGTATTTCATAAAATGATTCATCAAAGTAGAAGCTAATAGATAAGTGTTTGCCTAAGGAATCATCATCATTATCATTAGCATCATCCTCCTTATCAACAACCTCAGCTCTAATCATGACAGATTTTACCAAAAATAAAATAAAGGAGTCCTTTTGAGGACCTGACCCGCGGAGGGCTCTCCTCCATGGCGCATTCTCTGTCTGTCTCCCTCATTTCAGTGAGTCAGTTTTTCCTCCCCATCTGTTTGCTGTTTGGCACTTTATACAACTGTCTGGGCTCTTTCATTTTGCTTCTGCGGTTGCTCAGCTCCAACGTGTTCCCTCCTGACGCTTCCCCTTTGTTCTGGCAGGCTCCTCTCATCTGCCGGTTTCCAGCCCTATGAAGTGTCAGAGGTGGGTTGTAGTTTTCAGGCAGCATTTTGTTGCCTAGCAACATGTAACAAGCATCTTCTGTGATGGCTGCATCCTGTAAAATAGAGCCAGGGCTGGGCCGCTGGGATGGAGCAGGCTCGGGGGGCCTCTCCAGGGTGGTTGGGGAGGAAGAGCGGGGAGAAAGACAGGCAGGCAGGCTCAGGTGACTCGGAGTGTAACCTTTCTGACTCTTCTATAATAGCGGGGGTGCCAACTCACCCTCTCCTGTTCTGTCTCAGGAATCACAGGTGTTCAGTGGTCAGAAGTCCTGGGTAGGAGCCATCAGAGGTTCTGTTTGATTTGGTGGCCACCTGCTATGGCTGACCGAGGGGTGGCCAGCTGGATCTGGGTGGAGGTTGCTGGATGGTTTCCACTTGAGCCAAGCTCTTAGTTCATCTTGTTCCCCATGGGTTGTAAAAGGCCTCCCTCCTGTCTGTGAAGATAACTGGCTTCTATATCTGCAGTCAGCCCAGCCACATGCTCCCCAGAGACTGGGTGGAGGTTGAGTGGGGGTAGAGTATCATCAGAGAAACACCTACCTTAGAACTGGAAAAATCCTCACATTTTGCATGAAGAAATCGAGGTCCAGAGAAGGGAAGCAACTTGTCTGGATCACACAAGTTGGAGAGCATCCAAACTCCCTGTTGAGTGGCTCTCTCCTGGGGCTGACTGTCAGGTGAATGACAGGCTGAATGATGAGTACCTTGTGGAGGAGGAAGAGGCAGCACAGTGAGGAGAAGCCTAGTGTACTTGGGCCCAGCACACTGCCCTCCAGCCTCCATTTCCTTACCTGGAAAGAATGAGGTTCGTGGGGCTAGAGGCAGCCCCAAGTCTCAGTGACTCCCAGAGACAAAGCCTACCCAACAGGCAAAGCACCTCCTGCCCAGGTGTTTGGTGGTACGTCCATGGTTGTTTTCTCCCTTCCTTAGAAAGGCCCAGAGGTTGGGAGGCCTGGGCCTCTGGTTAATGCTCCCTAGAAGAATCCCATTCTGCCAGCAAAACCCCTCAGCACAGCCACGTTGTGTTCCTGAGGATACTTGTCACCATTAGGCCCATTTAGGAAATCTGTGTGTTTCTAAAATGGCCTCATAGGGCATCAGAGATGTGAACTGCAGCTGCCCACTCCTCTACCTGGCCAGCTCTCCAACCTGTGTTGGGGGTTGCAGCTGCATGGGCCTGGGGCCCCCTGCTGTCTCAGAGGAGCAGATGGAGCTCCCAAGGGCGCTGCTGATAGCACATGGGATTTTATACCACCCTCTCCAGGTCCTGCAAGTGAGAAGAAACTCCAGATGGGTCATCTCTCTTCTGCCTTGCTCCTTCTCTTTCCCCAGCAAGAATCTCTCAGTTCAGGAGGCAGAAAAAAAGAATTTGGGATGCTCTGGGCTCTTCTTCTCCAGCTGGATCCCTTCATTCTGTTCCTGGGGCCACAGAGATGAGCAAGGAGGCCCCAGCACAGGAGCCTTTCCTTCCAGCTGCTGCTCTTGTAGACCTTGGGGGCGTGCCAGCTCTGAAGATTTAGAAGTTCCTCTAGCAAGAAAGCCCCTCTTGGGGCATGGGCTGGGGTGTGCGGGTGCTGACTGTCTTCATTCCCTTTTCCACACAAGTCCTGAGCTTCAGCACTAGACTTCTTTCTGATGTGTTCTAGGATCTTCCAGTTAATCATATGAGCCAAGGTCTGGGTGCTTTGGCTGAGGCACTGACAGGCCTGGACCAGCCCCTGAGAGCCTGTCACTCATCGCGTGGCCAAAGCCCGCCCCCGGAAGTCCAAGGATGTGTGCCATCTGGACGCCCAAGCTTGCGGAAAGAGGTTAGAGGTTAGAGGCAGCTCACTCCACAGGCAGGCCCCAGAGCCCCACAGCCAGGCTCCCCACATGGGTTTGGTCGCCTCTGCGGAGTTAGAATTCTTCCCACTCACCTCCTTGGCATCCCCTCTTCTCCGTGGCGGGGGAAGCTGCCCAACCGGAGCCCCCACGTCCTGCCCTGGAATCCCCACTGCTCTGGGAAACAGTAAAAAGAAAACGCCCTCCCCGGGTATTTCTTCCATGCGGCTTCTCTTTGTTCTCGGTCACAGGGCAGCCCCCACCTCCCTCCCACCCTAACGCTGCCCGGGTGAGACTGTAGCTCTGGGCCCTCCTCAACATTGCGTCGCCTGGGGAGCTGCCTGCCTTGAATTCTCTTGGAAGGCAGAACGGAGAGGAGAGAGACACCCTTCTTCCCGTTGAGGCGCTAGCTGGGACCGCGGCCTACGCGGCACTGCCCTCCAGGGGGCGCCACTCACACTGACTGCGGTGTGAACGCGCTCCCCGCAGCTGCACAGCGCGCAGCCTACGCTGCTGTAACAGGGCAGGCCTGGCTCTGCCGCTCCCTCGCGAAGCTGGCTCATTGTAATATAGATCCAGGATCAGACACCCAAGAAAGGGCGCATCCCCAGCAATCTCTCCTATCGACCTTACTGGGCCTTCACTTCAGAGGCATGTGAGTGCTCAGTTGCTTCCGTGTCCTAAGCATCCTAGACTCTTCCATGCTAAGAGTAGTGTCCGACTCCGTGAGCCCCTATGGAGTGTAGCCCACCAGACTCCCCTGTCCATGGAATTCTCCAGGCAAGAATATGGAGTGGGTTGCCATGCCCTCCTCCAGGGGATCTGCCCAACCCAGGGATTGAACCTGCGTCTCGCAGGCGAGTTCTTTACCACTTAGCGCCACCTAAAGGCGTAATAGTGTCAAAGATGGGGCTGAGGAATCAGCCAGACCCAAGCTCACACGTAGATGGTTTTATTTTGTGCAAGTTCCCTCATCTCGCTGAACCTGAGTTTCCAACTCAGGAAAACAGGAAAAGACAATTGCAAACCTTGTTACTGTGAGGATTAAGTGAGATGATACACAGAAAGGTTTGGCCCACATGGTACCTGGCTGTCATTTGACAAATGATGATGACTGTTACTTTTTAAAATGGGATTATAGCAAATGAAGAAACAGACAAAGGATTAATCTCAAAAATATACAAGCAACTCCTGCAGCTCAATTCCAGAAAAATAAATGACCCAATCAAAAAATGGGCCAAAGAACTAAACAGACATTTCTCCAAAGAAGACATACAGATGGCTAACAAACACATGAAAAGATGCTCAACATCACTCATTTTCAGAGAAATGCAAATCAAAACCACAATGAGGTACCATTACACGCCAGTCAGGATGGCTGCTATCCAAAAGTCTACAAGCAATAAATGCTGGAGAGGGTGTGGAGAAAAGGGAACCTTCTTACACTGTTGGTGGGAATGCAAACTAGTACAGCCACTATGGAAAACAGTGTGGAGATTCCTTAAAAAACTGGAAATAGAACTGCCATATGACCCAGCAATCCCACTTCTGGGCATACACACTGAGGAAACCAGATCTGAAAGAGACACGTGCACCCCAATGTTCATCGCAGCACTGTTTATAATAGCCAGGACATGGAAGCAACCTAGATGCCCATCAGCAGATGAATGGATAAGGAAGCTGTGGTACATATACACCATGGAATATTACTCAGCCATTAAAAAGAATTCATTTGAACCAGTCCTAATGAGATGGATGAAGCTGGAGCCCATTATACAGAGTGAAGTAAGCCAGAAAGATAAAGAACATTACAGCATACTAACACATATATATGGAATTTAGAAAGGTGATAACGATAACCCTATATGCAAAACAGAAAAAGAGACACAGAAATACAGAACAGACTTTTGAACTCTGTGGGAGAAGGTGAGGATGGGATATTTCAAAAGAACAGCATGTATACTATCTATGGTGAAACAGATCACCAGCCCAGGTGGGATGCATGAGACAAGTGCTCCGGCCTGGTGCACTGGGAAGACCCAGAGGAATCGGGTGGAGAGGGAGGTGGGAGGGGGGATCGGGATTGGGAATACATGTAAATCCATGGCTGATTCATATCAATGTATGACAAACCCACTGGAAAAAAATAATAATAATAATAATAATAAAAAAACTATAAAAAAAAAGAAATAAAAAAAAAATAAAGAGATAATTACAAAATAAAAAAAAAATAAAAAAAATAAAATGGGATTATATATCCAGTCCTACCCACTTCATAGAGTTAGCCCCAGAAATAAAAGGAGATGAGAAATAGATCATCACTAAGGTCTTTGATGAAATATCTTGCAAGAATCCCAGCCACTGTTATTCTTGTCTCCACATATAAAACACTAAGAGCCATGAAGCCTCTTTGCTTCCAAATGACACTCTGTGATTGATGTTGGGAAAAGGTTCAACTAGGAGAGAAAAAACTCCCAGGTGGAAGACCATGGCCCAGGAGGGAGGAATTGAATGAAAACCAAAGACACAAGCTATGAGAGACCAGAGGCTCACGGAGGGGAGATGAGATGAGATCAGGTTTAAGCATCACCTCCCCTGGACCGCTGTTTACTCACTGCCTCCTTCCGCCAATTCTCAGAGCTTCCTCCTAGTGCCTGACCACTGGGGCTGGCTCGGGACCGTGGAAAAGGGCAAGCCCCAGGAGCAAGCACACAATTAGATCCTGCAGTGGGAGGGACAGAGAGGGCCATGGGGCTGAGGGTGCTCTGCAGCAGGGGCTTGATCCCGGAAGGCTTTCTGGAGGAGGTGATTTTCTGGGCCTGAGGGTACTCCAACCAGAGGGACCAGCACAAGCAGAGCTTAGAGTTGTGGGAGCATAGGGTAGGAGAGGAAGTACATAGTTGCTTGCCAGGGGGTCAGTGAGAGGTTGTAGCTGTACTCAAGGTTAACAGTGGTGGGCAGGGGCCACGCCAGTCTAAGGAGTTTGGATTTAATCCTCTATCATAGACAACAGTAACCAACTTTATTTATTTACTTTTTTCTTTTATTCCAATAATGCAGGAACAATGGTTTTGAGATACCTGACTTCTGCTGTGGGTGTGCCATGGGTTATAAATCATTTCTGCCAGCCTAGCTGGAGTCCCAGCCCTTCCTTTCTGTTGGAGAAAGCAAATCAGGGTATGAGACAGCGAGAGTGATGTTATCATAGCGACAACCTTGAAACTACCTTGTAAATCCTTCTCAAATGTCAACTCTTCAACTACTATTAGTCCTGGAGAGGTTGTTGGTGTGTCAAAGTGTATCTCCACACTGGGAATGCCCGAGGTATTCTCCACACTGAGGCTGAAGAATAGCCCACCACCCCCCCATTCTAAACTAGTGGGGAGCCCCTGGTGGGTTTTGGGTGGAGGAGAGTCCTTTGTTTTGGAAAGACTTCCCTGGCTCCAATGTGTGAGGGGAGCACAGGATGACTGTGAGTCAAGGAGACTAGCTGGGAGATTGCTGCCATGATGGACATGGGACAGGATGCCACCTCTGTAGCAGCGGCGGAGGTGGGGGCGGGGATGGGAGTGAGGAACAGATTTGAAAGAACTAGAGGAGGTACTTCCCTGGTGGTCCAGTGGTTAAGACTCTGTGTTCCCAAGAGCAGGGAGCATGGGCTCGTTGGGGAACTAAGATTCTGCATACTGCATGTTGTGGCCAAAAAGGAGAAAGAACTAAAGGAGCCCAAATGGACATTCCAACTCACTGGATGGGGCATGATGGTGGAAGAACTCTATAAACACTCCAGCGTCCTGGAGTAGCCAGGTGGTGTTATTGCCCACAGATAGGAGATGCAGGAGGAAGAGGATGGATCTGGAAGGATCTGGGCACAGGGAGGGGCAGGTGATGAGCAGGGTTCAGGATAAGCTGAATTAATTTACCTGCTGTCCCCTGGATGTGTCCGATGTTGGCAGGTGGATCCACAGGTTGGACGGTCAGAGGGGAGGTTTGCGTTGGTTTCAGAGGCCTGGGAGAGCTTTCTAGATGGTGCTAGTGGTAAATAATCCACCTACCGGTGCAGGAGACACAGGAGATGTGGGTTCGATGCCTGGGTTGGAAGATGCCCTGGAGTAGGGAATGGCAACCCACTCCAGTATTCTTACCTGGGAAATTCCATGGACAGAGAAGCCTGGTGGGCTACAGTCCACGGCGCTGCACAGGCTGGGCATGACTAGGCAACGGAGCAGACACACACACAGGCCTGGGGTGGCAGCTGAAACCACGAGGAGACACACAGCCGCTGGAAGAGCAGAGGGCAGTGGTCTCCAGGCCCGGGGAGGACAAGGACATGTGGTCTTATTCTGGTGCAGTCCTCCCTACTTCATCCCAGGAGCCTGACTCTGCGGGGGCTTCCCAGAGCAGGGACTCCGAGCTGTTTCATCTCCTGATATTGGTATCTGACCACCCAGTAGGTACAGGATATAAGTTTGCTGCATAAGCAAAACCAAACTGAGGCGAAGAAAGACTGGTAGCCCCACAGGGACTGTCAACTCATTGGAGGCAGAAGCCCCCCTCCCTTTGTGGGGAGGCTTTCCTCACAAGGAGAGGGTGAGGAAGAGATTGAGCCAGGGAGAGGAGCGGAGAGGGGAGAGACAGAGGGATGTGAGGGAGATGTTTCAAAGGAGGAAGGAGAGAAAGCGGGTGAGAGAGAAGACAGACAAATAGGCAGTGGAAAGAAAGACAGAGAAGGGGGAAGAAGGGAAACAAGCGCCCAGGGAGCCATTGATGGTGAGACCAATGGAGCCAGCGTGTTCATGCTGCTCTGCTCCTCAAGGCCCAGCACTGGTGCTTGGAGAGAGCACCCTCTATCCGCCCTGCCTCTCCCTCCATGTCCTCCCGGCTCCTCACCTGGAGCACCCCCACCCCGCCCTGCACTCCAGCCTCACCCCTGCTCATCCTGGGTGGCTTGGGGTAAAGGTTGCATCCTCAGAGGGTGTCCCTGCTTAGCGCAACCCATGCTGCCTGTCAACATGTGTCTCAATTCTAAGTCAGCCTTTTCTAGCTTTTGTGTTGCTGGGTGTCAGCCTCCTTCACTGGACTGTAAGTTCCCTGAAGTCGGTGCCAAGGCACATAGTAAGGGCTCACTGACAGTTGATGACTGAATGAACTCTCTTGGTGAGCCCCAGTGCCTGCCAGATGCTGCTCAGGGTCTTATATTTGTTATCTCACCTAACCATCAGCATGATCCCATGGGAGATGTTTTACATTTTGTTTTATGGAAGGAAAGCCCAAGACATGGAGAGATGAGCTCCTTACCCAGGTCATACAGAGAACAGATGGCAAGGCTGGGGTCTGAACTCTCATCCCGTCTCCACCACACCACCTCCAAAGAGTGTGGAAGACACGCTTCCCATGGGAACAGTGCTTCTTCCAAACATATTGTTTTTCTCCATTTTCATGCATTTTATTAAACATTTCCAAATCAGGAAACATGGAAATATTTTTTAATAAGAAGAAAGAAAACATTGCAAATAGAGAAACTGACTCAGAAGCCTTTGCCAGATGAACCATCTGGTTTTTAATTTAATAACCATTCAAAGAGGTTGACAGTACTCCCCTTTGCAGAGAAAATGGACTATGGAAGAAATGGCAGCTGGCCTCCCTCAAATGCTGCAACCATTTGCAAAGTGGGGAAGTCAAACAAAACTTCTCAGCCAAACACGGGGAGGGAGAGACCCCAAAGAAGACTAACACACCCCAAGAAAGCTGAGCTAATGTTCTTGTTCAGACTTCCCCTTAGAGAGGCTGCACCCAGATGTATGACACCAGCCAGATGTCCCAAGTCTCCCAATTTGGCGAAAGTCTCTGAGGAAAGCTACCAGAGAGACGTGCATGCCACCACCTCTGAGAGAGAAAGCCATGCCCGCTATGTTCACAGAAAAACCACGAGCCACTTCTGTTTGGTGACACGCCGCAACTTGTTTGTTGGAGTTGTCTGTTTTGGTGGTGATGGTTTTCTTCCCTTTTAAAAATAACCAGAGGCTTTGCACCCATGCTGTGAGTTCTTGGGGCTGGAAATAAAAGACTGGATTTAGATTTGCCTTGGAAAGATTCAGGGCTGTCGCCTTGAATTACCTGGTGGAGGGAAACATCCTTACTTTCCTAAATTCAAAGCCAACTCTAAAAAATAGGGCATTGACTATAGAAATGAGACAGATGAGGGAGTGACTTCATGGATGCTTGTGTCATCAGACACGTGGTCCAGGAGGCTGATGGTTAGCCCTGGGCCTGCAGGGCCATTTATTTCATATTATAAGATGTTTAGAAGGGAAATTGTTTTTAAGAAAAGAAAAAACTTTTTTGAGGGGAGTCTTGATGTGAATTCACCTGTAGCTAGAATAATGGAGTAACCCTAAAGTCACCATAATAAGCCATTTACTGTGCAGCTGACTTTGAATTTCAGTGAAACTCTTTCATGTACCTCAAGCATTTCTCAAATCCTCCTAAACAAAGGCTCATAATATGCTTAAAAAGGCAGTTTTCTCCCCAAGGCTGGAATCAAATGCCCTTGCAAGCTGGTATTCTAACAGGTATTGACAGTCGAGTCACACAAAAATAAGCCAAACATGTATCATGTCAGGGGGTGATATTCACTTGGAGAAAAGTGACACAGGAGAGGAAGGTGGGGTGTGGTGGGGTTGGCGCAGCAGTAGTTGTAATAGATTAGGCAGGGAGCACCTTCCTGAGAAGTTGACTTTGAGCAAAAGCCTGCAATTAATTGAGGTGAGAGCCTTCCAGATACAAGGAATGGCAGGGATCCAAACTCTGAGATGGAGTAAAGCTGGGCTACAGAAGGAGCTGTGCAGACAGCAGATGGCCGGAACAGAGTGGGTGAGGGGGCAGTCCCTAGGATATGGGGTCAGAGAGGTCCCAGTGCTGTGGGGGAGGGTTCTTGAGACACATGCAGACTTCGGCTGTTGGTCTGAGGGATACAGGTGACATGGTCTGTCATACTGTTTTGCAAGCACCACTCTAGTTGCTGTTAGTGGGTGGTGAGTGGGGGTTATATAGGCAGAAGCAGGGAAATCAGTTAGGTGACTACTGCAGTGGTCCAGGTGAGAAGGTAGGCCTGGACCAGATGGTGGCAGCAACGGTGGCGGGGGCTGGTCATATTCTGGACATATATTGAAGATGAGGTAGATAGGATTTGATAGTGATAAGGGATTGACACCATGCAGAAGGGCTGTGGTCAACCCACAGCAGTGGGATGAGGATGAGTGAAAGGAGAACCTGGGAGGAATGAATGACTATTTTCCTATGGGGCAGTGTCTGCTGCCTCTTCTCCATGTCCCCTTGTGGCTGCCCTTGTCACTAGGACAGAACCCCAGGTGGGAGATGCTCCAGGTGGGAGGCTCTCCAAGAAGCAGTCACATCCCTTTATGTGTATCATATGTTCCAGTGGACAAAGCCCTTCTACATTCACTCCTTGCCACAATCTTGTGAGATAGTCAGGGCAGACATTCTTACACCCTGATTCCCTAAAGAAGAAAGAGATTCTGAGATAGTAATTTGTTCAAGGTCACAAAGCCATTAGGCCACGAAAGGTGGTCCTTCAGCTCCAGATCCTGGATTCTTTCAGCTAAGGCAAAGCCAGACTCGTACACACAAGAAGGCACAACAGTAGCCAACATTTTTAGTGCAGCTGTGTGCCCAGGCACTGTTCTAATGGTTTAGAAGTATCAGCTCATTTAATCCTAAAGGTAACTCTGTGCCAGTTGGTACAAGTATTGTTATTGTTGTTCAGTTGCTAAGTCATGTCTGACTCTTTGCCACCCCATGAATTACAGCATGCCAGGCTTTCTGTCCATCACTATCTCCCTGAGTTTGCTCAGACTCATTTCCATTGAGTCAGTGATGCCATCCAACCATCTCATCCTCTGTTGCCCCCTTCTCCTCTTGCCCTCAGTCTTTCCCAGCATCAGGGTCTTTTCCAATGAATCAGCTCTTTGCATCAGGTAGCCAAAGTATTGGAGCTTCAGCTTCAGCATCAGTCCCTCCAATGAATATTCAGGGTTGATTTCCTTTAGGATGGACTGGTTTGATCTCCTTCCTGTCCAAGGAACTCTCAAGAGTCTTTTCCAATGCCACAGTCTGAAAGCGTCAGTTCTTCTGTGCTCAGCCTCCCAGATAGCTCAGGTGTTAAAAAATCTGCCTGCAATGCAGGAGACCCCGGTTTGATCCCTGGGTTGGGAAAATCCACTGGAGAAGGGATAGACTACCCACTCCAGTATTTTGGGCTTCCCTTGTGGGTCAGCTGGTAAAGAATCCACCTGCAATGCAGGAGACTTGAGTTTGATCCCTGGGTTGAGACGATCCCCTGGAGAAGGGAAAGGCTACCTACTCCAGCATTCTGGCCTGGAGAATTTCATGGACTGTATAGACCATGGGGTTGCAAAGGGTTGGATACGACTGAGCGACTTTTCACTTTCACTTTCAGCCTTCTTTATGGTCCAACTCTCATATCCATACATGACTGCTGGAAACACCATAGCTTTGACTATATGGACCTTAGTTGGCAAAGTGATATCTCTCCTTTTTAATACACTGTCTAGGTTTGTCATAGCTATTCTTCCAGGGAGCAAGTGTCTTTTATCCCCTTTTATGGATAGGAAAACTGAGGACAAGGTCATGCAGATACTACAGAGTAAAACCCAAACTCAAACATAGTTGATTCACCGTGACACCTAACAATGGTCCACACCAGTGGTCTCCTACCCGAGACAGTGTGTGGGCAGCACATGGAGAGTGCAGAAGCTGAGTGGTGTGGGGATAGAGACAGAGAGCCCACATTGACTTGGGATGGGTTTTGAGCTGCTTCTCTAAAGGTCACTTACAAGGGATCAGTGAAGACATGGCAGACAATACAGAAGCAGGAAAGGTATGAGGCGAGCTTGGAGCGCAGCAACATTGAAGAGGAGGCCAGGATAAGCAGCCAAGAAGGATGGTCAGAAGGAGGAAAGCAGGAGAAAAGTCATTGAAGATGCCAAGAGGACTGTTCTGAGGAGGGAAGTGCCAACAGGATCCAAGGCCACCAAAGGGTTGAGTCAGGTACATGTTAGGTTTTTCACTGGGGAACTGAATAAGCAGAGGGTCTACTGCTTGGGGCTCGGGCCTAACTGTACAAAGCTGGGGAATACTACAAGATGAAGACAAAGAATCTTGTCTTTGAGATTTGATTTGATTCCTGAAAATTTCCAACAAACAAACCAGATCCAGCATAAACAACTAGAGGCATCAAATCGCTAAGATCCATGTGAAAAGAGCTAGGTCACAGCTACTGTCAAGAAGCTGAGTTCTTAAGAATAGTGAGAATCAACTCCAAGCCCAGGGAATTTGGCAGCCACTTTCACAAAAGTTTTTCTGTCAGAGAGAACAGCTGAAGTCACTTTAACGTGCGTCACTGAATTACTAAAGCAACTTAACTCTCACAAGGGGACAGGAAAAGCAAGAAGCGGGCCATATTCATTCCACAAATATTTACTAAGCACCTTTTATGTGTTAGGCTCTGAGAAGGTACCTAGAAAAGGCTACAAAGAGGTAACTCCAGGGTTGGACAAAAAGGCCAATGGAACAGAGTAGAGAACCCAGAAATAGCTTCACTTTCACAAATAATCTATATGACAGAGGTAGCATTCTCAGTGGAGAAAGGATGAACTGCTCATTAAGTGGATTTGGGAGAGTTGGACATGACTGAAGTGACTTAGCAGCAGCAGCAGCAGCATATAAAAAAAAAATGAAGTTGTATCCCTATCTCACAGCATACATAAAATCCATTCTAGGTGAACTGAAGACAAATATGAAAGTCAAAATTTAGAAACATTTAAAAGAAAGTCTTAAAACTGCAGATAGGAAAGGATTTCTTTAACAAATTATACAAGTCACTAATTATAAATTAAAATGATGATAAATTCAGCTACAGTAAAATTTAAAACTTCTGTTCATCAAAATACTATAAAGAAAAAAAAAATACTATAAAGAAAGTAAAAAGACCTGGCACAAACTGGGAGAACATATTTGCAACATACAAACTGACAAAGTTTTTATATAGAATACATGAAGAGCTCATAATGAATTAGAAAAAAAGACAAAAATAAAACAATAGAAAAATGAACAAAAGTCATGAATAGTACTTTACAGAAGAGGAAATATGAGTCACCAATAAACTTATAAATTGACACTCAGATTTCATCAGGAAAATGTAAAGTAAAAGCATGATGCAATACCAGTTTACCCATTAGTTTGGCAAAAATTAAAGTCAGATGATGATGTGTTGATAAAGACATGGAGTTACAGGAACACGTATCCACTCCTGGTAGAAGCCTAATTTTTACTGTGTTTTGGAAAATAACCTGATGTTTTCAAATGACGTTAAATATGTACAAACCAGTAAATCCACTCTTAAGTAAGTGTCCCAGAGAAACTCTTAAACAACCAGGAGCTGTGATTAAGAATGTTTATAGCGGTATTGCCCATTAGAGGAAAAACCTAGGAACCACCCATGTGGCCATCGATAGGTGAATGAATAAGTGATGGTGTAGTAATATGATGAAATGCTGTACAGTAGTGAGAATACATTATAGTCACAAATATCAACATATATGTTGAGTGGGAAAAAGCAATTCAGAGAAAAGTTCATTGTGTTAGTTATCTGTGTGCATGAAATTGCTTCAGTCAGGTCTGACTCTTTACGACTCTATGGATGGTTGCCTGCCAGGCTCCTCTGTCCTTGGGATTCTGTAGGCAAGAATACCAGAGTGGGTTGCCATGCCCTCCTCCAGGGGATCTTCCCAACCCAGGGATTGAACTCGCATCTCTTCCGTCTCCTGCATTGGCAGGTGTGTCTTTTATCATTAGTGCCACCTGGAAGCCCCATTTGTTATCCACGACTGTGAAACAAATTGCCCCGTAACTTACCAGCTTAACACAGCAAACATTTGCACTCTCATAGTTGCTATGTGTCAGAAATTCAGGGACGTCTTAAACGGGTACCTCCGGCTCAAGGTCTCTCGTGAGATTGTGGTTCACGCCTGTGGTCTCACCTCAAGGCTTGAGTAAAGGGGTTTCTGTTTCCAAGCTCACTCATGTGGTTGTGGGCAGGCTGAGGTCCCCCACCACATGTGTGGCTTCTCCCAATGGAGAGTATTCAAAAGAGATCAAGGTAGAGATCTCCCAGACAGAAGCCCCAGTCTTCTCATAAACAAACCTTAGACGTGACAGCCATATTCTGCCATGTTCTATTCCTTAGAAACAAGTTACTAGGTCCAGTCCACACTTAAAAGGAGGGGATTACAAAAGTGTGTGAATACCCCAGGAGAAGGAATACTGGGGGTCATTTTAGAGGTTGCCTATAGACTCTTACAGTATGATTTCATTTTATGAAATTCAGAGATAAGTGAAACTAAATTATATATTGTTTAGGTAGGTATACATACCTAAGTAGAAGCACTGTGAGGAGTTTGGGGTTAACATATACACACCTCTATATATAAAATAGATAACAAACAAGGATCTACTGTATAGCACAGGGAACTATACTAAGTATTTTATAATAACCTATAAGGGAAAAGTAACTGAAAAAGAACATACATATTATGAATATATATATATATTCATGATATATATGACTGAATCACTTTGCTGTGCATCTGAAATGAACACAACATTGTAAATCTACTACACTTCAATTAAATTTAAAAATTAAAAAAAAATGTAAAGGAAAACCACTGTGAAGAAAAGCAAGAACATGGTAAACATGAAATTCAGGATGTTGGTGATCTCTGGGGAGATTTGGGAGGCTGAAGGTGGTAAGAACACAAAAGTAGGAGCAATAGGACAGTGAGTTCAAGGATGCTTATTTTATTTTTAGGCTTCATAATAATTTTATGTTATGTATATTTATGTTTTTTTTTCCTTAGGTTTAGTTTTATTTTGATATTATGGAAGTTACAGCTGCATACACTTAGACTCAGTTGTTCTATGGTATTTGCTATCCTCCACCAGTTTTTCCCATTTATGCTTCTCCAAGAGTAGCTACATTTACCTCCTTTTGCTAATTAATTGTAAAATATACCTCCATGTTTCTCCATGACATGCTCATATTGCTGGGTTTTTTTTTGGTGCTCCAGTTTCAGCATCATCTGTCCCCTTCCCACAGTGGAAGATAAGGATTTAGCTCCCTTTCCTCCTCTCCAACTCTTCCTGTATCCCACCCCCCATCCTCCTTTCATGATTATATCACTATGTTGGTTAGATCAGTAATCAGTATTTACATTACTCAGCCAACGCTAATTTGACTCTATTCAGAGCTAAGCCTTGTAGTAAAGGACAACTTTTCCTTTCCTGCAGAACTTTTTTGTTTTTCCTAGTTAATTATCATGTTTGTTCATTTGCTTAGTTTGCTGTGTATTTATCACTAATTTTACTTGAGACTCTGGCAGTTGTTTACATTTCTTCTCAGTATGTTCGGGCCCTGCAGGTTTTCTATCAATTTTGTCTTCTTGGAGAAATACCTCCCAGAGTCATCTGACCTGTTCCTGTCTGGACAGGTTGTTCTTCATGCCTGGTGTGTGACCGTCACCCAAGGACCTCCAGGTACCGTCCCCCTGGGCCTGTCTCCTCTGTGGATCCCCAATTTTCTCCATCTCAGGGCTTCCTCCTGGGTTTACTCTGGGTGATGCTTGCCCTCCTGTGGCTTCAGAAGAAAGGGGGCTGAGGACGCAAATCTTTGAAAGCCTTGGCTGGTTTGGAGATCATTTTCCTTCAGAATTTTGAAACCTTTATTCCATGGCCTTCTAGCTTCCAGTGTTTCTGTGAAAAAGTCCAAAGTCACTCTGACATCTGATTCTTGTGTTTGACCTCTCTTTCTCTGGAAGCTCCGTAGCATCTTTCCTTTTCCCCCTGGTGTTCTGAAATTTCACATAATCTGTCTTGCTGTGAGTCTATTTCCATCCACTATGCTGGGAACAGTGGGCCCTTGATCTAGAAACATGTGTCCTTCAGCTCTGGGAAATCTTTTAATGATATCTTTAATGATTACTTCTTGCCCTCTTTTCCTTCTTTCACCTCCTCCTTTTTTTTTTTTTTTTTTGCCAGTTCTCTGTTTCTGAAACTTAGTGTTTGAATTGGTAGACTAATTCACTCATTTTCTCCTATTTTCCTCTCTTTCTCTTTTTCTGCCTTTTGGGAGACTCCCTCTATTTATCTTCCAGCCCTGTAGGAGGACTTTTTTTGGTATACGCCATCCTTGTCTCATGGGTTCAATATCTCATTTATCTCTCTTAAGATATTAATCACAGGATTTATCTCGAGAGTTCTTCTCTGTTAATTGTCTGTGATCCAGAGTCCTGTTTCTTTGTTTGTTTAATTGACTGATTTGGTCTGTGTGTTTAATATTTGAGACTTTCCTCAGATGTCTGGGGATTCCTGGTTGTCCACTTATATTTAAAAGCAGGGAACTAAAACTGAGAGTTGTGGAGGGATAAGCTGTGTTGTGCTTCGTCAGTCAGTCATGTCTGACTCTTTGTGACCCCGTGGACCATAGCCCACCAGGCTTCTCTATCCATGGGATTCTCCAGGCAAGAATACTGGAGTGGGTTACCATGCCCTCCTCCAGGGGCTCTTCCCAACCCAGGGATCGAAACCAGGTCTCCCGCATTGCAGGCAGATTCTTTACCATCTGAGCCACCGGGGAAGCCCAAAAATACTGGAGTGGGTAGCCTATCCCTCCTCCAGGGGACCTTCCCAACCCAGGAATCGAACTGAGATCTTCTGCATTGCAGGTGGATTCTTTACCAGCTGAGGGAAGCCCAGAGGGATATGAGGAGGAAGCAAAAATAGCATCTACCATCTTTACCCAGTCATGCAATCTTCCATATCTATCATTTATTTCAAAATATTAAAAATGAAAAAACCATAGTCCACACTCTAATGATAAATTAATAACTATACTAACCCTAAAAACATGCCCACAGCATTTCCTCTTTAGCCCTTAAGGAAAAACTTGGGACTCTTTTCTTAAAAAAATTCTCTATCGCAAAAAATATCATGAGATTAGTATGTGAATTTGTGACAAGTGTAAACCACTCTAAAATTGTGAATAGATTTGGAAACAATTTCTCCCTCCTCTCCACTCCCACAGTCCTGAATCAGCAGCCCATCTCACTCATCGCTTCCTGCTTGGTGACTTGCCTGAGTGTTTTATCTCCATGACAATGCTCCAAGCCACAGGAAAGTAGGATGCATGTCCGGTTCACATCTTCTAAAGCCCCTGTCAGGAGGGAGATCTTCAAAGTTGGACAAACAATGAATGAATAACATCCTCAAGATCTCCCTTTCCTCTTCTCAGCACGCATAGTTAACACCAGAGGATTTTAAATGGTGAGTGAAAAAGGAACCCACAAGAACATAAAGAGAATTTAGAGAAAAATAAAGCAGGAAATCAAACCTCAACTTTAAAAAGAGAGACAGATGACTGGATGCCGTTATTTAATTCCACTTTGAGGTCTAATCTCTTTACCTCGGAGTCCACCCACATATGAATAGGATGGGCCTGAGGGCAGCCGAGCAGTTTGGGAACACTAGTTTAAGCAAAGAAAGGAGTACTTTGGAAACCCACATGCACAGCCCATAAGTCAATCAGCCAATTAAGTCCACAAAGGACAGGCGGCAAATTAAGTCCAGACCCCATGGTTTGGCTTTCAAGTTTCTCCGTTGCCTCTCCCTGGGCACCTGCAAACTCCCTGTCTGGGGCTTGCCTTCTTTAATCAGCCTTGCATGTAGCTGCTAGAATCATTCTCAGATACCAAGTGTCCCATATCCCTTCTTTGTCCTGGACTGACAGATTTCTTTCATCCCTGCATCAGATACCAAGACATCTTCATCCCTCCCTTCATCTACTTCTCCCTTACTGGGACCCTCCATCCACTGCACTTATAAATCCCTGCCACTGTATTTTTCTGTACATTTTTTCTCGGACTGATAACACTTAACCACTCTCAGCAATAACAGTAATTGCTGACATTTAGTGTGCACTTACTCTGAGCTGGGCACTGTGCTAATATTGCTGGAGGGTTGTTTTCCTTAATCCTCCCATCAGCAGATAAAGAAAGTAGGTCACAGAGAAGTTAAGTCACTTGCCCACAGCCATTGAGCTACTTAAGGTAGAGCTGGGGCTTGAAGCCAGGTGAGCTAATCTCAAGACCACCGGCTCACCTCCCTTCTACGCACTGCCTTGATGTCACCATCCTCAGACCTGACCCATTCCAGGAAATGTCTGATGAACGGAAGACTCTGACTCTGCAACACGTTTGCACGTTGCTGGCTTGTGGCGTGGAGCCATCTTTAAGTCTTCACCCTTCTATGCCCCTACATTCAATCTGTCACTGAGTCTTGCCACTTCACAGCCTCCAAAGTGCATCCCTGGAAGGAAGGAGGCCCCACCAACACCTCAGCACAGGCCCTGAGAGCCAGGGTCGCCACCGTTCTTCCCAGCCAAAGAGCAGCAGGCTGTGAGTGGAGGGGACTACATCAGCCCGAGGGCCTGGCAGAGCCCCAGGGCTCTGGAGAATGGGAGGGAAAGAGTGGCTGCCCGTCCAACGCCACGTGAGACCTGGGATGGGGCTGGAGCACTGGGGCAGGCCACACTCCATCCTGGGGATCAGATTTGGACACCATCAGCCTATGCCACTCGCGTATAGCCAGGTGAGCAGACGCAGGCCTAGCCCTGGGGAGATGAGGCCAACTGGGAGGAGTAGGCAGCCAGGGTGCCCTTAGGGTAGCAGCAGAGTGTCACGGGGGAGCCAGCAGAGCAGGTAGGGGAGGGGAGGGAAAGCATCTTCTCAGCTGAGCTTTGGGGAGGGGATGTCTGCTCTTCAGGTATCCCCCTGGAGTTCTGGGCATGCTCTCATGCGCACAGCTATGAAAGGCTAAAATCACCCTCCTCTGACTGCTGGTAGAGGCCTCAAGTTGGGGCTGAACAGCCCCCTAATAATGTGCTCACCGGGGTCTGCTCAGGCCAGGCTCAGGTGTGCAATGAAGGCTGCCACTTGCACCTCCATCCTGGCTTTGCCATTTGCTCCCCACCTGGCTAGTCCACCCCAGGGCTGCATCTTTTTAAACATCCTGTTCACCACCCACAGACCACTCATCCCAGTGGGCCATGTCATCTTGTCATTCAGCTGCTCAAGGACCTGGAATCATTTCCAAAGCCTCTAAGACCAAATCCAAGCCTCTTACCCTGGAATTCAAGGCCTTCCCAAATCAGACCCTTTGTCTCCACGGTTACCTCATCACCTGCTACTGGAACCCTGGTGTCCTCATGTTGGTAAAACTTCCTTATCCTTCCCCCACGCACACAGCAGTCGTTTCCACCTCTCTGGGGCTGAGGGAAGAGTGAAAAGAGCATGGGCTTTACTTTGGTTACGTACTGTGTGTTTTGGGGCAAGTCACTCAATGTCTGTATGCTTCCAGTTGCTTACCTGTAAAAATACATTACAAGATGTTGTGAGAATTAGAGTGTTTGTATACAAAATACTAGCCACGGGGTAGGTTGTACTGTGTGGCTCCCACTAATACAGTGTGAGTCCATAAATGTGCTAAGTAGCTTCAACCAACTCTTTGCAACCTCATGGACTGTAGCCTGCCAGGCTCCTCTGTCCATAGAATTTTCCAGGCAAGGATACCAAAGTGGGTTGCCATGCCCTCCTCCAGAGGATCTTCCCGACCCAGGGATCGAAGCTGTGTCTCCTGCATTGGGAGGCGGGTTCTTTACCACTAGCGCCACCTGGGAAGCCCCATGAGTCAATAAATGAAATCCATATTACTGTGCTTTCACCACTCACATGCCCTCCACCTCCTCTCTCACTGTCAGACTTCTCCCGGCTTTTAGGCTCATCTCCAGATGCATCTGTATCGGCAGCCTTTTCAGCACACCTGACTTGGGGTGGGGGTAAGGGAAAGAAGAACATTTGCCAGTTGCCCACTGGGCGCCAGGCCGTGTGGGGGACGTGGAGAGTGCTGACGTGGCAGCGGATACTCTCTGAGGGTCTCCTGTACTCAGCCCTGTCCCAAGCTTGTCATGTAAGCCTTGTTGGTGACTCAGTTCTGTGGATTAAGGCTCCTAAATGACTTTCGGCTCTATCCAACCAGGATGGTTTGGTCTCCCTGGCCATATCTCACTTTTCCCATCCAGTGGCCTCCAAGAGGCTGATGGTAAGAGTTTATCCAGGAGTGATGTCTGTGTCATTCAGGCTTATCCTGTTAGAGAACATTTTGAGAAAAACACCCACCTTCATTCATCTGCCCTGCCACCCCAGGTACAGCCAGGCCTACCTGCTACACTCACGTTGGGCCCTAGCTTTTCGTAAAGGTACTATGCCCTCTGCCCAGAACACCCTTCCCCCGGCCTGCCTGGGAAGCTCCAGCCTCTCACCAACCCTCCTACATTGGGGTCAAGGTCATTGTCCTTTCACTCTGGCCCTCCAGGTGCCTCGTCCTTACTCTTCCTCAAATGTCTACATGCTTAAAGTGGGCCCTTCCCCTGGGTTGAGAAGCCTAAGGGCAGAGCCTATATCCTATTCATCTTTCTGTTTCAGTACTTGACACAGATCCTGGCGCACAGCGGGCCTTGGTGTTTGGGGATGAAGGGATGGGGTGGAATGGGTATCGGGCAGAGGGAATGGTGGGGATGTGTTTCCAGCTAGTTCCTCCCAGGGCAGGACGGCCACGAGCCTCCATCCAGCTCAGAAGAGGAGGCCATGCTTCCGCGGAGACTCTGGAAACTTCCCTGGAAACAGGTCCGAGAGAACCCCAGCTGCCGCAGCCTCCCTCCAGACACCAGGGAGGTGCCAGTCTTTGGGCTCCATCAACCTCCTTACGGGAAATTGCTAAATGCATTTGGTGATTTTTTTGACATTTTCCCTGTTCAGGAGCTTGTGATTTCAGATTAATCACATCCACATACATTTAGACTGTCAGCTTGGAAGGGAAAATCTAAATTTTATTACTGCATGATTTCATCCAAAGCTATTTTACCAAAAAGGACGTCTGCAATATGGTGCAAATCATGACAAAACATTTTACCGCCGGGACCAAGCTCGTGGTGGGGGGTTGGGGTGGGGGGATGGACAGAGAGCTGCAGGCAGGACCTGGGTGGGCAGAGCCTCAGCAGCTTCCGTCTCCTGGAGAGATCTGGGTGCCGCTATCGCTGCTCTCTCTGCCTCAGCAAAATGCCCTTCTTTGTCCAGATGTCCCCAGAACCCCGGAATGGCAGCTGCACTGACTAACTCCTGTCTTCCCCCCTCCCCCGGCAGGTACCATGACCAGCAGGATGTAACTAGTAACTTTCTGGGTGCCATGTGGCTCATCTCTATCACATTCCTTTCCATTGGTTATGGGGACATGGTGCCCCACACGTACTGTGGGAAAGGTGTCTGTCTGCTCACGGGCATCATGGTGAGTACCTGCCGCCGCCCATTACCCTTCCCCACCCGCAGAACGCCGCTAGGAGCGATCCCTTTATGGCAGGCGCAGGGGGCCTTCCTTGTCTGGGCGCGGGGCCAGCTGCTAGTTAACGGGCCAGCATGTGTGTCTGTGCACGTAGAAAGACAGATGTGACATCTGTACGGCTTCTCGCTTTTTCATTTCCTTGTCTGAGATAGGAAGAGGTCCTGGTTCCTGAACAGTTAACGGTCTCCTCACAGACCCCTAGAAATGGGCTGGGTGAAGCTGGCCACGAGTGTTACCCTCCACTCCCATCAGCGCCTGCAGTTAATTGTCTTCTTTCCTGTCCCCTGGGCCCCACAGACCTTGGCGTCACATCTGATAAAGTATAGCTAGAACTCACGGCGGCAAGTGCTCTGAGCCGACCATGAGAGACCTAGGTCCTAGCCTGGGTTGGCCACTGGTTCAGTCCCAGTTTGATGACATGGCCCTGGGCCAACTCTTGGCTTCTGTGTCTAACTGTTGCG
The DNA here is from genome assembly GCF_910594005.1 of Cervus elaphus. Classification (NCBI taxonomy): domain Eukaryota; kingdom Metazoa; phylum Chordata; class Mammalia; order Artiodactyla; family Cervidae; genus Cervus; species Cervus elaphus. Next base: position 38,988,171 of record NC_057834.1, read on the forward strand.
GCGCTGGGCTCCGAGTGCCGGTTCCCTCCCAGTGCTGGCACCCGGCTAGCCTGTGACAGCATCCCCATCCCTCCCCAGGTGCCCAGCAGCTGTGCTGCCTCCTCCCAAGGTGTATTTTTCTGCCCCATCGCCCTGCCATCCCCAGCCTGACACACACTCGTGCCCATCACATGGCCGCACAGTATGGAGTATGGGAGGGCAGTGGGTAGGGAGTTTCAGACCAGAGTCTGAATGCCCGTAGCTGGACCTCAGTGTGGACCCAGGCAGGGCACTTAGCCTGCTGGACCTCAGCATTCTCCAGTACAAAGTGCAGACGGGAGGCCTGCTCCGCCCTCCTCCCTGGCTGGTGATGGGGATAGACTGCAGTGCTTTATGTTACCACGCTCTGTCAGCAACAGGGAGCTGCACCCGCCTTCACGGCTGGCAAGTCCTCAGCGTCCCTACCCCCACTGCTCCTTCACCGGCCGTTGGGATGAGGGCTTCTCGCTGCTCTCCTAGCTTTCTGATCAGGACAGACAACCGGGCCCTTTGACCTCCTTCCCAGAGCATAGAGTAAACACGCAGGGTCCTCTTTTCAGAAGAGGAAACTCAGGGTCAGAGAAGATGCAGGAATCTGAGGCTGTGTGTTGGAGCGGGGTGGGGAGGTGTTGGTGGGGATGTTGGGGGGGAGGGGGCGGACAGGAGGCCCAAAGCTTATTCCTAGGTCTCACTGGTGGGTCACTGCAGCCCACCCCGAGGAGTCCTCTCTGCACCCCTGTCATCAAAATCCTTCCAGGGCTCCCTCAAATTTCAGCCATCACCCCCATTTCTCCAGGAGGAAACAAAAGACCCTCCTTCTGGAAGGGAAATGACTCCATCCCGCAGTGGGCGGGGGTTTAGCTCCTCACTAGCCTGGAGGCCTCCTGGGACTGACAGCTGCCAGTTGCTCAGAGCAGCGGAGGCCGTGGGGTCGGAGGCCTGGGCTGCGGGGCAGGAGGGCTCCGGCGTTGCCGCGTCAGGACTGGACGCCGTCCTCTCCTTTTCTGACTGAAACCCAAGGCAGGCACTTATTAGTGGGTCCTGGGCAGGAGTTAATGACAGGCGGCTTAGCGCCGGGCTTGGGATAAACCATGGGTAAGTGTAAGGGCTCAGAACAAATACCTCTCGTGGGTTGGTAGGAGTCTGCCTGGCACAGCTCCAGCTGTCACCAGGAAACCAGGGAATGAGTCTTCCTCCCAGAAAAGAATGAAATGCCGCCCGAAGACCAAAGCTTTCCTGTCTCAGAGCTGCTCCTGGGGCGCCAGCTATGTGCCTCAGAACAGGCTCTCGGTCTGGCCTGCACGGAGCCCAGCTGCTGATAGGTGAACGGCCCTGCTGGGAGCCGCCGTTATTTTTAAATACCAACCATTCTCCCTCTCAGCATGGCGCTGTGCCCCGGCCAAGAAGCCAGAGCCTGGGAGCCATCATTTCCCTGGCTTCCTAACTCCCGCATCTCTGGGCTTCTGCTCCGGCATAGCTGGGCAGTGGGCCAGCCGGACCCTGGTCCCTCCCTGCCTTTTCCTGGGGTGTGGTCTTCACACCCACTTTTGCTCCAGGGGCTTCAACAGCTGCTTGGAAGAAAGTGTTTGTTCCTTGAGGAGAAAGGTGTGATCAAAGTGGAAAGAATAAATGGTTGAGGAGGAACTCATACCCACCCCCTGTATTAAAAATACAGCACCTGCCTTTCATCTTCTCTTTCTGCATCAACCCTGCTGCATAGATACCTATCTATACACAGGGACAGGGAGCTTCCCTCCACTTGTGTTTTTACCCAAATTAAAATTAGCTGCCTCCCTCTGGGGTCAGCCACAGTGGGGAAACCTGGTGGCATTTTTTTTTTTCTTACAAATGGTACTTTTCTAGCTGAGTCACTCCTTTCCAGGGTTTCACATGGCTGAGAATCCCTTCCTCCCATCCCCCAGTCTCCCAACACTTTGTACCTCTCCTGATTATTATTGCAAGTGCCTTTACGAAAGGTAGGGCTTCCTGTTTGGTTACCATGGACACCACGCAGGCCAAGGCAAGGCCTAGTGGGAAGGGAAAGGAAGAATTTGTGTGTGCAGGCTGTAAATAGTCTTAATCATTGTTTTCTCTTGGCAATCCCAGTAACGGTGTAATTATCAACCATTAAGCAGGGTATATAATTGTCTGAACAACTTGACATTGTTGGCACAGGCCTGGTGTGTTTGAGAGATTTCACCCACTAAAGCAGATATATCAAAGTCCAGCATCTTTCCATAAAGAATTTTATGATGACAGTTATAAGGCAGAGAGAAAGCTGACAATATTTAGTATCCAGAATGGGCCTCAGAAGGCTTTCTGGGAAAAAAAAAAAAAAAAGAAGGCTTTCTGGTTCTGCAGGCATCTGGAAGACTTTTGGGACCCCAAGACTGATTGGTAGGAATCCCATTTCAATATATATTTTCTAAAGCTGGACTCATCAGGAAAGACCCTGATGCAGGGAAAGATTGAAGGCAAGAGGAGAAGGGGACGACGGAGGATGAGATGATTGTATGGCATCACCGATTCAATGGACACGAGTTTGAGCAATCTCTGAGTGATGGTGAAGGACCCGGAAACCTGGCATGCTGCAGTTCATGGGGTTGCAAAGCATCGGACACGACTGAGCAACTGAACGACAGAGCTGGCCCCACTCTGTGGACCCTTTAGGAGTTAGGGACAGACAGACAAAAGATTCCAAGATATGTGCTGGGGACACTGAGCTTTTCCCCTAAGATTTCATGCAAGAGGCTTCTTTGAACTGCAAAAGGAAAGGGATGATGAAGTAAAAGGTGGCACAAATTGAGTCATTTGGGGAGGAGGTAAAGTAGAGGGCTCAGCAAGACATCTGGTTAATGTCAGTTTTAGAAGATGAGCTTCTCCCTGAAACACCTTGGTTTCAAACCAATTGATGTTATTTTAGTTGTTACATGGAATCTGTTGCAGAAACAGAATCCAACTGTAAATCCTCCAGGCTTCCCTCCTCCATTTGTCACTTTCATTTATGTTTTATTTTATTTTATGCTTCTTTAGTTAAGAACACCTCATACTCTTCCCCTTGGGATACTTATTTTTCGAGAGTCTAAGGTTTTCCAGCTGGAAAATGTTTCTTGGAAACAAGAAGTAGGAGGACCAGTGTGAAGGAGACTGGGTCTCTGGTTTGGGTCCAAATCTATGGATGAGTTAGGCGTGTTGACCCCAGGCCAGCCACTCCTTTCTCTGTTCACTCCCGCGCTCCTGCTCACTATGTACCTTGGAAAGTACGACCTCATTAGAGGACCCTGTCCCCTCCCACCACTCTCCCATGGAAATAGTGTTGGATAGAGAAGATCCAGGGAATCCAGTTGGTGTTGACCAGTATTCAGGACTTGGCACATCTGAAGGCAAAAATCTGAGTCATGGATTTGCTCCACAGTCTGATCCAGTGGAAGTCACACCAGCAGCTGCTTACCCTCTTTGTTCCCACTCTGTCCTCGCCTCAAATTTCCCCCTTTGCCCACCAGCCATTTCTGAGATTCCACGTGAGGACAGCTAGGACAGCAGGAGTGCTCACATGCCCAAATCAGCCAAGGCCTTGGCAATTGTCTCTTAAAATCAACCCACATCCCTGCCACATGACATGAGCCTTCTTAAACTGTTAACATGGCCCTATTGGGCTGATAAACTCACCTAAGTAAAAAGGCCCATTGTCCCCAAATAAAGCAGAAGTAATCATTGAAAGTGAAGTGAAGTGAAAGTGAAAGTCGCCGCTCAGTCGTGTCTGACTCTTTCCGACCCCATGGACTGTATAGTCCATGGAATTCTCCAGGCCAGAATACTGGAGTGGGTAGCCTTTCCCTTCTCCAGGGGATCTTCCCAACCCATGGATCGAACCCAGGTCTCCCGCATTGCAGGTGGATTCTTTACCAGCTGAGCCTCAAGGGAAACCCAAGAATACTAGAGTGAGCTATCAGGGAAGTCTGAAGTAATCATTATACCACTTAAAAGTAAAGACAGCAGGAGGTGGGAGGGGATCCTGCTGTCTTTATTTCCTTCATTTCCTCTAAAGAGCCAAAGTTGACCATTAACTTCTGACCCAAGTCTTAGGCTCCTTGTTCTTCCTGCCTTTCACCCAATTCCCATGAGCCCATCCCTCTTCCCTATTCCTTTCTATTTTCTTTCCTATTTTCACTTCTTCCTTTCCTCTTCTGCTCTCTGTCCCATGCTGTTGAGGAAGCAGCACAACTTGTTGCCTATCTCAGTTTCTGCCCCAACTCTCTCTCTCTCTACATCTTCCCTTCCTTCCTTCCTTCTTCCTTCTCTCTCTCCCTTCCTCCCTCCCTCTCTTCCTTTCTCTCTCTCACACACAGGAGAGGACCAGTCTGGATTCCAGCACCTGGCACACCACTTTCTGAAGGTTGCTGGTGTCTGACCCCATCTTTGCAAGGTTGCCTCTTAATGGGAATAACCAGATTAGGTTTCATCATTGGCTACTTCCCTAATCCATCCAGATGATGGATTTTTCTAAAAGAAAAGTGAAGTTGAAAGTATCTACTGCTATCTATTTGAGTTAGAATTAGGGGTTAAGAACAAAGCATCCTTCTGGGAAATACCCACAAGGAAGTCTTGACCTCTTTAAGTTGAAGGAAACTGAGAAATGTCATCTAGTCCAACCTCCTGCCTCCATGCAGAAATGTGTCTTAATCATATAAGATAGGTGGTTCCTTAATTAGAACACTCTAGCTTCTCTTTGCCCACTCCAGTGTTCTTGCCTGGAGAATCCCGGGGACGGCGGAGCCTGGTGGGCTGCCGTCTGTGGGGTCGCACAGAGTCGGACCCCGCTGAAGCAACTTAGCAGCAGCAGCTTCTCTTTAGAACCCCTCTGCATTCAGCAGGCTTGGTTGTGAGCCATGGCAGGAACCATGGAGCAATCCATCTAGCACCTGAAACTTTGGGATTGTGGATGGTTGATTGCTTTAATGAAATTCCCCAAGCGGCAAGACAAGCAAGGAGACTCCTTCAGGCTAATTCTTCCCCCAGCTCTCAGGGATGATTTAAGTAGAGTTTCCCTGGACCCGGGGAGATGAGGGAGCCTGGAGTCAGGGGAGAACCCTCTACATCTGATGTTCTGTTTTTAACACTATGATATATCCCTCTTTTTGGGCGTTTAGCCCAAAGTACTTTTGGAACTCCATACAAAAGAGGGGGATTATATACTTGGTCTGGTTGAGGGGAAATGGATCACACATCTTCCCGCTAGAAGAGCTTTTTAAGCTATTTTTTGCTTTTAGAAGCCTGGCTCAATTGATGACACCTATAGACCAGGCTGTCCAACTGCCCATACCTATCCTTTGAAAACTGGGCACAGAGTCTCCTGCAAGTCACTGATGCCAAGAAAACAGGGCTGTCCCTGAACAAGAAAGGAAAATGAGGTCAGAAAAAGGAAGGTTCACACAGACTCCGTTCTTTTCAGTTTGTTGTGCTAGAAATGGGTCGCTGACCAAATGTACCAAGAAACAGGAGATTGTTTTCATGAGAACCCTTCTAAAAAAGCTAGGGAAAAATATTGCCAACTTCAGCTTTGCCAAAACCTCACACCGGCTAGCCTTTGCCGATCTGTGGCAAAGGAAAGAAAGCGATTATGAGGGAGAGAGTAGGGGACTGATCTGTCACATGCATGCTGCCCAACTCTGATACAGATGATAGTACCTTTGAAAACAGTCTTTATGACTTCCTACACATTCTGTTAGACTGCATGAGTCCTAAAGGTTCTTGATGGATTCCTTGAATCCTGGGACTTCAATTGCTAAATTGAACTCTGTGGCACCTATAATTACCGTTTGGCGTCTAGAGCGTCAGACTGCTGACTTTCCTGAACTCATCATCTTTCCATGAGTAGAGGTCAGGGCGGTGCAGGGCCCCACGTGCAGGAGAAAGGCAATGGTCCCCAAGAGGCATGTGCTCTCTTCCAGGAACCAGGCCAGAGTAGGGCTATCACTGCTGCCTGCAGGAGAAGCAGGGCAGGAGCAGTTCTCTCTTGCCATCCCCAGCACCCCCCACCCTGTCCCCCAAGTCAAGATGCACAGAGAAGAGGACTTCAAGGTCCTTCAGGAGAATATTGGGATGAGTCCCTTTCTGCTCATTTCTCAGACAGTCAAGCATGTGCCCAGAGGATTAGGAGAGAGAAAGTGTGTCTTCAGGAACCTGCCTCTTTTATTCTCCCTCCCTGGGCTCCCCTGGAATAGACCTTCCAGAGCAGAGTGGGAACACTGCTCTGGAAAATACTGAGCACCTTCTGCACATTCCTTTAAAATCCCGGGTTGAGGCAGGTATCTTTAAAATCTCTGCAAGATGGTGAATTTTGGAGCCTCCTGGTGAAAATAAGAAGGAACTGATATCTTGTGCTGAGTCATAGGCTAGAACTCCTGTGAAAAGACCCAACCGAGGAGCAAGCGCAGTCATTGAGCACATAGACTCTATCCAACCGGGGTTGCCCTGGAAAGCAGTCTCGGGGGAGGGGAGATGCTTTGCCTCTTCATTAGATTCTTTTCAGGAAAACTGTCCTCCGCCAGCAGATGATCCATCCAGACTGCATGGCTGGCTGTCTTTCCTCCTGCCCTCCCCAGCCCACCCTGCTCTAGACTGGCAGTGGGGCTGGGGTATGGGTGAGGAAGAGGGAGCGTGTGTGCTGGATTTTCTGTCTTCCCTGCTTAGCTTGGCAGGTGACCGAGTGATTGTTCAGTATTTTATATGACCCCAAGCCTCAGCCCCATCGAGTACCCTGCTCCATGAGGAAGTGGCCAGCTCTAGGAAGGCTCATGTCCCAGAGGTCAACACCTTCGTGGGTGTGGGGATCAGGGTCTTGCTGGGTTTTGGGACTTAGCCTTGACTAGCCAGAGCTCAGGTCTCCACCCCACTACCAGAACCCCTCAGTGGGCCCGGGGTACATGGAGTCTTATGCGTGAGCCCTGCTTCATTAATGATGTGCTCTCTCCCCGGTCCTCTTGCCCCCCACAGGGTGCTGGCTGCACTGCCCTGGTGGTGGCCGTGGTGGCCCGGAAGCTGGAACTCACCAAAGCGGAGAAGCATGTTCACAACTTCATGATGGACACTCAGCTCACCAAACGGGTAAAACACCACTGTCCATGTCTTAAAGGCAGACCTAAGACCCACCTAGGAGCTAGTCAGAAAGTAGCCACAACAGGTTAGGGCTGCACCTTTCAGTGGAGGGTTGAGGGAGCCCCAGACACATGCAAACAGCTGGTGCAGAATGGCCACAATGCCTCAACGCTGCAGGCTCCTGTCTTTTCTTAAATCACTGTACATGGTTCAGGCAACCAAATAATTTCCCTGATAATTAAATCTATAGCCTACAATGATGTAACCTACTCCCTTGCCTAATGGTACCAAGTAAATCACCCAGCATGAGATGTTTTGGTTTCTGCTTAAATATTTTCATGATTCTCATTAGCAAGGGCAGTAGAAAGTCTTTAAAATGATATTGGAAATGTATCTAAATTCAACCCCTAAAAAAAAATCATTACAGACAATCACTCCTAAATAATGTTCATCAAAATATCATCATCCAATTTTCCCCTTTTGGGTTTTCCAAATAGTGTTTCTCCCTTGTGTCCTTAGGGAAGTGGGTAAGGAGGGTTAAAAGCTGATTAAGCAGGAATGGGGGAGATCATTTAGCTGCTAAAAATCTGACATCCCACTGGATTGTCAGAAAAGAAAAGGCCCCTTTAGAAGAGACAGAAGCAAGCCTTCCAGGATAAGAGCAGGCCAAATGAGCAAGGCAGGAGCTGTTTATTTAATGACAGCTTTTATGGAAAATTCTTTAGAGCTGCAGGCTGAACGAAGGTCAGGAATATGATTTCCTGCAAAAACTCTCCTCTTTCCGAAGTGAGAGAGGAGCAAAAACCTGTGCTGGGGTCTTGGCCACCCTAGCAAGTCTTTCTCATTTAGGATTAAAGTGGGGCTGGGAGACCCATGGGCAGCCAGATTTTGATTGGGGTTTTTGAAAGCTGGAGAAAATATTCAGTGATGAATGTTGTGGCACAGTAAAAATGTGTTCGAAATAGAGACAAAGCCAGGAAGGGAGGAAAAAAAGAGAGGGAGAGTGACCGAGGGGGGGTGTGCTCGGGAGGGAGGCAGTGGGGGAGGGGGAAGTTGCCAAGGCCTCTCCAGTTTCTCAGCAGAATTCTTTATGGTGTTTGATTGTTTGGTCTTTGATTACATGTATTGGATTCTTTAACAAGCCTTTTTAAAGATGTTAAGAAGAAAACGTACAGGCAGATATCCTTCTGTGGTTGACATACAGATGGTTATGTATGGCGCATTACGGCACTGAGCTGTCTGTGGTACAAAAGAAAGCTCAATCTGTAGCGTCAAGATGGCAGCATTGAGGGCTGTACCCGTGGCTGGCCAGCCGGGTTCCCTCCAAGGCCCTACAGCCCAGCTGCTTTCCTTCAGCCCCCTACTGTGCATGTAGAAGTCATGCTAGGCACTGAGCAAATTATCAAAGTTATTGGGGAAAAAAATAATCAGTGGTGTCTGACTCTTTGCTACCCCAGGGACTATAGCCTGCGAGACTCCTCTGTCCATGGAATTCTCCAGGCAAGCATACTGGAGTGGGTAGCCATTTCCTTCTCCAGGGGATCTTCCCGAGCCAGGGATCGAACCCAGGTCTTCTGCATTGCAGGCAGATTCTTTACTGTCTGAGCCGCAAATATATTTCCCTCTATTCTCCTGGAACATGTAGTGCGGGAGTCAAGGACAAGGGTATTTGGCCCCCAAAACCTTCTCAGAAGCTGTTTCTTAGAGCACAGACATTAACAGCCTCTCTGTTTATTCTATTTGCTTTTGAAACCAAGGATATACTTTGTATTTCACGTTATTCCTTTGTCCTCTTCATTTTTCACCCTTTGAATCAGACACTAGAGGAAAATAAAGTTGAAGAAAGCCAGCTCCCTCCTATGACAAGAAAATAAACAATTTTTCTGCACTATGATTGTAGAAGATGAGGTTGTGGTGGCTAATTTCAGTCTTTCTTTCAAACATATTCTCTAAAATCCTTCTCAAATATACTTTTTGAAAAGTAGGACTGAAAACCAAATCAACAAATATTTGTTGCCCATCTATGAGTACAAGGCACCTTTTTAATCGAATAACATCTCACTTGTCTGAGAACACTTAAATCTGTTGAAACGTTCCTTTAATGTCTAATATCTCTTTCCCAGAGAAACAACCAACACGAAAGGGATGGTTCTGACACAGAGAGGATTCTCAAAACTGGCAGGACTGGAAAGGTTCTTTTACATAACCTTGACTGAAAGGACACTGGCTGTGAGCTTGGCCTGCTCTGGCTTTAGTTCCCCTTCACCTGGCCTCAGAGAAGCCTTCCTTTCCCTGGTGATGCCTCATCCATCCTCCATCTTCTCCAAATGGCCCTCTGTGTCCAGACGGACTGGCTCATGGGTCAAACAGATGCTAAGCTTAGTCTACTCATAAGATCTCAGTGAATTCACAGAGAAAGATCTGATTGTGGGAGGAGCTCATTGGCGCATAATTACAAACCTCCCAGGAGTGGACAATTAGCAGATTTAACAGATAAAAGCCATCTCTTACAAGTACACACAGCCTTAATTCTTCAAACATCTAAGCAAAAAACGAAAAAGAGGAATTCTAACCCATTAATCATTAAAATATTCAAATTGTTCTAGTCTTTATTGGTAATAAAGTCTTCAGCCCACCCTTTACCATTGGAGTCACACTATTTTTATTCATTTATTTCCCAGGGAGGCAGGGGCAGGTAGGGTGGTGGTCTGATAGCACAGGGTCCAAACTAAGTTTCTGGTTTTCTGAGTCACGTGACTTTTCTTCTCTCACTTGTATAACTTGTCGACCCTGGCGGCAACATCATTTCTGTATTTAATGCAGTCAGATCTTCCCACATGGACTTGGCAGTGTTACTGCCATTGTTAATCTCGAATTACAATTTACTGCTAAACTCTGGGCTACTAGATAATATATATGTAAATTACACACAGAGAGACTATAAAAAAGATACTAGATCCTCATCTTTTCTCCCATGCAACACTACACATCCCTGTGTCTCTACTTTATGCAATGAAACACATCCATTGCAGCTGGATACCACACCCTGTGTTCTGGGGACACCGAGATGAATAGGAGATAGTCCCTGCCCTCATACTTACTGCCTGTCCTCAAAGAGCACCTCTCCTTTCTAAAGAGCAAGGTAGCTGCCCATGTACACACTTGGCTTAAGAGGTACCAGGAGATGTTCTGTTTGCCACGCCCACTCTCCACATCAAATCTGCAGATACCTCCGTGGTGTGCTGCCACTGGCTGAGGACTGTTATCTCTTCATTCTTTCCATGAAGGGTTCCTGCCTCAAATACTTCATCCAAGTTCATTTCCCCCTGCAATCAATGGGTAAGACAAAAACCAAACCTGTATCTTCCTAACATTAGTGTCTTTTCCTGACATCCCTATTAATGACATCATCATTCTTTCAGTCTCCAGGTCTGAAAATTTAGCAGCATCTCTGACTCCTCTCTGCCCTGGTACCCACAGGGCTCCAAACAGCTTCGGAGTCTGATTCCACCTGGCCAAACCAGCCTCTCCAGGTCCTCTGCCCACCATACTTCAAGCCACCATCTCAATCTTGTGCCATTTCAGTTGCTTGCTACCTTCTCACCTCACCTGGACCTCCCTTGCCCAAGTCATCCTGTACTTTATCCTTGTGACTCTTCTTAGATGCTGAGACTTAGCTCTGCACATGCCACCAACCTGCTCAAAAACCTTTCTTAGCCTCCCAGAACCTACTGATCAGTGCTAAAGAAAACTTTTCTTTAATTACAAGCACGTGTCAAAGTTTTGTCACAATCCTGCTGGGGAAAAAAATGTTTTTTTTCCAGCAGGCTAATTCAAAGGTTTACTCATAGAAGGGGTCTTTTATTGGAAGAAACAATAGTAGTCATTGTTATACTGGGTACAGAAAATCTAGCTAAAGGACACTAGATTCCTGGCTGACAGCTGGTAGGACCCACAAGTAGATTCCCAGAACAGGTCTTAATCTTTTACGAATTTGTCAGATAATCAATTGAGCAGTTATCAGGGATGCTAATTGTCCCCAGAAGGGAATTATAAATTATATCACCCACTAAAGTTCTGTCTCAGACAGATTGGGTACAGTTTTTCTTTAACAATAGTCATAGGAACATTGAGTTTTTGAGCTGAAAGGTTCTTAGGGATGAGCCTCTCAGGCCCAGAGATAGGCGAGGGGCCTCCCAGCCATATGCAGTGAGTTGGGTCCCAGCCAGGGCTGCCGTTTGTTCTCAGGCTGGTAGGCAGCTCTCCAGCCATAACCCAGTGGGTTTCCCAGAACAGTTAGTTCCTTGGAATTCAGAATAGTGGTGAGGGTCCCAGGTCTGCTGGAAGAAAAAGCCAGTTTACCTCCAAAAAAGCCGAGCATCACATTAATAGCATTATGGAACTAGCCTCCTGAATCCACAGATTCAGGACCATGTTGCTCTGGGGGAAGACCAGACGCCAGCTTCCAACGTGGAAGCACAGCCCTGCCTGCTCCCAGCCCCAGTGTCCTGCCAGCCACAGGAGCCCCCATTTCTTATTCAGCGAGAGCTTCTGAGCGAGGCAGGCGGAGGAGCCTGAAAAGGGAATGTGGAACAAGATGGGGGAGGAAGGAGGGACAGTGTAAGGAGGGAAAGGAGAGAGATGGCGGCCGCAGGAAGCCAGCAGCTAGTGTGGTTGTGGGCTGGAGAGTCAGGGTGGCGGATGGAGAAGAGGGGATGTCCGGGCATGACAGACAACTTCAGTGGAGCGTCTGAAGACAGGCCTGACCCGAGGGCTCTCAGACTGTGATATTACCATCCCTTCAGGTTTATTCATCTACATTCAACCTCTAGAACTTCTTGAAGTTGTCCAAGTCACACCTTCTTGCCAGGCCTGATCTGCCCTCCTCCCTTCCTCCTTTCCCCCCTTCTCCATCCTCCAGGAGCAAACACCCTCACCCTGGGATGGAGTTCTGGCAGCATTGTGGGCATGCTAGTATTTCTTCTCTGGGGGACCCACCAGTAGGGCTCCTGGAATTACTCTCCCAGGACTCTGTGGCTGCTGGAAGCATGGGGAGGCAGGCAAGAAGGGTGCTTCTCCTCCTGCCTCACATGTTCCTCCTGCAACAACCAGCCCCTCTCCCGCATAACACAGAGGAGCAGATTACCCTGCAGAGAGGCGGCCAGAGCAAGTCATGGACAGGTATAATACAGCCAAGAGCTCAAGGAACAGACATACATGTTCTTTGTTTTCTTTCGCTGGAGGTGGAGGAAGAAGCTGACATTTGTTGCAGGGGAAGAGCATCAGTAAGGCACCAGGTACTAAGGTGCTGGACAGCCAGGCTCTGTGCTAAGTGTTTGAAGTACATTCTCATTGAATCAACCCTGCGATCCCGTTTCACAGGTCAGAACTTAACATTACTCTGTAGCACCCTTCTCTGCTGCAGCTACAGGGCATGCTGGCCCCACAGGATTAGAAGCTCCCTGAGGGCAGAAAGGTTATTGGTTTGTGCCTCCCAGGATTCTCACTTCCTCGAACAGTGTCAGCCCCATCTTTGGGGTGTGGTAAATGATTTGGGAAAGAATGAATAAGAAAATTGAGTCTCAGAGAGAGCCTTCCCAACGGGTCCGAAGTGAAGGTGGTCATTCATTCATCCCCTTGTGAGGTTTTTCCTAGGGCCAGTGGAGCAACGTAAACATAAAGTGTTGAGCACAGAGGCGGGCACATAGGAAGCACTCAGTGGATGTTAGCTGTCAGTACTACATGCAACATCTCAGTTGTACAACTTTCTTGCCCAGGCCCATCAATCTTTGAGCCCTCCCTGAAGTACATAAGTCACTGAGCCTTTTCTCTGGCCACCATCAGAGTGAAAGCACACAGATTTGGGGAGAGAATGAATGGACCCACAGAAACAATTAGCTCATGTGCTATGGATTTGGGATGGAACAGCCAGTCTTCCATGCACAAACAGCCCTCTTCTAACTATTCCTGAGTCCATCAGATCATGGCCAAGCTTACCCAGACCTTCCCAGTTCCCTGACCCACCCACTCTCACCCCCAAGAGTATCTTTGGGCCCTGATGCCCCTGCCCATCAGGAGAGCTCAGTGGTACCCAAACCCCCATCCTGAAACAGTGCTCGGGAACCCTGTGGCGCTCAGTGAATCCCAGGAGGTGCACACGACCTCTACGTTTCCCACCCCAGTGATGCCCAAAGCAATCAGCCAGGTGAATTGGAGGGAGAACCTGGTCATAATAGCATTTACTGTCGACTTGGGAAAGCACAGTGCAGTTAAAAGCCTATTTCTTCTTCTCTTGCAGATATTGATCTACTTAGCTTTGTGCCAGGCTGTTTGCTGACAATTAATTCAGAGTCAGCACCAAGGCTCGCATTTAACATCGCTTTCCCGAATACGCGGGGGCCTCCTGTTCAAACCCATAAAGATGCTGTGACTGCTTCACTCAGCTACCCAGGCTGTGCTGTGGTTTTAGCACCTTATATTTGGGCTGAAGTTAAGTGCAGGACCCGGACTCCCTGTTCTGTCATATTGCTAAGTGAGGGCCGTGATGATTAAAAACAAATCTAATGTCCTTTCCAGTTCCTTGATCCTGGAAAACAGGAAATAATTTTGTTTGCGTAGAGATGACATCTTGTCAGGTCTTCCTTCAGACCACATGAAAACCTTATGCTCTTTTTTGGACCTGGGTCTTGTTTTGACTCTGCCATTAGCTAGCTGTGGGCTTCTGATCCTCACATCCTATCTCTGAAACTGCCATTTCCTCATATTCTCAGAGGGGATTTGGGCCAGATGATGATAACTAACATCTTTATGGTACTTTATAGTTTCTATAACACTTAAATTCACATTGACTCAGTTTGCCATTTATAACTTTAAGGTCTTGGTCTGTGTCTCTGTTTCTTCATCTGTAAAATGGGGATAATATGAGTACCTGCCTGAGAGGGTTGTTGTGAAGATTAAATGCATTTGCACATATGTAATCTGGTGCCCGGTAAATGTTCACTCAGCACCATCAGCTCCATGGTAATTGCCTCCTAGGGGCCTCAAAACAACCCTTAAGGTAAGAATTTATTTTTCCCATCTTATGGATAATTAAGCACTTACTCCTAAACTGGCAGAACAAGGATTTACTGCAGGTTTTCCAATTTCCAGTACTGGTTCCCCACCAACACAGAGACCATTGTCAGGGGCTCATCCACACTGATGTTCCGTGCCTTTATCAGTGTTCCAGGGATGAGACTTGAATAGCTGGGGCTCTGCCAGTCACCCTAAATGCTGGGGCAGGGTTTTCCCTCCTAGTCTTCTGGGAGGCTCTCCTTGGAGGCTATACGCCTAGGAAAACTGAAGAAACCACCTGTCAAGTTGCTCTCTTCCTACAGAAGGGCGGTAAGAGGATGCCCTCCACAGAGAGAGGGCCTTCCCTTCTATGCTGCCTCTTTTGCCAGGAGGCTGACATCCACTCTAGCCCCTGGACAGAAGCCCCGTGATGACCCCCTCTGCTTCCTCCCCACTCCTCACCTGGACACTCACCGTTTCCAGCTTCTACTCACCACCACCTGCTTCCTCTCAGGCAAGAAAGTGCGAGAGGTGGGCAATTAAGTCATTTAAAACCATTTTCATGGTAGAATTTTACTGAGCAGAAAAGCAGTATTTATGTCACTTAGACATTTCTGAGAAGACCTAGCTGTTCTTTTAGAACATCACTTCAGCGCCAATGAAAAATATAATCCAGCCTTCGTAATAAATTTTTAAAACACACACACAAAAGTTATCAGCCTACAAAACAATGTTTCCTGGGCCTTCCCACACGTCTCAGTATTTTAACAACGTCCCATCTGTTGATGTCAGTCTGAAGAAGCAGGCCTGTACTCTCCAATTTTATTAAAATCTTTTCTGGCTAGTAACCTGATTTCTACTAGGCTGGCCTACTTACTTCCAGGCCCTGGGCCTGTGGGCCTGTGCCAATGTGCGTGGCTGATAGAAATGGGAACAGTTCATCAAAAATCTGTTTAGCTTGTGCTTAATAAGAAATGTTTCCTCTTGCTCTTGTTACTAATTGCTGAAGATGTCTGTGTTTGGATTAAAACTTTGTCCCCTGCCATCTGGATGCCATTGATATGTCTCAGTTCCATCGTGAGCTGGATGATATCAGTGGTTTCCATGTCAACAGATGACAGCGTCATATGTGGAAATGTGTGATTGCAGTGCAGAGAAGGAGCCAGCCTGCGGAAGGAAGCGGCTCTGGTTTCACACCAAAATATCTTCACTGATTTGCAGACCCTTCTTGGAAATGATGTCAGTTTTATGCCAATTATACTTATATGTAAAGTTGCAGTGTAACTGTTTTGGGCCATTTGGGAAAGGAAATAATGGACTTGTTGATACCTAGAGCTCCATTTGGTGGGAAAGATTTCCTCAAAGAGGCCTGGTAAAATCTCCAGCTGAAGTGAAATAAGTCAGACAGAGAAAGACAAACACCGCATGATTATCACTTACACGTGGAATCTAAAAAAGACAACAAACTAGTGAATATAACCAAAAAAAGCAGACTCACAGATAAAGAGAACAAATTAGTGGTCCCCAGTGGGGAGGCAGGAGGGGCGACATAGGGGCCGGGGAGTGGAGATACAGACTACTGAGGGTAAGACCGGCTCAGGGATATATAGGGCAACATGGGGAATATAACTAATATTTTGTAATAACTGTAAGTGGAAAGTAACCTTTACATTTTTAAAAATAAATTTTAGTTAAATTTTAAACAATTTTAAAATAAATACAATCTCTAGCTGATAGGAAATCTGTTTACTCTCGGAATCCAAGAAATGTACCATGTACACTAAATAAAAACCCCATGTAGAGCATGGAACTCTGCATCCAAGGGCAGCAGTGGTACATATTTATCTATTCCAAGTGTACCCCAGGCCTCCAGGTCTCGGGAAGGCAGCCTATCTAAATATAGCAACGGCAGTGGAGAGGCAGTCCCAAAATAATTAAGAAAGAGAAAGAGGCACTCCTCAACTTCAGCCTCCAGTCTACCGTGTCCAATACAGGATTAATGAGAGATGAATTTTCATCATCCTTTCTAAGAGTTCACGATTTGATTAAGGAAAAAGATCATTGCAGACTCATTTCCTTGCCAAGTCGACTCTATCGGCAGACCCCCCCCCCAAAAAATATCATGTGAACCTAGGAAAACTCACCTGATAGTAACCTGCTTTTTTACTTTTCCTCAGATCAAGAATGCTGCAGCCAATGTCCTTCGGGAAACGTGGCTAATCTATAAACACACGAAGCTGCTAAAGAAGATTGACCATGCCAAAGTCAGGAAGCACCAGAGAAAGTTTCTCCAGGCTATCCACCAGTGAGTAAGCCAGGGAGGCCAGGCCACCAGACGACCAAGTGAGAAGTGGTGGGCGCCCCAGAGCCCCACTGGAATCTTCTCATATACTTAGAGGAGCGGGAGAAATCTGCTCCACTCAACAAGCACAGGGGGTGGTGAACTGGATCCAGATCAGTCTGTTTATTCATTTATTGCACCTGCCACAGCAAGACATTGGACAGGCTGCCATGGAAGGCAAAAATTAGATAAGAGCCTCAGGGAGCTCTCAGAGTCTACATACACACACATACATCACATTACAACTGGAAGCAGAACAAATTGTGATCAGTGCTTTCTATAAGCTGCTGCTGCTGCTAAGTCACTTCAGTCGTGTCCGACTCTGTGTGACCCCATAGACGGCAGCCCACCGTCCATGGGATTTTCCAGGCAAGAGTACTGGAATGGGGTGCCATTGCCTTCTCCGTTTCTGTAAGCTAAGCATTTTAAAAAATATAGTGGATTTTTCAAAGTAGAGGATGAAAACATTTAGTCTGACCTGGAAGTTTCAGGAAACCCTGAAAGGCTGAGCATAAGACCTTAAAGGTGGAAGGCACAGACTTGATAAAGGCATGGAAGCTGGGACACGATCTGAGAGTGGTGGGCAAGCTATAGTGACTAGAGGCAAGCACGCATGGAGATGAGTTTGCTTACTTGGGGACCTGCCAAGCCCTTGATTCTGGTCAGTTGTCACCCATGTTTGTGGTCCTGGGCTGGGTTCCAAAACCAGATGGATTGACATGGATGTGGAATCAGCTGGTGGGGCTGAACCCAGCATGCACTTGAAGAGTATGGCTCTTACGACTCTTTCCCACAGACTGAGGAGCGTCAAGATGGAGCAGAGGAAGCTGAGTGACCAAGCCAACACTCTGGTGGACCTTTCCAAGGTGAGTGGGAGAATCCAAAGACCCCATGAAGGGTTCTCAGACGCTGCCCTTTCATCTCCTCAGGTGTGGCTGTGAAGAAGTGGCCATGGCTAAACTGGACAGAGCAGGACCAGGAAAGTTAAGGCCACTTCCTCCTTCCTTAAAAAATAATCTAAGTTCAAGTTCTTGACATTTGCAAGCTACTAGTGTGTGTTATTGACTTTGAAAACCTGGCATGTGTTTCTTCGATTCTATCGCTCAGGTCAGGCTTTGCTGGGAATTGATTGACTGGCCTGCTGAGTCTGTTTAGTGTGTTGCTTGATTCGCTGGACGCTGAGTTTGCACAGGGTGAAGGAGAATGACAAGACCAAACGGTGATGATGGCGATGCTGCTTGTCTAGGCCACACCTAGAAGGATCCTTCTGATTTGTGGTTATAATTGTAAGCTCATTTTCCTGCATCCTTCAGTCCTTACGACTCGGCTTTTCTGGCCCCCGGTCAGGAGGAGGGGGGAGGTGCATATCTTTCTACCTCACGAAGATGCCAAAGAAGAGAGCCCTCCTTTCAGAGCCCCACAATCGTTCTGCATTTCTGGCCCTGAACTGCCGCAAATACTGTAAAGAAACTCGCTCCTTTTGCGAATCTCTGGAGTGAAAGAAGCGGAGGCTGCACTGCTGGAAGAGCTGAGTGTGGGCACCACTGAAGAAAGGACCTGACCCCTCCTCAGCTCCTCCTCCTCCTTGCCTCTTGATAGAAATTGTATGTCAAGTGTATAGCCCAGGGCCAGGCTGGTAGAACATTCCAGCAGATGTCAATTATCATCACAGAACACATTCCCTGAGTAAGCAAGAGAAACTCCCTCAGGCAAATTAAACCCCCTTTGAAAAGAGGGTGTAATCAGAGAAATTGCCAGTTCCTGGGCCACATGCAGTGCCTTGTTCAATGAAGGGATCAGGCCAGAGAAAGGATCTCCCAAGCTTGGGAGGACTTTAATCAGGGAATGTGTGGCTGGCATGGGTTGGGAGAAGCCCACAGGCCTGTTTGTCTTTACAGGGGGTGCTGAGGTAGACTGAGGTTTCCTGCGAGCCTGGAGGAGGCAAGGATGTGAATGGGATGCCCAAATGCAGAAGGGAACCCCTCACCAGGGTCTAGCGTGCATTGCTCAACACTCTTGGCTTCTAGTATCAGAAACCCTTTGGAAGTAGGTTTAAAAATGTAGGTGTTTAGGAATACAAGGAAGTCTCATTCCAGGCAGAACCTCAGGGCAGGCATGTGGTCAGACTTCAGAAAGGAACTAACTAGAAATGGACCTCACCCCAGGAAATAGGTGCCCACCCTCTCTTCTCTCTCGTATTCAAGTGCCCGCATCAGTTCTCTCTCTCTTCCTCTCCCGCATCTCCTGACAACTTTCTATGCCCCTTGTCTCCAGGGCAGGCCCCTATCCAGAGTCCATGTTCTAGTTCTAGCCACAGGCAAAGACAAATTGACTGGCCTCCTATTGGTCTTAATTCTAAATTCTCAAAAGGGATGAGCTGACTGGCCAGTTTGGGTCACATGTCTACCCTCGGACCAATCACCTGAAGCCAGGAGGAGGGTCAGGTAAGGCAAACATTGCTGGGAAACCCATGCTGGGGGATGCAGGAATGGTCCACCAAGCCCCAAGATATTTCTTTAACAAGTAGCCATATTTCTGCCTTCTCTGTCACCTGGCAAGACACTCTGTGGCTGGAGTTCTCCTGGAAATAGTGGACACCCTGGACTTTCAAACCTTCATTTCTTCATGTCAGTCACTGCTTATCACAGAGATGGGGCCCCCTGCAGAGCAGACTGGGTGAAGCAAACTCCATGAATTGGAAAGAGGCTCACAGAAACTGGGTGGGGAACCTAAACCATCAATAACTGGAAAGAAAGAGTGTGGAGGAAAGGGTTAAGGGAAGGTGCCTGCTGGGCTGCAGGGGTGGTGTGAACTCCGCCACACTTCATCTTTCCTCCCAGGAGGCTCAGCCAAGGTCCTGGCAGCAGCCTAGCATCTTTCACACTGGTCTGCATTCCCCCCTGGCATCTTGTCGCCAAGCAACAAAACAGGGGAGACAATAATAACACGGTGTTCTCTCCTTTTCTCTCTGTGCTTCGTCCGCCCAGCTCACCACTTCCCACCCCTGTCCTGTGGTCCTCTCGAGATTAAGAAAAGAGCATGTGGCCTCCAAATAACACTTGCTCTATGGAAGAGCTCTCTTGTAGGGTGGCAGAGCTTGGGGGCCTGGGAGGGGTGTGTGTGCTGGGGCTCTTTATACCTAGCTTCAGTGTCTTCCATTGAGATGTAAAAATCCTTCCCCACATCTGAGGCTCAACTGATCAGATAAGGTGATATCTGTGAAAATGCTCCAAAAACTATAATGGTTCTGCACGTGGTAGTTCTGATTAGAAATCTATATGAGGAAACCAAGATCCCAAGGAACAAAGAGACCATCCCAAGTTTGGTTTGTTGGCGAGCTGCCATGCTGGGGCAGAGACCCAGGGGCCCAGACTCAGTCCAGAGCTCATCAGGGTGCCCCTGCAGGCAAATCCATTTAAGGTTTTGTACATTCTGGGAAGAACATGCACCTTGAGGAGCTTCTGTGAATGTTAATTACTGAAGGAAGCACTGCCACCCCTAAACTCACCCTCTCCTCCGAGAGGGCCACAGTGGAGTCCTGCCCTGGAGAAGTCACAGCTGCCTCATTCCTTCTGGGGCTGCAGCCAATTTCCTGGGGGGAAGGTATCGTGCGTACGTGCTTAGTTGCTCAGTCATGTTCGACTCTGCAACTCCATGGACTGTAGCCCTCCAGGCTCTTCTGTTCATGAGGTCTCCCATGCAAGAATACCGGAAGGGGATGCCATTTCCTCCTCCAGGGGATCTTCCTGATGCAGGGATTGAACCCACATCTCCTGCACCTCTCCTGCATTGGCACATCTCCTGCATTGGCAGGGGGGTTCTTTACCATGTGCCACCAGGGAAACCCTGGGAAGGTATCACTACATTCTCAACCCCCCTTCTCCTATCTCGCCTCTGGCTTCTCACATTTTGCCACCTCTAACTCTTTTTTTCATTCGCCTCACTTCCTACTCCCTTGGCCCCTGCCTGCCCCCATGCTTTCTGCATCTTCCTGGAGTAACTTGAAATTTCAGGTGAAACAGATTAGAGTGTCACTGGCAAATGACCAGAGCCACCGCACCTGCAGGTGAGGGCTGGAGGGTACAAAGCAGCCGCAAACCCCACTCTGCCCTTGCAGCCACAGAAACACCCGACAATGTGTTCCTGAAGTCTCCCAAGAATCTTGCTCCCAAGTCTGATGGCATTTGTTAATTTGCAGGGAGAAATGTGACTGTCATGTTGATAAAGTCCCTACAGACCAACCCAGGAAGCCAAATTATAACCCAGATGTTGCCTGATAAGAGTAGAGTCAGAACCTTGGTGGTACTGAATGGAACAGAAGTGGTTTCATTTCAATTAAAATGAGTTGAACTTGAGGGATCATTAGATGTATAGTAGGCAGGACTTTGTACTGGTGAGAGGGGGGCCGGGAGAGGATGGTGCCCAGGTTTCAGGTGGGAACAGCTTGAGTGAACGGCCTCTCCTGGAGATAAGGAGCGCTGGCAGAGAATGGAGGGAAAACGGAAGACGGAGCACTTGGCATGAGTTGCATTTGTTTAGTACTCTGCTGACCTGGTTTATACTTCAGGCTCGAGAAGACAAGTTTATTACTCTCAAGTTGTATTTTATTTGCAGTTCCCTGGAGGTACCCCATGTTTGCTCTCCTGCTCTCAAGACCTCGTTCAGGGTTCATTCACAAAAACTTACTGAGCACCTGCTCTCCAGAGGCGGGCCCTGGGCTGGGCCCCCACGGGACTCTTTTCCCCTTTCCTTCAGCCACTCAGGTCTCAGCGGGAAACACTGGGAGATCTTCTAGTTATATGGAAATAACGTGTGGTATAAGAGGTCTTCTCCCATCAGTTAAACTTTTGCGTTGGCTGAAGAATGGAAGGGCAGAGGTTTCTCCCTGAGACAGCACTTCATTCATTCATTAGTTCTACAAACAGCTTTTGGTGCTGACCATGTGCAACAGACCCCCTTGCTAGGCACATCTGTGAATATTTATTCATCAAAAAATGTTAGCTGAGCATCTCCTATGTGCCAGATACTATTTTAAGTCCTTGGGACACGTCAGTGAACACAACAGGCAAAGGTCCCCGCCCTGGAGGGGATTTCCTTCTAGTGGGAGAGGACAGACAACAACAATATGCAAAAGAAACAGCAGATAGTTAGTGTATTAGAAGACAGCATCAAAGAAAGGAGAGCATTGAGCAGGGTTAGCGGGTCAGGAGTGGAGTGCGGACAAGGTGCCTTATTAACAAGGGCGTGGCGGAGGGGAGGGGATTTTTTTTTTTTAATTGGCGTCTACTTGCTTTACAATGTTGTGTTAATTTCTGCTGTACAGCAATGTGAATTAGTCATATGTATACATATATCCCCTCCCTTTAGAGCCCCCCTCCTGCCCCCATCCCACCCCTCTAGGTCATCACAGAGCACAGATATGAGGTGTGCTATAGAGCAGCTTCCCACTAGCTATCCACTTTAAACATGGTAGTATATGTATGTCAGTGCTACTCTGTCAATTGGTCTGACCCTTTCCTTCTGTGGGGAGGTGATTTTTCAGGGAGGTTTAGAGGAAGTGAGGCTGTTGGCCATGGGATGTGTATGGGGTAAGTACTGGTGACGGGTGGGTCCCTGGGACACTGGGAGATAGCAGGAGAGCAGGATGTTTACTGGGGGGCAGTGTCAGGACCGTACCTGTCAGAGAGAGGGGGAGGGAGAACGTGGCAGAAAGAGAGTCTGAAACGTGATACGGTAGGCAAAGCCCTCGACCGGCCCACGGGAGTTCCCAAGGTGGCTGGCCCTTCAGAGGTGTCCCAGATTGAGGCAATGTCCCTTCTTGACCGGGAAGGAGAGGCGCTATAATCTCTGCAAGGC